>NC_083888.1:18842500-21342500 GCF_032452875.1 Bos javanicus | reverse complement strand
ACAGAGAAAAAAGTGGACAAAATAGATGCAAATACAGAGAATTTCAACAGGGTTGGAATCTATTTTAAAAGAATCAAAGGAGCAGGTAGAACTGAAAAATGTCATCTCTGAAATTACAAATTTTAAAAATTCATAGAACTAAAGGATAAAATCATATACAGACTAAACACACAGTCCCAGGATTTGTTCCCTAACCAAAAGACAGTGAACTTAAAGTCAGATTTATAGCATCTAAACTAAGGGCTTCCCTGGTGGCTCAGACAGTAATCTGCCTGTAATGCAGGAGACGTGGGTTTGATCCCTGGGTCAGAAAGATTCCTGGAGAAGGGAATGGCAACCCACTCCAGTATTCTTGCCTGGAGAATCCCATGGACAGAGGAGCCTGGCAGGCTACAGTCCCGGGGGTTGCCAAGAGTCAGACATGACTTAGCAACTAAACCACCACCACCAGTATTCATATCTGGAAAATCCCATGGACAGAGGAGCCTGGAGCGCTGCAGTCCATGGGGTTGCAAAAAGTCCAACATGACTGAGCAATTAATAGTTTCACTTTTAATCTAATAAAGAGAGAAGAAGAAATAGAACAGAGCCTAAGAAACATGTGGGACTCCAAGGTAACTGAAGTTTCAGGAGAGAGAGAAGCTAGAACCAGAGTAAACTAGAGATCACCCAAATGTCTATATAGCAATAAAAAAGAACAAACTATAAGTATATGTACCAAACACTGATGAATCTCAAAGACAGGTAGAGTAAAGAAACTCTGCGTGAAGCAGTGCTTGTGATTCCATTTCAGGAAGTTCAAGCACAGGCAAAACTAAGCTATAGAGAAATGAAAACAGTGGTTGTCTGAGGGGTACCAGCAGAAGTGGTCAGCACTGCCTTGGTGTCGTTATAACCTTGCATGTCTCTACACTGACCACGTGGGCAAGGTTTGTGCATGGTGACTGGAGTCTTGACAGAACATACCACTATTATTCCTGGAGCAAGAGGACATAGCAACCTAGAGAGGAGCCTTCTTATATTGTGGGAGACCATTTCCCATCCATCTTTCTAGTTTCAGTTGAGTGCAGGTTTTTCTATCTGGCCCCCTCCCTTCACGGAGTAAGGCCCGAGGCCCTCCAACTGCTTGGCCATAGTTTAGAGTTGGCTCCACAGCTGCAGAGTGGCCTAACACCATGCCTCCTGCCATCTGTCCCTCCAGTTCAGTGTCAGCCTATAGCACTAGGGAGGTGAGAACTTGACACCATGCTGGTCATGGTTTTGCTGTCGGTGTGAGTAATGAGCTGTCTGGATCCTTGCGCCAGAGTTCTAGCCCACACTTGACCTGACAGCCCACGGAGCCCTGTCTTTGCTCCAAAAAGGGGATGTGATCTTTTCGGCCCCACGCTGAGTGCCAACGTGGCCAAGTAGTCACTTCCTTTTGGTCCGCTGTGACCTCAGTCTGGATTCATTATGGAGACATGCATACCCAGATGATGAAACGTGCGTTCTTAGTTGTTCAGTCGTGTCCAACTCTTTGCGACCCTTTGGACTGTAGCTCGCCAGGCTCCTGTCCGTGGTCCAGGGGGGACTGGACCATGGGGTTTTTCTGTCCATGGGGTTTTTCAGGCAAGAATATTGGAGTAGGTTGCCATGCCTTCCTCCAGGGGATCTTCCTGACTCCGGGACTGAACCTTAGTCTCCTGTGTCTCCGGCATTGCAGGCAGACTCTTTACCTGCTCGTTCATCTGGAAGGCCCTGATCTTTTAGTACTACACATATTTTTGAAAGCTGTCTCAAATCTTTCAGGGAGTGAAGTTGTATACTCCTAAATACGTTAACTGGTTGTTCCACAGAAACTCTTTTTGTATGGCAGATTTTCCTATCCATTAATTTTTAAAAAACTGCGGTAAAATGTAGATGATGAAATTGCCACCCCAAATTCAGATTGAACGTTTGCTCAACCCTGGCAGCCCAAGGCTGAAACCAAATCTTCTCTTGCTCTTGGGGATGTCTCTGGGAAACTCTTCAGCTACCGTGCAATCATTTTCCTAGAATGGAAACCTCGGCAAAGGTCAAGGTAACACATTATAGGCCAGGGTAAGGAGAGAAAGCTGCTATAAGGCTGCGTGGGTTTGGTTATTATACAAGGGGTCCCAAAAGAGGAAAGTGATAGTTTTTCCATAAAGACAAACTCTCTTGTTTTTTTGTTTTGTTTTTGAATATTTAGTTGTTCATTTGGCTGCAGCATAAGGGGTCTTAGTTGCTCCAGAGCACATGGGAACCCTAACCCATGAGCCATGTATTGCAAGGCAGATTCTCAACCCCTGGACCACCAGGACCTCTGAAAACTCTCTCTCATTACTGGGCTCTGAGAGGACAGACCTTGCTAATGTCTTTTTAAACATTCCATTATACCCAAATAATGAAAATCAGCTTGTCTTTATTGGCTTGGGTTACAATACACCTTTTCAGTGCTGTCACAGGTCTACCTGAATTCCCCTGTGATTTGCCACCAGTGGATAGACCAAGACATGGAGTAGCCTGGAATCCCATTAGAAGCACCTTGGTATTATTCTATCGATGACTTCCTCATTAGAAAAACTAACTAGTTCAAACTGCCCTAGACAGGATAGCCCAATACCTACCCAAGGCAGGGAAATGTGGTGGCTTCTCTTGCTGCAGAGCACGGGCTCTCGGATGCGCAGGCTTCAGTAGCTATGGTGCACAGGCTTAGTTGCCCTGCAGCGTGTGGAATCTTCCCAGACCAGGGATGCAGTGAGTACCCCCTGCACCAGCAGGCAGACCCTTAACCACTGGACCACCAGGGAAGTCCTAACTCTATCTCTTGATAGAGACATAAACAGGGAGGCTCTACGGTTGATCCCCAGTAGCATCTGGGATACAGTGGTTTGGCTACAGATAAGGAGACTGGCTGTGGTCTAACCTGCAAGTGGGTCTGATTATCCTACTGGGACGCATAGCTGTGGTCCCTCTCAACTTATGTTGCCTAAGATAAATAGACAGCAAGCTCCTATTGGTGCAAGCTCCCACCAGTGCAATGAATTGGACTACCTCTTGGGGTGACTGATGCTCCTGAAAAGAATTCTTTGCTGGATACATGAAAGGTCAGGGTGGTGGAAGGCAGACTGTTTAGAAAGGGCTCTGATACACTGCCCTGATGACTTTGCCACAGGAGGTAAGGCTTGACCACTGTCTAATTTGAGTCTTGTCAGAACACACTATGATTCCTCCTGGAACAGGGGGAGATAAGCAGCCTGGTGAAGAGCCACCTTCTTCTGGGAGATTCCACAAAGCCATTTCTCATCCCTTTGCCTAGTTTTAGTGAAGTGTAGGCCTTTCCACCTTGCCCCACCCTTCTCCCCCAACTTAGAGTGTAGCGGCAGGTCATAAAGTTGTCTGATTGCAGCTGAGTTATTAATAGTTGGCTTCTCAGCTGCAGAGAGACCTACCATCAAGCTCCCTGTCATCTGGTCCCTCTGGTTCAGTGTCATCCTGTGGCCGGGGAAGCTGGCACCAGGCTGGCCTTGCTTTTGCTGTCTGTGTGAGTAATAGCAGTGTGGATCCATCGGGGCTTATCATCTCCTTACTAGCTGGATCTCATGGAAGTATGGTGGACACATCTTGCTAGGTGTATGCAGAGATTTGTGCACAATGATTTGTGGCCCTGTTAGCTACCATGCTGCACTTAGGGAATGTTTGACCTTTTAAAAAAATTATTTATTTTTGACTGCTCTGGGTTTTGGTTGCTGCACTTGGGATTTCTCTAGCTGCGGCAAGCAGGGCCTACTCTCTTGTTGCCAAACACAGGCTCTAGGTCCTTTGGGCTTCATTAGCTGCGGCTCACGGGTTCAGTAGTTGTGACACACAGGCTTAGTTGCTCTGCAGCATGTGCTCTGTGGAATCCTCCAGAACCAGGGACCGAGTCCATGTCACCTGCATTGGAAGGCAGCTTTTTAACCACTGGACCTCCAGGGAAGTCCTTGACCTCTTGATAGAGGGGAACCTTTGGGAGTGATGAGAAAGTTCTGTGTTTTGACCTGAGTGATGATTAAACCTGTATATTCATTTATACCTGAGTTTTAAACTCATCAAACAGTATACTCAAGACTTGTGCCACATACTTTGTTGTGTCTCACTTAAAAAAAAAAAAAAAAAGACTTACCAGAGAACCAATAAGAGCTCTTGAAAATAAGCTTATGATTGCCAAAATGAAAAATTCAATAGGCAGGTTGGAAGATAAATTTCCCAGACTACAAGGACAAAGCACAGAAACACAGAGGATGATGGACCCAGATTACCTCTAACACCTTAGCAACAGGCATGTCAGCAAATGAACCTAGAAAAATGTTTCTGATGGTAATAAATGAAATGGGAGTTAAAACAATGAAGTGGGTTTGAAAATCTGGCTAATCAACGAAAAAGTTGCTTAAGCAATTTTCAAGTTTGTAATTGATGGTGGAAGCTGGCACAACTCTTTTGGGGAGCAATAGAATGCCAAGTATCAGTCTTATCAGTCCTAATCTTTTGAGCAGGTAACCTCACAGCTGCAAATTTGTCCTAAGGTAATAATTTTAATTTTTTAAAATACTTATTTAGTTTTGGCTGCACCAGGTCTTATTGTGGTTCCTGGGCTCAGTAGTTGCCCTGTGGCACGTGGGATCTTATTTTCCCAACCAGGGATCGAACCTGAGTCCTCTGCACTGCAGGGAAGATTTTTAACCCCTGGACCACCAGGCACGTCCCGAGGTAATAATTTTAAAAGAAGACAAATGTGGAATTCATAGAGATGTTCACTAGTGTGGTTTAGTATGCTGCAAAATTATAAACCCAGATGTCCAGTAAAAGTACAAGCGAGGAACGCATGGGTCTTGTTCGTTAATTGCCAACTCAGAGAGGGAGTTGTGATTAACGCACGGTACCACCAGGAGGCAGCACTCCTTTGCCCAAGGAGCGTAACTGCATCAAGTGAAGGATACCTACACCAGAGCTGAGAGGGGGCCGGAAAACGCACTCCACCCTTCGGTTGGTGAAATGGAGGAGGACTGTTTCTGCTATTGGTAGTTCAGGTGCTGACATCTAGGAAGAGTCAGAAAACATCAAGTCATGCGTCCGTCCTCGCGGCTCCGCGGCGCGCGGTCGTCCGGGGTCCGGGCTGCGGCTGCGCACTGCGGACCCTCTGCCGGCGCCGGGGGTCACGGCGCAGACCGCACCGGAAGCGCCCGGACCGGCCGGCGGGAGCCGAGCGAGGGCCGCGCGTGGCCCGACTGGCCGGGCTCGGCGGGGCGCTCCACAGGCGGCGGCGGCGGCGGCGGCGGGGCCGGTGCGCGCAGGCGGGGCCGGGGCGGCGCGGGGGCGCGGCGAGGCTGTCCCCGCCCCGCACGCCGCTCGGCCCGGCAGCCGTGAGAGGGGAAGCCCGGCGCCCCGGCAATCGGGCCCCTCTGGGAACGACCGGAGGGCAGACGCCCGCCTTCGCCTGCGTCGCTACTTCCGCGCGGGTTGCCGGCCCCGGGGGTGTGAGGGCACGCAACGCGGCCGGCGGGGCCCAGGGCGGCGCGGAGGCCCGCCGCGGACGGTAACGCGCTGGGCGGGCGCGGACGGGGCTCCGGCGGCGGCCCCGGCCGAGGTCGGCCGTGGGCGTCAGGAGCGCATACGGTGGTGGTGCTTCGGGGTCGGAGGTGGCTCCGGCCCCCTCACCGGACAGTGGCCCTTGCGGTCCTGCGCCCGGCCGAGGCTCGGAGCGCCGCGGGCTGGGAGGGCCGGGAGAGGGCTGCGGGCAGCAGGCGGGCGGGCTGGCCAGTGGCCGAAGACCCGGCGGCAGGTACCGGCCCCCCTCGGTGATCCCACTTTCTCTTCCCAGCTCTCCACCTCCTGTGCCCTGGACCCAGCCTACCAGGGCTAAAAATATTGCCCGGAGGCTCCTGAGCGGAATCAGATCGTGCTAAGTAGGGCACAACGCTGCCGAGGCGACAGAGCGTCTCAGCCCCAGGGTTGGAAGAAGGCTCTGGAGCGGCCGCTCCCGCCCCCGCTTGCCCGGCGGCTAGGCGGCTAGAGGTCTCTCTCAGCCCCGCAGGCAAGTGCGGGCCACGGGCGGTGGTGGAGGGCGCTGATACTCTTAAGTTGCCCCCACAGCCCCGCAGCTGTGCCTGGCGTCTCCCCACCCAGGGGATCTTCGACATCCATCACTGCGGGCTTACAGACCCTAAATGGTCTGTAAGCAGAGGCTGAAAGTTGCCCACTGTGGGAATTAGAACAGAGAGAGGACTTTGTAAGAAACATAAGCCGTGGCTGCTGCTGGTTTTTTTTTTTGTTTTTTTTTTTTAATTCATTCTGTATTCCTGAATAAGAGGAACTGTGCCAGGAAGTGTTTTTGGTGAGTACCAGTCTGATCCAAGCAGGCAGGGAGAAAGGCTTTCTTGTTAGTCTCTTGGAGCTTTGGCTGTATCCTTTAAATCAAAATAGATACCAGTTTATTCCTCTGAAATTAGAGACTCATGGCCAGGGAGCCTGGACACCTGCCTCCTTTCACTGGCTGTGTCTTTCTTGTAGGCAAGCTCTGTGGGCGGCTGGTTATAACAAGAAGTCGTATGGGTAGCTCAGGAGTCACAGCTGGAAAGTTTTGTGATCCGGTTGTTTTTTAATGGCATCCACGTGGGAGAGAGTGTCACGTCCACCCTAGGGACAGAGCTGCTACCATGACCAGGCAGGACTGCCCTCAAATGTGCTTAGTCTTACTAGTGCTTTCTGTGTCTCAGCCAGGAGCATACAATCCAGGTTGGGTCCATAGCCAGTGTTAGGATTCCGTGCTTAGAAGTTTTCTTTTCTTTTTTTAAATGTATATCTCCCATATTTAAACAATTTTTTAATTGAAGGATAATTGTTTTAGAGTCTTGTTGATTTCTGTCATAACAGGAATTGCTCAGTCTCTAAGTTGTGTCTGACTCTTTGCGACCCTGTGGACTGCAGCAGGGCAGGCTTCCCTGTCCTTCACTGTTTCCAGGAGTTTGCTCAAACTCGTGTCCGTTCAGTCAGTGAATCAACAGGAGTTAGCCAAAGTATACATATGTCACCTCCCTCTTGAACCTCCCTTCCAGCTGCCTCCCCATGCCACCCTGCCAGGTTGTCACAGAGCACGAGAAGCTTTTGTTTCTTTGGAGTCAGGCAAATTGGTGTCCCGCGGGAGCAGGAACTCATTGGGACATTTGGTGGAAAGACCACCACGGGATTTTTGCTTGCCGGAGCTACATCTGCTGTCCCTCCAGCCAGGTGTGTGTGGAGGCCAGTATGAAGCTGAAAAAGCAGGTGACAGTATGTGGGGCTGCTATCTTCTGCGTGGCTGTCTTCTCGCTCTACCTCATGTTGGACCGAGTACAACATGATCCTGCTCGACACCAGAACGGTGGGAACTTCCCCCGGGTGAGTCAGTCCTGGCTGCTAACTTCTGCCTGCATAAATTATCCAGGATCAGGTTATTGCTCCAGCTGGAGAGTCATGGCAGCCCAGGTCAACAGGCAGATTTTCTAGAAAGCTGTAGGCAATGATGGCAAAAAAGAAAGGAGAGAGGAAAAAATGGCCCTGGGTACTGCTGCTCTGTCCACCTGAATTGGCAGACATTGCTCGTGGATTGCAGCTTTCCCTCCCACTAAGCCCCGGTGCAGTCCTTGTCAGCAAATGGTGCTCCAGGTAGGCAACATGATTGTCAAGAATAGGCATGGGAGGTGAAATCCTTGCCATCCATAAGCTAGAGAGTGAGGATACTCCCAGCCCAAGTGGGCTGCAGCCCTCAGTAGTGATTCAAACCACACCCGTTACCTTCTGGCCCTTTAGGCTCCTGGTCCTGCCTTCGATTTGGGAAGGAAGGATCATAGTCAGGCTTCAGGTGGTGAGCCGCATGCAGTGATCCTCCTTGTGACATAGGGAGCTGGGGGTGACTGCTTTCTGCTTTTTTGGGGGCAGAGTCAGATATCTGTGCTACAGAACCGCATTGAACAGCTGGAACAGCTGTTGGAGGAGAACCATGAGATCATCAGCCACATCAAAGACTCTGTGCTGGAGCTGACGGCCAACGTGGAGGGCCCACCTGCCCTGCTGCCCTACTATGTGGCCAACGGCTCCTGGGTGGTGCCACCAGAGCCCCGGCCCAGCTTCTTCTCCATCTCCCCTCAAGACTGCCAGTTTGCTTTGGGGGGCCGTGGCCCGAAGCCAGAGCTGCAGGTAAGAAGAGTCAGAGCCGGCAGGGACCCCCGGTGGCCGTGGCCAGGGCACTGAGCTGCTCTCCTCCTGCCTGGCAGATGCTGACTATATCAGAGGAGTTGCCATTTGACAACGTGGATGGTGGCGTGTGGAAGCAAGGCTTCGACATTTCCTACAGCCCGCACGACTGGGACTCCGAGGACCTGCAGGTGTTCGTGGTCCCCCACTCTCACAACGACCCAGGTGAGTGAGTGCCCAGTGCACCCCAGGAGCCAAGGAGAGAGCTTTCTGTCTTTTTTTAAATGTATTTGTGTGGCTGCGCTGGGTCTTGGTTGCCAGGTGAGCTTTTCTCTAGGTGTGGCAAGTGTGGGCTACCGTCCAGTTGTGGTGTGAGGGCTTCTCGTGGTGGTGGCTTCTCTTGTTGCAGGGCACAGGAGGCTCTAGGGCATTTGGGCTCAGTAGTTGCCCTCCCGGGCTCTAGAGCGCAGGCTCAGTAGCTGTGGTGCATGGGCTTAGTTGTCCCGAGGCATGTGGGATCATCCTGGACCAGAGAGCGAACCCATCTCTCCTGCATTGGCAGGCAGATTCTTTACCACTGAGACACCAGAGAAGCCCTGTTTATTTTCTTTTTTTAATTGGAATACAGTTGATTTACAATGTTCTGTTAGTTTCAGGGGTACCGCAAAGTGAATCATTTATACATATGTATACTCTTTCATAGATTCTTTTCTTTTATAGGTCATTTCAGAGTATTGCATTCCCTATGCTATACAGTAGGTCCTAGTTAGCTATCTATTTTATGTATATAGTAGTGTGTTTATGTCAATCCCAGTCTCCCAATTTATTCCTCTTCCCTCTTTCTTCTGGTAATCGTAAGTTTGTTTTATATGCCTGTGGGTCTGTTTTCTAAATAAATTCATTTGTACCATTTTTTTTAGATTCCATATATAAGCAGTATCATATGATACTTGTTTTTCTCAGTCTGACTTAACTTCACTCAGTATCATGATCTCTGGGTCCATCCAAGTTGCCGCAAATGGTATTTCTTCCATTCCTGTCTTATGGCTGAGTAATATTCCATTGTTTGTATACACCACATCCTCTTTATGCACTCCTCTGTTGATGGGCATTTAGGTTGCGTCCATGTCTTGGTTAATGTAAACAGTGCTGCAGTGAACACTGGGGTGTATGTATCTTTTCGAATTCTGGTTTTCTCCAAGTATATGCTCAGGAGTGGGATTGCTGAATCATACAACCTATATTTAGGTTTTTTTAAGGAACCTCCATACTGTTCTCCATAATGGTTGTATGAGTTTACATTTCCACCAGCAGTGTAGAAGGGCTCCCTTTTCTCCACACCCTGTCTAGCATTTGTAGACTTTTTGATGATGGGAATTCTGACTGGTGTGAGGTGATAACCTCATTGTAGTTTTTATTTGCATTTCTTTACTAGTTAATAGTGTTGAGTATTTTTTCACATGCTTTTTGGCTGTCTGTATATCTTTGGAGAAATGTCTATTTAGATTTTCTGCCCCTTTTTTTATTGGGTTGTTTATTTTTTTGATACTGAGCTGCATGAGTTGTTTATTTTGGAGATTAATCCCTTGTTGGTTGATTTATTTGCAAATATTTTCTTCTGTTGGTGTCTTTTTGTTTTGTGTATAGTTTCCTTTACTGTGCAGAAGGCTTTAAGTTTAATTAGGCCCCATTTGCTTATTTTTGTTTTGCTTTTATTTTCATTACTCTAAGAGGTGGATCAAAAAAGATGTGATTTATGTCAGGGAGTGTTCTGCCTACATTTTCCTCTAAAAGTTGTATATAGTATCTGGTCTTAGGTTTAGATCTTTAATCCGTTTTGAGTTTGTTTTGTATATGGCGTTAGGTAATGTTCTGATTTCATTCTTTTACATGTAGCTGTCCACTTTTCCCAGCACCACTTACTGAAGAGACTGTCTAGTCTCCATTGTATATTCTTACCCCCTTTGTCATAGGTTAGGTGACCGTAGGCGTGTGGGTTTATCTGTGGGCTTTCTATCCTACTCTGTTGATTTCTGGGTTTGTGCTCATACCATACTGTTTTGATTACGGTAGCTTTGTAGTGTAGTCTGAAGTCAGGGGACCTGATTGCTCCAGTCCCATTTTTCTTTCTCAAGGTTGCTTTGGCTTGGGTGGGCCTTCTGGTGGCAAAGGTAAGGGAGGGACAGTTGGAGAAGATGGTGGCATCCTCAGGGGACCCTTTGTTGGCTCCCCCAGGCTGGCTCAAGACCTTTGACAAGTACTACACAGAACAGACCCAGCACATCCTCAACAACATGGTGTCTAAGCTGCAGGAGGACCCCCGGCGGCGCTTCATCTGGGCAGAAGTCTCCTTCTTCGCCAAGTGGTGGGACAACATCAGTGCCCAAAAGAGAGCAGCAGTCCGAAGGCCAGTGCCCACTGGGGAGGCAGGAGGGCCCTCTGGGTCCTAGGATGGGTGTGAAGTCCTTTTCTGGAGCTGTGGGTGCCAGGGAGAGGCAAGAGGAGACAGCAGAGATGAGGTGTGGTGGTAGAGGGGTCAGGGACAAGGTGGCAGGAATGGATTTCAGGGTCACTAGTATTAGGAAGAAAGCTGAGCGCCGAAGAATTGATGCTTTTGAACTGTGGTGTTGGAGAAGACTCTTGAGAGTCCCTCGGACTGCAAGGAGATCCAACCAGTCCATTCTAAAGGAGGTTGGTCCTGGGTGTTCTTTGGAAGGAATGATTTTAAAGCTGAAACTCCAGTAATTTGGCCACCTCATGCAAAGAATTGACTCATTGGAAAAGACTGATGCTGGGAGGGATTGGGGGCAGGAGGAGAAGGGGATGACAGAGGATGAGACGGCTGGATGGCATTACCGGCTCAATGGACGTGAGTTTGGGTGAACTCTGAGAGTTGGTGATGGACAGGGAGACCTGACGTGCTGCAATTCATGGGGTCGCAAAGAGTCAGACACGACTGAGCGACTGAACTGAACTGAACTGAGTATTAGGAAAAGTCACAGTAGTGTGAGCACAGGGGAGAGAAAATGGAGGGCCTGGCCCTGGAAATGCAGACCGAGTCCAGGGATGAACAGAGCCAGAATGGCTGGAGGTTGGCTGGAGGTTGGCTGGAGGGAAAGGAGGGCACATGTCTATTCTCGTGGTTGGTCCTGGGTTCAGGTAAGCTGGCTCAGGGAGCCCAGTGCACACAGGTCCCCTCCTTGGTTGGCAGGACTGAGCAGAGGGTCTCTTCCCTAGGCTGAGTGTGTGCTCTTAACTCCAGGCTGGTGGGAAATGGGCAGCTGGAGATTGCAACAGGAGGCTGGGTGATGCCGGATGAGGCCAACTCCCATTATTTTGCGTTGATTGACCAGCTCATCGAGGGCCACCAGTGGCTGGAGAAGAACCTGGGTGAGTCCGGGCTCAGGAGCCGGAGTCTGCCCCTGTCACTGGGCCAGAGGACAGCAGTGGGGCTCTAAGGCCTGGGGTGGGCAGAGGGTGCTTCCTTTCAAGGCTGATTGCACCAGCATGGTTGCAGGGCGATGGCAGGAGGGGCTGTGGGGCCGAGGACCCAGTGGCCAGGCCCTGGGGCGTTCAGGCCTCTGACTTCTGTGCCCCTGCCCAGGTGCAACCCCGCGCTCAGGCTGGGCGGTGGACCCCTTTGGATACAGCCCCACCATGCCTTACCTGCTGCGCCGTGCCAACCTGACCAGCATGCTCATTCAGAGGGTACACTACGCCATCAAGAAGCACTTTGCCGCCAGCCACAGCCTGGAGTTCATGTGGAGGCAGACCTGGGGTAAGGCCAGGTAGGGTAGAGGGGGTCGCAGTGGTAGTTCTCCCAGGGGAAGGGCAGGGGTTTGAGAAATAAGACCCACCAGTCCTTCAGAGCACTGGTGTAGACCATCAGAAGTGCTCGCCTTCAGGTTAGGTAGGGGATTGCATTGATATCTCTGGCCGCTGTGGAGCCTATCTGTCCCCCGGAGGAGCCGTGGGCTCCCCTGCCCTCCTTGGTCCTGACCCTGGCCAGCATATCCTCGCAGCCTTGAGTGTACTTCCTGCCTTTAGCTGGAGTAGTTACCTCCCCCGCCGGCTTCCCTGAGCCCAGCTCCACGACCTGACTCTTTGGCGTGTCTTCTGTAGACTCGGACGCCAGCACAGACATCTTCTGCCACATGATGCCTTTCTACAGCTACGATGTCCCCCATACGTGTGGCCCGGATCCAAAGATCTGCTGCCAGTTCGATTTCAAGCGCTTGCCTGGTGGGCGGATCAGCTGCCCTTGGAAGGTGCCGCCCCGGGCTATCACGGAGGCCAATGTGGCCGAGAGGTACTTGCTCCCTGCCCTGGACTGGGTGTGGTGGTGCCGTTCTCCCTGTGCAGACATGTCTGGGCTGTGCTGCAAGGCAGGCTTCAGGTTCCACATTCATAAAATGGGGGCAGGGTCTGTTGGTGAATTCAGGCCCACAGCCCTTGCAGTGACAATTCTTTTAGTACTTTTTCCTGAAAAACCAGAGTGGCTGTAAGGTACCACCTTTTCCAGAAGGGTTTTATTTTCCCAAATGAGCGTGTTTTCCAGTGTCCTCATAAACTAATGCTGGAGCCAGTGGACTGCCTCAGAGGCAAATGATTCTCAGATTAGTGCAGCGCCTTCCAACCTTCAGCCTGCTGTGCCTTCGTTAAGCTCAGGCCTCCTGCCTTGGCTTGAAGTCAGCCAGGTTCCTCAGGCTCTGTGCACCTGGAATCTCATTCAGATGCACATTCTGTCCTGCCCCACAGAAAACAGACCCCTTTGAGAAAATCCTTGGGGACCCCTAAAAATGTTGCTGAAATGGCTTCCCTAGGAAAAGGTGGGTTAAGAGAGAGCTAAACAATGATTCAGCCAGAACTGGACTGGCCTTAAGAATGTAACCAGTTGAACTGGTTTTTGTGTTGCAACACTCCAGTTTCCATGATGTCCAAGAGGTGAAACATGTGACCAAAAGCAAAAGAAAGTAGTCTTTTGTTTCTAGAATCCAAAAATCTAAATGCTGCTTCCAAGTAAAACCCTTGGGCTTTTAAGGCACACTTTTTCTTGGAGCAGCAGCTGTGATCTAAGGCTAGGCAAGGTTTACAGAGCAAGTCATGGGAGATAGCCTCATTTTCTCCTTTAACAGGCTTACAGGGCTGATAAATTAGGGGAAGGTGGTATTTGAGGAGTCCTTCCTTGAGAACAAGATGGCAAAGAACAAACTGGACCAAGTACATTAGTGGCTGGTTGAAGTGTGACACCCGTGACATGCCACTCACCAGACTTGTCTAAAAAGAGCGGTGTTAATGCAACAGGGCTGTTTTGCTATTGATTATATTAGTGATTGGGATGAGAAAGAAAATGACACGTTTATATATAGTTACTACTATGTGCCAGGCACTGTTCTAAGTGTTTAACAAATATCAATTCAGTTCATTTTAAATCTCACAGTACTGTGATAGTGGGCACTGATGATAGGCAGTTTCCTCATTTGATGGAAACTGAGGCCCAGGAGAGGTTCAGTGAGTTGCCCGAGGTTGCACAGCTGGCGTTGGTGTCATCCGGCCCCCGGGTCTGGGCTCTTCACTCTGGGGCTGTGCTGCATCACTGACTGGTGACAAAGTAAATCTGGAGTGTCAGATCCCAGAAGATCTCAAGAGGTTGAAATGTGGGCTGAATCCAACCAGATAAGACTTCTGTTAACATTAGATATAACTGTAAGGTTCTACCCTTAGCGTCCGTAAACAGGATAGGAAAGTTCAGGATGAGAAAAGGTCTTGCTGGGCCACATGCACAGAAAACATGATCCCTAACGTCAGCACGGTGGGGTGAGCGTGGGGGCTGCTGCTGGGCCACATGCACAGAAAACATGATCCCTAACGTCAGCACGGTGGGGTGAGCGTGGGGGCTGCCAAACACGCCTGTGTGAACACACGGCCACTCTGGCCATACCGGGAGTGTGGCCTGCCTTCCCCTGGACGTGCGTGGTCAGTGCTGGGCCCTGCACTCCGGGTTCCTGGATGATGGGCTACTCAGAGACCTGCTGGTGAGTGGATTCCCAGCTGCTCTGTAGGAACTAGAGAGATGAAAGAGTGGGGATGGAAGAGCAGGGACTGCAGAGCCTGATGAGGAAGCCCAGGGGAACCCTCGCACATCTTGATTGTCTGAAGGACCGACATGGGCATGGAGAATTGACTTGTTCTGTGCAGCGTCCAGGGCAGAACTGGAGCCAGGGAACTGAAGCCCTGCCTCTGGAAGAACTCTCTAGTTGCCCAGAGAACCCCAGGCTCCCTGGGGCTGGGTTTCCCACCCACGAGCCGAGTGAGTCCGTGACGGGTGTATGAGGGGGCGCCTCTCGGGCGGCCGCCTCTCGGGCTGGCTTCCCTCAGGATCCGGGTGAGGCTCCGCATGAGCCGGTTCCCCTCCCCACCTGCAGGGCAGGCCTGCTCCTGGACCAGTACAGGAAGAAGTCCCGGCTCTTCCGGAGCAATGTGCTCCTGGTGCCGCTGGGCGATGACTTCCGCTACGACAAGCCCCAGGAGTGGGACGCCCAGTTCTTCAACTACCAGCGGCTCTTCGACTTCCTCAACAGCAAGCCTGACCTCCATGTGCAGGTGTGAAGGGACACTGAGCTGGGGAGGGGGCCTTGGCGGGGCTGCAGCCCAGCCCTTCCTGTGAGGTCTCCTGCTCCCCAATACCACTCCAGAGCAGGGGCACATTCGCAATTCTTGGGTGTGTTTTTCCTTTTTTGTCACAATTCTTTCCCAGGCTCCCCAGCTTCTGTGAGGTCCAGGCCAGGTCCAGGGACTGCCCTCTGCATAGACCAGATTGCTCCCCCTCACCCCCAGCTGTGGCACGGGGAGCCAGAATTCCCAATAGACTCTGGAGCTGATGGAAGGGGGTTTTGGGGTCCCCACAGGCCCAGTTTGGCACCCTCTCCGACTATTTTGACGCTCTATACAAGAGGACAGGGGTGGAGCCGGGGGCCCGGCCTCCAGGTTTCCCTGTGCTGAGCGGGGATTTCTTCTCCTACGCGGACCGGGAGGACCACTACTGGACAGGCTATTACACTTCACGGCCTTTCTACAAGAACCTGGACCGCGTCCTGGAAGCACACCTGCGGTGAGACGCCGCTTCCAGGCTGGAGGGAGAAGGGTTCAAGGAGGGGCTGGATTGGCTGAGCAGGGACGCGAAGGGCATGGAGACCAGGACACAGAGAAGGGGAGGAAGGAAGAGGCGTGGGGCTTGCAGAGCGAGGGTGGGCCCAGGCGAGCTGTGTGGCATGAGGCCAACTTGTCTGTCTGGGCAGGGGCGCAGAGATCCTGTACAGCCTGGCTGTGGCTCACGCCCGCCGCGCTGGACTGGCCAGCCAGTTCCCGCTCTCGAACTTCGCCCTTCTGACGGACGCTCGGCGCACACTGGGGCTCTTCCAGCACCACGACGCCATCACAGGCACGGCCAAGGAGGCCGTTGTGGTGGACTATGGGGTCAGGTGGGAGTCCCCTCCTCTTCCCCATCCACTCTGTGCCGCTGCCCACCATCCCCAATATGAGGATGCACCGGGTGGTCCGTGGGCTGGCCTGCTGGGGGCTCACCCTGCTGGCTGGGGGACAGTCTCTCGGTGGTCACCTCTCCCCTGGTCCCTCTCCTGCCCATCCTCCCAGGCTTCTGCGCTCCCTTGTCAGCCTGAAGCAGGTCATCATGAATGCAGCTCACTACCTGGTGCTGGGGGACAAGAAGACCTACCACTTTGACCCAGAGGTGCCCTTCCTGCAGATGGTGAGCCACGCTCCTGCGTCTGCCCGAGGGGACCTCTGGTGTGCGGCCTGGGCCGAGAGCTGTGGTGCAAGGGCCTGGCTCTTCTTTTCCCTCCCTGTCCTGGGGTGAAGGATCCCTGCCCAGCACAGCCGCTGGTCCCCATCAGGACAGGTTGGGGCCTGGGGAGGCAAGTCTCTGAGTCAGGTTGAGCCATGCGATGGTTCTCCCCTCCCCCTGACTTAATTCCAGGATGACACCCGCTTAAATCACGACGCCCTTCCAGAGCGCACAGTGATCCAGCTGGAATCTTCACCCAGGTGAGCCTGGCTCTCCACCCCTCCCAGCTGCCGCCGCACTCTGAGGGATTCCTGGCCTGGCCGTGTTCCTGCTCCTGTTTCCCCAGAGCAGGGGCCTCCTGGGTGAGCCTGCCTTCTGCTCACAGGTATGTGGTGCTGTTCAACCCATTGGAGCAGGAGCGGCTCAGCGTGGTGTCCCTGCTGGTGAGCTCACCCCGGGTGCGTGTGCTTTCGGAGGAGGGTCAGCCCCTGGCCGTGCAGGTCAGCGCGCACTGGAGCTCTGCCACTGACATGGTCCCTGACGTCTATCAGGTGAGGGGGGCTCGGCATGTGGGGCCCCGCCACAGCCCTCTCTGCTGATCCTCGGCCTCTCCCCGGGGCCTCAGGCTGTCTCTTAACACTGGCTTCCCAACTTCCTGCTCGCAGCCTTCTTACTCCCCATGTTGGGGGCTGGCGTCTTGAGGAGAGGAGTTGCCTGGAGTTTGGTCACTCCTGGGGTTTGGGTCTGTCCTTGAAAGGAAGGTGACGTTTGCTGTAGTGTGACAGTAGGAAGGACACAGTTACGTTGTCCCATTATTCATTCATTCAGCAGATTTTTCTTGAAATCTTACGTGTGGTTACCATTTTGTGATTTTCCGAGTATCATTGGAGACTCATGAAAGTCTTGATGAGGTGCAAGTCGCCTCACCTGCCCTTTGAGAGGTGACAAAGGCCCCCGCAGTGGGTGCAGGATTTGCTTGGGCTCTTAGGCCAGAACCTCAGTCCCGTGTCCGAGGCCATCAGCCCTCCCGTGCCCACAGGTATCTGTGCCTGTCCGCCTGCCAGCGCTGGGTCTTGGCGTGCTGCAGCTGCAGCAGGGCCTGGACGGGCCCCGCACGCTGCCCTCCTCCGTGCGCGTCTACCTACACGGGCGGCCGCTGTCTGTCAGCAGGAATGAGGCATTCCCTCTCCGTGTCATTGACTCGGGCACCAGTGACTTCGCCCTCAGCAACCGCTACATGCAGGTCTGGTTCTCAGGCCTTACCGGGCTCCTCAAGGTAAAGGGCCAGGGGCTGGGCGCTGGAGCGGGTCACGCGAGCTGCCTCCGGCCCGTGAGCACTGCCACCTGGCTGGCGGTGGACCTGGGAGGGGGCAGTGCCAGCCCCGAGCCAACAGCACAGGGAAGCAGCGCTGGGCTCCTTGGGGAGGTTCGTCCGTGCCCTCCCAGGGGGCAGGCCTGATGTGCTGGTGTGGGGCCAGGGGTCAGGGCTGTGTTTCTTGGCAGAGTGTCCGAAGGGTGGATGAGGAGCAGGAACAGCGGGTGGACATGGAGTTCCTCGTCTATGGCACCCGCTCGTCCAAAGATAAGAGTGGAGCCTACCTCTTTCTGCCTGACGGCGAGGCCAAGGTACCCTGAGGACACCCCACAAACCCCAGGGGGCCCTGGGGGGCTTCACGAGCCAGGGCACCTCACCCACTGCCCCCATGGGGGCGGGGGTCCGAGGAGCGCCACCCGGGGCTCGGGCCTGGCTCGGCCGGGGTCTCAGCCCAGAGCCTGCTGGCCACAAGTCCTGCTGCTTGACGCCGGCCGGCTCCTCCCTGTTTTGCTCTCGTGCCGGGGATTCAGCTGCCCCCTGCTCTTTCCTCAGCCCTACGTCCCCAGGGACCCACCCGTGCTGCGCGTCACAGAAGGCCCTTTCTTCTCAGAGGTGGTTGCCTGCTACGAGCACATTCACCAGGTGGTCCGGCTGTATAACCTGCCGGGTGAGCCCCACAGACGGGGAGCATGGGGAGGAAGGTGTGGCTCCACGGGCTGTGACGCGCTCTTGCTCCTGCCCGCTCTCTGTGTCTGTTCGCACATTTGTCCCCAGAAAGCACGTTGTTTAGCTTTCTTGGAGTAGAGCTTGGCCGCAAGTGCTGGGACTCGCCTGGGGCACCCTCTCTGGCTGTGGCTCACTCCTCTCAGCCTCTCTCTCTGTCCTGCACCCAGGGGTGGAGGGGCTGTCCCTGGATGTGTCGTCCTTGGTGGACATCCGCGACTACGTCAACAAGGAGCTGGCCCTGCGCATTCGCACGGACATCAACAGCCAGGGCATCTTCTTCACGGACCTCAACGGCTTTCAGGTGACACCTCAGGCCTGGGGCCCAGAGACCCCGCGGAGCACAGAGCTTGACAGTGTTTAATGGCTGCATCACAGGCCCTGGCGGGCGATCTGCTCTGATAGAGAAGGAGGAATCCGAGCATGGTGGGGGCCCAAAGGGGGCCAGAACGCCCCTGATCGGCTGGCCTTGCCCGCAGGTGCAGCCCCGACGGTATCTGAAGAAGCTGCCCCTGCAGGCCAACTTCTACCCCATGCCTGTCATGGCCTACCTCCAGGACGCCCAGAACCGCCTCACGCTGCACACGGCCCAGGCCCTGGGCGTCTCCAGCCTCCACGATGGTGAGTGGAGCAGGCGCTGTGTGTGTGGTGGGAGAGGTGCAGAGGGCAAGCTTGAGAAGCCCGTCCCTGCCCCCGAGGCCTGTCCCCTCGTGGGCCTCTCCCTCTCCCAGTCAGCCACAGGCCCAGTGGGGGATGACAGGAAGGCAGTTGCCTGCTGTCGCCCCCTCTCCCCGCTGCCGGCAGCTGTTGGGGTGACGGGAGGGGGTGGCCTGTTGGATCCCCTCCAGAAGCAGCAGGCACTGAGGGGGATCGTCAGCTGAAGTGGGTGTGCGCCTTCTCCTGGGAGGGCCAGGGTAGGTACAGCCGGAACAGTGTCTTCAGGGTTAGGATGAATTATTCAGCAGAAGAGAAGAATGTGTCCTGTCTTTCTGCTAGCCGTCATTAAAAGACAATGACCAAAAAGAGAGAAGGGTGGTCTCGAGAATCAGAAGGAGGACTGAGAGGACCGACCTGGAGCCGGCAACCCGGGCAGCGCAGGCGGCTCCTGTGTCCTGGGGTGAAGCGAACAGTCGGCACTTGGGGCCTTCCAAGGCCGTCAGGCTGGCCACCTTTGGGCTGGAACGTTTGGCAGGGCTGAGCCAAGGGGGCTGAGCCAGGGATGCCCGATCCAGGCTCTGCGGGGCCTGCGGCGAGCACGGTGGGGACCTGGCGCCCTGCTGGAAGGCCTGTGCTGCTGCTGCCCCTTTGCCCACGGTCACCCGGGTTGTAAGACTCCTCACTCAGCCGAGTGTCCCGCCTCAGTGCCCCTGCCCTTTTGGAAAACTGTGCGCTCACAGTGGCGGTTTTACATGCAAGGGATCTGTTTTAGGATTGGGGGTGTCTTTCTGTGGTTGCTCAGGGTAAAAACCAAGGAGGCACATAAGTTAGGAAGGGGATACCGGAGGACAAGTAGAGCTCTGTATGGGCTCCCCTCAAGAGAGTCTTGAAAAAAAAGGTGCTGGAAAAAAATCCTCGTTCCCACATACGTACGCTTTGAGCCCTTCCCCCAGGCATATTTTTAAAGGAAAGGAGAGGTGGTCGATCACCTGCTGTTTGACTGTCCTCTCGCTCCCTCCTTTGACGGATGTGGTGGACAGAGTTGGGTCTGTCCTGCGTAGAACCACGGTGGGAAGCATGTATTCTAGTCACAACAAAATCTGCCCAACCTGACAAAGCCTGGCCTGGGGCAGGGTCTCTGCAGCAGCTTCCCCTGGCGGTTGATAGGGTTTTGTGGTTGCTGCTTACTTTGTTGTATGTAGGCAGCCCAGAGACGGGTCCTTGCCTGGGCACCCAGACTGGCCCCACTCCTGAGCCACGGAACACACACGGGCAGCGAGCCGCCAGGGTCACAGCCCTTCCCTCGGCCCCTTCCAGCTCCCAGTTTCTTGGCTGCTTTGTTCCCTGAATGACTCGCCTTCCAGCCAGGCTTTCTCCTTGGGCCTTGGGTGGGCTGCTTCCAGAGGCTGGCATCTGCTTGGGGTCGAGGGAGGTAGGCTGGGGGCTCACAGTGAACTCCCCTAGGCCAGCTAGAGGTGATCTTGGACCGGAGACTGATGCAGGACGACAACCGGGGCCTCGGCCAAGGGCTCAAGGACAACAAGAGAACCTGCAACCACTTCCGCCTCCTGTTAGAACGGCGAACCCCAGGCAGGGAGGTGAGTTCTGGGCCTCCCCCTGGGACCCAGGTCAGGCTAGGCCCGTGGGTGGCTCTGGGTTCCAGCCCCAGCCTGGGAGCCTCCTCGAGGCACGCAGATGTAGCCAGAGTAGGGTCTGATCCCGGGTCGGCAGGAAGTGAGTCTGACGCTCTGCTGCTCCATCTCACGCAGCCTGGCACCTCCCTCTCCATAGCTCCCTGTCGTCTGTGCCTCCTCGTGCTCATCTCTCACCTTCCCACCCGCCCCTGTGTCCTCTTCCCCTCTTTGTTGCTGCCCCAATCATCTCACGGCTTTCTTTGCCCCCACCAGCCTGGCTTTTTCTCCAAACTGGCAGCCATGTTTAGGGGCTTGATCTTTCACAGCAGCAGGAACAGGAACCGAGAGGTAAGGGCCAGTGATGCGGTGTCACACTAGCCTTAGTGATGTGTAGCTGGAGTTGGAATCCCTGGTGGCAGAGCCTGCTGCCCAATCCCCCATCTGGGGCTTGGTCACTCACTCGTCAAATAGCTGCTGGGCTCTCGCTGTGCTGTGAGGGCTGAGAGGGCAGCAAATGCATACAATACTGACTCTGCACTCTAGGAATTGACTCGTGAGTAGGGGTGGGGGATGAGCTGTGTGTGTGCATATTAAAAGTAGAAAATGGGTATGTCCCCGGGTCCTGAGGAATGAGAGAACATAGTGGAATCCAGGACAGCTTCCTGGAGGAGGTGTCATCCATGAGCATCTCTGATGAGTGGGGGGTCCACCCTACACATTTGAACCAAGGCACAGGGTGGGAGGCAAGAAAGAATGTGAAGGGTAAGAGCTGTGAATTCACTCAGTTGGATCAGAGCCACCTGTCCGGTGTGACAGCGACTAGCCATGTGCGGCCATTTAAATGTATTCAAAACCAAATATAATAGCAGGTTCAGTTCTTCATTCAGACTAGTCATATTCCAAGGGGTACCTGCTGTGCTAGTGCAGATGTAGCATATTTCCATGACTGCAAAAAGTTCTAGTGGCCAGTGTGGGCTGCCATGGAGGGTGGTTTGGGGCAGACAAAACAGGCCTGGAGTGCCTGGTGAAGGCTTTGGACTTCCTCCTGGAGGCCAGTAGGCACCTGAGCTGAAGGAATGCTATTCGGACTCTGCTCGAGGCGTATCACTCCCGCAGTGGGGGCCCGGGTGGGTCTTCAGGGTGGCTGCTTCGAGGCTGTTGACGCAGGAAGCAGTGTCGTTGGCTTAAACTGAGCCCTGGGAGGGAGGAACCTGGAGGTGGCTGTGAGGGCCCTGCCGAGGGGTAGTGGAGGTCGTGTCTGAGGGAAGGGTGAGATTTGGACAACAGGAAAGAGACGCTAAGAACATGAATTTAGAAAGCTGAGCTCAGGCCTGTGAGTGTGACGTCCCCGTCAGCTGACCAAGGAGTGGGGACCGCTGGGTTCAAGCATCAGGGTGGGTGGAGCTTGAAACTGGGGTCGCCCCAGAGGCTTTCTTCATCAGAGGCCCAGCCTCCATGGTGAAGTGTCCATCTGTCTGTCTTCCCTTCTCCTCTCTACTCTGAGAATCTCCATGGTAGGAGACATTGCTGATGGGAGCATGAGGAAGCAAAAAGCCCCCAGAGTTAGAGGTGCGGTGGCCTAGTGAGGTCACGCGTCCTAAGCTGCGTGAGGCAGGAAGCGACTGTGCTTGAAGGGTTCTGGAGTCAGGCACCCCATGTACCCAGACACGTCAGGGACGCTCTCTGCAAAGGAGCATCCTTCCCCTCCCCCGGTGCCGCGTCCTCAGCCAGACCTTGGCCCGTCCTGCAGGTCCGCGAGGCCGCCTCTGCAAGCTTCCCGTCCCTCCTCAGCCACCTGACCTCCATGTACCTGAACACCCCTGTGCTCGCCCTGCCCGTGGCCAGGAGGCAGGCCCCTGGCCCCGCTCTGCGCTCTTTTCACCCTCTGGCCTCCTCACTGCCCTGTGACTTCCACCTGCTCAACCTGCGGACGCTCCAGGCCGAGGTGAGTGTCCGGTTCAGCGCTGGATCTTCTGAGTGGACCTTGCCTCTCATCCAGACTCCTCTCCATCCAACCCTGCCTTCCTGGCAGAGGTGCTGCCCCACCTGTGAGCCCTGCAGAGACCCCTCCCCACCCCCACACCCATGCCCCCACACCCACACACATGCGCACACACATGCACTGCCCCGTGTGTCTGTCACCAGGAGGATGGCTTGCCCTCGGCAGAAACCGCGCTCCTCTTACACCGCAAGGGTTTTGACTGTGGCCTTGAGGCCAAGAACTTGGGTTTCAACTGCACCACCAGCCAAGGCAAGGTGAGCAGGGCCCTGGTGTGGGAAGGGAGCAGAGGGCAGGGAAACAGCACCAGGCACAACGGGCAGAGAGCTCGTTGAGGCAGGCAGCTAGTGGGGAAGTGGGCAGGGTTAACGCTGGGACTTCATGGAGAGAAGGGGGAGAAGCTGGTGACGTGTTTTCAAAGCCTCTGAGGCCTGGCAGGGGCAGTTCCAGACGAGGTGTCCAGGTAGACAGCTTTGGTTGCATGTGTATGAACCTGCGTTCAGCAAACAGAAACACCAGGAGTTAAAAACCAAAAGCCATCGTACTCTAGTCATTGTTTAAGCCAGCAAAGACTAGCACTGATCAATGCATCTGCATGCTGGTGCCAGTGACTGAGAGGTAAATCAAGACATGGTCCCTGCTGGGATTCCCCTGGCAGTCCAGTAGTTAGGTCTCAGCACTTTCCCTCCTGTGGGCCAGGTTCAACCCCTGGTTGGGAAACTAAGATCCTGCAAAGCCTCGCATGGTATGGGAAGAAAAAGAAAAGATAAAGTCCTTGTCGTCAGAGACCACACAGCTCAGTGCAGCAGTTCCCACCCTGAGGTCCACAGGGGTTCCAGGGTTCCGCAGACTGAGTGCACGTGTAGGCACTTGCTGTGTGTGGAGGGGCCCATGCTGAAGTGAGGGTCACACAGGTCACGCAGAGGGAGAGCAGCAGCACGTGGCGGGTCAGCTCCCAGCACTGCCCTGCGCCTTCTCCCTCCCCACAGGTGGCCCTGGGCAGCCTCTTCCACGGCCTGGACGTGGTTTTCCTGCAGCCAACCTCCTTGACCTTGCTGTACCCTCTGGCCTCGCCCTCCAATAGCACTGACGTCTACGTGGAGCCCATGGAGATCACCACCTTTCGCCTCCGCTTGGGCTAGGTCTCCTTGTGGCCTGAAGGGAAATTTCATCCATGGAGACTGACCTCCTCACATGAGATCGGGTTGGACAAGCCACACCCGGTATCCTGTCCCGATCTACCTCTCAGAACCACGACAGACTGGGCTCTGCCCTCATTTTCCCTTTATTGTTGCTTCTGTGCAGGGGGGCAGCCCGCAGGCCCAGTGTTGGGTGGATAGGTAGGGCAGCGCCGCTGAAATGCAGCGGTGAAGGCCCTTGCTCAGAGGGGCCAGTGCCGGCCTCTGCTTTGGGGGGGTGTGTGTCCACTTCACGGGGCACCGGCTCAGGCACCCACCTTCTCCCCCAAATGGGATGGAAGAGAAGCAGGGGAGGCTGAGTGGGCCAGAGTCTGGCATCAGGCTCACGGTGGCCAGCAGCTGACTCTAGGGGAGTCCCGTAGTTGTGTAAGGACACATGTCCTGATGTGACGAGCAGGAGCGGAGCGACACCAGGAGGAGGGGCTGGGGACCAAGGGGTAGCCGTCGGGTGGAGGAGTAGAAGGAATGGCTGTTTGTGTGACGGCTCCTTTCTGAAGTGCTCCCTGAGCCGCACACCCTGGCCAGGGGCTGCCGTGTGGCAGGAAGGACTCATGACTGTCATGGCTGCAGGGCATAAGACACTTCAGGTACCAAAACCCCCATCTCAGACTGGGCACTTGGTCTGCGTGTTGATTTGTGGGGTGAGGGAGGGGCCACTCCGCTTGACTCCTCTTTGGTTCCTGCATGCTGTCTACCACTCTCCCCAGGAGCCACTTCCTATCACAGGGGCGTTTGATCCAGCACATTTCCTTTCCCTGGAAAGAAAGTGAAGCTTCCAACTTGAGAAGGCTTTCAACATCATCCTTGCAGGCCTGAAGCTTCTCCATCACATCCTTCTACAGAAGTCTTTGCGGGGAACTAGGAAGACATAGACTAAATTAGGAAGCACCGTGGCTGCTTGTCAGCTTTCATTGCAGCTTCGATTATTAGAGAAAAATTTATGATAGTCTCTACAGATGCTGAAACAATATTTGGTAAAATTTAAAATCTATCCCTTATTAAACAATATTTGGTAAAATTTAAAATCCATCCCTTGTTAAACTCTTAGTAAGTTAAAGATTAGGAAGAAACATCCTAACCTAGATAAAGGGTGTCTCCATCTGAAACCCACAGTCAGTGGCATTCTAAAGACCCAACCACCACAGACATTCCCAGTGAAGTCAGAGATTCGCCAAGGCCATACAGTTCCTTAGCCATGTTCTGGCACTACTAACCCCTGCAGTGTGGCAGATAGGAGCGGTGAGCAAAAGGTCCAAAGTAGCCGTCCAGTACAATCCGAGAGGATCAGCTCAAGGCCTTAATAGAGCATTCTGTATGTCGACTCAAACGACGCACGTTACATTTCTGTAAAGATTCTGGTTTTCTGCAGATCATCCCATAAATTCGATGCATTCCAGTGAGCTTAGATACTTTTTGGAATTTGACAGGTTCCAAAATTGTCAACATCTGTTGGATCATAGAAAAAGCAAGAGAATTCCAGAAAAACATCTGCTTCATTGACTACACTAAAACCTTTGACTGCGTGGATCACAACAAACTGTGGAAAATTCTTAAAGAGATGGGAATACCAGACCACCTTACCTGCCTCCTAAGAAACCTGTATGAAGGTCAAGAAACAACAGTTAGAACCAGACATGGAACAATGGACTGGTTTAAAAATGGGTATATATTGTCCCTGCTTATTTAACTTATATACAGAATACATCATGCAAAATGCCGGGCTGGATGGAGCACAAGCTGGAATCAAGATTTCTGGGAGAAATGTCAGTAACCTCAGATATGCAGATGACACCACCCTTATGGCAGAAAGGGAAGAGGAACTAAAGAGCCTCTTGACAAAGGTGAAAGAGGAGAGTGAAAAAGCTGGCTTAAAACTCAGCATTCAAAAAACTAAGATCATGGCATCCAGCCCCATTGCTTCATGGGAAATAGATGGGGAAACAATGCAAACAGTGACAGACTTTATTTTCTTGGGCTCCAAAATCACTGTGGATGGTGACTGCAGCCATGAAATTAAAAGATGCTTGCTTCTTGGAAA
The DNA here is from genome assembly GCF_032452875.1 of Bos javanicus. Lineage (NCBI taxonomy): Eukaryota > Metazoa > Chordata > Mammalia > Artiodactyla > Bovidae > Bos > Bos javanicus. The sequence goes on along the minus strand of NC_083888.1, from coordinate 21,316,920 downwards.
GAAAAGCTATGACAAACCTAGTCAGCGTATTAAAAAGCAGAGATATTACTTTGCTGACAAAGGTCTGTATAGTCAAAGCTATGGTTTTTCCAGCAGTCATTTATGAATTGTGAGAGTTGGACCATAAAGAAGGCTAAGCACTGAAGAATTGATGCTTTTGAACTGTGATATTGGAGAAAACTCTTGAGAGTTCCTTGGACAGCAGGGAGATCAAACCAGTCAATCCTAAAGGAAATCAAACCTTGAATATTCTTTGGAAGGACTGATGCTGAAGCTCCAATACTTTGGCCACCTGATGCAAAGAGCTGATTCATTGGAAAAGACCCTAATGCTAGGAAAGATTGAAGGCAGGAGAAGGGGATGACAGAGGTTGAGATGGTTGACTGGTATCACTGACTCAATGGACATGAGTTTGAGCAAGCTCTGGGAGATGGTGAAGGACAGGGAAGCTGACATGCTGCAGTCCATGGGGTCGCAAAGAGTCGGATATGACTTAGCGACTGAACGACAACAGCATTCATTTGGAAGAGTAAATGTGTGAGACTACTAAAAATTCTGAATGATCAGAGGGTGGCTGGGGCAGTGGTGCTGGGTAAAAGGCACTAGATTTCCCCGGGGGGCTCTGGGGTAGGATCAGACCGCTGGAACCAAAGGGAGAGCCCAGCATCAGACCCAGGTGTAAGGGACTCAGTACAGGATAGAGGAGTATTTTAAGTGGGGAAAAAAAGATGGGTTATTTAATACAGACTACAATAACTGCCTATCTGTTAAAACAGGAGCTCTCTACCTCACAGTTTACACAAAAAGTAGCACCAGAGGGAAAAAACAAAAAATTGAACTCCAGAATTACTGAGGAAAATATAGGATATTTTTATATTCCAGTGTGGAAAGGTCTTTTCTGAACAGAAAACTTGAAAGCTATAATAAGGGAAAAGATAAACAGATTTTACCACCAAAAATACGTGTAAAGTTTGTTTATGATGGAAACCACCAAGTTAAAACACAAATGACTGGGAGAAAATATTTGCAGCACTTCAAAACTTGGTGTGTACGATCACTTCGGGAGAATAACTTGCTTTGAGCTCCTTAGAGCAAGTCATGGGGCCTACTAAGCAGTGACCAGCTGAGTTTTTCTGGGTCACCCAGGGTCATTGCTGCCCGGCCAGGCCACGTGGCATCCTGTGTCACAGTGAAAGAATGAAGATTATCAGAGAATGTGACACATTCTGTGTCACACAAAGAATGAAGTGCTGAGCAGAGTGCCTGGTACATTTAATACAGTGAAGTCGCTCAGTCGTGTCCAACTCTTTGCGACCCCATGGACTGTGGCCCACCAGGCTCCTCCATCCATGGGATTTTCCAGGCAAGAGTACTGGAGTGGGGTGCCATTTCCTTCTCCAGGAGATTTTCCCAACCAAGGGATTGAACCTGGGTCTCCTGCATTGTAGGCAGACACTTTACTGTCTGAGTCACCAGGGAAGTGCTCAGTAAATATGAGCTACAATCATGTTCATTAAGGATGCTAAGCAATTACATTATAGCTGGTGTCATTTACTAGTATAACTTGTAATCCGGTTTTAAGGGAGAACCTGTGAACCCCCTAGGAAATTAGTAAAATAAAGGCTATTCTCTTTGGAGGTATTAGATATGCAAAGAGGTTATTCATCTGCCAGGGACTGAAGTGTTCATTCCTACATGCTGGCCTCTTAGAACCCCATAAGGCAGCGTTGCTCAAGGTGTGGTCCACAATCCCCAGAATTACTTGTTGAAAATCCAGCTGCCCGGCCTGTGCTGGCGGGGCTGCTCCTTCAGCCGGCACACTGGAGGGGCATCTCTACAGCAGAGCCACGGGTCCCTGAGACTGACTTGTGACACGAACAAGAAACAAAACCCTCCCTCAGTGCACAGGAGGAGAAACAGATTCCTTGGCACAGCCTGTTGAACCAATCTCTGGGAGGAGGGACCAAAGAATCCACACTTACAACAAGCTCCCAGGTGAGTCTGCTGCACTTATAACTTGAAAAAGGGCCTGCTCTTTTAAGGCTAGCAGTAACCCTTTCCCATGGAGCTCTGGCCCTGAGGCCTCACAATTCTGAGGGTTACATCAAAACCAGAACCAGATCCCTAATGTATACTTGAGGAAGTGTTTGCAGTTCAGGAAGGTGGATTACTTGTGCTTGATTGAAATTTTTTTAATATGCTTTTCAGCTTCCATTTCTTAAAGGATACTAAATTTTACACATACTTTGATCCCATTTGTTTAAAGTATTACCGCTGTATGGACTCATAATTGTACCATCTTTGTTCTGACAGATTTCCCTTTATGGTATGTGGTAGAAAAAAATGATGCCTCTTTTGCCCTTTGTAGTAGAATGCACATTTCCAGTTCAGAAATAGTTAAAATATGTATGTAAGTAATCCAGTTTATAAAATGTGATGTTCAGAATACAACAGCCTTGTTAGAAACCATGGGATTAAGAGTTGGTCTCTTTCCTAGGTTAGATTAATACCTGGACTTTGCTGGTGGTCCAGTGGTTAAAACTTGTGCTTCCACTGCAAGGGGTCCAGGTTTGATCCCTGGTCAGGGAGCCAAGATCCTGTGTGCCATGTAGCACGACAGGAAAAAAGATCAGTGCCTGGAATTATGAATGTAAGGGCATTAACCCATAAATCATACTCTGGAATTGGAAAGAACTTGGAGATCATTGTGTCAATATAGTTTGATAACCTAATGTTTAACTTCTAATTAATATTTCTCAGTGTTTTATTTTTTTAAAAATTAACCAGGGACCTTAGGAGTAAGGGAGAATTTGGGAGGAAACAGAGCCCCGGGGGCAGATACCATTTACCCATGAGCCTGCTTTCAATGCAGGATCCTCTGTTAAGGAATACGGGATTTCTCTTCAATTACAAACATGTATGATGTCCCAGAAAGGCATGTAGAGCTCATTTAGTCCAACCCTCTCATTTTACAAATAAGCTGAGCCCCACAGAAGTTACATGAACTCCCCCATGCCAGTGGCAGAGCCAATTCAGTGTTCTTTCCAGTATACAATATCAATGCCAGGCTGTTACACGAATCTATTTTCAGTTAAATAAAACACATTAAAAAAAAAAAAAACAGAGCCAGGACATGAGAGAAACAACTTCAATCACCGGGAATGGATAGGATTCTATTCCTCTCTAACTCTCTACCCATGGAGAACCATTCTGTTTCCAGGAAGAAAGGAGGACTAATGTGGCCAGCTGGAACCATGACGAGAACAGCTGACTTACTGGGTCCCTCCTGCACAGGGTGGGCAGGCCACACTGCACTCTGATTCGGCTTGCCTAGGGGATGAGTTTAACCTGTGTGGAGAGAGTGACATCCTTACCCTGAAATTCACCTGCATACCACACTGTCTGTCACCGTGTTTAACTAATGATGCCCATGCACTCAGGAAGGAAATCATAGTGTGAGTGGTAGGAATGAGGCTTCCCATCCCAAAGAGATCTTTGAACTAAATTTTTGCTTTTCCCTAACAAAAAAATGTGTACAAAGAACAAACACTGCAAGGAGCAATTCTCACAGGAAAAAAAACATGATAGAGGACAGACTAGATCCTTCTTCACACCAAGCCTCAATTTTACTTAGGGTCAGAGGGAAATTGATCGTAACAGTTGCCAGGACCAAGTGATTCTGCAAAGAGTGTCCATCCATTTTTGGCTCCTGATTTAGACCTTGCTAGTGGAGAACAAACTTGAACTGAAAGAACTCTGAAATTAGGTAGAGTAGGCACAGGAAACAGTGACAGACTTTATTTTCCTGGGCTCCAATATCACTGTGGATGGTGACTGCAGTCATGAAATTAAAAGGTGCTCTTTGGAAGAAAAGCTATGACAAACCTAGACAGCATATTAAAAAGCAGAGACATTACTTGGCCAACCAAGGTTCATATACTTAAAGCTATGGTTTTTTCAGTAGTCATGTACGAATGTGAGAGTTGGACCATAAAGAAGGCTGAGCGCCAAAGAATTGATGCTTTTCAACAGTGGTGTTGGAGAAGATTCTTGAGAGTCCCTTGGACTGCAAGGAGATAAAACCAGTCAATCCTAAAGGAAATCAATCCTGAATATTCATTGGATTGATGTTGAAGCTGAAGCTCCAATACTTTCGCCACCTCATGCAAAAAGCTTACTCATTGAAAAAGACCCTGATGCTGGGAAAGATTGAGAGGAGGAGGAGAAGGGGACGACAGAGGAGGAGATGGATGGCATCACCAGCTCAATGGACATGAGTTTGAGCAAGCTCCAGGAGATGGTGAAGGACAGGGAAGCCTGGCACGCTGCAGTCCGTGGGGTTGCAAAGGCATCTGAGACTAAGCGACTGAACAACAACGAGGCACAGGAAGCCTATGTGGGGGTAGGAATGAGGCTTCCTTGGCATTTGGAACACGACAGGGTTGAAGATGGAAGCAATAGCATTCAGCATGGAGGCCTGAGAGGCTCACTGATGGAGGAAAGACAGGTTTCCTTTGTCAGAATGCCTGGGGATGTGCATTCAAACTGAATGAGTAGACACTTGTCCTGCTGCCCCCTCAACTAGTGCCTCAGATTGCTAAATATTAAAAATGTAAAAGCATAGTCATACTCAAAAGGCAATCTTCTTTGACTAAGAATGGAGAGAACAGCTACAGCCATGAACAGAAGATGAGGCCATGCAGATCCAGAGAAATGGAGTCCAGTTAAGGACAGATCCTTGGAGGGGCCAGGAATCTCTGTTGACCTAATTCCAGGCTAGAAGTAAAATTGTTTTTTGTTTTGGCTATGCTGCAAGGCTTATGGGATTTTTAGTTCCCCAACCAGGCATTCAACCCAGGCGCTTGGCAATGAGAGCACAGAGTCTTAACCACTGGACTGCGTGGAAGGTCCCCAGACACATTCCTAGCCCAGCAAAAGCCAAAGTAAGCATACGTCATGAAGCTCTCTATCATCAAAGATTTAAGGTAGTGATGTATTAACATTAATTTCCTGATGTCGATGGTTGTACTTTGGTTTCTATAGACTATTTTTGCTTGCCTTGGGTGTTTGTTGCTGCTCGAAGGCTTTCTCTAGTTGTGGCAAGCAGGGGCTACTGTTCGTTGTAGTGTGCAGGCTTCTCATTGTGGGGGCTTACGGAGCACAGGCTCTAGGCGTGCGCAGGCTTCAGTAGCTGCAACGTGTGAGCTCAGTGGTTGCAGTGTGCAGACCCTAGGGCGTGGGGATAGTAGTTGCACCACACCTTGTGGAGTCTTCCTGGACCATGGATCGAACACTTGTACCCTGCCTTGACAGGCAGACTCTTCACCACTGAGCCACCAGGGAAGTCCTAGCGTGGTTGGAGTTAACCTCAAATTGTGGTCAATCTTGTTTGGTTAAAAAAGGCCCACGGTGGCAAAAAGAGGGATTCTGGTCTTGATCTTGACACTACTCCTCTGTTTAATCATTAACAGGTCTTCTCACCTCTCTGAGCTTCGTATTTCATCTTTGTAAAATGAGAATAATCCCTACCCTGCCTATCTCATCCAGTTATTATAAAGAACAGATTAGGAAACACATGTGAAAAGAAAACATCGATCACCTTGTGACCACAAAGTGGCCTTTGACCAAGCAACCCTCCTCACTCCCACAAGTGTACCCGTTTAGAGTGGACTAATAACTCTCAGCTGCTCAGCAGCGATCAACACCACTTCACTTGATCCCTTCAGGTGGATGCCTCAAAAAGCTCTGCTCCTTCTCCCAGACCCTGACGGGCTCCAAGGGTTGGTCAGTTCCTGGGGCACCCAGAAGTTCCTGTCGCTTAGCAACGAAAGGAATCAGAGATGGGATGGTGGTGAGACAGGATGGGGTGCCAACCGCAGCAGGTTTCTGTGGCAACCTGGGGTATGAGGGACCCTCCCCCTCACAGGCCCTATCACGTTGCTGCTGGGGACTCTGCTGAGCCCAGCAAGACCTGCCAGTAAGCAGGGTGGCACTTCTTTCCAATACATATGTCAATACACACGTCAACTTCTTTCCCACCCGACTTCCTCAGCGAGGAAGCCTACCAATTTTGGAGCATCTACGTGTCAGGCATGTCACCTAGCTCAACCCTGATAATTATACAACCTATCCCACTGATAAGGAAACCAAGCTCCAAGGGGTTCAGGCCCTCAACCTGAGGGACCTGTCCCGGAGGGCACACAGTTGGAACCCTGCCCTACTGAAGGGCAGATATCTCCTCCCGACACACACACATCGGTTCCCCACTGGGGAGGCTGGAGGAGGAGCAGCAGCAACTCGAAGCTTTATCCAAATGTTTTATTTTGCATAATGACTTTCAGACCAGCGTTTATAGATAAGCCTAAGTCCCTGAGGGGCCAGAGATCCCACCGTGCAAAACAGACAGACCCAAGGCCTGAAGAGGGGCAGTGAATGCATTAGAAATACATGGGGCACATCATCCCACAATCTGGGGCTCAGTTAGTAGATCTTCAGACTCAGAAAAGACACGTGTATTTGGTCTCTAATATCTGTGCTGAGAGAACCAGGGAGGGAGCTTGGGAGGCATGGAAAGGCTGAAGTATGCATCTTCTCTGGCCTGGGAAACGATGGCTCCAAGTACCACTCAGAGTGTCAGCCCCCGCTCCTTAAACAGCTGCCTTAGAGCCTCTTCCAGCTGTCGGTTTGTTCCCTGGAGCCCCTTCACCACCTGTGCCGCCCACTCGAAGTATTCCTGGACTCGGTGTTCAGTCCATCCTGCATAAGAGTGGACAGAAAACCGCTCATGTTGATATCCAGGACTGCCCTGGATTTTGCCCACTTCCTGAGGGGCTTGGCGCAGGGCCTTGAGTTCTGATGGATTTGTGCTGAAAACTTCCCCTTGGCCCAGCTTCTGTATTTCTACTGTATGAAAGATCAGAGGGGTCTACTAAGATTAGTCTAGGGAATTAACAAGAACACTTGGGCTTTTATTCCAGGGGAACTGACCAACCTGTGCCTTCAGAAGATGGATACCCCTCCTTTTTCCCTCAGAGCAGGTGGGGGAGAGCGTACCCTCTGGGGTGCAGCGATTCAGGTCCCTCAGATTGTACAGCTTATCTGCCAGCTTCACCAGTTTAGCTCCGGGGCTGCTCTGGGGTGCGTGCTCCACCTGCAGCCGCTTTCTCTCCAGCTTGGGCAGAGTCTTGTCATCTGTCACCTCCTCCACCAGGCGCCGCACTTGGTCCCCAAAGTGCAGCTCCACCTCATCCAGGGTAGTGTCTGTGTCCTCCACTGTGTCATGGAGCAGGGCTGCCTGTGGACAGGCCCCCACTCAATCCTGGGACGCCTGCCACGGGTGCCCGAAGCTGATTGGGGCCCCTGATCCCCAGCCCAGCCTCCTAGCAGAGGAGGAAAGTTACCTGTAATACCACAATGTCAGTGATCCCCGCCTCGTGGGTCAGGATCCGAGCCACACCTGACGGGGCAAAGCAGGAAGTCAGGAGCGGGTTCAGGGCCGCGTGATGTGGGTTCTGCAGAGCCAGAGGTGGCCGCCCCTCACTAGCGGGGTGACCTTGGGCAAGTCCTTTACTCTTTTTTTTTTTTTTTTTTGGATGTCCACTGTACACAGGGAACAGCCATGCCGACCGCCCCAGGTCGCTGTGAGTCTTAAACACGAACTGTGCCTGGCACAAAGCTAGGTACCCACTAGGTGCCCGAGGAGCTGCACGCCCTCCGCGTTCCCTTCCCGGTCCCCAACCCCTGGAGGCTACAGCCGTGGCTCCCCCGGCGGAGCGCCCACCGATAGGGTGGTTGATGTAGGGGGTCCCTTCGGGGTCTTTCCGCCGCTGCCGTTGGTGCTTGCGGGCCGCGAAGTCAGCAGCCTCCAGGAGCTGGGCCACCTCGGAGCCCATCGTGCAAGTGGGGCGGGTACCTTAGGTCCCAGGCGCCCGGGGAGCGTGGACCCAGCGTCCACAGCGCCCCCTGGCGCCGCGGAGGTCCGGGAGGTGGTGGAGTCTGGTCCGACGGGTTCTTCCGGGTCTGATGGGTGGGCCTTGGGTGTAGGAAGCTGCTGCCCACAGCTTCGCAGCTGCTAGTTAAGTGTGCTTTGCGGAGGGTGCATGAAGAATATGGCCTGGCTCTCTGGGAGCCCGCAGCCTAGGCGAAGGAGGAAAACAGACAAGAAGACAGTGGCCTCACTGTGTCCGGAGCAGGAAGGCGCAGAGGACTGTCCTAACTTGGTGGGAGAGCAAATCACTTAGCCTCTGGGCGAGAGACAACTTCTCAGGGGAGGACCCTCTCCCGCCATGAAAAGACAATTTTCAAGCTGCCAATGCTCTGAACATTCTCAAAGTGCTCTAAAAATCGTTCTCCCTGCAAGAATGGCCTGGTTGCTATGGGCAAAGCAGCCTCACACTAGGACCCAGAAGACCCCTGGGGTCTGCTGCTGCTGCTGCTAAGTCGCTTCAGTCGTGTCCGACTCTGTGCGACCCCATAGACAGCCCACCAGGCTCCCCCATCCCTGGGATTCTCCAGGCAAGAACACTGGAGTGGGTTGCTATTTCCTTCTCCAAGGCATGAAAGTGAAAAGTGAAAGTGAAGTCGCTCAGTCGTGTCGGACTCTTAGCCACCCCATGGACCGCAGCCTACCAGGCCCCTCTATCCATGGGATTTTCCAGGCAAGAGTGCTGGAGTGGGGTGCCATCACCTTTTCTGCTGCTGGGGTCTGACCTGGAAATTGGAGCTTACAGTGGAGCCTCGGTGATGGTTTCAGATAGACTCCCAGGCCGCAGTGCTGTTTCTGCAGGAACTGTTTTCTTTGCTCTCAGGTGCCAGGAACAAAATCTGCATGTCTTTCTTGTGCCGCGAGGGTTCCTACTTCAGTCCCCAGGCACTGCTGTGGGCCCTGGGCTTATGAGCGCTGTCACTGTTGCTCTGAGAGCATGACGTTGTCAGGCCTCAGTAGACACTACAACAACACCGCACTGTGGACTGGTGGCCTCTGGTCTTTTGGAGAAATCCCGTCTCAGCAGACAGTATCTATGAAGTATGAGGTTTGCTGAGACCGGAAGACCCTGGAAGAACTGTCCCTGTGAAGTGGAGTTGGCTGATTGCTAAGTTTACTCCAGTTGATTAGCAGCTTTTGTACTTTGGCTGGTAGCTGGGGCCCATGAGGACTCAGGGGACAAGTTAATGAGAGCGCTCGCGCTTGCTTTTCAGCTAGTCTTGGTGGTTGCCACGATGCAGAAGTTAGAGAGGGAAGCCCCAAACGCTGGCAACAAGGTCTCTGGGGCCTGAAATGGAACAAGCTGAATCCCCATAGCTTCCATGGCAGCCTGAAAGTTAAGAGTGGGTGGAGAGAAACATATCTGGCTCTAGGCTAGTGGCTTGACTTGGCTCATTCCTCATTTGGCCCTCCAGCCTTCTGAGCCTTTTCCCCTTCAGCTCAGAGAACCTTAGGCAGCATGGAGCCACAATCCCCATGTTTTTCAACAGAAGATAGAAACTCAAGTCACTTTCATCTCTCGCTAGAGGTCTGTGACAGAGAAGCTTCAGGTTTGTGTTAATGGTGCTTTAATTTTTATTTCCTTACTGTCTGCATCTGTGGCTTAAAAATAGAGCTGTTAGGGTTTCTAGGACCAGGGCCGAGGTGGAAGCGGAGGTGACCTCTCATGGGCTTCCAGAGGCGGTCAGGCTCTCTGCTGACAGGCTTGTCAGTGGGGCTACTGCTGTTCTTCAGCTGGATGATGCCTGCTCAGCCGGCCTCCCTCTCAGGTACAGCGCTCTCCTCTGCCCACCACCCCCTCCGGTACTTACTCTTTTAGCAGGTATAGGCTACTCTGGGGAGCTGGTGAGGAGAGAGAAAGCCTGCCTTTCTGATAAGTTGGCCCCTTTTACTCTCCAAAAGGGATGAGTGGGATGTGGGTAGATCACTCCTACCTGTCTCCAGCCCCCCTCGCCCCTCCCTTCAGCTTTGGCCCACCACCCCCACCTGTGCCAGACCACCTGGGATGCTGACGGCCATCGCTACCCGGGTTTCTTCTGCCCTCGGCTCTCTGACACTCCGGAGGAAGCCTACTGCTGCCACACGCAGGCTGCAGGGGGCTTCTGCTGCACTCTGGCTGAATTTGAGGCCTTGAACCAGGTCAATCTGTCTGCCCTTCGGCCTCCTCCCATCTTCAGGTGAGAACGCCAACCCCAGAGCCCTGGAACGCTGACAGGGTGTTCCAGTATCTTGGACTCTGTTCCTAATTTCTGGGGTGGGAGGCTTGTAGTTTACAGATCTCAAACATAAAATCACCTAAATACATGATTACAAAACAATCTGTGAAGGAAAAGTTCAGGGGGCTGTGAGAATCGGTAACAGGGAGTCACTGTAGGCGTTGTGTGGTAGGTGGGGTTGGACGGGTGTCAATACTGAAAGGAGTATCTGGAGCAATCATGTATTATCAGTTCAGTCGCTCATTCGTGTCCGACTCTTTGCGACCGCATGGACTGCAGCACGCCAGGCGAGCTTGCTCAAACTCATGTCCATCGATGCCATCCAACCATTTCATCCTCTATTGTCCCCTTCTTATCCTGCCTTCAATCTTTCCCAGCATGAGGGTCTTTTCCAATGAGTCAGTTCTTCGCATCAGGTGGCCAAAGTATTGGGAGTTTCAGCTTCAGCATCAGTCCGTCCAGTGATCAGTCCGTCCAGTGAATATTCAGGACTGATTTCCTTCACGATTGACTGGTTGGATCTCCCTGCAGACGGGGTTTGATCAAACATGTATTATCGTCGGGGTTTTCAATCCTGAATCTGTCCGTGAATGACTTCAGGGTACCTGTGAGCTCCCTGAATTTGTATTTACACGTTCTGCACTTTTCTGGGTAGCTTTCTCCAGACTCTCGGGGGCTCTGTAACGCACATGAAGCGGCGAGAACGACTGGGGCCTGCATCCTGATACCCTCCTATCTCTCACAGGGGTCCGGGCCCGCTCCTAGCGCTGAGCCTTTACAGCCTGCTGCTCGTGGCCCTGATGACTGCAGACCTTGTGCATTTCTGCCGCGTTCGGGGCCGGGGCCGGGGCCAATGCCGAGACCTGAGCCCCAGCAGCGACCGGCGTCCCTCCAGGTCCTCCACCGCGCGCCCCCTGCAGGTCTCGGCGGGAACAGACTAAGCGCGCCCGGGGCTTCTTTGCGTCTGCGGACCGGGGCCGAGCACCGCCCCGCGCCTGGCGCGCCCTCTCCTTGGCCCCGCCCGTTCCCCGCCCCCGGCCTCTGACGCAAGACTGGGGCGGGGCAGCCGGCGGCGGATTCCCGAGCCTCCACCCACCCTACTCCAGAGACTGCGCCTGCGCGCGCCCGGGACGTCTGTGGCGCGATGACTGTGAGTGGTCCAGGGAACCCCGAGCCCCAGTCGGTCGGCCCCGGGGTGCGTACCCATTTACCCATCCCCCTGGGCTATCTCCACTTCTCACCTGCTCGGGCGATTGCCGGGCCGCCTCCTCCCTCTCAGCTTGGCCCTCCATGGGACTCGCCCACGACCCTCAGCGTCCTCTCCCAGTAGCTCCGCGACTCACCCTGAGCCCACCTGCGACGTTTCCACGCGTTCCCTCCACAGGCTAGCTCAGTGGAACAGCTGCGGAAGGATGGCAACGAGCTGTTCAAATGCGGGGACTACGAAGGTGCCTTGACGGCCTACACGCAAGCCCTGGGTCTGGGCGCAACGCCCCAGGACCAGGCCATTCTGCATCGGAACCGGGCGGCCTGCCACCTCAAGCTGGTGAGGGAGCCGGCTGCTCTTCCCCTCGCCTGCCCGGGCCTCTTTTGCCCACCCCGCCGGTGCTCGGGCCCCCACACTTGTCACATGGCCTTTGGGCCTTTAGGTGACTCGAGAACAACCCTGTTGCCCAGTTTTGCCCGAAAAAGGAGATGACCAGCAACTTAAGCCCTGTTCTTTCTGTTTCAGGAAGATTACGAGAAAGCAGAAACAGAGGCAACCAAAGGTAGGGGAATGAGGGCACTTGGGTGGAGCCGTGGGGCTTCTGGGGTGGGCAACCCTCACTTTTTCCTTTTCCTTTCACCCCTAAAACACATCTGCCTCCTTTTTTCTCTTCCACTTCCCTGGGCATCTCCTTTTCTGCAGCTACTCTGACCTTTTCTGAGGCTGAAATACTGAGCCCCACATCCGTACCCCCACCTTCCTCTAGCCCTCGAGATCTTTCCCTACTGCTCTTGCTGGAGATGGTGGCCTCTCGGGTGCTGACAGAGCTCCTGTTTGTGCTCAGCCATCGAAAAGGACGGCGGGGACATCAAAGCACTTTACCGAAGGAGCCAAGCCCTAGAGAAACTGGGCCGCCTCGACCAGGCCGTCCTTGATCTGCAGAGATGTGTGAGCCTGGAGCCCAAGAACAAAGTTTTCCAGGAGGCCCTGCGGAACATCGCGGGCCAGATTCAGGAGAAGGTATGTGAGTAACTGGGAGAGCGAGGCATTGACCAGTGGTAGAGGGGCACTGGAAAGTGGATCTGGAGCAAAGGTATAATCACATATCTCTGAAGAGGGGATACTGATGGCAAATGACCTTATAGAAGGATGCACAACCTTGTCAGTGGTTGCGAAAAAGCACATTGAAAGAACAGCAAGGTGCTATTCTTTTCAGTGATCTGTTTGGCAAACATTTTTTAACGTTAAAAAAAAAAAGTATGTTTATTTTTGGCTGCTTTGGGTTTTAGTTGCCGCACGCAGGATCTTTGATGCATTGTATGGGCTTCTCTCTATTGGTGCGTGGACTCCAGAGTGGGCGGGCTCAGTAGTTGTTCGTGGGCTTAATTGCCACTCTGCATGTGAGATCATAGTCCCCTGACTAGGGATCAAATCCATGTCCCCTGCATTGGAAGGCAGATTCTTAACCACTCGCCACTGGGGAAGCCCTGTGTGGCAGACATTTTAAAGTTCGTACACATTGCTAGAACGAGGGAGACAGACAGTTATAGGGTGAGATTGGGGGGATCGTGGGCTTTTTCATGACTGCTTCCAGCTCCTTTGGGAGTCCTTTAGTACATCTGTCAAATTTGAGCATATACTGTGATTCAGTATGTTTTCTTTTTGCTGTCTTCCCTAGAGAAGCCTCGTCCATGTATGCAAGCAGGTGTGTGTATGTTTGTTTCAGCCTCGTTCGTCGTAATGAAAAATTGGAACTTGCCAAAATGCCCAGCAATAGGGGAACGGCTAAACAGATTGAGTCACATCCTTATTACAGATACCTACATGTAGTTATTGAGAATAGGCAGGTGGTCATGCAAGGACGTGGAAAGCGGACAGTGTGATATCATCTATGTTAAAACAATCCCCCGTATGTGCACCCAAAATAGTACCATGTTTTTTTCCATGGGTACACTTGGGTATGTCATTACAAAGGAAAATCTTTTAAAAGAGAGACATCACAGTGATAACAGTGTGACTGCTAGGGAGAGGAACGGGCTTGCAGGGGCTTTTCAAAAGAGATTTTGCTTCACCTGTTCATTTTTTAAAATAAAGAGACGATGTTTGTATGATTCACATATTTAAAAATTGAGAAGAGAATCTAAAGAGCATCATTAACTATTTTCAAGTTGGAATTAGCCTGACAATTAGGTGTTAATATGCTGACCCAGTGGAAGCAAGTAATATGACGGCAGACACCTTATCAAAAGATTGAGACCTGGGGAAGCAAATTATTTTCCTCTCAGCGTCAGCTCTGTTTGATCTGCAGGGGCTGCCTGGAGCTCTGTGTTGAGAAGGATTAGGAAGCAGGTTGCCTGGGCCTAGGAGGGGACGGATCGGTGGTGTCTGCCATGGATGCAGGAGGGGCAGTGGGACACACGGGTTAGGCATGTGCGCTATCCACGCCCAGAACCCCGGGGAAGGAAAAGGCCTAGAATGAGGTTGGTCATCAGGTTATTTTAAAAATCCATCAAAAAGAGAATCCTTGACCTAAACAGAGTATCAGCAACTTCATCATGACTTGCTGGCTCCCTTGCAGGAGGTATAAATGCCGATTCAGTGCCATGGGCTGTGCACCCGGACTGCCACACAATGCATGGCCCCCTGGGAGTGGGTTTTCTTGTGGCTAACAGGACGCCACCCTTCTGAATGGCACTGCCTTCAGCATCGGCACCACTCCCTGCTGCCCAAGGAGGAAACAGCTCAGAGAAGGAAATAGCCCAGGGAAGTTTGGGAGAGGCTGCCAGGCGAGTCTCTTCCTGCCCAAGGTAGCTGGGTGCGAGACCTGGGCCCAGACATCCATGCTGTGCCCTCTGGAGTCAGGAGCCAGGCCTGGGGAGGAGCTGGAGAGAACAAAGAGGAAATGAGTTGTCTGGGCCCAAGAGGCATTTGCTCCCATGCTTTGCTGGTTTGTCGTAGGTGAGATACATGTCCTCAACGGATGCCAAAGTGGAGCAGATGTTTCAGATACTATTGGATCCACAAGAAAAGGGCACCGAGAAAAAGCAAAAGGTAGAGATCTGGGCGAGTGGGGCGGAACTCCCCTAGTGCTGCCCAGCCTTCCCTGTGTGTGTGTGATGGCCAGGAGCCCCTGCTGGCCTGGTCTGCTGGCACGTCACTCCTTAGGTGGTGCCGCTGGGCTCCCAGAGCCTGAGTGGGTGCGCAGAGGGCCTGGGGCCTCAGTGTGGGCCACGGAGAGGGAGCCGGTGTCCCTGGGGCACCTACTGGTGCTCAGGTCTCATACCAAGAGCCAGGTGCACAGAGGCGTCTGAGTCACAGACTCTGCCTTTCAGGCTTTGCCAGGGACTTAAGACTCCATTTATGCTAACCATCAACTCCCAGAGCGAGCTCTTCCCTCTGCCTCCAGAGGGGGAAGCTGATGTTCAGAGTGGTGAAGTTCATGGCCAAGGCCCCCGAGCTCAGGGGCAGCAGTGAGGTTCAGGTGGTCTTTTCTCTCCATGCCGTGTTCCTGTCATGATGTGCTTCCTTTGACGCAGGCATCTCAGAACCTCGTGGTGCTGGCCCGGGAGGATGCTGGAGCCGAGAAGATCTTCCGGAGCAACGGGGTTCAGCTCTTGCAGCGCCTGCTGGACACGGGAGAGCCCGATCTGATGCTGGCAGCCCTGCGTACCCTAGTCGGCATTTGCTCTGAGCACCAGTCACGGGTAGGTGTGGCGGAGGGTCTAGCTACTGTCTCTGACAGTCTGTCTGTCCGTCCACTCACGTGGGCTCTTAGTTCCCTGACCAGGGATTGAAGCTGTGCCCCCTGCATTGGAACCACAGAGTCTTAACCACTGGACCCCCAGGGAAGTCCCATAGCTCTCAACTTACAAGGCAAAGTATAAGGAGACACATAACAAGAGAGACAACATTAAAATGACAAAAAGACCAACATGATTTGGGACAAAGTGAGGCCAAGAAAGAGTGTAAGCAGCCCGGGGACACCCTGAGCACGTGTATCAGAAGGCTCACAAGTGTCGCCCTCGGCTCTTCTCAGAGGTGCCTGGTCACTGATGCCCTCCTTGTCCGTGTGGTAAAAGCACCCTGCTTGCAAAGAACAGGGCACCTGTCCTTCCCTCGCCACCAGGCTGGCATTTTGCTTGGACAGGGGTCCTCACAGTGTGTGACGTGGTGGGTCATGTGACCCACAGCGTCTTCACCATTGAGTCAGTGACCGGATATGCAGGGCAGGACCCTGAGATGGTTCTTCGTGGAGACTGTGGGTGTCCCACACACATGGTTCAGCCAGCACAGCCCTGTCCCAGGCTGGTGTCAGCAAGTCCCTGCTCTGGCTCTTGCCTGCACCAGCTGGACTCGGGGAACAAGGACTTGACCCTCAGTAGATTTTAGAGGAGCCCACAGTTCCTAGATCAGGGGTGGAAATGTGAAACATTCTGTGAAAACTAGTCAGGCCAAGATCGGGCTCTGTTTCTGGGTCTCCCAGAACTAAAACTGGTAAAAGCACGTGAATTCTGCCCACCTCCTGCAGCCTTCCTGGGATCCCTTTGGGATCTTAGTTTCCCGATCAGGGATTGAACCAATACCCCTTGCAGTGGATACTTGGAGTCTCAACCACTGGACCGCCAGGGAGGTCCCTGGAGTGTTTTCTTTAGGAAGCCCTCCCAACAAGAGAATCCGGGTGTCACCCAGGTCTCACCCTCAGGCAGACCCACTGTGCCTTCTCGGGGAGCTGCTCTTTCCACTCACGTTTTCTCCCCTCTGACCACCCTCTGCGACCCCCAGTTAGGAATCACTGAAGCTGCCCTTTGCCAACTGGAAGCTCTGTCCACCTCTCTCCCCCACCAGACAGTGGCCACCCTGAGCGTGCTGGGAACCCGGCGGGTGGTCTCCATGCTGGGCGTGGAAAACCAGGCCGTGTCCCTGGCTGCCTGCCACCTGCTGCAGGTTATGTTCGATGCCCTCAAGGAAGGTGTCAAGAAGGGCTTCCGCGGCAAAGAAGGCGCCATCATCGTGGGTGAGTTGGTGGAAGCCAGTCTGTGTCCTGTGGGTATTGATGTCTTTGGGGGGAGCAGCCAAGCTGGCTGCACCTGCAGTTTGTTCGGGAGAAAGGCTTGTTGACGGTATCTCACTCTAGGTTCTAAGGACCTGGGGCACCTCTGGGGTAGGCTAGAAACCAGCACCCAGCTGCAGGTCCCCTCACCCTACCAGGGAAGTTTAGAGTCAGACGGGGCTGGGCCACTGCAGAGCCAGTGAATGTCTTCCTGTTGCCAGATCCCGCCCGGGAGCTGAAGGTCCTCATCAGTAACCTCCTGGAGCTCCTGACGGAGGTGGGGGTCTCGGGCCAAGGCCGAGACAATGCCCTGACCCTCCTGATTAAAGTGGTGCCCCGGAAGTCTCCCAAGGACCCCAACAACAGCCTTACCCTCTGGGTTATCGACCAAGGTAGGTGACAGAGTTTGAAAAAGAGAAAGGTACTTCCCTGGCAGTCCCATGGTTAGGACTCTGCGCTTTTACTGCCGAGGGCCTGGGTTTAATCCGTGGTTGGGCAACAATGATCCCATGTGGATCCCACGTGGCACAGCATATACATAAGTAAATAAATAGAAATACAGATAGATAGGGCTTCCCTGGTGGCTCAGATGGTAAAGAATCCTCTTGCCGATGCAGGAGACATGGTTCAGTCTCTGGCTTGGGAAG
This sequence comes from Bos javanicus, assembly GCF_032452875.1. Taxonomy (NCBI): domain Eukaryota; kingdom Metazoa; phylum Chordata; class Mammalia; order Artiodactyla; family Bovidae; genus Bos; species Bos javanicus. Next base: position 21,299,816 of record NC_083888.1, on the reverse strand, counting down.
ATCCCCTGGAGAAGGGAATGGCAACCCACTCCAGTATTCTTGCCTGGAGAATCTCATGCACAGAGGAGCCTAGTGGGCTACAGTCCTTAGTCCTTAAGAGTTGGACACGACTGAGCAACTCACAGTTATTGGCCATATGCTTATAGGTAGGTAAATAAATAGACCAAGCATATGTGTGGCATGCTGCTCGGATGGCTGGGCCTGCGCGACCCCAGGAGCGACTGCACCCAGCACGTGCGTCTGCGCCGAAGCCACATGTGCCCCATGCTGGACGCTTCAGCCGTGTGCGTGTGCACCCGCCCACACGTCGAGCAGGCCCGTGAGCAGGTTAACAGGGAGGCTGGGCCAGCTTTCTGTGTCAAGTTCTTTTCATTGCGTGTGTGTTACTTCTGTACATGGGGGGGAAATTCTTACAGTTTAATATAGAAGTTCACACTTCTCCTTTCCCTAAAGAAGTATAAGGAAAGGTTGGCAGAGTCCCAGTGTGAGCACGCCTGTTGGGTGCTCATCTTTTCTTGTTATCCCAATGATCCTATGAGGCATGAGGTTATTTTCCCTGCAGTTTTGCAGCTGTGAGGAACCTCCCAGCTCCAGAGCATCCAGCTCCACAGGCAGGGCCAGCCCACAGGCCTTAAGTTCTGAGGTCCTCTGCTGACCCCAGACCTGCCCTCCCGCAGACAGCGGGTCCGCCAGCCCGATTCTGTGAGCCTGCCTGTACCCTGTGAGCTCGTGCGAGCCGAGACCTCTTCCCTTTGCCCATTGGGGTTGGAACTCGTGTTCTGCTGTCTGAATAGGGTGTCTTTTCAGGTCTGAAGAAGATCCTGGAGGTGGGGGGCTCTGTGCAGGACCCTCCTGGGGAGCTCACAGTGACGGCAAACAGCCGCATGAGTGCCTCCATTCTGCTCAGCAAGCTCTTCGATGACCTGAAGTGTGATGCCGAGAGGGAGAATTTCCACCGACTCTGTGAAAACTACATCAAGTAAGGGAGCCCTCCTGTAGCCAGGGCTCCCTCGAGAGCGCTGACTCTTTGGGGAGAAACAGCAGTGAAAGGTTTCCCATCAGAGAAACGGCCTTGGGGAGGACTTGTGAGAGTCAGAGCGGTCCCAAGGGTCACTTGTTGTTTCAGAGTCCCTCTGCAGGGACGTTCTTTCTTATTTATTTATACACTGCTTAGCGTATCAGATGGAGAAGGCAATGGCACCCAAGTCCAGTACTCTTGCCTGGAAAATCCCATGGATGGAGGACCCTGGTAGGCTGCAGTCCATGGGGTCACTAAGAGTTGGACACGACTGAACAACTTCATTTTCACTTTTCACTTTCATGCATTGGAGAAGGAAATGGCAACCCACTCCAGTGTTCTTGCCTGGAGAATCCCAGGGACGGGGAGCCTGGTGGGCTGCTGTCTATGGGGTCACACAGAGTCGGACACGACTGAAGCAAGTTAGCAGCAGTAGCAGTAGCGTATCAGATCCATTCACCGACCAGGGCTCAAACCCATTCCCCTTGCTTTGGAAGCACAGTCTTAATTACTGGACCGCCAGAGAAGTCCCCAAGGATATTCTTTCTTATGTCAGTTCTCCTCCAGTGCAGCTGGCTCATTGCTAAAGAATCTGCCGGCCAGTGCAAGAGATGAAAGAGACACAGGTTCAATCCCTGGGTCAGGCAGATCTCCTGGAATAGGGAATGGCAGCCCACTCCAGTATTCTTGTCTGGAGAATCCCATGCACAGAGGAGCCTGGCGGGCTAGGTCCATGGGGTCACAGAGAGTTGGACACGACTGAACACACACAAGCTCCCAAGCTGTCTAGGGCAGCTGGTGTCCTCTAGCACGTGGCGTGCACCGAGCACACGCTGTGTGTCCATCCTGACACACCGGTGCTGCTTCACAGTCCTCACCCTTAAGGGCTGACAGCTAGGAGCAGACTGATGGTGACAAGTTATGGAGTGAGTAGCCCAAGTTCGGACCTCAGTGACCACAGGGAAGGAGACAGGGTGGCGTGGGTGATAGCCACCTGCATTAGATGGCAGGTCATTGGGGGTGGGGATGGGGCTCAAATGAAAGCCTGGATGAAGAACCCCGGTGGCTGCCGTCCAGAGGGGTGGTGTCCTGGTCTTCCCGCTGGCAGCTTTTCTTGCTGTTGTTGCCCACATCCTGCAGATGCCTGGCCAGTGGAGGAGGCGGAGGGAAGGGCAGTCTCTTTGTGCTGGCTGTGATGCAACAGCTGCCGCCCTGTGCCCTGCAGGAGCTGGTTTGAGGGCCACGGGCTGGCCGGGAAGCTGCGGGCCATCCAGACAGTGTCCTGCCTCCTGCAGGGCCCATGTGACGCCGGCAACCGGGCCCTGGAGCTGAATGGCGTCATGGAGAGTGTGATCGCCCTGTGCGCCTCGGAGCAGGAGGAGGAGCAGCTGGTGGCCGTGGAGACCCTGATCCACGCAGCCGGCAAGGCCAAGCGGGCCTCATTCATCACAGCCAACGGCGTCTCACTGCTGAAAGATCTGTACAAGCGCAGCGAGAAGGACAGCATCCGCATCCGGGCACTGGTGGTGAGACGGGCAGGCCTGGGCTGAGCCAGCAGGCAGCCAGGCAGGGGGCCCTGGCTGGCCCGTGTCTCACAGTACAGCCTCAGCACATGCTTGGTGAAAATGGGGGATGTGCAGGGCCTTGTCAAAGGGCCTCCCTGATCACTCACAACAGTAAAAAAATCTGCCTGCAATGTGGGAGATCTGGGTTCCACCCCTGGGTTGAGAAAGTCCCATGGAGAAGGGAATGGCAACCCACTCCAGTATTCTTGCTTGGAGAATCCCATGGACAGAGGAGCCTGGTGGGCTACAGTCCATGGAGTTGCAGAGTTGGACACAACTGAGCAATTTTCACTTTCAGGGCCTTGTCAAGGCCAGAGCAGGGCCCTGGCTTCTCCTGGGGAGGAGGAGGAGGTGAGGCTTGGACAGAGAGGACCTCTAAGAATGCAGGGCAGCCCGGGCTGCCCACTGTGGGCGGTGGGAGCGGCTCTAGGAGGAGTTTGGAGGACACTCTAGGCCAGGCAGGTCCGGGGTCTGTGTGAACAGGCTGGGCTGCCAGGCAGCCCCCAGAGCTGGTGGTCTAGGGAACACCTGACCCCTGTGTGCCTGTTGCAGCCCTGCCCCTGGAGGAAGCCGGTCCTCCTCTTTGGGGCACCTTGTCCTGGGTTTCTCCCTCCCATGGGGGTCCTGGCCTTGGCTGAGGCACCTGTCTTCTCCCCACACGTATCTTAGCTCTGCCCGTCAAGAGCTTCCTTGGTGTGAGGTGGGAAGGAATAGAGCAAGTCCCGTGCACATCGGCGGGGGTGGGGCCCGGGCCAGCATGTGGTCAGCATGTCAGTCTCTCCCAGATGCTCTCACGTGGCCACCCTAGCAGCTGGTTCTGTGGGCTTCCCAGGTGGCACTAGTGGTGAAGAATCCGCCTGCCAGTGCAGGAGACCTAAGATACGTGGGTTCAGTCCCTGGGCTGGGAGGATCCCCTGGAGGAGGGCGTGGCAACCAACTCCAATATTCTTGCTTGGAGAGTCCCATGGACAGAGGAGCCTGGCAGGTTGCAGTCCATAGGGTCGCAGAGGGTCAGACACGACTGAAGCGACAGCACAGCACAGTCCAGCTGGTAGCCTGGTGGGGGTGTGCCTGGCCTCCAGGGAGCCTGGCAGAGCGCTGGGGGGAGCCCTGCCCTGCCTCCGTCCCTTGGCCAACAGCTGGTTCTCAACCTCTCTTGCAGGGGCTCTGTAAGCTCGGCTCGGCCGGAGGGACTGACTTTAGCATGAAGCAGTTTGCCGAAGGTTCCACTCTCAAGCTGGCCAAGCAGTGTCGAAAGTGAGTGATTTAGCATGGCCGTGACTCCGTGCCTCCTGGCCAGATCTCAAGAGAAGAGGGGAATCCTCACTGCCCTGTCCTCCCCAGGCAGACCCTCCATGTGAACTGCTTCCATATGTGGTGGGGATGCCCCAACCACTGGCTTTTCCTCCCTGGGTCCTGGGGTGCCCCTCCTACCCCCCTGCCCGTTCTGGTAGTCATCAGTGCCCTGCACGCCCCCAGGTGGCTGTGCAATGACCAGATGGACGTGGGCACGCGGCGCTGGGCAGTGGAGGGCCTGGCCTACCTCACCTTCGATGCTGATGTGAAGGAAGAGTTTGTGGAGGATGCAGCTGCTCTGAAGGCTCTGTTCCAGCTCAGCAAGGTAGCCCCTGGGTTCCTGCAGTCGTCCAGGGATGCTGACTAGGATTAGAGCCCAAAGGGCTTTCTTGGCAGGTGTGGCCAGCGGCGTTTGTGACAGGGGGCTGGTAGCCCGAGTGACTGCCCTGTGTGGCCTGGGTCTTCTGACCTGCACCAGTGGTTCAGCAAGGGTGCTCTCTTAGGAGGAGTCGGGGAGGTCAAGTGCATGAGCTCCCAAAGTCAGGGCCACCCTGGGGCTGGGGAGGTGCCCGGATTCATCCTGGTGCCCAGGGGGCCCAGCTGAGGGTAGAACTGGGAGCCTGGGCAGCGCTGACCCCGGTCCTGCTCTGCCCCTGGGCTGGCCGCTGACGGCCCGTCTGCCCCCCGCCCCCCCGGCAGTCCGAGGAGAGGTCGGTGCTCTTCGCGGTGGCCTCGGCGCTGGTGAATTGCACCAACAGCTATGACTACGAGGAGCCGGACCCCAAGATGGTGGAGCTGGCCAAGTATGCCAAGCAGCACGTGCCCGAGCAGCACCCCAAGGTGAGGGGGCCCCAGCGTCATGGGGGCCCGTTGACCTGAGGCATCCACAGCAGATGCACTTCTGTTTAAGCGGGTTTCTTTCTCTTTTAATCTTTTTTTAACTTAATTTATGTATTTATGTTTGTCAGCACTGGGTCTTTGTCGCTGCCCGGGCTTTTCTCTAGCTGCGGTGAGCAGGGGCTACTCTCGAGTTGCCGTGTGTAGGCTTCTCGCTGCGGTGGCTTCTCTTATTGCAGAGCACCGGCTCCAGAGCTCAGGCTCGGTAGTTGCGGCGCACGGGCTTAGTTTCCTGCAGCATGTGGGATCTTCCCAGACCAGGGATTGAACCTGTGTCCCTTGCATCGGCAGGTGGCTTCTTAACCACCAGACCGCCAGGGAAGTCCTCTTTCCCTTTGTTGTCATGCCCATCAACATGTGTCGTGAGAAGGGTTCCCCTTTCCCCTGCCTGATCGGCTGAGGTCCCTCTGATCAGCTGCCTCCTTCCCCAGGACAAGCCGAGTTTCGTGCGGGCTCGGGTGAAGAAGCTGCTGGCGGCCGGCGTGGTGTCGGCCATGACGTGCATGGTGAAGACCGAGAGCCCTGTGCTGACCAGTTCCTGCAGGGAGCTGCTCTCCAGGTGAGCCTGCCCCCTGCCCGTCAGCCTCCCCGCTGCTGATGAAACTACAGAGGGAGCCTTCGCTGGTGCAGTGGGCTCCTGGAGCCAGAGGGGCCACCCACCTGGCAGTCCGCCTTTGCTGCTCCCGGGAGTGGAAGGTCTGCCCGCCAGAGCCGCGGCCCGCCCGCCCAGCCCGGCACTCTCCCCGCAGGGTCTTCCTGGCTTTGGTGGAAGAGGTCGAGGACCGTGGCACTGTGGTTGCTCAGGGAGGGGGCAAGGTAAGCTGGCTCAGACTCCTTCAGGATGGGCCGTAAAACATGACTCAGTGGCTGCCACAGCAGAGCTCGGTGTTGGATGGGGACAGAGAAGTGTCATTAGCAGCCAGCAGGAATGTCTTCCTGACGCGTGAGTGATGCTGAAGGGCCCTGGACTTTGTGCCTACAAGGCTCTGAGGGCTCCTGTGTCATTGACCTTCATGGCCCCGTGCCTGGCACAGTCCATGTCTAGCCCTTAATAAGCGTTTCCAGAAGCGTCTGGGTAGCTTGCTGGGAGGCCTAGGAAGTGAGAGGGTGTGTGTGGGCGTGTGGTCAAGCCCCAGGAGAGAGACGGGAGAGGCGAGGGCTGCACAGTCAGGGCCTCGGGCCTCACGGTCCTGGCTGCACCCTGGGTGCTGATGGGCCCGTCCCACAGGCTCTGCTCCCACTGGCTCTGGAAGGCACCGACGTGGGGCAGACGAAAGCAGCCCAGGCTCTCGCCAAGCTCACCATCACCTCCAACCCAGAGATGACCTTTCCGGGCGAGCGGGTGCGTGTCTTCCTGCCCCAGCCCCGGCCTGTCCTCCAGCCCCTCAGTGGGCCCTCCTGGCCTTTGAGTCGGGCTGTGGCTCCTCCGCGGGGCCTTGGGGGGGGTGTGGGCGACCTCTCGGGGACTGGACTCCCATTTGCAGGGCCGGTGGGGTCGGGAGAGCTGGGGCAGGTAGCCCTGATGCATGGGTGCATATGCAGATCTACGAGGTGGTCCGGCCCCTCGTCTCCCTGTTGCACCTCAACTGCTCCGGCCTGCAGAACTTCGAGGCGCTCATGGCTCTAACGAACCTGGCGGGGATCAGCGAGAGGCTCCGGTGAGGTCCACGGGGATGCGGGACCTGGGCAGGGCACCGTGGTTTAGACCATTTACAGTTTTTTTTTTGTTATTGTTATTCATTTACTTACTTTGTTTTTGGCTGTACTGGGCGTAGTTGCTGCACACTGGCTTTCTGTAGTTGCGGTCAGTGGGGCCACTCCTCATTGCGGTGCACAGGCCTCTCTTTGTGTTAGCTTCTCTTGTAGCAGAGCACAGGCCCTAGGGGCCCTGGCACAGGCTTCAGTAGTTGTGGCACGTGGGCTTATAGTTGCTTCTCGGCACATGGGATCTTCCCGGACCAGGGATCGAACCCATGTCCCCAGCATGGCAGGCAGATTCTTATCCACTGGACCACCAGGGAAGTCCAGCACTTTAGTTTGGAGAGTACTCCTCAGCTACTTATTTTCCAGACAGGCCGAGAGGCATGACTTGTACAGTGTTCTGCGAGAGGGCAAGGACCTAGGCCGTAAGAGTGCAGGCCCTGGCGTCAGACCAGCTGGGTTCAAATCTTGGCTTTACTGGTTGTTAGTGTGTAACCTCTCAAGTAACTTAATCCCCCTGTGCCTTAGTTTCCCCCTCTGTGAAATGGAATGGTTATATACCTATCTCATGGAGTAGCAGTGGGGAGGATTAAATGAGAAAATACAGGTAAAAGCATTGACTACCTAGATGCCTGACTCCCAGCAGTGTGTCCAAGCAATACGTATTAGCCACGTCACTAATGGTGAGACTATTCAGTCTCAGTCTCCTCTTCTGCAAAGTAGTGGTGATAATCACACGAGCACCTTTACCATAGGACTGTGGTGAGGATTTCTTTTTAAATATTTATTATTTGGCTGCGCCAGGTCGTAGTTGCAGCATGCAGGATCTTAAGTTGTGGCATAGGAGATCTAGTTCCCTGACCAGGGATGGAGCCTGGACCTCCTGCATTGGGAGCATGGAGTCTTAGCCACTGGACTGCCAGGGAAGTCCCTGCGGTGAGGATTAAGTAAGATCGTCCAAGTGCTGGGTCAGGGTGAGTGCTCAAACATTAGATGTTAGCATCGCCATCATCACCCCCAGGTCTCCTAACTCCTAGTTGAGAGCATTTTTCCAAGGTCCCGCGTGCTGTCTCCTCAGCCAGGTTAGAAGACTGGAAACCACTGCCCGGTGGCTTCAAACCTGCGCAGGGCGGTCTCTGCATATTGCCCAGGGAGATCCTTGGCCCAAGTCTTGTTGTATGGGGAAGCGGGGCTGGGAGTGACGGATGCAAACGCTCTGGTGATGCCGACGCTTCCGCCCTTGGCCCCGCAGGCAGAAGATCCTGAAGGAGAAGGCCGTGCCCATGATCGAGGGCTACATGTTTGAGGAGCACGAGATGCTCCGCCGGGCGGCCACGGAGTGCATGTGTAACTTGGCCATGAGCAAGGAGGTGAGGGCTGGTCCAGGCGGTCACACCAGGCAGGCATGCAGGAGTACCTGGCCCGGCTGGGCTCTGCCCCATCTGACTTGGTCCCTCCCCGCTTCTGGCCACAGGTGCAGGACCTCTTTGAAGCCACGGGAAACGACCGGCTGAAGCTGCTGGTGCTGTACAGCGGTGAGGACGACGAGCTGCTGCGGCGGGCAGCCGCCGGGGGCCTGGCTATGCTCACCTCCATGCGGCCCTCGCTCTGCAGCCGCATCCCCCAAGTGGTCAGTGCCTCTTCTTGGTGGAGCCGGGGGAGGTGGGCCAGGAACCCCCAGCCTGCTGGTGGTCGGTTGGTGAAAGGCAGCCCCAGGGTGTGTGGGTAGTGTTCGCTGCCGGGGTTCCCTACTGCTCCGTGGTCACACTGCCCTGTTTCTGGCAGACCACACACTGGCTGGAGATCCTGCAGGCTCTGCTTCTGAGCCCCAGCCAGGAGTTGCAGCACCGGGGTGCTGTGGTGGTGCTGAACATGGTGGAGGCCTCGAGGGAGATCGCCAGCACCCTGATGGAGAGCGAGGTGCTGGAGATCCTGTCGGTGCTAGCCAAGGACGAGGAGACCCCGGTCACCAGGGCGGCCACAGCTTGTCTGGGGAAAGCTGTGGAATATGGGCTTATCAAACCGAGCCAGGACGGAAAATGAGGGCCTGCCTCAAGCACACGCTACCCACTGCAGCACAAGGAGCAAGGACAGACTGGCTGTGGGGCTGGGACGCAAACGCCTGGCCTCTCCTCCCCGGCTGCCCTTTGATGTCCTCTGTTCTGAGTCAGGGAGCATGTTCACAGCCCTGCGCTCCCAGCACAGCCTCCGGGCGCACGCAGCAGGACACTTTTTCCTGCACTACTAAGACAGCTGGGAATGGGGACGGCTTGTCCTAATTCACCCTGTGGGTTCCTGGCATTGGGAAGGACACAGCAAGCAGCCTCACCAGCTACAAGCATCACCTGAACCTGCTAGCAGGACCACTTCTGATCCTCTAATAAAAGCTTGTGGAGGGATTTCATTGTTGTCCAGTGGTTCAGACTCTTGTGTTTTCAATGCAGGTTCGATCCCTGGTCAGAGAACTAAGGTCCCATGTGCCAGTGTGGCCCAAAAAATAAAAGTGCATGGAACTCAAGTATGTGCTCTGTCAGCGGGCAGGGATGGCTGGCAGTGGGCCAGAGTATGGAGCAGGAGCTGGGCATGACTGAGTAGTATGGGCAGCTTTACAGCAGCACAGCCACCTTTAGGGAAGGGATCAAATGGATTCCTACCCCAGGTCCACTGAGTTGCTTATCCCTGTTAGAGGGTCAAAGGGTAAACATTGGGGGAGCAAATCAGTATTTAGTTACATGGATATAAATGCATTCAGTTCAGTCGCTCAGTCTTGTCCAACTCTTTGTGATCCCATAGACTACAGCACACCAGGCCTCCCTGTCCATCACCAACTCCCAGAGTTTACTCAAATTCGTCCATTGAGTCAGTGATGCCATCCAACCATCTCATTCTCTGTCCCCTTCTCCTCCTCCCTTCAATCTTTCCCAGCATCAGGGTCTTTTCCAGTGAGTCAAATTTTTGCATCAGGTGGCCAGAGTATCGGAGTTTCAGCTTCAGCATCAGTCCTTGCAATGAATATTCAGGACTGATTTCCTTCTGGATGGACTGGTTGGGTCTCCTTGCAGTACAGGTCTCTCCAAGAGTCTTCTCCAGCACCACAGTTCAAAAGCATCAATTCTTCGGTGGTCAGGTTTTTTTTATAGTTCAACACTCACATCCATACATGACTACTGGAAAAACCGTAGCTTGGACTAGACAGACCTTTGTTGGCAAAGTAATGTCTCTGCTTTTTAATACACTGTCTAGGTTGGTCACAGCTTTTCTTCTAAGGAGCAAGGCTTTCATGGCTGCAGTCACCGTCTGCAGTGATTTTGGAGCCCCCCAAAATAGTCTTGTCACTGTTTCCATTGCTTCCCCATCTGTTTGCCATGAAGTGATGGGACGGGATGCCATGATGTTAGTTTTCTGAATGTTGAGTTTTAAACCAACTTTTTCACTCCTCTTTCACTTTCATCAAGAGGCTCTTTAGTTATTTGCTTTCTGCCAGAGGGTGGTGTCATCCACATATCTGAGCTAATAGGCCTTTCAATACTTCTGCCTTTGTACTGAGAGTTCTCAACGGCCTCCAGTCAGGGAGAACTCGGGATCTAGGGTTGGGAAAACCCTGAAGAGAACCCCCGTAGCTGAGCCGGGTTGGAGCTGGCCACCGCAGGTACCCCTACCTGGCTGGGCGGATGGTCCCAGAGCGCCTGCTTCCGCTCTGCGGGCCAAGCCCAACTTGACTCTCATTGGCTCATGGAGGTAAGTGACAGACTCCAGAGCCAATGGCTGGTAAAAGCTGCCCTCCGCCCACCTAGTACGACCGAGGCACGTTGGACAGCGGACCCACGCGAGTTAGAAGCGAGCTACCGCCCGCCCCAGACTGAAAAAAAGGACTGGCAGCACTCGTCCCTCGGGTCGCTCGTAGCCGACCCCTTAGTTCTTTGTGAGTGTCCCCCAGATGCTTCTAATACGGGCTCCGCGGCCCCTGCGAGCTTGCGGGGGGCGGGACCATCTGGTCCAAGCTCCGTTTCGAGCCACGCCCGCCGGCGGTTTGGCCCACTCCCCGCCTGGGGCCGCCTCGGCGTAGCGGAGGCCTCGGGACCGGTTCGACCGAGTTAGGACTGAACAGGCCGCGGCCGGAATTGCCCGAACCCAGGTGAGCACATCCATGGCCGCCCGCCCTGCGCGGGTAGGTCACGCCGCTCTCCGGCGATTGGCCCCGGGGAGGCTTCCGAAGCCAATGGGCGCTTGGCTCAGGGCGCGGCTCTTCAAACCTTTCCTCCGGCTGCCAGCCGAGTCCTGGTCCGGCTGTCGACCGGTTCCTGGTGGCTGCCCTGCCTCCCGGCCTTTCCTCCCTCTAGACGACCCATCGGATCGAGCTGCCTGAGGGGGTGGAGGACACAGGGTCAGGATTAAGGTCAGAGGCCTTCTTGGAGTGGGATTGGCCCAGAAGGAGTAGGAGCCCAGGCCTGGGTCAAGGAGAGACTGCAGGATCTGGCTTCAAAGAGTTAAAAATGCCAACGATATTCTGATTAAGCCGAACATGCTGTACGCAGAAAGGGCATCACCGTGTCACTTGACTCTGTCTCCCCATTTATGCGTGAGGGCCTTGAAAGCAGACAGCGGTGCTTCTCATTGACTTAGAATAAGGGATCAATGCAGTCCATGGGGTCCATAGGGTCGCAGAGTCTGACATGACTTAGCGACTGAACGACGACAAAAAGGATCAATAAATGCGTGTGAGATGAATAAATGAGTAGACAAGGTCCAGTTGAAATTGTGTTTACATAGGTCCCTAAAAATCCAGTGACCATTTTTTAAAAAACTTTTATCCACTCTCAGATACTGGATTTAATAAGCTGACACTGTGTGCTTACCACGCTATGTGCCAGCACTTTAAACCTTTATTTGTATCTGTTCATAGCAATTCCAAGGGTAGGTACAAACATCACCCTCCCCTGCTGCCCAGCTTTGTACAACTGAAGAAACTGAACTGGACTGAGAAGAGCTCAAGTCAATTGGCTAAGGACACAGGCGCTGCTAACTGCAGAGGCAAACTTGTGAGCCCTGGAACCGGTCCTGCCCCTTCCAGGGCATTGCCTTTGCCTTTCACTGGTGGGAAATGATGCATCTTGAGTTCAGCCTTCTGCCCCTCTCGGTGCTGTTACCTGCTTGTGTAAGGGTCAGTTTCTCTGAGTCTCCACTGTCAAACGGAGACAATTCTAGTTCCCAGGATTACATGGGATAATGTGTCTGACATTGGGAATTTGGAGTGGGAGGGACTCAGATTCCTAGTCCGATGCCTAAAGGAGAGCCTATTTAACTACCTAGTGCCCACTTTGTGGGACAGTGAATATGCTTGAGTCAAAAGGGAGGGACAGGGAAAGGGCCCCACTTACACAGCTCCGAATCGTTCTAAGTCTGGTAAGGACGCCCGCTCAGCGAACGTCGGTGGAATGCACGTCGTGTGCCTCTGTGGTTAGGAGGGTGGTTTTTCCCCCTTTTTCCCCCGTAAGGCAGCTGCAGCGTCTCGCAAGGGCTCGTCTGAAACAATCTCTCCGGATTCTTGCCCTAACCCTCCGTCTCGCCGGCCGCGCCAGCCAGGTCGCAGCCAGCCGAGGGCGCTGCGGGGCATGGACGAGGAGCGTCGCGGGACCTGGTTCGGCTTCGGTTTCTGCGGCTTCGGGCAGGCGCTGGGCTCGGGGCTGGGGCGGCAGGTACACAGCCCCGAGCCGCTGAGGACGCCGGGCGGCAGCCTCGGCGTCTGCCGCGTGAGCGCGAGCTGGAGCTACACAGCCTTCGTGACCCGTGAGCGCCCCCTCCGTCCCCGCCCCCGGCCACCGGCGCATGCCGCCCCCTCCGTCCCCAGCCCGCTCTCCGCCCTCCGCAGGTGGAGGCCGGGTGCAGCTGTCGGGCGCAGCGGGCGGCACGGCGGACGGATGCACGGATGCGTGGGCGTCGGAGGAGCTCCTGGTGCTGCTGCGCGCGGGGCCGGGAGCCGGGGCGGAACTGCAGGCCTGGGCGCCCGGTTCGGCAATGCGTGGGGACCCCCTCTGGTCCCAGGCCGTGCAGGAGGCGGAACACGGACCCAGCCGTGATGAGACCCAGGCGGGGCTGCTGCCGCTGCTGCCCTGCGCTCGTGCCTACGTGAGCCCGCGGCCGCCCTTCTACCGGCCTCTGGCCCCCACGCTGCGGGCGCGTCGGCTGGAGCTGGGCGCCGAGCACGCGTTGCTGCTGGACGCCGCGGGCCAGGTATTCTCCTGGGGCGCAGGCAGGTGAGTGGGGTTGGCCAGGTGGGCCTGCTGGACTTTTGCTGGGATGCCGGGGTTGAGGGTTCGGTAAATGTGACCTCGGAGTGGGAGGTCAGCATACAGGTGGCTGGAGGGAGTGATTGGGCAAGGACAGGGAGGAGACCTCTTGGTGTGACTGTAGCTGACTGGGACCTCCTTTGCTCAGGCATGGACAGCTGGGCCACGGGACCCTGGAGGCAGAGCCAGAGCCCAGGCTGTTGGAGGCGCTGCAAGGCCTACGCATGGCTGAAGTCGCCGCAGGTGGCTGGCATTCTGTGTGCCTGAGTGGTGAGTGACCTAGGGCTTTTCCAAAACCAGCTCAGGGTCTCGCAGGTGCCAAACCTTCCTCCTCCTCTCCCCATCTGATGGGTGGCCTAGCCAGGCCTCCTTCCAAGCTCATCCCGCATCCATCAGCCCAGTCATTCCTGACTCCCAAATGCCTCAGATTCAGCACCTGCCCCCTGCCCCCTCATCACCACCCTCATAATCTGGACTGTTGGCAGTTGTTTCCCGTCTTCTGGTCTCACTACCCCTCCCATCCATCTGCCTCCATCCAGGGCTGTCATTTTGGTCCCCAAGGGAGAATGGGGGCGTGAGGGGCAGCCGAGACAAGGAGGACGGAGAAGAAAGGTAGCAGCTGCCCAGGTGGCCGTAATGCGTGGCACAGGGTAGACACTGAGAGGCCCACCCGGAAGAGGATGGTGGTCAGTGTGAGCTCTGGTGGTGTCGTGGCTGGTCACCCAGGATGGGAATGAGCGTCCCTTGAGACTGTGTTCACCCCTCTGGCAGGAGATCCAAGTGCAGCTGATAGCTAGGCTGTGGGATGGGGCTGGTGGCAGATGATTTTTGCAAGGATCTGCATCAGGGGCTCTGGCCACTACTTAATATTGTTACTGACCAGGTCGGGCCGCACAGCCAGCCAAACACTGAGACACCAAGGTTGATAGCCAAGAGTTTATTCACAAGGCAGCCAAGCGAGGAGACAGGAGAATAAGCCCCCAGTCTGCCACCTTGAAGGGTTTGGGTTATTTATGGCATAAGCCAGGTGGTCTTAGGCATGGAGAAAGGTGATTGGAGGTAGGGAAGAAGGTGAGGTAATCAGTGTTATGAGCAGGCATACCTGAGTCAACATGGTTCTGCAGATTTCAAAGTGGAGGCGCTTTGGGACTTCCCTGGCAGTCCAGTGGTTAGGACACGGAGCTTTCACTGCTGGGTTCAGTCCCTGGTCAGGGAACTAAGATCCCACAAGCCACGCAGGCAGCGGGAAAAAAAAGGAGGCAATTAGCATGATCTGAGGGTGGAGTTTTCCAGCCTTCTGATATCAGAATTCCACTCACTGGCCATGTGCACAGTCCCAGTTTTAGGGTCAGTGGTCCCATTTAGTCTCCAGCTGGCTTTTGCTGGGCAGGTGCTGACTCCAAGTTCCTGTGAAACAGCTGGGTTGCATGAAACTGTATGCAATTAAAGGGAAAAATAGAAAAATAACCAAAGTGAACTTAATGAAGGCACTTTACAAGCAAAGGGGTTTTAATAGTGTGTTCCTCATCTGTTCTCCAAGGAAAGTTCAAGAATTTCTCCTTAGTTATCACCTTCTGTTAACTCCGTGGGGCATGGTTTCACTCGGGATCTTTAAAAATGACTTAGGCCTGCATTCTCCCCTGCCTATGCTAATGGGCCTGGGTTGGCAGCCAGGCTTGAGAACTGCTGGGCAGGAGGAAAGAGACGAGAGGATCGGAAAGTGAGTGCAATGGGAGTCTCACACTGAGATCCAAAAGGAGTCTGAGGCCTCGGTGTCGTGTGGTTGGAGCACTGACGCTTCAGACCAGACCTCCTAGGTAGACACCAGCATCACTCTGCCCCTCGTGATCTTGGGCAGAACACCTCACCGCTCAAGCTTCTCTGGAGTAAAGTGGGGACGTGCTGCTTCAAACACTGGCACGGATTAAACACTTGAAAAAATCAGCTACTGCAGTTAGTGAGTTTTTAGCGTTAGGGCTCCTGCTCCAGCCAGCAAACTGTACGGTGTTGTGGGAGGGGGCAGGCGATGTTGAGAGCTTCTAGAGGCCTTCAGGGTGGGGCAGGGTGAAATGGGTCAGCTGTGCGGCGACAGATGGAAACCGACCTTTTGGTGATAAGCGAACTGTAGTGCATACAGATGTCAAAATACACGCAGTGTTGTGTACATGAAACTTATACAGAAAGTTTCATGCTGTGTCAGTTAAATCAGTGCTGTGTCAATTTAAAAAACACATTTTTTTAAAAAGGTCTTCAGGACCAGTGATGGGTAGGATTGAAGAAAGGAGCCTGGGCTCACTGGATGTGAAAGATACTAAGGAACTTCCAGGGACTCATTTCCAAATTGCATGTTGGGGGTGGGGGCTGGGAATTAACAACAAAGGGGAAAAGTGACCCTGGAGAGGAAAGCCTAGTAAGAGGTGTCCTTTAAGAACAGGGTGACCGGATGCACTCAAGGGGGAAAGGCCCTGCTGAGACAAGGAAGCTGCTGGGCCCTGGGGAGGTACTTAATCTGGAACGCTGACCTGGGTGCGGCAGGCAAGTGTTGTCTCTCGGGAGCCGCACTCCTACAGGGAATGTGGATGGATGCAGGGGTGATCTGAGTCTGTTTAATGGGACCCTATTCTCTCTGTCTCAGAGACAGGAGATATTTATATCTGGGGCTGGAATGAATCAGGGCAGCTGGCCCTGCCTACTAAGAGCCTGGCAGAAGATGGAAAGACAACTGCGGGAGAAGGTGAGGGTCAGTTTTGTTAAAAATTTATTTTACTGAAGTACAGTTGATTTGCAGTGTTGTGTTACCTTGTGCTGTATGGCCACGTGATTCAGTTATACCTACGCGTACATTTTTTTAATATTCAGTTTATCACAGGATATTGAGTATAGTTCCCTGTGCTATAGATTAGGATCTTATTGTATTTTCCATTCTATATATAATAGTTTGCATCTGCTAACTCCAAACTCCCAATCCATCCCTCCCCTACCCCCTCCTCCTTGGCAACCACAAATCTGTTGGTGAGAGTCAGTTGTTGATTTCCACACATTTCTGTCATTCCTGCCTCCTGGCCATAGGCCGGCTTGAGAGCTACAGGGCTCAGAAGGGGTATGTGATATCCTTGGGACCCCAGGACACACTGAAGGACTCTGAGCCCCTTATGAGAGGGAGCACGGCAAGGCTGACGCCAGTGTCCTCACGGCTCACCCCACAAGCCTGTCAGCTCCAGCACTTCCCAGGGAATTCGGGGTTGGAAGGGACAGCTTTGGAGCTAGAGTAGGGGCTTCAGCTGTTCTGTGTATGAATGAGGTTTATTATTTCGATTACTTTTTACGATCGAGGTGTAGATCAGGTCTCAGTGAGTGTTCACCATCATCATCATCATAACTCTTACTGCTTCTCTGAAGCCTCAGGACTGGAAGAAGATGGTTCCGAAGTGAAGAGAGGCTCTGCGGGTGAGGATGGAGCCCCCGCCCCCTTCATAGCGGTCCAGCCATTCCCAGCTTTACTGGACCTCAGCCCGGGCTCAGAAGCAGTCAAGGTCAGCTGCGGATCCCGGCACACGGCAGTGCTGACAAGTGAGTGGGGCCAGGTGGGCTGGTTCAGGATGGAGCAGGAAGCCCCCTCCGCCCACTGTCTAGCTGGCGGCTGCAGGAAAGGGTGTGGTCACTTAAAAGACTAGCAGCCTCACTCCCTGGGGCCTTTCACAGAGGCTACCCAGCCTGTCAGGCCCCGAAGGTTCTTCTGGAGGGAGGCTAGTGTTTGCCAGCCTTGCATCGGATGAGGGTCTGCCCAACCCTGCTCCTGAGACTCCAAATTTAGCTGTGAGTCATAGCCGTTGGGCATATAGGAAGGTGAACTTTTTCAGTCTGGATCCTTTACCACCCCAAACGCGACCAGCCTGTGTGCATGCTGCGTGCTAAGTCGCTTCAGCTGTGTCCGACTCTTTGCGACTCTCTTTGCGATTGTAGCCTGCCAGGCTACTCTGTCCATGGGATTCTCTGGACAGAGGAGTGGGTTGCCATGCCCTTCTCCAGGGGATCTTCCTGACATGTGACTATTGTTAAAAAAGGAGAGGGAATGTGTTGGTCTGCCAAGCAAATTGCACGACGACCACAGTGAGCTGGCTGTGGGTTGTGGCAGGCTGAGCTGGACTCATGCCCTGTCAGCGTGGCAACAGCCCCTTTACTGTCCTTTCGGTTGCAGGAACGGGGGAGCTCTACACCTGGGGCTGGGGTAAGTAAAGGGTCTGCTTTTGTGATGCTTAAACTAAGGGGAGGAAAAGACCTGCAGGTAGCGGGCAGGTGACAACAGCAGTGAAGCGAAGCGGAAGCAGGGGTCTCAGTCTCAGCACGCCCGCTGGACTGAAAAGCCATCTGTTCCCTTCTCTGGAACAGATCTAGGCACACTCAGGGCAGAGCTCAGAGAACCAGGAGGTATCAGCATTTCCCATCTACCTTTCTGAAAAAGTATGTATCCCCAGGGAATGTTTCGCCGGCATCTCTGAGACCTATTTTGCTCTGGCCCTGGGAAGAGAAAAAGGTAGAATGGAAATCTCTGGGCATCTGAGCTTAGGAGCAGGGAGCCTGGAGGATTTGCCTGGCTGTATGGTGCTGGTCTGAACTCACGGAGCAGACAGCAGCAGAGTCGTGGCCTAAGCCCAGCCCTTCGGTCGATGGGCTGATTTTCCTTCCTGGAGGGGAGAAGTCACAGGGCCCAGCAGAGGATGGCAAAGAGGCTCATTTCACTTTAGGTAAATATGGACAGCTTGGCCACAAGGACACAACCACTTTGGACCGGCCGTGCCGTGTGGAGTACTTTGTAGATAAGCAACTCCAAGTAAGAACTGTGAGCTGTGGGCCCTGGAATACCTACGTGTATGCCGTGGAGAAAGAGAAGAGCTGACCTATGGTAAGGGCATAAAAGAACAGTAGAGTGGAAAATTATTCAGCCAACACCTGTGAAACTCGCCACAGGGCAAGGAAACCACTGCCACACCCAGAGGCCTCTGCTTTGCCCCTCCCGCTCATAGCCCTCTTGCTCCACCTTAGAGCAGGCAGCATCTTCAACTTTGTCCCCCCATTAGAAACACCTGGAGGGAACTCCCTGGTGGTCCAGTGGTTAGGACTCTGCGTTTTTCACTGCTGAGGGAGTAGATTCAGTCCCTGGTCAGAGAACTAAGATTCCACAGGCTGCAGGGTTTGGTGTGCCCCACACTCCCAGAAAAAAACACACCTGGAGATTTGTAACTGGATGCCTAGAGATGCATCATGAAGAGAAAGTGAAAGTCGCTCAGTCATGTCCAACTCTTTCAACCCCATGGACTATACAGTCCATGGAACTCTCTAGGCCTAAATACTGGAGTGGGTAGCCTTTCCCTTCTCCAGGGGATCGTCCCAACCCAGGGATCGAACCCAGGTCTCCCACATTGCAGGCAGATTCGTTACCAGCTGAGCCAGGGCCGGGATCATAGACATGATGAAATCGTGAACTTAAGGGTGTGGAACATAGACGTGGGTAGATTTTTAAAGGGCTTCCCTAGTGGCTAAGACAGTAAAGAGTCTGCCTGCAATGCAGGAGACCTGGGTTGAATCCCTCCCTGGTCAGGAAGATTCCCTTGAGAAGGGATGGCAACACGCTCCAGTATTCTTGCCAAGCTGCCCCATCCCAGATGATTTTTGAGGTAGTGCTAAGACTGGGAACCGCTAGAGGTCATCTTTTGTTATTCATTTGAACTGTTTTCCCTTTGAATCTTACCATTCCATGTATACCTCTTTATACAGTAAAATTTGTCTGCTTTTGAACTTTAGGTAAATAGTCATTCTGTGTATATTCTTTTATGTCTTTTTTCATCAGCACTGTAAGATTCATCTGTGGTACCCTACAGCTCATTCACTTTCACTCTGTTACATGAATTATACCTCAAGTTTATATATTCTCTTGTTGATACTAATTTCTTTTTTCTTACTGAGTTAAAACACAAATAACAAAAAATTTATTATCTTAATCATTTGCAGCCGTCAACACCATCCAGTCCCATCTCTCCTCATCTTTTAAGTCTGAAACTCTACAGCTATTAAATAACTCCTCGTTCTCCGCAACCCCTGACAACTATCGTTACACCTTTTGTCTCTCTTTGTGATCTTGACTACTCTACCTAATGTAAGTGGAATCATAACAGTATTTGTCTATTTGTGACTGGCTTATTATCAGTTAGCATAATGCCCTCAGGGATCATCCATGTTGTAGCATACTGCACAATTTCCTTCCTTTCTAGGCCTTATTAATGTTCCATTGTATGTATAGGCACTACTTTATCCAGTCATTGGTTGATGGACACTTGGGTGGCTTTCATATTTTAACTGTTGCGAATAATGCTACTCTAAACATGGATTTACAAATACCTCTTTAAGACTCTGCCTTTAATTCCTTTGGATATATACCCTAAAGTGGAATCACTGAGTCATATGGTAATTCCATTTTTAATTTTTTGAGGAGCCTGCATTACTGTTTTCCACAGTGGCTTTAACATTTTACAACCCCACCAATAAATAGTGCACAAGGGTTCCAATTTCTCCATATCCTTACCCAATACTTTTTTTGCTTTTTTAAAAAAATGTGTTATGTACTTTTGGCTGCGCTGGGTCTTCATTGCTGTATGTGGGTTTGCTCCAGTTGTGGTGAGCAGGGACCGCTCTCGTTACGGCGTGTGGGCTTGTTGCCGTGGTTTCTCTTGTACAGGTTGGGCTCAGCAGCTGTGGCGCACGGGCTCAGTTGCTCCTCAGCATGTGGAATCTTCCCAGACCAGGGATCCAACTGTGTCCCCCGTGTTGGTAGGTGAATCCTCATCTATTGGACCACCAAGGAAGTCCAATTTTTTGCTTTTTTGACAGTAGCCATGCTAATGAGTATAAAGTGGTTATCTCATTGTAATTTTGATTGGCTATTTCCCTAAAGATTAGTGATGTTAAGTATCTTTTCATGTGCTTATTGACTATTTACATATCTTTTTTGGAGAAATGTCTATTCAGGTCCTTTGCCCATTTTGAATCAGGTTTTGGGTGTGTGTTGTTTTAGGAGTTCTCTATATAAGGTATTAATACCTATCAGACTGATTTGGAAATATTTTCTCCCATTCTGTTGGTTGCTTTTTCACTCTGTTGATAGTGTCTCTTTTGCGTAAATATTTGTTTTTCGGTTGCATCGGGTCTTAGTTGTGGCTGTTGGGCTCAGTAGTTCGGTGCATGGGCTCCAGTTGTCTTGACACATGGGCTTAGCTGCTCTGTGACATGTGGGATCTCAGTTCCCAGACCAGGGATCAAACCTGTGTCCTCTGCGTTGCTTTAGATTTCCATGAGTCCGATTTATGTTTTTTTTTTGTTGCTTATGCCTTTGGTGTCATGTCTAAGAAATTATTGCCAAATTCAGGGTCTTGAAGCTTTTGTTCTATGTTTTTCTAATACTTTAATTTTTTAGGTCTTATATTTAGGTCCTTGATCCATTTTGAGTTAAATTTTTATATACGGTGACAGGTAAGGGTCAAACTTCATCCTTTTGTATGTGGATATCCAGTTTTCCCAGCACCATTTATTGAAAAGACTGTCCATTCTCCAGTGAATGGCCTTGGCACCCTTGTCAAAAATCATCTGCTTATATATTCAAGGGTTTATTTCTGGGCTTTCTATTCTATTCCTTTGATCTATATGTCTGTCTCTTTTATGTCAACACTGGCTTGATTACTATAACTTTGCAGTAGGTTTTGAATCTAGAATGTGTGAGTCCTATAGTTTTGTTCTTTTTCAAAGTTGTTTTGCTTGTTTGGGGTTCCTTGAGATCGCATGAGTTATAGGGCTTTTCTATTTCTGCATAAAGGTTCTTGAGATTTTAGGGATTGCTAGAATCTATAGATTGTTTTGGGTGCTACTGATATTTTAACAATATTAAGTCTTACTGATGCTGAAGCTGAAACTCCAATACTTTGGCCATCTCATGCAAAGAGTTGACACATTGGAAAAGACCCTGATGCTGGGAGGGATTAGGGGCAGGAGGAGAAGGGCACGACAGAGGATGAGATGGCTGGATGGCATCACCGAATGGATGCACATGAGTTTGGGTGAACTCCAGGAGTTGGTGATGGACAGGGAGGCCTGGCGTGCTGTGATTCATGGGGTTGCAAAGAGTAGGACACGACTGAGCGACTGAACTGAATCCATGATCATGGGATGTGTTTCCATTTATTTATGTCTATAACTTCTTTCAGCAGTGTTTTGTACTGGGTTGGCCAAAAAGGTTTTTTTTTTTTGTAACATCTTATGGAAAAACTCAAATGTGCTTTTTGGCTAACCCAACAGTCTTCATCATACATGTCTTTCACCTCCTTGGTCAATTCAGTTCAGTCACTCAGTCGTGTCCAATTTTTTGTGACCCTATGGACTGCAGCACGCCAGTTCTCCCTGTCTATCACCAACTCCCGGAGCCAGCTCAAACTCATGTCCATCAAGTCGGTAATGCCATTCCACCATCTCATCCTCTGTCGTCCCCTTCTCCTCTCACCTTCAATCTTTCCCAGCATCAGGGTCTTCTCAAATGAGTCAGTTCTTCGCATCAGGTGGCCAAAGTATTGGAGTCTCAGCATCAGTCCTTCCAGTGAATATTCAGGACTGATTTCCTTTAGGATGAACTGGATGGATCTCCTTGCAGTCCAAGGAACTCTCAAGAGTCTTCTCCAACACCAGTTCAAAAGCATCCATTCTTCAGCGCTCATCTTTCTTTACAGTCCAACTCTCACATCCATACATGACTACTGGAAAGACCATAGCTTCGACTAGATGGACCTTTGTTGGCAAGGTAATGTCTCTGCTTTTTAATATGTTGTCTAGGTTGGCCATAGCTTTTTTTCCAAGGACCAAGTATCTTTTAATTTCATAGCTGTAGTCACCGTCTGTAGTGATTTTGGAACCCCCCAAAATAAAGTCTGTCACTGTTTCCCCATCTATTTGCCATGAAGTGGTGGGACCAGATGCCATGATCTTAGTTTTCTGAATGTTGAGTTTTAAGCCAACTTTTTTACTTTCCTCTTTCACTTTGATCAAGAGGCTCTTTAGTTCTTCGCTTTCTGCCATAAGGGTGGTGTCATCTGTATATCTGAGGTTATTGATATTTCTCCCAGCAGTCTTGATTCCAACTTGTGCTTCATCCAGTCCAGCATTTCTCATAATGTACTCTGCATATAATTAAATAAGCAGGGTGACAATATACAGCTTTGATGCACTCCTTTCCTGATTTAGAACTAGTCTGTTGTTCCATGTCCATTTCTAACTGTTGCTTTCTTGACCTGCAAGAGGCAGGTAAGATGGTCTGGTATTCCCATCTCTTGAAGATTTTTCCACAGTTTGTTGTGATCCACACAGTCAAAGGCTTTGGCATAGTCAATAAAGCAGAAATAGATGTTTTTCTGGAACTCTTTTTTTCAGTGATCCAACAGATGTTGGCAATTTGATCTCTGGTTCCTCTGCCTTTTCTAAATCCAGCTTGAACATTAGGAAGTTCACGGTTAAAATACTGTTGAAGCCTGACTTGGAGAATGTTGAGCATTACTTTGTTAGCATGTGACACGAGTGCAATTGTGCGGTAGTTTGAGCATTCTCTGGCATTGGAATGAAAACTGACCTTTTCCAGTCCTGGCCACTGCTGAGTTTTTCAGATTTGCTGGCATATTGAGTGCAGCACTTGGACAACATCATCTTTTAGGATTTGAAATAGCTCAACTCAAATTCTAATCACCTCCACTAGATTTGTTCGTAGTGATGCTTCCCAAGGCCCACTTGACTTCGCATTCTAGGATGTCTGGCTCTAGGAGAGTGATCACACCATCGTGATTATCTGGGTCATGAAGATCTTTTTTGTATAGTTCTTCTGTGTATTCTTGCCACCTCTTAATATCTTCTGCTTCTGTTAGGTCCATACCATTTCTGTCTTTCCCTGAGCCCATCTTTGCATGAAATGTTCCCTTGGTATCTCTATAATTTTCTTGAAGAGATCTCTAGTCTTTCCCAGTCTATTGTTTTCCTCTGTTTCTTTGCACTGATCACTGAGGAAGGCTTTTTTATCTCTCCTTGCTATTCTTTGGAACTCTGCAATTAACCTCCTTGGTTAATTGCCAAGTATTTTAGTCTTTTTGACTAAATTTTCCTCATTTTTTCCCTCATTTTTCTTTAGTGAGTTTAGCAAGTTGTAGGATACAAGAGCAATATACAAAAATCAACTATATATGTAGCCAAGTAACAACCAGAAATTCTAATTAAAAGATACCATTTACAATAGCATCAAGATATGAAATACTTAGGGATAAATCTGACAAAGATGTGAAATATTTGTACGCATGACCTATAAAATACTGCTGAGAGAAATTAAAGAAAACAGAAATAAATGGAGAGAGATGCCTTGTTTGTGGGTTATTAGTTCTCCCCAAGTTGGTCTACAGGTTCAATGCAATGCCAGTAAAAATTCTACCAGATTTTTCTGTAGAAATTGACAAGCTTTTCCCCCTAAAACTCATACAAAAATGCAAAGGACCTATAACAGAGAAAATGATGTTAAAAAACGCAAAGTTGGAAAAGTTAACTTTACCTGATTTTAAGAATTCATATAAATCCTCGTAGTCATTAGAACAGACAGATCAGTGGAACAGAAACTTACAGGAGAAAGTTTAGCTTTTCAGCTAATGGTGCTGGACAACTAGATACTGTATGAAAAAGAATGAACTCAATAGGTACTTCACCAGAGAAAGTAAGAATGATCACAGAGAAGCATGTGAAAAGATGTTAAACAGAATTTTTTTTTAAAAAAAAGTTAAACACCATCATTAGGAAAATGCACATTACAACCACATTGAGATACCATTTCACAGCTACTAAAATGGCTAAAATCATAAAGACCATACCAAGTGTCACAGAAGATGTGAAGAAACTGGAACCTTAATACATCATGAGAATGTGAAATAAGCCAACCACTTTGGAAATCAGACTGGCAGTTTCTTAAAAAGTTAAACATACACCTACCATATGTAAGATCCAGCCATTTCACTCCTAGGTATTTACCCAAAGGAAAATACAGCTGTACACAGAGACTAGCAATGAAAACTTGGGAGTTAGGCTTTTTATTTCTCTCAGGAAACTTTTTCTCAGGACAAGAGATGCTCTTAATTTAGAAACACTCAAAGTAAAAATCATGCTCCTGACTAAAAATTTCTTGTATGTTCTTTTAGTTGTTTTTCAGACAAAAACCAACCAAAAAGTGATTGGGAAACAATGAAAACACCACTACAATATATGTTTCTGAAATATAAGTATACATTTTAATTTAAGAATATATTTTAAAATCAGTACATGTATACGCATGACTAACAGACCAAATCCACACCTGTAAGCTTCCAAGAACCATTTACTGTGCTGACAGTAGTAGGGTACAGGCAGAGGGAGAATAAATAATAGTGCTTCGGGTAGCGCAGTAGTGATCAATAGGGTAGGTGAAGAAGGAGCCTCATCGTGGACGCTACGGCAGGAATAACTCCCCAGGACTGACGTGCAAAGTTCCAGGTCTCCACGACAGGAACAGGAACAGCCCAACCCACCAAACAGCCTCCCTACTTGGCTACGAAGTGCAGAGAGTGGAGGGACTCAGGCACAGGGGCGCAGGGATGGGGGAACTGGACCCAGAAGTTCAGACAAGCATGTGTGTTCACACACCACCCCCGACCCACAGCATCACCCCACATGACAAAACTACACGACTGAACAAAGGCGCTCCCAGCCTCCCTGTCACCTCTTTGGCAGTGAGTCAGGCCATCCCAACTTCTGACACACAGACATCTTCATCAGGAGGAAGGCTGTCCTGTGTGGTGGGGACAGGCCTTTAGGTGAGAGCAAAGCTATTGAAGCTGTAGCGTTAATTGAACATCCCTAAACAAAAAAGATGTTAATTGCTAATTGTAAGTGTACAGACAAAAAACTGCTTCATGTCCCATACCCCAAGGATGGACACAGTCATTTTCCTACTCAAAGGTGAAATATAACAAGCCCTTGATCATGCTTCAGCAAGTACAGTTATGGGGCAGGAAAAGAAATTAAGTTCCATATGCTAAAATTTACACTTACTGCTATGAACTAAGTTTTAATGTATTTCTTGAGTCAAAACCAAATGTCTGAAGACGCACTAAGCTTATGACTTTCACCTGTAACTCATTCACTTCTCTAAGTTAGACTCATGGTAATGGAACGTGTCCAGGCTTTCAAGCATCGAAACTGAAGAAATATTAAAGCCACCCTGTATAATTAGGCACAGAAAACTTCAGAGGGGTGACTGATCAGGGCTTCTCAGGACTGGATGTTGGTTGAATTGAGGATTCGGGAAGCAGCATCAGATTTGGAAGCCTTTGAAAGTTCGCGCTGTTGAAAAATAAATAACATCAATGGCAGTACTGCCCCCTCTCATGCATGCCCTGCCCTGGTGAGTAAGCACGAGTGAATGTCAGCACACAGCCCTCTGAGGGCGTCTCTCTAAGATGGTGGGCCCTAGCCCAGCACAGGCTGTGTTAGGAATCCAAGGGAAGGGAATGCTTAGTCACAGACTAAGCAGGTACGTATTTGCCCCTTGATCGCTTTCCTCAGCCAGTCCATTTTGTTAAAACCTCACAGGAGAGAAATCCCTTAGACTTCACCAAGTACCCTGAGTTGTCAAGCTAGATAGGCAACAAATTTTGTTCTTTTGAGCCCTTTATGAAACAACGGGCCAGAGTGTATATCTACCAATCCCTGGGGCTGAGGGCCTGTTAACCTGCTGGTGATTTCATCTCGTGCTGGAGCACATGGTACCAAAGCAGAAGACAAAGCATGGCTGGCCAGTGAGAAAGGACAGGTGTTAGTAGAGGTTAGTCTACTGGCTTCAGTGCTGCCTGGTGGAGCCCACAGCCACACCAGCCCAAACCAGGAGAGCCTGCCTGACTGAGCCAAAGACAGCTATGTGTAAGCACCAAGTGGATGAAGCGGGGCTGGCTGAGCAAACAGGAAGGAGAAAGCTGGACTTTGTGGCCTGCAGTCAGCTAGCCACAGTGACAAGTACCCACTTCTGTAGGTAGAACCACAACAGTCAAGTACTTGATAGGGACTTCTCTGGTAGATCAGTGGTGAAGACAGCTTGAGGTTCAATCCCTGGTTGGGGAACTAAGATCCTACATGCCACACAGCATAGCCAAAATAATAATAAAACAACTCTTAAAAAAAAAAATAACTTGACAAAAGTAAAAGAATATAAAGTGAGCTTCAGAGCTCAAAATGAGCTGTAGCCTTGGGCAGCTGTCACATTCTCTATTACTGCAGCAAGACAGTTGATGCCCTAGGCTTTCACTCAATATCCCCCACAATGGTGAAGGACAGCCTCGCCTCTCAATAGTTAGATACTCTGGGAAAAAAGAACACATCACTAAGGAGAGGGCACTGCAGTTAAGTGTTGGTAAAAGTGAAGTAGGTTACTAGGAGCTGAAGAGCACTGTGGGGGAAAAATAACTTTCTTCCAGTGCCTCCTATGTGCTTTAGCAGCTCAGTGTGGTAGAAATAGGCAAAGGCAAAGAAATGAGCATGGGCTAGCTCAGAGCAGACAGAAAGTTGGCAGTGCAGCTCTGAGGGGTTAGTAAGACATATACTCCAGGAAATAATCAGCACACAGGCCAAAAACCTTATAGGCAGCACACAGCTGGGGCTCCCCTCCCCACGTGATAGGGCCTTTCCTTTCTAGCACACTGGAGGCCCTTAATGTCACAACTGGGGAGGGTGGAAATTCTCTGTTGTGAAATAACAGGATAAAAAAACTTTGCCTAACTTTAGATGGGGCTGAGAATCCAAGTCTGAACAAGTTAATCAGCAGGTTAGTCTGTTTAGTCAGTCTGTTGGGAACTTAACCCAGATATTTACTATTTTTAGTATTAGGGATTTAGTATTAGTATTTAGTATTTGTATTAGGGATTCCTGCTTCCTTTGTTAAAAAAAAAAAAAAACTTATGATAATACAGCTGAGATTATTGGTTAGTGCAGCCCTGTGCCCACATGGGAATGAAGCCAGCAGATGACAGATCAGCTTGGAAAAGGGACATGGGACATGCAGGGGTTGCCATACAGACCTGAAGCCCAACAGTGGAGCTGTCAGAGAGGGACGGATCCTTCTAAGAACAAAGAATTAAGACAATTACCAAGACTCCACCAAGAGAGCACCAGGGCAGTGATTAGAAAGGTTACCTCCTGCAGCCAGGGAATGGTATTTCTTAAGCAGAAGGATCCAGGTTAAATGTCTGGTTGCTGCTGCCATCTTTCTTCCTGTATACCACCCTTAAACCACCCCCACTTCATGCCATGGTCATGTCAGGAAAGGGATTCTCAGCCTCCAAAGATCTGTCCGAACTAACAGCCTGGGTGCCCCTGGGGAGATACCCCCTCTGCCCCAACTGTGTGCTCCCCAGGGACTGGTAGATACTAGAAAAGGTGAATTACCGCAAACTCAGAATAGGTGCTGGCAACAGAATTAATGCTGAAGTTGCGCCGTGGGGGGGCCGAGTCAGGGTACCCACCGCTGAGGATGCTGCCATTGAGCTCCAGGTTCTCCTTGTTGGCTCCATGCTTGACGGCACGGGGTGTTTTTTTCCCCGAACAGGTGGAAGTGATGACTGGCTGTAGAGAAAAGAAAGATCCTTCAATCCCTTATAATGACTACACATACACAAATTATCAAAGGCTGACAGACACTGTCTTTATTCATGTGTCTGTAATCCTATTCTTCTGGTTTAACAAATACAGATTCCCAATGATCTGCAGAACCCTTATCTTGAGCATGGTCTGTAGAATACTTGAAAGACTGAAGACGTTTTAGCACACACTCCTCACCCCTCTCCTGGGGTGAGAGTTCCTGTCTGCACCTAGTCATCCAATGTCACTGGGCTGGAACCCACATGCAGGGACCTCACACAGGATCACCGAAGACCAGGCTTTCAATGGAGATTTCAGTTTCTCAGCCATCCCAGTGCTTCCCACAACATTAGTCAGGGCTCAGGATGACCATTCTCTCCTCTTCTCTCATTTAGTCTTTGAGAGACTAGTTAGCTTCCATCTGTTAACTCAGCATCTCAATGATAATCGGATACAAGGACCTTAGAAACTGGAACAAGTAGGTGGGGCCTTGTGTGGCTGACCCACACTGACTCCTTTATGTCAGCTCCACCTTAGGCCTGCAGTCCCACCCTCTCCCGGTCCTGCATGACTGACCTTCAACCTACACACAAGGAATGTGCCCAAGCCAGACAAAGTCCCTATCAAGTCTGACCCTTGCCTTCACCTGATACGAAAACTGAAGAATGCCTTTTGTTGAGGCAGGTGATTGGTGGTCTCGTGACCCTGGGAGAAGGAAGACTGCACAGTGCCTATCAGTACAGACGCGCTGCTCCTAGATGTGTCCTACAGATGTGTCTACATCTTAAGCTTTGGCCTCTGTACCCCTTTCAGTGCTTGAGTGCAGATGCAAATGCCTCTGGGTCACTGTCCTCAGATCCTGCCTGTATGTAAATTACCCATAGTAAACTTCATAATTGCACTTTATGAAGCTACCTGCTTTGTTTTTCGGTCTCAAAGCTCCTTCTCAGTCCAGAGGAAAGTATTCAGTATCTCTGCCTCCCAACAGACCCTGGAGTGCATAGGTCGGGCCGGTGTTGCAGATGTGCTTGTACACAGAGCATACTGACCTTGCTGCCAGAAGGTGGAAGTCGAGACACAGGAGAGCGGTAGACTGTCCCCGAAAAGACAGGCCGAATGCTGCTGTTGGCCGTAGCATTGGACATGGTGGTAGTGTTCAGCTAGAACAAGACACAAGATTACTGACGTGAGACAACGTGCTGAGTAACCCATCCTTACACTACAGAGGAGTGAGGACGGGAAGCAGTCTAGAAAAGTGTTCAGTGTTGCATCCAGCAGGCGAAACTATAAAATGGGTCAACCATTTTGTTTCGAAAAGTTAAACAGGCAACTATCCTAAGACCCAGCCATGTCACTCTTGGGTATTTACCCAAGAGAAATAAAAGCATATATCCATACAAAGACTTACACATAAATATTTACAGGAGCTTTATTTGTAGTAGCCAGAAAACTAGAAATAAGCTAAATATCCATCAACACAGGCAACTAGATAAGCAAATTGTGGTATATACATCCAGTGGAATACTGTTCAACAATAAAAAGAGTAACCTACTGACATAACACAGATGAAAAAAATCAGACACAGAAGTATACACACTGTGTGATTCTATTTCTACAAAATGTTAGAAAATGCAAATTAATCAATAGTACTGAGCGAACAAAGCTGTAGTTGCCAGGAGCTGTGGGGGATGGGTACAAAAAGCAGAGAATATAAAAGGGCAAAAGGAAACTTTGGGTGTGATGGGTAAAAATTTATAACATGTTCTAAAAATTTCATCACATTATTTTCCTAATAAAAAATTAAGTACCTAATATCAAACAATAGGGAACTAGTTTAATAAATGACAGAATGTCAAAAAAATAGAATATACCAGCTAATAATGAGCATATTTATAGAAAGTTTAATTCTCTGAAAAAGCAGAAATCAAAATTATATATTCTGTGATCTCTGTTTTATGAAAATACACTATTTTAAAAACCTTTTTATAAAAGCAGGAAAAACACCAAATATTCTCATTGGTGCTTCTGGAGTTACACACTATAGGTGATTTTTTAAAAAACATTTTATATGTTATAAAGTATGAGTTGAGGAGCAAAGAGGAAAATAGCACTCCATTTATTAAAGAAAAGGTTTAAAAAAAAGAAGGATGGAAGGAAGGAAAGGACGGACTCCCTGGTTTCCTGCTCTAGAGGTTAAGGAACATTAGCTATTCTATTTGCCAAGCATGAAAGTCTTACTTCACACAGTGCCATGGTCACTTGTTGGAATTACAGAATGAACCTCTGAAGGTTTTCATCATTACAGACTGTTGGCAGCTGCCGGCACCCTGAGTTTAATCCGGGACTCAACATCTGACACACATTAGAGCCCAGCAGCTCAGGCAGCTCCGCGTTACCTTGCGCACTTTGCCTGGAGTGCTGGGTGTCGGTCCTCGCCGCTTGGGTGTTCGCGGAGTACTGCCGTAGAGCATCTCTGTCTCTGTCTGCTTCTTGTTCTTTAGTTGCTATGTGAAAGTCAGGGGCAAGAGTGATAAATCCCAGAAGGAAAACAGCTCTGGGATGGGAGCAGAGGAAGGGCCAAAAGTACAATGCTAAAAGAGCTGCCATGAGCTGCGACTTCTTTAGCCAACCTAGAGCCCTGGCAGGGACTGTGGGCCGCTCCCTCATTGCTCTTCCCCAATTCCCAAGTTGGGTTCACTTACTCGTTCCTGCTTGGCTCTCTCTTTCTCCAATTGGTGCATCTCCCACTGTTCTGTTACATACTCCATGAATTTCTGCCCATTCACCACAAATGCCTTTGAATGCTCTCGTTCCCACATTTCAATCCTTGCTTTCAACTCCTCTTCCAACTGAGACCAGAAACAAGGACATGTTAATTACATCAAATCTTTGGTGTGAAACCTAAAAGAAATGATTCTCCCAAAGAACGCCTCTTACCCACTCAGAGTATCATTAGCCTGACTTCAGGTAGCTGGACCCATATGGGAACAGGCCAGAGTGGCCAGAAATCAGTCCGAGCATGGTTCATTCATAATACACTTGAAGGTGGGAAAAAGTGAGAACCCAGAGCCTGCCCACTAAAGTTCTGGTGCTGGAAGCTGGAGGCAGCACTGGGGGAACCTGCAACATTAAGCAGGCAGTGTTCACAGAGCAGCACTAGCTAGGCTGCAGCCTGGGATCCACCCTTTACTGGCTCGGAAGAGGTGGGCCAGGTACTTAAGTGCTTAGTCCCTCAGTTTGCTCATCTGTAAAAATGGAAATAATAATACCAACCTCTTAAGGATGTTGTGACAATTAAGTGAATTAATAAATGGAAAGCACTCTAAGACAGTATCTGGCACTTAATTCAATAAATGTTAACTATTATTATTAAAATAGAGAACAGTAATGAAGTCCAAAGCACTTTCTCAAAAGGTCACCTTGTGTTATGGGCTCAATTGTGCCCCCTGCCAAATTCATATGCTGATGTCCTAATCCCCAGTACCTCAGAACATGACTTTATTTTAACACAGATGTAATTAAGTTAAAATGAGGTCATAAGGGCGAGTCCTAATCCAACATGACTGCAGCTTTGTAAGAAAATTTAAACATACACACATACAGTAGGAGGACTGTGTGGAGATACAGGGAGAAGATAACTGTGTGGAGGCAGGAAAGAAGCCTCGGAAAACCAGCCCTGCTGACACCTTGATCTCAGACTTCTAGCCTCCAGGACTGAGAAGATGAATTTCTGTTGTTTAACCCACCTAGTCTCTGGTACTCTGTTGTGGCAGTCCTAAAAACATAATAAAACTTGATATTCAGTTATCAAGGAATACTTGAAACTAGCAGAGCCAGCACGTACTTACTATCCTTGCCTAACCTTTGGAAGAGAATACAGTTTGGGGGCAAAATGATTCAAAGCAAGGGATATACAAAAAGTGAGATATTTTGTAGCCATGCACCAAACATTCTCAGCAACAGTATTACCTTAGGGAGTGTTTTTTGGAGCTTGGCTCTCTGCTTTTCCTCTTTTAGAAGATTTCCTCCACGATTTGTAAATCGACTTGGATCTGAAGCTTTTCTCTGTGAAAAACACATTTTAATTAGGCTAAATGCCTGATTCTGCTAGAATCCATGCTCTCATAAATGGATGCATACTTGTAAGGAGACTTCCAGAGTTTTCATCCCCACCCACTCTGAGCAGTGAGACATGGTGGCTTTCTAAGGCAGGGAGTGGGGTGTGACTACTCCCGGGGAGATGCAAGGTCAAACACTGGGGTGCAGGAAAACTACTGTTTCCTTTTCCATCTAAAAAGTAAGACAGGCTTTCATATTTACTGCACAATGTCACTGGCTCCTTTCCTTGGTTCAGAGGTCACCAAAGGGAAATGGGGGGTGCGGGGGGACAAGCAGGAGGTCTACACTCAGAGGGCTTGCTGGTGACTCCCCAACTTGCCCACTCCCACTGTATTAAGACAACACAGCTTAAATGTGCTCAGTGAAAGGGTTTACAGATCATGTGATTTTTATTAAATTAACCCTCACAAAATGGACAAAAAATATAAAATGTTAGGCTTCTTATTCTTTTTAACTTTTCTGTTTTTAGTTACGTTCTACAATATATCAGAATAGTAATGTAAGTTTATAATTTATAAATACAAATTAGGTGAATACACTAAAAAACAGGGCAGATAATCAAAAAAGTTTAGAAACAGTCTTGACAATTTGGGGACCAAACTGATAAATTCTATTTCCTTTCCAGGCTGTTTGATTAGTGACTTTCTATAAGCATATCTAAAAGGAATGGTAATTAGTTTCTTATTTTTCCTTAAACATTGCCATGTAAACAAGGGTTGCATATTTGGTTCTTTATTAGCTTTATATATATATATATTTAAATTATATAGTTGATTTACAATATTATATAAGTTTCAGGTGTACAACACAGTGATTCACAATTTGTAAAGGTCATACTCCATTTATAGTTATTATAAAATATTGGCTATGCTCTACAGTGTTCCATGCTGTACAATGTATCCCAGTGGCTTAGTTATT
Source organism: Bos javanicus (assembly GCF_032452875.1). Taxonomy (NCBI): domain Eukaryota; kingdom Metazoa; phylum Chordata; class Mammalia; order Artiodactyla; family Bovidae; genus Bos; species Bos javanicus. Next base: position 21,267,291 of record NC_083888.1, on the reverse strand, counting down.
TTATACATAGTAGTTGTACTTCTTAATCCCCTACTCCTGAATAGTCCCGGTTTCCCCCTCCCCACTGGTAACCATTAGTTTGTTTCTATGTCTGTGAGTCTGTTTTTTTGTTATATTATATGTATTAGTTTATTTTCTAGATTCCACATATGAGTGGTATCTTACAATAGTCGTCTTTTTCTCTGAGTTATTTTACTAAGTGTAATACCCTATAGGTCCATCCAAGTTGTTGCCAGTGGCAAAATATTCTTTTTTATGGTTGAGCTCTTGACTTTCACTCCTCCTCCTCCTTGCTTTCTACCAGAAGTAAGGAGGAATGGAGGCCTAGAACACCTGCTTTTAAACAGCTGTGTGATCTCACGCAGTTTTCTCTACTTTTTTTGGGGGGGGGGGGGTTGGTAAATGGTTTTAATGTTTAACAGCAGGCCAGCTGTGGAGGACAAGATCCCCCAAGGCCCCAGCCCTTCTCCCATGATGGCATGGGACCTGTGTGTGCTGGCCAGCCCCGTGCCTGCCCTGACCCTGCGGCCCACCAGTCCTAGGGAGGGTGGGAGAGGAAAGTGGGGAGCCGGGAGTTCAGCCTGGAAAGTTCAGGGAAGCAAACACAGGGGCAAAAATATGGAACGCTTCATGAATTTGCGTGTCATCCTTGCGCAGGGGCCATGCTAATCTTCTCTGTGTCGTTCCAATTTTAGTATATGTGCTGCTGAGGCAAGCACAGTTTTCTCTACTTCTGAGTCCTACTTTCCTGCCTATAAACTTGGAGTTAAACTCTGGATTTGCTAAAGGGCTGTTCCAGCTCTATCAGGACTGGTTGGACCTGAGAATAAATCTCATGAATTTCATGCCTGAGGTGTCTCACTTGCCTCAACCCGATCCCAGCTCTGAACTCTAAATGCTCTAAGGGAACCTATTCATGCTGTCTATCAGAACAAAAGGAATACAGAGTACACAAATGTGCCCCAATAACCAGGCAATTTTCTAAGATAATAGCAAAAGTTTGAACAGTACAGAATGTTAGTTACCCGCCCCTACATCCACTCTTCTCTCCTTCCTTAGAAACAGACCCTGGATTTACCTACGGTAGCAGTTCTCCCAGCCTCGCCAGTAGCTGGTGTGGCATTTAAGTGGCGGTGCTATGAAGAGAGCCTGGGAAAGGCTCTCAGAGGGTGGGGGCAGTGCCTTTTGCGCTCCCGCCTTCACACGCTGTGTGAAACGCTGTGGTGGGAGCTCCAGAACCACCGTGGACCTGAGCTTAGACCCACCCCTCAGCAGTGGAGGAGCTATGAACTGGAGAAGCCTGGGACCCCACAGACTATGGAACGGCTATACCTGCCTTGCACTGCCTACCTCTAGACTTCCTTTATGCAAGAAACTTCAGCCTTATTGAAGGAATTAATTTGGGGTTTTTCTCTTACATGTTTCTAAGCTTGACAAATACAGATGGGTTAGCAGTAAATTACAGATGTAATGATAAAACCTGGTAAACGGCAAAGGAAACAGGCTCTGACTCCACGCAGAGGATGCTTTCTTAACACTACACTGTACTCTAAGGAAAACAGACAAAAAGTAGGGCAGTACCTCAAACTCTAAGAAAAGCCTCCAGCTCTCTTCCCACTTCTGGACACCTTCAAAGAGTTCTTTGTGAACCTCATAGTAGTTTCTTAACCGCACGATCTCGGCATCATGGAGCTGGAGCAGATTTTCTGTGTAGTCCTCTGTAAGATACAGGCCCAGTAGTTTTAAGAAATCCCTCCAGTGTTTAGTATCCCAATTCACTAATCCCTCATCCCCCTAAAATGGAAGCGGAGTTTTCCCCCTGACAGTAAAAGTGATACACAAGTAATTGTATGCTATAGATAATAAAAGCCAGGTTTGTCACCATCAGCCGAAGGACTGGAGACTGACTAAGGTGTAGAATAATATGACTAAGATTCTCAAAACTTCTGTCATCTTTTGCCTTGTCTTACGTTTCTTTCATATTCTTTCTTTTCATGCTGCCCAATAGAGGGCTGAGTCACAGAAAATGTCCAGAAATGTGGAATTCAGTAAAGACAGCAGCATCTTTATATTCAGTTCAGACCAGAATTCCATTGGGCTCTTGGGGGCATACTCCTGGGCTCAAAAGTGGGCTCTGCCGTTGACCTGCTGTGTGTCTCTGGGTTAAGCTGTGCAACATTTATGTGCCTCAGTGTCCTTCCTCATCCCTTAACATGAGTATTAAGTGAGATAATCCTGTTAAGAGTCTGACTTTGCACCTGGCAGCAGAGTAAGCATCTGATAAACATGAGCTTCACACCTACAGGCAGTCCACAGAGTTATGCTGCTTCAGAGATCCCTCATTTCCCAATAGCATTTGCAAATGCTTATTTGAACAGGAATGGCAATTTATGCTGAATGGCTTGGAAATGTATGCCTCTGTTCCAGAGGAAATACTTCCCAGTGAATGTCTGCATGTAAAACACAAGTGAGCAGCCACATGAAGAGCGACACTTCTATACGAACCAGAGTAGTAAGCAGCGAAAGCTTGTCTCTGCTCCTGGCTATAAAAACACCTGTCCCAGTACTGAGCCACCTCCACTCGGATTGCCTCAATCACTTTCTTCATGTTTTGCATTTTCAGTTCTTCCAACCGATCCACTTCTAATTGCAGCTAAAACAAAAAGACCTGTTAAAAGTGCTTGTCATATTTGTATATTTATGTAAATTTGCAAAATATTTTCCCTCTTTTTAATAAAGTGAAGTGAAAGTTGCTCAGTTGCGTCCAACTCTTTGCGACCCCATGGACTACAGTCCATGGAATTCTCCAGGCCAGAATACTGGAGTGGGTAGCCTTTCCCTTTTCCAGGGGATCTTCCCAACCCAGGGATAGAACCCAGGTCTCCCACATTGTAGGCAGATTCTTTACCAGCTGAGCCACAAGGAAAGCCCTTTTTAATAAAATTACAACACAAAACCACAGTGGCAAGTCAACACTCTATAACAATGATATCCTAGGAGCCAGAAATCTAAGAAACATACACAAAAAATAACAGATGATCAGGCTACTGCCACCCTTTTCTGATGCTTGTCTTAAAAACAGGCTCACTCAGGATTTCCTTGATGGTCTAGTGGCTAAGACTCTGCGCTCCCAATGCAGGGGGCCCAGGTTCAATCCCTGGTCAGGGAACTAGATCCTGCATGAAACTAAGACCTGATGCAGCCAAATAAATAAATGTTAAAAAAAGAAAGAAAAAAAACAGGTTCACGCAAGGCAGAAGCTGGTCAAGACATCAGTGAGTGCTCATGCTCAGTCGCTCAGTTGTCTGTAACTCTTTGCGACTCCATGGACTACGTAGCCCGCCAGGCTCCTCTGTCCATGGGATTTCCCAGGCAAGAATACCAGACTGGGTTGCCACTTCCTATTCCAAGGGATCTTCCTGACCCAGGGATTGAACCCACATCTCCTGCACTGGCAGGTGGATTCTTTACCACTGAGCCACTAGGGAAGCCCCAGAGATATCACACTTGACACCAAAAAGCTGACCCAGTGCCCTTAGGGTTTCTTACCGCTTTCCGGACCTTGGCCTTCGACCCAGTCATAACCGTGGCCACAGCTTCTCTTTCTTCTGCAGGTATTTGCAACCTATCCCAGAGCTCTCGTATCTGAGCACGCAGCCCCTCACACACTGCTTCATTTTGTGATTTTCGCACTTCCAGCTGTAGCAAGGAAAGCCAGTGGTTACAGCAATGACAGCAGCAGAGAGAAAGCCCTCTGGCTTCCCACAAAGATACATCTTTACCCCCATGGAGAAGAAGTCCTTTCACAAGACTGTGAAGAGCTTTTTCATGACTTCTGAAAACAAACTATAAGGCTGTCATTATGGTAGTAGGGTCTCAGATCTCCAAAATTAGGATTTAAATTTTAACTAAAAAAAAAAATTTTTTTTTCAGTCAAACACTAATTCAAATATCTTAGTTTTTCACCCAAATCCTGAATTTCATATTCTTAGAACCACATATAAATTAAGGTTTTTGTTTAAAAAAAATATTAAAGGTTGTATTTCATATAATACTCTCTTTATCTTAAAGGAAAAAACCGCAAGTTTTTTTTTCCCCAAATTGCTGGATACTGTGGAGATCCCAGGCCATAATCTGAGCAACATTACCTGCCGGAGCAACTTCTGTAGTGTTGCAATATTTTCCAGAGATAAACAGAAGGCTTCTTCATCTTCACACACCACGTCTCTTTCAAAGCTTGTGTCTGGCGTGTGCTCTAATTCCTCCATACACAGTATGATCTGTCTCTTTATGTTAACAAACTCCTCACGCCTAGATGCCTATGAAAGAAGATGATTATAAGATACCTGGAGGAAAGTCAAATGACTTCTAGGACATATGAATGTTGACATAAAGCTATGACAAACCTAGACAGAATATTAAAAAACAAAGATATCACTTTGTTGACAAAGGTCCATATAATCAAAGCTATGGTCTTTCCAGTAGTCATGTACGGGTATGAGAGTTGGACTATAAAGGATGAGAACCGAAGAATTGATGCTTTTACACTGTGGTGCTGGAGAAGACTCTTGGGACTGCAAGATCAAACTACTCAATCCTAAAGGATATCAGTCCTGAATATTCATTGGAAGGACTGATGCTGAAACTGAAGCTCCTAATATTTTGGCCACTTGATGCAAAGAGCCGATTCATTGGAAAAGACCCTGATGCTGGGAAAAATTGAAGGCAGGAGGAGAAGGGGGCGACAGAGGATGAGATGGTTACACAGCATCACTGACTCAATGAACATGAATTTGAACAAACTGCAGGAAATACTGCAGGACAGGGAAGCCTGGCGTGCTGCAGTCCATGGGGTCACAAAGAGTTACACGCTACTTGGCAAACTGAACAGAAACACCAATGTTAGCATACTTTTGTTTCCCTCAAAGTTGCCACGTGTTGTCTAAACTGGTTCAGCTCTTCTAAGCTGGGAACTGAGGTGCTGTCGATTTCATAATGGGGCATGCAAAGAATTTCACACAGTTCTTGATCTTGTTCTTGAAGAATTTTCAGTTCTTGTTTTCTTTCCTTTTTCTGTTTCCTCCTCAGTTCCACCTGAGTGCGCAAATCCTTTTCTAGTTGCAAGATGGTTGTCTCTCCTTCTTCCTGTAGGAGACAATGTACCACTGTTAAGGTGCCAAGTGGATTTCTTCAGAGGAGGAGAAAGACGACGAAAAAAAAAGACTAGGATGACAGACTTTTAGTTAAACTTACAAATAAGTTAACTTATTTGTTAACCTAACAGAATATGGCACAGAGAGGGCCCCCTAACAAGGTTCCCCAATAAGGAAAGGTGCCAGGGCAATTTTACCAGAGGTAAAAATGGTTGAAAACCTTGCTTTGAGTTAGCTATGGTTATTTAGCTCCTAACTAAATGTTTATCCCAATAGTCCTAAGAACATCATTTAACCATCCCAATAATCAAAGGTTATCACTTAACCAATAAAAATCCATTTTGTACTCCTTGCTCTACTCCTGATAAGCAGAAGAAAAAAGTGGCAGTTATATGTCCTATAAATTTTATTCAACATTAAACTAGGAATTGTCATATAATTTAAGGGAGATATACTACTGAATACCTAACTTCTCATCCAATTTCATATCAAAAGTTAAAAAAAAAAAAAAAAGACTAAAGAAGGAATCTCAAAAAACAACAAAATTCTGTACAGCAATTATCCTTCAATTAAAAAATAAAAAGGACTCTCTGTTCAAAATCAATGTATTTATGCCATTTGTGTTGATATCCAAGTCTGCCTGATTGCTCACGGCTACAAGATATTAATTATCCTTAACTCTTTAAACACAGTGTCCTCCTCCGAGGCTGCCTCCATCTAGATCCCCAGGCAGTTCTTTCTGTAACAGGGAGAGGGGCCTGAGACCTTACTGGCACCACATCAGCCCCCTGTGTGCTGTCCCTGCACCCACCTCTATTCCAGTTACCTTCCCAACCCTCACATTTGTCTTCACTTTCACGATCCCAACACTGATTTTACTGGTTCTAACCAGGGCAATGTTTCGGGGTCCCTCTGTCATTGACGTCATGCTTGCTGGTGTCTGCGTTCATGTCTGACTCGTGCTGGAGCACGGGACAGCAAACTCTCAGCAAGAAACACAGATGAGCATCCCTGGGTTTGACCTCACTCTCCTGATATTCCTACTATGGAAATACTTCTTCTCACGTGGCCACTCTAGCTGGTTCAGTGGTGTGCAGCTTTCAAGTATGAAAAAATCCACAAAGGCAGGTTTTGGGGGTAACTTTCCCTTATATGACTCATCACTTTTGTTTCTTAAGTAGCTCTTCACCTTCATGCATTGGAGAAGGAAATGGCAACCCACTCCAGTGTTCTTGCCTGGAGAATCCCAGGGACGGGGAGCGTGGTGGGCTGCCGTCTATGGGGTCGCACAGAGTCAGACACGACTGAAGCGACTTAGCAGCAGCAGCAGCTCTTTTCATTTTCTTTCAAAGAAAGAATGGAATGATATCATCTATTCCTCTTTTAACTAAGCTCAGAGTTAAAAAAATTTTTATGTCCTACTAATTGATAGGAATAGGAAATTTGTTTTTGACTAAAACATTGCAACACTTAGGTGTTTCACCTCTCAACAGGGCAACTTATTTATATAAGTGAAAAAATGGCTTTGCTGGAACCAAGTAACTAGGCAACATGTTCTACCCATTTCTTATGTCCAGTATCAGCCCTACAAGGAAACTTTCCACCTGGAGCTCCAAATCAAAGTTTTTCCCTAAGTCTCAGACCCAAACAGGATCCCCTGACACCCTGCCACATACATGAAAAGGCTCGACATTTAACTCGCTGCACAGAGTATTCAGCTCTTTTTGACAGACGGCTATGCTTTTGATAAGTCTTTCCTTCAGGCTTTCCTCTTCAGCAATCATCATATCCAGGAGGTCCTATGAGAGAGAAAACAGTCCTATAAAACTTTTGGGTTTTCCCCCATTAACGTCAAACAACACTAAAAACCTCACAGTTTCAAAATTTTAAGAAAGGACTTAAAAAAAACCAGGACTTCCCTGGTGGTCCGGTGGTTAAGACTCCATACTCCCAGTGCAGAGGACCCAGGTTCAATCCTTGGTCCGGGAACTAGGATCCCCATGGCTTGGCCAAAACAAACATGCAAACAAAACCACGAGGAGCCTGTGACACCCTAGCGTTGCTTCTATATGCTATTTTAGATGAGACACCAACGTCCTTACCCCCGTCCCACTGCAGAGAGGCCAGTGCTACTAAACTCACCTTGATGTGCTTCTTTACAACCTCAGTTCTTTGTAACCGCTGGTCCTCTGGAATGCCAATCAATTCCCATATTTCCCGAAGGTGATTCAGGGCTTTCTGGAGACATACTATGGACTCCTCTGCCAGCACCTCACTAAAAAGCAAAAGAGAAGCCAGCTACCTGAGCCACTGCCTCCAGTCTAAAAACTGTATTTACAGAAACTAAAACTAGTTTCTCAGTGGGCTCAAGGCTAAAAAAATTGGAAATAAGCATTCAACTTAATTCATCTTTAACTAGTCCCCTATCCTTCCCCCCACAAACACCACAACCCTGGAAAAGCAAAATCCAGTATCATGTTACATTGTAGAAATCCAGTCTTACACTGTGTAAATTCAATCTTTTGAATAATATTCAGAATCTGGACTTCAATCGATGATTCTATCTACGGCAGTATAGTATGGAAAAACAGACAAAAATGTCAGCTCCTATAAAACAGCTCGAAGTTTATTGCAAATTTGTTATTCATCTTTTTCCCTTCCAGTTTTATTAAGCTATAATTAATATACAGCACTGTATAAGTTTAAGGTATACAGCACAATGACTTGATTTATATACATCATGAAGTGTTACCATAATAAGTTTAGTAAACATCTATCATTTCATATAGGTAAAATATTAAAGAAATTTAAAAATTATTTTTCTTACGACTAGAACTCAGTATTACTCTTTAACAACTTTAATAAATAACACACAGTGGTGCCAATTATATTGATCATGTACATTACATCCCTATTACTTATGTTAAAACTGATTTATCTGGACTTCTGTGGTGGTCCATTGGTTAAAAATCTGATTGCCAATACAGGGGAGATGGGTTTGGTCCCTGCTCTGGAAGGATTCCACATGCCATGGGGCAACTTAGTCTGTGCACCACAACTACTGAGCCCATGCACCCCAGAGCCCGCACTTTGCAACAGAGAAGCCACTGCAATGAGAAGTCTGTGCACTGCAATTAGAGAGTAGCCCCAGCTCACAGCAACTAGAGAAAGCCCACGTAGCAACAAAGACCCAATATAGCCAAAAATACATTAATGAAATACAAATTTTTTAAAATCCTGATTATCTTATAACCTTCTGACTGCCCTCATCCAATTCTTCCTTCCCCCTACCCCCAGACTGGTAAGCTAAAACTAATCTCTTTTTCTCTGAACTTGCTTGTTTCTGAAATATAATTGACCTATCAGTTCAACTCAGTTGCTCAGTCCTGTCCAACTCTTTGCGACTCCATGAATTGCAGCACACCAGGCCTCCCTGTCCATAACCCCCGGAGTTCACTCAGACTCACGTCCATCGAGTCAGTGATGCCATCCAGCCGTCTCATCCTCTGTCGTCTCCTTCTCCTCCTGCCCCCAATCCCTCCCAGCATCAAGTCTTTTCCAATGAGTCAACTCTTCGCATGAGGTGGCCAAAGTACTGGAGTTTCAGCTTTAGCATCATTCCTTCCAAAGAAATCCCAGGACTGATCTCCTTCAGAATGGACTGGTTGGATCTCCTTGCAGTCCAAGGGACTCTCAAGAGTCTTCTCCAACACCACAGTTCAAAAGCATCCATTCTTCAGCGCTCAGCCTTCTTCACAGTCCAACTCTCACATCCATACATGACCACTGGAAAAACCATAGCCTTGACTAAACGGACCTTTGTTGGTAAAGTAATGTCTCTTCTTTTGAATATGCTATCTAGGTTGGTCATAACTTTCCTTCCAAGGAGTAAACGTCTTTTAATTTCATGGCTGCAGTCACCATCTGCAGTGATTTTGGAGCCCCCCAAAATAAAGTCTGACACTGTTTCCACTGTTTCCCCATCTATTTCCCATGAAGTGATGGGACCGGATGCCATGATCTTCGTTTTCTGAATGTTGAGCTTTAAGCCAACTTTTTCACTCTCTACTTTCACTTTCATCAAGAGGCTTTTTAGTTCCTCTTCACTTTCTGCCATAAGGGTGATATCATCTGCATATCTGAGGTTATTGATATTTCTCCCAGCAATCTTGATTCCAGCTTGTGTTTCTTCTAGTCCAGCGTTTCTCATGATGTACTCTGCATATAAGTTAAATAAGCAGGGTGACAATATACAGCCTTGACGTACTCCTTTTCCTATTTGGAACCAGTCTGTTGTTCCATGTCCGGTTCTAACTGTTGCTTCCTGACCTGCATACAGATTTCTCAAGAGGCAGGTCAGGTGGTCTGGTATTCCCATCTCTTTCAGAATTTTCCACAGTTTATTGTGATCCACACAGTCAAAGGCTTTGGCATAGTCAACAAAGCAGAAATAGATGTTTTTCTGGAACTCTCTGGCTTTTCCCATGATCCAGTGGATGTTGGCAATTTGATCTCTGGTTCCTCTGCCTTTTCTAAAACCAGCTTGAACATCGGGTAGTTCACGGTTCACGTATTGCTGAAACCTGGCTTGGAGAATTTTGAGCATTACTTTACTAGCATTACTTTACTAGTGAGATGAGAGCAATTGTGCGGTAGTTTGAGCATTCTTTGGCATTGCCTTTCTTTGGGATTGGAATGAAAACTGACCTTTTCCAGTCCTGTGGCCACTGCTGAGTTTTCCAAATTTGCTGGCATATTGAGTGCAGCACTTTCAAAGCATCATCTTTCAGGACTACTGGAATCTGGAATTCCATCACCATCTACTGGAATTCCATCACCTCCACTAGCTTTGTTCGTAGTGATGCTTTCTAAGGCCCACCTGACTTCACATTCCAGGATGTCTGGCTCTAGCACTATGTTAGTTGCTGCTAGAGCACAGAGTGAATATTAGTGAACACATTTCTATACATTTCAAACTTATCACCAGAATAAGTCTAGCTACAATAGGTCACCATACAAGATATTACCTAATTCTTGACTACATTCTGCACACTATCCATCTCATACCTGTAACTCATTTATTTTGTAACTGGAAGTTTGTATTTTTCTTTTTTTTAATTTGGCTGCACTGGGTCTGTGTTGCTGTGGGATCTTCATTGCTGCCTGCAGGATCTTTTCATTGTGGCATATGGGATCTCAGTTCCCTGACCAGGAATCAAACCCACATCCCCTGAATTGCAAGGCAGATTCTTAACCACTGGACGGCCAGGGAAGTCCCTGATAGTTCTATATTTAATTTTTTGAGAGATCGCCAACTGTTTTTCCATAGTGGCTACTCCATTTACATCCCCACCAACAGTGCACAAGGGTTCCCTTTTCCCAGTATCCTTGCCAATTCATGTTATCTGTTATCTTTAATAAAAGTGATTCTGACAGTTGTGAGGTGAATATTTCATTGTGGTTCTGATCTGCATTTCCCTTTTGATTAGTGATGTTAAGCATCTTTTCATGTGCCCGTTGACCATCTGTATGTCTTCCTTGGAAAAATGTCTATTCAGATCCTCTACCCATTTTTAGTTAAGGGTGTTTGTTTTCTTAATGTTGAGTTGTGTACATTCTTTATATATTTTGGATACTAACCCCTGATCAGTGTTGATGAGTATATAGAAAAGCCAGAACTTTTACACACTACTGGTTGGAGTGAATTAGTACACCACCTTGAGACTGTTGGCAGTATCTGCTACAGTTAAACTCTGGATGTGCTTTGCTACCAGTCAGCCAGGAGGCCTGGAACAAGTCACTGAAGCTTTTCTGTGCAAGAAATGAGGCTAGAGGCTCTCACTGGCCCCCTCTCTGTTACAGCATATTCAGGGTTTCTAAATCACCAGCCTAGATCTCCAGGAACATCAGTTTCTCCATAGTTTTAATATACTTATTTCCAAGACATTTTTCTAGCCAAGAAATCCCAATGTAAAGGTTTCCTGTTCTAGTTGCAGAAAAGCTTTTGCACAGATACTAGCTGCCTATACCAGATGGCAATATCAATAACACACATAATAAAGAGTGTTTAAAAGAATTTACTGGGACTTCCTTGGTGGTCCAGTGGTTAAGAATCTGCCTGCCAATGCAGGAGACATGGGTTCAGTTCCTGCTCTGGGAAGATTCCACATGCCTGGGGCAACTAAGCCTATGCGTCACCACCACTGAGCTCATACTCTAGAGCCTGTGCTCTGCAACAAGAGAAGACACTGCAATAAGAAGTCCAGGCACTGTGTACACAGCAACTAGAGAAACAGCCACAAAGACCCAGCACAGCCAAAAATTAATTAATAAAAAAAAAAATGAAAACCTACAGAATGGGAGAAAATATTTGCAAATGATGTGACAGACAAGGGCTTAATCTCCAAAATACACAAACAGCTCATACAACAATAAAAAAAAAGAGGAACAACCCAATCAAAAAATGCACAGAAGACCTTAATAGACATTTACCCAAAGAAGACATACAGATGGCCAGTAGGCACATGAAAAGATTCTCAGCATCACTAATTAGTAGAGAAATGCAAATCAAAACCATAATGAGGTACCACCTCATAACTGGTCAGAACAGCCATCATTAAAAGTCTACAAACAACAAACGCTGGAGAAGATGTGAAGAGAACCCTCCTACCCCACTGGAGGGAATGTAAGTTGGTGCTGCCTCTATGGAGAACAGTTTGGAGGTTCCTCAAAAAAAAAAAAATGGAGTTGCCATATGATCCAGCAATTCTACTCCTGGGCACATACCCAGACTAAACTATAATTTGAAAATACATGCATCCCTAGTGTTCACAGCACTGCTATTTACAATAGTGGGAAACAACCTAAATGTCCATCAACAGACGAATGGATAAAGAAGGTGTGGTGTGTATATATATTATATACATATATATATATGTGTGTGTGTATATATATATATATACACATTGTCTATATATACAATGGAATATTACTCAGCCATAAGAAATAAAATAATGCCATTTGCAGCAACACAAATGGACCTAGAGAGATTATCATAAGTGAAGTAAATCAGAAAGACAGACAAATACCACATGCTATCAAGAATCTCGGAGAAGGCAGTGGCACCCCACTCCAGCCTGGAAAATCCCATGGATGGAGGAGCCTGGTAGGCTGCAGGCCATGGGGTCGCTAAGAGTCAGAAACGACTGAGCGACTTCACTTTCACTTTTCACTTTCATGCACTGGAGAAGGAAATGGCAGCCCACTCCAGTGTTCTTGCCTGGAGAATCCCAGGGACAGGGGAGCCTGGTGGGCTGCCGTCTATGGGGCCGCACAGAGTCGGACATGACTGAAGCGACTTAGCAGCAGCATCAAGAATCTAAAATGTGACACAAGACAGACTCAAAGATATAGAGAACCTATTTGCGGTTGCCAAGGGAGAAGGAAGGATTGGGAGTTTGGGATTAGCAGATTCAAATTATATAGCACACAGAACTATATTCAATACCCTGGGAATAAACCATAATGGAAAAGAATATATTTATAACTGAATCACTTTGCTATACAGCAGAAATTAACACAACATTGTAAATCAATTGTATTTCAATAAAACTTTAAAAGTAAATTAAAAGCATAAAAAATGTAAAAAAAATTATCATGGTACAATTATGTACTGCCTTGCTAATTGGATTCAGGTAATTCCTGAAAAGGTGCAAATTTGAGATTTTTTTCTTATACTACATCATTTGAAAAACTGAGGGTGCTTACAAGAATATCATTCAAGAATACAGAGGTTGAAAGGGGCCAATTTTTCCAGTCTGGAGACTCTTAAGTCACTAGCCCAGAAGATATCCTAAATGGCCCTTTAAATGATTTCCTACCTTCTGGCAGCGTTCCACTGATCTACCGCCTATTTTTTTTTTCTAAATAGCCCTCTAGAAAAGCTTGTTAAGCTCCTCTGTACAATCTGCTTCAGAAATCAAGCCAATAGTTAATTCAGTGACCATTCTGATAACCATATTTTTCAGGCGTATTTCTCATAGTCTTCTTTAAATATGAATACTTGAAACCAGATTACCTGAAATTCTGGTTTTGTTAGCATAGTAATTCCAGTTGTTAGATCTGTCAGGCTGGAACCAAAGTTAATTGATAACTTTTCCTTCCCCATCATTCACTTTCTTGAAAGCAGTAGATGCCTGAACAATCCAAAAACTGCTAATGGACTGGGGAGTAAGAGTCTTCTGTAAAATGTCATTTAAAATTTTACCAGTCTTCAGAATGTGTCATTAGCTGAAATACAGAGCAGCTTAACTGTGCTCTCTTTTAAATAAGAAGTTATTTGTCATCCACAACCTGACACCCAACATTTGTCTTCCAGTGGTACCAGTGATTTGTACTCCATTCCCATTCTCCCAAGGACAAGTATTTGAAAAAGAACCTTCAGAATCAGTAACCATGGAAGGAAGAGCCTTACAAAGCCATACATTAACCAGTTTGACCAATAACTACGAATTATTTAATAATGAATTATCACAATGGTTCATTCACTACTTTCAGAAAATAAGGTTAACATCTGTATCACTTTTAACACAAAAATCCTAGCCCTGGCATTGTTTTCATTTTAGTGATGAGCAAACTGACATTCAACATCATTGCCCAAAGTTACAAGGCCGGTAAGAGGCGGAGTGATGAGTCTGGTCGCAATTTCAATTCGGACACCCCTTCCCGCCCACCCCCCTTCTCCCTCAATGCCTGAAAAGTTGCTAAAACGACCGGACAAGTATTCCTTAATTGGGAGTTTTCTGAACTTGCAAGAAAACCAAGCTATGTTTCCAATTCGAGTAAAGTATTAACACTGCAACCCTGAGACACTGAAATGCAACGCTAAATTTGAAACCTGACAGCTTTATTGAAACCCTAACCACAAAAAACTCAGGACATACATAAAACAAGCCGTCGGTTCCAATAAGCAGCACCTGAGACGCTAGGCGGGCGGAGAGGGTGGGGCTCCCGGACTCCAGCTCCGACGCCGCGGGCCCGACCGCCCTCCCCACCTCGCCGCTGATCCCGGGCCCCTGCGCTCGGCCCACTCGGGGCGGCTGGACCTGCGGGGGCCGGAGGCCGCCGGGGAAAGGGTGCGTCAGGTCTGGCCTCCCCGCCGCCAGCAGCCCGCGGCCCTCGCCCTGGCTCACAGCTTCCCAGCGGAGCCCGGCCGCTCCCGGCCTCACTCGGGCGCGGCTGACAGGACGCCCCGACCCCGGGTGGAGGGTGGCCCCTCGGACCCCGCACCGCCCCGCACCCAGAAGGGGAGTCGCTCCCTCCCGCGCCCCCTCGACGCCCCCCACATGCACCTTCTCCTCATGACGGACGCTCCAAGCGGGCGGGCGTCTAGGCCCCCGACCTTCTCCACGCGGGCCGATCGCAGCAACCCCCGGCAAGCACCAGCGGCGTCTCCAGCTCGCAGCTGCGCGAGCCGTTAGCCCTCGGCAGAATTTCAAACCGAACCGGAGGCGGTATAAGCCCCGCGATTGGTGCCCCGTCCCGTCGCTCCTCGAGAAGCCCCGCCCTCACCCCGCCCACCGGCGCGCCGCGGTTTGGGGCGGGGGGGCCTGCGCACAGGGCGCGGTTTTCAAAGGGCGCGTCTCTGCCTAGAGACCGCCGAGTCTCCCGGTCTCCCTGGCTTGGTGCGTTTAAAACGCCTTGCCGCCCTCGGCCGGCCGGGTGACGAGAGCAGGAGTCACAGAAAAGCCTGGCGCCTTAATATCTTTCCCTCGCTCTTTCAGGCAGCAGTCCTGAAGACCGAGCTTTGGTAGCCGTTTCCCCAGATAGAGGAAAGCAGGACCTAAAGGGGAGAGGGAGGGACGTTGGACCTTGCTCTCCGGCCGGTGCTTTTCTAGTGATCTCATTTAATCTTCTCAACCATCCTGCTTTTGTTGTTCATTGGAGAAGGAAATGGCAACCCACTCCAGTGTTCTTGCCTGGAGAATCCCAGGGACGGGGGAGCCTGGTGGGCTGCCGTCTATGGGGTCGCCCAGAGTCGGACATGACTGAAGCGACTTAGCAGCAGCAGCAGTCGCTAAGTAGTGTACGACTCTGCGACCCCAATGGACTGTGGCCTGCCAGGCTTCTCTGTCCATGGGATCCAACCTGCCTCTCCAGCACTGGCAGGCGGATCCGTTACCACTGAACCACCTGGGAAGCCCAACCATCCTGCTAGGTAAACACCCCCGTTCTACAGAAGGAAGTATCTCTAAATTAAGGTTTGTGATTTCCCAGGTAACGATTGGTATATAAATGAGATTACCTGGATCGTGGTTTTCTTTAAAACTACATGGGTTTATATAATTGTCCCGTGAAAAATTAAAGACTCAAAACTCGACAAAGTTGCTTGCAGCTGTGTGCTGTGCTCACTTGAGTGTGTCCGACTCTCTGCTACCACATGGAATGTAGCCTGCTAGGCTCCTCTGTCTGTAGGGATTCTCCAGGCAAGAATACTGTAGTGGGTTTCCATGCCCTCCTCCAGGGGATCTTCCCAGCTCAGGGATTGAACCCAGTTCTCCAGCATTGAAGGCAGATTCTTTACTATCTGAGCCACCAGGGAAGCACTTAATGCTTACATATCACTTTTTCATGGTTGTGTAATATATGGTCGTGTAGATTCATGAAATTCAACTCTTTTACAGTTGATGAATATTTAGGTGTCATTTGTATAAATAATTGTTTTCATACCTCAATCTCAGCATCTTGCATTCTTTCTTAGGGTTAGTTCCTAGAAGTGTAATTACTTTATGCTCCCTCTTCAGACAGGTTGTATTTATTAATTTGCCCTCACCACCAAGGCATCCTCGCTGGAAGAATACCTTCCTTAAACTCAGCAGCATGGAGTACTGCTGTCATTGTGACATTGCTTTGCTTGATAAGAATAGTTGCTTGCTTGATAATAACGGAAATTGCACATTTCCCCCATGTTTATTGGCCAACAGTGGTGTCTGTGAATTCTCTTCATTTGCCTTTTCCCTGAAAGAAAAGTAAAGGATGCTTGTTTGCTTAACCTTCATGACTGTTTTTTTTCACTTTCAGAAGAACTTCACTGCCGTTTTCAACGTCCTTTAACTTGTTAGCTGTGCGCCAAACATTCGCACCACTGGGTGGCCTACAGGCACCACTCTTGCTCTCTTTGTTGATCAAGTTGAGAGTTTTCCAGAAAGCATCAAAAACTTGTGATCTTCAGACAGGTGGCCAGGGTTGTAAGTTTCCAGAGATAAGACCATTTTGCTATCATGTGCTTTACACTAGTTCTGAAGCTAACAAAGTCATAGAACCGTTGGAAGATAATTCAGGGCATATACTCAGCATGTAAAATGCTTTGAAATGTATGTATACAGAAGGATCATATTATAGCCCTAGTGAACTGCACTGTCCTAGAATTTAAGTGCAATGCACTGCCACCGTTTATTCACTTGGCCATAGTTTGTTTTTCTGACTGTGTAATTCTTTTTACAAACTAACAGTCCTGTCAGCAGTGTCTTTGATCTTGCACACTAGTTTGGTGTAACACTGTCAAGCTTCTAGCTGGATACTTGAGGTATGCATTTTCCTTGGAATTTCAACATAGCATTGTCATTTTCCTGTGGAAAGAATACTTTTGATGACCTAACAACACAGGTTTGGGTCTTCTTTTTTTTTTTTTTAATATTTATTTATTTGGCTGCGTTGGGTTTCAGTTGACAGACACGGGATCTTTCATTCTGGCATAACTCTAGTTATGCGCATTTAGTTGCTCTGAGGTATGTAGGATCTTGGTTCCCTGACCAAGGATTGAACCTGTATCCCCTGCATTGCAGGGCGGACTCTTAACCACTGGACCACCAGGGAAGTCCCTGGATCTTTCTTTTAAGAAGTGGCAGCACTGTGGATTGGGGAACAGACTGGAGGCGAAGTAAATGGAAGGGACAGTTTTGCAAAAAGCCCGGGTCAAAACAAGTACATCTGCCATGGGGATGGTGAAGAGAAATGATCTAGAAGCATTTAGAAATAATAGGTAGGGGGACCAGCTGAATGTGGTGGATAAAAAGAAAAAAAAAAAATCTAAGGTCAAGGATATAATTTCTTGCATGAACAAAACTAGGGCAGATGATGAGAATGTCAATTAGGGAAACAGGAAGAGGGGCAGGTTTAGGGGCCCCACGTGGAGACATGAAGCTCAGCTTGAGAGTTTATTTTAGATGTGCTGAATTTCAACTGCCCATGGAATGGTCATGTTGGAAATAATAGCGTGAAGTTCAGCAGTGAGACAAAAGCTTGGGATGGGCAAGCGGATAACAACAAAAGACAGTGAAGGAGATGGCAACAAAGGAGGATCCACAGACAGAGGAAACAAAAGAGATGGAAATACAGCCTAGGAGACTCAGGAGGACAAAATTATCATGGAAGCCTTACAAGAAGGAAAAGTGGATTAACAGTGAGATCAAGTTAGAAGACAACCACTAATAGATGGTGGTTAGAGTTCACCATTTTCAAAGGGTGAAGGGAAAGAGAGGCCCTTAGAATTAGCACTTACAGGGGCACTAGTGGCCTTTAGAGGAGCACAGTGCCTAAAACTGCTCTAAAGGGGGACACAATCTTTCCTTCTGCAATAAGAAACCGAAGGCTTAAAATTCAAGTGCCTCCTTATGTTGAAACAACAGCAAACTCATTTTTCCTAAAATACAATGAGTCACAGAATTTTAGAATTGGAAGGGTGCTTACTGATCATCTAATCCCTGTTTTATGATTAAGGAAAGTGAATTACAGGGCAAGTTTCAAGGAAGAAACAGAACAGGCCCAGAGAAACTACCCAGTCCCAGCCGTGGAGCACACAAAGCTGCTATATAAAGCCCCCTCTACCTCCCCCCGATAAACTGTGGAAGTGCCTGTCCAGAACTAAACATAATACGTTGAGAGTAGAGGCTTTATTTACAGTGATACTCAAAGAGGATTTAGAAAAAGATCCTCCTTATCTTATTAGCAGGGGCTGTACTTCATGAACAAAAAAAAACATCCTGGGGGCAGGAGGTGAACTCTCTCCTCAGGTTCTCTAGATCCCAAGTGAGTTCCCTGCCCCCCAGCTCTTAGGAGGGTGGTTGGTAGACATCTTCTTAGCAGCTGCGAGTCAGACTCCTGCATCCCACTGAGGAACACGTCCAGGGAAGACATCAACACTGGCAGGGAAAATTTCAGGCTTTCACCTCGCTCATGGCCTCCATGAGGCGGGCACTGTTGGTGACTGCTGTCGTCAGAAAAATGAACCTGTACCCTAAGGAGTAAAAGCGCCATGAAACGTGACCAAGGGCAGATTTGAGCCCCCGACACCAGCCATGTGGGGCCCCTCCAGTTCCACAGCCGGGCTGGGTCAGAGCACCAGTCTGTAGTCACAGGTGCACCAGCACCACACTCTCGGGCCCAGCAACTTGCCATGCTGGGTGGAACAGGGCTCCCTGCTGTTCGGCCCCCAGCAAGATGGCAGCAGGTGGTACCCAGAGGCCTGTAAAGAAGCCTTTCTGAGGTCTCTGCCCTTGGCCCCCCAGATCCCATGGAGGCCTGTTCTCACCTTTCTCTCTGCCCAGGAACCGGAGGGCTGAGATCTCAGAGAACGTGCAGCCACCCAAGAACACCACCAAGATGAGGCGCAGGGACTCGCTGGAGGCCTTGTCGTCCTTGGTCATGTCTGCAAAGACCGGACCAGCCTCGGCTCTTCACTGGCCACGCAGGCTCGTACTGGGTGGTGCCTCGCGCCCTCCCCTTGTCTCACCCGCCCCCACTGGGCAAGGAAGGCCATGCACCTGTGAAGGCCAGCTCACTGCAGTTGAGCAGCCGCACCACTTCGTCCAGGCCCTGCCAGCCCCGCCGCTCCAGCACCTGGGAAGGCACAAGCGCTAGTTTCAAGTCCAGCGGCAGCCAGACTGTCACGTTTCTTGCTAGCTGCTCGGGTAGTTACAAGCTGGGCCAGGCCAGGGACGAAGAGAAAGCAGAGAGCATGAAGTGTGAATGAGAGGGGGCCACATTCTCACCTGCTCGATGATTCGGCAGCTGAGGGGCACGTATGCACCGCTGAACACGTACGCCATGTCACGCGGCACTTTCAGGTCATACTCGCCATCCATGCGTGGGATCTGGAGGGTAAAGGGGAACACAGGAGGCGAGTGGCAACTCGGCCTTCCAGTCCTTTACCGAGTCAGAGAAAAGTGGTGTACCCCTAAGAGCAGTTGTTACTTCAACTAAAGGGAGAAGCAGCAATAGCCTTGCGGGGGCGGGGAAAGACTCCATAATCAAAGATGGAAGCTGTTCAGTACCTGCCAGTTCTGCTGAATGAGGGCCCGTGTGCCCTGGCAAGAGTGCCCCTTTGTGACCCTCCAGCAGCGACATGGGACACGCCTGTCACTGAAGCGGCACTTGGCACATTCTCTGGTACTCATAGGTATGTGTTACATGTTTACTAAATGAATGAACCTTTGTGTCTTGTCTCATTATTAAATTAAACTCATGCTATAATGCTACCAAACAAAAGAATCTTTTTCCTTTAATTTTTAGTTTTTGGCTGCATTTTGGTAGCATGTGGGAACTTAGCTCTCTGACCAGGGACTGAACCCACACCTCTGCTTTAGAAGCATGGAGTCTGAACCACTGAACCACCAGGGAAGTTCCCAAACAAAAGGATCTTTATAAAAACAAAGTAACAGAAAGGGTTTTGTGGGCTCAAAGTACTCCACAAAGGACTGAACCCACTGCCTCCCCTAGCCACTCCTGATCCACATACCAAATTCAGCTTCTTACTGATGGCTCGGAAATTGCTTCTCTTGGCCAGGGAACTGAAGGCATCAGTAATCTTTCCTGGGAAAGAAATCTGTGCTGGGTTTTATCTAAGGTTTATGGATTAAATTTATGCTGCCGTGGGTGATACCATTCAGGAAGTGACAGGACCGCCTCTCCTCAAAGAGCAGGACCTATCACACCTGAAGACCCTCCTCAAAGCAGATCACCTACAGTTCCCTGAAACCCATCAAGACATGCACGACCTTTCTCTCCCCACCCACAGTCTTCCTCCTTCTATAGGGCACCAGCCCTCTACTGAATGCAATCTACAGGGTGAGCTACAGTTTACTGGTTAAGGGTGTGGCCTTTGGAGTCAAACCTGACTGACTGAGGGGCCCTGAACAAGTCACTTAACCTCCCTCTGCCTCGGTTTCCACATGTGTAAAATGGAGATAATACAACTTACCATGGAGAAGGTTTGGGAGGATTACATGAAAAAGTGTATCTAAAAGGCTTAGCACATCAGTGTTTACTAACTGGAAGCTGTTCTAACAGGAAAGCAGAAGGAGTGGTGGTAAGGGCAGTGACAGTAAGGAATTGCCTTCTCCTCCCTCAGCTCATTCTCTCCTTGGCCAGCATGCTCCGCCTGTTGAGAGAAGAGGCACCAAGGGCCAGGGGGGGCAGAAGGGGCTACCTGTGCTCCCTGCTCACCTGCGGCCTTGTCCGTCACCAGCTTGCTCACTTTACTCTCCACGGCCGTGAGGGTGTCTCCCGGGGCCTGCTCTGTTAGGAGCCCAGCTCGCCGCAGGTTGAAGAAGGTCAGCAGGTGCTCGGGGCCATAGCTCTGAACAAAATGCAATTCAGCTCTCTACCAAGCATCCACCAAGGGCCTAGCCCTGTGAGGTGATACGGAGGTGGGCGAGAGGAGGATTATGTGTTCTGTGTCCTGAGAAGCCCACACTTGTTTGTGGGGAAGAATTTTTTTTTTTTCAATTGGGGGATAACTGCTTTACAGTGCTGTGCTGGGGAAGTCACATCGGAAATAACCAAATACCAAACAGACAATAAAAGCAGCACGAAACAATTAAAGAACACAGAAAATTATGGATGGGAAGAGGTGGGGAAGGCTTCACAGAGGAGGCAGGACTTCAGAAGGACCTGGAAGGAAAGCTGTATAGATGCCTCATAAGGAGCTGAAGTGAGAGTCCAAGGCCAAGAACTCACCACTGGTTCCAACAGCTGAACTGTTCAAATTCCCTCCCGCACTAGCCACATAAAGCGGGGAGCAGAGTGAAATGAGGGCGGTGGGAAGGGTGTCTGTGCTGGGAGGGAGGCCGCATGGGAACAGAAGGGTAACCAGGACTGGAAAGGGGCTATTTCTTCTTCAACTCTTTCAAAAATGTCCACCAAATTCCCTCAAGAACACATTCTCCTGGCCTTACCTGCAGGTACTGGGTTTTCAGGGATCGGTAATCCTTGGGGATCAAACCTGAGGGTAAGAAAGGTAAAGGTTCAGGAGCCAGTTGAGGTGTCCTAACGTGTACAGCCAAACCCACCAATCAACAAACCCTCCTCCCCGCAGGAAAAAAACACAAACCCTAATGAGGAGGATGTTCAAGCTGGTTTTAGAAAAGGCAGAGGAATCAGAGATCAAATTGCCAACATCCTCTGGATCATGGGAAAAGCAAGAGAGTTCCAGAAAAACATCTATTTCTGCTTTATTGACTATGCCAAAGCCTTTGACTGTGTGGATCACAATAAACTGTGGAAAATTCTGAAAGAGATGGGAATACCAGACCACCTGACCTGCCTCTTGAGAAATCTGTATACAGGTCAGGAAGCAACAGTTAGAACTGGACATGGAACAACAGACTGGTTCCAAGTAGGAAAAGGAGTACGTCAAGGCTGTATATTGTCACCCTGCTTGTTTAACTTATATGCAGAGTACATCATGAGAAACGCTGGGCTGGAAGAAGCACAAGCTGGAATCAAGATTGCCGGGAGAAATATTAATCACCTCAGATATGCAGATGACACCACCCTGATGGCAGAAAGTGAAGAGGAACTAAAAAGCCTCTTGATGAAAGTGAAACAGAAGAGTGAAAAAGTTGGCTTAAAGCTCAACAGTCAGAAAACTAAGATCATGGCATCTGGTCCCATCACTTCATGGGAAATAGATGGGGAAAACAGTGGAAACAGTGTCAGACTTTATTTTTTTAGGCTCCAAAATCACTGCAGGTGGTGATTGCATCCATGAAATTAAAAGATGCTTACTCCTTGGAAGGAAAGTTATGACCAGCCTAGATAGCATATTCAAAAGCAGAGACATTACTTTGCCAACAAAAGTCCATATAGTCAAGGCTATGGTTTTTCCAGTGGTCATGTATGGATGTGAGAGTTGGACTGTGAAGAAAGCTGAGCACTGAAGAATTGATGCTGTTGAACTGTGGTGTTGGAGAAGACTCTTGAGAGTCCCTTGGACTGCAAGGAGATCCAACCAGTCCATCCTAAAGGAGATCAGTCCTGGGTGTTCATTGGAAGGACTGATGCTGAAGCTGAAACTCCAATACTTTGGCCACCTCATGAGAAGAGCTGACTCACTGGAAAAGACCCTGATACTGGGAGGGACTGGGGGCAGGAGGAGAAGGGGATGACAGAGGATGAGATGGCTGGATGGCATCACCGACTCGATTGGCATGAGTCTGGGTGAACTCCAGGAGTTGGTGATGGACAGGGAGGCCTGCCGTGCTGCGATTCATGGGGTCACAAAGAGTCGGACATGACTGCACAACCGAACTGAACTGAGTGAGAAGGAAGGAGTTGGACTTGATATTAACTTTGCATCCTGTGTAGTCAATTCTAAATTGACTCCTCAACTGAAGCCTGCTTTTTGAAAGATAAAGCCTGGATCTGAGGGTTCCAAGAAAGAGCCCTGGAGAAGGGATACTGACAAATGCCAATTTCATCCATGGGGGTCGGGGAGGGGAATGCAAGCACAGGGAGAAGGGCCTTCCTGTGTGTGTTTCCCTGGCTAGGGGCCAGTCCTTCCAGGAATTGCTTAACAGCAAGTGAGGAATGGGAGAAGTGTCCACATGGGTTCCCAAAGTGCAACAGGGAACTCTTAGATATAAGAGGAAATGGGCTTCCAACTACAATAAAGGGGATTTAGAATAAGCAAATGACTTCTTTGGGTAAAAGCAACCTTAAAGAATATTTGCTGAGACTTTGCTGGTGGTCCAGTGGTTAGGAACGCACCTGCCAATGCAGGGGGCATACGCTGTGAAGCAAGTAAGCCCGTGTGCCACAACAAGAGCACCCTGCGGCAACAAAGACCCAGTGCAGCCAAAAATAAACAAATTTTAAAAATATTTGTAAACTGGAAGACTTCAAAACTCAGAACAGTTTGCCATGAAAAGCTGCAGAATCCGAGCTTCTAAAATGCTTATGAAATTGGTTTTTCCTGAACTGTATCTTGATTATGAAATCGTGTTGAGGGTAGGAGGCCAGATGGAATAATGAGAGACATGCTGCTCAGCTCTGCCCTTGACAGTCCTACGATGGGACAGGCCTTATTGCAGAGAAGAGGACGAGATGCAGACCTCCTTAGGGCCGGAACAATAAATCACCTTAATGACCTGGGGATGTTTCACCCCAAACAAAAACCTGCTTTATTACAGGGGATAGAATCCATGAGATTACAGGGGAATGTTGTCTGCTAGGACATTTCTTTCTTTCAAAATGACTTTTTCTGTCCCTAAGGTACAGCTTTTCAACCTATGGTCCCTGGGACTCACCATTCTCCGTGATGGACAAAAGGCACATAAGACGGAGGCTTTCTATGGGTGACACCTGCACAGGAAGAAAGTCAGGGGGAATTCGAGTTTTGTAACACGCGTTCTCTCTTCTTCCTCTGCTTGGGCCCCACCGCTCCCCACTCCCCGCTCCGCGCCGCCCCGCCTCACCTGCCGGTCTATGTGCTCTTCAATGTAGCTGGTGCTCTCCCGGATGTTGAACCCCTCCAGCAGCGCTGCAAGGAATCAGAGGAGAGCCTGTTACTGGGGGAGTGGCTCAGCTTGTTGCCATCTATGCTAACGGGCATCTGTCTCTCCATCTCTTTCTCCATCCTTTTTGGGGTGGGTTAAGGGGCCCCCAGAACTTCTAGCAGGAGCCAGCACTGGACAGTGCCAAAGAGCATCTTTTCAGGGTGGGCTGGGGCTGGGAGTCCAGGAAGCGGAAGCAGGAGAGGTAGCCAAGTCACCATGCTCAGTCTTGATGAGCTCCTGGAAGTCCTGCTTGGTTTTCTTCTTCATGATGGATTCACAGGCCCCGATATCTGCAGACGGGACAAAAGGGGAGCTGACACATTCCTGTTTCTGGAAGGAGGTCTCTTTACTGTTCAGGAGAATAAAAACTTCCTCAAGCAAAGTGCAGGAGCACTTCTTCCCATTTCGGGGCAAATAAGAGCACTATTCGGGACTTCCTTGGTGGACTAGTGGCTAACACTCCCAACACAGGGGAGCCCAGGTTCAACCCTTGGTCAGGGAACTAGATCCCACATGCCGCAATAAGGTCAGTACAGCCAAATAAATAAATAATTTTTTAAAAAAGCAACCAGAAACACTGATATTATTAAAATAATTTTTTTTTTTTTTAAAAAAAGCACTATTTGATACATGAATGGGATCTCCTCCCAGAGGCAGAGCTCCTCTGCAGCCCTCCCCTCACCCTGGCCTCAAGCTGAAACATACGGAGGCTCAGCAGGCGGTGCTCCTGTTTCAGCCCCTTGAGCTCCTGGGACACAAAGTTCTTCATCTGCTTGATGTCCATGCCTCTCCGGCGCTGTGGGGACATGCCGGAGAGGTCAGGCCTTCTGCCCTCACACAGGAGTGACCACTGCCCACCCGCAGGTCCCCCCATAACCCCCGCCCCATAGTAGCATCAGGGGCGTCAGCAGCAGCAGCCTGGGGAGCCACCGAGGGAACAGACAGAGGCCCCAGGTGGGAGCCTCACATCATACTGGGCCTGCAGGTTCCGGGCCTTCTGGCTCAGGAAGCCGAAGACATTGGAGAAGTGCTCGTTCCGGATCTCATTAAACACCTGTGAGGGGAATGCGACAGGAACAGATGACTGCACAGACTCAGACCTCCCGTCTTCCTGCCTCCTCCGCGCAGCGACAGCACAGGGCGCGCGCTCAGCGGTTCTAGCAGAGAAAGCTGAGCCGATTTCGATGAGGATGTGTCAGATCCCTGCTGTGTGCCCTGGGGTGCCCTCTCAGCTGGCGGGATGGCCCTCCCTCCAGGGACTCGGCCTCCCCTCCCAGCACGGGGGCCCGCAGCCTCGTGGTGGCAGCAGCCCGGGAAATCGTCTGCGGGCATCTGCGTGCTCACCTTGTCCTCGGCATTGAGCAGCACCTTCAGGCTCTTGTCAGAGGACGTGACTTCCGGGCCAAAGTCAACACTCCCTTTAAGAACAGAGGGGACAGCTCTGAGGATCTCCAAGGAGCCTTCCTTCCCCACCCTTTCCTGAACTGCCATGAAAGGTGTCCCCAGGACTTCCCCTGGCAGTCCAGTGGTTAGAGCTCTGGTTGGGTCCACTGCCAGGGCCTGGGTTCGATCTCTGGTCAGGCAACTAAGATCCCACATGCAAGGCAAAAAAAAAATGAGTTAAAGGTCCCCCAAACTATCTGGGGACTTCCCTGGTGGCCCATGGAGTAGGAAATGGCTACCCACTCCAGTATCCTTGCCTGGAAAATTGCATGGACAGAGGAGCCTGGCAGGCTACAGCCCATGGGGTTGCAAAGAGTCGGACATGACTGAGCACACAGTGGTGGCTCAGTGGTAAAGAATCCACCTGCTGGTGCAGGAGATACGGGTTCAATCCCTGATCCAGGAGGATTCCCTAGAAGAGGAAATGGCAACCCACTCCAGAATTCTTGCTTGGGAAATCCCATAGACAGAGAAGTCTGGTGGGCTACAGTCCACGCGGTCATAAAGGAGTCGGACTTTGCAACAAAACCACAACAAACCATCTGGAAGCCAGCACTTCACTCTGAGTCCTCCCCAAGGGAGGCCCAAGGAGTCGAGCACACCCCTGTCTCGCCGAAATGCCACTTACCACACTTGATGCGGAAGGTGTCATCCACCAGGCCCTCGTAAACCACCTGGGAGCAAAGTGCCGTCACGAAGTCCACGTCTGAAATCGAGATCCCCGACCGTGAGGGTCTTCCTCGACTCAGCCTACCACCCAGTTAGCTCAGTGTCCATGGTGCCCAAGTGCCCACGCCCTCCCTCCCCCAGGTCAATGCTGGCATTCACAGCCACCGCTGGAGGATTCCAACTGTGCCACCGTGTCTGCTATATTTCCGATATTCCCATGTCTTCTCGGGTCCATGAAGAGAGGAGCGCTGAGCACAGCTCACCTCTGTCCAGGAGAAAGATATGTCCAATTTCTGGCCTTCGGCCCTTGGTTTCACCATCCTCCTCCTCTTCCAGTCTCTTCCACAGTTCATACGACATCTGCTAGGGCCCAGCACGTCCTCAGTCTTGAGTCCAGGTCCCTTCTGCAGCCCCACACTTATAGAACCCAACCCGTTCCATGCAATCCTTCTCCTTGACCCCAAGGAACATCTGTTCCCATCCCTCCCCATCCTTCCCCACAGCAGTGAAAGAATCTCACTGCCCCCAAATATTTAGGAATGCTACCCAGGGGTGTCCTGCTGTTCTGTTAGCCACATGAGTTCTCTGCTCTGGGGACCTCTTCTGGGGCAACAAAAGCCTATACATCACATCACAGATGCCCTCGAATAATCCTTAGTGGGCAGAAAATGGGTGAAATATGGGCATCTGAGCAACAGAACTGCTCACCTTGGCACACCTGCCGATTCCATAGCAGTTGGGGAAGGGTCCATACAGGGTGCTGAGGAGGTGCAAAGCTTGCGCCAGAGTGTTGATCCAACGCTGATCTCCTTCCTGCAGGGACCACGTGGGCCACAAAGCTATAGATCAACCTGACAGATTCATCTGGAAAGGGGCGAGGCCTAGAAGCCCCGGAGCAGAAGGGCAGGGTCTCGGCAATGCTTCGGAAGGTTCATTTTCATTGGCCCCAAAGGAAGCCTTGTGAATATCAGTCAGCAGCATTCCACCTCCAAATCAGTATCACTCATGATACATGAGATGAGCTGGAAGAAGGTTGAATCCATAGCCCACAGGACCCCATGTTTGTCCCCACTCATTGATGCCAAGACCCGAGTGCCCTGCACTCACCAGGAAGTAGTCCCTAAAAAACTCTGGTAGTTCCATGCTCAACAGATCCACATCAAGAGGCAAGAGAGAGAAGGCCCATTCATCACAGCTCACATCTGTGGGTACAGAGAGCATCAGCCTTCCTGCCAAAGGCACGAGGCTCCACATGAAGAGGGAAGGCCCACTGCAGTCATGCGAGACTTCCCGAGGGCCTGCCCCACTGCCTCAGGTACTGCACTAAGCACGGGATGCTCAGAGATGAGTAAGATACAGTCTCTGCCCGGAAGGGGCTCACAGGCTGATAAGGAAAGGATGTGCGTGTGTAACAGCCTGTAATACAATGTGATAAGTGATGTGTTTCCATTAGAGTGCCGACCAAGAGTGCCGATGAAACACTTATTTATCTATGCATCATCTGACAGCACTGACTGAAAGCTGCGCACGTACAGGCACTAGGGTAGGGGACACTGGGGACACGCTCCTAACTTCTGCAGCTTACAGTCAAGTGGGAGGGCGCACAGCCGACAAACAGGATTCCAGTTGCAGGCTCCAAAGAGGAAACAGCAACCTAAGAGTGCAAACAGCTCAAGGATCTAACCCCAACTACGGATATAAGACTTCCCTAAAGAAGTGACATTTAGGCTTAGAATTCAAGTATGATTCAGGTAAGCAAAGAAGCTGTAGGGTGAGGAATATTCTAGGCAACGGGAACAGATGTGTGAAGTCCCCATGGCTGGAGGGCGGTGACTCAGGAGAGAGGAGCACACGTGATGAGTCTAAAGGGCAGGAAGGGGCCAGACCACGGAGGTGCAGGAGGCCACACTGAGGGCGCTGGGCTTTATTCCGAGCAGGATTTCCTGCAGGAAGGACTGGGGACCAGGTCTGTGTTGCACACAGAGGAGGGAAGGCACACGGTGTCCTTGTGGGGGTCTTGGGAGGGAAGGAAGAGAGCACGGGTGATTTCCAACCACACCCCCCAGGATCCCTTCCATACTCTCCCACTCGTGGTCTAAGCTGGGGTCCTTCTTCCCACTCTAAGGACACTCTCCTCCTGCCAGGCCAATGGGAATGAGACAGCGAGCGAAAAGGAGGAGATACGGCAGGGGGCAACCCTCAGGGCCTTCTCCCACACATCCTCCCCCTTCCACTCACACCCATCTCCTCTCACCTCCATAGACGCCCTCTTCCTCAAGCACCATCTCGCACGCATAAAACTGAAAGACAAGGGGAGCTGATTAGTAACCCCCTTCTCTGTTCTTTCCATTTCTCTGGATTCCTCTGTGGTCACTGATGAGGACCACAGTTACTGAATCCAGTGAAAAAGACAGGAGAACCCAGACTTTTAGATCTAGAAAGGACCACTGGAATCATCCGGCCTAACACTGTTTCCTTTCCATCCATTTTATCTATTTATTAAGTCAATTGCTCTTTTCTCCTTGACTGACTGGAAAAGCTTTACAAAGGAGAGAGTATTCAGCTGTCACGGAAGGGTGAGTGCCACAGGTAGAGCTCGGAAAAGGGTGTGACGGTACTATAGATACAGAGGAGGAGGAGCAGGTGGAGGTAAAGAGCAGTGGGGCGGAGAGGGGAAGGAAGGAGCTCTGCTTAGGACATGTCCATGGGACCTCTGCAGACACCAGGGGGAGGTCTGGACAGACAGCCTTGGGGTTCATGGCACATACATTACATTTAAACTAGGTAGTTTGTTCAAAAGAACACAAAGAAGAGAGCTAAGGACAAGACTCTAGGGCACGAAAATTCAGAGTACACAGTCCAGGACCTTCCAGAGAAGACCAAGACAGAATCCACAGAGGCGGGAACAGAGAAACTAGCGCCTCTAAATAGCACCTCTAAAGGCAGAGGTTCAAGGAAGAATGGGCAGCCATCTCCAACACCAGAGATGTTAGGTAGAAGAGCCTGACACAGACATCACTGGGTTTGTGAAGAATTATCCGCTACCACTGCTTCTGCTTCCTCACACCCACCTTCATCTTTTTATCTAGATGCCCTAGATCTCTGTGGTCAAATCCAGTGATGTCTGTGTCAGGCTCCCAATGCAGGGGGCCCAGGTTCGATCCCTGGTCAAGGATCTGGATCCCACACACATCAACTACAGATGCAGCATGCCACAACCAAGACCGTGCCCAGCCAGATAAATAAAAACTGAAATCGGGGGCGGTCCTAAGATGGCGGAGGAATAGGATGGGGAGACCACTTTCTCCCCCACAAATTCATCAAAAGAACATTTCAATGCTGAGTAAATTCCACAAAACAACTTCTGAATGTGGGCAGAGGACATCAGGCACCCGGAAAAGCAGCCCATTGTCTTTGAAAGGAGGTAGGAAAAAATATAAAAGATAAAAAGAGAGACAAAAGAGGTAGGGATGGAGATTCATCCCAGGAAGGGAGTCTTAAAATAGAGAGAAGTTTCCAAACACCAGAAAACACTCTCACTGGCGAGTCTGTGGCGAGCCTTGGAACCTCAGAAGGCAACATAACTGAGAGGAAAAATAAATAAATAATTAAAACCACAGATTACATGCCCAACGGTAACTCCCAGTGGAGAAGCAGCGCAGACACCAGCATCCGCCACTAGCAAGCAGGGGCTGGGCAGGGAGGCACTGGCTGCATTGCTTAGAGTAAGGACGGGGCCTGAATGCCCCGAGGACAATCTGAAGGAACTAACTTGAGATAGCAAACCAGAATGTGGGACAGCTATCCTGCAAAAAGCCCTAACCTAAGACACCTGGCAGGCCCGCTCATAGAACAAAGGACTGAGCAGAGCAAGCTGGCTGTTGACTGGGCCATCCCCCGCCGGAGACAGGCAGGCGAGGGCAGCCAGAGCCGGAAGGGGGCAATTGCGGCCCGAGAGAGGCATCCTCTACCAAACTGCAAGCACGCTTCATTGCTAAGCAAGACTTCTCTGGATTCTGGACATCCGCCTGGGAAGGTACACCCAGAAAACCGAGCAGCAGGGACAGGGGAGGCAATAAGTCGCAGCGACCGCGCTCGCCAAGCACCTGGGCACAAAACGCAGTCCCAACAGACTGCGCCTCTGAGGACTACCCGAGTACCTGAACCCCAGCGGCTTAGATCTGGGAAGTGCATGAAACCCAGGGCCGGCCTCAGACAGTTCCCGGCAGAGCAACCTACAGCCTAAGCGGTGTAGACAGGGAAAGCACACACGCCGTGAGCGGGGGCAGGCCCTGTGTGGCCGAGACACTGCTAGACGCGCCAGTGTTATTTGTTTGCAGTGTCCCTCCCTCCCCACAGCACGACTGAACAAGTGAGCCTACAAAAGTGTCCACCACCGCCCCGCTGTGCCAGGGCGGAAATTAGACACTGAAGAGACCAGCAAACAGAAGAAGCTAAAACAGAGAGACCCTCCTTGGGAGTGACAGGTACAATAGATTAAAACCCTGTAGTTAGCACTGACTACATAGGAAGGGGCCTATAGACCTTGAGAAGTATAAGCCAGATCAAGGAACTATCTGAAAATGAACTGACCCCACACTGTCCACAACAACACCAGAGAAAGTCCTAGATATATTTTTACTATTATCATTCTTTAAATTAAAAAAAAAATTTTTTTTTTAATTTTTAAGTCCTCCATTACTCCTTTAATTTTCACTTTTATAACCTATTACTTTGAAAAAAAAAAAGACCCTATTTTTTTAAAGCAAACTTCATATATATATATATTTTATAATTTTTGACTTTGTTTTTTTCTTTAATATTATATTTTTGAGACTCCAACCTCTAATCTAGATTTTTAATGTTTGCTTTTTGGTATATGTTATCAATTTTGTACCTTTAAGAACCCAACCTTCAGTACCCATTTTTACTTGGGAGCGAGATTACTGGCTTGACTGCTCTCTCCTGCTTTGGACTCTCCTTTTTCTCCACCAGGTTGCCTCCATCTCCTCCCTCCCCTTTCTCTTCTCTACCCAACTCTGTGAATCTCTTTGTGTGTTCCAGGCTGTGGAGAACACTTAGGGAACTGATTACTGGCTGGATCTCTCTCCTTTTGAATTCCCCTTTTATCCTCCTGGCCACCTCTGTCTCCTTCCTTCCTCTTCTCTTCTATATGTAACTCCATGAACATCTCTGAGGATCCAGACTGTGGAGACCACATAGGGAAGTGATTACTGGCCAGCTTGCTCTCTCCCCTTTTGATTCTCCCTCTTCTCCTGGCCACCTCTATCTCCCTCCTCCCTCTTCTCTTCTCCATGTAACTCTGTGAACCTCTCTGGGTGTCCCTCACTGTGGAGAAACTTTTCATCTTTAACCTAGATGTTTTATCATCAGTGTTGTATAGATGGAGAAGTCTTGAGGCTACTGTAAGAATAATACTGAAAACCAGAGGCAGAAGGCTTAAGTCCAAATCCTGAGAACACCAGAGAACTCCTGACTCCAGGGAACATTAATCAATAGGAGCTCATCAAACGCCTCCATACCTACACTGAAACCAAGCACCTCCCAAGGGCCAACAAGTTCCAGAGCAAGACATACCATGCAAATTCTCCAGCAACACAGGAACATAGCCCTGAGCTTCAATATACAGGCTGCCCAAAATCACACCAAACCCACTGACATCTCATAACTCATTACTGGACACTTCATTGCACTCCAGAGAGAAGAAATCCAGCTCCACCCACCAGAACACCGACACAAGCTTCCCTAACCAGAAAACCTTGACAAGCCACCCATCCAACCCCACCCACAGAGAGGAAAAGAGAACTCCACAAACTGCCAGAATACAGAAAGGCCACCCCAAACACAGCAATATAAACAAGATGAAAAGGCAGAGAAATACCCAGCAGGTAAAGGAACAGGATAAATGCCCAGCAAACCAAACAAAAGAGGAAGAGACAGGGAATCTACCTGATAAAGAATTCTGAATAATGATAGTGAGAATGATCCAAAATCTTGGAAACAAAATGGAGTTACAGATAAATAGCCTGGAGATAAGGATCAATGCAAAAGGTTTAACAAGGACCTAGAAGAAATAAAAAAGCGTCAATATATAATGAATAATGCAATAAATGACATAAAAAACACTCTGGAGGGAACCAACAGTAGAATAACAGAAGCAGAAGATGGGATAAGTGAGGTAGAAGATAGAATGGTAGAAATAAATGAAGCAGAGAGGAAAAAAGAAAAACGAATTAAAAGAAATGAGGACAATCTCAGAGACCTCTGGGACAATGTTAAATGCCCCAACATTTGAATCATAGGAGTCCCAGAAGAAGACAAAAAGAAAGACCATGAGAAAATACTTGAGGAGATAGCAGTTGAAAACTTCCCTAAAATGGGGGAGGAAATAATCACCCAAGTCCAAGAAACCCAGAGAGTCCCAAACAGGATAAACCCTAGGCAAAACACCCCAAGACAATATTAATCAAATTAACAAAGATCAAACACAAAGAATAAATATTAAAAGCAGCAAGGGAAAAACAACAAATAACACACAAGGGGATTCCCATAAGGATAACAGCTGATCTTTCAGTAGAAACTCTTCAGGCCAGGAGGGAATGGCAGGACATACTTAAAGTGATGAAAGAAAATAACCTACAGCCCAGATTACTGTACCCAGCAAGGATCTCATTCAAATATGAAGGAGAAATCAAAAGCTTTACAGACAAGCAAAAGCTGAGAGAATTTAGCGCCACCAAACCAGCTCTCCAACAAATGCTAAAGGATCTTCTCTACACAGGAAACACAGAAAGGGTGTATAAACTCGAACCCAAAACAATAAAGTAAATGGCAATGGGATCACACTTATCAATAATTACCTTACATGTAAATGGGTTGAATGCCCCAACCAAAAGACAAAGACTGCCTAAATGGATACAAAAACAAGACCCCTATATATGCTGTCTACAAGAGACCCACCTCAAAACAGGGGACACATACAGATGGAAAGTAAAGGGCTGGAAAAAGATATTCCACGCAAATAGAGACCAAAAGAAAGCAGGCGTAGCAATACTCATATCAGATAAAATAGACTTTAAAACAAAGGCTGTGAAAAGAGACAAAGAAGGACACTACATAATAATCAAAGGATTTATCCAATAAGATATAACAATTATAAATAAATATGCACCCAACATAGGAGCACCACAATATATAAAGCAAATGCTAACAAGTATGAAAGGGAAATTAACAATAACACAATAATAGTGGGAGACTTCAATACCCCATTCACACCTATGGATAGATCAACTAAACAGAAAATTAACACGGAAACAAACTTTAAATGATACAATAGACCAGTTAGACCTAATTGATATCTATAGGACATTTCACCCCAAAACAATGAATTTCACCTTTTTCTCAAGTGCACATGGAGCCTTCTCCAGGATAGATCACATCCTGGGCCATAAATCTAGCCTTGGTAAATTCAAATAAATTGAAATCCTTGCAAGCATCTTTTCTGACCACAATACAGTAAGATTAGTTGTCAATTACAGGAGAAACACTACTAAAAATGCCAACATATGGAGGCTGAACAACACACTGCTGAATAACCAACAAATCACAGAAGAAATCAAAATATGCATAGAAATGAATGAAAATGAAAACACAACAACCCAAAACCTGTGGGACACTGTAAAAAGCAGTGCTAAGGGGAAGGTTCATAGGAATACAGGCATACCTCAAGAAACAAGAAAAAAGTCAAATAAATAACTTAACTCTACACCTAAAGCAACTAGAAACAGAAGAAATGAAGAACCCCAGGGTTAGTAGAAGGGAAGATCTTAAAAATTAGGGCAGAAATAAATGCAAAAGAAACAAAAGAGACCATAGCAAAAATCAACAAAGCCAAAAGCTGGTTCTTTGAGAAGATAAATAAAATTGACAAACCATTAGCCAGACTCATCAAGAAACAAAGGGAGAAAAATCAAATCAATAAAATTAGAAATGAAAATGGAGAGATCACAACAGACAACACAGAAATACAAAGGATCATAAGAGACTACTATCAGCAACTATATGCCAATAAAATGGACAACTTGGAAGAAATGGACAAATTCTTAGAAAAGTACAACTTTCCAAAACTGAACCAGGAAGAAATAGAAAATCTTAACAGACCCATCACAAGCACAGAAATTGAAACTGTAATCAGAAATCTTCCATCAAACAAAAGCCCAGGACCAGGCGGCTTCACAACTGAATTCTACCAAAAATTTAGAGAAGAGCTAACACCTATCCTACTCAAACTCCTGCAGAAAATTGCAGAGGAAGGTAAACTTCCAAACTCATTCTATGAGGCCACCATCACCCTAATACCAAAACCTGACAAAGATGCCACAAAAAAAGAAAACTACAGGCCAATACCACTGATGAACATAGATGCAAAAATCCTTAACAAAATTCTAGCAAACAGAATCCAACAATACATTTAAAAGATCATACATCATGACCAGGTGGGCTTTATCCCAGGGATGCAAGGATTCTTCAATATCTGCAAATCAATCAATGTAATACACCACATTAACAAATTGAAAAATAAAAGCCATATGATTATCTCAATAGATGCAGAGAAAGCCTTTGACAAAATTCAACATCCATTTATGATAAAAACCCTCCAGAAAGCAGGAATAGAAGGAACATACCTCAACATAATAAAAGCTATATATGACAAACCCACAGCAAACATTATCCTCAATGGTGAAAAATTGAAAGCATTTCCTCTAAAGTCAGGAACAAGACAAGTGTGCCCACTCTCCCTACTACTATTTAACATAGTTTTGGAAATTTTGGCGACAGCAATCAGAGCAGAAAAACAAATAAAAGGAATCCAGATTGGAAAAGAAGAAGTAAAACTCTCACTGTTTGCAGATGACATGATCCTTTACATAGAAAACCCTAAAGACTCCACCAGAACATTACTAGAGCTAATCAATGAATATAGTAAAGTTGCAGGATACAAAATCAACACACAGAAATCCCTTGCATTCCTATACACTAATAATGAGAAAATAGAAAGAGAAATTAAGGAAACAATTCCATTCACCATTGCAATGAAAAGAATAAAATACTTAGGAATATATCTACCTAAAGAAACTAAAGACCTATATATAGAAAACTATAAAACACTGGTGAAAGAAATCAAAGAGGACACTAATAGATGGAGAAATATACCATGTTCATGGATCGGAAGAATCAATATAGTGAAAATGAGTATACTACCCAGAGCAATCTATAGATTCAATGCAATCCCTATCAAGCTACCAACGGTATTTTTCACAGAGCTAGAACAAATAATTTCACAATTTGTATGGAAATACAAAAAACCTCAAATAGCCAAGGCAATCTTGAGAAAGAAGAATGGAACTGGAGGAATCAACCTGCCTGACTTGAGGCTCTACTACAAAGCCACAGTCATCAAGACAGTATGGTATTGGCACAAAGACAGAAATATAGATCAATGGAACAAAATAGAAAGCCTAGAGATAAATCCACGCACCTATGGACACCTTATCTTTGACAAAGGAGGCAAGAGTATACAATGGAGAAAAGACAATCTCTTTAACAAGTGGTGCTGGGAAAACTGGTCAACCACTTGTAAAAGAATGAAACTAGAATATTTTCTAACACCATACACAAAAATAAACTCAAAATGGATTAAAGATCTAAATGTAAGACCAGAAACTATAAAACTCCAAGAGGAGAACACAGGCAATACACTCTCCAGCATAAATCACAGCAGGATCCTCTATGACCCACCTCCCAGAATATTGGAAATGAAAGCAAAAATAAACAAATGGGACCTAATTAAAATTAAAAGCTTCTGCACAACAAAGGAAACTATAAGTAAGGTGAAAAGACAGCCTTCAGAATGGGAGAAAATAATAGCTAATGAAGCAACTGACAAAGAATTACTCTCAAAGATATACAAGCAACTCCTGCAGCTCAATTCCAGAAAAATAAATGACCCAATCAAAAAATGGGCCAAAGAACTAAACAGACATTTCTCCAAAGGCATACAGATGGCTAACAAACACAGGAAAAGATGCTAAACATCACTCATTATCAGAGAAATGCAAATCAAAACCACAATGAGGTACCATTTCACACCAGTCAAAATGGCTGCTATCCAAAAGTCTACAAGCAATAAATGCTGGAGAGGGTGTGGAGAAAAGGGAACCCTCTTACACTGTTGGTGGGAATGCAAATTAGTACAGCCACTATGGAGAACAGTGTGGAGATTCCTTAAAAAACTGGAAACAGAACTGCCATACGACCCACAATACCACTGCTGGGCATACACACTGAGGAAACCAGAAGGGAAAGAGACACGTGTACCCCAATGTTCATCACAGCACTGTTTATAATAGCCAGGACATGGAAGCAACCTAGATGTCCATCAGCAGATGAATGGATAAGAAAGCCATGGTACATATACACAATGGAGTATTACTCAGCCATTAAAAAGAATACATTTGAATCAGTTCTAATGAGGTGGATGAAACTGGAGCCTATTATACAGAGTGAAGTAAGCCAGAAAGAAAAACACCAATACAGTATACTAACGCATATATATGGAATTTAGAAAGATGGTAACAATAACCCTGTATACGAGACAGCAAAAGAGACACAGATGTATAAAAGTCTTTTGGACTCTGCGGGAGAGGGCGAGGGTGGGATGATTTGGGAGAATGGCATTGAAACATGTATATTATCATATGTGAAACGAATTGCCAGTCCAAGTTCGATGCATGATACAGGATGCTCTGGGCTGGTGCACTGGGATGACCCAGAGGGATGGCATGGGGAGGGAGGTGGGAGTGGGGGTTCAGGATGGGGAACACATGCACACCCGTGGTAGATCCATGTCAATGTATGGCAAAACCAATACAATATTGTAAAGTAATTAGCCTCCAATTAAAATAAACAAATTTGTATTAAAAAATAAAAATGTATATAATTGACATATTAAAAAAAAGGCAAAATGAGAGAAAAAAATCTTTATTAATAGGTCCAAAAAAAAGTTAAATCTATTAATCAGCATTGTTTTATTAATGAGGCTGACTTTTCCAAATATTTCTAAGCCATTCCTTTTGTAATTAAAATAATGTTCTTGCTAATTCATTTATTAGAATCAAAGTTTTCTTATGGGTGTATGTGAGTTTTCTGTATAGCAATACTTATAAATATTTTCCCAATTTGGTTTAGCTTTCATAATTTTTATGTTGGTGGTTTATGTCAATTTTTAACCTTTGTGTAGGTTATTTTCCTTTACTAAGTGGCATATTATCCAGTACTTTGTTAGCATCTCCTATGACTGTTTATTGTATAAAATTATTCTGCCTACTTTTGTGTGCTATGTAAATTGACATCTTTTATATGTAACTCATGTATGGATGTGAGAGTTGGACTGTGAAGAAGGCTGAGCGCTGAAGGATTGATGCTTTTGAACTGTGGTGTTGGAGAAGACTCTTGAGAGTCCCTTGGACTGCAAGGAGACCCAACCAGTCCATTCTGAAGGAGATCAGCCCTGGGATTTCTTTGTAAGGAATGATGCTAAAGCTGAAACTCCATTACTTTGGCCACCTCATGCAAAGAGTTGACTCATTGGAAAAGACTCTGATGCTGGGAGGGATTGGGGGCAGGAGGAGAAGGGGACGACAGAGGATGAGATGGCTGGATGGCATCACTGACTCGATGGACATGAGTCTGAGTGAACTCCGGGAGTTGGTGAT
This sequence comes from Bos javanicus, assembly GCF_032452875.1. Lineage (NCBI taxonomy): Eukaryota > Metazoa > Chordata > Mammalia > Artiodactyla > Bovidae > Bos > Bos javanicus. The sequence goes on along the minus strand of NC_083888.1, from coordinate 21,229,398 downwards.
GGATAGGGAGGCCTGGCGTGCTGTGATTTATGGGGTCGCAAAGAGTCGGACACGACTGAGCGACTGATCTGATCTGATCTGATTATTATTATTTCCCATATTTTTCCTTTTAAAGATCAAACTGATTGATTCACAAAACTCAAATCTTATTTTTACTTTTGTAAATAAAATATCTAATTATTTTACTGCCAAAAAAATAAATAAAAACTGAAATCTTATAGGCCTATTTTTAATTCTAACTAATGGGATTCCTTTGCCCACTTGGAAAACTGCCAATCTTCATAATTAACAGAGGGAGCTCAGGAAGAAAGAGAGATCTCCTCTTCCCTACAGCCACTACAGAGACCGTCCTGTGATGGAAAATCAGGTCAAAGAATTTGATTTGATAGGTTGTTAGAAAGAAAAAAATTCATTAAAATCTCAGTTTCGTTTTTCTGTGTGTTATGGAGGCTTGAAGCATTATTTGAAACTGTTACCAACTTGTTCTGTTCCCTTTTTAAACAAATATGTCCTTGGAAGTATAACTGGAAAAAAAGGGTTCTGTAAGACTACAAAAACTAGAAATTAACTGCTATAGCTCCTTTAAATAACATTAAAAAGTATCTTGTAATTCTGATTGGTTATTTTACTCAATAATATTCTTGCCGTAGTCATAATGTTATACTTCATATACTTATATTCCTAAGCAGGATAGCTTCCTAGGTGGCACAGTGGTAAAAGGATCCATCTGAAATGCAAAAGACATAGGAGATTCAAGTTCGATCCCTGGGTCGGGAAGATCCTCTGGAGGAAGGCATGGCAACCCACTCCAGTATTCTTCCCTGGAGAATGCCATGGTCAGAGGAGCCTGGAGGGCTACAGTCAGTCCATGGGGTCAAAAAGAGTCAGACACAACCGAGCACACACACGCTCACATGTAGAGGCCACCTCTCACCACTGTACAGTCTGTATTTGGGGTAATTTGATAGGAGACTCTCTGCTACATTAATAAAAAGACAATGGCAGGTATTTTGTTCAGTCACACAGAATTCGCTTAGAGGGAGACACAGCTGCTAGCCCTTTACCCCGTCCCAGTCCCTCATGCTCTTCTACCTTATCTCACTCCCACATGGGTCCAAACTCACCTTCTGAGGACTGAAGATCACTTTGTATTTCCGAGTTCGGCCAGCCATTTTGTCAGCATTGACGAGACCTAAAGACAGAAGGGATGCAGCCCAGAAAGCCATGGGCCTTATGTTAGACTAGAAGCAAGAAAGCGACGAGCCTTGATGAGGGGCACCGCCAACCTGAACAATTCTTTTCTTCTGAAAGGGTCCTAGTGGTCGTGCCCTCAGACGTTCCCGTCCACCCCCAGGTCTTAGTGACGGTGAACACTGTGACACTCACTGGCAATGTACCGCATATTCTTGATGCGAGGTCTGACCAGGAAGCACAGCCTATGGGAGAGAAGGGGGGGAAATCCTAGTGAAGAAAAATCATGAAGTTGGTGATAGTCATGGCAACTCTCCCACCATGTGCTACAGTTCTCACCCAGCCAAAGCCACGCCAGCGTTCTCGGCTGACTCACCACGGAAGACTCCCCTCAGTAAAGCAGGTATAGGTACAGAAGAACCCATTTGCAGGGCAGGAATAGAGATGCAGATGTGGAGAACAGACTTGTGGCCACAGCAGGGGACGTAGAGGGTGGGAAAAACTAAGAGGAGCATCGACACATATCCACTACCACATGTGAAAGAGATAGCTAGTGGGAAGCCGCTGTATACACAGGGAGCTCAGTCCGGTGATCTGTGACAACCTAGAGGGCTGGGATGGGGTGGGGGACAGGAGGGAGGTTCAAGAGGGAGGGGACATATGTATACTTGTGGCTGATTCACACTGTTGTATGGCAGAAACCAAAACAACATTGTAAAGCAATTATCCTTCAATTAAAAGTAAATTAAAAAACATAAAGCAGGTATATTGTGATGAGCTGGGGGTACTTATTGGCCTCATGGTGGACCCAGAAGTTTCTGCTCTCAAATAATTTACAGTTTATTGGGCAAAATAAGATGCATGTATGCATGAAGTATATTAACCATCAAGTATTCAAAAATAATGCAAGGAAGTATATGACATGTTTTTCAAACTGGGGTTCGTGGATGTCTTCTCCATGTATCTAGGAGGGTTTGTTCCTCTAAGGGAGGGTGTACATGACTTAAGTTGAGAAATACTGAAAATAAAAACAAACACCAGACAACAGGCAGCATGTGACTGAGTGCCAGGTGAACAGGACAAACTGATCTCCATGCAAATCCAGGGGAGGAGACAATCACCCCGGGGTGGCCACCCTGGGATGGCTTCGTGGAGGAGTGGGGCTGGGCTCTGAAGGCTGGGTGTCTGTCACGAGAACAGTGAGGAGAGGAGAGAAGGTCAGGCAGAATGGGTGGAGTGGCCAGAAGCACGGAGGTTTGTGTGTAGAGTGGGGAAACACATGAAAGTGTACCAGGTAAGAGAGTATGTGCAAGAGGCCAGGCTGGAAAGAGGGCGCAAGGCCTTCTGGGAGGCAGCTTTGGAATCTATGATGAGCAATGCAGACTGTAGTGGGTAAGTAAGGGAAGGCCTGAAGGTTCTGGAGGAGATCACAAGGAAATTATTTGTGAAAGATTAATCAATGTGGTGGGGGAGTGCTTCCCTGATAGCTCAGTTGGTAAGGAATCCACCTGCAATGCAGGAGACCCTGGTTCAACTCCTGGGTTGGGAAGATCCCCTGGAGAAGGGAAAGGCTACCCACTCCAGTATTCTGGCCTGGAGAATTCCATGGACTGTATAGTCCATGGGGTCACAAAGAGTCAGACACGACTGAGCGACTTTTTCACTTTCTTTCAATCAATGTGGTTAGAGCTGGTAGATTGGGTTAGAGAGAGAGGAGGACAAGGGAGGGAGAAACTGCAGACGAGGAGACCAATTAGGAGGATAAATCATAACCTAGGGATGAAACTGTAAAAGTGCAGGGAAGTGAATGCTTTGATATCACATATGTCATGGGGCTAGATCTCAGCCAAGGACTGATCACAGGCTAATGTGCAGGGACCGAGGCTCCCGGACACTCACTGTTCACTGGAGCTGAGGGCTGGTTTGTTCTCCACTTTGTACAGCTTGTCTACCTCGTGTTGCTACAGACAAGAATCAAACAAAACAACGGACGTTAAGTGTGATTGGGAACCTGAAGCCTGGTACAAAGACTGGGGTCTTCTGAAAGGGCTTCCTCCTACTTACACTAACTCTAGGAGTCAAAATGCCTCCCTAACAACCATTCCACTTAACCTTCCTCAAACTGTCAGTAGAAAAATCAACATTTAAATAATTCAAAAACAATACAAAGAGGATCAATCCCTCCCAGTCCACTCAATTCTGCTATCCTGTATTTACCCTAGAAGGGTAGTAATTACTCCTCAGTAATTTGTACCATTCATCAAAAGAAAAACTGCTTAATGAGGAAAGAGGGGCCTGATCCACCTGGGAATGGGGGCAAGGTACCTTTAGAATGGAGACATTGGCGATTCGATCCAAAGGGCTCATGAGATCCGCCTCAATGAACAAGTCTTTTTTTCCGGGAAGCTGAAGGAGACACAGCATGTTGGATCACTCTCAGGTCATACAAGCCCCTCAGTTGAGAGTTCACTCAGTCATCCATTTAATAGAAGTCTCTGAGCTGGGGACTTCCCTGGTGGCCCAGTGGACAGGAATCCACCTGCCAACACAGGGTACATGGGTTTGATCCCTGGTCCAGGAAGATCCCACATGCCATGGAACAACTAAGCCCGTGTGCCACAACTACTGAAGCTTGCGTGCCTTAAAGCCCATGATCTGCAACAAATATGTCACCGCGATGAGAAGCCCATGCACTGCAATGAGGAGTAGTTCCCGCTCACCACAACTAGAGAAAGCCCAGGAGCAGCAACTAAGACCCCACACAGACGTAAGTCAATAAAGAAAATTACTAAAAAAAAAAAAGTCTCTGAGTTCCTTGAGTTCCTTGGAAAGGCACTAGACCTCATCTAACCCAGCATCTTATTTATTGTCTATATCCACAGTTGCCATTTCTTTACATATTCACCTATTTTTGTCTTCTATTCATTATTAGTTCCAGTGGAAAGATATTTCATCTTTTTTTATGGCCATGCAGCATGTGGGATCCTAGTTCCCTGCTCAGGGATCCAATCCATGCCCCCTGCACTGAAGCTTGGATCTTAACCACTGGACTGCCTGGGAAGTCCCTCACCTTCTTTCTAAGGTCACATCCTTGTCACACAACCCTCCTGCTCGCCTGTGACCCTGTTCTACATCACTGCTCCTCTGCTCCACTGCCTCCTCCTCCATACCTCCTGATAAACCAATTGATCTGCTGAACGCAGCCAAACAAAACAAAACTGCACCGTGTATCCTGCAACCCCACAACTAACTGCCAAATATCTCTTCAAATGGCATTTTACTTCTAATTACAAAAAGAACCAATGTTCAAGGCAGAAAACTTAACCCACGACAGTCCTCACCCTCCCACCCACTTCCTGCTTCACCATTCCCGACGCTGCTCTCTCATCTGTCCAGAGGAAGGACAGGTCACACTGAGCAGAAGAGAGGGTGAAGTCGTTGAAAGCTTCCTCTCAACATGATTTTGACAAATGGGTAGGCTGTGGGCAGTGACAGATCGAGATGGCAATTAAGCCAAGGCCAGGGAAAGCCAAAGGCTGAATGGTAAGGGCAGAACAGCAGTTCAGTTCGCCTGATGGCTAAGATGCATGTAGGCAGTGGTCCTCAACCAGAACTGATTTTGCCCTTCAGGGGATATCTGGCAAAGTCTGGAGACATTTAGGTTGTCTCATCTTGGGCCAGGGTGTGTTAACAACATCTGGTGTTACTGGTAGAGGTTAGGGATGCTGCTAAATATCCTACACTACACAGGACAGTCCCACGACAAAGAATTAACCAGCCCAAAATGTCAGTGTCACCAAGGTTGAGAAATCTTGGGTGTTGGGGAATGGTGGGAAACAAGGCTGAAACATTCACAGGAATCGGGGATAAACCTTCAGTAGCTACCTAATGCCTGCTGCTGCTGCTGCTGCTAAGTCGCTTCAGTTGTGTCGGACTCTGTGCGACCCCATAGACGGCAGCCCACCAGGCTCCTCTGTCCCCGGTATTCTCCAGGCAAGAACACTGGAGTCGGTTGCCATTTCCTTCTCCAATGCATGAAAGTGAAAAGTGAAAGTGAAGTCGCTCAGTCCTGTCCGACTCTTAGCGACCCCATGGACTGTAGCCCACCAGGCCCCTCCGTCCATGGGATTTTCCAGGCAAGAGTACTAATTTTTCATCCCTCTCTTCCATGTATTACATGCCTTGTCCTTCCCTGGTTCCTCAACTTTGCTCCCACCAGTACATCTGCCTGTAATACCCTCTCCCATCTCCAAGGAAAGTATGCTTATCTTCACACTCCAGTCCTCGAAACTCCTAGATTACTCCAGCTAGAAATGACTGTTTCATGAACTCTAGCTGTCACTCATTTACCCCAGAATACCCTATTTGTGCTAATTTGTGCTTCATAGGCTCCCAGTAATGCCTATGAATAGATCAGGAAGTAAGATCCCTAAGGACAAATTTGTCTTAACCATATTTCCATCTCCAGTGATGCCTGACATTAGTGGTGTCTCCCTTGCCCGTATTATAAAAAAAAAAAAAAAAAAGGATTTCCAATAACTCTGGCCAGGTCGTCTCAAGAAGCTCTTAACTGCTCTCTGATTTTTCTCCCTGAGTGCTTCATTTTGGACCTGCCACAGAAGCTCCAAGGACCAAGGCAAGATCAAGGGAACTCAGTAAGAAAGAACTAGGCATCCAGAGAGTGCTAAACTGTTGATGCAGTAAAGGCCCCCGACGTGGAGGGCACTGACCTGCTCCAGCAGGTAGATGAGCTGGTCTCGGGCCAGCCTCTTGAGCATGGAGAAGTCAGGCAGCTCTGGGGCGTCCGGTCGATGAGGAAAAGCCATGGCGGCGGTCGCAGGGTGGAAAAGCCGCAGGGTGGAAGAAGGGGGACGCCTCCTCCTCCGCTCCGAGGAGGCCGGCAGCGGCCCGGGTAAGCGCAGGATGTTTCTCCTTCAGGTAAGGGCACGGAACCCGAAAAAGCCCCCCAAGGGGCCCTCGCTCGTCAGCCACACTGGAGGAATGAATGGCCGGCCACCTCTCGGCCAGACAGCTGCAGCCAGAGACCTTGCTTCAGGCCTGCAGCCACTGTATCCCGCCCCGCCCCTCCCGGTCCACTCCGCCCGTCCGCTGGATGCGGGTCTACACCTGCAGAGATACCAAAGAGAGGGGTGGCTTCCTAGACCTCCCGGAAGTCCCGTACTCTCGAGCACCGCTCAGGGTACGCGGAAAAGGACGGCGTCCTGGAAGGGACATTTGAAAACGCGCGGCAACGCATCAGCGTTCAAGTTTCTTCCCGGACCAGAGGCGAGTGTTCCTGTGATAAAAGGATTTTACTTTAAACTAACTTTGAAGGGAACACCCAATTCTCCTAGCTCACGCAAGGAAGCGTTGGGCACTTGCTCTATTTTCAGAACTTGGTGAAATGGGCGAAACCAACTCGGAATCCGTAGGGCACTGATCACCGGGGATCTTGGCTGTCGATCACATCTACTCCACAAAGTTAGCGGCGAGCTCTGAGCTCTCCCGCTTCTGACTTGCGCGAGGCTAGATGCCCGAGATGGAGGCGGGTGCGCAGTGAGAGAAGAACGCGTTAGGAGCCAATGGAAGCTGAGTCTCACCACCTATGACCTTTCAATATCAGAGTCCTGACTCATTAATGCTTTTCGTGGGAAAACGGATAAACTGTGACATATTCATACAATAAAAATAACTGAATAAATGAAAGATCAGATCAGTCGTTTAGTCGTGTCCAACTCTTTGCGACCCCGTGAATCGCAGCACGCCAGGCCACCCTGTCCATCACCAACTCCCAGAGTTCACTGAGACTCACGTCCATCGAGTCAGTGATGCCATCCAGCCATCTCATCCTCTGTCGTCCCCTTCTCCTCTTGCCCCCAATCCCTCCCAGCATCAGAGTCTTTTCCAATGAGTCAACTCTTCGCGTGAGGTGGCCAAAGGACTGGAGTTTCAGCTTCAGCATCATTCCTTCCAAAGAAATCCCAGGGCTGATCTCCTTCAGAATGGACTGGTTGGATCTCCTTGCAGTCCAAGGGACTCTCAAGAGTCTTCTCCAACACTACAGTTCAAAAGCATCAATCCTTCGGCGCTCAGCCTTTTCACAGTCCAACTCTCATATCCATACATGACCACAGGAAAAACCATAGCCTTGACTAGACAGACCTTTGTTGGCAAAGTAATGTCTCTGCTTTTGAATATGCTATCTAGGTTGGTCATAACTTTCCTTCCAAGGAGTAAACGTCTTTTCATGGCTGCAGTCACCATCTGCAGTGATTTTGGAGCCCCCCAAAATAAAGTCTGACACTGTTTCCACTGTTTCCCCATCTATTTCCCATGAAGTGATGGGACCAGATGCCATGATCTTCGTTTTTTGAATGTTGAGCTTTAAGCCAACTTTTTCACTCTCCTGTTTCACTTTCATCAAGAGGCTTTTTAGTTCCTCTTCACTTTCTGCCATAAGGGTAGTGTCATCTGCATATCTGAGGTTATTGATATTTCTCCTGGCAATCTTGATTCCAGCTTGTGTTTCTTCCAGTCCAGCGTTTCTCATGATGTACTCTGCATATAAGTTAAATAAGCAGGGTAACAATATACAGCCTTGACATACTCCTTTTCCTATTTGGAACCAGTTTGTTTTTCCATGTACAGTTCTAACTGTTGCTTTCTGACCTGCATACAAATTTCTCAAGAGGCAGATCAGGTGGTCTGGTATTCCCATCTCTTTCAGAATTTTCCACAGTTTATTGTGATCCACACAGTCAAAGGCTTTGGCATAGTCAATAAAGCAGAAATAGATGTTTTTCTGGAACTCTCTTGCTTTTTCCATGATCCAGCAGATGTTGGCAATTTGATCTCTGGTTCCTCTGCCTTTTCTAAAACCAGCTTGAGCATCAGGAAGTTCACGGTTCACATATTGCTGAAGCCTGGCTTGGAGAATTTTGAGCATTACTTTACTAGCGTGTGAGATGAGTGCAATTGTGCAGTAGTTTGAGCATTCTTTGGCATTGCCTTTCTTTGGGATTGGAATGAAAACTGACCTTTTCCAGTCCTGTGGCCACTGCTGAGTTTTCCAAATTTGCTGGCATATTGAGTGAAGAAGCCAGACACAAAAGTGCCTTCTATACTATTTACAACAGGTTCTTGAACAGGAAAAACTATAGTGAAAATTTCAGAAAAGTGATTGAATTGGGGAAGCTTAGGGAATTTCAGGGGTGATGATAAAGATCTATATCTACTTTGTTTGGGTTTTTTGTTTGTTTGTTTTTAAAAAGCTCATGAGAGACATTATAAGGGACAGGTCTGGCTAACAATACCTGAACTCACTAATCAGTCGTGACATCACAAACTCATCTCCTGGTGAGATGCATAGGAAGTACAAATTGAACCTGATCAAGCCTCAAGATCTAACTGCCGGTTCATAGGAAATACAGAAGGTAGTGGAAACGTGATAAAAGACATCATAAGAATAAAATCAAGCATATCCAAAATGCACAAAATTTTATGGGTCAAATAACCTGTCAAATGACAAAGAGAAGAAAGTGGAAGGGGAAATCCCTTTAAAATCAAAAGACTTCTGGGACATGACACAATGCAATATTGCAATGTGTGGACTTTGTGTGGATCCTAATTCAAAGAAATCAACCAGAATATTAGCTGATAATAAGGAATTACTAAAACTTTCAAGGTATAGAAATGGTTCATATGTCTTGTGTTAAAAAGGAGTTCCTATCTCTGAGACACATACTGAATGAAGTACTTACAGATGAAATAATACAATGTCTCAGATTTGCTATTTTTAATATTTATTTTTATTTATTTGATTGCACTGGCTCTCAGTTGCAGCATGTGGGGTCTCTGACCTTTGATGAGGCATGCAGGATCTTTAGCTGTGGCATGTGGCATCTTTTTTTTTTTGTCGCGGCTGAGAACTCTAGTTGCGGCATGCATGTTAACAAAGTTTGGCCATTTGTTAAATGCTAAAGCTGGGTGATGGGTACACAGGGGTTCATTGCATTACAATATTCTGCTTTCAAATATTTGAAAACTTAAAAAACAATACAACAATACAAAGCTTTTATGCTCATTGAGTGTTTTTTACTGAGCTTCCTCTCACCCCCTCCCCTTTAGTTAGATCAAATCTCAGCTGCACAGAAAGGAAGAAGCTGCCCTTCACAGATGAGTGACACATACACTCTCCAGGTCACAGGGACTTTAGTCCCTTCTATCATAAGTTTGCTAGCCTCTTGAATCTGGCCCCAAAGTTGCTCTGAGTTGCCCATTCCGCCCAGTCTGTTTCACTCCAGCTTGCGGATCTTGTCTTCTGTTGCCTCCTCCACAGATGCCCCACCTGTGCCCCCTAATGCAGCTCCCCCTCATCCAGTGTGATGTGAAAGTCCTTTGTGTCCAGAACTAGGACTGACTGGGGATAGGGCATCATGGAGTCCTCTGACCCCTGCCCAAGAATCCCCATTCCCCTGTCCAGCCTCCCAGCTTGGGCTGGGGCAGTGGGGGACCAGGGAGGAGAGGACGACAGTATCCCCAAACACCTCAGTGCCAGTGGATGAAGATCCGAGGCTCTGACCGTATAGAGAAGGGACGGGTCGACCTGTAGGAAGTGTAGGCCTTCATGACAGGCAAAGGTAAAAGGCTGGACTTTCTGTCATTGTGGATTGGCTGATGGATTGGGTTTCCCAGGTAGGGCTAGTGGTAAAGAACCCATCTGCCAATGCAGGAGACCTAAGAGGCTTGGGTTGGATTCCTGGGTCAGGAAGATCCCCTGGAGGAGGGCATGGCAACCCACTCCAGTATTCTTGCCTGGAGAATCCCCCCTGGACAGAGGAGCCTGGTGGGCTACAGTCTACAAGGTCGCAAAGAGTTGGACGCTGAAGCAACTGAGTACATGTGTAAGGTTTCCCAGCCATTTTTTCATTCACTCAACCAATATTGAAATCTATGTTAGGGGAAGTCCCTGGAGGTACAGTAGTTAGGATTCCGTGCTTCCCCTGAAGGGGACGAGTTCAGTCCCTAGTCATGAAACTAAAATAAAATACCACTTGCCGTTCTGCAAAAAAAAAAAAAAAATCTACGTCCGGTTGGAACTACAGCAATGAACACAGACAGGTCTCCTGCCCTTATGGGATCTACTTGCTAATGGGGCAAGGAAGGTGATGACAAATAATACATTACTGCTGCTGCCAAGTCGAGTCAGTCATGTCCAACTCTGTGCAACCCCATAGACGGCAGCCCACCAGGCTCCTCTGTCCCTGGGATTCTCCAGACAAGAATACTGGAGTGGGTTGCCATTTCCTTCTCCAATGCATGAAAGTGAAAAGTGAAAGTGAAGTTGCTCAGTCGTGTCCAACTCTTCAAGACCCCATGGACTGTAGCCTACCAGGCTCGTCCATCCATGGGATTTTCCAGGCAAGAGTACTGGAGTGGGTTGCCATTGCCTTCTCCAATACATTACTAATACATTTCAAATACTGGGAAAAATTAAAAGGTGTGCTGATAGCTAGACCATGAAGTTGTTTTAGACTAGAGTGATTAGGGAAGGCCTACGAAAGTAACATTTGACCTGAGACCTGAATGGTAAGGACCCAACCAAATAAAAATCTGGCCACAATGAACTAGTAAGTGCAAAAGCCTAAGATTAGCATTTATAATGGAGAACAAAAGATTTGAGCTAGTGAGCATTAAGATGCTAGGGGATGAGGTAAATTTAAAACGTATCTAAGCTAGTAGTAAAAGCTTCTATTTTATTTATAGTCCCCTGGGGAAAGAGCGTCGTCAAATGGTGTGCAGGGTTAGAAATGCCTGTTGAAGCAGTCAAATAGCATCTTGCTGCTCGAATATTCTCATGGCAAATTATTTTTAAAATCATGAAAATACTTATGTTTGTAAATTACTTGAAAGTGGCAGAGCAGTGACAAGGGCCTTGTGTGTCCACTGCTCTATTACCAGAACCTGGATTCCCTAACTTTGACTGGCATGTGATAGGGTCTTGCCCATTTATACCGAGCCAATGCTCCAGTTAACAGCAATCAGTGATATTATAATTGCTATTAATGACATCTGAAATGGCAACAAGATACATGAACAGACTATCAATGACAGGGTTGGGATATCTACGTCTCCATTAGAAAAACATTCTGCATACAGGTAAATTCTGACTAGCCTACTTTTGCTGGTAAATTGTTAAAGTGAGACACTGTTGAGAACTATCACTGGACTCTTAGGTTGCCTGAATATCTGTCTTTTGATAATCACTTTCTGGTGATTATCTGATTCATCAGATATTTCTCAAAGAATCAGTGAATTAACAGGAATCGTGCCAGGCAGTGCTGGACTCCAGGAATTTAAGAAGACTTAAGAGTGAGACCTGGGTTCAAGTCCCAGTGCTGCGCTGTCACGCACAGCAACAAGGCTGTGGGTAGATCCAAACACCCTGGATACCGAATTTGTAAAAGTCATCTACTATCTGTTCTTTTCTAGATCACAAGAGCCTTGTAAAAATCTGATAAAAACTGTAAAATAAGATTCTATTTAAACTTTTGGAAGTGGCTGGAGATATGTTGCGAGCCTGTAAAGCCTGTGCCTGCCCTGTATTTTTTGTTTGGACAGACCCCCACATCCCGATCTTCAGGGCCCCGGCAACTGTAAGAGCAACTTAAGACTTACAGTGTTTAGGGTGTTTAGGGGAGGCTTAATGTCCAGTTTTTAAGTGTCAAAGTTTGTAACTAAGCAGGGCTGGTCAGCACAGAGCCCTCTGCTGGCGATACCTCTGGCTACATTTCTCTCCCAACATTTAGAGGCTCTGTTTTTCTTCCCTTTCCTTCCCAGGTAAGCAAACCCTCCCATTCCCACAGAGCACCAATTGAAACAGACTGCTTCATTTTGCTTTATTTTGCACATAATGAGGACAACCAATTGACTAAGCAGTTCCAGAACCGTTAAGTGTTCATTAATCAAGAAGTAAATGAGGTGAGAAAACAAACTTAATCTCCTCCCAAATATACTGCAAGTATCACAGAAACTTGTAACAACACATGCAATACAGGTTTTTCAGCACACACACAGCCCAAGGGAGAAGGGTGAATCCTGACGATGCATGTGGGTCAGAGCAGGGGCTGTGCTCCAGGAAGCTGGACTCTACCTGGCGGGTCACTGCCCTGCTCCCAGACACATCTGCCCTGTGAAGTCCTCTGCCCTTTGTCAGATTCAAACCTTTCATCCCACATTCCAGGCTCATGGTTCCCCCCCACTTCCAAGGTGGAAATCCACACACAGAAATCCAGGCTTCAGAACCAAATATACTCGCCCAGCTGTGTGTCACATGGCACATCTCCGGCTCAGATTCTGTACAGGAAGTTCCCATTGCTGTCAAAGAACTCTCGTCCCCTCTGCACGACTCTTTTGCTGAAGATCTGGTCACCTGCCTCCCCTGCCTTCAGCTCTTCCAGCCTCTTGTCACTGGGTAATCCATCACTGTCAATTCCTCTGGCGCCCCTACAAGTGCTGGTAGGGTGACCTGCAGCAACAGGCACAAAGTCCTTCCCCTCCTCCAGGCCCTGGACTCCTTTATTCCTTTCCGTCTGCCTCGTTGTTATATTTGTACTCTGAGTATTCAATTCAATAGCTTTCAAAGCTGTGCTGTGACCATGGCCTCTGGATGAGGCTTCATCCCCAGGAATCAGCAAAGAACCTGATACAGACTGGCCTGCAGAAAGCGGTTTGGAGGAATCTCCAGGGCCTGGGAGCTCCGGGATCGAACGGGCAAGTCCGATTTTCTTAAGCACTTTTTGATCCTGTTTCAGTTTCTGTTCCAATGTGGGTATGAACTTGCTTTTTAAAACCCTTCGGATCACATCGGTGCTGACATCAAAGCCTTCAGCCAATCTGGGAACTGACCAAGACTCTGAAAATTCCCTGTGTAAATACCTGTGAAAAAAAGAAGCAAATTTTCCATCTGTGAAGATTCTCCTATTAGAACAGTTAACAGATTATGTAACACTAGTGATAAATACATGAAAAGGAGGCTTGGAAAAACTGCAAACACAGTCTCTGTCTTGCACCACTAAATGTCTACAGCCAATTCTTCTGTGCTTACAGCAACACCCAACTACTTCTAGTCATTTAATGTCAACTGGATTCCTCTCACTGCATGACAGGCCCCAGTAAGATCCAGGGGATGCAAGACAGTCTTTCCCTTCAAAGAACATACAATCCAGACATGCCTGACAGGGCAGTGATGAAGACTCCGTGCTTCCAATGCAGGGAGCTTGAAGACGCAATGCAGGCAGGTATGAACCCTGGTTAGGGAAGTAAGATCCTGCATGCCCCAATAATGCAGCTAAAAAACAAAACAAAAAAAGACCGCTGTGTTGATTGAATAATAAATTGATTATTCAATTGGCTACTAATAAATTAATTGATTGTATAATAAATACCCAGCCCAGGGCCTACCCTAAACAGACATTCATTTAAAAAAAAACAAACAAACATACTATCTGGTGGTGGAGACAAATGTATTAACACCCAGCAAAACCAGCAACACTATGAAAAGGATCTCAGCAGAGGATGCTGAGAGAACCAGGGAGGGTGAGGGAGGGACAGGCTAGCACCACACCTGTTGGGCAGGCAGCCTAAGAATTCTTCAGGAAGTCCACCCTAGAGCTGGTCTGAAAACATGAGCAGTTGTAACAAGCTGGGAGAGAGGAGGAGAACAGGGGGTCAAAGGAACTGATGGTAGAACAGGCAGCAGGTGAAATACAAAGAAGCATACCACCTTTGTTGGGAAGAGTTCTATCTGTGTGACAGTGGGAGAAGGACAAAGACCATGTCTTGCTTAGGGATTCTGGAGTTTATCTCAGAGCAACAGTGAACAAAGGAAGAATTTTAAGCAGCAGAATGCCATGAGCAAATTTTCATTTTGAAGCTCAATCCAGTGATAATGAAACAGGGTGCAGTCATCAATTAGTATCCTTGAACTATAATCTGTATATTAATGAACAATAACCTGTAACTTGCTTTCACTGACCAAGCATGCTCTAACTGTTCCTGCAAAGTGCATACCCTCCCAGCTTCACAGCCTAGACAGTATCTCACACGATTCCTTTAACTGACCCCTGTAGACAACACTTCTGAACAGGAGTCAGAGTAGTGACAGTTGCTTAAGTTGCTGTTCAGGCCATGGGGCTAGTTTTGCCCAGCTCAAGCTAGTGGAGACCCCTGACCATTCAACTGGGCCTGTATGAGTGTCCAGTGAATGCCCTTTCATTGTCAAGGGGCAAAATCTCCATCCTGAGATTATGCTAATGCTGCCCATCATTTTCTGAATGTGCATTCCATGAAGAACCACGTAACTCAAATACCCCTGTGCAGAGCTCCAATTACTTCACCTTTTTCTAACCATCAGCAACTTTTCCTGAAGCTTCAAACCACCCTGCTTCTCTTTTTTTAATATCTATTTATTTGACTACTCTGGGTCTTAGTTGTGGCACGCAGAATCTAGTTCCCCAACCAGGAACTGGACCCGGGTCCTCTGCATTGGGAGCGTGGAGTCTTAGCCACCAGGAAGTCCCCCTTGTTGCTTCTTTACCCCATAAATATTCTAACCCTCTCCTTCAGGGATGCTGATTTGAGATTTGTTCTCGTGTCTCCTTGCTTGGCTGCCTGTGAATAAACCCTTTCTCTGCTGCAGACCTCAAGGTTTCAGCACTGGCTTGCTGTGCATCAGGTAAACGAACATGGTTCAGTTACGTGGTTCAGTAACAGTAAATTTTGGCGCAAGACCAGAGGTGGAAAGACCAGGCAAGAGGCTGTCAGGAATTCAGGCAGTCTGAACTCAGGCAGGGGCAATGAGAGCAGGAGAGAGAGACTTGAGAAATACTTTAAGAAGGCCAAATAGGTGTACTTGGTAAGGAACTAAATACTGGGTTAAGAAATAGGTTGAGAGTCAGTATTTTTTGAGTAGGTGGTTGGTGGGAACATTCAGGGATATAGCAAAAATAGAAGAATGAAATTATCAGGGAACAATGATGAATTCTATTTTGTACATGTTGAGTTTGAGGAACTTGTGTGACAGCTAAACAGCGATGTCTAGTGCACAACTGACTACAGAGTTCAGAAGAACATGGCCTGGACATGAGAGAACTGGTAGTCATAAGCCAACAGCAGGAGGGGCTGAAGCCACCTGGCATCAGGTGGGGAAATATGCAAAATGAGATAAAAGACCCAGGGCACAACTGTCAAACTCTACAATACTTAAGGTATCGCAGGAAGAAGGGAAGCCCAGAGAGGAAACAGAAAACCAGTCCTACAAATAGAGGTGAGTGGTCCCCTGGGTCAAGACCATGTCTCATGTAGGGATTCTGGAGTTTATCTCAGAACAACAGTGAACCAACGAAGAATTTTAAGCAGCAGAACGCCATGAGCACATTATCATTGCTCAAAATTTTGAGGCTCAACCATCAATTAGATTCCTTGAACTATAATCTGTATATTAATGAACAATAATAACCTGTAAGGGTCAAGGGAGAATTTCAAGAATGCAGACAAGGTCAAATGCTGAGAAGTATTAGACAAGCTAAAGTGTTGAGAGTCAGTTATGCCTAGCACTGAGGAAGTCACTGGTGTATCTGTGAGCAGTTTCATTGTCATGATGAAACAAACAAACAAAAACGAGAGCAGGGAGCCAGGAGGGAACTAGAGGAGGAGGGAGTGTAGAGTCAACTTGACAGTTGGGTTTCCTTTTTGCTTTTGTAATCCAAGTGACTGACTTAAGCTTTGCTTGCCAAGGCATGCACTTTGAAGATGGCTGTTTTCAATAAACACACTGCCAGCCACACAACTAGATAAAAAGCCAGGCTCTAGCCACCCCACTGAGGCACCTTTGTTTTAGAGACCATGGTTGACTTCAATAATTAACCACTTGGGCCACTTGTTTTTTCTCTTCCTGTGCTTTAAATTCCCATTGAATTTGCCAATAATGAGTGAGCCCTCAAAACCCTACCCCCACACCCCTCCTCAAAAAAAACTCAGGCCCCAGTGTTCAAACCCAGTAAAAGTAGAACTCCAGGCCCTTGCAACTCTCTCTAGCCATGGCCTTGCTGTGCAGCCTCAGGTGGGCTGTGTAATTTTCAGGCCCTGTAAGTAATAAACGTTCACCCACCCCCAAAGTTGAGGTCACTTAAGGACATGTTGCAATCTTAAGACACAACAGCTGGCCCAGCCACAGCACTGGTTATTGATAGACTGAGCCCAGCACACAACTCGGACAAGTGGACAGAAAAATGTATCTGAGGAATTAGGCAGGGATTTGACCTAGAGCACCCAGAGGACTGGTCCTAGACAAGTGAAGGACTGCCACTTCCCCCTGTGATATGACTAGAGGACAAGACTGAAAGTGGAAGGTAAGAAGCAGTCCAAGAAGCTTTAATAATTTTTACCTAATGGCCTGATTTTTCTCTCAAATAAAAAGATTATTTAATGATCCCCAAAGGGGAGGTGACAGGTAAGAAGATGGAAGGGTTAAAAATGCTGGCATTCAAGACGAAGGAAGCTGACAGAAGAGAGTTGTTGTAGGCTCATAAAATCTTGATCATCTCTATAAATCCCCGTGATTCTAAGTCTCAACTCCAGAATTATTCTGGTGAGAATGAAAAACGGAACATGACCTTCGGAAGACTATTTAGCAATATTTATCAAAATGCAAATTCATTTAGCTTTGGCTTCAGTAACCCTACTTCTGAGAATGTGTATAATGCTTCTGGCAGATATGGACATTGATGGGTACACAAGGTCATGCACTAGGGCACTATTTGTTACAGTGAGTGGGTGGGAACAATTCAAACGCCCACCATAAAAGACCAGTAATATAAACTACAATTTATTAAGCATCTACAAATGAGAATGAGGCGCTCTCTCTTGGGAAGTTGAAAGATCTTCGGAATATATTAAATGAACAAGTAAAGTGTAGAAAAGTTATTTATAAATTGTTTGAGACTACGAAAGTGAAAATAAAATTCTACATTCACATGGGCTTGCTTCTATGTGCAGAAGGAAACCTAGATAGTGACACAAGAAAACTATTAATATTTTAATAGTATTTCTATCCACAGGAGACTAGGAGGGTTAACACTTCTCAACACATACGCAGTTATACTGCTTTAATTTTGAGCCATATGTAATGCACTATGTATTCAAAACAAAAATCTTAATATGTCTTACCGTATCTGCTCCATGGCTTCCCACGTCAGGGTCCTGGGTGGGGCACCTGACGCCTCCATTTGCCTTCGAATTTTCTGGAACCGGATGGCTTTTTTCTGTCGTTTCAGGGCGCTGGGGGAGAGAACCAATGGCAGAAACCATGCATAGACGCTAGATGGGTGGTTTAAGAGCCTTGGGGTCAGTCACAGAGCGTCCAGCGCACTTCACTTTGCAAACACTACGTGGCCATGTCGGCCAGCCAGAACACCGCCCCAGAAGTCTAACACCAAGAACAGCAGCCCATAAGCTGTTGCTGAATTCTTCAGTCGGGTGATGAAATACGTCCTTGGTGAAAGGACCTGTGGTCCCAAAGGATCTAACACCTGCCCCTGCGTCCCTAAAAACGGGTGAGAAGGGCTGCTGCAGGACGCCCAGCGCCAACCGGGCGCGGACAAGGGCGCCCAGACCGAGGCCCTGCTTCAGGCTGAGGGCCCGGGAAGGAGTCGGTACCTCTCCACCTCCTGCAGTTCTCGCTCCTCCGGTTCCCAGTCGAAATCGGGGTCCGGCTCTCGGCTGGTAGAGCCCGGGATGGTCACCCTCCGGGTAGCAAACCCACAGCGAGCAACCGCTGCGCAGACACGCCCGCCCAGCAAAACGTTCGGGGAAAACGCCATGTTTACAAAAACCCCCTTCACGACCCACGGACTGGCAGCACCGGAAGCCAGGGACTGAACCGGAAGTACGCAGGGGGGGCAAGCTCGGGGACGTCGCGGTTCTTTCCGGCTTCAGGCTGAGGGCGTGGCTTTTGGGTTTAAACCGCTCGGTGGCCCAGCCCTCCCGATAATAACTACGGGGCGCGGGGAGGGCGAGTGTTTTCCCTGCAACTCCCGGAACCGGAATGAGGTAGAGGACGCTCCTGCCAAACGCGATAAATTTTAAACACGAGCTCATTGGCCAAGAGACGCCCCTTTACCCTAAGGGCTGCCCAGGCCGGCTTGCCTCCGCCACGGTCACAGGAAGGGCGTCCCCTCAGCGGTTCTCTGATGGCGACAGCCCCGAGCTATGGGAACTGGACTCCTCTGGGAAACGGATTTCTTGTCGCCTGGATGACCTCTAGCCCAGGGCTGCACCCAGAGTACAGATTTAGCGGTAAATCCAGGCTAAGGTTTGAAGGACGGAGAAGACAAGTTGTTAAGTCAGCCTAACGAATTGATCCTTTTGAACTGTGGTGTTGGAGAAGACTCTTGCGAGTTCCTTGGACTGCAAGGAGATCAAACCAGTTAACCCTAAAGTTAATCAGCCCTGAATATTCATTGGAAGGACTGATCCTGAAGCTGAAACTCCAATACTTGGGCCACCTGATTCAAAGGACTGACTCACTGGAAAAGGCCCTGATGCTGGGAAAGATTGAAGGCGGGAGAAGAAGGGGACAACAGAAGATGAGGTGGTTGGATGGCATCACTGACTCGATGAACATGAGTCTGAGTAAGCTCCAGAAGTTGGTGATAGACAGGGAAGCCTGGCATGCTGCAGTCCACTGAGTCACAAAGAGTCGGACTTGACTGAGTGACTGAACTGAACGAGATCCAGGGGCTGGGAGCAAATTGCGAGAACCATCGTCAGAGTGAAAACTGCAACCCTAAATATCCTCTGATGCCCAGTCATTTGAGAGATGAGCTGGTGCTTCACTCTCATACTTGAAGTTGGTCAGACTGATGGCCAGGGTTCTGGAATGGAGGAAGAGCAGAAATCAGGGAGAGAGAGAAAAGGAACTGCGGTACCAGACACCCAGATGAAGAGACAGCCCACAGATTCATTTTCTCTAGAAGCCACTTAAAGGAAAGACCGTGCATGCTAAGTGGCTTCAGTCGTGTCCAACTGTTTTTGCAACATTATGGACTGTAGCCCTCCAGGCTCCTCTTTCGCTGGGATTCTCCAGGCAAGAATACTGGCATGGGTTGCCATGTCCTCCACCAATGGATGTTCCCGACTCAGGATCAAACCCATGTTTCCTGCATTGGCAGGCTGGTTCATTACCAGTAGCACCACCTGGGAAAGACCAGAATGATATAAATGTGCTGAAATTCTAAATTAAGCCAGCCCAAATGGTTCCGGATTTTATTGTACCAAAAGGCTAACGATCTCTTGTATTTCCTGTCCTCTTTCCCAGGCTAAAGGGAAAACTTTGGATTCCCCGCCCAACTGCAGAAGGGCAGAGGGTTACTCTCGAGCTGGGCAAGTGAGGGGGTCCAGGGGACAGTTACCTGTGTTTCTGCCTTCTCTTTCTCCTCCCAACTTCTAAGACATCTGGCTCAGCTGGGGTTACAATTTTCTTTGGTATTTTCTTGCGTACAGTGTATAAAGGAACTCCATTCCTAAATGTATTGTAGTCAGTCTTAGAGAGTGCCTGCAGAAAAGTATTAGAAGGGATGGCAGCTTCCCCTTTTACACACTCCTCCTCAGATTCCTCTTCTTCACTGTAGCCTTCCTCTGATTCACTGGCCTTCCAGGTATTCAGCTCCATCCTCTTAGATTCGGAGGGGAGAAGGATGGGGTAAGGACCTTCGTGGTGTTCTAAGGGGATGTTCCTTAAGGACAGAACAGTCCACTACAGAATGGGATGTTTTCCACTAGGTTTGGGGTCTGTGGCGGGGGGGCCTGTGCAATGTTAGATTTGCTGACAAGCCCCACTCATCCAGCATCACTCCATACAGCACTCTGGGGTGCAGGAGCTGAGCTGAGCTGGCCATGACCTGAGCTTTCTTTGTGATGGGCAATTGCTGGGAGCACTAGGGGTACCTTCACTTTGAAAAATAGAGCTGAAGACCTATGAGCCCTATCGGTGCTAGACTCAGCTGGTGGCTCATGATGGCCCTTTGGCAGGCTCCTGCTCTTTCCCAGGTTTTGTTGGGCCTCTGGGACCTCCTCCTTGCTCCTGGAGCTGGCAGTGGAAGCGCAATCAAGTGCACTGCGCTCTAAAGTGGATTCTTGCCACAGCTGACCCAGTGCATGACAGGACTTATCCTTCTTTTTTCACACCAGTTCACACAAGTCCCACTCCCATCCTTTCCTGAACCCGCAGGCCAAGCCCCTGGAATTAGGCCACCTCAGTGTTCAGGACGAATATCTGCTTGCCTTCCTTCAGTGCTTCTAGTAACCACATCTTGGACGGTCTCGGCACTTGGGAGGGACAGCTGTGATTAGCACACATGCCCTTCATGTGCTCATCAGACTGCTCCTTCACCATCGCCATCTCTTCCTGAGGTGCGCCCACTCTGACTTCTGATTGCCACTTCCACCAAACTCAGCCCAAATTTGTCACTTTAAGATTTTACCATGTGCCTACATCTAAAGGTCACTTACAATTTTTCTGTCCTTTAAAAAGACATGGACATTTCCTGATTCCTAGATTTCTGGATCCTCCTTCAGTATATGATACTCTATTACCTCCTCCTTAAAATGTTTTGGAGTCCCTTGCCTTGCAGGACGCACACTTTTCTCACTATTTAGACAAACATTTTGTTCTAGTACCTAAACTATCATCATTGCTTGCCTGAATTGCCAGCATTCAGCAGGATCTTAACTGGATTCCCTGTCTTCCCTCCTTGATCCATCCATCCATCCATCACAGCTAAAATGCAAATTTGTTACCCCTCAATTTAAAACTCTCCAAGGTTTCCCATTAGCTCAAGTCCAACACCCCTTAGGACAAGAGACCCTCCATCAAAAAACAAGAAACAAACATACAAACAAACAAAAAGCAAGCAAAGAGGTGGAGAGGCCCTGAGCTGGATCACCCCTTCTTACATTCCTACTGTGCTCAAAGCCCAGGGCCCTGGGTACAAAGCAGCTCCTAAGTGTTCCATATTTAAGCTTAGAAAAGGCTTCCATAAATCCCTTTCTTGACAATTGACAAAGTATACATGGCTAAGAAGTACCATCATAAAGAAAACCTATCTTTTAATTTTTATGTAAAGATTTGGGGCCAGAAGAAGGCTTTCCTCTGAATATCAGCCCTAAGGGAAAGCTGGGGAAATCCTGGTGTTTGGACTCACCACCTTAGGCACTCAAAGTCCACTTTGCTATAATGGTCACTGCATTCCCTTCAGAGAGTAAGAAAGCAAAATAAGTGGTGTTTCTAGAGCCTGTATTTGCAAAGGCTTGTAGAGAGAGGCACTGAGCTAAAATTACTGCAATTGCCAAAAACAGGCATGTTGAGGGTGACCAAAATGTTGAGGAATTTCGAGGTTAAACTTTCTTATGAAATGGGTTGTGATGTATATTCTGCCTCATCTCAAGACTTTATTAACATGATGGTCACAGGTGCACAGCCCCAGCTCAGCTTCATGGTGTCTTGACTGCCTGTGTCGCTGTCCTGACTCCACTACTTTTGAGCTACCTGATCTTGGGTTACTGAACTTCTGTCAGCCTCCATCTCATCTGCTAAATGTGGCTATTCAAAGGACCTGCAACGCTCAAGTTGTGAGGACACCTTGTTCTCACATGAAATAATGTATGTGAAGAACACTTAGCTCAGCATTGGGGCTGGAGGAAAATTCGAGGTGCCCAGGTAGGCAAAATATGTCCTACAAATACAGTATATGGATGGAGGGGATGAATACAGGAGCAGAATGAAGAAACAACTCAGTGGTGGGCAGAGGCAGAACCAGCAGAGGCAAGAATAGAATAAGGGATAAACTATCACTTTGCTAACAC
The DNA here is from genome assembly GCF_032452875.1 of Bos javanicus. NCBI lineage: Eukaryota > Metazoa > Chordata > Mammalia > Artiodactyla > Bovidae > Bos > Bos javanicus. Next base: position 21,207,285 of record NC_083888.1, on the reverse strand, counting down.
TTAAAGAAAAGTCAGCATAGAGTCAGGAGCCTGTAACTCCTGCACATACTCCCTTCTTAGTAACAGGTTTGACATCCCTGGGGCTTGTCCAAGAAGCAAGGTGAAAAGCAGCAGATACATCCAAGAGGGCTCATTCATGCCATTTATTCCAACAATCACCCTCTTTAAAGAGACAACTTACCGGTTCTTTATCCCTCCCCTTATGCTGAAACCAGTTAGAAGGCATTCATGAATGTGCCCACAGCACCACGATGGACAGTTCTCCGGATCAGTTAGAATAAATACTGCTGGGAGGATTACTCTTCCTCCCGGGCTATCAAGGCCACCAGTGCCGCCCGCACGTCTTCTGCCTGGGCTGGGGGCAGCAGACATTCTCTGATGAGGGCCAGAGCTGCCGCCTCGGTCAGGCTGCTGAAGTCTTGGGCCGTTTTGACCGGGAGGTGCCCAGCCAGTTCACAGAGGGCAACGTTGAATGCCTCACCTTCCTTTATCCCAAAGCTGGGCCTCCGGGGCCACAGAATGACCCGGACTCCCGAGAGAGCTGAGGAAGATGTCGCCTTTCCAGGTGGGGCCCCCCGAGTGACAAACAAGTTATGCGCAATCTCACAGTCAGTCAGGTAGTCAGTGGCACGACACACCCTGCTTATCAAGGCTTCCAAGTCAGGTCCTGGCCTACTGGTGTAAAAGAGGAAGCCAGGAGCTGGGAGGGCCTGGAGCACATGCAGACGGCCCCGAGGGTCCAGGGGTTCACTGGGGGCCCCCTCCACGGGTAGCCGGTGGGCCAGGTAGTAGCCATGCAGGTGGAGGTGGTTCACTGAGGCCAGGCCACCCAGGCTGTTGAAGCCCACACGGAAGCCTGGGTGTGAGCTCAGCAGTACAGCCTCGACCCCGGCCCGCAGCGCCCCAGGCAGCAGGCGCTGGGGGAGCCCTCGGGCAGGTTCGGGCACCAGCAGCACATGGCCCCACTCCAAGGGGCTGACGTTGATCACCACCAGGATGTCCTCTTGCTGGACAGTGCCGGAGCAATCCTGCTTCCGGTGCAGACGAAAAAGGACCTCTCCTGGCCGGATCTGGTTGAAGTTAAACTGTTCGGGGTCAAACTCCTGCCTCACGCTCTTGATGTTCTGGGGGCACCTTCTCTGCACACCCCGCTCCACGTTCAGCTGAGCCACAAAACCCACGGTCCCAGGGAGGGTTTGGGTCGGCAGCTCCCCCAGTGGGTAGCGGAACAGCCCCAGCTCCATCCGCTGCCTCCAGGCTGAGCAGAGGGCAGAGTCAAAGTGAGACAATGGCGGCGTGTTCAGGAGGCTGAGCGCGCCCCTTGGCCACTGAACCCCTTCCATCATGAGTTCCTCCTGCTCATAGACAAAGTCAGGAATGCCCTGCCCTTCCCAGTCCTCCTTGTTTGGAGGCAGCAAATAGGAAGTTTCATTTGAAGCATGTGGAATAGCCATGGGGCTGACCTGAAACAATCATAAGGTGAAAAATACATGATGCCATCCCATTTCTAAAGATTTTTTAATAATAAATTCACTACTTTTTACTTATGTATTTTTATTTTTTTAAATCTTTTTTGGGGGTTTCCCTGGTGGCTCAGATGGTGAAGAATCTGCCTGCAATGCAGGAAACCTGGGTTCCATCCCTGGGACAGGAAGATATCTTGGAGAAGGAAATGGCAACCCACTCCAGTATGCTTGCCTGAGAATTCCATGGACAGGAGAGCCTGGTGGGCTACATACAGTCCATGGGGTTGCAAAGAGTCGGACACACTGAGCAACTAACACACACACAAAGTACTTTTATTTACTTATTTGGCCGTGTGGGGTCCTAGCTGCAGCACAAGCGGTTTTCCATCTTAGTTGTGGCGTGCGGGATCTTTAGTTGCGGCATGTGAGATTTTTATTTGTGTTATTTATTAATGTATTTGGCTGTGCCACTCAGCTTGCAGGATCAGTTAGTTCCTCGAGCAGGGACTGAACCTGGGCCATGGCGGTGAAAGCCCAGAATCCTAACCACTAGCCCACCAGGGAACTCCCCTATTTTAATTTTTAAATAAACTTTACTCTTTGTTCTAATTACAAAAGTAATATATGCTTTTGGTAAAATATTTTGAAAACACAGAAATCACTCATAATTCTATCACCTGCAGGTTAGCATACATTTTTGCTGAATTAAAGATATAAATTACATTCTTTCTCTTTCTAAAAATTACACATAATGAATAAATTTTCCTAATGGAGAAAAGAAATACAGATAAATTACAACACTTATTCCAATGCCCAGGGAAAAATCACAATTTATATATGTAGCTTCATATTCATATGTAGATAGATCTTGATTTTTTTTTTGGCCATGCCATGAGGCATGCAGGATCTTAGTTCCCCAACCAGGGATCAAACTCATGCCCCCTGCATTGGGAGCACAGTCTTAACCACTGGATTACCCGGGAAGTCCTGGAACTTGTTTTTTTTTTTAACTGATCTTTAACTCTTGTACATTTAGGTTTTTCTGGCTTCTTACTACCATATACAGTGTTGTGATGGATATCCTGTGTATCTATCTTTGCAGATGCTTTTATTTTCATTTAAAATAAAATCTTAGTTGACCATGGGTTCAGAAGAGGCTCGTGGCTCAGGCTTTCAATACACAGTCTGGCAAACTGCCCTCCAGAAAACGGCACCAGAGCCCAGTGCCTGAGAGTGGCCACGGCTTCAAAGCTTACTACTCCTTTCACGGGAAGAGCGTTTCCACTGTTGTGCAGTAATTCCAAATGGCCATGCATACACCCACCTGGGTGAGGATGGCCAATCATAAGTGCCCAGGGCCAATCCTTTAAGGTGGAAACAGGTGTCAGTCTTCATCTCCACTGGGTCCCTGAAGCCCAGGGGACCAAAGGGGTCAGGGACATGACCTGCTGTTAGCCCACAGGGGACTTCAGAAGGAAGCTTACCTCAGTTGAGTCGCCAGCACAAGCTTGGGTACCCTCAGCTCTGCTGGTCCAGGAACTTTACATTAATAAAACAGAAAAACATGCAAAACAATGTTTTGTTAAAAGTCAAGCTGAGTTTAATGGGTATAGAATTTCAGTTTTGTAAGGTAAAAATATTCCAGAGATTGGCAACACAATAATGTGAATATACTTAATACTACTAAACTGTACACTCAGAGATGTTTAAGATGGTAACAGTACTGAACTGTACACTTAAGAGATGGTTAAGATGGTAACACGACTGAACTGCACACTTAGAGATGGTTAAGATGGTAAAACTTTTGCATTTTTTACCACAGTAAACATTTTTTTTTAAACTTGAGCTTAAATTTTATACTTTAATTTACTAAGCATAAAAATTTATGCATAATTTACTAAGCATAAGTAAAATATAAAGTCTTAAATTATTTTATTAAAAGTGAGTCTAGGACACTTCTCCAAAGATATACAAATGGCCAACAAGCATATGAAAAGATGCTCAACATCACTAAGTAAGGAAATAAAATCAAAATCACAATAAGATACCACCTGACATTCTTTAGGATGGCTACTATCAAAAACAGAAAATAACAGGTGTTGGCAAGGATATGCAGAAATTGGACCCCTTAGACACTACTGGTGGGAATGTAAAGTGATACAGTTGCTATGGAAAACAGTAGAGCAGCTCCTCAAAAAAATAAAAATAAAATCACTATGTGATGCAGCAGTTCCACTTCTGGGGGTATATCCAAAACAACTGAAAGCAGGGTCTCAAAGAGGTATTTATACACCCGTGTTCAGGGCAACAGTAGCCAAGAGGTGGAAGCAACTTAAGTATCCATCAATAGATAAATGGATAAACAAGAGGTGGCCTATACAGGCAATGGAATGTTATTCAGCCTTAAAAAGAAGGCAATGCCAACACAGGCTACAACATGGATGAACCTTGAGGACTTTGTGCTAACTGAAATAAGCCAGGCACCAAAGGACAAGTTATTTATGATTCACTTATACAAGGGACCTAAAGTGCTCAAATTCTGGGATTTCCCTGGTGTCCAGGGGCTGCAACACTGCGCTCCCAATGCAGGATGCCCAGGCTGGGTCCCTGGTTGGGGAACTAGATCCCACATGCCACAGCTAAGACACAGTGCAACCAAATAAATAAATTAACTTAAAAAAAAAACGCTCAAATTCATAGAGACAGAAAGCAGAATGGTGGTTTCCAAGGGCTGGGGGGAGGGGGAAAGGAGAAACTGTTGTTTAACGTGCGCAGAGTTTCAGTTTTGCAAGAAAAAAGTTCTGGAGACTGGGCTACCAAATAATGTGAATATACTTAATACTCCTGAACTATACACTCAGAAATGGTTAAGGTTTTAAAGTTTATGCTACACTTTTTTTTTAAACCGAATTTTTAAAATGTCAGGATGGTAAATTTCATGTTATGTGTATTTTGCCACAATTCAAAACAATTTAAGTGATTCTCAAAATAGATTTAAGAAATCCAACAATTTGCTGAATTAAACCTAAGTAGGATGTCATCACTGACTCAATGGACATGCATTTAAAAAAACTCCAGGAGATAGTGAAGGACAGGGAAGCCTGGCATGCTGCAGTCCACAGGGTGACAAAGAATTGGACACGACTGAGCGACTCAACAACATTCACTTAAGTGTCTCTCATTCATTCATTCAGAATCAACCCATTTCAATTCCACTGTTGACATTCTAGGGCATCTCTTCTGTGCACCCTGGTCCATGTTCTGCTGAGCCACAAAATCAAAGTATTTAGGAAGTAACTGCTGTGTATGAGGCAATGAAGACATGGTAGCAAATAAGGAGAACCAAGTCCATATCCTTAGGGAACTTACATCCTGGGATGAAGTTAGATGATAAGCAAAAGGAAAACATTAACTACCTGTGGTGAAAGCATTTTGTGGGAAACAAGTCATAAAACAGGGGGTGACTAAGCGGTGGGGTCAGGGCATCCCACTTCCATAAGAGGGATGTGACAGCTGAGCTAAGACAGGAAGGATAAGAAGAGGCCTACAATGAAGAGCTGAGTGTACTCCAGGCAAAAGAAACCCGAAGTCCAAGGCCACGAATCTTGCAGGCAGCTGGTTGGCCTGTTCTAGGAACAGAAAGGAGGCAATGTTACTGGGGTATGGCCAGCAAAGGGGAAAGGACCCCCCAACCAGTGAAGCTGGAGAGGAAAGCGGAGGCCAGATTAGCTGCAGGGCCTTATGCATCATGGACAGGAACTTGGATTCTATTCTAAATGGAGTAAGAAATCACTGGTAGGTTCTAAACAGAAGGATCATTTGGTATTTTACTTTTTGGCCACACCACACAGCATTCTGTGGAACTTCTCTGACCAAGGATTGAACCCAGGAAGTCCAGGACTGTCTGATATTTTATAAACTTTTTTCTGTTATGCGGAAAATGGATCGTAGGGGAGCAAAGGGGAAGCAGAGACCACTGTGGAGGCCACTCTGGTGGCCAAGTGAGCAGTGAGGTGACTGGACAACAAAGATGGCAACAGAGTTAGGAGGAGGTGGGGATATGGGTCATGTTTTAAAGACAGAACCAACAGGGCCTGCTGACAGGCTGACTACAAGACTAAGGGAAAAGGAAGAACTGGGAGTGACTCAGCTTCAGGAACCAGGCCCTGCAGTGGCATTTACAGAGATGGAGAGGGTGGAGATGGGGTGTGGGCAGGAACAGGTGACTAAAGGAAGGGAGAGATCAAAAGATCAGTTTTCATTACTGAATTTGAGATGTCGCCTGCGCATTCAAGAGAAGTGGTGCAGGCAGCTGGACAGTCAAACCTGGAGGTCAAGGTTGAAGTCTGGGCTAGAAATTTAGAATAACATTAAGTAAGACCCAGGGGCTAGGACCAAGAATCCAGAGCCAAGATGGTACCAAAAGACTAAAAATATGAGTAAAGATATATCAGTCAACAGAATCAATAGGAAGTGGGTATGGCAGTACTGATATTTAAGTGAAAGAATAGAAAGAAAGAATTGAAGTCGCTCAGTCGTGTTTGACTCTTTGCGACCCCATGGACTGTAGCCGGCCAGGATCCTGAGTCCTTGGGATTCTCCAGGCTCCAAGAAAACTGGAGTGGGTTTCCATTTCCTTCTCCAGGGGATCTTCCCAACCCAGGGATGGAACCCAGGTCTCCCACACTGCAGGCAGACTCTACCATCTGAGCCACCAGGGAAGATATTCAAGTGAACTAAGAGGCAAAAAAAAAAAAAAAAAAAACTAGAAATAAAGAGGAATATTTGAGAATAACAAATCATAGTGACCAGGTGACAGGACTGAATCTTCATAGGAAAACCAGGAGGAAGGGAACACAGGTCCCAGGTCTCTACTCTGCCAGGCATGGGCTGGGGATTTTCCAAGTTTAATTAGGTGACCCTCACAACAAGCCTGTGTGGTGGGTATCATCCTGGCAGGAAGGTGAGAGATCTGATTTTGGAGGCTAACAAGATATTTGAATTCTGACTCTTCCATTCACTAGGGATGATGTGACCTTGAGCCCCTAGAACAAAACCCATTTCCACAGCATGGGCTCTGGGCTCTCAAGGCTTAGCTGTGCCTCCCCTCACCTCCTCTCAGACCACTCTTCCCCACACCTACTCTGCTCCTCACTCTTCCTAAACCTGTTCCTGCTCAAGGCTTTGGTGCTTTCTGTTCTTTCAGTCTAAAATACCCTTCTCCCAGAGTGTCTTCACACTCCTGTCTCATTTAAGCCTCACAGCAAACAGTACCACCTCAGACATGGGCTTCCCCGGTGGCTTAGGGAAGCAAACAGGAAACTGAGGTTCTATCCCTGGGTCAGGAAGATCCCCCGAAGGAAACAGCAACCCACTCCAGTATTCTTGCCTGGGATATCCCATGGACAGAGGAGCCTGGCAGGCTACAGTTCATGGGGTCACAAAGAGTCGGACCTGACTTAGCAATTAAACCACCACCACCTCAGACACACCTTGGTGGCCACACCATCTAATGTCTCAAGGGAAAGAGGAAGAGGGAAATAATACGACAAGCAGGGAAAGAAATGTCTTGGAAAACAAACACCAGGAGCTATTTTTAAATCAGCCACTCAGTTTTATCACTGTTATCAAGGGTTCATTGAACACAGAAGGACAATATGTTAAGCAAGCTCACCAGGGACTGCTAAATGACTCAGAATGCTGATTTAATAATTTATAATGAGAAACATGGCAAAGAGCACAAAATGTTCTTGGTGGCTGGTTGTTATAGGCCTTCCTCCATACAAAAATTTACCAGGAAGCAAAATTATAATCAAAAGATTGTTCAATGAAGAAGGGTTCAAAGTCAAGTGAGGTGGCTGAGCAATCTTCATGACAGCTGGCCACTATGGCGGGGCAGTGTCAAGTCCCACACCTTCACCATGAAAAGATGCAGTCTCACCCTGAAGTCCAAGGATGTGCACTCACTGGTTGGTGTTCTGTCTTCTTAGCCTAGCAGAGGAGACACTGTGACAGCTTCTTGTTCGTTGAAAGTGCGACTTGCGATCCCATGGACTATCCAGTCAATGGAATTCTCCAGGCCAGAATATTGGAGTGGGTAGCCGTTCCCTTCTCCAGGGGATCTTCCCAGCCCAGGGCTCAAATCCACGTCTCCTGCATTGCAGGCGGATTCTTTACCAGCTGAGTCACCAGGGAAGCCCAAGAATACTGGATTGAGTAGCCTGTCCCTTCTCCGGGGGATCATCCGACAGAAATCAAACCGGGGTCTCCTGCATTGCAGGCAGATTCTTGTTTGTTGCCTTTTATTAAATGAAGACCAACTCCTTCTTGGACAGGAGTCTACTGTCAAGAGACTACACTCCAGTCGCTTTGACTGGCTTTGGTGTTCCCACTGCTCTGTAGCCTCTACTTTCTGGAAGGTAATATTTCCACAGTGGTGGGACTCACAGGTTGATACAATGAGTCTTACTAAGTCATTCTCCAATGATCACCTTATCATTATTGAGTGCTGGGAAAATTAAAGTTACTCAGCAAAAGCATTCACTCAACAACTGCCACACCTTGTGTCTGAAAATCATGATTCCCACAGCTCCTCATGGAGCTTGCAGTCTAGCGGGAGAAAAAGACATTAATCCAATCATCACACGTGTAAATATAGATGGCAAACATGACAGACGCTGTCAAGGAAAGCACTGGATCCTCTGTGAGTGTAATATAGATCCTTAATCTAGTCTAGGAAATCAGGGAAGGATTCCCTGAGGATAAGATGGAAGAAGAATGGAGAACCCATAATGGCTGAAACCCAGAAAGCCTGAGGAGACTGGCAGAGAGAGAAAGAGAGGTTGAACTCGAATTATAGGGGGTTGGTTTCGGTATTTAACTCCTTAATGGTTTTAAACTGACATGCTCATATTTAGACTTTACAAAGATCAGCTAGTGGAATGAATTAAAAGAATCAAGAACTATATTTTGTCTGTTATACCGTATTAAAGTAGAAAACAACAATAAAAAATAATGAATCTCACTATCTCCTCCACTCGGTAGCTTGTAACCCCTATCTTTCGGAATACTCATTCATGCATGCATCCAGTACAAACTGAGAGCGAACCGTGCATATGCCAAGCATTGTCTTAGGGGTTGAGAGGAGACAAGAGCAAATAGTTCGTTTCAATTCCTACTCCCCCAGTATGCAGTCTGGGAGCAGGTCACAGGGCAGCATGCAGGCTGGGGAGAGGAGTACAGCAGTGGGGATCCTTGAAAAGAGCCTTAGAATGGAGCCACCGCTTTTTAAAAGCTCGAGTCTAGACAAGTCTCTAGACTTGGTGGGTTCCATACCTAGGCTGGAAGATCCCCTGGAGGAGGGTATGGTAACCCACTCCAGTATTCTTGCCTAGAGAAGCCCCATGGACAGAGGAGCCTGGCAGGCTACAGTCCATGGGGCCGCAAAGAGTCGGACACGACTAAGCACGGAGGAGGGTATGGTAACACACACCCCCCCCCCCCCCCCCACCCCCCCCCCCCCACCCCCGTGAGCCTTTATTTCCCGCTTTGGAAAACGGTAACTCACCTTGCAGAGATTTAAGAATTGAAGCTAATTATGCACAGCGCTTGGGACCTGGTGGGCCCTCAATAAACAGCCTTAGCAGGCAGCAAGGTTATGGTTATTTCTGCAGACGTGACATGAGGGTTCCAAATAGTACGGCAGGTGACGAATGGCAACGTCCGGGTGGAAAAGCCCTCGATGGGCAGAGATGGCAGCCGACCGCCTCGGGCCACTCAGCGAGCCACGAGGTTTCTCGGTTATCCCGGCTCCAAACACTCTCCGGGCTCCGACCAAGGCCGCCACCCCCGACACCCCCGACACCTACTGCAGGTGAGGCGGACACACCGCGCGACTACCCCCAAACTCCTACCGGGGCCATCGCGGGGTCGTGGCGCCCTCAACGCATGCGCGGCCTGCACGCCAGCGCGCGAAGACGGCCCGGCCCGGCCCGCCCACCCTGGAGGCGGGGCCGTGATGCCTGGGCCCCGCCCCGGAGCGTCCGGCCCCGCCCCGGGCCCCGCCTCCAGCTTGCCAGGGACCGCCCGGAGCCAGGAGCCAACCGGCCGAACCGGGCTGGGAACGCCTGGGAGCCTTAAGGAGGGGGCGGGCCCGGGGGCGGTGGCCCCAGGAGCGGTTGCCGCGGGCACCGGGTGGTGACGCGACCCGAGGGCGGAAGTGAGAAAGTTGCCAGCGTCCCGAGACAAGTTGGCGGAGTTGTGTGCGAGCGGCAGCGATGGGGGGTTCGGGCAGTCGCCTATCCAAGGAGCTGCTGGCCGAGTACCAGGTGCGCGAGACGCCGGTCCCCAGGGAGTTTGCGCGCGGCCTGCGCTCGGGAGAGGACGGTCCCCGAGCCGCGGCCGGGCGGGTGGGCGCGGCCTCTGGCCCCGGGCGGCCTGCTGACCCTCCTCTCTCGTTTTGCCTTCCAGGACTTGACGTTCCTGACCAAACAGGAGATCCTTCTGTAAGTGCTGTTTCGAACCTCACCTCCGGGATGCTCTCGGAACGGCTTCGGGAACGGGGAGGCTCCGTCTTACTGATGGGCAAACCGAGGTCCCGCCAGCGGGAGGGGCAGGGGCCTGCATGAGGCCAGCAGCTGAGCCGGAACTGGGGGCCGGAGCCCCGGGCCCTCGGCTGTGCCCTCTTGCCGGCACGCCCTCCCGTCTCGCGCCGGCGGCCCCAGCGGTGCACCGCGGAGCAGCCTCCAGCCAGAGTTGGGTGCTCTTTGACCCCGCTCCCCTGGCTTCTGCAAAACGGAACTTCCTGCCCCAGTCCGGCCGAGACTGCTGTAGTTCTGGGCTGCTTTGTCTGCTGGAAAAGCCAGAGAAACCTTGGGGAGCCCTTTGGCTCCTCCTTTATCTGAATACTACCGTAACCGTTAACGCTTACTGAGCATTTCCCATGCTCTGCTGAAGGGTTGTCTACGTTTCCTTTGTAACCCTCACGAGGGAGGTATGGGGACAGTGAAACAGTCGGATGACTTGCCTAAGACGACATTCTTGAGTAAGAGGATTTGAACTGGGGCTGGAACCGCTTTCCTAGCCAGTTTTATGTGGCCGCACACCTGAGCAAGAAGGTTCCTAGGCTTCTCCTGGCAAAAAAGAATGCCAGTGGGAATGAGGTGGGGCCTAAGGGGTAGAAAGTTCAGGGTAGCTGCTTTGAGGAGCAGCGGGAGATTCCTGAAATGAAATGAGATTTCAATTTAGCTGTTTTTCACTTGCTCTTAATTTAAGACCAATTTCTGGCCCCTTCTCGGACCTCTCCACACCTGGGAGAGTCTTGAATCAGGGCCAAGCACAGTGCCTGGGACATGGGGTCCCACAGTAAACCTGCAAGGATGGACTCCCAGACTCCCTTTACTGTCTTGTGATGTATCTCCTCTTGCCTTAGATGTCCTGAGGGCTTAGCTCCTCAGCTGGTTCCTGATGGGTATTCAAGGCCAGGAGGGGGGATGTGATACACTTAGGGAAGCACACTAACAGGTTCTCTTCCTTCTGCCAGAGCCCACAGACGGTTCTGTGAGCTGCTTCCCCAGGAGCACCGGAGTGTGGAGGAGTCACTGCAGGCTCGAGTGTCCTTGGAGCAGATCCTCAGCCTTCCAGAGCTCAAGGTGCCAGCCCCCCTAGCCTCCCTCTGCTACTCCTTCTGAGGTCACATGGTCACTGCTCCCCATTCCAGTCTTCTCTCTGTTTCACCCTAAGTTCCTGGGTGCTTTATCAAGGTCATCCGGGGGAGTTATATAGTAATAGAAGGATGTTTTGCACACTGGGATCCTCAGACATATTCTTGGAGGTTCAAAGTTGTGTCCTTTAAGAGGAGTTGAATTACCTTATTGAAGTTTGAGAAAGTCTATTCCAGAGGCTGATTGCCTTTCCATAGGGCTGCTGTGAAAATTTTTATGCAAAGGCCCTGGCCTATAACACAGTAATTGCTCAATTCAATATTTGTGTTTTAAAATAACCAGCTCATCTTGTTCTCTTTGCTTAGGATGCCTTCCTCTTCCTTACTTCTCTGCTCCTGGGCCTGCCTTTATTAGGTTAAGCTCTGATGCCCAGAAAGCCATTTCTGTCTCTTCCCCAGTGGGGTCATGGGTCCTCCTGACTTCTATACTGGCCCGAGTGGTGATGGTTCTCCCCTGAGAGGCTGAACTGCTCCCTCCAGTTTCCTGGTGGCGTTTGAATATGTGATTTGGGGTGCTTCGTGTGTGGCGTTCACAGAAGGCTTTCTTGCTTAGGCCAACCCCTTCAAGGAGCGAATCTGCAAGGTCTTCTCCACTTCCCCGAGCAGAGACAGCCTGAGCTTTGAGGACTTCTTGGACCTCCTCAGTGTGTTTAGTGACACAGCCACCCCAGACATCAAGTCCCACTATGCCTTCCGCATCTTCGGTAAGGAGCAGGGGGCCGGGTGGAACACCAGCCTCTCTGACGTGGTCTTTGTGGAGATGCCTGAGGGCTCAGGGAGTCACGAGCTGGGTGCTCATCCCGACCACCTCCTTTTGGGCTTCCTGTGTCTGATTTCTAGACTTTGATGATGATGGAACCTTGAACAGAGAAGACCTGAGCCAGCTCGTGAACTGCCTCACGGGAGAGAGCGAAGACACACGGCTCAGTGCTTCAGAGATGAAGCAGCTCATCGACAACGTGAGCAGTAGTGGCGGGTGGGCTGGGCTGGGGAGCAGGTGGGGAAGGCTTGGGCTTTGGCCTTGAAGCTTCCCCTTTCCAGATCCTAGAGGAGTCTGACATAGATAGGGATGGGACCATCAACCTCTCCGAGTTCCAGCATGTCATCTCCCGCTCACCAGATTTTGCCAGGTATGACTGTGGTCTTCACCTGCTGCACCAGGTCTGGGATGTTATTTCTGGAGGTGGTCCCTGGGGTAGGAAAAGGCCTCCTGCTTCCTCTGAATATATTAGAAGGGGACTCACTTCTAGAAAGGACTCACTGCCCATTCCAAGGGGTCTTGGGGGAGGGGTAAACTTAAGGTTTAGTCCCTACCCTCCTCTTTCAGCAGAAAGCCCTAACACGCTCTTCTCTTGTTCAGTTCCTTTAAGATTGTCCTGTGACGGGAGCCACAGCATGTGCAGCAGCACCCTGTTGAAGAATGTCCACTGCTGAGCTGTGGTCATGGTTACCCCTGTGTTGTCAGCGCCGGCCAAGCTGGCCCAGCCTGGAGCTGGCACTGAGCAGTCTTGCCCGGGGCTGTGGAGGGCCCTCCACGTCAGGGCCTTTCCCCTTCTCACTGTCATCGCTCTATTTGTGTTTCTACTAATCAATAATAAAGGTTTAGAAATTTTGAGCCTTTGTGCAACACTAGAATTACTGATGTGAAGGAGTGGACTTATATATATATATGAGCCCTCGGTCACCCTGGGGATAAGTAGGATTTGAAGGGGATGGCTGATGGCTCATATGGTGAAGAATCTGCCTGTAACGCAGGAGACCCAGGTTCAATCCTTGGATCAGGAAGATCCCCTGGAGTAGGAAATGGCAACCCACTCCAGTATTCTTGCCTGGAGAATCCCACGGCCAGAGGAGCCTGGTGGATTACGGCCCATGGGATTGCAAAGATTTGGACACAACTGAGCGACTAAGCATGCAGGCAAAGAAGGAGACAGCAGGAAGTCAGACTATCTGCCCGTCTCACCCTCCCTTGTGAGGGGATATGAAGAGGAGCATGAGGGGTGGAACTCTTGTATCCTGATAGTGGTGGTGGGTACATGAACTTCTACATGTGTTAAAACTCATAGACCTGTGTACTAAAAGAAAAAAGGTCAGTTTCACTGTGTGATCATTTGAAAAATAAAAATGCTTTTCAAGTCAAAACAAGAAAAGCCAAGACCTTTTCCCCTGTACCCCATCCCTGAACCGAACCAGGGGTGCAGAGTAAAGGGACTGAAGTAAACAAATCCTCTCTCCTACCCACTTTACAAACCTGGCTTGGGCTTCCCTGGTGGCTCAGTGGTAAAGAATCTGCCTGCCAATGCAGGAGACATGTGTTTGATCCCTGATCCTGCAAGATCCCACATGATGCGGAGCAACTAAGCCCATGCACACAGCTCCTGAGCCCATGCTCTAAAGCCCACGACCATGAGCCCTAGAGCCCACGCTCTGCAACAAGAGAAGTCACTGCACTGAGAAGCCCGCGTACCACATCTAGAGTAGCCCCCGCTTGCCACAGCTAGAGAAAAGCCTGTACAGCAAGGAAGACCCAGCATAGCCAAAAATAAGCAAAAAAAAAAAGAACCTGGCTCCGTGGGGAGATGTGGTCAGCCAGGCTGGGCTGGTGTTAGCCCACTAGCACCTGAAAGAGGCGGCCTAGAACCTCCCAGAACTCAGAGAACTGGACCAACCTCAAAAAGCAACAGTCCTTTAAGAGGAAGGGCCCAGGATTCAATTTCAATTCTTTAGATTTTATTAAAAAAAAAAAAAGTAAAGTGCATTTTTATTAAAAAAAATATATATATAAAACCCACATAAACTCAACGGTCCCTGTGCTGGGCAGTTATCAGTGGTGCACGGGCTTAGTTGTCCCTTAAGAGTAGAGGTTGTAAGGTGTAGGATGAACTAGGGGCTGGGTTTGAAGGCCAGGGCAGGTGTGGGAAAAAGGGACACAGGTTTGTAGGCTGGAGGAAGGCAGGCAACAGTCTCTTCCTAGAATTCTGAGGGATGATGTTCATCGTCATAGACTCTTCTGGACTGGCGCTGCCCTGTCGCTCTAACGTGGCTGCAGCCTGATACAGGCTGGAAAAGTCCAGGAGGAGGTGGGCCTGAGCCCAGGGCCTCAGAAGGGCTGCCGGGCCAGTGTGGCCCTCTGGTCCCTGAGGTGACAGGATGATGGCTGCAAGGACGTGGCCAGCGGGGGAGGCTGGACCCCTTGGAGCCCAAGCTGGGCCCGTCTCTGCAGTGAGCAGGGGCAGCCTGTGACAGCAGGGGAAGGCGGAAGAGGCCGGCTAGTGCGCCGTTTCCAGCTCTGTCTCACACAGCCACTTTGGATGCATCCTTCCAATCTGGAAGCTGGGAGCCGGGCACTGGGCTGGCCACATGTGTGGCGTCATCTTGCCTCTCTTTTCCTGTTTCACATTTTCGACTGTTTTTAAACAAAGGGCTCAGTTCACTTAAGGAGCATCTGCTCACTTGGGCAGGCCCCCATCTTCAGCTAGGACCCACAGGGACATGACCATCTGGGGTGGAGGATGGGGGGGCCTTGCTACTTGGCAGCGGGCTCTGTCGCTCCTGAGGGCTGCACACCGCGGCTTCTTCCACGAGGAGGGGCAGAGGTCCAGCCAACCAGCTCTGAGCACTCGGGGCCCCAGAGGGAGGCCGCCTCCAGAAGTCTGCTCTCACACTACCGAGTCCCGGATCTCAGAGCCCAGGCGGACCCGGGGCCGGGGACATGTCGGGGACACCTCCACAAAGCTGTCCTGGACGCTCAGTGGCCTCTTCTCTGACTCCGTGAAGACGCGGGACCTCTGGAAGCTGTCCAACAGGGCCTGGTAGCCTTGGTGGTCCAGCGGGGTGCTAGGGGGGCCCACGCCGTTGAGCGGCTGGGTCTCAGGCGGCAGCACCACTGGGCGGGTCTTGGGGTGCACACTGGCACACTCCCCCTGCTTCAGGAAGACCTTCATGCCGCCGCGATGCCGGTAGAGGAAGAATAAGATGAGGAGCACCACGGCGAACACGAAGAGCACACACATCACCAGGAACTCCGTCCAGTACGACTTGTCCATGCGCCAGCTGGCCTTGCCGCCCGCCGGTGCGCTCACCCGAGACGTGTTGATGATGATGCTCCGGTCCTCACTGCCAGCCGCCTCATCCTCCACCACCTTCGGGCAGTAGCTGGCCTCCAGCTGCTGGATGCCTCCCTCCAGCGACCAGCACTGGAACAGCCCCAGCTCCTGCTGGCTGCCCACCAGCAGCAGGTCCCCGGTGGCCAGCACGCGGAAGGAGGCCGAGGCATTGATGGGGGCCCCATTGTGCAGCCAGAACCGGGTCGCCAGGTTGGACAGGAGCGGGCAGGCCAAGGTGTTCACCGTGTGGGGCTGGAAATGAACCTGCTCACAGGGCTTCTCACCTGCAGGCAGAAGAGGCACAGTTCCCGGTCAAGGGGGCTGGTGTCTCCGCTCGCCCCAGGCTCACTCACCCACCTCCCTCCAGGCTGTGCACCTCGTGGCTATAAGGGCAGCTTGGGGACTTTGGGGACTGTGGGTCTCACTTGCCAGGACCCTGCTTCCGGGGCCAGAGGGATGAGCAAGTGAGGAAAGGCATTTACGCCCATCAGTGGCTGGAGGAGCCTGCCAGGCAGACTTGGCCCTTGCCTTTCCGCCACCTTTTGGTGGGGACCTTACCCTTTGGTACAAACGCCCGGATCTTGGAAGGGCTGCAGGCGTTCTTGGCACTGACCCCCTCGATGTCCTGGATCCATGGCCTGGGGACCAAAGAGAGTCTGGGATGGGCCAGGAAACCCCAACAGCCTGCATCTGCCCCCATCCTCCTCCGTGCAGTACGCACTGTCACACAGCCCTGCAGATGTAAGCCTGGGGAAGGGCTCAGGGACAACCAGGACCAAGGCAGGGGTGAAAGGCAGGCGGCCTCCCTTCGCAACTCCCCAGCCCACAGGCTCTGTAGACAGAGCTGGCATCTCCTCTGTCTACACAGTATTTACTTCATATTAAAGTTGCTGTGATAATTCCTTAATCACAAAAGCAGAGTGAGTCCCTAGAGAACGTCTGGAAGGGCAGCCAAATCTGTACGTATTAACATATATCTGTCTCTTTTAAAGCAAAGCACAGGCACTGATTTAATTTTGGAAAACACAGAACTCAATCAAGCACAAACTCAACCGAATATTACAAAAGTCACAATCAGAGGCTTCCCTGGTAGTCCAATGGCTAAGAGTCCGAGCTTCCAATGCAGGGAGCCCAGGTTCCATCCCCGGTCAGGGTATTAGATCCCACATGCTGCAACTAAGACTCAGAATAACCAAATAAATACATAAGTATTAAAAACAAAACAAAACTTTATGGAGCTAAAATATAATTAAAAAAAACACAATTACCTATTCAACAATAAAGGTGGTATTTTTTGGAGTGTCCCTTCAGGTATACATATGTGTACACACACACACGTGATGTTTTAAAATATAAAACTGGAAACAGGTATGCCCTTGAGTGAAGTATAGACACTACAAATAGGACAGATCCAATTTTTACTTAAAATGTATGTATTTGGGACTTCCCTCATACTCCAGTGGTTAAGACCCTGAGCTTCCAATGCAGGGGGCCTGGGCTTGATCCCTGGTCTGGAAACTAGATCCCACATGTCACAACAAAGATCAAAGACCAACTGCAGCCAAACTTTTTTTTTTAGTTTTTAAAAAAAAAAGTATTTTTGTTCATATTACACATATTTGGAAAAATCTGGGAGGATATATATTAAATCTAAGTCTCTCTAGGTTGTAAAATTTGGATAGTTTTTATTTTGTTTCTGCTTATCTCTATTGTCTAAGTTTTCTTAGACAAAATAAGTTATTCTGAAAACAATTTTTAATTGGTTTGTTTTTAGCCACGCCACTTTCGGGATCTTAGTTTCCTGGTCAGGGAATAAACCCTCGTCCCCTTCAGTGGAAGAGCAGAGTTCTAACCACTGGACCACCAGGAAGTCCCTTAATGGGTCTGTTAATGGATTGTTATGGAGCCCTTATTTTCTGTTATTTAACTACATTCATGTGCCAATTCACATTCTCCAGCAAATCTTTTCACAGCTATGACATTTTATACTAACTACCCAATCCTGTCCCTGCTTTACAGATGGGTAAGACAAACATAATTTACTGTCTGAGTTACAACTCTTTTGAGAGTCAGGAAGGGAGCTGATTAATAATTATCCCCAGGGCTTCCCTGGTGGCTGGCTCAGTGGTGAAGAATCCACCTGCCGATGCAGGAGATATCGGCTTCAATCCCTGATCCAGGAACGTCTCACCTACTGCGAAGCAACCTGTGCACCACAACTCCTGAGCCTGTGCTCTAGAGCCTGAGAGCTGTACTGAAGCCCACACTCTAGAGCCCATGCTCCCCAGCAAGAGAAGCCACTGCAAGGAGAAGCCTGTGCACTGCAATTAGAGTAGCCCCCACTCGCCACAACTAGGGCAAAGCCTGCATAGCAACAAAGACCCAGCATAGTCAAAAATAAATAAATACAATGATTAAAAAAAAAATGATGCCCAGACAGCGGACACAAATGAGGCTGTGTGGTGATTCCACAGAGGGTCTAAAGCAGAGACACTTGGAGGCAGGTGCGCCAGGAGGGACAAGGGGAAGGGGCCCAAACTAGCTCTTACCTGACGGCCACCTCTGGTTGGTAGAGGCTGACGGACGCACACCTCCAGCCGCTCCAAGCGCAGTAGGGGTCCCGGGCCAGGAGGCAGTCCCTGCAGCTCTGGTACAGGCTGCAGTTGGCCACAGGCACCTTGACTACGCTCGAGTGTGAGGCAGCGTACAGCAATCCCTGCAAGAGACACGCAGCATGGGAGGCAGGCCCCGGCTCCCACAGCTACACCCGGCTCCAGTGCCCCACAAAGCCACCTCCTGGGAGCCGCTTCTCAAGCACCTGCCCCTCCCCCCACATTCCGACAGCTCCTGTCGGAGCCTGGATCTTTCCACCCGACTGGGGCAGGAGGGCAGGGCACCCCAAGCCCACTGCCCAGACTCCCCTCTGTACTCCCTCTCTGCTCACCCTGTCGGCGTCCAGTTGCAGGTTCCGCACGGGCTGTCCTGCCGGGAAGACCTGGAGCTCTTCAATGATGTGCACCGCGGTGCCCACGCTCACCGCCTTGTGCACCCAGCCGTCACCTGCGATAAGGACATTGCTCAGGCCCTGTGAAGAGCCTGCCGCCCATGCCCCCTCGACCCCCAGCCCGCCTGCAGTGGGCACGCACCAGTGCCCAGGAAGAGGACGTCGTAGGTGCGGTTCAGGGCCAGCACACGGTGGACAGTCACATGCTGGTAGCGAGCCTGGGGCTGCAGCAGCAACATGCGGCCGCGGACCTGTCCGTCCATCAGGAAGTGGTCCTTGAGGAAGTTCAGCACGCGGTCAGGGAGCTGCAGTGACGAGTTGATCTTCCTCTCCCGGGCACTATTGGTGATGCACTGAAGGAGAAGGCGTTGGTTTGAGATGGGCGGCATTGGGGTGGCCAGCAGGATGGGTGTTCTACAGATCCCGCTGGGATTGCCACGCCCTGCCTCCCCAGTGGACAGCAGGGACTCCCCCACCCTCAGAAGCCAGGCCACAGCATGGCTCTCCAGTTCTGTGGAGCCGACACGCTTCTCTGCAGGTCTAAGGCTGTGGGGCCGTGGGCCCTGGCTGCCAGGGTTTCCCCATCTCTGCCCACCAACCACCTCTCCTTCCTGCCCATCCTTCCCCCACCCCCTCCCCTGGGCATGACCGCACTTTCTGCTCCTGTAGCATCCTTTCAGCAGGAAGTGACAGAGTTCCTTTCTCAAGAAGCCCTGGCTGAGCAAGGTGTCCCAGTGTAGGGGCCACAAGGGCGTCTGCAGTTAGTCTGCCATATCGCCAGAGGCTTCCTGGGCTTCCCTGATAGCTCAGGTGTTAAAGAATCCGCCTGCAATGCAGGAGACCCCAGTTCAAGTCGTTGGGTCAGGAAGATCCCCTGGAAGAGGGCATGGCAACCCACTCCAGTATTCTTGCCTGGAGAATCCCCATGGACAGAGGAGTCTGGCAGGCTACAGTCCATGGGGTCACAAAGAGTCGGACACGACTGAGTGACGGCACAAGGGTTCCTGATTCTCTCTGCCCTGGGGCATTCTCTGTAGCAGCTCCAAGAATTAACATCCCAGAGTGACCCTCAATCACTGAGGCCCAGCAGTTGGTAACAAACACCCCAGTGGGACGACGCTGAGATATACTCCACATAGCCTCCCAGGGCCCCGGGGCCTCAGCTCCAGGCACCCACAGCAGCAGCAGTGTGGCGACCCCCGCTTTCTTGGCTCCGCCCCTCCCTCCACAATCCTGTCCCCTCTTTGCTGCTTCCGGGGAGTAGCTCCCCTAGAAACTGCCAGCACCCATATCCTTGTCTCAAGGTCTGCTTTGTGAGAAGCCCATGAGGCTGGAGGGAAAGAAGAGAGGACCATTTGCCCACGGCCAGCCACTCAACAAGGAGCTCACGGTGGAGTGGGAGAGAGGCATGCTGCAGGCAGCGCTCTGATGGGACCGCCCTGCCCAGCCCACTGCCATCCTGATGTCCACGGTCACGTCGAACTTGCAAAGACAAGCAGCCCTGGGTTCTGCCCCCACTTTCAAGATGAGACAACAGGCTTAGAAAAAGCAAGCAAGCCCAGCACAGGGTGTGGACCCGTCCTCCCAGCACGCTGCCCTGCGGCAGGGAGCAGCACTCACCGCGCCCGGCCGGGGCGAGGGTACTGGGTGGGTCACTGTGTACCACTGCTGCGTCTCGCGGTTCACCTCCTTGTAGAAGCCGTTGAAGGTGGACTGCACGTCCTTCATGGTGAAGACACAGACGGCAGAGCCCTCCGTGGTCCCCCCGTTCCTACCGAGGAAGTTGGCTGAATGAGCCCCAGGAGCCTTGGGGTTCACAGTGAGGCCAGCCACGCACCCCTCACCCTGCCTGTTCCCAGCTAGGTCCCGGGGGGCGCACCACTGGGATGTGAAGACCCCGTAGAAGAGGGTGTCGGGCCAGTCCTCGGGGCGGGGCGTCAGCGTGAACATGTCCTGTAGCACGTTGAACGGGAAGCCGTCGTCGGGCCGCAGGCACAGCAGCTGTGCCTTCAGGAAGGACGTCCAGCGCTGCTGCAGGACGCGCCCGCCCCCTTCGTCGCCCTGCACCAGGGAGAGGGGCTGGGCTCAGGGGATGGCGCCTCGCTTCCCCTCCCCAGACACCAGGAAGGGCCCGACGGACACAACACCAGGCCTGAGCTCATCTCAAATCAAGAAGACAGGGCTTCGTCGCCCTGCACCAGGGGGAGAGGGGCTGGGCTCAGGGACGGCTCCTCGCTTCCCCTCCCCGGACACCAGGAAGGGCCCGACGGACACAACACCAGGCCTGAGCTCATCTCAAATCAAGAAGACAGGGGACTTCCCTGGTGGTCCAGTGGTTAAGACCCTATGCTTCCAGTGCAGGGGACGCTGGTTCAATCCCTGATGAGGGAACTAAGATCCCACATGTTGCATCCCATGGCCAATATATGTGTGTGTTTATGTGTATATATACATAGAGAGAGAGAGAGAGAGAGCACGCCTCCGGCTAGATCTAAATTTCACATAAACAATAAATTAAAAAAAAAAGACTTGAAGTGGCAGCCTTCAGTCCCCCCTTGCCAGAAGGCTGGCTAGGTAAATGACAGTGCTTCCCTAACTGCAAGGAGCCAGAAAAAGGACGAAGGGAATCTGTCTACAAACATGAAAAGACGTCACGATTTACTGCTGAGCAGAAAGGGAGGCTAAAGAGTTGCATTACAGTGTCTCTTTGTTTGCACATGGTTTTACACAAGACAAATATGTAAGTCTTTACATATGGGCAAAAGTATAAAGATTAGCAAGGAACATTCTAAATTGTTAACAGTGGTCACTTCTTGTGGAAGGATGAGATTTTAACACCGACAGTCACCATCTAGTGGTTGCTCAGCACATTTCCAAGCACCGTACATGCTGAACAGAGGCGGGAACTGAAACAGATTTCTCAGCAAGGAAATTGCCCAAGATCACACGACCCGCAGGGTTTGAACCCAGGCAGCTGGGCTCCAGCATCGACACTCTTAATCACCATACCAAGCTGCCTCTTTATCTTGTGATTTTTGTGTATACTTTGCTATGTTTTCACGTTTCTTTTAAATAAGAAAAAAACAGACATTTTAACTTAAAAGAAGAGAAGACTTCTCTGGTGGTCCAGTGGTTATGAATCTGCCAGCCAATGTAAGGGACACGGATTTGATCCCTGGTCCAGGAAGGTCCCACAGGTCGCAGGGCAACTAAGCCCGTGCACCACAACTACTGAGCTGCACGTTCAGCCTGGGCTCTGCAACAAGAGAAGCCACTGCAGTGAGAAGCCCGTGCACCTCAACTAGAGAAAAAGCTGCCGCTCAGCACAGCTAGAGAAGAGCCCGGGAAGCACTGAAGATGTAGCTCAGCCAAAAATTCAAGAAAAAAAGAGAAATGCCAGTAGCCAAGCTGTTCCTTCTGGAGGACAGGAGAAGGCCACAGACGTGGGGCCTCTAGGGTGGCCCAGCCCCCTCACCTTGCAGATACGGGCGATGCGGGACACCATGGTGTTCTCAAAGAATTCCAACTCCTGGCCAATCTCTCTGAAGAAGAAGTAGATCTTGTCATCGTCCCCTTCCGAGCTGCCCAGGCTCTCGGGAATGTAGGCTGAGGCCATAAACGCTGGGTCTGTGGGGGGGTCGGTGGGGAGCACCATCAGCCCAGCGATCCCAGACAGGCGAGACTGCTCTCTGGCCCTGCTGGGGGGACAGGGCCCCCTCCCTGGGGCCTGGGGACTGCCCACTGGGTGGGCGGCGGGAGGATTTCACCTTGCAGCCAGTTGAGGGAGGTCTCAGTCTTGATGGGGCGGAGGCTTTGGCTCCTGGAGATGGTCGGGTCACTCCCCTGGAAGCTGCTGACTGTTCCCGTGTACAGCTCGCCATCTGCCAAGAGAACATTTCCCATGGGAATGGGCCCTGGGCACAGCCCCTTCCCGCTCAGGGCCCACAGTGACCTGAGTGCGGCCCTTCTTGCTTGAGGAGAACAGAGGAGGGAATAAGAACTAAGAAGAGCCAAACTGAAAGCCGCCTGGGGTCGCCGCACCCCTGGGAACCAGCACGGCACCAACGACCCGGGCCCCCCTGCCTGCCCCGCCCCTCACTCACCAATCACTAGGGCCGTGGACTTGAAATTGGGGTCAAAAGGACAACGGCCCTTGCCATCTTCCAGGAGGATGTTGCCCTGCTTGTCCTGTGCGAGCGTGAAGTTCTCCACGTCCTGCAGGGGAGCAGAGCAGGGAGGTCAGGGCCACACCGGGGAGTGAGCGAGCTTGGCGGAAGAGCAGGGAGGTGTCCAGAGCGAGGGCAGTGGTCCAAGGGCCTCCTCCCGATCCTGGCCTCTGGGGCACAGTCCCTGCAGCGCCTTGCCATGACCCCTCACAGTGGCTGGCCCACGGGGCAGAGAAGAGGCTCAGACAGGCGACGTGAGCCAGGAAAGGACAGTGATGTGGTTCAAACCCAGGAACGTCTGACTCGGAACCTGGCTGCTCCGACTCACGCCCTGAAAATGCCACCCTCTACAAAGTTGTGCAAAGGGCAGAAACACAAGGGCGTGTGTGTGATGAGGAGGGTGGATGAGATGGGCTGGCCAGGACTAAGCGAGAGCTGGAGGAAGTGAGAGGGTGTGATCGTGGGTCAGCCAGGATCTTGTGCTCAGGGAATCCTATAGGTCTGTCTTCTACCCGCACCCTGCAGGGAAACCCACCCATCAGGGCTGGGCAGGGTCCCCAGGCTCTCAGGGCCCTTGACCTCCCAGAAGCCTCCCACC
Source organism: Bos javanicus (assembly GCF_032452875.1). NCBI lineage: Eukaryota > Metazoa > Chordata > Mammalia > Artiodactyla > Bovidae > Bos > Bos javanicus. Next base: position 21,184,224 of record NC_083888.1, on the reverse strand, counting down.
AGGGCCCTGCCCTTCACCAGGGGTCAGTGCTACAGACCAGTTCCCTGGGGGCAGAAAGAGGGTACTTCCTGGGCCAGCCGGGGGCCGGCCCGGGGTGCAGAAGGGCACTCACAATGTAGGTGCACGCAGGGCTGAAGGCCTCCGTGCCACAGGCGATCAAGTGGCTGCTGTTGAGTGGCAGGAGAATCTTGATGTAGTTTTGACAGTCCCGCTGGAGGAAGGAGGAGGATGTAAGGCACAGACAGGCCACCAGGGGGGGCCACTGAGCCCCCCCGAACCAGACCCAAGGGGCAGTGCCTTCTGGAGCAGAGGAGACGGAGGACCGTGCCCATGTGTGCATATGTGTGTGTAGGAGGGGACCTTGGGGCTCAGCTAGCTCTGTGACTAGGAAACTTCACTTCAGTCTGGGGTGAAGGCACAAAGCATCTCCCTTTTGAGCTGTCTTATCCCAACCTGGTGAGGAAGTTGAGCCCAGAACAGAAGGAAACACACAGCCCTGAACCCTGGACTCCAGACTCGCGGATTGCCTCTGAGAGGGTGTCCTAACAGGCATCTCCTGAGCTTCTGACTGTTCCCCCAAAACGCCCTCCTCTGGGGTCTCCCCGCTTTCATAGACGCCAACTCCATCTTCTCAGGCCCCAGACCTCACAGCATCCTCGACCCCCCTCTTATACCACCCCCACCCTGGTTCTCCCATCCGGAAATCCTGGTGGCTCCGTCTTCAAGATACATCCAGGATCTGACCGAGACGTCCCGCTCCCTTTCTTGGTCCAACGCTGGTCCGGGCCACCATCCCCTTTCGCTCCTCGCTGGTCTCCCTCTATTCTTGCCCCAGGAGCCCGCTCCCCACCACGGTAGTTAGAGCGACTTTCTGAAAACCCACACTGGACCACGCCACTGCTCTGCTCAGCCTGCCAGTGGTTCCCCAAATACCTCACTCAGAGTGACATCCACAGTCCTGTTCTTTCTCCACATCAAACCCCTCACCCCTCCTCTTAATCTTGGCTCAAATGTCACTTTTTCTAAAGGAAGTGTAACCTGACCACCCTTAAAACAAGACTGATTTCTTCTTTTTCACAATGATATAATAATCAGGAGATCAAACCAGTCAATCCTAAAGGAAATCAACCCTGAATATTCATTGAAAGGACTGATGCTGAAGCTCCAATACTTTGGTCACCTGATGTGACGAGTCAATTCACTGGAAAAGACCCTGATGCTAGGAAAGACTGAGGGCAAGAGGAGAAGGGGGCGACAGAGGATGAGATGGTTGGATGTTATCACTGTCTCAGTGGACATGAATTTGAGGAAACTCAGGGAGACAGTGATGGACAGAGAAGCCTGGTGTGCAGCAGTTCATAGGGCTGCAAAGAGTCGGACACAACTTTGTGATTTAACAACAACAACAACAACGATAATAACCAGTGTCTCAAAGCACCCAGGCACACAGTAAGTACTTAACACATTTCTTCTGAATAAAAGAAATCAAAAGCAGTCAGGGCTTGAACCTGTGTCTTAAAAAAAAATTTGGTGTGTGTGTGTGTGTGTCGGGGGTGGGTCATGCCACTTGGCTTATGGGATTTTAGTTACCCGACCAGGGATTAGGAGTCCTAACCACTGGACCCCATGAAATTCCCTGAACTTGTGTCTTGACCCCAAGACTGGTGTCTTTTGCCTTCACCGTAGCTGCCCCCCACTGCACTCAGGACCAGGAGGCCTCTGGGAATGGTGGGGAGTCTTCCCAAAGAACTCTGGGCTGACCGGTCCCCACTCATTGGTCTGGCCAAAACCAAGCTAGGGTATGTCAGGCCTGCCACATCAAGCACCATCCTCAAAGGGACAGACTCCCACCCCCACCCAATCACTGCTCCTGCTGGAAGCTGACCTCTGTTTGGCCCTTATCATATGTATTAGCTCACTGAATCCTCGTGGTAAGTCCAGTGAGACATCCATGCTTACCCCCATTTTACTAAGGCTTGGAGAGGCAAATCCATTTGTCCGAGGTCACAGAGATAATACGTACAGGGTCGAGACACAAACACAGGTCTGGCCATCTCAGAAATCCATGTCCTTTCCACCACAGCTGGCAGCATCTGCTCCCACCTCCGGCCTCCATCCTGGGCCCAGACCTACCACCTCCAGCCCTCCTTCAGCCCAGGTCACCTCCAGGTGCTGGCTCACCTCTGGGTTTTTGCCCTTGAAACTGCACTGCTTCTTTCTCTCTGCATCTGCGCGCCACAGCAGCTGGGGAACCAGAAAGGGGAAGGTCAGTGTGCACCTAGGAGCAGAGGCTCTGCCTCCCGTGTCTTCGCCCCTCCCCCTGGGAGCAGAGGCTCCGCCTCCCGTTTCTTCACCCCTCCCCCATTTGCATCATCCTGGGGCCCAGAAGTTCCACCCCCCACCCAGCCACCCACCGGCACCGTCCACCCAGCCTAGCCCTGAGCATCATCTGACCTCCTGGTACTCCCCGCCTGGCAGGAAGCTGACGCTGCTGTTGAGTGCCAAGAGGGCCTCTCGAGCGCCCACGTACACAGTCCTGCCATCCTTGCTCAGCAGGAAGGATGTGTAGTTGAAGACGTTTTCAGCTTCAAATCTGAGGAATGGTCGCTTTTCAGAGCCTGGAGAGAGGATGATGGACATTACCTGGGGGCCACTCCTCCCCTGAGAACGCTCTTGCATCAACCTCTAGAACAGACTGATGCGGTTGAAGGTAGATCAGCAAGGCAGTGGGTGCATAGGACCGGCAGTCAGATTTAGGGGAAGCAGCACTCCCGGATTCTCAAACATTATGTATGAAACAAACGCACAATGATGAATGTCAAAGAACATTAGTTACAGCACCATTCATGTTAATGAAAGACTGAAATCACCTCAAATCCAACCACAGGGGGCTGGGTGAAAATAAATCTCAACACTTTCTATGCCGGAATACTATGCAGCTGGTAAAATGCTGTTGTATTAGCAACTCCGGACAAATAAGCAAAGTTATCTAAGAAAGGCATGGTCAAAATATTAAGTGAACTGAAATAGAAAGTGATGGATTTTGAGCATCTAACAGAATGTAAGAAACGAAAGTCTCTTTAACATTCTCCTTTGAGTGCCATTAGACCCAAAGAGAAGGACTTGTAAGCACAGCCCACTCCCGTGGGCAGCAGCGATCACGAGTCACAGAGGAATGCAAACACGGGGAGCCAAACTTCAGGTCTCAGCACTGCTTCGTGTCACTCACCGGCGATTTATGGTTATTAAACCGAATGTAAATGCTAATAACCTTGACCTCAGAAACTTGAATGTACACCAGACAAGCACTGTGATGCTGGGGGTGAAAGGAAATCAAGGAAAATGCCATCTCCATATCTTCCTCTGAGAGGAAGGGCCTCTGAGAATAAGGGCCACAAGAGACTATGGTTTGTAGAACAAGAACTTGAGGCTTAAGCATATTACTTACATTTTAAATTGCAAAGGTAACCAAATATAGAGGCAGACAATGCTTGGAGGAAGTAGGGAAGGGTGATGGAAGTGATGGAAAACTTTACTTTTCTTAGGGGCAAGTCAGTAAATCCAATAAACCAAGAAATCGTGGAGTAAACATTTTATTTAAGTGGAGGGAACCACTCTGTAACAAGAAGTCTAAATGATTAAAATTGCCCCTTTTACCCAGGCCTGCGGCTGGGGAAGACTGAGGCAATTACTGCTTTTCACAATAAGTCTTTCTATGCTTAAAAAAAAAAAAAAAATACTATGTGCATGTATATATCATATAAATTTCAAGTATCTTTCATTGTTGTAGAATATATAATAACAAGGAAAGATACTAGTTATCTACTATTAAATGAAAATGAAAAAACACTATACACAGTTAGATTCTATTTTTTTGTGGGAAAAACATAAACATGGGGAAAAACAGTCAAGAAGGATGAATCACAAAATACTGAAAAGTGGTATCCTGGTAGAATTCTAGGTTATTTTTTTCCCTTTGCATTTGTTATCATTTTTTGATTCTATAGGTTACACTTGTGCAATGTTAAAGAAATAAATTAGAAGGAAAGGAAGAAGAAGATAAACACACATATCTACCCACCAGGGTACTGCCTATGCCCTCAGTGACTGGTGGATTTGGAGGGAAATCATTTAAAAAATTCTAAGCAGCTGATAAGAAAAGAAAAACAAGCAAAAAGCAGCCACCGTGCCCAATCCCAAGCATCTCGTAACTGACCAGTCGACTGCAATCACTCTAACAGTTTCATGAAGCTGAGGAAGCAAAAAAAAAAAAAAGCAGCATGCCAACGAAGCAGTTGTGAAGACAGCTTCATGTGTGTTTACAGGGTGAGCATTTTTACATACCCCTAGCCTGGTTCCACAAAGGGCAAGGAAACATGAAGAAAAGAAGGTAGTGAAATATAAATGCTAAAAATCAGGAGCAGAGGGGGAAAAAAAATCTGAAGAAAGCATCTAAACCAGATAGGAAGGACGGGTTCACATCAACAGGTCATAAGGTCCTCAGGCAGCTACCAGACATGGGCTCTGCATTTAATGTTGAGCCTCCCAGTGGCCAAAAAGAAAAGGAAAATCAGGTTACTTTGTCCTCACTGTTCAAGAGGAAGAACACGTACCAGCCTTTTTTGGGGGAGCCAGGCTTTTTACCTGGCTGTTCATGCTGAAGGAAGCCCTTCAGTAGGACTCCCCAGCACCTCTAATGGGAAATCCCTCTAGCAAATAGGAATGATGGAGTTCCCAAGGCTGTTGTTTCGTCACAAGGTCTCCTGATGCGAGAAGGCAGTATTACCAGGTACCAGTGTGGGAATCTATGAGGGAATCTGCAGCTAGGAGGCCTGTCAGTCTAGAACCAGAGCAGAAACACAGGCTGCAGTGGCAACTCACAGGGCAGAGTCCTGCCCACTGTCCAGAGCCTGAACTCTGCTGCAGGAGCCACAGAGGACAGCTGGCAACTCACAGGGCAGAGTCCTGCCCACTGTCCAGAGCCTGAACTCTGCTGCAGGAGCCACAGAGGGCAGCTGGCAACTCACAGGGCAGAGTCCTGCCCACTGTCCAGAGCCTGAACTCTGCTGCAGGAACCACAGAGGGCAGCTGTGGTCTGGAGAAGTTAAGGCCTCTCTCAACTCTTACATTCAGATTGGAATCACACTAGATTCCAAGTCTTTTGCCTCAAATTCCCAACTCCTCACCACTTCTCTTAGCACTCTACACATCGGAAGGGGGACTTCTCTGGTAGTCCAGTTGTTAAGACTTCGAGTTCCCAATGCAGGGGGTGTGGGTTCGATCCCTGGTCAGGGAACTAAGATTCCACATGCTGCCTGGCGCAGTGCGTGCGCGCATACACACACAGACACACACAGACACACACAGACACACAGACACACACACACACACACACACACACACACAAGGATATGCTGGCAGGCCCAAGGAAAGTTTCCAGCACTAACCCCCTACTTGTCCCAACCATAAAACCCAACACATAATTGAGGCCCAATTATGTTGCTTGTACTTTGAGCTGATGAGCTGGTCAGCCTTTTGGAACAAACAGCCTGGTCATTTTGCATTCTGCTCTGGGAAGAACCATCCCCCTCCCCTTCCCCTCAACCAAGAGACCCCTCTGCTTGGCCACCACAGATGCCCCCAGGAAAGTGTTGGGTCAACATGTTGTACTTATTAAGTCCCTGGGTACCCATGACGGTCCTGTGAGATAGAAACTGCTGCTAGCCCCAGGTTACAAATGAGGAAATTGAAACTCAGGATCAGTAAGCAATTTACACAAAGCCCCGCAGCAAGAGTCTGTCATACGGAGTGAAGAAAAGAGAAAAATATAACGTACTAACACATACATGTGGAGTCTAGAAAAAATGGTACAGATGTACCTATTTGCAGGGCTGTAACAGAGAGGCAAACAAATGTGTTGACAGGGGTAGGGTGGTAGGATAGACGGGCAAACAATGGAAACAGTGACAGACTATTTTCTTGGGCTCCAAAATCACTGCAGATGGTGACTGCAGCCATGAAATTAAAAGACACTTGTTCCTTGGAAGAAAAGCTATGACCAACCTAGACAGCATATTAAAAAGCAGAGACATTACTGTGCCAACAAAGGTCCATCTAGTCAAGGCTATGGTTTTTCCAGTGGTCATGTATGGATGTGAGACTTGGACTATAAAGAAAGCTGAGCGCTGAAGAATTCATGCTTTTGAACTGTCATGTTGCAAACGACTCTTGAGAGTTCCTCGGACTGCAAGGAGATCAAACCAGTTAATCCTAAAGGAAATCAGTCTTGAATATTCATTGAAAGGGCTGAAGCTGAAGCTCCAATACTCTGGCCACCTGATGTGAAGGACTGACTCATTGGAAAAGACGCTGATGCTGGGAAAGATTGAAGGCAAGAAGGGGACGATAGAGGATGAGATGGTTGGATGGCATCACCGACTCGATGGACATGAGTTTGAGCAAGCTCCGGGAGTTGGTGATGGACAGAGAAGTCTGGCGTGCTGCAGTCCATGAGGTGGCAAAGAGTCAGACACGACTGAGCTGAAAAGACTAAACTGAGGGTGGTGGGATGACTCGGGAGATTGGGACTGACATATATACACTACCGTGTATAAAACAGATAGCCATGGGAAGCCGCTGTGTAGCACAAGGAGCCCAGCTCAGTGCTCAGCGATGACTTCCAGGGGTGGGACTGGAGGTGGGTGGGAGGTCCAAGAGGGAAGGGTCTGTGTACACATATAGCTGATTGACTTTGTTGTACAGCAGAAATTAACAACACTGTAAAGCAACTATACTCCAATTTAAAAGAAAAAAAAAAAAGGAAGTGTGATGGAAGGCCAACTCAGGAGGTCTCCTCCCTGGACTCCTGTCTACAAACTGCAGCAAAACTACCTGGAAGACCTACACTCTAGATCCACGAGCTGACCCTGAAGACTCTGACGATGCTGGCCCGTGATGGGGCCTGAGAACATGCAAGGTTTTGAATCTCCCAGGGGATTCTGAAGTAGGAGGCTCATGGAGCACACTTTGAGAAGCACCATGTTTGTAGGGCAGGGTAGATGCCATCTCACCAAACTGGAGTTTTCTCATAATGGGGATAATGAAAACAAAACTCACAGCGGGCTCACAAGGAGTCAGTGAGGCCAGAGCAAATGGCCACTGCAGTCCCTCGTCTTTTATTTTAGTATTTTTTATTTATTTTTAATTAATTAGTTTCCGGCTGCACTGGGTCTTCGCTGCCGTGTGGGCTTTCTCCAGGTGCAGTGAGCGGGGGTATTCTCTAGTTGCAATGCACAGGCTTCTCACAGACCAAGATTTCTTGCTGCAGAGCACAGGCTCTTAGAGCGCACGGGCTTCAGTAGTCCTGCGCACAGGCTCAGTTGCCCCGAGCCATGTGGAATTTTTACAGACCAGGGATCGAACCCATGTCCCCTGCATTGGCAGGCAGATTCTTAACCAGTAGACCACCAGGGAAGCCCCCTCCTCATCCTTTCACAGCGCTCCAGTTTCCTGACAGTGAGGGCTTATCTGCCTACAGAGGAGGCGCATTTCTACCGAGGCAGCAGGTCCCCGTAAGCCTGGGCAGAGGCTGCTCTTGCAATCTGTCCACACACAGGAATGCCAAAGGTCAGAGATAAGCTTTAGTCCAGGTGGCAGCTCAGCCTTGCTCAGGCCTGGGGGCATGGGGGGCGGGGAGACTTGCCAAGGGTCACAGCCAGGTGGGAGGGGCAGCCGAGGCGCCAGCTGCCCAGCCCTGGTCCAGCCCCGCCCTCCAAACTCACCAGCTGCCCAGGAGCCCCCACACCTCCTTCGTCATACTGGGAGTCAATGCAAGTGCCACGGGACAGAAAACACCCTGAAGAAGCAGGCGAGGGGTCCTCTCACACGCATTCCCATTCTGGGGATCCTGTCCCTCGCTCCCTCCGCCCCACGTCTCTCAAACTCAAAGCACCACGGTATCCTGAAGGCTTGCCCATCCACAATCCCTCTTGCCCTGTGGCCTTCACCAGGGTCAGTCGGTGGGGCTCGCTTGCCAGCTGGGAGTGTCAGCAAGCCAGAAGTTAAAAGCACAGACTCAGAAGGACTTCGCAGGTGGTCCATGGCTAAGACTCCGTGCTTCCAATGCAGGGGGCCTGGGTTCGATCCCTGGTCAGAGGACTAGATTCCTACATGCTGCAACTGAAACCCAGCACTGCCAAATAAATAAACAGCACAGACTCAGAGACCTGGGCTCAACTCCTGCCTCTGTTACTTACTGTCTGTGTGCCACTAGGACCAGCCACTTCAAATCTGCTGCCGCTTTTGCTAAGTCGCTTCAGTCATGTCCGACTCTGTGTGACCCCAGAGACGGCAGCCCACCAGGCTCCCCCGCCCCTGGGATTCTCCGGGCAAGAATACTGGAGTGGGTTGCCATTTCCTTCCAATGCATGAAAGTGAAAAGTGAAAGGGAAGTCGCTCAGTCGTGTCCGACTCCTAGCGACCCCATGGACTGCAGCCTACCAGGCTCCTCCATCCATGGGATTTTCCAGGCAAGAGCACTGGAGTGGGGTGCCATTGCCTTCTCCACACTTCAAATCTAGGCACCCTGTTTTCTTTATCTGTGAAATGAGGATAATAGCACCTTGCCTCTCAGGGTAGTTACAAGAAATGAGATTAGACACGTAAATAGTAATACATGTAATAACCCACATTTACTGAAAGCTTCGCTCAAAACAACTTTGCACACGTTATCACGGTGTTGGCACGGTGTCTGGCGCATGATCAACACTCCAGCAGATCAAAAACAAAATCAGAAAGCCCTGCAGGAAAATCCAGCCTGGCGAGAGCTGCCAGAGAAGCAGGGCTGTTTGGAAGAGCTGGGCTTCCCTGGTCCTCACCCTGGGCGCCTCTAACCTCGGCCTGTGCCGAGCCAGCGAGGGTCTCACAGCCAAGCAGAGGGCGTGGGCTTAGACAGGGCCTGGGGTCACAGGCCCGTGTGGTGTGTGTGCGTGTGTGCGTGCGCGCGCTCTGGTTCCTACTCAGTGGTGTTCTGAGTGGAGTTCCTGCCTGAGCTTGCCTCTGTGTGTGTATGCGTATGTCTGTGTGTGTATACACCCTACTGCAGGGCTTGTCCGTGCTTGAGCGTTCGCTCCGGGGTGCCATCTGCAGAGGTGACTGAAGGGGGGAGGGTGTTTATGCACTCAGCTTCCCGAGTGCTGGGGCACAGGGTCAGTCTTAGCGTCTGCCCTGCCCTGTGTGTGGCAGAGAGTGTCCTGTGCTGCTCAGACACCCTCCACGTCCTCTGCCCAGCGGGTTAGTCCGGTGCAGAGAAGGTCGGGCTGCCTGAAGCTGTGGCTGGTTCTCCCAGGTGGGATGAAACATTCCCATCCAGCCTAGGGCCGGCTTGAGCCAGTGGCTTCTCCAGGGCTCCAAGATGGTGAGATGGGGGCTGGCCTGGGCGGGGGAGTGCAGCTTGGGCTTGTCAGGGCTACCTGAAGGGCCCCCACTTCCACACCCTCGGGACTGGCGCTCTCAGCCGGAAGTGATGCGGTGACAGCTCAGCCCCCAGCCTCAACTGGAGTTCCTACCCTGGGCCGTGACTCAGCCGGAAGCCTGGAGCTGTCCGGGGTGAGCCGGGAACAGGGCTCAGCTCCGTCCCCACCCCGGGGCAGTCCCCACCCTGACAGTCAGGCGCTGCGGCAGGCCCCCGTGACTCAGAGCCCCACCCCACCTTTCCCTGCACTGTGGCTGCAGGGTGGGGGGGCCACAGCGGACGCTGACCTGGCCTCAGCAGTCTGCCCTCCACAGGCCCCAGCAGGACTGAGCCAGAAGACATCAGCTTCCCTGTGGAGTCAGAGCCCGGAAGTTGCCCCCAGTGGGCAAGGGAGGGTGGGGGGTGGGGTGGGCGGCTGGCTACAGGTCAGCTTGAATCCCAAGGTTCCCAGAGAGGGGTCTGTCTGGGCCCCAGGCAAGAGAGCCCCTGAGAGAGGCTCTGCTGGAGCACCTCTTCCGCAGGGAGTCACACGAGAGGGACCCTTGGACCCACCTGCGCCAGCCGGAGCACCGCCCTCCCGGCCGGGAGCGCTGACTCAGCACCGACCTGCATGTCGTGTCCTCCTTTCACACCGCCCAGCGCCGCACAGGCCCGACGGGCTGCGGGCGGCGTGCCAACTCTGCTGTCACCAGCCCCGGTGCCAGGGCAGAGTCCCCAGACCAGACAGGGAAGGGTCACTCGTGGTGGGGGAAGGGGGCTACGTGCCGGAAGTGCTTCCTACGGACTGAAGTCACCGAGAAAGACAGAAAGAAATCGAGGGAACCCAGCCTGGAAGGGGCAGGCACACTCAGGAAAAGCCTGGCTCCTGGCTCGGTGCTGCTCCAAGCCGGCCAACTGCTCCTGCCACCCCTAGGCGGCCCCCAGCCCCTTACAGACACCCCCTCCTTCTGTTCATCTGGCCAGCACAGTCTTAACCCAGGACCTGTCATGAGCAGCCATCATCTTGAGAGCCTGACCCCCACCTACCCCACCCAGGACCAAGGTCAGCTCCTGCAGCCCTCTGCTTAAGGGGCTGGCTGTCCCCTCTCTGCTGAGGCCCATACCCCCACTCTCCTCCTCTCAGAGCCGCCCCTTTTCTGAGGAAGCTGGGGCTTTCAGGCATAAACAGCCTCAACTTCCCACCGTTCACCCCAGTGCCCCTCATCTCCTCAGAAACCAAGTCCTGGGTCATCAACCTCCATCTCTCATCCCAGAAGCCTGTGTGCTTCCCTCCTCGCCTTCTCAGACCAACTCCTGAGAAGAGCCACCCAGAGCCGTCTCCACTCCTCACCTCCCACTTACTCCCTGACCGGAGTCAGGCCTTAACCAGCCCCACACTCACTGGGCCTGGGCATTGCCTCCCTGCCAAACCTCGGTGCCAAGGGGCAGGGCCTGGAGGGGGTCCCTGAGCGTCTGCCACGCCGGCCTTGGCTGGGGAGGCTGGGGGCGGGGGGTGGGGGGGCGGTGGTCTCCTCATGTCTCCCTCATCCTCCTCCTGGGCCTCATCCCTCAAGCGCTGACTCAGCACTCTAAATAAAAGGGCTGCTGCCAGGCATCCTGGCCGGGTCGCTGTGAGGTAGGAATTACCATCTGCTTTTTGCAAGGGAGAGAACCAAAGCGCACGTGAACTGACATGCCCTTAGTAATGCAGTTAGGAAGAGTGGTGGAGCTGAGATTCGAACTTGGGCTACCAGCTCCAGAGTCAGTGTTACAGATCACCTCCAGCCTCTCCAGCCTTTCTGCTCTTGAACCTTCTTGTTCCCTGGGGTTGGGCCTTTGGACCTTGGGCCACACATTCATTCTGTTTCAATGTCCTGGACACTGGTGACTCCCCAGCTTCTTCATCCAGGGCAAGCCAGACCCCATGATGCGGAGACCCTCCATGGGCGCCTTCCCGCCTCCACCCCTTCCCAGACCACTCCTCGACTTGGGATCTTGTGTGTCTGTGGGGCATCACTCAGCAGGCTGAAAAGCCAGGAGGCGCACTTCCTGTCTCCCTTTCTCTCACCATGGACATCTGGTCCACGGTCACATCCTGACAAGTCCCCTCCTCAACGCCATCAAGGTCTGCTCCCCTCACCACCCCCACTACCTCAGGCCTACACCGGCCACCCCCCTCTCTCACCTGGGCCACTGGGGCAGCTGCCAGCTGGCCCCTGCCCCCTGCCCTGCTGCTGGGAACTGTCACTGTCCTGTGACCCAAAGCCTCGGCCCCTAACTCACCAGTTCATGCCACGTCCCCCTCCCATTTCAGGAGAGCTAACTGCAACTCAGGGTCCTATTTCTCCTCCCCAGCCTTCACCCAGGCAGTCCCCCTACCTGGAATGCTCTTCCTTTTGACTAACTCCTACTCATCCTCTGAGACTCAGCCCGGTTTCACCTCCTCCAGGAGGCCTTCCTGAATCCCCGGCTGGGCAAGGGCCCTTCTCTGTGCACCCATCACTTCCTGATCACACTTCTGGCTCTGCACTGGCCACACTGTCTGGCGACGATGGGCCTCTGATGCCTGTCTCCCTCACCAAGCTTGGATCCTTGAGGATCAAAACTGTCTTACTGGGACTTCCCTGGTGGTCCAGTGGCTGAGAATCCGCCTTGTGATGCAGGGGACTCGGGTTCGATCCCTGGTCCGGGAAGATTCCACAGGCCGCAGGGTAACCGAGCCCATGTGCTACAACAAGACAGCCCTCATGCCACAACAAGGACCTAGCACACCAAAATAAACAAATAAATAAAAACAAAGTGGCCCTAAAAAAAAAAAAGGGCTATCTTATTATTTGTATCCAGTATCTGTATCACCAGGTGAGTTCCAAGGAGTTGTTCAATAAACATTTGTTGATTGAATGAACGATTCACAGGGTCCCAAGTCCCAGTTTGGGGTGCTCTGGGCAAGGGATGGACATCAGATTCAAAAGGGGCAGTCCAGAGGTCCTAAAGCCTCACATTCTCGAGAGTATGTCTGAGGAGCACAGCCCCTCCCTGTCCCCTCCCCAAAAGCTCAGTCCTGGGATCCCAGGGTCCAGAGGGAAGCATGACAGCTGAAAGCACTGCAGAGAGGCAGGGAAGGCCACGGACTAGAAACGAGTCAGAAGACTTGTGTGAGTCCTGACTTTTATCACTGACCAGCCAGACAAGATAACCTGCCTTTTCTGGGACGAAGCCCCTTTGCAGGGTTGCTGAGAAGACCAAAAAAAAAAATAGTCCATGGAAGTGACAAGCTCCCAGATTAGGAGCCACCAACAATTAGGATCAGCCTTACCCATGCCTCTCCCCCACGTCCTCACCTTTGCCCCTGGCCACCTTGAAGCCCACTAAGGGGACAAGGGGGAAGGATGGGGGTGCAGCTTCCTACAGGCAGGCACCCCTCTGAAGGGGTAGCTGCTGCTTCACCCAGACCCTCACTGCTCAATGGAACAAGGACCAAGTCTCAACAGGTCTTCAGATGAGCTGGAAATCTGGACTTTTATAGAAAATTTCCTGAGTTTTAAATACCGCTGACTAAATAAAAATTTTCTAAAACACCTGGAGGCCAGACAAAGATATATCTCCAAGCTGGCTCTAACCTGTTGCACAAACATCTGGCTGAGACATTTGCCCCAGTCTCCAGGGAACCACATTCCTGGCCAAATCTGCTCCTTGCTTGCTTGCTAAGTCACCTCAGTCATGTCTGACTCTTTGCAACCCTGTGGACTGTAGCCCGCCAGACTCCTCTGTACACAGGATTCTCCAGGCAAGAATACTGGAGTGGGTTGCCATGCCCTCCTCCAGGGGATCTTTCTGATCATGGATTTGATCATCATCAAATCCATGTCTCCTGCATTGGCAGGTAGGTTCTTTACCACTAGCACCACCTGGGAATCCCCTAGGAGTCTGCTGAGTGTACCCTATTTCCTGATGGCTGGGCCAACAGGGCATCAGTTGGCTCCTTTGTCCAATCTAAGCAGTGACCTCAGTAGTTTTTTCACCGATGGAAACACACAACCTATTACTTATTCAAGGACCACATGAGAAGCTGCTCTTCCAATCCTAAGCACCCAGGGATGGGGGAGTGGGCTTACAAGTCCTAAGAAGCGGACAAAGGAAAGAGTGACAGACGTGCCCTGAGTCCAGCTTTCTCTCCAGGCCCCGAGCCATCCCCCCCTTCCATGTGGGAGATGAACATGCAGGTGTATCCAGCTGTGGCCCAAGTTACGCAACCTCAGAGTTGTTTTTTTTTGCTGGGCTGGCACACGGGCATTTCAACACCCAGAAAAATATGGGTTATTCAGAGGGCAGAGTGGAAGCACCGAGGGGCAGGGAGGAGGGAGAGGTGTGGTCCAGCCCCAGGCAGACCAGGTTTTGGGGCAGAGGAGGACTTTGAAAGAGCTGAACCAGGAGCACTTGAAAAGTGGACTGAGTTAAGCAGGACCCTGCGGGATGGCCTCCGATCAGCCCTAGGGTGGTGGTGGGGGGAGGTGTGTGGAAAGGATGGACTTGCTTGTTCTCCTACCCCCGGGGAAAGCAGGGGGTCTGCACTATTTCATTCCCAGGCCAGATCATCTTAGCAGCAAGCAGAGGGCCTGTAGACAGCCAGCGCTCAGACTGTATCGACCAAACTGATGCAAATAACCTCACCCAGCAAGGCGGGCAGAGATTGTCACCACAGAGAACAGAAGCCGCTACCTCTTACTGAGGACGGAGCACGTGCCAGGCACCAGGCCAAACACTTTACATACATTATTTCACGTAATCCTCTCAGAACCAAGAGAGGTGGGTCCTGCTATTATTATTCCCATCTTGTCAATGTGAAATCAGGCCTGCGGAAGGCAGGCGCTGGCCCCAGCTTGTGCAGTCAGTTGGCTGTTAGCCCCACAGTTACAGCTGGGCGCAGAGGGGCCACGGAGACGCCAGCCCACCAGATAGAGCTGAAGACAAATGTTCACCTTCAAGTTGAGGCCACCTCAAGGAGGGAGGCCAGGAACCAGCCAGGAAAAAAACTTTGAAAGCAGCTTGGGGAATTTCCTGGTGGTGCAGTGGTTAGGACTCTATGCTCTCATTGCTGAGGGCCTGGGTTCAATTCCTGGTCAGGGAACTAAGGGTCCCCGAAGCCAAGTGGCCTGGCCAAAAAGAAAGCAAGCAAGCGGCTTTCATGGGACTTCTCAGGGCAGCCATGACCTCGGGTGCCCGCTTGAGGTCAGAGGACAAACAGCTGATTCAGGCCACTGCCATGTCCTCTCTGCTCAATGGGGTTTTGTTGACTGAAGTTTGCAGACTTATGGGTTTCTGTGCAATCTAGATTGGAAACACTGTGTCCAGAGTTTTCCAGCCAGGCACTTCTGAGGCCGCTGGGGAGGGGGCAGTGGGGGGGATTCATAGCTCCTTTAATTGCCCAAATAAGGGGACCCAATGTGACTTTCACAAGCAGAGGAGCAGGTTGTTTTGTTTCTGCCCACATGGCCAGGCTGGATGGCACTGCACACCCGGGGCCCTGTTTCCAGTCTGCATCTCTCCTGTTCCTGATCACTGCAAAGCCTCTCTCCTGACCACACAGTCTCTGATGCAATAGAACCAAGTTTCCACACTTTTCTTTGAAGCATTCCTTTCACACGGACAAGAGACTTCCTCTTGAGGCCTCTGCGGCCCGAGCTGACCCTGGAGCCCCCAGCCCTCCTCCCCCACCTCCTGTTCACAGGGTGAGACAAGTGGGGCACCCCCTTCTGATGGCCCCAGGCATTTGCTGCTGATCAACAGCAATGAGGGCTCCATACAGAGAGCACAGACACAGACTTGTAAGGATTTTGCTTTAAACCAGACACAGGCCATTCGCCCTAGGCACCCCAGGCCTTTGGGGAGTTTCGGTAGGAATTCAGAATAGGAGGGCAGGTGGCAGGAAGAAGGGTGTGTTCTCCATGAGGGAGGGGCCTGGGGCTCCAAGTCCCATGGTCACCCCAGGCCTGCCCAGCATGGGCTCACTGCCAGGAATATCTAATGAGCCCCCAGGGATGAGACAGGAAACCGCTTCAGGCCACGCTCTGAGGGTGCACCCGCTCGGTCCCCAGGGCATTCCCCTCTGGGGCTCCCAGCGGCTGGGAGACGTGCATGTAGACTGCAGCGGGGCAGTGGGGATTCAGGACCTGGAGCGAAGCCAGGGAGATGAACACTCTGGGTGCAGTGCAGCTCAGCAAAGTGTAGATACTCACACTCACGTGCTCAGGTGCTGCCAAACGATGCCAGGGCTTTGGTGGGACTGCCCTGGTGGCCCGGGGGCTAAGACTGCATGCTCCCAATGCTGGGGATCTGGGTTCCCTACCTGGTCAGGGAACTAGATCCCACAAGCTGCGACTAAAGACCCTGCATGCCACAACAAAGACTGAAGACCCTGCATGCTGCAGCTGAGACCTGGTGCAGCCTATTAAATAAACTAATTAAAAGAAAAAAAGAAAAAGAGGACCCCTGTGCATAGACCCAGCTTCAAGCACACAGTGGAAAACCTCTTTCTCGAGGCTCCACAGCTTGGAAGGCAGAGTCTATGAACGGCATCTCAGGCCCTCGGCCCCTCAGCTGGCCGCCTCTGTGCCTCACCAAACGCGCGTGCCTGCACAGTCGTCACAGGTGAGCCTGAGTGTCTTCTTTTAGGGGGGTTAGGATTTTACCACACGACTTGTGGGAGTACACAGACATCCACACCACAGCACCAAACTGACCTGTGCAAGGGGTGCTGGCATGTGACACAAGCCTGCACTACAGCCTGGCCACGGTGCCGGACGTGCGGAAGTGGGCCAGGCCTTCGGTGTGGGTAGTTAACAACCAAGTGTTCCAGCCGCTCTCAGGAAGCAGGCCCTCTCAGTTCCTCCTCACAGCTCCCCTCTCTGCCTTGCCTTCCCTCTCTGTCTGTCATCCTATGAGTGGTTCCCGGCCAGCTTCAGAGGTGGACACAATACCTGCTACAGTTGACACACCCCCTGAGCCAGCCCAGCTTTCCCAGGGCCAGAAGTAGCCCATCAGAGCCTTTGCGCCCCTCCTCATCTCACCATCTCGCAAAGCTGAGAGAGTTTGAGGGCAAAGGGAGTGGTAGCCTCAAGAGTGAGAGCAGCGAGGCAGCGGGCCTGGATCCGGATACACCTGTGAGCCTCAGTCACCCAGCTGGAGCGTTCAACGGACTGTGGTCAAACTAACGCCCCAGCACTGCCACCCCCCACCTCAGGGGCAGAATCACCCGGGCTCTGGGCAGGATGTGTCAAAGCCCATGCTAACGCGTGGCAATCAATATGATAGCTAACACTGATGGAGCAGGTTTTATGTACCAAGCCCTGTCCTAAGGACTTTTCAAACAGAAGCTGATTTAATCATCTCAATTCTGAGGTGGGTGTTATCATTATCCCTGTTTTACAGATGAGGAAATGAAGCCCCAAAGAGGTTAAGCAGCTTGCTCAAGGTCACACGGTTACTTAGTGGCAGAGGCAGGATTTGAACTCAGGGCATCATCTCAGTACTATCCTGCAATGTTTCAGACAGGGTTTCCCCAGTGGCCCGGACTTACTTTAAGGACCGATTCTGCTCCTCTTTCTTATTGTAAATGGAATGCTTTTTAAAAAAAAATTTTTTTTTTTTGGCCACACTGAAAGGCATGTGGGATCTTACTTCCCTGACCAGGGATCGAACCCGCCCCTGCCCCCACCCGCATTGGAAACTCTTGAGTCTTACCCACTGGACAACCAGGGAAGTCCCAGTAAATGAAATGCTTTTAGAAGTGGAGACGCTGTAAAAACAAGGAAGCCTGGTACAGTTTTGATTTGTAAACTCTATTTTATACATCCTTTATCTGAATTCACTCAGTATGACAACCAACAAGTTGAACAGCTTGGAGAAACAACATCTGTTGGGCACCTATATATGTTGCCTAGTCTCATGAAATCTCCAAGATAGCCACGCAAAAAATCCAGTAACAGTGCCCATTTTATGGATGAGCAAACAGGGGCATGGGAAGAAGTGGCAGTAGCAGAAATGGGATTGGAATCCAGGTGCCTCTGATTTCAAAGAGTTGGAACAGCAACCAGACGAAAGGGGAAGTAAGGATCAGGGGAAGTAAGGATCGCGAAGAGTGGAGGGCGCCACAGAAGCAGATGTGAGCACCAGACAGGGGACCTGGCCAAGGAGGATGGTGCTCCCGGGTGACTCCGGGGAGGGGGTCCTACGGTGGCTTCCAGGCCCTGGGGGTATCCCACCACGTCTGGGCAGGGGGTGCAAGCTGAGCCAGCCCGCTAGAATGAACAGGCGGAGGGAGAATGGGGCACCCGCCGCGGTTCCCGAGTCCTGCTCTGACTTGCTGTAACACCAGAACCCCAGTGTTTACCGGACGGCATCAAGGGCCCCTCCACCCCAAGCCGCCCTCCGGGGGCGGCACCGCGGCTGGCTCTGGTCAGCATCAAAGACAAGCAGATGTACAGGCGGACCAGCGGGCAGCCAGCACCGGGGGTGGGCGACATGGGGGCAGCGTCACCGCCGAAAGGGCGCCGTACCAGGGGGCGAAGGAGGGGCCCAAAGACCCCCTCCCTGACCATTAAAAGAATGGAAGAAAGAGACCTGCGGCTCCACAGCTCCCCTCTCCTCCCTCCCTCCCGGCAGCGTGCTGGAAGGAGGAGGGCTCCTCATGGACCCCAAGCCTCCGACAGACCCCCTCCCCTTCCCTCTCCTTTGTCACCACCACCTCCGCCAGAGCCACCTCTCCGGCCCCCTCCCCTCCTCCAGACCCCCGCCCGCGTCCTCCGCGGGGTCGCCCAGCACTCACCGAGAGGCAGGCTGATCCGAGGGGTGAGCGCCCGAGAGGGAGACGGCGGTAGCAGCAGCAGCGGCAGCAGCAGCAGCAGCGGCAGCGGCAGCGCGCCCAGAAGGGCGGACGCTCGGCTCCCCCGGCCCATCGCGGCGCGCCGGACTCGGACCGCGGGGAGCGACGGCGTCCTCCGGGCTCGGCTCAGGTGGCTCTCCGGCACTCGCGGGCGGCAGCCCCGCCCCGAAGTCCGGCCCCGGATTGGATCGGCCGCCCCCGCCTCCGGACCTGGGGGCTGGAGCAGGGTGGGAAGTGGGGTCACGTGGGCTGCGCGCACGCTCGCCCCGCCGCCCGCCCCCTCCCCGGCACCGCGGTCCTCCGCCAGCGCCGCTCGACCGAAGCTCGCCCGCGAGCACGGCAGGGAGGGGCCCAAGGAGGAAGTTGAGCGGTTGGTCCAGCCCCTCCCGGCTCAGCTCCCGGCCCGACCCGTCCCTTTTCCCTTCCTCCTTCCTGGGCGCTGGAGGCTCCAGGGGCGCCAGCGGGAGTGCACCTAGCTCGGTGCGCGCCAGGCAGGAGCCGAGCCAGGCCATTAGCAGCAGCAGAGGCCGCGGGAGCGCGGGGGCGCGGAGGAAAGCAGACCTCTGGTTCCCCGCCCCTACCTCTCAGACCCTCCCACCGCCGCCCCGGCCCCTTCCGGCTCCTCAGGGACCCTCAGCGCGTTTGTTGGGGAAAACGTGTGGTTCTCTCCACTGTGAGCGCGTGTCTTCTCCCTTTATCTCTGCCGGCCCCCTCCCCCGTGCGCCCTCCCCCTCCAGTGCTCCTGGCACCCACATGTCGGTAACCAAATGAACTCCGCCGAGCTGCTGCAGACTCCGGGGCTAGCTGCTTCTGCACCTAATTTTTGCATGGGTCAGTCCACTTTAGGTCTTGGCTGAGGGTTCACTCCAGGCTTGACACTTAATCTAGATGCCCGCGTGGTCATCCACGCTTGGAATTCTGTCCACACGAAGCCAGACTTCGGATGGGGGGAATCCGGGCAAAATTAGCTTAAGTGGGATAATAGGATTTAATGTACTGCCAAGGACGTGAGACTTTCTCCACAACTGCACGTGGCCTGGCAGCGGATAGTACTCCCTAAGGCTGGAATCCCAGAGCCACCACCCCACCCCCCACCCCGGTCCTCCTGCGTCCCCAGGGGTGGAGTTCAGTAGGGCTGAGACCAGGGGTTTCAAACTGCGCACAGGATCCCTTAGGTGGATCCTGAAATCAAGTTAGTGAATCCCTATCAACATTAAAAACAAAGAAACTGAATGGAAGATACCAAAGTGCAATGATCATAGAAAAGATAAGGAAAATTTAGGAAGCCCAGTTCACCTTTTCTCAAGTGAGCTCAGGATCACGTGCATGCATCGTGTGGTGCTATTGCTTGGGTCATTTCTGACTCTGCAACACCATGGACTGTAGCCCACCAGGCCCTTCTGTCCATGGGATTCTCCAGGCAAGAATACTGGAGTGGGTTGCCATGCCCTCCTCCAGGGGATCTTCCCAACTCAGGGATCAAACCCGTGTCTCTTATGTCTCCTGCACTGGCAGGAGGGTTCTTTACTAATAGCACCACCCGGGAAGCCCTTGCACAGCATCACAGTAAAATATAATTCTTCCTGTAGTCCAAGTCAAAAGGACTTGGAAAACCTCTGCCAGTCATTTCCATGGCAGTAGGGACAGTTTCTCCAGGAATTAGCCGCAGTGGCTGGAAAGTTCCTCTTCACCCCCAGCCCGCAATGAGCTTTCTCAGAGCCAGCACCATTGGCTCTTGCCCTACTCCCAGGGCCTCCCACAGGGTGACTGACAAGGGGTGGGCACAGTGCTAACATGGTCCCAGATCTCCTCACGCACAGCCAAGCTTCCATGATCTCTGTATCTCCACCTTCTAGACCGGTGGCACCCTTTTTAAAGGGTCGTCCAGCACTGGACACAGAATTCCACCTGGCACGTGGCCAGCAACACCTACCCACAGTTCTAGCATTGCCCAGGCCTGGGAATGCCGTATCAATGGTGTCAAAACATCTTTAGTCAGTGACGTCCATGCTTCTATCTGTAGCTAGGTGTGTGCTCAGTCAGTCATGTTGGACTCTTTGTGACCCCATAAACTGTAGCCCACCAGGCTCCTCTGTCCATGGGATTTTCCCCAGCAAGAATACTGGAGTGGGTTGCCATTTCCTCCTCCAGGGGATCTTCTCAACCCAGGGATCAAACCTGAGCCTCCTGCATTGGCAAGTGGATGCTTTACCACTGTGCCACCCGAGAAACCCTGTACCTAGGACCTTTGTCCTAAATTCCAAATGGCCTTGACATTTCTACAAGGCTGTCTTATCTGATAGGTATCTGAAATTCAATGTGGTTCCAGAACATACTCCATCAGTGTGAGCCTCTCCATCCCATTTAATGGCAAGTCTGTCTTTGAATTGCTCAGATTAAAAACCTTAATTCCTTTCTCTTCTCTTGCTCCTCATACTCAATCCACTAGCAAATCTATAATCTGACCACTTACCACCTCCTGGGGTCCCAGTTACTGCCCGCTTCTCGTGTCCGACTCTTTGTGTGACCCCATTGACTGTAGCCCACCAGGTTTCTCTGTCCGTGGAGTTTTCCAGGCAAGACTACTGGACTGTGTTGCCATTTCTTACCCCAGGGGTCTTCCCAACCCAGGGATCGAACCCGCATCTCTGGCATCTCCTGCGTTCAGGCAGGTTCTTTACCACTAGCACCACCTCAGAAGTTTCTACCCTTGTTGTTCAATCGCTCAGTCGTGTCTGACTCTTTGCAACCCATGGAGTGCAGCATGCCAGGCTTCTCTGTCCATTACCAACTCCCTGAGTTTGCTCAAACTCACGTCCATCGAGTCCGTGATACCATCCAACCATCTCATCCTCTGTCGTCCCCTTCTCCTCCTGCCTTCAGTCTTTCCCAGCATCAGGGTCTTTTCTAATGTGTCAGCTCTTCGAATCAGGTGGCCAAAGTATTGGAGCTTCAACTTCAGCATCAGTCCTTTCAATGAATATTCAGGGTTGATTTCCTTTAGGATTGACTTGTTTGATCTCCTTGCTGTCCAAGGGACTCTCAAGAGTCTTTTCCAGCACCACAATTCGAAAGCATTGAATCTTCAGTGCTCAGCCTTTTTTATTGTCCAGCTCCCACATCCATATATGACTACTGGATTCTAAACCATAGCTTTGACTACCCTTGGGCTTTTCTGGTGCCTCAGCTGGTAAAGAATCTGCCTGCAAACCGGGAGACCTGGGTTCGATCCCTGGGTTGGGAAGATCCCCTGGAAAAGGGAACAGCTACCCACTCCAATATTCTGGCCTGGAGAATTCCATGGACTGTAGTCTATGTGGTCACAAATGGTCGGACACGACTGAGCGACTTTCACTTTGACTACCCTTGAGCCGTTCTCAAACTGTTCTCAACTCAGGAGCCAGAGTGAGCTTTTCAAAACCAAAGTCAGGTCATGGCACTCCTGTGCTCAAAACCCTCCAGTGGTTCCTTACAGTGGTGTGCAAGGCTCCAGGCTACCTCGCCCACGCCCACTGCATCATCCATTGCTCTCCCCACCCCTCACTCACTCTACCCCAGGCACTCATGAGGACGAACACGCTTGTGCTAAGACCTTTGCCCTGGCTCCTCCCTCTGCCTGGAGTTCTCTACCCAGAAAGTGATTGAGTCCCTCGTTTCCTTCAAATCTTTCCTCAAAGATCACCTTCTTAGTCATAAAAAAAGAACAAAATAATGCCATTTGCATCAATATGGATGCACCTAGAGATTATCATACTGAGTGAAGTTAAGTCAGACAGAAAGACAAATATCACATGATATTGTTTATGTGTGGAATCTAAAAAAAGGCCACAACAGACTTGTGGACACAGCTGGGAAGGAGAGGGTGGAATGAACTGAAACCTATACATTACCATATGTAAAACAGATAGTTAAAAGGAAGTTGCCCTGTAACACTGGGAGCTCAACCCAGCGCTCTGTGACAGCTTAGAGGGGTGAGACGGAGGTTCCAGAGGGAAGGGATATAGGTATACTTGAGGCTGATTTACTTTGTTGTACAGCAGAAACCAATACAACATTTAAAGCAATTATCTTCCAACTAAAAATAAATTTAAAAAATAAATATAAAAAGGCTACAAATGAACTTATCTGCAAAACTGAAATAGAGTTACAGATGTAGAAAATTAACTTATGGTTGCAGGGTAGAGGGGAGGGGGGGATAAACTGGAAGATTGGGGCCGACACATACACACCACTATGCACAAAACAGATAACTAGTGAGGACTTCTGCAGGGCACTGGCAGTTCCACTCAATACTCTGTACTGACCTATATGGGAAAAATCTAAAAAAGAGTGGATGAATGATTTTGTATAAAAGGTTCACTTTTCTGTGCTCTTGAAACTAAAACAACATTGTAAATCAATTATACTCTAATTAAAAAAAAGAAAAAAGATCACCTTCTTGAAGAATCTGAAGTTTCCCCAATATTCCCTTCCCTGAGATGTTTTTCCGACATGCTCACCATCTTCTAATATACTAAATGATTTGCTTATTTGTTGTGGTTTTTCTTTATTGTCTGAACCTCCCACCTGCCTTCTCACCCCCAAGAAATGTTGACTGAGGAGGGCAAGTATTTTTGCTCCTTTGGCTTGTTAAATAAGCTATCCATAGCCTCTAGAACAGTGCCTGGCATATGGTTAACCCTCAGTCAGTACTGGCTGAGTGAATGAATAAATGAATGCCGCCTCAGAGTCAGGGAATACTGTGGGCCCATGTCAACTAACAACTAGAGCTCCTTGTTGATACCAACTTTGGTCTGGAATTCCCTGAAACCAGAAATGATGCAATTAACTTTTTTAAGCTACGCACAAGACTTTGTATTGATCTCCTTTAAATCTACTGGTTCTGGTCCAGATCTCATCCTATTGAGGTCATTGTGAATATTGATTCTATCATACAATTGGCTTCCCCTCCCAGTTTTGAGTCATCTATAAATCTGATAAGCATTCTTGACCATTATTCAAGTCACTGATAAAAATATTAGATGAGCAGACCTAACACCCACTTCTTGGTTTCTAAATATCACTCTTTAATAAAAGGCAACAGAACTCCTTGGAGAAATGAAAAGGAAAGTACAAGATGATCCTGGGACCTTGTGTTGGGCCAGAAAACAAGGAAGTGACTAAAGACTAATGGGGTCATGTCAAAAGGATATAGGGCCAGCTTGATGACCAAACTTGGGACAATTCGAGCATCAGAAAGCATAATGAAGTAATGGATTCTAATGCATAAAAGTAAAACAATCCATTAGTCTACAGTAAAACTCAGCAAAGCAGAGAGAGAAAGAAAAGGGCTGGAAAGAATAAATTTCTCTATAGAAAAGTGCTGCTGCCTGATAGACATAGAGGAGATGATAGACTTAGAAAATCCAGATTCAAGCAAGCAGAAGGTATCAAGAAGAGGCGCAAGAATACACAGAAGAACCGGACAAAAAGAGCTTCACGACCCAGATAATCACGACAGTGTGATCACTGACCTAGAGCCAGACATCCTGGAATGTGAAGTCAAGTGGGCCTTAGAACGCATCACTACGAACAAAGCTAGTGGAGGTGATGGAACTCCAGTTGAGCTATTTCAAATCCTGAAAGATGATGCTGTGAAAGTGCTGCACTCAATATGCCAGCAAATGTGGAAAACTCAGCAGTGGCCACAGGACTGGAAAAGGTCAGTTTTCATTGCAATCCCAAAGGAAGGCAATGCCAAAGAATGCTCAAACTACCGCACAATTGCACTCATCTCACACGCTAGTAAAGTCATGCTCAAAATTCTCCAAGCCAGGCTTCAGCAATACATGAACTGTGAACTTCCTGATGTTCAAGCTGGTTTTAGAAAAGGCAGAGGAACCAGAGATTAAATTGCCAACATCCGCTGGATCATGGAAAAAGCAAGAGAGTTCCAGAAAAACATCTATTTCTGTCTTATTGACTATGCCAAAGCCTTTGACTGTGTGGATCACAATAAACTGTGGAAAATTCTGAAAGAGATGAGCACACCAGACCACCTGACCTGCCTCTTGAGAAATCTGTATGCAGGTCAGGAAGCAACA
The DNA here is from genome assembly GCF_032452875.1 of Bos javanicus. NCBI lineage: Eukaryota > Metazoa > Chordata > Mammalia > Artiodactyla > Bovidae > Bos > Bos javanicus. The sequence goes on along the minus strand of NC_083888.1, from coordinate 21,159,809 downwards.
GTTAGAACTGGACATGGAACAACAGACTGGTTCCAAATAAGAAAAGGAGTACGTCAAGGCTGTATATTGTCACCCTGCTTATTTAACTTATATTCAGAGTACATCATGAGAAACGCTGGACTGGAAGAAGCACAAGCTGGAATCAAGATTGCCGGGAGAAATATCAAGAACCTCAGATATGCAGATGACACTACCCTTATGGCAGAAGGTGAAGAGGAACTAAAAAGCCTCTTGATGAAAGTGAAAGTAGAGAGTGAAAATGTTGGCTTAAAGCTTAACATTCAGAAAACGAAGATCATGGCATCCGGTCCCATCACTTCATGGGAAATAGATGGGGAAACAGTGGAAACAGTGTCAGACTTTATTTTGGGGGGCTCCAAAATCACTGCAGATGGTGACTGCAGCCATGAAATTAAAAGACGCTTACTCCTTGGAAGGAAAGTTATGACCAACCTAGATAGCATATTCAAAAGCAGAGACATTACTTTGCCAACAAAGGTCTGTCTAGTCAAGGCTATGGGTTTTCCTGTGGTCATGTATGGATGTGAGAGTTGGACTGTGAAGAAGGCTGAGCACCGAAGAACTGATGCTTTTGAACTGTGGTGTTAGAGAAGACTCTTGAGAGTCCCTTGGACTGCAAGGAGATCCAACCAGTCCATTCTGAAGGAGATCAGCCCTGGGATTTCTTTGGAAGGAATGATGCTGAAGCTGAAACTCCAGTACTTTGGCCACCTCGTGCGAAGAGTTGACTCATTGGAAAAGACTCTGATGCTGGAGGGACTGGGGGCAGGAGGAGAAGGGGACGACAGAGGATGAGATGGCTGGATGGCATCACTGACTCGATGGACATGAGTCTGGGTGAATTCCGGGAGTTGGTGATGGACAGGGACGCCTGGTGTGCTGCGATTCATGGGGTCGCAAAGAGTCGGACACGACTGAGCAACTGAACTGAACTGAAGGATAACTAATGGATGCTAAACCTTTGGGTGGAAGATTGTTAGGAAACTACGTTAACAAGATCTCTGAGATTTCCCTGGTTGTCCAGTGGCTGAGATTCAAAGCTTCCACTGTAGGAAGCGTGGGTTCCATCCTTGGTTGGAGAACTAAAATCCTACATGCTTCGTGGTACAGCCAAAAAAACCCAAAAAGGAAACACAGTCTCAAAGTCTGACCCACAGATGACTTACTAATGACCAGTGGGAAAATGTTTCTCTAAGGGAGCACTGGTGGCCACTATCTTTTTTGCCCCCAGTGGCCACCATATTAATCAAGTGGCCAAAAGTAACATCATTGGTAGTGGGACTACCTGATATCATTCACCTCCTGATATGAGTCAATAAAAAATACACAACTCATCAACAATTGTATCAAAAGTATGTAACCCAGATCTAATAGTGAGGACACAATAGGAAACATTCAGCTTCTATAAGACAAAGAGCTTGGACTCTTCAAAAAGGTCAAACTGATGAAAAGACAAAAAGGACAAGAGAACTGTTTTAGGATAGAAAATTAAAAAGACATGCAATATGTGAACCTTGATTGAAATCCTGAAGGGGAAAAAAAAAAAGCCACAGAGCAATTGAGAAATTGCTAATACACATGCACTGTGTATGAGATGATATTATGGCATTATTCGGAGAAGGCGATGGCACCCCATGCCAGTACTCTTGCCTGGAAAATCCCATGGACGGAGGAGCCTGGTAGGCTGCAGTCCATGGGGTCGCTAAGAGTCGGACACGACTGAGCAACTTCACTTTCACTTTTCACTTTCATGCACTGGAGAAGGAAATGGCAACCCATTCCAGTGTTCTTGCCTGGAGAATCCCAGGGACGGGGGAGCCTGGTGGGCTGCCGTCTATGGGGTCGCACAGAGTCGGACACGACTGAAGTGACTTAGCAGCAGCAGCAGCAGCAGCAGCATGGCATTATTGTTCATTTTCTTAGGTACAATATGGTACTGTGTTCTTAGGAGAATGTCATTGTTCTTTGGAGACGCCTGCTGAGGTCTGTCGACATGAAGTATCATGATATCTACAACTTACTTTCATACGATTAAGCCAAAACAAGTGGGTTGTGAGTGTGCATTTGTGTATGAGAAAGAGTGTGAGTGCTACTGTGGCAGAGTTTTGACAACTGGTTAATATAGAAAGTTATGGGTGTTTTTATATCATGTTTTATAAATTTTAGGGGAAAATTGAGGGAGGCATTTCCAAAAACAGAGCCTACTGGAGACCTCCATCCAGGTTGAAACTGATCGACATCCTTTGTAGGCTGAATCATGTGTTAGCTATGGTGTCTTCCTTACTGCACCATTCACCCACATTTCTTCATATTATCCATAAGAATCATATGAGGGCCTTCCCTGGCAGTCCAGTGGTTAGGACTCCGCAGTCTTGCTGGGTCCAATCCCTGGTCAGGGAACTAAGATCCAACAAGCCACATAGTGTGGCCAAAAAAATAATAATAACAACAATAACAATAATATGAAAAAATTATAAGAAATCTTATTGAAATCAAGATCCTAGCTATAACTATAGCACTGACTCATTGGAAAAGACCCTGATACTGGCAAAGACTGAAGGCAAAAGAAGTGGGTGGCAGAGGATGAGATGGTTACATGGCATCACTGACTTAATGGACATGAATCTGAGCAAACTCTGAGAGATAGTGGAGGACAGAGGAACCCGGTGTGCTGCAGTCCATGGGGTCAAAGTCTGACACCACTTAGCTACTGAATGACGACAACTAACTATAGCGTTTCCTTCTATCTTCTGCTTACTGCTGTTACCTAGAACAGGGCCTGATGAGTGGCATCTGTTTGATTAGAATTTATTGAGTGCCAGAATCTCCACATCAGGTCTCCCCTCAAGCAGCAACCAGGCTGGTTTGCCCAAGTGTCTTGGCAACACATGGGTGCTCCTCTCTGAGAGGAGGCAGGGGCTGATGTAGTCTCACTTGGCAGTTAATTATATCCCACTCAAACACTTCAAGTGTGTCTTCTGCCAACTCGGTGCAAGCCCCTTGAAGACAGTGACGGGTCTTGCCTCTCGAAACCCCCCTGCCTCACATGGCACCCCAGTAGGACCTCCACTGTTAAGTCGCTTCAGTTGTGTCTGACTGTGTGTGACCCCATAGACGGCAGCCCACCAGGCACCGCCGTCCCTGGGATTCTCCAGGCAGGAACACTGGAGTGGGTTGCCATTTCCCGGACAAAATGCGGGCCCCACCTGTTGGCCTGGAGAGGAGCCCTCTAACTCATGCCCCAGCATGGCAGCCTTGGGCCTTGTGGGCTCCCCTGTCTCCCCCTGGCATGCTAATTTGTTCTCCCCAGGGTAAAAAAAAAAAACAAACAGGAGGATGACTGACAGAGAAAAACCTCATTTGAGCTGACTTCCTGTGGGCTGAAGAGCGGTTCCCAGGCCAACACCGTGTCTCCTGTTCCCCTTCGCCACCCTTGGATGTAGGCAAGTCTTTCTCAGCCAGAACGCCGGTGTTTATAAAGAGCTCAGGGCGCCACTTGGAAAGAGTATAGAAAGAGACAAAGCGAAAACCAGCGGTTCCTCTGTGCCCCCGGCCAGCAAGATGCAGTCAAGTCTGGCTTCCTTTCTCTGTCCACACTCACACAACTCATTCCCCATCCATCCTCTCTCTCTCTGAGGGTCTCTCTCTCCTGTACACACAAGCACACACATAAGAAGGATAAAAATGCGAGAAGGAGAGGTGAAATGTGCACGGGGACGGAACCCAGGCCTCCCGCATTGCAGGCAGATTCTTTTCCAGCTGAGCCACTGGGAAAGCCCAAAATATGCACAGGAATACATGCAAAGAGGCCAGACAAAATGGGGCCACATGTCTGAAGGCAGCCAAGGAAACTTCAGGGATGACAAGTGTATTTTGTATCTTAATTAGGATGTTGGTTTCCCAAGTGTAAACAGATTAAAATTTTTTGATCTGTACACTGAAGATCTATGCATTTTCCTGTATGAAATTTCTACCTTATACCTGTTATTGTGGGATGGGGGTGGGGGTAAGCAAGGAGACCAAAAGGTAAAAATATAATAATAATAATCATCATAATAATAAAACACCTCACCTGCAGGATCAGGTGAAAGAAGAAAATGAGACTAGCTATGGGCCGGAGTCGGGAGTGGGCGTGGGAGGGGAGCTTTTCCAGGTTTTCTAGGTGGTAAAGAACCCACCTGCCAAAGCAGGAAACATAAGAGGTGCAGGTTATATCCCTGTGTTGGGAAAATCCCTGGAATATGAAATGGCAACCCACTCCAGTATTCTTGCCTGGAGAATCCCAGGGACAGAGGAGCTTAGCGGGCTACAGTCCGTGGGGTCGCAAAAAGCTGGACAAGACTGAAGCGATTTAGCATGCACATATCAGGGGGAGAAGGTGAAGAGAAATAGGAAAGGCTACAAGAGAAAATAGGGCTTTCTAGGTGGTGCTAGTGGTAAAGAACCCACCTGCCAATGCAGGAAACACAAGAGACATGGATTTGATCCCTGGGTGAGAAAGATCCCCTGGAGGAGGGCATGGCAACCCACTCCAGTATTCTTGCCTGGAGAATCCCATGGACAGAGGAACCTGGCAGGCTACAGTCCATGGAGTTGCAAAAAGTCGGACACAACTGAAGCGACCTGGCATGCACACATACAAGAGAAAATAAAGCAAAGTGTGGCTAAAAATATAAGGCCTCTGTAACCTGCTCAGTTACAAAGGAATAAGGCAGTGTGGGCTCAGGGCAAGTGCTGGCCGTGCAATGGTCCATCCAGAGCACAGTCAGCCTCTTGAGCCGTCAGTACTCATTAACCATCTATACGTACAGCCTCCGCCCAGGCATAGGCCAGCTCTGACCTGGGGCACGGATGGCTCCTGCCAGCCTGCCCCCAGCCCGGCCTGCCGGCTCTCATTTCCACCCAGGGGATCCTGGCTCTCACACAGTCCTACTCTGGGAGTCATGGCTTTGCTTTGTTTCCCGGCCGTGGAGGAGGGGCCTCTTGCCAAGCCCAGTGGAGCTTGAACCCAAGGTCTCACCCGCCCCGTCCTGGAGTAGCACTCAAGCTCCTCCCATCTCTGGGTTCTGGCTGGCAGGCTGCCCAGCAAGGCCTCGCAGACACGCACTGGCGGTAGCCCAGCTCCCTGGGCCTTGGCCCCCTGCCACCATCCCCTCGTCGCCCTGAGCCCTCCTCTCATGCCAACCTGCAGCTGCAGCTCCCCTCCCTGCCCAGCTGGGCACAATGCTGCTGTTTCCTCCCCAGGGGCTGGGCTGCAGCATCAATACATTTTGATGAGAAAGCGACACCAGCTGGCACACCCTGTGTGTGCTTTTAAATCCGCCAATGACTTCCAGATGCCGGGGGCTGGGAGTGTCCCTGGGGCAGTACCCTCTGCAGTGGGGGGCACTCACGGGGCCAGCACGGCCCCCACCTTTGAGTCTCACCAGCGACTTTAACCAGGGTCTAGCAATGAATGTAAATGAGCCTCATCTCTCTTCTGCAAACTGTGCTCCTCTTCACTGGTCCCTTATGTCTCTTTCTTTTTCAAAAATGTTTATTTACTTATTTGGCTCTCCCAGGTCTTAGTTGCAGCATGTGGGATCTAGTTCCCCGACCAGGGATTGAACCCAGGCTGCCTGCATTGGGAGCATGGAGTCTTAGCCACTGGGCCACCAGGGAAGTCCCGGTCCCTAATGTTTCTTGCTCTGTGAAGTGGTTCGAATCCAGGGATGAGGCACACCAGTTCTTCCATAAGAAGTAGAATTTCAGCACTATCTGTTATTTTGGGGACTGTAGCAAGCCACGGGATCTCTCAGAACCTCAGCTTCCCCATCTGTGAGATGGGAATGCTAACAGTACTGCCTGCGCTGTCAGGAGAGCTGAGGAGACAGGGCTTACAAGGCGACGGGCAGCCCCGGTGCGTGGTGAAAGCCGAGCACGTTATATTATGGGTTCGCCTCATTTACCTAAACGTGGCCACAGCCATCCTAAGATGTCCAAGCTAGAGGACCCTCTTCTGGGCTCTCTGCTCAGGTTCGGCCACCTCCTACCAACCCAGTGCTGAGGCTGCAAGTCTCACGGGGAGAAGGAACCGGCCCGCCCAGCCCAGGCCCTGGGTGCGCCCGCTGCGGTGAAGAGCTCGCTGCCCGCCCCAGCCACCCCCACCGGGGCCTGTCGGGGCCTGAGCTGGCCACTCCCTGGGAGGGGACCCCCCTGCCCCACAGGGCTGTGGTGCAACCAGCCGGGCTCAGCTTGTCCCTGACTCGACACGGTAGAACACAGTAGAACACGGTAGGTTGCCACCATCGTGCCCAGGCTCCCGATGCAAGTTCCGAGGGGCTGTCTGCCTGGGCCCCCAGGTCTGTCCTCCAGGGGGCCTGGAGAGCCTGGCTGATGCGTGGCACCTGTCACCCCAAAGGGGCACAATTACTGTCCGGTGACTCTCTTTCCCCTGAAACCTCATACCTGCAGCCACTCAGAGGTATGAGGCAGACATCCTAGGCCGGGTGAGGATGGGAAGCAAGGAGCATAAGCCTCTAGGACAGTCTGGTTTCAAGTCTGGCTTATGAGACCCTTGCAGTCCCAAGATCTTGAGAAACCAGCAATCTACCTCTCCATTTGTCCCCAGTTCTTCCTCTTTAAGTCCCTCTCTGAGCCCTAGGCCCCTGGCCATTGCTTCATGGAGGGAGAGCAGACCTAGCCAAGGCCTTTCATCACTCCCGAGAAGGAACCTTCCTATCAGAGGACCAAAGCTCTCTCATCCCAAAGAGGTGGGGCCCTCCAAGCCCCCATGGTTCCCTGTCACCTTAGGTCACCTGGTGGCTCCGGCTCTTACTCCAAGAGAGCCTTGCTGTTGGTTCCAGCACTGCCTTTGAAGAGTGGGCCTAGACAGCTGAGCCCATTGGGTGGGGGATGGATGGGTGGGTTCCATTGATTTCCTGTGGCTCCAAAGACTACTCTGATAGAATGGAAGGAAGAATATATTACTGCCACAGTGTGCCCACCTGCCGGCCTAGACCATGGCACCAGAACAAGATGCTCACAAAAAGCCGGTACGTGGGTAGCACCCCAGATCCATGCTCAGACAGGGATCTTACACAGCAGCTCTCCAGGCCTGAGACTCCTGGGATGCCTGGCAGCACCCCAGTACTGAGCACCAGGCTGGAGGACACCATAAGTCTCTGAGTGGGCACAGCTCAGCTCTAGCAAAGGAGTCGGAGGAAGACTTGCCTGGTGGTTCAATGGCTACTGATCTCCCAATGCAGGGGGCCCAGGTTTGATCCCAGGTCAGGGAACTAGATCCTACATGCCACAACTAAAGATCACATATGCCAACACTAAGATTGAAGATCCCACATGTCACGAGTAGGACCTGCCACAGCCAAATAAATAAACAAAAATATTTTTTTTTAAAAAGGAGGGGCTCTAAGGGGCCTGGACCCAGGGCCTGATCCACCCAGTCCACTCTGCAAGGGAGCAGACCCACCTTGCTCCTCTCAGGCTCTTCCTCTATGAACACTGCCTTCACTCTTTCCTTACAGCCTGTGAGCAGTGGAGCAGAGCAGGGGGTCCTTTAACCAATAGAGTCGGCCTCAGTGAGATGTGAACCCCAAGAATGATGACAGTAATCAGAGCTTTTATTTGATTTCAAAGAGATTGTTGCCCTCCTCCCCTCCCCAACCCCAAAAAAGTAAAGATAATTTCTTTGGGGTGTTTTCGTCTGAAGACACAAGAACTTTCAGAATTAGTCTTTATTAGGTAAAAAGAAATACCAGAATTAAGAGTTATTATACACCTTAACATGAATTATTAGGCAAATTATGCCCACCTAAGGGCTTCCCCAATGGCTCAGCCAGTAAAGAATCTGCCTGTAATGCAGACGACACAGGAAACTTGGGTTCGATCCCTGGGTTGGGAAGATCCCCTGGAGGAGGAAATGGCAACTCACTCCAGTGTTCTTGCCCGAAAAATCCCATGAACAGAGGAGCCTGGTGGGCTATAGTCCATGGGGTCTCAAAGAGTCAGACTTGACGAAGCATGCATGCCCACCTAAAGCAAAACTGATGTTTACAAGGCTAACATTTATTGAGTACTTTCTATAAGCAAGCCACTGAGCTGAGCTTTTTTACATCCAATCATTTACTTACATCTCACAAGGTGAAACAGGAATTATGATATTCCCACTTTATAGTTGAGAAATGGGGGCACAGAGAGGTTCAGGGACTTGCTAAGGTCACATACGTGGCAAGTCAGTACTAGGCCCAGAAACTGGATTGGACTCCAGAACCCTGTGGAGATGCTCTACATACGGGAGAATTTCAACCAGGGTTTTGTCTCAAGCTATAACCATCTCCCTCTTGATAACATAAGCTACTGTATTTTCCTCCCTCTCTCCCTACCCCTTTTTTCCCCTTCTTCTTTCACTCATTCAGTATTTCTTGTGCACTTGCTGCCTTCTAAGCATCGCTGAGGTTGAAGAAACTGACATGGTTCTGCCTTCACAGAGCTTCCAGTTCATCAAGATTCCTTAAATTCTTCTTCCCAGAGAATAACCATTCTTGTCCACATTTCTTTAGACACTTTCACTCACTTATTCCTTTGTCTCCAACAAAGGGCCAGCCTGGCAGAGCTCCAGACGTGCTGCCAGGCTTCGAAGGCTAGAATCGTGCCATTTTCAACTGCCATTTCTGGAATGGCTCCTCTGAGCTGCCTCTGCACTCTGCTCAGATTTCCATTAAGGCACTCGTGATTCTGTAGTGAAATATTCATTTACACATCTCATCCCTATCTTCTACTACAAGCTCCTTGAGTGCAGGAACTAGGCCTGCCTAACTCGGGTTTTTAATCTCTATCCCCAGTGAAGAGTTTGGAAATAGCAGGCATCCAGGTGGCTGAGACAGTAAAGAATCAGCCTGCAATGCAATGTTCGATCCTTGGGTAGGGAAGATGCCCTGGAAAAGGTAATGTCTACCTACTACTGGAATGACTACCCACTCCAGTATTCTTGCCTGGAGAATCCCATGGACAGAGCAGTCTGGTGGGCGACAGTTCATGGGGTTGCAGAGAGCTGGACATGACTGAGCAACTTTCATTTTCAGTAAATGTTTGCTAAAGTGAATAAGTGAGTTTTCTGTTCTAGCTGACTGTCTCAAATCACTTCCAAATGATTCATTTAAGTGTTCCTTCCTGGATCTTTTTTTCCACCTTCCTCTTAACCTTTTCAAAGGAAAGGCACCTCTCTGATGTGGGAAGTCCCACTTCCCTGCTTTAGGGCAGCCAAAGGATTTCTTGCTCACACAGTCTCAACAGATTTGTTGGCTTCACAAGAGACAGTATTTTGGAAAGCTGAATGCTTGTTTCCTGGGGTTTTTTTAGGGCAATTCCATCAGATAATACATTAAAGCGAGAGCTCCAAGGTTTAGGACCAGGGAGAGAGACTCTCTGTCTTCCCCAAGGTGTCAGCCTCCATTCCCCACCTTCAGTTCACCAGCTGCCAACGTCCTCATCTTTAGACCGCCTGTCTCCAAAAGTCTGAGCCCCAATTGCAAAGAGACATACCCCAGATTTCCCTGGTGTTGTTCAGTTGCTAAGCTGTGTCTGACTCTTTGAGACCCCATGGACTGCAGCACACCAGGCTCCCCTGTCCTACACTATCTCCCAGAGTTTGCTCCAATTCATGTTCATTGAGTCAGTGATGCTATCTACCCATCTCATCCTCTGCCACCTCCTTCTTCTCAGATTTCCCTGAACTTTAGTAATAATAAGCACCAGTACACAGAATCGCACAGCCTGGAAGTCAGGAGACTGGGTTCAAATCCTGACCTTGCCAACTCATTATCATCTTGGGAAGTAATTTAATTTCTCTGGATTCTGTTTCTTCTATGAAAATAAGGAGTGGGACTGGGTAGATTTCTAAACCAAAGGCTAAACCATCTCTGGGCAAAAAAATTTCTTAATTGTGCATTTCCCAGTCCTTATGGCATTCGACCCTTATAAGAAACTTTCAATTCATAAGCCAAACAACATACATTACTAGTGAGGAAATGTGAGCAGAGGTCGATGACCTTACTCAGGTGACCCAGGCCCCTGACTCTTGCCATACCAAGATGGTTCCAGAGAGCCCACTGGGGCAGCCTCAGTTTCCAAGACCCCAACTTCCTTTCCCTCCTAACCCCTACATCCACGTTGTCACTCAGAGAGTAGAAGCTATGACAAAGAACCTGATTCAAGGGTCATAGCCAGGGCCATATGAGGAGGCGCCCAGGCCTTTCTCAAATTCCGAATGATCTGCCTCCAGGAGGACCACTGCCTCTCAGTTGCAGTTTTGGCTCAGAGGCCCAGGATGGCCACGGGAACGTGGGCCCAGCCTCCCGCGTTCCCATGACAACAGGTTCCCCCAGTGGCGGTGCGGGTGCCCATCAGAGCGTGCAGGTGGCGCCCTTTGGGAGAGGGGCCCGGCGGGAAGTAGGGGGCCGGGGCGGCGCCTGCCGCGGGGTGGCCTCCCCACTTCCGATCTCCTCCTCCCGGGGCCGCAGTTCCCGCCCGCCCTGTGCCCTTCGCCTACCTGAGAGTCACGGCCCGCGCGTGACCACCGCCCACTACAGGGTCACCTCTGCGCGGCGGGGCGGCCCTTCTTCTCGGTGTTCCCAGACTCGGCCCTGCTTCCAGGCCCCGCCCGACGCACTCACTTCCCGGGTACCGGGATGTCCCTGCAAATACCCTCGGTCTGGCGCCGAGTCCCCGGAAATGCAGGGCAGCCGCCAAGCCCCGCCCCTGCCCATGTTGATGGAATTGTCCGGAGGCGCCCCCCGGGGCTTGCTCGCTGTCCAGCGGGCTCCCGCCTCTGCCCCCAGGCACTGATGGCGACATAAGTCTCGCTGCTAGTGCCAGTCGGACACGTCCCCGAGACTGCTTGGCTGCCCTTAGGCCGTGGGGCCTATAGCCCCCCAGTACCACCTCCATCTTCCGAGCCTCCGCCTGGCCTCACTTATGCCCTGCAGGCAGCAATCTCACTAGCTGGAATTCGGAGGCCGGGGGTTGTTATCCTAGATCTGTTATTGAAACAGAGTTGGGTTGCCTTATCTGCACAGGCTTGGTAAAGCCAAATCACTGACATCTACCACTACCCCGGGTTCCCTGGTGGCTCAGTGGTAAAGAACCCACCTGCCAATGCAGGAGATGCAGGTTTGATACCTCGCTGGGGAAGATCCCCTGGAGGAGGGCATGGCAACCCACTCCAGTATTCTTGCCTGGAAAATCCCACAGACAGAGGAGCCTGAAGGGCTGCAGCCCATGGGGTCACAAAGAGTCAGACACAGACTTAGCCACTTAAGCAACACTACGACCGAACACCGAACTGGCTGTGTTACCTAGGGGGAATTCCTTAACCTCTCTGAGCCTTGAGTTCTTCATCTGGAGCAGCAAGGGACCTCACAGGGTTGCGGTGAGAAGCGCAATTATGTAGGCACACACCTCGCACATGGTCAGCTCTTTATAATGGTAGCATTGTTTACAGTCAGAAGCAAGGGCGAGCAGGCTACAGAGCCACCTGCGTGAAACCACTCACTTCTCCACCCAGAAATTCTGCTCACGGCGTCCCCTAACCTGCCATGGGCTGGGCTGTGGGAGTGAAACGAAAGGAGGAGATCTGTGGGAGGGGTGAGAGATAGTTATAAATAGTATCTAGCATTTATCAAGTGACCTTGGCTCGTCCCTCTCCAGCCCTTGCCTCCTAGCTTTGCTGTCTCAGGGTGGTTCCAGAAACAGCCAGTTCTGGGCGTGTAAGTAGCTGAGCTGGCCAGAGCTGGCCAGTCAAGGAGCTGGTGAAACCAGAGGCCAAGAGCCAGCTTTTTCCTAGGCCAGGCTAGGCTTAGGTGCTTTCTGTGGCCTCTCCTCTGGACAGAGGGGCTTGGGACTTCCCTGGGGGTCCAGGTGGTAAGGCTTCTGCGCTTCCAATGCTGGGGACGTGGGTTCCCCCTCTGGTGGCAAGGTCCCACAAGTTCTGTTGTTCGGGCAAAAAAAAATAGAGAGGGGTAAGGGACTACCAGACTCCGCACAGAATGCTCTTCCACACATGGTTATTCTGTTGTCCATCAACAAACGTTTGTGTGTGTGCGTGTATTAGTTGTTCAGTCGTGTCTGACTCTTTTTGACTCCATGGACTGTAGCCCCGCTAGGCTCTTCTCCATGGAATTCTCCAGGCAAGAATACTAGAGTGGGTTGCCATTCCCTTCACCAGGGGATCTTCCCTACCCAGCGATGGAACCCGGGTCTTCTGCATTGCAGGCAGATTCTTTACTGTCTGAGCCACCAGGGAGGCCCACAACATGTTTACTACCATAAAATTTGAAACACAGAAAAACACAATGAAAAATATCACCCTACCCAGAGACCACCACTGTTAATATTTCCTACCACTTTTTTGGAGGTACAATCTACATACTGCAAAGTGCACAGATCTTAAGTGGACTGGTATTAATATGTTGGTGACGATCCTCCTGGCTCTTTTCTATACAGAATTATACATTTACATTGTTTAGAAAAGGTACTATTCAGTGCATAATCTTTTGTGACTTTCCCCTAGGTGTGTGTGCTGGTAGCTCAGTTGTGTCCGACTCTTGGAGACTCCTCAGGCTCTAGCCCACCAGGCTCCTCTGTCCATGGGGATTCTCCAGGCAAGAATACTGGAGTGGGTTGCCATGCCCTCCTCCAGGGGATCGTCCCAACCCAGGGATTGAACCTGGGTCTCTTGCATTGCAGGTTGGTTCTTTACCATCTGAGCCGATTTCCCCTAGGACAGACATATATCACAGAGGTTTTCCTGTAGCATTAGAAATTCTCTCATACCTTCATTTTTAGTGCGTTCTGTCATAGGGATGTGGCACACATTTTTAAGTAAATCTCTACTACTGGACATTGAAATTGTTCCTAACTGTTCATTATCATAAGTAAGAGTTCCACAATCATTTTCTTTTTAAAACTATTTATTTGCTTTTTGGCTGTGTTGGGGCTTAGTTGCAGCACTCCGGCATGGGGGCTTAGTTGCTCTGAGGCATGTGGGATCCTAGTTCCCGACCAGGGATCGAACCCAAGTCCCTTGCATTGGAAGGCAGATTCTTATCTACTGGACTACAAGGGAAGTCCTCTCAATCTTTCTTTTTTTCCCTTGTATTTTTCTTTCCTGCTCATACTCTCCAATTAGTAGTAGCTGTGTTTATAACTAAGGTGGTGGGCTTCATTTGTGCAAATGGCTTTAAAAATAGTCCAATCAGATTCCCTTGGTGGTACAGTGAATAAGAACCCAGGGCACACGAATTTGACCCCTGGTCCAGGAAGATTCCACTTGCTGAGGATCAGCTAAGCCCAGGCCCCACAAATACTGAGCCAGTGCTCTAAAGCCCCACAAGCTGCAACGACTGAGCCCACCCACCCTAGAGCCTGTGCTGTGCAACCAGAGAAGCAACCACAGTGAAAAGCCCGTGCACCGCAACCAAGAGTAGCCCCCGTTCACCGCAACTAGAGGAGGCCCGCATGGAGCAACGAAGACACAGTGCAACCAAAAATTAACTCATTAATTAAAACAATTAGTCCAATGGCTTTACTAAGTCTGCCTTCCAAACACTGCTGAGGGTGGGAGGGAACAGGAAGAGATGCAAAACATCAACCCTGCCAAGTTTCAGGCTCGAGGAGGAGCACGTTGTGTCCTGCTGAGCCCGGGCTCTTCAGAGGAGCTCCTGGAACCTAGGCCCCCTCCCCCGTGGGGCCTCAGAGCTCCAGAGGGCTTGAGGCAACCCTGAGCTTTCCTTGTCCAGCCCAGCCCAGAGCCTCCAGGAAAGAATGCTGTCCACCTCCACATCACTCGCATGGCCTTTGGCTCTCCCTCGTGTTTTCTTCCTTCTCCCTCCTCCCTTTTCTGCCCCTTCTGCCCACTCCCTTTTCCTGTCTGTCTTCCTCCTCCAACCTTGCTCCAGCTTTTTATGGAAAAAAGGGAAATATCTTTGATGCACTTTAGAAAGGCCTTATCTTTAACATTATTGATCCCCCTCCACCCACCCCTTTCCTGGCTGTGGGACCTCAGGTGCAGAGAGGCTTGAGTTAATCGCCTTCACAGTTCACAGCCTTATCACCATGGTCGGCACAGGGTCGCTTGATTAATGTGGCTGTTCATTTCCTTTTATCTTTCCACGCCTCCTCCCACCCCTCCCCCCACAGGCTACCATTTTAAGGTGTGTAATATATGCTTTTGTTTGTGGGCATTCTTGCTAGATATACTGTAGAATTGTATACGTGTACTTAAAAAAAAATTTTTTTTTAAATTTTGAAACAATTATAGACTCACAGAAAGTTACCAAAAAATAGTACATAGTGTCCCGTGAGCTTTTTATCCAGCTTCCCCCATCGGTGACATTCTACAACTGTGTATATGTGCTCAATCCTCAGTCCTGTCGGACTCTTTTTATGACCGCATGGACTGTAGCCCTCCAGGCTCCTCTATCGTTGACATTTCCCAGGCAAGAATATTGGAGTCAATTGCCGTTTCCTCTTCCAAGGGATCTGCCTGACCCAGGGACACCCAGGGATGGAACCCGTGTCTTTTGTTCTCCTGCATTGTCAGGAGGATTCTTTACCACTCAACCACCTGGGAAGCCCTAGAATTGTAAAACTGTAGTACGATAGCAAAACCAAGAGATTGACATTGGGATCATACTGTTAAATAGAGACTGTATTATTCAGTTTTCTCTTGCAGTTATGTGTGTGTGTGTGTGTGTAGAATTCTATGCTATTTTGACCCCATGAATAAATTAGTGTAACCGTCACCACAGTCAAGATACAGAAGGTCCCGTCTCCACGGGGACCTCCTGGTGGTGTCCCTTTATAGTCACGCTCCTCCACTCAGGTCCGTGGACTTGGCAACCACTAATCTCTTCTCCATCCCTATATTTCTGTCATTTTGAGAATGTTATGTAAGTGGAAGCTTTTTTTTTTTTAATTTTTATTGGAGAATAGTTGATTTACAATGTTGTGTTAGTTTCTGCTGTAGAACAAAGTGAATCTGTTATATATATACACTTATATCCACTCTTTTTTATTTATTTTAAAAATATTTTATTTATTTACTTACTTGTGTGGCTGCATCAGGTCTTAGTCGCAGCACTTGGGGTCTTCATTGCTTCTTGCAGGATATTTCGTTTTGTGACAACGGACTCTATTTGCGGTGCTCAGTAGTCGTGGCACATGGGCTGAGTTGCCCCAGGCATGTGGGGTCTTACTTCTTGGACCAGGGATCAAACCCCGTCCCCTGCATTGGTAGGCGGATTCTTAACCACTGGACTACCAAAGAAGTCCCTATCCACCCTACGTAGATTCTTTTCACATATAGATTATAACAGATTATTGAGTAGAGTTCCCTGTGCTATACAGTAGGTGCAAATAGACTGGCTTTGAGACTGGCTTCTCCCTCATCATATTGCCCTTGAGATACATCTGTGTTTTTGTAACCTATGGGCAGTTCTTTCCTTTTTATTACTGTTTTGTATTCCATGGTATGGATGTACCAGAGTTTAACTATTCACCCACTGAAGGAGATTCGGGTTGTTTCCAGTTTGGGGCTATTACAGATAAAGCTGATTAATGTCCAGGTTTTTGTATGGATGTAAGTTTTCATTTCTTTGGGATATAGGTCAAATTTGGGATTACTGCCTTTTTTTTTTTTAAGGCATTTTATTTATTTATTTATGACTGCACTACGTCTTCCTTGCTGTGCTTGGGCTTTCTCTAGTTGTGGCAAGCGTGGGCTTCTCTTCTTTGCAGAACACGTGTTCTAGGCGTGTGGACTCCGTAGTTGTGGCACACGGGCTTAGTTGCTCCACGGCATGTGGAATCTTCCTGGACCAGGGATTGAACCCATGTCCCCTGCATCAGCAGGCAGATTCTTATCCACTGTACCACCAGGGAAGTCCTGGATTGCTGGGTCTTATGGTAAATGCAGCTATAGTTTTATAAGAAACTTCCACACTATTTACCAGGATGGATATACATTTTATAAGAGATCCAGTTTCTCCCCCTCCTTGCCAGCAGTTGTTGTTATCACGGTTTTCTATTATGGCCTCCTAATAATTGCAAAGCAAGGCCTCATTGCGGTTTTAATTTGCATTTGCCTGGTGGCTAATGATGATGAACATCTTTTCAGGTGCTTATTTGCCATCCCTATCTCCTCCTTAGTGAAACTTCTGTGTCCCATTTTCTAATTGGACTGTTTTGTATTTTTAATTTATATAAACAGCATTTAGTCATATACCTCATTCCGTTTTTTTGTTTGTTTGTTTGTTTATTCCACAGACCCATCCATACTGCTCTGGTCACATCTTTTAAAAGCATTTTTGGGGGCTGCGCTAGGTGGGTCTTTGTTGCTGCTTGGGCTTTTCTCTAGTTATGGCGAGCAGGGGCTACTCTCCAGTTGTGGTGCACGGGCTTCTCACTGGTGGCTTCTCTCGTTGCGGAGCACAGCCTCCAGGGCACGTGGGCTCGGTGGCTGTGGTTCCCCGGTTCAGTAATCGTACTGCCCTTAGTTGCTCCACTACCTGTGGGATCCTCCCAGATCAGGGATTGAACCCGTGGCTCCTGCATTGGCAGGCGGGTTCTTTACCACTGAGCCACCAGGGAAGCCCTGGACACATCTCATCTGCTGCTTCTAGCTGCTGCAGGGTATTCCAAAGTGTGGCTCTACCACACTTTATCTATCTACTCCCCGAACTGCCTACAACCTCCCACCCCCATAAAGAAGACTGCAGTGACTGTCTTCTTCCCTCTTTACCATATGGGCCATGTGAGATCTCTTGCATATTCTTCTAAGGGTATGACTTGTTGTGGGTCACAGGGCACCCTGCACACATGCCCACATACCTACATGCCCACATGCCCACCAGCATGGACCCCTTCCCTCTGTCAACTCCTAGCATTATCCAGCTGCCTAACTTTTCCAGTCTAAATGATATGAAGTTTTAACATTGCATTTTTTAATCTCTTTATTATTTCTTTTATTTAAATAAAAATTATTTATTTATTTGTGGCTGCACTGGGTCTTCGCCTTGCTCGGGCTTTGTCTAGTTGTGGTGAACAGGGGTTTCTATTCGCTGTGGTACCCAGGCTTCTCATTTCGGTGGCTTCTCTTGTCTTGGAGCATAGGCTCTAGGCACACAGGCTTCAGTAGTTGTGGCTTAGTTGCTCCGAGCCACGTGGAATCCTCCTGGATCAGGGACTGAACTTGTGTCTCCTGCATTGGCAGGTGGATTCTTTACCACTGAGTCACCAGGAAAACCCCAACATTTTATTTTTAAAATTAAGTTTGCATGCGTGCATGGGTGCTAAATCCCTTCAGTGGTCTTTCTGACTCTGTGACCCTCTGGGCTGTAGCCCACCAGGCTCCTCTGTCCATGGGATTCTCCAGGCAAGAACACCAGAGTGGGTTGCCATGCCCCCCTCCAAGTTTCAGATCAGATCAGATCAGATCAGTCGCTCAGTCGTGTCCGACTCTTTGCGACCCCATGAATCGCAGCACGCCAGGCCTCCCTGTCCATCACCAACTCCTGGAGTTCACTCAGACTCACGTCCATCGAGTCAGTGATGCCATCCAGCCATCTCATCCTCTGTTGTCCCCTTCTCCTCTTGCCCCCAATCCCTCCCAGCATCAGAGTTTTTTCCAATGAGTCAACTCTTCGCATGAGGTGGCCACAGTACTGGAGTTTCAGCTTTAGCATCATTCCTTCCAAAGAAATCCCAGGGCTGATCTCCTTCAGAATGGCCTGGTTGGATCTCCTTGCAGTCCAAGGGACTCTCAAGAGTCTTCTCCAACACCACAGTTCAAAAGCATCAATTCTTCGGTGTTCAGCCTTCTTCACAGTCCAACTCTCACATCCATACATGACCACAGGAAAAACTATAGCCTTGACTAGACGAACCTTTGTTGGCAAAGTAATGTCTCTGCTTTTGAATGTGCTATCTGGTTGGTCATAACTTTCCTTCCAAGGAGTAAGCGTCTTTTAATTTCATGGCTGCAGTCACCATCTGTAGTGATTTTGGAGCCCAGAAAAATAAAGTCTGACACTGTTTCCACTGTTTACCCATCTATTTCCCATGAAGTGATGGGACCAGATGCCATGATCTTCGTTTTCTGAATGTTGAGCTTTAAGCCAGCTTTTTCACTCTCCTGTTTCACTTTCATCAAGAGGCTTTTTAGTTCCTCTTCACCTTCTGCCATAAGGGTGGTGTCATCTGCATATCTGAGGTTATTGATATTTCTTCTGGCAATCTTGATTCCAGCTTGTGTTTCTTCCAGTCCAGCGTTTCTCATGATGTACTCTGCATATAAGTTAAATAAACAGGGTGACAATATACAGCCTTGACGAACTCCTTTTCCTATTTGGAACCAGTCTGTTGTTCCATGTCCAGTTCTAACTGTTGCTTCCTGACCTGCATACAAATTTCTCAAGAGGCAGATCAGGTGGTCTGGTATTCCCATCTCTTTCAGAATTTTCCACAGTTTATTGTGATCCGCACAGTCAAAGGCTTTGGCATAGTCAATAAAGCAAGTTTATCTCCAAGTTTACCACAGTATAATTTACACACAGTGATAGTGACACATTGTACACTCATTTCCTTGAATTTTGACAAGTGGACATACCTGTAAACACAAATCAGTCCCATCAACCCTAAGCGCTCCCTATGCCCTTTGTCGTCAGTCTACCCTCTCCATCTTCCACAACCAGTGATCTGATTTTTATCACTAAATTTTTCTGCCTCTTCTAGAACTCCATACAAATAGAAGCATACAGTATGTACTCTTGTGTCCGACTGCTTTCACTAACATAATGCTTTTGAGAGATGTATCAGTAGTCCATTCTTTTTTTCTTAATCATTGAGTGGTATTTATTGTATGAATATCGGTTTGGTTTACCTACTAATGGACTTTTGGGTTGTTTCCTCTTTGGCAAGTTTGGGGCTATTATAACTAAAACTGCTAACAGCTATTGCTTTAATTTATATTTCTCTGATTTCTAATACATCTTAACATCTCCTCCTGTATTTGTTAACTTTTAAATTTCTCCTGTAAATCACCTTTTTATCTTTGCCCATTTTCCCGCCATTTGACTTGCAAGAAGATTGTCTTATTGACTTGCAGAAATTCCTAGTATATTCTGAATCTAGATATTAGTTCTTTGTTGGCTTTAGATATCACAAATTCTCCCAATTTTGTCATTTGTTAACCTTGTCAATGAACTCATACTTGGGCAGTAATCAAATCAATCAATTTTTTTTCTTTTTGCCTTATGTTTTATGCTTCTGAAATTTTGCTTAATAAGTTAATTCGTACCCCAAGGTCACAAAGATATTCTTCAATATTTTATATTATTAACTTCACAGTCTTCTGGATACATTTAAGTCTTTAACCCAAAATTCACTTTTTCATGTGGTGGTAGATTTCATGAGATTCATTTTTGTTTTTTTTTTTCCATAAAGTGAACCACTTTTCCCATTACCATATTCCTGTTGCTCTCAAACTTGAACATGTATAAAAATCACCAAAAAGCTTGTTAAAAGCACAGATTGTGTCTCACTCTTGGGCATATACCCAGTGTTCAGTCGCTCAGTTGTGTCCAACTCCTTATGACCTGATGGACTGCAGCCAGACAGGTTCTTCTGTCTGTGGAATTTTCCAGGCAAGAATACTGGAGTGGGTTGCCATTTCCTATGCCAGGGGGCATATACCCAGACAAAACTATAATTCAAAAAGATACATGAACCATTATGTTCATAGAAACACTACTTACATTAGCCAAGATATGGAAACAACCTAAATGCCCATGGACAGATGAGTGGATAAAAAAGATGTGATACACACATGCAACACACACACAAAGACACACACACAACGAGCTATAAAAAGCATGAACTAATGCCACTGGAAGAAACATGGACCTAGAGATTTTCATACTAAGCAAAGTAAGTCAAAAAGAGAAAGACAAATGCCATATGATATCATGTATATCAACATAAAATATGACACAAATGAACATATTCACAAAACAGAAACAGATTCACAGACATAGAGAACAGACTTGTCATTGCCAAAGGGGAAGAGGGTGGGGGAGGAAGAACTGGGAGTTTGGGATTAGCAGATTCGAACTACTGTATATAGGATGGCTAAACAACAAGGTCCTCCTGTACAGCACAGGATACTGTATATTCAATACCCTGTGATAGACCACAGTGGAGAAGAATACAAAAAAGAATGTATAGGTAGAACTGAGTCACTTTACTGTATAGCAGAAATTGACACATCGTAAATCCACTATACTTCGGTAGAATTGCTTTTTAAAAAGCACAGATTTCAGGTTTCTCTGGTGGTCCAGTGGTTAAGAATCCACCTGCCAGCAGGGGACACGGGTTTGACCCCTAGTCTGGGAAGATCCCACATGCCATAGGGAACTAAATCTGTGCACCACAATTACTGACCCCAAGCTCTAGAGCCCACGAGCCTCAACTACTGAAGTCCCTGCACACCACAGCCCGTGCTCCACAAGAGAAGTCACCACATTGAGGAGGTCACGCACCACAACTGGAGAGTATCCCCCACTCACTGCAACTAGAGAAAGCCTTCGGAACAAAGTCCGAGCCATAAATAAATAAAAAGTAGCACAGATTTCTGGGCCCCACCCAGCTGATACAGGTGGGACCCTAAAGTTTATATATCTAATAAGTTTCCAAGTGATGAGATGATACCACTGCTACAGGTGGAGAAAGCAAACTGCCAAAGAAAAAAGAAAAAAAAGTAAGAAAAATAAATTTAAAATAGAAAAAAGAAAGAAGAAAGAGAAAGAAACAAATTAAAAAAAAAAATGAGAACAACTGCTATGTACTTAAAACCTTTACCTCTCCGGGTTTTTTCCCTGCCTCACTGGCATCCTCCATAATACCGGGCACTTCTTGGCTCTCCTCCATCCTACACACCACCCCCATCTCCCCTGGGTCTCTTGGAACATGAATCCACATCCACACATTTTACGATCACATCCCCATGGCTCTCCTGAACCACACTCTTCCATCCTCTGGTAAATGCCCTGAGGTTGTCCACCCACCTCCCGGCCACTCCCCTGTCGTCACTGGAGACTTAGGCACGTGGCTCCCCATTTTTATCTCCAGCTAAAGCCCTGTCATTGTCCTTGATGACTTCAGCATCCACGTGGAAGACACATCCTAAATCTGGTTTCTCAGGTCTCCAATGACCTCTCTCACTCACCTCAGCCACCACTCCCATTTACTGGAAGTAATTGGCTCCATTACCAAGGTCCTCAGTTCAGGAATCACTTTCTCTGGCATAGTCTCTTTTCCTTCCAGCTTTCTTCTTTAGCATACTCCCTCTGAGCCTCCTTGGCTTCCCAGGTGGCTCAGGGTTAAAGAATCCGCCTGCCAATGCAGGAGACACAGGAGTCACAGGTTCAATCCCTGGGTCAGAAAGATCCCCTGGAGAAGGAAATGGCAACCCACAGCAGTATAGTTGCCTGGAGAATTCCATGGACAGAGAAGCTACACGGATTGGTGTGCTATAGTCCATGAGGTTGAAGAGTCAGACACAATTTAGGGATTAAATGACAATGACAATCCATGGTTCTATATCCCCATATTCAACCAACCACAGATTATGTAGTATTGTACATATTTATTGGGAAAAAAGTGCATATAAGCAGACCTTCACATTTCAAACTCTTGTTGTTGTTCCTGGGTCCACTGTATATACATACAATAATAGCCTTTGACTCCCATCCCTCCCATCCCACTGCCTGCTCCTTCCCACCCCAGAGCTCTTACCTGAAAGGTTCTCCTCCAGTTTCAAGCTATACCCAGACTGGGAACTCCTAGTTCAACCCTTAGCAACGCTTCTCAAACTTTCATATATAGCTGGGTCACCTGGGTACATGCATCAGTGTTAAGCTGCTTCAGTCATGTCCAACATTTTGCAACCCCGTGGACTGTAGCCCTCCAGGCTCGTCTGTCCACGGGATTCTCAAGAATATTGGAGTGAGCAGCCATCTCCAGGGGATCTTCCTGACCCAGGGATCACCTGGGAGATCTGATTAAAATGCAGATTTAGATTCTGAAGATCTGGAATGGGGACTGAGATCCTGCATTTTAACAAGCTTCTGTGTGCTGCCTGCGGGGGTTGTGCTCAATCATCAAGCTGTAACCCTTTGGACCCCTGCTCCCAGGTCTCCTCAGCAAAGCCTCCTCTGACCTTCCCAGATTATATCTCCACCATCAGACACTCAGCACCGTTTGTCTCCTTCCTAGCACTTTACCCTATTGTCATTTGACATTTGAGCTTATGATTATTTTTTAACTCTTTTTTTAAATAAAAAAATATATTTTTAAAAATTTTTTAATATTTTGACCACATGGCATGTGGGATCTTAGATCCCTAGCCAGGGACTGCACTGGAAGGTGGATTCTTAACCACTGGACTACCAGGGAGGTCTCTGTGCTTGTGATTATTTTATCACAGCCCACTCCCTCAGAGGGCTTCCCAGGTGGCACAATAGTAAAGAATCCGCTTGCCAACAGCAGATGCAAGAGAAGTGGGTTCGATCCCTGGATTGGGAAGATTCCCTGGAGAAGGAAATGGCAACCCACTCCAGGATTCTTGCCTGGGGAATCTCATGGACAGAGAAGCCTGGCAGGCTACAGTCCATGGGGTCGCAAAGAGTCGGACACGACTGAGTGACTGAGCACACACACACGCACACTCTCTCCCAGAAAATGAACCTTTCAGAAGGCATGGAACATTTCTCTCTGGGTTTGTTTGCCATTGTGCTGGCCTCGAATCACCTCAAACACTGCCTGATACCCAGCAGGTGCCCGGCTTGTACACAAATGTAAACCTTCGCAGGACATATGAAAGAATACGCTGTTCAGTCAGTCAGAGGAGCAGTTCCCACTCCCACCCTGAAGTCCCAGGTCTCCTGAGACCAGGAACTGAGCAAGTGATGCAGGAGACATCTGGGCTCAAAATCTCTTCTCTGCCCCTCAGACAATCCAAAGGAGAGAGACCCAACGAGCCTTCCATGTTCCTTGGAAACTGATCTCCTTTTTTATTGTGGTTGTTGGGATGTTGTCCGGAGAAGGCGATGGCACCCCACTCCAGTACTCTTGCCTGGAAAATCCCATGGACAGAGGGGCCTGGTAGGCTGCAGTCCTTGGGGTCGCTAGGAGTCGGACATGACTGAGCGACTTCAATTTCACTTTTCACTTTCACGCATTGGAGAAGGAAATGGCAACCCACTTCAGTGTTCCTGCCTGGAGAATTCCAGGGATGGGGGAGCCTGGTGTGCTGCCGTCTACAGGGTCGCACAGAGTTGGACACGACTGAAGCGACTTAGCAGCAGCAGCAGCAGGATGTTGTCCAGGATTGTGTGGAAAGGGTTAAAGCACTTACAGAAAGGGAAGGACCGCCCTCCAGCCCTGCCTGAGATGCTCTGCGAAAGGTCAGATGTTTCCAGAATCTTAACAGACAGCCTGTGTCTGTTTAAAGGGAAAGACAACAAGTTCTTGGGCTCCCAGCCAGCCCTCGTGGGCAATTTTCGCCCGGTTCTGCAGGCACCCAGCCAGATGCCTGGCCAGAGAGCACAGCCACCCACCCCCTGCCCCCTCTAGATGGCCCTAGGCAGGCCAAGAGCTCTCTCCAACTCCCAGCCTGGAGTCCCTTCCCCTGGGGAAGGCTGGCATCTGACGAACAGGGCATGCATACCAACTCTGGGGCCTGTGATACACCAGGAATGATGGGGGAGGGGTGACTTCCTGCGGACATTGAATCTTTTCAGCTGAAAGGGACTGTATTCTGACCCTGTCATTTTAGAGATGAGACTCAGAGAGGGTGGCTGTGATGTAATATAAGAATATCCTGACCCAGAATCAGGAAAACCCCGGGTTCAAAATGCAGTTCAGGGGCCATGAGCTATGGGATCTCAGGTACAAGCCTTTCTATGTGTCTGTATCTATTTGTAAAAAGTTCGTACAAACGCTTCCCATCCCAGATAGCTTGCCCAAGGTCACACACAGCACACACACACCAAGGTTTTCTGACTCCCAGACAAGGGCCAAGTCCCCTCCAGAGGTGAGCAGCTTACATTAAATGTTGATTGATCATAAAATATAGCTGGAGACACAGTTAATTTAACTTGGCCTTTTACTACTTAATCATGTTCTTTGTGCGAAGAAAAAAATTCCTACTCCCTGGAGGAAATAATTGCTAATATTCTGGCTTTCCTGGTGGCTCAGATGGTAAAGAGTCTGCCTGCAATGCAGGAGACCTGACTTTGATCCCTGGGTCTGGAAGATCCCTTGCAGAAGGGAATGGCTACCCACTCCAGTATTCTTGCCTGGAGAATTCCATGGACAAAGGAACCTGGTGGGCTACCGTCCATGGGGTCACAAAGAGACATAACTGAAGGACTTTAACTTTCACTTTCTTACCCCCTGAAGGAAATAATTGCTAATATTCTGACATTTATCCTTTCGGAATGTCAAAGCATATATAAGGTATATATCCAAATACTTTTTTTTTTCTCCCTAGCTAAGCAGTTTGTGAGATTGAATCTGAAATAGGAATTGAACCTGGGCCCTCAGCAGTGAAAGCATAGTCATCACCACCAGGAAATCACCAGGGAATTCCCTATATATTCTTTTCAACAATAAGATCAGAGGAGATCTATCTATCTGTGTATTCATCCATCCACAGTTTTACATATATATTGCTCTTTCTCATGTAATTTTTCAATGGACAATTGACATCCTTTCATGTCTGGATATAGTTGGATCAACAAAGCATTCTATAGTTTGTTTCATCCCCTATGTCAAGACATTTAGGTTTTCGATTTTCCATTATGAGTAATACAGATCCACCTTTACTCACTTGTTCTGTCATTTTCTTAGGATAAACTCCTCACTGAGGGCTGGATGATCAGAGGGTCTGATACATGCTGCACAACTGTCCCCTACAAATGCTGTGATGATCATTATTTCCTCAAACAACAGATTTAATACGAAGGCTGGTCCTCCTTTAAATAGAAAGTGTTCTCCCTCACCAGCACACTCAGCTTCAGATGGGACGAAGCAGAACCCAGGTGGGCTGAATGGGGCCGGTTGATGCAGGGCAGATGCTTTGCACCCGACCCTTGGCTGCATCTACGCAGGCAGTAGCCTGGCTAATAAGATGCTCCCATCTGCAAGCCCACAGCATGTCTGGGGCCATGGGAGACACAAGCAACTGATCCAGATACTTTCCATCTGATAGATGGAAAGGGGCTTTCTTTCCCCGTATTTCCTTGTCCACGTGACCTCCAGCCCACTAAACAACCACCCTCCAGCACTCTTTATTTCCTAGTTAGATAGCACTACTTATGTAAGATACTGTTTATTACAGGTGTCATTTCCACTATTACGTTTCATCTCTACGTTGGCCCAGAAAGCAGGTGCATGCGTGTTTGGTCATGTCCGACTCTTTGCAACATCATGGACTGTAGCCTGCCAGGCTCCTCTGTCCATGAAATTCTCCAGGTGGAAATACTGGGGTGGGAAGCCATTTCCTTCTCCAAGGAAGCAGGTACAGGTGGGAAAGCTGAGTCTTGAGCAGATCAAGATCTTGTCTAAAGGAACACAGCAGATAACTAACCTATTTGGGATTCAAACCTAGGTCTGTCTTACTACCAAACCTGTGTTTTTCTTTAAAATTACTGTAGAACTAGTATGTATATCAGTGTAAACACAAAAGCCTCAAAACACGCAGCTGGTTTGTGGTGCGCAGTAGACATTACCCGGGCTCACCAGTATTTCTAGCCTCCTTTTTCTGGATACATAGGAGGACTGTACTCTCTGGAAGTCAGGTGCAGCCACATGAGTCGCTCTGGCCAGTGAAATGTGAGGGGAAAGTGACACATGTCCCTTTGGGGGGTTTGAGAACCCCTGTGCGGTTCTCATGCCTTCTTCCATGGCAGTGGTGAATCCTGAAGCCTCTTGTGGGGGTGGTGCCTTCATGAAAGTCTAATGCTGACGAAAGTGCTGACCACAAAGTCCTGAGCCTATGCAAGTCACATTGGATTCACGCATGGGCAAGAAATAAATCTTGGTTGTTTTAGCCAAAGATGTTTAGAGGTGTTTGTTACCACATCATAACCTAGTCTATCCTGACTGCTGCAAGTGGTGATGGGGAGTTTCATGTCTTGGTCTAAAGTCTTCTGTAGTCTTTATCCTTTAAGAAGATATCTATTTATAATTTTAAAAAATGAGTCATAAATGGATACCAGCACGAACCTACTGTCTAGCACAGGGAACTCTGCGCAATGTTATGTGGCAGCCTGGATGGGAGGGGAGTCTGGGGAAGAATGGATGCATGTATACATGGCTGAGTCTCTTCAACGTTCATCTGAAACTATCACAACATTGTTAATCATCTATACCCCAATACAAAATGAAAAGTTAAAAAAAAAGTCATAATACACATTCACACAGTTGGGAGCATAATACACACCCTGCTACCCAACTTCTTTTATTCTTTTTCTATTTTTTGATTTATTTTTTGCAGCACTTGGTCTTCCTTGCTGTTCTCAGGCTTTCTCTAGTTGTGGCAAGTGGGAGTCACTCAAGTTCCAGCAGGTGGGCTTCTCCTTGCAGGGGCTTCTCTTACTGAGGAACACTGGCTTAGTTGCCCCGAGGCCTGTGGGATCCTCCTGGACCAGGGATCAAACCTGTGTCCCCTGCACTGGTAGGTGGACTCTTATCCACTGTGCCACTAGGGAAGTCCCTATTTCATTAATCTTAACAGCTTCACAGTATTCTATTCTCTGAATATACCATAATGTTTTACAGCTGACAACTATTGACAGATATGTTGGTTGTTTCTGGTTATTCTCGAAATACATGCTCCAAGCTACAGCTAGACTGTTGCAACATTTATGGGAAAAGAAGGATTACTATTTACTTTCTCTTTTTTTGGTTCAGATCCTGCGGTTAGTTTCCAGCCTGAGCTCAGCCCTCTTAAGACGGCTGAGGGCACCTCCTGAAGAGAGATGAATAAGCCAAGCTGCCTGCACCCCTCCCAGGATGTACGGAGGAGGCTGAAGGGCACCTGTCCATGTGCATGCGTGAAGGCTGGGTGCTGGCCCGGAAGAACAGGGCAGGGAAGCACGTACCTGTACAACCTGGGCTGAACTGACCCTGACTCATATGTTCAGGAAGATAAGTTAACGGCCTGGAAACTCCAGAGCTCTGCGTGAGTTCTGACTCACTGACAATTATCCATAAACAAGTCATCTCACTTCTCAGTGTTTTTCTGAGTGCCACCACACGATCTTTGGGGAAGGGCTGTGCCATTCATCCTTAGGAGCTTGAGAAAGATGAGAGCTGTTCAAAGAGCACCAAGAGGACTAGAATTGTTGGTCTCATTCGTTGGAAGGTGTTGAATGACTCATCACGTTCGTAATTTTGAATGGCCCCCCCAGTGGAGGGTCTATGAGTGGCTGACGCAGGTTTTACCTGCATCACATTCCCAGAGTGATTTGACTCACGACAATGGTCACATGCCTATCAAGACCTCTTTCCATCCTTTCTCTTCAGTGCGTGCGTGCTAAGTTGCTTCAGCCATGTTCGACTCTTTGAGACCCTGTGGACTGTAGCTCACCAGGCTCCTCTGTCCATGGATTCTTCAGGCAAGAATACTGGAGTGGGTTGCCATGCCCTCCTCCAGGGGATCTTCCCAACCCAAGTCTTTCATGCCTTTTGCAGTAGCAGGCGGATTCTTTACCATTAGCACCACCTGGGAAGCCTGTACTATTTAGAGGCACTGCTGTGATTCCATGGTAGGGAAGAAACTGGGGTTTCTCAGCCAAGAAAGAGGGCGTACTTTAGAGTTTCCCTGGATGTGACTCAAGGGTTACATATAGATCACAGAGCTCAAGAAGAACTTAGAATCAGCTATACTTCAATTGGAGAAGGCGATGGCACCCCATTCCAGTACTCTTGCCTGGAAAACCCCATGGACGGAGGAGCCTGGTGGGCTGCAGTCCATGGGGTTGTGAAGAGTTGGACACGACTGAGCGATTTCACTTTCACTTTTCACTTTCATGCACTGGAGAAGGAAATGGCAACCCACACCAGGGTTCTTGTCTGGAGAATCCCAGGGATGGGGGAGCCTGGTGGGCTGCCGTCAATGGGGTCGCACAGAGTTGGACGTGACTGAAGCAACTTAGCAGCAGTAGCAGTAGCAGCATACTTCAATTAAAAAAGAATTTTTTAAAAAATAAAATGAGAAAAAGAATGTTGGAGATCAGAGTACTACCCCCTCATACAGTAATTCTGAGTATGTGCTTATCTGTAAGACAACCTAAGGGAAAAACAGGTTTGGAATGTGGATTTTTCTCTTTTAAGACATTCTCACATCTGGTCTGGAGTCCTGAAAAGAGTTTCTGACGTCTCTAGTCCTGGTTTGGCACCTATGACGCATATGACCTTAGGCATGTTCCTTAAGCCTCTGGGCACCTCAATTTTCTCATCTATAAAACGGGGCTTCTGATCTTGCCTGACCTGTCTTACAGGTCGGTGTGACATGCGGTTTAGATGAGGCACCGCGTATGAAAGTGTTTTGGAAATCCAAAGCAACTGCATACCTGCAGAGCTCCCTCACTACAGCTCCGGTCCACTGCTCAGACCGCAGAGGCATGAGGGACACCAGGACCTTCATTCAAAAGTGGGTCTTGGGACCTCCCTGGTGGCCCAGTGGCTAAGATGCTGTGCTCCCAGTGCAGGGGGCCTGGGTTCTGTCCCTGGTCCAGGAACTAGATCCCATATGCTACAATTAAAATATCCCTTGAGCAGCCAAATAAATAAATAATAATGATAAAAAACTTTAAGTGAGTCTTATATAGGACTTCCCTGGTGGTCCAGTGGCTAACAGTCCACCCTCCCAGTGCAGGGAGCCTGAGTTTAGTCCTTGGGCAGGGAACTAGATCCCACTTGCTGCAACTAAAGATCCTACATGCTGCAACTAAGACCCAGCCAAATAAATAAATATATTTTTTTAAGTGAGTTTTACAGAGCGGGTATCTAGAGAGAGTCCCTGAGCACCAGGGACTGTTCTAGAGCTGGGGAGGCAGCAAAAAGAAATAAAGACAAGGCCCTTCCCTCTTGGAGTTTATATTCCAGCGGAGTGGCAGACAACTGAAAGGGAGACAAATTAAAAACAAGGACAGAAGAGCCTGGCAGGCTACAGTCCATGGGGTCGCAAAGAAGTCAGGCACGACTGAGCGGCCCACACACACACACACACACACAGACACAGCTTCAGAGAGAGGTGAGTGCTTCGAGTGAATGAAACAGGGTGAGGTTGTTAGGGAGGGATGAGACAGGGGCTAGGTTAGAGGGTGACCAAAGAGGGCTTCCCTGAGGAGGTGACACCTGAGAACTAGGATCCAAGTGACAAGGACAGCCCCGAGAAGACCCAGAGCACGAAGTGTCCCAGCGCAAAGGGACAGCCAGCGCAAAAGCCCCGAAGCAGGAAGAGACTCCTGTTCACAGAACCTGGAGAAGCTGATGGCTTGGAGCTGCAGTGGGATAGGGCGGCGGTGGGGGGGCCCACAAGCCAGGGCTTGCAGCGTGTTTTCTGGAGAGGGGAATGACACAGGATCTCCTTTTGTGTTGTACTAAGATCAGCCTCCAAAGGGTTGGAAGTTCTGTCTCTCACAGGCCATGTTGGGGGCCCCAAGAAATGTTTAGGGCCTTCAAGGGCTTTATCCAGGAACCACCCCAACCTCCTGAACAGTCCATGGGGTCCCTAGTTCCTACTAGGGAAACTGAGAGGTAGAGAGAAAGTCACTTGCCTAGGGGGACCCACAATTTCCTTCCCAGGCTGGCATTCAACCCCAGATCTCAGATCCTGCCCCCCAGGCCCAGCCTCTCTCCACCCCACGGGGCCACCCCATAGATGGAGGATGGGAAGGGAGCCGGAAGATGGGCCCAGTGCCCCAAACCTTCCTGCTTCAGCCAGTGAGATCCCTGGGCTGGGCTCCAGAAAGGAAGGGCCTTGTCCAGCTGGGCCCTGTCCTGCATCACCCGGCCCAGCCCTCAGCCTTCAGCTGGCAGGGATGAGGGGGCGAGGTGGGGCGGTCAGCTCCAGGAGCTGGGCCAGCCGAGAGCAACCTGATCGAACAGGAAACAGGCCTGCCGCCAGACAAAGCATCACCCGGCACCTGGAGCCTTTGTTTCCTGGCTGCCCGTTGCAAACTTTCCCAGGCACCTGCAGCCGGGCCTCAGGAGCACCTGGGCCAGGAAGGGCCTCCCACGGGATCTGGTTTTTCTGAAAAAGGGAGTGGCCTGACTTGTGACCCAGAGGGAGGTCTTGTGACATAATAATAACAACAATAACAATAGGTCCTCTACGTGTAAGAGGCAATTCATCAAACCCTCCCAACAAACCCAGGAGGTCTCTACTAATTATTCACGTACTACAGATTACGAAATGGAAGCACACGGAGATAAAGTGACCTGCGCCAGGTCACACAGTATAAGGAAGAGAAAACAATATGGGCTTTTGAATCAATGAATTCCAGCCCTACCTGTGCCTGTGCAAGGCATTTAAAATTTTCCAAGCTTGTCATCTTGTTCTGGTCTCAGAGGACTGCGGTGTAGATTAAATGATATGAGATATACAAGGCCTCTGGCACATGGCTCCCCATCCAGACAGGTTTTGCTCCCCACCTCCTAGAGCTCTGTGATCATGTTACCATCACTGGGCCTCAGTTTCCTCATCAAAAAAAATAGGTACAATAACATTACCCAATAGGGCTATTGAAAGCCTCATGCTCTTCTGATAGGAGTGCCTCATGTTTTGAAAGGATGCAACAGAGGATGAGATGGCTGGATGGCATCACCAACTCAAAGGACATGAGTTTGGGAGATGGTGAAGGGCAGGAAAGCCTGGCATGCTGCAGTTCGTGGGGGTGGCAAAGAGTCGCGCACTAAGCAACTGAACAATATGTTTTCAAAAGGCCCCATTCCTGGGACCATCCTAGCAAGACTCCATTTTACAAAATTGCCATCTCTGCTTTCTACCAAAACAAAGAAACACAAATAGAAAAACCAATCTTAGAGCCATTCTCCTTTTTGAGACAAAAAGCCAATATTATTCACACTGCTCGGCTTGGAAGATTTTCTCAGAAGGAAAACCAGAAGTGACAGCTCAAGGCATAACACGGGTTCCAGGATTCTCTCCAGCTTCACACTCCGAGACCGACGACCCACCCACAGCAGCCGTGACAGGACAGACAGCTCGTGCAAAGCGCAGGGAGGATCCACCGGGGATTTCAGCCCAAAGCAAAACAAGACACTAAACTCCTTTACCTGTAAATGAGCCAATACTGATCAAGCTTTTGTTATCAGCAAAGGCACTATGTGGACATATGTTTCCCCAGTATCAAGGAATATACTGATACATGATAACACAGTACCACCGCTGCTGTGGATACTCATCAGGGCGGTGGCCTCAGCTCTTCCCAAAGGCCACGTCTGTTTTTCTCAATCAACTTTTGGGGGATCAACTGCCCTTTTTCTAGTCCAACTCAGCCAATCATGTAAGGGCTGCCAATCAACCCACATCACCACCCCTGGTTACACTGACTGGTCCAAGAGAAAGGTAGAGAATAAAAAAAAAAAAAAAGTCTAGCAGAGTTTTTACCAGAATTTCAAAATTGGAGCTGGAGAGGAAAATCCTATTCTTCTTGGATTTGGTGAGCTTGAAAGATGTAAGTTCGGACCACTGAGCCATCTTCTGGATGGAGAAAGTCTGTTTGCAAAAGCAAGGGATGAAGATATCAAAGAGAAAAGCCCTCATGAACAGCAGGGTATCCTGATACAGCCCCAGATTGCTGTTGTCTCCTAAGAAAGTGAAAGTGAAAGTCACTCAGTCATGTCTGACTCTTTATGACCCCTTGGACTATACAGTCCATGGAGTTCTCCAGGCCAGAATACTGGAGTGGGGTAGCCTTTCCCTTCTTGAGAGGATCTTCTCGACCCAGGAATCAAACCAGGGTCTCCTGCACTGCAGGCGGATTCTTTACCAACTGAGCTCTCAGGGAAACCAGGTCATCTCGTAAGGTAGGCTCAACCCTTCCTGCCCATCTCCTAGTATGTGTTTAAATGAGCCAATAAATTCTTTCCCATCCCTTGCTAGTTAAAGAGACCTTCCTAACCCAGCCACAAAGCATTGGGTGTAATAAACACAGCAGTTGAGTAGGAGAGATGTCACAGGCAGGACCTGATGACTTGCCAAGTGAAAGTTTTAGGCAATCTGGACTGTGAAATCTGAGACAGACAAGATCACCTGATTCATTAAAATCAACAAACACGTACTGAGCCCCTCCTTACACCAGGGATGGTATTAGGCATTCAGGATGTAACGGCGAGTGGGACAAACCAGGTGCTTTTCCTCCCTCTGGAGTAATCAGAAGGGACTTCCTGGAGCTGCTGAGGTTTGAGGAAGTCTTCAAGAGATGGTGAAACCTGGTCAGACTGAGGGCGATAGAGAAAAGTGTGAATAAAAATATGGAATATGGAGACATAGGACTTGCCTGGTGGTCCAGTGGCTAAAACTCTGAGCTCCCAATGCAGGGGGCCCAGCTTCAACCCTTCGTCAGGGAGCTAGATCCCCCATGCCATAACTAAAAGATCCCGCGTGATGCAACGAAGACTTGGTGCCACCAAATAAGTATTTTTTTAAAAGAATGAAAAAAAAAAAAAAGATATTGTGGCACAACATACGTGTCCGTGAGGGCCCACAGTCTTGTATTTCCATGGTGCCTGGCTATAGGTCACACTCAGTACAGGTTGATGGCCTGGTATGAGTAAGTGAATGAATACGTGAATGGAGCAAAGTGCAAGTCATTTGGAGGAAGACCAGCTATTCAGCTTGACTGCAGAAGAGCTACTTTTAGAGAAGGTAATGCCAGACCATAGAGGACCTCAATGAAAACCGTGGTCTCTGCCTGGACCACAGCACACAAGCCCAGTTCCGTCTGGGCTGGGCAGGGCTGGCAGGGCAGCACAGTGGATCCCACAGGCCCCTTGGGGCCCCCATCTCTGTTGTGGTTGCCACACCCACACGCTCTCAGCGTCACCAGCCAGGCTCTGCCCAACACTCTAACCAGCACCCCAGCCACCCAAGGTCATGCCCCAGACACCACCGCCCTCCTGGCTCCTGGGCGAAGCTGCCAACACAGCACTCCTGCCACAGTCTGTAATTTGAACAGGACCTCCTCCCAGCCCGACCGCTCCTGGCCTTCTGCACCCGAGACGTACCCACTGTGGGAGCTGCCCAGAGAGGAGTGGTCTGTTGTCCATCAAACCCCTGCACCTGGGCTGCCTGCAGGAGAGGACTGAAGTCCCCGCTAGTCTGAGCCTGGGCACCATGGGGGCATCAGAGGCCTCTACTTAGCCCAGAACTAGGGAGACTGCGCCGCCTTGTGGCCAGGAGCCACCCAGCACCTTGGTCTTCCCAGTTCAGTTCAGTTCAGTTGCCCAGTTGTGTTCGACTCTTTGCAACCCCATGGACTGCAGCACGCCAGGCCTCCCTGTCCATCACCATCTCCCGGGGCTTACTCAAACTCATGTCCATCGAGTCGGTGATGCCATCCAACCATCTCATCCTCTGTCGTCCCCTTCTCTTCTTGCCTTCAATCTTTTCCAGCATCAGGGGCTTTTCCAATGAGTCGGTTCTCCGCATCAGGTGGCCAAAATACTGGAGTTTCAGCTTCATCATCAGTCCTTCCAATGAATATTCAGGACTGATTTCCTTTAGGATGGACTGGTTTGATCTCCTTGCTGTCCAAGAGACTATCAAGAGTCTTCTCCAAACCCACAGTTCAAAAGCATCAATTCTTCAGCACTCAGCTTTCTTTATAGTCCAACTCTCACATCCATACATGACTACTGGAAAAACCATAGCTTTGACTAGATGGACCTTTGTTGGCAAACTGATGTCTCTGCTTTTTAATATGCAGGTTTCTTCTAGGTTTCTTCCAAGGAGCAAGCATCTTTTAATTTCATGGCTGCAGTCACCATCTGCAGTGATTTTGGATCTCAAGAAAATAGTCTGTCACTGTTTCCATTGTCTCTCCATCTATTTGCCATGAAGTGATGGGACCGGATGCCATGATCTTAGTTTTCTGAATGTTGAGTTTTAAGTCAGCTTTTTCACTCTCCCCTTTCACTTTCATCAAGAGCCTCTTTAGTTTCTCTTCGTTTTCTGCCATAAGGGTGGTGTTATCTGCATATCTGAAGTTTTGATATTTCTCCCAGCAATCTTGATTCTAGCTTGTGCTTCATCCAGCCTGACATTTCACATGATGTACTCTGCATATAAGTTAAATAAGCAAAGTGACAATATGTAGCCTTGAGGTATTCCTTTCCCAACTTGGAACCAGTCTGTTTTTCCATGTACAGTTCTAACTGTTGCTTCTTGACCTGCATACAGATTTCTCAGGAGGTGGGTCAGGTGGTCTGGTATTCCTGTCTCTTGAAGAATTTTTCAGTTTGTTGTGATCCACACAGTCATGTCTTCCCAGACTATGAAAATTTGCACCGTTAATTTGGGGGGGGGGTGTGTGTGTATGTGTGTGTGAGCCCAGTTGTGACCAACTTTTGCGACCCCATGGACTGTAGCCCGCCAGGTTTCTCTGTTTATAGAATTTTCCAGGCAAGGATACTGCAGTACGCTGCCATTTCCTTCTCCAGGAATCTTCCCAACCCAGGGATCAAACTCATGTCTCTTAAGTGGTCCTAACTAGCAGATGGGCTCTTTACCACTAGTGCCACCTGGGAACTTTTATTTTTACTTTTTGGCCCAGTCACATGGCATTCAGAGCTTCCCTGCCCAGGGATCAAACCCACATCCCCTGCATTGGAAGCTCAGAGTTCTAACCGCTAGACCACCAGGGAAGTCCAGGGAAGTTTTTAAAAAGGAAATAACAATTTTGAAAAGCTGAGAACACAAATCACTTAAGTGGGTATCTCAAGGAAACTTGTGGTAAAGACATTGGGGAAAAAAATAAAGCAGACTCTTGGAAAAAACTATTTTAGAATTTCCAATGCCAAAGTAAATTTTTCTGACTGTAATTTCTTTTACATTTATCTGCTAAGGCAGGAAGATGTGATGTCTGAAAATTGTTGTTTTAGGTGCTTTCCAGTTCTATGCAGTCTTCTCATGTTCCGTGTTCTTATGGAACATGCCTCCCACTTCTGTGATTCTTAACAGCCCTGTCAGGCCAGATGGATAGTAAAGAGCTCCTCTTCCCCACATTCCTCAGCTTTGAAAACTCAGTTTTTCACCTACATAGTGTTTGTTTGCAACGGGGGCAAACCTCTGAGCATCTTTACAAGCATTTTTGTCTATGATACGTAATACCCTGTATAGATGCTCATTGTTATTGCTGGTAGTGTTTGTGGGGGAGGAGAATGGCGATTAAAAAACAAAACAAAACTAGGAGACAGATCCTGATCTCAGGGGCCTGTCTACCTTAGGCACAACACACACACACGACACAACTTGCAAACAGTCAGAAATTAACAGCAGGGTATCAACTAAACATAGGAGTGCTGAGAGCAGTCATCAGAGTGAGTGGAAGGCTGAAGGCAGGGCACTTGCTGGAGATATAGTGTGAGGGGAGTCTGGAAGAATGCCAGGCCCGCAGACTGAGGCTGTCTGGGCTTGGATAGATGTTAAGGAGGCCAACATGGACTTTCGTAGTGGTTCAGTGGTTAAGAATCTGCCCACCAACACAGTGGACATGGGTTTAATCACTGGTTGGGGGACTAAGATCCAACCTGTTACAGGACAACTAAGCCTGTGTGCCCCAACTACTGATCCAGGGCCCGGCAGCAGCAACTACTGAAACCTGTGTGCCCTAGAGCCTGTGATCTGAAACAAGAGAAGCCACCGCAGAGAGAAATCTATGCACTGCAACTGGGGAGTGGCCCTCACTCCCTACAACTAGAGAAAAGCCCTTGCAGCAACAAAGACCCAGCACAGCAAACAAAAAAATAAAAAGAAGACAGTCAGATGAACCAAATAGCTGAAGACATCAGGCCAAGAAAGCCCTAGTGGTCTAGTGGTAGGAGAGACTCCATGCTCCCAATGTAGGGGGCCTGGGCTCGATCCCTACTCAAGGAACTAGATCCATGCATGCAACAACTGAGAGCTGGCCAGCTGCAGCTAAAAGGCCCTGCGGCCGCAACCAAAACAGCACAGCTAAGTAAGTAAGTGAACAATATTAAGGAAGCCCGAGGCAGTCATCCTACCACCCCAAGTTCCAACTTTGTAGGACCATCTCTACATTTGGATTCCACCAGGCTTCTTAACCACTCAGGAGGCAGCCCCTGCTCACGACCAGAAGGATTGTCTATTACCCTAGGCAGTTGCCCACCCACTGCTTTTGAAACAGCTCCCAGTTCATTCTCTGGGCGAGATTTTGCTGTCAGCGATGATCTCAGCATTTGGACCTATACCTGTCTGGATCTGGCTAGTCCCTGGATGACCCAGTGAGATTCTGTGATCTGGCTTCTGGACAGACCCAACTTTGCTCCTGGCCTCAGGGTGGGGGGCCGGGCATGATTCAGGATATTTTTGGCTCTTGGTAACAGACACCCTACTCGAGCCGGTTGAATCAGTGAGGACGGTTATTGTGTCACTTAATAGGAAGTCCCACAGGAGGGTGGTCTCCAGGTAAGCTGATACAGCCTCTCAGTGAGGACGGAAAGACCAAATTCATGCGCCTCTTTGTTTACTCCTTCCCTGACATTGGAGTTTGTGCCATTCTGACCTTCATGCATGGAAACACCTGCTTGCTCACAGCCTTACCAACAGAATGTATTGTCAAACATTTGGAATTCTGCCAATCTGATAGGGGAAGAGTGGTGTAACAGTGTCATTTTAATTTTAAGTGCTCTTACGATGAGCGAATTGAGCTTTTTTTCATATACTTAAGGGCTACCTGTTTTTCCTTTTCTGTGACCTTTGTCTACACTCCCTTGCTCATTTTCCATTCAGGTTGTTGACCTTGGATGGAGGTTTTTTTCCATCTCTCTGCTCTGGCTTTTTCAGGGCTTGCTTCCTGCTCAGGGTGGAACCAAGAGGGCAGCAGCAGCTTCCCGACCTTGAAATGTTGGGAAGTGTCACTTTCTGTTTGTACCTAACCCAGTTCTATTTCCCAACCCCCGTCTCCCTTTTCTGTTTCTTCTTTGTTTTCTTTTTTGTTGTTGTTTTTTGTTTTTGCGGCTGCACCAAGCGATTTGCAGGATCTTAGTTCCCTGACCAGGGCTGGAAACAGGGTCCTCTGCCGTGGAAGCTCCGAGTCCTAACCGCTGGACTGCCAGGGAAGTCCCATCCTGTTTTTCCTTTGGATAAGAAGAGACTGACTTGCCTACTTTGCTTTGCAGTGAGGCGTGGCCATGAGACACAGTCCTGCCCAATGAGATGAAGGTGGGAACATGTGAGGGACTTTTGGGGAAAGATGTGGTTAGAAAAAGCACAGGTGTCGGGCTTCCCTGCTGGTCCAGTGCTTATGCCATGGAGGAGCTAAGCCCATGAGCTACAACTACAGAGCCCACGCTCTAGAGCCCTCAAGCCAAAACTACTGAAGCCGGTGTGCCTAGAGCCTGTGCTCCACAACAAGAGAAGCCCCTGCAGTGAGAAGCCTGTTCTCTGCCAGCTAGAGAGTAGCCAGAGAAAGCAACGAAGACCCAGCACAGCCAAAAATAAGCTAAAAAAACACAGGTGTCATGGGCATAGCCCCTTTCTTCCTGTTTTAATACGGACAGAATGGCTGGAGTGGCAGCCTTCTTGACACCATAAACAAAGACAAAGACAGTCACAGGAATGTTGATCCTTGTATTACTAGAACCACCAAACCAATGCCAGGAACCACCTACCTCCAGACTTTGTATATAGCTCACTGAGTATCTTCACTCCTAAACTATATT
The DNA here is from genome assembly GCF_032452875.1 of Bos javanicus. Classification (NCBI taxonomy): domain Eukaryota; kingdom Metazoa; phylum Chordata; class Mammalia; order Artiodactyla; family Bovidae; genus Bos; species Bos javanicus. Next base: position 21,121,739 of record NC_083888.1, on the reverse strand, counting down.
TGTTGGCGCGTAGGTGGAAGGAGGTATGTTCTGTTACCTGCTGATGAAAACATCTCTAACCAGTGCATTGTGGCTTTCTCTTAGCAGAAAAAACTTCCCAGAAGTTCACCCTTCCTCATTCCCTGGACTTTTCCTCAGGATATTGGTCACACTGGTCCCGAACCAACCAACTCAAGGGGCATAGGATTTCCCTTAGGCCAATGGGGTCACTCATCACTCCTGGGCTGGGGGCAACATTCCCTGAGGCATATGGATGCAGGGAAGAGAGGTGAAAACCAGAGGCGAGAGGCTTGCAGCATTTTCAGAAACCAAGGGGGTGAGAAATGGCTGCTCGGTAGCCAGGCACGGGGTCTCCTGCAGTGAGGGAGACAGTGGCCTCAGCTCGGGACTGTGCCTGGGGGAGCGACTTGTGTGTTGCCTCCGTGGACCCGCTGCCCTATCATCCTGCTCTAGGGCACCGCTGGGCTCCACCTGTGAGCAGAGGTTTGCAACCTGTCCCACCCATCCGGTAATCAGGTCTTGTAAACCAAGAATGCACAGTTACATGAGCTACATACACTTCTCTCAGTGAGGTCAAAGAAATAGTTGTATTCCTTTAAGACAAAAACTTTCCTTGATAAATGAATAGATTATATTAGTTTATAAAGTCCGTGAGGACAGGGGTGTATCTTTCTTGTTTTCTGCTATACCTCTAATCCCCAGCAATTGGTTAAAATTGTTGAACAGAACAGAGCTTTTGGACATAGTTTTTTTTTGGGGGGGGTGGCGGGTGCCAAGCAGCATGCAGGATCTTAGTTCCCTAACCAGGGATCGAGCCCGTGCCCCTTGCATTGGGAGTTTGAGTCTTATTTTTAAAATATTTGTATTTATTTATTTGGCTGCACCAGGTCTTCGTTGCGGCACGAGCAATCTTAGCTGTGCATTGTGAGATCTAGTTTCCTGACCAGGGATTGAACCTGGATCTCCTGCATGGGCAGTACAGAGTCTTAGGCCAGTCTTAGACCACCAGGGAAGTCGCCAACATAGACATTGACATCAATCAACCCACTAATTTGGGGGCTCTGATAATTCAATCTGCTACCATCTGACTGAATTATACTGGTATCTGCTCTGTACTTCAGCCTCTCCACCACCAGACAACAATAAGAAGTCTGTTTGGAGACCTACTAAATCCAGGATATCTGCTTTTAGCATTTCAAGCCAAGGGTGCTATGGAGCTGGGGATGATGAACACATTCTGGCTCCCAGGAATCATCGTTTCCTTTTCCAGGCCTTCCCAAATCACCCCTTTATTCCTGTTCAGCCCTCTGGCTCAATGTTTGAAGTCCCCATTTTCTTCCCTTTTAAAATCAAGAATGGTCTTTCCACTCTCTCCAACCCTCCAGCTCATTTTCTGTTGGAATATTTCCAAGACCACAGGCACTGACTCAGCGTCCCATTTCTCAGTGGGAGGGATATAATTAGTCCAGGCCAAAGGACCTTGGGGGCTTCCCTGGTAGCTCAGCTGGTAAAGAATCTGCCTGCAATGCAGGAGACCCCAGTTCAATTCCTCGGCCGAATCCCAAGATGCCTGGCGGGCTACAGTCTGCTGCTGCTGCTGCTGCTAAGTCGCTTCAGTCATGTCCGACTCTGTGTGACCCCATGGATGGCAGCCCACCAGGTTCCCCCGTCCCTGGGATTCTCCAGGCAAGAACACTGGAGTGGGTTGCCATTTCCTTCTCCAATGCTACATTCTATGGGGTCGCAAATAGTTGGACACGACTGAGCAACTAAGCACAGCTCGCAGCACAACAGACCTTGTTTCAAGGAGCTAGAGGTTCATTTACAAACTCTCCAACCCACCTTGGGGATAGCTAAGAGCTAGTTCCTCCCTGAGTTGCTCGCACACTTCTCCAGGTCTGAAAGGCAAAGGTCCCATTGCTGACAGGTTCCGACCTTCCAAGACTCCGCTCCCAGCATCAAACGCAGGTCTGCCCTTCCTTTCATCTCTTTGCTCTAAACAAAAGCTCCTTTTCATTGTCCTCGCTGGATTCCACTCCCAGCATCTAGTGTAGGCCTGCTCTTCCTTTCATCTCTTTGTTCTAAACAAAAGCTCCTTTTCATTGTCCTCTCTGGCAATGTTCTATTACATTTGTTTATTTCCTCCATTATAAAAAATAATATAAGCTCAGGGACCAGTGGTTAAGACTCCAGTGGTCCAGTGGTTAAGACCATGCTGTGCTTCCAGTACAGAGGGCAAGGGTTTGATCCCTGGTCAGGGTACTAAGATCCCACATGCTACACAGCATGGCCCAGAAAAATAAATAAATTAATTAATGAAAAGGTAACTTAAAAAAAAAAAAGGTAATATAAGCTTATAAGCTCATTTAAGAAAATGTAGGAAATCTAGCTGGGCTTCCCTAATAGCTTAGTTGGTAAAGAATCTGCTTGCAATGCAGGAGACCCCGGTTCGATTCCTGGGTCGGGAAGATTCCCTGAAGAAGGGATAGGCTACCCACTGCAGTATTCTTGGGCTTTCCTTGTGGCTCAGCTGGTAAAGAATCCACCTGCAATGCAGGAGACCTGGGTTTGATCCCTGGGCTGGGAAGATCCCCTGGAGAAGAGAAAGGCTACCCACTCCAGTATCCTGGCCTGGAGAATTCCATGGACTGTAGAGTCCATGGAGTCGTAAGAGACTTTCACTTTCAGAAAATCCAGCTAAGTAGGAAGATGTAAGGAAAACATACTTCCCCTTTTACCTAAAGTCAAGCACAGTCAGTGACAAGCTGTTGAGGCAAGGAATATTGTCGTGGTCTGGGCCCGGGTTGGAAAAGAATTTCCAGACGTGAGACAGAATGAGAGGGAGACGTTGTTAGAACAGTGGACCAGTTCAAGGGATAACTGATATTGAACAGCGGTCCTTAGTCCACTTTTATACCCAGGGTACAAGGAATGGGATGGGGTCTTGCGGGTCATTTGCTGATTGGATGAGGGATGTATACTCGGTGGGGGAAGAGTAAGGCAAATACCTTCTCCCTATAGGGTAAGAGGGGAGACAGGTTATATTGCTCAGGAGGACCCGAAATCTGTTAATAGTTACAATGTGGGGGACGGAAGGACGATAAGGGTTGGTTTTTCTGTTCCTGCATTCTAAGACCCTCCTTGGTTTTATCTGCTCTTTAGTCCTTGGGTGACCACAAATATGGCTTTATTTGGAAAGCCCACAGATGGAGAAGATGGCAGACTAAAGTCTCAAAATAACCATCTAGTTGAGGTCTGGATGCCAGATTCTTTTATAGAACCAGAGAAAGAAACGATGAGGAACTAAAATCAAAAAGCAGAATAAAGATGGAGAGGCAATGAGGAAGTAAATAAAAAGGGCTATCAGTCTTGCAAAACATCTCCAAGAATGGCCAGCTTTGGGGACGGGTGTGTTAATCTCTTCTTTCATGCAGCCAGTCACAGGTGGGCAGGGTCAGATTGAGAAACCTATATGCAGGTCTGGAAGCAAGTTAGAACTGAATGTGGAACAACAGACTGGTTCCAAATAGGAAAAGGAGTACGTCAAGGCTGTATATTGTCACCCTGCTTATTTAACTTATATGCAGAGTACATCATGAGCAACGCTGGGCTGGAGGAAGCACAAGCTGGAATCAAGATTGCCAGGAGAAATATCAATAACCTCAGATATGCAGAGGACACCACCCTTATGGCAGAAAGTGAAGAGGAACTAAAAAGCTTCTTGATGAAAGTGAAAGAGGAGACTGAAAAAGTTGGCTTAAAGCTCAACATTCAGAAAACTAAGATCATGGCATCTGGTCCCATTGCTTCATGGGAAATAGATGGGGAAACAGTGGAAACAGTGTCAGACTTTATTTTTTTAGGCTCCAAAATCACTGCAGGTGGTGATTGCAGCCATAAAATTAAAAAACGCTTACTCCTTGGAAGGCAAGTTATGACCAACTTAGATAGCATATTCAAAAGCAGAGACATTACTTTGCCAACAAAGGTCTGTCTAGTCAAGGCTATGGTTTTTCCAGTGGTCATGTATGGATGTGAGAGTTGGACTGTGAAGAAAGCTGAGAGCCAAAGAATTGATGCTTTTGAACTGTGGTGTTGGAGAAGACTCTTGAGAGTCCCTTGGACTGCAAGGAGATCCAACCAGTCCATCCTGAGGGAGACCAGTCCTGGATGTTCATTGGAAGGACTGATGCTGAGGCTGAAACTCCAGTACTTTGGCCACCTCATGCGAAGAGTTGACTCATTGGAAAAGACTCTGATGCTGGGAGGGATTGGGGGCAGGAGGAGAAGGGGACGACAGAGGATGAGATGGCTGGATGGTATCACTGACTCGATGCACATGAGTTTGGGTGAACTCTGGGAGTTGGTGATGCACAGGGAGGCCTGGCGTGCTGCGATTCATGGGATTGCAAAGAGTTGGAAACGACTGAGAGATTGAACTGACTGACTGAGCTCAACAAAGTCACTTTTAGTCCAACAGTCAGGCTGAGGGGCTGGGTTTTCTGAGGCAGGCCATTATGTATGATGATAATAACAACAGCCGCGAAAAGCAAGTCAAAGAAACAGTTCCAACATGAAGTCAGAATTAGTTTTTCTCTGCATTGGGAGCACAGAGTCTTAGCCATGGTAAAATAGGAGGGAAGGGGGACAGGAGGCAGAATTTTTGAAAGAATGACATAGCCCAAGGACACAACATAGACCGATTGGAATCAAATGGGTCCAAGATGGCAGACAAGTCAACTTTGACTAGACCCTGATCCTCAATCAGCAAGCTAAATGACACACTCAGAGGTGCCATGATGGTTCCAAAGTTGACCATCAAAGACCAAAAAGCAGACAGTAGTCCAACCCCTGGAAATCCCCTCCCTTTCCCCAAAATAGTTGGAATAATCCTCCCACTCATTAGCCTATGAAATTATCCAGCCCATAAAAGCTAAGCACAACCCCTTTCGAGGCCACTGTATTCACCCTCTACGATGGCCCATGCTCTGTGGAGTGTGTTTCTCTCTGAATAAATTCACTCGTTACCTATCACTTTGTCTCTCACTGAATTCTTTCTGCTATGAGACATCAAGAACCTGAGCCTGGCCTTTCTCACTCCCTGGCCGTCTTGGTGGCTGCTCTTGGTTGGAGGCATCCCGCACCTAAGGCAGGGAGATGGTGGCCACCATGAAGGTGAAAAAGTCACTGGAGTGAATCAACTCTAGGCTCCAACTGGTTATGAAAAGTGGAAAGTACATGCCTGGGTACAAGCAGACTCTGAAAAGGATCAGACAAGGCAAAGTGAAACCGGTTATCCTTACCAACACCTGCTCAGCCTTGAGGAAATCTGAAATAGAATATTATGCCATGTTGGCCAAAACTGGTGTCTATCACTACCATGGCAATAATATTGAATTGGGCACAGATGTGAAAAGTACTACAGAGGTATGCACACTGGCTATGATTGATCCAGATGATTCTGATATCATTAGAAGCATGCCAGAACAGACTGGTGAAAAGTGACTCATGTACAATTTTTCTTTAATAAAACTGGCAAGAAAGAGCTTGTTTAAAAAAAAAAAAAAAAGAACCTGAGCCTGTAACCAGGTCTGTGATCTCAGTTTGAAGACTGTGGGTTTTGGCTCAGTTCAAGTTCCAATCTGGGTTTTGGCTGGATTTGAGTCCCGGCACATGGGTTCAAATCTCAATCTAAGGTAAACAGCTTCAGTTGGACCACCAGAGAAGTCCCTTACAGAGATTCTTACCTTAGTTTCTTCACCTCTGGAAATTTTCTAAGGTGAACATATGTTGCTTTTGTAATCACAGAAATGTAACATTTGTTACAGGCTGAACCATGCCCCTCAAATTCACATGCTGAGGTGCTAACCCCCAGTACCTCAGTATGTGGCTGGATTTGGAGAAAGGGCCTTTAAGTAGGTATTTAAGTGAAAAGGGGGGTCATTAGGGTGGGCCCTACTCCGATATGGACCCTACTCCACACTTCCCAGGTGGCATTAGTGGTAAAGAACCTGCCTGCCGATGCAGGAGACGTAAGAGACATGGTTTGACCACTGGGTAGGGAAGATGCCCTGGAGGAGGGCATGGCAACCCACTCCAGTATTCTTGCCAGGAGAATCCCATGGACAGAGGAGTCTGGGGGCTACAGCCTAAGGGGTTGCAAAGAGTCACACAGGACTGAAGCGACTTAGCAGGCATGAAGCACTACTCCAATGTGGCCACTGTCCTTCTAAGAAGAGGGGATTAGGACACAGATACTCATAGAAGGAGGCCCAGGGAGAAGATGTTGTTGTTCAGTCATTCAGTCGTATCCAACTCTTTGTCACCCCATGGACTGCAGCATGCCAGGCTTCCCTGTCCTTCACCAACTCCCAGAGCTTGTTCAAACTCATGTCCATTGAGTTGGTGATACCATACAACCATTTCATCCTCTGTCGTCCCCTTCTCCGCCTGCCTTCAATATTTCCCAGCATCAGGGTCTTTTCCAGTGAGTCAGTTCTTCGCATCAGGTGGCCAGTGTATTGGAGCTTCAGCTTTAGCATCAGTCCTTTCAATGAACATTCAGGACTGATTTTCTTTAGGATTAACTGGTTGGATCTCCTTGTAGTCCAAAGGACTCTGAAGAGTCTTCTCCAACATCACAGTTTGAAACCATCAATTCTTCGGCACTCAGCCTTCTTTATGGTCCAACTCACATCTATACATGACTCCTGGAAAATGCCACTTTGACTATAATGACCTTTGTTGGCAAAATAATGTCTCTGCTTTTTAATATGCTGTTTAGGTTTTCCATGGCTGCAATCACTGTCCACAGTGATTTTGAAGCCCGAGAAAATAAAGTCAATCATTGTTTCCCCATCTATTTGCCATGAAGTGATGGGATTGGATGTCATGATCTTTGTTTTTTGAATGTTGAGTTTTAAGCCAGTTTTTCACTCTCCACTTTCACTTTCATCAAAAGGCTCTTTAGTTTCTCTTTGCTTTCTGCCATATGAATGGTGTCATCTGCATATCTTAGGTTATTGATATTTCTCTCTCGGCAATCTTGATTCCAGCTTGTGCTTCATCCAACCCAGCATTTAGCATGATGTACTCTGTAAGTTAAATAAGCAGGGAGACAATATACAGCCTTGACGTACTCCTTTCCCAGTTTTGAACCAGTCCGTTGTTCCATGTCCGGTTCTAACTGTTGTTTCTTGACCTGCATACAGGTTCCTCAGGAGGGAGGTAAGGTGGTCTGGTATTCCCATCTCTTGAAGAATTTTCCACAGTTTGTTGTGATCCACAGAGTCAAAGGCTTTAGAGTAGTCAATGAAGCAGAAGTAGATGTTTTTCTGGAGTTCTCTTGCTTTTTCTAATATCCAACGGATGTTGGCAATTTGATCTCTTGTTCCTATACTGTTTCTAAATCCAGCTTGAACATCTGAAAGTTCTTGGTTCATGTACTGTTGAAGCCTAGCATGGAGGATTTTGAGCATGACCTTGCTAGCATATGAAATGAGTACAATTGTGAGGTAATTTAAACATTCTTTGGCATTGCCCTTCTTTGGGATTGGAATGAAAAGTGACCTTTTCCAGTCCTGTGGCCACTGCTGAGTTTTCCAAATTTGCTAGCATGTGTGAAAGTGCAGCACTTTCACAGCGTCATCTTTTAGGATTTGAAATAGCTCAACTGGAATTCCATCACCACCACTGGCTTTGTTCATAGTGATGCTTCCTAAGGCCCCCTTGACTTCGCACTCCAGGATGTCTGGCTCTAGGTGAGCGATCACACCATCGTGGTTACCTGGGTCATTAAGATTTTTTTGTATAGTCCTGTGTATTCTTGCCACCTCTTCTTAATATCTTCTGCTTCTGTTAGGTCCATACCGTTTCTGTCCTTTATTGTGCCCATGTTTGCATGAAATGTTCCCTTGGTATTCTTGGTTTCCTTGGTATTCTTGGTATCTTGAAGAGATCTCTAATCTTTCCCATTCTATTGTTTTCTTCTATTTCTTTGCATTGTTCACATAGGAAGGCTTTCTTATCTCTGCTTGCTACTCTTTGGAACTCTGCATTCAGATGGGTATAGCTTTCCGTTACTCCTTTGCCTTTTGCTTTTTTTCTTTTCTCAGCTATTTGTAAGGCCTCCTTAGTCAACCATCCTACCTTTTGCATTTCTTTTTCTTGGGGATGATTTTGATCACTGCTTCCTGTACAATGTTACAAACCTCTGTCCAGAGTTCTTCAGGCACTCTGTCTATCAGATCTAATTCCTTGAATCTATTTGTCACTTTCACTGTATATGCATAAGGGATTTGATTTTGGTCATACCTGAATAGCCTAGTGGTTTTCCCTACTTTATTCAATTTAAGTCTGAATTTTGTAATAAGGAGTTCATAACCTGAGCCATAGTCAGCTCCCAGTCTTGCTTCTGATGACTGTACAGAACTTCTCTGTCTTCAGCTGCAAAGAATATAATCAATCTGATTTCAGTGTTGTAGCCACGCGTTCCAGGAAACAAACTCACTCAGAAGGACAATGCAGATAGTGGAGTGCAATTTATTACACCTGCGGGCCCAAGGCAGAGTCTCCTCTTAGCCAAGGACCCTGACCAGTTTTTGTGAAAAACCTTATAAACCTCAAGTGTACTTACTCAAACCCACCTCCTCAAATTCCTTGAAACTAGTCTGGACAAGGTAAAAGAGGGGTACGATCAAATTTACCCATGATTCATGTGTCACAAGACTAGACAAACAGTGGATATTTATCAATAGGTCTGTGGTCATATCCCAATAAACATAATGGAATTTACCACTTTGTTCTGTTACAGAGAAATTAGCATATTATTTTAGGCAACGGAGAGTCCAAGTACAAGTCCTGATGCTCTTTTATCAGGGGGTCTGGTTTTCCATGGGTATGCCATTTCTATAGACACTGGGCACCAAGTTCAGAGTCCATTGGGAGGGTGACCATGCGTGTAGCCTAATGTTCACAGCCTGGCCTAAGATGGAGTCCAGCTCTGTCTGTTTCCTCCTTCATTCTCCACTCTTGATGCTCTTAACTTATATTATGAGCATCATTCATAGGAATATATTGAATACATTGTAAAATTCAGGGTCCACAAAGCAGAACTATCAAGGCAACTACAACAATGGTAAGTATAGTTTTCCACCAGTCGCCCTTCACCCAAGATAGGACCAAAGTCCAGAAAGGAATGTTTTCATTTGACATTGCTTTTACCTGGTTTTTCATGTCATCTAAAGCAGTTGATACATTGCCAGATAAGTCAGGAATGCATACACAACATTCAACCTCAATTATAGCACAGGTCCCACCAATCGCCCTTCACCCAAGATAGGACCGAAGTCCAGAAAGGAATGTTTTCATTTGACATTGCTTTTACCTGGTTTTTCATGTCATCTAAAGCAGTTGATACATTGCCAGATAAGTCAGGAATGCATATACAACATTCAACCTTAATTACAGCACAGGTCCCTCCTTGAGCAGCTGTATGTCCAAAACCATTCTATTTTGAATTACCACTTTTCTCATTTGGATTTGCTCTTCATTTAAGGCTAGGATAGCTTTTGTTCTATCTAGGAGGGCCTGTTTTGTGAAATTAGTCAAGGCCTCTAATTTAATCATAATATCTGTTGTCCCTATAGAGGGCATGAATAAGGCAGCAATATACTCATACCATTGAAACACAGATCTTGTCCACCTAGCATGTAAATAAGGTAGATTTACCTGGGTTTGTTGTAGGTTAGGCTTTTGTTACACTGGCATTTATATCAAATCTAACCCCATGACCCGAGTCTATTGACTGTAGGTCTGGCTTACACCCAGAGACCAGGGAGAGATTATGATTGTGTCCTAGAAAAAGCAGAATGCTTTAAAATTTCCTTGGCAGAGTGGTGCACCCACCAGGGAACTCCATCCATCACAGACAGAGGCATAGCCCCACATACCCAACAGTTGGAGGTATTGTGGAAGTCCACGTAGGAATGAGCACGTTGATGAGACCAAGCAGCAGGAGTTGATTATGTGGCTTCATCCTCAAGGGGCTCGTCCAGGATCTTCTTTTCTTTCTTCTTAAGGATGATCTTGTTCTATCAATGGTCAGCGGGGTCCGTCTGTGCAGTCCACTCAGCGTTTTCTGGGTCTGCGTGGTATGTTCTCTTCACCCTCATATGATGGCTCCAAGGGGCAATACCTGCAACTTAAATGCAGTAGGGGTAGTTAGAGTAACAGTATAGGCCCTCCCACCGAGGGGCTAGTGAATCATGTTTCCAATCTTTGACCCATACTTGGTCACCAGGCGTAAACCCATGAATCTGTTCCCCAAGGGGAATCGGCACCCTTTCTTGTACAAACTTAGTTACCCGATTTATTACCTTACCCAGTTCCATCTGCTGAGAAATCCTATCCCCACTTACCTGAGGCAAATTTGTTGATACCTGTTTTATTATGGGAGGCGGCCTCCCATACACAATTTCGTATGGAGAATAGTCTTGGGACTGTGGGGTCATCCTGAGTCTGAGCAGAGCCGTCGGAAGCAAGTCCACCCAGGAGCAGTCAGTCTCTGTGATCCACTTGGAGAGTCTCTTTAAGTGTCCGGTTGGTTCATTCCACCATCCCAGAACTCTGGGCCTGTATGCAGTGTGCAGTTTCCATTTGATGTTTAAAGTTTTGTTTACTTGTTGTACTAAATCAGCTACAAAAGCCGGGCCATTGTCTGATCCGATGCTGGTAGGAAATCCAAGTCTGGGAACTATTTCCCTAAGCAGGCATGGGGCTACTTCTGATGCTCTTTCAGTCCAGGTAGGAAAAGCTTCAACCCACCCCGTGAACGTACAGACCATGACCAGCGGGTAACAGTAGTGTCGGTGAGGTTTCATTTCAGTGAAGTCCACTCCCAGGTGTTCAAAGGGCAGCGTGCCTTTCAGCTGAATACCTGGAGGTTTTTGTCTGTGCCGAGAGGCAGCATTAACCTGTGGGCAGGCAGCATGGCCTAGGTGGGTCGCTTTGGTGTGTTTGGCTTACCAGAGTGTGTACCAGCTCCTCCGGTACCAATAATTTGCCACTTGGCGATTCCCACCATCCCTTTTCAGTCTTGATGGCCCCTTCCTCTTTGGCTAACCTGACAGCCGTTGTTCTTGTTTTATCAGGCTAGTGCCATCAGTATACAGGACCCAACTAGGGTCTGGAACCTTGTGCCCTTCTTTAAAACAAACCCCAGATACCTTACCTCCTCCTTGCAGATCTGTGCCTTCTTCTTCGACACCCAGGAACCTGCTTCCATCAGCAGCTGGAGCAGTGCTTTTGTCCCTTCCCAACATTCTTCCTTGGTTTCAGCAGCCAGCAGCAGGTCACCCATGTATTGTAGGAGGCAACATCCATACTCTTTCGGATGGAATGAGTCCAGGTCAGAAGCCAAGGCTTCCCCAAAGATGGTTGGGGAATTCTTAAACCCTTGTGGAGGAGTCCAGATGAGCTGTTGCTTGGTGCCCCCAAGTGGATCTTCCCATTCAAAGGCAAAGATGGGCTGTGACGCTGGGACAAGGTGTACGCAGAAGAAGGCATCCTTGAGATCTAGGCGAGTATAAACTTTAGTCCTCGGCTGGACGAGGCTAACTAAGGTATGGGGTTTGGAACAGTGGGGTGTAAAGTCACAGTAGCCTGGTTGACTAGCCTGAGATCTTGCACAGGCCTATAGTCCCGTTCTTCTTCGTTTTTGACCGGCAGGATCGGCGTATTCCAAGCTGACTGCACTCTACTAGAATGCCCGCTTGTTTTAATCTATTGATGTGGGGCAGTATGCCGGCCCAGACCTCTATCGGTAGCGGTACTGGCGCTTTCTAACCGTGATGGTGCCTGGTTTGAGTTCTATTATCACTGGGGCTTGATGTTTAGCTAGCCTGGGGGAAGGCAGGGTTGTCTTCCACCCAGACCTCAGGGAATAATTGAGTTAGCTCTCTCTCATGCTCTTCCGGCCCACCCGGTTCCTCCTTTGGAGGCTCATGCAACCTGCACTCATCTTGGGGTGGTATTGAGAGAGACAGCAAATAAGTCATAGTGTCCGTCTGGAAGGTGGGCCTCTCCTCAGGGGAGAAAGTCACTTGTGCTCCTAGTTTGGAGAGCAAGTCTCTTCCCAACAGGGGTACTGGGCACTCAAGAATGTAGAGGAATTCATGAATCACTTGGTGCCCCCCATCTGACATTTTCTGGGCTGGCAAAACGATTTAATCATCTCTTCTCCCGATTCCCCAGTTACAGCGGTAGTCTTTTTGGATAATGGTGCCACAGGTTTTGTTACTACTGACAGTTCTGTTCCTGTATCCACCATGAAGTCAATGTTTTGGTCCCCCAGTTTTAAGGTTACCATGGGCCCTCGGGGACCTGATATCTCTGAGCCCCGGCAGCCCTATTTAATTTCCAAGTCAGCAAGCCCCACAACTGCGGGAGCTTCTTCTTCCTTCCTTTCCTTAGGGCATTTATTCTTCCAGTTGCCAAAACCTTGGCACCGGGCACACTGGTTTGGCTGTAACGGGGTCCGGGGCCTCGGTTGGGACGGGTTGAAGGACTGTCCTGTCCCTGGGGCAGAGGAGGTTTTCTGGAAGGCCCAAGATAGACTTTCCCAGAGCAGCAGCTAGCATTGCAAATCTCTTGTCTGTTCTCTTTCAGTCCCTCCGGCTCTCTGGCAGAGCGCTGCTGCTGCTGCTAAGTCACTTCAGTCGTGTCCAACTCTGTGTGACTCTATAGACGGCAGCCCACCAGTCTCTGCTTAATTTCAACGTCTCCCTCCCCTTCCTGTCAGTGCTCACCGGGACAGACGAGTATAGCTTGGGCGGTTGGGCTGGAGCTGAATCCTGGAAGTGTTGGCCAGAGGCTTCTGCCACTGGGATTGGAGCCTGCGGAGGTGGCGGCTCTATGACCTCTGGGAGAGCTGGCAGAGGAGCTGCGGCTGCTGCAGGAACTTCACCTGGCCCTGGATCAGGCATTAAAGCGGCCTCCGGTCCTGGTGGGGCACTGGGCCTGTGGGCGCATCGTCATCCAGTATGGGGGAGGGGTGGGTCACCCTCGTCCAAATCCTGCCAGATCCCAGAGGGAGAAGGGGGATCTGCGTGTCTTCACCTGCTGGTCAGCAAGGCTGAACCAGAGCACCACGTGGTCCAAGACTGTTTCTCCCTTAAAGTCCATTCTGCCTTGGTGGGCTTGATCAGGTGCAGATGAAAACACAGATGGGTTAAATATCCCATGTCCCAGGCCGTCTCCTGAAAGCCAATTCATACTCACTTACGTATCCCCCTCCTTCTAGCCCGACAATTCCAAGGGGTCAAGAATTTCACAGCAGACGGGACACCTCCTGGGGGAGGGCAGAATATGAGCATACGAGGACCAGTTTCCTATCCTAAAAATCCCCTGGCAATTGCTGGTAATAATTTTCCCTGAGACCGCGTGGACATACCTCCTAAAGACCTTGCAAATTCCCTTCCTAAGCCCTAGCACGCTCGTCGACCTGTGTACTAAGCAATTGCCGCCTGCCTATTCCAGGCTCCTGTGGGTCCGTGTCCCGTTTAGTCCCTCCCAGGAGGGTGATCAGGCACCCTCTTCCACCCTGCTGGGTGGGTTCCTCATCACCTGAGCACTCAGTTCCCCTGCTGCCGTCCACTACCTGCTGACGTGAGACGTCCGGGCGTTGAGATGCAGAATCCTTCCAGAAGGGCGAGGCTCCTTCCCCCTTCAAGAAGATTCAAGCCGCAAGGCCTCGGAGTAGTCCCAAATGGGACTTGTCTCCTCAAAGTGAGGAGTTTCCCGTCCAATGCACCAAATGTAGCCACGCGTTCCGGGAAACAAACTCACTCAGAAGGACAATGCGGATAGTGGAGTGCCGTTTATTACACCTGCGGGCCCAAGGCAGAGTCTCCTCTTAGCCAAGGACCCCAACCAGTTTTTGTGAAAACTATATGAACCGTAAGTGTACTTGCTCAAACCCACCTCCCCAAATTCCTTGAAGCTAGTCTTGACAAGGTAAAAGAGAGATACAATAAAAGTTAACCCATGATTCATGTGTCACAAGACTAGATAGACAGTGGATATTTATCAATAGGCCTATGGTCATATCCCAATAAACATAATGGAATTTATGATTTTGTTCTGTTACAGAGATAATTAGCATATTATTTTAGGCAATGGAGAGTCCAAGTACAAGTCCTGAGGCTCTTTTATCAGGGGGTCTGGTTTTCCATTGGTATGCCATTTCTATAGACACTGGGCACCAAGTTCAGAGTCCACTGGGAGGGTGACCATGCATGTACACTAATGTTCACAGCCTGGCCTAAGATGGAGTCCAGCTCTGTCTGTTTCCTCCTTCATCAGTACTGACCATCTGGTGATGTCCATGTGTAGAGTCATCTCTTGTGTTGTTGGAAGAGGGTGTTTGCTATAACCAGTGAGTAGCACTGGAGAAGATGGCCATCTGCAAATGGAAGCCTCAGAAGGAGCCAACACCTTGATCTTGGACTTCTAAGCTTCAGAAGTGTAAGAAAATAAATTCTTGTTGAACCACCCGGTCTCTGGTATTTGTTACAGTAACACTAGCAGATGAATATACCGTGTCATTAAAAAGAGGGAGAAAGCAATCAATACAATAAGTTCTTGGCGTTTCAGATGCTCACACTGGAGGTTACTGCTGGTAATGAGAAAGGCTTGGGGTTAGGAAGTAATTTGTAACTTTTTTTTTTCCTAGCTGAAATTTGAACTTCAGCCTGTGGGGCAAGCAGAGGATCCAGCAGAGCCAAGATGAGGCATCTTTACTACAAGCTGCCACTGGCATCCACCTACACAGGCACTGGAGAGTATTCACAGAGCCCTAAAGGCGGATCTCTTCCTGATGAATGGTCCTGAGTAGAAAGTCTGCCCCTGGGGCAGGGAAGAGAAAGGGAAGAACAAAGAGAAGGGTGGTTCTTTTGAAAAAGTCTTCAAAAGAGCAGACAGTGCAAGGTCCAATCTGGTGATCACTCAGGCCCACCTCATCCTCCAGGCATAGTTCTGATTTTCCGAAGGGTCCCCGTTGTTGTTGTTCAGTCACTAAGTCATGTCCGAATCTTTGCGACCCCATGGACTACAGCATGCCAGGCTTCCCTGTCCTTCACCATCTCCCAGACTTTGCTGAGATTCATATCCATCGAGTCAGTGATGCCATCCAACCATCTCATCTTCTGTCGTGCCCTTCTGCCCTTCTCCTCCTGCCTTCAATCTTTCCCAGCATCAGGGTCTTTTCCAGGGAGTTGATTCTTTCCATCAGGTAGCCAAAGTACTGCAGCTTCAGCTTCAGCATCAGTTCTTCCAATGAATATTCAGGGTTGAATGGGCCCCAGACCCTTTTAGAAATTGAGCAAAAGTAAGAGAAAGATGCCTGGGCATAAATGGGGCAGGGGTTGTGTCTTCCCTTTCCAATATTCAGGTACCCTAATTGAATTTCCTTTCTAGGTAAAAACATAGAAAGGCAATTAACGGCACTGTTTCAATTGAGATCCTGTCAGCAAACAAAGTGCCCATCGAGTAAGAGATAAAACCTGACTGAAGGGTAAAAGGGCAGTCAGATGGAAACTGGGAAGAAGCCAGGAACCAGAACAAACATTTCCACGAAACAGGAGGCAAAGGCTACATGGAGGTCTATCCTGATTCTCCAGAGAGCAAGGTGGAATGGAGGACCTGCAGAAGTATCTTTTTTGCATAACGCGCCCTAGGAGAGGGGCTTCCCAGGTGGAGCTAATGGTAAAGAATCCCTCTGCCAATGTAGAAGTCACAGGAGTCATGGGTTCCATCCCTGGGTTGGGAATATTTCCTGGAGGAGGAACTGGCAACCCACTCCAGTATTCTTGCATGGGAAATTCCATGAACAGAGGAGCCTGGTGGGCCACAGTCCACGGGGTTGCAAAGAGTCAGGCACGTCTGAGCAACTGAGCATGCACACTGTAGCGGGGGCATCCTGGGCTGACTTTGTGGCCCAGAAATGTTTCCTCTTGAGCAGAAGCACATCAGAGAGCAGGAAGCTAGGTGGAACCAAGTGTTGGACACAGGTGAAACGAGCCTGTGCGATGAGAAAGTGAAGTTACGAACATACAGGTAAGTGGCCAAGCTCAGGGATTCTTCTATGCATGGGGACATGTGAGGCTTGCTGAGTTCACTGGACTCCCTCCTATACACCCTGAATGCCAGACAATGAACAAAGCAGTGGAGATTAAAATCTTTTTGCCTTACTGGCAAACTGGAAAGTATAAGAATGTTCATCACAGAGCTACTCATATTTGTGAAAAATTGTCCTCAACTAGGGGCTGCTGAAATAGATGATGGTGCATTGTTTGAATGACTTTCAGGCAGCCATCTAAAATGATGGTGTAGAAAATAGTCTAAAGAGCTTTCTCACTCCTACTTTGAGCTGTGGGGTCATTTTTCCTTTGAACTTTTTTTGGGGGGCGGGGTGGGGCCAAGCAGCAGCTCATGGGATCTTAGTTCCTTGTCCAAGAATCGAACCTGTGCCCTCCGCAATGGAAGGGCAGCATATTAAACACTGGACCACCAAGAAAGTCCTTCCATTGAAAGTTTCAAAGCAGATTTAGCCTTCAGGGTGGGATGCAAATAGCCACACCCTTTCCTTCCTTGACGCTCATTGCAGTGTGAAATGATGTCTCCCAAGTGTTTGCTCCACGTAGGTTCAGATCACACTGGGACCACCTACAGGGCAAGACCCTTTAGCCTCTCTTATGCTCAGTTCTGGGCTTCCTTGAATCCACCTGCAATGCAGGAGACTTGGGTTCAGTCCCTGGGTTGGGAAGATTCCCCTGGAGAAGGAAATGGCAACCCACTCCAGTATTCTTGTCTGGAAAAATCGCATTCTGGACAGAGGAGCCAGGCGGGCTACAGTCCACGGGTCGCAAGAGTCGGACATGATTTAGCGAGTAAACCACCAGCAGCAGCCTCTGTTCTGCTCTGTAAAGCAGAGGGAGTAAGAGTAGACCGCCTTTCACTTTATGTCCTAAGGGAGAGGAGACACATAGCGGTGACAGCCAGAGTGCTTATTACAGGAGACCAGGTCTCCATCCCGCGCTTGCTGAGCTTGGTGGCTCAGATCCCGACTTAGCTACCTTCCTCCTGGGTGGCCTTGGACAAAGAACTTCTGCCCTCTGTAAAATGAGGATAACAAAACATGAGGATGGGGGTTAAGTGCATTAATGTAGCTAAAGTGCTTATATTGAGAATTAATATTAATATATCTAAACGATTCTGTCCAGTAGAGTAACCATCAGCTACCTGCATCCATGGAGCACTTGAAAATGTGGCTCCTTCAGACTGAGGTGTGCCCTAAGTATAAATGCACTTTGGATTTTGAAGACTTAATAAGAAAAGAGAATGCAAAATATCTCACAGATAATTAATATTTTACATCTTTTAGGATAAATAGAATATATTTTAGAGTTACTTTCACTTTTAAAAAAACTTTTAATAATACCGAGCAGTTACTAATTTTCCCCTGGATATCTCCCATATACTCATTAGGTGTACATGTTTGTTACTTGGAGAAGGGAATGGCTACCCACTCCGGTATTCTTGCCTAGAGAATCCCATGGACAGAGGAGCCTGGTGGGCTACAATCCATGGGGTCACAAAGAGTTGAACACGATTGAGCAACTAACACTTTCACTTTTCTTCTTCATACATGCTTGTATTAACATACATGTCTGTTTGTATTTCTTCCTATCTAAAATTTTTTTGGTCATGCCAAACAGCATGTGGGATCCTAGTTCCCTGAACAGGAATTGAACCTGTGACCCTTGCATTGGAAGCTCGGAGTTTAACCAATGCAATGGACCACCAGCAAAGTCCCCAGATACCTTTTTTTTTTTTTTTTGAGGGGGTTAGGGTTAGGGCTCTTACTTCCCTGATTAGGGATCGAATTTGAATCCCCTGAAGTGGAATGTAGCGTCCCAACCACTGGACCACCAGGGAAGTCCCCTGTCTGTATTTCTTAAACAATAAATAAAATAACATGCAGCTACTAGACTATTTTAAATCACCTAATTGGCTGGCACTGCAGGTTTATTAGCTGGCTTAGAACACAGCCAACCTGGCATGTAGCGGGAATAGTTGAAGCTACTATCAGACAGTAAAGAATCCGCCTGCAATGTGGGAGACCTGGGTTCAATCCCTGGGTTGGAAAGATCCCTTGGAGGAGGGCATGGCAACCCACTCCAGTATTCTTGCCTGGAGAATCCCCATGGACAGAGGAGCCTGATGGGCTATGGTCCATGGGGTTGCAAAGAGTCGGACATAACTAGTGACTAAGCACGTTAGTGTTTAGCGCTTGGCACTTGGTAAGCACTTATCAAGTGGAAGTTTTTGTTCTGAAGACTTCTCAGGGGCCCTCTCTTGCCTCTGCTTTGGAGATCTATGCCTGGGAGGCACTGTCTGTTTCCCTGCGGGATTGGTCATAATCATCCAGGGGGAGAGCTTCCCCATTTTTCCTTTAATCTTCCCCACCCCCAAGACCTCTCCAGGGATGTCTACACACACAGGCACACACACACACACACACACACACACACACACAGGTGCAGACTTTCTTGATGTGCAGTCCTCCAGCACCTCCTGTCACTCCTGTGGTTCCGGTCCCCAGTCACTTTGTCCCACACTGAGTTCACCTGGCCTGGGCTTGGGGATTCCTCATTCTCTGCTTTATGCCCAGGCCCTGCGCTTCTGAGGCTTGATCCCCGATGCTCAGACACATGGAATGTTGCCAGCAGGGCCTGTTTGCAAGCTGCCAAAAGGATGCCCAGAGAGGCCTTTACTCTGACAAATTCACTCCTGGGGCCCCCAGGTCTATCCTCAGCCTGGCAGCTGGTGGAGAGAAGATGGCATCTCAATTGTGGACTTGGACGACTCAATTCTTCAGGGGCCCAAAGTACACACCAGATGCCACGTTTCCACGGCCTTTAGCAGCGTGAGAACTGTTATTCTTTCAGTGAGTATCTGGATCAGTCACTTCGGCTGAGGAAGGGGAGGTGCCAGGGACATGGTTAAACATTGGAGGAACTGAACAGCTTTACTGGGGTCTTAACAGGAACTTGGGGGAAAGGGACCCCCCATCAGAGAGAAGAAGACAGGGGAGAAGATCAGAAAAATGAAAAGGGGCCAGAACAAAATAGCAGGAGCCTCTGCCTGGGAGGTGTGTGTCCAGTGAGAAATCCCCAGTGGCAGGGACAAAGGACCTTTTTTAAAACAAGTGTGGTAAAATATACATGGTTTCCCTGATGGCTCATCAGGTAGACACAGGAGATGTGGGTTCAATCCCTGGATCAGGAAGATTCCCCTGGAGGAGGAAATGGCAACCCACATAATACACATAACATAAAATTTATGTTTTTAACCATTTCTAGGTGTACATCCTCCTTGTTCAGAGCCATCACCCCATTCCATCTTCAGAATTCTTTTCATCTTCCCCACACAAAATTCTGTACCAATTAAACTATAACTTTCCATTCCTCCAGCCTCTGGCAACCACCATTCTATTTTCTGTCTGTGTGACCATTCTCAGTACCTCATATGAGTGGAAACATACTGTACTATGTTTGGCTCATTTCACTTAGCACACTGTCCTCGAGGTTAATCCATGGTGCAGCATGCGTCAGAATATTCTTCCTTTTTAAGGCTGATAACATTCCATTGTGTTGTTGTTGTTGTTCAGTGACTAAGTTGTGTGCGACTCCTTGCGACCCCACAAACTGAAGCACGCCACGCTTCCCGGCCCTTCACCAGTATAACCACATTTTGTTCATCCATTCACCCATCGGTAAACACTTGGGCTGCTTCCATCTTTTGGCTGTTACGATTAATGCTGCTATGAACATGGGTATACAAACATCTCTTTGAAACCCTGCTTCCAATTCTTTCAGGTATCCACCTAGAAGTGGAATCGCTGCATCATATGGTAATTCTACTTTTAATTTTTGAGGACTGGTATACTATTGTCTTGGAGAAGGCGATGGCACCCCACTCCAGTACTCTTGCCTGGAAAATCCCATGGACGGAGGAGCCTGGTAGGCTGCAGTCCACGGGGTCGCTAAGAGTCGGACACGACTGAGTGACTTCACTTTCACTTTTCACTTTCATGCATTGGAGAAGGAAATGGCAACCCACTCCAGTGTTCTTGCCTGGAGAATTCCAGGGATGGGGGAGCCTGGACTGCCGTCTATGGGGTCGCACAGAGTCGGATACGACTAAAGCAACTTATCAGGGTAGCAGGTAGCATACTATTGTCTACAGTGGCTGTGTTAGGGGAAGCACACTGACTGAAACTGCCCCCCCTGGCCAGGCACCCTGTAACCATTTGCATGCGTTGTTTTATGACAGGAGGTCCTGGTAAGGAACATAGAACTAATAAGCCACCAGCAACCGGAAGAGTTCAGGAAAGGTCAAAAGGAGACACTATGTGTCTGACTACCTCCCTGAATCCTTCTCACTGGCATCCATCTTGGCTGAGTGATGCATGTGCCACCAGGAAGGACTCTGATTCAGAATGATTGGCTAAAGACAACCTGGAAACTAATGCCATCAACATAAAACCCAAGATTGCGAGCCACATGGCAAAGCAGTCCTCCTGGGCTTCCTTACCCCACTGCTTTCTGCCCGGGCGCCCCTTCCCAATAAAATCTCTTGCTTTGTCAGCGCATGTGTCTCTTCAGACAATTCATTTCCGAGTGTTAGACAAGAGCCCACTTTCGGGCCCTGGAAGGGGTCCCCCCTCCTGCAACAGCTGTATCATTTTACATTCTCACCAACAGTGTGTTAAAGTTCCGATTTCTGAAAAGACAACCTACTAAATGGGAGAAAATATTTGCAAATGATATAACAAATAATAGTTAATATTAAATGTACATAAAGAGCTCATACACCTCAACATAAAAAACTCCCAAACAACCCCATTGAAATATGGGTGGAAGATCTGAATAGACATTTTTCCAAAGAAGACTTACAGATGGCCAACAAGCACATGAAAAGATGCCCAACACTGTTAATCATCAGAGAAATGCAAATTAAAGCCACAATAAGAGATCACCAAACATCTGTTAGAATGGTTATCATCAAAAAGACACAAGTAAATGGTGAGGATGTGGAGAAAAGGGAATCCTCATACACCAGTGGTGGGCATATAAATTAGTGTAGTCACTGTAGAAAACCACACTGAGGTTTCTCAGAAAACTAAAAATAGAACTGCCAAACGACCCAGCAATCCCACTCCTAGGTATACCTCCCCCCAAAATTAAAACACTAATCTGAAAAAGTACACACACCACAATGTTCACAGCAGCATTATTTATAATTGCCGAGATATAGAAGCAACCCAAGCGTCCATCAACAGATGAATGGATAAAGAAGATGTAGGATAAAACAACAACAACAACATAATGAATATTACTCAGCCATAAAAAGGAAAGAATTTGCCAGTTGCGACAACATGGTTGGATCTATAGGGTATTATGCTCGGTGAAATAAGTCAGACGATATCACTTATATGTGTAATCTAAAAAATAAACTAGCGAATATAACAAAAAGAGACTCATAGATATAGAGAATAATCTAGTAGGTTAACTATGGGAAGAGGAGACAGGGGAGGGAAAAGATAGGGGCAGAGAATTAAGAGGCACAAACTTCTACATATAAAATAAATAAACTGCAAGAATATATTGTAGGAAACAGGGAATACAGCCAATATTTTGAAATAACTATAAATGGAATTGGAGAAGGCAATGGCACCCCACTCCAGTACTCTTGGCTGGAAAATCCCATGGGCGGACGAGCCTGATGGGCTACAGTCCATGGGGTCGCTGGGAGGCGGGCAGGACTGAGCGACTTCACTTTCACTTTTTACTTTCATGCATTGGAGAAGGAAATGGCAACCCACTCCAGTGTTCTTGCCTGGAGGATCCCAGGGACGGGGGAGCCTGGTGGGCTGCCATCTGTGGGGTCTCACAGAGTCGGACACGACTGAAGCGACTTAGCAGCAGTAGCAGCAGCATAAATGGAATACCACCTTTAAAAATTGTGAATCATGGCCTTCCCTGGTGGCTGAGTGGTAAAGAATCCTCCTGCCAATGCAGAAGACACAAGTTCAACCTGGGAAGGTCCCACATGACACAGAGAATCTAAGCCAGTGTGCCGTGACTATAGAGCCTGTGCACACCAAGCCCGGGAGCTGCAACTACGGAGCCGATGTGCCACAACTGCTGAAGCCTACATGCTCTAGAGCCCGTGCTCTGCAATAAGAGGAGCTACTGCAATGAGGAGTTTGCCAGCACAACTAGTGAGTAGCACCCACTCGCTGAAACTAGAGAAAACCCCTCACAGCAAGGAAGACCCGGCACTGCCAAAAATAAATAAATAAATAAAATTTATTAAAAAAAATTGTGAATCACTATGTTGGACACCTGAAGCTTATATAATATTTTACATCAAGTCATACCTCAGTAAAACACAAAAGAGTTGTGGGAATTCCCTGGTGGTCCAGTGGTTAGGACTCAGCGCTTTCACTGCTGTGGCCCACATTCAATCCCTGATTGAACTAAGATCCCTCAAGCACACGGTGCACCAAAGAGGGGGAAAATGTTCCAGTTACTCCGCATCCTCACCCACGTTTGTCATTCTCTTGTTCTTCTTCCCTGACTCTGAGTCCAGGACGGGTGGACAGCAGAGGAGACAGAGGATGGAGAAGGGAGAGGAAGGGGCTTGGGAGGCAGTGGTGCTAGACTCCGGCCATCGGGGCCTGGAACACAAGGCGTCTTGACGCTTGAGCCCGGGGAACGGTGAGGAAGATGCCAGGGGTCCCACTTCCTGTGACAGGAGTGAGAGGAGATTCTGTTTAGATCTCAAGGGCCAGGGCCATCCCAGCTGGCACACAGCTCACGGCCTGGGCACTTGGTCCCTGCCTGAATTTACCTCGTGGGCAGACCATCTCCAGGCCAAGGGAGGAAGGCCTGGAGGGCTGGGATCAGCGCAAGGGGCCGTAAGGGGCTGCACGCCTGGGTGACTCTGCCTGTGGGTGGGCCCCCCGCCCCTCCCTGAGTAGACACTGCCACCTTCTGGCCTTTGTTGATCAACTACCCCACCCCATCCCAGGAGGAGCTTTGTCTTAATCAAGAAAGGGAACTGAAATGAGGTTTCCTTTACGTAAATGAACCTGTGTGTGTGTGTGTGTGTGTTTAGTCACTGACTATGACCCCCACGGACTGTAGCCCACCAGGCTCCTCTGTCCATGGGATTCTCCAGACAAGAACACTGGAGTGGATTGGCATGCCCTCCTCCAGGGGATCTTCCTACCCAGGGACCAAACCTGTCTCCTGTCATGGCAGGCGGGTTCTCACCACGGAGCCACCTGGGAAGCCTGAGGTTTCCTCTACCTGTTTACAATCCTGTCTTCCTGGGGCCCACCCAGGTTGCCTGCCTCAGAGCCTTTTCAACCTGTTGGTCTCGCCCACTAAGAGCTTAACGCGAGGGCTGCTGCTATACTGCTCCAGAGATAGGCTTTGTCTGCCTTGATTTTCTGTTGACTGGGGGCAGGGTCTCACTGTGGACTGCCGTCATTGCTGGGGTAAAGGGTCCAGTCACAAGCGCTGTTTCCAGGGTCTCTCCATTGTTTCTTTGTTTGCTGGTTGGTCGTTGGTGTTTTGGTTTTGGTTTTGGTTTTTTGGAGGGGGCGGAAATCCTCAACTATTGTTCCCTCTTAGGCAGGCCCGCTGGGATTCCATGACTAGTTAACCAGTTTCTCAAGTTTCTGAAGGTGTTTCTCTCTCTTTTTTTTTTAAAAACAGTTTAACTTCTCCCCTCCCCCCCGCGGCCCCCCCCCCTTTGTCTCATTACTTGAAGTGTGGACAAACACTTTCCTCCAGGCCCCATAAGAACCACTGTAACTTGGCCCCAAGCCCTTTGGGGGACTTCCCTGGTGGTCCAGTGGCTAAGTCGCTGAGCTTCCAATGCAGGGTGCCAGGGGTTAGAGCCTTGGTCATGGAAATAGTAATAGCTCCCACATGTTGCAACTAAAGATCTTAAATGCCACAACTAAGACCTGGCACAGCCAAATAAATACACACTAAAAAAAATTTTTTTAGGAAGCCCTTTGTTTGGCTGTCTCAAACTCAGTGTTAAAACCCAAATCCTCTCCAGCAGCAGACCCCACTGGAAGACCACTCTTCAGTCTTCACCAAGACCAGTTCCTGGGTCTTCCCATTCCCAAGTCCCAAATCGCTAGACTACCATGTTGACTGGTTTCTTGTCTTCGACTCCAGGATGTCCAATAATGTTGTCCTGGCCTTGTCCAGGGAGGCCCTGAGTCCCTGGGGATTCAGTGGGGGGAAGGAGGAACCTGGCGGAGGGGCCAAGGCTTCCCCGGTATACACCGCATCCACCGATGGTCGGCACCCATTGCCCACCTCCTTCCCTGACTTGAAGATTCTCTTCCCACTCCACATTTCCTCCCTCCTCACCGCAGGGCAGATCCATTCATTAGCCACCTGCAACAATGCAATTCCTTCTTCCTCTTCCCCTAGGCGGCATGTTTCTGAGGTTCCTATGGAGATTGGCCTTCTGGAGGTTGAGAGGTCATGGCCAGACCACACGTCCCAGCCAGATCGCAGCCAGTTGTTCAGAGGGCGTCCTTCCCTACTACCCAAAGGTGGTGGCTGTCAGATATTCTGGAAACAAGGATGCTCACTCCTAGAGTCCTCAGGGAGTGCTAAGGGGAGCTTGGGGCTTCCCAGGCGGTGCTACTGGTAAAGAATCTGCCTGCCAAAGCAGGAGATATAAGAGATGTGGGTTCTGTCTCTGAGTTGGAAAGATCCCATGGAAGAGGGCATGGTAACCCACTCCAGTATTCTTGCCTGGAAAATTCCATGGACAGAAGAGCCTGGAGGGCTACTACAGTCCATAGGGTTGCACAGAGTCAGATGTAACTGAAGCAACTTTGCATGCACACATACAAGGGCACTCTGAGGTTGTCTCTATTCCGCAGGTTCGACCCAGGGCTTCAGAAGCTGTCCAGACTGTGACGTCCGGCAGGGCAGACACACATCAGCCCTTTTGCTCCCCAAGGGCCCCGTGGGGTGACCGTGAGTGACAGTAACAGGGAAAGAGACATGGTAGGAGATGGGAGGAACCACCCCTCTGTTCCTGGGGAGTGTTCCTGGGGGCTGCCCCTCTGACCATCAGACCTAGAAGGACCAGGTCCTGCTGACACACCCCCAACCCCACTGGCCATCCTCTTTCTGGAATTTTCTGCAAACCATTTTTTTTTTAATGGTCTTTCAGCCACGTCTGACTGTTTGTGACCCCATGGACTGTAGCCCACCAGGCTCTTCTGGCCATGGGATTCTCCAGGCAAGAATACTGGAGTGGGGTTGTCATACCCTCCTCCAGGGGATCTTCCCAACCAAGGGAAAGGTCTCAGGTCTCCTGCAGTACAGGTGGATTCTTTACTGTCTGAGCCACCAGGAAACACCACTATGAAGCTCTTTGAAAAAAAAAATATATATTTCATACCTAAGTACGTGGGACTGGAATTGGGTTTATAAAGTTTCCTTAGTTTATTTATTTTATTTTTTGGCTGTGCCTTGGGGCATGAGGGGTCATAGTTTCTGGACCAGGGATTGAACCCTTGCCCCATGCATTGAAGTCTTAACCACTGGACCACCAGGAAAGTCCCTATAATGTTGATTTTATATTTAGTCTCACATAAAAGTTTTCAATAGCCTCCCGCAGATCCTGGAACAACGAAGTCCTTACCAAGTCTGGAACATCCCATGGACGGAGGAGCCTGGTGGGCTGCAGTCCATGGGGTCGCTAAGAGTCGGACACGACTGAGCGACTTCACTTTCACTTTTCACTTTCATGCATTGGAGAAGGAAATGGCAACCCACTCCAGTGTTCTTGCCTGGAGAATCCCAGGGACGGGGGAGCCTGGTGGGCTGCTGTCTATGGGGTCGCACAGAGTCGGACACGACTGAAGCAACTTAGCAGCAGCAGCAGCAGCAGCAGCAGTACCAAGTCTTGAAGGCCCACGAGGAACCAGCCCCTGCCCCGTCCCCTGAACTCACCACCCAGCCCTCTCCCCTGGCTCACCACACTCATCTTCTCGAGGTCCCACCATTCCAGGCCTGATCCAGCCCCAGGGACTTTGCACTGACTGTTCTTCTGCTCAGAATATTCTTCACACCGGTGGCCTCATGGCCGGCTCCTTGTTGTTTGGTTTGTAGCTTAGACGTCAGCCTCCCCTGACTACTCCAGTCTAGAGTAGCCTCCCCTTCCATAAGCTCTATCTCCTCATCCTATTTCACTTTCTTCTCCATACATAACTCTCTCTGAAGCTTACACTTCAGGATCCCTCACTCACATAGGCCCCTTCCAAGGGTCTCCCTAATTTTGTATTATTTTCTCAGAAAGGATCCCTTCCTCGGCCAATCCAACTGTGTAAGCTCCAGGCCCCTCAGAATCTAGACTCATCTGTACCCAGAGCAAAGGACCAGGCTGTATTTGGAACATCCTGTGCCTGCCATTGGCAGGAAGACAGACTCAGCATTCCTCCTGCCAGGCTATTTCAACACTCGTGGCCTCCCTGATCTCTTTGGGTCTGGATGCCAAGAGGAAACCTTGCCCAGGAATCTGGGTAACTGCCCTGCTCACTGTACCCAGGATTCAAGGTTGAGGTGGGGGGCAGAGTGGGAGTGGTGGTGGGGGAGAGAATGAGGGATGTCCAAACTCCAAAGGCAGCTCTCTGTGCATCTCCCTTCTGGACACCCCTGCCCTGACTCCCCGAAACAGACATAAACATTCTCGATCAGCAGCCATACCACTCTCTATTTAGCGAGGAGACTGAAAAATCTACACTTCTGTAGAATCTTTAATCTCTTTCTTTTCTAAGATATTTTGGCAAAGCTAATCCTAAAGTCTATCACTGACTCCTCTCACCAGCTTGAGCATATATTCAGTGCGCAGGTTTTAACCCTCCTGCTGCCTTGCGACCTGGCTAAGTGATCACACAACTTTTCCATTGGGCCTTCTGCATAACCACCACCGAGTAATCGGAGAGGAAACCTAATTACCTCCTAATGAAGTTCAGGTCTAAATGATTGAAGAAGGACTTTCCTGGTGGTCTGGAGGCTAAGACTCTGTGCTCCCAATGCAGGGGGTCCGGGTTCAATCCCTGGTCAGGGAACTAGATCCCACATGCCACAACTAAAGATCCTGCATGCCACAGCTAAGATCTGGTGCAGCCAGATAAATAAAAATAAATAGTCATAAAATTTTTTAAATGACTGAAGAGGTAACTCTGGTTCAAAGGAAAAGAGCTAATGCTTCCAATAAATTTCTATATCTACGCTGAATTCAGGGAGGCAGGTTCCAAAGACATATTTTCTATTTAATTAAGTGAGGGGAGACTTGGGGAGACCACAACACCCTGTGGTACATCCCATGACACAGTGGAAAACTCACTAACCTGCCGTTGAAAGTCCTGCTCTGTTCTGGGCAAAATGATTACCTTCTTCACGGAGTTACTATGCACGTTGTCCCAGTCAGCTCAGGCTGCTGTAACAGATCACCCCAGACAGGTGGCTGAAACAGGTAACTTGTACTTCTCACATTTCTGGAGGCTAGGGCTCCAAGAACAAGATGCCGGCTGATTCCATGTCTGATGAGAACCCATTTCCAAGCTGCAGACACCTGGCTTTCCCTTGTAACCTTCCCTGGTGGAAAGAAATCCGGAGACACCCTCAAGCCATTACTGGGAGCCACGGTGAGCTGTCCTTAGGATCCAGGCAGACTGCCACCTCCTGGTGGCCAAAGCAGTAAGAAAGTTGATGGTGAATGAACTTATTGAGCTTAAGGACTGCAGACACACAACATTCACAAAGACTCCCGTCTGTGATGTTGGGCAGTGACTCCTGCGAGGACTGTGCCTGACCCCACCCCATACACGTGTTACTTCTGACTTCAGCTCATCTCTTTTTAACTTCCACTGACCAACTGGTTGTCACACACTCCGCCAGTCTCCTGCATGTTCCCAACTGTTCACCCCCTCACTCTCTGCCTCCCACTTGTCAGAGGAAATAGATGCCATCAGGCAGCCACGTCCTCCCCAGGAAAGAAGGGGGAGACTCTCCCATCTGCCGTCGGGGTCTCAGAGCCCTCAGGGTCTGGGGTCTCAGCCACCTCTCGCCTTTACCCTTCTCTCTCACTGGCATATTCAGCCTCACCTCTGCCAGCTCCTTTTCCTGAGCATTTAAATTCGCCAAAGGTTGGGAACTCTCTGGAGGTCCATTAGTTAGGACTCTGAACTCTCACGGCTGAGGGGCCAGGGTTCAGTCCACGTTGCTGTTGTTCAGTGGCTAAGTCGTGTCTAACTGTCTTAAAACCCAAATTCCCAAAGCCCTCCTTCCGCCTCGGCTCTCCCTTCTGATTCCTTTTCCCTGAAAGAGAGGTCTACACTGGCTGACCCACTTTGCTAACTCCTAGCCTTTCCTCAAGCCATCGCTGGGAAAGCACCTGCTTTCCCTGTGGCAGCCGCCGTGCCACCCAGCAGAGAAACAGGAGTGCCCACTGCCAAGGTCAGAGATGGCCTCTGGTTTGTCTTTTTGGTTGAGCTACGTCTTTGTTGCAGCACACAGGCTTTTCTCTAGTTTCAGTGCGTGGGCTCAGCAGTTGTGGCACTGGAGCCTAGTTGGCATGCAGCATTTGGCATCTTAGCTCTATGACCAGGGATTGAACCTGTGTCCCCTGGATTGGAAGGCAGATTCTTAACCACTGGACCCCCAGGGAAGCCCCACAGATGGTCTCTGGATGGCTAAACCCAGGGAACACCTCTCAGTGCTCCATTTCTTGTCTGTTCTGTAGTTTTCCCACTTCTGTCCATCCTTTGGGAATCTCACACTTTCTGTGACAGCCCTTCTGGGTCTCCTCTTCCTCCAGGGCCCTCGGGTGTTGGTGCCCCGCAGGGTTTCATCCACCCTCCCGCCTCCTCTCATCTCCTCCATCCTCACAGCACACTGTCTTCCTGAGCAATCTTTTCAGACCCAAGGCTTCCACCACTATCTCTAGGCTGAGAACATTTAGGAGGAAGTAACATGTTGAAGGTGGTATAGCTTCCCAGGTGGTATAGCGGTCAAGAATCCATCTGCCGATGCAGGAGACGTGGGTTCTATCCCTGGGTCAGGAAACTCCCTTGGAGGAGGAAATGACAACCTTCTTCAGTATTCTTGCCTGGGATATCCCATGGACAGAGGAGCCTGGTGGGCTACAGTCCATGGGGTCACAAAGACTTGGACATGATTAGAGACCAAACACACTCACAACATGCTGAAGAATGCAAAATAAGCATATATGGGAGGTCTAGTGGTTAAGATTCCATGCTTCCAATGCAGGGGGCACAAGTTTGATCCCTGGTTGGGGAACTAAGATCCCACATGCTACATGGCTCAGTCAAAAATGGAAAAAAAAAGCACATATGAACTGAGACTACCGTGTGAAGGAAGACAGTTGAGGGAGAAAGGAAAAACACTGGGTCCTTCCCTTATGACTATGGGCAGATGAGCACGCCACCCTACGTCCTGGATTTCTCACAGAACTGGAATAAAAATAGTACACACTTCATAGGGTTGTTATGAGGCTTAAGCGGGATAATTCTAGAATAAGCACCCAGTGTCTGTACTTGTCAACATCATGACTCTGTTATTTGCAAGGGTAGAGAAGCAATAGGGAGAAGAGAGGTTAAGCTGAGACATGGTAGCTTGGATCCAGGTTTTGAAATACATGAAAGCGGTAGACTGATGGGGTCTCTTTGCCAAGGGCATTCCTAACCCAACAACACAGACACCATGGGGCTCAGAGCCAAGCTGGAAGCTCCTTCCCAGGCCTGCTGCTCTCCTTCTGGCCATCTGGTTGACCTTGTGAGCCCCTGACGTGGGTTCAGCAAGTGGTTGGCTACAATGCCCTACGTGCATGTCCTAGGCATTCCCAAGACAGTCTGTTCTGAAGGAGGGGGAGGTGCCGGTGGCTGGGAATGATAAACTGTTTAGAGTCAGGGAAGGAAAGGTCACCTTTGGGCTGTGACCTGGGGGAAGGGACACTTGTCCCAGAGGAACAAGCACTAGTCCTTAAGAAGTACATTGAACCTGCCCTTGGCACTTGTCCAGTCACCAGGTCTTAAACACAAATGCTACTTGTTGGTGACACAGGCTTCAAATGAAGGCTCGTAGGCTAATTTGTGATAAGTGTGCTAAGTCGCTTCAGTTGTGTCTGACTCTTTGCAATCCTATGGACCATAGCCCACCAGTTTCCTCTGTCCATGGGATTCTCCAGGCAAGAATACTGGAGTAAGTTGCCATGCCCTCCTCCAGGGAATCTTCCCCACCCAGGGTTTGAACCCGAGTCTCTTATATTGCCTGCATTGGTAGGTGGGTTCTTTAACACTAGCTCCACCATCAGACTGCAATGCAGGAGATCTGGATTCAACCCCTGGGTTGGGAAGATCCCCTGGAGGAGAATAAGGCAACCCACTAACAGTATTCTTGCCTAGAGAATCCCCATGGACGAGCCTGGGTCAGCAGGGTTGCAAAAAGTCAGATACAACTGAGTAACTAAGCACCACACACAGGCCACCAATTCCGTGATGGCTGCAGCCAACTTACACAAGCTCAAGAGTTCCAACTGTTAAATTTTCAGGAATTTTGTAAGCCAATTATTAAACATAGGCACTATCAAAAATTAAGTTATGTAAACTCACAATGAAATAAACCATACTGAATGACTCTAAACTCATTGATTCCTATTTTATGGTATTTTACTAGTATTTCTCCTCTTCAGGATATTTACATGTATTGTATCTATCTGATGGAAAACTCTAACGTGGAAATACTATACAACTCTATGTTCAGTGATGTTATGTTAGTAGTTCAAAATTGGCCATGGTGGAAGTATCTATAGTACAGAAATGCTACAAATCAACTTACAAACACACCCTCCATAGAGTTGGTTGTTAACATTTACTGGGGACTTTCCTGGTGGTCCAGTTGTTAAGAATCTGCCTTGCAATACAGGGGACACAGGTTTGATCCCTGGTGGGGGAATTAAGATCCCACATGCCTTGGAGCAACTAAGCCTGTGATCCGTTGCAACTACTGAGCTCATGCACACCAGAGCCCACACATCACAGCTAGAGAGTCTGTGCACCGCAACGCAGAGCCTATGTGCTGCAACTAAGACCCGATGCAGCCAAATCAATTAATTAAAAAAACAAAACATTTACCAGCACCCCCCTGGGTAAACTGATGTCTAGAAAAAAAAATTTTTTTTGGCCCTGTGACTTGTGGGATCTCAGTTCTCAGACCAAGGATTGAGCCAGGGCCGTGGCAGTGAAAGCCCATTATCCCAACCACCAGGCCACCAGGGAACTCCTACTGAAATTTTGCCTTTAGCCACTTCTTATGGGCTCAGCTGGTAAAGAATCTGCCTGCAAAGCGGGAGACCTGGGTTTGATCCCTGGATTGGGAAGATCCCCTGGAGAAGGGAACAGCTATCCACTCCAGTATTCTGGCCTGGAGAATTCCATGGATTGTATTGTCCATGGGGTCCCAAAGAGTCAGACGTGACTGAACGACTTTTACTTCTTATGAGTTTCAGCAGTCTCCATCAGCTCCACAGAAACTGGACCTTCTAGTTTTGGTAGTGTAGTGGTGTTAGTTGCTCAGTCGTGTCTGACTCTTTGTGACCCCATGGATTGTAGCTTGCCATGCTACTTTGTCCATGGGACTCTCCAGGCAAGAATCCTGGAGTGGGTTGCCATTTCCTCCTCCAGGGGATCTTCCCGACCTAGGGACCGAACCTGGGTCTCCTCCATTGCAGGAAGATCATTTACCGTCTGAGCCACCAGGTAATCTCACTGGACTATATCCCACAGAATGTGAATGTTACTGTGTTCAGTCGCTAAGTCATATCCAACTCTTTGGAACTGCAAAGAGTTGCAAATGGACTGCAGTATGCCAGGCTTCCCTGTCTTTCACTGTCTCCTGAAGTTTGCTCAAACTCATGTCCATTGAGTTGGTGATGCCATCCAACCATCTCATCTTCTGTCACCCCCTTCTCCTCCTGCCCTCAATCTGTCCCAGCATCAAGGTCTTTTCCAGTGACTCGGCGTTTCATATCAGGTGGCCACAGTATTGGAGCTTCAGCTTCAGCATCAGTCCTTCCAGTGAAAATAATGGTGGCCATTACTGATCACTTAACACTTGTCTCACCCTCCTTTGGGTTGCCCTTACAACATCACCATGAGCTTGGTATTAAATTTTACTCTACCATTTTACAATGATAAAGTGAGCCACAGAGAAATTAAGTAATTCTCTCTCAAGGTAACCAGAAAAAAAAAAAAAAAAGTAACCAGAAAAAATAAGGTGGAATCCTCTCCTAAGCACTACAGATAAAGAATAATCTGATAAGGAAATGTGATTAAGTGGCACAACTGCCACACCTTTAAGGCGCCAGCCCTGACTTTAATTTTCCCTACCAAAGGGCATTCATCTTGATGTTGTTTTATTGTTCTTAGTCACATTAAATAAAACAGAATATGTCCTATCCCAGAACTTTAGACTTTAATGAATAAGTAAGACTGTTCTGGAGTTAACTGATCCACTCTTTCAGTTGGCGTGTTATCATTCAGTCTCTCAGTCGTGTCCAGCTCTCTTCGACCCCATGGACTTGCAGCACACCAGGCTTCCCTGTCCTTCAGCATCTCCTAGAGTTTGCTCAAACTCACATCCATTGAGTTGGTAATGCCACCCAACCATCTCATCCTCTGTCATCCCCTTCTCCTCCTGCCTTCAATCTTTCCCAGCATCAGAGTCTTTTCCAATGAGTTGGCTCTTTGCATCAGGTAGACAAAGTATTGGAGCTTCAGCTTCAGCATCAGCCCTTCCAATAAATATTCAGGGTTGATTTCCTTTAGAATTGACTGGTTTGATCTCCTTTCAGTTGATGTAGTACTTCTAAACAATCAATTATTAATTAGGAACTGAGATCCAGCTATGAAACCAACTCAGTTCAAGACCTGCACACCTCTCATGAAAGCTAAAGACCAGAGTCTTTAAAGTTCCCACAACTTGTAAAAGGTTACAGAGCTTGTAAGAGATGAAGACAAGATATTAACTAGGCCTGCCTGGATTCCAGAGTCCCTGCTCCAATAAGAGGCATATGATGACTGGG
The DNA here is from genome assembly GCF_032452875.1 of Bos javanicus. Lineage (NCBI taxonomy): Eukaryota > Metazoa > Chordata > Mammalia > Artiodactyla > Bovidae > Bos > Bos javanicus. The sequence goes on along the minus strand of NC_083888.1, from coordinate 21,088,460 downwards.
TTAAAAAGCAAAATTCAACTAAGTAAATTTAAAGGTTTAATTGTCCTTATTTAATGATTCATGAATTGAGCAGCAGTCCATCTGGCAAAGGAGCTCTGAGGAACTATTCAAAAGGGAAGACTTTATAGGCAGAAGGCAGTACAAGGAAGTTATTCTAGCTGAGAGTGGATTGTTTCAGGCAAGGTCACCTTCCTTTAAGGGGAGGCTGGTACTATCAGGCAGGTAACCCTTACTAGTGCTGACCAGGTAATTCCAGATTGGCTGATTAAAGATCACATTCCTGGGAGAGGCTGAAAATGCCAAGAGGTTAGGGCTTTTTGTTTTTTTATTTTATTGAAGTATAGTTGATTTGCAGTGTTGTGTTAGGCGCTTCCCTGGTAGCCCAGCTGGTAAAGAATCTGCCTGCAAAGCAGGAGACCCTGGTTTAATTCCTGGGTTGGGAAGATCCCCTGGAGAAGGGATAGGCTACCCACTCCAGTATTCTTGGGCTTCCCTGGTGGCTCAGTTGGTAAAGAATCAGCCTGCAATGGCTACCCACTCCAGTATTCTGGTGTGGAGAATTCCATGGGCTGTAGTTTTGGAGAAGGAAATGGCAACCTACTCCAATATTCTAGCCTGGATAATCACATGGACAGAGGAGCCTGGTGGGTACAGTCCATGGGGTCACAGAGTCGGACACGACTGAGTGACTAATTTTCATTTTCAGTGTCGTGTTATAGGTTAGTTATTAAGTCTTGACTTGCTGATATGGGGTTTAGCACAAGGGAATTCATTTGGAGTCTGTTGTCTCTTTTTCAACACTATTGGGCATTTACTTTAAAAAGCCTTGTAGAGGCATATTTGTGCTAGGTTGCTTCAGTCATGTCTGACTTTTTGCAACCCTATGACCATAGCCCACCAGACTCCTCTGTCCATGGGTTTCTCCTGGCAAGATACTGGAGTGGATTGCCATGCCCTCCTCTGGGGGATCTTCCCAGAAGAATATTTAATGGTAAAGAAAAAAGCCTGTTAAGTATTAAATTAAGGGACTTACCTGGTGGTCCAGTGGCTGAGATCCTGAACTCCCAAACAAGGGGTCCCAGTTTCATCCCTGGTCAGGGAACTAGATCCCAAATGCTGCAACCTGCATGCCACAACTAAGACCCAGTGCAGCCAAATAAATAAAATACATTTTCAAAAGTATTAAATTAAAAATGGACGCTAAAAAGAATCTGAATTTTATCAATTCTTGGGTACATGTTGTTTTTCACATTTAACATGTCTGGAATCGGGTGCATCAAAAACCAATTCCAGGGGAATTATAGATATCAATGTGAAAGGTAAAACAATAAAGCTTCTAGAAGATATTACAGGGCTAAGAAAAGATTTATCAAACAGGAAATAAGACATAAACATAAAAGGCTAATAAGTTGGACTAAATTAAAATTAAGATTTTTTTTTTGCATCAAAAGACATTTGAAGTGAATGAGAAGGTGAGCCAGTGAATGGGGGAGAAAACTTTTGCAATACATATATCTGAAAAGGGGACTCATATCAGAATGTATATTGAACTCCTACAAATCACAAACTGGCGGACAATCCAATGGAAAAAAAATAAGCAAAAAGCTTGAAACAGGCACTTCACAAAAGAGAATATTCAAATGGACAATAAGGATATGAAAAGAAGCTCAATCTCATTAGTCTCCAGGGACATTCAACTTGTTAGTCTAACACGCTGACCAATTGCTCCCCAGAGAACATGGGAAATGCAATTTAAAACCACCATGAGAACCACAATACACCCACAAGAATGCCTAAAACTGAAAAGAATGAGAATGTCGACTGTTAGCATGAGATGCAGAGAAACCAAAGCTCTCTTAACGTTGCAGGAAGAATATAAATTAGACACTCAGAAAATTGTTTGGCAGTGTCTGTTAAAGTCAAAGGCTTGTCAGTATCATCCAACAGAATTTCATACAAATGTGCAGCAAAAGATGAGAACCAGAATATTCATAGAAGCATCATTAATAATAGCCCCTACCTGGAAACCACCCAAATGCCATCTGTAGTAGAATGGACGCATTGCGGCAGATTCATGAACAGAATTTTATATAGAAGCAGAACTAATAAATTACAGCTACATGCAAAAACATGGATGAATTTCACAAACAGCATTGAGAACAAGTAAGACACAACGGAGTACATACAGTATGATTCCATTTACAGAAAAACAAAAATAGGCAAAAGCAGTCTATTTCAGTAGAAGTTAGGATAGCAAATGGGAAGTTGGGAAAGGTAGTGCCTAGAAGGTGGTTTAAGGAGGGTTTGGGGGACCCTGGTGATGTTGTGTTTCCTGATATGGGTAGTGATTCAGTCAACATTTGTAAGTTGTACACTAATAATTTGTGTACTTTCTGTATATGTGTGTTAGTCGCTCAGTAGTGTCCAACTTTTTGCAACCCCATGGACTGTAGCCCACCAGGCTCCTCTGTCCCTGGGATTCTCCAGGCAAGAATACTAGAGTGGGTTGCCATTTCGTCCTCCAGGGGATCTTCCTGACACACGGTCTCCTGCATCGGCAGGCAGATTGTTTACCGTCTGAGCCACCATATGTGTGTATAGATATATATTATACTTCAGTAAAAAGTATACCAAATAAAGATAAAATCAAACAATTTGAGACCGAGAAGGTTAATTACTCACAGATCTTTGTTGAAAGACCTGTTCAATGATGTCATCCAGTTATCAGGAAATTGAACTCAGCAGGTAGGAGTGGAATGTAAGAACCACTGCAGAGCCAAGAAACAGGCAAACACGTAGATAAATCTATTTGGAAAAAAAATGGAGGGGCTCAGAAAACCCAGTGGAACCTAAAATGCTATGGAATAATAACATGGAAAATAGGAGAGGAGAAATTGGACAGAAATTATCTAATTTTACATATTTCTAAGAAGGATAAAGACAATGAGTTGTAAACTTTTTACAGTCAAGTCAAGAATTTAATTTCTAAGCAAGTAAAAATATAATGCACAATTTTGAAACCAGTGAAAGGATGAGAAAGAATAAAGAAGTCTGCATTGTTATAGTAGAAAACTAAAAAAGGGGGGGCTTTCCTGGCAGTCCAGCAGTTAAGACTCCGTGCTCCCAGTGCTGGGGGCAACGGGTTCAATCCCTGGCTAGAGAACAGGATCTTGCATGCTGCGTGGCGAAGCCAAAAATAAAAAAGAAGAAGAAGCACTTAAAGACAAGCATGGAAAATAGAAAATGCAAAATAAAGTGACAGGCATAAGTTTACAATTTTCAGTAATCCCTATACATGTAAATAGTTTAAATGTGTCTGTTAAAAGACAGGGGCTTTTAAATTTGTTACAAAAACAAAATTCAACTACATGTGATTACATGTAAAACCTAATGACAGAAAAGAGGAAAGTAAGAAGCATGAAAAATATATATATATACCAGGCAAATACCAATGAAAATAAAGCTGATGTTGCAATATAAGATAAATCTTAAAGAAAAAAGCAGTATTAAGTATAAGGATGATCATAGGTCAATGATGAAAGGAAAAATTCACTAGAAAAATATCGCACATACACCTACACTTTACAACATAGCTTCAAAATATATAAAGCACACATGGATGGAATTACAAAGAGAAACGAACACGTTCACAACCATCCTGGGAGAGCTTACCATCTCTCTCAGAAACTAAGAGATTCAGCTTAAAAAATGTGTAAGAATATAGACTGGAAGAACACAGTGACAAGAATGTTCTAACGTGCAGTCACAGAATGCTGTATCTTACAATTCACGTGTATGTTCAGTGGCTCAGTCATCTCCGACTGTTTGCAAACCCATGGACTGTAGCCTGCCAGGCTCCTCTGTTCATGGGATTTTCCAGGCAAGAATACTGGAGTGGGTTGACATTTCTTCCTCTGGGGGATCTTTCAAACCCAGCAATCAAACCTGAGAGTCTCCTGGGTCTCCTGCATTGGCAGGCAGATTTTTACCACTAGTGCCACCTGGGAAGTCTTAGGGAACTACATTTTTTTGTCTTCAAGAACACACAGAAGTTACAAATGTGGCTACACGTGGGACCACAAAGGAGGAGTCAATAAGTGCCGAAGAAGCATGAAAACTTGTGCTATAAAATATAACATCACTATCAAGCAGAAAGCCCCCAAACCTACTCTGGCACAACAAAAATAGGACAAACTAACATCGGGGCCTTCCCAATGCAATGGGAAGGACACACTTTACATAACATTTTGGTTATTTTTTTTTTAAGCTTGAATCTAACGATAAGGAAACCATCAGACAAAAGAAACAAAGCAATTGTGAAGGACAGTCTACAAAACAGCTGCCCTGGAATTCTTCAAAAATAGCAAAAGTATACACCTCCCACTGATTCTCCCACGAAAGAAGAAGGTACTGCTTTAGATTAGAGAAAGCTATGAAGGACTTCCCTGGTGGTCCAGTGGTTAAGACTCTGAACTCTCAATGCAGAGGGCCTGGGTTTGATCCTGAGTCAGGGAACTAAATCCCACATGCCACAACTAAGACTCAGTGTAGCCAAATAAATAAATATTAAAAAAAAAAGAATCTAATGAGATGTGACAACCAAATGCCATGCCTGAGCCTTGATTCTGGATCACAGACCATCTTCCCAAATTTAAAGGAATGACTGGGACAGTCTTGGGACAATTTAATACAGACTATAGATTATATAGCATTACCGTATAAATGTTAAATTTCTTGTGTGCAATAACGTGTCCCCCCGCCCTTTTTTTTTTTTTTTAAGCTCTTAGTGCTTTCCTCTAGGGTAATTCTCCAACCTCTTGGTCTTAGGCTCCCTTTACAGATGGTGATTGCAGCCATGAAATTAAAAGACGCTTACTCCTTGGAAGGAAAGTTATGACCAACCTAGACAGCATATTCAAAAGCAGAGACATTACTTTGCCAACAAAGGTCCGTTTAGTCCAGGCTATGATTTTTACAGTGGTCATGTATGGATGTGAGAGTTGGACTGTGAAGAAGGCTGAGCACCGAAGAATTGATGCTTTTGAACTGTGGTGTTGGAGAAGACTCTTTCGAGTCCTTTGGACTGCAAGGACATCCAACCAGTCCATTCTGAAGGAGATCAGTCCTGGGTGTTCTTTGGAAGGAATGATGCTGAAGCTGAAACTCCAGTACTTTGGCCACCTCATGCGAACAGTTGACTCATTGGAAAATACCCTGATGCTGGGAGGGATTGGGGGCAGGAGGAGAAGGGGACAACAGAGGATGAGATGGCTGGATGGCATCACCCACTCGATGGATGTGAGTCTGAGTGAACTCCAGGAGTTGGTGATGGACAAGGAGGCCTGGCGTGCTGCAATTCATGGAGTCGCAAAGAGTTGAATACGACTGAGCGACTGCACTGAACTGAACTGAAATGAACACCCTGAGAAGTTGTTGAGAACTCCAAAGGGTGTTTGTTTACACAGATTATTTAAAACCCTATCTGGGGCTTCCCAGGCGGTGCAATGGTAAGGAATTCGCCTGCCAATGCAGGAGACTCAGATTCAATCTCTGGTCTGGGAAGATGCCCTGGAGGAGGAAATGGCAACCCACTCCAGTATTTTGCCTGGGAAATCCCATGGACAGAGGAGCCTGGCAGGCTACAGTTCATTGGATCACAAAGAGTTGGACGTGACTGAGCACACACACGAAAAGCTATTTACTAAATTAAAAGTTAAAACAAAATTTGAAATATGTTTATATATTCACTTAAAAATAACTACATTTTCCAAAATAAAAGAGTTAGTGAGGAGAGCTGTTTTGTGTACATTTTGCAACGCTCTTCATATCTGACTTCTCAGAAGTATTAGTAGCTGGATTCTCACGCCCGCTTCAGCATTCAGTCTGTTGCTGTATTTTGTTTTGGTTGAAGTGTTTCAAGAAAATCCAGCCTCACGCAGATATGCAGTTGGAAAAAAAGAGGAGTGTTTCAATAGCTTTTTCAGATGTTAGGATTCTTCTCCCCTCCTCCATGCTCTCATTATCAAACACCATTTGATTTTTAAAGATCAACAATACCAAAAACACAAAGTAGAATAAAAGAAAAGTTTTTTATAAATATAATTTAATTAAAGCTGTTTACAACTATTATCTCCCACAGGAGTTACACATGAATTTTAAAAGTATAAGAGGAATGGTCCAGCGGTTAAGACTCTGTGCTTCCACTGCAGGGGGCACGGGATTAGTCCCTGGTCCAGAAAGTTCCACTTGCCTCACAGAATGGCCAAGAGAAAAAGAGAGAGAGATGAGAGAGGCAGCACAAGTGGCACACAGGGTTAGACGAGCCAGCAGGGGTCTGTGGAACTTGAGGGTTCACTGCCACAGGAAGGAGGACCAGGCGTGAGTGGGTTTTTTTTAAGATTTACTTTGAATGAGAAAGTGGTAAGTAGCACAAGCAACTGAGAGTGTGCCCCTAACATGAGAGCTCTTCCCCTTCCCACTTCTCTCTCTCTGTGCTGTGCTCAGTTGTATCCCACTCTTTGCGACCCCACTGACTGTAGCCCACCATGCTCCTCTGTCCATGGGATTCTCCAGGCAAGAATCTTGGAGTGGGTTTCCATGCCCTCCTTCAGGGGATCTTCCCGATCCAGGAATTGAACCCACGTCCCTTGAGTCTCCTGCATTGGCAGATGGGTTCTTTGTCACCAGCACCACCTGGGAAGCCCTCCTACTCCTCACTCCAAGGTATAATTTTTTGGGGAAAACAAAATGTCCTATATCTAGTTAGTTGTGTTACCTACTATTACATCTCTAGTCTGTTTTCCTGCTGTTGCTGCTGCTAAGTCGCTTCAGTTGTGTCCGACTCTGTGCAACCCCACAGACGGCAGCCCAGCAGGCTGCCCCATCCCTGGGATTCTCCAGGCAAGAACACTGGAGTGGGTTGCCATTTCCTTCTCCAATGCATGAAAGTGAAAAGTGAAAGTGAAGTCGCTTAGTCGAGTCCGACTCTTAGCGACCCCATGGACTGCAGCCTACCAGGCTCCTCTGTCCATGGGATTTTCCAGGCAAGAGTACTGGAGTGGGGTGCCATTGCTTTCTCCGAGTCTGTTTTCCTACACTAAGCAATTCAGCAGGACCGAATGTCCTACAGTTTAACTAATTCTGACACGATCTACTTGCTGAAAGCATTAGATCCTTCAGATTAAGAGCTCAGATCTACAACACTGGTGCTTATCACCAGCCAGGGACATTTCAGTTGCATTTCTGACTCACCCACTAAAAACTGGGGATTTACATGACCCCTTCCTTGGGCCCCATAATTTCCTAGGACAACTCACAAAACACTGGAAAGGTTGATTCACAGTTCTCAGTTTATTTTAAAGGATGTATAAAGGCCTCAGATAAACAGCCAGATGAAGAGGTAATAGGGTGAGGTCCAAAGGGGTCCTGGGCACAGGAGATTCTGTCTCAGTGGACCTGAGATGCTCAAAAAGGATTACCTATGAATAACAGAAGGAAACTCCTATCTCTTAGGAAATTTCAACAGTTTTGTGAGCTCTGTGCCAGGAACTAGGGGCAAAGACCAAATATATTCTCTACCACAACTTTCTTATAAGGCAGGCATGGCATTGACTGATACCTGGCTTAAAGTCTAAAAATCATGCCCAGATAACACATGTAAGCATTTATAGTTTAGCAGATAAAACTTTCATTTCAGTTAAAATTGAACACGTGTCTGAACCATTGATCTTGATCAAGTTAGGGCCAATGACTGTGATTTGTTCACATCCCCACAGTCGTGGATCAGAAAATATTCTGATCAAATAATCTGCAAAGGAGATAACCTAGCTTCGAATCTATACTATAAAAGCAAAGAGACAATGATTTTCTGCTCAGTTATCACGTTTAGGATCTTTCCAAGGAATGTAATAGGACCCAGGAAGCACCTCTTGCTGTCTGTGCCAAAAGTTTCATGCACTGTCCTTGAGCACGGAAATGGTCAGCTGACCGGCTATATGCAGTCCACAGTGGTTCTCCCACAAACATCCACACAACTGTCACACAGCTCTTTTCATCCAGTGTGAAGCCATGATAAATGACTGCAAGAAGCATTATCACCTTTCGTTTCTTCATAAAAATCTGAATCCCTGTTATTGTTGTTCAGTTGCTAAGTTGTGTCCGATGCTTTTCAACCCCACGGATTGCCTCACGCCAGGCTTCTGTGTCCTCCACTATCTCCCGGAGTTTGCTCAAATTCATGTCCATTGAGTCCATGATGCAATCTAACCATCTCATTCTCTGCCATCCCCTTTTTATTTTGCCCTCAATCTTTTCCAGCATGAGGGTCTTTTCCAATAAGTTGATTCTTCGCGTCCAGTGGCCAAAGTACTGGAGCTTCAGCTTCAGCATCAGGCCTTCCAATGAATACTCAGGCTTGATTTCCTATAAGATTAACTGGTTTGACCTCCTTGCAGTCCAAGGGACTCTCAAGAGTCTTCAGCACCACAATTCAAAAGCATCAAGTCTTCAGCACTCAGCCTTCTTTATGGTTCAACTCTCACATCTGTAAATGACTTGTGGAAAAAGCCCACAGCTTTGACTATACAGACCTTTGTCAGCAAAACGATGTCTCTGCTTTTTTAATATACTGTCTAGGTTTGTCATAGCTTTCTTTCCAAGGAGCAAGCACCTTTTAATTTCAAGGCTTGTAGTCACCATCTGAGTCCATGAGTCCTCTTTATCTCTTTCATAGTAGTATCCACTGCCATCCAAACTGTAGCAAATTTTACATCCTAGTGCAAATGCTCCCAGAAAAACATCTTTTCTTTTCACTATTTTAAAATGCATTAAAAAGTAGGCTTTTAATTTATTTGGCTTTTAATTTGATTTAAATTTATTTGGCTATGCAGGGTCTTAGTTGTGGCAGGTGGGCTCTTAGTTGGAGCATACAGGATCTAGTTCCCTAACTAGGGGTCAAACCCAGGCCCCCGGGGCTGGGAGCAAAGAGTCTTAAAAACTTGACCACCAAGGAAGTCCCAAAACATCTTAACCTTTTCTTCATAATCTGGAAGTTTACTTTTATGTATGGTTATTATGTCTATCTAGGAGTAGTTTCTCTTTATGATTTTTTTTTCTAATTCTGGATCATTCTCATATTTGTCAACTTCCAGTAAAGGACTCCAAGCTGGCACAGCTGCTGCAGGCTCCAGGCCACAGGGATACCTCAGGTCATCTTGGGACTTGTCCATGTACCAGATCTGCACCATGGTCTGGGCCTGGGGGACTGCGGGGCTGCGCTTCCCACCATAGTGGGCATTGCAAGCACCAGGCGCTCTGTGACCTGCGTGGGCTGAGCTGGGCAGAGTCCCTGGTGGCCTCTTTTAGGGGGCATCCCAGTTTGGGCCACTGCCCAATCCTGGTTTGCCAGTCACTGAGACTGTGTAAGACCTGACCCAGGGTATTCACTTACAATAACAAAATGTATGAGTGATACTTTCTCAAAGGTTAATTGCAATGTGGATTCTGAAACCACACAAATGTGCTTTTCTCCTCTGTTACATTCAGACCTCTCACATTCAAATCCATTCTCTTTACCCATGCATGACTTTTTAACATCACACATTGGTCATTTGGAAAATACTGGCTCAGTGAGTTATGCAGATCTTCCCAAAGTGGACACAGTTCCTTATACAACATGAAAAAAAAAATCACATTTGTTAATATCACTAATCTCACTAGAAACATTATTAAGAATTGGAAAGCTCTCAAGCTCAGGGTATCCACAAGTTTTCCAAAATTTTAGTTTTCCCTTGAAAGCTCCAGTTTAAACAAATCATTGGTAACAGACACTATAAGCTATTTTCTTGAAGTGACTGGTTCATTTCATTCATTTTTGAGAAAATACCTACCAGATACTTGTGTCTGAATGGCTTCTCTATCAGTTGTTCTTTCTAGTTAAAATGATGTTCTGTGAAGAAAGCAGCTGGTGCAGCTCACAACTTAAATAAAGCATTCCAGTTCTTTCTAAGTTCTTTTCTAGGAGACAACCATCTTACATGGGTCTGCAGCCCAAGTGCTTCGTATGCATTTCCATTTGTATTATTATGTATATTATATAGGACATTAGAAAGATGTATACCCAAGAGTTATGATCTAATCAAATAATTAATTTTTACTGCTTTATTAAGATCTTATTAATGGACTTAAAAAAAAAAAAAAGAGTGCAAGGTGGTGAGAAATAAAATCATCATGGTTTGGTGCCTTTGTCATGACTCAGGCTAAGTTGTAAGCAGTTATCCCCACCGTTGCTTTTGCATCATTTGGGCAAATGTTAGCACAGTGAGAAATATAACTGACTTACTACTATGATCATAATTTAGATCTCGTGGTTCCCCCTTCCTCAGGGTCTGCGGACCATACCCTGAGAACCGTTGGCTGCTGCTAGGTTGCACCGTCTTGTTTTAACCTCCACCTAACTTTACATTCATTGAGTTCTGAGCTTTCCTTCTCAGGTGTCCCCAGGAAGAGCCCAGCACCTGAGCTGGCGGCTTCCAGTCGGAGCCAGATCCGAGGGGGAGGTGAGGGGGCAGGTGGGGTGTGTGGGTGTGTGTAGGGGGGAGGGGTGGGGGGGGCAGGGGGGGTGGGGGTGGGGGGGCCCCCCCCGCAGGGCACTGCAGCTGTACCCGAGCTGCCCTCGCCCCTCTTTCCCTTACCTCACTTCCTCTTTCCCTCCCCTAGCCCCCTTAACTCTTTGCTTTCCCCCAAGTACGGAGGAAAAGCTTCAATTTAAAGAAAGCTGCCAGAGTGAATAATTCTGGGATAAGAGGCACGCTGCACAGCACATAAACTACTGTGACAATTTGTTTCAAAATTAAAAAGGCTCTAATTATCCATATCCATAGATATCTTTTTTAAAAAAAACAACAATTTATTATTTATTTATTTGGGCTGTGCTGGGTCTTGCGTGGGGCTTCTATTGTTGTGGAGCACAGGCTCTAGGCACTCTGGCTTAGCTGCTTTGCAGCCTGTGGGATCTTCCCAAGAACAGAGATCCATGGCGCCTCCCCGCATGGCCCCTGGACCACCAGGGAAGCTCTATCTATAGATATCTTGATTGTTCTTTTTCTGGTTTCATATTTTCTTGTTATGTAATTGTCAACCACCATAGAATTGTATAAAGTAAAAACTGAGAGTCTCTGACTATACCCCTCTCCCAGGCTGTCTTTGGTATCTGTGCCTCTAATTTTTCCCACATATGTATGTATAAGATAGGATGCATGTGTGCGTGCTAAGTCACTTTAGTCGTAGCCTGTCAGGCTCCTCTGTCCATGGGATATACCAGGCAAGAATACTGGAATGGGTTGCTGTACCTTCCTCCAGGGGATCTTCCCAACCCAGGGACTGAACCAGTACCACCTCAGTTCAGTTCAGTAGTTCAGTCCTGTCTGACTCTTTGCGACCCCATGGACTGCAGCACGCCAGGCCTCCCTGTCCATCACCAACTCCTGGAGCTTACTCAAACTCATGTCCATTGAGTCGGTGATGCCATCCAACCATCTCATCCTCTGTCGTCCCCTTTTCCTCCAGTACCATCTGGGAAGCCATAAAATAGGATATTTATCTGCAACTTTCTATTTTCACTTAATATGTCACAGTGCATTTTTCTATATCAGCAAATATCTACTTCATTCTTTCTTATTTGTTCATTTATTTATTCGGCTGTGAGGGTTTTAGTTGCAGTACTCGAGATCTTTAGTTGCGGCATGTGGGATCTTTTCATTCTTTTTTTTTAGTTGCAGCATGTGGGATCCAGTTCCCTCACCAGGGACTGAACCTTGGCCCCCTGCATTGGGAGTAAGGAGTCTCAGCCTCTGGACCAGCAGGGAAGTTCCCATTCTAAGCGTTTTATCTGCATGAATTTATTTAATCTTAAGAATCTGCCTACAATGCAGGAGGCACCCTGTAATGCAGAAGACCTGGGTTCAATCCTTGGGTCAGGAACATCCCCTGGAGAAGGAAATGGCAACCCACTCCAGTATTCTTGCCTGGTATATCCCATGGACAGAGGAGCTGGGAGGGCTACAGTCCATGGGGTAGCATGCTAAGTCGGACACGACTTAGTGACTAAACCACCCATAACTGCTGGGAGTAGGTACTGTTATTATCCCCATTTGCAGTTGAAGCAACTGAGGCTCAGATTTGAACAGGCAATGAGAGAATTATAACAAAAGATTTCTACAAACGGAGAAAACTTTATGCTCTGGGACTCTGTTACCAATAGAGTAATGAAGCCTCTGATTCTTTTTAATGCCTTTCAATCATTTCACCTTCCTTCAACTTTGGATCTCTGGTTTTATTAGGAATTTTGAGGATCAACGTAAGTAATCTAAGAGAAAATTTCATGAAATTAGTGTTTTTAAATCTTCCAAATTTGTTTCTGGACTCCGCCTGTTACTGTCCATAGATTTATTTTACAAAGCTAAGATCAGGGTAGTAGTTCCTGTTCTTTTTTTAGGAGGAGGGGTCTGTTTACCTTTCAATATGATTAAAGTGTAAATGAATGTTGTGCCCCTCCCCCTTATCCCCAAGGGACAGTGCAGGCTTGAGAAGTTGAACTTGTACTTGGCCAACAAGGGTGAGTTGAGTCTGTCTATTGAGAGGGGGTGGTGGTGGTGGTGGTGGTGGCAGTGGAAAGAACCCACTTGATGGAAGGAAGGGACAGTGCAACTGCTCAGAGCCAAGGACTACTCAGGGGAATGGCTAAATCTAGGGTTTGTGTGGAGAGCGAATAGTAGAAGAGAAGGGTGGAGAGGTAAGTGAAGGTTATGAATTGCTATAAGCCCTTCAGATTTTATTGTATCAGGCGTGAAGAGCTACTTCCCTAATTTGAGTGGAGTGACTGCTCAGGCCTGTGCTTTAGGATGACGAGGCTGGAAGTGGCTGGCGGCGAGGGCAGATGGGAGGGGGAGTGAGCACAGACTACTGGCAGGGAAATCACTTTAGAGATGACCATAAATAGCTCTGCTATCAACACCTCCCCCACAACCCTCCCCCTTCCCATTTTCTGACTTCTAATAATGGCCTCACCATTCTCCCAGTGCCAGGGATGGAAGTCTGAGTCACTGTGCCTCCGCCCCCGTCCAGCAAGCTGCAATTCCTGCAGATGCCATCTCTAAACCGCCTCTGGTCTTGCTCCTTCTTGAGGGTCCTCCCTGGACCCCGAGTCGGGCCTGTCTCTGGTTCAGGCCTCCCTTCCCTAGGCCTGCTCCCCTACTCTCTGACATCCCCTCACTGCTGGGCCAGATGTTCCCAGATGTTACCCTTCTGCCAACAAACAGAACATGAAACAAACATAGGGTGAAACGAAACCCCTGTGGTGTCCACCTGGAGGAAGTACAAGGCCCTCACTCTCCTTGTCTGCCTGGTCAGCTTCCTCCCCGTCTTTTTTTCCTTCTTAATTTACTATTTATTTTGACTGTGATGGGTCTTTGTTGGTGCCTGGGCTTTTCCGCTAGTTGCAGAGAACAGGGGCTACTCTGTAGTTGTAGTGCGTGGGCTTCTCACTGCGGTGGCTTCCCTTGTTGCGGAGCGCGGGCTCTAGGGCATGTGGGTTTCAGTAGTTGCTACAGGTGGGCGTAGTGGTTTCCGTTCCCGGGCTCTAGAGCACAGGTTCAGTAGTTGTGGCACAAGGGCTTACTTGCTCTGCGGCTTGTGGGATCCTCCCAGACCAGGGATAGACTGGTGTCTTCTGCATTGGCAGGAAGGTTCTTTACTACTGAGCCACCAGAGAAGCCCCTCCCATGTCTTAAAGATCAGTGAGCACACATGTGATGGGTGTTTCTGCCCTGAGCTCACCAGGGTCTCCTCCAGCAGAGGTGATTTTCTGTTTGCCGGATGCCTGGTGTGTCATCCAAACTCCTCTTGGGACACTTTCCTGTTATGTTTGGTTTGTGCTTGATTTGTGGCTTCCTAAGGGTAAAGACTGAGTGACATGCATTTTTGTGCCTCCACCGGGAACTGTGGAGAATAGCAAAGAGATAAGAAAGCCTTCCTCAGTGATCAGTGCAAAGAAATAGAGGAAAACAATAGAATGGGAAAGACTAGCGATCTCTTCAAGAAAATTAGAGATACCAAGGGAACATTTCATGCAAAGATGGGCTCGATAAAGGACAGGAATGGTAGGGACCTAACAGAAGCAGATGATATTAAGAAGAGGTGGCAAGAATACACAGAACTGTGCAAAAAATATCTTCACGACGCAGATAATCACAATGGTGTGATCACTCATGTAGAGCCAGACATTCTGGAATGTGAAGTCAAGTGGGCCTTAGGAAGCATCACTAGGAACAAAGCTAGTGGGGGTGATGGAATTCCAGTTGACCTATTTCAAATCCTAAAAGATGATGCTGTGAAAGTGCTGCACTCAATATACCAGCAAATTTGGAAAACCCAGCAGTGGCCACAGGACTAGAAAAGGTCAGTTTTCATTCCAATCCCTAAGAAAGGCAATGCTAAAGAACACTCAGACTACTGCACAATTGCACTCATCTCACACACTAGTAAAGTAATGCTTTACTAGCTTTACCATAAACTTCCAGATGTTCAAGCTGGTTTTAGAAAAGGCAGAGGAACCAGAGATCAAATTGCCCACATCTGCTGGATCATTGAAAAAGCAAGAGAGTTCCAGAAAAACATCTATTTCTGCTTTATTGACTATGCCAAAGCCTTTGACTGTGTGGATCACAAAATTCTGAAAGAGAAGGGAATACCAGACCACCTGACCTGCCTCTTGAGAAATCTGTATGCAGGTCAGGAAGCAACACTTAGAACTGGACATGGAACAACAGACTGGTTCCAAAAAGGAAAAGGAGTACGTCAAGGCTGTATATTGTCACCCTGCTTATTTAACTTCTATGCAGAGTACATCATGAGAAACGCTGGACTGGAATCAATATGCCGGGAGAAATATCAATAACCTCAGATATGCAGCTGATACCACCCTTATGGCAGAAAATGAACTAAAGAGCCTCTTGATGAAAGTGAAAGAGGAGACTGAAAAAGTTGGCTTAAAGCTCAACATTCAGAAAACTAAGATCATGGCATCCAGTCCCATCATTTCATGCAAATAGATGGGGAAACAGTGGAAACAGTGACAGACTTCATTTTTTTAGGCTCCAAAATCACTGCAGATGGTGACTGCAGCCATGAAATTAAAAGACACTTACTCCTTGGAAGGAAAGTTATGACCAACCTCGACAGCATATTAAAAAGCAGAGACATTCCTTTGCCAACAATGGTCCATCTAGTCAAGGCTATGGTTTTTCTAGTAGTCATGTATGGATGTGAGAATTGGACTACAAAGAAAGCTGAGCACTGAAGAATTGCTTTTGAACTGTGGTGTTGGAAAAGACTCTTGAGAGTCCCTTGGACTGCAAGGAGATCCAACCAGTCCATCCTAAAGGAGATCAGTCCTGAGTGTTCATTGGAAGGACTGATGTTGAAGCTGAAACTCCAATACTTTGGCCACCTGATGCAAAGAGGTGACTCTTTTGAAAAGACCCTGACGCTGGGAAAGATTGAAGGCAGGAGAAGGGGACGACAGAGGATGAGATGGTTGGATGGTATCATTGACTCAATGGACATGAGTTTGAGCAGACTCCGGGAGTTGGTGATGGATAAGGAGGCCTGGTGTGCTGCAGCCCATGGGGTTGCAAAGAGCTGGACACGACTGTGCGACTGAACTGAACTGAGCAGGGAATCTGCACATGACCTAGACTCAACAACTTAGTTGAAGTTGACTGAAAATGTGCAAGGGTGGGAGTTTCCAATTCTGCTGACCCCAAACTGGAGGATCTAAGCACCTTTCCTTGAAACATCATCTTTCTCTGAGGTGGCTTCAAGGCTAGTAGTTATCACCACCAAAAATTCCAAACAAGTACAATAAATAGGGACTCTGGTTCCTTCTCTTTTTCCTTAAAAGAATGATGGACTCTTAGCCAGGTATATGGATGTGAACTGGCTTCCCTGGTGGTTCAGACAGTAAAGAAGTTACCTGTAATGCGGGAGACCCAGGTTTGATCCCTGAGAAGGAATGACTACCCACTCCAGTATTCTTCCCTGGAGAATTCCATGGACAGAGGAGCCTAGCAAACAAAATGCATATCACTCAGTCTTTACCCTCAGGGTCACAAAGAGTCGGACATGACTGACACTTCACTTTCATGCGTATGAACCAGAGTTCTGCTACTTCCCAGCTGTGTCTTTTTGAGCAAGTGTTCTAACCTCTCTGAACCAATGGAGCTGACACCAACCGCCTCACCAAATGATACTGGATGGACAAGGCTGCCATAGAGCTGGAGCCCTGGGAGGTGGGGCAGTGAGAAGAGTTTAATCGGAAGATTTTGCCTTGATTATCCCGGGCTGCTGCTGTGCTTGCAAAGGACCCATATGTTCCCACCCTGATCCCTCTACAGGTAAGGGCCAGACTCTGGAATACGCTGAGACTCTAGTACTGCCTCTTGCCAGGTCTCAATACCCTGGTCCACAATATAAAGAAACAATATGTGGAGGGCAATTTCTTTATAACCATTTCAGATGTGGCAGTACAGGTAAGTTGTACATAACAGAATCTGATCTTTTGAGCCAAAAGGAGGCTGGGGGGGAGGGCATTCTCCCAGTTTATAGGTATAAACAGTGAGGCCTTTGTACCTGATGATACTAGGATGGCATGAAAGCCAAATACCAGAGGCTTCCACGGTCTCTGCTTGTGGGTTTTTGTTTTTTTCTTTTCTTTTTTCTACTTGGGTTTTGAGCAAGAGAATTGGGAACAAAATGAAAGGGATGATGGGTTATTCTGGGACATGCTGGCTCAAGATCAGGCCTCTGAATAAGGCCTTAGACTTTGGGGGGGCCCCCAAACAGCCCCGCTTTGGGCCCAATCTACTAGATCTCTGGGCCAAAGCGGTAGCTCTGCCTGGCTGAGGCAGGGAGAAGGAAACTTTGAAGTCAGTAATTCAAGGTCACTTTGCTGGCCCAGCTCCATCTGGCAATGTTGACTCTGAGGCAATGAAGGGGAGAGCTGGGAACACAGGGCAGAAAGAGGTGGCTAGCATTGGAGGGAGCTGGTGTAACTGGGAAAGTGGGGGGCTGGCCTCAGATGTTTCTAAATAAAACCCAGCCCCAGCTGAGACTTTGGTTGTTTATGGCAGAACCGACCAGTATTGTCTTTTGTATGAACAGGCAAAAACGTGCCTGGTAGATTATTCAGCCAGGCTGCCTGAGTACTGCCTGATAAGCATCGGTGGTTGTACAGGGTGTGTCAAGGCTTTAACATATGTTTTTTCACCCAAGTCTTCTGGCAGCCCTGTTACTGTTATCGTTCCCCTCTCGGAAGGGAGGGTACAGACTCTGGCTACGCTGAATGACTTCGAGGACTAGCAGCTTGACCTGCTGAAGCAGTGGGACTCCAGTTCTTGAGTCGGGTCAGTCTACCTAACGCGTAGGAGGATCTGAGAGCGAATCTGAGAAGACCCGAGGTGGCCATGATTTTAGTTCAAGAACGCGGAACCCGCACTGGTTTAATGCGCCCGGAAATTTCAGCCCAGCCAATGCGAAGGATGCAGTTGTTTGTTCAAATTTGCCTTTTTGGGCTTAAGCTGATGCGTCAGCAATTGACACTCTGGTTTAAATAGGGCATCCTGGAATGAGAGTTATTCCTCGCTAACGGGTCCCCCAATCCTCCAGCTCCCATCCCCTGCTCCCGGGTGCCAGTCGGTCTCAGCGTGTTCCAGGGTCTGGCCTTTACCTGTAGAGGGATCACGGTCTCACTCGCCTCTCGCTCCCGTGGAGCCGAGCCTCCTCCGGTGCCCAGGGAACCGCGCGGGGTGCGGGGGCGGAGCCTCGGCTGGTGCAGGGCCGGGGGAGGAGTCCCCCAGGCCGGACTCCGCCTCCTCCCGGTGAGGCCCAATAGGGTGGCGGCCCCGGCAGCCCCGCCCCGGCCCTGCCCGCGCGGCCCGCGCTTCGCAGGCCTTCGCAGCCCGCCGCCAGGCAGCAGCCGGCGCTCGGATCTCGCCTACCCGGGTTCCTTCGTTCGCTCATCCGCCAGTCCGACCGCCCACCCGCTCGGGATGGCTGGTTACCTGCGAGTCGTACGCTCGCTCTGCAGAGCCTCTGGCTCCGGGTCGGCCTGGGCGCCAGCAGCCTTGACAGCCCCCAACTTGCAAGAGCAGCCGCGGCGCCACTGTGAGTGCCACGAGGAGGGTCCGGGCGGGGTGCGCGCCCGGCACCGCGACGTGGCGGCCTTCCGGGCGGGGACCAGCGAGCGCGACCCGGGACGCCCGCGGGCCGGGGACGGCGGGGTAGAGCACACAAAGAGCCGGCGCACGGGGGCTTGCTCCCTTGCCCCACCTTCCAGGCTGTGCCAGTCGCAGGGGTGGGGACTTGAAGAAAGGTGGCAACTGGTAGCCCGGGGCGATCTCGGCCCTTGCAGCCCTGTGCCCCCAGATTTTCCCGCAGGGGGTTCTGGGGGTATCCCGGGCTCAGAGGGTATCCTGCCCGCCCTGCGCTCCTGGAGGGAGACAAAGCAACCGAGTGCGTGCCGGAGCGCCCGGCCCGTTCCCCAGCGAGAGGGAGGGTCTCGGCGCGGTCCCCGATCAGACAAAGGAGGGGAGGGAGGAGGCAGCCACTTCCCCTTCCTTCTCACCCTGGGCGCTAGGTAACCCCTGCTCGCTGTCAGGCACTCGTCGGCTATTTTTGGAGCCTTTTAGGCTACAGCTGGAGGAGCGTCCTTTTTATTTTCGCTTTGTTTGGACGCCCCCGTTCTCCTTGTCGACGCACTTGAAGCTCCATCCTGGGGCCTGTCCTTGGCTTGACCGGCCTCTTCTCGCCAGCCGGCTCCCGCGCCACTCCTGGGCCCTGCCCAGCTCACCCGACCAGGAGACCTGGCAACCGAACCAAAATGTCACTTTTCCAAATCGTGCGTCATAACTTCTGTGGTACCCTTAGTCCACTGCTTCGGAGAGACGGCAGTAGTCTTTTTTTTTTTTTTTGGCCTTGCCAGGTCTTCGTTTCGGCATATGGGATCTAGTTCCCTTATTCGGGATCGAACTGGGGCCCCCTGTATTTGGAGCACGGAGTCGTAGCCACTGGACCACCAAGGAAGTCCCGAAACGACAGTAGTCTTGATAAGTAGGGCGTCCAGGGACGGGGGAGCCTGGTGGGCGGCCGTCTGTGGGGTCTCACAGAGTCGGACAACACTGAAGTGACTTAGCAGCAGCAGCAGCAGCCTGAACTTCCATTACCAAGGCAGGCTTGCCCCTCTGACATTGGTCTGCCCCCTGGCTGTCCATCGCAGGCTGCAAAAGGCAGGGAACAATGTGGGTCCCTTGGCCCTGGCTACTGCCTGTTGCCATGGAAACCCCTCTCCTGCCTGGCCCGCAGCCCCTTGGAGTGAGGACAAGGGGGTGGGGCCCAGGCAACTTGGTCTTACTGCTGGAGTAGGTAATCTTTAACCTAGTGTGGGAGCAGCTGACCAGAACCCAGAAAGGCCCCGGCCCTCTCCTTTCAAGGAGAAAGGGGCATTTCTGTTTTTGTATACTCATGGAATTTGTCTTTAAGGAGCCAGCCCTGCAACTCAAGGTTCCATGGGTCCCCAGACCCCAGACAAAGTTTCCCATATGGCACCACCTTCAGCAAAATATGGCAGGAGTTAGATACATTCGCCACTTCTCCCTTTTATTTTTTCTTCTGCACATATGGTAAAAAACAAAATTAAATTAAAAAAAAAAAAACCACATAAACAAGAAAACAGAGCCCCTTTGGGGGCCTGAATTTTGGTAACATGTAAAAAGAGCAGCCAGTGGCAGGTCCTTTCAGAAGCCCCTAAGAGGGGTTTAGTTATTAATGAGGAGAAAGCCTGGTGTTTGAGTTGGACATGCATGCGACCGTACAGTTGTGACCTCTGCTAGCTTGTTACTTGGCAACACTGCTGGAGACAGAATACTTGGCATTCCCCTTGATGACAAGAAAAGAATATGCTTTGGCTAAAATACTCTTGTGTTTTTGCTGCCGGGTAATTCCCACACGTGTCTCTTTCTAGTTTTGCAACTCACAGGCCTCCTGCTGGTGGTGGTTTTGATAAGTTCGCCTGGGGAAGTGAGGGTGGGCTCTTCTCAACCGCTCAGCGGGAACTTTATCTGGCCTTCCTTCGCTCCGCTCCTAGCCTTGGAACTTCTTAATTTCCTCACCCCCCTGTTCCTCAACTTTTCAGATCTCCATGACCTGCTTCAGATCTTGGTGACTTGTTTACCCTTTTAGATTTCAGAGGAAATTATTTAACAATTGTTCGAAGTTGTGCAGACCTATCAGTAGTGTTCTTACGTGTTCTCCACTGAGCCTTGTTTCAGCTGCATCAGATAAGACCATAGCTACCCCATCAGACGTGGCGCTGCTGCTGCTGCTGCTAAGTCGCTTCAGTCGTGTCCAACTCTTAGCGACCCCATGGACTGCGCCCGCCAGGTTCCTCCATCCATGGGATTTTCCAGGCAAGAGTACTGGAGTGGGGTGCCATTGCCTTCTCCGCAGATGTGGCGCTAGGGGTAAAGAAACCGTCTGCCAATGCAGGAGACATAAGAGATGCAGGTTGAGTCCCGAGTTGGGAAGCTCCCCTGGAGAAGGGCATGGCAGCCCACTCCAGTATTCTTCCCTGGAGAATCCCATGGACAGAAGAGCCTGACATTCATAAGGTTGCAAAGAGTTGGACACACTGAAGCGACTTAGCATGCACGTACCCCATCCGGGGTGTTTTGGGTGGTCATGTTTCGGCCCTGTAGGTTTTAAAGAAAAACTTCTGGAAGGGCCTGGGGCCTGTCCCCCAGATCCTTTATGGAAAGCTGAGGCCTCTTTTACTGATTCCAGGATGGGGTGTTGGAAATTGCTCTCTGATTACAGGAAGTCAGCCTTGTGACTTGCTCTGGAGTTTACACTTCTGTAAACCCATGTTTAAAATGCCAACAGATGGCAAATATTAACGCGATAAATTGTGAGCTACTCCAGCCCGTTACCTGGCCACCCAAGTACATTCGTGATGGTCTGGTGCCATTTCGTGGTGAGAACTCACCGGCCTCTGTGTGGTAAGGCATCCCGGGATGGGGGAGGGGATGGAGTAACTTTCTGACCAAAGAGTAGGTTATGACAGGGCAGCCCTGACCAGACTGAACTGACCGTAGCTTGACATTCATTCATGGACTTCAGCAAATATTGTGCTTCTACTATGTGCCAGGCACTGTGCCAGGGACACTCTGGGGACAGAGCTGGGCATAAGGGACAAAGACTTATGGAGCTTAAATCCTAATGTGAGGAAGGACAGTAGACAAGGTCGAAGTTGGCTAGTGTGATGTACGTGACAAGAGCCAAGGAGAACAAATAAGGCAGAAAGATGCGGGCGAAGGTCTGGGTAGGGCTGCCAGGTAAGACCCCAGTGAATGAAGGATAGTAAGTCTCCTATACGACCTAGTTCTGTTCCTAAGACCCATTTGTTCGTAAGTCCAACAAAGTTAGCTTAGGTACCCAGCTAACACAATGGGCTATTTAGTACTGTACTGTGATAGGTTTATAATACTTTTCACATGAATGGTCCATAAAAAAATAAAGAAAACATTTTTAATTGTACAGAACAGTGCCTTGAAAAGTACAGGAGTACAGTACAACACTGGCACACAGGTGCTGGCATCGAGTGAACAGGCACGAAGAGTTACTGAGTGGAGGTGGGAGACGGTAGAGCGGAAGGGTCGTCAGCAACATGAGACGGAGGGCAAGAGACGGAGGGCAAGCTGCGGTGTCGCTCATGCCGGATGCTGGTGGCACGGGTTCCGGTTCCTTGCTGGAACCAGATGCATGTTCGAATCTTTGAAAGTCTGCATCTTGAAAGTTCATACGTAGGGGACTTACTGTACTGAGGGAATAAGGGAATGAAAACAGGCCGTTTAGTGTTCAGGGGAAGAGGGAATGCTGATGCCAAGGCCATGATGCAGGAGGGTACCTTTGCTTGTTGGAGAAGCAGAAAGTCAGGCTGGCTCAGAGCGTGCGATGGGAGATGAGATCAGGCTGTGGGGGTTGGGGGGGCTTGTAGGCCACTTTGGAGGATTTTGGCCTTTTCTGAGTGAAAGAGGAGGCTTTTCAGGGCTTTGAGAGGAGTGTAACTTGATTTACATTTTAACAGGACCGTTGCTAGCATCAGGGACCTGGTAGGAGGGTTGCTTGGACCTTGGTGGCAGTTGGATTCTGGGCTTATTTTGTAGGAAGAGCCTGTAGAATGTTTGTGATGGTTTGGACGTAGATGCAAGAGAAAGGCAGGCGTGAAGGAGGACACCAAAGAAAATGCTAGAGCCTCTTCTGGAATTGCTGCCCAGCCTTCTTGAACCCTCAGGAATTGGGGGCTTCCCCCCACATTCTACTAGGTCTCTCTGCTGACAGGAGCGTGGGTGGGAATGTGGTGCAACCAGTCACATAGACAGAGGCGGGTGAGGGGTGCCTGTCACGGGAGGGCCCTTTAGCTCAGAAGCTAGATCTCTTTACTTGAGCAGCAAGTAGATCCTGAAACCCGGGCTGGGTTTTGAAATCCTTACTCCATGTTCCCTGGCTGGGAGTTGGCCTAACGGACCTCTTGGGACTGGTGTAATTCCATCCTACACTCGGCCCAAGAGGATAGTATTTGTGCAGTGGGTCATCTGAAGATTTCATGGTGACTGTTACTTGGATTTCAGGTCACCTGTCACCACCTGTCTCCCAGAGAGAGGCAGATGGTGGGGTTGTCTCCACCATAGTGGCTAAACAATAGGCAAGCTTTCAAACTCAGATGCCTTGGGGTGCTCTGGAGGGCACATGGCAGGGCTCGGACAGAGGGAGAGGCTGACCTCTATCAGCCTGTCCTTCATCCTTGCTGTGGGCGAGCAGGGGCTCAGTGGGATGAAGTGACTCCTTCTTTAAGAAGGACTGGATTTTTATGTATAATCTTTTTTTTTTTTTTAAACTGGTTTAAACTGGTTTAAAAAGCATTTTTTAATTTCTTATTTTTTTACGGTGGTAAAACTGCACAAGAAGAACTTCCACCTTAACCATTTTCATGTGTGCAGTTCAGCGGAGTAAAATACACTCACCTCGTTGTTCAGCAGTCTCCACAGCTTTTTCATCTTGCAAAACTGGAGCTCAGTACCCATTAAACAACTCTGCTTCCTTTCCTCCCCGCCCCCGCCCCTGGTAACCACCATTCTACTTTCTGTTTCTGTAATTCTGACCACTCTAGGTACCTCATGTAAGTAGAATCGGACAATATTTGTGTTTTGTGTGACTGTCTTGCTTCACTTAGCAGGATGTCCTCAAGTGTTTTCCACGTTTAGCACGTGTCAGCATTCCTTCCTTTTTAAGGCTGAATAGGCTTTCGTTGTCTATATATAGCACATTTTAAAAAATATTCAGATTAAAATGTATTGTTCTTCTGAGTCAGGTATAGGAATTGTGAAAAGCTTGGGTGATATAGTTATTAAATCCTTACATACTTAATACTATTTCTAATTTATTATGAGTTACTTCCCAAAAATGTTAGTCACAGCTGAATTGAAAAAGTATTTGAGTACTACATAAAGTTTCCATGCTATGCTAAGTCACTTCAGTCGTGTCCGACTCTGTGTGACCCCGTGGATTGCAGCCTAACAGGCTCCTCTGTCCATGGGATTTTCCAGGCAAGAGTACTGGAGTGGGGTGCCATTGTCTTCTCCGAAAGTTTCCATAGGAGCAGGCATATAAGGCTTTGTCATATACTTATGGAGAATTGTTGTAGGTGTTACAGTTTATGAGGTCCCCAGTTTGACTTAATGGGTTGAATAAGTCTCTGCTACTAGCTGCATTGTAATTTCCAAAAGTAATAATGCATGTAATTAGAAATAAAATAAGAAAAACTTTTTTTTTAAACTTTTTATTTTGTATTGGGATATAGCCGATTGATGGTGTTGTTTAGATTCCACATATAAGGGATGTCATACGATGTTTTTCTTTCTCTGTCTGACTTGCTTCACTCAGTATGACACTGTCTAGGTACATCCATGTTGCTGCAAATTATTTCATTCTTTTTAATGGCTGAGTAATATTCCATTGTATATATGTACCACATCTTCTTTATCCATTCCAATAGAGAAGCTTTTTAAATTAAAGATCTTCTTCTCAAAAACAAATAAGTTTTTGGGAAAGGTGGTGATGTTGTTTATATAAGTATACCACATTGTAAGTCTGATCCAAAGGGAATTTACCATTGTGGAATTTGAAACAAAAGAACAAGTGGCAAAGGCTATTGAGGTAGGGCCAGATCCATCCCCGAAACTTGGAAGCGCTTCCTTTTTTAGTTTGAAAGCAAGTACATCCATGTTTAAGTTGTGTGGGGCCCAGTTTTGGAAAAAACTCAGAATCATGAACATAGTTTAACTTTTTGGCGAAAAGTTTTTTCTTAAACATCCTGGATTAGTTTCCAAAAGGTTCTTTTCTCATCTTGAATGTTCATATCACACTTTATTTCTCCATTCATCTGTTGATGGACACTTGGGTTGCTTCCACCTCTTGGCTATTGTGAATAATTCTGTTGTAAACATGGTTACACAGATAACTTTTTGAGACCCGGCTTTTAGTTATTTAATCAATTTTTTGAGGAACCGTCATACTGGTTCCCATAGTGGCCCCACCATTTTCTATTCTCACTAGCAATGTACAGGGGTTCCAATTTCCATCCTCATCAACACTTGTTACTTTATGGCTTTTGTTTTTGTTTTGATAGTAGCTGTCTTAAGGGGTGTGAGGTGGTGTCTCATTGTGGTTTTGGTTTGCATTTCCCTAATGATTAGTGATGTTGAACATATTTGTATGAGCTTATTGACGGTTTTTTGAGAAATAGCTATTCAAGTCCTTTGCCCCTTTATTAATCAGGTTTGTTGTTGTTGTTGAAAGGGCCTGTTTTTTTAAGCCTTGGTCACCAAACAGCATTTAAAAAAAAAAAGGAAAAAAAAAAAAAAACCCACTACAAAATGACCCACCCCACAAACAAAATGAGCCACAAACAAACAAGAAGACCCACCCCACAAACAAAATAAGCCTCTGCTGCTGTGGCTCACACCTCCGATCCCTGTTCCCAGCTCCTTTGGGCAGTTGCTTTGAGGAAGGCTGACACTTGACTTTGATAATAATGCCTCTTGCTCTCTCTGTTATCAATGGTGATAGTGATAGGGTTAGTCACTCAGTCGTGTCCGACTCTTTGTGACCCCATGGACTGTAGCCCGCCAGGCTCCTCTGTTCATGGGATTCTCCAGGCAAGAATACTGGAGTGGGTTGCCTTTCCCTTCTCCAGGGGATCTTCCCAACTCAGGGATTGAACCTGGGTCTCCTGTATGACGGGTGGATTCTTTACCATCTGAGTCGGTTTTCCTCCCCCCCCCTCATTCTTTAAGGGTAGGCACTGCTGTGTTGAGGTGTTTCAGGAAAGGCCATTTACCCTCGACACCTGGCTGTAAATAAGCGGGCCCTGTGGTCTCTGAGGGTTTGACATTTGCATACACAGCTGGGAGGGCTGCCTGCTGTGGTCTTGACATTGAACTCCCCCACTGAGGTGTGGTGTCCACAGGCTGCTGTGCCTGAAGCTCAGAGCTTGAGTGGAGCCCAAGCTGAGGCTGAAACCTTTAGGACTGGCCCCAAATGGACCTCTCCTTAGGGATTTGGATTATGGTAGCCTTAGTACATTTAAAGGTCTTCCCCTGGTAGCTCAGCGGTGAAGGTTCCACCTGCCAAGAAAGAGACGGGGGTTCGATCCCTGGGTCAGGAAGATCCTCTGGAGAAGGAAATGGCAACCTGTTCCAGTATTCTAGCCTGGAGAATTCCATGCATGGACAAAGGAGCCTGGCAGGCAACAGTCCATGGGGTCCCAAAGTGTTGGACATGACTGGGCAACTTAACAGCAAGTACATTAAAAGAAATTGATGGCTCTCATCACATTAACTCATAGAAGATGCATCTGAAAATTAAGCGAGCTAGCTCTACAACAGCCCAACAGGTCCAACAGGTTTCTGCAGGGCCACTCCTGCTTTAGACCAGACTTGCTGAAGGTCCAAAGTCCCCACTGCACCTTGGGAGGAGCTGGAGCAGTGCCAGCCGTGTTCCATCTTGTTCCCTGGGGGAAGAAATATTTGGAGCCTGTGTTTGCTTTCTGCTTCTCTCCGTCTGGCCCACAGGGGCATCCAGAGGCTATGCTTGAGCCAAGGCCCTGGGATCTATCCTGACCCTGACACAAGCCATGCTCCCTGGGTCTCATTTTTCTTCCTTTTTAGATTAAAAAAAAAAAAATCTGTTTGCACATCTTTGGAGAGTGAGTCATCCGGCTGCACATAATTCACTTGCTGCTTCTGCAGGAGGGGGAGCGAATGCTGGGCAGTGGGACCTGGCTGACACGCCTCCCTGCGTGGTGAAGGGTGGGTCTGGCCAGGAGGAGAAGGGCTCTCCCACCGACCTCTTCTCACGGCTGTGATATGCTGTGCGTGTGTCTGGTTCTAGATGCCGACAAGAGGATCAAGGTGGCGAAGCCAGTGGTGGAGATGGACGGCGATGAGATGACCCGTATTATCTGGCAGTTCATCAAAGAGAAGGTAGTTCCCTCCCAAAGTGGGCGGCCTTGCACATGGCCGGCTGGGCTCAGTGATCAGTCCCAGCTCCTGTCTCCTGAGCCCTGCTTCAGGTCCCCGGGATTCACCCATCACCCTGGTGGGCAGGAGCAACCCTATTTGTCTCCTTCCACCCACCCTTCTGTCATGTCCAGACCACTCATGGGCCTTGTTATTTTATTTATTTTTAAAATATTTATTTATTTGGCTGCATTGGGTCTTAGTTGTGGCTCTCAGGCTCAGTTCCACAGCATGTGGGATCTTATTTCCCAGACCGGGGATTGAACCCACATCCTCTGAATTGGAAGGCAGGTTCTCAACCACTGGATCACCGGGGGAGTCCCTGCTCTTATTATTTTTTAAAATACTTCTTTTTTTGGCTGTGTCAGGTCTTCACTGTATCATGGGGGAATTTTTTGTTTCGGCCTATGGACTTTAGCCGTGATGCAGTCTCAATAGTCATGGTGCGTGGACTTAGATCAGGCACGGGACTGTCCTCAGCCATCTTTGTCTTGTACCAAGGTTAAAGCATTTTAAAGAATGTGATTAAACATAATCGCATATCATGTCTTTTTTTTGGCTAAATTAAGCTTTTGTTTTACTCTTCAGATTAATTAACACATATATACAGATACAGGAAATATAAGAAACACACTGGAGGAATTCAATCTGTGTTGCAGATTGCATATTTATCTCCTTTCAGAGAGCTGGCACAGGTTGACTTATCCTTTAGGAGTTTCTTTTTTGTTTTTAATTTATTTTTTATTGAAGTACAGTTGAGTATGTTGTCTTGATCCACTGCGTTCCGATGCACTCCCTTGAGGGAGTGAAAGATGAGCAGGGATCATGAACCTTTCCTTAGCGGTCTGGGGATGTCATCGTGAGTCGTGGCGTGGTGTCTGTTGGGGACAGTGATGTGTTTGAGCCACCACTGCAGGTGGTTCCCAGGGTGGCTGCTTGACTGCTCCAGAGTCTCTGTGGGCTGGGTCTGCCCAGGGGAATACACGGTCCATGTGAAGACCCCCGCCTTGTGTGTCTGTCCCCAAGAACAAGGTTGAGAATTGCCGCTTCTGAATGGGGAAGGAGAGGGAACCCGCTGTTCGGAGAACTCTAGATGTGTTTGGAGTGGGGTTTGGCTGAGTTGATGGGCCACCACGGGGGATCGGTGGTGTTTTATGTGGTCCACGCTGGGGAAGAGCCCTCCAAGGGGCTTCAGCCTGATCTGCCAGCCTCTCTCCAGAGCCCCAGCTTCCTGCCAGCTTTGGCCAGCCCTCCAGAAGTCTTTCTTCTTCCCCTTCCACACGGGGTGAACCCAGGTGCCCCTGAATCCCAGTCAATCTGGGCTGATGCCTGGCCCTGGCTGTCTGTTTCTAGCTCATCCTGCCCCACGTGGACGTCCAGCTCAAGTATTTCGACCTGGGGCTCCCGAACCGTGACCAGACCAATGATCAGGTCACCATCGACTCTGCGTTGGCCACCCAGAAGTACAGTGTGGCTGTGAAGTGTGCCACCATCACCCCCGACGAGGCCCGTGTGGAAGGTGCGAGGGGGTGGGGGTGGGGCAGCTGGGACGGTGGGGGTGGGGACAAGGAGTTGGAGGGTCGCTGTCTTAGGCTGAGCCTGGCGGGTGGGGCTGGAAGCACAGCGTCTGGACTGAGGCTGTGTGTTGCCAGGTTCGTCAGGCTGGGTTCCGCCCAGCGTGAAGCGGCAGTGATACGGCTGACAGAGCGCTCACCGTGTGCCAGCTACTGTTCTGGGCACTTTACACACAACATGCATTTAAGTCTCACAACAAGCCAAAAGGCCAGGGGTTTTATCAACGGTTTCGTTTTATGAGCTCTTGCCTGAGGTGACACAGCTGGATCTTGAAGCTAAGAAATCTGATTCAGGAGCGCCCATGGCCACTCTCGACTCTGCTGCTTCCCCAGGGTGGTTTTTAGGAGCCCCCTTCTAGCTACATTCCCGCTTAGGGTTCAAATCCTGGTCGGAAGGTTTGGGCTGCAGTGGGGCCACTTCCTCTTTGTCCTCATAGAGTTCAAGCTGAAGAAGATGTGGAAGAGCCCCAATGGAACCATCCGGAACATCCTCGGGGGAACGGTCTTCCGGGAGCCCATCATCTGTAAGAACATCCCGCGTCTCGTCCCTGGCTGGACCAAGCCCATCACCATTGGCAGGCATGCCCACGGCGACCAGGTTGGCCCCGGTGGGAGTGGGGCTCCGAGGGCCTGGGACAACCTGCCCCCAGCTGGAGCCCTGGGCCTGAGCCATCTTCTCGTCTCTGCAGTACAAAGCCACAGACTTTGTGGTTGACCGGGCTGGCACATTCAAGGTGGTCTTCACCCCGAAGGATGGCAGCGGCCCTAAGGAATGGGAGGTGTACAACTTTCCTGCTGGTGGCGTGGGCATGGGCATGTATAACACGGATGAGGTGAGCAGCGGCGCCTGGGCTCCCTCCCCCACCCATGTCTCTGTCTCCGGCCACATCGGGTTGGTGGTTCTGACTCTTCCTGTGTCGGTGGCCTGAAGGTCTGAGGCCTGAGAGCAAATGCATCTTTAAGTGTATTCAGGGGGCCCTATGGTACGCCTAGCATCCTGTGCTCATTCTCGGGTGCGTCTTGGGGCATATTGGTTGTCAGCTCTTGGTTTACAGCAAACTGGGTAAGTGCTTCTTTCCCTCCCTACCCCCATTTCTTGGCTTTCCTTTCCTCTGTGGTTGGCCTCATTCTTAGGCCGTGAAGAAATGGCCAACACTGGCTCCGGGCTTATCCCTGCCAACCTGGCTATCCTGGCAGAAAAGAGCCTTTTTGGCTCCTGGTTCCAGCAAAAGTAGATGGCTTGGGTCACATGGCCATCTCCCAGCCAATCGTGAAGGCCCAGGGGAGGAAGGGCTCTGACTGGATAAACCCGGGACACAGGAAAGACAAGTAGGTGGGCTGAGGGCATGGCCCCACCCTAGCCATATGGTTTTGGAAATGGGGAAGGTGATAGCTTTTCCAAGTAAAGCTGGGCGTCTGCTTTCTCCCAGAAATTGGGAGTAGGGTGCTGGGCCAGCAGCAACAGCAGATGCTCACTCCAGGAAAATAAAAAGTGAAAGTGTTCGTCGCTCAGTCGTGTCTAACTCTCCATGTCTGTAGCCCGCCAGGCTCCTCTGTCCACGGAATCCTCACTCCAGAGGGCTGGGTGAACCCTGACTGCCTGGGTCGAGTGCGGGGAGGGGACTGCTGTTCCCAGGGCTGGGCCTGCCTGGGGGACCACTCCAGGGACCTCTCTCTCCCTGCAGTCCATCTCAGGTTTTGCACACAGCTGCTTCCAGTATGCCATCCAGAAGAAGTGGCCACTCTACATGAGCACCAAGAACACCATCCTGAAAGCTTACGACGGGCGCTTCAAGGACATCTTCCAGGCCATCTTTGAGAAGTAATGGCTTCTCCCTTTACTGTTTCCCAGGGAGTCCATGACCCTCCTTCCTGGTCCGCTCAGTCTTACCCACCCGGGGAAGCTGTCCTAGTGTGTCTGTCTTGGCCCTGAGACTCAGGGAGGGATTCCCCAACCTGTCAGCCTCCTGCCCTTTCCTCACCACAAGCCCTTTTGCTCCCAGGCACTACAAGACTGAGTTCGACAAACATAAGATCTGGTACGAGCACCGGCTCATTGATGACATGGTGGCTCAGGTCCTCAAGTCCTCAGGCGGCTTTGTGTGGGCCTGCAAGAACTACGATGGAGACGTGCAGTCGGACATCCTGGCCCAGGGTACGTGCCCCGCGGGGATGGGGTGGACCGTCGTTTTTCCCTTGCTGGGAGAGAGGGTGGGCCGGGAGTCGGTGCGCTGGTTTGCACACCCTTTTGGGAGGAAACTGCTCCAGTGGAGCAGCTGGACTGGGGCTTGCCTGCTCATCACAGGGTCTGCTGTAGACACATGGACCAGGCGCTCTCTGGTGTCTGAGTGAGGAAGGGTCATCTGTTATGTTTGGACTGGGTTATTGCTAAGGCTGCTGTTCCAGAGGAAGTAGTCCACAGCAATTTAGGTCCTAAAGGCCAGGCTTGTTAGCCCTGAGGTTGTTCCCATCCGTGAAAGGGCCTATCCATGCAGGAGATGTTCCTGTCCATGCAGGAGACTCAAGAGACACGGGTTCAGTCCCTGGGTTGGGAAGATCCCCTGGAGGAGGGCATGGCAGCCCACTCCAGTATTCTTGCCTGGAGAATCCCATCGAGAGAGGAGGCTGGTGGGCTACAGTCCATGGGGTCACAAGGAGTCAGACATGGCTGAAGTGACTTAGCACAGCACAGCGCATGGAAGGGCCAGGTGACTCTGCTTGGCTCCAGATTTGGACGAGGTTTGGCTGTAGTAGAAAAATGGGAGTAAGTATTCGGTTGACTGAAAAGTTTGTTCAGGTTTTTCTGTAACATCTTTGGCCAAGTTTTTAGCCAACCCAGTACAAGCAGATGGTCTTTAAATTGCAAAGAATTTGTTCTGCACAGTAAATCTTGTGGATATAGGAGAATATTGGGGGATGATGGCAAACCCCCCAGCCCTACAGCATCCTAAAAGACAAGCTGAGTTGCAGCAGAAAGCCATTAGGGAGGAACAGAAAGAAATATTCAGTTGTAATGGGAACGAGGGGCTTCCCAGCTGATTCAGTGGTAAAGAATCTGCCTGCCAATGCAGGAGACGAGGGTTCGATCCCTGGTCCAAGAAGATCCTCTGGAGAAGGAAATGGCAACTCACTTCAGTATTCTTGCCTGAGGATCCCATGGACAGAGGAACCTAGGCTCCAGTTCATGGGGTCGCAGACAGTCGGATACAATTGAGCAGGCACAGATACAGTCATATTGGGACTGAGAGCAAGAAAGATAATGGGAAGAGGCAACATGCATGCATAGGGAGTGGAAGAGAAACCAGGCTTTGTGAGAGAGGGAGGCGAGGTCTAGCTCCCATGAGGAAAAAGTAAAACCCATGTCAGGCTACAGTGAAAAGGCAGAGGGTCTCTGTACTTCATAAAAACCTTCGACTTTATTTTGAAAAGTTCAGTGTGACCCTCTCACTAGAACAATTCCTATCTAGGATGGAAGGATGACAAGCCCTAGCACACAAGAGAAAGGCATGAAGTGTATAAGGACTAGTGAGTATGAAGGTCCCACATGAAAATGGAGAAGGGATCCCCCTTTCTCTGCCCCAACAGCAAAAATTCTTAGGCAAATAATTTCCCTCTAGAAGTTGCCCACTTTTTCTTTCTTGGGCATTTATAGTTCTTATTATGGTGCTGTGGGGTGCTTTTGAAGCCCAGGAGACCTTGACCATAGTAAACATTGACATCTGGATTTGAAAAAATTTGGAAGTAGATCACAAAGCTCTTTTTAAATTTTTAAATATTTATTGTTTTTTTGACTGTGCCAGGTCTTTGTTGTGGCATACAGGATCTTTGATCTTTGTTGCCGCCCTTTGGGATCTTTAGTTTCGTCATGTGGGATCTAGGTCCCTGACCGGGGATCGAACCTATGCCCCCTGCTTTGGGAGTGATGAGTTCTATCCATTGGACCACCAGGGATGTCCCAAATCGTAAAACTTTCAAGTGGCCTAAAAGAGCAGAGAGCTTCCTGGGTAGCTCAAACAGTAAAGAATCTGCCTGCATTTTGGAAGACCTGGGTTTGATCCCTGGGTTGGCAAGATCCCCTGGAGGAGGGCATGGCAACCCATTCCAGTATTCTTGCCTGAAGAATTCCATGGACAGAGGAGCCTGGCGGGCTACAGTGTGTGGGGTTGCGAAGAGTCGGACACGACTGAGCAACTAACACACATACTCAAAAGAGCAGATAAAGTGATGACTGTAAAATAGCTGGCCACAGGCTTTATTCTTCCTGCTTGAATGAGCCTCTTGGTCACCTGCCAGGGTAGGTGGGTAGAACTTTGGAGGGGCCATAGATTCTGGGGCACGTGGAGGTAGAGGATGTGGGTGTATGCCAGCAGGTGAATGAGAACCACCTCTGAGTGCCACCTGCCCTGTGCTGGGCCCTGGAGACCCAACACAAGTGCCTGAGGAGAGGTGCTGGCACTGAGGGGGGTCTTCCTGCTCTCCAGGCTTTGGCTCCCTTGGTCTGATGACGTCCGTGCTGGTCTGCCCGGATGGGAAGACCATTGAGGCTGAGGCTGCTCATGGCACAGTCACCCGCCACTATCGGGAGCACCAGAAGGTGAGTGCCAGGGCGGTGGCTGTGTGCCCTTCTATCCCTGGAGCCCAAGCCCACTGGCCCTGAGGGCTGGGTGCATGGGCCTGGTCCTGTCAGTCTAGAGGGGGCATCTGTGTCCAAGGGGCCTTTTCATTGGCTGCTTGGCTCTTCATCCCCCTGCGACCTCTTCCTCCAGGGCCGGCCGACCAGCACCAACCCCATCGCCAGCATCTTTGCCTGGACGCGTGGCCTAGAACACCGGGGCAAGTTGGATGGGAACCAGGACCTCATCAGGTGAGTTGGTTCTGGGCAGGTTCTGGGCTCCAGCTCCATACAGCTGGGGTCTCACTCTGCCCCGTGCCCTGCAGGTTCGCCCAGACCCTGGAGAAGGTGTGCGTCGAGACGGTGGAGAGCGGAGCCATGACCAAGGACCTGGCGGGCTGCATCCACGGCCTCAGCAAGTGAGTGGTCTGGGGTCAAGGCAGGGCTGGGCTTCCGGGGGCTCAGGGTCAGGTGGATCGTAGCCCAGGGTCCCTTGTAGAGGCTTCTTCCTAAGTCAGCTTGGCTGCCAGGGGACAGGACAGGTCCATGGCCCTGAGTGATGGTGGCTGGGGCTAGCCTCCCCACACCAGGCTCAGTGAATGGGTCCCTGTCCCTAGGCCGGCTGCTCAGAGCCTTCCATCCCCTGCCACAACCACCTCCTGGCTTCTCTCAGAAGAGCTTTACTGAGCTGCCTGTTGTAATCTGGAAAAGCAAAGCCAAGCCTCGCTGGGTTCCTGTTGAGTTTGATGTGGCCCCCTCCCCCGCTTTTTTTTGCCCACTCCATGCTGTATGTAGGATCTTAGCTCCCCGACCAGGGATTGAACCTGCACCCCCTGCAGTGGAAGTGCAGATTCTTAACCACTGCACCACCAGGGAAGTCCCGCTGTGGCCTCTTGACAGTGCGCTCCAGGTAGCCTCTGGCCTGTAGCCCTCCGCACAACGGCACAAGAAGCCTACTGTCTGGACGCTGCCCTGGATGCGGCGGCAGCGGCGGGGCGGCGTCTGCCAGAACCACTCTCACATGCACGTGCTCTCTCGACAGTGTGAAGCTGAACGAACACTTCCTGAACACCTCGGACTTCCTGGACACCATCAAGAGCAACCTGGACAGAGCTCTGGGCCAGCAGTAGCGGGCCAGGGTTGCTGCCAGCTGCCGAGCTGGCCGGGCCGGAGGCGAGCGGGCAGCCAGGGGTCCCCCTGCCCCCCCAACCGACACGCCCCGCGGCGGAGGGTGAGCCTCTTAGCCCCTGTTAGGAGGCCTTTCTAGGGGACGTTTTTTTTTTTTATAAGCAAGAAGTTTTTAAAAGTATCTGTGTGTTTCCCCTCATGGTGACGTGAGGCAGAAACAGTGTGTTTTACCTCAGCCGGTGGTATCTTTTGCATACTGTAATTTATATTGCCCTCGGGACACATGGTGCCATATTTAGCTACTAAAAAGTTCTTCACAAAACAGGTCTGCTGTGTTTGTCCCTGAGGGGAAGGAGGCAGCCAGGGCTGAAGAGGCAGACGCCTTCAAAGGGCTGGTGGATTCCAGCAGGGGCAGATTGGGATGCCCAGGCTGCCGCAGGCCTCTGCGGTCCAGGGGCCGGGTGCGGGGGTGGGGGTGACCGGGCAGCAGGTCTTCGTGGGGCGTTCACTGGGATTTCCCAGCACGTTCTGGTTTCTATATCCTCTTCTCCTTTTTGAGAGTAATCACTTCCCACTTGATTCTGGTTATACTTTTTTGTGTTTTGTTGTTGCTGTTATTGTTGGTTTTAACCAACAATATTTTTTGTCATTGTTGGTTTTAACCTTCTAAACGTCTCCAGACCTCTTGATTTGCCTGTTTCTCAGTCCTCAAAACAGGTCCCACAGAGTCACCGCCTCAGTTCTCTTGCCCACGGTTGCTTAGAGCTTGAGCCTGGGAGTGTGCGTGGGGCTCCTGTGTGGTTGGTCCGGGCCACTGAATCCCAGACTCGGGCTCCTCTTCACTATTCTTTGGCAAAACTAGAACACTAAGATTATAGAGTTGTTTATACATGCTAGTGGTAAAGAACCTGCCTGCCAACGCAGGAGATGTAAGAGATGCGGTTCGATCCCTGGGTCAGGAAGATCCCCTGAAGGAGGGCATGGCCACCCACTTCAGTATTCTCGCCTGGAAAATCCCACGGACAGAGGAGCCTTGCGAGTTACAGTTCATAGGGTCACAGAGTCGGACTGAAGCGACTTGGCAAGCAAGCAAGCAATACAGCTAAACAGATCCAATTTAAAGGGCTGTGCTTTATGCAGGGATTATATTCTACTTTTGGTGTTAAATGTCCTGGGCAAGAGTTGTGACTTTTTTTTTTTTTTTGGCCATCCTGTGTGGCTTATGAGTCTTGGTTCTGTGACCAGGATGGTACCCAGAACCTTTACTGTTAAAGTGCAGTCTTAAAAAAAAAAAAAAAAAGTGCAGTCTTGTGCTCAGTCGTGTCCAACTCTTTGTGACTCCATGGACTATAGCCCGCCAGGTTCCTCTGTCCATGGGATTTCCCAGGAAAGAATATTGGGAGTGGGTTGCCATTTCCTCCTCCTGACCCAGGGATCAAACCCGTGTCTCCTGCATTGGCAGGCAGATTCTTTACTACCACACCACCTGGGAAGCCCATACCTGGTCTCAGGTCTTGACTTGAAAAAAATAAACACTTGGCAACCCGAAGTCCATTTCCCAAATTCGGGCGGGCTCTTGTAGGCTCCTGAAACCAGATACCTGGAAGCTTTGAGATGGGCTCCTAGGCGCCCATCTCCATGGAGGTGTTTTAAGCCCATTCTTTCCCAGTCATCACTGGAATCCCAGGGCTGGAGGAGGAAAGG
This sequence comes from Bos javanicus, assembly GCF_032452875.1. Classification (NCBI taxonomy): domain Eukaryota; kingdom Metazoa; phylum Chordata; class Mammalia; order Artiodactyla; family Bovidae; genus Bos; species Bos javanicus. The sequence continues at coordinate 21,052,755 of NC_083888.1, read as the reverse complement.
CTGGCATGCTGGCTGTGCCCGGACCAGCTCCTGGGGGAAGCTCAAGGTTTCCAGGCCTTCTTCCCCATCAGTGAACAGCCAAGGGCTGGCAGCTCCCCAGGAGACACAGCCTCTGAAGCCCAGTCTGGCACCAGGAGCTGGCTTCTGTCCTGGAGGCCTGTTGGTGGGAAAGCAGCTTTTCTCTACAAGTGGTAGGAATTCTGGGGTCTTGGCCGGCACCCCTTTCTCATGGGCTCAGAGCCCTGCAGGTGGCCATTCTAGTGGGAAGGACGGTCAGGTGCTCCTCTGGGCCCCCTGGAGAATGAAGTACTCATAGGGGGTTCCTTCCCGGGAAGGGGTGAGAACAGTTCCACCCAGAACCATGGAAAGAAGCACTCGCAGTCACCTCACTAAAGAATATTCATTTATTTATAATTATTGCTAAGTAAACTTCTCTTTGAAACAGGAACATAAAAACACAGTAGGGCTTTGCACGAGTGGAATTTCTAAAACAGTTGGTTCGTATACATGTCAAAATAAGTTAGAATGGAGTTCGTCCAGGAGTTTCCAAGTCACATGAGAGGCCTCAAGAGCCTCTTCTGAACAGGTTGGGGCAGGGCGGGGCAGGGTGAGGACTGGAGCCTTGCTGAGACCGCCGCCCTCGCCCCCCAGCTCAGATTGTGAGTTGTGCTGCTGCTTCCTTCTCTCAGCCTTGCCCAGGTCCAAGGCACGGGGCAGGGGTGGGGGTGGGGGGTTGTTCAAGTATGGAACCTCTCAGAGGGCTGGTGCTGATGGCGGGGCTGGGGGAAGACAGGAGAGCACCAGCCTGGGGGCTGGACCTTGTCCTGTGGGCTTCCAAGACCAAGGCCACCGGGTGGCCGGAAAGAGGAGGAGGAGGAGATATGGGTTTTTGTTTTTGGTACCTGGGGTGGGGGGAGAAGACGTGGTGGAAAGAGGTAGTTTGCAGGGGACAACGCTTCTGCTCAGCAGGAGAAAATGTCATCTACAGTGACGGGGTCACTGCCACCTGAGGGTCGTCATGGCGGGCACCTGGGAGGCTGGGGGCCTCGGGGTCTAAAGAGCCACACTTGGGGTGAGTGAGGACCCCCAGTCCTCCCATTTGCTGCTCAGCATGAACTCTAGTGAAGAAGGAAGGGGCACCTGGCTGCCTGATCCTGAGGCTTCTGTGTCCTCCCCTCCCCCCATCCTGATCTCAGCCACCCTGAGGCCTGGCTTGTGTGTGTGTGTGTGTGTGTGTGTTAGTCACTCAGTTGTGTCCAACTCTTTGCCACCCCATGGACTGTGGCCCGCCGGGCTCCTCTGTGCATGGGGATTCTCCAGGCAAGGATACTGGAGTGGGTTGCCACTGGTCCTTCAGGAAGGACACAGCTCTGGGGGCACCTCCTCCCAGCTGCTCCCTGGGGCCCGTGGCCTCACCTCCTGTGCCTTTGCGGATGGCCCTGCCTGCCCCCACTCCCACCCCATCTCACAGTCCTCAGGGTGCGAGTGGGTGGGAGTCTGGGTGCCCTGGCATTCCTCAGTGTGCTCTTTCACCGTCCCGGGGGCCCTGCAGTCTTTTTCAGCTCCGAGGCAGGAGCTGGGGACAGAGAGGCTGAGAGCGGGCAGGCATGGGAGCTCTGGCCGCTGCTCTGAACGGCATGGAGCGAGTCACTGGCGGGAGGGGCCGGGCAGGGGTGGAGGGCCTGCCAGGCTCTGCCCCTTCCTGCCTCTCGCCCTCGCCTCCTGAGGCTTCCTGCCCACAGCTGCACGCGCCCTCCAGGGCCAGACCAGCAAGTACCCCCTCCATCCCCACCCCGAGTCCCTGGGCTGCTCTTGGTTGGTTGGGGAGCCACAAAGCATGCACAGCACACAAGAAAGCTTCCGCGGGGAAAAAGAAAATGATGTCCATCAGAAAAGAGAATAGGTGACGCAGATTTGGAAAGAAAAAAAAATAAATTACCTTCAAAATACCCCCCTTTGCTCAAAAAAAAAAAGGGTTTTTTTGTTTTTTTCCTCTATGGTCTTCCTTTTTAAAATATGTTGCTCTTCCTAGGACTCTGGTGACTCTTGGCTGTCCCCATCCTCAAAATGCATACTTATTAGACCTTAAATAAGAAAAAGTCCAGTCCCCCCTCCCCCCCACAAGCCATCCTTGGCCTCCTTGAGGACAGCCCCTCTTGGTCCCCAGTGACCCCCTCCCTGTTCCCCTCACTTGGGGGGCCGCCACCTTTGTTAGCAAGTGCCTCATGCACTGCATGTCCTGGCTTTGTCAGGGGACCCTGGCGTGCTGCCCTGGATAACATTTTGTTGGAATCCACTTTTGGGACACCCATTTCCAACCAAACAGGGCTGTGAGATGGGGGCTTTCTGGGGGCTGGCTGGAGAGGATGGTAGCCAGGGTTGGGGCTGCACCCTGCTTTCCTATGGGCCGCATGCATGCCTGGCTGGCAGAGAGTGTGGAGGGCACCAGGAGGTAGAAGGCAGAGGGCCCTGCCTGGCTGTCTGTGGACTGGGTGGGGAACGGGACTCGGCCTGGGCTTTTCCCAGTCTATGGGCTGATGGGAGTGGGTGACGGTGGGGAGCAGGGCTGACCAACCAGCACAAGAGCTCCACCATCCCTAGAGACAGGAGATGGTCCAGAGGAGAAACACACCATGGCTCAAGAGATCTCTTCTCCAGTGACAGGGCCCCTGAGGAGCCATGAGGGCAGCCCCCCAACACTGGTTGCCCCCGCTCTGCTGGGCCTGAAGAGACAGAACCACTGCCCTAGTGGCCTGTCCCCAAACAGCCCCCATCCGCATTTTTCCCGCAGCAGCAGGCCCAGGAGATGGGGACCTGGGCTTCCCGGGTCATCCTTCCTTCCCCACCATGCTTGGGGCCTGTGCTGGGTTCACAGCTGAGGCCAGTAGTACAGTCTCCATTTGGTCTCCAAGTCCCTAGTGGTGCAAATGACCAAGTGGGAGGGCAGGGCTCAGGACAGTGGGGCAGCAGCTCGTTCCTCAGCTGCAGGGAGGCAGCCGGCACGCCCCACGCCCTCCTCGCCCGTTCGGGGCGGCCGGGCCTGTGCTATAGCACGTTGTAGTAGGCCATCTCTTTCATGGCCTGTTCGGAGAGGACGCTGGCCTCGGCGCTGCCATCCACACCCGCGTAGGCGTAGGCGTTCTCCTCGAAGTCCTCCATTTCCTGCTGGCTGTCGAGCTCAGAGGGGTCTGTGCCCGTCAGCTCCATCATGGGGTCTGCAAGAGAGGGCACAGTCAAGCTTAGCTGCTGCCTGTGAGAATGGCCAGTCACTCCCACACAGGAAGCAGAACTAAAGGAGTGGTTCCTAGTCACAGCTTCCAGAAGACTCAGTGGTTTCCTCTACCGCCCTGCTCTGGGGGGACCTGACTGACTCCCGTGGCTTTTCAAATGTGTGCCGAGTGAGTTCAGGCCTGGATTTGAACTCTGGGGGGGGTCTCTTGCACCTCCTGAGTCATGAAAGTGAAAGTCGCCGTTTTCTCCGACTCTGCCACCCCATGGACTAGCCCGCCAGGCTTCTCTGTCCATGGAATTCTCCAGGCAAGAATACTGGAGTGGGTAGCCGTTCCCTTCTCCAGGGGATCTTCCCAACTGAGGGATCGAACCCACGTCTTCTGCTTTGCAGGTGGATTCTTTGCCATCTGAGCCACCAGGGAAGACCCCTAAGTCACTAAGCCCTTATTTATTCTTTGCAACATGACTAATTAATCCCCTTTCCCATATGAAAGATTCCTGTGCTGTATCATGTTGGCCACACCACTTATTTGGCACCTACTGTATGCCAGGCACGTGACATGTATCATCTCCTGAATGCTCACAGCGACCCCATTTAGGAGAGCAAAAGCAAGTTCAGAGAGGTTTATCAACTTGCTCAGGGGCACCCAGCAAGTGCTATTGTTTTGATCTACTTGTGACTGTCTCAAAGGGCTGTTTCCTCTGGTGCCAACTGTATCCTCTGGCCCTGCTCTCCAAGGCCAAACACTCAAGGTAGGTAAACAAAGATGATGAGATAAAAACTCTTTTAAAAGGCCTCCAGTCATTTTATCAAATTGAAATCTTTTATAAAGCTCTTACTGTTGGAACAAAGCCAGATAGAAAAAGCCAGATAGAAAACTCCACAGAGGTGGAGGCCTGGGTGGGGCTGCCTTCTGATGAGTTTTGGAGGGAGGGAGGCCCAGAGGACACAGGGAGGCTTGCTGGCAGGGATTGTGGCTGAGTCCCAGTGTGCATTGTGCCCCATCTATCTAGGAGATGCGATGTATTTGGGAGGAAACAGAACCCAGCCCAGGGGTAGCCTTGATGAGTCTAAGGCATGGTTTTTCAACCTTGGCATCATTAACACCTTGGGCCATGAGTCTTTGTTTTGGGGGACTGGCCTGTGCATTGTAGGATGTTTCACAGCATCTGTGGCCTCTGCCAGCTAGATAGCAATAACATCACCCAAGCTGTGATACCCAACTGTCTCTTGTGTATTAGTTGCTCAGTCGTGTCTGACTCTGCGACCCCAGGGACTGCAGCCCGTCAGGCTCCTCTCTCCATAGGATTCTCCAGGCAAGAATACTGGAGTAAGTTGCCATTTCCTCCTCTAGGCAATCTTCCTGACCCAGGGATCAAACCGGAGTCTCCTGCATTGCAGGTAGATTCTTACCGTCTGAGCCACCAGGGAATCCCCAAATGTCTCTTAGACATGGTCAAATAAATGTCCCCCATTGAGAACCACTGATTGAATGGCAATCCCACTCCTTGCCAATGAGTGGCTCAGGATGAGGAATGGGACCCAATTCTGGCCAATGAATCATGAGGAAAGGCCTACTAGTGAGTTCTGAGAATGTTCTCATTGGTTTCATAGAGCAAAGGACAGCAGGCTCTTGCTCTTCCAATGGAGGTGAACAGGGAAGCATGTTGCCCTAAAGGCTACTGGCAGCTATTTTGTGACCATGAGGAAAATCACAGCCAATGCTGTGGAGAGAGGGAGTCTCACCCTGTCATTGCTGAGGGGCTGGATCAGTCAACTTTGCAGATAACCTGGACTGCAAATCATTTCTTCATTTATTTCCTTATTGTTTAAGCTGGTCTGATTGGGGTGTCTGTTGTGTCCATGGCATATGACACACTGAGTCTTCTGACTATAAAACAAGGTCAACTGCACCACGTCTTACAGACCCTAGGCTGTTTCTTCCTCAAATCCTAGTGGCACACTTTAATCAGCTATCATATAGCTGATTAAAAATAAGCTACATAAAGGCTGAAGAATTGATGCTTTCAAATTGTCGTGCTGGAGAAGACTCCTGAGAGTCCCTTGGACTGCAAGGAGATGAAACCAGTCAATCCTAAAGGAAATCAACCCTGAATATTCATTGGAAGGACTGGTGCTAAAGCTGAAGCTCTGATACTTTGGCCACTTGATGTGAAGAGCCATGATGCTGGGGAAGATTGAGGGTAGGAGAAGACGGGGACGGAGGATGAGATGGAAAGATAGCATCATCGACTCAGGGGACATGAATTTGAGCAAACTCCAGGAGATGGTGGAGGACAGGGAAGCCTGGTATGTGGCAGTCCATGGGGTCGCAAAGAGTTGGACACAACTTGGCAACTCAACAACAACAACAAAATAAAGCCAGGAAAAAGTTCTACCTTCGAGTCACTTGTTACCCTCCCAACTTTTTTTATTAACTCTATTTGGCAGTTCCAGTTGGCCCCAGGGAACAATTTGTACCATTTATTTACTTATTTTTTTTGCAAAAACATTAATCTACCTCTTGAATTACAGTCCTATAGTTTATTGGATAGCTCTATCTAGAATGTATGCTGCCTTCCTCCTGCACAAGATCAAGCCTGAGCTTCTCAGACCAAGGTTATATATGAGTGACTTGGGCCCCAGCCATTCCCCTGCCAATCCCTGCTTTACTGTCTGTTATCTGGTACAATCAGGAAGAAAGCCATTGTAGGCATCCTTGGTTGCTGACCTCAGATAGAAAGAGCTTATGCCTTAGCCACACCCTGGAAGAGAGGTTTGTAGGGACAGCTGCTTTCAAAGGACCAGTCCTGCTCTGTCCCTCCTGCTGGGTTTGCTTCCTAGCAGATGCACTAGAGTACTGGCTCTCAGACTCTACTCTGCATAGAATTAACTAAGGGGCTTAAAAAAGAAAAAGAAATTCGGATCCTGGGCCACACGCCAGATCAATTACATTTGAATCTCTGTGGTTGAGACTCAGGCATCAGCACTTTAAAACTTCTCTAAGTGATTTCAATGTGTAGCCAAGTTTAAGAACGGCTCTCTAGAGCTTAGAATCAGAGGTTCCCAATTTGAGTTTCTTGACCGGTAGCTTCCCTTTGACTTAGGAACTTGGAAATGCAAATGGTCTGACCCCACTCCAGACCTACAGAATGAGAAGCTCTGGGGGGTGGGATTCAGCACTTTAACAAGCCTCCAGTGATTCTCATGCTCCCTGGCTCAAATTTGAAAACCATCACTTCATTCAATGCCTCTCAAGTTTTCCAGTGCAAACAAATCACCGAGGGATCTTTGCGAAATGCAGATCCTGATTCAGCAGGTCTGGGGTGGAGGTGAGTCTGCAGTTCTAGCAAGATCCCAGGTGATGCCAACACTGCTGGCCCCAGAACCATATGCTAAGGAAGAAGGTGCAACAGAGCATCTATATGCAGTCAACAGCATTCTATCCTCACTCAGGGAGAATGGAAAACTGAGGACACTTGTTTCTACCAGAAAACCCCAGGCCACTCACTGTTCCAAAGCTAAAGCAGGGTTATTTCCATCATGCCCCAGCATCTGATTGGCTCCTCGTGAGTAACCTCACATGGCAAGTCAACCCACCCAGTGATTGTCAACACACATTCCTAGCTGTGCATCTTGGAAGAAACTCCAGAAAAGTCAAATAGCTCCAGACTATACAAGGAACCTTCTGCAAGTGTGGCTGTCTACTCCTTCCTGTAGAATCTCTAGTGTCTCCTCCCCATGAGGCCAGAAAGAAGAAGGTGCTTCCACTACTGACCAGTGTTGAGGGGAGAGGTCATCACTAACACGTGGGGATGTTATAACAAACAGCCAATGAAACCTCCGCCAACTGCAGAGGTGAGCAAAAGTCTCCTGAGTTTGTGGGCTGCATTCCTTCCGCCAGGCACTAGGAAGAGTGTGACTGACTGTATTACCCTTTTTGCCTTGGCCACTGGGAAGCTCAGGGCTCCCTTTTGCATGCCCACAGAACCTCCCACTTGTACTTGGGCTTGTGACCTCACCTGGCTCTCCCTTATCTTTCAGTTGGCATTTTCCCTTTTGTTACTTTCCTTCCCATCCATTTTTAAACTCATTATAAACTGGGGGATTTTTGCAGAAACTAATGCCTTTGACCAGTTATTTTTACTTTGGCCAGTCAAATATTAATTCTGTTATTTCACTAACACTTTGCAGATTATTACATTCAATAGTTATACCTGACACACCTATAAAGTCTTCTCCAGCACTATGAGTTTCATTTTCATTTTGAATATCCCAAACACTAAGGTTTTCTTTTGTCTTTTTGTTGGTCTAATACATTCTGAATCAGAACTATATTCTGAAGAACTATCATCTTCTGAGACACTATTATTTATGTTGCTTAGACAATCAGAGGAAGTAACTGCATAAAATTCACCGAAAAATTCTTGTTTTACTCAAAATTTTATAATGCATCATTTTTGAAATTTTATGGTAATAAACTTGCATTTATAACATACACAAGGTTGGAACAAAAATCTAACAGAGCAAAATGTGAATTATAACAATCGTAAATTGTATAATGAACCCTTGATCAGTTTTAAGCTCTAATAACTTTGCACGGTGACGTTAATTGTATCACTCTCTAAAAACATATTGATATGTCTCCAGACAAAAACGTCTGGGTAATAAAAGACATATTAACACATCTCCGGTCAAATAATGTGTTAAAAATGCCCTGTCTCAGTGATGATCTTGCATGAGTTCCCTAACTTCTCTATCCTTCAGTGCCTGCATCTGTACAATGGTGATAATAACAGAGCCAACCTCGCAGTGAGGGTCACATGAGTTAATAAAGGCTTGGCACACAGCACTCAACAAATATTCTTTTTATTATTGTTTATGTGAGCCCACGTAAGTCCTTTGGAGAATACATAAACGTCCCATCGTTATCACGCTGATGGCCCTCCGGGGAGCCCCCTCTCCAGACCTGAGCCCACCCCAGTGAGGTCTCAGGCCTGGCCAGCCTCCCCACTCCCCTCACTGGACAGGAGGCTCCTGAGTGCGCCATGACAGGACCATTCCTGCTCCGTCCTCGGCGTGTGGCCCACCCACCTTGGCTGTCCAGGCCGATGTCCATGACGCCGTGCTTGACCTTCATGTGCCGGCTCAGGTTGCCCTTGAGGTTGAACTTGCTGGAGCAGTAGGGGCACTTGAAGGGTTTGCTACCCGCGTGAAGGTGCATGTGGCCCAGCAGGTTGTACATGCGGTTGAAGGACTTCCCGCACACCTGGAACACACCCCGCCCCAGCCCGGCCTTGTCAGCCTGGGGGCCTGTCCTCCCCCGCCCCTAGCCGCTCCCACCTCCATGGCTGGGCCTGAATCGCATCCCCTTTGTCCCTTCCTATGTGACTGCAGAGGCCGAGGACTGGGCCCCTCCTTGCAGGTCACTGTTCCTGCGGGTCTGCCCCACACTCCCCGAGCCGAGGCTGAGACCCAGGCTGGGAGCTCCGGCAGCACTGAGTCTCTGGCCTGGGCTCCTTCCCTGAGGCTGCACCGTGACCTTCACCCCCGCCCCCAACTCTCCAAAATCAACTTCGGGGAATTCCCTGGCGGTCCAGTGGTTAAGATTCTGCACTTTCACTGCCAAGGGCCTGCGTTCCATCTCTGGCTGGGGAACTAAGATCCCACAAGCCTCAGTGCAGCCAAAGAAAAGCAGCCAATTCAGTAGCTTGTAGGACCTCAACCCTCACCACCTAGCCCCCACCCCCCCAGAGCCCAGCAGTTTCAGCCAACGGGGGTTGGGTGGGGGGAGCGGCCCCCCCCTTGCCCAGCCTGGGTCCCGCCTCCTGTGATCACACGCCGGGGCCACTTGTGAGCAAGTCCTGCCCCGGGGCCCGAGGGTCCGGTACCTTGCATTTGAACGGCTTCACGGGCGAGTGGACGATCATGTGGGTCTTGAGGGTCTGCTTCTGCACGAAGGTCTTGAAACAGATGTGACACTGGTAGGGCCGGACGCTGGTGTGGATCAGCATGTGCCGCTTCATGTTAGCCTGCAGAGTGAACTCTCGGCCACACACCTCGCACTTGAACTCCTTCACGCCCTGTGGGGAGGTGCGGGGGCGGGTGGGAGCCGTGGTCAGGACCGCACGATGGACACAGGTTCTGGGAGTGTGTTCGTGCGGCCCTGACCATCAGGGCTTCTGGGAAATGACTTTCTGTTGTTTGCTGTTTCTTAGTCTCTCAGATGTGTCTGACTCTGCGACCCCATGGTCCCAGTGTCTATCTCTCGGCAGACAGACCGTGTCTCCTGTGTGGGCCGGCTTGACACAGTGAAGATGATGTGTGTGACCACCAGGGGGCCCTGCCCTTGGGGAGCTGACTTCGTGCATGGTGTGTGCACTGCATACACTGAGGCTGATCACGGGAATGTTTTCAGTTTTATCAGCCTTTGATTTTTGCTTTCCCCTTTTCTTCATAGTATTATTTATTTATTTATTTTAACACTTCGTGGACTTGTGGAGATTTTAAAGTCTACAAAGATAGAGGAGAAAGATGGCAAGTACACAGCACGTGTACTTATCGCTCTCTATTCTCATCACCCAAGCCCCCTGCAGGCATAAATAGTCAATCATCTGGTTTTATGGCCAAGGCCAGATTCAGCTTCAGAATCCTTCTTAACATTACAGTCTAGGTAGCTACACCAATTGAATGGAGGAGCCCAAGGGGACTTCCCTGGTAGTCCAGTGGCTAAGACTCAACTCTCCCAATGCAGGGGACCCTGGTTCGATCCCTGGCCATGGAACTAGATCTTATATGCCATAACTAAGACCCAGTGCAGCCAAATAAATTTTTAAAAATATATTAAAAAAAAAAAAAGTTCCCAGGGCTGGGACAGGCTGGATTCTCGGCTTGGCAGGATATTCTCCCCTACTCACTGCAATGTCCACTGTGAGAGACAAGGACACGAGTTCAACCTGGAGCCTCTCTAAGGCCACAGCTATGGACAGTGGTAGCTCTATGCACATGCGTGCTCTGCTGGTCAGTCATGTCCGACTCTTTGCGACCCCATGTACTGTAGCCCGCCAGGCTCCTCTGTCCATAGGACTTTCCAGGCAAGAATACTGGAGCGGGTTGCCATGCCCTCCTCCAGGGGATCTTCCTGACCCAGGGATCAAATCGGAGTTTCTTATGTCTCCTGCATTGTAGGTGGGTTCTTTACCACTAGCGCCACCTGGGAAGCCCCAGCTCCATGCACATTCAGCTTCAGTGTGAAGCTGGTTGGCTTTGGGTGGAAGCCACAGCGCAGGCCAAGTGCCAGAGTGGGATGGTGGGACCCGAGAAGCCTCATTCAGCCTGTCTGGATGTAAAGGCCCCTCAAAGGAGGTGACGCTGGCTGAAAGTCAGGGTGGTTAGCAGCCTCCAGGGAGGCAGGAAGGCAGGGGAGAACTGGTCAAGGTGATGTCTAGAGACACGGCAGACAAGACAGTGTTGCTCTGCCATCTGTCTCCACAGGCCCCTTTGCCTCATTTCAGAGTATTTGGAACCAATTGTACTTCTCCATAACAAATATTTTCCCTTACATTCATTCCCTTTTTAAAGCTTTTTTTTTTTAATATTTATTTGGCTGTATCGGGTCCATGTTGTAGCACATGGGCTCCAGAGCACACAGGCTCAAAAGTTGTGGCCTGTGGGCTTAGTTGCCCTTTGGCATGTGGGATCTTAGTTCCCCGACCAGGGATCAAACCTGCATCCCTGCATTGGAAAGTGGATTCTTAACCACTGGACCACCAGGGAAGTCCCTCATTCCCTTCTACAATGAAATATATTTAGTATTTGCTTAAAAGAGAGTCAATGGCACCCCACTCCAGTACTCTTGACTGGAAAATCCCATGGATGGAGGAGCCTGGTAGGCTGTAGTTCATGGGGTTGCTAAGAGTCGGACACGACTGAGTAACTTCACTTTCACTTTTCACTTTCATGCATTGGAGAAGGAAATGGCAACCCACTCCAGTGTTCTTGCCTGGAGAATCCCAGGGACGGGGGAGCCTGGTGGGCTGCCGTCTATGGGATCACACAGAGTCGGACACGACTGAAGTGACTTAGCAGTAGCAGTAGCAGTAAAAGAGAGTCACACACTTTTGATAGACTCTCGTAATTATGAGAGGCAAGGGGAGCCCTTTGTGTTCTTGAGCATCTCATCTACTTCCCTACGGCATCCTGGCCTGTCTCTGGCCGGGTCCTCCCAGCTGTGAGATGGAAAATCAGCGATTCTCAAACTATGCTCCTTGGGTCCTGCAGGGATTCTTCAAACACTTCAGTTCAAATGTTTTAAAATGAATAAAGTTTTACTATTTAAAAAACTAATTTCAGAGCACCTGAGACACTGGGGCTGAAGCCCCTGCAGAGCTCCAGGCTTGCGGCCCAGCAAGTCCCCCCAAAGCGTTTGCTGTTGACCTAAGGGGACCCAGCAGGGTGGCAGATGTGTCCCCTCTGCTCACCTGCATCTGAATTGCAGATGTCAGGATTAGGGAGGAGAAACCACATTCAGAAACATGTCTTTGGTTGTTAAATTAAAAAAACGGTTCATATCTTAAAAAAAAAAAAAATCCCCCAAACCACACACACAAAAACCAAAATCCAAATAAACAAAAACTAGTTTCAGTTACATCTTTTTCCTAACACTCATCAAAATAAAGCAGAGACATCACTTTGCTGACAAAGGTCCATCTAGTCAAAGCTATGATTTTTCCAGTGGTCATGTACAGTCCCTTAGACAGCAAGGAGATCAAACTAGTCAATACTAAAAGAAATTAACCCTGAATATTCATTGGAAGGACTGATGCTGAAGCTGAAGCTCCAGTGCTTTGGCCACCTGATGCAAAAAGCCAACTCACTGGAAAAGACCCTGATGATGGGAAACATTGATGGCAAGAAAAGGGGGTGACAGAGGATAAGATGACTGGATGGCATCATTGACTCCATGGGCATGAATCTGAGCAAACTCTGGGAGATGGGGAAGGACAGGGAAGCCTGGCATGCTGCAGTCCATGGGGTGCAAGGAGTTGGACACAACTGAGCAACTGAACATCAAAATAAATAAATAAATATAACGATAAAAATAAGAAACATTTGGGAATTCCCTGGTGGTCTGCTGGTTAAGAATCTGCCTGCAATACAGGAGATGCAGGAGACAGGAGTTTAATCCTTGGGTAGGAAGATCCCCTGGAGGAAGAAACTGCAACCCACTCCAGTATTCTTACCTGGAAAATCCCATGGACAGGGGAGCCTGGAGAGCTACAGTCCATGGGGGTTGCAGAGTTGAACACGACTCAAGTGACTGAGCACACAAATATTAAAAAAAGAAAGAAAGAAACGTTCACCACCTAAGTGGTCTCATCCAGCACTATGGGAAGCCCTGGATGAAAGCTCGGCAGGAGGAGAAAGCAGAGACTCAGAAGGCCGGCCGGGGGGAGGTGTGTGCCTGGCGGGGAGGTTCCAGGGGCCAGGTCTGGCCAGGGTGCGGCTGGCACACGGCGCCCTTACCTTATGGGTGAGCGAATGCTGCTTGAGGTGGTGGATCTGGCTGAATTCCATGCCGCACTCGGTGCACACGAAGGGCCGCACGTTCTGGTGCTTGAGCATGTGATTCTGCAGCTGGCTGCGGTAGTGGAAGGACTTGTCGCACTCCAGGCACTGGTAGAGGGTGGGGCCCTGGTGGGAGGCCAGGTGGCGCTTCAGCTGCGTCAGGGTGGAGAAGTCCAGGCCGCACTCGACGCACACATGGCAGCGGCCGCTCTCGTGCTTCACCTCGTGGGCCTTGAGCTCGCTGGGGTAGGCGAAGCCGCGGCCGCAGAAGTGGCAGCTGTAGGGCTTGACCTCCGAGTGCAGCAGCATGTGGCGCTTGAGGTGGCTGGTCTGCGTGAAGGCCTTCTGGCACACCTGGCACTTGTGTGGCCGGGTGCCCTGGTGCGTCAGCAGATGCGTCTGCAGGTGGCTGGGCTGCTTGAAGAGCTTGCTGCAGTGCGGGCAGGAATGCGGCTTGATGCCGTTGTGGCCCAGGATGTGCGTCACCAGGTTGTACTTGGACGTGTAGGACTTCTCGCACATGCGACACTGCCAGCGCTTCTGCCGGTCGCCGGCCTCCACCAGGTACGAGTCGTCGATCTGCACGTTGATGTCCAGCCGGTCCAGCTGGGCCTTCTTGTGGCGCTCCACCGTCGAGCCGGCTGCGTCCGCTTCGAACTCGCCCACCTCCTGCCACACGAAGCCCTGCTCTGGCTTCACGGGCTCTGGGGACTCCATGGTGGGGGGCTCGGGGTCGCTCAGCGGGGGCAGGTGCGGCGGCTCGAAGCCGCACTCCACGGGCAGGGCCTCCGGCCTGGGTAGCGCCATGCTGGGCTCGGCGAAGGCGTCCCGGGCCGGGTCGGGGAAGTGGGGGTCGAAGGGGGCTACGTCCAGCTCCGGCCGCGGGGCGCGGGGAAGGTGTCGCAGCGTCCGGGGCTTGCGGCTGAAGACGCTGAGGTCGATCATCTTGACCGCGCTGCTCTGCACCAGGGCCTCGCAGCCGCCGCCAGCCGCCTCGGCTGGGGCCTCTGCTGGGCCGGCATCCTTGTCGTCGCCGCCGGGCACTGACACCTCGTAGACCTCCTCCTCCTCCTCCACCTTCTCAAACTTGACCTTGGGCACCAGGCGCACAGGCGGCCGCGTCTTCCGCCGGGTGTGCTTCTCGAAGGCCGCCTCCACCTCCAGCACCTCCTCCTCGGCCGGCTCCTCCAGGGCCCGCCCGTGGCAGGCCAGCTGGTAGACGTCGGGGCCCGGGGGCCGGGGCTCCCCTATGGCTGCCCCGGACAGCTCCGGCCCCAGGTCCGGGTAGAAGGCTTCGGCGCTTATGGTGGCTCCAAAGAGCTCATTTTCCGAGACCAGGCCCAGCACGGCGGCCTGAGCCAAAGACAGCACCACCACGGCATCAGTCTGTGTCCCTGAGTCCATGAAGCCCTCCATCCCGTGGCGGCTGGCTAGGAGGGCATCGCTGCGGGAAGAGAAGGGAACATGAGCACCGCCAGCTCAAGGCTGCCAGACCGACGACAGACAGACACAGCTCAGCGAGGGCTCGCCCAAATCTGGGTGTGTCTGTCCCCGACGTCTTTCTATTCCTGTCTTGGGAACAGGGCACAGGGTAATTACGGGGAGCCATGACACCCTCTGTGTATCTGATCTTTGTTTGCCACAACCTCCATCTGCCTGTGGGGGTCCTGGTTAAGCCCTGCCCCCTTGCTGGCCTCAGTCTTCCCATCTGTGAAATAGGGAGGCTGGGTTTCCCCAGTGGTACAGGAGTTCCCAAAAGAATGGGATCCAAAATGGCAAACAGTAAAGATTCTGCTCTTTTAAAAACTGATGTTAAAAAAACCCATCTTTACTCAAATGAAATATATACCTTGTTCCCACACAATGGCTTTGTGTCTAAGGTATAATTTTACACTGACCTTGAGACTGTACAACTGTCACCATTTGCTTGGCCATGTGAATGTGGTGTTTTGGGTTTTTAAATATATTGGGCAAGAACAAGGCAACACACAAAAATAAATTAGGTGCCGAGGCCAAGCTCAGACAGCAGTTACCACCTGTCAGCCCTGATGCTAAATGACTGTGCCTTGCACAACAGGTCATTGCTCTTGATTAGCTAAATGTTGCACATTTAATGACCTACGTTTACACTGATTAAAATATAGCTTGTGTCTGATATGTACCCTGGAATTTCATAAAAGATCTGACTTGAAAGGAGTCTGTGATGGCTAACAAGCTGGAGAAAACTGGCTGAAGTGAATGCTAAAACTAGCTCCCAGCTTCACAGCCACGTTCTGTGATCCAACAGGTGTTTCTACAAAAGCCACTAAGCCCACCTGTCCGGGTCCAAAGCCGGGGCATCAGCTTCCTGCCTTCCTAGGGGATCTGCCACACCGGTGCCCTCTGCGTAGCCTGGCCTTTGCACAGAGTTCTCCCACCGGGGTGCCCTTTCCCCAACCCCACTGAGCTCCTGGCTCCTCCCACCAGCTCCCCAGGCTTCCCTGAAATTCCCCCAGTTCCCGGTGCTTCTCAGCTCTCCAGCTCTCCCTGATGTGGGAGGGCCTCCTCCCTGGCCTGGGGTCCTCATCAGATTGCACCCTGCCCCCCTGCTCGGTGTCTAGCACAGCACAACAGAGGCGCTCCATAAGGAAGGGGAAAGACAGGACTGTGGTGGCTCCTGCCTGAGGCTTCCTCCGGGGCCAGGGTCAGGTGCATGGCGGCGGCCCTTCCTCAGGAAGCAGGCTCCCGGCCGGTGTCTCCCTCCCCCTAGTAGGCCAGAGGAGCTTCCCCTTCCTGAAGCCAGCTAAAAATAAAATACCCCAGAGAGGAATTTTAGCCTCCTTGAAATGGACACTAAAGAGTAAACTATTAAGCTTAAAGCAGGGCTCTTGTGGAAAGGGTCGGACGGAAGGAAAACCTCTGGAACAGGCTGGGGGTTGTGAGGAGGGGGTGGCTAGCCCTGATGGAGAGAGCTCACCCTCCCACCCCGAGTTGGAAAGAACACTCAGCTGGGAGTCAGGCAGCCTGGCCTCAAGTCCCAGCTCTGTCACATACAAGTGACTAAGCTAAGTCACTTCTGCATCTCAGTTTCCCCATCCAAGAATGGGGGAGGGGGACTTCCCTGGGGGGGCCCAGTGGTTAAGACTCTGCATTCCCAATGCAGGGGGGAACCCAATGCAGGGTTCTATCCCTAGTTGGGGAACTATAAGACCGCCCCCCCTATGCTGCATGGCATGGCCTAAATAAATAAATAAATAAATAAAATTAACTGGACCGCCAGGGAAGTCCTCAAAGAAGCAGACTTTCTGGATGAAAACCACAGACCTGAGAGATTTCTCCATTCTGGGGTCCCAAATTCATCAAAGGTTTGGGTGATTCTATGTCAGCCTCTAGAGACTAAGAACTCATTTGATCAGTGCAGCAAATAATTTGCTAAATCCTTGGTCTGGGTTGGGCCCTGTGCTTGGAGATGAAAGGCAATGAGGTCCCCCGTGGTGTCCAGAGGAGACTGCTGTGCCCACTGCAACCCCCCTGCCTCCCTGTGCGGGGAGCCTCACTGCCTCGGAGGACAGCGGCCCATCTGACCCAGCGTCCAGCAGCGCCCAGCGGCAGCCCTCGTGTCAGCTGTGGGCTTGAGAAAACAAGCAGCTCAGCACTTTTTCCAGACTTCCCCAAAGGCAGGGCCAGCAGAGGGGAGGGACTGACCCTCAGCGGCGGAGCCTGTGCTGGGACTTGGCCTGGATTCTGAATTCAGATCTGGACTTTGCCCGTTTCTGGTTCAGGCTCATCCTGTCATGCCCTGAGCCTCAGTTTCCTCATCTCTGCTGAGAGGGAGGTGATGCCTGAGTCCTGGGGTGCTGAGGACATGAGATGAGTATGTCGGCAGAGATGTCAGTCCCTCCCCTGTGCTTTTCTCCCCTCCAATCCCACCTACTTTATTTTTAATTGGAGGATAACTGTCTTACAATGTTGTGTTGGTTTCTGCCATACAACAACACAGATCAGCCTTAAGTATACAGATGTCTCCTCCCTCCCACCTCCCCACCCCACCCCACCCCTCTAGGTTGTCACAGAGCCCCAGGGTTGAGCTCCCTGCATCATACAGCAAATTCCCACTATTTACCTGTTTTACCCATGGGGATGTATATGTTTCCAGGCTCCTCTCTCCAATCATCCCACCCTCTCCTTCTACATGTCTGTTCTCTATGTCTGTGTCTCTATTGCTGCCCTACAAATAGGTGGATCAGCGCTATTTTTCTAGATTCCACATCTCCTGTGCTTTCCTCCAGGCCCCAGTCCCTGGCAGCACCCCTCTTCTAGCACCTGAAGGGAATGGGAGCAAAGAAACCCATAACACATCACTCTATCGGCAGATGAGGGCTTCTCAGGCGGTGCAAGTGGTAAATAACCCGCCTGCCAATGCAGGAGACGCGGGTTCGATCCCTGGGTCAGGAAGATCCCTTGGAAGGGGAAATGACAACTCACTCCATATTCTTGCCTGGAAAATCCATGGATAGAGAAGACCGGGGGGCTACAGTCCATGGGCTCGCAGAGTCGGACATGATTGAGCACACACACAGACATTGGCAGATGAGCGCCTGCCCATGGAAGCACATGTCTGGGGCAGCTCCCCACAGGGAGGGTGGTCGTGTAACATTCCAGCCCTGTTAGGAGGACCTTCTAAGAGCAGAAGGGCCACTCCCAAGGCTCATACCAGGAACCCAGGTGCAAGCTGAACCTGCCCCCGGCCACCATGCATCCCCCTCCCACGGGGACAGGCTGGTGGTTTACTTTGGGGCTGAGGACTACAGCCTGTGCCTGAGTGTAGACGGGGACCTGCCCACGGCCCTTGCTCTCGAGGGGTTTATGCCCAAGTGTGGGGACACACAGCTGCCAACAACTAACCACAAATGCGGTGATTGAGTGCTCAGCAGGTCCTAGGCAAGCCTTTTAATCCTAAAAACAACCCCGTGGGGGTGGGCAGTAGTGGGCACCACACTCCACGGCCCGGGAATCCGAGGTGTAAGTAGCAAGCTCAAGAGTGCCCTGGCAGGCCAGTACTAAAGACTCTGTGCTTCCAATGAAGGGGGCATGGATTTGATCCCTGGTTGGGGAACTAGAAGACAGAACAGTGCCCCGGCAGTGAGGGCAGCACTGGGTCAGCACCTTGGCCCATCCAGGCTCCGTACCTGCAGCTCCGCCCCGCCGACCGTGCAACCTGGGAGGCCGCGTCTTGGCTCCGAGCCCTCCCTCCTCAGGCTCCCGTGAGCCAGCGGGAACGCACAGGTAGACTCAGGACCCGCTCCTGTCTGGCTGGTCCAAGGCTCCAGCCGGACTGGGCAAGGCGGGTCCCCTTCCAGGGCAGCTAGAGCCCCTCTCTCCTTGGGTATCCACTCAGAAAGCACTTCTTTCTGGGAGCCTTGATTAACCCACCTGCTGGTCAGGCCCCTGCTTAACCGATGCATATCACCCTGTAAATACACGCTGAAGGGGCTGAGTGTTCACTGGGGCAGCCAGGCAGGCTGTGTGTGGGGGGGGGGGGAGGAGCTGTGTTTGTTGAGACAGAGGCCCGGAGAAAGAAGACAGAGGGAATCTAATTCTCCTGCATTTCACATGCGAGTTTGTCTGCCTATCGCACACGGGGCCCGGGGGTTGGGAAGCTGGGGGTTTTGCAACGCGGGTGCCATCATTCCTCCTCCTCCTGGGCCATCTTTTTGTGCCCCCCACCCCCGCCCCAGCTCTTCTCACAGGCCACAGCCCTCCTGTTTTAACATCCTGGCACGGGCTGCCCAGGGCAGGAGGCGCACCCCACCTGTGCGCCAGGGCGGGGTCCCCACACTTCAGGGCCCCTCTTGTCATCGGCCTGGGCCCTCTTGCGGCACGTGGCTTCTCAGGGCAAGGCCTCTCTCCCACCCCTTGTGCTGTGGGCTCAGAACAAAAGCTCTCTACAGTGTCCCAGAGAAAGGGGAACTCAGACCGCCCTGGGCTCTGCACTGCCTGGGCTGTGAGATGAAGGGCCACCAGGGGAGGGGATGTGGCTCAGCCTCCTACCAGGACACCCTGGTCCCCAGGGTGGAGAGAAAGGGAATGGAAAAGGCAGGGAGACAGAGGGAATAGAATCACTGCTTAATTGTAGTGTGAAGACCTGCAAGGGGAGTTGGGGGGAGGGGGGCCACAGCAGAGAGAGACAGAGAGAGGGGGAGAGAGAGAGAGGGAAGGAGGGGAGAGGCTGCGGAGGCCAAGAAACAAAAGCGGGGGAGGGGGAGGAGGTGCCTGCAGAGGGGGAGGGGACTGTGCCAATGACACCAGAAGCCCAGGGCTGTCCTATTTCCCAGGGCTTAGCATCACCCTCTCCCAGGCCAGCCCATGGGGAAAGACACAGTCTCATTCCCGGAGGCCCAGCAGGAGGCCTCCCCAGCCCAGGCAGGGCCCCAGGGCCCCCAGAGCTCTCACTGATGCTTCATCTATTGCTGTGCTAAGGTCCCTGTAAAACACTGACACAAGCTTGTCAAATGAATTAATGAGTGACTTGCTCGGTGACCCTGGACAAAGTCACCTGGTCCCCCAGGGTCTCAGTTTCCTCATCTGTAAAATGGGCACAAGTGGCTTCTTGGGAACTTGAGGGCGGGTTAATCCTTGGCTTACCTGCCTGTGTTCTGGGGTCTCCTCCCCAAGACGGGAGCCCACTTCCTCTCAGCTACACTGCTTTAAAAGCTCCTCTCATGGAGACCCCCACCTTCATGCACCAGGGGAGGGTCATGGAGCTCAGGGCCACCATTGTCCCTGGGAACCAGACAGTGGGGGAGTTGAGGCCTGGTCTTACTTGGGGCTGGCAATACAGGAGTCATTTGGAAGGAAGAACCAACAAGACTTTGTGATCATCTGGCTATTTTTGCCTCACTCTTGCCACCAGGACATCTCAAAAACCAACTGAAGACACAGGAATGCTCCGGGGCTTTTGCCCAGTCTTGGGACGTCACTCAGTGCCCTGTGATCCATTACCCTCAGGGTGATTTTTGAGGGTCTGCTCCCTGACACAGGCCCCACGAGCCCCGGGCTCCTGCTGGGGAGACAGGTTCACCCCTTTGGTACTGCAGCTGAATCACTGACTCAACCCACCGGCCAGGCGCGGGGTGCCATTCTTGGCTGTGAAGATTTCTTAGTTGTTGCTGTTGTTCACTTCCTAAGTGGTGTCCGACTCTTTGCGACCCCATGGACTGCAGCCCGACAGGCTCCCCTGTCCATGGAATTCTCCAGGCAAGAATACTGGAGTGGGTCGCCATTCCCTTCTCCAGGGGATCTTCCTGACCCACAGATGGAACCTGGGTTTCCTGCATTGGCAGGAGGGTTCTTCACCACTGCGCCACCTGGGAAGTCCGAGGACATGGTAAGAAGCATAAGTTCCCACACCAGGGGGAGCTGCTCTGAGCAAGCTCAGTCTAAAACCTGAGGCACCAGGAACTTTGGGAGATGAAGCACTGGGCTCAGGTGGGTACAGGGCCCCACAGAATAGCCGCTGGGTCCCGAGAGGCTGAACTCTGAGTGGCGGGGACAGGACCAGTGTCTGTGCCCAGGGAGGGGGATAGGGAGTGACAGGTATGAAAATGACTGTTTTTTTTTTTTTAAAAAAAAGCACCTCACGGGACTTCAACTTAGAGCAAAACCACCCTCTTTGTTTCCTCTGTTGTCCCCCTCTTAAGGGTAAACTCTGCTCACATCCCATGAAAGGAAAAGGAAGCGAAAGTAAAGGCTGGAGGTTTGTGCAAACCTCAGGGCTCCTTGCCGCAGTCTCACTTCTGTCCAGCCCACAAGGTCTCATTGGACTCTGGAGCTGACCAGGCGGCTGGGGTGGGGGTGGGGTGGCCCAGGGGGAAGTGTCCGAGGCTCTTCCTTACAGGAGTCGCTCTCTGCCTCAGCTTCCCCTTTTTCCTTGGACAGATTTGCTAAGCTCTGGCTCCAGAGGTCAGAGTGGCTGGGCCACCAACCCAACACAGGAGGGCCCGATGAGGGGAAAGGACTGGTCCAAGGTTACACAGTGAGATGCTGGTGAAGCCCAGAAGCCCATCGTCAGCCAAAATCTACCTGACCCTCTTTTAAAGCTTCCTGTACGTCTGCATCTTACACATACACACAAATATACACAGTGCTGTTTCCTACCTCAGGGCCTTTGCACAGGCTGACTCCCCTGGCAGGACTTGCTCCTTCCCTCCCACTGGGTGAATACCCGTTCCTTCTTTAGCAATCAGGCTTCCTAGGTGGCTCACTGGTTTAAAAAAAAAAAAGAAAATCCACTTGCCAATGCAAGAGGCATAAGAGACTCAAATTCAATCCCTGGGTTAGGAAGATCCCCTGGAGAAGAAAATGGCAACCCGCTCCAGTACCCTCGCCTGGAGAATTCCCTGGAAAGAGGAGCCTGGTGGGCTACAGTCTATGGGGTCACAAAGAGTCGGACACAACTGAGCAACTGAGCCCACACGGCACACACACACAGGCATGGCCTCCCAGGAGATATTCCTTTGCCTGGGGGCAAGGCGAAGGCCTCTTCCACAGCCTGGGAACAGCAGGTTAATTTTACCAGTGTCTAGGCTGGGTGCCCAGGTGTTTGGTCAAACAACAATCTGGATCTTCTGATGCTGTGATGTCATGGTTGATGTGATTAACATCTACAATCAGCTGACTTTAAGTAAGGCAGATTACCCTCCTTAACATGGGCAGCTCTCATCTAATCAGTTGAAGTTTTCAGAAAAAAAAACCTCAAAGTTTCCCCAGAGAAGAAGGGGATTGCATATCACAGAAATCCTGCTTGGGCCTCCAGCCTGCCAGCCTGCCCTGCAGATTTTGGACTTGCCAGCCTCCACAACCGCATGAGCCAATTCCTTAAAATAAATCTCTCTCTCTGTGTATATATCCTGCTGGTTCTGTTTCTCTAGAGAACGCTGATACAGTTGTAGCGATTCACAATTGTATCTGTTGATGGGCCCTCTCCCCCACCAAAGGTCCACCCCGTAGGACGGTGACTGCAGGGGACTGTCCGGAGAGAAAGACACCAGGCTCCTCTGTCCATGGGATTCTCCAGGCAAGAATACTGGAGTGAGTTGCCATTTCCTTCTCCAGGGGATCTTCCCAACCCAGGGATCAAAACTGTATCTCCTACATCTCTTGCACTGGAAGGCAGGTTCATTACTATTAGTGTGACCTGAGAAGCCCCAGAAGTGTTAGTCCACTCAGTCGTGTCCGACTCTTTGGACCCCATGGACTGTAGCCCGCCAGGCTCCTCTGTCCATGGGATTCTCCAGGCACAATCTTGGGCCCACTCTCAATTCAAACTCTTCCAAGGACAGAGGTCCTGACTTCACAGGGTCCAACTGGCACTGCCTGATGAGAGCACCGGTGCCTGTGCCAGTTAAATCAGAATCTCTGCCTCTGGGGCCTGGATATCATGTTTCTCCAAATCTTCCCAATACATTCTGATTCTCAAAATGAATTAGTAAGAGCTGATGAGCACCCACATGGCCTGGGCCTGAGGGTGAATGAAGAGTACCCTCCCATGGATGCTGTGACGCCTGCACCTGATGGGCCCTTCTTCCCCACTCTGAGGGGTCCGATGCCCAGGCCAGGACCCCCATGCAGCACACCCACGCCTACCCACCACCGCAGGCGGTTCATACAGGAGCTGAGACCACTGGTCTGCTTCTTCTCATGTCCCAGATGGACTTAGGCCATGGAGGTTCCCCTCTTGGAAGCACAGCTATGCATCAAGCCTTACACTCTCAAGCAAACTCTTCATACACAAAGGTGCATGTGAGGTGGAATAAGGCCAAAACTCAGGGGCAGTGACACGGAGCCAGCTGGAGCCAGCCCTCCGAGGAGGAGGGGGTGAGCATGTCCGGAGAAGCAAGGCCATGCACTCCTGGGGAGTCCGGGTTCCTGAAAGCTGCCAGCCCCTGCCGCCAGCCTGGGGACCCTCAGTCACCGTTCTGTCCTGAGGAAAACTGCGTGGGTTCTTGATTCTTGTAGAGAGTGCTTGTGACTCTTTGCGGCCCCATGGATGTAGCCCGCCAGGCTCCTCTGTCCATGGGAGCTTCCAGGGAAGAACACTGGAGTATTCTTCATTGCTGTGCCCTCCTCTAGGAGGTCCTCCTGACCCAGGGCTCCAATCCCTGTCTTCTGTGTCTCCTGCACTGGCAGGCAGATTCTTTACCACTGAGCCACCTGGAACCCCTTGTGGAAATGAGCCCAAAATAACAGAGCATCTAATTAACTGCCAGGAACAAACACTGAGCTGCCTATAGAGCTGCAAACAAAGCACATGGCATCCTCCTCGGGTACAGGGGTGACGTGTGCCTCTGATCGCAAGTCCCTGCGTCCCCAGAAGGCTGTGGGCGAGGGTTCCTCCGGCCTGATGCCTTGCTTGCCACAAAGAGAGAAAGCTGGGTTCTCCCGCAGCAGGAAAGTAGCCTTGCTGAAGACCCCTCATCTTCGAGGCTGGTCTTGGAATCTTCATCAGTAGGGTTGGAAGGGCCTTTGGGGACGCTTCTGTCCAATGCTGTCATTTGACAGATGTGGAAACTGAGGCCCCAAGGCTCCCGCCCCACAACGGGCACCAAACTGAGGCTCTCGATTCCCAGTGCATGTCCATCCACCCACCCATTCATCCACAGCAAACATGGCAGCCGCCCCACACACTCAGGCTCCCCCACCAGCCTGTCGGCTGCATCAAGTCCAGACACATCAGTAAAGACCTGTAAGAACTTGCTTGATTGGCCCTTGCTTACGTGGCAACTTCATAGCACTGCTTGTTCCCTTAGTCATCACCCTCCAGCCACGTGGCCCTTCCTTATTTTCTTTAACAGATTCACATGCTGTTCCCGGTGCCTTGAATGCTCTCTTGTCCCTCAGCCTCCAGCCTTCAACTCCGGCATCACTTCCTCAGGAACCTTCCCTGCCCACTCTTCCAGCCAGGTCTGGTCCCCCAAGTTCTAAGTAGTTATAAGCTTACTGCTTTTCCTTCCTGGACTTTACCACAATTTTCAACGACAGGTCTAATTGTGTAATTATTTGCTCAATGTCTGGTACCCCAGTTAGATCACAGACTATGGGAGGGCAGACAGCACGTCCGTGCGCCCATGGTGCCGTCCTCACAGAGCACACATCTAGAATGATCGCTGTGCCTTTCGAGAACATCCATTCCAAGTGGGAAGAAAAAAAAAAAAAAAGAGCCCCTTGCCGATCCCCAGGTGGACACCCCCAGGTCTGTGCTTCTTTTCCCTGAGCTCCAGGACTAGTCCCGGTTCCCAGGAGAAGGAATGGCAAGCTTCATGTTTCTGCAAGGCTCGTGTCTTTTCTCCAATTCCAGAAGCAAAAAGCAAGTCTATTCTTGAAACAAGGACACTCATCTGGACCCAAAGATCACCAGCGTAATGTAACAGGGAAAAACAAACAAAACTTGGGCTCACAAGTTCACGGACAAAGATAAGAATCACAACTGAAGGAACATCGGGAGCCTTTATTGGGCTTGACCTTTGTCAGGTCCTGTGATGAGCGCGTGCAGTTCCCAGGCTTCCAGGCAGCCCTCATGGGGAGGAGAACCATTTCCATTTTACAGTTGTGGAAACTGAGGCTTAAAGAGAGGCAGTCCCTGATGGGTAGGGCAGGGCAGACCCCAGCTGGGCCAGCCCCAGGGGCCCAGGCCCAGCTCTCTCCACCCTGCCACCTTTGGGTGGGGATGAGCTTTCTGGGTCAGCTCTTATTTCCTTTCCAACCTCGGTTTCTCCACACCGGGCCCGATTCAGACCTGGGAGCCCCTCCTGGCTTCCCTTCCTCCTCCCCAGCCTTGTCTCAGGCCCCTCCCACACTGAGCCCTCAGCCTTCTCCATCCGTCTTCCTCTCCCTCCTTCCGTTTCCGTGGCAACCCCATCCTCTGCTCTGCCACTCGGTCCTGCGTTCCCATCTCTTTCTTTCCTCTTTCATCTCTCCCCTCATTGCGGTATATAGCCCAAATCCCCCTCTGTCCTTTGCTTCTGGTCTCTAGTCCCTTTTACTCGCCTTTTTATCTCTTTCAATATTCTCTTGTCATCTCAGGGCGACATTTATTTATCTCTTGCTAAAAAGAAAGAAAGAGAGAGGGAAGAGGGGAGGGAGAGAGTGAGAAAGGGAGGGAGGAGGGAAGAAAGAAGAAAGGAGAAAAAAGAAACCCTATTTCATCAGCTCCAGCCATCTTTCTTTCCAAGGGCTAGACTCAGACAGATCCCAGAATGGACCCCCTGCTTTGCCACCATGCAGACCCTCTACTGACCTCACTAACCCCTGAAGAAAGAAACGGCAACTCACTCCAGTATTCTTGCCTGGAAAATCCCATGGACAGAGGAGCCTAGTGGGCTACAGTCCATGGGGTTGCAAAGAGTCGGACATGACTGAGCACACATGCAACCACAGGGAGGAAGTAAACACAGGTGGGGGTTGTCCAGGGGATGAGGGCTCACTGGGAGACGGGGCACCCTAGGGGGCTTGGCCCTGCTTCTCTGAGGTCAGGCTAGGGGAGGCACCAGAGGCCCCTTCAGGAGAGAACAAGGCTAGACCCAGACTCAGGGTTAAGCTGGGCCCAGCATCCCTTTGCATCCCTGTCCCAGCAGGAAATCACTGCAGTTCAGGAAAAGTGCACACACAAACTGCCCCACGTCCCACACCTCCTCCAGGCCCCACCTTGCCTCGTGCGCACGTATGCATGAGACACAGGGCCTGTCCCAGTCTGGGGCCCACAGCGATACTGCGGTACCCAGCTCCCCTCACTCCAAACACAACAGTGAGATTCACAACCACTCTTCATAATTCGTTCTTCCTCGTGATCCTAAATGGCCTCTGAGCAAAGGTGGCACCAACTGGTGGGGACTCTCTGACTCTGCAGTTTTTTTGACCATGCCAAGTGGCATGCAGGGATCGAACCTGTGCCGCCTACAGTGGAAGCACAGAATCTTAACCACTGGACCGCCAGGGAAGTCCTGTCTCCACAGCTGAAGACAGAAGTAAGGGTTGTCAGTTTTTTCCAACTTTTTAGCTGCCATTAGTTGGGCTTATACTACCTTCCAGGCACGCAATATAGCCACCCCAGGGAGACAGGCATCTTTATTTTCATTTTACAGATAAGCCAACTGAGGCTTGGGAAAGCCTGTCATTTGTCCAAGTCACCAAGCCAGTAGGAGGTGAAGGTGAGATCTGAGCAGGTTACAATCATGCCCCTTTTTCTTTTCTTCTTCCTGTGTTCCCGGGAGAGGAAGGTCATGCGACTCCCGGCCCAGACACCCCAGCCCCTGCCTTCAACACAAGAGAAACAGATTTACCACCGAAAACAAAGCAAGCCGATCACAGCCGGGCCCCAGTGTCTCAAAGTGACAGAGAAAACACGGGAGCTGGTGGAAAATGCTATCAAGTCCTCTGGGAAACCACAGCCACATGGAGAAGAAAGAGGCCCTGGACCCCTTCAGGAGTCCATGGGCAGCTTGAGCTACTGCTGAAGCTGAGCTGTGTTGTGGGCCAGGGAGGAAGTACTGGTGTCCACGAAGTCCTGGGGCTCAAAGGCCCTTCCAGAGTAGCTCCCACCTGCCCCATGCAAGCAGCTGGCAAGGCCCGGACTCAGGACGCAGCAAGGCCCAGTGATCCAGGCCTGCCAAGCCCAAGGAGGTGTCAATGACATGACCTCTCTGTTTCTCCTCTAAAAGGCAGGCTGAGCACATCAGGAAAACCAGGAGCAGGGCCCAAGGAGGAAGAGATGGGCAGCAGCAGAGGGGGAGGGGAGGCATAGAAGGACAGCCCCTCAAGGTCTCCGCAGTCAGTGGCTCAGCCTAAATAAATCTGCCTGCAATCCAGGAGACCAGAGTTCGATCACTGGGTCAGGAAGATCCCCCTGAAAAAGGGAATAGCTGCCCACTCCAGTATTCTTGCCTGGAGAATCCCATGGACACAGGAGCCTGGTGCGGTACAGTTCATAGCATCGCAGGGAGTGGACACGACTTAAGTGACTAATACACAGAGGGGAGAGGAACCCAGCTCTCGGTCTGGCAGGCCCAGCCCACACCCCCATCTCTGCCACAGATGAGCTAGGTGACCTTGGGCAAGTTCCTCAACCTCCCTGGGACTCGGTTTCCTTGTTGTAAGACAAGGAACTGTGACATGAAAAGGATCCACCACATACTGAGCCCTTCCTTCAGGCCAGGCTTTTTTGCCTGATGAGATCATGGGCAGAAAGCACGACTCCCTTTTTTCTTTTCCCTTTGGCCACACCACGCTGCATGTGGGGCCTTAGCTCCCTGGCTCTGAATTGGAAGTGTAGAGTCTTAACGAATGGAATGCCAGGGAAGTCCCAAGCGTGACGTCTTGAAACAAACCCACGTTACAGAGGAGGCAACCAAGGCATAAAGGAGTAACTCACCCAACTCACCCCATCTAGGATACACACAAGAGAAGTAAGTGAAGTTTGGGTTTCATTCTTGAGTCTAACTTAAGTGCTTTAAAATTTTTTTTTTTAATTTTGGCTGTGCTAGGTCTTAGCTGTGGCCTGTGGGATCAGCTGCTGTGTATGGGCTCTAGTTCCCTGACCAGGGATAGAACCCAGGCCCCCACATTGGGAGGGCAGAAGTCTTAGCCACTGGACCACCAGGGGAGTCCCTTAAGTGCTTTTTAAGGCAAAGGAAAGAAAGGAAATACAGGTATCCGTGGGGGATGGGCTCCAGGCCCCTGGTGGAGACCAACACATGCAAATGTTCGAGCTCCTTAAGTAAAGTGGGCAGTACAGTCAGCCGCCTGTGCTGTGTTTGATAACAAGGCTGGTGGTGCACAGTAAGGACTCGATTCCCGGGAGTTGTTGCTGCTGTTATCATTCCATTCATCATCCACGCCCTGGGCCAGGCTGGTGATGGTGGCTGGTGGGAAACACAGACCCCACTCTCGGGGACCTCACATTTTGGTTTCAGAGACAAGACAAAGAATCATGGAACAGGAGAGGAAAAAAGCACAAAAAGCATGGGGTGCCACAAAAAGACAGAGTAACTTTGCTTTTTTTTTTTTTAAAGGGTGTCAGAAAGATTCTTGCAAGTCAACGGGCACTTTGGGAGTCAACGGAGACTCCACTGGCTGTGGGGTCCGGCTTCACCCCGTTATATATTGGTTTGGGGGAGCCTCAGGCCCCTCATCTGTGACACAGGATCCTAGTTTCCACTTCCCAGAGCTGAGCCCTTCAGTCCAGTGAGCATGATCTATGGGATGCAGTACACAAGAGAGGGGCTGAGACAGTCTAGGAAGAAGAGAACCTTGCTCAGAAGCCCCCACCCACCTCCCCATCTGCTGCAGCGAGAGATGAAGGGAAGGGAAAATGGCAGAAGAGCAGCAGGCAGAGAATGTGCCGAGGGCTGAGGACGGCCGAGGAGGGTGGCCTGGCCGCGGAGCCCTCTCCTCACTCACGGCAGCCGGCGTGACTCATCCTGAGCCTCCAGCCCAGCAGCGTCCCTGGCAGCATCTGCCGATGCTGTAATCAACATTTATTTTGCAGTCACCCACACACCCAAGTCGAGTCCGGATTTATGCCAGGAGAGGAGTAAAGAATGCCTCTCTCATTCACGTAATGCCTTCATGTATCTCCGGAGGGGAGGGACAGCTGGGGAAACATTCAGCCCGAGAGTGTACACATGCATACATGAGACGCACATGGCCATCCACGCAAGCCATCGTCAGCGGCAGTACTGTGCCAGCTCGCTCCTTAGTCACCTAACCACCCGCACTGTCACATGGTGAGTCGTGGGTCAGAACCCACGTGAGGGGTGGACACCTGCAGTCCAGCCAGGAGGATGAAGGTGGGGCCGGGGGCAGCCCCTGAGACATGCAGACGTGAGATGAGAGGTTCAGGGCAGACTGCACACAGAAAGCAGGGAAAGAGGCTGGAGCCCCAGGACGGGGGTGACGCAGCCGGCCCCTGAGGGGTCTGTACTCTCCCAGGACTCATGGGGGCTGGGGAACCTCTCACCTGCAGGCTAGAGGAGAGGTAGGAGGAGGACCAGAGGGCAGAGGCCAGAAACCTCTGGGGTGGCCTGGACGGAGGGCAGTGGGGCGGGAGGGCCTTGAGGGCAGGCGGGTCCACAGACATCAGAGGAGAAGGTGGCCAGGGTGGCCGGCTCAGCCCAGAGTGCAAACCAGTTTCCTCTGATCTGGATCATAAAGGATGACACTGAGGCCCTTCAGAGCAACAGTTCCCAGGCTCTTTGGCACCAGGAACTGGTTTCGTGGAAGACAGTTTTTCCACGGACAGGAGCAGGGTGGGGTAGGGAGGGGGGCGTGGTTGGTTTCTGGACAATTCAAGTGCATCACATTTACTGTGTACTTTATTATCATCACATCAGCTCCACCTCAGACCATCAGGCATTAGATCCTGCAGGGTGAGGACCCCTGCTTTAGAAAACCTCAGACCATCAGGCATTAGATCCTGCAGGGTGAAGACCCCTGCTTTAGAAAACCTCACCTGCAGAGTGCTAAGCTGTGGACCACCTGTCCCCAGGTGCTAAAATTCAAATGCATGTGGTATGTGACGCAAAGGCCAAATGAGTTTAGTGGAGGCGACTATTATAAACCAACCAAACGTCTGGCCTTCACCACAGGTGTTTGCGGTGGACTTGAGGGTTTCCTCAGCACACCACCTGCTGTGGTGACAGCCTGTGGGGTTGAGGTTCCTCAGAGAGGGCCATGGTGAGGCCCCACGACCGAGGGTGGCAGGAGGGCCTGGAGCGAGCCAGGCCACTTCCTGGTTGTGAGCCCTTGGGGCAAGTTGCTTCATCTCTCAGACCCTCAGTTTCCTTAAGTGCAAACGGGAGGGATGGCTGCCTTTCCTACAAGATGGCTGAGATCGTGTGAGTGAAAATACCTGGCACAGGTGCTATCAGCTATGAAAGGAAATTCTTTGCTTTACCCTTGCAAGATATATAAACACACTGTGTGATTCACCCACAGCCCCCAGATATTTGATATTTTCTTGGGAGTTCAGTCATTCAGTCGTGTCCAACTCTGTGACCTCTATGCACTCTAGCCCGCCAGGCTCCTCTGTCCATGAGATTCTCCAGGCAAGAACACTGGAGTGGATTGCCATTCTCTTCTCCAGGGGATCTTCCCAGGGATCGAACCCACATCTCGTGCATTGCAGGCAGATTCTCTACCGCTGAGCCACCAGGGAAGCCCGATACTTTCTTAATATCACTAAATATATCTGCAGTAAGACCTACAAAGGAGTGGTAAGTGCATGAACATTTGGAAAAAGCAGCTACTATTTTGAGAGACAAAAAGTAACCAAATCAGGTACATGGGGAGAGATGCTGGAACTGAACCCAGCATCTTCAAGGAAGTTTCCAGCTGCAGCTTTGAGCCACACAAGAGCCCCTGGGTTGCCAGACAGGGGTGTGGTGAGGGTCTCTTGGGATGTACCATGAAGCCCTGGGGAGGTGGGAAGTCCTTTCCCGGTGCACCTGGAGAAGCCTGTGTCAGACACCAGATGTTTTCTCTTTTCTAAAATTTCACAACTCATCGGGGTGGCTCAAAAGACCAAAATTTTGGGAAATTCCCTGGCTGTCCAATGGCTAGCACTCTGTGCTTCCACTGCAAGGAGCCTGGGTTTGATTCCTGATCAGAAAACTAAGATCCCTCAAGCCGCACAGCACAGCCAAAAAAGTAAACAGATAATTTTAAAGAGAACACGCTTCTAAAAGAATGACAACACCCACCTCTCCTCTCACCAGAATGTGTGTGTAGTGTCTCTTTCTGGGACCACTGGGCACCTTCTTAGTCTCAATGCTACCAGCTGGGATGACCCACTCTCAGCAAACAGCCCCCACAGGTCACAGGGTGAAGAGGAGTGTCTAAGACCCCCAGGCTGGCCTTGATTCCTTGAAACTAAAGTGTCCAGGAAGCTTCTTGGGTGAAGACCGCGTGTATGTACACGCACATGTGTGTGGGCCAGAGCCACGGGCCACACTCCTTCCTGCATTGTGGCCAGGACTATTCAGAGTCCTGAATCAGGAACATGCGGGGCCTCCTCTGAACACCCCCAGATCTGAGTGCCAAGGTGCACGATAAAACAAGTTCTTTTGGGACCCAGAAACACAGGCCGGGCAGGGAACAAGCACATCTGCTCGTCCAGGCAGAGCCCTTGACGGTTTACAAAGCCATTTCCGGGCACAGTGCCACTGGGTCCTCCCCGCCCGGTCTGAGCAGTCGTCTGTATGGGCAGCACCTGTGTAGGCAGTGTTCTTATTCTTGTTCAACTGGTGGCATAATCCTGATGTTAGCAGACTGGCTGGCGGTCCTGAGAACTCCAGTGCCAGCCTGCGCCAAATCTAAGAGCGTTATCTGATTTAATACCGACCACAGCCTGCATAGCACAGCACGTACTCTGTGTGGGGCTTACCAGGTGGTGCCAGTGGTCAAGAATCCGCCCGCTAATGCAGGAGACACAGGAGATGCGGGTTCGATCCTTGGGTAGGGAAGATCCCCTGGAGAAGGAAATGGCAACCCACTCCAGTATTCTTGCCTGGAGAATCCCATGGACAGAGGAGCCTGGCGGGCTACAGTCCATGGGGTCGCAAAGAGCTGGATATGACTGAGTGACTAACTCTCCTCACTCTTCACTATATAGCCAATTGTGTTAGTTGGGTACCCAGACTAACTTTGTTGGACTCACGAACAAACTGGACTTAAGGAACACGCTCTCAGAACGGAACTGGTTCGCATGTAGACTTACTGTAATTTAAAGACAGGTTGAAAAGTGCTGGTTTACAGCTGAGACTCTGAAATCTGAAGGCCTGAGTTCAAATCCCACCTCTGCTTCCTCCCATCCCCTTGACTCTTTCTCCTAAGGTGGGGCTGGGTGCCGACAGGACCTGCCCTCAGAAATGAAAACATGTAAAGTGTGAACCCAGCGGCCTGTTTGCTACTATTATTAGCATCCGGGAATTGGCCTGGGGCCACAAAGCGACTTCCTAGAAGAGCCAGCTCCTTGTGCCAGGTCTTGAAGGGCTGACTGACCATTGGGCCCTCTGCCACCCTGGAACAAGGGGTGGCTGGGGGCCCCCGGAAACCTGTCTGTCTCTTAAGCCTGATCACCTTCTTGCCTCTGCCAGGAGCGAGCTGCCTTCCCGGGCTCCCCTTTCATCTCCAGGCCAGGTGCTGTGGGAGCCTTAATGGGGTGTAAGGAGATGTTCTTGCTCAAACTGGAAAAACCCGATGGGCAGCCAGACTCGCCCTGGCAGGTGTGGGTTTGGCAGTGGGTAGTCTTCAGAGGTGGGCGGGGCCAGGCGGGCGGTGGTACCCTTTGTGGCCTGGCCCCAGGATCTCGGCTCTGGGAGACGCTGCAAGAGATGCTGTCTGCTGGCTGGGTACCTCCACCCCTTCACTGGAGCACAAACCTACTGTCCCCGGAGGCAGGGTCTGCCACCCCCACCCACAGCTCCCCTGTCTCAGTCACCCAGACTTAGAGGCAGGACACAGCCCAGCCCTTCGGAGCCCCAGGCTGTCCTCCTCCTGAGGGTATGTCGCCCACTGAACTTGCACACAGTAGGTGCTTCACCTGTGTAAGATTTCCTGGATAAATCATCCTTCGGGGGCATTCAGATCCACTTCTCTGATGTTCCTCCTCCAGTGAGCCTGCTCGCTGTCCCGCCCTGCTCAGGCCACCGCTGTGCCTGGTGGGACTGGCTTGTCCTTCCACCTTCCTCCACGGACACGGCTGGGTCCCTGCCCTGACCGGCAGCGGCGGCTCCAGCCAGTGGTGCTGCCCTTGAGTCTCTGTCTCCTCCTCCCTAGAGATGCCAGGCTCTGGCCTTGGCCTCTGCTTTCTCATCCTGCAGGGGGTTCCCTGAGAGAAACCCTCTTCCATGTGCTTCAAAACTCCATCAGGCCCTGCAGCGCTCCGGAGCTGTCAGGCCTTCCATCAGTCACACCTGTCTAAGCCCCAAGGCTTGCTCAGCTGCCTGGAGCAGTCCGCTGGGCCAGACCCCTCCTTTCTGCCGTTCCAGGTTTCCAGCCTCCTTTGCAGGACTCCAGGGCCAGCTGAGGCAGGCCTGCCGACCCTGAGGCCAGGACCACCCGGGGCCAAGCCAGAAAACCCCGTGATGCCTGCGATCACTCGGCCTTTCCTCTCGCGCTCAGCCCTGGCCCAGGTTCCCATGGCCTCCCCGAGCCCTCCCCCAGCCAGGGGGGCCAGGCTCCCACAGAGAAGGGAGGTCTAGGGGCTCTGCGCCCAGCTCAGGTCCTTCTCTCCGCACACATTAAGGCCCACTCTGGGGCCAGGCAGAAAGGGAGACCATCCCCAGGGCTGTGTCTGCATCCTGGTGACCAATTCAGGGTTTCTCAGCGAGAACCGCCTGACCTGTGATGAATAGCTCCCTCTTGTCTGACAGAGACCCTTCCCTCTCAGAACACCCTTCCCTCGCAAAGCGAGACCCCAGAGGGAGCCGGTGTCCTGCGTGGTGGTTCTTTTTCACACATCTAGAGCACACGGGGCGGGGGGTGGTGGCGGCGCTGGTGTGATTAAAACCTCCACACTCTCCCTTCCTCAAATAAACCGACTTCTCTGCTCATCCCGGTCCTTGAAAACAGAAGCACTATTCAAAAATAAAAAGGAAAAAAGAATTTAAAAAAAAGGGGGGGGGGAGCAAAAAAGAAAAAAAGAAAAGGAACTGAATAGAAGAAGAAGAAAAGGGATAAAAAAAGAGAAGGAGAAGCAGGCGGTCCCCGAGGGAGCGGGTGAGTGCTGAGAATGAAAGGCAGGAAAGTGGAGGGAAGGAAAGCAGAGATACAAAGGGGGAGAGAAAGACAGAAGCTTTGAAAGAAAGAATGTTCCAGCGTGAATGCCGCGTGCAGGGGAGAAGGGGGCGCTTGAAAAGGAACAGCCCCGATGCGGTGACCCCTCATTCACAGAAGGTGCCAATCACCGGGACAATGCAGACCCTTTCTTCTTTCTCTTTCTCTCCTTTCCGGGAGAGAGGGAGGGGCTGGGAACCGCAAGTTAATTCCTAAAAGTAACAAAAAAATAAATGCAGTTTTCCTGGAGAAGCATCAAAGGGTTGCTTTAAATGCTTCCCCCCAAAACTCACTATACCCACAAGAGAAGTGCTTCTTCTCAGGGAAGCAGGAGGCACAGGCCAGCAGCCATCAGCTTTATTTCAGGGTCAGCTTCCTCTGCCCCAGCCCCGGGTGAGCCCAGGCCGGGAGAGCCCTGGGCCAGGACGCTGTGAGTGAGGCCCGGCCTCTGCGGTTCTTGGCCCTCTGGGTTTTCCTGTTTGGGTCTGAGAGTTGAGAGCCCAGGTAGGAGGACCAAGGAGGAGGGTCTGAGCAAGGCGGCTGTTCTGGCTGGAGGCCAGCCTGGGGCCTGAGTCTGCTCAGGAGGGGCTGGGTACCAGTGAGGGGGGACACTTTGAAAGGGCCCTGGGATGGGGTATCCTCTCCTGGGGCTGCCTCAAGGAAGTGGCTGCCTGCTCAGGAGGGTGAAAGGGTGGCGGCTTCTCCCTTTTCACTGGCTGCCAGCTGTTGGATCAGTGTCCTTCCAAGGGTGGGGCCCTGTGGACATCACAGATCAGCAACTTCCTTGGGCTGGCCGAGACCCAGGACTAAGAGCCAAGTAGGCGCCCCGGACAATCCCAAGTCCCCCTTTCGAAACAGGCCTGGAGGTGGGCTCTGTCCTTGCTTCCTTTCTGCAGACAGACAGCAGCTATGACGGGGTGTCTACTGTGTGTGGGACTCATGCTGAGCTCTGGGGAGAATGCGGTGCACGGGACAGTCCCTGCCCGCACTCGGCCCTCAGTCTAGTGACCAAACATCTCCCTGAAGGTCCCCCTGAGAGGGTGGGGCAGGTGAGTATCCCTGGCCCCCCTCTTCGTCTTCCCTTCTCTGGCTCTTCCTGTTTCTCAATACTCAGTGAGTCACGGTGAAACCTGAAATGGGGTCACCTTTATGCAGAGGCTTCTTTTTCCTTCTGATCATCCAGACGCTGGATAATGAGAAATGCCTGGGAGCAGAGAGGCTGAGTGGAGGAAGACTGATTGGTTTATTGATTGATTGAGCGAGCCTCAACCTCACTCATCTATGGAGCCATCAGTCTGTGCAGAGCTGGGTGGCAGGGGCTGGGATCACAAAGTGACGAGGACCAATACAAGGCCCCGAGATGCTTGAGGCCCATCTGGGGGGGAGGGGCGGGGGAGGGGCTGGGATGCAGCACAGACCCAGGAATGAAAACCCTGCCTTTGCTAGCTTCACCTGGGAAAGACTGTTGCTCAGTCTGAACAGGCCCAGAAGGGCCTCCGAACCTGAGGAAGGAAGCTGAGAGAAGGGGCACGTGGAAAATGCCAGGGAGCACAGGGCGAAAAACACCGCTGAACTACCCGGACTGTATCATCACACTGGCAAACCCAGCACATGCGAAGTCCAGTGAGTATTTATTGAGCACCTATGTGCCCCCAGCCCCTGGGCATTCGTAGGGAGACCACAGTGAACTGGACTCACTCTGCCCTTGGGAACTCCCAGGGTGGGAGGAGTGACAGGCAAGAAAACAGGCGATTGAGTTCAGCGCACTAAGATCTGGGTGAGGGCGAGAACAAGGGATCACGGTGGGGGTGGGGGGCGCCCAGAGGAGGGGCAGCCTTGGTGAGGTAGGGGGTGTCCGGAAAGCCTTTTCAGAGGAGGTTGGCACAGTCACTATAATAGATTAAAATGAACTAAATTTTCATTTGCTTTCAAGAAACTTTAAAGAAGTTTACAGGTGAGATAGCCCAGTGTCCTGGAGAAGGCAATGGCACCCCACTCCAGTACTCTTGCCTGGAAAATCCCATGGACGGAGGGGCCTGGTAGGCTGCAGTCCATGGGGTCGCTGAGTGTCGGACACAACTGAGCGACTTCACTTTCACTTTTCACTTTCATGCATTGGAGAAGGAAATGGCAACCCACTCCAGTATTCTTGCCTGGAGAATCCCAGGGATGGGGGAGCCTGGTGGGCTGCCGTCTATGGGGTCACACAGAGTTGGACATGACTGAAGCGACTTAGCAGCAGCAGCAGCAGCCCAGTGTCCAGAAAACAAAAAAGGAACCTATTAATGACTAATAGATAAAGTGTATGTGATAGAGGGACTTTCCTGGTGTCCCGTAGCGAAGACTCTGGGCTGCCAATGCCAGGGATGAGGGTTTGATTCCTGGTCAGGGAACTAAGATCCTGCATGCTGTACAGTGGGGCCAAAAAAAAAAAAATCTAATAGAGGTTTTCTTGACCTTTTGGTGTACTGAGAAGAATCAGAGCTAGACAGAGAAAAACCAAGCAGGTGAAGACAATAATGAATTCTTTTTAAAGAAGTAATAGGTCAGTGCTAAGCTCAGCAGAGAATGGTATATATTGTGAATTTAACCTCGAATTGTGATAGAATGATATTAACAGGAAAGGCAGTGACATGGAGGCAATAGGTAACATCCAAAATTGGTAAATTGAGAAGTAGTGGGATAAATGTACTTTTTTCAGAGTATGGAGGTGAATATCAGAAAGGAGAAGCGAAAGGAATTGAGAATAGTGAACCAGTCTGGAGGGCTGGAGTGAGGGCAGCGAGATGGGCCGGGGTGGCGGCTGCTTCATCTGTGTTAAGCCTTTCAGTACTGTTTGACATTAAAAAAAAAAAGATGCATATGCATTACTCTGATAAAGACAAATTAAATGCAAGCAAACAAGCAAAACAAGGGTTGGCCAAGGAGTCACTGTGAAGTCAAACTGGGATCCCTCTAAGGTCCTTGGAGGACTGGGCCAAGCAACAGAAAGGGCACTGTCCTTAAACGCTTATGAGGATAGAAATTTATTTGAGAAAGAACAGAATTCAGTGGGCTCCTGCCCAAGATAACACAATTAGCGGGAACAAGACGGAGGGAAAAACCTTAGGGAAAGAACATGCACAATACTGGCACGTGGCTTTAACAACAAGACCCCAGAGCTAGGGACCCTTCCCCAGGAGACCCAGAGACCAGGGTGCTGTTACTAGCGCCCTCGTGCACGGGCCCAGATCCCCAGGAACACCGGGGTACATTCATACAGCCGAGTTGGGCCAAGGCAGCATGATCTACCTGCAGGGAGTGGGGTGGTCAGAGCGCACCAGCCTGAGCCCGGGGATCCTTCACCCCGCTCCAGCCCCTGCTGACCCTCGGTATCATGGGCACCCCACCCAGGGCACCCTCAAGCTCCGGCACTCACACATGTGCTCACTGTTCTCACCAGTCACTCCTGCCATCTTATGGTCTTTTCTAGGCCTTTTAAACTGGAAACGTGTGGAACTTGCCTGATGGTCCATGGCCCAAGACACCACGCTCCCAATGCAGTGAGCCTAGGTTCGATGTCTGGTTAGGGAACTGGATCCCACATGCCCCAAATAAGACATGGTGCAGCCAAACAAACAAATAACTTGAAACATGGAACAGCAACACCCCACTTGCCCAGGTCTCCTCTTTGGTAAGCACAAATTCCCCCAAGAACAGAGAGTGTAAGGTATTGTTCCCAAAGCACAGGAAATCTATTAATACAAGTAAGCCTGAAGTGGGCACCTCCAAGAGGGGCCTTCAGTGTCACAGTCACCCCTCGAGGGGACAGAACCCCTCGCTCACAGCCTCTGGACCCAGTCCTAAAAAGCCTCTTTCTCTGGCTTCCCAGACCACAGCAGATGCAAGCTGCAAATTAGGAGGAGCGAGGCAGTGTGAGGGGTGCTCCGGTGAGGCTGTGTGGGCTGACAGCGAGGGTGCAGGATAAAAATTTTACCAAATGAGACTCCCCTGGTGGTCCAGTGGCTAAGACACCATGCCCCCAATGCAGGGGGCCCAGGTTCCATCCCTGGGCAAGGAACTAGATCCACATGCCATAGCTAAGAGTGCCCATGCCTCGACTAAAGATCCTGTGTGCCGCAACTAAGACCCGGCACAACCATATAATAAATAAAAATATATATTAAAAAATGATGACCAAATGGCAGCCTGGGACTGTTCAGGGTAGGGCAAGCAACTACAATACCTGAGAGCACTGTTCAGTCACTAGATTCAGATCCATGACTCGGAGTCAAGATAGGTGAGAGCGTATCCGAGTATATACCACAGTCTCTGTCTAGCCCTGTTGGGTCCAGGCTTGAGGCTCAGGGGCACTACCGTGTAACTTGCCCAGTCCTAGGGCAGACACGACAAAGGCATCAACTCTGCCCAGTCTCCCAGCTGCCACTGCGGCCGTGGGTCAGCAGGGCTGGGCTCTGGGCCACTTCGGCCCATGCCATGCTCCTGGGTACAGACTCAGCCTCTCAGAATCCCACCCGCTAAATGAGAACACCTTGCCCAATCAGGCTAGGCTTGCTGTGAATCAAGTGAACCATTCTTTCTTTAAAGAAAGTCAAAAGTCAGCTGAGGCATTTTACAAATGTAATGTTACTAGAGCCACCTCTTTTTGTGGGTGGCTGGACAGGACATCTCATGACTCACACAGGCATAGGGAACAAAGGAGTTACCCCAACTCTACCTTCTGCCTTGGGCTTCCCTGGTGACTCAGACAGTAAAGAATCCATCTGCAATGCAGAAGACCCGAGTTTGATCCCTGCGTGGGGAACATCCCCTGGAGAAGGGAATGGCTACCCACTCCAGTATTCTTGCCTGGAGAATCCCATGGACAGAGGAGCCTGGTGGGCTACAGTCCATGGGACCACAAACAGCTGGACACGACTGAGCGACTAACACTTTCACTACCTTCTGCCTTAGGACTTTTTAGACACAGCGAAGCAAGTATCAGGCAAGTTTCAAAACCATGCAAACTTGTACTCGAATGTTCTCAATCAGATAAAGCCAGAATCCACTCTACAAGGCCTGCCTGGACCGTTCAAAGCCAGTGTCACACATTCACACACACAAAAGAGGGAAATTATTTCAGATAAAAAGAAGCTAAGAATATATAACAACCAAATGCCACACACGAACCTTTTTGGATCAAGACAAGAACCTAAAAAACTGTTTTGGAGGACAACTGGGAAAATTTGCATAGGACTGTTTATTAGATATTATTGACTAATTGTAGTTTTTTAGGCATGATGGTACTGTACTTATGTAGAGGAAACCCTTGTCCCTACTAAAGACACCTGGTGAAGTATCTTTTCAAGGGTGAACCAGCATGTTGCCTAAAACTCACTTTCAAAGGATTCAGCAGAGCCATTTGAAAGAGAGTGAGATAAAAGATAAAACAAATGTGGCAGAATGGTAATGATCGTGACTCCAGAAGAAGGTTCTTAGCTTTCCTGTTAGGTTTGACATTTTCAAAATAAAAAGTGGTGAGGATACAGACGACACAGGCGAGTTATCACCTGTTCTTTGCATTTGTTGGGCTGATGTTGGTTTGTTACCCAACCTGCCCAGTGAAGAAAGTGATGTGCTTGTGATGAAGAGATAGGCCACTGGGACTTTCTGGTTGGTCCAGTGGCTAAGACTCTGACCTCCCAATGCAGGGGGCCCAGGTTCGATCCCTGGTCAGGGAACTAGATCCCACATGCCATAACTAAGAGCCTGCAGAGCCAAATTAATAATTTTTTTTTTTTTTTTTTTTTAGAGATGGACCACTGCAGTGCATCCCAATCTGTTCACGGAGGAAATAATGCTGGGACTGTACACGGGGGTACTCAGCCCCGCCCTACCTAGCTGCCTGTGAGCCGAGGCAGAGCTTAGTGGCTCCAGCACTCAGCCCAGCGTGTTGGCAGGCAAGCCAGGCCTGCGGTCCAGGCCTGCGGTCAAGGAGGGTGGAAACTTTCAGGTCCTACCTGTTTCTCTGTCTCCTCATTGAATTCTGCCCTGGCAGAAGAGGGGGACCTTTCCCCCTCAAACCTATCTCCCTTACAGGTCTGGAAACACAACATCCAGATTTGAATTCCTTATGCCTGGACCCATCACTCCCCAGGTCCCCAGTTCTTTGGGGGCTGAAGCTCTGCCCTCCTCCTCTTTAAGCACAGATCCCTCACTTGCAGGTCAGAGAAGGGACTTCCCTGGCTGCCCCGTGGTTAGGATTTTGCTTTCCAATGCAGCGGGTGTGGGTTTGATCCCTGGTCGGGGAGCAGGGATCCCACACTCCCCCAAGGCCAAAAAATCCAAAACATAAAACAGAAGCAATATTCTAACACATTCAATAAAGACTTAAAAAAA
This sequence comes from Bos javanicus, assembly GCF_032452875.1. NCBI lineage: Eukaryota > Metazoa > Chordata > Mammalia > Artiodactyla > Bovidae > Bos > Bos javanicus. Next base: position 21,012,770 of record NC_083888.1, on the reverse strand, counting down.
AAAAAGGTCCACATTAAAAAAAAAAAAATCTGAAGGTCAGAGAAAAGGATGTAAATTGTGGGGATTATGAATGCCAGTGTCAGTCAGGACCACGGCACACCTGTTAGGGATCATTTTGAGTGTCATGTTCTAGTCAGCTCTCACCTAGCCGGGGGGTGGGGGGTGCAGAGGTCTGAAACCCCAGGCTCTGCTACCCAGAGGCGGTCCTTGCTGGTGATGGGGCCTGGTTTCCCCTTCTGAAGAAGGTCCCTTCTAGGGCTCCAAGTCTGCTTGTGCTAGTTGCTCCTCGTGTCCGATTCTTTTGCGAACCCAAGGACTGTAGCCCATCAAGCCCCACTACCCATGGGATTCTCCAGGAAAGAATACTGGAGTGGGTTGCCATCCCCTTCTTCAGGGGATCTTCCCGATTCAGGGATGGAACCTGCGTCTCCTGCAATGTGGGCAGATTCTCTACCGTCTGAGCCACTGCAGTCTGCTTAGAGCTTCCCAGTTCATCCTGGTCCAGGACTCAGAGCTGAGTGAGCAAGACAGGCCTTTCCATCCACGGAGAAAAGTCCTAGAGCATTCCTGTCCTGGCACGTCTGCCTACTGGCTCCGGCCACCTTCCCAAAGTGTTCATCAAGTGCAGCGTTGGTGGTATAGCAATGAACGTAGCTGCCTCCCAAAGTGTTCTAAGAGATTCTTGGACCTGTGGCCTAGGGGAGCAAACGCAAATCCCAGGATAGTCCACCCCCAGAGACTCTGGTGATTTTTAAAAGCCCCTCCAATGGTCCAAATGTGAGCCAGGTGGAGTCCATCTCCCAGGCACAAGGTCCTTGGAGCTGAGGCAGACTTCTAGTTCAGCCCCGCAGCCTCTCCTCCCCAGCCTCTCCCGAAGCCCACCTTCGGAAGCCTGCCTGGGAACCAACCCTCTCCTTCCCTGCGCCTTCCCAGACCTCTCGCATTATTCAAGATACTTGTACCTCAAGTATCTCTTCAGAACCCCGGGGCTGCCTGCCTCTCAGGAGGGCAAGGCCGGGGAAGGCCACATGCAGGGCTGGGTGCCTTTCAGAGGCAGTGGGAAACTTGAGGAGGCTTTTAGGAGAGGACACATGAGCCAACGGCTGCTTTGAAGATTGTCTGGTTACTGTGTAGAGAGGGTAAGGGAGGCCAGGACAGGGTCCCACCAGGCTTATCCATTTAACCCCTTGCACTCCGGCCTCCTGCACCTCACCCTCACCCCAACCCCTGCACTGGGGGCTCCAGGCCCTCGTGGAAGCTGCAGCCTTGGGAGCCACCGTCAGGTCCATCCCCAGGGCTCAGTGGTGTCACAGGGGAGAAAGGGACGGGTTTTCTTTCCACTGTGGCCGGCAGCACTGACAGCTGAACGTGCAGCGGAGGCGGTGAGTGCCGAATGCTAACAATGAGAATTCATTCCAGGCTCCCAGTGGGCAGAGACCATCTGGACCCCACCAGAGGCCACTGGCGGGACATCCCCCGTCCCTCTGTAGGGGGCAGGTGCTCGCCTGGGCCGAGAGAGGCTTCGGAAATCCGAAGGGGCACCCTTCCTTTGCCCTTCAAAGGGACGTGGAAATCAAACAGCACCAAATGAATGGGTGGAAAATGTTACACAGCAAACACGGGAAGGGTTTTGCCCCCAGATAAAAGGGATGGAAAGAGGAAGAGAGAAATGGAGGTGGAGGGAGGAAGGTAGGGCAGCAAGAATGGAGGGGAGGGGAGGGGAGGAAAGAAGGAGCGGGGGAGGGCCTCAGAGCTTTCTCAGGTTACAGAGAAACAGAGGGAGGGACAGAAAGGAGAAGCTGAGGTGGGAATTGCTCCAGCCCTAGAGGAGCTGCCCCTGGGGCAAAGTGGAGACAGTGCCTCTCAAAACCCACAGCTGGAATAAAAAAAAACCCACACAAAAAAAACCCACAGCTGGGTTTGGGCAGAAAGCCCCTCGTCTAATGAAGAGAAGCCCACTGCTGCCACACTTGAGGCCTCAGTCACAGGTTTACAAAGCTGCTGGGACTTCCCTGCAGCCCTGGGTGGTCCCGTGGCTGAGATTCTGCACTCCCACTGCAGGGGGCACCGGTTCCATCCCCGGTCAGGGAACTAGAGCCCAAACACCATAACTAAAGATCCCACATGCTGAGACCCATCGCAGCCAAATACATACATAAAATATTTAGAGGGGAAAAAAAAAAAAAAACCAGTTCACAAGACTGGGCAATGTGGACCTCAGGACGCTGTCCCTTGGGGCCCTGGGAATCGTGCTTGGCCGCAGCCATCTAGGAATTCACACTAATTTGCAAACAAAGGGGCCCTCACTTCCAGGTTGTACCAGGGCCCGCACACATTGTGTGGTCGGTGCTAGCTGTTCTTTCCAGAGGACGTTTTGCTAGAAAGGCAGAATCAGGAAGGCAGGGGCCGGCTCTGACTGCTGCTCCCTGTTTGCTAACCAAACACGTGGCCGGCGTGTTGACTTAGCCACAGAGTGGGAGTAAGCACAGGGCTCCCTGCCTCCCCCTCCAAAGAGCCAGCCTCAGATGACACGTGTGTGGAACTGTGCCCCTGCATGTGCTGTACATGTCATTGTTCCAGAGGCGGTCAGAGCCTGCCGTACTCCAGGCACCAAGTGCTCCTGACCTTTCCAGCCCTTCGTGCGGAAAGCATGGCCGGCCTGACGAAACCCGCCCAGTCCCGAGAGACCTGCCTTCCGCTGGTGGCCGATGAGGCTTCAGAACCCACATTCTCAATCACCCACATCCTTCACTGTGTGGAGTGGAGACGCCATCCAGGATGTTTTAGGACCAAGACTACACCTCGAGATGTGGCTCCCACAGTGCTCGTGAGGTCACCAGGTCTCCAAGTGATAGGCTGAGGCAGACCCAGCCTAACCCAGGCTCCCTCCCCTACGAGTGCCCCCCCCCCAAGATGCAGGCTAGGGACCCTCAAATCCCAATACAATACGGGCCTCTCCCCCTGCCAGCACCTCCCTTCTGAAGACAACAGGCAGAGGCCCTGCAGACTACCCTTCCACCGGCAGGGAAATCTTGGGGTACACTGCTCTTGCCTGGGGTCCTTTCCAAGATCCCTGACAACAGGCCTCCTCCTCTGAAGGGGCAGAGGACCCTAAAAGCATAATTTCCCAGGGCTTGCAGTCAGATCATTGTACTTCTCAAGCCCAACTTAATGGGTAACATGGAAGACACCTGAGTCCCCACAGATGCCAGGTGCGCCGAGGATCACACCTGAGACAGCTGGGTCCTGGCACCCCGCCCACAGCAAGAACAAAGCCAGGCTCAGCGGACAGCATCGTGTTTGGGCCAAGGGCAGGCAGGCGGCTCAGAAGGGGCCATCCAGAGTAAGCAGAGGAAGCAGGAGGCCAGGCCTGCGAGGGAGCACCCGCCAGGAACTGAATTAATCAGCAGGAAACTGATGGCTGTTTCCTGACAACTCCACTCCACCACCACCACCACCACGAGCACAGAACACACACACACACGCACAGGAATTCGGAAACAGGGAGGGCAGCTGGCAACTTCCTCGAGACCCACAATGCAACCACTTTTTCAAATACCTAGACAAAACAACATGGAGCACCCACCCTCTCCCCAGTTGTAGAGGGTGCGAGGAGCCCCTCCTGCATGTTATTTCTATCTTGCATGAAAACCTTTCCAAGAGGGGCTGTCATTCCCCGTTTTCTAAACTCCGAGTTGCGAAGCAAAGTGAGAGGACCTAGGTCACAGCTAACAGTGCTCGAGTTTTCAAGGCTAGGCCTGGCAGGACGACAAAGGCCAGTTCTTAAACCATCTCACTCCACCCTGGACCAACAGATCTCTCCCACAGACTCCAAGACCAGGGCTTAAAGGAATCCTACGGGGACTTCCCTGGTGGTCCAGAGGCTAAGACTCCAAGCTCCCAACGCAGGGGGCCTGGGTTGGATCCCTGGTCAGGGAACTAGACCAGACATGGTGCAACTAGATTCCACGTGCTGCAATGAAGACTGAAGATCCTGTGAGCCGCAACTAAGACCTAGTGCAGTCAAACAAATATTAAATGAAAACTAAAGGAATCCTACGGCATGAGAAGGGGGCTCAAAAGTGAGGAACCAGCTAGTGTGGCAGTGGACGCCCTTCTGCATGAACTGACCCATTGACATTCGGAGAGTGGGGCGAGCGGTCTTCCACTTCTCCCGACTCTCTTGCTTTCCACTTCTTCAGCTTAAGAGTACACTTTTAAACATACCAGTATGGATGGAGGAGCCTGGCAGGCTATAGTCCATGGGGTTGTAAAGAGTCGGACACAACTGAGTGACTGAGCATATACATGCATGTGTTTCTCAAACTTCCTGCAGTTGAAGAGCTGTTTTATTTGAATCCCTGGAAGAATTAACACTAACAAGCAGCTCCTGGTCCCAACACCTGTCACATGAAGTCAGCGATGCCCATCTCGGTCCACTCTGATCAAGATGCAGCTGTCAATCATCCACTTGGATGTCGTCGTGGCAACGTGAAACTATGTAAGTTTCTCAGCCTCATTTTCAATATTTCTTGGCTGGGTAACGCTGTGCAGACCAGCAATGGTCCATGGCCAGGCCTTTTACGTGGCGCTGGCCTCAGAATGCATGAGAATGTTTATAAATTCAAGAATTTTAAATGCAGAGGGATATCTTTCTTCTTAGGTGAAAATTCTACTCACAGGTAATAGAGCCTCAAATCTGCCCTTAATATTTCAAACGTGTTTGTAGTCACCACTGTTTGGGGGCAGTTGATTTTCCAGTCATCTCTCCTGCCTCTCCTCTCTCTTAAAAACAGAAAATAATACATTAAAGTTTCTTAAGCATTCTTGGAATTTACACTCAGCAACACATGACCCACTGAGCTCCATGAAGGTGAGGCGTGAAGAGAATGTTCTGTCAATGAGAAATTCATAAGTGCTCAGAACAGAGCACAAAATTTGCAGTTCTTAGGCAGGGTTACAGCGCCATTGGATTCCTGCAGATGAAAAGAGGCTTGGGTTTAGATCAGCCCAAGCATCTCTGTAGGTTAAATCTCAGAAGAGAAAGGCTGCTGCAGTAGTTCAAAGTTGGCCCACGTTGGCCGTAACAAGACTGGTAACTGGGAACGACCCGAAGGCATTGTAAGATACAGACTTTTGAGTCCCGCCCAGATCCTGCAGGCTTGGGGCTGGACACAGGGAACTGCATTTTATTTTTTAATAATTATTTGTTTGGCTGTGCTGGGTCTTAACTGCAACATGTGAGATCTCTTAGTTGCAGCATGTGGAATCTAGTGCCCTGACCGGGGATCAAACCCAGGCCCCCTGCTTTGGGAGTGTGGAGTCTTAGCCACAGGACTACCAAGGAAGTCCCCAGGGAACTGCATTTTGACCAGTTTCCTCCAGCAGGGAATCACAAATGGTGTGGCCACTGAACCTGCCCTTCTGCGAAAGAACCAGGAGTGACCAGTGGCTCAGAAGATTTGGTCTTGGTAAAGTAAAACGGGTCCAAATAAAACCAACTGGGTTTATTGCACTGGAGCGAGTGCTAGCACTACAAAGCCCTGGCATAGAGAGACCCGTGGAATAAATCCACCTGCTTGTTTACTGAAGGTGGTCTCATATTCTCCACTTAGCTGGGCCCAACACCTAGCAGTCTCAACTAGTGTCAGCTGTCGTCCACAGCCCAGGAAATCAAAGCTCAGAAGGCTTGTCATTTGCCGAAAGCCAAGTTCTTAGAAAAACCAAGACTTGCCCCAGGGCTCATGCCTCTTTTCCTCTGTGCCTCAAGTTTCCTCATCCATACAATGGGGATAATACTTGCCAATTCTCAGGGTGGTTGTGAAAATTAAATGAGGGAATGTCTTTGTAAGTGCACTTGGCCTGGTCTCTAGTAAACAATAATAGCTGTTCAGATAATCATGATCAATTTTGAAAGTATGAGATGACATAAAATCTGTTTCCATTGCTGGAATTTGCTTATCCCAGATGGTTCTTGTTAGCACTAAATACCGTGGAGATGCTGATTGGCCAGAACTGTCCTTGCACCTTGGTGGAGACTTTCCATTTGGGCCAGGAGGGCCAAGCACCCTGCAAATACCCCACCCTGGACACACACCTGGCCTGCACTTGTTCTTGGGGAGACCAGCTGGCTGGCGGAAGTTCCCTGCAAACATGTTCCTAGGCTGAGCCCCTCTGAGAGGTTTCACAGTGGGGACCCATCCAGAACATTTATTATGTCCATAATATGCCAGGCATGGGGCTGGGCACTGGAAAATAAAGGAACTGCAATAAATGAAGCAGAGTCTTCCCCTGCCATAAGCTTACAAAACTTTCAAGTGGGAATAAATTGGTTTTGATTAAAATTTTCCATTATAAAATTCATAAAACCGCCCCCTGCAAAGAGTTATGGAAATGAACAAAAAATTAATACTCCTCATCCTAACTCAAGCATGTCTTGTGTTATTTCTTTCTGGTCCTCTTCAAACATATGGTTTTCGCACGGTTCTAATCATGGAGTGTATAAGCCTGGTGTCCTGCTTATTTTCCCCGGATTGGACACTAGCAAGTTTCCATGTTGCGTGTTCAGAACCAATGATCCATATTCATAAACACAGAACATTTGCAAGAGTGCACAGATCACCGCTTGCCTGCCCATTCTCACAGTGAAGGACATTCAGGGTGTTTCCAACTTGTCCACCCTGCCCACTAAACACCTTCATGCATTCATGCAGAAAGACAGAGGGAAGCGGCAACTGGTGTGTAACGCGATGGTGGCAGACAGGCCTGGGTCGAATACTGCCATAGAATGAACTCGGGCAAGTTACTGAACTAACCTCTTTGAACTTCAATTTCCCCCCAGATGGGCATAACACTTCCATCACACAGTTGTGAAGAGGATTTAACAGGAGACCATCAGTAGAACAACTTGCAACGAGCCTGATGCTCAATAATTATGTGCCTTCTCTTTTCTTAAACATCACAAGGTCCTGACTGACTCCTTGGTGCCTTCTCAAGGACCGGGGCAATCAGCAGACACCCTCAGAGCACAGAGTGCCAACTTCCCCCACCCTCCACACAGATCGCTAAATCCTGGGAGATGAAGCATGTGCAAGCTGAGGTATCCAGGAGGGAAGTGATAAGTGCTCTGCAACTTACTTAAAAAATGGTTCACGGGTTAAAAAAAAACATATACATGTACAGATGAAGCAAATATGCCAAATGTTCACATCTGTTACATCCAGTCTTGGGTGTATGAGTATTTCCTGTACTATTCTTTCAACTTTTCTATGTATTTGAGATTTTTCATAATAAAACCTTGGGGGAAAACCTCTTACTAATTCAAAAGGTTTAAAAAATGGTATCATGCTTTAAAAACTTGCATTATATCCATTTATTTGTTCAACAAATATTAATTCAATAGTTAACAAATATTAATTCAATACAGTGTCTGTCATGCGGTGAGTTGATCCAACCTCATAGAACATACCATCTGGCATTTCTTTGGGTTGGGTTTTTATTTGCTAATTATATATAGTTTGTTCACTTTGTCTTTTAGTTTAAATCTTGATTTTTAAAACCGGTATGTATAGGTTCTTGGTGGAATTAAAATATTAACCCCTTAAGTGTCTTAGGAGACGATCTTTTCCCCCTAGCTCTCAAGTGTTTTGTAGAGTTGACACAGCAGCTACAATTTGTAAAATGTAGTCAAATCTGTTGAATTTTTTTGATGACCATTTTTATTTCTAAACTTTGGAAATCAAATTCCAGACCAAGATTTGGTATAAATTGTACACACTGCTATGTTTACTCTTTATATTTGTTTCAGTATTATCGTGGTGATTAGCATTTTAAAAGCCATTATATTAATCAGTGATGGTGATGGCAGGCCCTTGTTACTAGTTTTAACAGGAATGCCTCTAGTGTTTCTCAGTTAATTATAACTTTGGCTACCGGTTTGAAATAGATATCCTTAACCAAGCTAAGAATACACCTTTCTACTTTTTTTGGTGTATTGATTAGTTAGAAAGGGTTGTTCAATTTTAATCAATTATCCTGCTGCATATATTGGAATCAATCTGGTTTTATTTCCTTAAACCATTAGCATGAGGCAGTTACTATATTAAGCTTCTCTAGTATTGACAATTTCCCCCACTTGCCCCATTGGGTTTTGGTGGATGACTTCTTTAATATATTATTGAATTCTATTTCCTCTTAGCATTTTCATTCTTTACCATGGTCTCTTTGCCATGTTTAATATCAGGCTGATTTTGCTTTTTAGAATGAATTGGAGAGCTCTCCATCTTTTCTTCTAAGCCGTGGAATAGCTTAACGTTAACAGTATATCAAATTTGAAACAATTACCTAGCAAAAACACTTGGGACTGGTGTCTTCTTTAGGTAGAGAGGGTAGCACTTTGATAACGATTGCAAATTTGTTCTCAATTAACACATCCATTTTCAGAAAAGCATTCATTTAATTGAGATTTTCAAATTTAAGCCTAGTGTACATAGATTTTCATTTTTTGAAACCTTTCTACTTACTCCAAAGTCCCCTTTCTCATTTCTATTGTTATTTTCTTTTCTTTTCTCTTTTATTTTTCAAATAGATTTGCCGAAGGTTAAGCCACTTTACTGTTGGTTCAAACACAGAATCAGCTCTTGAATATACTTGCTAATTTCATTGCATTTCTATTTTCTAATTCACTTATTTCTGCCTTTATTTTTACTTTTTCCCCCCTCCCGTTTTCCTTAGGGGCTGTTTTTTATTTTTTTCCTCCCCTAAGATCTCAGGCTGAATACCTAGTCTCTTTTTTCTCTTTCACTTTTTAATAATAAAAACATTTAAGGCTATGAGAACAGTGCCAGCTGTCTCCCATAGGTGTGCTTATGTGGCACTCCTGTTTCCAATGCTTTCTAAATATTTGTTACTGTGCTCTTTATTTCTTCCTTGACCCAACAGCAATCTAGGAAAGCATTTAAAATTTTTTTCAAGCAGTTCGGTTTTAGTCTGTATAAATTTACACTATTTTGTCGAGGTTTAACTGCATGGTGATCAAAGGACTCTCCGACTGGCACAACTTCTGTTTTGGGTAGACTGTGAGCTCTTACATTCGGTTACTGGTGACTGGTTACAGAAATATTTGCAGAGCATATGCTTGCTAGGAAAGCCCAAGTGCTTTTGAAAAGTTTCTGCTTGCCAGAATGTTATGTCAAATGAAAGAGGGTATAAAGTTCAGTGTGCTTGTAACCAGTTTAAAAGAATATGTATTTACCCATGTGGATGGAAAAAGACTGAAAAAATATATAAAGGTACTAATCAGTGCTTTGGCCACCTGATGCAAAGAGCTGACTCATTTGAAAAGACCCTGATGCTGGGAAAGATTGAGGGCAGGAGGAGAAGGGGACGACAGAGGATGAGATGGTTGGATGGCATCACCGACTCAATGGACATGGGTTTGGGTAGACTCCAGGAGTTCGTGATGGACAGGGAGGCCTGGTGTGCTGCGGTTCATGGGGTCACAAAGAGTCGGACATGACTGAGCAACTGAACTGAACTGAAACAGTGCTGGAAATTTTTCTTTTTCTAGTTGTTGGTTTTTTTTTTTTTTTTTTTTATATAATGTGGACCATTTTTAAAGTCTTTACTGAATTTGTTAAAACATTGTTTCTGTTTCATGTTTTGGCTTTTTTGGCCATGAGGCATGTGGGATCTCATGCACCCGCTGTGGGTTCCCTGTGGGAACCTGCACCCCCTACGTTGGAAGTCTTAACCACTGGACCACCAGGGAAGTCCCTGTGTTGGTCATTTCTAATGGGTGAGAGTATGGGCAATTTTCACTTTCTTTACAATTCTCTGCATAAGATTTACTCTTTTAAAAAGATTTCTTTCAGTGTTTGGTAACGAAAATGCTTGTTTCAAGCTTTGTCTTTGCAAGCTCCCTTTGGCCAGATAGTTAAGAAGTCACCAGGAAGAACCTGAGGAATAATTGGATTTGGACCCCAAACAGTGCCTACACCTGAAGACAGTGGCCCTGCGAGGAGCTCACAGTCACTCAGGCCGTGGAGGCCCCCCTTGCTGGAGGAGATTCACTCCCCAGGGGCCTCCCCTCATCTCTCCACGCTCTTCATGCTTAATGATGAGCCCCCCCCCTCCAATTACTGTCACCGAGGAGTTTTCCCTCAAAGGGAAAAACAATGAAATCCAACTTTTGCAACTGATGCATGCAGACTTTTATTTCCCTTCTACCTCTACACGATCTCTAAGGCCCACTCCAAAAAGTGCATTTTCAACCCCAAATCAACTGCAGAGCCCCTGTAAATCCAGGGAAGCTCTGGGCCCTGGAAATGGACAAGGTGGCTGTGCCTCCAGCTCGTGCCACTCTCAGCTCAACACCAGCAACTCTGGAGAGAGAACAGCCGAGTTCCCATGAGCTGCGCGCTCATGGAGTGGGATCGAAAACTCCAGCGAGGTCGAGAAGCCTGCTGCGTGACAGGGACAGAAAACAGGGATGGAAGGTAAGAGAGAGGTGGCAGGGATGAGAGAGGGTGAGAGAGAAGAGGTGTGAGTGACAGCGAGCGTTAGGGAAGTGGAGTGGTGGTTCCAGGCGCTTCCTGGGAGCCCCATGGTTTCAGAAGCATTTCACAGGCATGAAATGTGCCAACGGCGAAGCCCTGGCACTCCTAACAAGGAGCCATGGGACTTGCCTGGTGGCCCAGTGGTCAAGAATCCACACTTTCACTGTGGGTGGCACAGGTTCAATCCCTAGTTCAGGAACTAAGATCCCACACGCTACTCAATGCGGCCAAAATATGCCCCCCTCAAAAAAAACCCAATAAAACCCAAAACGAAGAGTCATTTTACACCAGGGTCTTTTCTGCTGTTTCTCTGTCCTCCATCCTTGCTCAGCCCTGTCCTCTGCTAGAAGACAAGATGTCTCAGCTGGCTTCCACTGAGCACCCCCACGGAGTCTGGGGACACTCCTAGAAAGTCAGGGAAGAGAATCCTGACCCACAGAGAACGTAGTAAGACAGCTAAGCAAAGAGGGCAAGGGCCAGAGGAAGTGCAGCAACACACAAGGAGATGCTGCGTGTGCCGAGCACCCCAGAGGAGTGGCTTGTCTCCTGGGAATGTCTCTTGTCTCTTTCTCCATAAACCTTCGCCCCCACCCCACAGTGGCTTCCTATATCCAGGCAGGTCTGCCCACCACCCTGACCGTTCTGGGCAGAGTGACCTTCAAGTATGTCTCTGTTTCAAACTGATGTCACTTACGGGTAACAGCTGCGTGCCCTCTGCTCTGTGCAGTATCTCCACAGTGGACTGAGTCACCCAAACCAGAATGCAGCCACTACCCTTTGGAAGAATGGTCCTCAGGGAAGTGTTTCAGCTCTAACTTTTATCTAGAAATCAAGAGGCTCTCCACCGGCTCATCTGACCCATCTCTGCATCTCCTGTTTTTCTTTTCCTTTGGCTGCACTGGGTCCTCACTGCGGCACATCGGTGTTCTCCTGTTGCAGAGAACGGGCTCTAGAGCACGCAGGCTTAGTAGTCCCACAGCATGTGGGATCTCAGCGCCCTGACCAGGGACTGAACCCCTGTCCTTTGCATTGCAAGGCAGATTCTCAACCACTGGACCACCAGGGAAGTCCCCCACTTTACTTTTCTACTGTCTTGGAAATTAGGTGGCAGAGTGGTTCAACGAATGGGAGTGTGAATTCGGGATTCACTCATACCTGGTTCAAATCCCACTACTATCCCTTACAGGTGCAAGGCCTGGGAAAGTGGCTGCCTTTATGAACCTCAGTTTTTCTGCCTCTAAAATGGGTCAAGAATGCTGTTTCTTACAGAGTCACTGAATTAGAAGTGCCTGGCCCAGAGCAGGTACTCAACAAACATTGGTCCTCCTTATCCTTCCCTTGCTGGAATTGGGGAAAAGTGTTAGTCACTTAGTCAACTGTGTCCAACTCTGTGCGACCCCATGGACCCCAGAGGCCCACTAGGCTTCTCTGTCCATGGTATTATCCAGGTAATACTGGAGTGGGTTGCCGTGCCCTACTCCAGGGGTTCTTTCTGACCCAGGGATCAAACCTGCTCCTGTAATGCAGGCGGATTCTTTACCACTGAGCCACAGGGTATCTCATTCAGTAACTATGAAAGTCGCTCAGTCGTGTCTGACTCTTTGCGACCTCGTGGACTATACAGTCCATGGAAGTCTCCAGGCCAGAATACTGGAGCGGGTAGCCTGTCCCTTCTCCAGGAGTCCTTCCCAACCCAGGGCTTGAATCCAGGTCTCCCATGTTGCGGGCGGATTCTTTACCAGCTGAGCCACAAGGTAAGTCCAAAAATACAGATCTTCCCAACCCAGGAATCGAACTGGGGTCTCCTGCATTGCAGGCAGATTCTTTACCAACTGAGCTATCAGGGAAGCCCCTCAGTAACTATAAACATGAATTAATAATACATCTCAGTGGGGACTTCCCTGGTGGTCCAGTGGTTAAGATTCTGTGCTTCCAATGCAAGAGTGCAGGTTCTATCCCTGGTCGGGGAACTAAGATTCCACATGCTGTGCAGCATGGCCAAGAAAAAAAAAAGCAACTATACTCCAGTAAAAAATGTTAAAAAAAAAAAAATATATATATAACTCAAGGGAAAAATTTTACTTGGGATTATTTCCTGGTCAGTTTTAAGAAACACAGTCAAGCACAGAAAACATAATTTTATAAATGATCTGTAAACGGCTCATACAGAGCAGATATTTCAGGTGAAATGAAAAGGAATTCAAGCAAAAATACTGTATTTATTCCTCTTAAGGGTTTTTCAACCCTCAAATCAACCTTTCCAAAGGGGATTTCCCCACATGGAATAACAATGTAAACCCCAAGTCCCCTGGCTTATACCAGAGTGATCTGTCAATGGCTTCTCTGCTCAGAACCCACTGGTGGCTCTCCCAGGTCTCTGAATGAAGTTCAAGTCTTTGGACACATTCCCAATCGGCCTCTCCAGCTCCATCTTCTGCCATCCCACCTCGACACCCTATCTCCCATCCGCAACAAACCACCACTGACTCTTTGAATGCCCCTGTTCTTTCTGACTTGGTATATTCTAGTCCCCCAGTGGAATGCCTCGGCTTCCCTTGCCTGCTAAGACTCAGCTAAACACCACCTCCACCAGTAAGTCTTCCCTGAACTGCTCCCCAGCTTCACTATGTCTGCAGAGCAAACTTCTCATGCTTTTGTCTGCATATCCCATATCCCTTCAGTTTGAGGGCCTGCTGGGGACAAAGACCACGTTGTTTCCCCTTTATATCAGAGTTTACTAGGTGTTTGGTATTTACTGACTGAACAAAGGAATAAAGAAAATGATGGAGGTTTTTAAGAGAAAAGAGGACTCACGGTGGAGCAGGGCTCTCCCTGACTTCACATGCCTGCAGTCCACAGGTAACAATGATCACCACGTATCACACAGCACAGACAAGGTCTGTATAGTCAAAGCTATGGTTTTTCCAGTAGTCATGTACAGATGTGAGACCATAAAGAAGGCTGAGCACCGAAAAGAATCGATGCTTTCAAACTGTGGTGCTGGAGAATACTCTAGAGAATCCCTTGGACTACAAGATCAAACCAGTCAATCCTAAAGGAAACCAACCCTGAATATTCATTGGAAGGACTGATGTTCAAGTGCCAATACTTTGGCCACATGATGCAAAGATCTGACTCATTGGAAAAGACACTGATGCCAGGAAATATTGAAGTTAGGAGGAGGAGGCAGCAGCAGAGGATGAGATGGTTGGATAGCATCACCGACTCTACAGACATGAGTGAGCAAACTCTGGGAGACAGTGCAGGACAGGGGAGCCTGGCATGCAGTAGTCCATGGGGTCGAATGGGACACAACTTAGTGACTGAACAACAACAATACAGCATAAAGCACACCTATTAAAAAGTAGGTACATGAACCCACTTCACAGGCCATGAAATCAAGGCTTGCTGGGGGAGGCTGTGGCTCGTCAGGGCTGGGAGATGGCAAGCCAGGACAAAGGCCGTGGCTCCTTGGATCCTGAGTCCCATGGCTTGAAGTAGGTCCTCCACTTGCCTGTGATTCTACTTCTGTGGCAGACAACCCTTTAGATTCATCCCTGCTTGTGGGGAGAAGAACAATTCTGTGTTTCAGTGATTAAGCCCCTCCAGGGCTTCCCAAGGCCAAGAAGGTGCCAGGTTAGAAGTTATAACTCAGGGACTTCCCTGGTGGCCCAGTGGTTAAGAATCTGCCTTCCAGTGCAAGGGACACGGGTTCAATTCCTGGTTGGGGACTGGTCAGGAAACTAAGATCTCACATGCCCGGGGTGACCAAGCTCATGTGCCACAACTACTGAGCCCAAACCCTGTGGAGCCCATGAGGTGCAATGAAAGATCCCACATGCTGCAACTAAGACCTGATCCAGCCAAATAAATATTTTTAAATTAAATTAATAATTTTTTATAAAAAAGAAGTAGCAGCACACATGGGAGCAAACCATCAACTGTGTCTTGGGCGACCCAGAGCCAAGACCCTCACCCTTGGACCCAACTCTTCCATCCTGCTAAGGGTGGGTGCCACACACCATCTCTCACTGGACACCAAAGCTGCCCACTTCTCATGCCTTTGGTGGGTCCACCATCACCAAAAGTGGACCCTGGTTTTCTCCAAATCAATGAGCTAAGAAGCAAGGTGAGGAGTTTCACTGGAATCTAAGGTTGCAGAATGAGGCCTGCAACACTGTGTCTCAAATGGGGGAGGCGGGTAGAGACTGTGGGAAGGAGGGGCCATTGAGGGATGAGAGGCAGGGCCGGGCAGATAAGAGATCGCATCCACCAGACAGATAACGGGACCACAATGACAAAGGAGCTGGAGGCCGTGCTGGAGTGTGGAGAGAAAGAAAGAGCATATTAAATTTTAAACAAAGCCCACCCCGGGGGAACCTCCAGCCTTGTCTCCCAACCTGTGCCTCCCATCTCCAGCTCACAAGTCGCCAAGTTCACAGAAATCGAAACATCCCTCATCTCTAGGGGGTTGGGTTTTGTTTTGTCGCTGTGTCTCTGGGGGGTGGGGGAACTTGGGCCTCCCAGAGGCCCAGGGGTCTTCCCACCAGGCCTGAGAAAGGAGGGCAGGCTAGAAGCAGCTTCAGCTGGGACAGCCCTGCTTGGAAGGGGGAGCAATGGCAGGGCTGGGAACCAGAGCAGAGCGGGTACAAGAAAAGAGCTGGCAGTGCCAGGTCCAGATGGTGGGCAGCAGCAGAGATGTCACCAGGAGCCAAGAGGAGGGAAGAAACTAAGAAGTAGGGAAGGTCCTGAGAGGCCTTGCCAACTGCCATAAAGACTGTGCTGGCGTGGAGGAGGAAGAGAACAGAAAAGGAGGAAGAGCGAGCCCAGAGCTGGAGCAGGAAGGCCCAATTTAGCCCAAGCACGTGTTACTTCCTCTGTAATTCCATCAAACCTCCCCCACCCCACCCCAAGGTGATGACTGGGGAAT
This sequence comes from Bos javanicus, assembly GCF_032452875.1. Classification (NCBI taxonomy): domain Eukaryota; kingdom Metazoa; phylum Chordata; class Mammalia; order Artiodactyla; family Bovidae; genus Bos; species Bos javanicus. Next base: position 20,997,284 of record NC_083888.1, on the reverse strand, counting down.
GGGGCTGCAAGGGCTGAAGGTCTGGAGAGAGGCACTCCCCTGGGGCAGGACCCATGGGGCAGGGCCTGAAGCTTGCACACAGCATCCTCCATGCCAGCCCCACAAACACCAACCCAGCCAGGCAGGACCGGCTTCGGGTCTCCGGAGTCAGGACAGGATGTTTGTTTCACAAGCACCTTCTCCGAAGAAAGACCAGCCTAAGTCTGGAATCCTCAAAGCTAGCGCTGCCCCGGGCACCCTGAGGATGGGCTTCTTGAGGATTCCCTGGGGAGCCACAGGCCTGCACTCAGAGGAGACAAGAAAGGCTCTAGTCTCGGTGCTCAAGGCCCACTGTGAACAAAGGGGCAAGGATCTGCGGGTTCTCTTTCAAGGTCAGCTGTGCCCGGGGTCAATCAGGCCTTTCCCAGGCCAGTCCCTCTTAAGCAGTATCTTAAAAAAAGCACAACCAAGTTTTATTAATAAAAGAATAAGACTTAGTATTCACCTAAAAGTAACCAAAAATACTACATAGCATTTCTGGAGGCCAATTTAACCATCTAAATCCAGGGCCATTAGAATGTGTCCTGGGCCCAGTAATTCCCTGCTAGAAATGTATGCCAAAGATTTAATAAAAAAAATACCCAAGGTTGTTCACCACAGCATTCAAGAGAAAAAGAGAAAAAAGTTTAAATTTAGGAAACTGCTTAAATATATGGAAGAGTATATCATACACTGAAATATTAATAATTACAGGCATTTTAATTTTCTTCTTTTTGCTTGTTTCTATTTCCTAAATTTCTTGCAACAACCGTAAATCTCTTTGTTACAAGAAAAAAAAATCAATAAAAGCTATTTTCTAAAAAACAAAAGGCAGAGATCCAAGAGACTGTGCATTCCTTGGACATTCGAACCTGAACTGGATTAGAACAAAACAAAACTGGACAGACACTTAAAACCACCTAAGAATATTTTTAAGGACTAAGAGGTGTTTTCCACTGAAGAGGAATTAAAATCCTCCAGAAGGCTCCCCTGATGGCTCAGTGGATAAGAATCTACCTGCAAATGTAGGGGACACAGGTTCGATCCCTGGTCCAGGAGGACCCCACATGCCACAGAGCAACTAAGCCCGTGTGCCACAACTATTGAGCCCAAGCTCCAGAACTACTGAAGTCTGTGCTCCACAACAAGGGAAACCCCTACAATGAGAAGCCCACGTACCGCAACTAGAGAGTAGCCCCCAGTCTCTGCAACTAGAGAAAACCCGGGCAGCCATAAATAAATCTTTAAAAAAATAAAACCAAATCCTCCAAAAAGCCCAAGTGAGAGCAGGGAAGGCAAGTCAAGAGCAGAGAGTTAAGTCAGGACCCAACTTTTCTGTCCGTAGAGTGACGGCCATGGGGAGAACAGGGGGTGGGGATGAGAGCAGGCAGAGAGGCTGATGTGTGGGAAAAACAACAGGAATGTTCCTTTCGTCCTTGATCAAGGAAAGAACAATGACCACCTCCTTCGACACTGAATTCAAAGCGGGGAATTACAAAATGGCCATTCTGAGACTTCCCTGGGGGTTCAGTGGTTAAGAAACTGCCTTGCAATGCAGGGGACGTGGGTTTGGTCCCTGGTACCCACTCCAGTGCTCTTGCCTGGAGAATCTCAGGGACGGGGAGCCTGGTGGGCTGCCGTCTATGGGGTCACACAGAGTCGGACACGACTGAAGTGACTTAGCAGCAGCACTAGCAGGGAACTAAGATCTCACATGCCTGGAGTAACTAAGCCTGTACCACAACTACTGAGCATGCGCTACAATGAAAGATGCCACGTGCCGCAGCTAAGACCCAACACAGTCAAATAAATATTAAAAAAACAAACAAAAACAAATGGCCAGTTACGGAGCTGAGTGACATTTGTTCATCTACTTGGCCATAGGGAACACATTTTTACAACCAAGATACAGAAGCCCCCAAAGAGGCTCTTGGGAGAAATTCTGACAAGCTCTGCAGCTGAAGCAAAAGAACTTAGCTGGGAACTTCCCTGATGGTCCAGTGGTTAAGACTCCACACTCCCAATACTCGGGGTACAGGTTCCATCCTTGCTCAGGGAACTAAGATCTCACATGCCACACAGTGAGGCCAAATAAATAGACAGACAATAAAAATACTTAAAAAAAAAAAAAAAAAAACTGAGCTGATGTTACAACAGAAATTTTCCAGATGATGAGCTAGGACACAATCGGGAACTGTCGGGAAGGCATGAGAGGACCACGTGCACCAGTTGCAGAAGTTGGCCTTTGTGTAAGATGAGCCAGAGCCCAAGAAAGGAAAAAGCTCACTGCCATGGACTTAATTATTCAAGCATCAGGAAAACTTGAGGAGCAGTGGGAGCTGTCTGAATTTCTCCATTCCTCTTTCTGATTGAAAGCTTTAAAATCTATCTCAAAGATCAAAATCTGTCCTCTGGGGAAAAGTTTATGGGGTGCCTCCTATCCATGCATGCATTCAGCAAACAGCCCAGAGCAAACTTAATGTGGGTACCACTCTGTAATGCTCAAGGTGCTTCCACTTCCTCTGGTCTAACAAACAAAAACAGACAGCGTAAACCACTAGGACGCATCCTTGGTAAAGATGCCGAGTAGCACGGTGACCGGGCACTGGACATGCCAGCTCCAGCCCACGGGTTCCAAAGACCGCCACAAACATTCCTCAGCCCCAGTGGACCCTGCCTCTTCCTTCACAAATGATGATTCCAACTTGGATAATCAATACGGTGCTGCCCATGAGGGCAGCTGGTGCTGGATGATTCTATGTCTCTTAAAGACATCAAATTCTCCCCCCAGGTGAAGCTGTAGCCTACAGATGACAGCCTCGTATTATATACGACCAACACCTTTAGCTTTGTTCTCCGTAGAGAATTTCTCTTCAGCGAAGAGGAAGCAGTCAACACCCCACTTTGAAAACAGCACAGGTGTTTTCTGCCAGACAAAACCCAAAACCCCAAATCAAAAAACCACCTCCCCTCCCTTTTAATTAAAGAGATCCCATCCAATCGCACCTGTGTAAAGATAGGAAAAGTTGTGCTTCCAGAATGTTCCACGTTCCGGGTACCATTAGCCCTGAAAACTTCCCCGCTGTAAAACAAAATGAAGGCACCAGGAAGCGCTCCCTTGGCACCTGACAGCTGGGACCTACCCGAGGCCGGTTCACACAGACAGTAATAAAAGCTCCCTTGAAATAACGTAAAGCTCCAGACATTCTGATAAAAGCTGGGAACTTCAAAGGTAGGACCGCAGAGCCCATCCCTCATCCTCCTCATTGTGTCTGATGTGGAGGGCTGGGTTCTGGGCTGACTCCACTACCTACTGCCCAAGCTTTGCCCAGGAGGACTCGTGAGCCAGCCAGCCAGCCAGCTATAGGAGGTAGGGTGGAACCTCATTAAAAAAAAAAAAAAAGCTTTTATGGCTATTCTTTTAATTATTTTTTTATTTTTTAATTGGAGGATAACTGCATTACAATGTGTTGGTAAAACAGACAGCTAGTAGGAAGCTGATACATAACACAAGGCGCTCAGCTTGGTGCTCTGTGACAACCTAGAGGGGTGAGATGGGGTGGAAGAGGGAGGCCCAAGAAGGAGGAAAAAGTGAAAGTATAGTTGCTCAGTCTTGTCCGACGTTGTGACCCCAGGGACTGTAGCCTACCAGGTTCCTCTGTCCATGGGATTTTCCAGGCAATACTGGAGTGGGGTGCTATTCCCTCCTCCTGGGGATCTCCTCCACCCAGGGACTGAACCCGGGTCTCTTGCATTGGCAGGTAGATTTTTCACCATCTGAGCCACCAGGGAAGCCCCGAAGAAGGAGGGGATACACAGAAGGAGGGGATGTATACATATAATTATGACTGATTTGCATTGTTGTAGAGTAGAAATCGATAAAATTTACTTTTAAAATATTTTCTTGTCCGTGCTGCATGAGTGATCCTAGCTCCTCGACCAGGGATCAAACCTGAACTCCTTGCATTGGAAGCATGGAATCTTAACCACTGGACCACCAGGGAATTCCGAGGATGGAGCTTTATACTCACTACTCTGCCCTGGGGGATCAGGGGAGAGGAGGGCTGTCTAGGCCATGATGCACAGCCCATTGGTCCTTGACCTATGAGAGGCTGGTTAAAAATAAAGGAAGGAAACAAGAAAGTACTGATCTACAGATATGAGCTCCACGATTCTGCAGTGAGAGCTGGACTCAATGCTAGGTTCCAAGGCGCTCTCTGTGAACTTGGGCAAGTCATTGCAGACTTTCAAGCTTCAATTTCTTGGTCTATAAAATGGTAGCCTCCTTAGGGGCTGTTGAGTTGAATAACTAAAATAGCCTATGTGAAAAAGCAGAGCAAAGGTGAGATCCTTCTTCTCTTCCTCCCTCCTTCCCACTCTAACCTCCTTCTTTGAAAAAAAATGTTTTGTTTTTTTTTTTAAATTAGGTGACATAAGGAATTCTCTGGTGGTTCAATAAGCAAGGAAATCAAACCAGTCAATCCTAAAAGAAATCAACCCTGAATTTTCATCGGAAGAACTGATGCTAAAGCTCCACCACTTTGGCCACGTGATGCAAAGAACTGACTCACTGGAAAACACCCTGATGCTGTGAAAGATTGAGGGTAGAAGAAGGGGGTGACAGAATGATATGGATGGAATGGCATCACCAACTCAAGGGACATGTGTTTGAGCAAACTCTGGGAGATGGTGAAGGACAGGGAAACCTGATGTGCTTCAGTCCATGGGGTCAGAAAGAGCTGGATATGATTTAGTGACTTAACAACCACCACCAGTGGTTAAGACTCTGCACTTTCGCCGCAGCGGGCACAGGTTTGATCCCTGGTCGGGAAAGTAAATTGCTGCAAGCCACATGGCATGGCCAAACAAATAAATTAGGTAGTATACACACAAAGTGCAAAATTCAAAAAGAAGAAGGAACACACTGAACAGTCCGCATCTGCTGTGGGAAACCACTATTACCAGTCGCCTAGGTATCCTTACAGCATGCCACACAGCCACTCATTCTGTCTCTTACTTTCTTACTTAATGGCTTGGCAACCACATCCACATACAGGGAGCTTTCACATTCCTTTTTACCGCTGAACTGAATTTTCAGTGCATGGACATAGGATAATTTATTTAACAGTTTTCTACTGATGGACAATAAGGTTGTTCCACTTGCTTTTTTTTTTTTTTTTTGCTTTTACAAACAATGAAGCAATAAACTATCTTGATAAATGCATCATTTCACAGGTATACTCATACCTGTGAAAGGAATCCTCAGAAGTGGAGTTGCTTGTGCAATTTTAAAAAATATTGTCAAAACACTCTCTATACAGGTTGTACCAACTTATACTTTTTTAATAATTCGGAGAGTATCTATTCCCACTGTCACTTCTTCATAGCAGAGTTAACACTTCTCTTAACACTGGTGGGCTGAAAGAACACTTCATATGGTGAAGAACCATTTGTATTTCCTTTTCTGTGACTGGTCCATTAGCCCATTTAAACAATTGGGTTAATGGGACTTTTCTGGTGATCCAGTGGCTAAGACCCCACACTCCTAATGCAGGGGCCCAGGTTTCATCTCTGGTCAGGGAACTAGATCCCACACAAAACAACCAAGAGCTGCATAGACAAAGAAGTAAGTATTTTTTAAACAAATTTGGTTGATGGTCTTTTTCTTATTGATTTCCTCTTTAGATATTAAGAAAATTAGCTTTATCTCTGATATGCGTCATGAAAATGTTTTCCCAGTTTTGAGGCGTAGGAGACTCTTTTGACTGTTTATGATGATTTTTGCCTCGTAGAAATTTACTTGTGTAGGGTCAAGTATAATCAGCTTTTCTTCTATGGCTCCTGGGTTTTAAGTCATACTTGGAAACTATTTTTCCTGAGTTTGTTTTTAACATCTAACATCTCTAATCCATCTGAATTTATTTTGTTATAGCGTGTTCTTTTTTTTTAATGTAGCCATCAGGTTGCCTCACGGAGAAGGCAATGGCACCCCACTCCAGTACTCTTGCCTGGAGAATCCCATGGACGGAGGAGCCTGATAGGCTGTAGTCCATGGCGTCGTGAAGAGTCAGACATGACTGAGTGACTTCCCTTTCACTTTTCACTTCCATGCATTGGAGAAGGAAATGGCAACCCACTCCAGTGTTCTTGCCTGGAGAACCCCAGGGATGGCGGAGCCTGGTGGGGTGCCGTCTATGGGGTCGCACAGAGTCGGACACGACTGAAGTGACTTAGCAGCAGCAGCAGCAGGTTGTCTCAAGTCACAAATTTTAAAATGTCACCTTTCTTATTAATTTATTTTTGAGTCCCTTCTCTTCCTTCTCTTCCATATCATGCCCATCTTCTCAGAATCATACTTTCTCTCTCCAAGGCCCTCCCATCCCTTCATTCCATTTGTGACCCAGGTGGTGATTCATGTTATCATGCTTGACAGTCATACAAGTTATGCTGAATGCCAGTATCTTAGAGTAGGTAGAGATTTCAGAAGCATCCTTTTATTTTAAAGCTCAGTCACTCAGATCCAAAGAGGTAAACTGGGCTTCCCTGGTGGCTCAGTGGTAAAGAATCTGCCTCCTAATGCAGGAGAAACAGGTTCGACCCCAGATCTGGGAAGATCCCACATGCCACAGAGCAATTAAGCCCATGTGCCACAATTACAGAGCCTGCGCTCTAGAGCCTGGGAGCCGTGACTGCTGAAGCCACGTGCTCTAAAGCTTGTGCTCCACAGCAAGAGAAGCCACTGCAACGAGAAGCTCGAGTACCGTAACTAGAGAGTAGCTCCCGCTCTCCCCAAGTAGAGAAAGACCATGCACAGCAACCAAGACCCTGCACAGCCAAAAAATAAACAACTGAAACAAAAAACAAAGAGGTAAACTGGACTTGTCCAAGATCACAGGGTAGGTTAATGCTTAATGCCTGTGATTTTATTACTATTCAAGAAGAACAGAAATATTGATTTTGCCATAAATTCCATCCAATCAATAGATATCTATTAAGCAACCACTCTGCCCAACAGTGAGCCAGGCACTAGGGCTCCAGAAATAAATGACACAGCTCTGCGCTTTTAAGAAGTTCAGAATCCAGTGTGGGGTCTGAACACACATCCCCACAGCCTACCAGGTAAGGTGACAAGGGCGAATTAATGTACAAGGACTGGTTAATTTTGCAAGGGATGGCATGAGGAAGGCTCAGAAGTACAGTTTTCAACTGTGCCTGACATAATTAGGCCTTTGTCCAAATACGGAGAAAAGGCATTTGGCAATATAGGAACAATAGGACAAGGTGGGGTGTCTGGTGGTATACAGTCAAGTAGGAAGTCATCTGGCTTAGTGTTAGTGGTGGGCAGAATTTTCGATGAAAAGGCTCCTCTGACAATCCACGGTCATTAGCCAGCCTGCATGTGGGTTTGGGCTCTGGTCCCCAAACTATAAGCTAAGAAATGTAAATAATGGCTTATCTGTAAGACCTTAAGGTGTCTGGCAGAAGGCAACACATATTCTCCCAGGAAGAATGTACTCTCATCCCACACCTTAAAGAATTCTCACAGATGGAATTCTAACAAACATAAGCTCACAACAGAAAATCACAAAATACATAAGGAAACAAGCCTTCATGAATGGGAGTGAGCAGAACCATCAAACAACAGAACCATACCTGCAAATACTGCAGATACTAGAATTACTGGATACAAAAAAAGAAAAGGTATGTACAACATGATAAGGAAATAAGGATTTAAAAACCCAGGTAAAGGAAAAAAACAAAATAAAATAAAAAGCCAGGTAAAGGGTAAGAGATTTTTAAAAGTCACACATATTTGAAAAATGATAAAACAAGAAACACGATTCTCATCCAGATTATAAACTTAAAAATGAACATCAAGGAAAATAACTGCAATGGATTAAAACACAAAAAGTATATTAAAACTTGTGAGTTAATACTGATATTAAAAATACATCAGTGGAAGGCCTGAACAGAAAATCAGAGATAACTGAAGAGAGAATTAGTGACCTGGAAGACAAATAAGAAATTACCCAGAAAACACTATAAAAGTGTTGAAATTAAAAAGAAGTTAAGAGATGAAAAGGACAGAACCAGATCTAGCATATCTAATCAGAGTTCTGAAAGAGAAATCATAGAAAATGATAGGTAACAGTCAAAGAGCTAAAGGATAAAAACTTTCTAGAACTGATAAAAGTCACTAATCTTTGGTTTTAGGAAGTCTAATGAATTCTTAGCCGAACAAAATATAATCCACCCCTAAACACATTAAGCTGAAAACAAAGAAAAAAAACCAACAACCAAAAAAACCCACATACTCATGTGTACGTGTGTGAACACACACCACCACCACCACCACAATAACAAAACAACAACCAGAGAAGAAATTGCCTGAAATCAATAACTGGGCTTCTCAATATCAATAAGGAAAGCCGAAAGACTATAGAATACTATCTTTAAATACTAAGATAAAATAACTGTCAAGCTAAAGTTTTATACCCAGTAAAACACTCTCTATGAAATAAAATTCGAATCAAATAGGAACTGGAAGTTAATGATTAAAACACCTCCACCACAGATGTTCTGATTTCAGAGAGAAAGCCTGAGATGTGGGAAGTAATATGAGTGAACAAAATGGTAACTGTGTGGAACTCAAAAGTTAGCCAACCATATAGAGCACTGAAAAGAAGGTCCAATTTGTGGTATTAAACAGTGAAACAAGACAGAGCTAAACCACCCCAAGACAACTGAACATGAGCAGGGACGATGGTGACTTCACATAAAGCATCCTGAGAGCCTTGAATTGCTTGGAAAAAAGATACCAATACCAACTCACTTTAAACCTTATACAGTCTTCATGCATCAAAAGAACAGAAATAGAGTGTATAAGTTCCAAAGCAATAAAGAGGAAAAAACAAACAAAAAATGGAGAAGAAAGAATGAGGAAAAGAAGAAACTTGATGCTTTCCAACTGTGATGCTGGAAAAGACTCTTGAGAGGTCCTTGGATGGCAAGGAGATCAAACCAGTCAATCCTGAAGGAAATCATCCTGGAATATTCACTGGATGAAAAGAGCTAACTCATTGGAAAAGACCATGATGCTGAGAAAGATTGAAGGCAAAAGGAGAAGGGGGCAACAGAGGATGAGCTGGTTGGATGGCATTACCGACTCAATGGACATGAGTTTGAGCAAGCTCTGGGAGCGAGTGAAAGACAGGAAGCCTGGTGTGCTGCAGTCCATCACAGGGCAGGGATAACCAACCAGCGCTGCCAGCCTCTGAGGCCTCCCTGAGCCTGAGAGGCCAGCTTGGGTGTGTCCTCATGAGGACATTCTGACATGGCACATAAAACAACCATTATTAAAGTTTGTATGATTTTTTTTTTTTACACCAACCTTCCCCTTTCAAAATTGCATCCCACTGCAGCCCCAGTGGGAATAAGTTGGGGGTGGGGATGGTGTTTAGGTACCACTCAAAAGACAAACAATACAGAACTAAGAGTCATCACAGAAGTTATAGTCTCCCACATAAATCTGCAGGGTGGACATTCCTGCTTTCTTTAATTTTTAGAAAATTATTTTTAAGGTGACTTTAGTATTTAAAATATATACTGGATTTATTACAGTATTACTTCTGTTTCATGTTTTGGTTTTTTTGGCCACGAGGCATGTGGGATTTAGCTCCCCGACCAAGAATCGAACACACACCCCTGGCACTGGAAGGCGAAGTCTTAACCACTGGACCACCAGGGAAGTCCCCATTCATGTTTTCTGTAGTGATCATTTTTACCTGATTTTGATTCCCTATTTGTTATACCCTGGGAGGCAGAGAAAGCAGGTGGGCCACAATGTGATCTCCTATTCTCAGCTTCTGACTACACTGAAAACCCTCACATTTCCAACAGTCCTCTTGGTTCTCCCAAAATATACACATGATGTGTGCGTGCTCAGTCTCCTCAGTTGTGTCCGGCTCTTTGCGACCCTATGGACTGTAGCTTCTCTGTCCACAGGATTCTCCAGGCAAGAATACTGTGGTGGGTTGCCATTTCCTTCTCCAGGGGATCTTCCCAGACCAGGGATCAAACTCACGTCTCCTGCATTGCAGGTGGATTCTCTACCCTCTGAGGTATCCGGAAAACCCACACATGATAGAGCATAGGATTTAACAGCAGAAACTCCTTTACCATGATGGTGGTAGAAGACAGAACCAAAGCCCCCTCTAGAGATCAACCTGCTTCTAATAGTCCTTTTACTCCATTTATAAATATACAGATTATAAAGATAATACATAGCGATAAATATTCAAATGGCACAGAAATGAGTAAGAGAGAAGACAAAAGGCCTCTGTACTAGGGATGCAGGAAAGGTCCAGTCTGGGAGCTATACACATTAATTAGTAGGTAATAAAAGCCAGTTCGGAGAAGGCAATGGCACACCGCTCCAGTACTTTTGCCTAGAAAATCCCATGGACGGAGGAGCCTGGTAGGCTGCAGTTCATGGGGTCGATAGAGCCGGACACGACTGAGCGACTTCACTTTCACTTTTCACTTTCATGCATTGGAGAAGGAAAGGGCAACCCACTCCAGTGTTCTTGCCTGGAGAATCCCAGGGATGGCGGAGCCTGGTGGGCTGCCGTCTATGGGGTCGCACAGAGTCAGACACGACTGAAGTGACTTAGCAGCAGCAGCAAAAGCCAGTTATTTCACCTTTTGAAGCTGCTGATTCAACATACATTTAGCCCCACTTTGACCTCTAACATTCTTTGATCCCCCCTTTCAGAATCTACCCCAATTTCCTGCAAGCACCTCACTTCCCTTATTTGACTGTGTTCAAGCACCTTCTATTCAATTCTAGAATTTTTTAAAAACATTATTAATTGTATTTTTTTTAAGATTTCTTTTTTTTTTTAATACTGACCATTTTAGTTAAAGTCTTTATTGAGTTTGTTACAATGTTGCTTCTGCTTTATGTTCTGGATTTTTTTTTTTTTTTTTTTTTGAGCCACAAGGCATGCGGGTTCTTAGCTTTCCAACCAGGGATCAAACGTGCATCCCCTGCACTGGAAGGCGAAGACTTAACCACTGGACCACCAGGGAAGTCCCTGGATTCTAGAATTCTTAATTTTCCTTGAAGTACTGCAGCAGTCTTGTTTTCTAATTTTTTTTTTTTTTGCAAACTATCATGAGTTGAGTATAATAGTGACACAGGCTCTCACTGGCTAGCCTGGCAACTCTGTGCTATTTGTAACACGTTTCCTTGGGAAAATCCTTGCAGTTTTATGCATGAACAATTGGGAGATGCTTACTTGTAAAGTGGAGGCCTCCGTAATCTCAATTTCTGTTCCTACTGAAAACAGCAAGCCCCTGGTTTCACCTGCCCTGTTTCTAAGGTGGGCTTTACTCACATAGACTCTGGGGCCTGACTGCCTGGGTGCCAATCCTGGTCCTGAAACTTACTAGGTGTGTGACCTAGTATTCAACCTAAATGGGCTAATACATATGTGGAAAGTGCTAATACATATATGAGAATAGCGCCTGGGACATAGCCAGTGCCGCATAATAAAAGAGCTGGGAGACATTAGTCAAGAAAGCCCTTTGTCCCTAGTTCTGGGAGGCTATAGACCACCCCACCCCCCCCCACTGTCGGAGAAGGCAATGGCACCCCACTCCAGTACTTTTGCCTGGAAAATCCCATGGATGGAGGAGCCTGGTAGGCTGCAGTCCATGGGGTCGTCGGACACGACTGAGCGACTTCACTTTCACTTTTCACTTTCATGCATTGGAGAAGGAAATGGCAACCCACTCCAGTGTTCTTGCTTGGAGAATCCCAGGGACGGGGGAGCCTGGTGGGCTGCCGTCTATGGGGTCACACAGAGTCAGACACGACTGAAGTGACTTAGTAGTAGTAGTAGTATAGACCCCTTTGAGGCTGGTGAAAGCTATAGGTCCTACCCCTAGAATGTCACCCTCTGTACAGCTGCGGATGTAACTGAAGCCGCACCATGGCTGTGAAGGTCAAGAAGGTCTGATTCTAGCCCTCTGGTTCTCTCTACAGTGATGTGAGGATCTCAGGGTCAAAACACCATGGCAGTTCTTGAAGTTATTATGTTCACATGCACAGCAGTGAAGCAGGTCCCTTCCGCCCTCAGTTTGGGTAAGAAATGTTACACCCTTCTTCCTCAAAGTCCCTTTGACCCTGCCCATTTTTCTCCTGCTTCAGGTCAACTCATCCCTGGGTCACCTTAAGACAGTCTCGCAAGACTTTCCTGGTGGTCCAGTGGTTAAGACTCCATGCTCCCAGTGCAGGGGGCCTGAGTTCCATCCCTGGTCAAGGGAACTGGATCGCATGCGCTGCAACTAAGAGTGCATATGCCACAAGGGAAGACCCCCTTGTGCTGCAACTAAGACCCAGTGCAGTCAAATAAATAGATACATACATACGTAAATATTAAAAATAAAAAGACAGTATTGTATGTGCCACAAAGTTCCACATGTTTTTTGTGAATTATTCTCATCTTTCCCCGAAGAATGGTCTGGCCCCTCTTTAGTGTTCACTGAAGTCAGACTAGAGCATGGACTAGTGTCCACTGCTGGCCCTCCGACCAAGAGCATGGCACAGGTGGATGCTGTGTAAGCCCAGGTCCTCTCCCTCCATAAGCTTGGAGACAGCACCCACCACAAAAGCCAAAGACCTGAGAAGCCAGAAGGAAGCTGTGTGTGTATGCGCTGTGTGCTCAGTTGTGCCCGACTCTCTGTGTAGCCCACCGGGCTCCTCTGTCCATGGGATTCTCCAGGCAAGAATACTGGAGTGGGTTGCCATTTCCTCCTCCAGGGGATCTTTCCGACTCAGGGATCAAACCCGCATCTCTTGTGTCTGTTGCACTGACAGGCGGATTCTTGACCACTGAGCCACCTGGGAAAGAACTTGTGGGATGATCTAATTGCCTTGTTATTACTCCTCCAAGTCACTTCAAGGTGGGTGACTTGCCTGAGGTCACCCAACTCACTTGCAGCAAAGCTGGGAACCTCCCAGTTCGGTACTTTGATTCCATCAGCATTTCTTAGACTCTACCACGCACGGGAATCTTAAGATGCAGATTCAGCAGGTCTGGGGCAGGCCCAAGATCCTGCCTTTCTAACAAGCTCTCAGGTAATGCTGCTGCTGCTGCCTGGACCACATACAGAGCAGCAAAGGCTTACATCAAGGCTAATGGACTGTCCCACCTGGTTAAAGCCTCTTTGCCCACCCTCTGCGTGGCTGTTTAAATGCCTTTTCTTCAGGAAAGCCTCCCTTCCCCCATTCTTGATTATCAGCTCCCGTGGTCTCTGTACTTTTTCCTTTGAAGCATTTGTAACAATTGTAATTAAAGAGTATTGGTGTAATTATTAGTTTAATGTCTGTCTCCCAGGGAGACTGCAAGCTCCACGAGGATGGGACTGGCAGACTGTCAATAAAAGGGCAGCTGTTGTGGACTTCCCTGGTGGCGCAGTGGCGAAGAATCTGCCTGCCAACACAGGAGACTCGGGTTCAGTCCTCGATCAGGGAAGATCCCACAAGCCTCGGAGCAACTAAGCCTGTGCGCGGTAACTACAGAGTCTGGGAGCCACAACTGCTGAGCCCATGTGCTACAGCTGCTGAAGCCTGTGCGCCTCAACAGAAGACACCACCACAGTAAGAAGCCTGCATACCGCAATTGTAGAGCGGTCCCTGCTTGCTGCAACTAGAGAAAAGCCAGAGTAGCAGTGAAGACCCAGCATGACCAACAATAAATACATTTTTTTTTAAGGGCAGCTGTTGTGGGCTGAGTAGCCTGGACCAGCGTACTTGGAGTAGGAAGGGAAGGCTTGAGCAGGTGGGAAACACTTTCTAGAGGCCTCATGGACAAAGGTGACACTTTTGGCTTTAAAATTCCCACCAGTTTCAAATACATGTGGACTAAAACGTAACTTGAAAAGCAACCTAAAAAACAAAGTCTCTTAAATCTTTATCAAGCGCAAAACAGACCCAATCTGGTACTAGCCACTGTGCCTGGGAAATAGTTAGGTCCCCAAAATAAATATTCCCTTACAGGGGACTTCCCTGGTGGTTCAGTGGCTAAGACTCTGCACCCCGAATGCAGAGGGCCAGGGTTCGATCCCTGGTCAGGGAACTAGATCCCACAAGCAGCAAGAAAGCGTTCACATGCCAAACTAAGACCCAAAGCAGCCAAATAAATAAATACTTTCAAAAAAAAAAAAAAAAAACTTTTACAGTCTTCAGACACCTTGAGGGCCTTGGCAAAGGAAGCAGAGGGCCATTTCCCTGACCAGCTTCACTGCATTGCAGACCAACAATTTCTTTTTCAATTTTTCCGTTGCTATCCTTTCTAGCAACCCCAAAGCTCTGAATGCCCAGCTCCTTGACATGGGCAGAAATACCTGAACTCATCATCATTCTAGGGCAGCCAAGTCTGAAGTCAGTCTGCTTGAGTTCAGACACCACCAGCTTTGTGCTCTTGAATGAGTTACTGACTCCTCTGTGCTTCAGTTCTCCAATCTGCTAAATGGGAAAGAACCTGCCTGCCAATTCAGCAGTTCAATTCCCGGGTCAGGAAGATCCCCTGGAGGAGGAAATGGTAATCCACTCCAGTATTCTTGCCTGGAGAATCCCATGGACAGAGGGGCCTGGTGGGCTACGGTCCATGGGGTGGCCAAGAGTCAGACACGACTGAGCAACTCAGCCTGCAAGCAACAACTAGCACCTGTGAGGACTCTTAGGGAGACAATACACATAGAGCACTTACACAAGCCTGGCCCAAGACCTACGGTTATTATTATCCTCCCCACAACCTGTCCAATTCAAGATCTATTGTTTCACAAGTCTCCACCCAGTGGCTCCACCCCATGAGATTTGCTCTTCCCAGCCCCTCCTGCCTTACCTGTCTGGAGCTTGTTCAAAGCCCTGACTCACAGCAAAACTCTGCAGCTCCCATCAATTACCTCCCTGCCTCTGCCTCCCGTCTGTCATTTGTCGGTCCCTTCTGGGAGGGAACTCTTTCCTAACACCCAGTACATTTACTCAACAAGAATTTATGGAGGGCCCACTATGTGCCGGGCCCTGTTCTAGGCACAGGTGATCATTAGCAATGAACAACGAAAGACCTCATGAGCTGAAGGTAGTAAGAGATGTAGCCCAGGAAGAGATACCAGTTTGGGTCTCTGGCCTTTCCTTTCCATCCCCATTCTTCTCCCGGATCATGCCTAAATAAATCACACACAGGTACAAAGCAGGAAGAAAGCATCCCAGATGAAAAAATGCTCAGTGGGACTTAGGTACAAGCCGATGACTAAACTGCTGCCCCGCTGAACTGGCAGACTTTGAAGAAGTCCGTGTTAAAACACCCTGAAACACCCGGTTTCCCCACGTAGTCACACCGGCCGTCAAATCCTCCAGAACAGTATGCGGAACACAACCAGAAAATAAGGTCCTTCATTTACTTATGTCATGAGCGTATCTCAGGTTTTCATGTTCTCACTGCCACATTTTTTGGATGGAGCGTAACTCCAGCAGGCATACAGGCAGCAGCTTTGTGTTAAGAGCCCTTGGGGGACTTACTTCCCTGGTGGTCCAGTGACTGACTCCACACTCCCAATGCAGGGGGCCTGGGTTCAATCCCTGGTCAGGAAACCAGACATCACATGCCACAACTAAGACTGGGTGCAACCCAAAAAATAAATACATATTAAAAGAGAGAGAGAGAAAAAAATAAATAAATAAGAGAGAGAGAGATCACTGGAAATAGGCTCTGAAAGGCTGTGTTTGAGTGCTGGCACTGTCAATCACTGCGTGATTTCAGGCATAAAGTTTTTCTCTTGTCTCTACCTTTCAGACAAGCTCTAAGGTCCTCTTCCAGTTTTGTAGTCTAAGGGCTAGATCGACCACCATTAACACGAGACTCAGCAGATTCCTTAATTCAACAAGATGAGCCCCCGCCCTCAGATTCCTGGCTGAGCCAGCCAGAAGAGAAGCTGTAAACAGCATCCTGAGATGCGCTGACTCCTCCTTTATTTATTTACTCCCTTCCATCTTCAAACCTGAGATTTCCAAGCACAACTCTGGTAGAAATATCCCTAGGCCACAAGGCAAACCTAAAATAGAAGGTATGCAAAATCTCTGGTGGGCCCATTAGTCTCCCTTCCTCCAACTCAAAAACCATGCCAGACCTTGTCCGTCTCCTTGTCTCCAGACGGAGAGCCTAAAATAAGTCTCCCTGGTAGAAAATGCCTGGTTGGAATGGAAGTGCCTCAAGTTCAGAAGAAATGGCTCGATGGCCACACACCACAGGTCAAGGACTCACCCAGAAATCTTTTCTGAGAAGCGGGAACCTCTGTTCCCACTTCAACGCCTCTCCCTCCATGGGCATACAGGCAACCAGATGAGCCTGGAGGAAAGGAAAACATGACCCAAATGGCCAACTCACCCTGCCTCAAAGAGAGCAGCTGTACCTCCACTGCCCTCAAGCAAGAAGGCAGGCTCCTGCAGGTTACTGGAACACTAGAGCCACTAGAGCTACAGGTGACCAATTAGAGGTCCTGTTCCCAGACTGGCAGGTGCCTGGCACACAGTGACGTGTGGCTGGAGGGCCAGCTGACAAAACCACCAGGAAAGTTCTAGAGACTAATATTTGCTTTAAACGAGAAAGGGACTACCATAAGTCTCAAAAATCAAAACCAGACAGGCCCAAGGCTTTGATCACAAACACTAAGAATGCCTTTTCTTAAAGTCTAAAGACAATTAGGGGCGGTTCACCTCCCCTCCCCCACCTGGCCCGGCGGGTCCTTTGAAGGCCCCCAGGTCTCCGGGCAAAAGCAGGGATGCAGGCTCCAGGCCCTCCGCTTGGCAGAAATGAACTTTGACTGTTTTACTTACACGTGTACAAAGGCAGCACTGAAAGAGCAGCTTCGAAGTTGGCTGGGTGACCCCCACAGTTCAAAGTCCCTCTCCGCACACCTGTGGGGTAATCTTGTGAGTTTCCCCGGCGCCCTCCGGAACTGGCTATATCCCCTCCAGGTCTACGCCGGCTGGGAGTTTCCATTTTGCACAGAAATCAAGGCGTTCTCGGTGCCCTTAGCACTTAGGGCGCTCCGCCCGCAGCTCTAGGGTGGGCCTCCAGGCGGGTCCCTCATTGGACCGCTCAGACCGGGAAAGGACCAGCACCTCGTAGTGACCCTGTGAAAATGCACCCGGGCTCCGAGTACGCCTTGCCCGATCCCTTGCAGAGCTAAGAGATACATTAATGATCGTTTCGGGTTAGTTAAAACCCACGCAAGCACCTCCCTGGCCTCTTAAATCTTCCCAAACTACAGCACAGACTGAAGGGAAGCAGTTTCAGCGACCATAAAAGTCATCTTAAAAGGCAAGTTGGAAAAAAAAAAAAACCCGATACGCACTAGTTAGCAAGTCCGTGGTTAGGGGGGCGGTGGCACCAGGGCCGGATCTGTGGGCTCTGCACGCTGGCTGGGGCTGTCCCGTCGGTCCCCAAGTCCCCCGCGCCCACCTGGCAGCCTCCGGGGCCCCCCAGTCTGACGCCAGCGATCACACCCCACAGCTCTGTCCAATTAGGAAAATGACCGCGAGGAAACGGAGAAGGGTGGGCGACGAGGAAGGGGAACCGAGACCGACCAAGGAGGGCCGTGGGGACCCGGCCGGACGGCGAGCGCCTTCAACAGGTCCCCGGCCCCGGGCTGGGGGGGCGCGCGGCGGCCCCGGGGGGGCGCCCCCCGACAGCCAGGCGGCGCGCCCGGCCCTCCCCCACCCCGGACGGCGGGGACGCGCAGCCACCCCACCCGCCCGGAGAATAAAGTTTGTGGGCAGCGGCGGGGCGGGGCGGCGCGGCGAGGGGGTGAAACTTTGAGTCCGGGCGGGCGGCGGGGGGAGCGCACCGGGCGCCGGGACACCCACGTGCGGGCCCGCGAGCCGCCGCCGCCGCCTCCGGGCCTCCCGCCCCGCCGCCGCCGCGCTTTCCTTTCATTTTTGCTTCTCTCTCTCTCTCTCCCCTCCCTTTCTCTCTCTTCCTCTCTCTCATTCGCGCGCTCTCCTCGCTCTCGCCCGCTTTCGCTTGCACGCTCCCTCCTTCCCTTCCCCCTCTACACCCCCCTCCCTCCCTCCAGACGCCATCTCTCCCTCTTTCCCCGGCTCTCCCTCTCTCCCTCCAGCTCTCCGGCATGAGGGAATGTGGAAGTGAAAGGAAAAGACGACATGTTTGCAGCGCGGCGAGGGCCTGCGCGCCGCCGTCCCCGGGGAGAGGCGGGGGGCGGGTCGGCCGCGGCCGCAGCGACCCACCCCCGCGCCCCCCGCGCCCCCGCCGGCGCGCCGCCCGGGGCTGCGGGGCCGGGGGCCGGGGGCCGCGCGGGACACTCACCCTGGGTCCGGGCGCGGCTCCTGCGCTGGGGCCCGTGGCGGGCCGGGGCCGGGGGGGGCTCCTGGCTGCCCACCGCCCGGGCTGCTGCTGCGCGCCCGCCGCCCGCCTCCACGCGCGCCCGCCGCCTGCTCCTGCCGCCCTCCCTCCGGCTCCTCTCTTTCTCTCTCTCTCCCTCTCCTCTCTCTCTCTCTCTCTCGCTCGCTCGCTCTCTCTCCCTCCCTGGAAGAAGGGAATGAGGCAGGGCTGACGTGAAGGGATGCAAAACAGCTCCTCCTAACCCAGCTCGCGGAGGAAGAGAAAGACAGAAAAGCAGCCCTTTTATCTCTCTTTTGTTTTCTCACTTCCTTCCACCCCCCCCCCAACACCCCCCTCTTGTCAGCCCAAGTTTTCTTTTCTCTTTCTACCGCAGAGAGGATTTTTCTTCCTTTCTTTCTCTTTCTTTCGGTTCAACTCTCCCACTCAAATTGAAAGCCTGGAGGGGTTTCTCTCTTTCTTTTTTTCCCTTCCCTCTTTTCTTCCTTCTTCCTCCTTTCTTATTTCTCTAAAAGGGTTTTGTTTGCTGTGGGAGTTTCGTTTGAGAATCAAGTCACGCCTTTTTTCCTCCTTTTCTTTCTCTCTCTTTTTTTTTCTCCTCAGCAGAAAAGGGGAACAAAGATTAACTGAAGCGGGGGAGAGGGGGAGCATAAGAACCTCTCATGGAAATGGGGGGCCCGGTTCTGCCTGGCACAAAGGGGGCCAGGGGACGCCCCCCCCCCCCCCCGCCCCCGTGGGAAGCATGGGACGTTCTCCCGAGAGGAGAGTCGGTGGGGGTTGGGGGGACGCAGCCGCGGGTGCTGATTGCCGGTTCCTTCCGAAGTGCGGGCGGGGGCCGCCAAGCCCGCCCCTCCCCAGCCAGAGGTGGAAGGTTGGGTGTGTTCTTCACTTATATATTTTTAAAGTAGGCAGATGGGCTTGGAACAAACATCCCCGCAGAGCAATGAACTGTAAAAAGCCTTTGAACAGCTGTTTGCAGAGCCCTGGACGTCCAGACTCGAGGGAGCGGGGCGTATTGCGAGCGCCTGGGTCGGGGTGGGGAAGGGGATCGGAGGAGCCGCTGGGATCCGGCCCCCGCAGCCTCGCCCGTCGCAGAAGGGCGCGCTGCTGGGGGGCGCCGAGGCGTGGCCGTTGGTCTTGCGGGGGTCGGGCCCCCAGCTCCTCCCTGCAGGGCCGCGGGCCTTGGCGCAGCTTTGCTTTCCCCCGGCTCCCGACCGGCCTCTAACGTCCAGCCGCTTCTCCACTCCGAGCCCTTGGACCGAACGCGGCAGAGACCCCACGAAGGGTCAATTATTCATGGGGCGCCTGGGCGTGTTCTCAAGAACCTGCTCTGCCTTCTTCTCCAGTGGGGAGAAGGGAGGGGAAAAGTTCCCAGAGCAAACTTGGGCCACATGTCTCTTTTGCCCAACTAAGTATTGAGCACCTGCTGGATGCCTGGCCTTTGGACTGGGGGCTGCTGCCAGGGACTGGGGAGAAGCGTGAGTCTCCATGGGCCCCCGACGTTTCCGCAGGAAACAATGCTAGAGGAGGCTGCGGCTCCCGACCAGGTCACCGGGAGGAAGGAGAGCCTGGATCCTCTCCCCTCCCTCCGCTCTTCCTTCCCCTTCTCTTCCTTCCTCCCGGCTGCGTCTCCTTGGCTCCACCCCTTCTCCTCATCAATTCCTCCCACACTTCCCTGCTCTCCCTGGCTTTTCACTGGAGGGTCCCTTCTCCCAGCGAGGAGCAGATGCTGAGCCCCATTGTCTCCCCCCCCCCCCCGCCCCCCACTCACACACAGGACCTGCCACTCTGCACCCCTCCCCCCAGCCCGCAGGCCTGGGCCTTTAGACACTGGAGCCCCAAGGCCACTGCCCCTCACCCCACCCTAAACCAGCTCCCGGTGCTGTGAGCAATGACTCCAGTCACTCAGAACATGATTTGTTTCTGACTGGGAGTGAGAAAACAGTAGCCTGGGACTTGCTTTAGCAAGGAGGACTCCGTGGTTTTTAATATCACGGCAACTGAGCCCTGGATGACCCCAGTGCATCCATCCCCCATCCATACTGCCCTCTTAACGGGGTGTCCAGAGAGCCACATTTCTGTCATTTTAGAGTCTGCTTAGTGCACCTAAATTATTTCCTCCAAATAAAACAAACAGCACTGACCGTGGAGCATTCGGGTAACCCATGCTTACTGAATACCTGCTCTGTGCCCACTCCATGCTGGGTGCTAAGGACCTAACAGCCATCAGTGCCTGTGGTCGTCACTCAGGCTTTAGACTGGCAGGGGAAGAAACAAGAAGACAGGCAACCACAGGGCCTCATGTTACACGTAAGGATGAACCAAGGGAGCATCTAGAAAAGGGGTGCTTGGACTGAGACAGTCAGGGATGACTCCTGGAGGAAGTTGTGTCTAGATGTCTAGGTAAATTCGTGTGATAGCACAGCCTGTCTGAAGGTGCCAAGGCAAGAGAGCGCATTCTTCTGGATTCTTGGAGTCTCCAGCAGTGGAGAGTACAGTGGCGGAGCAGGGACACACAGGTGTCCGAGCACCAGTTGGGGAGGGGCAGGATAGCAGGGAGATTTTAAAATTTTCGCCTCTCCCACTTGCTCACATCATGAACTTGGGTGGTTAATAGCCTTAGTTTCCATCTTTATAAGCTGAGGGTAAGAAGACCTATGGGCTTCCCTGGTGGCTCCATCAGAAAGAATCCTGCAATGCAGGGGACTGCTTGGGTCTATCTGGGTTCGATCCCTGGGTTGGGAAGATCCCCTGGAGAAGGAAATGGCAACCCACTCCAATATTCTTGCATGGGAAATCCCATGGAACAAAGGAGGCTGGTGGGCTTCAGTCCGTGGGGTCTGAGAAGTTGAACACAACTGAGCAACTAAACCACCGAGAAGACCTATGGGCCGCAGAAGTGGTGTTTTATGTTTAAGGGTCCAGGTTGACTTGCTGCATATTCCTGGGCCAATTGACCTCTCTGAATATAAGTTTTCTCATCTGTGAAATGGGGTAAAAACAACTGACTCACAGGGTTTCTGTGAGGCTTAAAAAAGCCTGTGCCCAGCTCAGCATCTGGGACATAAGCTCCAATGCCTGATAGCTTTTATTCATTGTCATTATGTGTTAGGGAGTGACTGGAGGTGCTCTTACCAACTGAAAATGAGATTTATGTTAAGGGTTGAAACTTGAGTGAGTCACCATACCTGAATTGTGATGAACTGGCTGTGGAGAGAGCATTCCTTCAGAGATGCCCTGTGTCCTCATGGGTGGCTGGGACTGGGGATCACCTACATCCAACCAGGATGGCCAGGGTGTCATCTCAGGAATGAGACCAGAATGTGACAACTGTGGTTACCAAGGCCTGGCCTGATGGGTGGAGATGTCGCCTGCCCGAAGAGCAAATAGGAACAGAGGAGAGTGGGCCTTGTAAAATCCCGGAGGACCCCTAGGAGTAGGTGCCTGGCTGTTTGCTCAGTGGAGAAAAGTAGACGCAGAAGTTCACACTGGGGAGAAGAGACGGGGAGAGAGTGACTTTTGACTCCTCTAGAGCCCACATTACATCTCTTGAAACCTCTTAGTCCTTTGCTTGGGTTCCTCATTCTCCAGGCAACCTGCAAATGAACTTGGCATCAGCAACCTGCCCCCTGGATCCAGGCAGACACCAGGGTTCCAGTTCCTGCATCATAAACCTTTTGCACTTCTACTATTTCTTTATGACACAAGTTCATTGTGAGAGAATTTCATAACCAGCTAAGCAAATCTGAAAAAGAACTCCTGTAGAGACATTACAGTTTGGTATATAACCTTGGACATTCTATAGGCACACATCTGCACATAAATGCGTAGTAATAAAACTATGCAAAGTAAATATTGTTAACCAGATGAATGACTATACATGTAAATATATTATTTTAAGAAAATTAACAAAATGACATAATGTTATTCCTACCGAATAGCAGCCACTTTTACTTGATAATATGTCACAGATATCTTCCCCTGTCTGTAAACATCCATTGTCATTCTTAACAAATGGTATTTTCCCATAGCATGTGTTTATATTACTTGTTTAAAAACAAATCACTGGACTTGCAGGATATTCCCAATTTTCTGCTTTTATGGACCTGCTGTGATAAATATACTGTACAGTCACCTTTGTGCCAGATAAATGTCATATTCTGGTCACCATTTTACAGCTGAGGAGACCGAGGCACAGAAAAGTTTAAAAGCTTTCCAAGAAAAAAAGCTTTCCAAGGTCACAGCTATGGAGTGACTGAGCGAGAATTTGCAGCCAGTTTCTAGGTGGGAGTTCCTTTCAACATCTCTCTTTTCTTCTTTTCTTTCCCATATCCCCTCCTCATGGGTGTGTGTATGCGCGTATTAGTCTCTCAGTCATGCCTGACTCTGTGACCCCATGGACTAGCCCACCAGGCTCCTCTGTCCATGGGATTCTCCAGGATTCTCTGGAGTGGGTAGCCATTCCCTTCTCCAGGGTATCTTCCCGACCCAGGGATGAAACCAGCGTCTCCTGTGTTGCAGGCAGATTCTTTACCATCTGAGCCACCAGGGAAGCCCATCCGCTCCTCATACTTCCCCGTTTTCTCTCCCAGATCACCTCCCTGCAAGAACCTGTCTGGGCAGTGACCCACTTCCTTCTCTGCCACCTGAGTAGCTTCGGTAATGGCCATCTCCTGGGATTGTGGGCAGGCATGAAAGCAGGTGATGTATGACCCGTGATGCGTGATACTTCATTTGGCAAACGGTGAAGCCTGTGTGAATGACCGTGAGGAAGTACTCACAATGGCCTACGCTCACAGACACCACCACCTTTAGCCAAGTCCCCCGATCCTCTTAAACCCAGGAAGGAAGCCTTCAGATTCACTCACATGAGAGAGAAAGAAATCAGCTGTTCCGATGCAGAAGCAGTAAAGGAAGCCTCCCCTGGGCTTTTCAGGAGCCCCATGGCTGGAATGGGAGGGAATATTTGTTAGTATAAGGTTTATTAATGGGAGGATGCAGTCATGTCACAGACCTTCAAGAATGTTCATACCCATCTCTGAAATCTCTGAAAATCTGAAGAATCTAATAAACCAAATAAAGGGATGAAACACAGCTCTTCAGTGTTCCAATTGACGTATTCACCAGAGTAACTGCTGGGAGATCAGCAGATGATTATTAAAATTTGTTGCTTTCATTGGCAGAACCAAACAAACATTAAAAATTTATATCAAGGACTTCCCTGGTGGTCCAGTGGCTAAGGCTTTGTGCTCCTAATACAGGGGGCCTGGATTCCATCCCTGTTCATGGAAGTAGATGCCACATGCCGCGACTAAAAGGTCCTGCGTGCCACCGCCACTAAGACCCGTGCAGCCAGATAAAGAAATATTTTCATAAATACTATATATCTTTTTGCCTTTTCATACTGTTCATGGGGTTCTCAAGCAAGAATGCTGAAGTGGTTTGCTATTCTCTTCTCCAGTGGACCACTTTTTGTCAGAACTCTCCACCATGACCAGTCCCTTGGACCGCAAGGAGATCAAAGCTGTCAGTCCTAAAGGAAATCAACCTTGAATATTCATTGGAAGGACTGATGCTGAAACTGAAGGTCCAATACTTTGGCCACCTGATTTGAAGAGCTGACTCATTGGAAAAGACCCTGATGCTGGGAAAGACTGAAAGGCAGGAAGAAAAGGGGATGACAGAGGATGAGATGGTTGGATGACATCACTGACTCAATGGACATGAGTTTGAGTCAGCTCTGGGAAATGGTAAAGAACAGGGAAGCCTGGTGTGCTACAGCTCATGGGATCACAAAGAGTTGGTCACAACTGAGCAACTGAACGATATAATATATATGTGTATATACATACATATATATATATATATATTTCAGTGACTTTGCAATGTCTAATATAAGGTTTTGAGAATCAGACCTCCCCACTGGATGGATTCCAGTCAATAGAAGATGCAGGACCCTGAGGATGGAAGGAACTTCAAGGGGTTTCAGAGAGCAGAGGCAAACCTTGAACTCCTGAAAGGATGGGATGTAGGAGGTGGCAGGAGGACCAGAGCTGGAGAGTCACTGAGAACTAAGTCAGGGACCAGAGTCCTACAGAAGTTGTATTGGGCAGCAGCTCAAAATTCTCAGAAGTGTAGTGGCAATTTAGGGAGACTCAAGGGGGGCCTCCCTGGTAGCTCAGCTGGTAAAGAATCCTCACGCAGGAGAGGAGGTTCAATGCAAGAGACCCTGGTTCAGTTCCTGGGTCAGGAAGATCCCATGGAGCAGGGATAGGCTATACCCACTCCAGTATTCTGGCCTGGAGAATTCCATGGACTGTATAGTTCATGGGGTCTCAAAGAATCGGACACGGCTAAATGACTTTCAGGGTTTGTAGGAAAAACCCAAAGAAAGCAAGTCTTTGTAGCTGGATAGATGGGGTGAGCATCTGACCTTTGTGCATCATTTTTCAGGGAATGACGATAGGGTGAAACTTCCATCCCCCTTACGACCAAGAGTGCATAGTTGTGTGGCTTTATTCCCATCATTGTTTGGACCAGTAAATTAACTGGCCTTATTTGCATAAATATAAGACTAAAAATAAGCTAAAAGAAACATGGGCCACCTACCATAAACAGGAAACTGCTAGCTTCACCAAACAGTTAAAAATACATAAATACATAAAGACCACAATGATGACATGTATTCCTATAAGAAGGCTGATGGATCAAAGCCTGGAAAATAATTTGATATTGTAAGTCAAGAGAAGTTGAAAAAGTTTGTGTCTTTTGATTAATAACTTTAGTTCTAGAAATCTATTGGAGGGGGAATCATCAGTGTGGACAAAGATGTGAGTTAAGGATGTTTATCAAAATGTTATTTATGTTGGCAAAAATTACAGCCAATAAAAAGGAAAAGAACAGAAGGAAGAAAGGAAATAACCCAAGTATTCAACAGTGAGGAAATGTTTAAAGAAGTTACGGCATGCATGTTTGATGTAACTGCATTGCTATTAAAAGCCATGTTTTTGAAGAATATTTAATGACCTGAAAAATGTTTCTGATGTAGTGCGTGAGATACAAAATTGCATATGCAATTGTAGTCTTGCCAAGTTTTGTATATACATATATATTGAATATTTATCCTGAAAAGTACATATAAAAACTTGGAAGGAAATACAGACAAGTTTAAAAGTTACTTGTAGAACTTCCCTGGTAGTCTAGTGGTTAAAACTTCCGTTGCAGGGAGCATGGGTTTGATCCGTGGTTGGGGAACTAAGATTCTGCATGCCACACAGTGTGGCCAAAATTTTTAAAAATAAGTAAAAATTAATAAAAAGTTATATGTGTTTGTTGGAATATTAGATAATTTTTTATTGTCTTCTTTGTCTCAAAGTATTTGTCAAATTTCTATAATGATTATATTATTGTAAACAATAACCTGTATATTTAGAGAGCAAGACCTGGGTTTTTCATTTATTCTACAGTCAATAGTGAAAAGACCCAGGCCAGGGCTTCGAGGACCTTCCAGTTTGCAGGAGAAACAGCCAAGCAAACAGGGACAGGAAGTTACGCTACAGAATGCAATTATTCCTCCTCCCCTGGAAACTTTTGAAGACCTAGGAGGAAAGAGGAACCAAGCATTTTGGTTGCTGATGATTTGGGCTCTGGGTTGAATAGACTATCTATTGTGAAAGTGTATTGTGCAAAAAGAGAATGGGGCTTTTTGTGAAGGGAGATAAAGAGAGTGTGGGGTGGGGACTGGGAGGGTGGGGGAGGAGGAGGCAGGCCTGGAAGTGGGGTGAGTGGACTGTGAGCAGAGCGGTCCTGAAGGTCCCCGAAAGTCATCCTCCCCACCCTTCACCTGGGTCCCAGTGTCCAGGCTAGCAGATTACCTGGCTTTGCATTCTTAACAGGGCCTCAGTCAATGCTCTGTCAGTGTTTATCGTCCATAAGAACAGATGAATGAATGAGCATGTAACATCAGGGAT
This sequence comes from Bos javanicus, assembly GCF_032452875.1. Lineage (NCBI taxonomy): Eukaryota > Metazoa > Chordata > Mammalia > Artiodactyla > Bovidae > Bos > Bos javanicus. The sequence goes on along the minus strand of NC_083888.1, from coordinate 20,970,868 downwards.
CACCCTCATGAATTTCCTTTAAGGCATTAATTAAACATGTTGTCTGAAGAAGAAAGACTCCATTGTGAAACCACAATGATGAGCGAGGCAGGAGGGGAATTGAACGTCTCCTCTCCACCGAGGCAGCAAGGTATGTTTGTGCGTGAGCGTGCATGTGTGTCTGCAGGTCTGCTTTAGCATCAGGAGGGACCTGGGTTCAAGTTTGAATGTGGCATTAAGTGGAGTCTGAGGAGCTCTTGGTTATGGCGACTTGCAAGCTGTATGACCTTGTTGTTCAGTCGCTGAGTCAGATCCGACTCTTTGCGACCCCGTGGACTGCAGCACGCCAGGCTTCCCTGTCTGACCTTGGCCAGACTCAGTTTCTAAATGCTTCACTATTATACCTAGAAAATGGGGCTTAGGACAACCCATTCTTGGAGACCAAATAAGATAGTGCAGATAGGATAATGCTGTGTAGACAGCAAACACTTTGCAAACAGATCGAGCTATTAATGCCAAAATTATTACTTGTAAACCCCGAGGCATCGCCATTTGGCAGGAGTCGGAGAAGGGTCCTTAGGCTGATGGCTTGGCTGATGGCTTTGTTGTGTTCTTTCTTCATACAGGAACTCTTTTTCGGTCCTTTATTTTGGTCCTTTTGCCTGTATTCTTCACTTCATAACAAATATTTATTAAGAACCCACAACGTGCTGGCTGTCCTTACAGGTCTTACAGGGTAACAAGGGTGGCAGATGTGACTAGCGATGACTTCTACACGAATAGAGGAGGGGTGCCCAGCTCTTCTCTTTGAGAAAAAAGGTGATGTTTAAACTGAGTCTTGAAAGTGGGAAGCTGCTCAGCATAGCGAGGGGGACAGGACTGTGAACAAGGAACAGACTTTAGGAAGTTACTTAACCTCCCCAGGGCACCATTTCCTGCTCTGAAGAATCCTGCTTGGCCTCAGAATGAGACAATACATTCAAAGCACCCAGCACAGTGCCTGGCCTTTAGTGGGTACTGGAAAAAGCCAGTCCTTTGTCTCCTCTGTATCAAAATCACTTCCTCTTTGAAGCTTACTTCCTGTTCACATTTTGTTCTTTTCCCCAGTTCCTGAAGATATACTGACTTTGGCTTGGGCTGTAAGTTACTCAGCCTGTTTCCCAGGATCCAGAAAATAACTTTAAAAGTGGATCACAGTTTCCTCCACAAAGAAAAGCCCAATGAATTCAAAATACAAATGTCATGTGGATCATATTCTTTGTTCACAATATGCTAACACTAGAAATTATTGTTAGAAATTGACTATTTAAAATTCTCCCAAATAAGCTTTTGGATAAAGGAGAAAATCAGGAATGAAGTGGAGTTTGTGTGTGTGAGCTTCACTGCCTTTATTTATTTATTTTTTTGCATGAATACAGTTTTCTTTGGGGGGCGGTGTGTGTGTGTGTGTGTGTGTGTCTAACTTTGTTTTTTTGAAGTATAGTTGAGTTACAATATGGTGTTAGTTCCAGGTATACCACACAATGATTCAGTTATATATACTAGGAGTTGTGTTAATTTAGAAAGAAAAATAAAGAGTCACACCTAGGAAAACCAACAGCATGTACACAAAGCTTTACTCAAAATTTTATTTAGTTTTTAAAGTGATTTTACTATTAAATCCAGAGAAATTTAAACAAGCAAAATGCTCATTAAATACTTTAGAAATACATGAAAACAAAACCCCAAATAAAGATGAGGAAGGAAGAGATCAGAAAAGAAACAGAAAAAAATTAAAAAATAGAAAAACAGTACATAACACATACATCCTTGAGTTGATTCTTTATGTAAAAAACAAGATCTAAATAATACAATGGACAAATATGATGAAGGGAAAAAAACAGAAATAAAACTTAGGGTGAAATGGTAGAAATGACAAAATAGACTTAAAAATATAAAAGAATATGTGAGATTGTAGACAAATTTGAATACTTCTGAGATAATTTTCTGTGGGAAAAAATAGAGAAGTTTCTCTGACAGAAGCAGAAGCAGAAGCAGAAAATTTAAGCCACCTCCTTCAGCTTCTGTTCAAAATCAGCGGACAGAGCGTCTGCCCCTGACCAGCTTTTGGAAACTGCACTTTTTCTCGGCAGCATTTCTCACCATCTGATATGACATATGCCTAATTGCTTACTTGTTTCCCTTCTTCTCTCCCCACTAGAACACCAGCTTCCTAAGAAGAGAGGACTTTAGTGTTTTTAATTAAACTTTTAATTTCGAGATAATCGTGATTTTTTTTTTTTTTAAAGTAAGCATTATATTTTGAGATGCTTGTACGAAAACTATCTGGGAATTCCCTGGCAGGCTAGTGGTTAGCACTCAGCGCTTTCACTGGCGGGGCTGGAGTTCAATTCCTGGTGGAGGAACGAAGATCCCACAAGCCAAGAGGAGCTGTCAAAAGAAAAAAAAAGAAAGCTATTTTATTTGCTGCTGTATCCCTATGCACAAACCTGGGCCTGAAGCATATCAGGCACTTGAAATAAATACTAGTTTAACGAATAAACAAGTTGAGGAGGAATTTAAGACAGATATCAAGAATGCTGTGCCCCAAAGTTGTGAGTTCAAATGGTTTTACTGGGGAAGAGGGTTTATCTTCTAAAGTTTTGAAGCATGGGATATATAAACTAATCCAGAATATAGCATTTTCTCTATGAAGAAATCTATAATTTTTTTTCCTAAGGTTAAAAGAAAAGATGACTAGGGAGAGACATTCTTTATGCCTAGTGCAAAGGCTAAATGATGTAAAGATGGAAAGGTCAATTTAATTTACAGGCTTAATGAAAATCCAAATGTGATTTTAACTTTTCAAAAAAAAGGAAAAGATTATAAAATTCATTAACTCATTTAGCAGAATAAAGAGGTAGAATTTCAACGAAAGTTTTGTAAAATGAGAGTGAGGATGAGGGAATAGAAGTAGCCACAAAACATATTATGAATTTGTGATATTTAAAATTGTGTGGTATGAGGACAAAAATTTGTAGTTGTCTTAGTAGTTTAAAATAGGACTTTTAGAATGAGACAATGATACACATGTAATGTGTAATAAAGTACCATCGTCAGGAAAAGAAAGGGTAATTTAGAAAATTATTTTGGGCTAACTGGCTGGCAATTTGGGGAAAAAAATGTATCCTCATCTCACATAATACAACAAATATATTTTATTTGGACATAATAATAGCAATAATAATAAAGACCAAATGTAAAAATGTTGTGAGGAAAAGAAAATAGACAGTTTCAAACACCTGGAGAAGAAATGACTCCCTAAGCTTAGAACCAAAGGGAGAAATCAAGGAAAAAGAGAACATTTTTGGTTGTATAAATAAGTCAAACTTTACATGGTAAGAAAACAAAAATTATCTCTAAATGATATGTTGGAGGTTTTTTGTTTGTTTTTGAAAAATACGTATTTATTTATCTGTGTCAGTCCCAGTTGCAGCATGCAGGATCTTCCTTATGTCATGCGAAATCCTCCTTGTGGCAAAGGGACTCTAGTTGTAGTTGTGGCTTGGTTGCTCTGAGGCATCTGGGATCTTAGTTTCCTGGTCAGGGATCGAACCAGACACTGTCCCTTGCATCGGAAGGCAGATTCTTAACCAGTGGACCACCAGGGAAGTCCCTCTAAGATGTATTGTTAAGCAAAGAAGGCAAGTTGCAGTTAGTATGATGTTCACATAAAGAAGAAAAATGTACACAAAACAAAACTATGTATTTTTGTAAATGTATGAAGTGTGTAAATACCTAGAAGGTGGTCAGGATGGATATACACAAACTGATAGCATTTGGAGTGGGCTAGCAGTGGCCACAGGACTGGAAAATGTCAGTTTTCATTCCAATCCCAAAGAAGCTAAGCTAAACTAAGCTAAGTAGCTTCAGTCGTGTCCGACTCTGTGCGACCCCATAGACGGCAGCCCACCAGGCTCCATCGTCCCTGGGATTCTCCAGGCAAGAATACTGGAATGGGTTGCCATTTCCTTCTCCAGTGCATAAAAGAGAAAAGTGAAAGTGAAGTCACTCAGTCGTGTCCGACTCTTCTCGACCCCATGGACTGCAGCCTACCAGGCTCCTCTGTCCATGGGATTTTCCAGGCAAGAGTACTGGAGTGGGGTGCCATTGCCTTCTCCAATCCCAAAGAAAGGCAATGCCAAACAATACTCAAACTACCGCACAATTGCACTCATCTAACATGCTAGTAAAGTAATGCTCAAAATTCTCCAAGCCAGGCTTCAGCAATACATGAACCGTGAACTTCCAGATGTTCAAGCTGGTTTTAGAAAAGGCAGAGGAACCAGAGATCAAATTGCCAATATCGCTGGATCATCTAAAAAGCAAGAGAGTTCCAGAAAAACATCTATTTCTGCTTTATTGACTATGCCAAAGCCTTTGACTGTGTGGATCACAATAAACTGTGGAAAATTCTGAATGAGATGGGAATACCAGACCACCTCACCTGCCTCTTGAGAAACCTATATGCAGGTCAGGAAGCAACAGTTAGTACTGGACATGGAACAACAGACTGGTTCCAAATAGGAAAAGGAGTACGTCAAGGCTGTATATTGTCACCTTGCATATTTAACTTATATGCAGAGTACACCATGAGAAACGCTGGGCTGGAAGAAGCACAAGCTGGAATCAAGACTGCAGGGAGAAATATCAATAACCTCAGATATGCAGATGACACCACCTTTATGGCAGAAAGTGAAGAGGAACTCAAAAGCCTCTTGATGAAAATGAAAGAGGAGAGTGAAAAAGTTGGCTTAAAGCTCAACGTTCAGAAAACGAAGATCATGGCATCTGGTCCCATCACTTCATGGCAAATAGATGGGGAAACAGTGGAAACAGTGTCAGACTTTATTTTGGGAGGCTCCAAAATCACTGCAGATGGCGATTGCAGCCATGAAATTAAAAGACGCTTACTCCTTGGAAGGAAAGTTATGACCAACCTAGATAGAATATTAAAAAGCAGACATTGCTTTGCCAACAAAGGTCCGTCTAGTCAAGGCTATGGTTTTTCCTGTGGTCATGTATGGATGTGAGAGTTGGACTGTGAAGAAAGCTGAGCGCCGAAGAATGGATGCTTTTGAACTGTGGTATTGGAGAAGACTCTTGAGAGTCCCTTGGACTGCAAGGAGATCCAACCAGTCCATTCTAAAGGAGATCAGTCCTGGGTGTTCATTGGAAGGACTGATGCTGAGCTGAAACTCCAATACTTTGGCCACCTGATGCGAAGAGTTGACTCACTGGAAAAGACTCTGATGCTGGGAGGGATTGAGGGCAGGAGGAGAAGGGGACGACAGAGGATGAAATGGCTAGATAGCATCACCGACTGGATGGACGTGAGTTTGGGTGAACTCCGGAAGTTGGTGATAGACAGGGAGGCTTGGTGTGCTGCGATTCATGGGGTGGCAAAGAGTCGGACACGACTAAGCGACTGAACTGAACTGAACGGAACTGAACGGGACATTTGATTTATTTGAACTGTAAGGGTTTTAATATCATACAATAAGAGCACACACACTTTGTTGTTTTTCTGTTGCTAAGCCATGTCTGACTCTTAGCGACCCCAGGGACTGCAGCATGCCAGGCTTCCCTGTCCTTCAGCATCTCCCTGAGTTTGCAGTAACTCATGTCCATTGAGTTGGTGCTACCATCCAACTGTCTCATCCTCTCTCGCCCCTTCTCCTCCTCATACTCATAAATCACTTGTATAGTTTTAAAAGAAAAAGTGATGACAAAACTAAAAAGACAGTGTTGAATATGTTTAATACCTTAAAAATCACATTAAAATGTTTTTATGTAAATGATTTTTTAAACTAAAGTCCCAATAGACAAATCATTAAAAGTTACATGAGTCAGGTCACTGAACAGAAAATACCAGAAACAAAACTAGAATGTTTGCACTCATGTCATTTAAATAAATCCAGAGTGAAAGCTGGCACTGAAGATTAGGATTCCAGCTTCTCTTCTGGACCAGGGACCTGCTCAGTCTTGGGAAATAGGCAGCTTAGGGGAATCTGCAGCAGCGGGGGGAATGGGAGACCCAACTTAAATTCTCTCAACTGGACATTTTGTTGGTGTTGGATGCTAACCCTTTCCTCTGGGGTGGGTCGTCCTATTTTACCTCCTTGCCTTTTCTGCAAGAGAGTGCGACTCGGAGAAAGGAAGCAGAGAACTGGTGGGACGGCCTAGTCTGCAGACAAAACTGGGGATATTTGGTCTAGTGCCCTCATGCAAGTGCCCTTCTTGGGGACTGAGCTCCAGAGCATGGGGAAAGGTTGGCTTTAGGGCTTCCTCAAGCTGAGAAGAAACCATGGAAACAGGTGAGCAGGACTGATGAACACAAAGGGATTTTGAAGCACTTGGGGTAGAGTGGAAACCCTCACTTTTACCCGTTGGGACCGTCTCTTTTGCTGTTTAGATCCTCAGCGTTGGTTCCACTCTTGAGCCACACAAGTCTACACTGTCTGAGCTGCTTGTGTACCTGCCCACGTGACCTCTTTTGCCGCATCGGTACAACCTGGGTTTCTCCTTGGAAGAAAAGCTATGACAAACCTAGGCAGCATATTAAAAAGCAGAGACATTACTTTGCCAACAAAGGTCCATCTAGTCAAAGCTGTGGTTTTTCAGTAGTCATGTATGGATGTGAGAGCTGGAGCATAAAGAAGGCTGAGCACTGAAGAAGTGATGCTTTTGAACTATGGTGCCGGAGAAGACTCTTGAGAGTCCCTTGGACTGCAAGGAGATCAAACCAGTCAATCCTAAAGGAAATCAACCCTCAATATTCATTGAAAAGACTGAAGTTGAAGCTGAAACTACAACACTTTGGCCACCTGATGAGAAGAGCTGACTCATTTGTAAAGACCCTGATGCTGGGAAAGATTGAAGGCAGGAGAAGGGGCAACAGAAGACGAGATGGTTGGATGGCATCACCGACTCAATGGACATGAGTTTGAGCAAATTCCAGGAGAGAGAGAAGGACAGGGAGGCCTGGTGTGCTGAAGTCAGTGGGGTCGCAAAGAGTCGGACGTGACTTAGTGACTGAACAACAACACAACCTGGGTTGAAACCCAGCTCTGCCTGCTACTTGACACTGGGAAAGTAATCGAACCTTCCTGAACTCATTTTTCACGTTTTAAAAAGCATTCTTCATTCATTATTATTATGATTTAACTTACGAGTTATTTGGCTGTGTTATTTTCAGTTTTGGCACATGGGATCCTCCTTGTGGCATGTGGGATACTTTGTTGCAGCTTGTGGGTGTCTCTAGCTGTAGCGTGTGGGCTTAGTTGCCCTGCAGCCTCTGGGATCTTAGTTCCTCAACCAGGGGTCGAATTTGTGTCCCCTGCATTGGAAGGCAGATTCTTAACCACTGGACCACTAAGGAAGTCCCCCACTTTTCTAAATGAAAGGCCAGAACAGAGCTCCGCTCAGGGTGTGGGGAGGATTTAATGAGACCATGAAGCATCAGAATCGGGTCAGGCAGAGTAAAGGACTAGCAAATGATAGGTGGTCCGTTGTTCGCTAAAGGCTTAGCCTCTTACAGCACAACACAGGTCATGGATTTGAACTTGTGCATGTCATAGCTGCTGCCCATCTCTACTTACATGTCCTCTTTACGTGTCACTTGTCCGAAATAGACAAGTCTCCATGCCTAATCTGTCCCACACACTGGGCTCCTGTCAATGGCACTGCATCCGAGGCCAGCCAGAAACCTGGCTTTCATGCTAAGTCGCTTCAGTTGAGTCTGACTCTTTGCAGCCCCATGGACTGCAGTTCACCAGGCTCTTCTGTCCATGGGATTTCCCAGGCAAGAATTCTGGAGTGGGTTTCCATTTCTTCCTCCAGGGGATCTTCCCAACCCAGGGATGGCATCTGCATCTCTTATGTCTCCTTCATTGGCAGGCGGGTTCTTTACCACTAGCGCCACCTGAGAAGCCCAGAAACCTGGCACTACTCTTTAAACCTCAGTACCCCTCGATGCCCAAGACACATGGATTCCACCGTGGAAATACCTTTCAGGGATTCATTACCCTACTCGCACAAGTCTGATTTGGCTGCTAGTATTTCCCTCTCCTGTAACAGTCGTCGTCTTCTTTTTAGTATTTTTATTTATTTACTTATTTGGCTTCACCAGGTCCTAATTGTGGCACACAAGATCTTTTAGTGGCGGGATGTGGGATCCTTAGCCTGGCATGCGAACTCCTAGTTGTAACAGCCTTCTAATTACTCTCTCTGCGTCTACCCTGGACTCCTCAGAGCCATTCTTTAAAAAAACATCCTCTTGATGGCTTATAGCCTTTTAATGGCTTCCCGCTGGCCTTAGGATAAATCAAAATAAATAGTAAAAATTATTGAGCAATCACATTGCTCCCTCACTGTCTGTGGGGATTTGTTTCCACAGTGCAAAATGGCATGGTCTTTGTATATAACCAGTTTCCCTGGTGGGTCAATTGGTAAAGAATTTGCCTGCAAGGTAGGAGACCCAAGTTTGATCCCTGGGTCAGGAAGATCCGCTGGAGAAGGAAATGGCAACCCAATCCAGTATTCTTGCCTGGAGAATCCCACGGACAGAGGAGCCTGGTGGGCCATAGTCCATGGGGTCACAAAGAGTCAGACACGACTGAGAGACTAATATTTTGCATATTAACACAAGCACATCCGCCTCTGTACTTTAAGTCATCTGTAGATTACTTGTAATATCTAAGAAAATGTGAAATCTATGCAAATAGTTATCAATACAATGTAAAAGCTATGTAAATAGTCACTGGCTTGACAAATTTAAGTTTTGTTTTTTGGAACTTTCTGGTTTTTGTTTTTTTTTTTTTCCCAGATATCCAAGGTGGATTGAATCTGGGAATGCGGAACCTGGAGATATGGAAGGCCAACTGTGCTGTGTGCCAGGCACTGTGTTAAATGTTACACTTTATTTATCTCTTTCAACTCTGGAAACCCTGCCAGGTAGATACCTAACAGCATGCTGGGTCACCTTCAACAAGTTAATTTAGTGACTCAGTTTCATTATCTGCTAAGTGGTAATACCTTATCTCTTAGGAATATTGTAAGGATTAAATTAGTTATGTCCTGTAAAGTTCTTGGAAAAAATGCCTGGCTTGTATTAAGTGCTTATTAAATTCAGCTAGGTGTTGGAGAAGATGCCCCATTTGCAGCTATGAAAACAAAAACAGAGAGGTTAAGAAACTCACCAAGGGACTTCCAGGTGGCCCAGTGGCTAAGACTCTGTGCTTCCAATGCAGGGGGCCTGGGTTCGATCCCTAGTCAGGGAACTAGATCCCACATGCTGCAACTAAAGATCCCGCATCCCCCAACAAACACTGAAGATTGTGAGTGCTGTGACCAAGACTCAGTGCAGCCAAATAAATATTAAAAATAAAAGAAAAGATATTCACCCAAGGCCTCACAGAGAGTAAATGACCCCATCAGGATTCATACCCAAGCCTCTTGAGGCCCATCCCTGAGCTGAGTCTTCGAGGAGACTCTTAGGTCATTTCCTGTTACTCACTGTCCTCTTCCAAAGTCCCCCCACCTGCTGTACTCACTGCAGCCCCTAAATGCACCTCAGTTCCCCACCTGTGTCCTTCACATGCTGTCCTGTCTCTTACGGGCCTTTGTCTCCTCCAGGAGGCCCTCCCTGGACACCAGATCAGGTTGTTGCAGGTGTGCATGCTCAGTCACTCAGTCATGTCTGGTGCTTTGTGACCCCATGGACTGCAGCTCACCAGGCTCCTCTGTCCATGGGATTTCCCAGGCAAGGATACCCCCAGCTTCTGCTCCTCCTAAATGTGCAGTGGCTATAGTGGCGACTGCCAGAGCGTGTAGGCAGACCCTCCTCACCTTCAAGGGATGGGGTGTGCTGGCCCAGCGGTGTTTCTTTTCTTCTTCTAGGCTTCCTAGGTGGCTCAATGGTAAAAGAATCTGCTGGCCAGTGCAGGAGATGCAGGACATGTGGGTTTGATCCCTGCGTCAGGAAGATCTCTTGGAGGAGGAAATGTCAACCCACTCCAGTATCCTTGCCTGGGAAATGCCACGGACAGAGGAGCCTGGTGGGCTACAGTCCATGGGGTTGCAAAAAGTCGGACATGATTGAGCATGCACATATTATTGCAGGAAAGATAGTGGGGCCCAAGAGGTTGGTCACATCCCAGTGTCTGGAACGGCTGCCAAGTATAGGTTCTTGGCTTCCCACAGGAAAGAATTTAAGAGAGAGCGACAGAAGAGTGAAAAAAAGTTTATTCAGGGAGAAAACACATTCCATAGACAGAGTGTGGGCCATCTTGGAAGGCAAGAGTGGCAAGAGACCTCTGGGTATGGGGTTGTCAGTGTTTATAGGGGTGGGTTATTTCATAGGCTAATGAATAGGAGCTGAAGCTCCAATACTTTGGCCACCAGATGTGAAGAGCTGACTCATTGGAAAAGACCCTGATGCTGGGAAAGTGAAGGCAAAAGGAGAACGGGGTGGCAGAGGATGAGATGGTTAGATAGTATCATCAACTCGATAGACATGAATTTGAGCAATCTCCAGGAGATAGTGGAGGACAGAGGAGCCTGGCTTGCTGCAGTCCATGGGGTCGCAAAGAGCTGGACAGCACTTAGTGACTGAACAACAACAATGAGTGGGAGGAGTATTCCAGCTGTTTTGGGGAAGGGGTGGGGACTTTCAGGCATTGGGCCACCGCCCACTTTTTGGCCTTTATGGTCCTGGCATCTGTGGGTGTGTCATTTAACGTTTTGATGTGTTACAATGAACATATACTGAGCACCATCTGGGACATAGCTGGTTCTAATCAGCTTATGTCATGTCCTTGGGCTATGCCATTCTTTTAAAGGTTGTGCCCTGTGCCCTTCCTGTCTCATTCTGTCCCTCTCATTGGCCCATCCCCCCACTTCTTGGCAATACTTTGCACATTAGCAGTTATTGAATTGATCATTACACTGTGTTTCCTGTCTGTCTTTGCTGGCTTGCAGTGAGGGTGGGACTATGTCTATCTTAAAACCTCCAGTGCTTAATCAGTACTTATAGAATGAATGAATGAACCCCAGAGATCTCAATCATCCTTGTCAAGTAGGTGCTGCAAAGCTCTTTTCTAAGAGGGACGTTGGCAATGAGGGGAAATTCGATTGAAGACCCAAGCCAGGGAGAGGTCTAGGACAAGGGAGAGGGGGCTCATTGGTACAAGGCACTGTGGGGGCCAAGTGGAAAGAGGTATCGAAGCATAGAAGGCAACAAAGTCATGGTAAGCACCTTGCTCCGGTGCCAAAGCCATGGGCCTGAGTGGGGAGAGCTGACTGGGGAGGGTCTGGCACATGATAAGTGCCCCCAAAATGGGGGCCATTCCTATTAATAAAATAATAATCTGCATGGAGCTCCTGAGAAAGGTTGTTTTATTTAGAAAAATGAAAAGGGAAGAAAAGGGGAATAATATGAACCAAAATACAGAGAAAGTGCAAAGCATTTGTGTGTGGTCAGAGTGGTGGGAACTAGGATGTAACCATGGAAGAATTCTGGGTGCTGAGGCTGGAAAGGGAGGTTGTGGCCAGAATGGAATGATCTTGGATGCTGTGTTGAGGTATCCGGGCTTTATCTTGTAAATTAGTTATCCCCCGAATGTGTTTGTTAAATGACATTGGATAAGAAAGGCTTCAGTGTCAAATAAGTGAAAGTCACTCAGTTGTGTCCAACTCTTTGTGACCCCATGGACTCTACAGTCCATGGAATTCTCCAGGCCAGAATACTGGAGTGGGTAGCCTTTCCCTTCTCCAGGGGATCTTCCCAACCCAAGGATCGAATCCAGGTCTCCTGCATTGCAGGTGGATTCTTTACCAGCTGAGCCACAAGGGAAGCCCAGGAATACTGGAGTCGGTAGCCTATCCCTCCTCCAGCAAATCTTCCTGATCTGACCTAGGAATTGAATCACGGTCTGCTGCATTGCAGGCATATTCTTTAACAACTGAGCTATCAGGGAGGCCCAGTGTCAAATAAGTTTACAACAAATACTGTATGATATCACTTATACAGTAAGTCCCCTGCATACTAATAAGTTCTGTTCCAAGAGGAGAGCATGTTCATAAGTCCAATTTATTTGTAAGATCAACAAAGTTAGCCTTGGTACCCAACTAACACTGTCAGCTATATAGTTCAGTTCAGTTCAGTCGCTCAGTTGTGTCCGACTCTTTGCAACCCCATGAATCGCAGCATGCCAGGCCTCCCTGTCCATCACCAACTCCTGGAGTTTACCCAAACTCATGTCCATCTAGTCGGTGATGCCATCCAGCCATTTCATCCTCTGTCGTCCCCTTCTCCTCCTGCCCTCAATCCCTCCCAGCATCAGGGTCTTTTCCAATGAGTCAACTCTTTGCATGAGGTGGCCAAAGTACTGGAGTTTCAGCTTTAGCATCAGTCCTTCCAATGAACACTCAGGACTGATCTTTAGAATGGACTGGTTGGATCTCCTTGCAGTCCAAGGGACTCTCAAGAGTCTTCTCCAACACCACAGTTCAAAAGCATCGATTCTTCGGTGCTCAGCTTTCTTCACAGTCCAACTCTCACATCCATACATGACCACTGGAAAAACCATAGCCTTGACTAGACAGACCTTTGTTGGCAAAGTAATGTCTCTGCTTTTGAATATGCTGTCTAGGTTGGTCATAACTTTCCTTCCAAGGAGTAAAGGTCTTTTAATTTCATGGCTGCAGTCACCATCTGCAGTGATTTTGAGCCCAAAAAGATAAAGTCTGACACTGTTTCCAAAGTTTCCCCATCTATTTGCCATGAAGTGGTGGGACCGGATGCCATGATCTTCGTTTTCTGAATGTTGAGCTTTAAGCCAACTTTTTCACTCTCTTCTTTCACTTTGATCAAGAGGCTTTTTAGTTCCTCTTCACTTTCTGTCATAAGGGTGGTGTCATCTGCATATCTGAAGTTATTGATATTTCTCCTGGCAATCTTGATTCAAACTTGTGCTTCTTCCAGCCCAGCGTTTCTCATGATGTACTCTGCATATAAGTTAAATAAACAGGGTGAAAATATACAGCCTTGACGTACTCCTTTTCCTATTTGGAACCAGTCTGTTGTTCCATGTCCAGTTCTAACTGTTGCTTCCTGACCTGCATACAGGTTTCTCAAGAGGCAGGTCAGGTGGTTTGGTATTCCCATCTCTTTCAGAATTTTCCACAGTTTATTGTGATCCACAAAGTGAAAGGTTTTGACATAGTCAATAAAGCAGAAATAGATGTTTTCCTGGAACTCTCTTGGTTTTTCAATAATCCAGCAGATGTTGGCAATTTGATCTCTGGTTCCTCTGCCTTTTCTAAATCCAGCTTGAACATCTGGAAGTTCACGGTTCATGTATTGCTGAAGCCTGGCTTGGAGAATTTTGAGCATTTCTTTGCTAGTGTGTGAGATGAGTGCAATTGTGCGGTAGTTTGAGCATTGTTTGGCATTGCCTTTCTTTGGGATTGGAATGAAAACTGACCTTTTCCAGTCCTGTGGCCACTGCTGAGTTTTCCAAATTTGCTGGCATATTGAGTGCAGAACTTTCACAGCATCGTCTTTCAGGATTTGAAAAAGCTCAACTGGAATTCCATCACCTCCACTAGCTTTGTTCATAGTGATGCTTCCTAAGGCCCACTTAACTTCACATTCCAGGATGTCTGGCTCTAGGTGAGTGATCACACCATCGTGATTATCTGGGTTGTGAAGATCTTTTTTGTACAGTTCTTCTGTATTCTTGCCACCTCTTCTTAATATCTTCTGCTTCTGTTAGGTCCATACCATTTCTGTCCTTTATCGAGCCCATCTTTGCATGAAATGTTCCCTTGGTATCTCTAATTTTCTTGAAGAGATCTCTAGTCTTTCCCATTCTGTTGTTTTCCTCTATTTCTTTGCATTGATCACTGAGGAAGGCTTTCTTATCTCTCCTTGCTATTCTTTGGAACTCTGCATTCAGATGCTTATATCTTCCTTTTCTCCTTTGCTTTTCATTTCTCTTCTTTTCACAGCTGTTTGTAAGGCCTCCTCAGACAGCCATTTTGCCTTTTTGCATTTCTATTTCTTGGGGATGGTCTTGATCCCTGTCTCCTACACAATGTCACGAACCTCCATCCATAGTTCATCAGGCACTCTATCTATCAGATCTAGTCCCTTAAATCTATTTCTCACTTCCACTGTGTAATTGTAAGAGATTTGATTTAGGTCATACCTGAATGGTCTAGTGGTTTTCCCTACTTTCTTCAACTTAAGTCTGAATTTGGCAATAAGGAGTTCATGATCTGAGCCACAGTTCAGCTTCTGGTCTTGTTTTTGCTGACTGTATAGGGCTTCTCCATCTTTGGCTGCAAAGAATATAATCAATCTGATTTCGGTGTTGACCATCTGGTGATGTCCATGTGTAGAGTCTTCTCTTGTGTTGTTGGAAGAGGGAGTTTGCTATGACCAGTGTGTTCTCTTGGCAAAACTCTATTAGCCTTTGCCCTGCTTCATTCCATATTCCAAGGCCAAATTTGCCTGTTACTCCAGGTGTTTCTTGACTTCCCACTTTTGCATTCCAATCCCCTATAATGAAAAGGACATCTTTTTTGGGTGTTAGTTCTAAAAGGTCTTGTAGGTCTTCATAGAACTGTTCAACTTCAGCTTCTTCAGCGTTACTGGTTGGGGCATAGACTTGGATTACTGTGATATTGAATGGTTTGCCTTGGAAATGAACAGAGATCATCCTGTCGTTTTTGAGATTGCATCAAGTACTGCATTTCGGACTCTTTTGTTGACCAGCTATATAGTACTGTACTTTAATAGGGTTATAACAATTTTCACAGACCTTACAAAGGACTGGGAAAAGACTCTTGGAGGGCACAAATAGAACCCTGTGTGCACCAGGACCCAGGAGAAAGGAGCAGTGACCCCACAAGAGACTGACCCAGACTTGCCCATGTGTGTCCAGGAGTCTCCAGTGGAGGCTTGGGTCGGTGGTGGCCTGCTGCAGGGTTGGGAGCAGTGAGTGTAGCAGTGCATGCATGGGATCTTTTGAAGGAGGTTGCCATTATCTTCATTACCTTCTCCATAGTTTGGCCCCAGGTAAATAGCAGGGAGGGAACACAGCCCCACCCGTCAGCAGAAATTTGGATTAAAGATTTACTGAGCATGGCCCTGCCCATCAGAACCAGACCCAGTTTCCCCCTCAGTCAGTCTCTCCCATCAGGAGGCTTCCATAAGCCTCTTATCCTTCTCCATCAGAGAGCAGACAAACTGAAATCCACAATCACAGAAAACTAGCCAATCTAATCACATGGACCACAGCCTTGTCTAACTCAATGAAACTATGAGCCATGCCTTTGTACGGCCACCCAAGATGGACAGGTCATGGTGGAGAGTCCTGACAAAATGTGGTCCACTGGAGAAGGGAATGGCAACCTACTTCAGTATTCTTGCCTTGAGAACCCCATGAACAGTATGAAAAGGCAAAAAGATAGGACACTGAAAGATGAACTCCCCAGGTCAGTAAGTACCCAATATGCTACTGGAGATCAGTGGAGAAATAACTCCAGAAAGAATGAAGAGACGGAGTCAAAGCAAAAACAACACCCAGTTGTGGATGTGAATGGTGATGGAAGCAAGGTCCGATGCTGTAAAGAGATATATTGCATAGGAACCTGGAATGTTAGGTCCATGAATCAAGGCAAATTGGAAGTGGTCAAACGAGATGGCAAGAGTGAGCATCGACATTTTAGGAATCAGCTAACTAAAATGGACTGGAATGGGTAAATTTAACTCAGATGACTATTATATTTACTACTGTGAGCAGGAATCCCTTAGAAGAAATGGAGTAGCCATCATGGTCAAGAAAAAAGTCCAAACTGTAGTACTTTATGCAATCTCAAAAATGACAGAATGATCTCTGTTCGTTTCCAAGGCAAACCATTCAATATCACGATAATATAAGTCTATGCCCCGACCAGTAACTCTGAAGAAGCTGAAGTTGAATGGTTCTATGAAGACCTACAAGACCTTTTAGAACTAACACCCAAGAAAGATGTCCTTTTCATTATAGGGGACTGGAATGCAAAAGTGGGAAGTCAAGAAACACCTGGAGTAACAGGCAAGTTTGGCCTTGGAGTACAGAATGAAGCAGGGCAAAGGCTAATAGAGTTTTGCCAAGAGAACGCACTGGTCATAGCAAACACCCTCTTCAGACAACACAAGAGAAGACTGCACATGGATATCACCAGATGGTCAACACTGAAATCATATTGATTATATTCTTTGAGCCAAAAATGGAGAAGCTCTATACAGTCAGCAAAATCAAGACCGGGAGCTGACTGTGGCTCAGATAATGAACCCTTGATTGCCAAATTCAGACTTAAGTTGAAGAAAGTAGGGAAAACCACTAGACCATTCAGGTATGACCTAAATCAAATCTCTTACAATTACACAGTGGAAGTGAGAAATAGATATAAGGGACTAGATTTGGTAGACAGAGTGCCTGATGAACTATGGATGGAGGTTCGTGACATTGTGTAGGAGACAAGGATCAAGACCATCCCCAAGAAATAGAAATGCAAAAAGGCAAAATGGCTGTCTGAGGAGGCCTTACAAATAGCTGTGAAAAGAAGAGAAGTGAAAAGCAAAAGAGGAAAGGAAAGATATAAGCTTCTGAATGCAGAGTTCCAAAGAATAGCAAGGAGAGATAAGAAAGCCTTCCTCAGCGATCAATGCAAAGAAATAGAGGAAAACAACAGAATGGGAAAGACTAGAGATCTCTTCAAGAAAATTAGAGATACCAAGGGAACATTTCATGCAAAGATGGGCTCGATAAAGGACAGAAATGGTATGGACCTAACAGAAGCAGAAGATATTAAGAAGAGGTGGCAAGAATACACAGAAAAACTATAGAAAAAAATCTTCATGACCCAGATAATCACGATGGTGTGGTCACTCACCTAGAGCCAGACATCCTGGAATGTGAAGTTAAGTGGGCCTTAGGAAGCATCACTATGAACAAAGCTAGTGGAGGTGATGGAATTCCAGTTGAGCTATTTCAAATCCCGAAAGATGATGCTGTGAAAGTTCTGCACTCAATATGCCAGCAAATTTGGAAAACTCAGCAGTGGCCACAGGACTGGAAAAGGTCAGTTTTCATTCCAATCCCAAAGAAAAGCAATGCCAAAGAATGCTCAAACTACTGCAAAATTGCATTCATCTCACACGCTAGTAAAGTAATGCTCAAAATTCTCCAAGCCAGGCTTCAGCAATACGTGAGCCGTGAACTTCCAGATGTTCAAGCTGGATTTAGAAAAGGCAGAGGAACCAGAGATCAAATTGCCAACATCTGCTGGATTATTGAAAAAGCAAGAGAGTTCCAGGAAAACATCTATTTCTGCTTTATTGACTATGCCAAAGCCTTTGACTATGTGGATCATCACAAACTGTGGAAAATTCTGAAAGAGATGGGAATACCAAACCACCTGACCTGCCTCTTGAGAAACCTGTATACAGGTCAGGAAGCAACAGTTAGAACTGGACATGGAACAACAGACTGGTTCCAAACAGGAAAAGGAGTACGTCAAGGCTGTATATTGTCACCCTGCATATTTAACTTATATGCAGAGTACATCATGAGAAACGCTGGGCTAGAAGAAGCACAAGCTGGAATCAAGATTGCCAGGAGAAATATCAATAACCTCAGATATGCAGATAACACCACTCTTATGGCAGAAAGTGAAGAGGAATTAAAGAGCCTCTTGATGAAAGTGAAAGAGGAGAGTGAAAAAGTTGGCTTGAAGCTCAACATTCAGAAAAGTAAGATCATGGCATCCGGTCCCATCACTTCATGGTAAATAGATGGAGAACAGTGGAAACAGTTTCAGACTGTATTTTTTTGGGCTCCAGAATCACTGCAGATGGTGACTGCAGCTTTCAGTCAGCAACCAAGCATTAAAAATGCTTGCTCCTTGGAAGAAAAGTTATGACTAACCTAGACAACATATTAAAAAGCAGAGACATTACTTTGCCAACCAAGGTCCATCTAGTCAAGGCTATGGTTTTTCCAGTGGTCATGTATGGATGAGAGAATTGGACTATAAAGAAAGCTGAGCACTGAAGAATTGATGCTTTTGAACTGTGGTGTTGGAGAAGACTCTTGTGAGTCCCTTGGACTGCAAGGAGATCAAATGAATCCATCCTAAGGAAATCAACCCTGAATATTCATTGGAAGGACTGATGCCGAAGCTGAAACTCCAATACTTTGGCCACCTGATGCGAAGAACTGACTCATCTGAAAAGACCCTGATGCTGGGAAAGATTGAATGCAGGAAGAGAAGGGGTCGGCAGAGGATGAGATGGGTGGATAGCATCACCGACTCAACATACATGATTTTGAGCAAACTGGAGATAATGAAGGACAGCGAAGCTTGGCATGCTGCAGTCCACGGAGTTACAAAGAGTTGGACACAGCTGAGTGACTGAACATAGAAAACAAACTCAAAAGATAAAGAAAACGTTTTGTTTTTTATTTTTTTAAAATGTTTATTTTTGTCTGCAGCAGTCTTCACTGCGGTGGGCAGGCTTTCTCTAGTTGCAGTGGCCAGGCTTCTCATTGTCGTGGCCCTTTTGTTGAGGAGCACAGGTTCTGGAGCGCAGACTCAGTAGTTGTGGTGCACAGGCTTAGTTGCTCCAAGACTCGTGGGGTCTTCCTAGACCAGGGACTGAACCCGAGTCCCCTGCACTGGCAGGCAGAGTCTTAACCACTGGACTACCAGAGAAGTCCAAGAAAACATTTTCAATCTTACAGTTTAGTAAGTAACCTTACAGTACAAGTAAGTAACCTTGAAAGTACAGTAGAGTACCAGCTACATCAGTACCACAACCGCTCTTTTTGGACATCCTGGGCTTGAAATAATGATGCTGTACTACTATACGCTATACAGTACTGTAAAGTGCACAAAATCACAGTCACTTACAAAGCATGCAGGCACGTGACAACGTATGCCAGATACTTGAACTATTAGACATGTGGACTATCTTATGTGATCAGACATGGCACATTCAAATCTTTGAAAGTTCAAAGAAACTTGAAGGTTCATACATAGGGGACTTACTGTATGTGTAATAAAAAATACAACAAAGGAATAAATATAAAAAAAAAGTGAAGCAGAGTCATAGATATAGAGAAATAACTAGTGGTCCCAGTGGGGAGAGGGAAGGGGGACAGTGACATAGGGTTAGAGGATTAAGAGGTACAAACTACGGAGTATAAAATAAGCTACAAGGATATATTGTATAGCACAGGGAATATAGTCAATCTTTTATACTAAGTATAAATGGAGTATAACCTTTAGGAACTGGGAATTACTCTACCATACACTTGTAACACATAATATTGTACATCAACTATACATCAATAAGGAATTCCCTGGTGGTCCACTGGTTGGGATTCTGCGCTTTCACTGAGCCCAGATTTTATCCCTGGTCAGAGAACTGGGATCCCATAGGCTGTGTGCGGCACACCAAAAGAACAAAATAGAACAACGACAGCCATTTCCAACTAAAAAGAAAAAAGCAGGGTAAAAAAATGAAAGCAGCTCTTTACCAAAAGACTACTTGGAGCCCTTAATTTGTCATTTTGTGTTTGGATTCTCTAACCTGGGTATGCTATAGAGAATTTCTTAAACTTATTTGATCAAAGAATGAAGGTTCTAAGGAAGATGACTTGGAGAAGTATTGCTGTAGGCATTGGGCAACCCTGAAAGGTTTTGAGGGGTATAAAGCCATGGGGTCAGATTTATGTTTTCTTATTTCTTAAATAATTAATTACTCAGTTGGCTGTGCCGGGTCTTAGCTGCTGCTCATGGGATTTTTTTGGCTATGACATGTGGGATCTAGTTCCCTAATCAGGGTGAACCTGGTGCCTGGCATTGGGAGCTCAGAGTCTTAGTCACAACCACTAGGAAGTCCCCAGATTTCTGTTTTAGGCCAAGAAATTCTGTGGCCCAATTGCCAGTGGGGGAAGAAGCATAGGGAAAGGAGAAGAAGGCAAATATACAATCCACCAGCTTCATGAAAACAGAGGCTCGCATGCCTGTCAGAGAACTGACTTCAGCCACTGACTGACACGGGGAGCACTGAGCTTAGGCTTGGCTTGGTTGCTGTCTCCATACATCTAGAGGGTCTGGCAGGGGAGATGCTGAGTGCTAGAGATGGGTTTCAGGCATCCGGTGTCTGTGATAAATAAGGGGAGCCTGGCGGCTTTCTCCTCTACATACTTCCTCTGCAGGCCGGGGCCTCTCACGTTCACTGTCCAGCCTCTCAGGCCCTCCCCGCCCCCCGCCCCCCGCCCCCACCCCTGGACACTTCCTGCCCAGCTGCAGTCGGACCATCCTGCTTTCCTCTCCTCCCTTGGATTCCATGTGTGAGTCCAAAATGGCCTAAGTCGCTGTGGAGCTGCAGATTCACCTCAGTCTTCCTTGTACACCTGTAAAAATCAGATATAAGAACGTTCTCCTTGACACACCTCTATCAAGAAAAAACAACAACAACCCATAATATATGAAGAGACATTCAGCCTAACAAAGCCCTGCCGTCAACCCCCTGAGCCCTTGGAAGCGCTCAGAAGCCCCTTGAGTTCCCCACTGGAGTCTCCATCTGCTAGATGATTCTCATTAATTAAGCTTGCTTTTTCTCAAGCACCAGCTCTTCTAATAAATCAAGTCCAGGTTTCAGATCCAAAATCTTTTTTATATGTCATCCGCGGTTGTAAATTTTGCTTTCTAATTTTTACTGCAAATATCCAAGCACTTCCTCTATATAATGGATTAAATAAAAATTTCCCTGCTAGCCTGGGAACTTGATAATTAGAAATCTCTCCTCTCCTCTCTTCACCCGAGTAAAAATGTGTCTGTTGTGGAGTGTGACACTGATTTACAAAAGACCTTTTCCAGCATAACCTATCTGGGAGCTCTTAGGCACTTTCCCTAATCATATAATTGTGTATTTCCTTGTGCATTTGGTCACCCCAGGTGAACTTTCACCTTACTCTTTCTCGATCTTTCTGACATCTAACACCCGCCTCTCCTGCTTCTTAAAATGTGTCCCAATATGGCTTCGAGGGCTTGACCCCAAGGGACTCTAAGTCTGTGCTATTGGGTGGGTGTTGACTCCACCCTCGAAGGCCCAGCCAATCAACACATCCCATTTCTGTGCGTCAGTGTAGAGCCAAGTCAGGCCTGCTAGAGTCAGTGAAACTCAACTAGTTACTTGACTTACTGGGTTTCCTGTTCCTTTTTCCTGATCGGCTGTTAAGGATGGGTGCCATGGCTGCCATCTTGCTGTTTCAGTAAAGTGAGGCCAACGTGAAGGAGAGCAGAGCTGAGAAACGGGACTTAGGATTAACCGTCCTTTGATCCTCTGATCCAGCTGCACCTGAAGCTCCACCTACACTGAGGTTTTAGTTCTATGCATCAATAAATACACTTTGGTTAAATCAGTTTGGGTAGGTCTTCTGTCACTGGGGAACCAAGAGTCCTCTCTCTAATACCCGTTTGCTTCTGCATTAGTGAACCCCAAGGCAGACTCTGGGATCCTGCACTGTTGATTCAAACACCCCACTCCTCTCCCTGTCTTTGGAGGCTCAGCACTGCGTACACGTCTTGCTGAAAAAACGGGAACAATTTTTAAACAGTGTGAGCTCCAGTCTCCTCTGTACCTCCAAATAGGCAAGTCACATATGTTCCTAGGGCTCCAGCAGACACTCTGGTTGATATCTGGCAGCGGTCCTGAAACCCAGAGCAGTTTTCCTGCAGGGAGAGACAGCCAGCCTCAGGCAGAAATAGGGTGTCAGGGAGCTCAGGGTGCTCTGAGTCTCCTCATGGGCTAACTGAACAAGTTTTCCTCTTCCTGGCCCATCTCCAGAGGCAGAGAGAATTCATGCCGTGTTTGGAAGAACTGTCAATATTGTGGGCAAGGTAAGGAGAGGTTAAAGGTAAGGGCTCAGGCATCAGCCAGATCTGGGTCCAAATCCTCATCTTAGGACACACAAGCTG
Organism: Bos javanicus; assembly: GCF_032452875.1. Classification (NCBI taxonomy): domain Eukaryota; kingdom Metazoa; phylum Chordata; class Mammalia; order Artiodactyla; family Bovidae; genus Bos; species Bos javanicus. The sequence goes on along the minus strand of NC_083888.1, from coordinate 20,948,806 downwards.
TGTGCCAGTGGCAAGTAACTGAGCCCCTGAGCCTCAGTGTTCTCATCTGTAAAATAGGGATAACAGGATCCTAGGGCTTCCTAGGTGGCTCAGTGGTAAAGAATCTTCCTGCCAAGCAGGATACACGGGTTCAATCTCTGGGTCAGAAAGGTCCCCTGGAGCAAGAAATGTTAATCCACTCCAGTATTCTTGCCTGGAGAATTCCGTGGACAGTGGAGCCTGGTGGACTGCAGTCTATGGAGTCACAAAGAGTTGGACACTTAGCGACTAAACTACAACAGCAACAAAAACAGTATCCACCTCAAAAGTATTGATGGGAACTGAATGACAGTAAAAGACAAAGCCTGAAGGCAATACCCACTATATGGGAAAAAAATTTATTATTTTCATCTCCAAGCTTGGCCTAACCTCTGCTGCTGCTGCTAAGTCACTTCAGTTGTGTCCGACTCTGTGCAACCCCATAGATGGCAGCCTACCAGGCTCCCCCGTCCCTGGGATTCTCCAGGCAAGAACACTGGTGTGGGTTGCCATTTCTTCTTCCAACCTCTAAGCATGCTAAAACATTCTGTTAACCGGAAGAGTTCAAAAGACAGAAAAAGGGACCTCCCTGGTGGTCCAATGGCTAAGACTCCAAGCTGCCAATGCAGGGTGCCCAGGTTCGATCCCTGGTCAGGGAACTAGATCCCGCATGCCACAAGGAAGATGGACGATTTGGCATGCTGCAACTAAGACCTAGTACAGCCAAATACATAAATAATTTTTTTTTAAGATTTAAAATATATAGGAAAGGCCAAATCTGGCTACAGTTTGGTTACCATTCAATAGGAACCATGGGATGAAGAATATGGACTTTAGCTTCGGGTAGACCTAGGTTCAAGTTGGGCTCTGTCACATACAGTTGTGTGACCTTGAACAAGTCATGAGTGACCATTCTGAGCCTCCACTGCTTCATCTGTAAAATGGGCAAATGAAAACCTACTTCAGAAACTTGTGGTGAGGATGTAATGAGCACCTGTTTGGCACATTGTTCAAACCTCCGTAACGGTGGGTATACCTCAGCTGTGTCTATGGGCAGGCTATGCAAGCGATGATCCTTATTTACATGAAGAGAGGAGTGAGGCTGCTGTAACTTTATTCAAGCAGCATTAATTATTCCTTAGACAAGGGCTGTGATTTATGATGAGAGAAGAGGAAGAGAAGAAAAAAGAAGAGGAGAGAACAGCCTGTGCTGGGGATGAAGAGCTCGGTGGAGAGATGTTATCATGAGACCATTATGCAGACTGCTGTTCCTGGAGCTGATGGCAGGAGTGCTGATCCAGGTTTCCTGAGACCTGCGTTCTAGCCAGTGCCTCTCCAGCCAGATACTCAGACCCCTTCAGTCCTGGCTGAGGCGCCTTCCTTAACTGTGTGACCTTGGAAGGGCACAGCCTCTCTCAGCCTCTTGTCCTATCAATAAGATGGGGCTGTGAACACTGGTCTCTTTCACAGGATGGCTGTGGGCATTGAACGAAATGTGGAAACACTTTAAAAACTCCAGAATCCTCTTATTGCCCCCAGTGGCCCTCATATTCTATGGTTTAGGTTCTGCCATTTTCCAGTGTATGTTACACAGTGTAAAAACACACCTTTTCGGGACTTCCTTGGCCATCCAGCAGTTAAGACTCTCTGCTTCCACAGCAAGGGTCACGGGTCTGGGAATTAAGGATCCCGCCTGCCATGTGGCAGCAGCTAAAAAAACAAAGTACAAAAACATTCATGCTTTTTCTATATCTGTTTCATGCCTTGGAGGGTGGACACCGTGGGGACCTGGGTGGGGCAGCAACAAAGAATGTGGGCTCCCTGATGGAGGAGGTGGTTAGGGTGGGGCTGTTAAAGAGGCAGTGGCTGAAGGGGTGGAATGGAGACAGGCTAATCCACTTAGGTGTCAGACAGACCTGAATCTGAATCTTGGCCCCCAGCTGGAGACCTTGGGCAGATCACTTATGAACTTTCCAGCTTCCCTTTATTCATGGGGATGAGAGAGCTCCAAGGACTAAAAGAGAAACATGTTTGAAGCACTTAGTATGATCCGTTGCTTGTTTTTGTTTTTGTTGTTCACTCAGCTGTGTCTGACTCTTTGTAACCCCATGAACTGCAGCATGCCAGGCTTCCCTGTCCTTCACTATCTCCCAGAGTTTACTCAAACTCATGTCTATTGAGTCAGTGATGCCATCCAACTATCTTATCCTCTGTCACCCCTTTCTCCTCTTACCCTCAATCTTTCCTAGCATCAAGGTCTTTTCCAATGAGTTGGCTCTTCACATCAGGTGGCCAAAATATTGTAGCTTCAGCTTAAACATCAGTCCTTCCAATGAATATTCAGGGTTGATTTCCCTTAGGATTGACTGGTTTGATCTCCTTGCAGCCCAAGGAACTCTCAAGAGTCTCCTCCAAAGACACAGTTTTTGTGCTTAGTCACTCAGTTGTGTCCGACTCTTTGCAACCCCATGGACTATAGCCCACAAGGCTCCTCTGTCCACGGGATTCTCCAGGCAAGAATACTGGAGTGGGTTGCCATGCCCTCCTTCAGGGGATCTTCCCAACCCAGGGATCAAACATAGGTCTCCCGCATTGCAGGTGGATTCTTTACTGTCTGAGCCACCAGGGACTCTTTGTAACCCCATGGACTGCAGCACACCAGTTTTTTGGTCTCCATTAATTCAGAAACAAACCCTCCCAGGGTTGAAACCACACACACAGATTGGGACTCGAACTCAGTTGCACCTCAGATGGCATTTGAGCCCAGCTAAAACTCAGACTGGGACTTGAACCCATGGGCTGGAACTTAAACCCGCTTGACTTACTGACAATCAGGTTCTTTATGTCTTAGCACAGAAAGAATTCATCAGGAGGCAAAGTGATAGGTAAAAAGTAGATTTATTAATATAGGATGCTTCTGAGGAATATGAGTAGGTAATCAAGGAGGGCTCTGCCTGGGGAACTAAGTGGGAAAGTAGGTTTATTCAGAGAGACACACATTCCATGGGCAGAATGTGGTCCATTTCAAAAAGTTGGAGCAGGCCCAAAATACAGAGTGGTTCGTTTTTACAGGCTGGGTAATTTCATAGGCTAACAAGCAGGAGGATTATTCCAACAATCTTGGAAAAGGGGCAGGCGTTTCTAGGAACTGGTTCACCCACCCAATTTTTGGCTGTTTTTGGTCAGTTAGAACTGCCACAGTGCCTGTGGGCCTATCGTTTTGCATAGGCTAATGTATCCCAGTGAGGCTCATGGTCTACTGGAAGTCGAATCTTCTGCCTTCTTGGGCTAATCATTTCTAACCAGTTTCTGTTGTATCCTCAGGGGCTATATCATTCCTTAAGGGTTGAACCATCCCCTCCCCACTTCTGTTTCAAGATGAGTCTGAGATTTTCAAATATACTTGGCTTCCTTCATTTAATACTATTTGATTGACTTAGAATGGTGAAGTGTGGACTTTTATGGTTGGAAGGGATATTAGTCAGGGCTTAATAGCTGTGGCCTCAGGAATCCTGGGCTCTGCAGAGCTGCCTCAGAGTCAGGAAGGCCCAGCAGGCAGGGTTCCAGGACTTGGTGGCTAAAAGAAGTTTGAAAACCCCATAGTCCAATGCCTGGATCCATTATGCTGTTCTTAGTGTGAGGCTGAGGAGTAATTCTATAGCAGTAGAATTCACTATCTTTCTTTACTGGAGAATTGAGTGTCCTGTCATGGTCATCTGTGTCCAGCTTTTATTTTTATTTATCTGTCTATTTTTATTTATTTATTTGTCTGTGCCATGCATCTGGCAGGGATCTCAGTTCCCCGACAAGGAATTGAACCCACACCCTTGGTGGTGACAGGAAAGCCTGGTGTGCTGCAAAGGGTCGCAAAGAGTCAGACACGACTTAGCAATTGAACAACAATCTGAGCAGTGAAAACATGGAGTTCTAACCACCGGACTGCCAGGGAATTTCCTGTGTCCAGCTTTTAGATCAGAGCTCTAGAATTCTCTATCGTTAAAAAGCAGCTTCCAGCATAACCCACTAGGAGCCCCAGGGTTCTGCCTGATTGGTCCTCCTGAGAACAGGCTGGAGGGCTGAAGCCTCATGTTGAGGAGCAAAAAGAGGAAGGAGTCCAGAATTCTGGAGAAGTCAATCCTTTTGGGGGGAGATGTGGTCCTGGAGGCCAGATGCCTCTGGGACAGAGAACTCCATCCTCTATGAAACCTCATGTTGTTATACAAAAGGCTGTAATTAATACCACCAAGGCTCCGAAAAGACATCTTGTCTTTCTAATAAAAAATGAAAGCTACTGGGCCCAATGCCCAAAGCGTGCAACCATTGCCAGCCCAGAAGCCTCCAGCAGAGGGCGTTCACAGGGACCGAGGTGTCCTCATGTCAACCACCCAAACTGCAGGAGAATGGAGCCGTGCCCTACCTAGTTCTGCTCAGCCAGAGCAGGGCAGGTACCAGGAGACCTGAGGCCCAGGGGATATGAGTCATTCAGTGAGGAAGCCTTGGAGTGTCGGGGGAGGCGGGAGATGGAGAACACGTATCAGGGTTGATTTCCTTTGACCTCCAAATTGCACATCAATTTGTCACCCATTTTGCACTGAACAGGCTTTCCACCCTGGCGCAGAGCACAGGGGCTCAGCCAGGACCTCCCCACACACTGCTTGCTCACCTGCTGAAAGCGCCCCTGGAATATATCATGTAAAAGCTCCCCATTCCATGGTATCATGTAAATGTCTCTGCCCGTTGTCAAGGCCTTTGACTATCTGCCTCTACAGTCTGCCTCATCTCTACATATGCTGTTTGCTTCGGGCAGACTGGTCCCCTGGACGGCTGCCCCACACTGCCATCCACTTTCCCTTTTGCAAAATGTCACTAGCAGGGCCCACTTCATAGTTGCTGTTGTGAGGATTAAGTGAGAGACCACATGTGAATCGCAAAGCTGGAGCATGATGGATACTTAGCATAAATGTTTGTGATGATGATAATTGTGGGCTTTTAAATATTTATTTATACATTTGGCTGCACTGGGGCTTAGTTGTCACATGTGGGATATTTAGTTAGCAGCATTTGAACTCTTAGGGCAGTGGCAACCCACTCCAGTGTTCTTGCCTGGGAAACCCATGGACAGAGGAGCCTGGTGGGCTACAGTCCATGGGGTCTCGGAAAGAGTCGGATGCAACTGAAGACTCAGGCCTGTGCTTTTGGTGTCACATCCAAGAAGTTATTGCAAAATCCAGTGTCATGGAGCATTTCTTCTCTGTTTTCTTCAAGTTTGGGGCCTTATGTTTAGATCTGAATCCATTTTGAATTAATGTTTGCATATGCTATAAAATAAGGGTCCAGTTTTATTATTTTGCACGTGGATGTCCAATTTTCCCGGCAGCATTTGTTAAAGAACAGTTCTTTCCCCACGGAGTGGTCTTGGCACCCATCATTTTGTAAGGGTTCATTTCTGGGCTCTCTAATCCACTGATTGTGTCTATAGTATCACAACATTTTGATTGCTGTATCTTTGTAAAACGTATAGAGATTGACATGTGAGACTTCCAACTTTCTTCTTTTTTTTCAAGACTTTTTTTTTTTTCAGTTCAGATTCCTTTGAGGTTCCATGTGAATTTTAGGATAATTTTTTTTTCTTAATTTCTGCAAAAAAGTCGTTGGAATTTTGATAGAAATTGCGTTGAATTTGTAGATCACTTTGGGTAATAATGACTTATATTAAGTCTTTCAGTCCATTAACATGGCATGTATTTCCATTTATTTGTGTCTTCTTTAATTCTTTCAGCAGTGTTTTGTAGTTTTCATTGTACAAGTGTTTTTTTTTTTTTTTTTGATTGTTCTTTGTTAGTGTGTAGAAATGCAACTGATTTTTATGTGTTGATTTTGTATCCTTCAACTTTGCTGAATTTGTTTATTCTAACACTTTTTGGTGTTCGGAGTCTTTAGGGTTTTCTATATATAAGATTATGTCATCTCTGAACAGAGATAATTTTACTTCTTCCTTTCCAGTTTGGACCCATTTAATTTCTTTATTTCTTATATAATTGCTCTGGCTAGAACTTCAGTACTGTGTTGAATAGAAGTCGTGAGAGTGGGTATTCTTGTCTTGTTCCTGACCTTCAGTTCAGTTCAGTTCAGATGCTCAGTCATGTCTGACTCTTTGCGACCCCATGAATCGCAGCATGCCAGGCCTCCCTGTCCATCACCAACTTCCGGAGTTCACTCAGACTCACGTCCATCGAGTCAGTGATGCCATCCAGCCATCTCATCCTCTGTCGCCCCCTTCTCCTCCTGCCCCCAATCCCTCCCAGCATCAGAGTCTTTTCCAATGAGTCAACTCTTCGCATGAGGTGGCCAAAGTACTGGAGTTTCAGCTTTAGCATCATTCCTTCCAAAGAAATCCCAGGGCTGATCTCCTTCAGAATGGACTGGTTGGATCTCCTTGCAGTCCAAGGAACTCTCAAGAGTCTTCTCCAACACCACAGTTCAAAAGCATCCATTCTTCAGCGCTCAGCTTTCTTCACAGTCCAACTCTCACATCCATACATGACCAACTGGAAAAATCACAGCCTTGACTAGATGGACATTTGTTGGCAAAGTAATGTCTCTGTTCCTGACCTTAGAGGAAAAGTTTTCACTCTTTCACCATTGAGTATGATGTTAGCTGTGGGCTTAACATACATGACCTTTGTAATGTTGAGGTTATTTCTGTCTAGTCCTAGTTTGTTGAAAGTTTTTATCATAAAATTTTGTTAAATTTTGTCTAAAGCTCTCTCTGCATCAATTGAGATGGTCAACTGGTTTTTGCCCTTCGTTCTGTTAATGTGTGATCTTTGAATGTTAGATCATCCTTTCATCCCAGGAACGAGCTCTACTTGGTCATGGTACTTAATCTGTTTTTTTTTTTTTTTGGCTGCGCTGGGTCATCATTGCTTTAAGAGGGCTTTCTCTAGTTGTGGTGAGCTGGGGCTACTCTCCGCTGCAGTCCTCGGGCTTCTCAACACGGTGGCTTCTCTTGCTGCAGAGCACAGCCTCTAGGGGACGGGCCCAGTAGTTGTGGCACACGGGCTTAGCGGATCAGGGATCGAACCATGTCCCCTGCTTTGGCAGGCAGATTCTTATCCACTGCACTACCAGGTAAGTATGGTACATAATCTTTTTAAGGTTCTGTTGAATTCAGTCTGCTGATATTTTGTTGAGGATTTTTGCATCAGCCTTCATTTGGGGTATTGACCTATGGTTTTCTTTTATTGCAGTGTCTTTGGCTTTAATATGAGGGTAATGCTGGCCTCATAGAATGAGTTTGGGAGTGTTTCTTCCTCTTCACATCCTATTGAAAGATGATGCCTAAAGCTCAATTTCTCTGTACGCTGGCACCAATTCAAATCTTGGAGACAGCGTTTTGGATAAAGTAGAAAAGAGTAGCTTTATAGCTTTGCCAGGCAAAGGGGAGTGTAGTGGGCTAAGGCCCTCAAAACCAAGTATCCCAGCTTGGGGAAGACAGTGACAGGTTTTATAGTAATTGTTCAAAGACAGCATGATCAGCTTATGGACATTCTTCTGATGGATTGGTGGTGAGGTAAGTAGGAGCCCACATCATCAACCATCAGGTCCAACTGGTCTGGCGTCTACATGTTATGGCCTACTATAATTAATTGTTACTTCTTCCTCCTGGAGATGGTTTCAATATCTGCAGAATAGCTCAAAGATATTGTTGTGTGTATCTGTTAAGGGGGCAACAGGACTTTGCCCTAAGGCTGCTCTTGACTGTTTCTCCCTGGTCTCACATCCCCTCCCTTCCCTAACCAACAACTGCTTGAATCTGCCCACTGGAACCCAGGAAAGGTCATGGAGGATGAATGAGTGTTGTTTCCTATAGTCAAAGAAATGGGGGACACAGAAAGGCCTTGTGCCCAGGAGCCCCACAGGATGCTGCATGGTATCAAAGAGTTTGATGAGGATTGGTTCTAGTTCTCTAAATATCTGATGGAATTCTCCAGTGAAGCCATCTGGTCCTGGGCTTTTCTTGGGAGGTTTTGGGAAGTTTTGTTTACTAATTCAATCTTACAATAGTTATATGTCTGTTCAGATTTCCTATTTCTTCATGACCCAAGTGTGTATTTCTAGGAATTTATCTGTTTTTTTTTCTAGGTTATCCAATTGTCGGTGTACAACTGTTCATAATATTCTCTTATAATCATTTTTATTTCTACTGAGTCTGCGGGCTCTAGAGCCCATGTTCCAGAGCCCATGGAACTGGAGAAAGCCCTCATGCTGCAACGAAGACCCAGTGCAGCCAAAATAAAAATAAATAGTAAAAAGAAATTTAAAAAAGAAAAACAATAGAAAAGAATCAACATAATTAAGAGTTGGTTTTTGAAAAGATCAACAAACCCTTAGCTAGATTCACAAGAAAAAAAGAGAGAAGACTCAAAAAACCGAAATCAGAAATGAAAGAGGAGACATTAGAAACTTGGTAACCAGTTTGATGAAAAAGTGAAAGAGAGGCATCTTAGTATATTGTTCAGTCTGTATGCTAGTGAAACAATCCCTATTAAAAAGCCTCTATACAGAGACTTCCCCGGTGGTCCAGCAGTTAAGAATTCACTTTGCAATGCAAGGGATCTGGGTTCGAACCCTGATTGGAGAACTAAGATGCCACCTGCTACTGGGCAACTAAGCCTATGCTTCGTAACAAGAACCTGTATGAAGAGCCTGTGCATTGCAACAGGAGCCTGTGCGTGCGTGTGTGCTCAGTCATATCTGCCTCTTTGTGACCCCATGGACTGTCGTCTGCCAGGCTCCTCTGTTTTGGGGATTTTCCAGGCAAGAATACTGAAGGGGGTTGCTATTTCCTCCTCCAGGGGATCTTTCAGACCCAGGGATGGAACCCAAGTCTCTTGCATCTTCTGCATTGGCAGGCAGATTCTTTACCACTAGCGCCACCAGGCAAGCCCCTAATGAAGGCCCAGCACAACCAAAATAACAGTAGAATAAAATAAAATCACAACCCTCCCCACAGCACTTCCCATTACTCGTAAAAAAAAAAGGGTGTGGGGGAGAGAGAGAAGCCTTTAGGCAGAAAAAGATGTTGATTCCAGTGTTACTTTTGACAGAAAAAAAAAATTGGGGAGCATCCTGAACTGTTTTGAGATGTGTTTCCTGGGGTAAATCCTGGAGATCTGTGGGACTAATTTATCTTAGCAGAAGCCTGACATGGGGAGGCCACAGTTACCAGCTTCTGATGGGAGAAAAGCCGTCTGAGGAAGATGGTACAAGGAGTGTAAGATCTTTGAGGACCAGAGACAGGCTTACTTCAGGAGGCCCCATCCCACATCACATGAAGCATATTAAAATGCATCCTTTGCTAAGTCACTTCAGTCGTGTCCAACTCTGTGCGACCCCATAGACGGCAGTCCACCAGGCTCCCCTGTCCCTGGGATTCTCCAGGCAAGAACACTGGAGTGGGTTGCCATTTCCTTTTCCAATGAATGAAAGTGAAAAGTGAAAGTGAAGTCGCTCAGTCGTGTCTGACTCTTAGCGATCCCATGGACTGCAGCCTACCAGGCTCCTCCATCCATGGGATATTCCAGGCAAGAGTACTGGAGTGGGGTGCCATTGCCTTCTCCAAAATGCATCTGTATCCATAATTAAATATAATTTATGTCTAACCCCTCTGTAAGAATTGCATTACAGTATTCTGCTTGACAAATATTACATTTTGTAGACAGTTAAACATTTATCATTCATGACTACCATTTAAGGTTTTGGAGTCCATCCTTTTCGTTTGCTTGTTGTTCGTGTTTTAGGTTGCAAACATTTGACTGGGCCTCAACTCTGTGCCACAGGATCCGGTGGGTGCAGCAGCGTGGGGCATGCCAAGGCCAGTGAGTGACAGTTTCAGGAGCCTGGACAGGCTCTACAGAAGGAGCTCTCTACCCATGAGAGAGCTGCCTCCACCAGAAGAGTTTCCTGTTCCTCGAAATAATTTTCTTTTAGGACAACTAAGGTCTATTTAGCACCTAGGACATGCCAGGGACTGTCCTGCTATCAGAAATGCTGCAGGGAGGATTTCTGGCTTTAATAGGAAGCAGGGAATCATGGTTTCTGGAGTCTCTTCCCAGTTTAATGATTTCATGGGCATGAAGTCCTGGCTAGCAGCTGCCACTCATTCTGAGATTTCTGGACCAGCAGCATCAGTCCGGAGCTTGTTAGAAATGTTAATCTCAGGCCTACCAATTCAGAATGTGCATTTTCACAAAATCCCAGGTGATTCCCATATACATTGCCTTTTTAAAACTCTGACTAACCTGTGTCACAATGTTTGACTACGTGGGCTGGGAGCTGAGGCTCACATGGGTGAGATGACTTGCCCATGCTTCACAGAGGGCTGCCCTGCACTCCTGACCTGAGAATGCCAACGGCCAGGGCCTGGAAGCCCTCAGGGTGATGTGGAGCAAGCGACAGGGGTGTGATGGATCTAGCAGGGACTGAAGCCAGTGGGCGTTCAACACTGGCCCTCGTGGAGCTGGCAGTCCTGGGAGTGTTAGACAAATGCCCATGTGACTCTGAGATAAGCTGGAAGATCTGGAAAGCCCCCTTGGCTGCTGGGTGGCCATGAAGTTGGCAAAGGTTGTGTCATCTCCTGGTAGGGAAGTTTTGCCATTGTAAGGATGCTCCAGGTCTCTGGCCTGCAGGACCTCTGTAAGGACTCACCCCTGATCTGCTTTATAGTGGCTTCTTTTCAGCGTTTCTGGCTATTGATTTTTACATATTTTTAATCTTTTATTCATTTATTTGGCCGCATGAGGTCTTAGTGGTAGCATGAGGGATCTTTAGTTGTGGCATGTGAGATCTAGTTCCCTGTGTGCACGCTTAGTCATGTCCAACTCTTTGTGACCCCATGGACTGTAGCCCACCAGGCTCCTCTGTCCATGGAATTCTCCAGGCAAGAATACTGGAGTGGGTTGCCATTTCCTTCTCCAGGGGATCTTCCTGACCCAGGGATCGAACCTGGGTCTCCTACATTGGCAGGGGGATTCCTTACCACTGTGCCACCTGACCAGGGGTCACACCTGGGCCCCCTGCATTGGGAGCTCAGGTCCTAGTCACTGCACCACCAGTGAAGTCCTTCGACACTGACTTTTAGTATATTAGCTTGTTATTTTGTCTTATTTTAGTGCACATCTATTTTAATTCGTTCATTCTTTAGTGTATATACTTTATTGTTTTGGTTTGTATTATTCCCCATTATTTTTCCTTTCTAAATGATCTCATTGTACCTTCCATCCTTTCAAACCTTTTATGCCTCCTGGTTTCCTTTCAGATCTTCTCTTTAATTATCTGTGTTTATTGTTATATTTCCCTTCAATTTAAAAAATCATATTTTTCTGACTCAAAAAGCATCATGCATTTTTATTGCTAAATGTTGGGAAAATATAGGAAAGGGTATAAAGAAGAAAATTAAAATATCCCATTAAGCTCTTCTCTAGGGATAACCACTGTTGTTTTATTTTATTCTTTTCAACTACTTTTTCTGTTCATAAACACATAGACATTGCTTTAACCCTTTGTCTCTGATATGTGTTGTAAATATTGTTCGTTATTTGATGTTTGTTGAAAAAAGTCTTCATTTTTTAAACAGCAAAAGTGGCATATGTTTGATGTGAAAATATCAGACAATACTAATAGGTCTACAGGAGAAATGCAGTACCTTCCTCCCCCCATGTCTGGGAAACCAGCCTGAGACAACCACCAAGAAACTGTTAGGCAGTCATCCTTCTGCTGCTGCTGCTGCTGCTAAGTTGCTTCAGTCATGTCTGACTCTGTGTGACCCCCGAGACGGCAGCCCACCAGGCTCCTCCGTCCCTGGGATTCTCCAGGCAAGAACACTGGAGTGGGTTGCCATTTCCTTCTCCAGTGCATGAAAGTGAAAAGTGAAAGTGAAGTCGCTCAGTCGTGTCAGACTCCCAGCGACACCATGGACTGCAGCCCACCAGGCTCCTCCATCCATGGGATTTTTCAGGCAAGAGTACTGGAGTGGGGTGCTATCGCCTTCTCCGAGTCATCCTTCTAGACTCTGAAAATGCCTTTTCATGTTCAGGTATTTTTCTCTCTCTTTTTTTTTTTTGCTAAGCTGCATGGCGTATGCGGGCTTCCCTGGTGGCTCAGTGGTAAAGAATCTGCCTGCCGAGCAGGAGACGGAGGGCTCCATCCCTGGGTCAGGAAGATCCCCTGGCGGAGGAAATGTTAACCCACTCCAATATTCTTGCCTGGGAAATCCCATGGACAGAGGAGCCTGGCAGGCTATAGTTCATGGGGTTGCAAAAAGTTGGACACAACTGAGTAACTAAACAACTATGGCATATGGGATCTTAGTTCTCTTACCAAGGATTGAACCTCTGCCTCCTGCAGTGAAAGCACAGAGGCTTAACCCCTTGACCATTAGGGAAGCCCCTTGTGTGCAATATTTGTACTAGACATACTGTTCCACCTTTTGCTTTTCCACTCAAAGGCACATGAAGGGCATCTTTCAACATCAGCCCTGAGCAGTGTGGAGGTGGGGTTTTGAAGGGACCACAGCCAGGACACCCTGGACGGCTGTACTTGCCAATCACTCGAAAGGTTCCCAAAGTAGTTTGCATACAAGAATCAGCAGCAGGATAAGGATCAAAGTGCCATTCATGTCATTGTTAGCTGAGCAAATGCCTGACACCAGAGAGGGCTGGGTCTGAGAAACCACACAAAATGTGTGCCCTGATGCTTCCGCCTTGTGTAGCAATTCTTCTGTACTGCAATTAGCACACGGCAGGTGACTTTCAGCCCCATGACTAGGTTTCACCCCCATGGGCTGGGAGTTTGAGAAGGTGACTTCCCCTGTCTCCTGGTTCTTCCTCAGGAGAGGTACTAGTGCAGGCAGCTGTCGAGGGTGGGGCTCTGCCTGCCTGAGCAGAAGTTTTCTGGGTCTCTTGGATTTCACTGTAATGATAATAACATCCAACAGACTTCTAAGTATGCTTCACATACACTAAACTTGGTTATTCTTCATGCATTCTAAGTCATGTCCAACTGTTAGCGACCCCATGTACTACAGCACGCCAGGCTTCCCTGTTCTTCACTATCTCCCTGAGTTTGCTCAAACTCATGTCTATTGACTCAGAGATGCCATCCAACCATCTCATTCTCTGTCGCTCTCTTCTCCTGCCCTCAATCTTTCCCAGAATCAGGGTCTTTTCCAGTGAATCTCCATTCTCTTCACATCAGATGGCCAAACTATTGGAGTTTCAGCTTCAGCATCAGTCCTTCCAATGAATATTCAGGGTTGATTTCCTTTAGGATTGACTGCTTTGATCTCCTTGCTGTCCAAGGAACTATTTTTGGATAATAATATTTTACAGAGGAGAAAACGGAGGTACAGTGTGGTTAACTAACTTTGTCAAAGGTCACAGGGCTAGCTAGATGTCAAACCTGGATTTGAAAGCAGGCAGTCTAAAACCTGTGTTCTTAACTAATATGCTACTCTACTTCACGTCCTAGTTCCTAGTGGCTTCTGGTTATTTGAGACTTCCCTGGTTGCTCAGACGGTAAAGGAATCTGCCTGCAATGCAGGAGACCTGGGTTTGATCCCTGGGTTGGGAAGATCCCCTGCAGAAGGGAATGTCTACCCACTCCAGTATTCTGGCCTGGAGAATTCCATGGACTGTATAGTCTGTGGGGTCAAAAAGAGTCTTGGACATGACCGAGCGACTTTCACTTTCACTTTCTAGTATTCTTGTCTGGAGAACCCCATGGACAGAGGAGCCTGGCAGGCTCCAGTCCATGGGGTCACAAAGAGTTGGACACGACTGAGGGGCTAACAATTTCACTTTACTTTCCGGTTGTTTACATCGTCCAGATCTAGCATCGGGGTTCACGGGATCACTTCTTCCTTCGCAGGACACCATATTGCTACAGTGTCCTCTGGTTATAAAGCAATGACTAAACATTGCCTGGGCATCCCAGGTGGCACTAGCGGTAAAGAATCCGCCTGCCAGTGCAGGAGACTTAAGAGACTTGGATTCCATCCCAAGGTCGGGAAGATGCCCTGGAGGAGAAAATGGCAACCCACTCCAGTGTTCTTGCCTGGAGAATCCCAAGGACGTAGGAGCCGACATAGGCAGACTGCAGTCCCTGGGGTCACAAAGAGCCGGACATGACTGAGCAGCAGCAGTGTGTTGTGGACGCTGTCTGTCGCAGCCACGCTGTAACCATGAGAGCATCTCATCTGCCTTCTGGGTCAGGAGGCCGAGGACAGTGGGACTAGCAGGCCTGGCCATGCTTGGCACAGTGTCTCTCGGGACTCGGCGGCAGATACCTGAAAGGGAAAGTAAGGGAATCTGAAGCCTAAGGGGATCTGAAGAAGATCAACTATTCTTTCATCTATCTAATTAATCTATTTTTAAATTCATTCAAAATATACTCATTGAGCTCAAACTCTATATCACGCAAAATTCTAGATGTCTCAAATACATCATTCAACAAAAGTGCTAGATTTACTGGAACATATTCTGGTAGAAGACACAAAATTTAAAAACTAAACATTAATTAATATATTCTTAATGTGATATGTTAGTTATAAAAGCAATGAAAAATGGGAAAGAGATGGTGAGTAAGAAGTGAGGAGAGAAACATATATTTATATATTTAATAGCAGGGAACAAAAGCTACCTTTCACATATTAATGTTGCTGAATCTCAGACAATTAATATTAAGCTGCAAAAACATGATGCAATATGATACCATATCCAAAATTCAACATAAGTTATGAAAAAAAGGATATTTATCTTGATAAAAGATTTGTTGTAAAAGTATTAGGAAAGCATGAAATGAAAATAATTGTGGTGAGTGAGAGAATTAGAAGGAACTTCCAGTGAATATCAGTAATATGCTTTCTTGATTTGTGTGGTAAACTAATGAATTCTCATTTTATTGTTGTTTTTAGAAATTATATGTCATTTTTGATAATTCCCGAAAGCACATTCTTTTAAACCATGGCACATCATGCAATCAGAAGGAGTAATTCATGAATATCTAGGTTCTCTCCTCTTTCTGTCTCCTTTCAAAGATAAAGATGGAGCGCCTAAATTCCTGTCCCTCACCAAGCTCTCCGTTTCCCAGGCTGTGGTTCGTGTCTTCCAATGAAGTTATTAGGCATTCCACATTTCCTGTTAAATTTATGCCTAGGTATTTTACAGCTGTTATCACTGTGAGCTCATGGTGTTTAAAATATAGTGCTTACAGTTTTGTGTTTTTATCTTGTCAAATCTGTCAACCTGTTCCTTTGTGCTTGCCTACTTTGATACTAGTCTTAGAAAAGCCTTCTCCACTCCAAGACTATGGAACTGTTTGCTTATATTTTCTTTCAAACCATTATGCTTTTACTTAGTGTGATTAAAAGTTTTTTGTTCACATTTAAATCCTGTAAGGGTTTATTTAGCACCTGATATGAGGTAGTGCTCAACTTTAGATTCCAAATGGTTAGCCGGTTGAACTGATGCACTGTATTGAATCACCCATCTTTCCCCCATTGATTTGAAATTCCACATTTATCACACATGCAGTTCTTATATTTATTGAATCTCTTTTTCAGTTTTCTCTTCTGTTCTATTGATCTGCTATTCCCCAACCAATACTACAAAATGACTTTATTTCTTATTAGAAAAGCAATAAAGGCTTATTACAGAAAGATCAGAAAATACACAGACATGAAGAAACAAAAAAACACCTGTGACTGTATCCAGGGAACTACCATTTTACTTGGTGTTTATCATTCCAAAGCATTTAATTTATATAAATATATATTCATAAAGTAAAACTAAGACCATGTCATATACTTAGTTTTGTAAACTTTTTCAATTTATGATGCTCCAGGAATGTTTCTTTGCCAGCAAGTACTCTTCTTTTTTAAACTTAAAAATATATATATTCATTATTTATTTGGCTACTCCAGCTCTTCATTACAGCATGCAGGATCTTTAGCTGTGGTGTAAGGAATCTAGTTCCATGACCAGGGGTTGAACCCAGGCCCCTGTATTGGGAGTATGGAGTTTGTTTTTTTTTTACCTAGTGGATAATTGTTTACAACATTGTGTTGGTTTCTGCTGTACAACAATGTGAATTAGCTGTAAGTATTTATATGTATATATCTCCTCCGTCTTGAGCCTCCCTCCCACCCCCAGGAGTCCGGAGTCTTAGCCACTGGACCATCAGGGAAGTCCCTTTTTAAAACTTTTTTTTTTTTTTCCTGTAAAATATAACGTTTGTACAAAGAGTACACAAAGTGAATGTTTTTAGCTCAGTGATTTATCATGAAATAAACACTCACGTAACCGCTACTCAAGTTAAAAAACGCATGTCAGCACCCTGGAAGCCCATCTTGTTTGCTGTTAATCACTGCTTCCTTCCTCACAAAGATAACTTCTAACCTCCTTGCTTTTCTTCCCCTAGAACTTTACCACGTGAACTTTAATTACCAAACAATATAGTTTTGTTTTGTTTCTGTTTGTTTTTGGCTGCATGATTGTGGGCTCTTAGTTCCCTGAGCAGGGATGGAACCTGTGCTGCCTGCAGTGGAAACCCAAAGTCCTAACCACTGCACTGCCAGAGAATTCTCCAGCATATAGTTTAGTCTTAGCTAATTTTTGGACTCTATAGAAATGGAATTATGCAGTCTATGAGCTCATTTGTGGCTGGCTTCTTTCACTCAGTGTTATTTTTGTAGTAGCCCTGCATGTTGTAGCAGCAGTTCATTCATTTTTACAGATGTATAATATTCCACTATACAACCGTATGACAATTTATTTATAAATTCTACTTTCTATGCAAATTTGGACCGTTCCAAGTTTTGAACTATTACAAACAGAGCCACAATCATTTTTTGTGTTGTATATCTTTTGGTGTATGTGTGTACATTTTTCTGTTGGTTGTATGCCTGGGAGTGGAACAACTAGTCATCGGGGTTACTTACGTTCAGCTTTCATACATACTGAAACAGTTTTTCAAATGATTGTACCTTCTCGTCCACTGAGAATTTTAGTGGCTTTATGACTTTAAGGTTTTTTAATTAAAAAATTTTCAGCTTTATTAGTTGACCCAAAGTATTTATATTTAAGGTGTACAATTTGATGTTTTGTTTTTTTATTTATTTATTTATTTTTTATTTGATGTTTTAATATGTTTACATTATGAAATGATCATCACGTCAAGCTCATTAACCTATCCATCACCTCACATACTATAATGTGGGAAGAGGAAAAATATTTTTTTCATCCCCTAAAGTTTTGATGACCATGAAAGAACAGAAAAGTTTGGGATACCCTACTCATTCTGGAAACTACTAATGAGATCCTGGGACAACAGGTAAAAGCTGGCAAAAAGGTAAGAATTCTTACCATGCCAGCCTTCTGCATTTCTATCTGTAGTGTCTGGTTGAGAAAGGAAGGCAAGAATTTTTCTTTGTCTTCTTTCTCTCTAAACACAGATTAATAGGAGAAAACATTTGTGTAGACCACTTCTTTGGGTTTGGGCAGCTTTGATTATTTGTTATCAATCCAATTCTCTCCCAAGGGAGGATTTAATTTTTTTTTTGTCTTTGTCTTTTGTGTTATTTGTCATAATGAAAAGAATCATAAGATAAAACATAAACGTAGGTCCTAGAAGCCTGCCGCCTGAGCTGGCCTCAAAAACAGGTGAGTTTAATTTTCACTGGACTGTCCTCTGTTGGGATGACCTATGTGGGGAGTCATCAACTTTTTAAAATATTTATTTATTTGGCTAAACTGGGTCTTAGTTGTGGCATGCGGAATCTTTCAGCGGCTGTGAACTCTAAGTTGTGGAATATAAGATATCGAGTTCCCTGACCAGGGAATGAACCTGGGCTTCCTGCATTGGGAACACAGAATCTTAGCCACTAGACCACCAGGGAAGTCCCTTATCATGCCTAATTAACCTGCTGCTGCTGCTGCTGCTAAGTCGCTTCAGTTGTGTCTGACTCGGTGTGACCCCATAGACGGCAGCCCACCTGGCTCCCCTGTCCCTGGGATTCTCCAGGCAAGAACACTGGAGTGGGTTGCCATTTCCTTCTCCAATGCAAGAAAGTGAAAAGTGAAAGTGAAGTCGCTCAGTCGTGTCCGACTCTTTGAGATCCCATGGACTGCAGCCTACCAGGCTCCTCCGTCCATGGGATTTTCCAGGCAAGAGTACTGGAGTGGGGTGCCATCGCCTTCTCCGCCTAATTAACCTAGGAGAAGGGAAATACCCAAATTTAGCAGGCTCTAGCCTTCCACCTGGGAGAAGTGAAATCCCTAACTCCTGTGCATTCTAGCCATCCTGTCCCAGGTAAGGAGGGTGTGGAGATGAAGAAGCACTTATGTATGAAGTTTATAGTTCAGACGCGCTGGCTCACTAAAACACTCAGACTTAATCATAAGACTATAGAACGCTTCTCCTCCCCTCAGGATTTAAACATTACTTAAGGCCTATTTGCAGCAGTTATTTTTAACTAAGACATCTTGCCCAGCACCAATAAAAAATCACAAGAAAAAAAGCAAAACACACAGTTGGAAGAGAGAGAGGGGAAACTTCAGAACCAGGCTCAGATATGACAGGGATGTTGAAATGATCACACTGGAAATTTAAGACCACTATGATTAATAGGCTAAGGGCTCTAATGGATAGAGTAAACAGCATGCAAGAACAGATGAGTAATATGAGCTGCTGCTGCTGCTAAGTCGCTTCAGTCGTGTCCGACTCTGTGCGACCCCATAGACGGCAACCCACCAGGCTCCCTGGTCCCTGGGATTCTCCAGGCAGGAACACTGGAGTGGGTTGCCATTTCCTTCTCCAATGCATGAAAGTGAAAAGTGAAAGGGAAGTCGCTCAGTCATGTCCGACTCTAGCAACCCCGTGGACTGAAGCCTACCAGGCTCCTCCGTCCATGGGATTTTCCAGGCAAAAGTACTGGAGTGGGGGTGCCATTGCCTTCTCTGGAGTAATATGAGCAGAGAGATGGAAATTCTAAGGAAGAATCAAAAGAAATGCTAGAGATCCAAAACACTACAATAGAAATGAAGAATGCTCTTGATGGACTTAGTGAACTAGAGACAGCTGATGAAACAATCTCTAAGCTTGAGGATCTCTCAATAGAAACCTCTAGAAGGTAATGTTAGCAAGCTGGCAGAATAGGAAGTTACCAGCCCTTGTCCTCCCACAAAAACAGTGATTTGGGGCTTCCCTGGTGGCTCAGAGGTAAGAATCCACCTGCCAATGCAGAAGACACCTTTCCATCCCTGGTCTGGGAAGATTCCACATGCCGCCAGACAGCTAAGCCCGTGTGCCACAACTACAGAACCTGTACTCTACAGCCTGGGAGCTACAACTACCGAAGCCCAAACACTGAAGAGCCTGTGCTCCACAACAAGAGAAGCTGCTGCAATGAGAAGCTGGTGCGCTGCAACTAGACAGGAGCCCCCACTCACCACAACTAGAGAAAAGCCTGAGCAGCAACGAAGACCCAGTACGGCCGAATAAATGAGAAGTTAAAAAAACAAAAAAAGCCCCAAACCAATGATTTGGTGGCCATCACAGATAACAGTGCCTTTGTGGGAGCTTTGGGATCCAGGTAGGAGTTTGTAAACCCCTAGTTGAGCCCAAGACTGAGGAGGGCCTCTTTGAGAAGGCAGATCCTGCATCCCAGTGGCCGGGCCATGGACCTTGGCCACAGCGGCAGGCCTGGAAGAGCCCTCTACCCCTGTGGACTCGGCTCCAAGCCTGCTTATCTATGGTCATGATATGGTTCTCAGCAGGGGAACTAGAGAGTGTCACACTTGTCACGCTGCTGGAATGACCCACAGACTGGAGAGCTAACTGAACGCCTGCGAGCAGGCCCTTCCGCTTTGCTCTCCCGCAGTCCTGATCACCCAGGGGCCCTGGGTGAGCCATGCCAGCCGGCACCTCTAGCAACAGGTGTGTCGACTGCAGACTTGACTGTGGGCAGCCCCACGACCCAGCTCTGGCCCCGTTCTATGACAGTCCAGAGGTAGTTGTGCCAGTCCAGGGGTCCAGCAGGGGCCTGCCCAGGCTAACCCCATTCATGCCCCAGGTAATAGGCCTGTCACCTGTGGGCCGGACTGTGGACCTGGGAGTGGCCGTGAGCCCTGGCCTCAGTCCACCTCAACCCTGGTCCCAGAGGCATTTCCCTTAAGTCTTGGGATCTTCGAGGAACCACTCCTGCCCGTGCCACTGGTAACAAGCCCACTATGTATGCATTTATGCTCGGTTGTTTCAGTTGTGTACAGCTCTTTGTGACCTCATGGACTGTAGCCCACCAGGTTCCTCTGTCCATGGGATTCTCCAGGAAAGAATACTGGAGTGGGTTGACATGCCCTCTTCCAGGGGATCTTCCTGACCTAGGGATGGAACACGAGCCTCCTGTTGTCTCCTGCACTGCAGGTGGGCTCCTTTACCTCTGAGCCACTGGGGGAAGCCCAGTAAGCCCCCTAACCAGGCCCAATTGTAGACCCAGTAACAATTCCATGACCCAGCTCCACCCTGGCTTTACCACCACCCTGGAGGCAGTCTTGTTGTCCCAGGGACCCAGCAGGAGAAAACAAGGAGAAAGACCTGCCAAAACCAGTCTGTAGAGACTAGGAGAGGTATCTGTTCCTTCAAATGCACAGACACCAGTGTAAGTCTACAAGTATCACACACACACACAAAAATCAGTTAATCATGATAAAACAAAAGGAAACTAAAGAATGCAAAAAGTGAAGAATACATTCAGGACTTACCAGTATACCATCAAATGAGATAACATACACACTGTGGAAGCTCCAGGGAAGAAGAAAGAGAGACAGAAAAGGGCAGAAGGCGTATTTAAAGAAATAATGGCTGAAAAAGCAAAGTGGAAGTATAAGTTACTCATTTGCGTCCAACTCTTTTCAAGTCCATGGTCTGTAGCCCACCAGGCTCCTCTGTCCATGGGATTCTCCAGGCAAGAATACTGAAGTGGGCAGTCATTCCCTTCTCCAGGGGATCTTCCTGACCCAGGCATTAAATCCAGGTCTCCTGCATTTCAGGTAGATTCTTTACCATCTGAGCCATCAGGGAAGCCCTACCAGGGATCAAACCTGGGCCCCCTGCATTGGCAGCTTGGAGTCTTAATCACCAGACCATGAGGGAAGTTCTCTTATTAATCTGTCTTTGTCAGTTTAATTTTCAAATCCAGCCAGGGACCCTAAGAGGGTTGAGGAGTACCTTTTATTCCCCAATAAATATGTACTTCTAAATGAAAGAAGCCAATCTGAAAAGGCTATAGACTGAATGATTCCAACTATATATCATTCTGGAAAAGGCAAAACTATGGAGACAGTAAAAAGATCAGTGGTTGCCAGGGATTTGGAAGGAGGGATGAATGCGTAGAACACAAAGGATTCTGGGGGGCAGTGAAACTATTCTGATGTAGTGGTGGATACATGTCATTATCCATGTGTCCCCACGCATAGAATGTGCAGCACCAAAGTGAATTTGAATGCAAACCATGGACGCTGGATGACAATGATGTGTAGGTTCATTAATTATAACAGATGCATCACTCAGGTGGGGTGTTGATAGTGGAGGAAGCTATGCCTGTGTGTGTACAGGAGGTATGTTGGAAACCTCTGTACTTTCCACCGAATTTTGCTGTGAATCGAAAACTGCCCCAAGAATAAAGTCCATAATTTTTTTTTAATGATTCAGTGTCTTTGCCAACCACAGAATCATTCTTATTTACCTCAGGACACTTTCAGATTCTGTAAAAAGTCAGGACATTGCGAAAATAATTGTCCTATAATTAAGAAGAAAGGAAGGGGGAATTTAATAGTGATTGCCCTAGATTTCTGATAATGGGCAAATAGGCCCCTTGAATTCCTCTTTAGAGGAAATCTACATCTTTTCTCTGTCTCCTTGAGATATACATCTTACTGAATCTTTGAAATATAAACATCCAAGGAGATAACTCTCAGCTAGCAGAGCCATCTGAGACTAAAAGGAATAAAAGGGGGAAAAGAGGCTCTTTGGAAACAAATTGAGACTTGCTTTTTCTATAGCGTTGCTGGCCCTAAATTTAGTCCACATTCTTCATAATAGTATATATCAGGACAAATAAAAATTCTTACAATTTTTCTCCAGAAAAATTGGTAAAAAGCTTTAGCCTTCATGAGCAGGTAATTTTAGCTGTTCTACTTGCTGGAAACATAATTCGGATTAAGAAAAAAAAAATAAGGCAAGCATGAGAATCAACTAACAAAAATTAGTGAAATATATGTTTTCTGTGTTTATACCTAACTGGTGGCCAAAAGAGAGAGAGGGAGGGAGGGAAGGAGAGAGGGAGAGGGAGAGAGGGAGAGGGAGAAATCTCTCGGGGGTCAAGCCAGCTAAACTGAATAGTTTTATTATAAGGATTAAACGAACTTTAATATCAATAGTGTACAAATGCAAAAGCAGATTTTTGTTTTCTTTCTGTTACAAGGATAAAATTTTCTTGGATTATTGGTCTGCTCTTAATGAGAGATTGTAAAAAGGGTGCTGTTTTTGTATTTTTAAGTACGATGAATAATTTTCCTAGGAAATACAGATTTGATGGCTTATCAAAATATAATTTCCTGTGCTTCTTGTTGACTTCATTAGGTCTTTGATTAGTTATAAAACCAAATCTTCTCAATATTAAAAGAGCTAAGGTTTTTTTTTTGTCTCAAGTATTTTACTTCCTATATTTGCCTTTGATATCTTTTATTGTCACTTTGGTAAATGAATATGTAACTATTGTTTCTTAGTGATCTATGATCCTATTTAATCAAGTGTTCAAACCTTTTGGCATTTTGACTAACTTTAAAACATAAAATTCTAAATAATGTCTTTTTGACTTCAGAGTAACTTTGAGATTTTCCAGAAGGCACCTGGAAAATCTCAAAGGATTTGTTTTCTCACCTGGTAGAAAGAGAGATGTTAAATTGATTAGATTTATTTGTGATGTTAAATTGCATGGGCAGCATTGTTAAAAAAAAAAAAAAGATGTTTAACCTTCTTTAGATTATATTTGTTGGATTTATGTTATTAATACAAATCTTTCAGGGACTCCTCTGGTTGTCCAATGGTTAAGAAACCACCTTGAAATTCAGGGGACTCGGGTTCTATCCCTGGTCGGGGAATTAAGATCCCACATACCTTGGAGCAGCTAAGCACCCCGAGCTGCAAATACTGAGCCTGTGTGCTACAACTAGAGAGTCGGTGCACCTCAATGAAAGATCCTGCATGGTGCAATGGAGATCCTGCCTGCCGCAACCAAGACCCAACACAGCCAAATAAATAAATGAGTAAATATTCTCAACTATATTTAAATATTTCAGCAATTGTGTAAAACTCCTAGAAATTTGTTAATGTACTTACTATCTATGGAAAATTCTGAAAGAGATGGGAATACGAGACCACCTGACCTGCCTCTTGAGAAACCTGTATGCAGATCAGAAAGCAACAGTTAGAACTGGACATGGAACAACAGACTGGTTCCAAATAAGAGAAAGAGTACATCAAGGCTAGTATATTGTCACCCTGCTTATTTAACTTATATGCAGTGTACATCATGAGAAACGCTGGGCTGGATGAAGCACAAGCTGGAATCAGGATTGCCAGGAGAAATATCATTAACCTCAGATATGCAGATGACACCACCCTTATGGTAGAAAGTGAAGAGGAACTAAAGATCCTCTTGATGAAAGTGAAAGAGGAGTGTGAAAAAGTTGATTTAAAGCTCAACATTCAGAAAACTAAGATCATGGTATCTGGTCCCATCAGTTCATGGGAAATAGATGGGGAAACAGTGGAAACAGTGACAGACTTCATTTTCTTGGGCTCCAAAATCACTGCAGATGGTGACTGCAGGCTTGAAATTAAAAGACACTTACTTCTTGGTAGAAAAGTTATGACCAACCTAGACAGCACATTAAAAGCAGAGACATCACTTTGCCACCAAAGGTCTGTCTAGTCAAGGCTGTGGTTTTTCCAGTAGTCATGTATGGATGTGAAAGAAAGCTGAGTGCCAAAAAACTGATGCTTTTGAACTGTGTTGTTGAAGACTCTTGAGAGTCCCTTGGACTGCAAGGAGATCCAACCATTCCGTCCTAAAGGAGACCAATCCTGAGTGTTCATTGGAAGGACTGATGTTGAAGCTGAAACTCCAATACTTTTGCCACCTAATGCAAAGAACTGAGTCATTTGAAAAGACCCTGATGCTGGGAAAGATTGAAGGTGGGAGGAAAAGGGGACAACAGAGGATGAGATGGTTGGATGGCATCACCGACTTAATGGACATGAGTTTGGGTAGGTTCCGGGAGTTGGTGATGGACAAGGACACCTGGCGTGCTGCAGTCCACGGGATCGAAAAGAGTCAGACACGGCTGAGCAACTGAACTGAACAATCCAAAAGTACTTAATCCTCAAAGAGATTCATGGAAAAGACTCTGACAAATACTCTGGAGTACAAGTTTCTGATAACTCTGAGATCTTATCACTGGACTGGGTAAGGATTTCCAGAACTCTAGTAAAGAAACTGATGGATTCATAAAGGTGGTTAACTCAAGATAAAGCAGAACAAAAATTAACTCTACACGACTGAAAAAACTGATGAGGATGACTATAAAATTGTTATGATCTTTTTGTCCAAAACTTCGCTAGTTCTTCCCAGGTGGTTCAATGGTAAAGAATCCACTGTCAGTGCAGGAGATGCAGCTTTGATCCCTGGGTCAGGAAGATCTCTGGGAGAAGGAAATGGCAACCCATTTCACTATTCTTGCCTGGGAAATTCCATGGACAGAGTGGCCTGGTGGGCTACAGTCTGTGGGGTCACAAAGAGTCAGGCACTACTGAGTGACTAAAACAAAAACAATAACAGTTCTTTAATGTTTTATTTTCTGGATATAAGGGTTTTTTTTTTTTCTTTTTTCACAAGTTATTTATAACTTACAGCAATTAATAAATTATACTATTATAAACAGAAGTAAAATTTCCTTATCAATTGCATTATAATGAACTCTAATCAGATCTTTAGTACTACCTACAGACTAACTATTTAGTGAGTGAAAATTGCTCAGTTGTGTCCGACTCTTTGTGACCACCCACCCCCATGGACTGTAGTCTGCCAGGCTCCTATGTCCATGGAATTCTCCAAGTAAGAATACTGGAGTGGGTAGCCTTTCCGTTCTCCAGAGGATCTTCCCTATCCATGGATTGAACACTGGTCTCCCACATTTTGGGCAGATTCTTTACAGTCTGAGCCACTAGGGAATGTCTGTGCCCACTCCGCCTCAGGTTGGTATGTTGGAATCTAACTCCCAGAGTGATGGTATTTGGACATGAGTGGATCATGTGGGTGGAACCCTCAGGAATGGGACTAGTGCCCTTATCAAAAGAGACTCCAGAGAGCTCCCCTACTGCTACCATGAGGACACAATGAGAAGACAGCTGTCTGTGAACCAGGAAGTGGGTTCTCACCAGACTCTAAACCTCCTAGCAACTGGATCTTGGACTTCCCAGCCTCCAGAAAGGTGAGAAGTACATTTCTGTTACTTGCAAGCCACCCAGTCTAGAGTTGGAGAAGGAAATGGCAACCCACCTTGCCTGGAAAATCCCATGGACAGAGAAGCTGGGAAGGCTGCAATCCATGGGGTCACAAAGAGTCACACAAGACGTAGTGACTAAACCACCAGTATAGAGTACTCTGTTATAGTAGTCTGAACAGACTAAGATACTACCTGATCCCTCCAGGGTTCAGAAATTCTTATTGAGCCTTGTAAACAATATACTGCTTATTTAACGTATATGCAGAGTACATCATGAGAAACGCTGGACTGGAAGAAACACAAGCTGGAATCAAGATTGCCAGGAGAAATATCAATAACCTCAGATATGCAGGTGACACCACCCTTATGGCAGAAAGTAAAGAGGAACTAAAAAGCCTCTTGATGAAAGTGAAAATGGAGAGTGAAAAAGTTGGCTTAAAGCTCAACATTCAGAAAACGAAGATCATGGCATCTGGTCCCATCACCTCATGGGAAATAGATGGGGAAACAGTGGAAACAGTGTCAGACTTTATTTTTGGGGCTCCAAAATCACTGCAGATGGTGACTGCAGCCATGAAATTAAAAGACGCTTACTCCTTGGAAGGAAAGTTATGACCAACCTAGATAGCATATTGAAAAGCCGAGACATTACTTTGCCAACAAAGGTTCGTCTAGTCAAGGCTATGGTTTTTCCTGCGGTCATGTATGGATGTGAGAGTTGGACTGTGAAGAAGGCTGAGTGCCAAATAATTGATGCTGCTTTTGAACTGTGGTGTTGGAGAAGACTCTTGAGAGTCCCTTGGACTGCAAGGAGGTCCAACCAGTCCATTCTAAAGGAGATCAGCCCTGGGGTTTCTTTGGAAGGAATGATGCTAAAGCTGAAACTCCAGTACTTTGGCCACCTCATGGGGAGAGTTGACTCATTGGAAAAGACTCTGATGCTGGGAGGGATTGGGGCAGGAGGAGAAGGGGACGACAGAGGATGAGATGGCTGGATGGCATCACTGACTCGATGGACGTGGGTCTGGGTGAACTCCGGGAGTTGGTGATGGACAGGGAGGCCTGGTGTGCTGCGATTCATGGGGTCGCAAAGAGTCGGACACGACTGAGTGACTGAACTGAACTGAACTGAACCAATATACTGAGGCAACAGGGAAGCTGTGGGGTTTCCCAGGATGAGTCAGAAAAAGCTTTGCAGTTTCTGCCTTGTTCTCTAAAACACTCTCTACTGAAGCCCTTAGACACCATATTAAATCTGACTGTATAAAATCTGACTGCCCACCTGGGAAGACAATGTGAGGGAAGCTGGGGACTACCTAGAAAAGTAGAAAACCCAAATTGAGCCCAATTTGGTTTTTAGCTATTCCCCCCAAGGCACGAAGTATGAGAATGAAACCTTCTTGGACCTTCCAGCCTAGCCCAGCTGCCACCTGAATATCACCTAGTGACCCTTGTCAATGCCATGTGGAAGCTGAAGAATCAGCCTTGCTTAAATTCTTTTTTTGGCTGCACTACGAGGCTTGAAAGACTTTAGTTTCCTGACCAGGGATTGAACCTGGGCCATGGTCACATTCTTGACCCAAATACATTAAGATCTATTTCAAGTTTTTTTTTTTTTTCTTTAAGTCACTAAGTTTCATGGCAGTTTGTTTTGCATCAATAGCTAGCTGCTGCTGCTGCTGCTGCTGCTAAGTCGCTTCAGTCGTGTCCCACTCTGTGCGACCCCATAGACGGCAGCCCACCAGGCTCCCCTGTCCCTGGGATTCTCCAGGCAAGAACACTGGAGTGGGTTGCCATTTCCTTCTCCAATGCATGAAAGTGAAAAGTGAAAGTGAAGTTGCTCAGTCGTGTCCGACTCTTAGCGACCCCATGGACTGCAGCCTACCAGGCTCCTCCGTCCATGGATTTTCCAGGCAAGAGTACTGGAGTGGGGTGCCATTGCCTTCTCCGCAATAGCTAGCTAAAACAATATTAATGTCAAATACCTTCATTCTATTTTTTTAGTTTGTTTTATTTCAGGTACATAACATTTATATTTTCTTCCTCAGTTGATTTGTACGAAGTCTCTTTTATTATTTTTCCTCCTATTTTGCTGTTCTTATAGGCACCTATGCTATAATCTTCCAAATCTACCAACTACATTTATTAAGATACATGTCTGGTCTTGAAAATATATGATATTTTATTTTTTGTACATACTTTTATTTATTTTTATTGAAGTATAGTTGATTTACAATGTGTTATTTTCAGGTGTATAGCACAGTGATTCAGTTTTATAAATATATGTGCTGTGCTGTGCTTAGTTGCTCAGTCATGTCCACCTCTTTGCTCGGCAGGCTACTCTGTCCGTGGGGATTCTCCAGGCAAGAATACTGGAGTGGGTTGCCATGCCCTCCTCCAGGGGATCTTCCCAACCCAAGGATCGTACCCAGGTCTCCCACATTGCAGACAGATTCTTTACTGTCTGAGCCACCAGGGAACCCAAGAATACCGAAGTGGGTACCTATCCCTTCTCCAGAGGATCTTCCCGACTCAGGAATCATCGACTGAGCGACTGATCTGATCTGATATACATATATAAAGTAGTGCGTGCTCAGTAGCTCAGTGATGTCTGCCTTTTTACGACCCCATGGACTGTAGCCCACCTGACTCCTCTGTCCATGGGATTTTCCAGGCAAGAGTACTGATTCCTCACCACTAGCACCACCTGGGAAGCCCAACACACCAATCTCTCTCTTGAGTGTACCCTCTCCCGCCTCACCTCCCCCAAAACTGTCTTGTGAAGGTTTCTAAGGTTTACAACAACCTTGTGTGTCATAGAAAGGACCTGGAAGCCAGCTAGATCCAACACTAGCAGAAAGGAGGAAGAACAGGGGCTAGGTTTTAGATGGAAGGATATCAGGGAAAAAGACCTAGATTCCATGAAGCAAAATGGTAAGATCTCAGAAATTTACAGTTGAGTGTAAAAAAGTAAAAAACAGGACATCATTTAAAATAAGACGTCAATTATGTAACTTTAAAAGTATGTACATGTACACCTCAAACTGGTACTACATTGTAAATCAGCTATCAGTTCAGTTCAGTTGCTCAGTTGTGTCGGACTCTCTGCAACCCCTGGACTACAGCACGCCAAGCTTCCCTGTCCATCACCAACTCCTGGACCCTGCTCAAACTCATGTCCATCAAATCCGTGATGCCATCAAACCATCTCATCCTCTGTCTTCCCCTTCTCCTCCTGCTCTCAATCTTTTCCAGCATCAGGGTCTTTTCAAATGACTCAGTTCTTTGCATCAGGTGGCCAAAGTATTGGAGTAGCAGCTTCAGCATCAGTCCTTCCAATTAACAGTCAGGACTGATCTCCTTTAGGATGGACTGGTTGGATCTCCTTGCAGTCCAAGGGACTCCCAAGAGTCTTCTCCAACACCACAGTTCAAAAGCATCAATTCTCTGTGCTCAGCTTTCTTTACAGTCCAACTCTCACATCCATACATGACTACTGGAAAAACCATAGCCTTGACTAGACAAATCTTTGGTGGCAAAGTAATCTCTCTGCTTTTTAATGTGCTGTGTAGGTTGGTCATGGCTTTTCTTCCAAGGAGCAAGGGTCTTTTAATTTCATGGCTGCAGTCACCATCTGCAATGATTTTGGAGCCCAAGAAAATGAAGTCTGTCACTGTTTCCCCATCTATTTGCCATGAAGTGATGGGACCGGATGCCATGATCTTAGTTTTCTGAATGTTGAGCTTTAAGCCAACTTTCTCACTCTCCTCTTTCACTTTCAACAAGAGGTTCTTTAGTTTTTCGCTTTCTGCCATAAGGGTGGTGTCATCTGCATATCTGAGGTTATTGATATTTCTCCTAGCAATCTTGATTCCAGCTTGTGCTTCATCCAGCCCGGTGTTTCGAATGATACACTCTGCATATGTTAAATAAGCAGGGTGACAATATACAACCTTGACATACTCCTTTCCCTACTTGGAACCAGTCTGTTGTTCCATGTCCAGTTCTAACTGTTGCTTCCTGACCTGCATACAGATTTCTCAGGAGGCAGATAAGGTGGTCTGGTATTCCCATCTCCTTAAGAATTTCCACAGTTTGTTGTGATCTACATAGTCAAAGACTTAGTTATACACCCCCCAAAAATTTTTTTTAATTATGTATACATAATAGCCTATAAGAGGAAATAATCTGAAAAAGAGCATATGTGTGTGTGTATATATGTATGTGTATATATATATATATATGTATATATATATATATATATATATATTTCTTCTCAGGTGGCTCAGTGGTAAAGAATGTGCCTGCCAATGCAGGAGATGCAAGTTCGATCCTGGGGAGGGAAGAACCCAAGGAGAAGGAAATGGCAACCCACTCCAGTATTCTTGCCTGGAAAATCCCATGGCCAGAGGAGCTTGGTGGGCTACAGGCCATGGGGTCGCAAAGACCTGGCTGCATCTTAGTACAGCACAGCATAGGGAGTGTGTATTTTTTTCACCCAGTGGTTCAAACGCATTTTAAACAGCTTCTTATTTTATATTGGAGTATAGTTGATTAACAGTTATGATAGTTTCTAGTGTACAGCAAAGTGATTCAGTTGTACATATATATGTCTATTCCTCTCAAATTATTTCCCCATTTAGGTTGTTACATAATATTGAGCAGAGTTCCCTGTGCTATACAGTCTACGTCCTTGTTGGTCATCCATTTTAAAAACAGCATACATATTGAAATGTACCATGTCAATCCCAAACTCCTTAACTATCCCTTCCCCTAGAAATGTGTATTCCTTTTTTCTTTCATCCTTTTTTTTTGACCATGCCATGCAACATGTGGGCTCTTAGTTCCCCGACCAGGGATTGAAACCACTCCCCCTGCAGCAGAAGCACAGCCATCTTAACCACTGGCCCACTAGGCCAATATTGGGAGTGTGCATTCTTAATTTTACCAAGTACTGTCAGATTACTCTGCAGACAGTTGCACCACTTTATGTCATACCAGCAAGACACGAGGGCTCTTCATCCCCCCATATTCTCCAGAACTTGATAACATCTAACTTCTTCCTTTTGTAAAGCGGTGTCAGTTGTTTTGATTTGCATTTTTCTCGTTACTGGTAAGACGGAATATCCCTTCCTGTGTTTTCTAGACTTCTGTGTTTCCCCTTCAGTGCAGTGTCTAGCTAATCCTTTGCCCATTTTAAAAATTGAGTTTCCTGTCTTTTTCTTGCTGATCTACAGTTCTTGAATGTTCTAGGTATGACTCTGCTCTTGGCTTTGCACAGATTGTTCTCAGACTACCATTAGTCTGCTCACTTTGTTTCTGGGGCACTCTATGGAACTCAAATCTTTAGATGGTCAAATCCCTTGATTTTTTTTTTTTTTTTGGCCTTTATAATTTTAAAAATCTTGTTTAAGAGTTCCTGCCCTTCCCAAGCTTATAAAGCTTTTCTTCTTCTTCTTTTTTTCCCTTCTGATAGTTTTTACCCCTGAACCTGCCACCAGACCTCTGGGACTCTGAGTCTCTCATCAGCAAGCTCCCTGGCATCGTGAACCTTTCCTATCAGTGTTCCCTTAGCCTTTACCTTCTTTCTCTAAATGAATCCTAGCTCTCCCCAGGAATGCTGCTGAACGCAAGGCTACTGATTAGACTCTAGAGCACACTGGGATAAATTAGAAAAAGGCATCACTTCTGGGTAACAGAGGCCCAGGCACCCGAGTGGTGAAGGGAGTGTGGACAGGACACATTTTCCCTGGTGACCGTCTTGCCTGGCACTCTCATGCAAGACACATTCCTGGGCAAAGTGTGGTTTTACTGTAGCCCTTGTCATCTTTTTTTTTTTTTTTTAATATTTATTTATTTCACTGGACTGGGTCTTCTTTGTGGCACATGGGATCTTCCCACTGGGGCACGAAGGATCTAGTTCCATGACCAGGGATTGAATTCAGGCCCCCTACATTGGGAGCTCAGGATCTTAGCCACTGGACCACCTGGGAAGTCCCACCTTTATCATCTTTTACCCCCAACATTTCAATTCTTAAGCACTGTACTCTCTGACCACTTCCTCCTATACTTCTTGCCCCACCAATATCTCATCCCTGTAGGAACCTGCAATGCACTGACACCACTTTCTCCATGTGCCTCTGCCATCTGGTCTTCAGCCCCCTTCCACCAGCAACCCTCATGACACAGTTTAGCCTCCAGGTATCACATCAGGATAACCACTTCCTTGAACTCTCAGCTCCTCTGGCAAAACTCCAACCCAAGTTTTTTCCAACTTTCTTCTATCTCTGTAGTTGTACTTGAACTGACTGCTGAAAATTCATGATCATGCTGAAAAGCCTCACTTTTAACGTGTGACCACATATCTCAACATCCTTACTGACTCTTCCTTCCATGAGGACTGTTCTTCCAGCAGATAGTGAATGGCTTACTCCACTGTTTAGTTTAAGGCCCTGCTCAAATCTCTTTTCTCTTGCTTTTTTTTTTTTTTAATCAAAAAATTTTCTTTTGGCTGTATTGGGGCTTCATTATGGCACATGGGTTTTCTCTAGTTGTGGCACTAGGGTTAATTAGTTGTGCCATGCAGGCTTAGCTGCCCTGAGGCATGTGAGATCTTAGTTCCCTGACCAGTGATTGAATCTGTGTCCCCTGCATTGGAAGGTGGATTCTCAACTACTGGACCACCAGAGAAGTCCCTCAAGTCTCCTCTTTAGAAAGGCCCTTCTTGATCATTCTATATAAGACCCCTCTCCCAGCATCATCTCCCTTACTCTGCTCTTTTTCATATGGTATTTCATCTCCCAACATAATGATTCATTATGTGCTTGCTGCCTGTCTTCCCTATCTTCCACCTGAATGGAAGCTCAGTAAAGCCTACTTCTCTATTCTGTTCTACGCTGTATCCCCAGAACCTAGAACAGTGTTGTCACATGAGAGGCACTCAGTAAATAATTCTGAAATGAATGAATGATGATGGTCTCCAGAATGGATGTCCCAAAGCATTAAAAAAAAAAAAAAAAAAGAGCAGGTGTGGCCATCACTGCCAAGAAGACCCTGAACTTATATCCTCCCAGGGGCACACCAAAATTAGAACTATTTACAGAACAACTATTTATAAGGACAAAATGAATATTAGCAGAAAAGACTTTCTGCAAATAAAGAAAGAAGGAACCACAAAGGGACAGGTAAGAAGTACATACATGCACCATAGTCAAAACCCATACCCCTAGGGAGGTGACCCACAAACAGAAGAATAACCACAATTGTGGAGGTTCTCCCCTGAGAATGAGAGCTCTGAGCTCTAACTGAGCTCTCGGGCCTGGGGTTCCTACACTGGGAAGACCAGACCCTGTAACAGTTGGCTTTGAAGGCCAGCAGGGCTTGCATATAGGAAAGTCTGAGGGCTGTAGAAAACAGACATTTCATGCTTAAAGAGCCCATACCAATCTACATGCTCCAAGTCTCAACTCAGAGGCAGTAATTTGAAAGAAGCCTGGATCAGACATACTTGCTGATCTTGGAGAGCTCCCCAGAGTGGCAGGAGGCAGGAGGCAACTAGAAGTCCCCTTAGAGATGTAGATGCTGGTGGCATCAATCTGGGGGAATGTGTTCTACCATGAGGACACTGGTATTGGCAAGTGCCATGTTAGAGTCTTCTCTCAGGCTTATTAGCACAAGGACATTGTCCACCCACCAGTTGGCTGGCACTAGCCCTGGGACCTTTCAGACTGTGCAGTACGAGGCAGGACCTGGCAGCCAACAGGCCAGGAGCTAATCCTGCCTAGCAGCATGCCCACAGTAGTCAGCCCCAGCACAACAGAAAAGTTCACAAAATTATAGTAATCAAATGGCATAAAAGCAGACACCTGGATCATAGAATAGAGAGCCTAGAAACAAACCCACATTTATATGGTCAATTAATTTATGACTAAAGAGGCAAGAATATACAATGGGGAAAAGAAAGCTTCAATAAATGATGCTTGGAAAACTGGACTGCTACATACAAATGAATCAAACTGGACTACTTTCTCACACCATATATAAAAATAAAGTCAAAGTGGGTTAAAGACTTAAATGTAAGACCTGAAACCACAGAACTCCTAGAAGAAATCATAAGCAGTCTGCTCCTTGACATTGGTGTTAGCCATATTTTTAGATATGTTTCTTCAGATGAGGGCAACAAATGCAAAAATAAACAAATGAGATCACACCAAACTAAAAAGCTTTTCCACAATGAAGGAAACTATCAACAAAACAAAAAGGCAATCTACTGAATGGAACAAGATATTTGCAAATTATATAACCAATGAGGGGTTAATATACCCCATAAATAAAAACCCAATTAAAAAGATGGGCAGATCTGAATAGATATTTTTTCAAAGAAGACATACAGATGGCCCACAGACACATGAAAAGATGTTCATCATTAACCATCAGGAAAATTAAATCAAAACCACAATAAGAGGGGACTTCCTTGCTGGTCCAGTGGTTAAGAATCCACCTTGCAATGCAATGGTTTCTATCCCTGATGGGGGAACTAGGATCCCACATTCATGGAGCAGCTAGGCCTGCACACCACAGCTAGAGTCTGGGCACCACAGTGAATGATCCAACATAATGCAGTCAAATAAAAAAAATATTAAAAAAAAACAAACCCGCAATGAGATATCACCTCATGTCCACTAGGATGGCTACCATGAAAAACGAACAAACAAACAGAAAATGAATGTTGGTGAGGACGTGGAGAAATTGGAATCCTTGTTGGGAATATAAAATGGTGTAATAATATGGTGGTCCCTCAAGAAATTAAAAACAGGAGACGTCCCTAGTGGTCCAGTGGCTAAGACTCTGCACTCCCAATTCAGGGAACCCAGGTTCCATCCCTGGCCAGGGAATTA
This sequence comes from Bos javanicus, assembly GCF_032452875.1. Lineage (NCBI taxonomy): Eukaryota > Metazoa > Chordata > Mammalia > Artiodactyla > Bovidae > Bos > Bos javanicus. The sequence continues at coordinate 20,914,266 of NC_083888.1, read as the reverse complement.
GGTCCCAACTGCTGCAACTAGCAGTTTGCTCGCTGCAACTAAATATCCTCCTGCATACTGCATTGAAAATCCCACATGCTGCAACTGAGGCCTGGCGCAAATCAAATAAATAAATAAATATTTTTTAAAAAAGAAATTAAAAACAGAATTTCCATATGATCCAGCAATTCCACTCCTGGGTATATAATTCAAAATAATTGAAATCAGAGTGTCAAAGAGATATTTGTACACCCACATTTATAGCAGCATTATTTACAATAGCCAAAAGGTGGAAGCAACTCAATGTCCATCAATCAGTTCAGTGCAGTTGCTCAGTCGTGTCTGACTCTTTGTGACCCCATGGACTGCAGCATGCCAGGCCTCCCTGTCCATCACCAACTCCCAGAGCTTGCTCAAACTCGTGTCCATTGAGTCGGTGATGCCATCCAACCATCTCATCCTCTGTCAACCCTTTCTTCTCTTGCCTTCGATCTTTCCCAGCATCAGGGTCTTTTCAAATGAGTCAGCTCTTCGCATCAGGTGGCCAAAGTATTGGAGTTTCAGCTTCTACATCAGTCCCTCCAATTACTAGGTGAACGGAAAACAAAACGTGGCATATCAACATAATGGAAAATGATGGTCTTAGAAAGGAAGGAAATCCTGTCACATGCTACCACTTGGGTGAATCTTGAGGCCACTATGTTTAGTGAAATAAGCCAGTCTCAAAAAGACAAATATTGTACAATTCCACTTATAGAAGGTACCTAGAGTCATCAAATTTATGGAGACAGAAAGTAGAATGGTGGTTGCCAGGGGCTGGGGGAAGGAAGAGCTGCAAACTATTGTTTATTGGGTAAAGAGTTTCAGTTTTGTAAGATAAAAGGAGTTCTGAGGATGAATGGTGGTGACTGTTGCACAACAAAATGAATATACATAATCCCATGGAATTCTACACCTGTAATGTTTAGATGGTGAATTCAATCCTATGTATTGAATTTTTTTTTTAACACGATTATTTAAAAGGTGAGATCATTGTTCTCTTACAGCAGAATATAAAATTTGGAACGTATGAAGATTATAAATAAACAGAGGCTTAAATTGTATTTAAAATTTTAATGAAATAAAATAAAAATTAGGTTGTGTTATAAGCCAAACTTGCCTTTAATAAATTGGTCCTGATGAAACTCAAATAGTATTGTAAACTTGTAGATCTATTGAAATTTTCTACTTATACTTTCTGGGTAATATTTTCAAAGTGTAATAGTTCTGTAATTATTATAGACAATAACAGCAATACATTATATTTTAATACTTGATTTTATTTTTTGACACTCATGCTTTGGACATTTTGGACAAAAATGATTATATGTATATGTTAAATTTTAAAAATGAGTCTGTATTTGCCTATACAACAACCTAAACACAAAAGGAGAATATTGTCTCTAACTCAAAGTGTGTTTCTCTATATTCCAACCTTTGTTATACATATAAAACTCTACCAACAAATTGGTATTCTCCCTAATATGTCCCTAAGGGTATTTTTGTACATGTAATGAGCACTGAACCAAAGACAGGCTGATCCAAACTCTTGTACCTGATGTCTCCTGTTTTCCACCCATCTCCTAAATAAGATTTCTCTTCAGGTTAGCAACTAAATACATCTGCCAAAAAAGGATAAATAGCAGAAAGCCTCTACCAGATATAAACTATAAGTTCAGAGTAATGATAAATTACTAGAACACTATCACCTCTAATTTGAAAATAAATGCAAACAACTGGATCAAGTTATGCAAGTGTTTATACAATCATAGCAGAATCAGGAATTATTACTGGTACCTATCATACCTGGTAAGTCTGTTCACCATATGGCCACTGAGAACAATTCAGGAGTTATATTATCAGTGCTGATATTACATTTTATCTCAGGAGAAAACAAACAATTATAGCTTGAGTCAATATTTTTAGTGAAGGCTCATCAATTTATAAAATGAAAAGAGCAATACGTTTAAACATTGACAACAAAAGACTTTTGAAAGACCCATCCCCCAGCTGGGATGCACTTGTCCACAGATGGTATAGGCCTATGAACATTACTAGCCAGATTATAAAGGGAATCTTCATCACTTGGAATTAGTGGAAACTTTGGAATATAAGACAGGATTTAAAAAAATAAGCTGAACAAATTTTGCACAAAAATCTAATTCACATGGTCAGATGCTTTATCACTCGACAGTCAACAAAATGATAGAACTCTCCCTCTGCAGAGTCAGGGCAAAGCCCTTGTCTCTTGTCTATGGATATTTATCTAATGCAATCATATTCATTGATCTATTGAACACACACTTGCCTGTATTTTTGAACACACTGAAGGTTTTTGTTCAGATGTATTGATTGTATTTGAACATGACTATATTCACAAGAATCTTAAACCACCCCTTGAGATGTGACTCTCTGTGAAACACAACATTCCTCAAAACGATACTCTAAATATATTCACTATATTTATATATTTTCCTTATGCCATAGATTTTTTTACTTCAAAATATGGTCTGGATAAGCTAGAGTATAAATAAACTGATTACCTATAGGAGAGGAAGGGAACAGGGTGGAAGAGACAAGGGGAGAAGATATACTTGTCTGAATATACCTTGTTTTGTAGATTTGACTTTAGACTTACATGGATGTTTAACATAAAAGTAAAACAAACTTAAATCAAAATGTGTTGGCAATTTGTGTCTTCCTTTCTTTTTTTTTGATCAGTCTATCTAGAAGTTGATCAATTTTATTGCTCGTCTCAGAGAACCAGCTTTTGGCCTCATTGATTTTCTCTAATGTTTGCCTGTCTCCTATTTTATTGATTTCCAGTCTTATTTCTTTCCCTCTACTTATGTTGAGTTTAATTTGCTCTTCTTTTTCTAGTTCCTTAAGGTGGAAGCTTGATTTTAGACATTTTTTCCTTTATAATATAAATATTTACACAGCTATATATTTGCCTCTAAGAATGTTGCCTATGTGTATGTGTTTGCAAAGATTGTGTTTTTAAATCATAAACCCAAAGTCTTTACTAGATACAAGAATATTCAGATTGCTATTTTCTTCTTATACCAGTTTCAGTCATTTGTGGTTGTCAGTGGCTTTTCAAGGGACACCCTGGGTGCTCAGTGCAGCTCCTCCAGCCAGGCTGGCCGGAACCATCTCTGAGACCTGAGTGAGCTGCGGGAACTGCTCAGCTTACAGCTTCTCATAGTTGCTCTTTCGCTGCTCTGCAAAAAAGGACTCTGGGTGTGTGCATAGCTTTAAGGGTGTTACTCCTCCCAGGCTTTCTGGGTGGAGAGAGCTAAGGAATCTGTTAGTGTATTTCTTTTAAAGATTTTTTTTTCTTTTGATGTGGACCATTTTTAAAGTTTTTATAGAGTGTGGCTACTGTTTTATGTTTTGGTCTTTTGGCCATGAGGCATGTGGACTCTTAGCTCCCCAACCAGGGGTCAAATCAGCACACCCTGCACTGGAAGGCAAAGTCTTAACCACTGGACCACCGAGGAAGTCCCTCTGTGTACATTCTTATATCTGTGTCTGTTTCTTTATGTATCTATACTGAAAACCATAAATCACACAGTACCTCCAATTCCAATCCCATCCCGCAAGCTACCCTTTCCCTATTTTTAAGTGTTCTCCCTTTCCATATTTTTTAAGTCCTTTCTCTGACAGTGAGAAACTTGATCCCCACTGTCTTTGATATAATAAATTACATGGTGAATCCCCTTGTGTGTAGCTAGCCTCTTATTGCCACTGCCACCCCTCCCCATGCCCCTAGGCATCCACTCCCCTTGGGCTCCGTCACCCCTTGAAGGACCACCTTGCTCACAAGAACTCCGTCTCACCCCTTATCTCATGCCACACTGAACCTCTGCTCCACAGCCCCCTCAGCCCTGCTCAGACTCTGATGTCCCACACCAGGCCGCCCGCGGTGGGAACACCCTTCTTACCCTGCCCTGCACATTGACTCCCAAGTGGAGACACCCCTTACAAAGAGCAGGACACGAGTGAGCGACTAAGCACAGCACACAAATATCATTAACCTATCACCTAAACAAAAGTAAGAATCATGACAATAATTTATATCTAACATATACCCCTCCCCTTCATATCACTCCTTCCAGATATCTACCAAGATATCCTGGGGCTGGAGGGATAAATTCGGAATTTGAGATTAACAGATACACACTACTATATATAGAATATATACGTAAAATAGATACACAACAAGGTCCTACTGAGGACAGGGAACTATATACAGCATCTTGTTATAACATTTAATGGAAAAGAATCTGAAAAAGAACATATATATATATATATTATACATTTATAATATATTTGTAACTGAATCACTTTGCTGTACACCTGAAATATAAATCAACGATACTTCAATAAAAAAAATAATTTAGGGACTTCCCTGGCAGTCCAGTGGGTAAGACTCTTTACTCCCAATACAGAGGGGCCAGGTTTGATCCCTGGTTAGGGAACTGGATTCCACAAGCCACAACTAATACCTGGTGCAGCCTAAACAAAGACATAAACAAAATAAAATTAAAAAAATTAAAAGTGGAATGTAGTAAAATAAAGGTTAATAAAGATGGAAATCACTGCTCTGAAAAAAAAAAAAAAGCATCCTGAAGCCAATGTTCATCATTCCCTTGATTTCCTTTGTATAATTTTATTGCATTTATATGTATACAAAAAATACATATTTTTTAGTTGTTTTTCAGCTTTACAGAAAAGGCACAGAATGTATGTAACCTTTTGGGCCTTACTTTTTATCTTTGTATTTTATTTCTAAGATTCATCTATATTTTGTGTTTCACTAGAGTGTATTCTTTTTTTTTTTTTTTTTGATTTGTTTGTTTATTTGGCTGAGCCAGTTCTTAGTTGTGGTACTCGAGATCTAGTTCCCTGACCAGGGATTGAACTCAGGCCCTCTACGTTGGGAGTGCAAATCTTAGACACTGGACCACCAGGGAAGTCCCTAGTTCATTGAGTTTTGACTACTCTGTATATTTGAGTGTATGAATTTACCATAGTTAATTCATCCATTTCCCTATTGGGGGACATTTAGTTTATTTCTAGGTTTTGTTTGTTTTATAGTTTTGTCATTTCCTTGGAATTTGAAAGCTTTTTCAGGATGTGACAGAGTGTGAATCTTTTTTTTGTTGTTCAGAAAATTTTCTAACACCTGTGTGACTTTTCCAACTTGACCCTTTTTATTGTTTTCAGTCTACAGCCCCTATAGTAACTGCTTCCACATTTTTAATATTTTTAGTAATGCTGCTATGGACATTCTTACATGTCTCCGGATATGCATGTCTAACAGCGTAGGTATATATCTAAGAGTAGACTTGCTGAGTCATAATAATCTTATTGTTTTCTAAGGTTGTTGCCTGAACTTACATTCCCATCTGCAACGTTTAGGAGATATTATGGGTTTGAAAAGTGAAAGTGAAGTCCCTCAGTCATGTCCGACTCTTTGCCACCCTATGGACTGTAGCCTATCAGGCTCCTCCGTCCACGGGATTTTCCAGACAAGAGTGCTGGAGTGGATTGCCATTTCCTTCTCCAGGGGATCTTCCCGACCCAGGAATCGAACCTGGGTCTCCCACATTGCATGCTTTCTAATGCTTGATTGCATCAATCTTTTTGCTTTTGCCAATCAAATGCTTGTAAAAGAGTCTCTCCTTGTGGTCTTGATCTGCATTTATTGGATCATTTTTAAAATCTCTCTTCATATTTTGTTCATATATGTGGTTCCCACATCTTTTGCCTATTTTTCTATCAGACTTTTTGTCCCTTTCATATTAATTAATTAAACTTCTTTATCCATTTTTGAGTTGAATTCTTTGTCAATGTGTGCCTTTTATTTTCTTGAGTTTTCCTTTGAAAAAAAAATTCTAAAGCTTATGTAGTCAAATTGTCTATCTTATATTTTATTGTCAGTGTTTTTCATAGCTTGTTTGAGAAAATTTTCCCTCCTCCATGTTCTAAAGGATGGGTCTTTAAGCTCTCTGATAAAAATTTTCCCATTTTGCTTTGGAAGGTAAATTCTTAATTTTTTCTTTTTTTATTTCCTTTTTTTTTTTTTTTTGGCCACACCACAGGGCATGGGGGATCTTACTTCCCCAACCAGGAATCCAACCCATGCCCCCTACATTGGAAGCTCAGAATCTTAACCATTGGATCACCAGGGAAGTCCCTGAAGTCTTGATTTTTTGTAATTGAGTTCTACATATCATATGAGCAGGGGTTCAACTTTTCCCTACATAGATAACCATTTCTTTCAGCTCCCTTTCCACTTACCTACCACATAAAACTATTCACTCTGTCTTTAGAAATGTCCTGGCTATCTTTGGACCTTTACTTTTCCGTGTACACTTTGGAATAATCTTAACAAGTTCTATGGAAAACCATACTGAGATATTGATTGAAATGGCATCAACTGTAGATCAGTTTGGGGAAGACTGACATTTTAGAATAATATGCCTTTCTATCCATAAGTGTGATATATCCCTCTACTTATTTAGGTCTTTTAAAGTATGTTCTAATAAAGATTTATTATTTTGTCTTAGAAGTCTTTTAATATTTTCTCTTTAATTACATTTTCTAGCTGTTTACTGCTGGGGTATAAAAATGCAACTGACCTTTTGTATATTAATCTTATATATTTCCATTTTGTTAAACTCTTCTATTGTTTCTAATGATTTATCTGTAGATTCTTTTGGGATTTCTATATTATTATTTATAAATAATAAAAGCTTTATTTCTTTTTTTCCAATCATTATGCCTTTAATTTATTTTTCTCACATTATTACATTGACTAAAACCTCACATACAATACTGATTAAAAATAATGATAGTGGGCATTCTTATCTCGTTTCTGAGTTTAAAGGGAATACTTTTAAAGTATCCCTTTAGAATCATGTTTGCTCTGTTATTATTTTTGTTAATATTTATTTATTTGGCTGTGCTGGGTCTTAGTTTTGGCACATGGGATCTTTAGTTGCAGTGTGTGAACTCTTAGTTGCAGTACATTGGATCTAGTTCCTGACCAGGAATTGAACCAGGGACCCTGCATTGGGTGTGCAGAGTCTTAGCCACTGGACCACCAGGAAAGTCCCATTTTTTAAAAATAGACAGCATTGGAGAAGGAAATGGCAACCCACTTCAGTGTTCTTGCCTGGAGAATCCCAGGGACGGGGGAGCCTGGTGAGCTGCCGTCTATGGGGTCGCGACTGAAGCGACTTAGCAGTAGCAGCAAGCAGATTTAAAAAGTTTCTTTCTGTTTCTAATTTACTATGAGTTAAAAAATAATGTATGAATACTGAATTTTATCAAATAATTTTTCTGTATCTATTAAGTATTTACATGGATTTACAAATCTTTTAACTTAGTAAATTACATTTGTAGATTTTCTAATCATTCTTTCATTCTTTGGATAAATGTACCTTGGTCATAGTGTATTATATTTTTTATACACTTTGGGTTTGGTTTGATAATATTTTATTTAGAATTCTTACATCTATATTTATATTATTGTCCTTTCTCATAATCTCAGTTTGTCTTTAGCATCAGAATTATGTTGGCTCTGTAAAGTGTGTGTGAAAGAGTTTGTATTAACTTGGGTTGATCTGTTCTTTGAAAGTTTGATAGACTTTTCCTTTTTTTTTTTTTTTGATAGACCTTTCCTTAAAAACTTAGGGCCTAAAAAAACTGAGAAAACCAAAACTGTATGCCTAGGATTTACTTAATGGAAAGATTTCAACCACTGATTAATTTTAAAAAGTTACAATGATCTTAGAAAGATAGCAATGAGTGGTCCCGGAGAGAAATCTTAGTTTCCTGCCCAGGAATTGAGCCTGGATCAGTTCAGTCGCTCAGTTGTGTCTGACTCCCTGTGACCCCATGAACCGCAGCACTCCAGGCCTCCCTGTCCATCACCAACTCCTGGAGTCCACCCAAACCCATGTCCATTGAGTCGGTGATGCCATCCAACCATCTCATCCTCTGTCGTCCCCTTCTCCTCCTGCCCTCAATCTTTCCCAGCATCAGGCTCTTTTCAAATGAGTCACCTCTTGGCATTAGGTGGCCAAAGTATTGGAGTTTCAGCTTCAAAATCAGTCCTACCAATGAACACCCAGGACTGATCTCCTTTAGGATGGACTGGTTGGATCTCCTTGCAGTCCAAGGGACTCTCAAGTGTCTTCTCCAATCCCACAGTTCAAAAGCATCAATTCTTTGGCGCTCAGCTTTCTTTATAGTCCAACTCTCACATCCATATATGACCACTGGAAAAACCATAGCCTTGACTAGATAGACCTTTGTTGGCAAAGTAATATCTCTGCTTTTTAATATGCTGTCTAGGTTGGTCATAACTTTCCTTCCAAGGAGTAAGCGTCTTTTAATTCCATGGCTGCAATCACCATCTGCAGTGATTTTGAAACCCAGAAAAGTAAAGTCAGCCACTGTTTCCACTGTTTCCCCATCTATTTCACATGAAGTGATGGGACCAGCTGCCATGATCTTAGTTTTCTGAATGTTGAGCTTTAGGCCAGCTTTGTCACTCTCCTCTTTCACTTTCCTCAAGAGGCTCTTTAGTTCTTCTTCACTTTCTGCCATCAGGGTGGTGTCATCTGCATATCTGAGGTTATTGGTATTTCTCCCAGCACTCTTGATTCCAGCTTGTGAACCTGCATAGCCTGGGTGAACTCTAGGAGTCCTTGCCACTAGACCACCAGGGGCTAGCCAGGAGACTTTATCTCTGGATAAAGAGCAAAGTTCCCCTGGCTCTTAACCCCACTGGAAACAAGAATGTTTCAAGGAGGCAAGAAGTATAAAAACAGGTACAAAGTTTATCTTCAGAGACAAAGCACAACATACGGGAGAGCACACAGAGAACCAGTTTGTTTATTTAAGACAGAAGCAGGGCTGAGATAACACACCCAGAGATAAGGGCGTCCTCTCTAAGGAGCAGGAGAACAGTAGAGAGGTGATGTAAATCACTTATACAGGACTGTCCTTCAGGGTCTTATTTACCTTTGGCCTATTACCTTTTTTCTTTCTTCACACCTGAATGGTCCTAGGATACTCCCCAACATGTGTGTGCATCTTTTTGCTAAGATAGATCCCACCACAGAGGGCTGGGGGTGCACGTCCACTCTTATGGGGTGCTGCCCCATTCCTTTTTGACCTCCAAGGAGTCTTCCTGCACATGTGCAGACAGGGAAGTCTTGACCTCAGGAGTGGTCACCTTATCTCTGCTTTAACAGAGCGCAGCTTCTGCCACCAGCTTTGTCCTTGGAGTGTCTGGGTAAGAACTGAGCTTCAGTTTTAGTCCATTTGACAAACACCAGATGTCCAGCCCAGGGGTCCCTCTATCTTCTACATAGAGTATAAGACTACTCTAATTTTTCATTTCTTATTGAGTTATGATTAAATATATTTTTTTGAAAATCTGAATATTTTGTCCAAGTTCTGAAAATTGTTGGTGAATAGTTGTTAATCACAGCCTCTTGCCCTTTTAATCTATGCTTTATCTGTGATTATGTCTCTCTTTACACTCACAGTACTTGTTTGCATCTTATCTGTCTTTTCTCCTGATCAATATTGCTAGAAGCTTGTCAACTTTATTCTTTTTTAAAAATTCTTTTATTTATTCATTTTGTCAGGTTGGTTCGACATTTGGGATCTTAGTTCCCTGCCAGGGAGCGAACCTGGACCCCTTGCATGGAAGTGCGGAGTCTTAACCCCTGGAGTGCCAGAGAAGTCCTGTCAATTTTCTTCTTCTTTTTTATTGCAATTTATTTATTTTGCCTGTACTTGGTGTTCGTTGCTATGTGTGCTTTTCTCTACTTGTGGTGAACGGGCGCTCCTTTCTCTTCGCCGTGCATGGGCTCCTCTTACCGTGGAGCATAGACTCTAGGGCGCACAGGCTTCCGTAGTTGCTGCGCTGGGCTCTAGAGCACAGACTCAGCAGCTGTGGTACGTGGGCTTAGTTATTCTGGGGCATGTGGGATCTTTCCAGACCATTAGAACCTGTGTCTCTTGCATTGACAGGTGGATTCTTTACCACTGAGCCACCAGGGAAGGCTAATTTTATTCTTTTTCAAAGAACCAATATTCACTTTTTGATCAACTCTGTTGAATCCTTTTTTTTTTTTTTTAATCTTTTATTGGTTTCTGCTTTGGTTATCTTTTTCGTTTTATTTTGTTGTTCTATTTCTAGTTTCTTAATGAGACCACTTAGCTCAGTAATTTTAAACCTTTCCTCTACTTCAGTATAAATATTTAAGCAACTTGAAGCAAAGATTTGCTGTATCCCATGTACAATATTTTCTATCATTCTGTTTTGGTTATTTTAAATTTCCATGATGACTAATTGTGTGTGTGTGTGTGAGTCTCTCAATCGTGTCCAACTTCGTATGACTCCATGGACTGCAGTCCGCCAAGGCTCCTCTCTCCATGGAATTCTCTGGAAAGAACACTGGAGTGGGTAGTCATTCTCTTCTCTAGGGGATCTTTCTGACCCAGGTCTCCTGCATTGTAGGCATATTCTTTACCACTGAGCCAGCAGGGAAGCCCAGATGACTAATTGTACACATGCTATTTAGTAGTATGTTTAAAGGTTTCCAAGTAAGTAGGGATTTTTAACTTACCTTTTTGTAATTAACTTCTAACTTAATGAAGTTTTACACAGAGATTAGGATCTACATAACACCAATGCATTGAAAAATGTGTTGAGGTTTATCAATTTTTGTTAAGTGTTTTGGGTGACTGAAAAAAAAATTTGCTTTCTCTCACTGTTAGATACAGGACACTCTCCATATTTATTATTATATCAAATTTGTTAATCATGTTCACATTTTCTATATCTTTGATAAATATTCTTCTGCTTGACCCATCAATATTCAAGAGAGATATGTTGAAATCTCCCACTTTGACAATACGTTTATGAATTTCAGGAGTTCCCTGGTGGGCTAGTGGTTAGAATTTGGTGCTTTCACTTCTGTGGCCGGGGTTTAATCCCTGGTCAGGGAACTGAGATCTCGCCAGCTATATAGCACGGCCAAATAAAAAAAAAGAATTCCTCCCCCCCATATCTTTATTCATTTTGTCTTATATACTTTATTACTTGCATACAAGTTTAAAGTTGCTATAACTTCTTAGAAAATTGTGTGTCATCATATGGTGGACATCTCCCTTTTAATAACATTCTTTATCTTAAACACCATTTCATCTAATAATATGATTACACCCATCTTTCTTTTAGTTTATATTTGCCTGATACGTCTTGATCCATCCTTTTACCTTTAACATTTGTGTGTTTTTATGTTTTTAGGGGCATTTTACATGAGATTTTTTTGTTTTCTTTTGGCTTCACTGAGTCTTAGCTGTGGCATGCAGGATCTTTAGTTGTGGCATGTGGGATCTAGTTCCCTGACCAGGGATTGAACCCGGGCCCCCGCAATAGGAGCATAGAGTTTTAACCACGGACTGCCAGGGAAGTCCCTGTCCTGATTTTTTTAGCTCAAGTGTCCGTCTTACTACTCCTGACTACAGGCAGCTGCCTCTGCTGTCCTCTCTTTGCCACAAACAAGGGAAGAAAGCAGAGAACTCGTCTCCTATTCTTACTGTGGTGCTTCAACAGATCATCTTCAAGCACCCCCGAGCTTTCTTCTATTTCCCGTACCTAACATTTCAGCTTAGAGCCTCTTCAGCAGCCTTCTCTTCCATGTGGTTGGTGTTGTGGCTTCCTCCTTCAGTCTAGCCTCATTCTCCTCCGTCTTCCAAGCAGTTCCTCGTCAAGTCCAGAACACTCCTTGTTTTCCAGTGTTGCATAGTGTTCATGTGTGTACGCATACACGCACACGTGGGCACATGTACACGTGTGCGTGTCTCCCTACCTCTTGTCTGATCCAATAACTGTGATGTATATTCATGAAAAGAATGCAAGCGTGCTCAGTCACTTCAGTCATGTCCGACTCTTTGCAACCCCATGGACCTTAACCGCCAGGCTCCTCTGTCCATGGGATTCTCCAGGCAAGAATACTGGAGTGGGTTGCCATGCCCTCCTCCAGGGGATCTTCCCAACCCAAGGACTGAGCCTGTGTCTCCCGCATTGTAGGTGGATTCTTTACCCACTGAGCCACCTGAGAGGCCCTCATGAAAAGAATAATCAGTCTTATTTTTAAGTATCTAAACCTATTCTAGGACTTTATCTGAAGAAACAACAGAATAGTAGTCAGTTTTATTTCAAAGATTTCCTTTGTATCAGTACTTACATAATATAATTAATACGTGAGAAAGTAGCAAGTCAACTTTCCAAGTACACGCCTTTCTTTCTATTTGGCTTGAAGCATTCACCTGCCTAGAGGTGGAAGAGGAAGTGTGAAAAGGAGAAACAGTACTAATAAATTTCATTGTAATTCATACTTTTTAAGACTTACATTTTGGGATTTCCCTGGCAGTTAGTGGTTAAGACTGTACTTCCACTGCAAGGGGCATGGGTTTGATAAATTGTGGGAACTAAAATCCCATATGCCTCCCAGTGCAGCCAGGGAAAGAGAACGAAAGACTTAATTTCCTTCTTTGAAATTTGGGTGTGTTCTACAATCAGTGTTGACTGACAACAGTTGTTGGCTAGGCAACAGCCATAATATGATTGTCATTGTCTGCACATACCCAAAGTTGGTTTGGAAACCTATTGATATCTTCTACAAGCCTTTTTAGGGGGAGCTTCCCTGGTGGCTCAGACAGTAAAGAATCTGCCTGCAATGCAGGAGACGGTGGTTTGATTCCTGGGTCAAGAAGATTCCCTGGAGAAAGAAATGGCAACCCACTCCAGTATTCTTGCCTGGGAAATCCCCATGGACAGAGAAGCCTGGAGGGCTACAGTCCATGGGGGTGTAAAGAGTTGGACACAAACTGAGTGACTGACACTACAAACCTTTTTAAAGACTGGGGAGGAGCAGCATAAAAACTTGCAGGATTGGTGTCATCAGTTTGTAAGAAAATCCCAGAAGCCGTAGCAGATCTCTTAGAGCTGGGTTAAGAGATTCTGTGTTAACAACACTTTTGATGCACAGACAACAATACTGTGGGAAAAGACATGCTCATTACTAACTCTTAAACATTCTCTGCATCAGCTTCTTCTGTAAAGAAGTTACAGGAATACTTTCCAATTTGCTTATATTTTCCTTTTTAGCTATGCACAAGAGTGATCCATGATAAAAATGTATGTCTAAATAAGTCTAAAAAGAGCTTTTTTGATAAATATAAACCAACATTCTAAATGATAAGAAAGCATTGTTCATAACATAATTAGCAGCTTGTTTTTCTTCCTTAGGAGTACCTAAAATAACAGTGCATTTTACAACTGATGTCATTCATTTCAGTGAAATGCAAAATCGTGGAAAGACTGAAGAGAGAAGGAATTAATATCCAGCTTCTGACATTCAAAATAAAATTATGCAGCAAGATATTAGCCTTGCAAAATGAGTGTTTGTCTTAAGAGAAGTTCTTCTAAATTCTTTTCTTTTGATACTGGGCACATGAGCATTTCAACAGCCAGGCCCAGAGGTTTCAGCCTGTGGGGTCCTCTATCTCTAAGAGGAGAAGATAATCTTTCTGGCTCTGGAAGGCAGGCCAGGAGTCTTGCTGCCCCACCCTGGAGGGAGGTGAGGGAAAGCAGGGCGGAATGTCACCTGTCTCAGGCCCTGGGGAAAGTAGGAGATGAAAGCCATGAAGGAGGAGAGAAGGAGAGCAAGATAGGCAGAAATGAGACCCAAGTTTGGTAAGTCAGTAACACAGTGACACCCATGATGAAGGGGGCTATGACTCTCTTCTTGCTTGGAGCTCCTGGTGGCGGCTCCCTCAAAGAAAGCCCTATGGGACTTCCCTGGTGGTCCAATGGTTAAGACTTGCCCTTCCAATTCAGGGAGTATGGGTTCGATCTCTGGTGGGGAAGCTAAGATCCCACATGCTTCATGGCCAAAAAACCAAAACATAAAGTGGAAACAAATTCAATAAAAACTTTTAAAAAATGGTCCGCATCAAAAAGAAAGAAAGAAAGTCCTATATCAATGTGAGGTACAGTCACATCAAATTAAGGTGTAGTTTGGCAGGTGAAGGGGCCTGGCCACTGAAGCTCCCTGGGGCACTGCAGCACACTCCTGGGAGGATGGGACCCCGACCTAGCTGAGAGTGCCTGGTGGGTTCCAGCATGCTCTTGTCAATGGTTGTTCAATAGCTAGTTGTGATTTCAGCGCTCTCACACGAGGAGATAGCACATGTTCTTCTACTTTGCCATCTTGATTTGATTTGAGTGCCTGGTGAAGTTGCTGGAGAGGGTCACTGTGACGTGACATCCCCTACATTCAGAAGGGACCTGAGCCAATGACGGCGAAGGCCCCCGAGTCTCCCTTCCACCCCTGTCCTGGGGTTCCAGAAGCCACACCCTGTCCCCTTCTGCTCCTCAGTCACCATCTTGGACAGGAGTGGAAGACAGGCCATTTTTCTTAGAAAGCTGAGCCTTGTATGTAAAGGAAACTTTTTTTTTTTTTTTTCCCTTAGAGGCTGGGAAACTGACACCAGCCAGAAAATAGGAAGACAAGGGAAAATGAAAGAGCTATATTTTTTTTTCACATATCAGCCAAGTCAAGACCCTGATACATTTATAAAAATAAAAGCTTGGAACTGAAATATACTTCAATAGGAGAATGGTTTAATAAATTATTTCATAACCATTTTACATGGCTATGAAAATTATCTTTGTGGATTATTTTAATTATACAATAAGTTGATGTCACGGAATCAATGTGTATATACTGAAAGATCTCAGTTATATATAAAAAACAGACTTGAGGAAAGTCATGAAAATGTTAACAATAGTTATTTTATTTAAAAAAATATTTATTTGTGAAATCTTTTTAGTTGCGACACGGGAAGTCTTAGTTGTGGCATGTGGGATCTAGTTCAGGGATAGAACCCGGCCCCTCTGCGTTGGGAGCACAGAGGATTAGCCACTGGACCATCAGGGAAGTCCCAACAATAGTTATTTTGAAAGAAGTTATTTTCTATAATGACTGTGTAGATCTGAAAAAATAATAGATAAAAATTTAAAACAAAATCTTACAGAGCAGTGTTACAAATGGATTTCTAAAGCCCCTTGCTCTTCTCAAATCAACATACCCCAACTGCAGCAGGATGTGGGTGACATAGCTGTGGGAAATGGTCACTCTTCCCTGTTTCTCAATATCTAGTCCAAGTAGGACAGTTTGCAAGGAAACTCTTTGCAGGATATCTCTATAACACCATCCCTCAAAGCAGAAATATAATGTTTCTCAAAGATCATTGTCACACATTGTTGTTTAATACCACCCATTTAGATTGGCATGGATTCTGACAGGTCTAGGAAAACCCCTGATTCTGGCACTGACCCTCAGAGATAATTTACTTCTGCCTGGGGTATCTGCTTCTCTGGTGGCTCAGTTGATAAAGAATCCACCTGCAATCCAGGAGACCTGGGTTCGATCCCTGGGTTGGGAAGATCACCTGCAGAAGGAAATGGCAACCCACTCCAGTATTCTTGCCTGGAGAATCCCACAGACAGAGGAACCAGGTGGGCTACAGTCATGGGGTCACAAGAATCAGACATGTCCTAGTGACTAAACCACCACCATCACCATGGGATATCCAAGACAAATATTTAAATACAATCAAAATGTTACCAGATCCCCAAGCAGATAGCCTGAGAAGAATTACAAAAGGGAACTTGCCCTACTTTTTAAAGGAATATTTCATAGAACTACAACAATTAAAACAGTATTGGTACTACACAGACAGATCAGTGGACCAGAATAAAAAAACTAAGAAATATTTACACGTAGTTTCCACATTACAAAAAGAAAACTGATATGACAAAGATGGTATTTCAAATAACCTCTTAGGGATGTATTTAGTTCTGAATCAGGAGGAGCTATTATAGATTCATAAGAATTAGCTCATATTTAATCACTGTGAAGTCAGGTGGGCCTTAGGAAGCATCACTATTAACAAAGTGGAGGTGAAGGAATTCCAGTTGAGCTATTTCAAATTCTAAAAGATGATGTTGTGAAAGTGCTGCACTCAATATGTCAGCAAATTTGGAAAACGCAGCAGTGGCCACAGGACTGGAAAAGGTCAGTTTTCATTCCAATCCCAAAGAAAGGTAATGCCAAAGAATGCTCAAACTACCACACAATTTCACTCATCTCAAATGCCAGTAAAGTAATGCTCAAAATTCTTTAAGCCAGGCTTCAGCAATACGTGAACCGTGAACTTCTAGATGTTTGAGCTTGTTTTAGAAAAGGCAGAAGAACCAGAGATCAAATTGCCAACATCTACTGGATCATCAAAAATACAAGAGAGTTCCAGAAAAGCATATATTTCTGCTTTATTGACTATGCCAAAGCCTTTGACTGTGTGGTTCACAATAAACTGTGGAAAATTCTTCAAGAGATGGGAATACCAGACCACCTGATCTGCCTCTTGAGAAACCTGTATACAGGTCAGGAAGCAACAGTTAGAATTGGACATGGAACAAAAGACTGGTTCCAAATAGGAAAAGGAGTATGTCAAGGGTGTATATTGTCACCCTGCTTATTTAATTTATATGCAGAGTACAAATGCTGGGCGGGAGGAAGCACAAGCTGGAATCAAGATGCCTGGAGAAATATCAATAACCTCAGATATGCAGATGACACCACCCTTATGGCAGAAAGTGAAGAACTGAAGAGCCTCTTGAGGAAAGTGAAAGAAGAGAGTGACAAAGTTGGCTTAAAGCTCAACACTCAGAAAACTAAGATCATGGCAGCTGGTCCCATCACTTCATGTGAAATATATGGGGAAACAGTGGAAACAGTGGCTGACTTTATTTTTGGGGGCTCCAAAAATCACTGCGGATGGTGATTGCAGCCATGAGATTAAAAGACGCCTACTCCTTGGAAGGAAAGTTATGACCAATCTAGACAACATATTAAAAAGCAGAGACATTACTTTGTCAACAAAGGTCCATCTAGTCAAGGCTATGGTTTTTCCAGTAGTCATGTATGGATGTGAGAGTTGGACTATAAAGAAAGCTGAGTGCCTAAGAATGGATGCTTTTGAACTGTGGGATTGGAGAAGACTATTGAGAGTTCCTTGGACTGCAAGGAGATCCAACCAGTCCATCCTAAAGGAGATCAATCCTGAGTGTTCATTGGAAGGACTGATGTTGAAGCTGAAACTCCAATACTTTGGCCACCTGATGCCAAGAGGTGACTCATTTGAAAAGAGCCTGATGCTGGGAAAGATTGAGGGCAGGAGGAGAAGGGGACGACAGAGGATGAGATGGTTGGATGGCATCACCGACTCAATGGACATGGGTTTGGGTGGACTCCAGGAGTTGGTGATGGACAGGGAGGCCTGGCGTACTGTGGTTCATGGGATTGCAAAGAATCGGACATGACTGAGCAACTGAACTGACTGACTGATTAATCACTGTAAGCTCATATTTAATCACTGTGGACTCCATGGCTTACATAAATGCTTTCTACCTACCTGCTTTGGTCTTATGTTCTAGTTTAAAGATTTGGGGGCTCAATTTTTAAAATTTTAGTTATATTTTTGTATTCTTTATTTTTATATTCTTATAAGCACTTCCAAATATTTTATATAAAAGAACAAGACTTGTGTAGGCATAACTAATTAAAAGTCAGAAGTTTAGGGGCAATATTGTAAAGCAGTCACTCTCCAATTAAAAATAAAATAAAAAATTTAGGGGAATTCCTTGGTGGTACAATGGTTAGGATTCCACGCTTCCACTGCAGGAGGCACAGGTTCCAACTCTGGTTGGAAAACTAAGATCCCACATGCAGGGGGTTTGGCCAAAGATAAAGTCAAAAGTTCAAAAAGGCAGATGTGATAAATACAAAGTGCTATGAGTACTCAAAGGAGGTTAGAATAAGTTACAGGGGAAAGGTGGTATTCTAGATGAGTCTTGGAGGATGAGCCACATTTTAGGAGATGGAGATGGTGAGGGGATGGTGTTCCAGGTAGAAGGAACAGAAATGCAAAGGCACAGAGACAGAAAAGAACTGGGTTCTACGAGGCACAGGAAGTGGTCCTGTGTGGTCATGTATTCATTCATTTACTTATTCCAAAACACTTGTCAAGGGCCTAATATGTGCCAGATCCTTGCTTCTAGAGTTGGTTCAGTTGTTCAATGAATATCATCAGAGACTTTAGTCCTTCACAGATTTCCAGTTGTCCGTTTTCTGTGCATCAACAGTGTTCCCCTCTGGGGACACAGTGGCTGCAGCAGTCCCTAGCATCAAATCCTCATATGACAATATGCAAGAAAGCAATCTCCCCTCACTTGTCAATTATTATTAAGGGAGAAACCTCAGCAGATTTCCTTGAGGCTCAAGGGCTTTTTCCCATGCCCATCTCCAATTATTGAATTGTCTGTTTCTGCTGAGAAGACTCTTGAGAGTCCCTTTGCCGGAAGGAGATCAAACCAGTCAATTCTAAAGAAAATCAACCCTGAATATTCATTGGAAGGACTGATGCTGAAGCTGAAGCTCCAATATTTTGGCCACCTGATGCAAAGAGGCAACTCATTGGAAAAGACCCTGATGCTGGGGAAGATTGAAGGCAGGAGGAGAAGGGGATGACAGAGGATGAGATGGTTGGATGGCATCACTGACTCAATGGACATGAATTTGAGAAACTCTGGGAGATAGTGGAGGACAGAGAAGCCTGATGTGTTGCAGTCCATGGGGTTGCAAAGAGTTGGACATGACTTAGTGACTGAATAACAACACATTCTGCCTCTGATACTCTGATAAATGGAACTGGACAAATGAATTATCTATATAAGTAATAAATTGCATCCCTCCCTAAAATCAATACCAAAAAATCAACTCAGTTTATTATAGACCTGAATGCCTGGAATAAAACTTAAAAACATTTTTTAAAAATATAGGGAATATCTTTCAAATTTTAGAATAGGGAAAGATTTCTTAGACAAGATGCCAAAAAATTCTAACTCTGAAAGAAAAGATTTGTATGTTGCATTTAAATTAAGAGCACTTATTCATCAACAGACACTGTAAAAAATGAGAGGAAAAAGGGGAGAAAATATTTACAACATATGTATCCAAACAAAGAATTGCTGCCAAGAATGCATAAAGAATGTCTTCAAATCTATGAAGAAAAAAATAAACAACTTTATCAGAATATGGGCAAAAGACACAAACAGGCATTTTACAAAAAAGAAAATACATATGGTCAATAAGTACATTAATTTCCATATTAATCAGGGAAATGCAAATCAAGATCACAATGAGGTAACTTTTAACAACCATGACAAAAATTAAGAAATCTGACTATACCCAGTGTTGAAGAAGATATGGATTAATGTGACCTCATAAATGTTGCTGGTGAGTGTATACATTGATTTAACTACTTTGAAATATTTGAAATATAAATTTGAAAGATATTCCCTATATTTTTAAAAAATGTTTTTAAGTTTTACTCCAGGCATTCAGGTCTATAATAAACTGAGTTGATTTTTTGGTATTGATTTTAGGAAATTATTGTATACATTTGAGCATTCTTAAATCCTATGGCCCAGTGACTCGTAGGTGGATAGCTGAGAGGACTCTTATACACATGCGCCAAGAGACACATAGGAAGTGTTCACACATGTATTGTGCAGTGTAGTAAAAAATTAGAATTGATGCAATGCCCGTTGGTAGAAGAATGAATGAATAAAATTTGGTATATTTACACCATGGAATATTATACAGCTCTGAAAACAAATGAACTATAGCTCTAGGTGTTAGACAATAGGTATGAAGCTGGACAGCATAATGATGAGGGGGAAAAAGTACTTATCAGATGACCATATAGAATGCAATATATATTTTATAAGACTTTAAAACAAAGAAAACAATACATTGTTTGAAAGTGAAAGTCGCTCAGTTGTGTCCGACTCTTTGCAACCCCATGGACTATACAGTCCATGGAATTCTCCAGGCCAGAATACTGGAGTAGGTAGCCTTTCCCTTCTCCAGGGGATCTTCCCCAACCAGAGATTAAAGCCAGGTCTCCTGCAATGCAGGCAGATTCTTTACCAGCTAAGCCACAAGTAGGCAGCCATATATGTGATAAAACCATTTTTAAAAAGCAAGGACTATACGTATATGAAACCAGAGGCACAGACAACAACAAAAACCTACCCAATAAAACATGGGCAAATGGGAATTGCCTGGAGGTCCAGTAGTTAGGTTAGTAGTTAGGACTCCATGCTTTCACTGCTGGGGCCTGGATTCAATCCCTGGTCAGGGAACTAGATCCCGCATGCCGCAACTAAGACCTTGGCACAGCCAAATAAATAGTAAAGAAATAAATATTTTTTAAATGGTTAAGACATTAAATTTTATGTGATGTGTATTTTACCACAATTTTTTGAAATGAAAAAAAGCAAAGCAATTGTAAGCATAAAATTCAGGATGGTGTGTACTTTGGTTGTGGAAGGATGGGGATGGGAAAGGTGAGGAGCCAACTAGTTATCGGTAATATTCTAGCTCCATGGTGGATTCGTGGGGGTTCATTATAGAAATGCCTACATAAACAAATCAAAGTAAATAAAATGAAAATGATCAGGCACGGAATAAACAATGATAGTGTGATCTTATCTAAGAATTAAAATCTAAATACATGCATTTCAGGTCCAAAAAATAAAAATCATCTTTAAAATGCACTTCAACAACAAAAAAAAAGACAAAAAAATAAATAAATAAAATAAAATGCACTTCAAGCAAAAAGAAGAGACTGTAAATCACTCCCTATTTACTGTTGGAATATTTTCGCAGTCCTTCTATATATGTGTGTGTGTATATACATACATATATTTGTGCTAACACTAGAAAACGGAACACTCTCTTTTGTACTTTTATTTTTCACCTAACGATAAATTGATAACATGTTTGCATGTCATTAAATATTTTAAGAGTATTTTAAATATAGTCATAAAATTCCATTGTATGGATATACCATAGTTTAGTTAAATAAATGAATATTGTTAGAATTTAAATTGCTCCTAAAATTTCCCTGTTAGTAACATGCTAGATTTAATATTCTGGTGGTTAATCTTTGTACCTATTTTTTCTTTTTTTTCTTTTTGGCCATGCCAACAGGCTTGGGGCATTTTAGTTCCCCAGCCAGGGATTGAACCCAGGCCACTGCAGTGAAGGTGCTGAGTCCTAACCACTGAACTGACAGGGAATTCTCTTTGTACCTGTTCTTAACTCTTTCTTCTGGGGAAATTCATAGTCATTAAATAGCTGAGGCAAAGATACAGGAAAAAGTTTAAGGAGTTTGATATCAAAAAAAGTTCCATGATCCTTCAGAAAGGTTTACCAAGACTCATTCCCACCAATAAAATAAACAAACAGTACACAAGTCCATTTTCTCATATCCTCATCGACTCGGAGCTTTACGAGTTTTTAAATCCTTTCTAAAAAGTCTTATTTCTGTGAAGTTTTAATTTGCAATTCCCCGATTACAACTGACATTGAATATTAAGATGTTTCCATAACTTAAAAAATTAACTAGTTTTTAATCGAAAAAGTAATTCATGTACATGGTAAAAATATAGAACAGCATAAAAAGATACGCTGTGAAACCTGTCTCCTTCCCACCTTGGACCGCAGTCCCCTCCCTGAGCAGCCACCATGACCAGTTTCCTGTTTCTCCTTCCCAAAATATAATGTACATAAGCAAGCACACAAGTAAGAAGAAATGCATTTACGTACAACCATATTATTCTTTTTAAAAGCCAATGAGAGGGACTTCCCTGGTGGTCCAGTGGCTAAGATTCTGTGCTCTTAATGCAGGAGGCCTGCGTTCGATCCCTGGTTGGGGAACTAGATGTCACAACTGAAAGAGGCCAAGAGGCCCTTTCAACTATGCTTCATCACAGTCTGAACAGGGAGAGAAAGGAGGAAGAGTTTGTCTGCCAGTTGCCGTCCCCCATTGGTCAAAGATTCTCTCCACAGTTTTCATCCCTCTGCACTTAAGAGTTATACAAGCCCTGGTGCCCAGAGGGCCCTGGTGCCTCGTGCTTCAGCCTCAACAAGGACGCCCCAGGATAAGAGCGGGCACAAGTGACGCAGGAGCATCTGAGGCACTGTTGGGCTGTACCCACATGAAGTGAGTTGAAGCACTGGTGGTTTGTTGCTATAGCAACAGCTGGAACGGAACAAGAGGCCAAAGCCCCCAGAGACAGGTGGGGCTGAAGGTCCGACCCTAGCACGGACACTCAGATCTGCTTGGGCTGCCCCTCACCCATCTGATTGCCATACTGCTATGGGGTCTCCATTTTTGTTTTTCTTTTAGCCAAACCATGTGGCACGTGGGATCTTAGTTTCCCGACCAGGGATCGAACCCATGCTCCCTGCAGTGGAACTGCCCAGGAAAGTCCCAGACATGAGAAAAGATTCCTTAGTCTCAGAATTGCCTTCAAGATGGTAGCCAGCCACACTTCCCTGAAAAGACTTTTACTTGGGAGTCTAGTTTCCTGGTGGTGCCCATGTGTCTACTCCCACAACCCCACGGGGCCTCTGAAAGATACCGACTGGTGGCCGTGTTCTTCCTCAGTGTCCTTGGGCCTTCCTGGGCCTAGTCAGATAGTGGGTTCTCAGTCTTACATAGTAAATTCCTTCTTACATTCTCCTCTCCCTGAGCTTTGAAATCACCTTGTCAAGACTGTGTCAAGGAGGTTCTGGCATCTCCACCTCATCGTCATGTACAAGTTTTGTAGCCATCTTCACATACAGTTAAGACCAGCTCCAGGGCTTCCCTGGTGGCTCAGTGGTAAAGAATCCGTCTGCCAATGCAGGAGATATGAGTTCAATCTCTGGGTTGGGAAGATCCCACGTGCCAGGGAGCAACTGTGCTGTAGAGCCCACATGCCCAACTACTGAAGCGCGAGCCCATGCTGCACAACAAGAGAAGCCACCACAGTGAGAGGCCCACACGCCGCAACTAGAGAAGAGCCCCTGCTCGCCACAACTAGAGAAGAGCCCACACAGCAACCAAGTCCTGGTACAGTCAAAAACAAACAAATAAATTATTAAAAAAAAAAAAAAAAAAGACCAACTCCAGGCATCTTCACTATAATGTTGAAGGCCATCTCGCAGGCAAATACCAGATGGCAATACATTCTCTCAGGACTTCCCTGGTAGCCTAGTGGTTAGGACTCCACAGTTCCAGTGCAAGGGGGCATGGATTTGGTTCCTGGGAACTAAGATCCTGTATGCTGCATGGCGCAGCCAAAAGTGCCTACGTTCTCTCCAACCCAGCCACATATTTTACTCCCCTGGTCGATCACCTCGGATCCACTGCCACATGGCTTCCCTCTGTTCCAGATGGCCTGCGTGGACCAGGTCCTGTGATTCCTCGGGTGAGTCAGCTGAGTCTCTAGGAGGAGGGACTGTGTAAACTCCTGCTCAAGTTGTGGTGAGTCCTGATTTTCATTATGGTCCTGGAGACAGTGAGCGGTGATGGAGGCAGATCGTAAGAAAAGCAAATGACATCTTGAGAGGCATCTGCTTCCAGTGACGTCTGCACACTGTCTCCAGATTCCAGTGACAGGGGGCTGCTTCTGCTGGTCATGAACACTCCTGGGAATCTGTGGGATCAAGGTTTCTGTTCTCATCCACACAACACCCCCATCCCAGAGTCCCATGCTTTTCCGAGCGGAGCCTGGTTTTGACAGGAGATTTGTCAAAGCTACCCATTCAGTCTCCTTTGGCAGCACGGGAACCCTTACAATCAGCTGCTGAGCCTGACATTTAGCAGTTGGCCCTGAAGCTGCAGGAGATGAAAGTCTCCTTAAAAACTGCCATAAAGCTCTAGTGGCTTTTACACAATCTTAAGTTGGCTGTGAGCTACTCGAAGCCTATCATTTTCTTTTTTTTTGCAAGGTTTCTTTTTTGCAAGGCTCTTACTAAAAGCCAGCCTATTCTACATTTCTTATAATTATCATTGCCAACATACAATCAAATACTGTGTTCTCCTCTCCAGCTCAATCTCACCTTCCACTTGCACCTCACCCCCAATTAACCCCAGATGAAAACCTTAGTCATTCTGATACCACGTCATGCCAAGGGTTATTACCACCACCCACTTACCGTGATCAATATTGTCCCTACTGCAGTCAAAACAATAGGAACTCCAGTGTCACAATCCTATCCTTTTGTGGGATCTTAGTTCCCTAACCAGGAACCGAAGCCTCATTGGCAGCACGGAGCCTTAACCACAGACAACCAGGGAAGTCCCCACAGTCCTATCCTGAAAGTCTGCTTTTCAGGATCACCCTTGGGACCCACTGTCTCTGGGGGCCAGTGGTGCAGTGTGGCCTTGAGATGACGTATGGGGCATCGTTTCCGCGTGGAGTCAGTTGGAGCCCAGGTGGAGCTGGGTCACTACGGAGGGGCTAGGACAGGACAGGTCAAAGACACTGGAGGATGAGAGGCTCGGATATGGCATTGAGAGATGTCTGCTACAAAGGCTCAGCATAGATTTTCTTTCCAAACTAGGTTTACCCCATTTGCATGTATTGATTCGATGTGATGGATAGGTTTAGTTCTCATTCTGGCATCCTGTTTGACATTACGCTTTCCTCTCTTGAGTGCTCCCTTTGTTTTGCATCTTTTGCTCTGTGCTGGTGTGTATGTGTGTTTTCTTCAGGCTATTTTGCTGCATTGGTGGTAATTTAGCACACTATTTCTTCTGGAACCCTCAGACTTTGTCAGGGCAAGATGTGTCAGATATGCTAAAATGTGATCTGAGGCATAAAAGCCAAGAATCCACACACCCTCCGCCTCCTGCTTTGTTTTACTGTTACATATTTGTGCCCAGTGGAAATCTTGATAAATTCCATTTTTGCTTTCCACCAAAGGATGAAAAGAAATTTGGTGTGTTTATGATTACATGCACAGCTTTAGTGAGAACACTCCCGAAAGTGCTTCCATTTTGAGTAGGGTTTTTTATTGTTGTTACTGCTGCTGTTGTTTTTTTTTTTTTCCTTTTTTTCCCCCTGGCCACTCTGCACAACTTGTGGGAATCTTGGTTCCTCGACCAGGAACTGAATTAAACCCACCAGGCCCGAGGCAGAGAGCGCACGGAATCCTAACCACTGGACCACCAGGGAATTCCCTTGATTAGGGTAAATGAGAACCAAATCCTTTGCTTACAATTTTACCTGCCAAGTGGAAGAATTCTCTTGCAGCCGCTTTTGGCTCCTCAGTTTCACACTTTGTTCCCTCGACACTCCCCACAGTCGGAGCATGTTTTCCTGTAAAGGGACCCCTTGACCTTCTCCCCTGTGTCACCCACTGTGCCCTACGCCAGATGCATCATGGCACCAGAGGGTGGCAGGGCACTCCTACACCAGGACAGCTGTCAAAAACTGAATTATAGGTGGGAAGGACTACAGACCACATACATTTATTCTACAAAAAACAAACTAGATGTATCCCATGTCAGCTTTCACTCCATTATCTGACATAAGGCAAATAAAAATTTGGGCAAAAGGAGGTAGTGTTCTTAACTGACTACACCAAAATTGCCTTCTTGCCTATGAAAATTTTACAAAAGCAGATACCCACGTGAACACCTTGTTGCTGCTGCTGCTGCTGCTAAGTTGCTTCAGTCGTGTCCGATTCTGTGCGACCCCATAGACGGCAGCCCACCAGGCTCCCCCATCCTTGGGATTCTCCAGGCAAGAACACTGGAGTGGGTTGTCATTTCCTTCTCCAATGCATGAAAGTGAAAAGCGAAAGGGAAGTCGCTCAGTCGTGTCTGACTCTTTGCGACCCCATGGACTGCAGCCCACCAGGCTCCTCCGTCCATGGGATTTTCCAGGCAAGAGTGCTGGAGTGGGGTGCCATTGCCTTCTCCAGAACACCTTGTTAGGGACCTTCAAACCCTCCTTAAAAGAGACCATGGAACTGAGGAAGCTTAAACGATCTCCATGTTGTACCTTGTGTGTGCTCAGTTGTGTCTGACTGTGTTCGACCCCATGGACTGTACTACCAGGTACAGAATTATCCATGCAAAGATACTGGAGTGGGTTGCCATTTCCTCCTCCAGGGGATCTTTCCAGGGATTGAACATGAGTCTCCTGAATCAGCAGGTACATTCTTTACCACTGAGCCACCTTGGAATCTTTATGCTGTACCTCATGGTTTATAATTTAATATAGAGTCATTGATAACCCACAAATAGTTGTAAGAAAGTCCAATGAAGCTCTGCTGTTTTTTTCCCCCCATGATGATTGATGCTTTTTTAGGAAATGAATATCAGAATTAAAAAAAAATTTTTTTTTCTTGTTCTTTTTGGTTCCCTGTCTTGCTGGTGCCTGGTCAGCTGACTGTGCTGATGAAGTCACAGAGCTCAATAAGCAGATTACCCTTCCTAAGAAAGGATTTCCAGCAGTGCAGTCTAATAGGACTTTCTGCAATGAGGGAAAGGTTCTTATCAGAACTGTCCTACATGGTAGTCACTGATCACATGTTGCTAGCTTTTAAGCCCTTGAAATGTGGCTAGTGAGACTGAAAAATTGAACTTTACATTTTATTTAGGTTTAATTAACTAAAAAATCCAGATGTTCAAGCTGGATTTAGAAAAGGCAGAGGAACCAGAGATCAAATTACCAACATCTGTTGGAACACAGAAAAACCAAGAGAATTCCAGAAAAACATCTACTTCTGCTTTATTGACTACGCCAAAGCCTTTGACTGTGTAGATCACAACAAACTGTGGAAAATTCTTAAAGAGATAGGAATACAAGACCACCTTATCTGCCTCTTCAGAAATCTGTATGCAGATCAAGAAGCAACAGTTAGAACTGGACATGGAACAACAGACTGGTTCCAAATTGGGAAAGGAGTGTGTCAAGGCTGTATGTTGTCACCTTGCTTATTTAACTTATATGCAGAGTACATCATGCAAAATGCTGGACTGGATGAAGCACAAGCTGGAATCAAGATTGCTAGGAGAAATATTAATAACCTCAGATATGCAGATGATACCACTGTTATGGCAGAAAGTGAAGAGGAACTAAAGAGCCTCTTGATGAAAGTGAAAGAGGAGAGTGAAAAAGCTGGTTTAAAACTCAACATTCAAAAAACTAAGATCATGGCATCCGGCCCCATCACTTCATGGCAATAAGATTGGGAAACAATGGAAACAGTGAGAGACTTTATTTTCTTGGACTCCAAAATCATTGCAGATGGTGACTGCAGCCATGAAATTAAAAGATGCTTACTCCTTGGAAGAAAAGCTATGACCAACCTTGACAGCATATTAAAAAGCAGAGACATTACTTTGCCAACAAAGGTTCGTCTAGTCAAGGCTATGGTTTTTCCTGTGGTCATGTATGGATGTGAGAGTTGGACTGTGAAGAAGGCTGAGCACCGAAGAATTGATGCTTTTGAACTGTGGTGTTGGAGAAGACTCTTGAGAGTCCCTTGGACTTCAAGGAGATCCAACTAGTCCATCCTAAAGGAAATCAGTCCTGAATGTCCATTGGAAGGACGGATGTTGAAGCTGAAACTCCAATAATTTGGCCACCTGATGCGAAGAGCTGACTCATTTGAAAAGACCCTGATGGTGGGAAAGATTGAGAACAGGAGGAGAAGGGGACAACAGAGGATGAGATGGTTGGATGGCATCACCGATTCGATGGACATGAGTTTGAGCAGGCTCTGGGAGTTGGTGATGGTCAGGGAAGCCTGGTGTGCTGCAGTCAATGAGGTTGCAAAGAGTCAGACACGATTGAGCGACTCAACTGAACTAAAATTTAAATTTAAATAGCCACGTATAGCTAATGGTTGCCATAAAAGGCAGTAAAGATTTGGAACCATTTAAGGAAAAAGATGATACAGAAAGGGGAAGGAGGTGGTGGGGGCGGTATCCTGGCCATGGGGCTGTGACCAACCTGAGAGTATTTTGGTTGGTTGGTTTTTTAAATCATTTTATTCAGGTTTGTTTGTTTGTTGCCCCTTGGTGCAGCATGTGGTATCTTAATTCCCTGATCAGGGATCAAACCTGAGTCCCTTGCATTGGAAGCACAGGGTCCTAACCACTGGACCACCAGAAGTCCCCAGGTATGGATGACATACAAAAAGCTGTACATATTTAAGGTATACACTTCATGAGTTTGGAGATAAGTACACACTCATGAAACCATCACTACAAGCTATGCTGTAAACATATTGTCATCTGCAAGTTTCCTCAAGTCTTACTATTATTTTGTACTGTGTGTGTGTTTGTGTGTGTGTGTGGAAGAACACTCAACGTGAGATCTACCCTCCGTTAATGTTTAAGTATATAATACAATATTGTTAACTACAGGCACTCTGTAGTTATAGATCTCCAGGTATCATTCACCTTGTACACCTAAAACACTGTGCCCTTTGACTACTACCTGCCTGTTTCTCCCTCCCCCTTTCAGCCCCTGACAGCCTCTCCACTCTCTGCTTCTATGCATCTGATTATCTTAGATTCCTCATGTAAATGAGATCACGCACTACTTGTCTTTTTGTGCCTGGCTTCTTTCATTTCCAGGTTCATCATGTTGCTGCAAATGGCAGGCTTTCCTTCTTTTTTTCAACCCAAATAATATTCCATAGTATGCATATACCACATTTTCCTTTTCCATTCATCCACTGATGGACATTTAGATTGCTTCTACTTTTTGGCTGTTGTGAAAGAAACACGGGAGTGTGGACATTCCTTTGATGTCTTGATTTCAGTTTCCTTGTGCATGTACCCAGAAGTGAGATTGCTGGATCACTTGGTGGTTTTCTTTTTAATTTCATGAGAAACTTCCACAATGTCTTCCATAGTGGCTGTACCAATTTACATTCCCATCAATGCCATACAAGGGTTCCCTTTTCTTCATATCCTTGCTAACACTTATCTTTTGTTTTTTTTGATAATAGCCATTCTAACAGGTGTGAGGTAATACCTCATTGTGGTTTTGGTTTGCATTTCTCTGATCATTAGTGATACTGAACCGCTTTTCATACATCTTTTGTCCATCTGTATGTCTTCTTTGGAGAAATATCTATTTAGTTCATTGGCCTATTTTAAAAAATCATTTCCCCCACCTTTTCTATTGAGTTATGCGAGTTCCTTACATCAGCCTGGGGAGTTTTTGTTTTTTTTGGTTTGAAAACTGATTTTATTTACCAGCAATGTGATTTTGGTTTAGTGACAAATTTTATTTTAAAAAAAAAATTTTATTGGAGTATAGTTGATTTACAATGTTGTGTTAGTTTCAAGTGTACAGCAAAGTGAATCATTTCACAAATACACATATACCCACTCTTTTTTAGATTCTTTTTCCATATAGGTCATCACAGAGTGTTGCCTAGAGTTCCCTCTGCTATACAGTAGGTCCTTGGTAGTTACCTATTTTATACACAGCAGCGCACAGCGCGCGCATGCTTAGTTGCTCAGTAGTGTCCGACACTTTGCGACCCCACACTTTGCGACCCCGTGCACTGCAGGACCCGCTAGGCTCCTCAGTCCAAGGAATTCTCCAGGCCAGAATACTGAAGTGTGTTGCCATTTCCTTCTCCAGGGGAACTTCCCAACCCAGGGATCGAATCTGCGTGTCCCGGGTTCTTTACCGGCAGGGTTCTTTACCACTGAGCCTCCAGGGAAGCCATTAAACCCGTACAACCTCTCTGATTCGGACCCCGTTTTACAGAGTAAGAAGCTCAGAGAGGTTGAGGCACTTGCCCAAGCTCACACAGCGCGGATTCCAGCCTTGGTAGGTCAGTTGATCCGACACCCAAGCCCAGGCTCCTTCGTGACAGATCCCAAGAACCCCTCCCTCGGCCACTGTGAGGCCTCACCCGGGCAAAATGGGCAGCTCGGCACTTACACCACCCAGCCGCCTCTGGGGCCGTTTCCTTTTTCCTATTCTTGCTCTCTGGAAACGCATCCTATCGGAGCTGATCCTATGGGTTCTCTGAGCCTCGATTTCCCCTTTGTGGGTGTAGGGAGTAGGGGTCTCCCACTAGTAACAAGGACGAGGGAGAGAAAAGAGAAGACAGTGGCTCTCTCCCTCATCCCACCCCCACCTCCGGGCTAAGACCCCAGCCCGGTCCTCCCGGAAGCCCACTTCCCACCAAGCAAGGTCCTGCGGCAGGAATGGGGCTCGGCCCCTTTAAATCCCGCGCGGGAACGCCCGGGGCCGGGCCGCGCAGCCCGTGATCGGCCGTCGGGAATTGCCGGCCTCCGCGCGTCCTCCGGAAGCTTCCCCTCGCGCTGTCCCCAGCCCCGCGTGCCCACTCGGTTCGCCATCCCTCGAGGGCGCCGCGGCCGTGGGGAGGATGAGCCGCATCTATCAGGACAGCGCCCTCCGCAACAAGGCGGTGCGGAGCGCGCGGCTGCCGGGGGCCTGGGACCCTGCCGCTCACCAGCGGTAGGCTCCGCCCGCGTCTCTCCACCGCCTCCCGGCCCGGCCTCTGTCGGCTGGCGAGCATCTGCTTTGAATCCAGGCTCCCTGATTGCGCGCGGGGGTTGGGGTGGGGATGGCGCCACCGGGATGGTGTGCGGGTGGGAGGAAAGGCGGGGCTCGCCGAAGACCTCCGGGGCCTCGGGATCGTCTCTCACAGTGCTCCCCTCGGATCGCACCCCAGAGACACCGATCCGCGTGAAGCTCACGGACGGTCGGTCTCAACTCCTAAACGGGTCTCAAAAGGCGGTGCTTACTCACCTCCACCTTTGTCTTTACCCCGCCCCGGTGACTCCACGCACCGCCACTTGCCCTTGCCTTGTCTTCAGGCCTTTGCACAGCTCCAGAAGGACAGTGTCCTGCAGGGACGGGGACAGCGGGTGGGAGTTGGCCTGGAAGGGTTGGGGGAGCGCAAGGCCTGCCCGGAGGCCTGTTGGGTCGGGAGGGCCCAGCCCTGCCATTATGGACCCGGAGGTTATTAGAACGAATGGACCATTCCATTTGCAATGACAAAACCTAAAGAGTTTGAGCAAACTCCAGGAGATGGTGAAGGACAGGGAAGCCTGGCGCGCTGCAGTCCATGGGGTCGCCAAAGGTCGGACACGACTTTAACCACTGAACAACCAACCACCACCACCAAAGACTGAAGGGCTTAAGGGGGGTGGGTAGGGACAGGTAAGGTCCAGGGAGGTTTCATTTCATTCCCAGCCTTTCAGTTGCCCCCACCCCTCTTCCATTTCCATGGTTCCGAAGGCGGTAGTCCCTAGGTTCTGCTTTTATGAAAACTGGAATTGGGAAGAGAGGGTCCAGTTCCTCTCAGTGAGGGACCCTGTGACCTTGGGCTTCTCAGGAAACTTCTGAGTCTGGGTTTCTCCATTCTAAAAATGGATAAGAATGAGAACAGAAATAGGAAAGTGCTTTAAAACAGGTGAAAAGGGAAGATACTTTATAGCAGCTTAGACCTTAGAACCCCACCCCCAAATTTGGTTACCTAAAAAAGTAAAGTTCTTTATATTTTGTAAACGCTTAATAGTTTACAAAGCACTTTCGCAGTTTACAAGACACCTTCACGTAGGTAGTCGGATGTCACCCTCAAAGAAGCAAGTGAGGTGGTTGTTACTCGCATTTGGCGGATGTGAAGACTGAGGTTCTGGTTACAGTAACGCCCTGCAGGTGGCCATTGCACTTGTGGTTCTTTGCTGAGGACGACAGAACCAGTGAAGCCCTCATTCTCTCTCTTCCTCAGAGGAGATGGCGTCCTGCTGGAGGGAGAATTACTGGATGTATCCCGGCACAGCATCTTGGATGCCCACGGCAGGAAGGTGAGGATGTTTCCCAGGGGGCGCCCTCAGGGCACTGGCTTCAGGGTTCCCACCCACCAGGGTATCTCTCTCTGCTTGACTCTGCCAGTGCCAAGACTTGGGGTCCAGCTCTTTCCTTGTGAGGCTCACAGGGCAGGAAGAGGGTTGGCTGGGAGATTGGCAACCAAAAGGGGCCACGGATGGAAGGGATCAGTAGGGCTGTACTGGGTGGCAGACAGACCAGGGTTGGGGGTGGGGGGTGGGGACTGGGGTCTTGATGAGAAGACAGACCAGGCCCTAAACCAAGGGGTGTGTTGGGGCCAGGACTGGGAGGGCTGAGAGCAGGATGGGGTGAGGTCAGTGGTTCAGGACTCAAGCTGGGGGTCCTGAGTGGGCTGGAAGGCCCTCTGAAGAGGTCCTGTCTCCTGATGGAATAGAACTAGAATGCGGGGAACTTCTCTGGGTAGGCAGGATGAGTGGCTCTGGGCTGAGGGCCTGGCCCCTATCCTCTGGTCTGGTGGTTCCCATTGCTTCCAGACCTTGATGAACAAGGTCAGAGCAAAGTTACCTGCCTATACGGGTGCGAGGTGAACCGTGACCTTCCCCTTTGGGGTACCAGCTGTGTGGCTGGGAAATCATATGTACCTTGAGTTGTTTAGAGTTGAATTACTTTAGATGTACTGTTGGAGTCTGCTTTCAGAAGGAGCCCTGAAGCAACTCCATTTGCAGAGTGGTGAATATCTTAGCAGGGCTTTCGCATCTTTTTTTTTGTCCACTTATAGCTCGTTTTGCAGGGATCTTAGTTCCCTGACCAGGGATCAAACCCGGGTTCCCTGCAGTGGAAGTACGGAGTCCTAACCACTGTACCATCAGGGAATTCCCTTGCTCATCTTTTAATATCCCTGTGTGGCTGGGTGTTTTGGAATACTGGATTTTTATAAAGCAGGTCACCAGTGTGGACCTGGACATTCGTGTGTGCATGAGTGTGGAGCCCTGAGGTGGGAGGAGGGTTGCTGTGTTCTGGGCCTTTGTTTCCAGCTTGAATGTGAGGTCTACCTTGCTGATACCACCCGAGGCTTCAGCTCCCACGTCCATGCCCTTCTCTTCTTGTCCTCTCAGCCTCCTAGTGTCACGTCCTTTATCACCCCCTTCTCAGACGTCCATGGACACACCTGGCTGGCATTCACCATCCCCTACTAGCAAGGGTTTCTTTCCTGAGCACGAGTTCTGAAAAGCTTTTTGGAAGAAAAGCTATGACAAACATAGACAGCGTATTAAAAAGCAGAGACATCACTATGCTGACAAAGGTCCGCATCATCAAAGCTATGGTTTTTCCAGTAGTCGTGTATGGATGTGAGAGTTGGATTTTAAAGAAGGCTGAGTGCTGAAGAATTGATGCTTTCAAATTGTGGTGCTGGTGAAGACTCTTGAGAGTTCCCTGGACTGCAAGGAGATCAAACCAGTCAATCCTAAAGGAAATCAACCCTGAATATTCACTGGAAGGACTGATGTTCAAGCTGAAGCTCCATTACTTTGGCTACCTGATGTGAAGAGCCAACTCACTGGAAAAGACCCTACTCGCTGGAAAAGACCCTGATGCTGGGAAATACTGAGGGCAGGAGTAGAAGGGGGTGACAGGATGAGATGGTTAGATAGTATCACCGACTCAATGGACATGAGTTTGAGCAAACTCTGGGAGATGGTGAATGACAGGGAAGCCTGGTGTGTTGCAGTCCATGGGGCTGCAAAGAGTCAGACACAATTTAGCAACTGAACAAGTTCTGAATCTGTACCCCTCCCCCCTTCCAAATAACCCCAGAGGTACTGACCGACTTATCTCCTTGATCTCTAGAACTGAGCTCAGCAAGTTCCAGAGGCCTGTGGCTACCTGGAGCCAGTTTCTCACCCACACCCCTTGTGAACTGCCTCAGCTTCCAGCTCAGCACTAGTTTCAGGCCAGGAGATGCTTTGCTTCACCCTCCCTTCCTTAGCACGCGGGTCAGCAGGGTGAGCACCCCAGCCCGTAACCCCAGCCAGCCTGCCCAGCAGAGCCCAGCAGGACCTGATGTGGGGCTGGACTGCCCCGGCTGTCCTCTGCAGGCAGGGTGTTCTCCAGCCCCTCTCCAAACCTTCCTCCTCCTTGTTCCTAATGACAATCACTATATGCCCCCGACCACCAGCCTGCAAGCCTCCAGTCTCCTCCAGCTCTCCCCCAAGTGGGTAATGCTTGGCCCTGCAGGTTTCCTACCTTGACCATGTCACACCTCCCCTTCTATGTCCCCACATAGGCCCTTAGGAACTCAGCCTGTCCTGATTAAACCTTGTGCCCCCTCTCCTGCCTTCTGGCTGCAACCCAGCGCCGGTCCCTGCCCTGCAGCCTGCTGGTCTCCTGAAAGACATATGTCATAGTCTAGGTGCTGTTCAGAAACCTTTCAGGATTCCCTCTGGTCTGCCATGTAAAACCCAAACTCCAGATGCCAACTCAAGGCCTGTCTTATATCATCCCCCACGTGCTTCCGCAGCTCAGACTCCCCTGAGGCTTCCAAGGCCCCTCCGTTGTTCAGATGTCCACATGGGACCTTGACTTTTGTTTTCTGTGCCTGTCCAGGCCTTTAAAATCCTGCCTATACCCTTACTCGCACAGTTGCAGGTTTCTCCACACTATGAGGACTTGCCTTCCCTTTTTGTCCCAGGTGGTGGTTTCCTGTTCTTCAATCTCTAGTTTTTGTTTTGGATTATAGTGTTTATTTAAAATTTTCTTGATGTATAGTTGATTTACAACGTTGTCGTCTCCTGATTAGGACAGCTGGCAGACAGCATGTGTCGCACACTTCATGTTTACACTGTGGTTGCTCCTTTGTTATCTCTT
This sequence comes from Bos javanicus, assembly GCF_032452875.1. Classification (NCBI taxonomy): domain Eukaryota; kingdom Metazoa; phylum Chordata; class Mammalia; order Artiodactyla; family Bovidae; genus Bos; species Bos javanicus. The sequence continues at coordinate 20,879,510 of NC_083888.1, read as the reverse complement.
GAATCCTTACAACATGCCTGAAAGTAGACCTCACGTTGTCTCCAGGCAACAGGGGAAACTGAGGCTAAGCGTCACATGCTGCAGGACCCACATATGTTGGAAGGGGAAAGTGGCAGCCCTCACTAGGAACTCCATCTCAGTGCCCTTTCTGTGGCGTCTCGGCTGCTACTACTCCTGCTTTGTGATATTTGGGGTCCTTGGGTTATGGTTTTCTATTCTTTCTGGCTCTGACCGAGTGGAAGCTGTGGGGTTGGGCTCTGAGCCTGCCCTCTCATGGATGTGTGGCCATGGTTCATCACGTGTGGCACATGCTGTACTCAACATGTGAATGAATGAATGATGATTATTGGGAGTGGGGGCCCTCTGGCCAGCTTGAATATCTTTTGGAGCCAAGGTGGGATTCTAGGGTAGAGAGTGAGGCTGGGGGGCTGCAGCCAGAGCACATGGGGAGTGTGTGCATTGTGGGGTGAAGGGAATGAACAGCCCCTCACTCTCTCTGCTTGGCCCCAGGAGCGCTACTACGTACTGTATATCCGGCCGAGTCGCATCCATCGCCGTAAGTTCGACCCCAAGGGAAACGAAATTGAGCCCAACTTCAGCGCCACCAGGAAGGTGAACACAGGCTTCCTCATGTCTTCTTACAGTAGGTGCCCTCTGCCCTTCCTGCCCCGGGGCCGTCCTACACTGGCCTTCCTTTGCCTCCAGAGGTCTCTTAGGCGCCACAAAGTGTCTTCTCAGCATGACTGAAGTCCGTGTCTGGTCTGAGGGACATCTGGCTGGGCTCTTCCTGCTCTCCATTCACGCAGAGGGTCCCCAGTGCCCTCCCTCAGTGCTGAGGGCCTGCTGCCTTCCCAGTGCCTCCTGTCTCCTGCAGTCTGGTGGAATCATTCTCCCCACCCCCAAGCTGAGATCAGCAGATTTGGGACTTCCAGGGTGGGCAGTGAGAGGTTGTTGGAACCCTGGCTGAGCCCCTGCGCTCTGCCCAGGCCAGGATAAGCAGGCCAGTAGAGAATCTGAGGACCATCCAAGTTTGCTGCTGGTTCCAGCAGACCCCATCCCAGCCAGGGGAGACCTCTGCCTGGTCCCTGGGAAGGCAGAATTGTGTGAAGGGCTTGAATCCTGCCTCCTCCATGGACTACTGTGTAACCTTGGGCAAATCACTTAACCTCTCTAAGCCCTAGCTTTCTCATTTGTAAATAGAGACAGTAAGAACACTGACGCCTGCTGAGGGTTTGCTGTGTGCTGGGCCTCATGCTAAGCACTTTATGTACATTAGCTCTTTCTTTTATACCTCATGTCAGTCCCATCAGGTAGGTACCGCGTTTCACCCTATTTATCAGGCACAGAGAGGTTAAGTAACTTGCCTGTGGTCACACAGCATGTAAAGCAGATGTGTACCAGGCAGCCTGGCTCCAGAGCCCTTACCCATAATCCTCTGCATGCGCTCCTTGATGAGCAGGGGCAGGATGGGAGCGCGGGTGTTTGTAAGCAGGTACAACAGTCAACCCTCAGCTGGCTTCTAAAGAGCCCTCCCAGAGTGCTTACTGTCACACTGGTAATGACCACCTCGTGCTGGTAGAAGCCCAGGGGGACAGCCGGCAGAGAGCATTTATCACACACTTCACGTTTACACTGCAGAGGTGGAAGCCAAGGGTGACTCGGACAGACTGACGCCTGAGGCGCTGAAGGGGCTGGTGAATAAGCCGGAGCTGCTTGCGCTGACAGAGAGCCTCACCCCCGCTGAGGCTGTGGCCTTCTGGATGCCTGAGTCAGAGGTGGAAGCCATGGAGCTCGAGCTCGGGGCTGGGGTACGGCTGAAAACTCGAGGCGACGGCCCCTTCCTGGGTGAGCAGTGCAGCCCTCGCTGTGGCCTGATGCCCCTGTATGGCCTGTGGGGGGGCTCCTGGCTTCCTGTCTGAGGGCCCCTCACCCCTCCTGCTTAGGGCTCACGGAGCAGGTCAGGTCCGGCCTCCCTGCAGACATGACCCCTTGAGATTGATTTCTCAGTTCTCTGGACAAGTGGCCTGGAGGCAACAGCCTGGACGTTCTGGATCCTGGGGTGCTGCTCAATCCTCTGGTTCCTGTGGGTGCCCTCTCCTATCTGGGGCCCCCGCCAGGGGCTCCCTGAGCACACTCAGGCCTAGAGGACCCCAGCAGAAGGGCCGGGCTCCACCAGGTTTCCACCACATGTAGAGAGGCCAGACAGTGTGAGGGAATTCTGAGGGAAAGGAAGGGAGTCTGAGGGAATTGTGAACTTCTTTCAGATTCATTAGCCAAACTCGAGGCTGGAACAGTGACCAAGTGTAATTTCGCTGGCGATGGGAAGACGGGAGCATCCTGGACAGACAACATCATGGCCCAGAAGTCTTCGGAGGGGGCTGCAAGCGAGACCCGCGAGCAGGGGGACGGCGCGGCGGACGAGGAGTGGGTAGGTCCAGGGTGTGGGCCTGGCGCTGGTGTGGTTTCTCTCCTGGCGGGAGTTTTGTATGGACTGGTTGCAGTTGGGTGGTAGCAGAAAGAGACAGCAACTTAACTTTACTCCCAGCTTTGGTGGACTTCCTGAGTGTGAGCCTGATGAAAAGTCCCTCAAGACATGAAGGGACCTTTCTTCCTGGTGGGCCTGAACTGTGCCAATCAACACGAGAGCCCCACAGATTTATAAGAGCAAAGGACAGGACAAAGGGAGCGCAGAGGGGAACCAAGGAGACTTAATGCCAGGAAGGCTCCAGACATTTCCACTTCACGTGAGTACATTAGCCGTGTCGAGCCGCTGAATGAACATTTCCCCCCACTCTGTTCTGGGCTTCCTGCCCAGAGTGGCTGGAAAATGGCTGACTTGGACCTTAATAGCTTTTTTGGCTCAAAGGTCAGCCCCCTAGTTGATCCTCAACCGATTCACAGTTGATTTGGTTTTTTGAGCTGCATTTCACCCGAAGATTTGAATTGGTGTCAAAAGACTCCCAAATTGAACATTTAAAACCAAGTCTCAAAAAAACGGGCTGTCTATCTAGCTGATGAAGTGAAGACATTAGCCAGAGAAAACAGGGGCAGATAGAGGAAATGGATTGTCTTTTGTCTTAATAAAGCGAGTCTTTGACTATAAAACAATGGGAATTGCCAGGCTGGCTCCCTGGGCCAACGCTAATGAGATGAGGCCAAGGCAGGCAACTGAGGGCCCGACCGGTACCACTGGAGCGAACCCTTGTTTGATGACAATAGAAGACGTTTATGAAATACACTCTGTTTATCTCTCTTTACCTCTAGGACGACTGAGGTCAGGGAGAGATGGGGTACCTCCCGGACCCACCGGCACCACTGAGCATTTCTTCCATCAACTTTCACTCTGGAGCTCAAGGGAGCAGGTCCACCAAGCCTTACTTGATTCTTCCTTATGGCCGCCATGGAATATAGTCTTCAAACAAGCTCTGCTAAAATCAAATCTAAGACCCCGATGTTAGCCGTGGGGCGCCAGGCTGTGGCTCGTGGAGGGTCACTCCCTGGCTGTGAGTCTAGCCTTCCCCAGATTTTCATGGTAGCCCTTGCCCTGAGCAGCAGGCTTGTTTGTGAAGGCAGGCAGGGGGGTGAGTCCCCCTAGGGCAGTCAGAAGATCTGGAGTTGCTGCAGAATTGGGGGGAATCCCTCATCTGTACGCAGAGTGGCTCCAAGGAGAAGTTACTGGGGCCTCCTCCTTCTGTCCTTCTATTTCCTGCTTTCCTCCTGCAGCTGCCCTCCTCCCCAGTATTCTGTGTTGGGGGCCTCTGCCTTCTTGCTCAAGCCTGCTCTTCCCTCGTGCCCTTCTCAGCCCCCAGAACTGCCAGTTCTTTTTCTTCCTCTGGTTCTCTGCTACATTGGGGGTTCCTGTCTCCTGACCTCCCTTGGCTGTTTTCCTGGGGATGCTCTTTTTACCGAGGCTGAGCTCGTTCATAGGCACGGCCAGCTCATCTCCTTCTCACTGACTCCCTCTGCCAGGCCGCAGAACACATTTTGGATAACACCTTTCTTTCTTGTTTTGTACCTTGAGAATTTTTTATGAATGAGTAAAATTTCAGGAAAGGATTCCTCTACACTGACTATTTTATTATTAGGTATAAACTGAGCTGCTGCTGCTAAGTCATTTCAGTCATGTCCGACTTTATGCGACCCCATAGATGGCAGCCCACCAGGCTCCCCAGTCCTTGGGATTCTCCAGGCAAGAACACTAGAGTGGGTTTCCATGTCCTTCTCCAATGCTTGAAAGTGAAGTCGCTCAGTCGTGTCCGACTCTTAGTGACCCCATGGACTGCAGCCCACCAGGCTTCTCCATCCATGAGATTTTCCAGGCAAGAGTACTGGAGTGGGGTGCCATTGTCTTCTCTGATAAACTGAGCAACCTCCCTATAAGAAGACAGCCATATCTTTTTTTTTTTTTTTGGCCACACCACGCAGCATGTGGGATCTTAGTGCCCCCACCAGGGATCGAACCCACGTCCTCTGCATTGGGAACTCAGAGTTTTAACCACTGGACCATCAGGGGAAGTCCCAAAAGCCCTATGCTTTTGATCATGAACATTATCTTGCAGGGTAATGTGCCCATATCCACATCAATGAAGAGAACAGGTGTTGAAATCTACATATCCTAAGAATGGGTAGGGACTTAGAATGTAGATCCTGCTTGCCTCAGGGAAAGGGGGGTGGTGGTAAACTAACGAAGTCCCCTAATGGGCCAAACACAACACTAGATGCTTTCCGTGATGATAATTATAGTCACTGACTGCGGAGGGCCTCTTGGTTCTAGTACTTGTGCCAAGCATTTGCAGTGTTTTACTTGTTACAACCATCCCAAGAGGCACAGGTGATTATTATCTCCATTTTTTTTTTCAGATGGTTTTCATGGTTGAGATCCCAGCATGTATTATCATGGTTCAAACTGTCATTTGCCTTCCCGTATATTTGAGCCTGGGCTCAACAGTATGGCTGTGAGGCTTGGGATTAATACTTCATTTAGACTGACCGAAGTTACAGGTGGCTGGAGCGCTCATGAGTCTCTTCTGTTCTTGCCGCCCTTGTCTCGGTTCACATCTTTTTCTCTCATTGCGGCTACTCTAGAAGCTGCTTCCCTAGTGTCCTGTGCCTGAATGGGGCTGGCTCACCATTGAGCATGCTGGGACCTCAAGCACGTGGTGGCCAGGGAGGGCTTAAACAGGAGGAGGACTGGGTACACTGACTTGGGGAGAGGCACCCAGGGAGGGCACCCTGCTGCCCAAAGGGTAGGGTAAGCTCCTGTGGGCAGGCCACCATCCTAAATAAGCAGGCACAGTGTGTCAATCGGGAAGCCGGGGGCAACAGCTAGGTTCCGGGATCTCAGCAGGTTGGGGAGGGGCTCCTGGAGGAAAAGGCTATCATGGCTGGAGCTCAGAGAGTGATGGGAGTGGAACTGCGTTGGAGGTGAGGCTGGAGGTCAGGCATGGCATCTTCAGCATGTTAAGTGTTGATGTTTTGGGACATTATCCTTAATATCTTGGAAGCCAGTGATCCCAGGGAGAGTAATATGATCTTATTTGTATATTTCAAAGATTGCTTGACTGCAGAGAAACTGAAGGCAATGAGCCCAATAGGAGACTGCTGCTGTGGTGGGGGTGAGAGCCTAGAGTGATCTGGTCTATAGCAGCGGCAGAGGAGATGGAAAAATATTCAGGCAGGCAGGTGGAAAGGGACTTTCCAGCAAGAGAATAGGACCTACAAAGCCATGGAGATAGGGGAGTGGCCTGACCTTGGATATACAATTTCTGTACATGGTTACTGCAATATTATACCAACACATAAAATTTGATAATCCTTTTTCAACTGATGTTATATAACCATTGTCTATATTGCCACATAGTCTTCATACATTGTTTTTAAGATTGATTAACCTTAATGAAGATGCCCTGGAGGAGGTCATGGCTACCCACTCCAGTATTCTTGCCTGGAGAATCTTACGGACAGAGGAGCCTGGACAGGACTGAAGCAACTAAGCAGCAGCAGCAGCCTTAATAGTTCTGTCATTTTCCAAAATTTGGGTAATTAATTGATCCCTATTTGGAGCTATGTCAAAAACAATTTTAAGTTACATAGTTCTCTCACCTGCCTGCCCCTCCCCCTTGACTATATTTTGGGGGTAATTTCCTTAGGGATGGATTCCCAGGAGACAGATTACTGGAAATCTAGGGATTCTTTGTAAAGATCTTGTCATATTGCCAGATTGCTTTACTAAATTATCTCACCGGCAAGGCAGAAAAGGACTTATTTTCATGCTACTCTTGCCAGATTTGGATGTGATAATATTTTAAAAATGGATATTGATAAGGTGAAAATAATATTTTAACTTTAAAGTTAATACTTTAATTTTAATTAGCCTTTTCCCCCATTAATAGTGAGCTTAAATATTTTTTTCATCTTTGTTTCCTAGATGTATATCCTTGTTTGTTATTCAGTACCTTTGCCTATTTATTACTGAGGGCGAAGGTCTTTTGGGTTGGTCAGTTATATTTTAAATATAACCATTTTCCATATTTAAAAAACTTTTCCATTAAAAAATTGATTTACAGACATAAAAATTTTATATATTAGTAGCTATGCTGTTGCTAAGTCATGTCTGATTCTTTTTGACCTCATGGACTGTAGCCCGCCAGGCTCCTCTGTCCATGGAATTTCCCAGGCAAGAATACTGGAGTGGATTGCCATCTTTTCCCCCAGGGCATCTTCCCCACCCAGGGATCAAACCTGCCTCTCCTGCTTGGCAGGTGGATTCTTAACCACTGAGCCACCACGCAAGCCCTTTTGTGTATATACTTCTAGTCTTTTACAAAGTACAGTGTCCCTGTACATACTTCGTGTAATCTTTCCACTCACAGCTATGCCATGAACATTTCCCTAGACATAAACCTTTCACAACATGATTTTTTATAACTTTAATATTTCTCGTATGCACGTGGATCAATGCATTTAACCAATTTCTCATTTTGGAATAATGAGTTGTTGCTTCCCATTTCCCCCGAAATAAGACTACTGAGATGCACGTTCCTGAGGGTAAATCTTTTCACACATCCACAGTCGTTTTATTATAAGTTCTAAACTGCAAATGCTGGGTCTAATGTTCAATATATTTTAAAGGCTTTTTTATACGTATTGTCAACAGTCCTTTGGGCAGGTAATTCCCATTTGCAGCTCTATCTGCAATATAAGGACGTGCTCCACTCACCCCCACTAAGGTATTAAAAGAAAATACAAACCCTACCAATGTGGGGTCGCAGGTACCTTTTAAAAGGAATTGCATTAAAGATCCCTTAATTCCACCATTCGCTATCTACCATGGAGAGACAGCCCTTTTGCACGAGGAGGACTTTTGCACGAGGAGGCACATATGTAATTCACTACAGCACTGCTTGTAATACCAAAAAGTAAAGATGTTCCCTAATGTTCGGAACGCTCTGCAGTGTCAAGCGAAAAGCATGACCGTGTGTGTTGACGCAGACCCAGATAAAAAGAGGCGCCCGCGCGTCTTCAACCGCGCTTCAAAAGAGCGCGGCTGCTTTTGCGGTTTCTGCTTCTCCATCCCATCCTTTTCCGACTGGCTCGGCTTTGCGCAGGGCCGGGATTCTGCGGCAAGCAGTCGTTCTAGACAAAGGGCAGAGAGCCGCGTTCGCGCCCTGGCCAGACCCTAAGTGGGCAACCGACGCCGGCCAAGGTGACGGCCCTCCCCAAATTCGGTGTTCGCAGGAGCCTTTCCCCGCCAGCCAGCCTCCCATCCTAAAGAGCCTTCCTCCAAGGCTTGCCGGGAAGCCGGACTCTTCGTGGTCAGGTCCCTGGGCGCCGGGACATGTTTCCGGGGACCACTCTCAGCAGCGCACCAGCCGGAAGAGTCCTTGTTGTGGCGGAAGGAGAGGCTCCTCTGGAAGCAGCCGGTGGTGAAAGGAGCGTGGCGGGCAAAGATGATTCAGGCGATTCTGGTTTTCAATAACCACGGGAAGCCGCGGCTGGTCCGCTTCTACCAGCGTTTCGTGAGTGCGCAGCTTCGTCACATCCTTTCAGGGCGCCTGCGCCGCCTTCCCTTTTTTGGGGCCGTACGGCGCTCGCGGGCAGCGGCCGCTGACCTCGGGGTCCAGCAACATGAGTGACCCCAGACTCAGCCTTCCGCGGACGGCAAGTCCCGGAAGGACTCTTCCAGTCTCAGGCCTTGGGTCCCACGCCCCGCTTCACCGGCTCTTCCCTCCCTCTTCCTGGACCCCGACATTTCTGTGCTATTCTGTGACACTTCTCCTAGAGTCTCGGGGCACTTTAAATGATGGTGGGGATGTGCCTCCTTGACGGCTTGAACGAAGTCTTATTAATCTTGCTGGTCGCTAAACGGAGTTTCCTGAGGAGGAAGAAATATGCAGCCTTTTAATGGTTTTGCTTTAGCCAGAGGATTTGAAAAATGCTTTCTTGGAATTATTTTACTTCAGTGTAGGCTAGGAGTGCCCAGGGACTAGACAGCCTTCATTCTGTAGAATTGAAGAAAGTTTCAAAGTGGGAAATATTGAGAAATTATAAATGCTGCCGCGTGGGGGCTCAGTGAGTGAGAATGCGAGTTATCACTCACGAATTTTCCAAAGACGTTCCTCTGAAAAAATAAGCATCATCATTTGCCTCCTGCACCCCGACGTTTTATTTCTTCGTGGCTAGGTTTCAAAATGTTACGTATATAATTGGTGGACTGAGAAAACCATAAAGGGGAAAGTGTCAGAAAACTTAAATTCAGGCCTCAGCAACACCTTCTTTTTTAAACCCTTGTGTCAAGTTAACAAACCTCTTTCAGACTTTATTTCCTCTTGTTAAATAGAATGAATAGAAATGAGAGAAATTTTCGGGGGGTACCTTTTAAATAGACTTGTATAGCTTGGTTACATTTTATTAAATCATACCGATTTATATTAACATTCAGTAACTATTCCGTTTGCATTTGTGTGTCAGTTTTTCTCAGGTTTTTAAAAGTGTTATTGTGATATGTTACATACCTACAGTTCACCTTTTAAAAATATACAGTGGAATGGTTTTTACTACTTTAAAAGTTATGCAACCATCACCACAATTTTAGAATATTTTCATTATCCCCAAAAGGAATCCCTACCCATTAGCAATTACTCTGTATTTCCTCAATTCCCCTAGTCTTAGGCAACCAATATCTATTTTCTCTCTCTCTAAATTTGCCTGTTCTGGACTTTTACGTAAAATGGGATCATACAATATGTGGTCTTTTATTACTGACTTCTTTCTTTTAGTATAATGTTTTCAAGGTTCATCCATGTTGTAGTGTTACCAGTTCTTTATTCCTTTATATTGCCAAGTTACATTCCATAGATAGGTTTCCCAGGTGTTGCTAGTGATAAAGAACCTGCGTGCCGATGCAGGGGACATAAAAGACCTAGGTTCAATGGCTGAGTGGGGAAGATCCCCTGGAGGAGGAAATGGCAACCCACTCCAGTATTCTTGCCTGGAGAATCCCATGGACAGAGGAGCCTGGTGGGCTACTGTCCACAGGGTTGTAATGAGACGCTAGTAAAGTGACTTGGCACATATCCCATTGAGTGGATCTATCACATTTTGATTATCCATTCATTAGATGCTATTTCTACCTCTGGCTCCTGTGAATAATGCTGCTACAAACATTCATGTACAAGCTTTTTGTGTGAGTGTGTATTTACATTTCTCTTGGGTATGTATCTCGGAGTAGAATTGCTGAGTCACGTAGTGACTTTGTAGTTGTCATTCGGATGAACTGCCAAACTGCTTTCTAAAGTGGCTATGCCATTTTACATTCCTATCAACAATATATAAGCAATACAGCTTGGGACTTCTCTGATGGTCCAGAGGTTGAGAATCCACCTTCCAATGGAGGGGACTCCTTGATTGGGGATCTAAGATCCCATGTGCCCTGGGGCAACTAAGCCCATGCCGCAGCTACTGAGCCTGTGGGCTTCCCTGGTGGCTCAGACGGTAAAGCGTCTGTCTACAGTGCGGGAGACCTGGGTTGGGAAGATCCGCTGGAGAAGGAAATGGCAATCCACTCCCGTACTCTTGCCTGGAAAATCCCATGGACAGAGGAGCCTGGTAGGCTACAGACCATGCGGTCGCAAAGAGTCGGACACGACTGAGCAACTTCACTTTCCTTTTCTTTTGTGTGCTGCAACTAAGACTCAAAGCAGCCAAAAATAAATATTTTTTAAATTCTAATTTTTCTACCTCTCTGTCAACATTTTCTATTATCTTTTTGATTAAAGACATTTTAGTAAGTATTAAGTGGATTCTCCTTGTGGTTTTGGTTTTTTTCTAATGACTGATTTTTTTCCTGCCCTTACTGACATTTGTATATCTTTGAAGAGAGGAGGATTTTTAAGAACTAAATTAGCTCCTTAGTGAAAATAACCTTGGAAACTGCAAAGTACTAAAAGATATGAGGGATTATGAAAATCACTGAGAGATGTAAGCAGTTGGTAATTTGCTGTTTTGTTGAATTAGAAATTAGGTAGCCTCAGCATTTCACACTGCTTACCCACTGACTACCATCACTTCCCGGTAGAGTCAGATAAAAGGCTTTAGTTTTCAAGTTTTCTTTCAGTTTAAAAATGCTAGTGCTTAGCATGTTTTGTATTTCTGGGTACCCAGAGTTAAGCCTTTACAGCATCCTGGCATCTTTGAACTTTATGAGTTCTTTAAAATGGGAACCAGAAAATAGTGATTGATTTACTTAAACTTACAGTGTCCAGTTATTAGCAAGTTTTATTATTCATCCATTCATTAAATGTGGAGAGCCACTGTGTACCTGTGTAAGTCAAAGTTTTGAAACATAATTGCTCCACAATGATGTTTTTCCTCTTTTTTCTTCTGTTTCTTTTAAATAACCACTTCTAGCCTAAATTCAGTGCTGTGGAGGGAAAGGGGTTAATGTTACTTGAGTTTATTTTCTAACTCTGAGGGTGAGTCCAGTCTGACAGTTTTCTTAAGCTTTGCTACTCAAAATGGTTCTCAGATCAGCAGCGTTCTTATTACCTGGAAACTTGTTAGAACTTCAGTCTCAGGACCTACCCCAGACCTACAAAATTAGCCTGCATTTTAACAGTATTTCCAGGTGAATCATTATTCAAACTCACTGGGTGGTTGTTGCTTTTTTTTGGCTGAGACACCTCGCTTGAGATATCTTAGTTTCCCTGCCAGAGACTGAACCTGTGTCCTTGGCAGTGAAAGCGCAGAGTCCTAACCATTGGACCACTGGGAAAATCCCATTATACATTGAGATTTGAGAGCACTGGTTTATAGCTTTTAATTACTTTTGTCTCTTTTTTTTTTTGACCAAGAGACACATGGGATCTTAGTTCCCTAACAAGGGATTTGAATCCACACCCCTAGCAGTGGAAGTGCAGAGTCTTAACCACAAGACTGCCAGGGAAGTCCCTGTTTTTGTTTTAATAACTGATTTCTCCCTCTCCATATCCTTTTTTTTTTAAACATACTTAATATGAACCTCATATATATAAATAGAAATCAAATGTGGGTCATCAAGAGATCCCATCACATTTGAGCTTTCTGGTGTGTAGTAAGTGAATAGTAAGTGAAAAAAGGTATTTATAGATCTGCAATTGTTCAAGATTCAAATCTCTCAATAGAATATTTTCTGCTTTCTCAGTAGTACTTTGTTGGTCACACAGCATCTTATGTATAATGTCTGTATTACCGGTATTCAGTTCAGTTCAGTTGCTCAGTTTCCAACTCTTTGCAACCCCATGGACTGCAGCACGCCAGCCTTCCCTGTCCATCACCAGCTCCCAGAGCTTGCTCAAATTCATGTCCATCAAGTCGGTGATGCCATCCAACCATCTCATCCTCTCTCGTCCCTTTCTCCTGCCTTCAGTCTTTCCCAGCATCAGGGTCTTTTCCAGTGAGTCAGTTCTTCGCATCAGGTGGCCAAAGTATTGGAGTTTCAGCTTCAGCATCAGTCCTTCCAATGAATATTCAGGACTGATTTCCTTTAGGATTGACTGATTTGATCTCCTTGCGGTCCAAGGGACTCTCATGCAGGTTTTTAAAACATGTACATGACTACATCTTGACTTCCTTACAGTGGTAGATCTATTGACATTTGTTATTTGTCCTGGCATAGATGTTTTCTAGGGTAATATAAAATATTTCAGGACTGTGCCTTCTAGGTATTTTTTAACCTTGTATGAGAATTCTTTGACGCTGTATGAGAAATATCAGCTCACCTAGCAGGACAGTAATGGTTAGGGACTAGATATCTAGGTTAATATACCTTATTTTATTTCCTGTAACAGAGCCTTTTCCATTTGCTATAGATTCTCCTTTTATTTTTACCTCCACTCATCATTTCTGTCTTTTCAGGAAACTGGTACCAAATGTTCAGATCATTCCTGTTTGGAAGGGGTATAGTTTTTCAGGCTTTCCCACTGACTCACTTTATTTCTTTTATTCCATAGCCAGAAGAAATTCAGCAGCAGATTGTTCGAGAGACCTTTCATCTAGTTCTCAAGCGGGATGACAACATCTGTAACTTCTTGGAGGGTGGAAGGTAAATCATCAGTTTTCTCCGCATATATCCACTTTCGGGTGGCCTTCATCATGCCATTATTGCTTCTTCACGCAGTGCTTAAGTGTCGGGCAAGTATCTGATGCAGTTGATCTGAGCTGAGCATAGTCTGCTCAGGGAGAGACTCAGCTCTGTTTGGGAAGCTATTAAATGATTGTGCTTCAGATATTTAAATGTTTGGTTCCTGGGAGAATGCTGCTGCTAAGTCACTTCAGTCATGTCCAACTCTGTGCGACCCCATAGATGGTGGCCCACCAGGCTCCCCCATCCCTGGGATTCTCCAGGCAAGAATACTGGAGTGGGTTGCCATTTCCTTCTCCAATGCATGAAAGTGAAAAGCGAAAGTGAAGTCGCTCAGTCGTGTCCGACTCTTAGCGACCCCATGGACTGCAGCCTACCAGGCTCCTCCGTCCATGGGATTTTCCAGGCAAGAGTACTGGAGTGGGGTGCCATCACCTTCTCTGTCCTGGAAGGATGGGTAGAAGAAAAAATGAAGTAAAATGGCTTTAGGCACCTCTGCCAAATTTGGTTGCCCTTCACCTGGTAGAAATGGCTTATTGTTTGGCCTACCCTCCTCCTTTGTTTTGGGCCCATTTTCATTCCTTGGCACAGAGCTTCTCTTTGATATGTTCAATTCCAATACAAGCTTTTAAATGTTTCCCATCCTCCGCAGTTTGATTGGTGGCTCTGACTACAAACTGATTTATCGGCATTATGCTACCCTCTACTTTGTATTTTGTGTGGATTCCTCAGAGAGTGAACTTGGGATCTTGGACCTCATCCAGGTATGTGTAGCAGGTAATGATGGTAGCCACTTCAGAAAGTTTGGTCTGGATTTTTAGTAGCTAAAAATCTGTAGTAGCTAAAAATTTTTGATCTGTATGTAGATCCTAATTTAGTCAGTCTCTTTATTGATACTGGTAAACATTGCTGCATGTCCACCAGGTGGTGCTCTGAGAAAGCGCCTTAGCAACCCTCGACCATTCTTAGCGCTTTTAGGTTCTCTGCTTCTCCAGCTCTCACTGCCCTTGGCTTTCTTATGAGTCTGACACCAATTCCTATATGTATACTCCCCCCACCCCACACCTGAAGCAAGTAACTCAGTTCTCCATGGACACTCACCAGGGGTCCCACAAATTTACTCAGCTCTGACACTTATCTACCCAAAGATGGACACCGATGTCAGGTCCGAGTTGTCTGTCGCCTGTGCATTTGACTGACAGCCTGTAGATTGACTACGCCCAAGATTGCCTCCTCGCATGATTTCCTCCTCAGGTTCAGTTGATTTGCTAGAGTGGCTCACAGAACTTTATAGAGAAACATTTTACTCTGCTAGCTTAATGTGAAAGGATATAACTTAGGAACAGTCAGATGGAAGAGATGCATAGCACAAGGCAGGGGAAAAGGGCGTGGAGCTTCTGTGCCCTCTCCAGGGGTGCCACTCTCCTCAGATCTCCACTGTTACTAACATAGAAACTCTCTGAAACCTATCCCTTTTGGGTTTTATGGAGGCCTCTTTACATAGGCAGGATTGATTGAGTCATTGCCTGAGGCTGCATCCCCTCTTCCCTCCCAGAGATCAGTAAGTGGGACTCAAAGTTCCCAGTCATACAGTAGGTTCCCATGGCAACCAGCCCCCATTCTTTGGTGCTTTCCAGAAGTTAACCTTATTAGCAGAATAAGACAACCCTATCACTTTGGAAATTCCAAGGTTTTTAGGAGCCAGCAACAAGGATGAATACCAAATATTTGTCATTATAAATTATACTATCATGTCATGTTTTGAAATATTTTTTTAAGTATCAAACTAAATGATATTTTAAAATACATACTTTATATTTTCACTTGTAATTCTAGCCTGAAACAAAGGAACTTGATGTTTTATCTAATAAGTACAGTCTTGACATAGGTAAACATGATTTTTTAAGGCTTCTTGAAAATTAGAAATGGCTTACAGATTTGTTTTCATTACTTTCATGGAAATTGAGGTATGGGGGACCCTATACTGGGAACCATTAATTAGGACAATAATGGGTACAATATCATGTACCCATTATTTGTTACATGATATTCTAGATAGACTTTGTGTGACTTTAACAAGTCACTTAAGTTGAAAGCACTCAAAAAGAGCATGTGTAAAACCTAATAACACCAATTATAGAAAACTCTAGCTATAAAATACAAACTTTACTTGTTTACAACTATATTTTATTAAGATAAAATTAAAGAAGCTAAATTTAATAAACTTTAGGATAAAGAAATGGAAATTTTGAATGTGTATTTTTATTTTACATATACTATACTCTTCCAAAAAGTTATATTCTTGGATATAGTAACTTTTCATTTTATTTATATATTTTACCCATTCACATTCAGAAAATGATTTAGTAGTAGTTTAAAAATTTCATGTATCATATTCACTTATCATATGTAAAAGTATAAATAAATACTGGAAACAGCCAAAAAAGACTCATCTCTGTGGTAATTTTAAATGCTTTCTTAACACCTGAGTCAGATTGGATATTGAGAGTCAATGTGGGATAACAGAAAGAGCTCAAGATCTAGAATCAGAAAACCTAGGTGTGAGTCATGGATCCCCCATCTGGTATAGAAATCTTAGGTTGTTAGGATGGAAACAGACTTGCAGAGAACAAATGGATGTTTGTCAGGGACGGGGGATGGAGGTGGAAGGCAGCACAGGCAACGAGGACTGAGAATACAGACCTCTGGGTGTCAAACAGATGAGCCGGGACATAGTATACAACTTAAGGGATGTGATCCGTAATATTGCAGTAACTGGGTTTGCAAACAGATGTTTACTAGTCTTATTGTGTTGATTGTATCATAATATATGCAAATGTAAAATCACTATGTAGTATATCTGAAGCTAACATCATGTTGTATGTCAACTATATTTCAACTAAAAAAATCCAAAATACTATGTCATAGAATTCAATTGTGACAATGTATTAAATATTTTACACTATAG
This sequence comes from Bos javanicus, assembly GCF_032452875.1. Lineage (NCBI taxonomy): Eukaryota > Metazoa > Chordata > Mammalia > Artiodactyla > Bovidae > Bos > Bos javanicus. The sequence goes on along the minus strand of NC_083888.1, from coordinate 20,863,923 downwards.
AATGCCAAGGAGTATGCATGTAACACATGTATTAGAAAATAAATGAAATATAGCGATAATATATTTTTTAAATTGAGATGCAGTTTTTGGAGGAGATGCACTTCAGATATCTATGTTAACAAGACAAAGAGAAAATGTAACTTTATGATATTACGGACATTTATTAAATACTTAGGGTGCATTGGATTTGGGAAGATAGATAAATAAAAAGTGAGAAAAATAGTAAGTAAGAGGTTTGATCTTTTAAAAGACAATAAAATCAATAATTAACCTGATAAAAAGAATAAAAGTCAGAAAAAGAAACCATCAAAATGTTTTTAGAGGTTGAAATACATAGTTATAATGCCAATGTATTTGAAATAACTGACTCCAAAAAATAAATACCCAAAGTAGGTCCACAGAAAGACCTTGAATCCACAGAAAGACCTTGAATCCAATATCCTGATGAAATAAGAAAGGTTAAATGAAAAACTGACTCTCTAATAGACTCAGTAGATTTTTTAAAAATGTTAAAGTACAAGAAAACCTCTATTATGTAAGTTATTTTTTAAACTCAGACTAAAAAAATCGTCCTGTTTAAGTGTATTTTATGGAGTAGATTGGTTATGATCCAAAAGCCTCTCAAAAAGAAAATATTAGTCAGATATGACATATTACTATTGGACAGAATTGTTCAATAAAATCTTAGCCAGTTATTTGTTGAAGCACGAGTCATGAGACCTGTCTCTTGTTTTAGATTCTCCCATTAACAAGCAGTATGATCTTAAATCATTCATGTTTTGTTGGTGTAAGAATTTTTGTTTCATGTTTTGGCTCTGTGTGTATAAGCATTTGTTTTGATTTATAAGTAAGATGTTCTTTTTTAAGTTTTTTCCTCTCTGGAATACTGCATACTAAAAGAATTATTCAATATGTCCTAATAGTCTTTATTCCAAGGGTACAAGTCAGTTTAACAATGAAATATTCTTGTGTATGTGCTTAGTCGCTCAGTCATGTCCAACTCTTTGCAACCCCATGGAATGTACCCCGCCAGGCTCCTCTGTCCATGGGGATTCTCCAGGCAGGAATACCGGAGTAGGTTGCCATTTCCTCCTCCAGGGGTTCTTCCTACCCCAGGAATCAAACCCAGGTCTCCTGCATTGCAGGTGAACTCTTTACCATCTGAGCCACATCTCTGTTACAGCAATAAGAAAGATAGTAGAAACTAATGTAATTTCATCCAGTAGATGCTCAGAGAAATAATTACCCAAATTATTTTTCTGAAGTACTCTTAAATTGGAATAGGAAGTATTTTTACTTGGGTATTCAGTGTTTATTGTTGAAGAAATAATACACTTATGTGGCTCAAAATTCAAAAGGTATACCAAGAATATAGTGCAAACATCTTTCTTCTCCTCTCCCCGTCACCCAGAAACAGCCAATTTTAGTTTTAAAACCAAGAGCCAGAGTGTTCTCAGGGGAGAAATCTACAGGCATTTATCAAAAGGGTGTTTCTTACTGTTCACTCTAATTTGAGCAAACATTTTAATGAATGATTAAAAAATTAAGTGGACCCGCACTGTTCAAACCTGTGTTGTCCAAGGATCAACTGTGCTTCCAGCTTATAAATTACTAAAAACCCAATCAGAATCCCAATAAGATTACTGTTGTTTTTAAGTAATTTTTATTGTGAAACATGTATACATAACAAATACGGAAAACATGCCTATATAGTTTGAAGAATACCAATTTAAAGAAGAAATTGTCACCCAGATTAAGAAATAGTACGTTGCTAGGGCCTTAAATCTCCTATATGTCCCTCCTCAGTTCTATCCTTCTCATTCAGTTTTTCATACTTTTAAGTTGATCATTGCTTTGCTTCTCTGTATTGTTTTATCATGTGATATGTATTCCCTAAATGATACTTTGCTAGTTTGGAAAAACTTGAGTGTAAGTAGCAATGTAAGGAAAGGATAATTTGCCACCTTTTATGTAGATTCAGGGGCTGGCAAAACTAAATTGATGGCAGGAGTTAGGATGGTGGTTACCTTTGGAGAGGGGGCTTCTAGGGAGCTCTAATACTGCATTTCAGTATCAGGATGGCATTTATATGGTGTGTTCATTCTGAACTCATTATCATTTGTACACTTTTCTGTTTAAGTCTTATATTTAAAGGTAAATTAAAATTGTTAAGCATGTTAATTAAGTTGATTCATGGAAAAGTATTTTGAAGTTAACGTTCATTGAAATTAGCCGGATAGATCTGTTAACACCATCATAATGAAAAATTCTTTTGCATGTGTAAGTGGTGGCTTGGGGAAAGGACATAGTTAAATAGTTATTTTGTTATTCTTTTGTATATTGATAAATTAGCATCTTATAAAAGGGGAAAGAAAGCCATATGTGTCTGCTGGTTGTGTTGCTATACTGACAACAAGGTGGTCCTATCCTCAGTTGCCCCCTTCAGATTGGGATAAGTAGGGAGATCAGCTGGAAGGTTTGGAGTGCATTGGGGTTTTTTGAGGGTTTTTGAGATCTATCATAAGGCAAATAGTATCTTGACTGCCCCCTTTACTTTCTCATGTGACATTTTATGAAGATAGGAATTGTGTATCTATTTCTCCTTGTTTCCTAGGTTTTCGTGGAGACTCTGGACAAGTGTTTCGAGAATGTTTGTGAATTGGATTTGATCTTCCATATGGATAAGGTACTACTCTCCCAAGCCAGGGTTACTGGGAAGCTAAGAACTTTGACCATCTCTAGCCACCTGTACACTTTCATGTACTTCTTCTTTTTTTTTTTTTTTACTTTGGAGATAGTCTTAGAACTTGTTTTATTTAGTAACTTAAGTTTATAGTTTTGGGAGTACTTTGCTAAGATTTGTTACCAGTTTTAACACACACAGGATTATTACTGGGCCTATATTATGGTTCATTTTTCACAGACAGACTTGTTGGTTTAGGACAGTGATGGCTACCAGGCCAATGGTGAGATAAGTAGGTTTATGTTGATTTTGAAATGAGTTTCCTAGGTATAGTCCAGTCACAGTGAAGCTTTGAAATAAACACTGCGTGGAGTTATTTTGGGTTTTTTTTTGCTGCTCCGCAGGGCATCTTAGTTCCCTGACCAGGGGTCAAACCCATGCTCCCTATACTGGAAGCACAGAGTCTTAACCACCAGAACACCAGGGAAGCCCTGACACAAGGGTTTTTGACTTAGTGAAATTTACATTTTTCCTAAAGAGTAATGTAGTGACTGAGACATCAGTAACATGTTTTGAGGTCAGGTGATTGATATTCTATAGCCTGCCAGGCAGAATTGAAGTGGGCCAAAGTACATGTCCGTAGTTACGAGTTGTTAGCATCTAACAGTGACATGGCTAACATCCTTGTGTGAAAAATTATATGTGGGAGATAGCCAGCAAGGGGATAGATAGGGGCTTCTTTTATCCAGCTCAGCACACGCTGTACCCAGTGCTGTTCACTGGTGGAGGTGGGTATATCTTAGGTTTGCTTGGCTCTGGTCTTTCTCCCACCGATTATCATCTCTATGATCCATGGCCCTTGGAGGGAGATAAAGATGTTTAGGAGACTATTCCTCATTGCTGAGCCATGATCCTTTATTAGTCTGTTTTCATCATGACAAGGCAGGTTATTTTTAGATCCATCATTGCCATCGTGAGGACTTTGACATCTCAGTAGAATCTTCAGTCTCGGTTAACTTTCCCAGAGTTTTTCTGGGGCACATTCTGGGCCAGTGCAATGGGTGTTGGAATGGAGTAACGTTTTCTCTCTCAGCATCTGGCTTGGCTGTGTGGCTCCCTGAGCAGCCTGGTACAGGAGAATCACAGAACCTCATTCCTTTGGTATTAATAGGTACTTAACTTGGGGCTCCCTGATAGCCTCACAAGGCTTCCGGGGCTCACCAATGCTTTTGAGGTGGTCAGTCTCTCTTTTCATATGAAAGGATCTTAGAAACTTCAGAGACCTCTTACCCCTCCTCTTTGCAGCTAATAAGAGTTGTTGTAGACCGGGCTTCCCTGGTAGCTCAGCTGGTAAAGAATCCACCTGCAATGCAGATGACCATAGTTCTATTCCTCGGTTGGGAAGATCGCCTGGAGAAGGGAACGGCTACCCACTCCAGTATTCTTGCCTGGAGAATTCCATGGACAGAGGAGCCTGGCGGGCTACAGTCCATGGGGTTACAGAGTCAGACACGACTGAGTGACTTTCACTGTTGGTTGCTAAAGATGCTGCTCTCTGGTAATTTCTGTCAAGGAGAGGCATAGCTCAACTCCATTTTCCTTCTGTACCAGTGGGGAAAAAGGTTAAGATTAAAGAGACTTGAGAATATGGAAGGAATCGAGGAAAGCCATCCATAGGCCTTATTGTTACTATTATTTTAAAGCAATTAAAAAAAAATTGTGAAATACAAGGTGTTACCTTGGGGTTACCACCTGGTTTCAAAGTGGATTCCTTTTCAGTCATCACCTGTTGCTTACCAAGCCGGATCCACATCTCAGATCACAATTTAAGGGGTAGATTTTCTCAGGGAAAGGAAATTCCCAAGCAATAGAAGAGGAGGCACTGGTCTTATCCTCCCGTTGTCCCCATGGGGAGGGCCTGTCTCTGCTGGTATCGCCCACCTCCCCCCCATACCCTCCTCCTTCTCCCAAGGCCCTCTCTTTTTATCACGCAGCTAAGGGAGCAAACTTACTAGTGAGATACACAAACTGCCTGGATACTAGACAATCTGTGTTTGGGTGCCAGCTTTCTGTAGAAGTTGTCTCAGAATGCCAGCTGCCTAACACCTGAAAACTCAGGGGCCTATGGGATGATATACCTGGAGGAGGCAATTGAGGGTCCTGTGGGAAGTTGAGCTTGGGTCCTTTGCATTTTAGTTTACAATTTAGGGTCAGTTTTTAAGTTACACATGTGCTCATGCACACACACACATGCCTGCTGGAATTTTGATTGGAATTGCATTGAATCTATAAAACATTGAGGAGAATTTACTTTTTATAATATTGTTTTATCCATGTTATGGTATATCTATTTATTTAGGTCTTTGAGGTTTCTCTGAACTTTTACAGTTTTTCCCATAGAGATTTTACATATGTTTCATTGAATTTGTTCTTAGATACTTGTTTTTTTAGGTACTGATGTTTTAAATATTCATTTTTTCCTTTATTGCTGCTGTCGTCATATAGAAATCACTTTATTTCTGCATGTTGATGTTCAATTCAGAATTATGTTAGACTCTTACTAATTCTGATGTTTTATCTGTAAACATTCTGCTCCTTTCTTTTCAATCCTGTACATTTCATGTCTTTTTCTTGCTCTACCCTACTGACTAGGAACTCCAATGTAATGTTGAATAGAAGTGGTGATAGTACTCATCTCATTTTGATCCTGATTTCAAAGGGAAGTTCTCTTCCTGTCAGTATTTGCTGTATATATAGTATTTGAAGTATAGTAAATTTGGAGGTAAATGTTCTTTATTAGGTTAAAGGAAGTGTCTTCTCTTTTTAGTGACTAAGAATTTTTAGTCATGGAAAGTTGTTAAAATATATCAAGAGCTCTTTGTCCATCTCCTGAGGGAAACACTTTTTTTCCCTGTATTATTCTAACATTGTTTTTTAATTATTTATGAGGATACTTGCTAAAGCAGTAAAGTCATCTCAGTCCCATCTATTTTATTGCACATGACTTTTGCAGGAAATAAAAGGCCATAAAAATATTGTTCTTTCTCGTATGTCTTATCTTCACATGAGTTCTATACAGTGTTTTGCTGTGGCTGCACATTTCTTTTACAGGTTGTAAAACTGTTTTATTTTTAGTTGCTCTATGACATCAGGAAATTGCTATCCATATCTCCTAAGGCTTTTGAAAAGTGATGATCCAAGGAACCCAAATCTCACTCTACTAGCCGTATAATGTCAGCAGGTATCTTCCAACAGGTGGCTTTCTTTCAGTGGGATTTCAGGCTCACCTTTGCCCTCAGTGTAGAGCAGCTGCTAATCCAGGCGTAGCTTCTGTTGATAGAAGAAAATGGTCTTTTTACTCAGATAAGTAAAGGATCTATCAAAAGACAATAAGAATGTCACCTTTAATGCCATCCTTCTTAATTGAAGAGTCTGTCCACCTCAAGTCAGGATTCCCCTCAGATGGTTTTACACTGTGCATTGAGTCGTCACGGGGAGCTGCCCCATTCCTCTATGCAGTGGTGGCTGGAGCAGGAGGCCTGTGTAAGGACCAGAAATGACTGAATTCCTGCGGTCCTAGGAGTTGTTTTTCTTCCTAATCTTGAGATTTCTTTCTCAGCTTCTAAGTTATTTTTGTCAGTGTCCTGTTTTTATTACTGTGGCTCTCTTCACCTCTTCTCTCACCCTTTCTTCCTGTATTAAAGAAAGTGTAATCCATTCCATTTCTAGAACTAAGTTCTCTTCCTGTCCCTAATATGCATCATAAATCTCACTTGTTCAGCTCATCTCTGAGATGTCTTTATTTGCTCTTTCTTCTGTAACTGCAAATTTCCCCAGATTGCCCCAGTCTCCCACAGAATACAGCTCTCCCATGCTTCTGCTGCTCCTTCTAGCTGTCATTTCATTTCCATCATTTCACTGAAGGTAAACTTCTTCAGTACGCAGTCTTGCATTTCTACTTTATCTGTTCTTTTTCTGGAGCCTATAGCCTGGTTCTCACTTCTACCCAGAATTCATTGATTATTTCCTAAATCCATTTGCCAGTCATCACCTTCTGTAATGTTTCTGCAGCATTTGATGCTGTTGATCATTCCATGGAGCACTGCCTTAATCCTTTTCCTGCCTTAGTTTCTGTCACATAGCTCTCCTGGTTTTTCTCTTATCTCTTCCCACCTTCTACCAGTAAATTACGATGTCAGTCCTCTCTCGCTTTACTCATTTCCTTCTCATGCTTCCCTCTTAGGTCCCAGTTGCTCAAAGACATTTCTTTCTCATTTCATTCTAGTGTGTTGTTTCTTCTTGCCACTTCTTATCTGTAGCCAGGTTCAACATGTGTCTCCTGAAAACTGTTTCTTCCCTTAGCTTCCCTTTTTTGGTGGCAGTACCGGTATTCTGTGTCAGGTACATGCAAAACCTTTCCTCCTTCTTTCGTGCCCCCAACAGCCAGCCAGTCACTAAATCCTGTGCTTCTTTCCATAGGGTCCTTCTTATATCTTGTTCTTAGATTCACTGATTATTAACATTTGTCACACTTGTATTTGTATTAATCTCTCTCTAGATGTATACGTTTTTTTCCTGAACCATTTGAGAGTTGCTGACATCATAACTTTTCAACCCAAAGTACTTCAGCAGACATCTCTTAAGGACAAGGACGGCATGTTATATAATACGTTGTGTATAATTCTCTAACATACTTAATTACAGCATAATTAATTATTAACCACAACATAATTAACTCTCAGGAAATTTAACATTAATAAATACTGTTATCCAATATATAGTTTATGTTTAATTTTCCACATTTGTTCCACTAATGTCCTTTATGTGTATGTATATTTTATGATCCTAGTTTCAGTTATGAGTCAAGCACTGCCTTTAGTTATGGTAGCTCTTGATTTCAGTTGTGTCTGTCAGATTTTCTAACTGTGTTTTCTCTTATTGTTGGTCCTACACACTGGAATTAGATTCATTTTCTTTCTTTTTTTTTTTCTTAGATGTTTTCAGTTCATTTATTTATTTTTATTTATTCATTCATTCATTTTTTTGTGCCATGTGGGGTCTTAGTTCCATAATGAGGGATTGAACTAGTGCCTCTTGCAGTGGAAAGCATGGAGTCATAACCACTGGACCGACAGGAAGTCTCCTAGATTCATTCTCCAAACACTTTAAACAAGCTCCCTTGATCACAAACCTTTTTTGGTCCCCCATTGTCAAGCTTTGACACTGTGGCCGGGCATGCAAGGTTCTCCACCATTTGTCCCTGTTCTATCTTGTCCTCACTTACCATTACTTCTAGCCAGATACCTTCTGCTCTAGCCAGACTGAATCAGTCTTTATGTCTTTGTAATTCCTGCTCCAGAGCCTCTGCCTGAATTGCCTTTCAACATCTTAAACAACTGAATCCAGCTTGTCTTTTAAGCTCAGCTCAAGTCCTACCACCCTAAAGATTGTCCTGGTTACTCTGACCCGTTGTCATCCCTGTGAACAATACGTAGTGCTATTTCTGATTTGTGTACCTTAGTTTATGTAAGTTTGTATGTTTTTCCTTCTTCATTAGACTGTTCTTTTCTTTGTGTTTGCCCTTTTCTCCCTCACTGGATCTAGCGTGGCCCCTTTCACTGTGGGAGTGTCTCCAGGTGTATATCAATAAAGAGTTCTCATGCCTCTAGCCTCACAAATTTCTTCATGACTTAAAGTGCTGCAGGTTGGAGTCAAGTTTGTTTTCATAACCTCTGGCATAGTCCCCAGCTCTCTAGACTGTGCCATTTGGAGCTTATCTTGCCTGGGGCAGTTGGTTCCCTTCCACTTTCAGAAATCCCACCAAGTACATCCTGGCTGAAGTGGGAATTGGCGTTGATCTTGGTGAATTGAGTTTTGTTCAAAGAAAGTCATGTGAGTAGCCTCCTATTCTGTTCTACTGGTGTCTTAGCAGCAAAGCTGGAACTCAGTTGTGCTTTCACAGTTTTGGTCATCAGAGTCATCATTTAGTGGCTGTGTCAAGGGAGGGCATCTGGTTTTTATAGATTTCAGTCTGCAATGGGCTGTCTCAGGAGATTTGGAACATATGTTTTGGGGCAGGTCTGAACCCAAGAAACCTTGTAGTATAGAATTTAAAATCTCTGCTAAGTATAGGCTGCTGAAATGGGAAAATGCTGACGGCTCAAAATTGAAATGAACTGTTGAGCCTTAAGATGAAAGGATTGTAGATAGTAATAATGCATGGTGCTTCTTAAATGTCCCTTCTGAAAACAGATGCTGTGATAAGAAAGCTCATTAATGCTCTCTACACCAGTGACATTTGAAGGAGATATCCTGATTTCTGTCTCAAAAACTGGAGGAAGAATAAAGGACACACGTTTTGTGTGGTTTCAGTGAGGAAGGAGGGGCTGTTTGGGCCCAAAAGGACAAGATATTCTGTTTGAGTTTCAGTTCTTATGTAGGGTGGTAGTTGGCATATCTGGCTACCTGTGTTTCTGTTTCTGAATGGTCCCAAGAGAGTGGAGGGGAGCTGAGGCCTGTCTTTTGTCCCATTGCATTCCCAGGCCCTGATGCTTGAAAGAGAATTTTGTGGCAGAATATTTTTCAGAGGCCAGTATCTCTTTCCATCAGGACAACTCAGAGATTAGCAATAATGATTTCTTAAATTTCTAACATTGCTATACTTGGTTTAAAAAAAAAAAAAGGAAAGAAAAGCTTAGTTCAGTTCAGTTCAGTCGCTCATTCGTGTCCAACTGTTTGTGACCGCATGAATTGCAGCATGCCAGGCCTCCCTGTCCATCACCAACTCCCGGAGTTCACTCAAACTCACATCCATTGAGTTGGTGATGCCATCCAGCCATCTCATCCTCTGTTGTCCCCCTCTCCTTCTGCCCCCAATCCCTCCCAGCATCAGGGTCTTTTCCAATGAGTCAACTCTTTGCATGAGGTGGCCAAAGTACTGGAGTTTCAGCTTTAGCATCATTCCTTCCAAAGAAATCCCAGGGCTGATCTCCTTCAGAATGGACTGGTTGGATCTCCTTGCAGTCCAAGGGACTCTCAAGAGTCTTCTCCAACACCACAGTTCAAAAGCATCAATTCTTCAGCGCTCAGCTTTCTTCACAGTCCAACTCTCACATCCATACATGACCACAGGAAAAACCATAGCCTTGACTAGACGGACCTTTGTTGACAAAGTAATGTCTCTGCTTTTGAATATGCTATCTAGGTTGGTCATAACTTTCCTTCCAAGGAGTAAGCGTCTTTTAATTTCATGGCTGCAGTCACCATCTGCAGTGATTTTGGAGTCCCCAAAAATAAAGTCTGACACTGTTTCCCCATCTATTTCCCATGAAGTGATGGGACCAGATGCCATGATCTTCGTTTTCTGAATGTTGAGCTTTAGGCCAACTTTTTCACTCTCCTCTTTCACTTTCATCAAGAGGCTTTTGAGTTCCTCTTCACATTCTGCCATAAGGGTGGTGTCATCTGCATATCTGAGGTTATTGATAGACTGCTCCAAACTACACTTAACATTGGGTACAGTACACACTATCACTTTACTTACTTGAACTTTGCACTGCCTCAGCATGCAGTGTCATTGATTCCCACTTGAAATCGCAGAGAACCCTTTTGGTTTGTTTAATTGTTCCTTATTGCCGGTTAAGGGCATTAGGATGACAGTGTACACAAAACAGCCAGATTTGACCTTTAGAGCTATCTGTTTGTATCCGGCCTTTTCAGTAAAACCAGTGTTTGATAAGATTGTAGTTAGACCAGAGCGTATTACCGATGATGTTACTTGGTTGTGTTGCTGCTGCTGCTGCTAAGTCGCTTCAGTTGTATCCGACTCTGTGCGACCCCATAGATGGCAGCCCACCAGGCTCCCCCGTCCCTGGGATTCTCCAGGCAAGAACACTGGAGTGGGTTGCCATTTCCTTCTCCAATGCATGAAAGTGGAAAGTGAAAGTGAAGTCGCTCGGTCGTGTCCGACTCTTAGCGACCCCGTGGATTGTAGCCCCCCCAGGCTCCTCCGTCCATGGGATTTTCCAGGCAAGAGTACTGGAGTGGGGTGCCATTGCCTTCTCCAGGTTGTGTTGCAGGTAAATTGTATATCCCTTTGATAGCTAATGTGTAGGTGCCCTAGAAGTTTGGAACAGAGATTTAGTTGTGTTGTTCTTGCTGTTATCCTTTAGGATACACAAGAGGATTGGCCTGCTCTGAGATAAAAAGCAGAATTTCTTGATCCCTAGTTGAGAACCCTTTTTCAGACTTGATGTTTGTATCAGTCTAGGTAGACTTGGTCACGTGAGCTGTGTGTGCTAAGTTGCTTCAGTTGTGTTCAACTCTTTGTGACCCTGTGGATTGTAGCCTTCCAGGCTCCTCTGTCCATGGGATTCTTCAGGCAAGAATACTGGAGTGGGTTACCATTTCCTTCTCCAGGGGATCTCCCCAACCAAGGAATCGAACCCATGTCTCCTGGGGCTCCTGCATTGCAGGTGAATCCTTTGCTGCTGGGCCACTGACTTTAATTTTCAATAGCTTACAGCAGAAAGGCTCACTTCTCACTCATGCTGTGTGGCCATTGTAGTGTCTCTGCCACTGTAGTCACTCGGGTCCAGGCTGATGTAAATCTTCATCAACGTGCACTTCCACCTGGGCACTTGATGTGTTGGCTCCTAAAGTGGCATATCTATCACACTCACATTTCACTGGCTAAAGGCAGGTCACACGGCCACGCTTAAAGACCTGGGGAAGTGCATTCCTACCCGTGTGCCCAAGACGGGGGAGAACCTGAAATAGTTTTGAATATACTAATGACTACTACAGGGTTTTTTTGTTGTTGTTGTCTTCATTTATTTTCTTAGGGGAAAAATAAATCTGACATTTGCTTCAGTATCACTTTATAGGTGAAAACAGAAATTTTTAGTATCAGAAAAGTAGAGGAACACACTTGTAAGAAGGAAACATCATTGACTCTTAGTAAAAGGCATCTAGTGTAGCCACTTTTCACTTTCTCTAATGAAATACTTGGTATTTTTCTCTTCTATAGTTCTCCAATGAATTTCAGGTGACTTACCAAATTAAAATTCCCTAATAGAATAAACTGCTTCCATATCTGCAAATACTATAAGATATGATGTGTAAAAATTTACTGAATTTGTTGATTTCTGTTTCCAAAACCAGAATTTTAGGAGACCAAATGGTAGGAACAAAGGTTAAAGGTATGGCAGGGGATAAGGAGGCATGGGAACATTGCGGGTGAAGACCACTGGGACTGGGAACTTGGCATCAACTCCGGCTAGTCAGAGGGTCTGCCAGCAGGGGCACTAGTGGCGTTCTGGTGCAGTGCAGTTTCTCACTGAATTGCTGATATCCTTGATCCCCTCTGCTGAATGCCAGTGGGGCCTCTGCCTGATACATTTCCAGATGCCCTCTGGGATGGGAACAATGCTGCCCTAGATGAAGAGCAGTGAGTAAGAGTATGGAGTTGGTCAGAGAGAAGTTTGAAGAAGTAGTTGATGATCAGATTGTGGAGGGCCTTGACCCTTGAATTTCTTGAGTCCAGTGTACACTCCCCATTGCCCTTCTTGTTAAGCACTTTTGATATTTCCTCATTCTTAAACTATTCTTTGTTTCTAGTTTCCATGGTACCCATTCACCTGATGTTTTTCTACCTTTCTGGCTGTTTGATCTGGCACGTTGAGCTTCTTACCTCTTAAATGATCTCTCTTTTCTTTTAGACATTCACTTCTTAGGACATCTCACACAGTCCCATGATTTCAGTTATCTTTCTGCTGGTGGTTCCTAAAGTACCATCTGAACTCACTTCACACTCAGTTATGTCCAAAATAGAATCTCTAGCCCCTTCCATTTCCAGACTGACAGTTCTGGAAAAGTTTTTAGGGAAACCTTTCTTGGCATTCCCCTTCCTGCCCGTAGACTGAAATAGGTGTGTGCATGTGTGTGCTCAGTTGCTTCAATCGTGTCTGACTCTGTGACCCTATGAACCGTAGCCCACAAGGCTCCTCTCTCCATGGTATTCTCCAGGCAGAAATACTGGAGTGGGTTCGCCATGCTCTCCCCCAGGAAATTTCCCGACCCGGGGATCAAGCCCTTGTCTCTTACGTCTCCTGCATTGGCAGACGGGTTCTTTACACTAGAGCTGCCATTTCCCCAGCACCCTCAACTGCTTTTGCTGTGACATTTAACACCGTGTATTGTTTTTGCTTACTTGCCTGGTTGAGAGCACACACCCTGTGTGTGTTGGGACCTGATTCCTGGCTCTGCCACTTAAGAACTGTATGGCTTGTGCCTTTGGAACTTATATGTGGACAGGAACTCGTGATAGCACCTAGCTTTTATGGTGGATAGCAGCTGGCTTATATGGAGCATTAAATGTACAGCAGGTACTTAGAACAAGGCCTGTACATAGTAAGTATTTTATTCTTTTGTTTGTTGCCCATCCCCACTTCAAGATACTGTTAAGGTAAGGACCAGACTGTCTTGTTCACCCCCCTGTATTTCCAGATAATAGCACAATACTTGACACGTACTGCTTATTTATTGTTGACTTCATTTGTCCGTCTGCTAATAGGGAAATAGTTAATCAAACTTTCGTTTTCTCATGAACCTTTTATCTACTAGAGAGAGAGAGACAATAAATGTTAGGTGGTGATAAGTTCAGGGGAGAAAATAAGCATGCTAAGGAGTGGGTTGGTAAGGCTTGATGTTTTATACAAGGTGCTTAGGGAAGGCATCACTGATACAGTGGCATTTGAGCAAAAACCAGCAGAAAGTAAGAGAAGTCAGAGATAGGTTCTTCCCTGGGGAATTCCAGGTCAGTGGATCCAGTCCAGAGACCTTGGGGCCAGTATACCTGAGTGGAAGTGAGAAAGGGGGAAAGTAGCAGGAGATGAGGGAGGGATGGGGAAAGTGGGGCAGGTAGGTCATCGTAGGTTATTGTTACAAAAGAGATTGACATGACTCCCTGCCTCTGGAGAGGGCAGCTGGGTAAGTGTGGGGACTCACTTTTCCAAAATGTTGGGCCATGTGCATTTATTGCCGGTTTATCACCCTGGGGCTTTAGGCCCAGTGCACTGAAGAGAACAGTCCTCTCTCGGTTCAGGCTTTATTGCCTAGGACAGCAAAGAGTTTAGATTGCTCTCTGCTGCTCTGAGACAAAGTCTGAGCTTGAAGCCAGATAAGTTGATAGGTTGTCTGCAGATGACCCCTTTCCCCTAGCCTAGGAACTGTGATTAACTCCAGAGGATGAGTGGGGAGGGCTAGTGAGTGTGCACAGCAGCAGTCATGGCCCTGAGTACACCTCAGGACCCAGTTATGAGTCTGAAAGATCGCTCCTGATTGGGGAAAACAATACACTGCATCTTGGTCCTTGATAAATCTTTGTGGCTTTATCTGCGTATGACCTCAAAAATTAAAGTCCACATTCTGTAGAGAATAAGTTGGTCTATTTCTGAAGGTAGCCAAGTCTGCACCACGAGACATTTTAAGTAGCTTAGGGGTGGAGGGAAGCCCAGGCCCGTCCACCTGAGATTTAACTCCAGACAGCCCTGAAGGGAGGTCACCCTGTCATAGCCTGGAGCCAAGCACTTGCTGTTTTTTAGCCCAGTCGCTACGCGAGTACTGCCTTTTAGATTTTCAGGATCCATGTATCTGAATTTACCCTACAGCAATCATGTTCATGTTGATTAGAGAAACCTCAGGAAAGGAGTGGACAGTTCCTTGCTGACTGCGCCCGACCCCTTGGCTTTTAAAGCTGCTGCTGCTTATCCTACTCACAGAGTGAGAGAAATGGGCACATTCTGCACAGGTCTGTCCCTGGCACCCTGCGGGCTTTCTCCTCATACCTTGACCCTTGGGCGCTCGTCTGCTTTGATGCAGACAGGGAACAGATCCGCCTCTTGTTCTGGCCCAGGCTGAAGGCCTGTGTTTCTGTGGGTGCTCAGTGCCTTCCGTCTTTATGAGCTGGCGCCACTTCCAGCCTCATGTACGCCCACAAGTCCACTCACTTTCTCCTCCCCCCTCACCTCCTTTCCTGCTCCCCTCCACCCACTTACCCACTGAGTCACTGTCTTCCCATTCTGCCAGTGTATCAATACCGTCTTTCTTCAGAGTATGAAATCTCAGGGATGCCTGCTTTGCTTTCTGTTTCCAAGTGGTGACAAAATGATACTGGTTCTTTCTTCAGGTCTGCTTCCGCCCACCTCTGCCTTTCCTTTCCCTTTCCTTTTCCTTGCCAGATAACTAACAGATCAGCTCTGGGTAACTACAGCAGCTAAGCCAGTCTTTCTCCCAACTGTTTTCACTTAGTCTAATCTTTCATAGAAACAGTTTCCCCATTTTCCCTTCGGTCTACATTCTTCCCTCTGGTCTCAAAGGATCTCTGGCTTGTGGATTCTCTCACTCCTGGGGCTCCCTCTGCGTTAGAGCATGGACCCCCCAGGCCCATCGGGCACATCTTCCTGTTTTCCATATGTACTGTGATTCATTCCCACCTTTCTGCCTTTGCCCATGCCTTGTCGCCACCCTGAAACATCCTCATCTTCCCCCCAACAAGCTTTGGAGATTTCAGAACCCAGCTCAAGTTTTACATTTGATGAAGTCTTCTTTGAACTCCACTATTGTAGATCTCCAACCTATTTCTCTTCTTACTCATGCTTTAAAGTTTGTATTCCTAATTCTTTCCAGTAGGTTTTAAAGTCTTGGAATAATGTCAGTATGTCATTCTTTGTTGGTCATCTGAACAGGACAGGGCACTCAAATATAATCTATGGGTTGATTATTACGGTTGATTGATTGTCCAAATTTGGTGTGTTTTCAATTTTCAAAGCACTTTTCAGATATAATGTCTGATTCACACAGCTAAAGGCTTGTTTTTAAAAACTGGTTTCTAATTAGACCTCCACTTTCAAGATTATGACCTATGTGTGCCCACTGGTTTCAGGGCATACATCAGCTTAACTTTGCCTTTGCTCCCTTGGGAGGTAACACGTGGTGGGCTCAGGAGGAGCCCTGTGTTCCTTGAATGGGATTCTGCCTGAAATGGCTTCGTGGGTTCTGGCTCTGACAGATTCTGTGTGACTTAGGCAGCCCTCTTGAAACCTTCTTGTACCTCAGGTTTTTTGGTTGTAAAACAGGGGTGACACCATCTTTACTTGACTCTTAGACCCCCCTTTTTTGGGTAATATTTATACTTTAGCATATCAAATCCAGTTTGCCTTACAGGCAGTGGCATTTCATAGTTCACTCGCGTTTCAACATTATCTTTTTTAGTGATACATAAAATAATGGTATGATTTATAATCAAAAACTCTTTGCTTTGATTAAATACATTAATATTCACCATTCATGGTTATTTTGAGGATTGAAGTTGGTGAGTAATTGCTTAGCTTAATAAATGATGACTTCTGTCTTTATTTTTATAGTTTTCCTACTGTTCTCTCTGCTTTCAGAATTACCCCCTTAAATCCATCCTTTACACACCTGCCTAATGACGTGTTACAGGTGTGTTGAGACTGACTGCCTCCCCTGTTTGAATTATTCAGTGGCTCTCTCCCCCCACAGCAGTGACTCTTCCTGGGAAGAGGTATGTGCCTCATTCCTTCCCCCACCGTCCTCAGAACCCTTGTGAATACTGAGTGACACTGGCTGCTAGAGAGAAGTGTGTTCTACAGGTGAAATTTGGTGAATGTAGGAAAAGAGCTGGGGACCACTGCCATAAGGATTGAACTAAGGCCCTTTAACATCAGCTGCAAAGACCTCCAAGACCTTCTTCAGCCTGCCTCTCGAGCCTCACCTCCTGCCATTTCCTCCTTGAACTCCGTGTTCCAGCAACACTGACTATTTATATAGCTTGCCTTTAGGGATGTTATAGCTTTGTAAATTTTTGACTCAGCATATAAAGGGCTAGAGAAGATGGGCAAGGTCCAGGGCCGTTCCAGGAGCAATGCTTTAGAAGGAACAGGAACTGTGGGGATGGGGATCATCTCCTCAGAGACAGGATTGTGGACCCAGGCATGGCATTTGGAACTTTTTCTTGATGGTCAAATAAATTGTGCTTCCCTTTCCTGACTGCCTGCCATTTGTTCAGATTAGAGAGAATGATAATAGTTCTCCGCATTTTATAGTCGAAGAAACCGAGTTTTAGAGCTGAGATGACTCAGTAAGTGGCAGAGGCAGAATTCAGACCCTGGACTCTGGTTTCAGAGCCTGTAGTCTCACAGCTATGCTACCTGTAGTGTCCTCTTCTGATTTAGCATTCTCAACGTGGTAAGAAATACATTAAGCTCATGTTTTGCTTTTTATGATTATTATTATTATTTTTATTTGGTTTCACTGCAGCTTAGTTGGAGCATGTGGGATATAGTTCCCTAACTAACCAGGGATCGAATCCGGGCCCTGTGCATTGTGCATGTGGAGTCTTACCCACTGGACCAGGATGTCCCTAAGTTCATGTTTTGTTAGTAGATAATCAGCCAGAGAGAGGATAAAATTGAGGAGAACAGGCCTGGACCATTTTTTTTTACCCAGTGTTGTACTTAGTGCATTTGGGACCAGTGTTACAAACAGGCAGGAAATGGCAGAGGATGAAACAGTAGACAATAAAGAAAAGGTCCTGCTAGAACATTTTTATAAATACTTTAGAGAGAACTCTGACTCATGATGGGAAGTTTTTTTAAAGGAAGGAATAATATGCAATGAGTATAATTTGCTAGTCAGCGATATAGATGTAACGGCACAAAACATGAAACCTGCGCTGAGGGACTCCCTGGTGGTCAAGTTTCACAGTCCGTGTTCCCACCACAGGGGCCATGGGCTCCATCCCTGCTCGGGGAACTAGGATTGCACATGCTGCACAGCCTGGCCAAGGGAAAAAAAGCAGAAAGCGAGTAATCCTATTTTAAAGAAGAAGAATCACTAGCAGAGCACACAGAATAGTTAATGAGTTACTGGGTAACTTTCTATTCCCCTGTCTGGATAGCTTCTCTTTCATTTACCAGTAAAGGCCCACCCTCATCCAGACTTCATAGCATTTTATACTTGGGTCATAGTACTTACCACTTCCTTTTATTATAGTTAATTCTATACATGCTTTATCTCCCCTACTTGACTATAAGCCCTTTGAGGACAGGGTCCAAATCTTATCTTTATTTCTTCCTTCTGGCTCTTAACATTCTGTGATGTTAAGCATATTTAAAAATAGACATTGTTACAGATCACGTTATTTTGGTGAAAACCAGTGATTACTTGAATCTAATACATTATCTGGTGTGTGTGTGTGTGTGTGTGTGTGTGTATACAGTGGACTCACATACAAATATTTAGTTTATACAAAGTCATCTCTAAACCATTTGGCAAAAAGAAAGAGAATAAAAATCGTAAATACAGAATGATTCCGCCCACAGTTCTCCTCCCTCAGTCTGTGTCTGGAGTGAGTGTGAGATGGAAGGTTTGAATCTTTGCCTCTGCCCTCATGTGCCTGTCACGTGCCTCCCATGAGCAACTTAGGGTCTCTGGAGTGATTTTAATGCTTAAAGATACAGTGCAGATTTTCAATCTGTGTAGTCCTTTAAGAAACCAACCACTTCATCTAGCACTTAACTGGAAAAAAGAAAAGAAAGGTCTGGGTTGGACCTTAGGTGATTTTAAGGGCTTTTGGCCATGTATGGTTTCCATCTTACTTCCTTAGAACTTGAACCTTATATAAGATGAGACTCCACTATTTTCTCATTTTTTTTTCATTGAAAATATGTGTGATCATGTGAGTAAAAGAGAATGAAAGGCAGGAAGTCAGGGGCTAAGTATTGAGTCTTCTGGAATTTCATGACAAGTCATCTGAAGAAAACTGTGGAAAAAGTCCAAAGACCAAGGAAGTTCATAAGGAGTTCAGGAGACACTAATAGCAAGGAAAAGAGAAAAACAGAACTTTATTAAACAGATTGCTTTGTTTACCTGTTTTCTTTAGCAGAGGATGCCACGTTTCTGGAAGGTGTTTTTATGCCCTCTTCCCCTTTTTCATTTCTTTTTAAAATGGATAATACGGGAACTAGAGACTGGCTCTGGGCAAAATGATTCAGACGGTTTTCCCTTCCCCTGTCAGTGAGGGTCCTCCTACCCATTGACCTGTTAAGAGCCACCACACCCGCTAACACAGACAAGGAGATGATGCATGCATACCCCATCTTACCTAGAATCTCTTCCTTCCTTACTCTCTGGAGGCGTTTCCTAGGAATTGATGAAACCAAACAGGCTTTGTGACTTGGGGTAGAAAAAATTATCAGCACTTAGCTTTTGTATAGTAGACTAAATGTTTTATTAGTGATTAACAATTCTCTTTCAGAACTTGAGTGTTGCAGTATTGGCATCCTCCTGTTCCAGTGCAGCAGACTCTGTGACCATGCTTTCTTGTTTGATTAGTGTCTTACTGTCTTCTCTGTGGTGATCGTTGTTTTAAAAAAGATAGGAGAGTATGGCTAGCCAGTGGGGATGTGAGCACTTGTCTTTTGTGCATGGCAGGCTTCTGTCCTCCAGTGTGAAATACTTGAAGAGGATTGATCTAGTTGAGAGGTTTCTGTGGATATAAGTGAACTTGCAGCGTGGTATGTGTTAACGTCCCAGTAGTGTCCTGGAAGATCTTACCTCCCGCCTCTGCCTGTGGAGTTCCTCCAGAAGGGTTCCTGCCGTCCCCATATAGAACTGCATTTTACTGTAGGAACAGTGTTACTCATGGTGCTTCGTTGTCACTGCACGGCTGCTCTGTGGTACCACGTCCTGAGTCAGCATTTGTCCTACTGGCATGAGAGCCTTGTTTATTATATCTGTAGAAAAATACATTGTTAAGTTTAATACTTAAACGTTTGGAATATGGCCCACAATCCCTGGAGACAGTATTTTTACTGGAGGAAAAAGAGTAATGTTTGTTACCAGGCTCCAGATCACTTTGCTTTTAGTGATTCCTGGAGGACCAAGGGAAGGAGAAGTGCCCACTCAACTGAGAAGGTATCTTGAGACTGAAAGACAAGGCGGGTGGCTCTATATAATCAGTGGATCAGTTTATTATTATAGGGTAACTTACTCACAGGGTGGGGTTAGGCAGACAGTGCTCCAGAAGCTTTTGTAGCTGCAGTCCACACAGCTGAGGGGCCACTGAGACAGTTTCATAGCTTACCTAGTGCAGGAGAAGGTGTATGCTTGGAAACAGTCATGCATTCCTAAATCATGACTTATGAATGGGTTACTAGTCTCATGGGTGTTAAGCATAAGTGAGCAAAGGTCTTCATCATTGTTTGGGGACTAACAGAACATAGAGGCCACCTGGTTCTAATGATTATTAAACACTATCTATTACGTACAATTCCCAACAACAGAGAAGGGATTACCACACAGTACAGTCTTGGGAAGGGTCAGCAGAAGGACAGGAGGATCTGTGTGGGCTCAAGATGGCATCAGTTACGCTAATGGCCATAGACAGTGGTGGCTTCTGTTCACCTGGAATTGGATTCAGGACGTTTTTTACTTCAGTGAGAAACATAACCAAGGATGAACTTTTGAAGATCCTAGAATCCTCTGTTCTTGGATAGGGTTGTTGAAAGTAACTTGCCTCCATTCCCTGCAGTTCCAGAGCTGTGTCCCCAAGGAGCACATCTGTCCTTGAAATGACACTTTTATTTTCCCCCTTAGATTGCATCAATCCTGACATGAAACAAGCAAGCTCATTTTAACCCGCTTTTACTTGTAGAGGTTAACTCCTCTATGTCCAGGCAGTAGAGGGTACTTTTCAGTGCCAGAGTGGGAAGCCAGGCCAACTCAGAAGGCCTGTGTCTCCTCAAAATCAGGACTTGTGAACCATATAAGCCCCTTTCATCCATTCAGCCAGATTTGTGAAGTACCGCTGTAACCACCACAGCGCTTGGCAGTGCAGACCCAGAGATGAATGTGACATAGACTCTGCCCTCAAGATCATGAACTCCTTATTGCAAAATTCAGACTTAAATTGAAGGAAGTAGGGAAAACCTCTAGACCATTCAGGTATGATCTAAATCAAATCCCTTATGATTATACAGTGGAAGTGACAAATAGATTCAAGGGATTATATCTGATAGACAGTGCCTGAAGAACTATGGACAGAGGTTCGTAACATTGTACAGAAAGCGGTGATCAAAACCATCCCCAAGAAGAAAAGCAAAAAGGCAAAATGGTTGTCTGAGGAGGCCTTACAGATAGTTGAGAAAAGAAGAGAAGTGAAAGCTTTGCAAAGGAGAAAAGGAAAGCTATATCTATCTGAATGCAGAGTTCCAAAGAATAGCAGGAGAGACAAGAAAACTTTCCTCAGTGATCAGTGCAAAGAAATAGAGGAAAGCAATAGAATGGGAAAGACTAGAGATCTTTTCAAGAAAATTGGAGATACCAAGGGAACATTTAATGCAAAGATAGGCACAATAAAGGACAGAAATGATATGAACCTAACAGAAGCAGAAGATATTAAGAAGAGGTGGCAAGAATACACAGAACTATACAAAACAGATCTTAATTACCCAGATAACCACAATGGTGTGATCACTGACCTAGAGCCAGACATCCTGGAGTGCAAAGTCAAGTGGGCTTTAGGAAGTATCACTATGAACAAAGCTAGTGGAGGTGATGAAATTCCAGTTGAGCTATTTCAAATCCTGAAAGATGATGCTGTGAAAGTGCTGCACTCAACATGCCAGCAAGTTTGGAAGACTCAGCATTGGCCACAGGACTGGAAAAGGTCAGTTTTTATTCCAGTCCCAAAGAAAGACAATGCCAAAGAATGTTCAAACTACCTCACAATTGCTCGCATTTCACACACTAGCAAAGTAATGCTCACAATTCTCCAAGCCAGGCTTCAACAGTACATGAACCATGAACTTCCAGATGTTCAAGCTGGATTTAGAAAAGGCAGAGGAACCAGAGATCAACTTACCAACATCCATTGGATCATAGAAAAAGCAAAAGAGTTCCAGAAAAACATCTACTTCTGCTTCACTGATTTTACTAAAGCCTTTGACTGTGTGGATCACAACAAACTGTGGAAAATTCTTACAGATGGGAATACCAGACCACCTGACCTGCCTTCTGAGAAATCTGTATGCAGGTCAAAAAGCAATAGTTAGAACTGGACATGGAACAACAGATTGGTTCCAGATTGGGAAAGGAATACGTCAAGGCTACATATTGTCACCTTTTTTATTTAACTTACATGCAGAGTACATCATGCGAAATACCAGACTGGATGAAACACAAGCTGGAATCAAGATTGCAGGGAGAAATATCAGTAACCTCAGATATGCAGATGATATATCTGTGACCCTTATGGCAGAAAGTGAAGAGGAAGTAAAGAACCTCTTGATGAAAGTAAAAGAGGAGAGTGAAAAAGCTGGCTTAAAACTCAGCATTCAGAAAACTAAGATCATGGTGTCTGGTCCCATCACTTTATGGCAAATAGATGGAGAAACAATGAAAAGAAGAAACAGTGACAGACTTTATTTTCTTGGGCTCCAGAATCACTGCATATGGTGACTGCAGCCATGAAATTAAGACACTTCAAAGAAAAGCTATGACCAACCTAGATAGCACATTAAAAAGCAGAGACATTACTTTGCCAACAAAGGTCCGTCTAGTCAAAGCTATGGTTTTTTTCAGTAGTCATGTATGGTTGTGAGAGTTGGACCATAAATAAAGCTGAGCACCAAAGAATTGATGCTTTTGAACTGTGGTATTGGAGAAGACCCTTGAGAGTCCCTTGGACTGCGAGCAGATCAAACCAGTCAGTCCTAAAGGAAATCAACCCAGAATATTCATTGGAAAGACTGATGCTGAAGCTCCAATACTTCAGCCCCCTGATGTGAAGCACTGACTCACGGAAAAGACGCTGATGCTGGAAAAATTGAAGGCAGGAGGAGAAGGGGATGACAGAGGATGAGATGGTTGGATGGCATCACTGATCGATGGACATGAGTTTGAGTAAGCTCTGGGAGTTCGTGATGGACAGGGAGGCCTGGCGTGCTGCAGTCCATGGGGTTGTAAAGAATGGGCACAACTGAGCGACTGAACTGAACTGAAGGTCTCCCTTCAAGGAGAAGAACAGACAAGTGAAAAATATGACAGTGCACTGAGCTGAGTGCCTCGGGCGAGATGCATACTGGACACAGCAGTATCACTGAGAAGAGGTGATTGCCTCAGCCCGGAGAGGTCTTCAGTCTTTCTTGAATTTACTTCACCAAAGGCTTGGGTGTTCATCACCTCAAATCTTGGAAGGCTCCTTTTGCAATCTCTGATTTTTATAGAACTGCTTAAGAAGATCAGCATGAAGAATAGTGGAAGGTAGTGAGGGTTAGGATTAGCAGTTCTCAGCAGAGTCGGCAGCACCATAAGCCCTTGTTCCAATTAGAGAAGTGCTTTCTTTCCATCAGGAAGTCCCAGCAGGTTAGACAGTCATTTAACTCTCCTTTAATACCTCCCAGGGCTGTTTTCCCCTTTCTATGCATTTTCACAGTGCAACTGCTTACCAAGCCTTTGTTGGCACAGAACCTCTGATTCAGGTCCTTCAGAACAGAAGAATCACACCTTCCAGGAGTCCCAAAGCTATACCTAAGCACTAGTGAATGCTCAGCATGCACCAGATTTATTCTTCTTATTTTCTATATCAGTAAACTGGGTCACAGGAAAACTTCTGAGAGAGCCCAGGGTACAAACTTACATTCAGGTCAGGACCTTCATCTTGCCTCTAGGGAATGAGACGGAGAAGGCCTCAAACAGTTAGCTTATACAGACAGAAAAGAATAGAGGGGGCCACACTGGATGCCCAGCGGGACCAGTTATAGAAGCAGGTGCCTCCTCTGGAGGGAGGGTGATGTGACAGCTTCCTGGAAAAGAAAAATGGGAGACAGATGTCCACGTGTGGGGGGAGGGGAGAGGGAAATAGTCTTGATAACAGGTTAGATTGCTTTTCAGAGCTATACACCTCTTGACTTCTAGTCATTCCTGCTTTTTGACTGTTGTGAGGGGACTCTCGAAGAAGTCTGCTTTCTTCTGTTCTTGTGCCCCCTCCCTGATCAGGTTTTGGATTTCTTCTTCCTCTACCTCCCTTTGTTGATTTGATCTTTAACTCTCAGTGTTCTCTGAGGTTTTACCTATTGCTTCTGGCATCCTCAAGTTCAGTCCATCAGTCAGCTCGTGTCGTTTGTCAGAACCATTCTTTATGATTTGTTACCTATAGTTTTTTAGGTACATGAGTTTGGTGCTGATTCTCCACTGTCTTCTCCCCACATTCATGCTTGGCAACCTCCAACTTTCTCAAGGCTCCTCTGTCTCCACTCAGAGAAAGCTCACCCACTTTCCATGGTTCGCTGCAGGTTCAGTGAAAGAAGGTCTTCACCGACTTGTCAGGTTAACCTGGGCATCTCGTGCGCTAATCCCCCGTGGCTCATCCTTGACTCGTTAACACCACATGAGTCACTGTGGTTACCAAAGGTCAGTTGTGATAGCTCCAGACCTGTTGATGCCAGTTATATTGGTATTGTGGGTAAGTCATTTATCATAATTAATAATACACAGATAAACCATACGTGAGAAAAGAGATTTGTTCTATAAAACTTATCTTGCTTTGGAAAGGCAAGATACTTAAAAGAGGAATGAAGTTGAAGTTGGTTTGGGCAGGATAACTAAAGGAGACCAGAGCAGGAGGACTCCTAAAGTCTAGAAAAATTCCGTACTTCCTGTTTCACAGAAATCTGAGTCCTCCCTCTCCTTTAGAGAAACTGGAAATTGTAGATGATGCATTATGAGTGAAGTGTATACAAGAGAAATTGCATAGACGTTGTTTAGTTGCTAAGTCGTGTCAGACTCTTTGTGACCCCCATGGACTGTGGCCCACCAGGCTCCTCTGTCCATGGGATTTCCCAGGCAAGAACACTGGAGTGCATTGCCGTTTCCTTCTCCAGAGGGAGCTTCCCAACCTGGAGGTTGAACCCGTGTTCCCCGCATTGGTAGATGGCTTCTTTACTACTGAGCCGGCAGGGAAGCCCCCACTGATGTCTAACCGGTAGAAAAGAGCCTGTGGGCTCTACACCAAAAGTTTGGTGGCTCTCAGAGTAGTGTCTGTAGTAGATGGTTGTAGTAGAAGCTTGGACTTTGAGGGAAAAGTCACAGTCAAAGTCAAAATAACTATCTTTATTACATGAGTTGTTGGTTTTAAATGCTCTTCATTGGGGTAGAGAAATCAGTGTTACTAATCTGCTGCCTCCCTCTTTTCCCCCCATCTTCCTAATTCTACTAGCTCTCGTTTTTCTGCATTGTCAAAGCATATAGCATTGACATTCTCTTGTCACTCTAACCCCACTTATCTTAGTCCTACCAGTAAGGACTGGCAGTGAGCACTGCCAGTCTTTTTGCCACGGTTTTTCCAGTCACCTCTTGGTTGGCAGAGTTTTTTCTTCAAAACAGAGGAATTTCTCTTCTGTTACTCTTAATTGACGGTCACCTAGGTGTAAAATTCTTGAGGTTACCTTTTCTTTCCTTGGGAATTTTTGTAAATACTGCTCCTTTTTCTGCCAACATTGAATTTTACTGTGGGAATTTTCAAGCTTGTGTCCCTCTTTTAAGTGATTTGATCATTTCACCTGCTTGTGGAAATTGAGAAACCTTACCTTCAAGGTCTGTCTCAGCACTGACTGTTCTGGGTCAGTTTTTCCCTGGAATGCAATGTGCATTTTCGGGAACATCTTGAATTACATTTTTGCATCATCTTTATGAGCTGAAGGAGAAGGCAATGGCACCCCACTCCAGTACCCTTGCCTGGAAAATCCCATGGATGGAGGAGCCTGGTAGGCTGCAGTCCATGGGGTCGCTAAGAGTTGGATACGACTGAGT
Source organism: Bos javanicus (assembly GCF_032452875.1). NCBI lineage: Eukaryota > Metazoa > Chordata > Mammalia > Artiodactyla > Bovidae > Bos > Bos javanicus. Next base: position 20,838,347 of record NC_083888.1, on the reverse strand, counting down.
GACTTCACTTTCACTTTCATGCATTGGAGAAGGAAATGGCAACCCACTCCAGTGTTCTTGCCTGGAGAATCCCAGGGACGGGGAGCCTGGTGGGCTGCCATCTATGGGGTCGCACAGAGTCGGACATGACTGAAGCGACTTAGCAGTAGCAGCAGCAGTTATGAGCTGAGTCTTTACATCCCTCTTCTGTTCCATGTTACAGGTCTCTTTTACATTATGTTTTATCTCCTTGGCTGTCTTCTGTAACTTATTTTCTCCCTATTGCTGTTAATTCTTCTTTTTGTCTGGTTCCTTTTATTTGCTTTTTAAAAATTTCTCTCCTTTTTGCTCCTTCCTGTGTTTTTAGCAGTGTCTCTTCTCCCTTTTCTTCCTTCCAGATTCTTCTTCATTTCTCTGTGTTTTTTTTTCCTTCCATTTATGTCTTCTCTTCTTGTCTCCATTTCTCCCATATAAGCTCTTACACTTTGGCTTTGAGCTCTTGCTTCATAGTTTTCTTTTTTCAATTCTGTAAAATATTTTGTTGCATTTTATGTGCTCTATGACAGCATTTTTCTGACATGTAGTCTTAGTCTGCCCTTTGGTTTTCTTGTATCTTTCCTAATTTTTTTCTTGTTGTATCTTTATATAGATCCCATGCAGATTTCATTTTTATAACTCATCTTTAAATAGGTGGGTTTTTCAGGGACCAGCTATTTGCAGGATGCTGTTTAGGGGAAGTACCAAGTCTGTGTTCCAGGCTGACTGCAGTTGTTCTCATGATTTCAGGTTCCAGCCGAGTTTCTTTACTTTTATTTCTACCCAGCCAAGAGAAGTGGACATCTGTGATTTTTCTACCATGCAAAGACTGCCCTCTCTGCTCCACAGAGACCAGCTCTGTGAGGCAAAATAGAGCTCATTTGGATGATTTCTCATTTAGCCCCAACTTCAGGTCCAAGGAAGCGCTTATCTTCCAAAAATCAGGAAACTATTGGGTCACAGAGGGTGTGTCCCTCACCTACAAGAAGCATGTTTTGCAGGCCTTCCTGAGCTCTCCAGCTCCCATGCCCTCTCTCTGTAGCATCCTTTCTTTTCAAAAGGAAAGGAGCCCTTGCTTGGGCTCCCTGCTTTTGACAGCTTTTACACCCACTTAGTTGGCTCTTCGCATCAGGTGGCTAAAGTATTGGAGCTTTAACATCAGTCCTTCCAATGAATATTCAGGGCTGATTTCCTTTAGAATTGACTGGTTTGATCTTGCTGTCCAAGGGACTCTATATAGAGAGTCTTTCCCAGCACCACAATTCAAAAGCTCAATTCTTCAGCGCTCAGCCTTCTTTATGAGCTGACTCTTACATCCATACATGACTACTGGAAAAACCATAGCTTTGACTAAACAGACCTTTGTGGGCAAAGTGATGTCTCTGCTTTTTAATTGGGAGCCTTGGATTATGGTTATCTTCAGTTTGTTGAAAATGGAGTTTGCATTTTTGTTTATTTCTCCTTCTTGCACTTGAATACCTTTTTGAATAATATTTAAAAATTATGACTTCACAATGCAGTGTTCAAATCAGACTAATGTTTTCTATTAACCAACCACTGGTCCCCTTATATCCTCTGTTAGGCCTTTTACTACACCTTCCCCATGAAGCCTCTCCACCACACTGTTATCCATCTTTTAAGCACTAAAGCCCAAGGAGGATTCTGTTCAGATTTATGAAAAGCCTGTTATTCATTCAGCACGCCTACTCCACACTGGGCATTGGTCTAGGCCTTGGGAAGAAAACATGGAAGAATTCCTGCTTTATCTTTGACACACCAAAGGCAAGTCCTAAAGCGATTCCATGTAGAGTCTTCCTCTATGTTTAGAAGAAGAGAGTAAAAGACTCAGTTTGGGATTTTGAGGAAGTATGGTGGAAACATGAACTCTGGAGTCAGACCTAGATTCAGTGATCAGGTCACTAAATATGACCTGCTAAATATGTGAGGTTGGGACAGTTTATTGACTTTCCATGTATTAGTTTCCACATACCAGTTTACCTCAGGTGGATGTTATAAAGTTAAAATAAGTTACATATAAAGTGCTCAGCACATAGTAGATGCTCAACAAGTACCACTCCCCCCATGAAAAAGGCATTCTTTACAAAGAATAAATACTAGGAGTACAGGTATAGAGACCCCTATTTTTTAATTGTGGTAACATTTACATAACATAAAGCTTACTATCTTCATTTTTAAATGTACTGTTCAGTAGTGTTAAATGAGTTCACATTTTTGTGCAGCCCATCTCTAGAGCTCTTTCTCTTGCAAAACTGAAGCTGCATACCACTGAAGAGCATCCCCATTCCCTCGTCCCCACAGCTCCTGGCAGTCACCATTCTACTTTCTGCCTCTATGATTTTGACCACTAGGTACCTTATATAAATGGAACCATACTGAATTTGTCCTTTTATGTCTGGTTTATTTCACTTAGCATGATGTCCTCAAGGCTCATCCATGGTGGAGCACATTGCAAGATTTTCTTGTAATGCTGAATAATATTCCATTGCCATGTATATGCCACATTTTATTTATCCGCTCACTCATTGATTAGGTTGCTTTCTACTTTTGACTATTGTGAGTAATGCTGCTGTGAAGATAGGTGTACAAATCGCTCTTTGAATCTTTTGAGGATAATCCCAGAAGTAATAAGGTAACTCTATGTTTAATTTTTTAAGGAAACATCATACTGTTTTCTGAAGCCTATTTCTTGATGGGGAAGTATAAACAGTGTAGTTCCCCAGAGACTAATTTTAAAACCAGCTTGTTTAATGTTTTATAAACTATCTGTATATGAGAGTTTCACTATTAAATCTCCTTTGCATATAGATAATGAAATAGTTCATATTGTGTAAAATATAAGAACACCTCATATGAGTATAGACAGAAAAGTGGTTAATAAGGCTTAATTAGTGTAGGGAAACATATTTGTATCTGAATGTATGCTTTAGTATCCTCCCTCAAGGTCAGAAGTACTCTAGTTGCAGCTGTTAGTGTATTTCCCCACTTACTGTGAACAAAACATGGAGAACTGATGGGCCAGTAAACTTCATATGTCAAAAGTACACAGACACACAGACATGTCTTTTTTCTTGACTCTCCATACTGTGGAGTATATTGGCCGTCAAATCCTCCACAGTCTAGTCTAGTCTAGACCAGTGTGGTCTCAGCTGAAGACGGTTGTTGCCCCTGCAGACATTTGGCCATACCTGGAGACACTTGTGTTGTCTCAGCTGAAGGGGTGCTCTGGAATCCAGTGGACAGAGACCAGGAGTGCTGCTCCACCTGCCACAGTGCCTGGGGCAGCTCCCCACCACAGAGAACTCTCCAGCCCCAAGTGGCAGCTTGAGAGACCTTGCCCTAGACCCAAACTACCTCCTCAGCATTGTTCTCAGCCTCTCTCGCGTGTAAACCTGACATTCCAGCCAGACCCGGGTGCGCCTCAGACTGTACACCAGCTGAAATCCTCCTCCCTGCTTCTCTGGTGTCAGGCCCAGCTTCAGGTCTCTCACTGTCTGTGAAGCTGGCTCTGGCCTCTCTGACCACCACTGTCTCCCCTCTTGGACTTCCTGTAGGGCTGTCCCACTAATTTGGCACTTGGTTGACCATACAAGGTGGTCTCTTTCCAAGTTGACTAAAGTGCCTTGAAGGCCATGTTGATATGACTTGATGTGAAATGTGACATACCAGCCCTTACATACCCCAGTGGGCACCTCTGACCTGACCCACCTGGGGCTCCATGAAAGCTTCCCTGCATGCATAGTGTAGAGTTGCTGAATCAGCACAGTACTCGACCATCACCGCAGTCTGAGAACTGTGAGCTGGGTGGAAGGCCCACATGGGAGCCCCATGACCAGAGAGGTGTTCCTGCTGAACCTGGTTTCCTCTCTAAGCTAGAACATATGAGGGGGGTGCCAGAGGATGGGCCTGTTATGACCTAGCTTATGAAGCCTGGAGGATAACGTATTTCACATGGAAATGTATGCAGACAGGAACTGTTCTGTCATAGCTGGGCTAGTTGAATACCAGTTGGTATTTATGATGATCACACTTATAATGAAAACCATCATTATTTATTTAGAGCCCAGTGTGTGCCAGGCACCACGTAGGTGCTTTATACAGCTTATCACATTCAGCCCTTACCGCAGTCCTGGAAGGAACCTGAAGCACTAAAAGGATCATTTGCCCAAGGTCACTCAGCTCACAAATAGTGGAGCTGAAATTTACACACAGTCTGACTTCATGCAGCATCACCTTGCCTTGAGTGTAGCCAGGCCCTCCTGCCACTGGTCCTGGGGGACATCTGTGTCTTGACACACTGAAATGTGGCCTCACCCGGGAGGTGGGTGATCCACGGGGCGGAGGCGTTCATTGCGCATCAGGTGCCAGTGTCGTGTCTGGCCTCTCTGCTGCTGCAGGAGAGCCCACAGGGTTTGCTCTGGGGCCACAGCCTCACAACCACAAGGGGCTCTGACCCTTCTCACTTCTGCTTCCCCTGCAGGTACACTACATCCTTCAGGAGGTGGTGATGGGTGGGATGGTCCTGGAAACAAACATGAATGAGATCGTGGCTCAGATTGAAGCCCAGAACAGGCTGGAGAAGTCCGAGGTGAGACACTGCTGGAATTTTGCCGTGGCTGGTTAGAGAAGACCTGGGCAGAGGGAGGAATGGCTGCTGTGTGGAGTTGGATTATTGTGGAACCTTAGGAGTATTTTCTGCTCCATCTTCTTTTTTTCCCTGACTCAATTGACACTCATTTGGTTGTTCGAAGATTAAACAGGTGAGAATGAGGCTAAAAGTGTGAATGGAAAGCCAGGTGGCACAGGAAGGCAGACCGCTTCTGGCTTGGGGGATTATGTGGGTTGTAATTCCTCCTTTCATGACCACATGTTCCCTGGGGGACCCAGAATCACCTCAGATTCCAGTGTGGTTTCCTAGCTTGTGTGCCTGAGAGTCTGGCTCCAAGCAGCCACTTCTTGTGGTGTCTGTCAAACCTGAGTGGCCAGTTTCCAGTTAGCCTGATAAAAAGCTACAGTAGAGTTTGGGCTGAGTTTGAAAATAGCTTACTCCCAGGTCACCCCCTGATAGTGCTGTCTGATACAGATGCTCCCAGTACGTTCTACCCTGTTCCCCTGAGGTCTCTCCATCACCTTCGTCAGCAGTACCAGGGAGCAGAGGTTACCGGCACACACCTTCACAAATGGGACAGCAAGCACGACAAATTACCTCTGTAGTTATCTGAGGGTCTTAAAGAACTTCACCACTTTGTGTATCAGAGCTTGATCTTGCGAAACCAGGGATTCTTTGTGAGGACTGGCAGTCCTGCTGAAGAAGCTTTTCCAAACCGCAGCTATTGTGACAACTAGAGTTCTCTTAGAAATGCAGGCTGGGAAGCTTCCAGGAATAGTAAGTGAGTCAGAGGCCAGAGGTTTGGAAACTGGAAGAAACAGAGACTTGCTGGGCAAGGGTGGGATTGGAGTCAGGATCCTGAAAGTGGAGGAAATGGTTTTGAGAATGTCCTCATCAGCTCTGCCCTTCTCCGCACGCCTGGGCCGCTGGAGGGCTGGGGCTCACCGCAGGTACCCTGCTCTGTCTCCAGCCCTTCCGTGTCTGTGTGTGCTCCACCTCCTCTGTGGCCTCCCCCGTCTGTGGCCACATGTCATTTCCAAAGCCAGCTCTTCTCCATCTCATGTTATTAGTTGGCAAGCAGTTGTCCTAAGCTGGGACATTCCTTTTTCCATTAAGAATGTCCCTGTGACTGCACTCGTCTGTTAAGAGTCTTCAGTTTCTTGAGGAAAGTGTTGTATTTTTGTTTTGTAACCTGAAAAGTGACCCTGATACTGAAGACAACTTGGTTAAACCGAGCTGGTTATTTCAGCGGGCATCTGTTGGGCAGCCCCTGTGTGCCAGGCACTGTGGGCGCTGGGGCCAGGAAACTGCACGAGACACAGCACGTGTTCTGGGGTGCAGAGTGTGGGCCCCTTTACTGCGGGACCCACTGACCTAAAGAGTTGTGTTGGCCACCTTTGAGGTATAGGATGGAAAAATCAAAGCTTGAGTTACATGTACTCAGTTTGGACATTTTCTCTCCCTCTTTCACTTGTTTTTTTGTTGTGAAAACATTAAGCAGATTACAGTGAGTTTATCACACAGCCGCCTTTATACCTCTGCAGGGTGGCCTTTCAGCCGCACCTGCCCGGGCGGTGTCCGCTGTGAAGAACATCAACCTGCCAGAGATGCCCCGGAACATCAACATTGGCGATCTCAACATCAAGGTCCCCAACCTGTCCCAGTTTGTCTGAGAGTGGAAGACAGCCGAACTGAGTCCTTGGAGCCAGCAGAGCCTAGCCAGCCCTGCAGCACAGTCCGCTCTGCGCCCTCAAGGAGTCCAGCCTCGGGCCCTGGCCCCCACTGTCCTGGAGCAGGAAAGAGCCCTGTGTCCACTGCCAGCCTTCTCACGTGTGTGGCCTTGCCCATCTCTCGGACACGGCGACTGTGGATGTGAGGGGCCCTGGCTACCTCAGTGGGGGTCAGGTGCCCGAGTCACACGCCCCCTTTCCCTCCTGTGTGCAGCCACTCCCAGGGATTGGGGACTGTAGGGAGAGCCCTCTCCCCACCCCAATCCCAGAACCCCCCACGAGGATGTGTGCTGACTCGAGGCTTCAACCTTGAGTTGAAGGCTCCCTGAAATCCTGCAGCATTGACTGTGATGGCGAGGTGCTGTAGCTGGGAACGGATTGACCCTCTAGATCTGGAAACATGGTGCATGGCAAACAAGGACAGGAATTGAAGGTGATCCAGAGTAGCCTGCTGGCTCTCCTAGGGTTGGCACACCTAGAATCCTTGGGCACAGCCCAGTCTTCTCACCCCACCTACGTTCCCCACAGCCACAATTCCAGCTCTGCTAGCCTAGCTGTGTGTTTACAGGACACAGTCCAAATTGTAAGCCTGTTGCTTGCCTGCCTGCACACTTCTGCCCATAGGGAGGGTACCTCCCACAGCCAGAGCGGGTCCCGTCAAAGGGGTGGGGCCCCATGTCTGTAGAAGGCAAAGTTGACAACATGTGGAACATCTCAGAATTGTGACTGTTCCAGGTTTAAAATACATTCTCCTCCCGAGGAGCAGATGGGTCCATTGCTGTGTTCTGAATGATGGGTGCTCTCTGGGTGGAAAGCCACTGCAGTCTGCACCAGCTTGTGGAGCATGAGAGCCTGTGCCGGGGCCCCCTGTTCTGGACCTGGGGACACAGGGAGCGTGCTGGCTGAGACCTGTGGCAGCACAGCATCTTTTCCCCACGTTCAGAGGGTCCCTCCCTGAGCTTGCTCTGGGCTCGCCCTGTGCCCTAAGGTGACAGTTCACTAGAGCTCACTGTGGAAACCTGTAAATATTTTCCATGTGGTGAGGGTCTTTGTGCCTGTGGTTGGTTATCTTAGAGCTGGAGCTGCTCCTCGGAGCGCCTCTTACCCCTGCACTGCCTTGGGGCCAGGCTCAGGTGCCTTGTTGAGCTGCCTTGAGGTTAGGGAGCTCGCTGTACCATGCTGTTAAGTCTCCCAGCCTGGGGACTTCTCGTGCCTGCTGGCTGTGGCCCAGACTGTTTCCTCAGGCCTCCTGATGTCACAGAGCCTGTCTGAGGTGTGCCCACCGAGACCATGTGTCAGGTCACGTCTTCTCCCGCTTTGAACAGTGCTTCCTGTGGTGGGTGTCCTTTATTCCCTGTAGCCTCTTAACTTCAGTCTTTTGGAACCTCTCCCAATAACCTCAGAGATGGCAGTGTTGCTCAGAAGATAGACGCTCTTATGTGGGAAGAGGGAAATGTAAGTAAATATATCTATCCAATGTCAAAGCCTCTGATGTTCTTTTAAAAAGTTTTCATTTTTTTTTTAACAGACATTTCAGCCTGTTCACATTCCTCTTTCATAATTTGCTTAAAGTGAAGTAGGAAAATGTTATTTATTTGATACTTTCTGTAAGATGGCATGAGCAAGATCCTTCCGCAGTCCTTACAACAGACATTAATATCTCTCATTCTGCAGGTCAAGAAAGTAAGACTCAGAGGGGTCAAGTAACTTGCTTTAGGTCACACAGAGCTAAGAGTTGAGACTGACTGCCCAAGTCCATGGTTCATTTTTTTTTCCCGCTGCTCAAAATGGCTTCTCCCAATTTTATTTTCTTTGTTATGGATAAGGAAACCTCAAAATTTGTAGATAGCTTCTCAGAAGCTGTGATTAAAACAGGTTTGGTTTTCTAAAGTAGCCAGTGAAAGCATGAAAGAGTATAAGAACTAGAAGGTCCTCCACATGCCTGCAGTGACCTGATGAGGAAACCGAAGCCCAGGGTGTCATGTTGAGGGTCACAAAGCTAGAACCAAGTCTCTTCTCCTTTTTAGAATTTTTACTGGAGTATAGGTGATTTACAGTGTTGTGTTAGCTTCAGGTGTGAATCAGCCATGTGTACACTCACCAAGTTGTTTTTCTTGTTTGCTTTATGGCCCATTGCATTGCTACGGCACAGCCACATGTCCTGGATTTCCTGGGATACTCTGAATGTCTTGCCTGCCAGAAACCAGTGATTTCCCCCAAACCATTGACTGGTCTGGAGACTCCAGCAGTGGAAATTCCAGCCTCATCCCTTGCACTGCCTCTAAAAAATGACATAGAACTTGAGCCTGGTCTGTGGTGTGGAACACTTGATCCCTTTGGATGAGCCACAGTAATTGTTCATTAGCTACTTGAGGTTGCCTGTAAATCAACCTTTCTGGCCTGGTATCAGCAAAGCCATAAACTTTAATAATAAGGAAATCCTTATTGGCCTTTTTTCGGAGAGGGACACAGATATTGCTGCTGAGAGACGTCAGTTGTGTAAAGGGGCTAGGTTTGAATTTGGGGGTCCTTGGCCCTGCGTGTCTCACACTGAGGATTTCCTAAAGTGGTATAGAACACTGGGTTTTCAGTGCTCACTGCCACTAATAAAACTCATATTCTTCCATCATTCAATTTCTAAGTGCCAGGCCAGTTCTAGGCCCCCAAAGATAGAGAGAAAAGAGGCTCTGGCCCCTGCAGCTGTCTCTGCTGTGTCTAATGTTCAGGTTGCATCTGGCAGCCTGAATGTGGAGACAAGTCAGTGACTTTGTGTTGCATGGAGTATTTAGCAGACAGTAACTCGTCTCCCAAGCCCAGCTGACCCTACTGTGCCCTGCTGTCCCTGCTCCAAACAGCCTGTCTTCAAGCTTCTATCTCAAAAATACCATAGGCCGGGTAGCTTAAAGAACGATGTCTCACAGTTCCAGAGGCTAGTCACGGTCAAGGTGCTGGCAGATTTGGTGCCTAGTGTGGACCAACTTCTTGTTTCCCAGAAGGCCATATCCTTGCTCTGTCCTCACATGTTGAAGAGAAAGCCCTGGGCTCCATCCCCGTATAAAGGCACCATACTGACCGTCGGGGTGCCCCCTCATGATGTCACCCAAACCTAATTACCTCTCAAAGGCCCTGTCTCCAGATACTTGCACATAGAGAACTGAATGTCAGCATATGAATCTGAGGGAGGACAGTGAGATGGATGGCATCACCAACTCGATGGACATGAGTTTGAGCAAACTCCATAGGGAAGGAGTGCTGCAGTCCTGGGGGTCACAAAGAGTCAGACATGACTCAGCGGCCGAACACCACCACCAAGCATTCAGTCCACGCAGCGTACCTAATGACCCCCTGTTCTGCTACGCCTGGTCATGGCCCTGTGCTTGTCACATTGAGGACTGTTAGGATATCTTGAATCTTCTCAAGTCCTTGTTACTCAGGCCTCTGCCACTGACAGAGCCAGCCTTTTGTCCCCACCACCTCCAGCTCCATGGAGCCAGCCCAGGGAAGCCCTCTAGGGCCCCAGCTTCACCAGAGAAGAAAGCAAGAGAGTTAGGCTGAAACCAGGGTGCTGGCTAAATCCTGTCTTGTGGACCAGTATTTTGTAGGGGATGTCAGTGTGGTCTGTGGGTTTCCAGATGGGATGCAGCAGTGATTGGTGACCTAAGATAAAGATCAGGAGAGATTGATAGCCAGGAGACAGCCTCTTAGGGATGGGCAAGACCCTGGGAGGAGGATGTTGGCTGCTAGCAAACATCCTGGCCGTCAGCTTCCCAAGTCTCCTCCCTGCTACCAGAAGGGTGTCCATCTCACTGTGGTCATTGTGAGCCTGGTGCCACAGGCTAACAAACAGCTGACCTCGAGATTAAGTTGATGCCGGCCAGGGAGCACTGGGGATCCTACATCTGCGGTGCTGGCAGCAGTTAGCAGATGGACAGGCCTCCTTTAAGAAACAGTTCATGGAAGTGATTACTGTTTCCGAAAAGATTCTTTCCTATTTCAGTACATTCATGTGGTCCAAAAAATAAGGAAAGGCTTTGAGCCAAACTCCCACTCAGTTCCCCCAAACCACTGAGCACCTCCCACCCCAATCCCTGGTAGCGACAAGTGTTTCCAATTTAAAAGATGAGGAAACAAAAGCCCCTGCAGTTTTATTACCAAAACAGAGTGTACTTTCCTGAGTTCTGTTCCCTTTGACCTTGGTGGTTGACCCCAGCCCTCTACCCCCAGCCGTCCTCTGTAGTGAGGCAGGGCCTCCCAGCCCACCCCGTTTTCCACGGGACTCTGATGTCCTGTGTGTTAGAGCTGTTCGTTTGCACCTCCCCTACTAGAATGTACGCCCCTCAAAGGTGGGCTCTTGTCTCTCCTGCTGAGTTCTGTGTCCCAGCTGCTATGAACAGTGTGCATGGTATGTATCAGTAAATAACTATGGAATGAGTGAGCGGTTGAGACCAATGGTCATCATTCTACCAGTCGTTCATAGCTTCTGCTCCCGAGGGCCCCATGCTCAGTCAGTGTTTTGGGTAATGGCATTGGGAACTGCCGGTAGAGAGGGACCAGGTAATGGAGAGGAGAGTTGAGATAGGAGCTGCTTCAAGTCAAGGGAGGACTCTCGGTGGGAAGGACCCTTGCGAGACGCCAAGGAGTGGAGACTAAGAGATGGCCTCTCTTGGTCCTGCCGTTGCCTCCACCAGGTTCCCTCAGGGAAGTGAATGAGGGAACTGGGAAGGGGTGGTTAGCCTGGTGGGGCGGGTCTAGACCACAAGGTGGTCCTGACAGCGTGGGTCACAATCCATCTCTGTGATGTATAGAGCCTTCTTTGGAAGGTCAGCATCTGCATCCATAAAAGGATGCCAATAACTCCTGCCTCCGGAGGTGTTTGAGGGTTAACTGAGGATTGATGAAGACCACGGAAGAGTCGGTAAACACAGGCTGCTGTCACCACTGGGGCTTTTGCAGAGGCAATGGGAACTGAAGTAGATGCAGTTAGCTAGGAGAGGTTTGGTGGTGCTGGGATGCAGAGACCAAAGTCCATGGTGCTCGAGTCCTGGCAGAAGCTCTCAAAGGTGGGGCCACAGATGGCTGCTGGGGACAGAACCTGATGGCCTGTCCCCCCCGCCCTCGCAGTGCACCCCATGGACTGTAGCACGCCAGGCTCCTCTGTCCATGGGATTCTCCAGGCAGGAATACAGGTGTAGGTTGCCTTTCCCTTCATCAGGGGATCGTCCCAACCCAGGGATTGAACCCAGGTCTCCTGCACTGCAAATTCTTTACCGTCTGTGCCACCAGGAAAACCCACATCTAGAGGCCACCACTGGATAAAGTAGGGGTAGGGGAAGCAGTGGAATCTGGAAAGTGAAGCTTCCCTTACAATGAGGGGTTTGAAGGCACCAGAGAACAAATGTGTGATTGGTGGGACCAGAAGTGCGGGGGACACAGCCTGGAACTCACGCCCCCCCCAGAGTCAGGGCCATGGAGAGACCCCGAAGGCACAGTGGCAGGAGTTGGCACTTGGCCAGGACTGGGATGAGGACCTCTGACCGTTCGGGCCTGGCCAAGAGTTGGGGTCCTAGAGGAACTTCATGCTTCCCATGAGACATGGGAGCTTTGGCCTTTCTCAGGAGCTAACCTGAGAAGGCAATGGCAACCCACTCCAGTATTCTTGCTTGGCAAATCCCATGGACAGAGGAGCCTGGTAGGCTGCAGTCCATGGGGTTGCTAAGAGTCGGACACGACTGAGTGTCTTTACTTTCATTTTTCACTTTCACGTATTGGAGAAGGCAATGGCAACCCACTCCAGTGTTCTTGCCTGGAGAATCCCAGGGACGGGGGAGCCTGATGGGCTGTCATCTCTGGGGTTGCACAGAGTCGGACACTACTGAAGTCACTTAGCAGCAGCAGCAACCTGACTTTTTTTTTCAACACTGATATCAGCCTGGCCTCCTGAGAGCACCTAGGATGGGGCCACACCTCTAAGAGGGCAGATTGAAGGTTATCTCCTGTATTGGTGATAACAAATGCCTTTGACAGACCCAGGGAGTAAAGGCACAGCTGACATAATCTGGAGAAGGAAATGGCAACCCACTCCAGTATTCTTGCCTGGAAAATCCATGGATGGAGGAGCCTGGTAGGCTACAGTCCATGGGGTCACAAACAGTCGGACACGACTGAGTGACTTCACTGGCATAAGAAGAGGAGGTACTGGTCAATTTGTACTTTATTCATTTTTTTGGTAAGAGTTCGGCTTTTTATATCAAACATGTTACAAAAGAGGTTTAGTCAAAAGCCCAAAGCCCATGTCATGATCAGACTCCTCAGGCCCCTCTTTCTCAGCTGTCTTCTCAGATGTTGGGGGCAGCAGGAACTCCTGCAGCTGCAGCCCCAGGCACTGGGCAAGCTCACCAACCCCTGCCCTGCACATGAGGTTCAGAGTGTCGACACTGGCCAGAGCCTTGGCAAACCATCCTGGCCAGAAAGGGTCAATGTTTACACCAGCCGCTTAATGAGGGCATTGCTCCTCCATGACCGTCACCTCATTGTGCAGGGTGAGGGCCAAGTTAGATGCAGGCGAGCTTCAAGATGGAGGCCACGATACAAGCAAACGTGAGGCAGGCACTGCTGGGCAGGTGCTGGGTACTGGGTGAAGTGAGGGCCTCACTGCAGCACGACCCAAGCTTCCTCCGAGGGACTCCGCACCTTAGTGGCAGCTGAGAAAGGGAGCCAGGTAAGTTTCTCAAGGACGGGATCCACGGACTCTTCAGGCTCAGATGATATTCAAAATATCTACCAACTATTTAGAAATATGGTAACAATAACCCTGTGTACGAGACAGCAAAAGAGACACTGATGTATAGAACAGTCTTATGGACTCTGTGGGAGAGGGAGAGGGTGGGAAGATTTGGGAGAATGGCATTGAAACATGTAAAACATCATGTATGAAACGAGTTGCCAGTCCAGGTTCGATGCACAATACTGGATGCTTGGGGCTGGTGCACTGGGACGACCCAGAGGGATGGTATGGGGAGGGAGGAGGGAGGAGGGTTCAGGATGGGGAACACATGTATACCTGTGGTGGATTCATTTTGATATTTGGCAAAACTAATACAATTATGTAAAGTTTAAAAATAAAAATTAAAAAAAAAAGTTAAAACTAGAGGAAAAAAGGAGAAATAATTCATGACATATATTAATGGCACACTACAGAAAAGTTTAATGAATGTATTCCATTATTATATATATAATTATACACAATTCATAAATACGAGTCACATATATACTCATAATTATATGTAATTATGGATAAATTTCCAAAACATAATATGAGTGTTGAATGAAATGAAAATTGCAAAAGACATGTATGTTATTATATCATGTATATAAATAAAACATCTAACAAAAAAAAAAAAAAATATCTACCAACTAGGCCTGGCTCAGGCACTGACAAGTGGAGCTACCAGACCAGGGCTTGGCGATGCTACTGGTGGTCCATGATGCTTCTGCCTCTCCTGTGGCAACAGAGAGGAGCAGCTCCATCCTCTGCTGGCCTGCGTGGGGCCTGGTTGTTGCAGTTGTGGCTTGGACACTCAGCGTGCCTCTTCCTGCTTGGGTCCTGAGGTGGGAGGGACAAAGAACCTTCTCATACCCCATCCCTCAACCCTTATGAACTGGCAGTGAAACTGGAGGTCAGGAGATAGCTGCAAGCCAGAGCACCCATTGCAGAAGGTCACTGCCTTGGCCCTGGGCAACCTGGGAGTGAAGTTTTCCTCTAGCCACCCAGACCCGAGCACTTGACATTGGGCCCCCTTTCCAAGCCTCCAAGTGGCTCCTCAGCTGGCCATAGACCTCACTAATCTCACTCTGGCTGGCAGGCAGAGGGTAGCTGCACACCATAGATGGCAACATGCGTGGCCTGGGAGGTAAGCCTTTCTTGCTAGGAAAGAGCTTATTCAAACTGAGGCAAGGTAGGATTTGATCCGCTGAGTGCTGAGCCAGCTTTTCTGGAACTTCTTTTGTGTGTCCAGCAGGTACAGCTGCTCCACCGGGAAGTGGCTCCCACTCAGATGCTGGCCTGGGCACTTCTGGGTGTTTTCTGTTGAAATTCCCTCTTTTTTTCTTTTTTTTTTTTTTTGCTGAGTTCCCCCAGCCTCTACCTGCCTCTTTTCCACCAACTGGCCCCCTGCCTGGACTCTAGGAAGTGTCAACCAACCCATCCATTGTTTAAAGTAGACGATGACATTACAAGATTAGAAGGAATCCCTGGGGCCAAGGTCTGTGCCAAACTAGCAAGTGATACGGTAATACCACCTGGCATTGCAAGTTACTTGGCACAGGTTGGCAGCCCATGGCAGCAGACTCTCCCTGTCAGGCCCCTCCCTGAGCCACAGTGCTCAGGGTGACAATCGTTTCCTTTCAAGTCACCCATTCCATCCCAGCCCCACCCCATTGAGCTGCTCTGGGTTCCTGTGGTCCCAGAGGCCTCAGAGTCCAGGCCAGGGCAGGCTTTGGTCCTGGCCATCCCCTCTGCCTGTCTTCAGGCCTTCCTCACTCCCTCACTTCAGGAGAGTCTTTGCACAAATGTTGCTCTCAGACCTTCCCTGCTCTCCTTCCCTGTTTCTCACAGCGCTTGTCAAACTGACATCATCATGTTTGTAACGTCAAACTCTTTTTTTTTTGAACTGTTTTTTGCTGCTATTTTTGCTGTGCCTACCACAGCACCTGACCCACTTTTGCTGCCAGTTAAATGATTGTTCGTGAGTGAATGAATGAACACCTCTGTTTCTCTCTCAACGTGCATGAAGAGAGAGAGCTCCACACTCACTCCAGGCTTGGGGGCTCTGTGGGAGGGAGTCTTGGGGCCTGGTTTCTTGATTCCCCATGTGAGCCTGAATGTGTCATTTAGTGCCTGCTTCTTCCCTGATAGTTGGTAAAGAATCTACCTGCAATGCAGGAGACCCCGGTTCGATTCCTAGGTCGGGAAGATCCACTGGAGAAGGAATAGGCTACCCACTCCAGTGTTCTTGGACTTCCCTTGTGGCTCAACTGGTAAAGAATCCGCTTGCAATGCGGGAGACCTGGGTTCAGTCCCTGGGTTGGAAAGACCCCCTGGAGAAGGGAAAGACTACCCACTCCAGTATTCTAGCCTGGAGAATTCAGGGTCACAAAGAGTCGGACACAACTTGAGCAACTTTCACTTTCTTCCTAGTTGTAAGAATAGTGTATGAGAACACCCTTATCATGGAGATGTAAAGAAAGCCCCAAATGGAAGGTAAACTGGGTTTGAATCCTGGATTCACCACTTGCCAGCTGTGGCCTTGGGCAACATACCTAACCTCTCTCTGCTTCAGTTTCCTCATCTGTGAAACAGGATTAAAACAGCTTCCTTGAATCAGTCAAAGTTCTTGATTGCAAACAATAGAACTGACCCAGAAGCTTACTAAAGGGTTATTGAGGAGGCTCAGCAGGAGGATGGAAAGCCTAAAACAGCTGACCAGGTCACAAGGAAGACTATGCTCGGGAGTATGCCACCAGCATCGCCAGCACTGGCCCTGGGGCTGCAGACCCTGCTGGCCTTCCTTGAAGAGACAGACTCCTAGCAGTACCTTTGATTGGTGGATCAGAGGCACTGCTCTGCTCCACCGCTCTGCTCCACCTGGTCAGCAAGTAGAGGGGCTGGCCCAGCATCACACAGTGGGGAGCTCGCTGAGCTATCGGGGAAGAGATGCCACTGCCCACCACATTACATGCAGAGGGTTGTCCTAGGGATTAGCAGTTAATCCAGAACCCTGTACGCAGCTGGTGGGAAACTGGTGGAGTCCACTGGAGTTAGTGCATGCTTATCCTATGACTCACTGATGCCAAGCGAGTGTGCATGTCCTCTGGAAGACAGGGACAAAAAACATTAATAGCAGTGCTATGCATAATCACCAAAAACTGGGTATAGCCAGATGCCCATCAAAAAGGGAATACATGGGCCCTTCCTGGCAGTCCAGTGGTTAAGACTCCACACTTCCAACGCAGGGAGCACAAGTTCCATCCCTTGTCAAGGAATTAAGATCACACATGCATCATGGCCAAAAAACCAAAACATAAAAAAACGGAAGCAGTATTGCAACAAATTCAATAGAGATTTAAAAATTGGTCCACATTAAAAAAAAAATTTAAAAAGGGACTACATGAATAAATAAGTACCCTGGAATACTACAAAACCACAAGAAAGAACTACAACTACGTATAACAATGTGGAGATATCTAAGAAACACAACGCCAGGCATAAAAAGCCAGGCCGAAAACCATGTAGGTTGTATGGGTTCATTTATTGCCACTTCAAACACAGGCAAAATGGTTTTAGAAGCTAGGACAGTGGGTGTCGGTCTAGAAAGACAGAGAAGAAGGGGCTGGGGTGGGGTTCCTGATGCTGAGAATGCTCATTTTCTTCAACTGGGTGCTGGTTTCACAGTGTATTCTTTGTGAAGCTTCACTGAAGTTCCTCATTTATGATTTTTTTTTTTTTCTCTAGGCTTGATATATTTCTATTTAAAAAATAACATACAGGGCTTCCCTGGTGGCTCAGTGGTAGAGTCCACATGCCAATGCAGGAGATATGGGTTAGATCCCCAATGCAGGAGGATTCCACATGCTGAAGAGCAACTAAACCCATGTGCAACTACTGAGGCTGTGCTCTAGAGCCTGGGATCTGTAACTACTGAACTCACACACCCTAGAGCCCATGGTATGAAGAGAAGCCATGGCAATGAGAAATCAGTGCACTGCAATTAGAGTAGACCCTGATCCCTGAAATGAGAGGGGAAAAAAGTCCACACTGCAACAAAGACCCAACACAACCAAAAAATAATATTATTAAAAATGGTGTTAGAAAGTGTTCTGGTTTCATTCTTTTACAAGTGGTTGACCAGTTTTCCCAGCACCACTTGTTAAAGAGATTGTCTTTTTTCCATTGTAAATTCTTGCCTCCTTTGTCAAAGATAAGGTGTCCATAGGTGTGTGGATTTGTGGATTTATCTCTGGATTTATCCATTGATCTATATTTCTTTCTTTGTGCCAGTACCATACTGTCTTGATGACTGCAGCTTTGTAGTATAGCCTGAAGTCAGGCAGGTTGATTCCTCCAGGTCCATTCTTCTTTCTCAAGATTGCTTATCTATTCGAGGTTTTTTTTGTATTTTCATACAAATTGTGAAATTGTTTGTTCTAGTTCTGTGAAAAATACTGTTGGTAGCTTGATAGGGATTGCATTAAATCTATAGATTGCTTTAAGTAGTATACTCATTTTCACTATATTGATTCTTCAAATCCATGAACATGGTATATTTCTCCATCTATTTGTGTCCTCTTTGATTTCTTTCATCAGTGTTTTATAGTTTTCTACATATAGGTCTTTTGTTTCTTTAGGCAGATTTATTCCTAAGTATTTTATTCTTTTCGTTGCAGTGGTGAATGGGATTGTTACCTTAATTTCTCTTTCTATTTTCTCATTGTTAGTGTATAGGAATGCAAGGGATTTCTGTGTGTTAATTTTGTATCCTGCAACTTTACTATATTCATTGATTAGCTCTAGTAATTTTCTGGTGGAGTCTTTAGGGTTTTCTATGTAGAGGATCATGTCATCTGCAAACAGTGAGAGTTTTACTTCTTCTTTTCCAATCTCTAACACCATACACAAAAATAAACTCAAAATGGATTAAAGATCTAAATGTAAGACCAGAAACTATAAAACTCCTAGAGGAAAACATAGGTAAAACACTCTCTGACATAAATCACAGCAGGATCCTCCATGACCCACCTCCCAGAGTAATGGAAATAAAAGCAAAAATAAACAAATGGGACCTAATTAAACTTAAAAGCTTTTGCACAATGAAGGAAACTATAAGCAAGGTGAAAAGACAGCCTTCAGAATGGGAGAAAATAATAGCAAATGAAGCAACTGACAAAGAATTAATTTCAAAAATATACAAGCAACTCCTGCAGCTCAATTCCAGAAAAATAAATGACCCAATAATAAAATGGGCCAAAGAACTAAACAGACATTTATCCAAAGAAGACATACAGATGGCTAACAAACACATGAAAAGATGCTCAACATCACTCATTATCAGAGAAATGCAAATCAAAACCACTATGAGGTACCATTTCACGCCACTCAGCTCAGAATGGCTGCTATCCAAAAGTCTACAAACAGTAAATGCTGGAGAGGGTGTGGAGAAAAGTGAACCCTCTTACACTGTTGGTGGGAATGCAAACTAGTACAGCCACTATGGAGAACAGTGTGGAGATTCCTTAAAAAACTGGAAATAGAACTGCCATATGACCCAGCAATCCCACTGCTGGGCATACACCCTGAGGAAACCAGAATTGAAAGAGACACGTGTACCCCAATGTTCATCGCAGCACTGTTTATAATAGCCAGGACATGGAAGCAACCTAGATGTCCATCAGCAGACAAATGGATAAGAAAGCTGTGATACATATACACAATGGAGTATCACTCAACCATTAAAAAGAATGCATTTGAATTAGTTCTAGTGAGGTGGATCAAACTGGAGCCTATTATACAGAGTGAAGTAAGCCAGAAAGAAAAACACCAATGCAGTATACTAATGCATATATATGGAATTTAGAAAGATGGTGTAACGATGACCCTATATGCGAGATAACGAAAGAGACACAAATGTAAAGAACAGTGTTTTGGACTCTGTGGGAGAAGGCAAGGGTGGGATGATTTGAGAGAATAGCATTGAAACATGTATATTATCATATGTGAAACAGATCACCAGTCCAGGTTTGATGCATGAGACAAGGTGCTCAGGCCTGGTGCGCTGGGATGACCCTGAGGAATGGGATGGGGAAGGAGGTGGGAGGGGTGTTCAGGATGGGGAACACATGTACACCCATGGCTGATTCATGTGAATGTTTGGAAAAACCCACTACAATATTGTAATTAGCCTCCAATTAAAATAAATAAAATTTTTAAAATGGTAACATACAGGTTTAAAAAAAAAAGAATTTGTCCCCAGGAAGCACTGAGGATAGTGCCCATGGTATGAGCTGAATAAATGTTAGGTCATTGTTGTTAGCATCGTCCTAGTCACCAGTTGGTCTTTCTCCCACCTACCACACCGTCCTCTAGACTAGAAGAGACCCCTGTGTTTTCAACTCTCAAATCCATCTGTAGACAGAGCTGGTGCCACAAGTTTAGGGGTTTTGAGCTCGTTTGTAGGTGGTGGGTAAAGACCTCCTGGATCAGTGCCACCCAGTCACTCATCAGGGAATCAGCCACTTCGTGCAGAGGCCGGGAGGCCAGAGAGAGTGAGAACTGGGCACACCAAGGGCCTGCAGGTAGCTGAGGACAGGAGTGGAGCTGAGATCTGGGTGGTGATGGAGAGCTGGGGCCTCAGAGACGGGGAATAGGTTGGAGGTCATCCTGAGGACAGCAGGAAACCTGGGAGGGAGTGGGTGCGTGTGTGCGCATGTGTGTGTGTGCGTGTGTGCACGTGTGTGCGTGTGTGCGTGTGTGTGCGTGTGTTGGGCACGGGGGAGGTTTATGTGTCCCGTTTTGCTCTGGCTTCAGTGAGGAGAATGAATAAATGAAAAAGGAGACCTGATCACAAAGAGCAGAGGGCAAGAGGGAGGGATTATGAAAGGGCATGAGAAAACTCTTGAAGTGACAGATATGTTTATTATATTAATTGTGGAGATGGTTACATGAACGTACATGTGTTGCAACTTATGGACTTCTGTTATTATTATTATTGACTGGGCCATGTGGCATGTGGGATCTTAGTTCCCTGTTCAGTTCAGTTCAGTCTCTCAGTCGTGTCCTACTCTTTGCGACCCATGAATTTCAGCACACCAGGCCTCCCTGTCCATCACCAACTCCCGGAGTCCACTCAGACTCACGTCCATCGAGTCAGTGATGCCATCCAGCCATCTCATCCTCTGTCGTCCCCTTCTCCTCCTGCCCCCAGTCCCTCCCAGCATCAGAGTCTTTTCCAATGAGTCAACTCTTCGCATGAGGTGGCCAAAGTACTGGAGTTTCAGCTTTAGCATCATTCCTTCCAAAGAAATCCCAGGGCTGATCTCCTTCAGAATGGACTGGTTGGATCTCCTTGCAGTCCAAAGGACTCTCAAGAGTCTTCTCCAACACCACAGTTCAAAAGCATCAATTCTTCGGCGCTCAGCCTCCTTCACAGTCCAACCCTCACATCCATACATGACCACTGGAAAAACCATAGCCTTGACTACACGGACCTTTGTTGACAGTAATGTCTCTGCTTTTTAATATGCTATCTAGGTTGGTCATAACTTTCCTTCCAAGGAGTAAGCGTCTTTTAATTTCATGGCTGCAGTCACCATCTGCAGTGATTTTGGAACCCCCCAAAATAAAGTCTGACACTGTTTCCACTGTTTCCCCATCTAATTCCCATGAAGTGATGGGACCGGATGCCATGATCTTAGTTTTCTGAATGTTAAACTTTCAGCCAGCTTTTTCACTCTCCTCTTTCACTTTCATCAAGAGACTTTTTAGTTCCTCTTCACTTTTTGCCATAAGAGTGGTGTCATCTGCATATCTGAAGTTATTGATATTTCTCCTGGCAATCTTGATTCCAGCTTGTGCTTCCTCTGGCCCAGCGTTTCTCATGATGTACTCTGCGTATAAGTTAAATAAGCAGGCTGACAATATCCTGCCTTGATGTACTCCTTTTCCTATTTGGAACCAGTTCTGTTATTCCATGTCCAGTTCTAACTATTGTTTCCTGACCTGTATACAGGTTTCTCAAGAGGCAGGTCAGGTGGTCTGGGATTCCCATCTCTTTCAGAATTTTCCACAGTTTATTGTGATCCACACAGTCAAAGGCTTTGGTGTAGTCAATAAAGCAGAAATAGATGTTTTTCTGGAACTCTCTTGCTTTTTCAATGATCCAGCAGATCTTGGCAATTTGATCTCTGGTTCCTCTGCCTTTTCTAAAACCAGCTTGAACATCTGGTAGTTCACGGTTCGCATATTGCTGAAGCCTGGCTTGGAGAATTTTGAGCATAACTTTACTAGTGTGTGAGATGAGTGCAATTGTGCGGTAGTTTGAGCATTGTTTGGCATTGCCTTTCTTTGGGATTGGAATGAAAACTGACCTTTTCCAGTCCTGTGGTCACTACTGAGTTTTCCAAATGTGCTGGCATGTTGAGTGCAGCACTTTCACAGCACCATCTTTCAGGATTTGAAATAGCTCAACTGGAATTCCATCACCTCCACTAGCTTTGTTCGTAGCGATGCTTTCTAAGGCCCACTTGACTTCACATTCCAAGATGTCTGGCTCTAGGTGAGTGATCACACTATTGTGATTATCTGGGTCGTGAAGATCTTTTTTTGTACAGTTCTTCTGTGTATTCTTGCCACCTCTTCTTAATACCTTCTGCTTCTGGTAGGTCCATACCATTTCTGTCCTTTATTGAGCCCATCTTTGCATGAAATGTCAGAGATCTCTAGTCTTTCCCATTCTGTTGCTTTCCTCTATTTCTTTGCACTGATCACTGAGGAAGGCTTTCTTATCTCTCCTTGCTATTCTTTCGGCCTCTGCATTCAGATGCTTATATCTTTCCTTTTCTCCTTTGCTTTTTGCTTCTCTTCTTTTCACAGCTATTTGTAAGGCCTCCTCAGACAGCCATTTTGCTTTTTTGCATTTCTTTTTCTTGGGGATGGTCTTGATCCCTGTCTCCTGTACAATGTCATGAACCTCCGTCCATAGTTCATCAGGCACTCTATCTATCAGATCTAGTCCCTTAAATCTATTTGTCACTTCCACTGTATAATTGTAAGGGATTTGATTTAGGTCATACCTGAATGGTCTAGTGGTTTTCCCTACTTTCTTCAACTTGTCTGAATTTGGCAATAAGGAGTTCATGATCTAAGCCACAGTCGGCTCCCAGTCTTGTTTTTGCTGACTGTATAGAGCTTCTCCATCTTTGGCTGCAAAGAATATAATCAGTCTGATTTTGGTGTTGACCACCTGGTGATATCATGTGTAGAGTCTTCTCTTGCTTTGTTGGAAGAGGGTGTTTGCTATAACCAGTGCATTTTCTTGGCAAAACTCTATTAGCCTTTGCCCTGCTTCATTCCATATTCCAAGGCCAAATTTGCCTGTTACCCCTGTTTCTTGACTTTCTACTTTTGCATTTCAGTCCCCTATAATGAAAAGGACATCTTTTTTGGGTGTTAGTTCTAAAAGGTCTTGTAGGTCTTCATAGAACCGTTCAGCTTCTTCAGCATTACTGGTTGGGGCATAGATTTGGATTACTGTGGTATTGAATGGTTTTAGTTCCCTGACTAGGGATCAAATCCACACTCTCCACTGGAAGAGTGGACTCTTAAGCACTGGACCATCAGGGAAGTCCAGAACTTGCAGACTTTATACATAGTTTGTTGTATGGCAGGTATACCTCAATAAACTGTTTTTAAGGAAAATCCAACTCTGCTAGACTAGAATTCTAATAAAATTCTTATCCTTATTTTACAGATGAGGAAAATGAGCCTCTTTGGGATTAAATTACTTGCTGAGGGTCGCTCAGCTCTTAAAGGCTGGATCCAGAGTGTGAATAGACCAGGTGTGCCCGAATTCAAAACCTGTGCCTTTTAATCCCAAAGGAGTCTGAGTGGCAGGCCAAGGGGCCAGGAGTGAGAGCCCCCAGGTCTGAATACAGCCCACCTATGGAACCCCAGAGCCAGCCCCTGCTTAAATAGAGTTCCCCAAGAGCCCCCTCAGTGGGGAGGTAGGCAGACGCCCAGCCCCACAGTTTTCAGAGCAGCCCCACGTCTCCTGGGAGAGTGGGCACAACATGGCAATGGCGGGTTCTGGAGCTGACTGGTACCCCTTGGGAGGGCTGACTTAAAATTTCAGGAATTTCACAAATCAGTTGCTAAGCATAGCCATTATTTTTTCCCCATAAATCAGAATGTAAACCAGACATACAGAACAATCCACATAACCCCAAACAAGTTTTAATTTTCCTCTGCTAAAAGTTATTACCCAGGAGGTATTTAATAAGCATTTGTTGAATTGAAAAATAGAGAAATTTTAAAACTCTGAATTTTAGTAATTTTTGACTTACTCACTTACTGGACCAAAAAAAAAAGGAGAAGGAAAAAAGGCTAGTAGAGAAGAGTATCTTCAGATAGGCCTCTATCATTTCCACTTTGATGCTCTCTGGTTATCATCAGGACAACCAGAGTAACCTAGAGCTGCTTCAGCAGAAATGTCAGCTCCCAGTGACTACTTGATACTTTGGTGACCTAATGGTCCTCAATCCATTCAACACGGGAATTCTGCCATAGAATTCCCACAGTCTGAAGAGAGAAAGAATATTAGAAGTTTGCTACAGAGTTAAAGTAAATTAAAGGAAAGCAAAGAAGTGTTTGTGCAACCAAACAGCCAAAGGAATTCTTTAGAGTCAGTATTTCCAGATAGCAGGAAAACATAGCCATGATCAAAAATTAAATTATATATGTTTACGATTAACTCAAATATGTAAAATACAAAGGTCATAATACTCAAAACTCGTGACCTCCTAATTATGTTCCCAGTTCTTTTTTTTTTTTTTTCCCCAGAGTTTGGAAATCTGTAGTAAAGATGGAAGGGTCTGGGTTGTAACAGATGATAAATATGGCTGTAGAGGGAGTGACTGGATGAAATACTTGCCCAGGTTGGAGTCCCTAGACATGACAGCAGCAGTGATGGGAAGCCAGTATTAGCTGCCAGTATTAGCTGCCTGTGTTCCCACTTCTGTGTGTGATTGGCTACATGGTGGCTCACCCTGCCTGTGCCCCCTGGTTCACATCCCCCAGCATGCCCAGCGTCTTGGATCAGCTGAACATCGTGAATGGCATCCTTTTCATTCTTTTCCAGTGAGGCCCCACTTGGACATCAGCCTGTACTTTCTTGGACTTTTTAAACTTTACTAGTTGGCATGGCTCGGATTGAGAAGTATATCCTGTGGGAAGGAGTTTCTCGTGAATCCTTCCATAAATACTCTGCATAATTGGGCAAACACAGATCTGTAATCTTTTTCCCCTTAAGGCACAAAATTGTAGCAAACCATGCATGTAGATATTATTCTCCTGCACTGAATCTGCCTTGGCGATCATTTCATGTCAGTATGTAAAGAGCTAGTGTAAAGAACTCGCCTGCCAATGCAGGAGATGTAAGAGACATGGGTTCGATCCCTGAGTGAGGAAGATCCCCGGAAGAAGGGAATGGCAACCCACTCCAACATTCTTGCCTGGAGAATTCCATGGACAGAGGAGGCTGGCGAGCTACAGTCCATGGGGTTGCAAAGAGTTAGACACAACTGAAGTGACTTAGCACACACGTGTGTGATTAGCTACATTTTATTTAGCACTTCTCTGTTATGTTCCCACTTCTGACCAGTATTCATGCTCTTTCAGTTCTGTGCACCATCATGTCTATTAGGTAGAGACCATCTCTTCCCAACTCCTCTTCCTGTGGTAGCTTGAATTTGGACAGGAGGGATTATTTACACCCTAGAGATGGGAAGGGGCTTCCCTTGTGGCTCAGCTGGTAAAGAATCTGCCTGCAATGCAAGAGACCTGGGTTCAGTCCCTGGGTTGGCAAGATCCCCTGGAGAAGGAAAAGGCTACACACTCCAGTATTCTGGCCTGGAGAATTCCATGGACTGTGTAGAGATGGGAAGAAGCTGCTGCTGCTGCTGCTGCTGCTAAGTCACTTCAGTCGTGTCTGACTCTGTGCAACCCCGTAGACAGCAGCCCACCAGGCTCCCCTGTCCCTGGGATTCTCCAGGCAAGAACACTGGAGTGGGTTGCCATTTCCTTCTCCAATGCATGAAAGTGAAAAGTGAAAGTGAAGTCGCTCAGTTGTATCCGACTCTTAGCGACCCCATGGACTGCAGCCTACCAGGCTCCTCCATCCATGGGATTTTCCAGGCAAGAGTACTGGGGAAGAAGCTAAATCAACACAAACCCTTCAAGCTCCCCACATCCCCCTCACCTGTGGAATGTTAAACATTTAATCATCACATCACTAAGCCCTAGGGTCTTGGGCAGGAGGCTCAGGTCTGGGGTTGAAGGGAGAGGCAAGCCCAGACAGAGGCTGGAAGCCCCGGGCTGCCTGTAAAGAGAGCCCAGCCGCCTGACCTTTCGTGTATTTCCTCACTTAATCTCACCACAACCCCAAGAGGTAAAGTGCTATTACTGCCTGCAGAGAAGTTTCTTGCCCAACTAATAAGTGTCATGTCTAGTCAAAACTACGGTTTTTCCAGTAGTCATGTACGGATGTGAGAGTTGGACCATAATGAGAGTTGAATGCTGAAGAATTGATGCTTTCGAACTATGGTGCTGGAGAAGACTCTTAAGAGTCCCTTGGACTGCAAGGAGATCAAACCAGTCAATCCTAAAGGAAAGTAGTCCTGACTATTCATTGGAAGGACTGATGCTGAAGCTGAAGCTCCAATACTTTGGCCACCTGATATGAAGAGCTGATTCATTGGTGCTGGAAAAGATTGAGAGCAGGAGGAGAAGGGGGCAACAGAGGATGAGATGGTTGGGTGGCATCATAAACTCAATGGACATGAGTTTAAGCAAACTCTGGGAGACAGAAAAGGACAGGGAAGCCTGGCATGCTGCATCCGTGGGGTTGCAAAGATTCAGAAATGATTGAGTGACTGAACAACAATAAGTGTCACAGCCCAGTTACAAAGCCTAATCCTCAGCTGTCGCTGTCCACACAGCCCACCCCCTGCAAGCATCAGTGTTGGACGCAGGGTCTGGGCTGACCCTTTCCTGAAACCTCCAGCTAGGTGCAGGCAGGAGCCTGGTGGAGGCTCCTGTGACCTCTAAGCCCATGGCCCACTTCTCCTGTGGATAGCCTGTCTTGGGGGCCGTGTTTTGTGCAGATCTAAGTACCAGGGAGAGGACAGACCCGTTTCCCATGACTAAGGCCAAGGTCAGGTTGACTTCTTTCAGAAACAGCTTGGGCCTCGATGTGGGGGTGGGTGGGGCAGGGCCTTGTGGTGGAGGCCCCACAGCCTCCTGAGGGCGCTGAAGAGGAGAAATTCCAGAATGCTGAAGCCTGAGGGGCCTCTCAGATCCTCCTCTTCACGTGTGAGGAAAGTGAAGACTTGGGACTGGAAAGGTCCCTGGGGCTGAGAAGGGGCTGACTGTCCAGTGTCTGGGGCTTCAGAGAAGGAAGTTCAAGAGAAGGTCTCAGGCTGCCAGAGCAAGAGGAGGAAGCCCTGGGTGGCTAGACAGGTTGGAGCAGGTCTCCCAGGGGCCGTGAAGGTTATGGGTGGGAAGGATGCCTGCGACTTTCCCTCTCGTGCTGGGTGTGTGTGGGAGTGGGGAGGGAGGCTGTGGTGCAGGGCTGGGGGTGAGCAGTGGGTGAGCCTCAGGTGAACTGCGTGGGGAGTGGACGGGGGCTGGACTGGAAGAGGCTGGGGGCAGGGCTGAGGGAGGCCTCAGGACACTGCTGAGTGTACTGGGTTCAAAGATGTCCCCGCAAGAGATATGTCCAAGCTCCAATGTCTGGAACCTGTTCAGATCAGATCAGATCAGTTGCTCATTCGTGTCCGACTCTTTGCGAACCCATGAATCGCAGAACACCAGGCCTCCCTGTCCATCACCAACCCCTGGAGTTCACTCAGACTCATGTCCACCGAGTCAGTGATGCCATCCAGCCATCTCATCCTCTGGCGTCCCCTTCTCCTCCCACCCCCAATCCCTCCCAGCATCAGAGTCTTTTCCAATGAGTCAACTCTTCGCGTGAGGTGGCCAAAGTACTGGGAATCTGTTAATGTGACCTTATTTGGAAAAAAGGGGATGTGATGTAATTATATGGGCTTCCCTCATGGTTCAGATGGTAAGGAATCTGTCTGCAGTACAGGAGATGCCGGTTCGATCCCTGGGTCAGGAAGATCCCTTGGAGTAGGAAATGGCAACCCACTCCAGTATTCCTGCCTGGAGAATTCCGTGGACAGAGGAGCCTGGCGGGCTGTGTCCCATAGGGTCGAGAAGAGGCAGACTTGACTGAAGCAACTTAGTACACATGACGTAATTAAGTTAGTTATTTACATGAGATTATTTTGGATTATTCAGATGAGCCCTAAACCCAATGACAAGTGTCCTTATAGGAGATACGCAGAGTTGAGGGCCTTGTGAGCCCAGGCAGAGACCGGAGTGAGGCAGCCACAGGCCATAGTCCGCCTGGAAGCACCAGAGGCTGGACAAGCCACTGAAGCACCCTCCCGAGCCTTCGGAGGGGGCACTGCTGCCGCTGCGATTTCAGGCTGGTCGCTCTCCAGATCTGTGAGTAATACATGACTGTTGTTTCCAGCCACCCAGTTTGTGGAGATTTGTTACAGAAGCCCTAGGAAACCATCAGTGCGGGGTGAAAACGGGCAGTTCCAGAGGTTCACCCACTGCACAGGGAAAGGAGACTCACACATCGGCAGGTGGAAGGCGGTGGGTTCAGGCTGGGGGCGAGGAAGGGAGGCCTGCAGAAGGGGACGGATGGAAAAGACTGTGGGTGGGAAGCGGGCAGAAGCTTGGTGCTCTCAGAGTGGACGGGAGAGGAGGGAACTCAGGAAAAAGGCACTTTCAGGAGATGGAAGGGCCTGAAAAGAGATGCGAGCGGGCTGGCCAAGAGGGCAGAAGGGGAAACCCCCCTGGAGCTGAGCGTCTCTAGAGGAGGAGGCTGACGTGCCCAAAGGAGAGGCATGGCCAGAGGAGGCATGGGCCACGCCAAGTGGGCCAAAGACGAGCCCTGCACAGACATCACCACGGGGTGAGTCGTTACTGAGGCCTCCTGTGGGCCGGACGTCAGTAAACACCACGCACAGCTTTCCTTGAGTAACTCTCACAACAGCTCTACAAGAGGCTTTTCCCATTTTACAGACAAGGAAGTTAAAGGTCAGGGTTAAGTAAGCACCCAAGATAGTTGCCCAGCTTATGTCAGACCCTGACTGGAAGCCATGTATCTGCCCGTAAAGCTGACCTCCTTGGGAGCACTCTGCCCTGCCCTGGGGTGGCTTCTGGGGGCAGCCTGTGGCCAGCATGTGGAGGATGGGGATGCAGAGGGAGCCCTAAGCTGGGAGCCTGCCTCCCTGCCCTCCTGGGCCTCCCTGCCTCTCATCCCTGCCTCAGGGACCTCTGTGCCTCCCCCTAGGTTCCCAGTCCATCCTGTCCCTTCCACGCCTGGGACCCCGCTGGGCTCCACAACAACAACAGGCTCTTTCCCACTTCCGGTCTTGCCCAGACAGTCTGCTCCAAAAGCTGCTCTTTGTCCCCCCGCCTTTTTTTTTCCAAAAAATGTGTTTTTAATCAATTTTATAATAAAACCCAAACTGAATTCTTGCAAACAACAGAAACAAGAAATAATAAAAGAAAAAAAATTCTCAGCTCCAAGAAGTGCTGACTCCAGCACCATTCTCCCCAGCCCAAGCTACACTCTGGTTCCCTCCCCTCTCACCCCCAAAACCCAACCTCCTCCAACCCCAGCCTCCAACCTATCCATAGTTGGAAAAACCCAAAGGAACTTTTTGGCCAACCCAATACTTTGTTTAAATGGCACTCTATGGACACTCTGGCCTTTTTTTCTTTTTGTAACAATGAATTCTGCAATAAACTTCCTCCTCCACATCTTTTAAGTTCTGGTTGTTTTTCCCCTGGGTTTGAGATAAATTCTGCCAAAGCAGAGTCACTGGGTCAAAGGGGATATGCATGTGAATTGTTAGTTTGATTCTTTGCCACCTCCATGTACTGAAGCACACCAGGCTCCTCTGTCCTTCTCTATCTCCCAGAGGTTGCACAAATTCATGTCTGTTAAGTTGGTGATGCTATCTAACCATCTCATCTTCTGCTACCCATTTCTCCTTTTGCTATCAATCTTCCCCGGCATCAGGGTCTTTTCCAATGAGTTTTTTCTTTGCGTTTGGTGGCCAAATTGTGAATAGGTCTTGGCCATTTTGCTCTCTCAGATGGTCAGAGCATTTCCGAAGAGCTCCAGAAGGGTATGAAAATGTGAGTTCCCCACACCCTGGCCAACTCTAGATGCTATCGATAATCTAAACCTTCGCCAGTATCATGGGCGAAAAATGACATCTCACTGTTTTGAAATTGTATTTCCTGGATACAACTAAGGTAGATGAGCTTTTCGTATGACAGCTGGCCTTTTTTATTTCCTCTTCAGTGAGTTTTGCCAGTTTTCAACTGTGGTGTCTTTGTTTTTAAAGATCAACTTGTAGGAACTTTTTTGAACATTATTGACATGAATTCTTTGTTGTATTTGTTGCAAATATTATAGTCCAGTGTAACAATTGTCTTTTACCATACAAGTTTGTATATACTTGAATTATTTTTAACTCTATTACAAGATATAATGATGATATAATGAACTCTCAGTGTAGCTACTTTTAAGCTCCAGTAGTGATTAAGATAAAGGTAATAGATTTTCCCCCAGTATGAAGTTTTCCTGTTGACATTGCTTGTGGTGGTTTTTGCATTGCAGAGATTTTTTTTGCTTCTGTGGAGTCAAATTCCTGTCTTTCCTTTTGTGGCTTCTAAGCTTTATATAATATATACTTAGAAAAGTCTTCTACTCCACAATTATTAATAAAACAGCTTCTTCTAGTCCTTCTAAAACATGATTTATTATTTTGTAAAAGGTGGCATAGTATTTTTTTTCACATGGAGAACCATAATTTATTTAATCAATCCTCAACTACTGAACATTATTTCTGTTTTCCCCCTCTTCTTTTTTCCTGGCTGCACCTCTCCTGGGTCGGTGGGGTGGGAATCTTTCCCAAACCGGAATTAAACCTGCGCCCCCTGTGGTGGAAGTGTGGAGTTTTAACCACTGGACAGCCAGGGAAGTCCTCGCC
Source organism: Bos javanicus (assembly GCF_032452875.1). Classification (NCBI taxonomy): domain Eukaryota; kingdom Metazoa; phylum Chordata; class Mammalia; order Artiodactyla; family Bovidae; genus Bos; species Bos javanicus. The sequence goes on along the minus strand of NC_083888.1, from coordinate 20,808,065 downwards.
TATTTTATATTTTTACTTATTTTTGCCTGCCTCAGGTCTTAAGTTGCTGTGCACAGGCTCTCAAGTTGTGGCACGAAAGCTTAGTTGCCCCAAGGCATGTGGGATCTAGTTCCCAGACCAGGGATGGAACTGTAGTTGTCCCCTGCATTGGAAGGTGGATTCTTAATCACTAGACCACTAGGGAAGTGAGTGAGTGAGTGGTCGCTCAGTCGTGTCTGACTCTTTGCAACCCCGTGGACTGTGGCCCACCAGACTCCTCCGTCCGTGGGATTCTCCAGGTAAGAATACTGGAGTGGGTTGCCATTCCCTTCTCCAGGGGATCTTCCCAACCCAGGGATTGAACCCAGGTCTCCCTCATTGCAGTCAGACGCTTTAACCTCTGAGCCACCAGGGAAGACCACTGCGGAAGTCCCACCCCTATTTTAAATCATGTTGTATTGAGCCACCAGCCCTGACTTTCCTCACCTCACCTGGATTATTTCAAAGCAAACCCCAAACATCAAATCATTTCATTCATAAACATAAAAGTTGAAACATTTCTATATCATAAAATCTATTAATCCTCTGCTCTTCCTGTCTTATACTTCTAATTTTCTTTATATTTTGAATAGCCAGCTTATTCATGTGGTTCAACATTGAAAAGGACCCAAGGACATATTGAAACCTTTGTTCCCACCCTGTCCTTTAGGGGCTCAGGGCCCACCTGCAAGACAATCTAAAGAGCCATCGTATACATTATGTGAAAATGAATCATGTGCTGTTCCCCTTTTAGGATACAACTGATAAACTACTTGAACAATAGTCTGCACCCAGCTTTCATTAGTTAACAACACGTCTTTTTGTTTTCTTTTTAAAGATGGCATGCCATATTTAATTGGTAGCATTGTTACTTTCATCAGAGAAGGCAATGGCACCCCACTCCAGTACTTTTGCCTGGAGAATCCCATGGACGGAGGAGCCTGGTAGGCTGCAGTCCATGGGGTCGAGAAGAGTCGGACACGACTGAGCGACTTCACTTTCACTTTTCACTTTCATGCATTGGAGAAGGAAATGGCAACCCACTCCAGTGTTCTTGCCTGGAGAATCCCAGGGACGGGGAAGCCTGGTGGGCTGCCGTCTCTGGGGTCCCACAGAGTCGGACACGACTGAAGTGACTTAGCAGCAGCAGCAGCACTGTTACTTTCATAAGGGAGAGACATAATGTTACATAAAATAACTGTGTGTCTTACAATCTAGACTATCTTAGAATCAATTGAATAGCATATATTTCTTCCCTCCTTCCCTTTTATTTTTCTTCATATATATATATACACACACTCAAGCAGTAGCCACAGGACTGGAAAAGGTCAGTTTTCATTCCAATCCCAAAGAAAGGCAATACCAAAGAATGCTCAAACTACTGCACAATTGCACTCATCTCACATGCTAGTAAAGTAATGCTCAAAATTCTCCAAGCCAGGCTTCAGCAATATGCGAACCGTGAACTTCCTGATGTTCAAGCTGTTTTTAGAAAAGGAAGAGAAACCAGAGATCAAATTGCCAACATCCGCTGGATCATTGAAAAAGCAAGAGAGTTCCAGAAAAACATCTATTTCTGCTTTATTGACTATGCCAAAGCCTTTGACTGTGTGGATCACAATAAACTGTGGAAAATTCTGAAAGAGATGGGAATACCAGACCACCTGACCTGCCTCTTGAGAAACCTATATGCAGGTCAGGAAGCAACAGTTAGAACTGGACATGGAACAACAGACTGGTTCCAAATAGGAAAAGGAGTACGTCAAGGCTGTATATTGTCACCCTGTTTATTTAACTTATATGAAGAGTACATCATGAGAAATGCTGGACTGGAAGAAACACAAGCTGGAATCAAGATTGCCGGGAGAAATACCAATAACCTCAGATATGCAAATGACACCACCCTTATGGCAGAAAGTGAAGAGGAATTCAAAAGCCTCTTGATGAAAGTGAAAGTGGAGAGTGAAAAAGTTGGCTTAAAGCTCAACATTCAGAAAACGAAGTTCATGGCATCCGGTCCCACCACTTCATGGGAAATAGATGGGGAAACAGTGGAAACAGTGTCAGACTTTATTTTTCTGGGCTCCAAAATCACTACAGATGGTGACTGCAGCCATGAAATTAAAAGACGCTTACTCCCTGGAAGGAAAGTTATGACCAACCTGGACAGCATATTCAAAAGCAGAGACATTACTTTGCCAACAAAGGTTTGTCTAGTCAAGGCTATGGTTTTTCCTGTGGTCACGTATGGATGTGAGAGTTGGACTGTGAAGGAGGCTGAGCACCGAAGAATTGATGCTTTTGAACTGTGGTATTGGAGAAGACTCTTGAGAGTCCCTTGGACTGCAAGGAGATCCAACCAGTCCATTCTGAAGGAGATCAGCCCTGGGATTTCTTTGGAAGGAATGATGCTAAAGCTGAAACTCCAGTACTTTGGCCACCTCATGCGAAGAGTTGACTCATTGGAAAAGACTCTGATGTTGGGAGGGATTGGGGGCAGGAGGAGAAGGGGACGAGAGAGGATGAGATGGCTGGATGGCATCACTGACTCAATAGACATGAGTTTGGTGAACTCGGGGAGTTGGTGATGGACAGGGAGGCCTGGCGTGCTGCGATTCATAGGGTCGCAAAGAGTCGGACATGACTGAGCGACTGATCTGATCTAATCTGATATATATGTATATGTATATTTTATTGAGTTGCTTCCCTGATGGCTCAGACAGTACAAGCTGCCTGCCTTGCAGGAGACCCAGGTTCAATCCCTGGGTCAGGAAGATCCCCTGGAGAAAGGAATGGCAAAACTCTAATATTCTTGCCTAGAGAATTCCATGGACAGAGGAGCCTAGCAGGCTACAGTTAATGGGGTCACAAAGAGTCAGACGTGACTGAGCAATTAATACTCACACACTCACAGTTGACTTACAACGTTTCAGGTGCACAGCAAGGTAATTCAGTTATACATACACACATATACTATTTGTGAGATTATTTTCCATTATAGGTGATTACAGGATGTTGACTACAGTTCCCTGTGCTATACAGTAAACCTCTGTTGCTCTTAACAACATGCCTTGAATTTGGTTCTGTAGATAGCATCCTAGTTCTTTCTTATATGTAGGTATTACTTTCTGTTACATATAGCTACATATTACATTTCGTTACATATAGCTATATAGTACATTTCAATGCAAGGACTTACAAGAAGAATTCAATTAGCCCATCTCTACTGGTGGAGTTGAGGTCCTTCCCAGCTACAGTCACTGCTGCAGTGAAAAGCCTTATACAGTCCCCATGTTGCTTGTGTGTGAGCATATCTGTAGGATTCGTTTCCAGGAGTGGAAGTGCTGAGTCAAAGGGGACCTGTGTTTAGATGTTGAATAAATATTACCAAATTGCCTCTATCGAGTTGAGTCAGTTTATACATCAGCCAGCAGTGCCGAGGTGTGGCTGTGTCTGTGTGTGGGTGCTTGTTCTCTTCCCACCCTTGCCAATATATGGTGTTTCCAAGCTTTATGCTTGCTGTTCTGATAAGTGTAGAATAGTATCTTTGGAAGTAATCTTTACTTTTTATTTAGTTATTTATTTTTTTAACCATGCCACAAGATATGTGGGATCGTAGTTCCCTAACCAGGGATCGAACCCTTGCTCCCTGCAGTGGAAGCCCTGGAGGCCTAACCACTGGACCACCACTGAATTCCCCTGGAGATACTCTTTTTAATGAGTTATTGAGCATCTCTTTACATCTTTAAGGGCCCATTGAAATTTTCCCCTTTCCATTACCATTAACTGTTTCTTTATATTCTTTGCCTATTTTCCTCCATTTGAATCATTGATGGTTCATTTAAAAAGGATTTGTGGGAGACTTCTCTGGTGTTCCAGTGGCTAAGACTCCTTGTTCCAAATGCAGGGGGCTGGGGCTCCATCCCTGGTCAGGGAATTAGATCTTGTATGCAACAACTAAGAGATCCCAGGTGTCACATAAGATCCAGCACAGCCAGATAAATTCATTAAATAATTTTTTTTAACCACTAAAAAAATTATTTGTGGGGGCTCTTCACATATTAGAGAAATCTACCCTTTGCCTATGTTATGAGTTGCAGTTTTCCCCTCAGGTTTCAAGTTTTCCTTGGACTTTGCTTGTGGTGGTTTTTTGCAGAAAAAAAATTTTTTTGGTAGTCAAATTTATCAATCTTTTCTTTTGAGGCTTCAGGTTTTGTATAATATTATAAAGGACTTCCCTACTCCAGGATTAAAAAAAAAATTCTCCCATGGTTTCATTCAGTAGTTATAAAATATGATTTGTTTTTCATGATGGGATAATAGTTCATCATATGGGAAGACCATAATTTACTCAACCGATCACCAATAGCTGAATATTTGGGCTATTTCTGATTTTTTCTGAACTATAAATAAAGCTGCAGTAAAATACTTTTCCATAAATATTCTATTACACTAGGCTAAATTCCTGAAAGTGACCTTCATTTCCATCCCCAAACTGCCCTCCAGAAAGTCAGGCTGCCCTTCTGCCATAGTGGCTTCTGTACTGCTCTCAAAATGCTCACAGAGCCTTCGGTCAGAGAGGCAAGGACCCAGGATGGAAGATGCTCTCCATATGGCCTCATTGAGTCTTTCTTTGGCTTGTCAGCCACAGAGAAGATTATGTCAAATATGCTAGAGGAGGAGCTCAGGCATCATTAGACTGGAAGGAGAGGAGGAAACCCCAGAGTAGCGGCAAGAAGGACTTCCCTTGTGATCCAGGCGCTAAGACTCCACGCTTCCAATGTAGTGGGCCCACGGTTCAATCCCTGGTCAGGTAACTAGATCCCACATGCTGCAACTATAAAGATCTGATCTCTTTGACTTCCCTGGTGGCTCAGTGGTAAAGATTCTGCCCGCCAGTGCAGGAGACATGGGTTCAATCCCTGATCCCAGAGGATCCCACAAGCCTTGGAGCAACTAAGTCCGTGTAACCACAATTACTGAGCCTGTGCTCTAGAGCCTGGGAGCCACAGCTACTGAGCCCATCCATTGCAACTACTGAAGCATGCACGCCTAGAGCTTTTGCTCTGCAATGAAGAGAAGCCACAGCAATGAGAAGCCCGAGCACCACAACTATAGAGTAGCCCCCGCTTGCTGCAACAGGAGAAAAGCCCATGCAGCAACAAAGACCCAGCACAACCAAAACTAAAGATAAATAAATAAAATTAAATATATAAAAAATATATTTATATATAAATATGTATATAATTATATACACACACACACACACACACACACAAGATCTGATCCCACATGCTGCAACTAAGATGTGGTACAGCCAAAAAAAAAAAAAAAAGCTGCTAGAGTCTTACTCAGAGCAGACTTATTATTTTACATACAATTCTATTCTCCAATAAACCTGTGATTCTGTTTTAAGACCACAGAAACAAATTAGAAAGGGGAAGCGAGGCTGCTACTTACAGCATCCTAGCCCACTGTGCCGTTTCTAAAGGAAGAGCAAGTGCAAGTGAGTCAAAAAGCAACCACTTTGGGCCATGCGGTGCAGGGCTAAACTCCCACAGATTCAGGTAATGGATGAGGAAGTCGATTAGATTGGGCGGTCTCTAAATTTGCTTGTAAATCTGAGATTCTGGAAGGTGTCTTGAACCTTGTGGTTGCCCCCTCCGCAAAAACGCCCTGGTCCTAATTCCTGTATTTTCTGAATATGCTTTGCTATGTGGCAAAGAGGAATTAAAACCGCAGATGAAATTAAAATGGGGTAATCAGCTAACCTTAAAATAGGGAGAAACCTTGGATTATTGGAGTGGACAAAATGTAATCACAAGGAGCCTCTAGAGTAGATGCAGGAGGGGAAAAAAAGGATTGATGTCAGAGTGATACAACGACAGAAAGACTGGATGGGCCACTGCTGACTTTGAAAATGGTAGGGGGCCACAAGCCAAGGAATGCGGATACCCAGAAGAGGTTCTGTAGAACATCCAGAAGGAAACCCTGTGGACACCCTTGAATATACATAGCCTGATGAGATCCATTTTGGACTTCACTTACAAAACTAAAATAAGAAGCGCGTTGTTTTAAATTTGTGTTAATTTGTTACAACACCCATAAAGAAAAAGTGCAAATAGCATCTGATACTGCCCAGTAAAAAGATGCCCAGGGAAGAGGAGTGCCTTGGCCCTGGACGCTCAGCCTCTAAGGAAGCAGCATACCCTGACTCTGGTCTGGCTTTTTTCTTTTTTGCTAGGTCCTGCAGCTTCTCTTCCTTCCTAATGATGAGCCCCCGGTATCACGAATGTTAAATTGTGTGCTGCAGAGATTCAGTTATCTGGAACGGCCATCTCCATGGGGATGCCCGGTTTGTTTTTTCAATGAGTGGGGCTCCCCCTCCCCTCGCCCCAATTCGAAGGGTGGGCCTCTGTGCCCTTCCCCCAGGGGCAGATGCTGTCCAGATGTGGGCGGGGGCGGGGCCCTGGGGCTGCGGCCACGGCGGGACTGTTTGGGGAGCAGGGGAGGGGCAGTGGTTGTGGAAGCTGGAGACCTGGGGAACCAAAGAGCAATTCCAGGGCCGGCGGGCGGGCCGTCGCTGGAGCAGCTCCCCTCGGGGTGCTTCGAGGAGGCTGCGGGCAGGCAGGGGAGGAGTCCCGGCGGAGCTGCGGGCCGGCAGGGGTTAACCCGGGAGTAGTGGTCGGGTCAGGTTACTTCCCTTTAAAAAGAAGGGGAAAGGAGGAGTCAGGCACTGGTGGGCAGTGTCTGTGGCTGGTCCGGGTCGTCCATCGGGGGAGGAGGCTCGCAGCCGGCCAGGGTCGGGCGCCTGGCAGCCGCAGGCAAGTCGAGCGGGGTGCAGAGGGGACCGGGTGCGCGGAGGGGCCGCGGGGCGCAGCCGGGCTGAGGCAGGGACCCCGATGCAAGCGCGCTCAAGACTCCGACGTCCCTGCCGACGCCCCCTTCCCAGACCGGCACACTGAGGTCCAAGGCGAGCGAAGGAGAGAGACCCCTCTAGGATCGCGCCGCCAGGATGGTCCCGCAGCGGGCCTGTCAACCGGTCGGGGAGCGGGAGGTCCCGCCCTGGAGAGGTGGCTCCCAGGGTGGCGAGCGCGGCTGCTGGCGCCTCTGGGGGTGGACCGACGGAGAGACACCACTGGTGCAGCGGACTCAGCCCTGCTGGGGTCCCGGGCCAGGTGGGGTGGGGACAAAGCGTGGTGGCGAGCGTGGTGACTGGTGGTGACTGTGAGACTCAACCGCTCAGACTCGCAGTGGCTGGGGCGGAGCCAAAGATGCGCGAGGTCCTGGCTAAGGCTTGGGGGTCTGTCTACAGAGCCCCCAGAGCGGGAGCGGGGCCGGGGTCAAGACTCCAGCAGGAGATCCCCTTAGCTAGCCTTGGACGTCTTGCTTCCCTCCAGAGCCCTCCACCCGACTACTATTTTAAAGGGAATTCCTATTTTTAGTGAAAGTTGCTCAGTCGATGTCCGACTCTTTGCGACCTCATGGACTATACAGTCTGTGGAATTCTCCAGGCCAGAATATACTGGAGCAGGTAGACTTTCCCTTGTCCAGGGGGTCTTCCAAACCCTGGGATCGAACCCAGGTCTCCTGCATTGCAGGCAGATTCTTTATCAGCTAACCCACTCCCCTGCTCCTTACAACACCACCACTGGGATGAGGGTTTTCCTGATGTGGGAACAGAGTGCTTGCTCCAGCCCTACCCCGAAGCCGAGATGATCAGTGTTCCTACTGCTATAGGCATTTGCTCTGGTGAGGGGCTTCCAAGTAGAGCCAGTAGGGTCCTAACCCTGCACCTCCCCACCCCTCCAGCAGTGCGGTGAGTGGGGGTGCCCAGGTGGGTCATGCCTTGGGTTTTGTGACTTGAATCCTCCTCCTCCTCCCTTCATCCCAGCTCAGGGCAAAGTGCTAGTTACTGGAATCAGTGGGACAGTCAGGCAGTGTGGCTGGCTGGTCAGAGCGCAGTTCTCAGTCAGACCTGAGGTCTGAAGCTGGCTTAGTCCCTGAGTCTCTCAATGACCTGGACATCTCTGGGCCCTGCTTTGCTGCTGCTGCTGCTGCTGCTAAATCATTTTAGTTGTGTCCGACTCTGTGCGACCCCATAGACGGCAGCCCACCAGGCTCCCCCATCCCTGGGATTCTCTAGGCAAGAATACTGGAGTGGGTTGCCATTTCCTTCTCCAATGCATGAAAGTGAAAAGTCAAAGTGAAGCCACTCAGTCGTTTCAGTCGTGTCCGACTCTGTGCGACCCCATGGCCTGCAGCCTACCAGGCTCCTCCATCCATGGGATTTCCCAGGCAAGAGTACTGGAGTGGGGTGCCATTGCCTTCTCCAGAGCCCTGCTTTATTCACCTGTAAAAGAGGAGTGTGGGCCTTCCCAGGTGGAGCTAGTGATAAAGAATCTGTCTGCCAATGCAGGAGACAGCAAGAGACAAGAGTTTGATCCCTGGGTCAGGAAGATCCCCTGGAGTAGGTAATGGTAACCCACTCCAGTATTCTTGCCTGGAGAATTCCACAAAGGAGCCTGGAGGGCTACAGAACATGGAGTCGCAAAGACTCGGACACTACTGAATGACGCAGCACACACAGGCACACACACATACAAACACACACAGTGTGTCTGAAAGAGGAGTCTTGGAGCAGATGGGCCTTCCAGTTGACTGTGATTGAAGAGTTGGCTGCAGACATGTGAGGTGGGGGAGGGGAACAATGGGGGCGCAGCCAAGAGGAAGTGGGAATGGGCCTCGGATCTGCCAAAGATCCCCTCCCCACACACTGGGGGCAGGGGAGGTGGGGAAAGCAGGGTGACTTGCCCAACTCTGGCAGTAGGCTGGCATCCTCCCCTAGCCCACCTCCCTAAAGAGCCCTAGAGTCTAAGCCTAGACTATGAGTGAAAGGAAGCTTAACCCAGAGAGCTGCTGCCACTTCACAGATGGAGAAACAGGCTCAGCTGTGTGAGGCAGCCCAGCGCCTGCCCCGTGATTCCCCGCCTCCCGAGTCTGCTAGAGAGTGGGGCATCAGCTCCCCACTTCCACCACCCTTAGGCCAAGTTTTCCAGCCCCTTTGCTTCAGGAGTTTTATTGCTAAGCTTTCTTTCTGAAAAGAAAGGTTGGGGTCCCCAAGTGGGAAGGCAGCAGTCTCCCCAGTATTGGAGTTGGGCCTAGTTCCTGGGCCTCTGCCTTTGATGGAAGACCAGGACCCCACGCTGGGGACTCTTTCAGAATCTGGGAAGGACGGTATGGATGGCGCGCCAGCCGCTCACATGGAGCCCCCTGAGAGCCTTCCTTCACACAGGCCACCAGCCATCACCTCCAGCCTGGGCCCAGGCCTAGGTGTCTGTCATCAGAGGCGCGGCCGTGTTTCTCAGCTGCACCTGGAGGCTTACCAGGGTCCCCCACAGCGGCCTGAGTCTGGGAGCACTGCCCTCCCCTTCTGATAAGAAGTTCCACTTCCTAGAGCCCCCGCAGCTCCCGGTCCTGGTCTAGGGCCAGGGAGTTGCTGGCCCCCTTGTAGAGCCCCCAAGCTGACTTCACCAGATTCCCAGTCTCCTTGCAGCAGCCACTCCCGCCATGTCCCTTAGAGTGCCTATAAAATTCAGAAGAAGGGACACACAGTTCCCCTAAAAGATGATCAGATCTTTCTTCCTGCCTGGCCTTCTTTAAATTGCTGTCCTGTGCTGTCACCTCCTGAGGTCTCTTGAAAGATGTATGTCTCCTCCTGAGGTCTTTTAACCCTCTGGGGCACTGCACAGTAGGAAATGTAGGGGCTGTATGAGAGGATGCTTTCGGGAGGCGTGTATAATCCAGCAATAGAATCTGCCACAACTGTCTGTGTGACCTTGGGCAAGTCACTTAACTTTGTGCTGTGGTTTCCTCAAGAGCCAGTGGTGGTGATTATCCTGATGGTGATTGTCTGAGTTCGGTCACACAGAAGGCAATTTTCCAGGCAGGATCTGCAGCCCAGAAAGGCCCTTCCAAGGCTGGTGTCCTTCCACCCACTCCCCACGGTCCCCATCTCTCCTTTGCTCCTGAGTGCCTTGGATTGGCTTCCAGAGGTCAAAACAGGAGCTGACTTCCTATGGGGGCTTTCTGCGGTTCTCACAGGATGGACAAGGTCCAAAGCTCCCAGAGGAAGCACCCTGGGGGGCTGGCCTGGGCCCAGGCTCCTGCAGCTGTGGGTGGAGACCTCAGAAGCCTGGGAGAAAGCCAGGAGCCTCAGGGGCCAGAAAGTGCCGGCGCTGGGGCCCCAGCCTCATTCCTGCTCTTCACTGTCTGCTCCTTCAGAGCAGACAGATGCCTTCGGTTTTTCCATCGCTCCCAGCCTGCCCAGCCCTGCAGCTAAAGGCGGGGGAGGTGCTGAGTAAGCCTGAGCAACAGCTTACCCCCAGGGCCCGGTAGTCTGGGAGGGAGCCTGGGCTGCATAGTTGCCAGACTTCTGGTCCTGGGTTTCCCCACCACAGTCCCTCCCAGGCTCCTGGTGTTTTCATGTTTGAATAGAAAGTAACTTGCACTCCCAAACCTGAGATAAAGCTTTGTCTCCTATATGAGTGGCTATGCCTCAAATATTCTCTAACATGAGCATTGTTAGCCTTTTTTTTTTTAATTTATAAGTTTTGTTCTCTGGACCAAAGCATAATCAGGTTAGAAATATATAAACCCACAGGTAGAAAGGCAGCTTTGGTTGAGACGGGGGCTGGGGACTCAGCTTCTTCCCCATCCAGAGATAAATAGTAAAAGGAATGCACACATCTGCTCATTGGCAGAAAGCTTCCATTCCAAAGACCCTTTGCACATGTCGCCTCCCCAGAATCCTACGGGGTGGAGCAGTGATTCCCAAAGTGAGCGCAGCCGAACAAGATGATTTTGTTGGCTATCTAGATGAAAAATTTTCATTTATTTATTCATTTTTAATAATTCTATTTATCTTTGGCTGTGCTGGGTCTTCGTTGCTGTGTGGACTTTTCTCTAGTTGCAGCAAGTGGGGGCTACTCTCTAGTCGCAGTTTGTGAGCTTCTCATTGCGGTGGCTCCTCTTGTTGTGGAGAACCGGCTCTAGGACACAAGGGCTTCAGGAGCTGCAGAGCCTGGGCCCTAGAGCACAGCTCAGTAGTTGTGGCATGGGGGCTTAGATGCTCTGTGGCATGTGGGAGTCTTCCCAGATCAGGGATCAAACCTGTGTCTCCTGCATTTGGCAAGTGGATTCTTTACCACTGACCCACCGGGAAAGCCCCTTTATTTATTTTTTAATTTTTATTTTATAAGTCATTTTCCTTTTACAAAGCAACCTTATCCGTGGTACTTTGTTACGATGGCCTGAGCTGACTAGTACATCAACTTTATTTTTATTTATTTCTTTTAGTATTTATTTGGCTTTGCCGGGTCCCAGCTGTGGCACACGGGATCTTCAGTCTTTGTTGCGCCATGTGAGGTCTTCAGTTATGGCCTGCGAACTCTTAGTTGCAGCATACGGGCTCTAGTTCCCCGACCAGGAATGCAATCCAGGCCCCCTACACTGGGAGCATGGAGTCTTAGCCACTAGACCAGCAGGAAAGTCCCGAATTGTCTTATTGTTGCATCTGTTCCATGAGCATGTGTTACCTGTCTGCTGTGTACCAGGTGCTTGCCTGGTGTAGAGGATTCTACCCTCATGGCACTGAGTCTTGGGGGTGCTGCGAGGGCTTCCCTGGAGTAGCATCACTGAAGTGAGCTTCCTGGATGAGTGGGTGGCAGGTGAGGGAAAGACACAAGCTTTCCAGGCCCAAAGAGCAGCTTGGGGTGGGAGTGAAGGGTGGAGGAGGGAAGAGATGATGGGCTCGAGAAACCAAAAGAGGCCAGTGGGGCAGAACAACAGGGGGCAAAGGCTTGAGATGAGACCAGAGACTCACTGGAGGCTATATCATACTGGACCTATAGGCCGTTGCAAGGAGTGTGGACCTTGTCGTTCATTCAGCCAACACTGGGCTTCTCCCCTGTGCTAGGCATGGCGCAGTCTACAAGTCATGGCTCCCTTGAGGTGCCTCGGTCTAGTGAGAAGCTTTTGAACAACATAGATGGCCTTTTCTTAAGTTCTGTGACAGAAGTGTGAGCCAGAGGCCAGGGAAACATCAGGGGAAAGGAGCTGCCTCTGCTTGAGAAGGCAGTGACATTTGACCTGGGTTTTGAAGGATGAATAGGAGTTTGACAGGAAAGAGAGGAAAGGCATTCTCAGCAGTGAAAGCAGGTACAGAGATATGAAAAAGTCCAGGGAGTTTGGGAGAAATGCCAACAACTGCAGTCACGCTGGGCACCGGAAAGAGGAGAGGCCAGAAGGTCAAGTCCACAGATTTTCAGGCTTGAGCCAGAGGTGAGCTTTCGTCCTCTAAGCAGTGAGGGGAGGGACACCAGGTGCCAGCAGGAGAGGAAGGTCTCTCTGCCAGGTTGTGTGGGCAGGTTGGGTGACAGGAGAGGAGAGCGAGGTTATTGCTACCCAGTGGGCTGTGGCCGTGGCCATGCGTGGGCTGTGGTGGGGGCTGGGAGAGAGATCTCTTTTTATTATCAAAGAAGGTGGGGGCTGTGGAGCTTGCCCCTCTCTGTGTCCCCAGACTGGGCCGGCACAATGCCCAGAAAAGGGACCTCTCATTCCAGGGCAATAGGCTGCCTGCTGCGCCAACTTTGAAGACCAGAGGCCCTTTCCAAAAGAGTAAGGATTCCAGCCAGCTGGGCCCATGGGCTGTGTCCAAAGCAAACAGGAAAAGGCCATGGTGGGCCAGGCAGGGCCTCTTTCTTTGTTTGGAGTCGGGAACAGGCCAAGCAGGCTTGTGTGTCTCTCTGCTGCAAAGGTGGGAGCAAGCTGCAGGCCCTACAGAGTAAAACTTGTTGTGGGGGGAATACATGGCCCCTGGGTGCCAGCCTTCAAGGGCACAAGAAAGATGGTTTTTCTTGGCAAATTCTAGCCCTGATGGAGTGAGACGGGGAGCACACACTTCTCTCTCTCGATCATCCTCAGGGGCCTCTGTTCCCTTGGTCACAGTGACCAAGCTGGAGCCCTCCCCCGGGGACTTGGTTTCCCCACTCTTGCTCCTTGGTCATTAGCCCAGGCCTAATAGAGGTGGCTGCAGGTCACTGCAATGGAAAGTCCACACTGCCCAGACCAGGGCCCCGGGGGCATGTCTCCAGAGAGAAGGAGGGAAGTGCTGACTGCTCAGAGCACCTCGAGCCCAAACATGGGCACCCGGGATTCCCCTGAAGACTCTATCCTGTACTCAGACCCAGGCCAGATGACAGGTGGCAGTCATTCAGTCTCCCAGGGATGCCTGGATGAATTAACCTATGAATATATTCAATCCACTCACACATTTGTTTACCAAGTCTCCAGGCAAGCTCAGGGATGGCCAGCCCAAGCCAGGGCAGGGAGTGGCAGAGGAGCAAGGTCCTCAAGGAGCTGATGAAGAAGGCAGACTCAAGCCCTGAGATGCATCTGGCCCGAGCAAGAGTCTTGCCTGTATGCCATGGTTGGAGAAGGGCTCAGAGAAGGAGCAGACCATTCTCCCAGGGCAAGGTGGGAGTGGAGGCAGGGGTGGAGATGGGCTACAGAGACTCCAATAAGGAGTGACTCCTGAGTCGAATCACTCATTCATCCATGCACCAGTCCCTGCCTGTGTGCATTCACTTCAGTTCAGTTTAGTTGAGTCGGTGATGCCATCCAGCCGTCTCATCCTCTATAGTCCCCTTCTCCTCCCGCCTAAAATCTTTCCCAGCATCAGGGTCTTTTCCAATGAGTCAGTTCTTTACATCAGGTGGCCAACGTATTGGAGTTTCAGTTTCAGCATCAGTCCTTCCAGTGAACACCCAGGACTGATCTACTTTAGGATGGACTGGTTGGATCTCCTTGCAGTCCAAGGGACTCTCAGGAGTCTTCTCCAACACCACAGTTCAAAAGCAACAATTCTTTGGTGCTCAGCTTTCTTTATAGTCCAACTCTCACATCCATACATGACTACTGGAAAAACCATAGCCTTGACTAGACGGACCTTTGTTGGCAAAGTAATGTCTCTGCTTTTTAATATACTGTCTAGGTTGGTCATAACTTTTCTTTCAAGGAATAAGCGTCTTTTAAGTTCACGGCTGCAGTCACGATCTACAGTGATTTTGGAGGCCCCCCAAAAATAAAGTCTGTCACGGTTTCCACTGTTTCCCCATCTATTTGCCATGAAGTGATGGGACCAGATGCCATGATCTTAGTTTTCTGAATGCTGAGCTTTAAGCCAACTTTTTCACTCTCTTCTTTCACTTTCATTAAGAGGCTCTTAAGTTATTCTTTGCTTTCTGCCATAAGGGTGGTGTCATCTGCATATCTGAGGTTATTGATATTTCTCCTGGCAATCTTGATTCCAGCTTGTGCTTCATCCCACCCAGAGTTTCTCATGATGTACTCTGCATAACAGTTAAATAAGCAGGGTGACAATATGTAGCCTTGACATACTCCTTTCCCGATTTGGAACCAGTCTGTTCCATGTTCAGTTCTAACTGTTGCTTACTGACCTGCACACAAATTTCTCAAGAGTCAGGTCAGGTGGTCTGGTATTCCCATCTCTTTCAGAATTTTCCATAGTTTGTGGTGATCCACCCAGTCAAAGGCTTTGGCATAGTCAATAAAGCAGAAATAGATGTTTTTCTGGAACTCTCTTGCTTTTTCCATGATCCAACAGATGTTGGCAATTTGATCTCTGGTTGCTCTGCCTTTTCTAAAACCAGCTTGAACATCTGGAAGTTCACAGTTCACATACTGTTGAAGCCTGGCTTGGATAATTTTGAGTATTACTTTGCTAGTGTGTGAGATGAGTGCAATTGTGTGGTAGTTTGAACATTCTTTTGCATTGCCTTTCTTTGGGATTGGAATGAAACTGACCTTTTCCAGTCCTGTGGCCACTGCTGAGTTTTCCAAATTTGCTGGCATGTTGAGTGCAGCACTTTCACAGCATCATCTTTCAGGATTTGAAATAGCTCAACTGGAATTCCATCACCTCCACTAGTGATGCTTCCTAAGGCCCACTCTACTTCACATTCCAGGATGTCTGGCTCTAGGTGAGTGATCATACCATCGTGATTATCTTTGTCATGAAGATCTTTTTTATACAGTTCTTCTGTGTATTCTTGCTACCTCTTCTTAATATCTTTTGCTTCTGTTAGGTCCATACCATTTCTGTCCTTTATTGAGCCCATCTTTGCATGAAATGTCCCCTTGGTATCTCTAATTTTCTTGAAGAAATATCTAGTCTTTCCTATTTTATTGTTTTCCTCTATTTCTTTGCACTGATCACTGAGGAAGGCTTTCTTATCTCTCCTTGCTATTCTTTGGAACTCTGAATTCAAATGGGTTTATCTTCCCTTTTCTCCTTTGCTTTTCTCTTTTCTTTTCACAGCTATTTGTAAGGCCTTCTCAGACAGCCATTTTGCTTTTTTGCATTTCTTTTTCTTGTGGATGGTCTTGATCCCTGTCTCCTGTACAATGTCACGAACCTCTGTCCATAGTTCTTTAGGCACTCTATCATATCTAATCCCTTGAATCTATTTCTCACTTCTACTGTATAATCGTAAGGGATTTGATTTAGGTTATACCTGAATGGTCTAGTGGTTTTCCCTACTTTCTTCAGTTTAAGTCTGAATTTGGCAATAAGGAGTTCATGATCTGGGCCACAGTCAGCTCTCAGTCTTGTTTTTGCTGACTGAATAAACCTTCTCCATCTTTGGATGCAAAGAATGTAATCAATCTGACTTTGGTATTGACCATCTGGTGATGTCCATGTGTAGAGTCTTCTCTTGTGTTGTTGGAAGAGGGTGTTTGCTATGACCAGTACGTTCCCTTGGCAAAACTCCGTTAGCCTGTGATCTGCTTTGTTTTGTACTCCAGGGCCAAATTTGCCTGTTACCCCAGGTGTTTCTTGACTTCCCACTTTTGCATTCTCTAGTCCCCTATAATGAAAAGGATATCTTTTGGGGGTGTTAATTCTAGAAGGTCTTGTAGGTCTTCATAGAACCATTCAACTTCAGCTTCTTCAGCATTACTGGTCAGGGCATAGACTTGGATTACCGTGATATTGAATGGTTTACCTTGGAAACAAAGAGAGATCATTCTGTCATTTTTGAGATTGCATCCAAGTATTGCATTTTGGACTTTTTTGTTGACTGTGATGGCTACTCTATTTCTTCTAAGGGATTCTTGCCCACAGTAGTAGATATCATCTGAGTTAAATGGTCATCTAGTAGTAGATGGTCATCTGAGTTAAATTTGCCCATTTCAGTCTATTTTAGTTTGCTGATTCCTAAAATGTCGACATTCACCCTTGCCATCTCGTTTGACCACTTCCAATTTGCTTTGATTCATGGCCCTAACATTCCAGATTCCTATGCAATATTGCTCTTTGCAGCATAGGACTTTGCTTCTATCACCAGTCACATCCACAACTGGGTGTTGTCTTTGCTTTGGCTTTGTCTCTTCATTCTTTCTGGAGTTATTTCTCCACTGATTTCCAGTAGCATATTGGGCACCTACCGACCTGGGGAGTTCATCTTTAAGTGTTCTATCTTTTTGCCTTTTCATACCATTCAGGGGGTTCTTAAGGCATTCACTTAACAAATATTTATTGAAGACATCCCTGGTGGTCCAGTGGTGAAGAATCCACCTGCCAATGCAGGGTACATGGGTTTGGCCCCTGGTCTGGGAAGATCCCACATGCCATGGAGCAACTAAGCCCATGTGCTGTGACTACTTAGCCCACGGTCTAGAGCCCGTGCTCCACAATGAGAGAAGCCAACTAGAGAGCAGCTCCTTCTCCCTGCAGCTAGAGAAAGCCTGCCTGCAGCAATGAAGACCCAGGGCAGCCAAAAATAAATAAATAAAAAATTAAAACTATACATTAAAAAAAAACCCAAATATGTGTTGAGTGACTACTACATGCCCGATACCATCAGTGAGCAGAAGCAGCCATGGACGGCTCTCATGGGGGTCTGTTGGTGGTGGGGGTAGGGGAAGCACTCAGGTCATCACCACACAGATCAAATGGAAAACTATGCCAAATTATAGGGCTTTGAAGAGAGGTTTGTGGTTCTCAGGAGCTTGACCTGGTCAGGGAAGCCAGGACATCTTCTCTGAGAAAGACTTGAAGAATAAATAAGGAGTAACCAGAGCAAGAGTAGGAGGAAGATGATCCAAGCAGAGAGAGTTGCACGTGCAAAGGTCCTGTGGTAGATGGCCTGGATGAAGGCCAGACTGGCTAGAGTTCCACAGCAGAGAGGAGTGTGGTAAGAATGAGGTCAGGCAGTCAGCCAGCTGACAGCACTTGACTTGCCGGTATCAGAAGATTTGGTCTGAATTCCGAGAGCAAAAGGATACTTTTAAGCAATGGTGCAAAATGATTCAACTTATGTAGCAAACTGGTTTTATTGTTGTTGTTGTTGAGTCAACAAGTCGTGTCTGACTCTTGGCAACCCCATGGACTGCAGCACACGAGGCTTCCCTGTCCTTCACTATCTCCCGGAGCTTACTCAAACTCATGTGCATTGAGTCAGGGATGCCATCCAATCATCTTATCCTTTGTCATTCCCTTCTCCTTCTGCTTTCAATCTTTCCTGGCATTAGGGTCTTTTCCAGTGAGTTGGCTCTTTGCATCAGGTGGCCAAAGTACTGGAGCTTCAGCTTCAGCATCAGTCCTTCCAATGAATATTCAGGGTTTGAGGAGCCCAAATGTTAGCAAGGAGTCCATGAGGGTCTAGAAGTGCCCACATAAACAGTGAGAATGGCTTTGACTCAGGACATGGTGAGACTGGGGGGCAGGGTGAGTTGAATGTTGGGGTGAGGATCAGGCAGTGTTGAAGTCTGAGAAACTGGGCTGGTGGATGGGAGGGGTGACAATGAACTTCGTATTCCTGTAAGAACATATTATATTGAGTATGATAAGTAATATCTTCATTTTTCCCAGGGATAGAATGGTTGACTTCTGGGGAAAAAGAACAAAGGACTTTCAGGTTCTACTATAATGCGTGTGCTCAGTCACTCAGTTATGTCCGAGTGACTCCTCGGACTTTGTGACTCCTCAGACTGCAGCCCGCCAGGCTCCTCTGTCCATGGGATTTCCCAGGCAGGAATACTGGAGTGGGTTGCCATTTCCTCCTCCAAGGGGTCTTCCTGACCCAGGGTTTGAACTCATGTCCCTTGCATCTCCTGCATTGGCAGGAGGATTCTTTACCACTGAGCCACCTGGGAAGCCCTCTACTATAGTAGATGGTGTTTAATATGTTTTCTCATTAAATCTGTTCAACAAACCTGAGAAATAAATTCTAACATGTGTGTATGAAGAAAGGGGTCTCAGAAAGGTAAAATTACCTGCCCAAGGTCATGGCTGGGAAAAGGTTAAGCCTCCACCAGCCTCCTCTCTTTAAAAAAAAAAAAAAAAAGGCAAAACAACTTCATTTCATTCCACTCAGTGTGCTGATAATTGAGGGGAAAGTTTTTGGCAAGAAGGGAAAGGGAGGGGACCTGGAAGAACTCCTTGCTCTGGAAGAATGCAAGGGAGGCTGGGGCCATGGCTCTGGGGTGCCCTGGGCCCCCGTCCAACCACAGGGGTGACTAACTTGCTCTTGACCCGAGCCGGAAGCCGATTCTCCCTTTCTCTCTACCTCCCACCTCCTGCCCCGGGGAAGTCCTCCTAATCTCCTGGATCTAACCTCCATCCTCTTGTTTCTGTGCTACTGTCTCAGCTCACAGGTGCATCCAAGCCACCTGGCTGCTACCTCTCCCCGCTGGCTGCCTGCCTGCCCTTCAGCCCTTGGTGGGGCTCCCAGGCGGCCTGTAACTGGATACCAGACACTGCTTCGTCCCTTCAGGCACCCCCCCAGCCTCTGAGCCGCACTCCACGCATCCTGTTTCTGGATCTGCTCTTGGAAACCTGGATAGAGCGTGTTTCCACTCAGCCCAGTGACCTTCGCCTGTCTGAGCCCTGGTTAATTTTTGCCCAATCTTTGCAGGCTCTGGGGCCCCTCCCCTTTGGGGATATAAGCCTGGTCTGAGGCTGCCCTGTTCCCTGCCCGTTCCTGAGCCTCCCCGAGCTCCCTCCCCATTCTCACCATGGCCAAAGGATTCTACATTTCCAAGGCCCTGGGCATCCTGGCCATTCTCCTGGGCGTGGCGGCCGTGGCCACCATCATCGCTCTGTCTGTGGTGTACGCCCAGGAGAAGAACAAGAATGCCGAGCGTGGCACTGCGGCCCCCACGAGCCCCACAGGCCCGACAACCACCTCGGCCACCACCTTGGACCAGAGCAAGCCGTGGAACCGATACCGCCTCCCCACGACCCTCTTGCCCGACTCCTATAGGGTGACGCTGAGGCCCTACCTCACTCCCAACAATAACGGCCTGTATATCTTCACGGGCTCAAGCACTGTCCGCTTCACCTGCAAGGAGCCCACGGACGTCATCATCATCCACAGCAAGAAGCTCAACTACACCCAGCACAGTGGGCACTTGGCGGCCCTGAAGGGTGTGGGGGACACCCAGGCCCCCGAAATCGACAGGACCGAGCTGGTGTTGCTCACAGAGTACCTGGTGGTCCACCTCAAGAGCTCCCTGGAAGCAGGCAAGACATACGAGATGGAGACCACCTTTCAGGGGGAGCTGGCCGATGACCTGGCGGGCTTCTACCGCAGCGAGTACATGGACGGCAACGTCAAAAAGTGAGTCAGGTGGGCCTGCCGGGTGGGGGCAGGTCCTAGACGCCGAGGCAGAGCGGGATCCTGGGGGCCAAGGAAGGGCTTGGATTCGGGGCCTTTGAATGTTCCAAAGCCCTTGGCTGGCCCATTGCTCCATCCAAAGTTCCCAAGACAATCCGCCGTTTCCCCGAGCCCCACCCCACTCAATCGGCAGTCAGGGATAAACAATGAAAGCCACCTTGGACAGATAAGAGAATAGGCTCTGAGGAGAGAAATGTGCCAGTGTCTCCCGGCTAATACAGGATGGGGGCAGCCAGGACTTTGACCCTGAGTCCAGAAGGAGCTCTGATCGCCCATGTCAGCTGGCCTGTCGGCCTCGAGGTGGCCTGGGAGAGGAAAGGGGGGGTGGGGGTAAGGGGACAGGGATGAGGCCGGGCAGCATCTGTGAGCCCGCCCCCCTGCACATCCAGCCACAGTCTGCAGCCCCCACCCTGCACACCCCGCGGGCACAGAAACTCTGTGGGCACACCCTCTAACCCCCTGCTCTGGGCAGGGTCCTGGCCACCACACAGATGCAGTCAACAGATGCCCGGAAGTCCTTCCCCTGCTTTGACGAGCCTGCCATGAAGGCCACATTTAACATCACCCTCATCCACCCCAAGGATCTCACAGCCCTGTCCAACATGCCACCCAAAGGTGAGCAGGTCTGGCTGAGGCCTCACAGCCTGGGCCTGGGAAAGCAGACCCTCCCCGCCAGGGCTGGGGCGCAGGGGAAGGGGAGGAGGCACACCTCCACAAGCCTGCATGCTCCCTGCCCAGGTCCCAGTGTCCCGTTTGACGGAGATTCCAACTGGAGCGTCACTGAGTTTGAAACCACGCCGGTAATGTCCACGTACCTCCTGGCCTACATCGTGAGCGAGTTCACGAGTGTGGAGTCAGTGGCTCCCAATGATGTCCAGGTATGAGGCCCAAGCTCACCTCACCTTCCCCAGGGTTGGTCCTGGCCTGGGAGACATTCCTGTTTATCCTCATCCTGGTCCCAGCCCCTAGGCAGTGTGTGAACCCCAGCTCTGAGTCATCTTGGGCAGCTGTCTTTAGTTCTCTGAGCCTCAGTCTCTGCATCTGAAAAGTGGGATCCTCCTCATTAACAGGGGCTTCCCCAGTGGCTCAGCGGTAAAGAATCTGCCTGCACTGCAGGAGCCACAGGAGGCACAGGTTCAGTCCCTAGGTAAGGAAGATCCCCTGGAGAAGGAAATGGCAACCCGCTCCAGTACTCTTGCCTGGAGAATCCCCATGGACAGAGGAGCCTGGCGGGCTACAGTCCATGGGGTTGCAGAGAGTCAGACATGACGGAAGCAAATTAGCATGCACGCACCCCTCATGAAGGGAGTTCCCGATTCCTGGGTGCCAGACAGAGAGTGGCCATGGCTCATTCCCCGCAGGCCCCTCCCTATGACTCCAAGAGAGACACCTCCCAGTCCACACACTCCCGGCTGACCAAGCTTCCCAGTTTAACCTGGTTGGTCACCAGCCTGCCAGACTCTGGGACTGGCCCACCTGCACCGGACCCAGGAAGAACCCCTGACCTCTCCTATCCTCTTTGCAGATCCGGATCTGGGCTCGGCCAAAAGCAACTGCAGACAACCATGGCCTTTACGCCCTGAATGTGACAGGTCCCATCCTGAACTTCTTTGCCAATCATTACAATACAGCCTACCCACTCCCCAAATCTGGTGAGTGAGGGGCCTCGTGTTGGGGGAAAGTGAATGGGTCTCCCTTCTCATTCCCGGAGGCCATCCTGCCAACTGCCTGGCCTCCCCAGACCAGATTGCCCTGCCCGACTTCAACGCCGGTGCCATGGAGAACTGGGGGCTGGTGACCTACCGGGAGAACGCGCTGCTCTATGACCCTCAGTCTTCCTCCAGCAGCAACAAAGAGCGAGTAGTCACTGTGATTGCTCATGAGCTGGCCCACCAGGTATCCTCCCATCATGGGGAGTGCAGACCAAGAACATGGGGGGCTCCGGGAGGAGATGGCACAAGTCATGGCTCTGTCCTCAGAAGCTGAGAAGGGAGGGGGGATTCCACCTGGCCAGGGGGTTTGGGGAGGAGTCAGGATGAAGTCGGTAAAGCCTCCAGCTCAAGCTGGCATGTGGGGAGCACTCGGCGAAGGGTAGCCCTGAACATCGTTAGTGACCGCGAGGTCCGAGTGATTTGCTGGGCTGACCCCTCTCCCCTACAGTGGTTTGGGAACCTGGTGACCCTGGCCTGGTGGAATGACCTGTGGCTGAACGAGGGCTTTGCCTCCTATGTGGAGTACCTGGGAGCTGACTATGCAGAGCCCACCTGGAATCTGGTGAGCCCCCTGCCTGGGGACCACTGGGGTCTGGGATGGGGGATGACCTGGGTCACCCCCTCTGAGGCCAGTCCCCTGATTGGCTGTTGGGGGTTTGCAGAAAGACCTCATGGTGCCGAATGACGTGTACCGTGTGATGGCCGTGGACGCGCTGGTCACCTCTCACCCACTGACCACCCCTGCCAACGAGGTCAACACCCCTGCCCAGATCAGCGAGATGTTCGATACCATCTCCTACAGCAAGGTGCTGCCCAGTCCCCATGCTGGTCCTTAGACAGTCGGGGGGTGGGTGGGGAGGGCAGTGGGAGTTCAGCCCCCCAGGGCTCGGTGAGCACCCACCCAGCCCGATGGGAACACAGGGTCCCTCAGCTGGGTCAACACAGCCTCCTGAGCTCCCTCCCCTCCACAGGGAGCCTCGGTCATCCGGATGCTCTCGAATTTCCTGACTGAGGACCTGTTCAAGAAGGGCCTGGCGGTGAGGATCCTTGGCCAGTCACGGGTGGGGGGTGTCTCCTCTGAGCCCTGGCCTCACGGAGGCTGTGGCCGAGCCTGGGGCCACAGCTCAGCCCTCACCGAGCTCTGTCTTTCTGCAGTCCTACTTGCAGACCTTTGCCTATCAGAACACCACCTACCTGAACCTGTGGGAGCACCTGCAGATGGTCAGTAGCAACCAGCCCTCCTGAAGATGTTCTGTGGGGGTCCTGAGATGCTGAAAGCCCCAGGGCCGGCAGCACCCCCGTGGGAGCGAAGGTGCCCAGCTCCCCTGCTTACCCCACACCCCAGGCAGGACATCTGGAGCCTGGCCTGCTTACTGGCTGCTCCTCTCTAAAGTGGGTGCAGCGATGACTCCTTGAAGGAGGTGTAGCCAGAGCTTGGGTCATGAGCCTGGCAGGTGGCCCCCCACTGGCACCTTGCACTATAGTGAAGTCTATGAGGGGAGCCGGGGAGCACCCTCCTCTGAGTGTTGAGGAAACGGGCTCTCACGTTTCCCAAGACCAAGCCATCATCTCCCTGGAATTTTGGAGCCAGTCATTCACCAGCTCAGCGCTCCTGGCTGCCCTGTGCCCCACCCAGCCCCTCTCAGGCACCACTTTGCACACACTAGCACCCTCAGCACGCTCTCTGACCCTCCCGTCCAGCCCCACCTCACATTCCTGTCCACTTAGACCCCGAGGGGCCCTGTCTGGGGCAGACCCTCTGACCACTCCCACCCTCCCGCCTGGCCCTCCCCGCCTCTCCTGAGGCTGGCGTCTGCACCCTCTCCATCACCCTCCATCATCTCCCACCCCTTCTCTGTGGCCCTGGTCAGCCTGGCTGACCCCTCCATGTGCCCACACGCCATGACCAGCCTGACCTGGGAGGGAAGACACCAGGCCTTGTCACAGCATCACAGGTGGGCTCCTGGGTCCTCCTGGCTGATCTCCAGCCCAACATCCCTCTGTTGTGAGCCTGGTCCCCACCCCCACCGCCCCCAGCCTCAGTCCCTCTCCTCTGCTTCCACTGTCTGCCTTGCCCGACCTCAGCTTCCCATTCCTTTCCTCCTCCACACCGACACCCCTTCAAGCTGCATCTCCCCCTCCCTCTCCCCCAAACCCCCTCTCTCTGCATCCCCCCAGAGATCCTCTCTCTCTCAGCTTGCACCTTCTGATAGCATCTTCTGCCCTCTACCTATGCTCTTCTTAGTTTTTTATTTTCTCCGTTATTAACAAATGTGGTTGTTTTTTTTGTTATTATGAAAGCAATAGGCACATGTGAGAAAAGATTTAAGACAATAACAACCATCCTAAGCCCATCCCCAGACCCCCATCCGCATGTGTTTCCTTCACATCGCCCACAGCCCTCTGCTTCTCTCTGCCTGTGACTTGGGGACACTGGTTTTCCTTTATCTCTGTCTCCTCCTCTTGCCTGTCTTCCCAGATTTGTTCAGGCTGAGCCATGGGGCATCCTGGGTGCCCCGCCCTGACACACACCCACCTCAGGCTTGATCACAGAATGTGGGGTTTGGGGGGAGCATGCAGATTTCCTTAACACAGAATGAACCAGAGGCTGGAAAGCTCTTGGCTCGTCCAGCGCTGGGCAGCTGAGAGGAGGGCGAGGCAGTCTGGGAGCCCAGCCACAACCTCACGGCCCAGTGCTCCTCCACTACCTCCCAGCAAAGTGGCACCCTAAGAAGAGGGCAGGGGTGCAGGGGAGAATGGTGGGGGGGGGAGGGTGGCCATCCACTCATGGCTGCACCATCGCCCTCTGCCCAAGGCTGTGGAAAATCAGTTGTCCATCAGGCTGCCAGACACCGTGAGTGCCATCATGGACCGCTGGACCCTACAGATGGGCTTCCCTGTCATCACCGTGGATACTAACACAGGGACCATCTCCCAGAAGCACTTCCTCCTTGATCCCAACTCCACCGTCACCCGCCCCTCACAGTTCAAGTGAGCAGATGGGGTCACAGAGACAGGCGTCCCAGGGAGGTTCTTAGGGGTGGTTGCCATGAGGTCCTCTGACCATAGCAGGGCCTGGCCCACTGTGGCCCCTGCCAGAGTGGTGGGTGTCAGTCCAGCTCCTGGGCCAGGAGGAGGGAGGCGTTTAGTGCCAGAGTCAGGCAGAAACTGGGAGCCTGGGCAGGACTGTTTTTCACTGGCAGTGGCCAAGAGCTGCCATTTCTCAGCCCTGGCCTCTGGGATTTCTTGTTGCAGCTATCTGTGGATTGTTCCCATCTCATCCATCAGAAATGGCCAGCCGCAAGAACACTACTGGCTTCGGGGCGAAGAGAGAAGTAATCCGGCCCTCCCCTAGGGGACAGTAACCCCCAGGCCATCCTGCCAGCTCCTGGCCCTGTTCTGGGGTTTTGGCAGCCCTCATCCTTGGGGGTGTCTGTCATCCTTTCATTCAACAAATGGAGCCACTTCTTTGGTTCTAATTTCTACTCGGTTGCTGCCCAGCTGTGTGACCCCAGTCAAGTTACCATCTGTCATTGTTCTCCATTTCCCCATCTGTAAAATGGGGACAACATCTACCCCCATTGAGTTGTATGACAATTAAGGGAGAGGATTCCCATGAAATGTTCACGACAGTGCCTGGCGCGCAGAATGTGCGGTCCTGCTCAGCCAGGCACCGAGGGAACCAAGGTCAGGGCAGGCCATCCCCTGCCTAAGCCAAGGCTGCAGATGAGGGAAGGGAGACAAGCCATTCGCACTTTCTGGAGCTGTGCTGAGTGCTCTATCAGAGGCGTTTATGGCCTCTGGGGCAGGTGGGCAGAGGTCAGAGAATAAGGAGGCTTTCACTTCATGGAGAGGTGAAGAAAGGCTTCCTGGAGGAGGTGAATTGAGTCAGAGGACTAGCAGGTGTTCACCGGGCTGATGGCAGCAGAGAGACGCCGTCCAGGCAGAGTCAATAGCAAGTGCGAGGCTTGAGGTAGGAGAGAACATGGGGACTGAGCTTGGCTGAGACAGAGGAGCAGTCCCTGCCAGCTGCAGGAGACAATGTCCTCGGGCCAGGAGGAGCCAAAGTGATTGAGTCTGATCTGCAGGTATGGAAGGAGCCCCTCCGGCTGCCTGCTGGGAGGAAGGCTGGAGGTAGACCTGAGAGGAGGGGGCGTGGAGCCCCCAGGAAGAGATAAGCAGCGCTGGGAGGCTAACTGTATGGGAGGCGCTTCCTGGGTGTGATGGAAAGATGGGAGGAGGAGGGTCTGGAGACTGAGCAGCGGCCTGGGAAGCTGAGTCTGAGCTGGAGGGGGTGTTGCTGATGGAGTTGTCCCATTGGGTGTCACTGGCCTGGCCACTGAGGTTCACAGATGGCAATTGGTCTGTCTAAGGTCACCCGCCTGAGTTTGTCCGGGCAGTCCCACCCTTCTTCTCCGCCCCTCACCTTGGTGTGGGCCCAGTGGCCTGAGGGCCAGCTGCTGCCAGGCTGCTCAGGAGGCGGTTCTGCCAAGGCCTGGGGACGGGAGGACCCAGGTCAGGTCAGCCCAGGGCCTTCTGAGCAGCCTCTCCCAGCTCTGGTCTCTCCCCACAGACCAGAATGAACTCTTCAAAGCCGCAGCAGACGACTGGGTCCTGCTGAACATCAACGTGACGGGCTATTACCAGGTGAACTACGACGAGAACAACTGGAAGAAGATTCAGAATCAGCTGATGTCAAGGCGGGAGGTGGGTGCCTGCCGGCCCATGCTGTCCCCTGCCCAAGGCCCAGTCCCAGGATGGCAGCCCAGACTGCAGGGCCTGCCCCATGGCCCGCCCAAGGTCACATGCTCTGTTGCCCCTTCTAGAACATCCCTGTCATCAACCGGGCACAGGTCATCTACGACAGCTTCAACCTGGCCAGGTGAGTGCCCGCCCTTCTCCCTCAGGCCCCTCAGCTCAGCCACCGAGGCCCGGTGACTTGGCAAGTGTGACTCCATAGTGAGAGCCCTGCTCCCTCATGTGGTCCTCATCGTGTGCCAGGAATGGGGTGCGGGCTTCCTGTGCTTCGGGACGCCCCTCCCTTGGCCCCAGACAGTATCACCATTCAGCCCAGAGTTTCCAGAGAAGAATCAGAGTCTCAGAGTTTAAGCATCTTACCTGAGGTCATACAGTAACTCATGACAGCCAGATACAGATCTGTCCAACTCTGGAACTCCAGTGTGCTCCACCACACCCAGATTTTTCAGAGGGCTACCTGTGGGTCAGGCTTCTGAGGTGGTGCTAGTAGTAAAGAACCCACCTGCCATGCAGGAAACTTAAGAGACTTGGGTTCGATACCTGGCTCAGGAATATCCCCGGGAGGAGGGCATCGCCTAGGGAATCCCATGGACAGAGGAGCCTGGCAGGCTACAGTCCATTGGCTCGCACAGAGTTGAACACAACTGAAGCGACTAAGCACGCGTGCGTGCCCCTGTCTCTCTCTTTAGTCACTCAGTCGTGTCCGACTCTTGTAACCCCATGGGCTATAGCCCGCCAGACTCCTCTGTCCATGGGATTCTCCAGGCAAGAATACTGGAGTGGATTGCTGTTTACTTCTCTAGGGGATCTTCCCAACCCAGGGATCGAACCAATGTCTCCTGCACTGCAGGCAGATTCTTTACCCTTTACCAACTGAGCTAGGGGAGTCAGGCTAAAAAACCTGGGAAGGACATGACAGGAGAGAGGCAGGCATAGATAAACAGAGATTTATTGAGCAGCTGCTGTGTGTGTAAGCACCGGCAGATGCTAAGTTCTGTGATGTCACCCATAGACATGGACATTTATGAACAGATGGCCTGAGAAGGTGGAGGGAGGAAATCTCAGAGGGCCAAGCAAATGAGAAAAGAGGTGGGCAGAGCAGAGAGCAAAGGCCTCTTGTCTTTTTGAATCTCAGATCTGTCTCTTAAGGTCTGTGTGGTCTTCGGCAAGGCATGTCACCTCTCTGAGCCTCAGTTTCCTCATCTGTAAGATGGGGATAATGAGCAAGGGAATGTGACTGGCAGTGGGTGCGCGTCTCCTCCCTCTCCCCCTAGTTCCACTCCACCCGAGGTGAAGGCTACAGCTGGTCCATTTGGGCCTCTGGGACCTCAGGCTCTAGGAGGGGGCTGGGACTCCCACAGAGAGCCCGGGTTGTGTGGGGGTGCTTACTTGAGCCCCTCTATCTGTCCCCAGTGCCCACATGGTCCCTGTCACCCTGGCGCTGAACAACACCCTCTTCCTGAAAAATGAGATGGAGTACATGCCCTGGCAGGCCGCCGTGAGCAGCCTGAACTACTTCAAGCTCATGTTCGACCGCACAGAGGTCTATGGCCCCATGCAGGTACGTCTCGAGGGGCATGCCAGCGTCCAGTTCCCCAGTGCCTGAAATGACGCCACGAGGCAGTGAGTAGAAATATTGCCTGGAGTGGTGAAGTGCCGCACCTGGTCCTTGGTGGTGGTGAGAGAGCAGGAGGGATGGAAGGGTGAAGGGAGCAGGGACTGAGAAGGTGAGCAAGTTGGGCATGGCAAGAAACGGAAAGACTTCTAGCAAAGTTTGCTAAATCTGGAAGTTAGCACTATCAGAAGGCAACAGAAAAAGCCACAGTACAGGAAGGGGATGGGATTGGGGGCAAAGACTTCAACCTGTTGCGTGGCCTCCGGCAATCCTCTTCAGCCCAAAAGAATCCTCTGTGAAAAGAGCGGGCCTCTGCTTGCCTAGCAGATGTCAACAGTTTGGAAGCTTGAGGGGAAGGTAGAGGGAGGGGATGGGGGGTTGGGGGTGGGATCAGAGGCAGAGGCGAACTGCTTGCTCTGTATCCATAACTGAATGCAGAGGGATGTTCACTGCAGTGTGGTTTATAAAAGACAAGAAAACCAAAAACACTTAAATGTCCAACAGTTGGGGATTGGTTAAGTAAGCTAGAATATCCATTTGATGGAATATTATGTAGTCATTGGGCTTCCCTGGTGGCTCAGTGATAAAGAATGCTCCTATAATGCGAGAGACGCAGGTTCCATCCCTGGGTCAGGAAGATCCCCCGGGAAAGGGAATGGCAATCCACTCCTGTATTCTTTTTTTTCCATTTATTTATTTATTTATTTTAATTGGAGGATAATTTCTTTACAATATTGTGATGTTTTTTGCCATACATCAATATGAGTCGGCCTTAGGCATACACCAAAGGATTCTCCAGTATTCTTGCTTGGAGAATTCCATGGACAGAGGAGCCTGGCGGGCTACAGTCCGTGGGGTCTCAAAGAATAGGACAAGACTGAGCAACTAACACTTTCTTAACACTTTGGGGTGGTTAGTATTTTCTGCTTATGCTTTACGGAGTTTTCTAAGTTCCCCACAGTAAAGGCAGAATACTTACAATCGGGCGGTGGGGGATGGTGGCCCTAAAACAATATTAGGAAATAGTGACTCTTGGACATGGACCGTCAGAACTGGTGGAGGCTTTGAGGAGAAAGAACCTCAGATCAGTCAGCTGAGACCTGGGTTAGTGCCACCCCTTGGAGTGCTATCTGGCCTTGGGTTACTCCCTTAGCCTCTGGCCTCTTGCTTCTGTAACCATTAACCCTTGCTACGCTTGCTCACTCACGTCAGAGGCTCCGTGGGGCTCCAGGTGGGTCAGTCTTGAGTCTCCTCTTTGATTTTTTTTTTAATATTTATTTACTTACTTACTTACTTGGTTGTGCTAGGTCTTAGTTTTTAGTATATATTTACTTACTTACTCACTTATTTGGCTGTGTTGGGTCTTGGCTGCAGCACACGGGATCTTCGTTGCACCATGGTGGATTTTCCCTTGTGGCACTGGGCTTAATTGCCCCAAGGCATGCAGGATCTTAATTCCCTGGCCAGGGATCCAACCCGAGCCCCCTGCATTGTGAGGCAAATTCTTAATCACTGGATCAGGGAAGCCCCATGAGTCTCCTCTTTGAAGCTGTTCATGTTCTCTTTCCCTAGAATTACCTCAAGAACCAGGTTGAACCCATCTTCCTATATTTTGAAAATCTCACCAAAAACTGGACTGAGATCCCGGAAAACCTGATGGACCAGTGAGTATGACCTGTCTTGGGTCTTGGCCCAGACACCCTGACCTGGGAAGTCTAGAGCAAGTTCCCACAGCAGCCTCCTCCGAACTTCCCAATTCCTGGCTAGACCAGGGCCACCAGTCAGGGAGGAAACCGCCCCCTCCCTGACCCCACCCAGGAGTGGGGGGCCCTGCCCCAAGGCTCCATGTGGCCTGTGAACCCGTCTGGCCTCTTTGTGTGAAGGACCAAACTGAACCTCCCTAGTCCCTTCACTGGCATGGTCATGCAGATTCTAGGTGTTAAAGGTGGGGCTGGGGTCTGTGCCAGCCCTCCCTGGGCTGCACAAGGCAAGAAGCAAAGCACCCAAAGGGTAGGTGGGCTGTGGCCTTAGAGCCCCACACCTGCTGCCCTACCTGGAGTTATATGCCAGCAGGTGGGCTACAGTCCACAGGGTAGCAAAGAATCAGACACAAAGAGTCAGACACGACTGAAGTGACTGAGCGTAAGTACGAGCACAGGGAGAGTCTTTGCTGGAGCCAGGGCCAGGCATGCTGACAGAGTGTCATTACCCCTGGTGCAGATACAGCGAGATTAACGCCATCAGCACTGCCTGCTCCAATGGGTTGCCTAAGTGTGAGGAGCTGGCCAAAACACTTTTCAACCAGTGGATGAATAACCCTAACGTTAACCCGTGAGTGTGTCCCCTGCTTGTTCCCTGATCTTTATCTGTCCCTCAAGCTCACAGCCCTATCCTCATCGGACCCTCGTCCCCCACCCTCTTGCTGCTTCTCCACCTCTGACACCCCCAACTCCATGCCAGGATCGACCCCAACCTGCGGTCCACCATCTACTGCAACGCCATCGCCCAGGGTGGCCAGGAAGAGTGGGACTTTGCTTGGAATCAGTTACAACAAGCAGAGCTGGTTAATGAAGCTGACAAACTCCGCTCAGCGCTGGCCTGCACCAACCACGTCTGGCTCCTGAACAGGTGAGGACCAGAGCTGGATGGGGCTGGATGAGTTCCCCTCCCACCGGAGACCAGGGTCCCAACGTGGGGGATAAAGAACCAGCCAGCCATCCACACTATCCTTCGTGGGATCCTTCCTAGCCCGTGCAGTAGGCCAGTGTGTTTCCCATTTTACAGATGAGGACACAGAGGCTCAGAGAAGCAAAACAACTCACTCGAAGTCCAGAAGCTTTACTAAGTAAAAAAAAAAAGCAACAACCAAGATTTGAGTCTGGATCTGGGTCCACATCCTGTGCTTTTAACTGCTGCATTTCTCCTGGCCTTTACCTCTCTCTCAAGGGTCTTGGCACTGGCTTCCCTGGTGGCTCAGTGGTAAAGAATCCACCTGTGATGCAGGACACCTGGATTCAATCCCTGGATCAGGAAGATCCCCTGGAGGAGGAAATGGCAAACCACTCCAGTATTCTTGCCTGGGAAATCCCATGGACAGAGGAGCCTGGTGGGCTACAGTCCATGGGGTCGCAAAAGAGTCAGACACGACTTAGCGACTAAACAACAACAAGAGTCCTGCTGCAGATGGACTTGAGTCCTGGACATCCAGCTGGGCACCCCCAAACCCTTGGATGAGGGCTCCTGGCTCCCACTGTGTGCCTCATTGCCATCTCCTGGACTTCAGTAAAGAAGAGCCACCCTCAATGTCAAAGACAGGAGTGGCCACTCTACCTGATATAGGAATCACCCCTTCCTTCCTTCATTCATCACTAGATATTTATCAGACACCTGGTCTATGCCAAGTATGACACCTGGCATAGCCAGTGACCCTGCTTAGGGGACTCAGGGTCCCATCTATAAGAGGGAGGTAGGACCAAGGAGGCTTCAGCCCACAGCATTCTGAAGGGATGTTGAGAAGATGCAGGAGAGGAATGCAGGAAAGGACGAAGGATGAGTGTGTGGGGGGTGGGGGCAAGCAGGGTCCTTTTACTCACTGCACAGCATGCTGAAGGGATATTGAGAGGATGCAGGGGAGGATGCAGGATGAGTGTGTGTGGGGGTGGGGGGTGGATAGGCTCCTTTCACTCACCGCACATCATGCTGACCTCACAGGTACCTGAGTTACACCCTGAACCCCGACCTCATCCGGAAGCAGGACGCCACCTCCACCATTACCAGCATTGCCAGCAATGTCATCGGGCAGTCTCTGGCCTGGGACTTCATCCGGAGCAACTGGAAGAAACTCTTTGAGGAGTGAGTCTGCCAAGAGTGTGTTAGGGGAAGCGCCCACCAAGGCTGGGTCCCCTAGGGGTAGGAGTGGGTCCCCTGTGTGCACCAGACCCCGCAGGCTCAGGAGTAGAGAGCAGACACTGCATTGGAGTGGTCCAAAGAGAACCCAGGGGCTTCCCCGGTGGTCCAGGGTTCAGACTCTGTGCTTCCAATGAAGGGGGCTCAGGTTCAATCCCTGGTCAGGGAACTAAGGTTCCACATGCCTCGCAGTGCACCCCCCCCAAAAAAAAATGCCACGAAAAACAGACAAAACAGAAAACCAGATGAATCCAGCTTGAGGTCTGTAGGGGCAGGAATTGAAAGACAAGGCGGTGGGGTACGGCTGTGCCTTTTCCCACTTGGGGGAAGAAAGTCTACCTGGAGGGAGTGTTCTCTGAAGAGATGGGAACAAGGACATGTGGCCAAGCCTGGGTTTAGGTCCCTGGTGGTGTCTCCTTGGGCGTGTCACTGCCTTGCATCTATGAGACGGGGATGGTCACAGCGTGTCGCCTGCCAGTCACTGGACATTGCTTCCCCGCCCTGCTCATGGCTCCTCTCTCTCCTCCCGTCCTGCAGTTATGGTGGTGGTTCCTTTTCCTTCTCCAACCTCATCCAGGGTGTGACCCGAAGATTCTCCACTGAGTTTGAGCTCCAGCAGGTAAGAAGCCTGGGACCCTGGGGCTCATGCCCCAGAGGCCCACCCCCAGTCTCAGGGGGCAGCCGCCACTCAGCTCCCACCGAAAGGCAGGGGGTGTTCATAAGGCAGTGGGGCTCCATGTGGTCAGGCCTTCTTCATGTACAGAGGAAGCTGGGTATCCAGACTTCTTAAATGTCACAGTTCAATCGCAGTTATTCATCTTGGAATTTTTTATTAGCAAAAGGTAAAGAGAGTAATATAATGAACCTCCAGGTACCCATTATTCAGATTGAATAATTATCAACTTTTGCCGACACTTTTTTTTTAGGGGAAGACAGTTTTCAAGCAAATCACTGATATTATATAATTTCACTTATAAACACTTTAGTCATATCTAAAATAAAGAAAAATTTTAAAACATAATCCATCATTAGCAAACCCAAGAAAACGAACAATTCCTTACTATCATCCTATACCCAGGCCATTTTCAAATTCTCTCTCTTTTTTTTTTGGCCATGCCTTGGCAGCTGGCAGGATCTTAGTTCCCCAACCAGGGATTGAACCCATGGCCCCTGCTTTAATTAAGAGCGCAGAGTCTTAACCATTGGACTGTCAGGGAAGTCCCTTTTACACATTTTTGAGTCAATCTCTGTTTTCACTTCTCTTGAATGTATTCCTAGGAGTGGAATTGCTAGGTCATTTGATAACTATGTTTTTTGAGAAAACACCAAAATGTTTTCTAAAGCAACTGCATCAATTTACATTCCCATCAGCAATGTATGAAGGTTCCAATTTCTTTATGTTTTGGGGAAAATTGTTATTTTCCTTTTTTGTTTTAAAAAAAGTTTTACATCCCGTAAAGTGTATCTCATGGTTATGAGTTTCATTTCTCTGATGACTCATGATGTTGAGCATCTTTTCATGTGCTTTTTGGCCATTTGTATATCTTCTTTGGAGAAATATATTCAAATCCTTCATTCAGTTTTTCATTAGTGTATTTGCCTTTTTATTGTGAGTTATAAAAGCTCTTTATATATTCTAGATACCAGGCCCTTATTAGACACATGATTTGCAAGTATTTTCTCCGATTTTGTGAAATTGTCCTTTCGCTCTCTTTACAATGTCTTTGACACACAGGAGCTTTTTTATTTTGATGAAGTCTAACTTACTACTTTTCTTCTGTCGCTTGTGCTTTATGCGTCATATATAAGAAACAATTACCAACCTGAAGTTCCATCTATGCTTCTTACTAAGATTCTTCTCATCTTAGCTCTTACATTTAGGAGTGATCAGTTTGACTTGATTTTTGTGTATGGTGTAAGGCAGAGGTCCAACTTCACTCTTTTGCATGTGGCTATCCAGTTGTCCCAGTCCCATTTATTTAAAGGACTATTCTTTTTTGTAATATTAGTCATTAAAAAAAATTGTCATTGGAGTACAGTTGATTTACAATGTTGTCTTAGTTTCAGGTGTACAGCAGAGTGAATCAGTTATACATTTACATATATTCATTCTTTTTCAGATTCTTTTCTCATACAGGTTATCACAGAATATTGAGTGGTGTTCTCTGTGTTATATAGTACTGGTTATCTAGCTTATATATAGTGGTAAATTCTAAGTTTCTGATTTATCTCTCTCCACCCCCCATGTTTCCCCTTTGGTAACCATAAATTTGTTTTCCATATCTATAAGTCTTTTTCTGTTTTGTAAATAAGTTCCTTTATATCATTTTAAAAATTAGATTCCACGTATAAGTGATAATATATATTTGTCTTTGTTTGTCTGATTTACTTCACTTATTATGATAATCCCTAGGTCCATCCATATTGCTGCAAATGGCATTATTTTGTTATTTTTTATGGCTGAGTAATATTCCATTATATACATGGACCATGTCTTCTTTAACCATTCCTCTGTTGATAAAATGACTGTTCTTTCACCTATTGAATGATCTTGACACCAGAAAATCAATTGACTATAAACGTTAGGGTCTATTTCTGGACTCTCAATTTTATTTCACTAATCTGTTTATATTTAGGTTAACACAGTGGTGTCTTAATTATCATAGATTTGTAGTGAGTTTTGAAATTTGGGTTGTAAGCCCTCCAACTTTGTTCTTTTTCAAAGTCATTTCACTATTCTGAGTCTTTGCATTTCTTTATGAATTTCTTTACGAATCAGCTTGCCAATTTCTGCAAAAAAGGACAGTTGAAATTTAGATAGGGATTGCACTGAATCTGTGGATCAATTTGGGGAGCATTTCCATGGTAGTAATATTAAATCTACCAATTCATTAACACAGATTTATTTAAGTCTTTTTTCCCCTTTTATTTAGGTCTCAATTTTTCTCAACAATATTTTGTAGTTTTCCACATACCAGTCTTGCACTTCTTTTGTCAAATTTATTCCTAAGTATTTTATTCTTTTTGATGCTATGGTTAATGGAACTGTTTTCTTAATTTCATTTTCAGATTTTTCACAGCTAGTGTATAGAAATACAATTAATTTTTGTATATTGATCTTGTATCCTGCAAACTTGTTGAACTCAAGTTTTAATAGTTTTAAAAAAAAAATAGTTTTTTTCCCTTTCAATTCCTTGGGGTTTTCTGCGTATAAAATTGGGTCATCTGTAAATAGAGATAGTTTACTTCTTCCTTTCTGGATGCTTTTAATTTCATTTTTCTTGCCTAATTGCCATTGCTACAACCTCCAGTACTAATACATATTTTAATCTTTTAAAAAAAAAAACAACACTTATTTGCTCAAGCAGTCAGGTCATGTGTGCTATAGAAATGGCCACATTTTGAATTTTTTTGGCTGCTTGCTCCCTTTTGGTGCCTGTTTAATTTGTCCTTCTCTCCTCCCTTGATTGGATTAAGATTGTATTTCAATTAAAAAGAAAGGATCAGCTCAATGAAGAACCTCACAATGAAGTCCACATACACATAGGAGCCTGGTTGGCCCTTGGGGCTGTCATTTTTGGCCTCTGCCAGTGAGAGGGAAGGACTCCCTACGCCCGGGGGCTCTAACATGGCCGGGAGGGGTAGAGGACCTGGTAGCCCTCTCGGGGATGTTAGAGACTCAGCCTGAGGCTCAAAAGCATCCTTTTCCTGGCAGCTGGAGGAGTTCAAGGAGAACAACATGGACGTCGGCTTCGGCTCAGGAACACGGGCTCTGGAGCAAGCCCTGGAGAAGACTAAAGCCAACATCAACTGGGTGAAGGAGAACAAGGAGGTGGTGCTAAACTGGTTCAAAGAGCACAGCTAAACAGTCTCTGGTCCTTACATTCACCTGGTCCCTATGTGAGACGCCCACGTGCCTCTGTCCCAGGGACCCATGGCAGGGCCCTTGTTTCTGAAGCCTGAGGCACCAGCGTCCTCCCCTTGGGGACAGAGTCTCTGGCCCATGTTCACTCCACTCTTCCCAGGGGACCACTCCAGTTTCTGATGCCCAGATTGTCCAAGTGCCTCCCAGCTCCTGCCCCTCATGCCAATGGCACCCCAGGCTTGGCATGGCTCCTGTCACCCAAGGCTCTGGGTCTGATCTCAGGGAGTCCAGCTCCAGGGTCAGATGAGAAGCCCTCAGTGGATGATGGATGGCCTTGGGGGGCTGCCCTGTGCCGTCTCCTATCCTCCCCTAAAGACCCTGGAACTGAAAAGTCTACAGAGCACCAGATCTGTATATTTTTTTCTAAGATAAAATATAAATAAAAGATTTCTAGATGAGCTTCCAGACTCATTACTGAACTTGAGCAGAATGGGTCTGCACACAGGCCAAGGGCATGTCCGGCCACCTTGCCAGGATCCCAGGGTGACATATCAGTTTTTTAAAATTAATTTTTACAATTTTGGCTGCACTGGGTCTTTGTTGTGGCACACGGGCTTTCTCTAGTGGTAGCATGCAGGCTCTCTAGTTGCTCTGTATGTAGGATCTTAGTTCCCCAAGCAGAGATCAACCCTGTGTTCCCTGCATTGGAAAGTGGATTTTTAACCACTGGACTATCAGGGAAATCCTTCAATTTTTAAACTGGTTGTTTTCAAGAGTAGCCTACAGAATAAGACAGGTGCCCACCAGATCACCTAGGGCAGCCAATGATCAGGGCCAACTCCGAGGAGAAGGTCTGGGATCAAGAGGGCTCCTCGGACCACACTGGCCTTGGTGGAAATGTCTTGCCAAAGGAGGTCCAGCTGAGTGCCCAAGGCTGCTGGGGGCGGGGGGGGGGGGGGCCGGGGGAGGCATAGAGGGTAGGAACATACAGCCCAGGCACCTCAGGGGTCACCTTCAGTTGCCATCACCTGTGAGCTGCTCCAGGCAGTGTTTCTCCACCCCTAGGCTTTGGTTTCCTCATCTGCGTATAAAGACATTTTATATCATAGGGTTGGCTTCCCAGGTGGCGCAGTGGTAAAGAATCCGCCTGTCAATGCAGGAGATACGGATTCAATCTCTGGGTCGGGCAGATGCCCTGGAGAAGGAAATGGCAACCCACTCCAGTATTCTTGCCTGGAGAATTTCATGGATAGAGGATCCTGGTGGGCTACAGTCCATGGGGTCACAAAGAATCAGAATGATTGAGAGACTGAGCGTGCATTCATGCATGTCATACGGTTGGTGTGTGGATCTAAGGAAAGTCACGTACTTAGGGCACAGTCTGACACTTAAGGAGAGCTGTCTCCTGCTCAAGGCCCCGTTGGTCCTTTTCCCTCCTAGCCTCTTATGAGAAGCTCGCGCCAGCAGGCCCGGGTCCACGAAGGCTCCCCTGAGCTCCGTTGCCTTCCGCATATCAAAGGGTGGGGTGGGGCCAGGGGGCGGGGCCAGCCTTGGTTGTGGGTCCCTCCACCAACCAGGAGGCTCCCCTCAGCCCAGCCCCTCTGGACCAGCCCTTCCTGTCGCCAGGGCTCAGTGGCTGCGGCTGGCACTTGACCTTCTGGGGTCCCCGCTGGAGAAGGGACCAGACCTGCCATCTAGGGTCGCTGGGGGAGAGCTGGCCCCCGGGTAGAATAGTCAGCAGGGACTGTAGTCTCCGAGCCTGGCACTCGGCTAAGCGTTTATGCGCATTATCTCATTTGGTTCTCAACAGGGAGATAAGGACCATCTTTATCTCGGTTTTGAGATAAGGAAACTGTGGAGCAGGAATATTAAAGACTCAGGCTCTAATGCGGAGGCTGTTTGCTATGATCAGTGCGTTCTCTTGATAAAACTCTATTAGCCTTTGCCCTGCTTCATTCCGTACTCCAAGGCCTAATTTGCCTGTTACCCCAGGTGTTTCTTGACTTCCTACTTTTGCATTCCAGTCCCCTATAATGAAAAGGACATC
Source organism: Bos javanicus (assembly GCF_032452875.1). Lineage (NCBI taxonomy): Eukaryota > Metazoa > Chordata > Mammalia > Artiodactyla > Bovidae > Bos > Bos javanicus. Next base: position 20,770,381 of record NC_083888.1, on the reverse strand, counting down.
TTTTTTGGGTGTTAGTTCTAAAAGGTCTTGTAGGTCTTCATAGAACCTTTCAACTTCAGCTTCTTCAGCATTACTGGTTGGGGCATAGACTTGGATTACTGTGATATTGAATGGCTTGCCTTGGAAACGAACAGAGATCATTCTGTTGTTTTTGAGATTGCATCCAAGTACTGCATTTCAGACTCTTTTGTTGACCATGATGGCTACTCTAGTTCTTCTAAGAGATTCCTGCCCACAGTAGTAGATATAATGGTCATCTGAGTTAAATTCACCCATTCCAGTCCATTTTAGTTCGCTGATTCCTAGAATGTCGACGTGCACTGTTGCCATCTCCTGTTTGACCACTTCCATTTGCCTTGATTCATGGACCTGACATTCCAGGTTCCTATCCAATACTGCTCATTACAGCATCGGACCTTGCTTCTATCACCAGTCACATCCACAACTGGGTATTGTTTTTGCTTTGGCTCCATCCCTTCATTCTTTCTGGAGTTATTTCTCCACTGATCTCCAGTAGCATATTGGGCACCTACTGACCTGGGGAGTTCCTCTTTCACTATCCTATCATTTTGCCTTTTCATACTGTTCATGGGGTTCTCAAGGCAAGAGTACTGAAGTGGTTTGCCATTTCCTTCTCCAGTGACCACATTCTGTCAGACCGCTCCACCATGACCCGCCCGTCTTGGGTGGCCCCACATGGCATGGCTTAGTTTCATTGAGTTAGACAAGGCTGTGGTCCTTGTGATTAGATTGACGAGTTTTCTGTGATTATGGTTTCAGTGTGTCTGCCCTCTGATACCCTCTTGCAACACCTACCATCTTGCTTGGGTTTCTTACCTTGGACATGGGGTATCTCTTCACAGCTGCTCCAGCAAAACACAGCTGCTGCTCCTTAACTTGGACGAGGGGTATCTAATGTGGAAGCGATCCTCCATTTGGGGATGTGGTAGTTACCTGCTCGTCACCTGACCGCTCACAGCACTGGCGTTCACAACACCTGTGTGGCTGGAGGAACTATGTCCGGAGGGACAGGCAGAGCCAGAGACCTGTTTGCAGGTGGTAGGCAGAACAGGAGGTGACTAGAAGTCCAGTTGCTGTCTCAGTCCAGAGCTTTGTCTACAGGTGGATCCACCTCTCCTAGCCAGCGGGTGATGGCAAGTCCTTAAGATGAGCCAGAAGCAGCAGGGGGTGGTGCCCTCTCTCAACTCCCCACCCTCCAGGAGACTCCTCAGGAGGCATGTCCTCTGCACTGCAGGGTCACTGAAAGGCCTAGGAGAGGTACTCAGCAAATGTTCTGTCTCCTGTGGATGGTGCCTGGGTCCCCAGGAAGGTATGGGTAGGCCAGTCATCCCAGAGAGGGGACCAGCCTCCCCTGCAAGGCACTTCGTAGAGGTGCAGCCAAGAGCAGCCCTGCCTGGGATGGAGCCATAAATGGAGGCAAGGGGCTGATGATCCTAAGAGGCAGGGCTGAGCCTGCACTCCCAAAGGGTAAGGACAGGGGTGGAGGGTTGACCTAACCCCCCTGGACCCTGCTTCCCCAACTCCAGCAGCAACTAGGAAGTGTTCCAGGCAATTCCAGCTGGGGTGACAGCAGCCTTTTGCCTCTGTATCTCCCACAGGAACATCTCTTGAAGGGAGTTGGGAGAACAGGGTTACCAACTTCTAGAAGACACTCAGCTCTGGCTGCTGCTGGTGGGAGCGCCACTCCAGCCCCTGACAATGTCATTAGTGACTGGGCCAGGAAGTACTTCTCTCTGTCCCTATAAAGACTATGCCCAGATAGGTGGGAGCCAAAGGAAGGAGACGGGCGGTTATTCAGCTCCACCTTCTGTGCAGGTGCTGTGAGACTGTGTAGCCAAGACCTTGGGTCTTCTCAAGAAGGAAAGAGCACTGGACAGGGAGTCAGGGGCTTGAAGTTCCAACCCAGCTGAAGGGCTGGATAGAGTTCTCCTCTCTCTGGACCTGTTTTCATAAAAATGAAAGAGCAAAAAATATCCATTGCTCCTGGACCTGCGTGGGCCTCAGCCCCAGGTTCCGGCTTGATGCACTGAATCACACTCTCAGGGTGGGACCCTGGAACCAGATGACTCAACCTGTTATCAGGTGAGGGGACCACTGGACTGGAGCATCTCTGGGGTCACGTAACCCTATTCAGGTATTCCATATTGAGCTTTTGTTGTTGTTCAGTTGCTAAGTTGTGTCCAACTCATTGTGACCCCATGGACTGTAGCTCGCCAGGCTCCTCTGTCCACGGGATTCTCTAGGTAAGAATACTAGAGTGCGTTGCCATTTACTTTTCTAAGGGATATTCCCAACCCAGGGACCACAGCTTCTGCATTGATAAGCAGATTCTTTCCCACTGAGCCACCTGGGAAGCACTGAGCAATTACCATGCGCCAAGCCTAAGAACCCTGAGGGGTAGGGTTTATAACTGTCTCCACAGCTGAGGAGGCAGAGGCTCAGGGAGGTTTTGAAGCTTGCCCACGGTTAAACAGTTAAGAGTTGAATGAATGTGCACCCAGGGCAGTGGCATCCTGTGTCCATCTCCTTGCTGTATGCAACCTCGGCTGAGGTTTCCTCCTCCTCTGAGGGGGCTGGCAGCTCCTACAGAGGGCCCTGGGGTAAGAAACAGAACCCACTTCTGAAAGGTTGGGGGACTGGTCACCTAAACCAGTTCCTCTTTTGAGATGGGAAAGCTGAGGCACAGAGGAGTGACTTGCCTGGGGTCAAAGGGCGTATCAGCAGACAGCGGGTCAGATGGGAGGCCCTGCGTGTGGGAACCCACGCTCTGGTCTTCCTCCTGCCCCCTCTCTCGCACTGCACCATTAGAACGGCCCCCAGCCTGGCTCCATTACCATGAGGCTGCCATAAAGACCAAGGGAGGCTCTGATTAGGCTGTCTCATGGCAGCCCTAGTGAAATAATACATGATGCTGAGGAAGATTTAAGGCAAAAGGAGAAGGGGGTGGCAGAGCATGGGATGGTTGGATGGCAACATTCAGTGGACATGAATCTGAGCAAATTCCGGGAGACGGTGAAGGACAGGGAACCTGGCATGCTGTAGCCCATGGAGCTGCAAAGAGCTGGACACAACTGAGCGACTGAACAACAGCACATGGAGCCACGCACAAGCACCTTTTGGGAAACAATGTCACTAACTGTGAAAGAGCCCTGTGGGTCAGCAGGAATGCACCCAGGAGAATGGGAAAGGGCCGCGGTAGTGGGGTTGAGGCAAAGGGACAGGCCCAAGCGTTAACCCAGCTTGCCCTGCGGGCCAGGTGGAGCCCCTGCAGGATAATAACTGTCAAATTGGCAATTGAGGGCCTACATCAACCTCAGTAGGCCTGGATTCCCGGTGGGGAAAAGCAGCATGACTTACTTGTTCCTTGCCCTACGGAAACATTTCTCCTTTTCCAGAAGCAATAAAAACCCAGTGGACAGAGGAAAAACAGACCAAACCAATTTTTTTTTTTTAATGAAGTACAAAATCTAAGCATATAGATTTCTTCTCACTCCCACCCCACCCACCCCCCACCCCCAGTCCACTCCCCTACCAGTCCCAGCCTGGCCAGCCACTGTGGTCAAGTAACCACCATCTTACTGCCACTCAGGCTGTGCCCTGCAGAGCACTGGACATTCTAGGGGATGTCGAGGAGTGGAGGGACTGCCCCAGCCCCGACTTCAGCCAGGGAGGTGACCTGGCTTTAAACACTGCTTCTATGAAAGACATCACTTGGAAAAGGGATCCTTGATAAAAGAAAGCCTGAATACTACTGAAGTAGCCGATGAGGTGGGCAGCCTACACTACAGACCTGATTCCTGGCTGAAAAGGGGGGTGGCCTTTACTACTGGCAGCCAAGGCCATTAGTAGAACATGCCCAGGTGCGTCTCCACCAAATCTTCTTGCCAAAATTCAGGGCAGCCGCTGAGCGGAAGGCCTGAGTTCTGGGGAGGGCTTTCATCACTGAGCTGGAGGGCAGGGCCTGGTCCCTGGTCCTCCGAGTTGGGCAGCACCTCTGCAGTGTGGCTCCAGCATCCCCACTGGGTCTGAGGCTGGAGTCGCTGGCAGGCTGGGCGGGGCAAGAGAGGAGGGGTTTCTGGCAACAGACAGGACTCCGGAGACACAGAGATACCCTGAGGGAGAGAAGAGCAGCAGGTTAGTGGGCCACTGCCTCAGGCCCTGAAATCCCGAACCTGAAGGTTGCCCATAGTGTGGCTGGCAGCTGCTGAACGGCCCCCAGGCCATAGATGCACTGAAGCAGTGGTTAAGGGTACAGGCTCTGGAGATACACTGCTGCTGCTACTGCTGCTAAGTCACTTCAGTCGGCTCCGACTCTGTGCGACCCCACAGACGGCAGCCCACCAGGCTCCCCCGTCCCTGGGATTCTCCAGGCAAGAACACTAGAGTGGGTTGCCATTTCCTTCTCCAATGCATGAAAGTGAAAAGTGAAAGTGAAGTCGCTCAGTCGTGTCCAACTCTAGCAAACACATGGACTGCAGCCTACCAGGCTCCTCCGTCCATGGGATTTTCCAGGGAAGAGTACTGGAGTGGGGTGCCATTGCATTCTCCAGGAGATACACTGTCAGGGTTCAAATCCCAGCTCAGCTTCTCACTAGCTGTGAGAACTCGTGCATAACCTCTTTTAGTCTCAGTTTTTTCCTCTAAAAAAAGGTGATGATGACAACAAAACCCACTTCATAGGGTTGCTGGAGGGCTGATGAGTTAATACACATTAAGTACTAAGAATGGGGTTGGGCACACAGTAGCATTCAGTAAATCTCCTTTATCAATATGCTCTTTTATGGAAGCTTGAGGAAAACATGAAGGTCATCAGTTTCAAGCCCATCTACTTAGGAAGCCCCTCCCCCTAGGGCAGCCAGGCCTCCCCTCCATTCTCACTGTCCCCCACCTCCCGGCAATACGGAGCACCAGGAGGGAATTTCCTGAAGGCCCCTGCTACCTTCCACCCTGTAGTCTGAAAGCAAGTCTTAAGATCCCGCCTCGTCCACATGGCTGTGAAGGCGTTTAGGTAGAGGTGGGGGTGGACTTAACTTTCCAGGGCCCCACCCGTCTCCCCAAGGAGGTTAGGGTCCTCTTCATCCCTCCGCTTCAGCTTCTCTCCATCCCTAGTCAGGATTAGGTAATCCGGGATCTAAAAGGCATGAGATTCTCGGGAGACCAGAGCTTACTCACCCCCTCCGTTTCCAATCGAAGCCTGGGGACCACTCCGAGGGAAGTGGCAAGAGCCTGAGCGCGCACCTGGTACACTGCAGCCAGCTCCAGAGACGCGGGGGGCGATGTCCAGGGCGTGGGCTGGTTCCGGGGCTCTGGGGGTGTCTGCATTCCACAACAGGCTTGAGGAGACGTCCAAAGGGCCGCATCAGGGGCTCTTCCTTGAGAGAGCTGCGGGGGAGACTGCATCCCGGGGCAGTAAGGGGGTGTCAGCCAGGGTCCCATGTCGGGGACCCTGCTCCCCAGGCGCTCGGGGGCCGCTAGGGCCTCGGGGCAAACGGGCGGGGACCTGCAGGACACCGCGGCACCGGCAGCCGAGCCGGAGCAGCAGCATCCTTGCCTCTGCGCCTCCGCGGGGCCGCCGTCGGGGCACAGCGCGCAGCCCCGAGGGGGCGCCGCGTCACTGCGCTGCAGGCGCCGGCGCTGCAGGCTGTCCTCGCTGAGGCCCAGCACGGCCGACAGGTGTCCGATATAGCGGATGGCCAAGCGCAGCGTCTCGATCTTGGTCAGGCTCTGGCCGGCGGGCGCCACGGATGGAGGCAGAAAGCGGCGCAGCTCGTGGAGGGCGCGGGCGAGCGTGCGCATGCGCAGCTTCTCGCGCTCGCTGGCGCTCTGCCGCTGCCCGCCTGCAGGCCGGGTGCGCGCTCGGCTGGGCGCCGTCGAGGCGGCTTCTGCGGCGCCGCGGGCTGCGGGCGCGGGCTGCGAGGGCCTGCGGGCGCGGTCGCAGGGGCATGAGCCCGACGAGTCCGAGGAGGAGGAGGCCGGGGACGTAGAATCCGAGTGGCCAACCCAGCCCCAGCCCTGAGGGAAGATCCAGTGGTCTTGGCCGAGGAGGCTCTGCAGAGGAGGGGACTGGGCCATGGCCGGGGCTGACTGCGGGCTCCTCGAGGCAGGCCGGGCCGGCCACCTCCAGGACTGAGCTTTTATTCAGACCGAAGGTGCGAGGTGGACCCCCGCCAGGTTGCGGAGAGGTGTCAAAACCCACAGAGCCCAGGGAAGGTCTGGGCAGGGGGGCCCTGGGAAAGCGGGCCCATTTGCGGAGGTGTGGATTCTGACTCCTCTGGGGGGTTCTAATGGAGGTCCCTGCTGCCGGGGGAAGTGTGGGAGGAACAATTCGCATCTGGATGGAGCCGCGAAGCTTCTCACCGTGTTCCCACCCACCCCGCCTCGTCCACTGCTCCGGTGTGTGCCCGGACCCTGACAGTGGTGTGCAGTGGCACCGTCTGGGGGCGGCCAGGCAGTCCCTCAATGACTCATGGACCCCTGCAAAGAGTGGCCGCCTCCCTCATCACCACCCTCTGGGAGGCTGTGCCCAGTAACTCCTACCCAAGTGCCTAAAATTGTGCGGGGTAAGGCGTCAAGACAAACGCTGCGGGACTTGCTCACAGTGATGGCGGGAGAGGGGGTTAAGGAGAGGAGCGGAGGTACAGGCGGACCCTAGGGTTCCCATAACCTGCACTTGCTACTTCGCCTAGTGATACCGAGGTCATCTCACTGTCCACAGTTTCTTTCCCTGAAAAATAGGACAGAGCCAGCAGCCCGGAGAAGAGACATGGAGTGTAGTGGGTGATGAAAATGAGGGAGGGTGGGCCCCCAGGCAGGCCTGAATCAGATCCTCCTTATTTGCTGTGTGACCTTGGGGAGTTCATTTAACTCCTCTGAGGCTCATCCTCATGACAATAATAACATAAAATACCTACCACCTAGGATGATTGCTGGTGCTAAATGGAACCGTCTATGGGACCACTTAGTAGAAGCCTGGCAAGTGGGCTAAATGTTTGCTACTATCATTTTCTAAAGAAAGTATCAATATTTATGTCTCAAGATGCTTGTGGGTATTAATCATTTAATTCATATTTGTTTAGCAACTAGTGAATGTCAGGCATGCCAGAGTGAACAAGATAGTTGTCTCTGCTCTCGTGGAATTTCAGTCTTACGGGGAGATATGTCAACATATAATTAGCAGCCCCACTGCTAGCTCGCTGTCTGTCCTTGGGCAGCTCTGAGCCTGAGCTCTTAAAACGGGAGTAATAATTATAGTATCTGCTCACAGGACTATTTTTACAGTCTTATAGTATAACCTTTGACCCAGTAAAGTTTAAAAGTGCCCACTCCTCAGCAATAATTGCAGTTTAAAGGAGGCGTCAGTGTTCTTCATATCTTCAGAAAAAAGGCTGAAATCCAAAGCTAAAGGCCAAGTGAGGAGCAGGAATGGTTGAGGTCTGGCCACAGAGGCAGAGAGGTCACAGCTGGGCCTTGAACCATGATTAGAACCTGCGTAGGGAGAGAGGCAGACAGGTAGAGAGCATTCTGAATATGGAAGCTGCATAAGCAGAGGCCTGGCAGGGGGACTTCCCAACGTGCTTCCGTGTGCCAAGATGATGTGAAGAGCACAAGCCTACCTTGACTGGGGCTAGGCTAAGAAGGTGGATTTTACTCCTAAGGCAAGGGGGAGCCAAGTGACTTTTGAGCAGAAGTGTGACAAAAAAAAAAACAAAACTCAGCATTCAATAACTAAAAGTTAACTATGTTTCAAGAGTGGGTTAACCCGCACCAGCCTAAAGTTATAAATGGCCTTGTGGTATTTTTGAGACTGTTTAAAAATTAACTTTTAGTTACATTAATTATATAACAGTACGTTCTCTTTATAAGAAATGGAAACATAGAGCTGGAGTTCCTGTAATGGCTCCCCAGGGGTCATGTGTCCTTCCAGGCTTGGTCCCTGTGCTCTCCCAGAAACATTTGTATCCTTAGAAAGCACGTGGTATAAATGAGATAACATTATGGCAAGTTGTCTGTAATTTGCTTTTTCTCATTCAGCAGTGTATCTGAGAGCCTTCCATGTCAGGACCTGTTTAGCTGATGCATAGTCATCTGTTTAAATCTTACTGTGTAATTTTAACTGGAGAAAAAAAATAATGGTAGGAGGTGCAGATGAACCTTCAATGATGAAATTATATCACTTTCTCCTCAGAACTTAATTCTTTAAATATTGGAGAAAATATGTCCAAGTTACTACTCTATGATGAAATAATAACTGACATCGAATAAGACTGGTCAGGGCACCTGTTTTTAGTTTACTATAAATAATAAGGGCACACATATTTAATTTGTCCATCACACAAAAAGAAGGTGGAATCAATCAACAATGGCCTTGATTTCAAACAGGAAAGAAGCAATTATGTAATATTTAATGATTTAAAAGGGTTTAAACCAAGGTTAAAAAAAATAATAATCCTGGGTACCTCCCTGGTGGTCCAGTGGTTATGACCCCTTGTTTCCAAGGCAGGGGGCATGAGTTCAATCCCTGGTTGAGGAGCTAAGATCTCACATGCTGCATGGCACAGCCAAATAATTTTAAAAATAATAATCCTTTTTTCTAAGGGGAGGGAGACTTAGAAAATAGTCAATCCTACCTACACTTTTAAGGATTGTGGATGTCCTGGAATGTGAAGTCAAGTGGGCCTTAGAAAGCATCACTAGGAACAAAGCTAGTGGAGGTGATAGAATTCCAGTTGAGCTTTTCCAAATCCTGAAAGATGATGCTGTGAAAGTGCTGCACTCAATATGCCAGCAAATTTGGAAAACTCAGCAGTGGCCACAGGACCAGAAAAGGTCAGTTCTCATTCCAATCCCAAAGAAAGGCAATGCCAAAGAATGCTCAAACTACCGCACAGTTGTACTCATTTCACACATTAGTAAAGTAATGCTTAAAATTCTCCAAGCCAGGCTTCAGCAATACGTAAACCATGAACTTCCAGATGTTCAAGCTGGTTTTAGAAAAGGCAGAGGGGCCAGAGATCAAATTGCCAACATCCCCTGGATCATGGAAAAAGCAAGAGAGTTCCAGAAAAACATCTATGTCTGCTTTATTGACTATGCCAAAGCCTTTGACTGTGTGGATCACAATAAACTGTGGAAAATTCTGAAAGAGATGGGAATACCAGACCACCTGACCTGCCTCTTGAGAAACCTATATGCAGGTCAGGAAGCAACAGTTAGAACTGGACACGGAACAACAGACTGGTTCCAAATAGGAAAAGGAGTCTGTCAAGGTTGTATATTGTCAGCCTGCTTATTTAACTTATATGCAGAGTACATCATGAGAAACGCTGGACTGGAAGAAACACAAGCTGGAATCAAGACTGCCGGGAGAAATATTAATAACCTCAGATATGCAGATGACACCACCCTTATGGCAGAAAGTGAAGAGGAACTCAAAAGCTTCTTGATGAAAGTGAAAGTGGAGAGTGAAAAAGTTGGCTTAAAGCTCAACATTCAGAAAACAAAGATCATGGCATCTGGTCCCATCACTTCATGGGAAATAGATGGGGAAACAGGGGAAACAGTGTCACACTTTATTTTTGGGGGCTCCAAAATCACTGCAGATGGTGACTGCAGCCATGAAATTAAAAGACGCTTACTCCTTGGAAGGAAAGTTATGTCCAACCTAGATAGCATATTGAAAAGCAGAGATATTACTTTGCCAACAAAGGTCCGTCTAGTCAAGGCTATGGTTTTTCCTGTGGTCATGTATGGATGTGAGAATTGGACTGTGAAGAAGGCTGAGCACCTAAGAATTGATGCTTTTGAACTGTGGTGTTGGAGAAGACTCTTGAGAGTCCCTTGGACTGCAAGGAGATCCAACCAGTCCATTCTGAAGGAGATCAGCCCTGGGATTTCTTTGGAAGGAATGATGCTAAAGCTGAAACTCCAGTACTTTGGCCACCTCATGCAAAGAGTTGACTCGTTGGAAAAGACTCTGATGCTGGGAGGGATTGGGGGCAGGAGGAGAAGGGGACGAGAGAGAATGAGATAGCTGGATGGCATCACTGACTCGATGGATGTGAGTCTGAGTGAACTCCAGGAGTTAGTGATGGACAGGGAAGCCTGGCGTTGCTGCAATTCATGTGGTCACAGAGTCGGACGCGACTGAACGACTGAATTGAACTGACACTTTTAAGGATTAAAATAATGGCAAATCATTATTTATCCAAGGCTGCACAATACTTTAAAGATCTTGACATATACTATAGGAAATTTATGTAGATGTAACTCACAGTTATAAACAGGATTCATCAGGTTTCATGTATATTGATCTGGATTCTGGAGTGTCAAATTGAGGTGCTGTTGATATTGAGTGCTCCAACTCACCTCTTTTCACTGCAATATAGTATTCATAGCATGCTCACACCATAGTCAGTCTCTCTTTAATGCACCTTTGGCGTGTTTTTAGTTTTTGCCAAAGAGTGCTGCTTTGTGCACAGGCAACTAGGTATGGAGTAGTGGAGTGGCCTTGTGATTCCCAGGAGGGAACAAGCCGGAGAGATCTCCTGTGAAAGCACTTGGTGAATTAGGGGAATTCACCATTGGCGGAGCCCTGCGTACTGTCCTTTCCTCTCTAGGATAGCCTGGCTTCCTTCTGTCTTAGTTTGGGTTAGTCCTAGAGCCCAGGCCTCAGGCTGACTGTGGGATGGCAGAGCACAAGTTCTGGGAGGTGAGGCCCTGGAGCTGGTCTGTTGTGGCCCCTGGCTCTTCACTGGGCCCCTCAGCCAGGCTCCGGGAGCCCAGGGGCACACTGCTGGCCCCACTCAGCATTGGGAGGCAGTGTGGTTTAATGATTAGGAGCCTGGACTATAGAATCAGATAGACCTGGGTTTAGAGTCCAGGCTTCATCCTTTCTCAGCAGTCAGAACTTGAGCAACTTAACCTCAGTTTTCTTGTCTATTAAGTGGGGATTCTCATTTCCAGGGCAATTGTTAGTGCAAAAGCAAGATACCGCATGTCTGGGGACTTTCCTAGAGATCCAGTGGTTAGGACACTGTGCTTCAAACATCACAGGCATGGGTTCAGTCCCTGGTCGGGGAAGTAGGATCCAGCATGCCACCTGGTGTGGCCAAAAAATAAATAAAAAATAATAAATTTGTTTAAAAAATAAATCTATTCAGTCACTCAGTCGTGTCTGACTCTTTGTGATCCCCTGGACTGCAGGGTACCAGGCTTTCCTGTCCTTCACCATCTCCCAGAGTTTGCTCAAATTCAAATCCTTTGAGTCAGCAATGCCGTCCAACCATCTCATCCTCTGCCGTCCCCTTCTCCTCTTGCCCTCAATCTTTCCCAGCATCAGGGTCTTTTCCAATGAGTCAGCTCTTCGCATGGGGTAGCCAGAGTATTGAAGCTTCAGCTTAAGCATCAGTCCTTCCAATGAATATTCAGGACTGTTTTCCTTTAGGATTGACTGGTTTGATCTCCTTGCAGTCCAAGAGACTCTCAAGAGTCTTCTCCAACACTACACTTCAAAAGCATCAATTCTTCGACACTCAGCCTTCTTTATGGTCCAACTCACGTCTGTAAATGACTACTGGGAAAACCATAGCTTCGGTTATACGGACCTTTGTGGGCAAAGCGATGCCTCTGCTTTTTAATATGCTGTCCAGTACTCTTGCCTGGAAAATCCCATGGACGGAGGAGCCTGCTAGGCTACAGTCCATGGGGTTGCAAAGAGTCAGACACAACCTAGCAACTTCACTTCCCTTCACTAGGTTTGTCATAGCTTTTCTTCCAAGGAATCACTGTCTTTTAATTCCATGGCTGCAATCACTGTCTGCAGTGATTTTGGAGCCCAAGAAAATAGTCTCTCACTGTTTTCATTTTTTCCCCATCTATTTGCCGTGAAGTGACAGGACTCCTTAAAAGGAAAAGATAATGTATGTCATCACCACCATGTCATAGAGCCTTTGTTTATAAGTCTTTCTTATAGCAAGTTCGGGGCAGCAGAATGAAGTGGGTTAAGGACAAGATTGCATTGTGGTAAGATGGCTGACAGCTTCATCCGTGACCCCAGAAGATGGTTCCTTCCTCCCTCACTCTAGCACCAGGCCTTGGGCATCCTGCCCTAACCCCCTCCTCCAACTTCAGCCTGTCTTCTCCATGGACCCAGCATGGGGTTTGTTCTCAGCAGGGCACTCCAGCTCCTGGCCCGTGGCAGGGCTCACCAGTGCTCCAGGGCGGAGGCAATGGAAGAGTTCTAGCTGTTGGAACTGGAGTTGGAGCTTGGTTGGAGCCAACCAAGGCCAGAAAGCGGAGAATCTGAATCAGCTTCTCCTGGTGGACTGGGTCCTGGCCCAGGTGCTTTTCCCACTTGCTCTCTGGCCCTGAGACTCAAGCATTCCTCCTCGTGTGCTTGAAGCAGCCCCAGGTGCTGCATGAACAAGTGAGGTCTGGCCCCCATCCCCCAGGGGCTTCCAGCTGGGCAGTCTCCATTTCTCATTCATTTGACTTGCCTGGTGAAAGGAGGGACATCTATGGCTGTGTGCTGTTAGATAAGGTGATTAACTTTTGAGCCTCAGCATGATAGTGACACCAGTTTCACCCCCTTCCTTCCTATGATAGGAGGAGGTGGTCTCTAGATCAGGGAACCATGGTCAGTAGAATGTTCACTAGTGTGGCAGACTCTTCTGGTTGTCCACACAGTGTCTGTTATTGCCTCTATTCTTCTTTCTTCTTTAATAACAGGGCTCTGTATTACGGAACGTGATGTGCCCAACTGAAAACTACATTTCCTAGCCTCACTCGCAGATGGAATCATCAATGAAATGTTAGGAGAAATATTGTATGGGGTTTCTAGGAAAGCTTTTTAAAGCAGAGAGGTACACTCCTCTGACTCTTACTCTCTTATATTGTCATCCTGGAAAACTTAAGTGATGGCTGGAGCTTCAGCAGCTTTTTTGTGACCCTCAAGCAATCTCAAGGACAAAAGTCACATCTAAGGAAAGCCTTCCTCAGTGATCAGTGCAAAGAAATAGAGGAAAACAATAGAATGGGGAAAGCTAGAGATGTTTTCAAGAAAATTAGAGCTACCAAGGGAACATTTCATGCAAAGATGGACACAATAAAGGACAGAAATGGTATGGACCTAACAGAAGCAGAAGATATTAAGAGGAGGTGGCAAGAATACACAGAAGAATTATATAAAAAAGATTGTCATGACCCAGATAACCACGATAGTGTGATCACTCACCTAGAGTCAGACATCCTGGAATTCGAAATCAAGTGGGCCTTAGGAAACATCACCATGAGCAAAGCTAGTGGAGGTGATGGAATTCCAGTTGAGCTATTTCAAATCCTAAAAGATGATGCTGTGGAAGTGCTGCACCCAATATGCCAGCAAATTTGGAAAACTCAGCAGTGGCAAAGGTCAGTGGAAAAGGTCAGTTTTCATTCCAATCCCAAAGAAAGGCAATGCCAAAGAATGCTCAAACTACTGCACAATTGCACTCATCTTACACGCTAAAGTAATGCTCAAAATTCTCCAAGCCAGGCTTCAGCAATATGTGAACTGTGAACTTCCAGATATTCAAGCTGGTTTAAGAAAAGGCAGAGGAACCAGAGATCAAATTGCCAACATCTGTTGGATCATCAAAAAAGCAAGAGAGTTCCAGAAAAACATCTACTTCTGCTTTACTGACTACACCAAAGCCTTTAACTGTGTGGATCACAACAATCTGTGGGAAATTCTTCATGAGATGGGAATACCAGACCACCTGACTTGCCTCCTAAGAAATCTGTATGCAGGTCAAGAAGCAACAATTAGAACTGGACATGGAACAACAGACTGGTTCCAAATCAAGAAAGGAGTAAGTCAAGGCTACATATTGTCACCCTGCTTATTTAACATATGCAGAGTGCATCATGCAAAATGCTGGGCTGGATGAAGCACAAGCTGGAATCAAGATTGCCAGGAAAAATATCAGTAACCTTAGATATGCAGATGACACCATCATGTCTAGAAGAAGAACTAAAGAACCTCTTGATGAAAGTGAAAGAGGAGAGTGAAAAAGTTAGCTCAAAACTCAACATTCAGAAAACTAAGATCATGGTATCCAGTCCCATCACTTCATGGCAAATACATAGGGAAACAATGGAAACAGTGACAGACTTTTTTTTTTTTTTGGCTCCAAAATCACTGCAGATGGTGACTGCAGCTATGAAATTAAAAGACATTTGCTCCTTGGAAGGAAAGTTATGACCAACCTAGATAGCATATTCAAAAGCAGAGACATTACTTTGCCAACAAAGGTCCATCTAGTCCAGGCTATGGTTTTTCCAGTAGTCATGTATGGATGTGAGAGTTGGACTATAAAGAAAGCTGAGAGTCAAAGAATTGATGCTTTTGGAGTGTGGTGTTGAAGACCCTTGAGAGTCCCTTGGACTGCAAGGAGATCCAACCAGTCCATCGTAAAGGAAATCTGTCCCGAATATTCATTGGAAGGACTGATGCTGAAGCTGAAACTCTAATACTCGGGCCACCTGATGCGAAGAACTGAGTCATTTGAAGAGACCTTGATGCTGGGAAAGATAAAGGCAGGAGGGGATGACAATTCAAAGATTGAAGAAGGGGATGACAGAGGATGAGATGGTTGGATGGCATCACCGACTCAATGGACGTGAGTTTGAGTAAGCTCTGGGAGTTGGTGATGGACAGGGAAGCCTGGCGTGCTGCAGTCCATGGGGGTCACAAAGAGTCGGACACGCCTGAGCGACTGAAACTGAACTGGAAGAGATTCTGTTAGGCTGGAATGACTCATGAGATCTAATTACTAAGAAGGTAGAATCAACAGAGCCCTGTGTACCCTCCTTCTAAGTTCAGGGTCAGGAGGCATCGTGTAACCAGCAGCAACTGTGGGACAGGCATGGTGGTCATTGCCTTCCAGGCACCAACGGTACGAAAAATGTGATTCCGTTCCCGTTTTCAAGAAAAAGGGGATCTTTAATCAAGGAGACTGAGATGGTTAGATAGCATCGCGAACTCAATGGACATGAATCTGAGCAAACTCTGGGAGATAGTGAAGGAAAGGGAAGGGAAGGGAAGCCTGGCATGCGGCTGTCCATAGGGTCACAAAGAGTCAGATATGACTTAGTGACTGAACAACGACAACAGATCAAGGAGGCAGTGGGCTCTTATTGCCTGTGTGGGGTAAGTGGCCAAACCTGGGGGCCACAGTTTATGAGGGCATGGGACAAACCTGGCTTAGGGGAGGGGGTTAGTGAGGGGACGTGACGCTGGCTCACCAGAGAAATAGCTGAAGGACTCAGGAATGTTTCATGCAAAAAGGAAAAGACACAGGAATGTGAGCGTCATCTCCAGGTGCTGGGGAAATACTCCAGGGAGAGTCTGAAGGAGATCACAGGGGCTGTCTTGTGGGGGAGTGAGTGGCCTATTCCTGGAGGTAATCAAGAAGAGGCCAGATGAAGGCACTTCCCTGGTGGTCCAGTGGCTAAAACTCTATGCTCCCAAAGCAGGGGGCGCAGGTTCAATCTCTGGTCGGGGAAGTAGATCCCATATGATGCAACTAAGAGTTCACATACCACAGCTGAAGACCCTGTGTGCCGCAACTAAGACCTGGTGCAGCCAAATAAGTAAATTATATATGTGTGTGCGTGTGCATGTGTGTATTCTTAAAGAGGCTGGAAGAGTACACATAGGAGCTGGAGGGGATGGCTGCTGCTGCTTCTGCCAACACTGACCTAAAGTACCATAAAACGAGGTGCTTGGACCTGATGATCCCTGAGGACCTTTGAGAGCTGAGGGCAAGAATCAGCAGCTGTCCCCTCAGGGCCCTGGGCAGTCTCGGCCTGGGAGCCACGGGAGACCTGGCTTCAGGACACCTTGGGCAGGGGGAGGGCAGAACGAGGCCCCACAAGCGTTTCAGCACTTGTGACACTCCTACCCCTGCTCTTCTCTGTGCCTGCGGCTTGGGCTCAGCTGGGCCTGCTCTCGGGCCGGAACCACAAGGCCCTGAGTCAGCTTTGCTCACTTGTGTAGCACCAGTCAGCTGGGCACAGAGGGGCGGGCCACGTTCCCGTCAATACTCAGATTATGAGTGTTAGTCGTTCAGTCGTGTCTGACTCTTTGTGACCCCACTGACTGCAGCCTGCCAGGCTCCTCTGTGCAGGCGATTCTCCAGGCAAGAATACTGGAGTGGGTTCCCATGCCCTCCTCCAGGTGATCTTCCTGACCCAGGGATCGAACCTGCGTCTCTTATGTCTGCTGCATTGGCAGGCGGGTTCCTTACCACTAGCGGCACCTGAGGCCCCTGTCCATCATCCCCTGATTGATGCCCCAGACCCCGGTCAGAGGAGAAGCGCAGAGAGGCCCAGGTTGGAGTCAGAGTGTGCTTTTAGCTCCGGCCCTGCGAGGGAGGGCAGGCCGTTCCTCTGGTCAGCCTGTGCTCACTCAGTGGCTCAGAACAGACCTCAACGTTTCTTTAACCCCAGCCCTGCTCCCAGAAGTTCTCCACCTGCTCCTTCCTCCTGGGCAGGCGGTGCAGGGCCCTGGGGAACAGGCCTGGGTCCTGGAGCTGGTTGCAGGGCTAGCCTCTGCCCCACAGGTCTTCTTTCCTCCTGCGTCCCTTCCCGGCCCCGGGGTGGTTGGGTGGTGGGAACGTGGGTGTGTGGGGCAGGGAGACGGGCCACTGGGGGCTGCAGGGCCGCCGTGTGGTATTCTCATTACCAGCCAGCGCGAGGGCCAGCCCGGCCTCCCCCTTGGCCACGGTGGCTGCCTTCACACCTCCTGTTGCCTGTTGACACAAGGCCGCCTCCTCCAGGGCAGAAGGTGTCGACTTGGGAACCAGGGTGTGCAGGGGCCTCCAAAACAGCCCGGCAGCAGGTCCCCTTAGAAACCCCAGAAAGCACTTCGGGGTAGGGGCGGGAGGCTGCAGGCCCCCCTTGTGGGAGGCTCAGGGTAAAGGCAGAGCCTGTGTCCCTGTGTTGGTGGGGGTGGTGCGGTGATACCCAGGGGCCTGCATGTGCCCCTTGCTCACTCCAGGAGCCCTGAGTATCCAGCCCAGAACCCTGGACACTCTCCTCCCGTGGCTCCAGGGATGGGCGTGTGACTCTGGGCATAGCCAGGGAAGCCCAATGACCAGGCCCTGCCAGGCAGAGCACCATCAGTGTCACTGGGGGTGCCCAGAGGCTGACAGCCATCTGGGAAGGGCATGGAGCAGCCCTGGGCACTGTACTCACCCTGACTGGGCCTCAGACGGGCCCGGCTCTGAGCACTTCCACACCCCACGGTGCCCAGCATTGCCCACATAAGTCTGTTCAGCGCTCAAACCCCAGGCCTGACAGCCTGCTATTCCCTGTCTTGCTGAGTGGGGAAATTGGGCCCAGAGAGGCCCCTTCCTTTGCTTTAGGGCCCCCCAGAACCAGAATTCAAACCCATAAAGGCCATGCACACCCCCATGAGGAAACATCATTCCTGACCAGGGGGCTGAGACTCGGGGTGGCGGGGGTTGGGGGAGGTGGTGGAGTCTCTGCTGCTCTCTGGGAGCTGAGAGTTTGAGGAGGAGAAAGACAAGTTGGCTCCAAGATTCTGTGGGGGCCTGATGTGCTGGGAGGCCATGGGCGACAGAGAGGTGCTACCTGGCCAGGTGATCAGGGCGGGTCCTGGGAGGAAGGGAGGGCCCTGAAATTGTGGATTTTCTCCAAGTTGGGGTGGGGTCTTCCTGGCTGAGGGGAAAGGTGTGAGCCTGTCTGGAAGCAGGGACTCAGGGGTAATTGGGGCGATGCCAAGCCGTCTGGAGCCCTGGGACAGAGGTGGGGAGGGTGGGAGGGGTGTGGACAAGAAAGTGGGAGCTGGGTGGGGTTGGAAAGTCCTGCTGAGTGAGGAGTTTGGACTCTTGAGGAGGCAGTGAGATCCCACAGAAATTCTGAGGAGGGGGAAGTGTCGGAAGGTAAAGAGATGGAGGTAGGAAACAGGAGACTGCGGTCACATCAGGGCAAAGGCTGTCTAAATAGGGTACAGGCAGGGGCCCTGGGAGTGGGCCAAGGATACCATAGGAGGTAATGTGGGAAAAGATGGATGGGGGTGCATGCGAGAGGCTGGGGCCACAGGCATCCAGGGAGTGCCCAGCAGGCTGAGGGCAGGGAGGTGCACGCCATGTTCTTCCTCCAACAAGAAGGGTAGGCCAAGGAGGCTGGTGTGGAAGGGCCTGCAGAGGCCCCAGGGTGGCCTGGTCCAGCTCCTGGGGCAACAAGTCTCAGCAGAGACAGCTCAAGCCTAGGGCCAGCCACGCCTGGGCTCAGTGCCCACCTTTTAGCCTCAGTCTCCTCATCTATGAAGTGGGTGTCCTTGCTGGGAGGATTAGATATAGCATCATATGTTCATCATGGGGGACTCCAAGAGTATTGCCTGCCTGTCCTGCTGGAGAGGAGAGGCCATCTGTGGTCTTGCAGCTCTTGGGAGGGACAAAGTGGGAGAAGGAGAGGCACTAACTTGTTCAGGCTCTGCAAGGGGAGAGCCAGCCGCCCCAGCCTGATTACCGAAAGCCTTAGGGGGGCCTGGGTCCACCATCTCTGCTACCGGAGTGCAAACAACAGAGGCAAGCGGGTTGCGAAGTCTTTTCTTCCTTCCCTCCCTTCCTTTTCTTTCTTTTCTAATTTATCAAACCAATAATAATCATTACACAGAAGTAAGACTTGGGCTTCCCTGGTGGCTCAGTGGTAAAGAACTTGCCTGCCAATTTAGGAGGCAAGGGTTCAATCCCTGGGTCAGGAAGGTCCCCTGGAGAAGGAAATGGCAACCCAGTCCAGTATTCTTGCCTGGAGAATCCCATGGAAAGAGGAGCCTGGTGGGCTACAGTCCATGGGGTCTCAAAGAGTCAGACATGACTTAGCTACTAAACATCAAAAAAGTATAGACAATCAAAATGAAGGGAATTTTAAAGCCCCCACTTCCATCCACCCAGAGAGGACCAGGGTCACACTTAGTCTATATCTCTGCATCCTAACCTTTTCTAAGCATCCCTACAAACACAGAACATGGAGATGGAAGCATTAAGGGAGCATACTGAGTTCTTTGGGCTTCCCAAGTAGCACAGTGGTAAAGAACCCACCTGCCAATGCAGGAGACCCAAGAGATGTGGGTTCAATCCCTGGGTGGGAAGATCCCCTGGAGTAGGAAATGGCAACTCACTCCAGGATTCTTGCCTGGAGAATTCCATGGACAGAGGAGCCTGGTGGCCTATAGTCCATGGGGTCACATAGAGTTGGACACAACCGAGCACATACACGCACTGAGTTCTTTTGCCCATTGTTTTTGAAGCTTCTGGTAATAGATATTCTCTCTTTTAAAACAGCTTTATTGAGATGTAATTCACATGCCATACATTCACCTGTTTAAACTGTAGAATTCAGTAGTTTCTGTATATTACATTTAAAATTCCTTTAAATTGCAGTAAATATATTTGGTATAACATAAGATTTGCCATCTTAACCATTGTTAAGTATGCAGTTTGGTGGCATTAATTGCGCTCAGTGGCATTAATTGCATTTGCAATGTTGTTCAACCATCACCATTTCTATTTCCAAAACTTTTTCATCATCTCAAGCAGAAACTGAACCCATTAAGCAAAAACTCCCCTTTCCCACCAGCCCCTCAGCCCCTGGTCACCTCTCATCTGCTTCCTGTCTCTATAAATTTATCTGTTTTAGGTATCTCGTGTAAGTATAACCATACAGTATTGTCCTTTGGTGTGTCTGGCTTATTTCACAATGTCATCAAGGTTCATCCACAGGGTAGCACGTGCCCAAGCTTCATTCCTTCTTACGGTCAAATAACAGCCCATTTACGTTCATACCACATTTTGTTCACTCATCACTTGATAGACATTTGGGCTATTTCCACCTTTCAGGTGTCATGAACAATGCTGTTATGAACGTTGGCAGACATCTATTTTAGCCTCTGCTTTCAGTTCCTTTGGCTGTATAAAGTGTATGTTGTTTTGTGACCAACTTCTCTCGCTAATGTATTCATAACTCTCAAAAAAATTGGAGTATAATTGCTTTACTATGTTGTGTTAGTTTCTGCGGTACAACGAAGTGAGTAGGCACATATATACAGATACCCCTCCCTCGTGGGCCGCCCTCCGGCCCCCTCATCCCACCCATCCAGGTCATCACAGAGCGCTGAGCTGGGCTTCCTGTGCTACACAGTGTATGAATAACCTTTTCCAGATCACTAGATTTATTTCTGCAATGAGATTTTAAAGTACTCCCTGGTGTGACAGTAACTGTTTAGGTGACACATTTTCTAGTATATACGGAGATGCCTCGAAATTTTGCACATAGGTATATATCCGTATACCTATGCTTTTAAACTATGGAGAAGGCGATGGCACCCCACTCCAGTACTCTTGCCTGGAAAATCCCATGAATGAAGGAGCCTAGGGGGCTGCAGTCCATGGGGTCTTGAAGAGTCAGACACGACTGAGCGACTTCACTTTCACTTTTCACTTGCATGCATTGGAGAAGGAAATGGCAACCCACTCCAGTGTTCTTGCCTGGAGAATCCCAGGGACGGGGAGCCTGGTGGGCTGCCGTCTATGGGGTCGCACAGAGTCGGACACAACTGAAGTGACTTAGCAGCAGCATACTTTTAAACTGCACGTGTCACCTGTGAATGCAAACTCCTTGTAAAAATTTTAAACCTTGTAGATATGATTAACATCTCTTTATATCAGCCCTCAGAACCCAGCCCTGCCCCACCCGCACACCAGATAAGTCCTAGATCTTAGCTTTGGTGAGTATGCATTTATGCACACACATGCTGTGGATCCTTACAAAATGCACAGCAGGGGTTTGGTTTTTAGATTTTTGTTCTTTTTTGCTTTTGCTTATATCAATCAAGTCACACGGAAGGGGTTTTTCTGAGGTTTGTATCTGTCAGGAGCAAGGCTTCACTTGCACCTTTAATCTTTTCTTATCAGGATGAATTCCCCATCAGGGAAATCGCTGGGCAAAGGGCATGCTGAGGCTGTTCTGAAGCCTGAGGCCAGCCTGGGGGAGGGCCAGCGGGGTGGGGGCAGAGGCGGGGGTTGTCAAGGCCAACCTGGTTGTGGGAGGCAAGCAGCAGGTGTCAGCACTCCTGGGGGCCTCCGCCAGACGGGCCGCCCATGCTGGGTGCTGACTGTGCACTCCCAGGGCCTGGGGTGAGGCATGATCTCCAAGGGTGAAGAAACTTCCTGGGCTCTGCCGAGGGCTAGACTTGGCTTTCTCTTGGTGGGTTTATCCTACCCTCAGTAGGCCCATAATCAGTACTGACCATGTAAGACCCTTCTTCTGTTTATAATCTGGTCAATTTAAGCCCTGGATTCCCACGTGGTGCTAGCAGTAGAGATGCAAGGGCTATCCCTGGGTTGGGAAGATCCCCTGGAGGAGGGCCTGGCAACCCACTCCAGTATTCTTGCCTTAAAAATCCCATGGATTGAGGAGTTTGGAGGGCTACAGTCCATAGGGTTGCAAAGAGACCTGACTGAAGCGACTTGGCATGCATGCATGCAACTTAAGCTTTATCCTTGCCCCCTACATGTTTTCCACTCTGTTCAGGGCTGTTTCCCAGTCTCTGACAAAGGATCCTATGCTCAGAAGCTCTTCACTTCCCCAGACCCTACCCAGACATTCCAGCCCACTCCCAGGAGCCCCCATTCTGCTCTATATTAGGTCTGAAGTTAGATACCCCAGGAGAAGGGAGGTGATGTGCTCCTTCCCCAGCCCTTGGGAAGGACAGCCTGGAGCTGACTGAGGCCCGGAGCCACCCAGTGACTTGGCTGGAGCCTCGCCATTGTCCTGGCTCCTCACTGTTCTGTTCAGTCAGCCAGGGCAGGCATGGGGTTAGAAGAAGCCAGAAACCTGTGTATCCTGCCCGGAGGAAGCACCATCCTGTGCTTTCTGCAGGTACTGGTGCTGGATGTGCCCAAAGTTGGCCGCTGAGTTCGGCCTGTAAATCCTTAGGGGGAGCTGGCGAGCCTAGAGTTTTGGTCAGCTCATGGTCTGATTGCTTTCAACCTCTGCTTCCAGGGGTATGTAGGGAAGGGAGGGAGACCTGAGCCCGTCTGCCTTCTTTTCATTCCTCTGGGTTCCATCTTGCTTTACCTTTCTGCACACAGGTGTATGTTTTTCCCAGTGGACAGATAAGCTAATTGGGGTCCAGAGAGAACAAATGGACTGTCTGGGGTCACATAGCCCATCACACTGGCACGAAGTCAGCCTCACCCATTTCTTAAGCCAGCCTCAGCGTCTCTGACATATCTACTTAGCTTCCAGTGCCCACCACCTCCACCCAGCACTGGCCCTGGCCCCAGAAAAATAAAGTCCTCTGACAATGGCAGGAGGTCCGCCCAGCCCAGATCCCAAGATCCCAGGTAGCTAGGCAGCGCCCTCTGCTGTCTGTGGCTGGGAATGCAAGGACACTGGACACCCAGGGGCAGCTCTCTGGCCTGAGACCATGTTTTGCAACCAAGGCATGCAGTCTCCCAGGACATCTCAGCAGGTAGTTGGGAGTCCTTGCTCCATTTTACAGCTATACTGACTGAGGGGCCATGTGACAAGTTTCCCTGTATTCACATGTCTGCATCTTTGCTTTGGGCTGGTTCAGCTACTTACGTCACCCTTTTCATGCCTGATTTCCCCATGTTTCACTATAAGGCTCAGACCCTTCTCCACTTACCCAGATGAAGTGAAGAAGCATAGATGTGACACCTCTAAGGGGAGAGACATGATCTACTTTCCCTGCCTTCTCAGCCTGGCCCGGTTCCCAGAACTGGCACTTCCTCCCCAGCCTTACCAGGAATCTGACAGATCTCTCTCCTTTCTTCCCACCCCCTCCCTCCTCATCACCCCTCTGCCTCCTTCCTGTGACTTTCACTGGCTGTGCATTCCAGCTGATCCACGACCAAGATAATCAGATTATCATGGGTCCAGAATAATCTATTCCATATGGCTTGCCAAGCCAGTGGCTCCGGGAGCTAAAGGTGTGAGGGGAGGGTGGTGATCTCAGTTGGAAGGGGCTTCCTGGGAGCCTTGGGGGCCTTCACTGGGAGCTGATGGGGAAGGAGGGAGGTGGAGGGGAAGCTGGGAGCCTTCCTGCTGGGCCCTCTGATGGCTCTGGGCTCCAGGAGGCTGCAGCCCCACCTCCAACACAGGCACGGCCTCATCTGTCCATGACACAGTGGAGTGTAGGCTCCATGGTGGAGGCTGGGCACTCCCCATGCCTCTTCCACTCTCCGGATTGGAAGGGGCTCACTGTAGCGCACGGCTTCTCAAAAGTGGCTGAGCTTCATCGTTCTCAGGACATTTCACTTTACATACCCGGAATCTCCTCCAGGGATTCTGGCTCAAACAGGTCCAGGGTGGATCTGGAAATGCTTTACATTTTTAACATGTCAACAGATCCAGGTGACTTGTAGTGAGGTTTCAGGGGGCCTTGAGGACTAGGGGGCATCGCCCCCTCTTCCTGCACCCTCACTCTTGAGGCAGCCCTGCAGGAGGAAAGGAGCCACTGGAGGTTTCCAGAGGAGACGGGGGAGCTGGTGGGAGGACAGGACACTCGCTTTGGTCCCAAACAGCACCAGACGGACCCCGCTCTGCGCCTCCTGGCCATGTGACATAGGACCACCCCCTGCGCCTCCATTTCCTTAACTACCAGGTGAAGCAGTGACATCCACATCACAGCACGCTTGTGAGCTGGGATCCGGCGGAGGCCAGGCCCCAAGTGACAGCAGGGACACGCATGAGGCGCTGCTGGAAGTATGGTCTGTGCAGGATGATTTGATACCCTTGCAACATCAGCACAGCAGGTATGATTCATGGGAGAGGTGGAGACTGAGTTATCCAAGTGACACAGGTGGTACGTGGCAGAAGAGGGATTCGATTCTAAGCGAGGGGTGTCCTAAGCTGCCTGAAGATGGGGCTTCATGAACAACAATCACTCTCCTTGAAAGGGCCTTTCTCTCAGACCGGTGCAGAGGTGTGGCGGGAAGATCCCCGGCAGCAGGGAACACCCAAATTAGGAGCCTCCCAGGAGGTGTCCCTGCTGATGCTAAACAGGCTGGCGGTAGGAGAGCCGCTTCCTTCTCCTGGGGCCTCTGGCTCCGGCGGGGTCGGGATTAGGGGCTGCGAGGGGAAGACTGACATTGCACCTTTGATTAGCACTCTCCTGTCAGTGGGGCTGGCTGGGGAAATGAGGGCACTGAGGCTGGGAGGTGGGAGGGGGCAGCGCCCAGGATCCAGGGTCGACCTGAGGCAGCCGGCTGGCTCCTAAAAGGAAGGCTGAGACCCAGGCCCCAGCCCAAGGGGGTGCTGCCCTCTCCTGCCTGCCCCCACCCTGGCCGAGGACCCCCTGAACTCTCACCTCCGCTCAGTGGGGCTGCCCCAAGGCCTCATTTCCCAGCCTTACACGTTGGCAGGCGAAGGCAGGCTCGGGCCGGGGGAGCAGGAGCCACTGGTTCTGGCACTTGTCAAAACACAGGCCCCAGAGGTGTGAAGGCCTTAGCCCAGCGGGAGGGCGTGTGGGCCCTGCTGCCCGGAGAACTCATTAACTGGGGCAGCTCCCTAATGAACCCACCGGAGGGGCTGGCGATAAGAAGATCAAAGGTGCGAGAGGCATGGGGGCCCCAGGGAAGAGGGAGGCTAGCTGATGGGAGCCCGGAGAGCCCAGGCTCCAGCTTGGGGGTCCCTCCTTCGTCCCTGCTTGGCTTCATCAGGCCCATAGCCTTGCACACACTGGGCCTTGAGGGGTCACAGGAGAGGGAGGGATTCCAGCTGGCACCTCCAATTTGTCAGCCTTGGAGCTAAAGATGCAAAGACTGGAGTTGGGGGCAGAACCCTCCCAACCACCCCGCCTCTCTCATGCCATTTTATTGTGAGTTCTTGGCCTCCATGGACACCCATGAATCCTTTTAACCCTCTCTCAACCCTGACACCAGAGATCTTCCCATCACATGCCATGCATGGTGTCCGTCTCTTGCTCCATAGCTTTCAGTGGTTCCCACGTAAGTGAGCAATTAATGTTAACTGTTGGCTCTCAGATTTGAGCATCCTCAGGGGCCAGAGCTGTGTTTTTAGGATCAACAGCCTACCTCCCATGCACATATGGCCCTTTGTTTAAAGAATGTCTAGTTGATTTTGTACTTAACAAAAATTTACTTTAAGAGCATTGTTGCCCACAAACCAGTCATGGTGGTTTCCCCTGAACTAGGAATTGGAGACCTCAGAGGCATAAGAGTAAAGAAATTTGATATGCCCTCTGTACTCATTCAACTTTTAATCACGTGCATATATTAGATTTTCAAATAAATAATAATATAACAATACAAGAAAAGGGTGGCTGATTTTCTAGGAGCTTTTGGTCATTCTGAAAGTGAAAGTATTAGGCACTCAATCGTGTCTGATTCTGTGTGACCCCATGGACTATAGCCCACTTGGCTCCTATATCCATGGGATCTCCAGGCAAGAATACTGGATCGGGTAGCCATTCCCTTTTCTAGGATATCTTCCCAACCCAGGGATCAAACCCTGGGTCTCCTGCATTGCAAGTGGATTCTTTACCGTCTGAGCCACCAGGGAAGCCTGGTCATTCTGAGTTTTCTCAGTTATCAGCTACAAAGTGGAAATCAGAATTGTATGGGAATTGGAGGAATTTGTTGACATTCAAAGGTTGGCAACAGCATGCCCAGAGCCCCGTGGAATCCCATCCCTCCTGCCTGACCAGCTTTGACTCTGCACCTCCTCGTACTTGAATGTACAACCTGTTTCCACTGTTTGTTAGCTCCAGTCAAGTGTGATTAAAGGGGGGTCTAATGCCAGATTCTTGGCTTGGATCTAGAACTCCATCCATTGTCCAGGATCCAGACAGGGCAGACCATATTGACAGCTGCGTGCCTGGGAGGGTCCTCGTAGGCCAGGCTGTCCTAGGGAGCCAATGGGCCCTGAGGCATGTGTCCATGGGATGGACTCTAGCCCTTCTCTCCAGGGGTGGGTTGGCACTGTCTCTCCTATATGTGATCATGGGCATAAGCATCTGGGGCTGCTGAGACAGACTGCAGAGTAGGGGGTAAAGAGAGGCCAAGGGCAGTAGAAGAGAAAGGAGACAAGGGGAGAGGGGTGGTAGTGAGCAAAGATGCTCAGGAAGAAGGTACCAAGTCACTTGGCTTTCTTTGCTACAAACCAGCTCACCCATGAGTCTCACAGAACTGGAAGCCTGGGGGACGCAAGATAGCAGACCTCTGAAAGAAACCCTAGACACCACTTCTTTGGAAGACATGAGACCAAACTCCAAACACTTCACAGTTCAGCTGGAGAGCAGACCTCCATGCATGAAGGAGCTATTGTGATAACATGTAAACTCAGACCCAAAGGGTCAGGCAGGCGATTGCAGACACTCTGAGCTTTGCCATGTGGACAATCATGTTGTCCATAAATGTAGACAGTTTTATTTCTTCCTTTCCAATCCATATGCCTTTTATTTCTCTTTCCTTATTCCAAAGGTGAGACCCCCACCTCCCAACATTGACAAGGTGTGGGTAGAAGCCAACATCCTCGCCTTGCTCTGAGTATTGAAGGAAATCTTTCAGTCTTTCCCTATTTAGTATGCTGTGAGCTGTAGGTTCCCTGAGGATGCGTTCATCAGACTGAGAAAGTTCTCCTTTAGCCTAAATTTGCTGAGAATTTTTATCATGATGGGGTGTTTGTTTGTTGTTGTTGTTGTTTTTTGCCATGCTGTGGCTTGTGGGATCTTATTTCCTGACCAGGGATAGAACCTGGGGCCCCTGCAGTAAGAGCGCTGAGTCCTAACCACTGGACCACCAGGGAATTACTCTGAATTTTCTGAAGTGCTTTTTCTGTGTCATTGTCACTCACATTTCATTAGCAAAGCCCGTTATTCCTGCCCCAAAGTGGTGGGATACCAGCTAAAGGCCAGAGGTGGCAGCTGTGGCAACAGGCCAAGCCCTTGACCCTGCCAGGCTGAGGGTGTCCTGGAGGGCAGCAGGGCTCCTCTCCTCCAGCTCAGATGGTTCACCAGCCTGCCCAGATTCTGCCAGCTTTCTGGATTTACCCCGGATAGCTTCGTCTCTCCCACTCACCACCACCAGGGAAGGGTACCCCCAGGACCAGTCTGCCCTGGAGGAGGAACATGGAGTCAGGGCCCCATGCCCTCCTGGCCTCTACAGGAGTCCAGGGACCTGCTGCCACAGCATGCCTGTGTTAGTCACTCAGTCGTGTCCGACTCTTTGCGACCCCGTGGACTGTATGAACCTGCCAGGCTCCTCTGTCCATGGACTTCTCCAGGAAAGAATACTGGAGTGGGTTGCCGTTTCCTTCTCCCCCATTATACAAACTGGAAACGAAGGTTCAAGAAAACTTTTTTTTTAAGCATTTATTTAATTCTGGCTTGCTGCATCTTGGTTGCTGCGTGGGCTCTTCTCTAGTTGCGGGTAAGCGAGGGCTACTCTTTGGTTGTGGTGCATGGGCTTCTCATTGCGGTGGCTTCTCTTGTTGCAGAGCTCCGGCTCTAGGGTGCGCGGGGGCTTCAGAAGTTGCCGCTCCTGGGCTCTATCTAGGGCACAGGCTCAATAAATGTGGTGCACTGAACTTAGTTACTCCGAGGTGTGTGGGATCTTCCTGGACCAGGGATCGAATCCATGTCTCCTGCATTGGCAGGAAGATTCTTTACCACTGAGCCACCAGGAAAACCCTCAATAAAACAAGAATTTGCATAAGGTTTCCGACAGGTGAAGGCAGCCCCAAAACTAAGTACCAGAATTTGCAGTTCCCTGACCTGGCTTCCCTTAGCCTGCTGAGCTGGTCCAACACCCTGGACAGCGCCTGCCACTGGCACAAGCAGAAGGCCGGAGTGTCCGGGTCAGGTGTCCATGCGAGGGCCCAGGTGGGGCCAACCTGGCGCAGCCAACAGGCCGACACCTTCGCCCCCCGCAACCCCCACCCCGACGTTGGTTCAAAGGGTCAAGCCCCGCCCCCGATAGGCCCCCGAGCCCCCTTTGAAGTGCTGATGCGGCCTGGAAGAGGCCACTTCACACTTCGGGGCTCGGGGATAAAGCGGTCGCCGGCCGCCAGCCCCCAGACACGCCGCCGCTGCCATGGCCCAGCCCCTGTGCCCTCCGCTCTCTGAGTCCTGGATGCTCACGGCAGGCTGGGGCCCAGCTCAGCCGCCGCCGGCCGCCGACGCGGACTGCGGTTGCTCCCCCGCTTCGTCCCCGGACTCCTGGGGCAGCGTCCCGGCCTGCAGCCCCGTGCCGAGCCCCGGGAGCCCGGCCACCCGCGTCGCCCTCCGCGCCCGGGCAGCTGGGAGGCGAGGCGCGCGGGTAGGCCGCCTGGGCGCCGGGCAGCGGCAGAGCGCCAGCGAGCGCGAGAAGCTGCGCATGCGCACGCTCGCCCGCGCCCTCCACGAGCTGCGCCGCTTCCTGCCTCCGTCTGTGGCGCCCGCCGGCCAGAGCCTGACCAAGATCGAGACGCTGCGCCTGGCCATCCGCTACATCGGACACCTGTCGGCCGTGCTGGGCCTCAGCGAGGATAGCCTGCAGCACCGGCGCCGGCAACGCGGCGACGCGGCGCCCCCTCGGGGCTGCGCGCTGTGCCCCGACGGCGGCCCCGCGGAGGCGCAGACGCGAGGCTGCTGCTCCGGCTCGGCCGCCGGCGCCGCGGTGTCCTGGGGGTCCCCGCCCGCCTGCTCCGGAGCCCTGGCAGCGCCCGAGCTGCGCGACCCTCCGGTGCTATACGACCGCGGGGCGGCGTGCCCGCAAGGACCGGCGATGGAGCCGAGCCCCTCATCCCCGGTTAGTATCGCCCTCCTTCGCGCGGAACTCCCTCCCGGCTCAGCGCCGTCGTGGGGTGGCACTACCTGCCGTCTCATATCCCCACCTCACACTCCGGGGATGAGCCCCCCGTGGGGCTCCCCCACCGGCGGCCCGGCCTCGCCTGCTCGCTCTCTGGAGCGACACGGTTGGCGTGCGCAGGGCGCCTGAGCGGCGAGGGAAGGGAGGGGGACACTGGGGACCCCCCTGAGAGCGGAGCTCGCGAGCGCGGACACCCACGCTCGGCGGCCTCACGCTGAGGACCACGCTGTCCCCTGTCTCCTCCAGCTCTTTCCCGGCGACGTACTGGCCCTGCTGGAGACCTCGATGCCCCTCTTGCCCCTGGAGTGGCCGCCGGCCTGAGAAGTTGAAGTGACGGCGGACATCTGGCGCCCAGTTCTGTGAGCACCGACGCCTTTTTGGCCTCCGCGCCTTCGAAGCGGTCCCTCTCCAGACTCCCTTTCCTGAAAGAGGGCACCGAAGATACCGGCATGGGCATCGCTGGAAGTGAGAGCCGGTCCCCACCTAGGACGGACTTCCGCAACCCCTCCCGCGATGGAGGGGCTCAGAGGGTAGACACTTGGGAGACAGGCAGGAGCTCTGCCTACTATGTATTTATTTATTTGTGAATAAACTCTGTGCTGGTGTCAGTTGGCAAGTTCTTCCTCCACAGGGTCACAAAGCTTCCCTCCCCTCCTCCAAAGGACGTCAGGGATTTGGGAGTCCCCGAAGTACACAGCCTCAGACCCCTTCCTCCTTGCCCCCAGCCCCGTCTTAGCACCCCCTTATTCCCGATGGGCCCACCTGAAGGGGGCGGGGCTTCATTTGAGGAAAGCGGCCGCAAGCTGAGTCTGTCCACCTTTTCTTTGAACCTGGATAAAACCAAGTATCTCTGTAGAAAATGCGTTTCCATTAGTGCATACTTACTGTGCACCGGGTCTTTACACATTTTATTCCTAAGTAGTTATTTTGCAGAAGGATAAACCAAGGATCAGCACTCAAACCCAGGTATGACTTCCAGAATCTGAGCTCTCGGCCCTGGTTGGGTTTTGCCTGCTCCGCTCTTTCTAGGGTCTGACAGGAAGCCAGCTCCGAGGGCTCACTGCATGTGTCTACTGCCCTTGTGCTGGAGCATCAAGGCCTGGACCCTGGCATTCTCCCATCTCCCTTCACTCTGGTTTCTCTCCCATGTTTAGGGACATAACACAGGTGGATCAGTCCCAGTTTTAAATAGCTGTGACCTCCCAGAGGCCTGGCTCAGGCAAGATGAGAGGTCCATCGATTGTATCCAGATCCACAGAACTGACCTGGATCTAGGCTTGGATTCAGATTAGGGAAATGCTGTATGCGGGAAGGGGAAACCTGGGTTCAGTCAGGGGGTCTGGTGAGCAGTCAAGCCTGGGGGTTGGTGAGGTGGGGTAAGGGGTCTCTCAGCCATCTATGAATGCTTCCCCCCTGCCCCCCTCAAGCATCTTTGAAATACTAACCTTGGCATTTAAAAAAAATACCTTTATTGAGATATAATTTATACCATGAAATGCATTCTTTTCAAGTACATAATTCAATGGTTTTAGTATATTCATAGTTAGGTAACCATCACCACTGTCTTATTTTGGGTCATTTTTACTACCCCTCAAAAGAGACCCTGTAACCATTTAGCAGTGATTCCCTGTTACTCCATCCCCCTTTTCTCCACCCCAGCCCACTCATCTGTTTTCTTCTAGCTCTACAGATTTGCCTATTCTGGACTTTCATATGAATGAAAGCATATTTTCTCGTGTATCAGTACTTCATTTATATTTATTGCTCAGTAATATTCCATTGCATGGGTGTAGCACAGTTTATGTATTTATAGGTTGATATTGATTTGTTTTGAAACTACTTCAGAGATCATTCCCAATGCTCTGGCCCAGGCCAGGAGGGGCAGTAACTCGGAGTGGGCTGGGGGTCACAGTGTGTAATTCAGGAGTCCTGGCGCACCCTGGCCAGCATTTGGTTGTAGAGAGTGGGATCCAAAAGCGGAGGCCCCGCAGGGGGCGGGACCTCACACCTTCACTGATCCGCCCCTTGCCCGCGCCTCCGCCCCCAACTCTCTCTTCCCTCCCAGGGCCCTAAGGAGCTGAGCGGGAAGTCTTCTCCAGGACCCTGCCCAGTTTAGAAAAATCTATTTGCATGGTAAAGGCCCCGTGGTTTAGGACGGGGAATTAAAGTTATTAGCAAGTCTTTTCATAGATAAGTGGGGCTCATCGGCCAGCCCCCTCCCCTGGGGTGCGCCTCCCCTCGCTCTCCGAGCCTAGGAGCGGCCCACTGTTTATTAGCACCTGGGTGTGAATTTCCATTAACACGTCCCCGCTAATAAGAGGGCTGGAGATGGGAAGGGGCGCCTCCCACCCCTCCCGCGCCCCACCCCCTTCCTGGGGGGCACCCACCGGGAGGAGGGCCGAGAGCGGCTCCCAGGTAGGTGAGCCCTGGGCGAGGGCGCGCTGTCAGTTCTCTGCTAACCTGTTGAGCTAAGCCGTTAGCGGGGCCGTGTGGAGGATGGAAGTTGAGGACGATCAGGGGCCGCGTTGAGACTGGGCCCCGGGTGTGACTCTGGGGCCGGTGTGCTTCACCGCGGGCGCATCGCCTTTGCGACAGCTGAGCAGGGACAGAGGGTGCTGGGTGGCACGTCCCCTCACCGTGGGGGGCTGGTCCGGAGCGGGCTGCGCGCAGGCCTGCTGGAAGTGGGGTGGGGGTGGGCGTGGGCGTGGTGGGGAGGGCGGAGGATGGCATCAGCGGCTGATCCTGCCCGGCTCTGGTCGCTGCTGGCCGCCTTCGCAGCCCCCAGGGGTCAGAACCGTCATGGTGGAGAAGCACATATATACGGAGCAACCGGACGAGTCGGGGCTGTGTTTAAGGCTTTAACTTCACCAACTGGGGGCGCTTCCCTGGCTGGCCAGTAGTTAAGACTCCAGGCTTCCAATGCGGGTCCCATCCGGGGTCAGGAACCAAGATAGAATTCCACATGCCCTGAGGAAAGGTCAAAAGGTTAAAGGAGAATGCTATTTATATATATATTGCTAAAAAATAAAATGTTAAAGAAAATAAATTCAACAACTAATTTCAAGTCATTTAAACCTCAGATGCACAGGTGAGGTGGGCAGGTGGTGGGGCACCTGTAGCTCTTTTACAGATGAGGACACTGGAGCTCAGAAAAAGAACAAGGAGATTTTCACAAAGCTAGTATACCTGGTTCGGAGAAGGTGATGGCACCCCACTCCAGTACTCTTGCCTGGAAAATCCCATGGATGGAGGAGCCTGGTAGGCTGCAGTCCATGTGTTTGCTAGAGTTGGACACGACTGAGCGACTTCACTTTCACTTTTCACTTTCATGCATTGGAGAAGGAAAGGGCAACCCACTCCAGTGTTCTTGCCTGGAGAATCCCAGGGACGGGGCAGCCTGGTGGGCTGCCGTCTGTGGGGTCGCACAGAGTCGGACACGACTGAAGCGGCTTAGCAGCAGCAGCAGCAAATCCACCGGCCAAGGCAGGAGATGCAAGAGACACGGGCTGGGAAAAATCCCCTGGAGAAGGACATGGCAACCCACTCCAGTATCTTTGCCTGGAGAATCCCATGGACAGAGGAGCCTGGCAGGGTATAGTCCATGGGGTCTCAAAAGTCGGACACGACTGAACGACTAAACAACGACAAAGTATACCTGTTTATTGGGTGGCGACATTGGTGAGCGGTACTCAACAGTTCTGGTCTTTGCTGTAGCCCGTCAAGCAAGTAGTATGTGTGTGTGTTGAGGGGTCTGAAATACAGCTCCTAAAGCACATGGGCCACCGGTGCCATCACCGGCAGGGACCTGCCGCTGCCTGCTGACCACATGTATTGCTCCTGTGAGAGAGCCGTATTTTGTAGATGCTGATGCTGGACGGGTCAGTGTTTTCAGGAGGGGCAGCTAAGCGATCAGTTGACACTGAAGACATTGCTTCAAGGACACACCACATGGGTCACCAGATGAACCCAGGGCTGGAGGGGAGGGCTGGTGGTCTGTATCAGCAGAGGGCAGACTGTCCCAGGAGCCGGGCTGGAAAGCTGGGCTCAAACTTGGTCAAGTGGGTGGTGTGCCTGGTTGGAGGGCCATGCTGTGCTAAATGAACCAGCCCATCTGAGGGGCGGGGCACATGGATGCCCCAGGATTCTGAAACACCCCCGCTTGGAAAACCAGGCTGGCCCAGGGCTCAGGAGGGAAGCCAATCCTAACTGCAAGGCCCGGATTGTCCCAGGGTGAGGCCAGGCCCACTTTGTCCACTCTCCTCCTCTGCCCCCTCCCCATCCAGGTACAAACCCTGCCTTTGCACAACCCTGAGGGTGAGTGCCTCCTAAACTCTGTGCCCTGGACACTCACCTGCGTCCTAATGCTCCCCAAGAAAACCCAGTGTTCTTGGTGCTTCTCAGGGGCCCTCTCTCCCAGAGGGCAGGGACCTCTTTGGGGGCCACTGGCACAGCCCCAGTAGTGCCCCAGCTCCATGGGAGTGGGGCTAGAGCCCTGGATTCCCCAGCCTTGTGCCACCTGAGCCTCTTCTGCCCACCTTCTGGTACTTTGCCAGCCCTGGTTCCCTCTCCCTTATCCCTCTGTGGGTCCAGTATGTAAGGTTCCCTGTGAATGCCCCAACCCCCATTGCTCTCCCCACCCACACTAGGAAGTGAGGAGGTGCCTGGTGTTGGCAGCATGTGACTTTAGAAAGGGTGGACAGGGCACCTCCATTGTCTTGGCCTGCTCAGCACCCCTCCTACTCTTGTCCCTTGCAGCCTGTCATTTTCTTTTCTCCAGACAGCTCTCCCTTCCTTAGTTTGGGTGGCCTCCATGCCCCTCTAGGGATGGGCACGTGTGCAAGTTTAAATGGTCATCACAGTGAGTGGTTCAGGGACGTGACCACATACAGGCCAGTGAGGAGCAGGCTCAGGACTTTGCTGGAACCACTGAAAAAGGGACAGTCACCGTGGGTGCTGTTAGTGGTCTTTTTGCCACCCAAGCAGAAGGGCCTACCTAAAAAAGGGAATCAAAACTGGGGGGTGGGGACTTCCCTGGAGGTCCAGTAGCTAAGACTCTATGCTCCCAATGCAGAGGACCCAGGTTCAATCCCTGGTCAGGGAACTAGATCCTGCATGCTGAAACTAAGACCTGGTGTAGCCAAATAAGTAAATAAAGAAAAATAGATACTAAAACAAAACAAAAATAAACAACTTGACCTGGGGCCAACCACATGGAAAGCATTATGTCTAGACTTTTACACTCCATGAGCCAACAAATTCTCCTTGTGGCTGAAGTTAGTTTGAGTTGGGTTTCTGACTTTTGCTACTGAAAAAGTCCACCAGCATTTGATAAGGTTGTTCCAAGTCTTGACTGCAGTCTCAATTTCCCTCTTTGTTAGATGAGGATAATCATACTTATATTTCACAAAGTGACTTAAGGCTTTTATCTAAAATACAGAGACCCTGGTAGATGCCCTGTAAATGTCAGTTCCCCGTCACATTTAGGTGGCATGTAAAGCCGAGACGATCATCCTAAATTTTCCTTCCTCATCCCAGAGAGACCTGCCAGCCACCATGCCTACTGTGTAGAGGAAAAGGATACTGTAGAGCATTCTGTTTTTGTTTTTCCTGCTGTGTTTTCATTCTCATGGTGAGGACGGCGAGGGGCAGAGTGTCTCGGGTGGGGATCTCTTCATCCAGGGGGCATTCAACTAGTCAGGTGTCATGTAACCTGCCATGAGGCAGGTGTCATGCCAACAAAGACTGTGAATGACTCGGGGGAGAAAGTGGATAAGGACACAGAAACAGTTCAGTTCAGTCACTTAGTTGTGTCCAACTCTGCGACTACAGCACGCCAGGCCTCCCTGTCCATCACCAACTCCCCGAGTTTGCTCAAACTCATGTCCATTGAGTCAGTGATGCCATCCAACCATGTCATCCTCTGTTGTCCCCTTCCCCTCCCATCTTCAAACTTTTCCAGCATCAGGGGCTTTTCAAATGAGTTCTTCACATCAGGTGGCCAAAGTATTGGAGTTTCAGCTTCAACACCAGTCCTTCCAATGAATATTCAGGACTGATTTCCTTTAGGATTGACTGGTTGGATCTCCTTGCAGTCCAAGGGACTCTCAAGAGTCTTCTCCAACCCCACAGTTTAAAAGCATCAATTCTTTGGCGCTCAACTTTTTTTATACTCCAACTCTCACATCCATACATGAATACTGGAAAAACCATAGCCTTGACTAGACAGACCTTTGTTGACAAAGTAATGTCTCTGCTTTTTAATATGCTGTCTAGGTATGGTCACAAACCATGCAAGCATTCAGTCTTGGGAAAGGCTGGGCACACTAACCACCTGCAGTTCTCAAAGGCACCACACGGTGTCCTCAGAGAGGCAGGCGTAAGCTTTGAGCGGCAGGGGACTGACTCCACCCAATTTTCCTGGGAAGGGCAGTTTCTAGAAAAGAAAAAAGTACCTCTGCGCCTCCCTCCTGGGCCCCCAGCCCCCAGTCTCCTCTAGGGTTCCCAGGCAGCAGTGGCAAAATTCCTGCGTGCCCCCACTTTGCCTCTCACACCTGTGTGACCTCAGGCAGTCAGTCAACCTACTCTGAGCCTCAGCCTCTCCAGAGTGATTCCACAACAAGTGGGCCAAGAGAAAAGGGGGCCACACACAGCCCGGTGGACTGGGTGTCTTGCTTATTTGAGCAGAGTGGCTCCTGCTCTGTTTGTGGGCCTATGAGGCAAACGGTCCTCACCAGGCCTGGGACTCTGGCTGACCTCATTGCCTGGGCCCTGCTGGGGGTCTGGACTGAGTGGGAATGAAGGACACACACCACAGCAGCTTTGGAGCCTGGAAACAATATCTCTGTTTATTCAGGTGACATCTGCTCTCCTGAGCATTCTGACAAGTGGCTTACAGGTTGAAGGCCCCCCCCACCCCCAAATCATGTGTCTCCCCTTGCTGGCTTGCAGAGGTCCCAGACATCAAGCCAGGCCCCTGAAGCCTACTGAGCTTCAGCCCTTTGTCTTGTCTCTTGATCTCAGAGCGTTCCGGGGCAAAGCCTGCCTGCTGCCAAGCTCTTCAGAGCCTAGGGCCGCAGCCCGGTCACTTCTTAAGGTCCTCTTTTTGGAGAAGCAAGGAATACCTCCGAAGCCGGGTCCAGTGCTCTTCCTCTTTCACCTTGTACTTTGCCAGGTTCTGAATACTGTGGGACAGGCCATTGATGAGGGGAACTTGCTTTGTACCACATCCCCCCCATTCTCTATTCCCCCCACCCAACCCCCCACCCAGGGCTCCTAGGTCCCCAGGGCAGACCCTGACCACCCTGGGCTGATATGAGAAACTCCCCAAATGACACATCTGCTTCCTGTCTGTGTTCTCAGGACTCAGCCTGGTGCACAGAAGGTACCTGAATCAGCTTTGCAGAAGGAATAATAGGAGTGACGGAAGGTGAATTTATGAACCAAAAGTCTATTTGCAGGACCAACATTAAATACATCCGAATGCCACCAGTTACGTGTAACATCTCGTGAGCACGTACTAGTGACCAGCACTGGGGGAAGCGTTGGCAAGATCAAAGTGACTAAAACAGCTGCCCTCTCCCCCACCACAGTTTAGTGAGGTGATCAGTCACTAAGTCATATCCGACTCTTTGCGACCCCATGGACTGTAGCCCGCCAGACTCCTCTGTCCATGGAATTTCCCAGGCAAGAATACTGGAATGGATTGCCATTTCCTATTCCAGGGGATCTTCCTGATCCAGGGATCAAACTCTTGGCTCTTGCTGTCTCCTGCATTGGCAGGCAGATTCTTTACCACTAGCACCACCTGGGAAGCCCAGTTTAGTGAGGTGACAAGAGGAAAAGAACTTTTGTAACAGGAGGCATTTAAAAGCAATAGAATAAAACTAGAGAAGAGCACTTCCTGCCTGGGGAATGCCCCCAGAGAATAGGATTTCTGAGTTGAGTCTTTAAAAAAAAAATAAATGCACAGTCAGTGTGGCAGAATCAGAGAAGCCCAGGGTCACCCTTCAGGCTGCATGCAGACCTGGCCATGGGGAGCAGGCAGAAGAGAGGTGGCCTTCCTTCTGGGGAGGGGTGCGGGCTGCTGCCAGCTTTCTACCTCGGGCGCCTGAGTAAGCGGACAACGTTTAAAAGCTTAGAGCAAGTGGGAAGAGGGACACTTCTGGGGGAAAGACAAGGACCACAGGTTTGGGTATGTTCTGCGGCTCTGCCAGTCGGACAGCCACATCGAGATGTCTGGTACTCAGTGCATTAAAGCATTTTTTTTTTTAATGTAAGTAACCTATGCTTTGCTTAAAAAAAAAATCAAAGGATTCAAAAGTGGGTATACAATTAAAAGTAAACCTCCTTCTCACCTCAGACCCTTATTTTCTGTTCCCGAAGAAACTGTAATGAATGGCTCCTTGTAAATCCTTGAAAACCGTTCAGACACACAAGTGCAGGCATGCATATCATCTCTCCTTTTAAACTTAAAAGGAAGACTGCAACACACTGCCTGCCTTTCTCACTGAAAATGTATCCTGGCGGTTGCTTCCTGGCAACACTCAGATCTGCCTCTTTCTCTTTCCCTATTGACGACCCTTGGAGTTTCCAGTCCCCGTGTGTGGGGTGTGTGTGGGAGTCAGTGGGCAGGGGACAGGCAGAGGGTGTGCAGGCCTTGGCCCCTCGCAGCTCGTGTGCAGACCCAGCTCCTTCACTTAGAAGCTGGTGACCCTGGACCGGCGAGTTGACCTCTGCCAGCCTTAGCTTCCTGGCTGTAGGGGATAAAGTTAACCCTAGTAAGAAACAAGATGTGCCTCAAAGTACTGAGCATAGTACCTGGTACACTGCAGGTGCTCAGGAAAGGTTAATTCTTTTCATTTTTTAAAATTGAAGACTACTTGATTTACAATGTTGTGTGAATTACTGCTGAGCAGCAAAGTGATTCAGTTACATACCACCTGTCAGCAAAGCCTGGGGGAGGGAGGGGGAAACATCCCACTCCACAACTTCTGTTTGGCTAAACAGGCAACCAAAATTACTCCTAACCAAAGACAAATCAGGCAAAATGATTCACAACGTATTAACAAAGAACTCTTTAAAATCAAAAGAAAATGAGGACTTCCTTGGTGGCCCAGGGGCTAAGACTTCCCGCACCAAGTGCAGGGGGCCCGTGTTCGATCCCTGGTCAGAGAACCAGATCCCACGTGCCGCAATTAAGACCTGGCAGAGCCATATACATAAATAAATTAAAAAGAACTCAGCCATGAGAAAGAAAGCCAGATCAATTTACAGAAGGAGACAGAGAAACATAGAATAGATATAACATAAAGATGCTCAACCTCCTTAATTTCCAAATTGAAAGAGTTATGAACTATGAGTTTTGTACCTCATTTCTTGGCCAGTCTGGGGAGGGGCTAAGGACGCAGGGTGAATCTGCCCTTTCAGACGTACCTCCCCTGTAACTCTGAAAGCCCACCTCCAATTCATCCCACAGAAATACTAGGAAAAACTCACAAAAATGACTGTGGGAGGATGTTGGCTGGGAAATGGGGCCAGAGTGACCCCCGTGGTGGAGTCTGCTGTGGGCTGGGGCGCAGATGGGGGAAGAGGCTCAGGAGTCGGGTGTAGTCACTGGGAGCGTGGCTCTGGGCGGAGGAGGAATAGGCGGCTCAGAACTGGGAAGGCGCTGGCTTGTTTCCTAACTTGGGAATGCAGTGGGGACACATGCCTGTGATTAAGACCCTGGAGGGAAGAGGTCACCGACCCGATGGACAGGAAGGTCTGGGTGCCTGGGGGAGGAGATAGCCGTGGGTATAAGCAGGAGGCCACTTTCTCTGAATCAGGAGGGAGACAGGGAGTGAGGGTGGGGGTGACCTGGGTGAGAGGGCAGCCAAGGTCCTGGGTGCTCTGGGAAGTGGGAGGCAAGTTTATCCACCAAGGGCACCGCAGAGGTGTGGGGAGCACGTGGAAGCTGGGCGGGTGGCTCTCATGGCACCAGTGCCCTTCCCTTTGGCTGAGCACCGGCGCTCAGCAGTGAGGAGGGACCCGGGAGGATGCCTGCCCCTCTGAGGCTAGGTACTGACTGTCCCTGGGGACAGCCCTCCCTGGAGCTCCAGACACCCTCCCTCCACCATCAGGCAAAGAAAGGGTTTTCCTTCCCCATGATGGCATAACAAATATGACTGCATTCTATTGTTTTGAAGCAATGTGTGTGCATCCAACTTCCAAAAAGATGGGCTGTCCATCTGCAAAGTGGGAGAGCAGATGGAACATCTGTAAGGCCTCAGGCAAGACCTCTGAATTCCAGTAGCCTTACAGCCTGCACACGTGGGATCTATGGGTCTATAAATAATTTTCCAGAAGTTTGTCCCTCTGTTTCTCGAGAAAAGCAGAACTTCCCTGGTGGTGCAGTAGTTAAGAGTTTGCCTGCCAATGCAGGGGACACGGATTCAATCCCTGGTCTGGGGAGATTCCACATGCCGCGGGCAGCTAAAGCCCATGTGCCACAGCTACTGAAGCCTGTGTGCCCTGGAGGCTAGCACTGCAGCTGGAGAGAAGCCCCTACTCGCTACAACTAAAGAAAGCCTGAGTACAGCAACAAAGACCCAGCACAGCCAAAGTAAAACAAATATATTAATTAATCAATTAATAATAATAAAAGAAAGGCAAAGGAAGGTTAGGACAGGCCCACAATTTCCCTCCTAGGGACAGTGAAGACGGGGCAGTGGGAGTATTCTTCCTCCACCCTAAAGGGAAATCTCATCTGGGGTCCACATGGGATCTGCCCAACCCTTCGCCAAGCCGGTGTGTGCCCTGTGGACGTGAGACTGTTGGGTCAGCCCAGAAGCCCACCTTCTGCTTGGCTACAGGGAATAAAGGGGGCATGGAAGGAAGAAAGAGGGGTGAGGAGTTGTTTCTAGCAGCTTCCTGTGTCCTAAAATTTCTGTCTTGTGATCAAAAGTCTGACCCAGCCGAGACGGCAGACCTGCCATCAGGGAGTGGAACCAGATGGGAATGGTGCCCTGGAGGCCCAGGAGGGATGGGGAACAGAAGCCAGGCCTGTGGAGGGGGCTGGGGTGGCGTACTGGGTGCTAACTGGCCTTCTTCCCAAGTCCAAAAGGCATGCTTCAGTTTCACACTGGCTATTTATAAAAGTCCCAAGTGCACATTTTGCAAAAACACTTTGGACAGACTGTCTTAAGTTTGAACTCTGAGTCTATTGCCGCATAGATCCATTGCCTTAAAGTTTCACCTAGTTTTAGGGCCAAGGGAAACTGTTTCAGTCACAAGGAGTAAACAGAGACCAAAAAAATGATTAAAATCCTTGGACATATTTATGTCCAAGAAAATGAGAATAAAATGTTAATGACAGAATCTAGGTTATGGGAATATAAATGCTTACCGACTTTTTTTCGGAACTGAGGTCTATTTAACATAATAAAGTATTGGAGGCAGGATACTCTTTGGAAAAGCCCCAGACGTCAGACCTCAGAGCAAGCAGAATGGGGAAAGTGGAGGCGTTAGTCGCTCAGTCATGTCTGACTCTTTGCGACCCTATGGATGTAGCCGGTCAGGCTCCTCTGTCCACGGGATTTTTCAGGCAAGGGTACTGGAGTGGGTTTGCCATTCCCTTCTTCAGGGGACCTTCCCAACCCAGGGATCGAACCTGGGTCTCCTGCACTGCAGGCAGATTCTTTACTGTCTGAGCCACCAGGGAGCAGGAAATGCCTTGACTAAATCAGTGTTTCCTAATTTATCTCTGGGACCTCGAGGGAAATGATTGAATCCTGTGATCAGGCCCAAGTAAATGTCCCTTCAAGCTGAGCTGCCCCAACCACACCATGCAACCCCTCCTGGCTCCTGCTGGGTCCTTGGACTGAGGGAGCACCTCCCTGAGCTTTTCCCTTCCCCAAGCTCCCACTGCTCTTTCAGCCCTGAGCCCTGCACCTGGCCCCTCAGCCCCCCACCTGGTCAGCCATGCTGACTCCAGCCCACTTCCCAGCAGAAGGTTCCCTGGGAGACGGGCCCTTCCACCCCACCCGGCTTCTGCAGTTGCTCCTGGGGAGGGGCTGGGGTGTGGGACCTAGGAGCTAAGATGTGTTGATAAAGGAAGAGACACGGTTGGGAAGGGGAGATAGAGGAACGCCTTCTATACCCGATGGGGGCCAGGATGGGTCTCTGGAGACTGGAGGGGGTCAGGGCAGAAGGGACTGCCTTCTTAAGAGAGCAGACCCAGCCATGGAGGAGTGGGGAAGGATATTATAGACACACTTCCCATGGAAATTTATGTACATAGACATTAAAAACCAGAGCAACAAGGAAGTTTTTCTTAAAAAGTCATTAAGTTGTATTCTGGAGTGACATAAAGCCAGATGAAAAAAGTGAACATGATCTCAACATAGTAAAAATGCTAATGATAAAATCTTAAGGAAATTTACTGATGCATTAATGGCAGCACTGGGATCTGGGGGTGATATTAATTTAAATAATAATTAAATTATTATTTAATTTAATAAATAAATTAAATTTTCTTTATTGTCCTGTTTCCCAAATTTCTATAAGTGCATATATATATATATATAAAGCTTAGAAGACTGAGCACTGAAGAATTGATGCTTTCAAACTGTGGTGCTGGAGAAGACTCTGGAGAGTTCCTTGGACTACAAGGAGATCCAACCAGTCAATCCTAAAGGAAATCAGCCCTGAATATTCATTGGAAGGACTGATGCTGAAGCTGAAGCGTCAATACTTTGGCCACCTGATGCAAAGAACTGACTCACTGGAAAAGAATCTGATGCTGGGAAAGATTGAGGCCAGAAGGCGAAGGGAGCAACAGAGGATGAGATGGCATCACCAACTCAATGGACATGAGTTTGAACAAACTCTGGGAGATGGTGAAGGCAGGGAAGCCTGTGTGCTGCAGTCCAAGGGGTTGCAAAGAGTCAGACACGACTGAGCATCTGAACAACATAAAACTGAGAAATAACGAGTAACATTTTTTCAGTGGGTAATTACTCTGTTATGGTAGTAGAGCTACATGAGAAGCAAACTTATCAGGCTAAGCAGGGTTAGTTAAGCGATGTCTGAGTGGTAATGTCCACCTGCGCCCTGACTGAGGGAGGAAATGGTCAGGGACTAAGGCATCCTGAGTTGCTCAGGTCCTCGGCTGTCAGGCAGGAGGTGAGCTGCCCGGAGCTGGAGCCACTGGCCTCTGGTCCCTTCCCACTGGGAGGGCAGTCAGTTGGCTTTTGGGTGAAGTAGGAAGGCACACCCTTCCTAGGCTAGTGAAAGAAGGGAGTTAGAGAGGACAGAAAGGGAAACATGCTCATTAAACAACTTCTCTGAGCCTTATCAAGCAAGAGCACCAGGAAGCTCCACAGCATGACTCTCAACCCAGGAGAATGGCCCCACTACAGCCATGACCTGACCTCATTCTCTTGACTTTTTTTAAGCCATTGTTTGAAATTTTCCAAAAATATCCGTATGTTGGGTAGAAAAGTTGCAAATAGGAAAAATACAAAGAAAAAACATCACACATGCTTCATTATCCAATATAATGTTGTGGATGGATTAGAAGAGACCCCAGCTGGACTTCTCCAGAGATCCAGTGGTTAAGAATCTGCCTGCCAATGCAGGGGACACAGATTTGATCCCTGGTCAGGGGAGATTCCACATGCCTCAGAGCAACTAAGCCCGCGGGCTTCAACTACTGAGCACTCACTCTAGAGCCCGGGATTGCAGCTACTGAAGCCCATGCGCTTGGAGCCCGGGCTCCACCTCGAGAGAAGCCGCGGCAATGAAACACCCTCACACTGCAACTAGAGAAAGTCCTGTGTGTAGCAATGAAGACCCAGTGCAGCCAAACATAAATAAGTAAATAAATGAAATTTAAAAAAAAAGAGAGACCCCTGCTTTCTCAGAATGGACTGAGTACCATTAATGATGCTTTTATAGCAGGAAGGAACACAAGCAGAGTCCCCTTGGGGCTGGGGGTTACAGACAGGGAAAGAGGAGAGGTGTATCACGTAATTGTTTATATGGATGATGGAGAAAGGAAAGGGGGCTCAGACAAGGGGCTGGCAAACATTTTCTCTACAAGGCCAGCTAGGAAATGATTTAGGCTTTGTGGGTCAGAGCGTCTCTGCTGCAGCTGCTCAGCGCCTCTGTAACTCTTACATACGCAGATGAGACATAAAGCGGTGGGTGTGGTGTCTTCCGGTGAAACTCTATTCACAAAAACAGGCAGTAGGCCAAATTTGGCTGTAGTTTGCCAACCCCTGTCTTAGATGACTGTGTCTGATAATCCAAATATACTTAAAAAAAAAAAGAATTGAAAAAGCAACAAGAAAAAGACAGCCTTGACAGGAAGAAAACACCAACTTGAAGCCTTTCTTTTCTACCGGCCTGAATTCTTTCCTCCTTTTCTTCCAACCTGAGTGGGATTTAAATGCCGAAAAGGATCTTATGATCAAGCAAACCACTTATTCCATGGTCCAGAGACTACCCCCGGTACAGAGACCCAGAACTTCACCTCTTTTGGAAGAATTTCTCGCATCTCTCCTCCAGGGGCAGCGCCTGGGCAAATGTTGGGTGGGCCA
This sequence comes from Bos javanicus, assembly GCF_032452875.1. Lineage (NCBI taxonomy): Eukaryota > Metazoa > Chordata > Mammalia > Artiodactyla > Bovidae > Bos > Bos javanicus. Next base: position 20,726,880 of record NC_083888.1, on the reverse strand, counting down.
ATATGCTAGCTTGAGGAATGGTGCAGTTTCTTGAGAAGTTTTTTAGGAGTGGGTAGTCCTCAAAATTAAAATAGAAAATAGAATTTGGGATGTCTTCTGCTTTGCTGGCAGATCCAATTTCATCTGGATGGTCTCCTGGGATGAAACAGGAATGTGGTGTTCTGTTCTAGTGATTACCTTTTCTGTGCGCCTTGCGGTCAGGGTGGGTGCGAAGGGGCTGCTCTCTGCTTACAAAGCCTGGATCACTGGGTTTGGGCTAAGAGGGGATCACTTGATCTGGAGGAGCAGGAGTCCAGACGGGAGACTTGCCCAGCATTTTATCTAAGCGCCAGTGAGGACTGAGCGGCAGTGTCCTGGTCTGCGGGGGCTGGGATAAGGAGTGGGGAGGAGACTGGACAGGGTCACCCTGTGCTCTATGCAAGGACTGAGAGAGTTGGAGGTGGTCAGCAGGCCACAGGTCTGGGCGGCAGCCCTCACGGGCCCCCTCCGTACCTCGGAGCAGGAAACACGGGTGGTGTAAAGACACGACAAACACTGGGTTCCAGGGGGCTGCCAGGGAGTAGGATCTGGGGAGAGCAAAGGAGCAGATGATCTGCGACTTGGCCACGTCCATGAGGAACACAGAGCCATCTCTGGAAAAGGTCAGCACCTGGGGAGCAAAGAGATGGTGAGTGGGGACTTCTCCAGTCTGTCACTCATCCCAGTGTGAAATAAGAAAAGCAGCTAGAAATAAAAAACAAAGGGGGAATTTATTCACCCTTGGGCACCCAGCCTCTGGATCCAGCTGGAGCTGTTCGGCGGGCAGCAGGAAAGCGGCGTCTGCTCCTGTGGAGCTGCCGGCAGCAGCGGTAAAGAAGCCGCCTGCCGGGGCTCACCTGTCTTCCCCACTGAACTGGGAGCTCCACGAGGGCAAGGGCTTTCTCCTCCCAATCTGTGCCCAGCACACAACAGGCCTTCAGCAGAGATTTTTGGGAAGGAATAATGAACACATTCACTAAAGAAGAATGAGGGGCCTGAGGAACCTACCATGCCAGGTAAGGCTTGGACCGGGGCCACGGCACAGATGGCTTCATCCAGGTACTTCACTGGCCTGTATTAAACAGACACACAGACATCTAGACTGTGGGAGTTTTCAAGTTTTGCCGTCCTCTCCTAGGCATATACCTATATCCAATACAGACAAGTTCTTCTCTAGAAGCATCAGGATGTATGTCAGAGATGTTCATAGGAGCAAAAACTGGGAACCGTCTAAATATCCATTGCTAGGAGAGTGCTTAGGTAATTGTGTTACATTATATGATGGGATACTATATAGCAATGAAAATAAAAGAGCTGGAGCTGCACACGACATGTACCATTCTCCTGAACAATACTGCAAAGCAAGTCACAGAATAAATGGCAGTAGAAAACAAATTGGAGAATACACAGAATATGATCCCATTAGCAAGTTCCCTAAAATATGCACAGCTGGAGTGTATATGGCTTGGAGATACAGTCGTATGAATGTGGTTAATTCTTGAAGGAAAACAAAGAGATGATGAATTTAGGAAAACAGTGGGGTATATTTTTTTTTGAAAAAAAATTAGACATAATATTTAGCAGTAACTCCCATTTTAAAAAAGGTGGAGTCTATTATACAGAGTGAAGTAAGTCAGAAAGAGAAAAACAAATATTGTATATTAATGCATATATATGGAATTAAAAAGATGGTCTGGTGAACCTATTTACAGGGCAGCAATGGAGACACAAAGAGAACAGACTTGTGACACAGGCTGGGGCAGGAGAGGGCGGGAGAATGGAGAGGTTTGCATGGACACATATACACTAGCGTATGTAAAATAGATAGCCACTGGGAGTTTGCTGTATGACTCAGGGAACTCAAACCGAGGCTCTCTGACAACCTAGAGGGGTGGGATGGAATGGGAGGTGGGAGGGAGGCTCAAGAGGGAGGGGACATATGTATACCTATGGCTGATCCACGTTGACGTATGGCAGAAACCAACACAATACTGTAATTATCCTTCAATTAAAAATAAATAAATCAAGGGGAAAAATGTGGAGTCTGCTTTTCCACTGCTTAAATGTGGGCATGGCCAGATGACATGCTGTGTCCAGTGTAACACAAGCAGTGCACAGGGCTTGGAAAACATCAGTGAGCCTCGATGGCGGCTGGGAGCCCTGAGGTTTACTGAGGAGCCTGGGACAGCCTGCAGGAGAGGCTGCAAGGAGGAGTGCCTTGGCCACCAGCTGCCAGCTGCCTGTATGTGAGTAAGGCCCGCTAGTCGGCCCCTCACCCATGGGCATCTGTGAGAGTCAAGGCAAGCCCAGAGCAGGGATTGTCCAACTGAGCCCAGCCCAAGTGCTGACCTACAGCATCAGAGGTTAAGTGGTGACTGTTTCCTTAAGTCGCTAAATTGTGGAGTAGTTTGTTATATGCAGCAATAGATAATTAAAATCAACCCTGAATATTCATTGGAAGGACTGATGCTGAGGCCGAAGCTCCAATACTTTGGCCACCTAATGTGAAAAGCTGACTCACTGGAAAAGACCCTGATGCTGGAAAAGATTGAGGGCAGGAGGAGAAGGGGACAACAGAGGATGAGACGGTTGGATGGCATCATGGACTCAATGGACATGACTTTGAGCAAACTCTGAGAGATGGTGAAGGACAGAGAAGCCTGGTACGCTGCAGTCCGTGGGGTTGTAGAGAGTTAGACACAATTTAGTGACTGAACAACAACCACTTTTGAAGTGGAGGAGAGAAGGATGTGATCCAGGAGAGGCATACAGAGAGCCTTAACTGAATTGGAAATGATCTATTTCTTAAGCTTGGTGATGGGGACAGTGGAGTTCCCACCCCCGCCCCATATGTACGCTAAATACACACCCTCACACATACTATACAGGTTATTTGCATGCATAAAATATTTCACAATTTAAAAGAGGCCTTTGAAGAAACTGACTACAAACAATATTTTGGCAAAAACAACCCTCTTCTTGGTCACATGGGATAGGAAAGATGTCATTTGTGCCAACACACAATTTATATACATAGAACTCATATATATATCTCCACACGTATGCTGCTTCTGCTGCTAAGTTGCTTCAGTCATGTCCAACTGTGTGCGACCCAATAGATGGCAGCCCACCAGGCCCCCCCATCCCTGAGATTCTCCAGGCAAGAACACTGGAGTGGGCTGCCATTTCCTTCTCTAATGCATGAAAGTGAAAAGTGAAAGTGAAGTTGCTCAGTCGTGTCCGACTCTTAGCGACTCCATGGACTGCATCCCACCAGGCTCCTCCGCCCATGGGATTTTCCAGGCAAGAATACTGGAGTGGGTTGCTATTGTCTTATCTGAATGTATGCTGCTGCTGCTAAGTCACTTCAGTCGTGTCCGACTCCGTGCAACCCCATAGGCAGCAGCCCACTAGGCTCCTCTGTCCCTGGGATTCTCCAGACAAGAATACTGGAGTGGGTTGCCATTTCCTTCTCCACTCTGAATGTATAGGGTTGGCCAAAAAGTTCATTTGGGTTTTTCCATAAAATACAGAAAATAAACCCAAACGAACTTTTCAGCCAACCCAATAAAAGACTTTAGTAATTCTGAGAAGCTCACTGAGACAGTGATGACCAGAGGGAAAGTGAACTCTAGTCTGAGAGGTTGTTTCAGTTTCTTACTGTTAAACAGGGCGGTATGTCTGGCAGATCATGTACCCCGCCCTCCCCCCAACCACCCACCTCTCCACCAGCAGACTGATGGTGGAGTTCTGGATCCCCGAGGCCGTCACCAGATGGAGAGACGCGTCTGTACACAGCACCACGCATTTCATGTGGCATTTCACTGAGCCCTCCGGATACACACTCTGTCCTTTGTGGACTAGGAAGTATTTCAGGAAGTGGATGCTTTGGCAGAAGCACTTTTCAGGAAGAGCAACAACTCCAAGAGTGAGTCCTGGAGGAAGGGAGGGCACGAGTAGGTCAGGCAAGGGGCAGAGGGAGGCAGCCATGGGCGCGAGGTCTGTGACCAGCGAGTGTGTGAGGGACAGGAGGCAAAACCAAGCACTGAGGGGCTTCCCTGGTGGTCCAGTGGCTAAGAACCCACCTTCCAGGGCAGGGGATGCGGGGTTTGATCCCTGGTTGGGGAACTAAGATCCCACAGCCCGCGGGGAAACTAAGCGCGCGCGCCACAACTAGAGAAGCCTGTGTGCTGCAGTAAAGACCCAGAAGAACCAGAAGAAAAACCAAACAAAACCCAGGCAGCGAGCATCCTTCGAAGTGAAGGCAGCCTGTCCTCTAGGCTGTCAGTGTTTTAACTAACATTTCCTACAGAAAGGAATTCATAGCCAACGCCCACGGGGAGAAGGGAGCCCCCTTCAGGAGGAACCCTTCTAAGTATGTGGAAGAACCAAACCCAAGGAAGGGGACAAGTCAGCACTGGAGCGGAAGGAAGTGTTAACCCGGGCAGGTCAGGGTGTGTAACTCAGCGGTGGAGGGCGGGGCGGGGCGGGGCTTACCTTGCGCCAGGTCCCAGAGCGAGAGCACGCCGTCCTCGCAGGCCAGCACCAGGTAGGAAGAGCAGGGACTGAGCTGAGATACCACGATGGGCGCGGCGCACGGCCACACGCCCTCGGGGTCTAGAGGGGAGATGCCACTCACCAGGCCGCCCCCGGACCCCCGCTCCCACCCATCACCGCCACCCGGACGACCTGAGACCCAGACTGGTCTGCCTGTCTGGACTCACCATCTCTCTCCTCTCTGTGCCATGCTGTCTCCTTCCTCAGGATAATATAACAAGTTATATGATTATTATACTACAGTTAACAGGGATTGGGGCTTCCCTGGTGGGTCAGTGGTAAGGAATCCGCCTGCCAAGCAGGAGACATGGGTTTGACCCCTGCATTGGAAAGATTCCCTGGAGAAGGAAATGGCAATCCACCTCCGTATTCTCCTGCAGAATCCCATGGACAGAGGAGCCTGGAGGGCTACAGTCCATGGGATTGCAAAAGAGTACCACAGGACTGAGCGACTGAGCATGAGTAGGAACACTGAGTGAGGACTTACTAGGTGCTAAGCACCAGAGCTGGCACTTTATGGGCTTCATTTCATTTAATTCTCACAGGGATCCTATGAGGTGGGTCCTATTAGAACCCGCATTTTACAGATGAGCAGAATGAGGCAGAGAAACAAGTGACTTGCCCAAAGTCACAAGAGCCAGTCAGTACAGAAGTGGAGATTAGAAGCCAGGTTTCCTGGGAGAGGGATGGAAGGAAAGAAATTCTTCCTTTGTGAGTTTTAAACATTACTTCTGAGTATAACTCTGGACAGCATAGTGTTAGCTCAAGGAATTCACACAGAGTGAATTTGTTCGTGGAACTGCCTCCCTGAGTTTGTCAAAAACAAACCACCACCACTCATATTTCTTAAGTGCCTTTCAACTTCAAAAGAGCCTTCATGTAGAGAAACTGGATTTTGCTATTCACGACTAATGCGTAGAGTACATAAGGATGGTGTAACTGAGGGGTTTTCTGCTTTGGAGGAGAAAACAGGGGATTAGGGCATCAAGTGACTGGCCTGAAACCACACTGATTGCAGACACGTGCTGGAACCAAGCCCCTCCTTTTTTACCTTCATTGCCTAAGGAGCCCTGTAAACCAGACGGGCTCTGTCCCCATGGACATCATCTTTAAGAAACACGACAGTTCAGAGACACAGCCTTGGGGTCACACCACAGCTAGCAAGCCACCCACTCTGTCTGCACAGCTCTGGTCCCCTAAAAGCCACGCAACTGTCAGTCACGTGCTCTTGGCTAAGCTGAAGAAGGACACGAGAGCCCTGAGCTTAGGTGACTCCCATCCCGGCAGTAAAGTACCAACTTTATCCTTCAGCGTCCGGTTAAGTGAATAGAAGAAGAAGTTGTGATGATCGGTCCAGTGTACACCAAGGACACAGGCTAGCCCTGGGAAAGAAGAGAGGAAAGGGGTGTCACGGAAGGAGTCTGGGTGGACTTTGATTTGGGTGGAGGGGTTTGCCCAGGAGGAGGTCAGTTTGAAATGGTTTGTGCCAATGGGCAGCACCCAACTGAGGGGTGAGCTACCAGCTGAGGGGCTGGGCACCCCCAGGAGGGCTGCTGCTGGGGCCAACTCATCTTCCTGTGCAGGAATGATGGTCACTACTACCCATCGGCTGCTTTCACATCTTCTAGATAAATTCCTGCCCACTGGGCTGTCAGTGTTCTAACTAACATTTTCTACAGAAAGGAATTCATATCCAGAGAGGTGGACCATAAAAAAGGCTGAGTGCCAAAGAATTGATGCTGGAGAAGACTCATGAGAGTTCCTTGGACTGCAAGGAGATCAAACCAGTCAATCCTAAAGGAAATCAACCCTGAATATTCATTGGAAGGACTGATGCGAAAGCTGAAGCTCCAAACTTTGGCCACCTGATGTGAAGAACCGATCATTGGAAAAGATCCTGATGCTGGGAAAGGTTGAGGGCAGGAGAAGGGGGTGACAGAGGATGAGATGGTTGGATGGCATCATTGACTTAATGGACGTGAGTTTGAGCAAACTCTGGGAGACGGTGAAGGACAGGGAAGCCTGGCATGCTGCAGTTCCTAGGGTTGCAAATAGGCGGACATGACTTAAAAGTCTGAACAACAACAAAAATCCGGAAGCAGCCTGGCGGGATGTGTGCACACCATCCTCTGTGGCAGCTCACACCCTGAAGACGGTGCCAGCGTCCATCATCAAGGAATCTGGTCTCAGGGGTCACAGGTGCAACTAGAAACCGTTAAGCTGCAGCTGGCAACCCACTTTCCACCTCATTCCCTCCCAGCAGGCAGGGTGTGCTGAGCAGAGCTTCTCTAGGAGGGCTTGCTGGGCATTCCCCCGGATGACCACCTACTTCCCCTTCCTTTACCTGGGGATCTCTTGACTCCCGCGGGCATTGGGATTACGCGACTGGGAAGGAGGAAGTAGAACGTAGCCATACTGGGAAAGAAAGAGACACTAGTCAGAGCCGTGGTGGACTCCTTGGCAAAGAGAAGTGCTGTCAGCATCTTGGTATTAAGACCAGAAGTGAGTAGTTCAGAAGGATCTTCCAGGGCGTTCAGGGCCACGGAGCAAATTATATTCTATGTGCTGGTCCTGGTGTGTGTGGGCCCTTGGAGTTTGGTGAGGGTTAACAGGCAGAGTGATGTGAGTTACGCCCGTGCCAGGAAGAGCACCCAGTATGGGCAGAGCCATTCCTGTCCTGGAGGAGGACCCCTTCACGATCAGACTTCGGTGAAGTACGTAAATGTTCCTATCCCGTGTGTACTAAGTTGGTACTTTTTTTTTTTTTTTAGTTTCTGTTAGGGCCTAGCTAGCCCTGGGACATTGTGTAAAGTGACAAAATTCAGGTCCACATGATGGCAAGATGAGAGGTTTCACTCCCCATGTGAAGCAAGAACATTTCTGAGACCTGCAATAGTTGTGAGGAGAGCTAGCTGCTGAACCTGCTCCACCAGATACTTCAAGGACTCAGGCTCAGGTTTTACAATCACTGAGGCCTACCTGCTCACTGAAATTAGAAAGTAGCGTGTTTTAAGAATTACACATTAATATATTACATTTAGGAAGACTGGATGGAAGTGGAGGAAAGTGTTATTAGTGGTCAGTTTTCCTCTCTAGGATCATCTGTGTTGTCTAGATAATCAGGAAAACAATTTTTTTTAAGGAGATGCTATCATGCAAAAAAATTATAAAATAGGGAGTCCCTGGTGGTCTAGTGGTTAGGATTTGGCGCTTTCACTGCCATGATCTGGGTTCAAGCCCTGGTCAGGGAACTGAGATCCTGTAAGTAGTACTGCATGCCCCACCCCCCCCCAGTTCTAAAACTCTACTTTTCATCTCCATAGACACCTATTCCTTCTTTTAAATCTATGTTATCATCCTTTGTTCTAATTATAAACAACCCATCCAACTTTTCAAAAGATTTTGCTGAAGTTCTCAGAGAAGTCACCCAAACCATCAAGAGCTTTGAGACTCTGAATTAATTCAGGACTTTGGGTTGATTTCTGCCTGTACTCACAGAGGAGAAGCTCCGAGGGAGGGGTTGTTCTGGCCTCACCCCCGCATCCCTGACCTCCAGGCTCACCTGATTGGCTCAGGCTCCCATTCCCCATCCAGGAACTTCTTGTAGGTGGCTCTTAAGATTGCCTCCCGCTTCTCCCACTGGCTCGCCTTGATGTAGTGATTCTGCCCAGAGCCCAGCCCGCGGCAGCCCGCTATCTTTGCAAAGGCTTCCAGGGGGCTCTTAAATGTGGTACCTAGGTTGAAAATATCCCAGCATGGGTTAAACCATCTGATGTCCTCCTTCCTGTTTCTCCCTCCTCCTCTATGCTTCCCGGTTTCCTGCAGAATCCCTCTTCCTCAGAAGTCTGTTCTTGCTCTGCCCAGGTGATCAGCCTTCTCCCTGGCCTCCCTCCTACTCCACTGGCTCACGGAGCACAGGTGAAGGGCAGCTGCCCTCCCTCCTCCCACTCCTCCATCTCCATCCTGCTGTCGTTTCCTGTTTCCAGACTACAGAATCTCCAGAGGCCAGGGAAATGTTCACAATGTCACTAGAGACCTTAGATCACCATTGCTGTCTCTCCAGCCCAGCAAGGCCCCAAACCTTCCAGTCACTCGCACTATGCAGCTATGGCTGAGGACCCTCAATACACAATCCCAGCCTCCTCCGGGAGGCTTACACTGATCCAACTGCCTTCCTTTAGAAATTCTCCTTTCTCTGCCAATCATTTTTATCATTCTCCTTCCCAATAACCTTTCATTTCCTTCTTTCTCATCTGCTCCTAAGTCCACAGTGGGGACTTCCCAGGTGGCTCAAGTGGTAAAGAATCCACCTGCCAATGCAGGAGCCATGGGTTCGATCCCTGGGTTGGGAAAATTCCCTGGAGGAGGAAATGACAACCCACTCCAGTATTCTTTCCTGGGAAATCTTCTGGACAGAGGAGCCTGGTGGGCTACAGTCCATGGGGTTGCAAAGAGTCAAACATGACTGAGCAACTGAGCATGCACACCCACAGTAAACCTAGGCAATCTATTTTCTGGGCATGAACCTAATTTTCAGAACTCTTACTCTTTGGAAGGTGCCCAGGAGGTCCCACAGGGCCCCAAGTCCCTTTCTCCAGAGGCAACCATTGTTATCAGTTTCTTGTACAACTTTCTAGAAACAGACCCCTTCTAGATGGCAGCAAGTGTGTGTTACTTGCTCAGTTGTGTCCAACTCTTTTGCGACCTCCTGGACTGTAGCCCACCAAACTCTTCTGTCCATGGGATTCTCCAGGCAAGAATACTGGAGTGGGTTGCCATTTCCTTCTCCAAGGAATCTTCCTGACCCAGGGAATCAAATCCAGGTCTCCTGCACTGCAGTTAGACTCTTTACTGTCTGAGCCTTCAGAGAAGCCCCAGATGGCAGCATATTACTACATTATATAATGTATATAGTATAGTATATATTATTATATGTATTATATGTACATTTGTATATATTTTCTAAAACAAATGTTCAGTTCAGTTCAGTTGCTCAGTCGTGTCCGACTCTTTGCAACCCCATGAATCCCAGCACGCCAGGCCTCCCTGTCCATCACCAACTCCTGGAGTTCACTCAGACTCACGTCCATCGAGTCAGTGATGCCATCCAGCCATCTCATCCTCTGTCGTCCCCTTCTCCTCCTGCCCCCAGTCCCTCCCAGCATCAGAGTCTTTTCCAATGAGTCAACTCTTCGCACGAGGTGGCCAAAGTACTGGAGTTTCAGCTTTAGCATCATTCCTTCCAAAGAAATCCCAGGGCTGATCTCCTTCAGAATGGACTGGTTGGATCTCCTTGCAGTCCAAGGGACTCTCAAGAGTCTTCTCCAACACCACAGTTCAAAAGCATCAATTCTTCGGCGCTCAGCCTTCTTCACAGTCCAACTCTCACATCCATACATGACCACCGGAAAAACCATAGCCTTGACTAGACGGACCTTTGTGGGCAAAGTATGTCTCTGTTTTTGAATATGCTATCTAGGTTGGTCATAACTTTCCTTCCAAGGAGTAAGCGTCTTTTAATTTCATGGCTGCAGTCACCATCTGCAGTGATTTTGGAGCCCCCCAAAATAAAGTCTGACACTGTTTCCACTGTTTCCCTGTCTATTTCCCATGAAGTGATGGGACCAGATGCCATAATCTTAGTTTTCTGAATGTTGAGCTTTAAGCCAACTTTTTCACTCTCCACTTTCACTTTCATCAAGAGGCTTTTTAGTTCCTCTTCACTTTCTGCCATAAGGGTAGTGCCCTCTGCATATCTGAGCTTATTGATATTTCTGCCGGCAGTCTTGATTCCAGCTTGTGCTTCTTCCAGTCCAGCGTTTCTCATGATGTACTCTGCATAGAAGTTAAATAAGCAGGCTGACAATATACAGCCTTGACGTACTCCTTTTCCTATTTGGAACCAGTCTGTTGTTCCATGTCCAGCTCTAACTGTTGCTTCCTGACCTGCATATAGGTTTCTCAAGAGGCAGGTCAGGTGGTCTGGTATTCCCATCTCTTTCAGAATTTTCCACAGTCTATTGTGATCCACACAGTCAAAGGCTTTGGCATAGTCAATAAAGCAGAAATAGATGTTTCTATGGAACTCTCTTGCTTTTTCCATGATCCAGCAGATGTTGGCCATTTGATCTCTGGTTCCTCTGCCTTTTCTAAAACCAGCTTGAACATCAGGAAGTTCGCAGTTCACGTACTGCTGAAGCCTGGCTTGGAGAATTTTGAGCATTACTTTGCTAGTGTGTGAGATGAGTGCAACTGTGCAGTAGTTTGAGCATTCTTTGGCATTGCCTTTCTTTGGGATTGGAATGAACACTGACCTTTTCCAGTCCTGTTACCATATATTAACTAGCAGTTCTTGAAATGTGGTCCCAGATCATCAGAGTTAGAAATGAAACAGAAATGCTGTGGGTCAGTTCAGTTCAGCCACTCAGTCGTGTCTGACTCTTTGCGACCTCACGAATCGCAGCACGCCAGGCCTCTCTGTCCATCACCAACTCCCAGAGTCTACCCAAACCCATGTCCATTGAGTTGGTGATGCCATCCAACCATCTCATCCTCTGTCATCCCCCTCTCCTCCTGCCCTCAAACTTTCCCAGCATCAGGGTCTTTTCAAATGAGTCAGCTCTTTGCATAAGGTGGCCAAAGTATTGGAGTTTCAGCTTCAACATCAGTCCTTCCAGTGATCTGCTTTAGGATGGACTGGTTGGATCTCCTTACAGTCCAAGGGACTCTCAAGAGTCTTCTCCAACACTAACGTTCAAAAGCATCAATTCTTTGGGGCTCAGCTTTCTTTATAGTCCAACTCTGACATCTGTACATTACTACTGGAAAAACCATAGCCTTGACTAGATGGACCTTTGTGGACAAAGTAATGTCTCTGCTTTTAATATGCTGTCTAGGTTGGTCATAACTTTCCTTCCAAGGAGTAAGTGTCTTTTAATTTCATGGCTGCAATCACCATCTGCAGGGCCCAGCAATTTGGGTTTTTATAAATCCTCCAAATGAGTCTGATCCAGCTAAAGTTTGAGAATTGCTGTCATACCCTGCACGTCTGGCATTTTGTTTTTTGGTTTGTTTTGCATTTTGATTTGATGACATATCTTGGGAGATCTCTTTATTTCAGTACTATAGATCTTCTTGTTTGTTGCTTATTTGCATTTATTAAACCCTTTCCTTGTTGTGAACTATAACACATTCAGAAAGGAGCATAAAAATGTATCTTTTCCTTTAAATGCATCTTAATAAATTATGCTAAAGAAAACATCTGTCTCTTCTGAGGTCAAGAAACAGATTATCACATCTCCCTGCTAAAAGCTTCCCAAGGGCCCTGCTCCGGTCATATGCTATGCTATGCTATGCTAAGTCACTTCAGTCGTGTCCAACTCTGTGTGACCCCATAGACGGAAGCCTACCAGGCTCCCCTGTCCCTGGGATTCTCCAGGCAAGAACACTGGAGTGGGTTGCCATTTCCTTCTCCAATGCATGAAAGTGAAAAGTGAAAGTGAAGTCGCTCAGTCGTGTCTGACTCTTATCGACCCCATGGACTGCAGCCTACCAGGCTCCTCCATCCATGGGATTTTCCAGGCAAGAATACTGGAGTGGGGTGCCATTGCCTTCTCCGGCTCCGGTCATAACCCCCTGAGAAAAGCAGCAGCCATTCTCTTGGCTTTTAGGTAATCACTTCATGACATTTATGTTACTTTTATGCTACCTAAATATGCATCTAAACACCACAGCTTTGTTTTGCCTGGTTTTTGAGCTGTACACAGTGGAATTGTACAGTGTCAATTCTATATGTGCCCTCTTTTGCTTAATATTGTGAGATTTATCCATTTTGTTGTGTATATTTGTGGTTTTTCCTTTTCACTGCTGTATAGTATTCCATTGGGTGGAAAATATATACATATATTAAGGTTTATTTACATGTTCTTTTGTTGATGGATTTTCAGTTGTTTCATGGTTTGCGGTTATTGGAAATCATGCCATTATTATTATTCCTGTACATTCTTCCTGAAATACCTTTACTTTCAAGCCAATCAGGTATACATCTAGAAGCAGGGTGACTAACCCATTCTGGTTTGTCTAGCAGTTTCCTAGTTTTAGCACCAAAAGCCCCATGTCCAGGGAAATCCCTTAGTCCCAGACAAACTGATATGGTTGGTTACCCAGTGTAAATGCTGGGTCAGAGAATGTAACTTTTCTTTAACACTAACACTAAATTGTTTTCCAGGGTGGTTGTACTGATTTTCATTGCTATCTATGTATGGGAGGTTTGATTGTTTCACATCCTCACCAACTTGGTATGATCAATATCTTTTATTTATTTATTTTAAAACAATATCATCATTGTTTTATATTAGCAGCATTATTCCTTACTCCTTTTGTTAGAAAAACACCCTGCAGTGTGTGTGCAGATCTGTGTATAATCAATATCTTTTAATTTTAGCCATTCTGGTAGGTGTTAAGTGGTATCTCATTATGGTTTGTTTTTTTTTCTCATTATGGTTTTAATTTGCCTTTCCCTGATAACTAACTATGCTGAACATCTTTTCATATGTTTATTGGCCATTTGAATAATCTCTTACCTATTTTATACCAAATTACCTGTCGTTTTCCTAACAATCTGTGGGAATTCTTAATAGAGTCTAGATATGGACCATTCATAAGTCTTGTGTGTTTTGAAAATGCCTTCTCCCAATACATAATTTGCCCATTCATGCTGTTAATGATGTACTTGGATGATTAGAAGTCTTTAATTTTAATATAGTCAGACTTACCAACTTTTCTTATAAATAAGTACTTTTTGTCTTTGGTCTAAAAAGTCTTTCCCTACCCAAAGGTCATAAAGATATTGCCTTATATTATTTTCTAAAAGTTTTATTGCTTTGTCTTTCATATTAACTTTTATGATTCATCTGGAATTGAATTTCGTATATCATGTGAGGCAGGGGCCATATGGACAACCAGCACCACTTACTGAAGTGACCATTCACTGCTCCGTAGCACCACCTTCATCAGATATCAAGGGTCCATTTCGGCCTAACTCTGTCCTGTCTTCTCAGTCCTGTGTTTTTCATCTAATCTTTAAATCTACTATATTCTATCAACTATTTCTATATTTTATATATATCTTTCCATCTATTATTCACTCATCTCTTTTTCTACCTTGTTTTAATTATTGTGACTTTGTAATAAATCTTGATGGAGAAATCATATCACCATGTTCTTCTATGAGAGTGAATTGTCTATTCTTGGTCTTTTGCATTTGTCTCTTTGTTTTTAATGGCTGCAAAGTACTCGGAGTGTACCAGATTTACCTCACTAGTCTTATGCCTCTATAAATAGCACTGCAGTAAACACCCTTGTAGGTATATCTCTAAGGTCATGTGTGAATATTGAGAGGACAGACTGTATGTCCTCTGTCTAAAGTGTGGACTTACCCTCTGGTCCTCTTAGCCAACTCCCACTTAATTCTTAAAACCTTCTCAAATGTTCCTTCTTCTGAAAGAGCCTCTGCCTATTCCCTAGGCAGAGTTAGTTACTCCTTCCTCTATGTTTGTCTGGTCCTGGATGGCCCCCACTGCTGCACCTAATCGAATCCTACTGTGATGGTTTCCTTTTTCACCTGCAGCTTCTGGAGCACGGGACATGTGTCTGACTCATCTTTGTGCCTGGTGCATTATCGGCCCTCAGCAAATACTGGTGAATGAAGTAACACAGGAATGTAGGAATGCGTGAACCCCACCAGCACTAGGGGAAAGGTGTCTCCTGATGTCCCAATTCTTTTAGTTAATTATATCCTTGTAACATTTATATTTTTAATCTTTAGTCCCAGAGCCTATGACTTGTAAATCAGATATTGCTGCTAATAAATGAAAAATGTGGAGAAAGAGAAAGGAAAAACTAAGAAATCAATGGCAAAAGGAAAGACAGTATTCATGGACTTATACGTACCTGTAATTGGTTTGGGTGGTTTGATTTTCATTATTTGAACTGGAAGACTCAACTTAACATCTCCTCTAAAAGAAATGTTCATATCCTACAATAAGGAAAAAGCACAGATAATAAGCCAACAAAGGAGATAAAACAGGATCGTTAGAAACACTCATTTCAAAAGAAGGTGAAAAAAGAAAAAAAAAAAAAGAAAAACAGGCAGGAAAAATAGAAACTAAACAGCAAAGTGGTAGATTTAGACATAAATACAGCAAAAATCACTTTAAATATAATGGCATAAATGGCCTAAACACCCCAGTTAAAAGGTAGAGTTTGACAGATTAGATTAAAAAGGCAAGACCTAATGATATGCTATCAAAAAGAAACTTATCTTAAATATAAGGATTTTTAAAAGTATATAAAAAGTATATCTTATAAACTAATCAAAAGAAAGCTGAGGTGGCTATATTAATATCTGACAATATAGATTTCTGAGCAAAAAATGTTACCAGAGATCAAAGGGCCATTGAATAAAGATAAAATGGTCAATTCTCAAGGGGATATAAAATTCTAAATATTTCTTGCACCTAATAACAGGGCTTCAAAATACATGAAGCAAAAATTCTTAGTGTGAAAGCAGAAATAAATCTATAATCTCATAGATTTCAACAGTCTTCCCTCAGTAACTGATAGGATAAGCAGACAGAAAATCAGTAAGAATATAGAGGGGAAAGCAGTAAGGATATAGAAGACTCGAATAACTTGGACCAATGACAACCGACTGCATGTTCTTTTCAAGTGCACATAGGATACTTAACAGAATTAACCATATTTGGGGCATAAAACAAGTCTTAATAAATTTGAAAGGTTTCAAATTATATGAAGTATGTTCTCTGATCACAACAGAATTCAGTTAGAAACCAGAAAAAAAAAAGAAAGATATCTAGAACATCTCAAGTATTTGGACACTAAATAACATGCTTCAAAAAATAATCCACTGGTTTCAAAAAAGAAGTTAAAAAACGCAAATTAGGAAGTATTTTCAAAAATTAAAATATCAAAATTCGAAGGAAGCAACTAAAGCATTAGTTAGATGCAAGTTTATAGCACTAAATCGGAGAAGGCAATGGCACCCCACTCCAGTACTCTTGCCTGGAAAATCCCGTGGACGGAGGAGCCTGGTAGGCTGCAGTCCATTGGGTCGCTAAGAGTCGTACACGACTGAGCGACTTCACTTTCACTTTTCACTTTCATGCATTGGAGAAGGAAAGGGCAACCCACTCCAGTGTTCTTGCCTGGAGAATCCCAGGGATGGGGGAGCCTGTTGGGCTGCCGTCTATGGGGTCGCACAGAGTCAGACACGACTGAAGCGACTTAGCAGCAGCAGCAGCACTAAATGCCTATATTATGCGGTGAAATTCCTAAGGTCTTGGTGCTTGGTTCAGTTCAGTTCAGTTCCTCAATTGTGTCTGACTCTTTGCAACCCCATGAATCGCAGCACGCCAGGCCTCCCTGTCTATCACCAACTCCCGGAATTCACCCAAACTCATGTGCATCGAGTTGGTGATGCCATCCAGCCATCTCATCCTCTGTCATCCCCTTCTCCTCCTGCCCCCAATCCCTCACAGCATCAGGGTCTTTTCCAATGAGTCAACTCTTCGCATGAGGTGGCCAAAGTACTGGAGTTTCAGCCTCAGCTTCAGTCCTTCCAGTGAACACCCAGGACTGGTCTCCTTTAGGATGGACTGGTTGGATGTCCTTGCAGTCCAAGGGACTCTCAAGAGTCTTCTCCAGTACCACAGTTCAAAAGGATCAATCCTTTGGCGCTCAGCTTTCTTCACAGTCCAACTCTCACATCCATACATGACCACTGGAAAAACCATAGCCTTGACTAAACAGACCTTTGTTGGCAAAGTAATATCTCTGCTTTTGAATATGCTATCTAGGTTGGTCATAACTTTCCTTCCAAGGAGTAAGCATCTTTTAATTTCATGGCTGCAGTCACCATCTGCAGTGATTTTGGAGTCCCAAAAATAAAGTCTGACACTGTTTCCACCGTTTCCCCATCTATTTCCCATGAAGTGATGGGACCAGATGCTATGATCTTCGTTTTCTGAATGTTGAGCTTTAAGCCAACTTTTTCACTCTCCTCTTTCACTTTCATCAAGAGGCTTTTTAGTTGCTTTTCACTTTCTGCCATAAGGGTGGTATCATCTGCATGTCTGAGATTATTGATATTTCTCCCAGCAATCTTGATTCCAGCTGTGCTTCTTCCAGTCCAGCGTTTCTCATGATGTACTCTGCATAGAAGTTAAATAAGCAGGGTGACAATATACAGCCTTGACGTACTCCTTTTCCTATTTGGAACCAGTCTGTTGTTCCATGTCCAGTTCTAACTGTTGCTTCCTGACCTGCATATAGGTTTCTCAAGAGGCTGATGCTTGGTACAGGCACACAAATATTTTAATGGAACAGGATCAAAAGTGTAGAAATATACATAGGAATGGCACTTGTGTTGCAATTGCTATTTTTAAAAGACAGATCAATGTGGATCTCTTCCTTGTTCCATTCACAGAAAAAACTACCACATGTATAAAAGAGTGAAATGTGCAAAAAAACACACAAAAAAACAAAAAACAAATACACTACGAAGTATTAGAAGAAAGCACAGGAGAATTTATTTATAATCTTGAGATAGAGAAAACCTTCTTAAGTGCAATGGCTGTAAAGAAAAGGTTAAAAATTCTGACTATAACAGAATCTAAAATGTCTTTACAACAGAAAAGCACATAAAGTAAAAAAGGGAAACAACAGATTGGAAGAAAATATGTAATTGGCAAAAAATTCACAGGCAATTCACAGAAGACAAAACCTCAATAGCCAGTAAAAATATGAGGAGATTAATGAAAATTAACATGAGACAATATTTTGTTTCATCAATTTGCACAAAAATTAATAATATCAAGGTTAACCAGGCTGTGGAGAAATTGATTGAATGTAAATTGTCATGTCATTTTTGGAGGACAATTTAATAGGATCTATATTAAAACTAAAATTGCACACATCCTTCAGGAGCACTCAGGTACACAAAGAAGAGTTTAGAAAGATTTTCACTGCGTTATATAAAAGCCACAAATTAGGAAAACCTTCAATAACACCAATGGATGAACAACCAAATAAACTACGGTACATCTTTAGTAGGAATAGAACAGAGGAAAAGAACAAGGTAGGTTTGTCTGACATTGCAAAACTTTGCCAATAAGTTGATTAGTATAAAAATGCAAGATCATAAGAAAATCTGTATAGTATGATGCCACTTATATAGAAGAAAATTCCCATAAAATGAAAGTATATTTTTCAAAATAAACTGATATCTGAATCAAACTGTATACTAAAGGCCTATAGAAAACACACACCAAGCTAATAATGGTGATGATCTCTGGAGAGGGCTGCTGAGTCTGCATTACTTGGTTCTTCCCAAAGTGATGTGTTCACATAGCATTTGTATAATTTGAGACAAAACGTAATTTTAAAAGGGATAAAGGAAAGGCCTCTGGAGAGAGACTTCCATTTGGAAGTTCACCATTTCTCTTCTGATAGGCTTGAATCCCAAGAGCTAAGCCTCTGGAAAGCATGGTGTGCTCTTTGCCTCAGAGGCAGAGTCAGGAAGCTCCAGGGAACCCAGTCTGTGCTCTGCCGTATCCCAATACAAACGTGACCTCCAACACCAAAGTAGAACAAAAAACCCCAAACGTGAGTTTGGTGGATTGGGCTGCTTACATTGGCAGAGGCAAGCTGGATTCTATGGGGCCTGAAGTATATATGGTTTAGGGGTCTCTGTAAGAAAGAGAATACAGAGTGCCAATGACCACCTAATACAACTCAGTTCGGGGGCTATTGTGACAGAGGGGAAGTTTGAGTGAGAAGAGATGGTGGTGGTCTTAAGTGATTATGGTTAAAACATGTTACTTTTTCCAATTTTACAAAAGTCTGTGGCCATGTGAAAACACTGGCAGGGCCCCTGTCTCAGGGAAACCCACCCCTGAACAAATGACTTGGGTCAGTTCTCCTCAAGAATGAGGCACAAGATCAAATCACAGAGAATCTGAAAACAGTGCCCTGGTAAGAATATTTTATTAATATATTTGACATTTAAGGTACCTTTAAAATCAAAATAAAAATTTCTAACATTCAAGTTAAATCTCTTTGGAGATATTCTTTAAAGTTTCTTACCGTATCTAAACTATCTGCAGTCACAGAATCAGGAGTGTTCTGGGGAGAAAAATGAGAAATTAATTCATGATGGGTTTGGTATATGCTCCCCTTCTTCCTTTAATTTTTCGCATTGCTCCTTCTTCCCCTCAATCACTCTTGTGAGATGTGAACTCATCCCCATAGACATGGAGGGCCAGTATTTGTGCAGTCCTCTGGCCTGTAGGATTTTAATACATGATACCCATTCTCTAGGATCTTAAAACCTATTTGGGGAAACAAGAAATCATCAATGACGTTAAGAGAGAATATGAGTGAAAGGGAGGGGGTCAGCTAGGAGACTATTACAAAAATCTAAGTTAAAGTGAATATTTCTGATTGACAAAATTTATCAGTGATGTTGACAATTATTATTTATAAGTAACTCTAAATATAATTCATAGTACAAGAGCTACCCCTGTAACTGGCATAAGTTGATTGCTTCTCAGTGTATAGAAACAGTGAATTATGGTGACAAATCACCCCCATTCCAAGGTGCTTTTCCCACTTGGATAATAAATTAATCCCTCAAAAAATGTATCTGTTGGGCACTGAGTAGGATGCCATGGGGATGGTGACAAAAAGAAGCAGAAGGTACAACAACCTAGAAATTTACCATCTAGTTAGGAGAAAAGAACCGCTACTGCTGCTGCTAAGTCGATTCAGTCGTGTCCGACCCTGTGCGACCCCATAGACGGCAGCCCACTAGGCTCCTCTGTCCCTGGGATTCTCCAGGCAAAAACACTGGAGTGGGTTGCCATTTCCTTCTCCAATGCATGAAAGTGAAAGTGAAAGTGAAGTCGCTCAGTCGTGTCCGACTCTTAGCGACCCCATGGACTGCAGCCTACCAGGCTCCTCCATCCATGGGATTTTCCAGGCAAGAGTACTGGAGTGGGGTGCCATTGCACAATAGGATAGTATATGAGAAGTGTCAAAGAGAGGTACAAAGAATAGATTCTGTAAGAGTTTAGAGGAGGAATGTCTCTGGGCCAGTAACTCTCCCAGAGATACAAAAAATCACACCTTGCTACAAAGACATTCACTGGAGAAAAAGGGCATTTATTCAAAGCCACTCAATGTACTTGGCATTGAATGTGAGTCTCAATCTTGGTCTCGTAGATTAATTTCACTAACACTTTATAGCACATAGCACAATATGTTTTAAAGGCATCCTCAACTGATATTTGTTGTCATTGATTAAAAAAAATAATAAGTACACTTTGGGAATTCCCTGGTGGTCCAGTGGTTAGGACTGTGCACTTCCACTGGGGAGGGCATGGATTCAATCCCTGGTCGGGGAGCTCAGGTCCTACATGCCACACACAATACAGCCAATATATATAATAACTGCACATCAGATAGATGAGAAAATTGTCTTAAAATCTTTTTTGTTTAAATATTGTATTTTGAAGAGATGGCATGAGTCCCAGGGATCACATATAATTAAACTGAAATAGATTTCTACCTACCTTCTAAGAATAATATGAAGAATACATATATTCCCATATATTTAGAACAACTCCTTTATACCATAATCTGGAGAGTGTAGTGGAGAGTGTAGTGGAGAGACATGGAAGGATTATTTCAGCCCAGGAGGGGAAAAAAATATATCTATTAGTCAGAGTCAAAAAAAAAAAAACACTCTCCCAGAGAAATGCCTGGGAGTGGTCTTGGTAGAGAGGCAACTCCCAGAGGAGAGAGATACCACCGTTTAAGACCCCTCGGCTTTTTAACCATCTTATTTTAACCAAAGCAAACTGACTTAAGAGACACAGGCCAGGGTACCTCTTGTCCTGTCTTACAGCCTCCAGACAGGCTCCTTCATCTTGAAATTGCAAGAAGGAGGTGCGCTAGATGTGGGCAGGGAGGAACATATCAGTTGAAGACAGGTGTTACCTACCAATTGCAGCTGCTGTCTGATTTTCTTCTTTGTATTTACGGCAAGTTGGGGGTACTGCACTTCCTTGATCCAAGACTCCTTGGGCAGCTTATACACATCCAGCCAAATGTCCCCAGCTCCTGCATTGGGAAACCGAGGAACCGTTGAGCAACCGCAAACAGGCAATGAGTTTCCTCAGAGAAACGGCCCATCTCAGAACCACTGGCACAGAGGCAACTTTGACAAACGGAAGGAGATGTGGTTCTGTAGCGGTTGTTGCCAGTCCTCACTCACAGAGAGCCCTGAACTCCTCTCCCCAGGCCGCTGCCTCTAACTGGAGATGGGCTTCTCACCCTCACAGCACCAATGTAACAGTTTTAACCTGACTGTCCACGCTGCCTGGTCCCCACGCTTTCTAGGTTCCAAATGATAAATTCCACTGACGTTTTGTGTTACAGCTGTTCCCACCTGGGGAGGAAAGTGGCATATACAGAAGCAGTAACCGAGAGGGGTATGGCTGACAACGGGCTAGAATCGAACTCTGAGAGATGCCTCAGGAGAATTCTTCTGACCAATATTTGAGGAGATGACAACCCATGGGGTGGCTGTGAGCACTTTATCTTGTCAAAGAAACATGCTCAGCTTCTGTACTGAATACCTGCCAACCCAGGAAAAGTTACTTTCCTAGAATGGGATTCTGGCTAAATGTTTCCTTAAAAAAGTAATCATATAGACATCTTGTTTTCAGACTTTTGGACTCCAGAGCTGTTGGGGAGTACATGTCTGTAATTTTAAGCCAGCTAGTTTGTGGTACTTTGCTATAACAGCCCTAACAAACTACTACAGATAGTATAAAAGTTTCCTTTGGTGCATAAAGCATTACAAAATAGGTATCTTTCTCCAGCACCTAACATCTGAGGGACCTGGGGCAAGAATCTAAATAGAGGCCGAGACGCCAAATGTCTAATTATTTAAAAGTTAAAAGTCAAGCTAATAATCATTTGGATAAAATATATTCTATTACCACAGGAATAATTGCAACAAGCAAGATCCAATGTTGAATGCTAAAACTGGTGGGCAAAACTTTAATGACAAACAGGATATTTGCATAATCTCCAAGTATCTCCCCCTAAATGTTTATCAGTCACTGTGGAGGTTTCAACATAGGTCTCAAAATTCTCTGATCATCCTACATCCAGAAAATGGTGTTTACATTCTCTCCCCTTCCAGTGTGGTCTGGACCTAGAGCATGGAAGGGGGAAAACAGTCGCTCAACCGTGGAGAAAGCTGGCAGATCACTTTAAGTGATCAGGGTTAACATCAGCAGTGGTGCTATCACATACCCCCCAATATAATTCAATGAAAAGAGCATTTCACCTCTGTGAGATCTTCCTCCAAATCCTTAACCCCAGTTTGAATCATGAGGAAAAATTCAAACTGAAAATCAGGGCCATTGCACAAAATACCTGACTGGTACTCCTCAAACATGTCGAGGTCATGAAAGACAAGGTAAGACCAAGACATCACACATATAGGTACAGTGTGAAAAGATGATGACCGAATGCAATATGATATCCTGGATTGTACCTTGGAGCCAAAAAAAAAAAGTATCTAGGAAAAACTGGCAAAATCTGAAAAAAAAAATCTGTAGTTTATTGTATTATACCAACATTATTTGCTTAATTTTGACAAATGTACCATGGTTATATTAAATGTTGGTATTAGGGACACTGGGTGAAGGATATAAGGGAACTCAGTCATATCTTTGCAACTCTTCTGTAAATTATTTCTAAATAAAAGGGTTGGAGGGCTTCCCTTGGCTCAGTGATAAAGAATCTGCCTGCCAATGCAAGGGACACGAGTTTGATCCCTGGTCTGGGAAGATCCCACGTGGTAAGGAGCAACTAAGCCCCTGTGGTAAGGAGCACCACACCACTGAGCCTGCACTCCAGAGCCTGGGAGCTGCAGCTACCGAGCCCACATCCTGCAACTGCCGAGGCCAGCACATCCTAGAGTCCGTGCTCAGCAACAAGAGAACCCACCACAGTAAGAAGACCACGCACTGCAACTAGAGGGTAGGCCCTGCTCTTCAAAACTATGGAAAAGCACATGCAGTAGCAAAACCCCAGCACACCCAAAAATAAATAAATAAAATTATTTTTAAAAGTAAAATGTTTTTTGGGGAAAGTGATTATCTGGAAGATACTGGAACTCTAAAGAGCCTTTGGTCAGTCTTACCTTGTAGGAGCAAGGCTGCAAAGTTCCCTCCTTTAGAAATTTCCATCTTTATACAGGTGGTTTGCTTGCTGGCATCCTCCTAAAAAGAAGAGAGAAGCTGATAGAATAAGTTCAGCCTGATGATAGAGGAGAGTGTATTTCAGGGCCTTTCGTAGTTCACATCAGGAAAAAAAAATCCTTCTAAAGATTGAGGCATAAAAAGATGCCTCAAATTGCTTCAGACTTTCCATTTTTGTATAGGAATTGGACAAGATTGCATGTAAAGCAGTAGAACTCAATTTTCCATCTAAAGAATTTTGGACTTATTTCCTGGTTTCATAAATACTCCTGATCATTTGCAGTGATTTCATACTATCTGATCTCCTGCTCAGGTTGCAAACCCTCAGACCTATGATTAGCTCTTTTCAAAATGTGTTGAAAAGAGTTCTACATGACAATGAAAACTCTGGTCAGTTGCTTGAAAAAAAGGCTCTGTCTAGGCTATAGTACTGCCATAGTCTGATTTGGCTCATAAACAACATCTATTTCTCACGATCCAAGGTTTCCAAGGATTTCTGGCAGATTCAGTGTCTGCTAAGACCTAGCTTCCTGGCTCATGGACTGCCTGCCACCTCTGTGTCATGTGGTGGAAGGGTTGAGGGAGCTCTCTTGGGCGGTAATTCCACTCATGAGAACTCTGCCCTCATGACCTAATCGCCTCCCACACTGGGGATCAGAATTTCAACATGAATTTTAGAGGCACAAAAATATTCAGTCCATATCGAGTGGAGACTGAATGGAACCCTAGTATGAAACCTGCTTGAATTTTCAGCAAGGTGAAAAAGACTCAATGTATACAGATGTGCTGTACCTTTCAGGAGCTCTAAGACTAGCAAAATTAGGTGCCTAGAAGAATTAGGCTAGTAAGCCCCCTAAGTTATTTAAGGAGAGGGAGTTTTAAACATTTAGTTTTTCTTTCACTTTCTTGTTTAAAAATGGAAGTATATTTGATGTACAATATGAAAGTGAAATCTGAAACTGAAGTCGCTTAGTCGTGTCCGACTCTGTGTGACCCCATAGACGGAAGCCCACCAAGCTCCCCCGTCCCCGGGATTCTCCAGGTAAGAATACTGGAGTGGGTTGCCATTTCCTTCTCCAATGCATGAAAGTGAAAAGTGAAAGGGAAGTCACTCACTCGTGTCCGACTCTTTGCGACCCCATGGACAGTAGCCTACCAGGCTCTGCAACCCATGGGATTTTCCAGGCAAGAATACTGGAGTGGGCTGCCATTTCCTTCTCCAGGGGATCTTCCCAACCCAGGGATCGAACCCAGGTCTCCTGTGTTGCAGACAGATGCTTTACCATCTGAACTACTAGGGAAGCCCGATGTACAGTATAGTGATTCACAATTTTTAAAGTGTACATTCCATTTATAGTTATTATAAAATATTGGCTATATTCCCCATATTGTTCAAAATATCCTTGTAGCTCATTTTACACATAATAGTTTGTATCTCTTAATTCCGTAATCCTATATTACTCCTCTCTACTTCTCCATACCCCTTGTAAGTACTAGTTTCTTCTCTATATCTGTCTGTTTCTTGGTTTTTTCTTTTTTGTCATATTAGCTAGTTTGCTATATTTTTTAGATTCCACATAAAAGTGATATCATACAATATTTGTCTTTTTTCACTTAGCCTCAGTTCAGTCGCTCAGTCCTGTCTGACTCTTTGCGACCCCACGAATCGCAGCACACCAGGCCTCCCTGTCCATCACCAACTCCTGGAGTTCACTCAAACTCATGTCCATCGAGTCAGTGATGCCTTCCAGCCATCTCATCCTCTGTCGTCCCCTTCTCCTCCTGCCCCCAGTCCCTCCCAGCATCAGAGTCTTTTCCAATGAGTCAACTCTTCGCATGAGGTGGCCAAAGTACTGGAGTTTCAGCTTTAGCATCATTCCTTCCAGAGAAACCCCAGGACTGATCTCCTTCAGAATGGACTGGTTGGATCTCCTTGCAGTCCAAGGGACTCTCAAGAGTCTTCTCCAACACCACAGTTCAAAAGCATCAACTCTTCGGCGCTCAGCCTTCTTCACAGTCCAACTCTCACATCCATACATGACCACTGGAAAAACCATGGCCTTGACTAGACGGACCTTTGTGGGCAAAGTAATGTCTCTGCCTTTGAATATGCTATCTAGGTTGGTCATAACTTTCCTTCCAAGGAGTAAGCGTCTTTTAATTTCATGGCTGCAATCACCATCTGCAATGATTTTGGAGCCCCAAAACATAAAGTCTGACACTGTTTCCACTGTTTCCCCATCTATTTCCCATGAAGGGATGGGACCAGATGCCATGATCTTAGTTTTCTGAATGTTGAGCTTTAAGCCAACGTTTTCACTATCCTCTTTCACTTTCATCAAGAGGCTTTTTAGTTGCTCTTCACTTTCTGCCATAAGGGTGGTGTCATCTGCATATCTGAGGTTATTGATATTTCTCCCAGCAATCTTGATTCCAGTTTGTGCTTCTTCCAGCCCAACGTTTCTCATGATGTACTCCACATGTAAGTTAAATAAGCAGGGTGACAATATACAGCCTTGACGTACTCCTTTTCCTATTTGGAACCAGTCTGTTGTTCCATGTCCAGCTCTAACTGTTGCTTCCTGACCTGCATATAGGTTTCTCAAGAGGCAGGTCAGGTGGTCTGGTATTCCCATCTCTTTCAGAATTTTCCACAGTCTATTGTGATCCACACAGTCAAAGGCTTTGGCATAGTCAATAAAGCAGAAATAGATGTTTCTCTGGAACTCTCTTGCTTTTTCCACGATCCAGCGGATGTTGGCCATTTGATCTCTGGTTCCTCTGCCTTTTCTAAATCCAGCTGGAACATCAGGAAGTTCACGGTTCACATATTGCTGAAGCCTGGCCTGGAGAATTTTGAGCATTACTTTGCTAGCGTGTGAGATGAGTGCAATTGTGCAGTAGTTTGAGCATTCTTTGGCATTGCCTTTCTTTGGGATTGCAATGAAAACTGACCTTTTCCAGTCCTGTGGCCACTGCTGAGTTTTCCAAATTTGCTGGCATATTGAGTGCAGCACTTTCACAGCATCGTCTTTCAGGATTTGAAATAGCTCAACTGGAATTCCATCACCTCCACTAGCTTTGTTCATAGTGATGCTTTCTAAGGCCCACTTGACTTCACATTCCAAGATGTCTGGCTCTAGGTGAGTGATCACAGCATCGTGATTATCTGGGTTGTGAAGATCTTTTTTGTACAGTTCTTCTGTGTATTCTTGCCACCTCTTCTTAATATCTTCTGCTTCTGTTAAGTCCATACCATTTCTGTCCTTTATTGAGCCCATCTTTGCATGAAATGTTCCCTTGGTATCTCTAATTTTCTTGGAGAGATCTCTAGTCTTTCCCTTTCTGTTGTTTTCCTCTATTTCTTTGCATTGATCGCTGAGGAAGGCTTTCTTATCTCTCCTTGCTATTCTTTGGAACTCTGCATTCAGACGCTTATATCTTTCCTTTTCTCCTTTGCTTTTTGCTTCTCTTCTTTTCACAGCTATTTGTAAGGCTTCCCCAGACAGCCATTTTGCTTTTTTGCATTTCTTTTCCATGGGGATGGTCTTGATCCCTGTCTCCTGTACAATGTTTAGGAGACAATCCCTGTCTCCTAAACGCTATTGGTGTGTTGTAATTCACTAACATTATTTTGTGTATAATGTCCCTGTCAAGTTTAGATATCACAGTTCTGCTGGTCACAGTTCTGAAATGAGTTGATGAGTATTCCTTGTATCTTTTTTTAAAGAGATTTCTTTTTACATAAATTTAAAAACAGTTTTCCCTGG
Source organism: Bos javanicus (assembly GCF_032452875.1). Taxonomy (NCBI): domain Eukaryota; kingdom Metazoa; phylum Chordata; class Mammalia; order Artiodactyla; family Bovidae; genus Bos; species Bos javanicus. The sequence continues at coordinate 20,700,179 of NC_083888.1, read as the reverse complement.
TGGTTCAGATGGTAAAGTGTCTGCCTGCAATGTGAGAGACCTGGGTTCGATCCCTAGGTCAGGAATATCCCCTGGAGAAGGAAATGGCAACCCACTCCAGTACTCTTGTCTGGAAAATTCCATGGATGGAGGAGCCTGGTAGGCTACAGTCCATGGGATCACAAAGAGTCGGACATGACTCAGCAACTTCACAAAGGCACAGATATTAAAGGTACAACTTGATGAGCTTGGACATATTTAAATGATGAGTTTGGACATTTTATATTAAAGGGTCACCAGTCAGGGGGGCAGTGGGGTTTCTCGGAGCTCTCTGGGGTCCACTCTGCCCCTAATACTGATTAAACTCTTATGCTATGCTATGCTAAGTGGCTTCAGTAGTGTCCGACTCTGTGCGACCCCATAGACAGTAGCCTACCAGGCTCCCCCATCCCTGGGATTCTCCAGGCAAGAACAGTGGAGTGGGTTGCCATTTCCTTCTCCAATGCATGAAAGTGAAAAGTGAAAATGAAGTCGCTCAGTCGTGTCCAACTCTTAGCGACCCCATGGACTGTAGCCTACCAGGCTCCTCCGTCCATGGGATTCTCCAGGCAAGAGTACTGGAGTGGGGTGCCATTGCCTTCTCCGATTAAACTCTTATAACATCTTTTAATTATCTATTTTGACTGTGCTGGGTCTGCATTGCTATGCACGGGCTTTATCCAGCTGGGCAAGCGGGGGTTACCCTGTCGCAGAGCGTGGGCTTCTCATTGTGGTGGCTTCCTTTGTTGCGGAACATGGGCTCTAGTGCCTCAGTCATTGCGGTAGTTGCTCGTGGGCTCCCGAGCTCCAGCTCAGTGGTTGTGGTGCACGGGCTTAGCTGCTCCGCGGCATATGGGATCTTCCTGGACGAAGGAGCTAACCTGTGTCCCCTGGCAGGCAGATTCCAATCTACTGTACTACCAAGGAAGTCCCCAACAGCATCTTTTGATGAGCATAAGTTTTAAATTCGTTTTATTAGGGATATGATAATAACATAATAAACTGTGCATATTTAAACTGTACAGTTTGATTAGTTTAGACATATATAGATCCCTTGAAACCAGCACCACAATCAAGAGAAGGAACATATCCATTCTTCCCGCCCCTTTGTAAGCCTTCCTTCCACCCCTCTCCCAACCTACCCAGGCAAAAACTGGCATTCTCTGTCCCTAGATTAGTTTTGTATCTTCTTGAATTTTATAGAAATGGAATCATACAGTATATATGTATTCTTTTTTGTCAGACTTCTTTCACTCAGCCTAATTATTCTGAGATGTAGCCATGTTGTTATATGTATCCCTTTTTACTGCTGAGCAGTATGTGCCAAGATCGATTTAGCCATTTACCTGTTGATGGGTGCGGAGTGGTTTCTGGTTTCTGGCTAAGACCAAGAAAGCTGCTAGGAATGTCCATGTACAAATCTTCATATGGAAATATACTTTCATTTCTCCCAGGCAAATATCTGGGAGTGGAATGGCCGCATCATATGGCGGGTGTACGTTTAACGTCTTTTTTAAAAATAATTGCCAAAGTGGTTGTGGTACTAGTCCTCACCGCCAGCAGTGTATGAGAGTCCCGGCTGTTTCATAGTCTGCTAACACTTGGTATGGTCTGTCTTTTCAATTTTAGGCATTCTAGTACACATGCAGGGACAGATCATGATTTTAATTTGTATTTTCTCTAATGACTAATGGTAGTGAACATCTTATTTATCTTCTATATATTCTTTGGTGAACTGTCTTTTTTTTTTTTTTAATCAAGATATTTGCTCATTTTAAAAACCTGTGTTGTTTTTCTTATTTTTGAGTTTGAGAGTTCTTTATATCTTCTAGATACAAGTCTTTTATCAGATATGTGATTTGCAATTATTTGCTCCTAGTCTATAACTTGCCTTTGTATTCTTTTAACAGTGTCTTTTGTAGAACAGAAGGTTTTAGTTTTGATGAAGTCTGACTTATCAGTTTTTTTTTCTTGTATGAAATACAATTTCGGTATTGTAGTTTAAAAACATAAATACAGTATACTAACGCATATATATGGAATTTAGAAAGATGGTAACAATAACCCTGTGTACGAGACAGCAAAAGAGACACTGATGTATAGAACAGTCTTATGGACTCTGTTGCAGAGGGAGAGGGTGGGAAGATTTGGGAGAATGACATTGAAACATGTAAAATATCATGTAAGAAACGAGTTGCCAGTCCAGGTTCGATGCACGATACTGGACGCTTGGGGCTAGTGCACTGGGACGACCCAGAGGGATGGTATGGGGAGGGAGGAGGGAGGAGGGTTCAGGATGGGGAACACATGTATACCTGTGGCGGATTCATTTTGATATTTGGAAAAACTAATACAATTATGTAAAGTTTAAAAATAAAATTAAAAAAAAAAACTTTGCCTAACAAAGATCACAAAGACTTGCTCCTGTTTTCTTCTAGAGGTTTTATAGTTTTTGAGTTTTCATATAGCTCAAATGATCCATTTTGAGTTAATTTTTGCATATCACATGAGGCCTGAGAGATTCCTAATAGCTCGGTTGGTAAAAAATCTGCCTGCAATGCAAGAGACCCCAGTTCAATTCCTGGGTTGGGAAGATCAAATGGAGAAAGGATAGGCTACCCACTCCAGTATTCTTGGGCTTCCCTGGTAGCTCAGCTGGTAAAGAATCTGCCCACAATTCGGGAGACCTGGGTTTGATTCCTGGGTTGGGAAGATCCCCTGGATAAGGGAACAGCTACCCACTCTAGTATTCTGGCCTGGAGAATTCCATGGACTGTGTAGTCCATGGGGTCACAAAGAGTCGGATGCAACTGAGAGACTTTCATTCACTCACATGAGGCATGAGAAGTTTCTTTGATGAAGTCCCATTTCAGTTTTTTTCTCTTACAATTAGTGCCTTTTGTGTCCTAAGAAATCTTTGCTTGCCCCAAGGTTGCAAAAACCATTTCCTGTATTTTTTTTAAAAAGGATAATGTCTTTGCCCTTTAAAGTTAAGTCTATAATTCATCTCTAATTTTTATATATGATGTGATGTAGGGTTGAGCTTCATTCCTTCCCCCAATATGTTTATCCAGCATTCCAGCATCATTCCAGCATCCCCCACACAAACTGAATTGCTTTGGGCTCATCAGTAATATTTTTTATAAAATAAACTGCAATTAAAAATATAATCTTAGCAATACCTCCTCCTTTTTAGGTTTGTTAATTTAAAAAACACTTTCAGAAACCTACAGCATGCAGGCAAGGTACTAGGAATAAGAAATATATGGGTCCATGTCCTGTGCTCTCGAGGAACTTACCTCCAGGAGAAGAAACAGTCATAAACAAATAAGTATGGAGGGTGGAGAAACACTGTGATAGAAATCCTGTCCTATATGGTTGTGACACAGGAGGGAAAGGTCAACTTCTCTTGGGAAAGTAGCTCAGAGAGGAGGATGTCTGAGCTGGTCTTGAGGAATGAGAGCAATTTACGAGGCACACATAGTAGGCAGGAAAACAAGGAGAGCTTTCTAGGCGGAGGGGAAGAGTATGGATAAGAGAACAGGATGTGAAGCAGCCTGGAAAATTTAGGGACTTGTTAGTAGTTATTAGGGCTTCCCTGGTGGCTCAATGGTAAAGAATCCACCTGCCAATGCAGGAGACATTGGTTTGATGCCTGGGTTGGGAAGATCCTCTGAAGAAGGAAATGGCTATCCACTGCAGTATTCTTGCCTGGACAATTCCATGGACAGAGGAGCCTGGTGGGTTATAGTCCATGGGGTTGCAAAAGAGTCAGACACAACATAGCAACTCAACAACAACAAAGTCGTTAAGAGATACATTGATCTGGTGCTCAATTTGGACTGGAATTCCTTAGCAATTTTCTTCTCTTGACAAGAGGGTAAATAAATTCAAGGCATTCAGTATGTACTCTGATGGTGAGGGAGCTTTCAGTTGGATATTCTGGAGGAAGCTCCCTGGCCAGGGAGGTCTCTACTTCTCTCTACTCTAGGATAGCTGTCATTGCCTCCATGTTAAAAGTAAACTTGATTTGCTACAGCTTTTGGCCCAGCTATCAATGAAAGAACAGGAGCTTACCAATTCATTGATGGCTTTGATGAGGTAAAGACCATCCTTATAAAAATAAAACAGTCGAACAATACCTGAAACAGAAAAATAAGGAAGATTGAGAGACAGACAAGTGAGCTGAAGACAAATTGGAATTTTATATATTTGACTTTCTGAAATATCATAAGCTCGTGCATTATTAGGATTCCTCCCTAGCCCCTCCACTGCCTGTGATCATCTTGGTTTCCTGGCCTTCTTCCACCCCTCACTTGAAATGTTCAAGCTATTTTCGCTCTTAGGTCATCTCTAGCTACACTGGCCCTACCTTCTTATTTTAGAATCTGTTTGTAAGCACTTCAGCTACACTGATCCACTCCTTGATTTCTGCCCACCTGTTTTAGCACATCACCCCAGCGTTTCACACTGTCACCCAATCACTTCCTATGGCAGCGGTGGTTTAGTTGCTAAGTCCTGTCTGGCTCTTGCGACCCCATGGACTGTAGCCCACCAGGCTCCTTTGTCGATGGGATTTTCCAGGCAAGACTACTGGAGTGAGTTGCATTTCCTTCTCCAGGGGATCTTCCAGACCCAGGAATCAAACCCGGGTCTCCTGCATTGCAGGCAGATTCTTTACTGACTGAGCTACGAGAGAAGCCCTCACTTCCTGTGAGTGTTCATTATTCCACTTGCGAGTGTATGGATTCTCTGAGGGAAAGGATAGTTTCTTCCTCTTCTATGTGCCTCATCTCTCAAACCCCAGCAAGCTCCCCATGAAGTTAATTTTGTCAATTCAGTAAGTAATTCAGTCATTCTAATTCCCGTTTAACCTAAGGGTTCTAGTATATGATCATCACCCACAAACTTCAAAAAAACACCACTTTCTTGAGGTGCCTCCCAGACACTCATAACCTACCTCTATTGCCATAATACAGACTTTGAAGAGGCACCTGGCCCGCTGTGGGTAAAAGTCTAACTCAACCCAATAAATATTCATGGATATCTGCTCCAAGACCGCAAAGGCTCGAAGGACAACCAAGGCAGTCTCCGCCTTCCCGTTTATCACATTCAGAATCACAGAGACATGAAACCAACTGGATATAATGCAGTGTGATAAATGCAATCCTATCGTCAGACCAAACTCCTCCTGAATATCAACATTCCTACTCCAGGTGCCTCAAACATGTACATGTGCAAATGGAAGCTTTCAACTCACAGTCCCCTGGAACCTTACTCTCCTATAACTGCTTTTCAAGGAATGGTATCATCTTCTACCCCATTATCTAAAGGCAGAAAGGAGTCATTTTTCTTCACACCCACCACTCCCCAACTCCACACATATGTTCCGTCTCTCACCAAGTTTTTCCACCATATTTTCCTTTTCATTTTTTAAGCTTTTTGTTTTGAACTAATTTTAGACATATAGAAAAACTGCAAAAATACTACAAAGCATTCCCTTATACCCCTCACCTCACTTCCCCTAGTGTTAACATCTTACAGAACCATAGTGCACTTTTCATTTAAACCGCTCCTGCCTTAGTTCAGACCTTCATAATTTCTCTCTTCAATGGATGCACTAGCTCTTCCTGGTCTCCCTACCTTTCCATTTGGGTTTTTCAAACTCCTATCTGGGTGCTCTTCCTAAAACATCAATGGCATCAGGTCATTCTCCTACAGAAAGAGTATCCTCCAGGACACTGTCCATAGTTCTCTGCACAAAGGTTCCTCTGCCTGGTTCATCCTCAGGCTGAGTGGGGAAAGCAAGCCTCGTGTATGTGAGCAGCAGGACTGCTGAGTGCTGGAAAGGGTGTGGACTCTGGGGCTACACTGCCTGGTTCAAATCCTGCCTGTGCCACTTTCTCTGTTGTTATTTAGTGGCTAAGTCATGTCTGACTCTTTGCAAACCCATGGACTGTAGCCTGCCAGGCTCCTCTGTCCATGGAATTCTCCAGGCAAGAATACTGGAGTGGGTTGCCATTTCCTCCTCCAGGGGATCTTCCCAACTCAGGGATCAAACCCGCATCTCCTATATTGGCAGGCAGATTCTCTACCACTGAGTCACCCAGGAAGCCCGCTTTCTGCATTACCTCTTCTGAAAAACAAGAATAATAAACTATACCTATCTCCTAGGCTATTGTGAGGGTGAAATGGACCAACCTATGTGAAAAGTTAGAACAGTGCCTGGCACACCACACTGTCCTGCAGATGTTGGCTGCTACTACATGACCAGGGAGAACTCTCCATGTCTGGTCCCTCCCATGCCTGGAAAGAAGATTAAACTGAACAACAGTCTACAGGTACCTGTAAATTAGGCTAAAAAGGAAAGAGAGGAACATGTACCCATTTCATCCACAGGAGCAATAAGTATTTCACTCCCCAAATCTGTGGCCCAGATGGAAATGACATCAACCTTAAGTTTCTCCCAAACATATAATTGTTTAGCGTTATGCAGATTATAGATAGAGAATCCTTTGCTTCCTCCAATAAACACATAGTCTTGGGAAACATCCATGCAGTTTGGCATTGTGTTGAGCTGGAAAAAGCAAAACAAAGAGAAAGGGAACAGTTTTCAGTTACTGCCATCTGAAAGTAATATGAGCTAACTTTTCTTTTTTTGGCAGCAGTGTGCAGCTTGTAGGATTCTCAGTTCTCCAGCCAGGATGGAACTTCTGCCCCCTGCAAGGGGAGTGTGGAGCCTTAACCACTGGACCACTAGGGAAGTCCTGAGTTAACTCTTCAAAAAGGGATGCAGGTCCTTCCTAGTTATGGTATCCCACCCAAATGCAGTGCCCATCTAAATATCTTGCCCAGATATCAAGAAAGTCATAGTATTCTACATTTAGGGGAAAGGGGCAAGAGAAAGCAAGGAAGTTGAGAAGAAATGCTCGTTCACAACACCAAGCGTGGCCACAGCCCTGCGATAAGTGGACCAGTGGCCCCATTCCCTGTACTTTGTTCTTCTAGAACACTGTGGAAAGAGTTGTAGCTGACACCTGGGCAGATTCTCAACCACCAAGCAAGACAGCAATTGATACACTCCAAAAGATTTTCAAATAACAATAGGATGTAAAAGGTAGATGTGCATAATCTTCAGTTAACCAGAACACCCATTTACCCAGGCAATGACTGCTGCTGCTGCTAAGTCACTTCAGTCGTGTCCAACTCTGTATGACCCCATAGATGGCAGCCCACCAGGCTCCCCCATCCCTGGGATTCTCCAGGCAAGAACATTGGAGTGGGTTGCCATTTCCTTCTCCAATGCATGAAAGTGAAAAGTGAAAGTGAAGTCGCTCAGTCGTGTCTGACTCTTCGCGACCCCATGGACTGCAGCCCACCAGGCTCCTCCATCCATGGGATCTTCCAGGCAAGAGTACTGGAGTGGGGTGCCATCGCCTTCTCCGCAGGCAATGACTAGATCCGTTTTAATCAGCATCAGCATGCCTGTAATCTTTCCAACATGCACCTGTCCTACAGGTAAATGAAGATTCCTGGCAGGAATTCCTTCCCAGGAGCAGGTGTTTTCATTTATTACCTTAACACTCAGTTGAGGAGACTTCCCTGGTGGTTCAGTGGTTAAGACTCTGCCTTGAAATTCAGGGGACACGGGTTCGATCCCTGGTCAGAGAGAGAGCCCACATGCCCCAGTTAGTGAGCCCATGTGCTCTTGAGCCCCTGTGCTATAACAAAAGAACCCACATGACAAAATGAAGATCCCACGTGGTGCAACTGAGACCCAACACAGCCAAATAAATAAATAATTAATAAAATAAATGTTAAAACCACCACTCAGTTGAGAAACAAGGCCACCTTGGCAGCTGCTCCATACCTTACTTTCTCTAAGTGGATGGTAGATGGTGGGCGGGGTCCGGCGGAGCTCAGCTTTCTTTGAGGTGTCCCTCGCCTCAATCATTTCCCATGAACGGTCAAACAGTGAGTTCACCATCTTGTTGATCATTCGATATGGCTGGGGTAGGGAATCTTGCTCTTGATCTGGATCCTTGAAGACCCAATCATCTTCATCGTCCTTAGACCAGTCCTTCTCTGTCGGGGACGGCACCTCCAGTGTCCCCTTTCGGGTAAAGATGGGGAGCTTCATCTTCTGACTTCGACTTCCTTTGGGACTTGCCATCACAGAAGATAGCATTGGAAATGTCTATGAAATTCTGAAAAGCTGGTCAAAGAAGTAAGCCAAGGTACTTAGAGATAAAAGGGGGAAGTTATCAGAAGACAGCACATCATCCTCCTTAGAGTATTAGGTTATGGGCACTATTTATTCTAGAGCCTGGCACCTCCCTCATTACCACATCATTAATATATGCTCTTCATTTTAATAAGGATATCAGCAGAGACAGGTTTTGACTATTCATATCTTTCAGGCCACCCCAAGATGACATGTGCTATGATGAAAGGAAAGGAGTTTGACTTCTTGCTGCCTTTCTTCACCTCCTGATAAGAGAGTGGCTTTCTGTCCCAAATTGAATACACCCTTTCTCTGCAACTTAGGCCTTCTCCTGGCTCTTCCATCTCTGCAAATGGCTGTGCTGAAGCCAGCTGGGTAGGGGGCCATGATTCTCTGCTTGTTTTCCTTTCACCTCCAGTCAGGTACAGTGCAAACACTTCCATTCCTTGCTGTCAAGTTTACTCCTTCCTCTCTATTCCCCCTGCTGCCATCCAGCTCTGTAGGCACAGTGCCCAGAGCCTATGAGATTTCTCAAGGGCTTACAGAAATATCTGAGACCTGAAAAGAAATGGACTAAAAAAGAAAATCCCACAAAATCAAAATAAATACTTATGAAAACACTGACAGCTTATCAACTCCACTGTGTGTACATAATATCTAAGTCTATAAGAAAAGAACAAGTAATCTGTATTTTATAAAACTCAAAACTGTACACTTATAAGAAGGTTTTCAAATGTTACAGTTAATAAAAGGCATTTAATGTGGCACACGGGGTACATTTTAAGATGTTTAATAGGTAGTGGAGTAGGGTCTTGCACTGTTGGAGTGCCTTGGGGCCCTGGAAGCCTTATAAAGGCCCTGGTACCATCATCTTTTCTCTCGTGTGAGAGTACATCTGTGATATTTCCGTACAAAGTGAGAAGAGACTATCTGGGTCTGAGTCTGAAAGGAAAGAACCATCTGAAATCATCAGTAGGAACACTAAACTGAGCTCACACAGGGCTAGGAATAATGCCTGTTTCCACCAGCAAGAACAGAAAACCTCATTATTTACAAACATCAGGTAGAGTACTCAGGAGAATCTAGCCAAGTAGTGGGAAAAATTAATCCTATTCAAATACTGTTCTGGTATTGCCCAACAAAACTTGGAAGTCAGAAGATCAAACTTAATGAAGTAACTTGACTACAAATATTTATAGAACAAATATTTATAGGAATACAAATATGAAACCAAGCCCAGATAAAACTAAGTTCCCTTACTGAGTTTGTGATTAATCTCTCTATCTAAAACTTTACTCCCTTGCCTCTCTCCTTTGACTTCACTCCATTTCTTCTGCCCTCTGACCTCAATCCTGAACACCAGTCAACCAGAATCAGATGACTAAGATTGCAGTTGCCGATAACATCGTAAATGTACTAAGATTGCTGTTATAGACATCATCATTAACGTACAAACTCAGGTTGTTTATCTAGGGCAAGATTAAGCTCTTAGATCCCCAAGTCACGGACTACCTGGCCAGAGAATCACGAACTGGGTCATCCATAGCTCCCAAAACTATGACTAAGACATGTCACAGAAATGTCACAAGACAACAATAATCCCAATTTCTTTTCCACTTTGAAATATCCCTAACCCAAAAACCAAGAAGGAGTGGATCCAAGACTCATTTCCCACTCCCTTGCTTTGTGCCCTGCAATAAACCCTTCAGTTCAGTTCAGTTCAGTCGCTCCGTCGTGTCCGACTCTTTGAGACCCCATAAATCGCAGCACACCAGGCCTCCCTGTCCATCACCAACTCCTGGAGTTCATTCAGACTCATGTCCATTGAGTCAGTGATGCCATCCAGCCATCACATCCTCTATTGTCCCCTTCTCCTCCTGCCCCCAGTCCCTCCCAGCATCAGAGTCTTTTCCAATGAGTCAACTCTTCGCATGAGGTGGCCAAAGTACTGGAGTTTCAGCTTTAGCATCATTCCTTCCAAAGAAATCCCAGGGCTGATCTCCTTCAGAATGGACTGGTTGGATCTCCTTGCAGTCCAAGGAACTCTCAAGAGTCTTCTCCAACACCACAGTTCAAAAGCATCAATTCTTCAGCGCTCAGCCTTCTTCACAGTCCAACTCTCACATCCATACATGACCACCGGAAAAACCATAGCCTTGACTAGACGGACCTTTGTTGGCAAAGTTGTCTCTGCTTTTCTTTGCTGTAAACACTTGCTGTCAAAATTTGGCTTTCTGTGTCATGGACACATGAGCCCTCGCTCAGTTACAAAAATAATCAGCATCCAATGGAGTAAAATTCACAATGTCTAAGATCCAATTAAAAAATGACTGTGGTATATCTACATTATGGGATACTACTGCTGCTGCTGCTGCTAAGTCGCTTCAGTCGTGTCCAACTCTGTGTGAACCCATAGATGGCAGCCCACCAGGCTCCCCCGTCCCTGGGATTCTCCAGGCAAGAACACTGGTTGCCATTTCCTTCTCCAATGTATGAAAGTGAAAAGTGAAACTGAAGTCACTCAGTCGTGTCCGACTCTTCACAACCCCATGGACTGCAGCCTACAGGCTCCTCCGCCCATGAGATTTTCCAAGCAAGAGTACTGGAGTGGGGTGCCATCGCCTTCTCTGTTACGGGATACTGCTGCTGCTGCTGCTAAGTCACTTCAGTCGTGTCCGACTCTGTGCGACCCCATAGACGGCAGCCCACCAGGTTCCCCCGTCCCTGGGATTCTCCAGGCAAGAACACTGGAGTGGGTTGCCATTTCCTTCTCCAATGCATTACTACTCAGTAATAAAAATCAAAAAACTACTGATAAACACAAAAACATGGATGAACCTCAAAGGCAATATGCTGAATGAAAGAAACCAGTCTAAAAACCTATGTGCAGTGACTCCATCTATAAGGCATTCTTGAAAATCAAAACGAAAATGGGGATCAGAACAGTAGTTGTCAGGAGTTATAGGTGGGGGGTGATGTTATTTTAAAAAGAAGAGCATGAAGGAATTTTGGGGGTAGTGAGACTCTTTCATTCAGATTGTAAAGAGCTCTGCAGAGACAATATGATTATCTATAGAGAAAACCTGATTATCTATGGAGAAAAGCTGATGGAATCTTTTAAAAAAAATTTTACAAGAGCTAATAAAGTTAGCAAGGTTGCAGAATAAAAGTTCAATATACAAAAATATACTCTATTTCTATATAATGACAACAAACAATCAAAAATTAAAATTAAAAATGCTATTGTTAATAGTATAAAAATATGAAATACTTAGGGTTAAATCTGACAAAAGATGTACAAGACCTGTGCCCTGACAGCTATAAAATACCACTGAGTGTGTATGTGTTAGTCGCTCAGTCATGTCTGACTCTTTGTGACCCCATGGACTGTAGCCAGCCCAGCTCCTCTATTCATGGAGTTCTGCAGGTAAGAATACTGGAGTGGGTAACCATTCTCTTCTCTAGGGGACTTTCCTGACCCAGGGATCAAACCCAGGTCTCCTGCATTGCAGGCAGATTCTTAACTGTCTGAGCCGCCAGGGAAGCCCATAAAATATCACTGAAAGAAGACCTAAATAAATGGAGAGAGACAGATCTTATTCATGGGCTGGAAGACAATGTTTTTAGGGTGTCAATTCTCTCCAAATTGATTTATAAAAAATTAAAATAATCCCTATGATAATCCCTGTTGGCATTATTTTTTAGAAATTAAGAAGTTGATGTTACATTTCATATGGAAATGCAAAGTACCTAGAATAGCCAAAATTACTTAGAAAAAGAAAGAATTAGAAAATTAACATTACCTACTTCAAGACTTAAAAAGCCACAGTAATCAAGGCAGTATGATATTGGCACTTAAAAAAAAAAGACAAAAAGACAACAAATAACAAGTGTTGGTGAGGATGTGCAGAAAAGGGAACCCTCATACACTGCTGGTGGGAATATAAATTAGTGAAGTCATTACAGAAAATAGTATGGAAGTTCCTCAAAAAAATAAAAGTAGAATTACCACTGTTGTTGTTTTTCGGTTGCTAAGTCGAGTCTGACTCTGCAACACCACAGACTGCAGAACTACACAGAAAAGGTCTTAATGACCTGGATAAACAGGATGGTGAGGTCACTCACGCAGAGCCAGACATCCTGGAAGTCAAGTGGGTCTTAGGAAGCATTACTAGGAACAAAGCTAGTAGAGGTGATGCAATTCTAGCTGAGCTACTTAAAATCCTGAAAGACGATGCTGTTAAAGTGCTGCACTCAATATGTCTGCAGATTTTGAAAACTCAACAGTGGCCACAGGACTGGAAAAGGTCAGTTTTCGGTCCAGTCCCAAAGAACTAACATATGATCCAGCAATTCCACTTTGGGGCATTTTTCCAAAGAAAACAAACAAACAAACAAAACTATTTTGAAAAGATATGTGTATCCCTAGGTTCATTGCAGCATAATTCACAATAGCCAAAATATGGAAGCAACCTAAGCATCCTATCGATAGATGAATGGAAAAAGAAGATGTGATATAGATAATGGAATATTATTCAGCTGTAAAAAAGAATAAAACCTTGCATTTGCAACAACATGGATAGACCTAGGGGCTTCTCCGGTAGCTCAGTCAGTAAAGAATCTGCCTGCAGTGCAGGAGACTCGGGTTCAATCCCTGGGTCAGGAAAATACCCTGGAGAAGGAAATGGCAACCCACTCTAGGATCCTTGCCTGGAAAATCCCATGGACAGAGGAGCCTGGTGGGTTGTAGTCCATGGGGTCGCAAAGAGTTGGGCACGACTGAGTGACTAACACCAGACCTAAAGTGAACTATGCTAAGTGAAATAAGTCAGACAAGAAAGACAAGTACCATATGATTTCACTTATATATGGAATCTAAAAAAATAATACAGGGACTTCCCTGGTGATTCAGGGGCTAAAACTCCATGCTCCCAATGCAGGGGGCCTAGGTTTGATCCCTGGTCAGGGAACTAGAGCCCAGATGCCACAACTAAGAGTTCACACTCTGCAGCTAAGACCCGGTGCAGCCAAACAAATTAAATTAAAAATACTTAAAAAAATACAAGTGAACAAACAAAACAAAATAGTCATAGATACAGAAAACAAAGAGGTGGCTGCCAGAAGCAGTAGGGGATGGAGAGATATGTAAAATAGGTCAGGGAGATGGAGAGGTACAAAAAAAAAAAGACAAATATATCAATGAAACTAGAGAAGACAGAATTAGATTCACACATATATGGACAGTTTGTTTTTGACAAAGATAATTCAGTGAAGAAAGTACAATCCTTTCAATAAATAATGTTGCATCGGTTAAATATCCATATGGGGAAAAAAGAACTCTGATCCATACCTTGCACTATATACAAAAATTAATTCAAAGTAGTTGTTGTTTAGTCACTAAGTCGTGTCCGACTCTTTTGCAACTCCAAGGACTATAGCCTGCCAGGTTCCTCTGTCCATTGGATTTCCCAGGCAAGAATTCAAAGTAGACCATAGGCCTAAATGTAAAATGATAAAACTTCTAGAAGAAAACATAGGGAAAAATCTATGCAATCTTCAGTTAAACAAAGATTTCTTAGCTATGACATTAAAGCACACACTCCATAAGAACAAACTGATAATTTATACCTTTCAAAAACAAACTTATGCTCCTCAAAAGACATTTAAGAAAATAAAAGGTAGCCCAAAGACTAGGAGAAAATACTTGTAGGCAAAATGTTTGTATTCAAAATATTTTGAAAATTCTTAAAACTCAATAATAAGAAAATGATACATTTTTTTCAAATGGGCAAAAGATTTGCATCAACACTTAACAAAAGAAGATATACAGATGGAAAACAGGCATATTAAAGATGTTCTTCATGGTTAATCATTAGGGAAATGCAAATTATAATTACAGTGAGACAGTACTACCCATGTATTAGAATGCCTGAAGTTAGAAAGATAGACATAACAAATGTTGTTGAAGATGAGGAAAACTGGAACTCTTCTAGTTGTTGCTGGGAAAGTAAAACACTACAGTTTAGAAAACAGTTTAGCATTTTCTTAAAAAGTTAAATTTACATCTACCACAATATCCATTCATTCTACTCCTAGGTGTGAAATAAGGGAACTGAAATCATATGTCCATACACAGACTTGTAAATGAACATTCATTACAGTTTCACTTCCGGGAGTCTCAAACTGAAAGCAACCTAAATGTTTATCAACAGGTGAACAGACAAACTCCTACACATTCACATCCCATTCACATCAGTGGGAACACGGAATAGTAGAGCCTCTTTGGAAAACAGCTTGGCAGTTTCTTACAAAGTTGAAAACACACTAACAGGATTTAGCAATGCCATCTCTACATCTGTATGCAAGAAAAATTAAAGTGTTTCATATGAAAATCTGTACTTAAATATTTATAGCAGCTCTATTTATAACTGCCTCCAACTGGAAACAATGCAAATGTACTTCAGTGGATAAAGAGACAATAAACTATAGCACATCCATACAATGGAATACTACTCAGTGATTAAAAATTTACAAACTACTGATATAGACAACATGGGTGAAACTCAAATGCATTATGCTAAGTGAAAGAAATCAAATAGAAAAGCTACATACTGGACTTTTTTGGTCCAGAGATTAACACTCTGCACTTCCAATGCAGGGGCATGGGTTTGATCCTTGATTTTGGATGTACCACATGCTTCACAGAGTGGCCTAAAAAAAAAAAATAAAGGCTACATACTGAATGATTCAATTTATGATACTGTGGAAAAGGCAGAATTGTAGGTATAGCAAAACAAACTATACAAATCTGTGTTTAGCAGCACTCTATGCTCATCTCTATCATCTGACATATCACTGCACTGTACTTTCCTCTTTTCTTGTATGCCTCATTAACTCTATTGCCATAGGCCTAGAGCTTAGCACAGTGGGTGGTACAGTTCAGTTGCTTCGGGGCCAGGTTCTCACATCCTGCCCAGCTGTCATCCCCGAGGAAGCCAGGCATCCAAGGCAACTAGCTCTCAGGCTCCTCAGGCCGCCCAAATGGGGAAGCCAGGTCTCATAGACTGTGAGCCAGACAGATGGCCACTGCTAGAGGGTCACAGAGACAGGGAAGGGGGAGAGGTTCACTGCTCCTCCTTGGGCCAGTGCTAGTGGAGGGCCTTAGTGAGGGCTCTGGAGCCCTCAGGACACAGTCCCCAATCTGTTCCCTGGGCCTTCCAGCTCACCCACTAGCACAAGGTGGTAAGCTGGAGGGCCTCCAAGAGAAAGCCTGAATCTGCCTCTTACCTCACTCTCCACCTGATGACCACCACACCACCAACCCCTGACTCAATCTCTTCTCCAATGGTCCCTCTTGACAGTTACCAGTGGGCAGGGCCCACTGCAGTGCTGACCAATAGCTGGGCAGGAACACTAATTGTGGCTCATTGACAGTTGGTTGCTTGTGGGCAAGGCCCACTGAGGCACCGACCAATGGCTGAGCAAGACCTGTTGCCTAATAACAGGGTACAGAGTAAATGAGGCACAGCAATTGGGAAATAAGTGCCTCAAGGCTGTATATTGTTACCCTGCTTATTTAACTTATATGCAGAGTACATCATGCGAAATGCCTGGCTGGATGAAGCACAAGTTGGAATCAAGATTGCGGGAGAAATATCAATAACCTCAGATATGCAGATGACACCACCCTTATGGCAGAAAGTGAAGAATTAAAGAGCCTCTTGATGAAAGTGAAAGAGGAGCATGAAAAAGCTGGCTTAAAACTCAACATTCACGACATCTGGTCCCATCACTTCATGGGAAATAGATTGGAGAAACAATGGAAACAGTGAGAAACTTTATTTTCTTAGGCTCCAAAATCACTGAGGATGGTGACTGTAGCCATGAAATTAAGGACTGCAGGTCCTTGGAAGAAAAGCTATGACCAACCTAGACAGCATATTAAAAAGCAGGGACATTATTTTGCCAACAAAATCCGTCTAGTCAAAGCTATGGTTTTTCCAGTAGTCATGTATGGATGTGAGAGCTGGACCATAAAGAAAGCTGAGCACCAAAGAATTGATGCTTTTGAACTGTGGTGTTGGAGAAGACTCTTGGAGTCCCTTGGACTGCAAGGAGATCCAACCAGTCCATTCTGAAGGAGATCAGTCCTGAATATTCATTGGAAGGACTGATGCTGAAGCTGAAACTCTAATAGTTTGGCCACCAGATGTGAAGAACTGACTCATTGGAAAAGACCCTGATGCTGGGAAAGATTGAAGGCCAGAGGAGAAAGGGATGACAGAGAATGAGATGGTTGGATGGGATCACTGACTTGATGGACATGAGGTTGAACAAGCTCCAGGAGTTGGTGATGGACAGGGAAGCCTGGTGTGCTGCAGTCCATGGTGTCACAAAGCTTTGGACATGACTGTGCGACTGAACTGAGCTGAACTGAAGGGCTGTGCTCATCCTGCTCTGTTACAGCTGGTAAAGAACTAGAGATCAGCTTTCTCCACAGTGCCATATTCTAGCTGGGTTTCCAGGTACTCCAAGGAGTCCAAGAATCCTGAATGTGAAACTGGTCTTCTAGATCATTATGATGGTATGTTGTCAAGGTAGGAGAAAAGAACATGTCTTATACAACAATTGTTACCTTGATTTAAAATTTAAATATTTAAACATGGTTTGTGGGGCTCTATTTGTACTTTTACCCAGGGCCTACAAATGTGAGGGGCAGACCTGATCATGGGAATAAAGTTTAAAAAAATTGACGCCCTTACTTTGTGACAATAAGTGAGTAGTAAGTCGCTCAGTCGTGTCCAGCTCTTTGTGACCCCATGGACTATACAGTCCACGGAATTCTCCAGGCCAGAATACTGGAGTGGGTAGCTGTTCCCTTCTCCAAGGGATCTTCCCAACCCAGGGATTGAACCCAGGTCTCCTGCATTGCAGGCAGATTCTTTACCAGTTGAACCACAAGGGAAGTCCAAGAATACTGGAGAATTCTATAAAATTATTGTTTATGGAAGAGTGGGGCTTCATGTCTTCAAGCCTCAAAAAGGAAAGTTCAGTGGTGTAGTTTTATTGTAATCTCTTTTAGCCCCCACTTCCTTCATATTAACCCTTTTTCAGAATTCCCTCAAGGAGCAATCTTCTTTCAGTGTTCATTCAATAATCCTAACAGAAAATTCTCTCACTCTACCTAGCTCTCATGCTAAAATACACCCCATGAATTGGCTTATCTCTGCTCTAACCATTTTCTTCCCCAGATCTGGAACTGGTGTTGCTCAAGGGAAAACAGAGATACAGAGCTGGGAAATGATTAGGCACCTCAGTCCCCAAGCAAAAAGTTCAGGGAAACCTCCATTCGGGACTCCGCTGTGGAGGTCCCTGGGTACCTGGGATCTGCGGGGAGGCGCAGGGCGTCCTAGGGACGCCTGAGGTTGAGGAGACAGGTCCCCTCAGATCCCCCGCTCGGAGATCCTAGAGATAGAGGGGAGTCCTGGCACATGTGAGGAGCCGCGGCACCCGGATCAGAAGCCGATATTTCTCTCACCTGGACCAGCAGCGTGGCGTCGCCGTAGTAACCACAACTTCCGGTCCCAACCGGACGTCTACTAAGTCCTCTTTGGAAGGGGTACACGCCCCCGTGGGGGCGGGGAGACTTGGTCCCTCGGGTGTGGAGAGACTGACGCTCCCGCGGGGAATAGTTGGCCGCCCCTGAGGACTAGTGACAGAGCCTGGTGTGACGCGTGTCCTTGGGCTGGGTGCCATGGACGCCTTCATCCGCTTCACCAACCAGACCCAGGGCCGGGACCGACTCTTCAGGTGAGTTAGGTGCCCACGGCCTCTACCCCTTCCCGGGTGTCCTCACTCGGGTCGACGGTTCCCAGTTCTCCACACCCGGAGAGGGCGGTAGTAGCCCAGTGGACGAAATCGGGAAAGCCGCTTCCGGCTCCCGGCGGTAGCGTGGCCCGGGAGCCCCTCCTCACCCCAACTTCAATGAGGTTGGGCCGAACACATTTCCCTTCCCGTCCGGTCCCGCGCCTCCAGGCCGCCGGCTGCGGTAAACCAGCCAACGAACCCTCCTCTCCTGACCCCAGGAAGAGTGGGTTTTCTCCGCTCAATATTCCTCCAAGGAATTATTTCAGACAAACTCGGGGTTGACATCTGAGCACTTGTCAGTATCTTGAAAAGCTCCATGAAATACTTATGGGGAGGAACTGTGTTTGTCATCCGTATCTCAGCGAGATACCGCCTGTGAAATAGTTTTGTGAACCGTAAAATGCAGTGTGGAGAGCCTCAGAACTGACCACCCTTCCGAGGTACACGCCGTGCTGCTGAAAATATTAGAGCTTGTGGCTTTAATATTAGCTCCTAACGTTTCTTTTAGGGATTTGGTTGAGTCGTGCTTAATAAAAAGAAATTAGTCACAATTGCAGTTTTATTTAACAGGTTTTTCTTCTTCTGAGTGTACAATGCTGATACATACAGATGAATAGTAACCCCAACAATTATGAGACTTTTGGAACCGGGCTTTATGCCAGATGTTTTCTCAGTGTTACAACTAACACTCAGTGTTACAACCCACTTTCTCAGTGTTACAACCCACTTAACTGTCAACACAACCCTATTAGGTTAAATTCTTGAAATCATTCCCATTTCACAGAAATGGGGAAACTGAAGCAGAAGGAGTTTAATAGGGACTAAGTGACTGAACTGAGAAAACCACACAGTTGACTTCAGAACCCAGTTCTTTAACCATCAAGCCATACTATCTTTCTAACTAATTTGGTAGATTTTCAAAATGGTCACATTATGTACAAACTTCATTAAAACAGAAGCCTCCAGTTCCAGTGTGCTTAGAAAATACTCTGCAAATTTTATCAGTGAGGTTGGTTAATAAATAATTGCTTGGTATATACTTATTATATGTACTTAGTATATACTTATCTCAAGATCTGAGATTTCTCGTATTCATTTCCTAATCCTCTTGGTGGTCTGCAGCTTTTGTGAATACACTGGCATTCAGAAAATAATGTCTTGTTTTTGGACGTATTCCTATTATTAGGCCAGATCTGAGAAAAAGGGATTCATTGACCTGACCAACTTGAGCCCTTTAGCCAGGAAACATACAAGAGAAAGAGAGATTGTTTCTTATTACTTCAGGCATAGTAACACATTCAACATTTTTATTGAGAATAATATTTATAGCACAAGGGGATTCAGATGCAGTTACAGGAGAGTAGGAAACAGGCATCTACCTACTTTATTTACTAGAAGCCAAATGCATTTAGATGTTTGGTTATATGATATAAAATATTTCATTTGTTATGTTTCTGTCAGTAAGGCATTGCTCTTTGTACTCACAACAGTAATCATTTTATTGAATATTTAGTAGTATTAAACAGGAGTCTGTATTTTATATAAGATGCTAATTAGTTTGAAAGACAAATCTATACTTATTTACGTGTTGGTCTGTATTTGGTTCTTTTATAAAAAGTTAAACAGTATGCCAGCGGTGGACTTTTCATTGGTTCTGGTTTGAGTGTGTGACCTGTCACATTAAGTATTTGGTAAAAATTTCCTTTTAGAAACCTGAAAATCTTTTAGAAATTTACACTGGAGAAAATAAAGAATATGGATCTTTGCAGACTTAACGTGAGGTAGACTTTTCTGCAGTTTACTCTTTTGATTATATCCATTTGTCTGTGCCAGCAATGGGCGTTCTGAGAAACTGTTACTCTATTTTTGCAGATTTCTCTTTCATTACCTTTGTGTTTCATTTTCATCACATGTTCTACCCTTTGGCCCTGTGAAATGAGTGTTGCAGAATTTTGCTCTTGTGAGAGCTGCTGCATGAGAAATTGTTTTGGAAACTTTGTTTTCGGCAAGACATGTTTCTCTTTCCCTTACTTCACGAATCACATTTTATTTGGCTTGTAAATCATTCTCCTCATTTTTCTTTTCCATTTCAGAGCCACTCAGTACACATGCATGTTGCTTAGATATTTGTTAGAGCCTAAAGCTGACAATGAGAAGGTTGTAATGAAGCTCAAGAAACTGGAATCCAGTGTGAGCACTGGCCGTAAATGTAAGTACCCTGTCCCTTGAGGGACAGTGGCTCCTGGTTTAGAATCCTCAGACCTTGTAATTCACAAAAATACTTCCTAGGTCATGAATTTCTAGTCAGTCAAGCTTACTGATGAAGATCACTAGTAGGGCTGCCCTCGTGGAATGATAGGCCTTAAAGACGGAATATTTTGCTGCAGACGGTTCACAAACACTCTCCTCTGTTCACATTTGGTGCAGCGTCTTGTCTTTCTGCTTCATCGTAACCAGTGGGACATACAGTGTGTTAGTTCACCTTTAGTTCTTAGAATCACAAAATGTTCTGGCAATCTCCAACATGAACTTCTGGCTCCTGGGAGCCCTGAGAGAATACAGTAGCTATATCCTTGACCCCCTTCCCTTTTCCTTTTTCTTGAGGGATTGCTAGAGGAAATGGATGGATACTTTTTCTTAAGTCATTTGTGGGGTTGTTTTCATGTAAAAGGCAAAAAAGCAGTCAGTGTTTTGTACTCATTTAATTCATTTTGAGTATCTGCTTCATGTAAGTATAGTTCTGAGCTTTATGGAAGAACTAAAATCACATGGTCTAATGATATAAGATTTAGTACCAAATATGTTGGTTGAGAAAAAGAAAGGTGTTTTGAGGAGGTGGAACTTGAGGTGTGGCGAGAGGGAGAAGGATTAGGAGAGCGTTCTTGAAGGGTAGTTTCGTCTAGTGGAGGCTCAGGACTGCTCTGATTAAACCATTGTGTTGGAAGATCAATGAGGAAACTAGTTTGATGAGCAGAAGACTTACTTTGTCACGCAGAGGGATGGGAAGGAGCTCTTCTGGGTGGACTGGAAAGCCAAGATTAGAAGTTCTCCCTCTTCAGAATGTTGGGGCTCAAAGGCCCTTTAAAAATCACTGGTCTTTGAAGTTTAGAAAGGACTTACCCAAGGTCACTAAGCTACTTAGTGCAACAGCTAGAACTGGAAACCTGGATTATTCATTACATATTTTGTGTTATTTTTGATAAAACAATACCAAACATTTTTCTGAGCTCTGGATAGCTACTTATGAGAATTTACTGAGTCTAAGATATATTCATGTATGGAAAATACTTCTTTTGTATCCTCCATAATGTTTCAGATTGTAATATATACAAATATTTATTGATTGGTGCATCACTGATCGAGTTATGTGCTCTGATAAAGGAAATGCCCTGGCAATGGTTGATTTAATTGAAGTAGGCGTCACATATGACAGTATTATTAGTTGTGCTACCCACTAAATCCTGTTATCTCTACTTTGGCTTTTTGACAGTAGGGAGCCATAGGGGCTTTGGACCAGAGAAATTGCAGGATGATATTTTGTTAAGTCACTAAGTTGTGTCCAACTGTTTGTAACCTCATGGACTATAGCCCTCAAGGCTCCTCTGTCCATGGGGTTTCCCAGGCAAGAATACTGGCATAAGTTGCCATTTCCTTCTCCAGGGGATCTTCCCAATCCAGGGATTAAACCCATGTCTCCTGAACTGGCAGGTGGATTCTTTACTGCTGAGCCACCAAGGAAAGTGTTTTTTTAAAAAGCAGTCTTTTAACTGCAAGTCTTTTAACTGGAAAGTAAAGTGTAAGGCTGGAGAAGGCAATGGCACCCCACTCCAGTTATCTTGCCTGGAGAATCCCATGGATGGAGGAGCCTGGTAGGCTACAGTCCACGGGGTCGATAAGAGTTGGACACAACTGAGCGACTTCACTTTCACTTTTCACTTTCATGCACTGGAGAAGGAAATGGTAACCCACTCCAGTGTTCTTGCCTGGAGGATCCCGGGGACGGGGGAGCCTGGTGGGCTGCCGTCTCTGGGGTCGCACAGAGTCAGACACGACTGACGCGACTTAGCAGCAGCAGCAGCAGCAAAATGTAAGGCATCAGACTCTCCAAAAGAATGTTGTATTCTGGAGTTCATGTTACCACAGTACCTTCCTTCTAAAGAAGTATAGCTGGTAATATGCAAATTGTTACAACCCACACTTACGATTGACCTGGCCTAAAGTATGTTGTCATTTGTTAATGTGGTCATTCAAATGGAGGCAATAAGTTTAAAGGGTCACTTTTTTTTGCCTTCCAGGATCATCTTAGGTGTCCTTAACCTACTGTAAAGTGCTTTTCCTTTCCTGAGCAAGGACTGAGCCACAGATGCCAGTCACTTGTTAAAGAAAGCAGTGCTGACCTCTCACCCTGATACAGGGCTTCTGCCTGTAAAATCCTGTTACATCTGATTAAATAACTGTTAATTCTTGTGGGTTCTTCTTGCAGGGTTCAGACTAGGCAATGTGGTGCATGCTCTCCAGGCGACACAGCAGAGCGTTCGTGCCACTGACCTGGTGCCCCGCATATGCCTAACATTAGCCAGCTTGAACCGTGTGATTTATTTCATCTGTGACACCGTCCTCTTCGTGAGGAGTACAGGGCTCGCCTCTGGTGTTAACAAAGAGAAATGGCGAAGGTGGGCTGCCCGCTATTACTACTATTCTCTTCTGCTGAGCCTGGTCAGAGATCTGTACGAAGTCTCCCTGCAGATGAAACAGGTTGCACACGACAGGGCAAAGAGGGAGAAGTCACCATCCCAGGATACCCTCGGGTACAGTGTGGCTGACGAGGAGACAGAGTGGCTCCAGTCCTTTCTTCTTCTCTTATTCCACTCTCTGAAGAGGCATCCTCCCTTGTTTCTGGACACAGTGAAGAACTTCTGTGACATCCTGAACCCCTTGGACCAGTTGGGGATCTATAAGTCCAATCCTGGCATCATAGGCCTCGGAGGCCTCGTGTCCTCTGTAGCAGGCATCATCACTGTGGCGTATCCGCAGATGAAACTGAAGACCCAGTGACATGGTTTCAGGCTGAAGACAAGTATCTGCTTTGAAGACAAGCTGTAAGTGAGATGGACATCTGCACTAGGCACAGCCGTGTCATACTGTGCTTGAGGACTTATTCACATGAACATTTAGTGACTGTGACATGAACAGAGGTGGGGCCAAGGATGGTGAAGGGGAGAGCTTGAAGGTTTATGTTTTCTAGAATGCAGGAGTGACTTCTAAATTTCTGTGTATTTTTCCTTCATCTCACATTTATTGAGCATCTCTTATGTGCATATTAGGAGCTCAGTGTTTGCTAAGTGAATAAAAATTGAAAGAGAAAAATTGAAAAGATCTAAACTAACAAGTGGACACTAATATATAGTGACTGCAATTCGGGAGACCTGGGTTTGACCCCTGGGTAGGGACGATCCCTGGAGAAGGGCATGGTAACACACTCCAGTATTCTTGCCTAGAGAATCCCATGGACAGAGGAGCCTGGTGGGCTACAGTCCATGGGGTCGCACAGAGTTGGACATGACTGAGTCCGTGTGCCTGGCTACTTTTGCAGAACTCCAGTAGGTCTGATGCACAGCCCCCTCTCAGATCTAGCAGAGGCCCCTGATCCGGTCACTTATCCCACTTCCTCCATAGCTGTCAGTGCCAGGATGGAGCAGAGCTGGCCTTCTAGCCTCTTAACTTACCTTTCACGTCGCTGCACTACTGTCCTTCCTCTGTCCAGGAGTAAAATCAGAAATGCATCAGGTGTCTTTATGGTTTAAATTGTGTCTTTAGGTAATGCACTGAGGAAAAATAAATAAAAAGCAGATAGAAAGGACATGAAGTAAAAATAATGTGGAAAGTCACAGTTGGTGCCTGTGGGTCAGCTTGTGACGGATGAGGAGATTGAGGTTAAAACTGAGGACAGGGACTTCCCTAGTGGTCCATGGCTGGGACTCTGTGCTCCCAATGCAGGGAGCCCAGGGTTCAATTCCGGGTCGGGGAACTAGATCCCACATGCTGCAATTTAAGATCCTCCATGCCACAACTAAGACCTAGCACAGGCAAAAAACAAAACTGAGGCCAGACCTCGTTTCTCTGACTCCCAATCCAGTGCTCTTTTCATGTGTCACTGTCTTCCTGATTGGGTAGAAGTGTGAGACTCTCCAGAATCCCGTACAAAAAGCATTTTTTTTAAGAACATTTGTTGGCCAGTGGTTTATATTCTGTTCTACGGATATCTAGATCCACCAACTGGATTGTTTTATTTAAAGCCATATAACAGTATGGGCATTTATATATTAATTTTCATTGAAATTTATGAAGTTAAGAAACTTCATGAATACTATAAAGTAGAAGGATCATAACATTCTGTAAGTCAGAGTTCATATTTGTGGAGTGGTTGGGAAAAGTGGAAAAGGGCAGTGAGCTATGAGTGAGGAAGACACCAGAATACTGAGTGGATGCCACTTGCTCATGCAGGGTGCTGGGTTCTTATGATTGTGGATCCTCTTAATTTGAGGCAAGTGAGGTAGAGAAATAGGGTAGCATCAGATAAGAGGCCAGGGTCAGCCTTACCAGTAAAGCCATCACATTTATCTGAAGAGCAATGAGAAACGTACACTCAGTAAATTTTCCATAAATGTGATTGAGATTCTTAAAAAATAGATTCAGGTACTTGGCTGTCTGAGTAACCAATCAAGATACAGGATTTGACAAAGAACATTTTGGGAATTTGAGAAATGAAAACTGCTAGATCGGGGCAAATAAAAAATATTAACTATACTTTGTCCATATCTTCTACTGTAATAAATTATGTCTAATAAATCTGTAGACAGAATTTACGCATGTATCTGTGAATGTGTTCTGGGAATGGACAAGAGTTAAAGGTGGTCCTAAGATAAGCAGTCTACACAGTCGATAGAGTGAGTTCTGGTAAAATAAGCTCTTGGCTGGAAGGTCCAAGTGCAGGAGAAGGATGAAGAAAGATTTAAATATAGAACATCCTGGTTGAAAGAGACCTCTAAGACAATCTTGTCCAGACTGCTGAGGGTCCCATATATTATCCCCGTCAGTGGTGTTTTCTTCTGCCTGGAAAAGCTTGACTCTAATGGCATTTTAACAGTGTGTCCATCTTGGTAGTTTTGTCCTCTGCAAGTTAGAGTGGGTGATGGGGAGCTTGGGAAAAGCCACCTCTTCTAGAATTTGTGAAAACCTTAATGGTACCTCCATCCCTGTGCACTTTTCTCCTTTCTAACTAACCATCCCCACCTTCAATCCACCATATTCATTCAGGAGGGATTCTGAAAACCAAAGATATTTTTTTTCTCCTCAAGTTTTACTGAGATATAATTGACACAGTACTGTATAAGGTGTACAGCATAATGATTTGACTTACATACATCAGGAAATGATTACTACAGTAATCTTAGTAAATATCCATCATCTCATATAGATACAGAATTAAAGAAATAAAAAAATTTTTTCCTTACATTTAGAACCCTTAGGGTTTACTCACTAAAGAACTTCCATAAATAACATACAACAGTATTAATTATATTTATCATGTTGTGCATACATCCCTAGTACTTATTTGTTTTATAACTGGAAGTTTGTACTTTTTGACTGCCTTCTTCCAGTTACCCCTCTCCCCATCTCCTGCCTCTGATAACCACAAATCTGATTTCTTTTTTCTATGAGTTTGGTTTTGAAGTAAAAGTGACCTACAGCACAGTCTTATTTCCTGGTACAGAACATAGTAATTTGATATTTCTACACATTTCAAAATGATCACCACAATAAATCTAGTTATCTGTCACCAGACAAAGGTATTATATATTTATTGATTAAATTTTCCACGTTGTACATTCCATACCTGTGACACATTTATTTTATAACTGTAAGAAGTTTGTTAATCTCCCTCACCTATTTGCTCTTTTACCCCATACCCTTACATCAAATGGTAAGTATTCTTAATAACTGTATTTCTGTTTTTTCTTTTAAAAAAAATTGAAGTATAGCTGGTTTACAATAATGTTAGTTTCAGGCGTACAACAAAGTGAATCAGTGATACATATGTATTTTTTAGATTATTTTCCATTATAGGTTATTATAAGATATTGAATATAGTTCCCTGTGCTATACAAAAAATCCTTATTTATGTGTTTTATGTATAGTAGTTTGTTAATCCCATACTCCTAATTTATCCCTACCCCTGTTCCCCTTTGCTAACAATTAGTTTGATTTCTATGTCTGTGAGTCTGTTTCTCTTTTGTATATAAATTCATTTGTATTATTTTTTAGATTCCATATGTGCGTGCGTGCTAAGTCACTTCAATCATGTCCGACTTTGGACTCTATGGACTGTAGCCTGCCAGGCTCCTCTGTCCAAGGAATTCTTCAGGCAAGAATACGGAGTGGGTTGCTGTGCCCTCCAGGGGATCCTCTCAACCCAGGGATTGAACCCACATCATTTATGTCTCCTGCATTAGCAGGCAGGTTCTTTACCACTAAGTGATACCGTATAATATTTGTCCAAAGACATTTCTTAGATGTATAGACCAGCACATTCACAGCTGAACATTGTTGCCTAGAATTTGTTGAATTTCAACAACAAATGTTTGAGTGCCATGCTTAGATCTGGGATCCATTTGTATACCGGATGACCAGGGTCCCTGTGCTCATGGGGTAGTTGGACAGGGTTGGGGGCAGGGCATATAGGGATGGGGAATAAAAGGAAATAACTACATCCTTCAAGCTGCTGCTGGAAAGTGGACTCTTCCCATGGGACTCTGTTAGACCCTTTTCACCACTTCTCACTTCTCACCCACATCCTGGATGCCCAGCTGACACGGCCAAAGAGCCAGCTTTGTCAACAGAGCTTTCAGCCACAGAGCCCTGTACTCCCTCTGGCCCAAAGCCATGACTTCAAAGTCTTAACACTGCCCTTTGGCCCAGGTTGCTCTCTTGACACATAGATAATTTGACCTGAACATTGAAGTGAGGTGAAGGCAGAGGCCACTTCTTTAGGTACTTCCCTTTCTCTCTATTGCTGCCTTATATTTTCAAAGCCCAGGTTGGATCAATAAGTATTAAATGTATCACATATTTTAAACTTTTTAGTAATTTTTATTGGAATGTAGTTGCTTTGCAATGCTGTATTTGTTTCTTGCTGTACAGCAAAGTGAATCAGTTATACATATACATATATCCACTCATTTTTAGATTTTCTTTCTATTTAGATCACCACAGAGCACTGAGTTCCCTGTGCTAAACTGTAGGCTCTCATTATTTACTTATTTTATACATTGTATCAATTATAAATATATGTCAGTCCCAATCTCCCAACTCATTTTACCCCCTCCCTCTTTGATAACCATAAGTTTCTTCTCTACATTTGTGACTCTATACATATTTTTGCTTTGCAGGCAAGTTCATCTCTACTATTTTTCTAGATTCCACATATAAATGATATTATACAATGTTTTTCTCTTTCTGACATAACTCTACTTTGTATGATAGCCTCTAGGTCTATCTACATCTCTGCAAATGTCATTTCTTTTTATGGCTGTGTAATATTCCATTATATATATATGTACCACATCTTTTTTATCCTTTCCTCTCTCTATGTACTTTTACCTTGCTTTTGTGTCCTGGCTACTGTAAATAGTCCTTCAGTGAACAGGGTGTGTGAATTCTTTAGAATTATGGTTTTCTCTAGATATATGCTTAGAAGTGGGGCTTCTGGGTCATATGGTAGTTCTATTTTTAGTTTTTTAAGGAACCTCCATACTGTTCTCCATAATTATTATACAGTTTACATTCCCACTGACAGTACAAGAGGGTTCCCTTTTCTCCACACTCTCTCCAGCGTTTCTTGTTTATAGCCTGTTTGATGATGGCCATTCTAACTGATGTGAGGTGATATCTCATTGTAGTTTTGATTTGCATTTCTCTAATAATTAGCAATGTTGAGAATATTTTCAGATGTTTGTTGGCCATTTCTATATCTTCTTTAGAGAAATGTCTATTTAGGTCTTCCACCTGTTTTTTGATTGGGTTATTTGTTTGTTTTTGATATTGAGCTGCATGAGCTATTTGTGTGTTTTGGAGATTAATCCCTTGTTAGTTGCTTCATTTACAAATATTTTCTCCCATTCTGAGAGTTGTCATTTCGTTTTGTTTAGGGTTTGCTTTGCTGTGCAAAAGCTTTTAAGCTTAGGTCCCATTTTTTAATTTTTGTTTTTATTTTCATTATTCTAAGCAGTGGATTGAAAGAGATCTTGCTGTGATTTATATCAGAGAATGTTCTGCATATATTTTCCTCTAAGAGTTTTATAGTACCTAGCCTTACATTTAGGTCTTTAATCTATTTTGTTTTTGTGTATGGTGTTAGGGAATGTTCTGATTTCATTTTTGTACATGTAACTGTCCAGTTTTTGCAGTACCACTTATTGAAGAGACTATCTTTTCTTCACTGTATATTCTTGCCTCCCTTGTCATAGAAAATGCTCAAAATTCTCCAAGCCAGGCTTCAACAGTATGTGAACCATGAACTTCCAGATGTTCAAGCTGGATTTAGAAAAGGCAGAGGAACCAGAGATCAAATTGCCAACATCCATTGGAACATTGAAAAAGCAAGAGAGTTCCAGAAAAACATCTGCCTCATTGACTATACCTTTGACTGTGTGGATCACAACAAACTGTGGAAAATTCTTCAAGAGATGGGAATACCAGACCACCTGATCTGCCTCCTGAGAAATCTGTATGCAGGTCAAGAAGCAACAGTTAGAACTAGATATGGAACAATAGACTGGTTCCAAATAGGGAAAGGAGTATCTCAAGGCTGTATATTGTCACCCTGCTTATTTAACTTATATGCAGAGTACATCATGAGAAACGCTGGACTGGAAGAAGCACAAACTGGAATCAAGATTGCCGGGAGAAATATCAATAACCTCAGATATGCAGATGACACCACCCTTATGGCAGAAAGTGAAGAGCAACTAAAGAGCCTCTTGATGAAAGAGGAGACTGAAAAAGTTGGCTTAAAACTCAACATTCAGAAAAAGATCATGGCATCTGGTCCCATCACTTCATGGCAAATAGATGTGTAAACAGTAAGAGACTATATTTTTTTTATTTTTTTGATCCAAAATCACTGCAGATGGTGACTGCAGCCATAAAATTAAGACACTTGCTCCTTGGAAGAAAAGTTATGACCAACCTAGACAGCATATTAAAAAGCAGAGGCATTACTTTGCCAACAAAGGTCCATCTAGTCAAAGGTATGGTTTTCCCAGTAGTCATGTATGGATGTGAGAGTTGGACTTTAAAAAGAAAGCTGAGTGCCAAAGAATTGATGCTTTTGAACTGTGGTGTTGGAGAAGACTCTTGAGAGTCCCTTGAACTGCAAGGAGATCCAACCAGTCCATCCTAAAGGAAATCAGTCCTGAATATTTGTTGGAAGACTGATGCTGAAGCTGAAACTCCAATATTTTGGCCACCTGATGCAAAGAATGGAGTCATTTGAAAACAGCCTGATGCTGGGAAAAATTGAAGGCAGGAGGAGAGGGGATGACAGAGGATGAGATGGTTGGATGACATCACTGACTCAATGGACATGAGTTTGAGTAAACTCCAGGACTTGGTGATGTACAGGGAGGCCTGACATGCTTCAGTCCATGGGGCTGCAAAGAGTTGGACATGACTGAGCAACTGAACTGAACTGAGGTGGTCATAGGTGCAGGTACGTGGGTTTATCGCTGGACTTCTATCTTGTTTCCTGATCTGATCTATATTTCTGGTTTTGTGCCTGTACCATACTGTTCTGATTACTGTAACTTTTCAGTATAGTCTGAAGTCAGGGTGCCTCAT
Organism: Bos javanicus; assembly: GCF_032452875.1. Taxonomy (NCBI): domain Eukaryota; kingdom Metazoa; phylum Chordata; class Mammalia; order Artiodactyla; family Bovidae; genus Bos; species Bos javanicus. The sequence continues at coordinate 20,670,172 of NC_083888.1, read as the reverse complement.
TCCTGCAGCTCTGTTCTTCTTTCTCAACATTGCTTTTACTATTCAGGGTCTTCTGTGTTTCCATACAAGGTGTAAAATGTTTTGTTCTAATTCTGTGAAAAATGCCCTTGGTAATCTGATCGGGATTGCACTGAATTTGTAGATTGCTTTGGGTAGTATAGTAATTTTCACAATATTGATTCTGTCAATCCAAGAACATGGTATAGCTTTCCATTTGTGTCATCTTTTATTTTTTTCATCAGTATCCTATAGTTTTGCCTCCTTGGGTATTTTATTTTTTTTGATGTGATGGTAAATGAGATTGTTTCTGTAATCTATAATTCTGGTCTTTCATTGTTAGTATATAGAATTGCAAGAAATGTTTATGTATTAATTTTGTATCTTTCAACTTTACCAGATTCACTGATGAGCTCTAGTAGTTTTCTGGCAGCATCTTTAGGATTTCTTAGGTATCGTATCAGTTTTACTTCTTTTCCAATTTGGATTCCTTTTGTTTGGAATCTTTTGGATTCCTTTTGTTTCTTTTTCTTCTCTGATAGCCATAGCTAGAACTTCCAAAACTGTGTTGAATAAAAGTGTCTAGAGTGGACATCCTTATCTTGTTCCTTACCTTAGAGGAAATACTTTCACCTTTTCACCATTGAGTTTGACGTTAGCTGTAGGTGTGTCATATGTTTATTATGTGTCGTATCCTTTATTATGTTGAGGTAGGTTCCTTCTAGGCCCACTTTCTGAAGAGTTTTTATCATAAATAGGTGGTATCACATATTTATTATTCTTTTTGGAGACTCCATTTGACTCTTTCCTCCCCTTCCTGACTTCTAGTTTCCTGCCTTATCATATCCTAGACATACAATTGATTACAGAGGATCTATTACACATCTCCATTCCTCTCCACTTGCTGCCTCTTTCTCTGATTGCCCACAGTATACAGCTTAGCAGAGAGCCAACAGTAGGTACGATTTTGCAAAATATAAGGGAAATAAGTTTTGTCCTATTACCTATGTTAATTAAAAAGCCCTTCTTAGATAATCTGAAAACTATGGCTTATATCACAACCCTCCATCATCTCTGAAGCCAGAAACTAGCACTTGGGGTCCTGTCTGATTCATTACTAAGGACGGGAGGAGAGGTGATCAGTGGCTGTCTGGATGCTGTTGATCAGTAACTGAATCTTGGTCAACATTGTCTTTTCCAGACTTGACAAAATCCAGTTGGCTTTCTCACTGCATATTCTGGTGGCATCTTAAATCAGGCAGAGTTCAATAAACTTTCTGGAAATCTGGGATTTACAGAGATTGAAATAACTCCATTAAAGCCTAGATTGTCAAGGAATCTACCCCAGCTCTGGTTCTCTTCTTCACTGAGAGTAATTTATCTTCATAATCAAAAGACTAACACGTTCAGGTAAACTGTATTCCTGTGTGGGTTTAAATCTTACTGTTCAAAAGTCATTCTTGATAGTAAAAAATAAGGATGAGGGAAATGGATTGAAAACCATTCCACAGGACCCTCTATGGAAAAGGAGTCAAAGATTATAAAACTTTAGAGGTTATGAGTTTAATGACATATAACCCAACATCTTCTTTCTGGAAAACAGCTTTTTTGAGAAGTGAGGGTCAGAAATGGGTCACAGAGCAGATATTTCATTGCTCAGGAATAATAACTCCTCTGAGTCTGGTTTTCCCTCAGCCCTGCTCTCTACCCCCTAGTTGGCTAAATCTCCTTACAGAAGTCAGGATATGCCCAGGGGACCCTGGGTCAAATAACCATGACAACAGGCTGACCAGACGTTCTCTTCCTCTCTGCCCTCCTCTAGCTGGAAAGTGTTAATAGCTTTGCTCAAGAGCAATTGGATTTGTTTCCTCCGGACGAGACATTCGGCAGCCTGGGCTCTGTGGCACTGAGACAACATCAGCTGGAGTGAGTGTGGGGCTTCCGAGACGACCTTACCTGGTTGGTTTCTGAGAAGTAAAAAAGTTGAGGGTGAGGGTCTTCTGGGAATTTTACTGAGGATGAAGAGGCCTGCAGGGAAACCCCTGAGGGAGAGGTTATTGAGGGTGAATGACCAAGAATGTAAATACTCTGCAGCCACTGGCTTTTCCAGACCACAACTGAAATGGCTGGTTTTACAAATGGCTACTTTCTTATCTGGCTGAGCAGAGGAAAGACTGGCTGCTATGCTTGATTAAAAAGAGAGAAATTAATGCAGAACTTTTTTATTAAAAAAAAAAAAAAGACTAAACCTGAAACTCATTCTTTTAGTCTCTTGGACCCTCATCTAAGAGCTCCTAAACTTCATCTAAAACCTCTTATCTCTTAGAAGCTACTTTCATTTTTTGTTTCTTACCCTGAATACTTATAAGAAACTTTGGTCTCGACAAGTAGACTGCCAGGTCTCATCCTTGTAGGACTCTAAGGACTAGCCACTTGTCTGTGACATTCATCCTCCAAATGCCTTCTCTTCAGGGAACTTGAAGTCTGGGTCCCCTTGATGTCCTTGACGGATAGGGACTGACCCTGTGGATCTCAGGCTGAGGACTTTCTCATGGACCTAAAACCTTCTGCTTTGCAGCTTGAAGAGCTCCAATGGCAGTCAACAAGGGCCCCACCTTGCTGGATGGAGACCTCCCTGTAAGTAACTTGGGCTTATATGAAGCAGTAGACAACTCTGGGGGAGGGAGGAGCTGGGAGGAAGGGCTCAGGGGGCTTAGAGCAAAATATGTCTAGGTTATATTCATAATTCATTGAGCATTACATCTTCATTATTCTTGCTTTTGCAGAAGGCTGTTAGAGAATCTGAAGGGTGGCGGGGAGGGGGGAATGATGCCTATTAAAAACTGAGCACCTTGGAGAAAAAATTGGCTGGTGGGGGACAAGGAGAGGAAGGGAACTACTGTTTTCTAAAGCCTGGCACAGAAGTCCATGCTTTGTCCATCCAGGCAAAACTAAATTCTCAGGACTGAGACTGCATTCTGTAACTCCAGAGCCATCTTGGATATGTTAGTCTATGTAAATGGCACCTCTTGGAGCTACACAGCACACGTTATGTATGTGAGAAGGGATTACAGGGGCAGTGTGTCCAGTACTGTTTGTGTAGCCTGGTCTTCAGTATGACTCAGAGAGGTTTAACATGTTTAGGTGTATTGATGCCTCCTGGCAAGGCCTCTACAACTTAGGCACAGTTCAAATAATGAAACTGAAAAATTGTGAGCCTAAATAATATCCATCTTGTCCCGAGTTAGGCTTTAACTAACCTTTGCACTAGGAATCGCCATGTGTTGTATTTGATCATAGAACACAGAGAGGCATAAAATGGTCACGTGCATAATTAAGCCATCCTAACACATGGTAGTGTATTTCCATCCCAGGACCTCTCTTCCTCTTTGGCTTTGCCTAAATCAGTTCCCGAAAGCTTTGTCCAAAATGTTAAAGAAAAATTTTCTTGTTTACAGTCATAACCTTTTTCTAGTTCAAATTGTCAAACTCATCTGCAAGACCAAAACCTGAAATATTGTAGCCTACGGTCTGGTGTACATGCAAGTCTCCTACAAACAGAAGAAGCTAGGTCCTCCCCTCTGGAGAAAAACTATGTAGCAGTGCAAATTCAAAACTACAAAAAGAACCTGAACATCTGAGCCAGACTTGGGATGTTTATGTGGAGAATTCCTGATATTCCTAAGAATAGACAGAAAATACAATACCCTTCACTAGCCCCAGCAACCGAATCCCATGGACATACTGCCTTCTCCTCGCCCATCCTTTCACCAATCTTATGTTATTTTGAAGCAAATCACAAACTTGCCACTTCAGGCCTGAGTTGGAAGCCTGGCTCTGCCACTTACTAGCTGTGTGTTGTTGGGTAAGTCACTTCATATCGCTGCGTCTTTGTCTCCTCATTGGCAAAGTGCCGGTGACAATGCTGACCTCAGAGGGTTGCTGTTAGAGTTACTTGAGGTTATGTTACCGAAGCACCTCAATCAGTGCCTGGAGCATAATGTCACTGAGTAAATATTGTCTGTCTCTGCAAAATTAAAATCTGCATTTTTTTCACTCAAAGACCACTTTTTAAATTTTAACCAAAATTCCTAGGTGATCCAAAGTTTAATTATGTGCCTGCTGCCAAAGTTAGAATGCATTAATAAGAGCCCAGCATCCCAGTAATGAGAGATGATGGTCTCACTGGACCCCACACATTCAGATCACACCTGGAATGCTGTCTTTAAGCTTGAGTGCTATAAAGGCTCTGTCAAAATGTAGTGTGTGCAGAGGATGGAATTAGTAGATCAGGGCACTGAGTCGTTTATAAGCTAAGTTAGGAACTAGAGCTGTTTAGAATACAGAAGGAACTGCTAAAGGCAGAGATGCTTATCTTCAAGTGCGTGAAAGGCCAGCCAATGAATGATGAAATAGATGTGCTCCACAGGGCATCGGGTGGAGCAGTGGGTGGAGGTGGATTCCAGTTCAGCCACGCTGTCCAACGAGGGGCATAGGCCACTCTACGAGGAGTGAGATCCATTCGAGGAGAATTCCAAATGCAAGACTCCCAGAGGGATATGGGAAGCACTCTTGCTTCAGAGGCCCCTGGAGGCCTAGGATTCTATCATTCTGTCCAGTTGGCCAGGTCTAAACACCTTAGGTGCAGCCCTGTCACCTATTAGCTAACATGACTGTGCAGGCTTTAGGTGAGGCCCTGGAAATACATTGGTGAGAGTCTCCTGGGATGGAGCCAAGTACACAGGTGACCAGCACAAGCGCAGCACCATGTGTGAGTCCGGACACATCCCTGGGAGGGAGATGGTGACTTCTGATATGAGGGAGAGTCAGGAAGTTTCTCAGAAGAAACGATGCTCAAGCTGTGTCTTCTGCCAGACAGAAAGGGCTGTGGGAGGGAAGGGGAGCACCCAGGGCAGTGGGACCAGCACTGGAGGCAGGGAGGTGTGTCCCAGAAAGACCCAAAAGATGTTCAGGTGAAGCTCCCAATCCACGGTGGACTAAAGCTCTAGACAGGTGCACCGGCACACTCACTCCTGGCCATGAAGTTCAAGTTGAGTGGCTAAAGGGTGGGGTGGCCCCTGGAGGATGGAGGCTGCCTCAGGAGCTTTCCAGAGCCAGGACTGTGACCAGGAGAGCGCGGCCACCCGGCTCTTATGTTTCCTGTGAGGCCTGTTGAGGCCTCTCTATTCTGGATTCCTCCTGAGTCATCTGGACCCAGGCCAGCCCTAGTGAGCACCGAGGCTCTGAGACCGCCTCCCCAGGAGGTAGGAGAAGGAGTTGGGCTGATTTCTTTCGCTGCTTTCCTTCCATGCCAGGAGCAGGAGAATGTGCTGCAGCGGGTCCTGCAGCTGCCGGTGGTGAGCGGCACCTGTGAGTGCTTCCAGAAGACCTATGCCAGCACCAAGGAAGCCCACCCCTTGGTGGCCTCTGTATGCAATGCCTACGAGAAGGGCGTGCAGGGCGCCAGCAGCCTGGCGGCCTGGAGCATGGAGCCCGTGGTCCGCAGGCTGTCCACCCAGTGTGAGTCCTCGTGGCACTCGGAGGCTGACTGCCTGCCAGTCTTTTACCTGTCTGCCAGTCTGTCTGATACCAGCTTGTCTGTTTGCCTTTTTGTTTGTATCTGACTACCTTCCTAACTCTCTACATCCCATTACATAGTTGTTTTATTTATAGATACAGATGCTTTAGATGTAGATATATGACACTAATGGTAAAGAGACTGCCTGCCAATACAGGAGACGCAGGTTCAGTCCCTCGGTCTGGAAGATCCCCTGGAGGAGGGCATGGCAACCCACTCCAGTATTCTTGCCTGGAGAATCCCATGGCCAGAGGAGCCATGGGGTCCATGGGGTCGCAAAGAGTCGGACACGACTGAACAGACCTAGTGTGCAAGTACGTTACTAAGTGAGAGATGAGAGATAGATATAGACATAGGTCTCATCTCATCTATAATGCCTCATCTCTGATCCAGTTGGCATTTTCCTAGGATGATAATTGGCAGGAGAAGGGTGGACAGAGTTATGGGGTGGGCAGTGGGGGATGTGGGGCATACGGCAGACCAGACACACAGTTTAGCTCCAGATCCAGCAGCAGCAGAAACTGGCAGAGTCTGGCACAGAGACAGTGGGCAGGAGGGCTGGCCTGGCAGGACTGGGGGGAGTAGAGGGAGAGGGGAAGCCCTCTGGGTCCTGCAGCTGATGCTACTGGCCCCATAACAGGCAGCAGCAGAAGAGAGCTGCCAGCCGGGGCCCTGAAGGTGGAGGACAGCTTACCAGGCCTGCCCCTGTTCAATTTGTTCTGCCTCATTTGAAAATATGGTCTCCCTGGCACAGCTCTTGACAGGACTGAGGGAAATTCCAGAAGTCTAGGACCTTCCACCATCCTGAAGAGAGTTATGGGTACCTGTGGATTTGGCATAGCAAATAGGAGAGGACAGATACAAAGAAGACCTGGGCCTGGGCCCACCTCCCTGCCTGAAAGCTCCTTAAGTAATCTCCCTGGGTCTCATTTGGCCCAATATCAGAAGTCAGCTGAGTCATCTGGGCTCTCTCTGCTGCTTGAGAATTTTGTGAAAACCTAAGATATCTGGAGAAAGAATATGTGAAAGAGAAGACGTAGGTATCCTTTGAAACTGTGATCTCCATGATCATGGGCGCAGAGCTGACGTCCTCAGTAGCCCCTGGGCCATGTCTTCCAAGAGCATTGGCATCCTCTGTCACTTGCCCCTTTCTCTTCCCTGTGACCCTCTTCCCACTGTTGACCATCTCACTCCTCAAGGTTAAAACAAAGGGTCACGGACCATCTGGCACTCTAGACCAGCCTGTCATCTCTGGACCTAAGCGGTGCCAGGCCAGCTCCCAGCAAGGTCTTCCCTTAAGGCCTGACTGCCTTTCCTGCCCCGCTGCCACTTCTGCTTTCCCCTGTTGTGTTCACCCAGCGCTCACCCAGACGGGGGTCATAGGAGGTCAAGAGACCAAGATCCGTTGGCGATTCCCATAGGTTCTGTCACTTCCTCCTGACAACCCTGCACTTGACAAACAAGGAACTTGAGGCTCAGCCAGGTTGTGACCTGCCTGAAGTCACACCGCAGATGCAGGCGCCGAGCTCTGAGAGCAGGTCTGCATGACTGCAGAGCTACCCAGAAGGAAGACATCCCGGTCTCAAGGAGTCACAGTGGATGTGGGCCAATGGTGGCAGAGGGCCTTGGGCTGCCCGGCGCTTTGGAGGTGGCAGGGCTGGGGATTTTGAGGGCTCCAAGGTGCCTTCCTCGGCACAGAGGCCCCTGCTAGGTCCTCACAGTGAAGGCAGGGCTCACCCCACCACGGCCTTTTGCTTCCAGTCGTAGCTGCCAATGAGCTGGCCTGCCGAGGCCTGGACCACCTGGAGGAAAAGATCCCCGCCCTCCAGTATCCTCCTGAAAAGGTGAGCCCTTCCCCTCTTCTCCGCACGTCCACCTTCTGTTGTCACTGCCTCTCAGTGGAAGAACAGGCATGAGCCCATGATGCAGGATGGCATGGCATATGCCTTCCCAGGCTGGTGGCCACTGCCTGCCCCTAAAACTGCATAACCGGCTTCTTCCTCTCCCTGTGGGACCAGATGAAGGCAGGCTTTCTGAAACCAGCAGGCACAGCCCAGAGGCAGACTCTGGACAGGAGCTTGGGGTGGGGGCCACTGCTTCTGATCCCCCCTCTATGAGATACCCCATGGGCCTACATCATACCATTTGGTGACTGCTGCTGCTGCTATGTCGCTTCAGTCATGTCTGACTCTGTGCAACCCCATAGACAGCAACCCAACAGGCTCCCCCATCCCTGGGATTCTCCAGGCAAGAGGACTGGAGTGGGGTGCCATCGCCTTCTCCCATTTGGTGACTACAGATGCCTAAGATCATGGGTCACACTCAACCAGATCTCAGGATTGCAGTCCCATGTCTTCACAATCCAACACCTTATGAACCATGAGACTGAAAAAGTCGTTTCACCTGGATACCTATTCATTGGGTATTTGCTGTGGTAAGGGCCAGGTCTGGTGCTTTAGGGGAATACATTTCACTCTCAGACCTCATCCATCTCACTGATAAAGTACCACTCATCTCACATTTACTGAGTGAGCCCTATCCTATGCCAGGAGTCATGACACGTGATTTATAGAGTCCTCTCCTTTAATCCTCTTTCCCCCTGGTGGCTCAGACGGTAAAGAATCTGCCTGTAATACAGGAGACCCAGGTTTGATCCCTGGGTCGGCAAGACACCCTGGAGGAGGGAATGGCACCCCACCCCAGTGTTCCTGCCTGGCGGATCCCACGGACAGAGGAGCCTGGCAGGCTACAGTCCATGGGGTCACAAAGAATCGGACACAACCGAGCAACTAACACTTTCAACCTTCTGGGATGGGGTGGTATCCCCATTTGACAGAGAAAACTAGTGACTTCCTCCTGACCACACAGCCTGAAGTGGAGGACACAGGAGAGCAGGGCTGTTCAGCTCTGAGGCCTTGCTCTTCACTTATTTTTCTAGATAAAGGGCAATGCCTTTGTCATAAAGAAGCTCCCAAGTCAAAGGAGTTGTTGTTCAGTAGCTCAGTTGTGTCTGACTCTTTGAGACCCATGGACTGTAGCACACCAGGCTTCCCTGTCTTCACTTTCTCCTGGAGTTTTCTCAAACTCATGTCCATGAGTTTGGCATGAGTCATTGATGCCATCCAACCATCTCATCCTCTGTCGTCCCCTTCTCCTCCTGCCTTCAATCTTTCCCAGCATCAGGGTCTTTTCCAATGAGTTGGTTCTTTGCATCAGGTGGCCAAAGTAGTGGAGCTTTAGCGTCAGCACCTGTCCTTCCAAGGAATATTCAGGAACCCAAGGAACAGTATTAAAAAGCAAAAAGTCAAAGGAGAGAAAGACATTACTTTAGTGCAGAACCTGTGTGAAGGCCAGCCACATCCGTACGATCACCTAAGCACAGATGGGAATGTAAGAAGTGCTCTGAGGACAGAAGAGACTGTGGAGGAGGTGCGTGGAGGAGATGAGGACAAGTGTTATCAAGAAGGTGGTCACTGGGGGTGATTCTTGAAGGATGATTAGCATCTCAACAGGCAGAAATGGGGTGCAGAGAAGCCAGGAGATCTAAGTGGTTGGCGCAGAAAGGACTGGAGCCCTTTCCCTTTAAAGTTCAGCTTAATCAAGGTGCCCCAATACTGGCGCCAGTCCCCTGGGCCTTTAAATGAGACTTTCCTGAAGCGGGATGTAGGCCCTGCCAGAGCCTCATGCCTGACTCCCCATCCTTGCTTTCACCAGATCGCCTCTGAGCTGAAGGACACCATCTCCACCCGCCTTCGCAGCGCCAGGAACAGCATCAGTGTGCCCATTGCCAGCACTTCAGACAAAATCCTAGGGGCCGCTCTGGCCGGCTGTGAGCTCGCCTGGGGGATGGCGAGAGACACTGCCGAGTATGCTGCCAACACCCGAGCTGGCCGGCTGGCCTCTGGAGGGGCCGACTTGGCCTTGGGTGGTGTCGAGAAGATGGTAGAGTTCCTCCTCCCTCCAGCCAACGAAGAGTCAGGTATCTGCCATTGTGGGGGTTGCTGGAAAGGGAGATCCCCGCCCCCACCCTTGTTCTGCTGCTTGTGGATTAGGAAGAGGCAGCCAGGGCTCATCTAGCCAGTGCTCTCCCTGGTGGCTCAGAGGTTAAAGAATCTGCCTGCAATGCAGGAGACACAGGTTCTATTCCTGGGTTGGGAAGATCCCCTGGAGGAGGGCATGGCAACCCACGACAGTATTCTTGCTTGGAGAATCCCATGTACAGAGGAGCCTGGCTGGGTATACTCCTTAGGGTCACAAAGAGTCGGACACGACCGAAGCGACTGAGCACACAGCCACTGCTGTGGAGCAAGGAAGGCCCAGCAAGATTTCCAGAGGGCTCCATTTTCATTTGGCCCCTCTCCCCATTTTTAAGTGGAGAAAGTGACTTCCCCAAATCTCCAGTGAGCTTGTGTTGGAGTAGGGTGATCCCTTTCCAACTCTAGACACAACCCAGCTTTGTCCAGCCCCTCTCTGATCTGCTTTCCTCTCCTTCCCGCCCCCACCTGCAACTCCCACCTAGCCGCTGCCCCAGGACTCCAGGATGCCCAGAAACCTCCCAAGGCCAAGCCGAGCCTCGTGAGCAGGGTTGGGGCCCTGGCCAACACTCTCTCTAGACACACCTTCCAGACCACAGCCCGGGCACTGAAACAGGGCCATGCCTTGGCCATGTGGATCCCAGGTGTGGCACCTCTGGTGAGTATCTGCCCTGAGTTGCCATGGCCTGGGAACCCTGTGGACCTCCTGGTCCCTCCCATCCCCTATCCAACTTCACCTCCTGTCCTGAGAACCTCCTGTCTTCCAGCCAGGAGTCGGGGGTAGAACATTAGGTCTAAGGATAAGAGACCTTAGAAGGGGTGGAGGGCTAACCCTCTAGGATGCAAGGGGAGAAGAGGGCAGGCCTGCTTGTTAGGGTCATCCTGCCCCGCCCTTCTGTCTCTCCCACTCTCCCTCTAGGTTCTACTCTATCCCCAACCTTCTTGGGAGAAAGCAGAGACCTCCCCCCACCCATCTTCTCTGTAGGCACTTGGGAGTGTCACCCCTGAATAAGCAAGGTGCAAGGCACCAAACCCCTCCTCTGGGGCAGAGAGCCCTAGCTGGGCCATATCCCTGACTGCCCCCAGGCTTCTGGTTTCCCTTCTAGAGGCTTCTAATTGGCATCCCACTGCACCTCTGATAGAGTTGTCTTTTCTAGCCCCAGATAGGGCTTATTCCCCCCAACACCACACACTCTGTGTATTTTAGCAGGGATAGCCTGGATTTTTCTCATAGGAACTTTAATAAGAAACTAAGCCCCCTGCCCCAACTAAAAAAGGAAATAAAAATGTTACAGCATAAAGGTCAGTATACTAGATAACCACTTTTCAGCCATCATGAGGGTGGCACTTTTAAAAGCACTGTCAAACCTGGCTCATTCATTCAAGCAAATGTTTGCTGAGAGCCCACCACATGCCTGGTCCTGTAGGGAACTACAGTCCCCTGCACTGGGGGTCACTTCCCCACGGGGGCTAGGCTAACTCCTGCGCCCTAGCCTAGCCCATAGCGGATGGAGGCCACTCTATGGCGCAACCTCAGATACCACCATTTACATAGAAAATAATGGTGTCCCCTAAGGTTGTATAACAAGGAGACTCTGTTTGTGGGGCCCCCTAGGGGTCTGAAATGAGCTGGGCTGTGCCTCAGCGGACACCTGCCCACCTGCCCAGGTCAGTTTCCTCCCATGGGACCCTCTGGCCCACTTGATTTTTTTCACTTTTTAAAGAACGACAAGGAGTACCTCTGAAAGCTAAACATACACATTATCTATGACTCAGCAACTCTACCCAACAGAGAGGAGAGCTTATATCCCCCAAAGACATGTTGGAAATGTTACTATCAGCTTTATCCTTAGCTAAGAAATGGGAACAACACAAATGTCCATCAGCGGTAGAATAGGTAAATTTTGGTATATTTATTCAGTGGAGTGTGACACAGAAATGAAGAAGGAGAAACTACTCAGTAATGTGGGTGAATCTTACAACATAACCATTGAACAAAAGCTATGCATGAAAGAAAACACGTGTGAGCCCATTCACAAATGGGCAGAATTAATGCTTGGTGATAGAGGCCAGTATGTGGTCCCCTTAGCCAGTACTGACTGGGTGAGGGGCACAGAGTTTTCTGGGGTATTGAAAATGGTCTCTGTCTTGATCTGTGCTGGTCACACTTGCATGTGTTTCTAAAAATTCCCAGAGCTGTACACTAAAGCCGTGAGCACCTCAGTGGGTGTAAGTTATCAGTCCATAAAAAGTTGGAACAGTCCGCTGGGGCCAGGACCTGCTTGCCTCTCCCTACCCTGACCCTGGGGATGCCGGGCTTTGCCTGCTGGGGCTGCCTGGCCTCTGGCAGGGGCGGTTAAGCCAGCGGACCGCCGCCTTCCCGCCCTCAGAGCAGCCTGGCCCAGTGGGGCACGTCGGCGGCCATGCAGGTGGTGTCGCGGCGGCGGAGCGAGGTGCGGGTGCCCTGGCTGCACAGCCTCACGGCCACCCAGGAGGAGGACCACGAGGAGCACACGGACACTGACGGGGAGGAGACCGGGGAGGAGGAGGACTCAGAGACCGAGGAGAGCAAGCTCAGCGAGGTGAGGGGAGAGTGCCAGCCGAGGGGGCCCCCTGAGGGGGTGAGGAGCAGAGGCACAGGGTGACACAAGGGTCTCTGCCCCCAGGCCCAGGGACGTGCACGTGGGTGCAGCACTCTTCCTGCCACCCCTGAGCACCCAGAGAATAGTTCTCTCAGCATATCCTCACAACAACCCCATAAAATAGGACAGAGACTGTCATCCCCATTTTGCAGATGAAGAAACTGAGGTTCAGAGCACAGAAGTGACCTGCCCAAGAGCCAGGCCTATAGTTTCTTTTTTTTTTTTCCGATTTAGTGTCCAGATTCTTTTGCCTCTAGCTCCGGGGCTGGTGAGGAGGGGACGGGTCAGGGGAGTTGCTGTGGAGCCACTGACCCTGCTCTGGTCACCAGGGGGCAGCCTTGCCAGGCTCACAGGGCCTCCTGGGCAGCGTGGCACACACCCTGCAGAAGGCCCTCCAGAGCACCGTCTCAGTCGTGATGTGGGCACCGGCGGCTGTGCTGGGCACGGCGGGGAGGATGCTGCACCTCACGCCAGCCCAGGCCACCTCCTCAACCAAGGGCAGGGCCATGTCCCTGTCCGACGCCCTGAAGGGTGTTACTGACAACGTGGTGGACACAGTGGTGAACTACGTGCCGGTGAGCGCCCCCCACCCTTCTGGCTAATGCCCACCCCACCAAAAAAGCAGATTAGACTGAAGGGGCGACAGCGGCTCTCCCTTACACAGTCTCTGATCCTCGGTGCCCCAAAAACATTCTGACATACTGTGGCTTTGACTGGGGGCCTTTGCAGCCCCTAGAATATAGAGACTGGTGTCCTTGGCCTGATACCTTCCCCCACATCCATCCTTCCTACCTGCTGCTGGAGAGGTCACCAGTCATCCATCTGGGGCCCCCACTGGATCAGCCCTCACCCCTCAGCTCCCAACCGAGGGGCCTGGCAGGTTTGCATGCTGCTCCCTGGGGAAGTGTTGGAGGGAGGCTTCCAGGACCCCTTGGGGGGTGGGCTGTGTTCCAGGGGACAGAAGCTGCCCGCATCCCAATTCCAATACCTGTTCCCAGCAGGAAAACCCCAGGGGGTGTCTACTATCACTTTGGGGGTCCCTGGGTCCCTTCCCAGAGCAAGTTAACAGGTCATGCAGGCACTAGAGAGCAGGTCAGAGCAGGAGGCCCCTTCAAGCTAAGGGTGAGAGGGCTGGGAGGGTAGGGGTGGGGAATGGGTTACTAGTCACTCATTCTCACCAAGAGACTTAAACAGGGGTCTTGGCAGAGAGCTCCCTTCACTTTGGACCCAAAATGGAGCCAGATGTGGGTGCTCTGACCCAGGCAGGGACTGTCTTAGCTGTCCTTAGCTCACGGAATTGGGCCAAGGAAGAGTCAGGAAAGCCCCTGACCTTCCACTGAGGGACCTCTGAGGGGGACCCCAGGGTCCGGAAACTAGAGGGTGGCTGCGTGCCTTGCCTTGTGGGTCCGCACTTGCAGGCCCGGCAGGGGTGGCCGTCCTCAGCAGGTTCCCCTGCATCTTCCATCCCCGTCCCACCCCAGCCTGTGCTCTCCGGATCGCGCGTGACCGCCGGGCCGCAGACAAGGCGGCGGTGGGAGGTGCAGGGACAAGGGCCAAGCCGAGGGCCCTAACGTGGCTGCCGGGCCCTCAGCTCCCCAGGCTGTCGCTGATGGAACCCGAGAGCGAATTCCGGGACATCGACAACCCTCCAGCCGAGGCCGAGCGCCGGGAGGCGGAACGCAGAGGGTCCGGGGCACCGCCCGCTTGCCCAGAGCCCGCCCCGCGCCCTGCGCCTCCCCGCGGCAGCCTGCGGAGCGCTCGGGGCCTGGGCGCGGAGGAACGCGTGGACGCAACCGCCTTGCCGCGCGCCGCCTTCCCGGCCGTGCCCCGCGAGAAGCCCACGCGCCGGGTCAGCGACAGCTTCTTCCGGCCCAGCGTCATGGAGCCCATCCTGGGCCGAGCGCAGTACAGCCAGCTGCGCAAGAAGAGCTGAGCCGCCTACCTACCGCCCTCCCGGCCCGGCGCTTTTCCCCCACCCCGGGCCGGGCCGCTGTCGCGAGCAGACAGACAGAACCTACGAAGAAGTGAGCGTTGGCTTCCTCAAAGTAGTCCCGTTGGGTCCCGAGCCTCCTTACAAGGATGCTGCCAAGGCACACATCTTTTGAGCATCCTCTTTGGGCTTAGCTATCAGAACCCATTTTTGAGAAACATCAGAGTAGCAGTCTGCTTTGATTCTAGGCCTTGGTTTTTTTTTATTATTATTTTTTTTACCACAAGATTAATTGCATAACTTATCTCTCACTTCTTTCACCAAATTTGTGGCCCGCTGACATTGAACTGTTTCCAATATTTATATCCATCCTCTGTAGACAAATATTTGCTACCAGCGAGTAACGTGTCACCACGCCAAGGGTTCAAGCAGGCGATCCTGACACATGTTCAAGCCCCGAATGCAGAGATTCCTGTGAGTACACAGGCTCTCAGCTGACTCCTTTGAAGGGAACAGCGTGCGTAAGTCGCTTCAGTCGTGTCTGACTCTTCGGGACCCCATAGTCTGTAGCCCGCTAGGCTCCTCTGTCCATGTGATTCTCCAGGCAAGAATACTGGAGTGGGTTGCCATGCCCTCTCCTCCAGGGGAATCTTCCGGACCCAGGATTGAACCAGTGTCCCTTATGTCTCCTGCATTGGCAAGCGGGTTCTTTACCACTAGTGCCACCTGGGATACATATTAGCATCATTTTCTGAGAACCCTGCCCTCTTCACAGGCTGAGTCCTCGCCTGCGCTCTGTAGCGCCACCTTTCTGTTCCCGGCTACATTGCCATTTGCACCGTTCCAGTTTTACACCTAAGTTCACTCTTTCTTCCACGTTTTGAGTGCTGGCGCCCCCAGTCCTAGGAGACAATAGAGAACGTTAGTTATATAAACAATATATATATAGAATCCATGGGGCGTCCCTTGGTGGCTCAGCGATAAGGAATCCACCTGCAATGCAGGAGATACAGGTTTGGTCCTTGGTTGGGAAATCCCTTAGAGTAGGAAATGGCAACCCACTCCAGTATTCTTGCTTGGGAATCCCTTAAACAGAGGAGCCTGGTGGGCTACAGTCCATGGGGTCGCAAACAGTCAGACATGACTGAGGGACTGAACAACAACAGCATAGACCCTATAGCCACAGTTCATTCCAAACCCATTTTTGAAAACGTTAACATTTGGTACCTTTAGAAATGCATACATATAATTTAAAATTCAAACATTGCAAAAGGGTGTGTGCTTTCCTCCCTGCATTCCCTGGTTCCCCTTTCCCAGAGCAGTCTTGGCAGCAGTCTTGTGTACCCTTTCCACTACAGACTGAGGGCGCACAAGCACACATGTGCACCCTCCCCACTCTTCATACAAGCTGTGGGGTGTTATACTCACTGCTTTTTCACTCAGCAGTACATCTTAGAAGTATTTTGTAAGCAGTATCATAAATCCTCCTTGCTGTTTTTAACAGCCACATAGTAAGTGCTTCATAATATAGACATGCTATATTTGATTAAACCAGTTCCTTAATCATGAACTTTTCTGTTATTTCCAGTTGTTGTTTTTTTTTTTTGCTCCCAGGAACAGGGCTGCAATAAATATATTTATACAACAATGTTTCATGTAGATGTGTGCCTATATCTATAGGGTACATTTATAACTCAAAACCATGACATGTTGAGTGAAAGCACATTCACTTAAAGATATTGCTAGGTGGTACAGTGGATAAGAATCTGCCTGCCAACGCAGGGGACATGGGTTCGATTTCCGGTGCGGGAAGATCCCACATGCCGTGGGATGTGGGCCATGTGTGTGGCACATGGACTTAGTCCAACAAGTTCATGTGCCACAATTACTGAGCTCGTGCCCTAAACCCCTGCCGCCCAAGTGCTGCGACTACTGAAGCCTGTGCCCCTAGAGCCCCTGCTTCACAACAAGAGAAGCCACCACAGTGAGGACCCCAAGCACTCAAGAAAGAGTAGCCCCCTCACCGCAACTAGAGAAAGCCTGTGCGGCAAAAGACCCAAAACAACCAAAAATAAATAAATTCTCAATAAGAGAAAATACTGATAGGTAATGCCAAATAGCTTTCCAAACTTAACTCGGTTTTCCTTGTTATTGTCATCTGCACCTGCACAGGTAATTCTGATATTTCTGTCCATCCTTTTTGACATCTGTATACACGCGCTCATCCCCTCACCCATGAGTGCCCTCTTGGCCTCCACTCTGTCACACACCTAGAGTCCAGCTCCCTGACTCTCCCTGACACTGACTCTAGACCCTAGCAGATCTTTGGTGTAATGAGTCATTGGCCTTGATCCATGGTTTTGGAACCTGGGGATGTCCAGAATGAGAAAAGGGGAGTGTTGATGGACATACACAGGTGGACATGGTCAGAACCTTGAATTAGCTTTGGGATCAAGCTCACCCACCTCAACCCCCACCTCACCCTCTCCCCCTACCTCACGCTCACAATCCACACCACACTCAGCAGTTTCCTGGGTCCAGCCTAGCTCTGGCAGGGCCCCCATGGGCAGCTTTTGGAGACCTGGCCTCAGGCCTGGTGGTATAAATAGAAACACCCAGTTATCCTGGGCATCACCTGCCTGCGCCGCCTTCTTCCTGGAGTTCCGGAATCCACACTCCTAACTGTCTGTTCCTCCATAGCCCTGGGGCCCCTCCTGCCAGGACAGCCATAGAAGTCAACACACCCACTGGCCAGACCCAGACCCCTCACCCTGTCCTGGATCCCAACCAGGGTGCTGGGAACCAGCATATGGCACAGGCCCGGGAGGTAAACAACTTGTCCCCAAAATTCTGGTTTTATCATTAAACTGATAGCAAAGTGCTCTGAGCCTGGCCCTCAGTCTTTCTGATTACTTTCTGGTGAGAAATAAGAAATGAAGCATCTCCTCTAAATGACAGAAATTTGCTTCGTTGGCTCCAGGCTGGATTGTGGGGCTTTTCTCCTTAGAGACATCAGTTTGGCTGGCCTTCCTGCTCATGTGGGTGTGACGGCTCACCCACATTCTGGACCTCAGGAGGACCTCCCCCTCACGCTGGGATGCCAAGGTCCCTCTCCAGAGAAATACATTGTTCCCTCTCTTCTGTTGCAGCTCACAAAATGCACCTCCAACTGAATCACAGTTTTGGAGATGGAAAAACAGCCGTTACACTTAATAACATACCTTTATCATGCTTTTTTTTTGTCTGTGTTGGGTCTTCCTTGTGGCTCTCGGGCTTCTCATTGCAGTGGTGTCTCTTGCTGCAGAGCACAGGCTCTAGGGCGCACGTGCTTAGTTGCTTCCCAGCATGTGGGATCTTCCCAGACCAGAGATCGAATGCATGTGCATCGAACGCAGGCAGAGGATTCTTAACCACTGGACTACCAGGGAAGTCCTACAACTTGGGTTTTAATGTTCATTGTATTAAGCATGCTGCTGCTGCTGCTAAGTCGCTTCAGTCGTGTCCGACTCTGTGAGACCCCATAGACGGCAGCCCACCAGGCTCCCCCGTCCCTGGGATTCTCCAGGCAAGAACACTGGAGTGGGTTGCCATTACCTTCTCCAATGCATGAAAGTGAAAAGTCAAAGTGAAGTCGCTCAGTCGTGTCTCACTCCTAGCGACACCATGGACTGCAGCCCACTAGGCCCCTCCGTACATGGGATTTTCCAGGCAAGAGTACTGGAGTGGGTTGCCATTGCCTTTTCCTAAACATTGAAACTTGGTGGTATATTGGAGAAGACAAGAGTCAAATATGGCTTGAGTGATGGGGTGGATGGTGTGGGGCATGCTGGAAGAGATGTCTGAGGGCAGTGTCCTGGACAGCTCCTGCTCAGGAATGTGCAGGATGAGCCCCCTCTGCAGGAATTCCACTGACTTTTCACCCACAGAATTGCCTCCCCAACTGCAGAGGCTGGCTAAGAACTCTGTGGCAACCCCACCTCCCACTAGCCTCTTCTAGGGCCAGTTGTCAAGCCAGGAACCCAAGGCTGGGTGGCAGTGTGGTCCACCAGTGGATCCCATGCCCATTCCAAACTGGGCACTTATGAGCCAGAACTGTGGGGCCAGGATTTCTCAGGCCGTCCTGCTCTCTGCCCAGCTTGCTAGAAGGCCTGAACAGGAGCTCCCCAGTGCTTTCATCCATCCACCCTAGGTCACCCTAGCTCTGGGGCAGAGAAGGGGCCCAGCGATGACTTCCTGGTGTGAGTGCCCAAGGAGCAGCCAGGGCCTCTGCCACACCATCCCACTCCCGAATATCTCAGAGGGGATAAGTCCTTCTCGGCTTTAGAAGAGGTAGTGAAATCAGACGAAAACAAGGCTGGAGGCTTCCTGGGCTCTAGGAAGGGAGAGCTTTGCTGAGCTTTGACGGGGCGTGGGGAGGGCTGCGATAGAAAGGAAGGGGGAATGTCTCTGCGCCTGAATGAACAATCGAACTACAGTAGTTGATTTTTAGTTAGTGTTAGTCGCTTAGTCGTGTCCGATTCTTTGCGACCCCATTATCTGTAACCCTCCAGGCTCCTCTGTCCACGGGATTTCCTAGGCAAGAATACTGGAGTGGGTTGCCATTTCCTTCTGCAGGAATTGATTTTTAGGCTACTGTTAACCGGAGTCTCAGGGTTAGCAAATGCTCGTGGAACGAAACTGTCTCCTAGTTAGTATTCATTTACCACTTGTTACAACTTGCATCATAAACCTGGATGCTCCGCTCCACCAGCTGGTGGGTTTTTCCAGCTCGGAAAATTCGGGCGGCCTTGTTGGTTGCTGTGTCCCCAGCTTTCAGCGAGTAGATACTATCAGCGCGCAGCGCTCGCGATTCGGGGCGGTGCTGGGGGTCGCGGGGCCGGTGGTCCAGCCGTTCAGCCCAGGCCACGCCCAATTCCCCGCTCCTCCGCCCCCGCTCCGCCCAGTCTGCGGACAGACTCCCCGGCGCCGCGCAGCCCGCGCCTCCGCCCCGGAGCTCCCAGGCGGGAGGAGTTGCGGATGAGGGGCGGGATGTTTTGGTGGGCGGGGGTCCCAGTGACGGCATCCGACCGCGCCGCGCTGGGGCTCAGAGCCTCAGTGCCCCGCAGGGGGACGACGCGCGCACCCTAGCAGGTGGGTGTGGGCCGGGGAGGGGTGGAGGTGGGTGGGAGGGAGGGGGCGTGGGCTCGTCCCTTCCCTGTGCAGGCCTGGGTTGGGTGGCACTGGGCGTCGGCACCCTGGGGACCCTTGACCGAGCACGAGGACCACTCCCTCCCTCCCCATCTTTGCTAACGTCCTTCAGGCCCCTCCGAGTGGACCGGAGACTCCCCTTCCTTAAGTCGGGGCCTGAGGCCGGCATTCCGGGCCTGGCCAGGAGGAGCGAGCACCCACGCTGCGAGAGTCGGGTTCGCCTTTGTAATCACTTTTCCCACTTTCCCGGAGCTCCTGTCCTGTGCCCGGCGCCTCCGACTCCGGAACCCCCGATGTGGGCCGGGCGCCTTCGGTGCGCAGAGCACTGGGCCCCGAGTCCGGGCGCGGAGAAGCCGGGACCGCGGGGCTGGAAAAGCTGTGACTGAGGGATGCTCGAAGGCGCCTGTAGTATTGCGTGGCAGTTACCGCTGCGGCCCCAGGGCCGGACACCCAGCTGGGACTGATGATTGAACGACCGAGCGAACGATTACAGGTGCTGAGAGAAGTAGTGAAAAATAAAGAGCTGTGACCCTCGGGGTGGGGGCGACGAGTGGGGATGGGGAAAGTTCCCTGGATGTAAACTACTCATCAGCTACTCAGCGTCGGACCTTGTGCTGGGTGCTGGAGATACACCATGAAGGGGACAGGCGGGCCTCTGCCTCCCAGCCCCCAGTTTGGGAGGTGAGGGGAGACCAGTGGATAATCCGGCTTTTGCAAGGTAAGGGAGTGGTCAGTGGCTGATGGGAGAACTAAAGCGGTGGGTGTGGGTGGATGAGTGGTGGGGGCCACAGAGCAGACGCCCCTCTTTGGAGGGGAGGGCGCTCCCTGGAGGTGGCCCTGGTAACAGCTGAGTGTGCTGCAGGCACAGAAAGGTGAGGAAATGTGGGGTCTTAGGGGGTAAGTCATCAAGGTAGGCAGGGTCCATTAAAAGTTTTTCCTGTTAAGGTTTTGAATCTAGAGCATTAGGGAGCCCCTTTCGCCTCTTTTGGGGGCAGTTTAAGCAGGAGAGTGGTGTGGTCACATTTGCATTTTTGAAAGATGCCCCTGGTTGTCACATAGGAAGGTGCAGGGAGGCTGAAGCCAGTGAAGAGGTTGGTAAATACTCTGCCCAGTGGGCGGGATCCGGGCTTGGGTAATAGGATGGAGAGAAGCGGATATACTTGATATTTAGGAGATGGAATTGGCAGTATCTGGTGGTGGGGGCTTGGCCTCAAAGGATGTGCTGACTCTCTTTAAGATGGGGGAGCGGGGAATGTGAGGTGACAAAGGCAGTCAGTTCAGTCACTCACTCGTGTCTGACTCTTTGCAACCCCATGGACTGCAGCACACCAGCCTTCCCTGTCCTTCACTAACTCCCAAAACTTACTCAAACTCACATCCATTGAGTCAGTGATGCCATCCAACCATCTCATCCTCTGTCGTCCCCTTCTCCTCCTGCCTTCAATCTTTCCCAGCATCAGGGTCTTTTCAAATGAGTCAGTTCTTTGCATCAGATGGCCAAAGTATTGGAGTTTCAGCTTCAGCATCAGTGCTTCCAATGAATATTCAGGACTGATTTCCTTTAGGATTGACTGGTTGGGTCTCCCTGCAGTCCAAGGGACTCTCAAGTCTTCTCCAACACTACAGTTCAAAAGCATCAATTCTTTGGCACTCAGTTTTTTTTATAGTCCAACTCTCACATCCATACATGACCACTGGAAAAACCATAGCTTTGACTAGGCAGAGCTTTGTTGGCAAAGTAATATCTCTGCTTTTTAATATGCTGTCTAGGTTGGTCATAGCTTTTCTTCCAAGGAGCAAGTGTCTTTTAATTTCATGGCTACAGTCACCATCTGCAGTGATTTTGGATCCCAAGAAAATAACTTCTCTCACTGTTTCCACTGTTTCCCCATCTATTTGCCATGAGGTGATGGGACCGGATGCCATGATCTTAGTTTTCTGAATGCTGAGTTTTACGAAGGCAGAGACTATGGGTGGGTGTTGGGAAAAGAGATCCTTGTACAGTGCTGCTTGTGTGTGTGTCTTCCAGGAGATGGGGTCCCAGCAAGAACACAGATGCCTTTGGGTGTCGAGTGGAGGAGTTAGGGCCTCATTTTGTCAGTGCTGGGAGCCGTGAAATGCTACCGTGTAGGATTCTGTTGTGGCTCTTGCAGCATCTGGGCATCAGGTTGGGGCACAGAGGATGTTTTGAATTTTGACCACTTCCCTTTTAATCCCTCCAAGGTCAGGAGCTGCAGGAACTGGCTCCAGGTCACCTGCAAGGTGAGTCCAGGTGCTGATGGCCGGGGCCTCTTCCTCTCTCTGCAGGGCCGGGAGCAGCAGTCTCTCAACATGGGGCTGGAGGCCCAGAGGTTGCCAGGGGCCGAGGAGGCCCCCGTGAGGGTGGCCCTTCGAGTGCGCCCACTCCTGCGCAAGGAGCTGCTGCACGGGCACCAGAGCTGCCTGACGGTGGAGCCGGGGCGCAGCCGGGTCACCCTGGGCCGAGACCGCCACTTTGGCTTCCACGTGGTGCTGGATGAGGACGCCGGGCAGGAGGCTGTGTACCAGGCTTGTGTACAGCCCCTTCTCGAGGCTTTCTTTGAAGGCTTCAATGTCACCGTCTTTGCCTACGGTCAGACGGGCTCCGGGAAGACGTACACCATGGGGGAGGCCAGTGTGGGTGAGTGACCTGGCTTGAGACCTCCTGCCTTCATTGAGGGGCCTCAGACATCTCCTGAATTTCTGCCTCTGCCATTTCCTGTTGAAGATGAGGAGGCTGGAGGAGGGTGGGCGGGTTTCCTAACTCCATCTGCAGGCCAGGGTAGGATCAGCTGTGTCACTGGGCTGGGTCGGGCAGGAAGAAGAGTCCTCCGAGGTGAGCGGCCCTCTCAAGTCCATAGAGATGGGATCATACTGTCTGGTTCTGGAGACCTCACTGGGAGGAAGGGCATGGGAAGTTGTCTTGTCTCTAGAGGTTGTCAGGATCGTTGTCAAGGGTCAGGATGGCTGGAAGGGAGACTGTCCTGGAAGAGACATGCTCCAGGGGCTGCATAGCAGGGAAGCGGGCTGGTTCCATGAGGCTCTGGAACAGAGTTTTGCAAGAGATGCTTTGGGCCAATTGAAGGCGTTGCCCACTTCTAAGGACCATGATTTGAAAAGTGTACATGTTTGTTGTAGAAAATTAGGGAAATACAGAAAAGCACATCCACAAAAGAAAACTTATTTGATAACTGCCTTTCCCTGGTAGCTTAGATGGTAAAGAATCTGCCTGTAATGCAGGAGACCCAGGTTTGATCCCTGGGTTGAGAAGATCCCCTGGAGAAGGGGATAGCTACCCACTCCAGTATTCTTGCCTGGAGAATTCCATGGACAGTGGAGCCTGGTGGGCTGCAGTCTGCAGGGTCGCAAAGAGCGACACAACTGAGGGACTAACACTTCCACACTTTCTGATAATTGCCTTTCACTCACCCTGTTAGCATTCAGTTTTTCCTGGTGAAAATTTTTATACTTAAAAAAATATGGTACCAATGTACCATTCTTTTGTATCCTGTTTTATTTTCTTAACAGTATATTAATATCATGAACATTTCTCTATATCACTAATTATTATTCAAGCAAAAACTTTAATGGCTGCTTAGCGTGCCATTGTGAATATAAGGTAATTTATTTAATCAGACCCCTTCTTGGATGTTGCAATGGACACTGAGGGTGTTTTGTTTTTTTTTAAGTTATGAGGAAGAGTATGTTCTGAACATCCTTTTATTACTTCCTTGGCATAAATTTAGGGGCTTCTTTAGATAACTGAGCATAGACTATGATAATGAGTCCCCAGGAGTCATCAAACAAAGGTTATCTGACTGTCTGGCAGGGATGTAGTGGAGATGCTTACACCATGAAAGTGGTTGGTTGAACCTTGAGAGGTTGCTTCCAACTCTGAAATTCTGCCTGAGCACCCTGGAGCCTGGCCTGGCTGCCCAGCCTGTAAGGCTTCTGCCTCTACCTTCTCCACACTGGAGCCCCATCCGCCAGCTTCTGGCAGGAGCCTCTGGGCCTCGTGGGCGCTATGCCCAGCTGAAAGCACCATGGCAGGTGGCCCTGCGGTGTCTCCCCAGCCTCCCTTCACGAGGACGAGCAGGGCATCATCCCACGGGCCATGGCCGAGGCCTTCAAGCTGATTGATGAGAATGACCTGTTGGACTGTCTGGTGCACGTGTCCTACCTGGAAGTGTACAAGGAGGAGTTCCGAGACCTGCTGGAGGTGGGCACCGCCAGCCGGGACATCCAGCTCCGGGAGGACGATCGTGGGAATGTTGGTAAGAGGCTCCTGGGTCCTCTGGTTGGGAGTGGGGAACCTGGCTTGGGGAGGCTTCACCTGCTTAGGGTGGATACCCTGTCTGGAGGAGGGGTAACTCCTAACTAGGAAACTCAAGCTCTGGGAAGTTTTGCTTTCATTTCCCTGTCTCTGCTGAGTTCAGTACACACTGGTGTACCCAGAGTGAGTTCAGTACACACTGGTGTACCCAGAGTGAGAGTCACTGAGGTGGGCATGGGAGAAGCTGAAAAAAGTGAAAGTGTTAGTTGCTAAGTCATGTCCGACACTTTGCAACCCCATGGACTGTAGCCCGCCAGGCTCCTCTGTCCATGGGATTCTCCAGGCAAGAATACTGGGGTGGGTTTGCTGTGTCTTCCTCCAGGGGATCTTCCCAACCCAGGGATTGAACCCTGGTCTCCTGCATTGAAGGCAGATTCTTTACCAGCTGAGCTACCAGGGAAGCTGGAGCCCCTTAAATCCCCAAGCAGGATGGGCAGGACCCCCTGGGCATGCCGAAGGGGCCCCTGAATCAGGAAGAGCTTAGAGGACCAGTCCTGCTCAGCCTGCCCTCCTGGCTGATCAGCCTCAGGCTGCCCTGCCTTGGGCTCACAGCCTTTTGTGCCCACAGTGCTGTGTGGGGTGAAGGAAGTGGACGTGGAGGGCCTGGACGAGGTGCTGAGCCTCCTGGAGATGGGCAATGCAGCGCGGCACACGGGAGCCACACACCTCAACCGCCTCTCCAGCCGCTCCCACACCATCTTCACCGTGACCCTGGAGCAGCGGGGTCGCGCCCCCAGCCGCCTGCCCCGACCTGCGGCCGGCCAGCTGCTTGTCTCCAAGTTCCACTTTGTGGACTTGGCGGGCTCGGAGAGGGTGCTCAAGACAGGCAGCACAGGCGAGCGACTCAAGGAGAGCATCCAGATCAACAGCAGCCTCTTGGCGCTAGGCAACGTCATCAGTGCCCTGGGTGATCCCCAGCGCCGGGGCAGCCACATCCCTTACCGGGACTCCAAGATCACCCGGTGAGCTGCCGCTGCTGCTGGCCCAGGGGAAAGAGGCCCCGTGAGCCCCTTAGTCTGTCCTGGCTCCTGTCTGGCCTCTCTGGCTGGGGTGAGGAGATAAGAGATGGGTCCCCCTCTGGTTTCTGGGGCACAATCTACACGTGGTTGAAGTCTTGGGCCCACAGGGAGCCACACAGAGATTCAAACCCTCTTTGGGGTCTGAACCTCTGGCTCTGGCACTTTGGGGCCCTTGACGCATCTCCCTGGCGCCCTCAGGATCCTCAAAGACTCCCTGGGCGGGAACGCCAAGACGATGATGATCGCCTGCATCAGCCCTTCCTCCTCCGACTTTGACGAGACCCTCAACACCCTCAACTACGCCAGCCGCGCCCAGAATATTCGAAACCGCGCCACTGTCAACTGGCGGCCCGAGGCTGAGCGGGGGCCGGAGGAGGCCGTGGCCAGCGCCCGGGGGCCGCCTAGGCATCGGTCGGAAACACGCATCATCCACCGGGGCCGTCGCGCCCCGGGCCCTGCCGCCGCCTCCGCCGCGGCCACTGCCCGCCTGGGCGCCGAGTGCGCGCGTTACCGAGCCCGCACCGACGCCGCCTACAGCCTCCTGCGCGAGCTGCAGGCCGAGCCCGGGCTGCCCGGCGCCGCCGCCCGCAAGGTGCGCGACTGGCTGTGCGCCGTCGAGGGCGAGCGCAGCGC
Source organism: Bos javanicus (assembly GCF_032452875.1). NCBI lineage: Eukaryota > Metazoa > Chordata > Mammalia > Artiodactyla > Bovidae > Bos > Bos javanicus. The sequence goes on along the minus strand of NC_083888.1, from coordinate 20,644,801 downwards.
CCTGAGCTCCGCCTCCGGGCCCGACAGCGGCATCGAGAGCGCCTCTGCCGAGGAGCAGGCCACCCAGGGACCCGGCGGGCGAAAGGTGACCAGGGGCCGGGGGTGGCCTGGGGTGGGCGGGGTGGGGGAGGTGAGGAAGAAGGTTTTCCATACAGGGATTCAGAGGCATTTCTGCTGATGACCTTGATGTATCCTCAGGGTTTCCATCTGTTAAATAAAGATAACAGGAGTATCTACCTCCTCGGGATGTAAGGACTGAGGGTGTCATAAGTGCTGGTGGAAGCTAGTTCTTAATAATTGTGGTGGTGATATTACTGGTAATGAAAATATGATTAATGACAAGAGATAGCCCAATGGCTTGTGGAGGGGACTGCAGGCCATGTGGGGTCTGGACCCCTTTCCCATTGCAGGCAGGCTTTGGAGCAGAGTAGCAAGCAGGGCCGGCGGGGTGACTCAGGGATAGGCAGGCTCGTCCTTACTGTTCCCCTGAAGCTGCTCTCCTTGCCCCCCTAGGAAGATGAGGGGCCGCTGCAGCTGCTGGCCCTGCAGAGCCAGGTGGCCCGGCTGGAAGAGGAGAACCGAGACTTTCTGGCTGCGCTGGAGGACGCCATGGAGCAGTACAAACTTCAGGTGGGGCGCCCCCTGCCACAGTGGTGGTGGGGAGGGGAGACTAATGACGGGAGGCGAAGCAGCTGTGTCGGAGTGGGTTCTGGCAGGATGGGTAGAGGTGTGAGCAGAAGTGCGGAGGAAAGGAACGGATTGGCGCAAGTGGGTGTGCGAAGGCGGGTTGGAATTGGGACTGAAGGGGCAGCCCCATGAGACTCCTGAGCCCTGCTTTTCCTTTTGTGCAAAGATAACCAGGTCAGCGCAGCTCCTGGCGCCCCCTGGTGGCAGTGAGTGGCATGAATATGGAGGGAATGATAGATGGGGCAGGGTCGGTTCAGGCAGGCAGTCTGTCCGATTCTTTGCGACCCCATGGACTGCAGCACACCAGGCCTCCCTGTCTATCACCAACTCTCGGAGCCTGCTCAAACTCACGTCCATCGAGTCGGTGATGTGGCGGGTGGGAGAGTTTAAACCTGAGCTAATGCACTGTGTATTCCAGAGGGACACCAAGAGGTGGTCAGAGGCATTTGGCCCTCCATTTTAACACAGAGAGGGCAGGGTGGTCTCAGACGTGTTCTTCATTTTCCTGCACTTCTGCCTGTCAGCACCCTGGCTCCCTACCTCTCTCTCATCCACGTCTCCCATCAGCACCTGGACCATGTCTTGCAGAGTGACCGTCTTCGTGAGCAGCAGGAGGAGATGGCAGAGCTGCGACTGCGGCTGGAGCTGGTGCGGCCAGGCTGGGGGGCCCCAGGGATCTTGCAGGGCTTGCCTCCAGGGTCTTTTGTGCCCCGGCCTCACACAGCCCCCCTGGGAGGTGCCCACACCCATGTGCTGGGCATGGTTCCCCCCGCCTGCATTCCTGGAGATGAAGTTGGCCCTGAGAGCCGGGGAGAGGTGAGACGGTGGCAAGGCTCGGTGTCTGCTGGTTGACCTGGGCAGGCTCAGGCAGGGGAGGGGCAATCCTGGGGAATGTGTCACTCATCTCGTGCTTTCACGGGACCAGCTATGAAATGCCCCTTTCTGGTGTTCCTGGAGGAATGGCCCAAATTTGGGTAGGGCCTCTCAGAAGGATCTGGTGCCATGGAGCATCCTTGGAGTAGTTGGAGATTGCTTGGAGTGAGGATTACGGAGAGGGTTCTGGCTTCCAGTATGGAATGGAATGCTTGCCTACCTCCAGGGATGGGGAGCTCATCACCTCTGGAGTCACCTCCCCACACACACACCATCTTTGGATGCCTTCCTCTGCAAGTTCAGTTTTCCATGAGCTCTGATCTCCTTGCACTTGGTCTCTTGTTTCTAGTTCTGTCACTTGGGGCCTTTTGGACAAGGGCTGCTCCTGTATCTGCCTGAAACTTCTGGGTCATCTGAGCTCTAAAGGGCAGAGGGACTGAGGGGTGGGAGGACGTGGGTTTGGAAGAAGCCTGTTACGGACCCTCCACCCCCTACTCTGGTGGGGCGTTGTTGGTGAGATAAGACTTGCTGCAGATGACTTATATACACGGTGGAAAGGGGAGGTTGTCCCCTGAGGAGTGCTAGTTCAGCTGTGGGGGCTGGAGCAGGGTGGGGGTGGTGGGGGTCAAGAGAACAGGAGGAGTAGAGGAAGGAACAAGGGAGGAGGGGAGAAGTTTATGTTCCAATTTGAGATTGGAAAGGCCTCTCGGATATCATTGGAGCTAGATCTTGAAGGTAAGGTCTGGCTTGAAGAGCACGCAAAGCGGGCTGAAGACTGGGTGGGGGGAAATGGCTGATGGAGAAGGCCCTGGGAGCCTGTCCTGAAACCTGGGCATTCCCCAGCAGATGAAAAATGGCAGGGAGGCTGGAGCCAAGTTTCTGACAGAGGGAGACAGGCCGGGAAGTGGCTCTTCAGATGCATCAGAGGCAGAGGAAGAGGAAGAGGAGGAGGAGAAGGAGGGGCTGCCCCGACAGAGCCTGTACCCACGAAGGTGAGTGGGACCCATGGCCCACCTGACAAGGACCAGCTCAGGGCCTCAGCTGGGCAAGAGGGGGATCCCACTGTAGTCTCAGGGTGTCCTTGCCTCCATTGGCCTGGCCAGCCTTTGGGGAAAGCAGGCAGGGGCTGTGGGCTCTGAATCAAGCATTCTCACTGGGGTGGGTGTGCTGAGGGACGGACCCGGCCTCCTGGTTCTCGGCCTCCAAGGTGGCCCTCGGCACCCTGCACCCTCTCAGCTCAGCCGCTGGCCTCTGAGTTGTACCAGATGGACATCCTGGGGTCAAGGTGACCCTGGGGTGATGGAAGGCCTGGGGTTCTCTCTTCCCCTTTGGGCCTGGGAGGAGGCTGGGCTGGGGCAGGGCTGGGGAGGGGTACAGACTCCCCTTCTGCCCTCCAGGAATGGGATCAGCAAGTGGAACCAGAGGATGGGGGCCTGCCCAGAGAGTCCACTCAACAGGAAGGGCCCAGAGCTTCGCCTGGAGGAGCTGGGTGCAGCTATCCCGGGACCCAGAGGTGAGCTGGGTGGGGCGCAGAGAGGGTCCCAACCCCTTTACCCACTCATGGTCCTGGACTGGCCACCCTGGAGAGTCCACATACCATCTCTGGCTGCCCCTGGCCAGGGCAGTCCTCCTCTTCCCTCTGTTCCTGCCACCCCTGCTTCCCCCACTATCTGTCGCGGCAGCCGCCCTGACCGTCAGCCTGTTACAGTGGTTGGTGGGAGCAAGGCCCTGGCTCAGCCCCGCCAGGCCCCCGCGGCCATGGCCTCTGAGTGGCGACTGGCCCAAGCCCAGCAGAAGATCCGTGAGCTGGCCATCAACATCCGCATGAAGGAGGAGCTCATTGGCGAGCTGGTGCGCACAGGTGAGGGAGGAGCTTTGATCCGGGCCTCCCACCTGAGGGTGGGTGGTTAGGAGCAGGGTCCAGATGTTTGCCCACTCAGCTTCTTCCAGATGGGTGACCTTGAGCAGGTAGGATAACCGCTGTGTGCTCTGAAATGGAGAGAGTAACTGCACCTGTTTCTTAGGTGGTTGGAATGAGTTAATTCAGGTAAAATGCTTAGACTGGTTTTCAGGAAGCTTCGTACTGTTACTAATCAGTTGCCTGCTGTGTGTCAGACGCTGCACGGGGCAAAAGCGGTCCTGGGGAGCAAACAGCGTCCCCCAGTCATAGTAGTACGGCTGCTGCTGGTGACACAGGCAAGTGAGCAGGGGATGGTTCTAGGTGGTGACTGGTCAAGCTTTTTAATTTTAATAGCTATGACTTTATTATAAAATGTATTGGGAACAATTGCAGACAGACATATGAGAGTCCCTACATACCCATCATTCAGATTTAGCATTTCCAAGCTTGGCCCGCATTTGCATCAACTCTCCCTTTTTTCTTTGCTGAAATTTTTTGTTTCTAACTTCTTGGCTATGCCAGATCTTTGCTTGCAACTTGCAGACTCATTAATAGCTGTGGCATGCTGGATCTGGTTCCCTGACCAGGGACTGAACCTGGGCCCCCTGAATTGGGAGCATGGAGTCTTAGCCATTGGACCACCAGGGAAGTCCTTTTTTGCTGAAATATTCTGAGGCAAATCCAAGACTTCATGTCATTTCATTCCTGCACCTTTCAGTATGCCTCTTTTTGGATATTTTAACCAAAATGCCATTAGCATATCTAACTAAACTGATGCCCTCACAGTGCTCCGAACAGAAGCAGTTCTTCAACAGTGTCTGTGTGCAGCTCTGGGCTTGTCCACACATTCGCTCATTGCTAAGTCATGTCAGTCGTGTCCGACTCTGTGCAACCCCATAGACGGCAGCCCACCAGGCTCCCCCATCCCTGGGATTCTCCAGGCAAGAACACTGGAGTGGGTTGCCATTTCCTTCTCCAGTGCATGATAGTGAAAAGGGAAAGTGAAGTCACTCAGTCGTGTCCGACACTTCTCGACCCCATGGACTGTAGCCCACCAGGCTCCTCCGTCCATGGGATTTTCCAGGCAAGAGTACTGGAGTGGGGGTCTCTGAAATCTCCCTTCGCTCACCTTTTCAGTCATCCTGTAGAATGTTCCAGATCCCAGATATTCTGGGTTTGTCTGTTAGCTTCCTTGTGGCGTCATTTAGCTTGTTCCTTTGACCTGTCTCCTACAAATGGAAGTTAGTTCTAGAGGCTTAGTTGTATGGTGGCTCAAGTTACATATTGATTTTAGCATGTGTTAGATAACAGGAAAACTAGTTAACCTGTATTTTTTCTGGGTCACTGCTATGGAAAAGGCTATTATAAAAAATAAGTCAAATTAAAGAAAAGTAGTAAATGGTCACAGTACTGGAGGGTAGTCATTGTGAAATCCTTGTAAGTGCTGGGGGCTGACAGAGGTCTGGGAAAGCCACGGGGGAGGAGCTGCGATGCTTCAGGGAGGGGTCTCCGGTGCTGAGTACACCCCGGTTCTTCCAGGGAAGGCTGCCCAGGCCTTGAACCGTCAGCACAGCCAGCGCATCCAGGAGCTGGAGCGGGAGGCGGAGCGGGTGCGGGCAGAGCTGAGCGAGGGCCAGAGGCAGCTGCGGGAGCTCGAGGGCAGGGAGCCCCAGGACGCTGGTGAGCGCTCGCAGCTCCAGGAGTTCCGCAAGAGGGTTGCTGCCGCTCAGAACCAAGTGCAGGTCAGTGTCAGAACCCCAGGCGTGGTGGCTGCAGCCTCCCAGGCTGGGGTCCTGGGATCAAGACCTGTGTGAGCCCCAGAGCCCACGCCCACTGTGGAACCAGGGGGTGCTCCAGCCCCAGCTGTTGGTGCGAACGCCCTCCTGGCCTTCCAGAGTGAGGCTGGTATTAGGTAGGAGCTGGCAGTGCTGGAGATCTTTGAACACAGCAGAGGCAGAGGCGGGGAGGTGGGCCGTGCCTGAAGACCACCTTAGGAGACCATCGAGGATGAGGGAAGGGTACGGGAAGGAAGCAACCCTCCCTCCTGTGGCCCTCCCCTCCCTCCATGAGTCTGCCCTTGCAGCTGTCTGTCCATCCATCCCTGCAGCCCATCATCCCTCTGTCCATCCACCCACCAGTCCAGGTGTCTGATCCATGCAGTTATCCTTTTACCAGTTGAGTGACTATTTATGTGCCTGTTCATTTGTCTTCTATTTCTGTTTATCGATCCTTGCATTGTTTGTTCGTCCTGTTTTTTACTTAAAAAAAATTTTTTTTTTTAAATTTATTTGGCTGCACTGGGTCTTAGTTGCAGCATGCGGGATCTTTAGGTGTCGCACAGAATCCTTTTAGTTGTAGGCATGTGGGATCTAGTTCCCTTGATCAGGGATCAAACCCAGGCCCCCTGCTTTGGGAGCTCAGAGTCTTAGCCATGGACCACCAGGGAAGTCCCCTGTTTTTTACCTTGATATGATCGCATCATCTGTCTGTCCACCCACCCTTCCATCCACTCATCTTTGCACCTGTCCCTCCACTGCAGTAGAGTGATTAAGAGCGAAGGTTCAGGAGCCTTGACTGCTTGCGTTTGAATCCCAGCTCTGCCATTTACTAGCTGTGGGTCCTGGGTCAAGTTTCCTAACCTCTCTGCACCTCAGTTTCCTAATCTGTTAAGTAGGAAACCTCTGAAGTCGTTTCGTAGGGTTCTAAGGATCACTTAATATGAGAGCACTTGGTGTGCTGTGTAGTATGCAGTAAATGTCACAGTATTTTGACATTTTTATAATTTGCTATTTTTATCAGTCTGTTGTCCATTGGCCTGTCTTCCCTTTTGTCTGTCCCTCTTCATCGTCCTTCCGTCCTGCCCGTCCTTGTTGAGTGCCAGGCGCCATGCCCGGCTTTTGGCAGCTGCCATGAGCAGCCCAGCGGAAGCTGTGTTGGTCCAGGTACTGAAGGAGAAGAAGCAGGCGACAGAGCGGCTGGCATCACTGTCGGCGCAGAGTGAGAAGCGGCTGCAGGAGCTGGAGAGGAACGTGCAGCTCATGCGGCAGCAGCAGGGGCAGCTGCAGCGGCGGCTTCGCGAGGAGACAGAGCAGAAGCGCCGCCTGGAGGCGGAGATGAACAAGCGGCAGCACCGTGTCAAGGTTGGGTGCTTGGCTGGCGGGGTGGCTGCGTCCCAGCCAGGAGGCGAGGGGAGCGCGTACCGCCACGCGACCGTAAAAGGCTGGTCACGTGGCCTCCCTGAGTCTGTTTCTTCACTTGAAAGTGAGAGTTACAGGAAACTCAGGGCTAGGGTGAGAATTCAGTGAGATGAACCAGATAAGGGGTCCAGCAATCTTGTGTTTGTGAGGCTGGGGGGTGCTGGGCAGGGTTGTCTTGGGAGCGGGAAGGCACTCCTGTGGGCTTTGGGGATTACGGGCTGTGGGAGGACACTGGTACCCCACAGCGCCCTGCCAACCGGACTCACCCTGAACTTTGTGCCCAGGAGCTGGAGCTGAAGCACGAGCAGCAGCAGAAGATCCTGAAGATCAAGACAGAAGAGATCGCGGCATTTCAGAGGAAGCGGCGCAGCGGAAGCAACGGCTCTGTGGTCAGCCTGGAGCAGCAGCAGGTGGGGTCTGGGCTGAACCACACCCCTGGGGCACCCGTAGCCAGTTGCTAGAGTGCCCTGCGGGGTCAGCCAGTGGGCACACCATTCTCCCCCCCTGAGCTGGGTGGCCATCCACACCACCTACGTGGCCAGAGGGGAGAGCTGAGTTCCTGCCCACCTCCCCCGCTGTCCCTCAGAAGATTGAGGAGCAGAAGAAGTGGCTGGACCAGGAAATGGAGAAGGTCCTGCAGCAGCGGCGGGCACTGGAGGAGCTAGGGGAGGAGCTCCACAAGCGGGAGGCCATCCTGGCCAAGAAGGAGGCCCTGATGCAGGAGAAGACGGGGCTGGAGAGCAAGCGGCTTCGGTCCAGCCAGGTGAGATCCTGCCGGGTGAGGCCCAGCTGGGTGAGGCCCAGCCAGGTGAGATCCTACCAGGTGAGGCCCAGCCGGGTGAGATGCCATCAGATAAGGTCCTTCCAAGTGAGATGTCTCCAGCTGGCAATGCTGCCGGGTGAGCTCTGGACGGATGAGGCTCTTCTCGGTGGTGCCCCTGCCGTGTGAGTTCCAGCCACGCCACTGTCCTTGTGGGCTCTACCCTGAGCATCTTCAGAGTGTCTGTGATCCGGGCTCTGATGTGTGGGTAGAAGAGCCTCTCCAGGTATCTGCCCCCAGAGCATTGTACCTCATTAGCCACCTGCTCTGCAGGCAGAACGAGGAGCCACAGGTGTAGAGGTGGTTTGGCCAGAGAGAAAGAGCCTTCACTCGGGTTGGAGGCAGTTGCACCAGGCCCCACCCACCCAGCTCCACTTGGCTTCGTTGCTCCCTCTTGAGTAGGGAGTTTCGCAGCCAAATTTCCTCCTCTTAGATGGAACCACAGCGTTGCCCTGAGGATTAGAGAAGGGGTACGTCACTTCACACAGAGCCCAGAGCTGTCCCAGGAGCCGGTGCTTGGGCTAGATGCCCACAGGGTTCCAGACCATCTTCTGCTGTCATGGAGTCCTAGAGGGTTTCAGCTGGATTTTCTGGAAGTCCCTTGGCCATTAGAACCCTCACTTCCTTCCACATTAGGTTCCCGAAGGGCCTCTGGGGTTTGGCCACTAACCCCACCTCCTTCCCATCACCAGCTGGAGTCAGGTCATCTCAGTGACAAGCCACCACCATCCTCTCTGCCTTTGCCCATGTTGCCCCTCTTGTCCTTAGTGTCTCTGTATCCTCCTTCCGGGCCGTCTCTGGGGGCCCCTCTTCAGAGGCTCGGGTCCCCTAGGCCCCCACTCCCCAGCTTGTACAGAATTGAGAGTCAGGCCTCCTGCTGGACAGCACGCCTCCTTAGCCTCCATGGCAGGGCTGGCCTGTTCCTGTGGCCCCTGGGAGGGTGGGGCCTGCCCCTTTCCTCATCACCGGCGGTGCCGCCCCCAGGCCCTCAACGAGGACATTGTGCGAGTATCCAGCCGGCTGGAGCACCTGGAGAAGGAGCTGTCCGAGAAGAGCGGGCAGCTGCGGCAGGGCAGCGCCCAGAGCCAGCAGCAGATCCGTGGGGAGATTGACGCGCTGCGCCAGGAGAAGGACTCGCTGCTGAAACAGCGGCTGGAGATCGACAGCAAGCTGAGGCAGGGCAGCCTGCTGTCGCCTGAGGTGCGCCCTGCGAGCCGGCCCGGCTGTCTGCTCCCCTCTGCCCCTAGCCCCGGCTCTCCGCTGGGTGCAGGCCTCCCTGCTTCAGGACACACATCCCTCCCAGGTGTCAGCCCCACAGAAGGCGCAGGACTAGCCCTCCCACCGCTGGTCCAGCCCCTGGGCCTGGGACACACAGCTGGGCCTCGCTGCCCTCGGTTGCCCCAGCTGGAGTCGGGACTCGTCCTGTGTCCTGTATCACGTTGACCTCAGGCATATAGCGTGCTCACACCTCTCAACTCCCAACATGGGACGCGAGTCAGGACCATGTCAGCATACCTCACAGCCACATAGGTTTGCCCTCCTGCCAGCAGAGAGAGCTTTTGTTAGAGAAACGGACCCCCAGGGACCTACCTGGCAGTCTAGTGGTTAAGACTGTGCTTCCACTGCAGGGGGCATAGATTTGATCCCTGGTTGGGGAACTAAGATCCCACATGTTGCATGGTGCAGCCAAAAAGTTAAAATTTAAAAGAAGGGGAAATGGACCCCAGCAGACCCTGGGTGCCTCTGCAGCCCTGCCACGCCTTCCCTTCAGAGCAGGGTCTCCCAAGCACAGGTAACTCCAGAGGCTGTGAGCTTCAGAGAGCAGCCTCCTAGCGGAGCCCTGGCCTCCCTGACCCCCGAACCGAGGCTCAGATGGATGTGCCTCTGCTCCTGCTGCAGCGGGCGGGGGTGCCTCTGGCTCTGAGGACAAGCGGGCACATAAAGGCTGGGTTGTGGCTGCGTGTGGCCATTACGACTCTGCCCAGGACCTCGGTGTTCAGGGGGCAGGTGACCCATGGAGTGGGTAGCCCGTGTCCCCCTCCACCCATCCCCGTGTCCCTGCAGGAGGAGCGGACACTGTTCCAGCTGGATGAGGCCATTGAGGCCCTGGACGCCGCCATCGAGTACAAGAACGAGGCCATCACGTGCCGCCAGCGAGTGCTGCGGGCCTCAGCCTCCTTGCTGTCCCAGTGCGAGATGAACCTCATGGCCAAGCTCAGCTACCTCTCGTCCTCGGAGACCCGAGCCCTTCTCTGCAAGTACTTCGACAAAGTGGGTCCTGGAGCTTGCAGACCCCCGCCTTCACGGGGGTGGGGGGAGGTGGACGGCGCGGGCGGTGAGCTGGCCACACGCCTGCTGCCCCTGCGTGAACAGTCCCGGGTGAAGGGAGCCGGCGCTGGGGGCTGAGCCTGGCTGTTGGGGACAGGTGGTGACACTCCGCGAGGAGCAGCACCAGCAGCAGGTGGCCTTCTCGGAGCTCGAGTTGCAGCTGGAGGAGCAGCAGAGGCTGGTGTACTGGCTGGAGGCGGCCCTGGAGCGGCAGCGCCTGGAGATGGACCGCCAGCTGACCCTGCAGCAGAGGGGACATGAGCAGCACGTGCAGCTGCTGCTGCAGCAGAGCCGAGGTGGGGCCCGGGCCCGCCACGGGGGCTGCCGCCTGCCCTGTAGCCCCTCACCACCTCCTCCTGCCTTTTTTTCTCCAGACCATCTTGGCGAAGGGCTGGCGGACAGCAGGAGGCAGTACGAGACCAGAATCCAAGCTCTGGAGAAGGAGCTGGGCCGCCACGTGCGGCTGAACCAGGAGCTGAAGCAGAAGCTCAGTAGCCTGAGTGCTGCCAGCCAGAGCAGGGGTAATTGCTGCGTGCTGTCACCAGGCCGGCCGGGGCTCAGCCCTGACGTCAGGTCTTCTTTGTTCTGGGCAGAGTTTAGAAACCACTCTGCCTTCAGCTCTTGGGTCATCCCATATGTTGTTGATTGCATGGGGGTGTTGGAAGAAGGCTAGGGCTTCAGGAAGGGGTAGCTGGCTACCTCCATTTCTGACAAGGATGTTGTTATTGCCAGTGATGGGTGGGGAGAAGAGGACCCCGTGCCTGGAGAACAGACAAGCCCCTGGAAGTGAGGATGAGCTCTACCCAGCGCCTGAGCCTCTCTGGCAGCCCACCGGCATGGAGGGTGCCCCCCGCCCACGGGAGGAGATGCGGGACTTGGTCCACGCCCCGTTACCGTTGACGTGGAAACGCTCGAGCCTGTGCAGTGAGGAGCAGGGCTCTCCTGAGGAGCTGCGGCAGCGGGACGCCGCTGAGCTCCCAGTGGGGCGGGTGCTGCCTGTGGGTGAGGCGGGTCTGCCCTGGAACCTCGGGCCCTTGGCCAAGCCCCGGCGGGAACTGCGGAGGGTCAGCCCAGGGATGATCGACGTCAGGAAAAACCCCCTGTAGGCACACCTGGGAGATTTGGGGCCTGCCCAAAGGTGTGGTGTTGACGCTCCCTTCTGTGAAGGAGTCCTTACCTCAAGCTCTAAATCAGGTCCTGATCTTTCTTGTTAGAGTCAACAAATTCGGGCTACAGACCAGAACTGGACTTGAATCACTTGTTTAAAAAAGGTGCAGATTTCTACCTGTCACTTCCTTTAGGATGTGGTACCCAGTTGCCATGTTTTGGCTTTTTTTTTAATATAATTTTTAAAATTTTATAGTTGATTTATAGCATTGTTAGTTTCAGATGTGAAGCAGAATGTTTATGCACATGGATATGTCCACTCTTTTTTTGATTCTTTTCTCAGACAGCTTACTACAGATTTTTGAGTAGAGTTCTTTGAGCTATACAGTAGGTCCTTGTTGGTTATCTATTTTATATATAGTAGTGTGTACATGTTAATCCCAAACTCCTAATTTATCCCTTCTGTTCCCTTCCCCCTTTGGTAACCATAAGTTTGTTTTCAGAGTCTATGAGTTTGTTTCTGTTCTGTAAATAAGTTCATCTGTATTTTTTTTAGAGTCCACATATAAGTGATAGCATATATTTGTCTGTCTGATTTACTTCACTTAGTATGATAATCTCTAGGTCTGTGTTGCTGCAAATGGCATTCATTTCTTATAGCTGAGTAATATTCCAGTGTGTATATGTACCATGTCTTGTACGTTTCTCTGCTGATGGAAATTTAGATGGCTTCCATGTCTTAGCTAGTGTAAATAGTGCTGCAGTGAACACTGGAATGCATGTATTTATCTTTTCAAATTATAGTTTTCTCCAGATAATATGCCTAGGGGTAGGACTGCTGGATCATATGGTAGTTCTATTTTTAGTTTAAGGGACCTCCATACTGTTCTCCATAATGGTTGTACCAGCTTACATTCCCACTGACAGTGCAAGAGGCTTCCCTTTTCTCCACACCCTCGCCAACATTCACTGTTTGCAGACTTTCTGATGATGGCCATTCTGACTGGTGTGGGGCGATGCCTTCTAATTTTGATTTGCATTTCTGTAATACTTAGCGATGTTGAACATCTTTTCGTGTTTTCTGGCCACCTGTATGTCTTCTTTGGAGAAATGTCTATTTAGTTTTTCTGCCCATTTTTTGATTGGGTTGTCTTTTTTTTTAATGCGGAGCTACATGAGCTATTTGTGTATTTTGAAAATTAAGCCCTTGTCAGTTGCTTCATTTACAAATATTTTCTCCCATTCTGTGGGTTGTCTTTGTTTATGGTCTCCTTTGCTGTGCAAAAGTTTTTAAGCTTAATTAGGTTAGGTACCATTTATTTTTATCATCCTGGGCGGTGCATCTAAAAAGATACTGCTGTGATCTATGTCGAAGAACGTGCTGCCTGTGCTTTCCTCTAAGAGTTTTATAAAACGTAGGCGATCACCTTGACTGTTCTGCCTATCTCCACCTCACTTGGTTGTTCTTCTGCGGTTTTATCTTCTTGTTCCTTCATCTGGAACTATTTCTGTGCCATATCCTCTTGTCTAATTTTGTGTGTGTGTGGTCTCCATTCAGGCTGCAGGATTGCATTTGGTATCTGCCCCCTGGTGGATGAGGCTGGTCTAAGAGGCTTGTGCAGGCTTCCCATGGGAGGGACTGGTGCCTGCCCACTGGTGGGTGGAGAGGGGTTGTCCCTCTGGCTCAGGACTGTCGAGGGGTGTTTGTAGGCAGCTGCTGGCTCCTATTTTGGCAGCCTGTGTGCTGATGGGAGGCACTGTTTCTACCCTGTTGGTTTGGCCTGAGGCATGCCAGCACTGGAGCCGGCAGGCTGTCGGGTGGGGCCAGGTCTTGGTGCAAAAGCAGTGACCTCCAGAACTCACACCAATGAGTATTTTCTGAGGTGTCTGCCACCTGCGTCCTTGTCCCCATGGTGAGCCACAGCCAATTCCTGCCTCCCCAGGAGACCCTCCAAGACCTGCACGTAGGTCTGGTTCTGGCTCTAATGGAGTCACTGCTCTGCCCCGGGCACCAGTGCTCATGAAACCTTGTGTGTGCCCTCAAGAGTGGAGTCTGTCTCCCCCAGTCCTGTGGAGCTCCTGCACTCAAGCCAAATGCTCTCGGGCTCCTCCCCCTGATGCCAGACCCCCAGGCTGGGAGCCTAACGTGGGCTCAGAACTCAGTCCTGTGGGAGAACCTGAGCAGGTGTGGCATTTGATTACATCGTGAAAGCGGCCCTCCTTCTGTCTTGTGGTTCTTCTTGGTCTTTGGGTGTAGAGCATCTTTGTTGATGGCTGTTCAGCAGTTGTGATTTTTTTTTTTTTTTTAAACTTTACAATCTTGTATTAGTTTTGCCAAATATCGAAATGAATCCGCCACAGGTATACCTGTGTTCCCCATCCTGATCCCTCCTCCCTCCCCATACCCTCCCTCTGGGTCGTCCCAGTGCACCAGCCCCAAGCATCCAGTATCGTGCATCGAACCTGGACTGGCGACTTGTTTCATACATGATATTATACATGTTTCAATGCCATTCTCCCAAATCTCCCCACCCTCTCCCTCTCCCACAGAGTCCATAAGACTGATCTATACATCAGTGTCTCTTTTGCTGTCTCGTACACCAGGTTATTGTTACCATCTTTCTAAATTCCATATATATGCGTTAGTATACTGTATTGGTGTTTTTCTTTCTGGCTTACTTCACTCTGTATAATAGGTTCCAGTTTCATCCATCTCATTAGAACTGATTCAAATGTATTCTTTTTAATGGCTGAGTAATACTCCATTGTGTATATGTACCACAGCTTTCTTATCCATTCATCTGCTGATGGGCATCTAGGTTGCTTCCATGTCCTGGCTATGTGAGAAGAGATGAGCTCAAGTCCTTCTACTCCACCGTCCTGTCTCTCTCTGCCACCTTTTGGCTTGAGTTTCAGAAAACCATTTTATAATAAATGAAAATAATCTCTGGAGGGAAAAAACAGTGGGTTTTATTGATAAGATCATAGTAGGACTCAGATCTGGAAACACAACAGGCTTGAAAACTTTTCAGAGACCGTGAGATGGTTCTGAATCAGCTGTTAGCCAAGGCCCTGGCCTAGACTTGACAGCCAGCTGGGCTGCAGGGTAAGGTGAGTTTCCCTGTGAAGGACAGGAACCGTGCTGGGGACTGGCCAGCTCCCAGGGCCGACCTTGAGATATGGCTGCTCTGGAAACCACTAGAGCTGGACCATGGTCATATGTCATATTTAACCTCAGGCTGGAATGTTACACAGAAATGCACCAAATGCTAAGGATGATTTTATTGTTACACAGGGAATGCAAACCTTTATTCTACCCCTGTAACACAGCCTTGTTTTGTGTACGCTGCTTCCAAGTGCTGCCTCTGTCTTAGGGTCCTAGCCTTATAGCAACTGGAGGGACCAACGTAGGGGTCCTTCTCCCATTTCACAAGTGACACAGAGTGTTCTGAACTTGCCATGGTCACTGTTGATGTGGGGCTGGAATGGGATCCTGCCTTACAGTTCCTTGTCTGATTCTGGACACCCAGGCTGCCACTGAGTTATACTACCAGCTATACCACCTCACTTGGAGAAGGCAATGGCACCCCACTCCAGTACTCTTGCCTGGAAAATCCCATGGATGGAGGAGCCTGGTAGGCTACAGTCCATGGGGTCACTAAGAGTCAGACACGACTAAGTGACTTCACTTTGACTTTTCACTTTCATGCATTGGAGAAGGAAATGGCAACCCACTCCAGTATTCTTGCCTAGAGAATCCCAGGGACGGGGAGCCTGATGGGCTGCCGTCTACGGGGTCGGACACGATTGAAGCAACTTAGCAGCAGCATACCACCTCACTAAGGCCAGGCAGGCGTGGTGGATTAGGGCTGGGCTTGGGGGTGGATGGATTCCAGAGAAGGGATTTGAAAACTTGAAGGCATTCTACTGGGACTCTGAGAGCTGATCCTGGTAAAAGAGGCTTGGGACCAGGCCCCAGTTTCCTTCTGCCCGTGGGGACCTGACTGGCCTCACCTTCATGTTTTAAATTTCCTCAGTTTCATTAAGCCCTGGTTATTCCTATTTCTGTGCAGCAAGCTGAGGGTTACATATGAGAAGTGGACTGGCAGGGCCCTGGCTCAGATGGACCGGGTTTCTGGGCATATGACTAAGAATGCATTTATTCTACACATCTGGAATTCCGTGTGTTTCCAGAGAAAACTGCTCTCAGAGCACTTTTGTGAGGAAGTGTAGTGGCTCCGGGCAAAGTCGGTAGTGTTTAGTTATATGTCCCCCAGATGGTTCTAACTAGCTGAGTAGCTTCTTCCGTGAATAAGATCTGCCGATAGGGCGTCTCCTGGAGAATGCTCGGCTGAAAGGAGAGTCTTCTGCCGTGGGGGAAAATACATCCACATCCTCATCTAGAAAAAGGTGGAAAGACTTAGCATGCAGGACATAACGGAGAACACAACAGAGGAAAGTGGGCTTCACCTGCAGAGGATTACGCATGGAGATGGACTTAAGAAAGCCAGCACTGCTTGTAGGCGCGCTCATCCCGTGGAAGCATTCATTACCCACACTGTTTATCAGGCCCTCTACTCTTACTGTAAGCACTGAGCAAACGGCAACTAGTAACTGAAAATGCAGAAAACCTGTGGCGCTTCAGTTTTCTGCACCTTCTTTTTTGTCTCAGATTGTGGGGGTTTTGCTATTTCGCATGATTTATATCATGGTCTTGAGGGAGGAGAACCATTGAAGGCCCCCGCCTCCTGCACCCGCCTCAACAATTCTAGCTACGTGGTGCAGTTAACAGGTTCAATCCCATTCTTCCCAGGTGGGGTCAAGGGGAATCCTAGAGTCTGAAGGGTGATTATAATAGCCAGGCCTTTTTCAGACCAAATGGACAGAAACCCAGGGGTGTAACCTCTGAGGAGAAACGGCTGGCTGGCTCCACACACACCACCTGCCACTTGGGCCGCTCGCCCCTCCAACCTCAGGGACCCAGACGAGCAGTGAGTGGTTGTGCGCCCACTTCTGTCACTGTCTTCAAGAAGCTCAAGCAATCTGGTAGGATTTTGAGGGTTTTTCTTTTTTGGTGGTGGTGGTTCCAAAGCACATAAGTTCTAAAGTGGTACTTCTCTGGGAGCCCATGACAAGGCGGGGGATAAAACCACCCTAACTCTACGACCCCTCCGAGATTCAACTGCCTGAAAACCCCGGAGGTAACTTGAGATCAAGCTAACCAAAGGACAGAAATTAGATCCTGGTGATGTCTCTAGGACCTCCAACAAATTACCTCTGGCGTCTTTACGCTGAGAGGAGGGTGTCTTCCCCTGGAACAGCAGTGGAGAGTGGGTCAGCGCCTGCAGCCCACTGGCAGAGAGGCAGCTCCGCACAGCACAGCCGGGAGGCGGGGTGGCACCTGGAGCAATGGCACGGTCAGCGCAGCCCACGGCCCTGACAAGGAAGCCCAAGCCTTCCCCCGGTGTCCCCTCGGTCACACCGCGCCCACACAGCCCAACATGGCAAACTCACCTGGGACGAACACCTCGTCGTCCGCCGCGGAGGGCAACTGGCGAATGCTTGTGCTTGGAGACCGCTCTTCTGAGTCTCCCTGCTGATCGCAGGCCCTCTTCACTTGTCGTTCAGCCGCCTCCTCAGCAGAGAGGCATCTCTTCCTAGATCCCAACCCAAACTGTCCCCAGGAGAAGGCCTCCTCAGCCTTGGGCACGCTGTCCCTGGGAGGCGACTGGTCTGGCAGCTGACACACACCCTCTAGCTCAAAATCCCCCAGGATGGGGGGCCTGCCAATGCCAAGTTCCAGGCCTCGCTCCTTGCCCTCCAGCTCCAGTGGCAACACTCCCCCGGGAAGGTCGGAACTGACCTCGCTCCTCCCAGCAGAGGGGCCGAGGCTGCAGTCCACCGCCCTCTTTCTGCGGGGCCAGTCTTTAATTGTGTCAGGAGTCGTCTTCCCACTGTGCTTGGGAGATGGGGTCCAAGGAACCCCAACTTCTGTCTGGAAAGGAGAGGGGGTACCGCAGGGGCAGTGGGTGGGGGTGCATGACTGGCAGATATAGGTCTGTCCCCCACTCTTGCCAGGGGTGCTGTGCGAGGGGCGAAGGCAGGGGGCCGACAGGCAGGTGGCTTCGGGTTTGCCTGAGGACTTGCTGGCCCTGGGCACACTGGGACCCGGGAGGGAGCTCTCCTCCCTTGGCGGGGGCTCAACTTCTGGCAAAGAGCTGGAGTCTATCTTTTTAATTCGGAGCTTGGGGAGGCCAGAAGCTTGCATCTCCAGCTCAACCTCATAGGTCTGCGGGCTGGCAGGGGCTCCGCAGGGCCAGGGGGCTGCCTGCTGATCCTCTAGTTGCGTGGCCACCTGGCACTGCTTCATGTCTGCCGTGCAGTGTGGGTCGTAGCGGGGCATCAGGGGAGAGTGGGGTCCAGAGGAAGGAGAGGTGGGAAGAATCCTGGGGTCACACGGAGACGGCTTCTCACACGTACCCATCCTTAACCCCTCACCTCCGTCCAGGGGTGAAATGCTGCTTTTTAAGTTATCATGGCCATGGTGCTCAGCTTCATCCAGGAGAGTGAGACAGTCCGAGTCTGTTGCAATAAGCAAAGGAGAGGACGTATGCCAGTCACCCCCAAAGCCAGTTCCAGGGTAAGCTGGAAGTTCAGGCGAAGCTGGAGAAGAGAGGGTCGCTGCCTTCTGGTTCTTTCCAGTGTCTGTGATGGCAGCTGGGTTGTCAGTTATGGCAACCCTCAGAGCAGCCAAGCTGTCAGGCTGGCCCTCCAGGAAGTCTTGTTCTGTTTCTGAGGTCTTGTTATGCCGTTTCCCATGTTTGGAAGGGGGCGGAGGGGGCCAGAGGTCAGACGGAGCTACCTGTGAGGCACTGGGGGGCGTCAAGGGAGCAGAACAGGAGGGAGGTGTGGTGACACTGGGTGATCTCTGGACTTCTTGCCAGCCGCCTTGTCCAGAGGACAGAGATGCTATGGGAAATTCCCCAAGTGAACTCTCCTTGGAAATACCACATGAAAGAGAGGTAACGGCTCTTTTTGGAAAAGTCAGAGCTGCGTTCCCTGGTCTCTCTGGGGTTTTGACAGCTTTGTTACTCCACAGCTGCGGCAGCTTCTCTGCCCGGGGTGCTCCAGAGCCCTGGGGGAGCTGGTGTTTCTGACTTGGAGATGTGCCCTTGGAAGCGGCTTGTCTCTGGAGCCCCGAGGCTGCTGTCCTGGGAGGTGCTCGAGCAGAGGATCTGTTAGGGGTCAGACACTCAGTCCTGGTCGGGGCAGTTGATGAAACCAGGGCTGCTGGACAGGAGGTGCTTTCCGGACTGGAGTCCACCAAGTGTGGCCAAGAAGAATTCTGCAAAAATCTGGGGGGCTGACCACTTTGTCTCTGGGGAGTTCTCCGGACCTTTTCAAGAGAAGAGGCACCTTCTGCCAGGGAGTGTCCTTTCCGAGGGGTGACTTTTGGTTGCGATGGTGAATCCCAGCCATGTGGAGATAAGTCTTTCAAGAATTCCTTAAAAATGACCTGTTTGGCAGGGGTCATTTCCGCAGGGGATTTCTGCAGCCTTTCCGGGGTGCGCAGTGGAGTCTGTGGTGTCCGAGGGACCTTTCTTGGTGTGGCTTTACAAGAGCTTGGGGACTTCCAGTAACTCTTCTCAGGCGTCTGTAAAGAAAGATGCTTATTTCAGTGCTTTGAACATCATAACCTATAGTCTCGGAAATGTTTTAATGATCTCTAAGAAGATTAAAAAGTCCAGTGGGAGGTTTCTTATCATCAGCCAAAGGAATGATAAATTGGATTTCATACAGGACACGTTTCCACTTCCAAAACATGACCCAGATTTTACTTGTCAGCTTTCTAGCACTAAGCACTGTATCCAAGCTTCATTTCTTCTAAGACAAATTGTTTTAACAATTTGCACACTACAGTGAAAATATGCTTTGCCTCTGTATCACTCCACTCACTACTCACAGCTGTCTTTTCCTGATCTTTGCCTGAAGTAACCTTTAGGAGCCACGTCAGCTGCTATTCACCTGTCACTTGTCACCACATGTCGATCCTGTCACCCATGTTAGAAACCTGGTAGTCATCCTGGACTCCCTCCCTCTCCACATGCCTTCAACAGGTGGTTTTAAGTACCTGATATGCGTCAGGCAAAATGTGTGCAGAAGGCCGGGGTGGGGGAGGAGGAGGAGATGAAACATGGACCCTATGGATACACAGCAATAAAGATAACACCTCAGAGAGGAACCTTCCCAACAAAAAAACTTCCCTTCTTGCAAAAATTGCAGTTAATTCCAACAGGTAAGGAAGTCTGACAACTATTGTTCAATCTTATTATCTCAAGAGTCCTGGTCCAGTTGGCATTTCATGTAGGGTATAGACAGATGAGGGGAAGATCCCCGGGAGGAGGAAATGGCAACCCACTCCAGTATTCTTGCCTGGAGAATCCCATGGACAGAGGAGCCTGGTGGGCTACAGTCAATAGGGTCGCAAAGAGACATGACTGAAGCAACTCAGCACACAGATGGATGATAATACACGGGCTGATGTACTGACGGGGCGTGCATGGGACAATACGGGAGCACAGAAGGGCAGGCAACGGACAGTGAGCCAGGTCTTAAAAGAATGGGTGTCGGCAGGTGAAGACAAGGTGGACAGTGCGGGAGAGGAACCTTGAGGCACACACAGCCGTATGAGCAAAGGCACGAAAGTGAAAAACAGCAGCTCTGTGCATCCTGAGGCGGCTGGGAAGGTGGAGTGTGAAGCAGAGATGGGTGAGCAGGCGTCAGAGTGCCTGTCCAGGGAGGAGACGGAACACGGTCCTATGGACCCTTCCCCACAGCTTCCTGTGTCCCCCCAATCCCCTAAGCGGTTTTGGGGCAGAGTCTGTCGAGCTTCCAGCACAGTGAGGTAGTCAGAGGAGCACCCAATGGGGTCACAGAGGTCCCACCAACCTCTGGGGGTGGGATGGATTTGAGAGGCAAGAGGCTATGGAAGTGTTGCAGGCAGAAGTGAACTCGGGTAGGAACTGAAGGGATGGAGAGGAGGGAATGGGTATCAGATAGGCTGTCAATAAAATGGGCAGAATGGATGGATTAGCCAGGCCTGAGGAGAGGAGTCCAGGATGACTACCAGGTTTCTAACATGGGTGACAGGATCGAGTGGGCAATCAAACAGGTGAGAATGCTACTGCTCATTTCAGACAGATATAGACCTGGTGTCCAGTATAAATGGAGATGAACCCAAGAGGTAGGTGAGATCTACCCGCTCAGTCCAGCTGCTACCTTAAGTGCCCATGTACCCAATAGTCGTTCATCAAGTCAGCCTCAACCACCTCAGATCTCTATTACTATCTTCTCTTCCTTACTGGCCTCAGTGGCTTTCCTTGCCCATGTCTACATGTTCCCCAAACTATACTATTTTAAACATCATAGTAATTTTATACCTGATAGGCTGTAGGTGTTGCAGAACCCACAGTGTTTCCTGAAGGCCTTTTAATCCGTGCTGAGCCCTTCTCTGAGGGACTGATCATCTCAGACATTGCTCCGAATAGAAGTCTCTTGGGAGACCGAATACTTTGGACTGGAGAGTTTTCTCTTTGGTCTGCAAGTCAAAAACAGTGACAATATTTAATTCTTTCTCAATTCCTGCCCTCTCACCCCCTACCCAATACTCATAAAACAGCCAGTCTATATAAGAAAGATGACGATTTGGGAGCAAATGGGGGGAAATCCCACCTAATTATGACAGCAGTCGTAACAAGTGCTGCTTTATTGCATTGTGAGACTGCATTATCAAGCCCAGTCTCTACGTTAGGAGGTGTGGGCAACGGAAATAATTTGAAAAGACAAGTATAAAAGATACATCTGATAAGCCAAGTTCACAATGGATAAAAGAATGAAGGTCATACAGTACCTTCAACCTGGGGATACCTTCCCATAGTATCTGAATGTATGTATGGAGGAAATTACAGGTCATTTCTTCTTGAATGAATGGAAGTACCTACAAGGATAGTGTGGACAGCCAGCCATAGGAAGCCAAAGGGGTGATTCTGCTAATGGTGGCCGTGGTCACCTGTTCATCTGGTCATCACTTTGAACCTCAAATATTTATACTGTAAGTCCCCTGCATACAAAAGAGTTCCGTTCTGAGAGCGCATTCGTTAAGTCCAACTTGTTCATAAGTCCAAAGTCAGCCGAGGTACCCAGCTAACACAATTGGCTATGTAGTACTGTATTATAATTAGTTTGTGGTATTTTTCACACAGAAATTAAAATATTCTTAGCCTTGGAGTACAGTACCTTGCAAAGTACAGTACAACAGCTGGCAGCAAGCAACAACTGCCAGCTACATCACCACTGTTTTTATGCTTGCTTCCAGACATCCTGGGCTTGAAATAAAGACACTGTACTATTACACCCTGTACAGTGCTGTAAAGTACATACACATACAGCCACTTGTAGAGGATGCACGCACGTGACGACGTATACCAGACACGTGAACTTACATGACTAGACATTCTAACGCGTGTTAGCATCTTTGAAAGCTCACAATCTGAAGGTTCATACATAGGCAACTTACTGTACCTGACCTGTTTCTCCAATATCAAATTTCATTCTTTTCCCACCAAGCTTGTGTGGACCTCTGAAGACAGGCAGGGAAAGTGTGTTACCTGACTTCATTTGCTGGAATGAGTGAACCCTTTGTATACTTCGAGACTTTGGCTGAGACACAGAGTAGAAGGAAGCAGAGTTTGTCCTGCTGAACGCCAACTGCTTGATTCGAGGACTTCGTCTCAAACTCACCACTGTAAGACCAGAATCAGTTAGTACCAAGAAGAAATGCAAGCTCGGTGTTTCCCCTATGAGATGGGTAAGAACTATGTGACACCATGCACAAGAGGGGCTTCCCTGGCGCCTCAGTCGGTAAAGAGTCCGCCTGCAATGCAGGAGACCTGGGTTCCGTCCCTGGGTTGGGAAGATCCTGGAGAAAGGAATAGCTACCCACTCCAGTATTCTTGCCTGAAGAATTCCATGGACAGAGACGCCTGGTGGGCCACAGTCTGTGGGACTGCAGAGAGTCGGACGTGACTGAGTGACTAACACTTTCATGTACAAGATGGAAAACTTGGTTTCCAACAAGTTCTTGGTTTTGAGATCTTTGAAGTGTGACAAAGCTAAGAGGGCTATGATATGTGGCCCCAGCAAACTTCCCCCCAAAAAAACAAACAAAAAACCCGACCCCTGCAGACTGTAACCTGCATAAGTATTATGAACTGCCACCCTGAAGCATTATGTAGAGTGATAAAAAAGGTTTGTAGAGTGTGACTTTCATTAAAAGTTTTAAATCACGGTTTTCATACTTATGTTACATATATTTGTATAGAAACAACACCTGTAAGAGTATTATTAAAGCTAAACATTAGAGTATTTCTGATTTGTGGGATTACCAAATGTTAATTTTTTGGCTTCTCTATGTTTTCTAATTTTTCTACAATAAACTACTTGATTTAAAAAACAATGTTTTTGGAAACCCCTCCTTCATGTATACTTTAAAAATAAGCCAAGGTTTGTTTGTTTTTAAATTTTTGGCTGAGCTGGGTCTTTGCTGCTTCATGAGCTTTTCTCCAGTTGCAGCACGCGGGGGCCACTCTAGTTGCGCTGCACAGGCTTCTCTTGTGGTTCCCGGGCTCTAGAGCACAGGCTCGTAGCTGTGGCACATGGCTTAGCTGCTCCGCAGCATGTGGGATCTTCCCCATCAGGGACAGAAGCCATGTCTCCTGCGGTAAACATCCTTTACCACTGAGCCACCAGGGAAGCCCCACAGTACCATATATTAACATAGTAGTTTAGCGTTCACTCTGAATCCCATTTCTATTATATAAACATATTTCTTCTCCAGAAACTCTCAGTACACTCTGTGTAACAGATCATTCACCAATTAACATGTACTGATACACACTGTGGGCCCAGAGCTGTCATAATGGATATGCTGAGCAAGGATACACGTCCAGAAAAGTTGTCATAGAAAGTAGAGAAAACACAAAAGCCCAGAACCCCCAAACAAAACAAAAGTAGGTAATACCATCTTCTCCTTTCTCTGGGGACTCTTCAACAACGTCAATATCAGGACCAGGATCAGAGGACCTTGAGGAACAGCGGGTACAAGGACTAGTCAGCATCACTCATAAATAATGCACATCACAGACCTACAGGTTCTCACCTCACAAGATAACAAAGACCACAAATGGTCTTGATGACATCACTGTAGGCAGGCACTCTCAGACATTACTGTCAAGAGTGAAAGGCTGAAACTTTTTTTTTGAAAGCAGTTTGACAAAGTTAAATTTGTATACCGTTTGATCCACAAATTTCACTTCTTACAATTTACCCTGTAGATAAATGAGCACAAGTGTGTAAAATCCACACACAAATAATGTCCAGATGTAGCCTTGACAAGGAGGAGTAGATGTACTTCTCCCTATTCTTGCTCTCATGTACAGTTAAGAACCCTGGGTGTTACATACAGAGCAAGCAGAAGGCTCTCAAAAGTGGAGAGAAGACTCAGGACCTCAGGACCTGAAGAGACATAGGGCAGTGAGCTCTGGGAGTTTCTGTTTTGCTTCATAGATCTTGGATCAGGTGCTCAACAAGCTGACAACCCCAATACACCAAGAGGTGCAGACAGAAACTGCCCTGAGCAAAGTTAGTTCTCTTTAGACAAAGAACCAGGAAAGGGGCAGCCAAGTAAGACAGAAACATTCAGCAAAAGCTGCCCTACTCAAACCAATTGCCATGGAAAACTGTGGCCTCACCATACCCCTGAACAGGCCTAGCTGGGATCATCCCAGGCCTGGCAGCGAGACTCCCTCCTTCCCCAGGTCAACACATGAATAGATTTTAAAATTAGGCAATATCCATTCAATAGAATACTACTCAGCAATAATATGGAACGAACTATTGATATATACAACAACACAGATAAATCTCAAAATAATTATGCCAAATGAAAGAGGCTGGACACCAGAGTGCATTCTGTATGGTTCTCCAGCCCTCACAGAATTTTCAGAATGCTCTTTGGTAATAGGCAATGTGGTTGAGACTGGGTCACAAATGTCATGAGAAGGTAAGCATGGCCCATAAGATGAGGAGGGCTGTGTGGGAGCATGAAGAAGCTAGACAAGGAAGTCGCTCACCTGCCCTTGATCTGTCTATGAAGCAGCCTTCCGGAGATTTGCTTGTGTACTGGTGTCTCGGCCACACTCTTGGTCAGCAGCTTGCGATAACCTAAAATGTAAATAGGATAAATTTCACATAATCTTACCAAGCAGAAACAGCAAGGCAATGGAAGCAATTTGAACTTAAATACGGTTTAACACTTAGCCAGAGTGGCTCTTAATGGACTCGTGGACCAAGGTCTAACCATAAGATTTGACTTAACAAGACATTACAGTTTATCAGCACTATTAGAGTTTAACAATAAATAATCCAATATAAAATATAATGAAAATAATGATCCTGAAAAAAAAGTTCTTATTAGGGCTAATACTTCTGTCCACCTAGTTAGTTGGTGGTTCTTTTATTTATGATTAAATTATTGCATTTATGATTAAGGCATGTGAAAATGCTGATATGTCATGCAATGTTAAGATATTTAATACAAAGATAAATCTAATTTATGCTCTGGTATAAATTTTCTCAATAGCATAAGACAGACAAGTTACTCATGGGAGGACTGGTTTTAAGAGAGATAAAAATGACTAGGAAGAGGACTGATGCCAGCAGGAATGTGGGGTAAAAAACTCCCCCATAAAAGGAATGAGAACACTGACCAAAAGTGAACTCAATTGCTCCAGAACTCTGGAAATTAACCAGTTTGGAGTAATCCAAGGAGTAGTTATTCAACAAAAACAGCTGTATCTCCTTAAGAATAGCAAGCCCTGCACAACTTTAACTTCCCTGGCCCCGACCTCCTCTCCCTGGCCCCGCAGCAGCCTTGAGAACCAACAGCCCAGCGGCCCCTGGATGAACAAATGGTGTCTAAGCTCCTCCACAGCCCCATTCCCAGATAACAGTCTATTTGGCCTATCTGGTAGTTCCCTGGAGAATCGCACTCACTTGGCCTGTCTCTATTTGACCTGACTCAGAACTCGTCCAATGCAAACAACTTTTTCCCAGGGAGCCATTTACTAAAAACAATCAGCAGCAACTGTAAACATCAGCTGCCTGAGGTGGTGATCTTGGGGCAGACAAGATAACCAAGAGTCTGGATGTGAAAACTGGGGAATGAGACATCCACAAGGGACTCTGCTAACTTCTGACACACTCGGGGAACCTGCAAGTCCGTGTGCGGTAGGGCTGTGTGCACGCCCAGGATGGACCCAAGAAGGGCCCTGCATGTGTGCTCAGGCGTGTCCAACTCCCTGTGACCCCATGGACTGCAGCCCTCAGGCCCCCCTGTCCATGGAATTCTCCAGGCAACAATACTGAAGTGGGTTCCCATTTCCTCTTGGCTGTCACCTTTGGCTGACCCCAAGGCTCTAGAAAACAGCAAGAGTTGTAAACTGTCTGGCTGAGTATTGAAGACGTGAGCCAATGCACACATAGGGCCCCTCAGCAAAAGCTGGGAAACTTACTAGTTCCAAGCGTGGAGGGAAATCTCTGTCCAACCCTTAGCTGACCACTAAGCTAACCAAGCAGAGATTTTAGTGGCTACACATGACAGAATACAGACTTGAAAGAACTAGTTCAGTAAACAAACAAGAGTAAAAACAAACTCTGCCCTGGAGCTGTGGCAATCTGATTGTCAGCGCTGACTCAATATTTAACATGTCCAGTTGTCAACAAAAAATATAAGACAAGAAATAAGAAAGTATGGCCCATAAACATGGCGGGGAGGCAGGGGGTGCGGGGGCGGGGGCGTGTGGGAAACCCATTCAATAGAAAGCATTCCTAAAGAAGTTCAGACATGGATTCATTAGCACAAGACTTTAAATCAGCTATCTGCAATATGTTCAAAGAACTAAAAAAGGAAAAATAATATCTAAAGAACTAAAGGAATGTACGAGCCTGATGACTTGCCAAGTACAGAATATCAATAGAGATGTCATTAAAAAGAACCAAGTAGAAATTCTAAAATCGAAAAGTACACTATCTAAAATAAAAGACTCATTTAGAGGGGCCTAGAAGTTGATATGAGGTGGCAAAAGAATCAAAGGTGAAGATAGGTAATTGAGATTATCCAGTCAGCGGGACAGAAAGAGAAACGAACAGTCTTAGACAGCCATCGGACACAATCCAGCATAATAACATAAGACATAGTGGGAGTCCAGAGAAAGAGGGGAGAAAGAGGTGGAAAACTTTGAAGAAATACTGGTTGAAAACTTCTGATGTCTGATCAAAGACATTCCATAGCCAACTAGCTCAATAAACCTAAGTAGGATAAAGACAGAGATCCGCACCAGACAAATCACAATCAAATCATCAGAAGTCAAAGGGGAAGACAGACTCTTGAAAGAATCAAGAAAGCAGCGATCCGTCATGTACAAGCAGTCCTTGCTAAGATTAACAGCTGACTTCTCCTCAGAAACACAGGATGACAAAAATGTGGGGTGATGAAAGGCACAGGGCTGAAAGAAAAAGACTTAATCAGGAATTCTATTCTATTCTAACATCTTATAGAAAAAAACGAATGAACTTTTTGGCCCACCCAACATACCCTGTAAGGGAATCCCTGATGGCTCAGCAGTAAAGAATCTGCCTGCAACACAGGAAACACGGATTTGATATCTGGATCAGGAAGATCCCCTGGAGAAGGAAATGGCAACCCACTCAAGTATTCTTACATGGAGAATACCACGGATAGAGGAGCCTGGAGGGCTACAGTCCATGGGTTGGTTGCAAGAGTCAGACACGACTTAGGGACTAAACCACCATCACCACCAATAAATCCTGTAAACTATTACTCAAACATGAAGGAGAACATCCTCCCCACCCTCAAAGATACACCCAAAAAACAACACTGAGAGAATCTGACACTGGCAGACCAGCCCTACAAGTACTATCCATACTAGAGGGAGTCCTCTAGGCTGAAAGGAAAGGGCACTAGAGAGTAACATGAGTCCACATGAAGAATTAAAGAGCACTGGTAAAGGCAATCATACAAGTAAATGCCAACAACAGAATAAAAGTATTGTTAATTCTGTATCTTTCTCCTTTGAGTTTAAAGACAAAGCAAGGATTATAAATGTGCTGATGGGCATACAGTGTATCAAGATGTAATTTGTATGACGAGCTAGCACACAGAAGGGGATAGAAAATAGTTATACAGAGGAGCAAAGTTTTTGTTGCACTCCTGAAATTAAGTTGATATCAACCTTGACTGGATAAATTAAGAAATTAATTGCAACATCCATGGAAAGGGACACCATACAAAACAGTGAAGTAGGAAGCTCTAGGGTTTGGTCCCTCCCCTAAAACAACCAGTAAACTAGGAAAAAAATGATCAGAGTAAACTATTTTGGAACTTCTGCAACCTGACTGGCACTAATGACAACCAGGAAAGAGCCCAATGAAGGGAGACCCTGATATTTAGTAAGGGAATGACGTGCCCAGAACAGCTACCAGCCCTTTTTCCTCAGCCCTGCCGCAGCTGTGGGGCAGTGGCCCACGTCCTGGGAGCAGCTGGCGAGTGGTAGAGCAGACAGTGGGGACCCTGTCTTCTAACTCTGGGTTATAAGGTTCAGTCAGCGTGCTTGGAGAGTGGAGCCCTGTGGGGCCTGAGCAGACATCTGCCCTGATTTCTGCCCTCGGGCGCCAGCAGCTTTCCCCCACTGCATCCAACAGGTGACTTATAGGGACAGGAACACCTTTTTGTCTGTCCCTTTTTGGAGCCAGACATTTAAGGAAATCTTTCTCAGGTTACCAGCTAATCACAGAGACAACAGAACAGAAACTTCAGTGACCACACAAGAGGGAGTACATGCTTTGTAAAAATAGCTGGGAAGGCACAAATGAACAGGTTCTCAATAAGCAAAGATCAGTGATGTCACAGGAGTGCGAGAGTCTTACCTCCAGAGTCAAAAGACCATAATATTCAGAATACCTAACTCTCAACAAAGAACTACAAAGCATACAAATAGACAGGAAAGTGTGTCAAGGAAGAAAAGAATTTGACAGAAAGTACCCTTGAGAAATCCCAGACACTGGAATCACTGGTTAAAAATGTTAAATGAGCTCAAGGAAAAAAAACGAACACAGAACTGAAAGAAATAAGGAAAACAACGGATAAACACAGTGAGAATATCAATAACGTAACAGAAATTATAAAAAGGAACCAAACAGAAACTTCAGAGCTGAAAAGCACAATAACTGGAAAAGTTCACTAGAGGGGTTCAACCTCAGATTTGAGCAGGCAGAAGAATCAATAAACTTGAAGCTAAAGACAACCAAAATTCTCCAATCTGAGCAGAACAAAAAAAAGGACTAGATGGCTTCATTGATGAATTCTATCTAACATTAAAACAAGAATTAACACCCTAACACCTAAGCAACTAAGACAACTCAAGGAGGAAAGAACAGTCTTTTCAACGCACGAGGCTGGTACAGCTGGATAACCAGAGGCAAAAGAATGACACTGTACTCACCTCACACAATACACAAAAACTAACTGGAAATGAGTCAAAGACCTAATTTAAGACTTTAAGCCATAAAACTTGGGTTGAATAATGGATTTTTAGACATGCCACCGAAAGCACAAATAACAACAAAAACGTGTTAAACTGGATAGGATCAAAACTAAAAACACTTTATATATCAAAGGACACTATCAAGAATACACAAAGCAAACCCAACAAATTGGGGTAAAAATATTTGCAAATCACACATCTGATAAGAGATTAGTATCTAGACTATCACATAAAGAACTTTTACAACTCATAGTAAAAAGACACAATCCAATTTCAGTTCCGTTCAGTAGCTCAGTCTCATCCGACTCTTTGTGATCTCACAGACTGCAGGATGCCAGGCTTCCCTACCCAACACCAACTCCCAGAGCTTGCTCAGACTCATGTCCATTGAGTCAGTGATGCCATCCAACCATCTCATCTTCTGTCGTCCCTTTCGCCTCCCGCCTTCAATCTTTCCCAACATCAGGGGCTTTTCCAATGAGTCCGTTCTTCGCATCAGGTGGCCAAAGTGTTGGAGTTTCAGCACCAGCATCAGTCCTTCCGATTGAATATTCAGGACTGATTTCCTTTAGAGTAGACTGGTTGGATCTCCTTGCAGTCCAAGGCACTCTCAAGAGTCTTCTCCAACACCACAGTTCAAAAGTATCAATTCTTCAGTGCTCAGCTTTCTTTATAGTCCAACTCTCACATCCATACATGACTACTGGAAAAACCATAGCTTTGACTAGACGGACCTTTGTTGGCAAAGTAATGTCTCTGCTTTTTAATATGCTGTCTAGGTTGGTCATAGCTTTTCCTTCAAGGAGCAAGTGCGTTTTTTAATTTCATGGCTGCAGTAACCATCTGCAGTCATTTTGGAACCCAAAAGATAGTCTCACTGTTTCCATTGTTTCCCCATCTATTTGCCATCAAGTGATGAGACCGGATGCCATGATCTTAGTTTTCTGAATGTTGAGTTTTAACTCCCCAGGTTGGTAGGTGCCTAGTATGCTACTGGAGATCAGTGGAGAAATAACTCCAAAAAAAATGAAGAGACAGAGCCAAAGCAAGAACACCACCCATTTGTGGATGTGACTGGTGATGGAAGTAAAGTCTGATGCTATAAAAAGCAATATTGCATAGGAACCTGGAATGTTAGGTCCATGAATCAAGACAAATTGGAAGTGGTCAAACAGGAGACGGCAAGAGTGAATATCGACATTTTAGGAATCAGTGAATTAAAATGGACTAGAATGGGTTAATTTAACTCAGATGACCATTTTACCTACTACTGTGGGCAAGAATCCCTTAGAAGAAATGGAGTAGCCATCACAGTCAACAAGAGTCTGAAATGCAGTACTTGGATGCAATCTCAAAAACGACAGAATGATCTCTGTTCGTTTCCAAGGCAAACCATTCAATATCACAATAGTCCAAGTCTATGCCCCAACCAGTAATGCTGAAGAAGCTGAAGTTGAACGGTTCTATGAAGACCTTCAAGACCTCCTAGAACTAACACTCAGAAAAGATGTCCTTTTCATTATAGAGGACTGGAAAGCAACCCAATTTAAAAACGGGCAAAGATTTCTCCAAAGAAGCTATACAGGACTTCCCTGGCTGCCCATTGGTTAAGAATCTGTGTTGTCACTGCACTAGACGCAGGTCTGATCCCTGGTCAGGAAACGAAGATCCTGCATGCCATGCAGTGGTGAGACCAAAAGAAAAAAAAGAGGCTATACAAGTAGCCAGTGAGCACAAGAAAAGAAGGTTAATAACATTAGTCATCAAGGGAATGCAATTCATAATCACAATTACACACCACTTTACACCCACTGGATGAGTAGAATCAAAGAGGGACAATGGACGGCAGTGGTAAGGATGTGGAGAAATCAAAACCCTCACACATGGTTAGTGGGAATATAGCCACTTTGGAAAACAGTTTGGTAATTACTCAAAAGTTAAACAGAGTTGTTATGTGGCCCAGCGAATTTCATTTCTAGGCATATGCCTGAGAATAAACAACATGTCTACACACAATCTTGTACATGAATGTTTACAGTAGCATCACTCACAATAGCCAAAGGTAGAAACAACTTAAATGACCACCAAACGATGAATGGATTAGTAAAATGGAGCTTATCCATACAATGGTATATTATTGCCAATAGAAAGAAATGAAATACTGAGACACACTACACCATGTATAAACCTTGAAAACATTATGCTAAAGTAAAAGAAGCCAGTTACAAAGACCATATGATTCTTCTTATAATACTCGTAAGAAATCTATAAAAATATAAAGCAGACTGGTAGTTGCCTATAGCTGGAAGGATTGGGAGAAACGGAGAGTGACTAGTTAGTAATGGGTTCAGGGTTTCTTTCAGGAATGATGAAAATGTTCTGGAATGTGTCATGATGTGGACAACTTTGTGAACATACCGAAACCACTAAATGTTGATTTTATGATACATGAATTACCTCAATTACAACAAAGAAGCAACAACAAAAATAAACACATCGAAAGATTAGAAAACAGCTAGTCACCATCTTTCATTCCTGTTTAAGTGGTTTTATAAAATAGGTATTTGTTGTCTTTCAGAAGAGAGGAATGAGAAAAATAACAGGAATGATTCTTCATCTAAGCTTGGAGGGAGAGACATCCCAAGTGGAAAATTAACTGACGGTAACCACAGAGGAGAGGAAAACATGGGGTTAATGAGCTCCTGCAACACACAGCCTGGAGACTGGCCTGAGAACCCCTTCTCTTGGTTGCCCTGCATGCGGTACCTTTGGTCCTCTTAAAGCTGTCACGTTTATACTCCAGACCTTCCACAGCTGACACTGAATGGCTTCTGGGCAACCCCTTCTTCACAGATCTCTTTGAAGGAGAAATCATCTCCTGGTTGAAGAGATTTCTTCGAACTTTGGTTACTTCTGAAAGCATTAAAAAAAGAAAAAGTCAAACATCATCATTAATAAATGCCACACATGAGAAAAGGAAGATATCTAAAACAGAGAATCTGCTTGAGGAAACTATTTTACAGACTGACTGCTATTATATATTTACATTTAGTAATAGGATTTCCTTAAATAGTACACTCACATGGTATATCAAAACTATTTACTCTTATAAATTTAATTTAAACCCAACGTTCTGGGAATACACGGAAGGCCCACATCACTTAAATTAGAAAAGATTTCTTTTTTCTTCTTTTGAGTATTTTACTAGTTTACTGGGTAACAGTAGCCCCACCCTATCCAGGGTTTCACTTTCCAAGGTTTCAGTTATCCACAGCCAATTACGGACTGAAAATAGCAAATGAAAAATCCTAGAAATTAACAATTCATAAGGATTAAAGTTGTGTGCCTTTCTGAATAGCATGATAAAATCTCATGCCATTCTGCTCTGTCCCACTCAAAACATAAATCATTCCATTAGTCACCGAGTAGCCATCTGGGTTATCAGATCAACTATGGCAATATATAGCAGTGCTGTGTTCAGGTAACCCTTATTTCACCCAAATATCTCTTGAGCCCCAAAGCACAAAGTAGTGATGCTGGCAATTGGCATATGCCAAAATGAAGTTGCAAAATGCTTTCTTTAAATGAAAAGTTTCTCCACTTAAGGAAAGAAAAAAAAATTATATGCTGAGGTTGCTATGATTTATGATTAAGAATGAATCATCTGTGAAATGGTGAAGGAAAAATTCACACTAGTTTTACTGTCACATCTCAAACTGCAAAAATTATGCATGAAAGTGTTTAGTTAGGATTGAAGAGGCATTAAACCTGTACAAGATATTTTGAGAGCAAGAGACCAAATGCATGTTAACTTTTGTTATGACTATTCTATTTTATAAGGTATTAATTCCTACCGTGCCTAATTTATAAGTTAAATTTTATCCTAGGCATGTACGTATGTGCATGCTAAGTTGCTTCAGTTATGTCCAGTTCTTTGTGACCCCATGGACTGTAGCCCACTAGGCTCCTCTGTCTATGGGATTCTCCAGGCAAGAATACTAGAGTGGGTGGCCATGCCCTCCTCCAGGGGATCTTCCTGACCCAGGGATCAAACCCACATCTCTCATGTCTCCTACATTGGCAGGCAAGTTCTTTACCACTAGTGCCACCTGGAAAGCTCCATGTATGTATAGGAAAAAACATATATAGGGTTTGGTACTATCTGAAGTTTCAGGTATCCACTGTGGATACTGGAATGTATCCCCTGTGGTTAAGGGGGAACTCTGTGTGTGTGTGTGTGTGTTAGTTGCTCAGTTTTGTCTGACTCTTTGCGACCCCATGGACTGTAGACCACCAGGCTTCACTATCTGGAATTCTCCAGGCATGATACTAGAGTGGGTTGCAATGCCCTTCTCCAGAGGATCTTCCTGACCCAGGGATCGAACCTGGGTCTCCTGCATTGCAGGCAGATTCTTTACTGTCTGAGCCATCAGGGTGGACAAGGGGGAACTACTATATCTGAAATCCTCTTCCTAACTCCAGAGCATAAGAGTTGCAACCACCTAAACTCAAAGTTAGTAAAAAAAGCTTAAGAGTCAGGAAATACTTGACAAGGCAAGTGGGATGGCATCTTAAACTAGAGCAAGACGTCCTAGTGGATTATACCCAAAAATTCACTCAGGGTAAAAAAAAGTCTAAGACCAGGTTTCCCTGGTGGCTCAGCAGTAAAAAAATCCACCTGCCAATGTAGGAGACACAGGTTTGATACCTCATCTGGGAAGATCCCACATGAGGCAGAGCAAATAAAACACTGTGCCTCAACTATTGAGTCTGTGCTCTAGAGCCTGCGAGCTGCAACGACTGAAGCTCAAGTGCCTTCTAGAGCCCGTGCTCCACAAGAGAAGCCACCGGAATGAGAAGCCTGCACACCGCAGCTAGACAGTAGACGCTGCTTGCCACAACTAGAGGAAGCCGTGCACAGCGACGAAGATGCGGCACAGCCAAAAATGAAAATAAATTAAATTATCTTAAAAAAATTTTCTAAAGGCAAGTCATTTAAATAAAAATCAAATAAACCGGGATTCACAAACTGGGAGAAGCCTCTTTGTTTACCCATCACCAAAATATACATTAAGATTATCAATAATACACAAAGTTTCCAAAAGTGTTTCTCTCTCTCCATTATGAAAGCCTCTGTGACCTGCCTTAGGCTGTTCTATGAAATTAATCTGTGATCTGACAGCCAAATTTGATCTGTTACTCTCTGTTTTCCCCAAGTTTTGGAAAAGTTTAATATCAATAGAAAATTTCAAAAGGAATACAATAAACAGAATCATCACTAAAATTTATCAACTGTGGACATTCGTTTTCCTCCTCGTCCTCTCTACGTTTATACAATTGCCCATCCCAAAACGCTGCAGGGTGACCTGCAGACATCACAACTCTGGAGTTTCCTGTGCTTCAGCAGGTATCTCCAAAGAACAAGGGCACACTATCTATCCCACCCTCTCTCATCACTCAGCAACATCCTTCACAGCTTTTCTGCCCTAAATTTAAGCAGGGGTTGTGTGGTGCATGAATGTCACACCTAAACTCCTTTTATCTAAACTAGTTCTGCTGCCTCTTTTCTTTTTGGGCTTTCATGTGAATGGCATTTAAAAATATATGTATATTTCAGCCAGTTATTTTACAAAATGCAGTATTTTGAGACCATGTGAACATCTTAGTCTCCTAGCACACAGACATGTTTCATTAGCTGATAATTATACCAAACTATGTATTATATATACTGCAACATGTAGTTGCAACATGCAACTACAAAGCTATATACTTATATATACTATAAAACTATATATACTACATGCAGCTGCTTAAATATATGTAATCAAAATAAACTTGTCATTGGCTGTAACAAGGAAACAAAAGCATACCTTGTACTGTGTCTTTCACTGGGAGAGGAGGCTGCTGCTGAAGGGTAGGGTGAGAATTCTCCTGAAAGATGAGAAAATCCAATAAGAAAACTTCAATAGGTACTCATTTAAAAGAATAGGAATTCCACACAAAAAAACCCTCCTTTGATCCTTGCAATTTCACTTGTAGGAATCTGTAACAGAAACAGTTGTAAAATGGACAAAAACAGGGTCTGGGAATATACACAACAAACTGCCATCGGTGACTACTTCCGAAGAATGGATGGTGAAGAAGTACTAACATTTAACTTCATATAATTTCTATTTTTTAAAAAATTGCATTTATTTTATATTTTGGCTGCATGGCAGATGGGATCTTACCCATCTGACCAGGGGTTGAATTTGCAACCCCTGTGGTGGAACTTTGGGGTCTGAACAACTGGACCACCAGGGAAGTCCCTAATTTCAATTTTTAAACAATGTTTCTGTAGACCTTTTATAACTAAAATATAAGGGAAACTCCATTAGAAGATGGGTATACTCTGAGGAACGTCTCCATATAAAACTGCTATTTGGGGACTTCTCTGGTGGTCCAGTGGTTAAGACAACTCCTTGCCTCCACTGCAGGGGGCTTGGGCTCCATCCCTGGTCAGGGAATTAACTAAGATCCCACATGCCATGTGGTGTTGCCAAAAAACAAAACAAAATTCTTGCTATTTATTTGCTATTACAGTAGAGGATTCAAGTACCCAAGATCAAATGGCATCTAAATGAGAGAACTGTTTTTAAAGATTTTCTTGTTTTTTTTCAAGTATGCCACTGTAATCGCCGAAGAAGGAAAGTCATAGTAGAGCAAAAACTTAACAAATGATACTCTTTAACCAAAATCAAATCCTGATCATATAAACCTGGTCTTAAAGAAATACACTTTCTAGGCCAATATGAAACACACGTTTTCAGAAAGGAGACCTATCTTATAGAATCTTCTGACAGAGATGTTATGACACTTTGGACTTCACACTCTCCAAACAAAATCTAAGATTTGAATCTTATTCACTTATATGTATTAAGGTATACTAAGAAAGTGAACAGACTTCCTTGGTGGTAAAAAACCCGCCTGCCAAATGCAGGAGATGCCGGTTTAATCCTTGGGTCGGGAAGATCCCTTGGAGGAAAAAATGGCAACGCAGTCCAGTATTCTTGCCTGGGAAAATCCCATGGACAGAGAAGCATGGAGGGCTATAGTTCATGGCATCGCAATAGAGTCAGACATGAATTTTTAGCGCCTAAACAACAAAAAAGTGAACACCATTAACTCTTCAAAAGAAACCCCACCTCCTATTCTGAAGCGCAGCTATAAATCTCAAACAAACCGCTATTGTAATGATTAATGCTTGAAAGCTAGTTCTAGAATTCTAACTTTTCTCATAGTTCATGCAGTTCAAAAGTTTCAATGCATTCTTTGTCTCTCTCCTCTTAGACATTAATTCTATTTAGTAAATAGACTCCAGCTGGATTATTTTTTTTTTTGGTAACCAACAAGTCCTAAATCTACTGACAGAGAAAAATAATTACCACCTGGCTTCATATGTTTTTCTTTTTAACTTGTTATTGAAGTAACACATATTCACTGAAAAGTACTTTCTGGTACACAAAGTCCTAATATGATTGCATATTACTTTTTCAATGGCCTCTTTGCTTATGTTAGTTATCATTTCATGAGTTTTCTTAACCACGTTAAAGATTTTTAGTTAACTTATCCCTAACTTTTACTAGTGTTTTTTTTTCTCCCTTTAATATTACCTCACTTTTGGGAAAAACAATTAATCTTAAACAAATTTATATGTCTTTACTCCTTAGACCACGGTTGTAGACCACACATTCATAAAAATACCTAACTTTAGTTCTGTATCCACTAACATTCATTTCTTAAAAGTGAAGATACTGCCTTTCATTCTTATTTATTGCATCAATTCATGCCCAAAGGAACAACTCTGGCATAGCACCACTTTCTATCTCCTGGAAATGACTTACATTTTTGGTAGCTTTCTTGGCAACTTTGGGAATTTCAATTTGTCGCAGATTTTGTGAAACCTCTGCAATGCTTTTATGTCTGATTGCATTTTTCCTTTTAAAAATAGAAAGAAACAGTCAATATACACTCAATACAGGTGACAACTAGTTAGATTAGAATGGAACTAGAGTTTAAAATAAAACATTTAAATAAAAGTCAATTATCTTAAGGGTGGTCTGAACTTACAGCAAAACAAGTCAACCCCAGATTTCTAAAAGTAACAACTACAAATTTAAGTAGTTAAGAACAGTGAATAGCTTCATGGAAAATAAAAAGCTAAAACCCTAAGCTTATCTCATGGAAGGCTCCTAGTTCTTAAAGACCTCACATGGACAGTCAAGAGAAGACTATGGCTACACATATATATTACACTGCATGTTCCCAAGATAATATAAAGCGCGTCAGATGCTCCTTGTTAAGAACTCTTAATAATTGGCTTCTGTGATTCAGACATAAAGGCAACTATTAATTCAATAAATTATAGACAAAGACAACTGGACTTTGGGCTTAAACGTGCCCTATGCCAAGATGGTAACAGTGCAAGAAAATTCCTTTAAATCCTTGCACTCCTACCTTCTCTTCTTAGCTGATCTAGTACGAAGCTCCTCCAGTTGGTCAGATTCAGTGCCGCCAGGCAATGATCTATGAGCGTTTGACGGAAGAGGCACAGAAAGGGGTGATTTGCTCTCCTGGGTCATGGAGTCATCGCTGAAAAAATCTGCAGGAAGGACACCAGCCAGCTTCTGAGGAATCACAAATCCTAGGCTGTCGTAAAGACTTCCCAGTATCTTTGGGATTGAGTCAATATACCTGTGGAAAAGGTTGGTTAAATGTGGAACAGTCAGTCACCATTCCACCGTCTCTAATGCCTTCCTCACCTAGGATGAGAAACAGTCCTTACAATCCTACAGCTCTGAGACAATACTTATATAGTACTTGGTAAAGTAATGTAAATTTTAAATTAGTCATCAAACTTACAATTCCAAAATTCCTTCCAGAAACTTTGCTAGGTATGCTGAATCTTCAGTTAAACACAGCATGCGCAGCAAATCTGTCACCTGAAGATTTTAGAAAATTACCACATGGCCTCTTCAGGGCAGCTGAAACAATCTGTATACAGCATGTCCCAGTGGCACTAAGCAGTATACTTGCCTCACCCACTACTTGCTCCAGATCCTCTACACGTTCATGTACTGAAGGGCACTGCAGACACAGCTCCAAACGAAGAAACACCTGAAGCTGGCACCTTGAGAGAAAAAAAACACTCGGTCATATCTACTTTGAGTGTCACCTAACTAAAATGAAAATTCCTTCATTATGTAGAGATCTGTTTATAGAAGAAACAACCAAAAAATAGAAGAGCCGTGGCTTTCTAAATGGCGATAGGGTTACTAGGTAAACAGGTGATGCAGACTGCACGTGGTGGTGGTGGTGGTTTGGTCGCTCAGTCGTGTCCGACTCTTTGCGACCCAATGGATCGTAGCCCTCCAGGCTCCTCTGTCCATGAGATTCTCCAGGCAAGAATACTAGAGTGGGTTGCCATTTCCTTCTCCAAGACTGCACATGAGAACATTACAAAGAATCAGCCACAAAAGCCTCTTCAAGCAACAGGCAATCTATTTTAAACTGATACTTTCTCAGCCATAGAAAAAAAATAATGCTATTTGCAGCAACATGAATGGACTGAGAGATTATCACACTAAGTGAAGTCAGGAAAAGAAAAACAAATATCCCATAATCACTCATATATGTAGAAACTGAAATATGACACAAAATGAACTTACCTATGAAAAAGACTCACAAATATAGAAAACTTATGGTTACCAAAGGAGAAAGGAGGTGGGGAAGGGATAATTTGAGAGTTTGGGATTAGCAGATACAAACTATTATGTATAGATAAACAATCATGTCCTAGTGTGTAGCACAGGGAACTATATTCAATATCCTATAATAAAAAGAATTTTTTAAAAATTTAAAAAATATTAAAATCAATACAAGCAAATCTTGAGAGCTGTTTTTGGAGTAATTGTTTAAAAGAAAAGGTAGTTAATTACTCTCTGACTTTGCCTTCTTTATCCAGTTTTCCTACGTTCTGTCGAAGACTTTTGCTAGTTTTCAAGAAGTTGTTTCTTACTTGATACAGGCAGTTCATCTGAAAATATAAAATTATTACATAGGAGAATATTAGAATTAATGCTTATCATTATTTCTAATTTTCACACAATTTTATAATGCCCTAAGAAGGGAAGAACATGTTCTTTCTTTCATTTGAGTGAAAAATAGTATACTATTCTTCTTTTATATATTTTAAAAGAACATTTTTTTTAAATGTTGAAAGCATTTGACAGCAAGTGGGCATGGATACAGCAAGTCTGCAGGTTTGAACTTCCATAAAAGAAAGATTTCATTAAGTAGTGACTGAGAAGTCTAAGCAAAATACATCAATATTTTAAAGAAATGTTCCAGGTGACTCTAAAGTACAGTCAGGGTTAACAGCTACTGGTTTAATTCATGCAGCTAACATGCAGCTCAGATGAGGACAAAGCTTCCATTTGAAGAGAAGTGCATATAATTATTCCTAGTTGGCCCCTTTCCTTGATTTTCGCCTTCCCAGTGGACCATGTCCACCTTCCAAGACCTAGAACTGACTGGACTCACCATTCTCCCTCATCATTTCTAAAATGTACACTGCAAAGAGACATTTTCCAAGACACATGAGCCAGACCCAACAACAAGTAACCAACAGAGTTATGACAAACGACAACCTCCAGACTGGCTTCCTCTAATTCCTTGGTTCCCTTGGACTTTAAGAACGCTTTAATGTTTGAGATGGTGCTCCGAGCACATGAATACAGCATGGTGTCTCCTGCAGCCACAGTCTTTTGGTAATTTTCGTGTATGTGAGATAGTAGCTCTTCCTCAGTTTTAAAATCTGTGGGGGGAAAAAAGTGAAACTGATCACCAGATCCAATGGAAGGCGTTGTCTTTTATTTAAGCCAGTGGTTGTCAACCGGGAGGTTGTGCTGCTTAGGGAACATCTGGTTCTGTCTGGGCTGCCGTGACTGGTGGGGAGAGTAAAGATACCACTGGCATCTCATGGGTGGAGGCCAGGGATGCTGTTAAACATCTTATGGTTCACAGAGGATTATCCGGTCCAAAATGTCAAAAATGCAGAGGCTGAAGTAGTACAGAGACAGTGATTCATTTTAAGGGTTTGCACATCAAGTGTACATGTTATAAATTCAAAGGTAACCAGTAACAAATAAGAAATAAACTATACTACTTCCAAACCCATTGAAGATTATCCTTGTCCCACTGAATTGTTGGGGCACTGTTGTGCTAGTCTATTTATGGAAAAAAGATCTAGTTCAGAAATTATGATAATGCCACATTGCCTTGCATTACAATTAATTTGCTTTCCCATCTGCATTCCAGTATACCATAATAGCTCACAACGGATGTTCTATCTCACTCAAACTGACCATCATCTATGATCCAGTATTTCACAGGGGAAAAAATTGTTTAGAGCAGCAGAAAACTTTTATTCCAGAATTTTCAAAAGAACTCAGAGGTGACATCATGCAATTATTGCCCAAAGTTCTTCTGCTCAACTTTGAAAAACCCCAATAGTCCAACCCTAGATTATTCACAAAACTTTTCCCTTTCTCTTCATTCACAAATATATAAAACTTATTTAACCACTTGTCCTATGGCCAGGCCACAGACCTCCTTTGTGACTCTGCTTATACTAATCCTTCATTGGGCACACACTTCTTTTTTGTCTTTGCCTTCTAATCTCTGCTTATTCCTCAAAGTCTAACTTGGGCTCCACTGGCTTTTTAAAAGCCTTCTCAACCTGTTCTTCCCTACAATGACCTTTCCTTTCTCAGCTCCTAGTATGTCTTTAATTCTAAAATGAACAAGTATTTTCAGTTGCAGACTCTTGGTTCTTATATTCATTTTACCAATTCATTGTGTAGAGATGTGTGTATGTACACACACACACACACATATATATATTCATTATTATTTGTAACTGGATCATAAATCTAAGGAGAGGAAATTATTTACTCCCCATAACACACTTGTGGACATGTAGCAGATATCTAATAAATGTTCATTAAGTGAAGGATATGATTACAGCTTAAAAATATGAGCGTATGGAAGAGTAAACATGAGTGTAGGCATCAAAATCCAATGGAATTAAGGAATACCTTTAGGTTTAGAACTTCTCAGTGTTCTTCCTCTGTTTTCCAGTCTATCTGCTGTTCTCCCATTGGCTGTCTTTTGGATCCCTTTCTCCCCAGCTGTGTCTGGACTGCCATCTGGATGTAATTTCTGAGCCTTTACATTCAGTCTTGCAACATTCAGCATCTTTAAGGAACGGCACATGGTATTCATCTTCTTCCTCACTGGAGTGCGAGGGACACCTCCTACCAAAACAACATCATGGGAAGAAAAGTAAAATAACTTTTACTTCCGTGGGATCAAGAACTACTTTAATTCAGATTAAATATTCTGCGAAAGAATACTGAGATGAAGTATATCCCTTCAGAATGATCTGAATTGGGTAATTCTTGCTACCAATAGGGTGGAAAGCGCTCTTTTAACTGAAGTTTAGGAGCTAAATATCTCAACATAATTGGATGATTTTTACCTCTAATGCCAAACAGACAAGAGACAAAATGCCAAACAGACTCATTTTGGTGTTACCCAATAGTCACAGAGTTGCAATGAAACTCTTGAAAGGCAATCCAGCAGTCTACACCCAGAGCTCCCTTTTCCTCACTTTTTGATACAGTAACTTGTTCATGGAAATGTATACCAAGGAAATCACTCAGAGGATAAATCACATACATGATATACACTATAGTATTTACCATGGTAAAACCTGAAAACAATCTACATGTTCAGCAACATAAGGAATTTGCCAATTTTTTAAGCAATGAGATAGAACAGTAACTAAAAAAAAGACAAAGGAACAGACAAGCAAGTATCTATACGCAGCACACAAAGTTGCCATTTAAATTTCTGTTACAACTAAAACCAAAAATGGTTTAGTCATTAAGAAGGTAGGAAGGATTGTGGGTGACTTTTAAAATCACTGTTGTACTAATGTAATTATTTTCAGATGTGAAATAGAAGAACTTGACCTTTATTCAGTTACCATTTCAACTTCATTTTAGGGAATATCAATCTTTTAAAACATACAGTGTTGGGACCTGCCTGGTGGTCCAGTGGCTAAGACTTGGCACTCCCAATGCAGGGGGCCCGTGTTCCATCCCTGGTCAGGGAATTAGATCCCACATGCCACAACTAAGAGCCGGCTTAGACAAATAAATAATATTTACAACATACAGTGTCAAAAAAGACTGTAAGAAATTGCCTATCTACATGCTTACGTTTCTTT
Organism: Bos javanicus; assembly: GCF_032452875.1. Classification (NCBI taxonomy): domain Eukaryota; kingdom Metazoa; phylum Chordata; class Mammalia; order Artiodactyla; family Bovidae; genus Bos; species Bos javanicus. The sequence continues at coordinate 20,602,875 of NC_083888.1, read as the reverse complement.
CTGCTGTCTTCCTGACTGGATACACTGTATTCTTCACGAGACTTTCTCTGGTAGAGCTCAGAGAGGCCGCGTGTCAAGTCACTCTCAGTTTTGGAAGGCTCCTCCTTAGCAGATGAGGTAGCCTGTAGTAACCTGTGAGTAAGTCAAGATGTCAAGCATAAAGGTGACATTCTGATTTTCCAAAATGCTTTAAAGACAAAGCGACAACAATATTCGAAAGCTACTCAAAAGAGGTCCCCACAAGGAAAAATGTCCATCTTATCATTTATGATTTGAGTAAATTCAGGGACAGAAGTTACCTGCTCACAAAACCATTAATGTATTAGGGCATCCAGTATTGACTTTATACACACACACACACAATTTATTTATTTATTTTTGACTGTGCTGGGTCCTCCTTGTTGTGTGGTTCTTTTCTACTTGTGGTAGGCAGGCTTCTCACTGCGGTGGCTTCTCTTGCTGTGAAGCACAGGCTCTAGGCGCTTGGGCTTTCTGTGGCTGCGGCACACAGGCTCAGTGGTTGCAGCTCCCAGGCTCTAGAGCACAGGCTCAGTAGCTGTGGGCACACGGGCTTAGCTGCTCCATGGCATATGGGATCTTCCCCAACCAGGGATCAAACCCATGTTTCCTGCATTGGCAGGTGGATTCTTTACCACTGAGCCACCTGGGAAGCCCCAATATTGACTTTCATTAATAAGATTCTTCATATCCTAGGGTTCATGTCTAATTATGGCAACTATTTCACTCACTTCTGGGCTTCCATAGTCTTTACCCAGTGTCCATACATTAAAGTACACAATGATGTAATACCGTGTAGTGAGTATCAGAGTAACTTTTGAATAAGTCTTTCACACTCTAGTAAACTAATTTGGGACTGATGAGCAGGGAAGGAAGTAGAGCAGGGGAGATTAGCTATTAACTGCTTTACCACCAAGAGCTAAATTACAGTCACTAAGGAAATAATGAAAATAGCACAACTTTCAAAATGTATAATTTCTATTTCATTATCTTCTATTATCTGATATCATCTGATCTAAAAGTAGGAGAAAGTTATGATGACATTAGTTGAATTAGTTCATACAAGCAGTAGATCTGAAAAAGCCTAATTCTCCCTAAGTGTGTTGGTATTTCCTTAATAGTGAGAAAGGTTTGCTTTTTTCTCCCTGTTAATTTACCAGAGCTTCAGATTATTTTTTAAATGAAGATCAATCATGACAGACACAGAGAAAGCCTAACCCAATTTCTTCCCATTCCTTTCTCCCAGAGATACCCAAGTCTATGACTAGGTTTTTATTTATTTTCATTATTGCTTTTTAAATTTTTGGTGTGCTCTCGACTTCGTGATTCATCTAACTAGTTTTTACTTCTTCTTCAGAAGATGCTTTAAGTCTGTAAATTTTCCTTTACGTATAAATTTAGCTGCATCACACCAGTTTCTTTTTTATTGAGATTTAATACTAAATATTTTCTGACATCTATGAGAGTATTTTATTTTTGTAATTAACCTTTTCTAAATTTTTAATTCTGATAAAATACACGACATAAACTTATCATCTTCATCACTTTTAATCACCACCTAGATCACTGGTATTAAGGATATTCCTAATGTGCTACCATCAACTCCATCCAGCTCCAGAATTCACCTTGTAAAACTCAAACTCTGTACCTGGTAAACAACATTCTCCATTTGTAACTAGTTTTTAAAATTACTGGACTATACTCAGGCAATGTGGCTTGTTATAAACAACAACAAACTCACATGCAGACAACTGAGAGATGGTTTTGATTATCAAAACCCAGAGAAATAAATAAGTTTTACCAGAATGACTCCATCAAACTTGAACTGGCTCCACTGAGGTTAGAGCAAGGAAACCACTTCTCCACAATAGCCGAAGTCCAGGGAGCACTGCGGCCAAGCTCCTGCTGGGCCCATTCTGGGACAGGCAGGTCTATAGAAACGAGCAGAGATGGAACAGAAGAGGCATTAGAAGAAAGCAGAGACTCCCAAGCACTTGCTCCTCCTCTCAACTGACTGCGTTCTTCCAGAGGAATTCCAAAGCAGCAGTATTAATGACGTTCTTTCAACTGCACAACCAATTCCAACAGGCCTTTGTTGTCTATGATCAGTGTGCAAACACAGGCTTCCTCACTGTTCCTCAAACACTGGACACACAAGCCTCAGCACTGACTTTTGCCACTATTACCTCCTTCACAGCCTTTGCTCACATATCACTTTTTCAACAAGGCCTGTTTGAAACTGTAACTCTCCCATCCCTTACAACTCCCCATTCCTTTTTCTCTGCTCTATTACTACAGCACTTAACTCTTTAAAACACACTACATAATTTCCCTATTGAGTTTCCTGCCTTGTCTCCCCTGACTAGGTAAGCTTCACGACAACAGAGACCTTTATTTTGTTCTCTGATGTTCTCCTAGCAGCCGGAACAGAGCCTGACATGCAGGCACTCAACAAATATCTACTGAGTAAATATGAATGGAAGAAATATCAAATTGATTCTATTTATATCTATTTGGCATAAATAAGGTTTGTACCCTATTAGTAACAATGCAATAAAGTAGAAGGTAGACAGAACCCTAAGATTTACATGCACTTTATTAAACATATTAAAAACTAGGTTTCCTCTTATACTTTCAATTTCAAAAAGGTTTTACAGAGCCGTTGGCCTCCTCAAAAGCTTCAGGATTTCTATAAATGATTTAAAACTGCCAGAAATACTGTAGCTACTTTTACCTGTTCTATAACGGATACTAAGTTCTACTAAGAGCATACTGAAAAAAAGGTTATGATGCTAGAAACGATGGTAAACCACTGACCTGGAGTAGGCCAGTTACTGGTTCAGAAGCTTACCTGAGGTAGCAGGAACTTCAAGAGAACTGTCAATCTGTTTGAGTACACCATCCACAACCTCAGAAAAAAGGGCAGCTGAGTCCTGGGGGCTCTCTGCCACAACCGTCTGGAGAAGATGTCTTTGAGACTCAGTCTCCCTGGTGCAGAACAAGGTGAGAACTGTAGCACCGACGGAGAAGGGAGAAATAACTCCAGTGATGGGGGGCCAGCCTTCACCAGGGTCCACACTGGCAACCTACACGAGAAGTTCTAATTAGTTGAGAACACCGTTAACATGTGTCTAAAGAAGCATGTGGTTTAGTAAAAGGATGACTGTGTCATCCAATGATTAACATAAAGGAGAAAACTGAAAGGGACTTGGGGGATACTGGTGCTGGAGCTGAACTTACTGATCCTATAATCCCAATCCCTCAATTGACAGACAAAAACCTAAGTCACCAGAAGTATATACTAAGCACTTACTATGTACTTACTGCAACTCACAGAATCCTCATAACCACTGACGTAAAAATGATTACTGGGATTTCCCTGGTGGTCTAGTGGTTAAGGCTCCAAGCCTCTACTACAGGCGGCCTAGGTTCCATTCCCGGGCGGGGAATTAAGATCCCACATGCTGCACAGTGTGGTCAAAAAAAAAAACAAACAAAAAAAAACACTAATCCCCATTTTATAGAGGAGGAATTGAGGTTAAAGAATAAGCAACCTGCTTAAGGTCACCCAGTTAATAAAAGGCAGAAGCCAAGCGTGTTTGAATTCAAAATTCATGCTCTTAAACAGGAATCAGTTCTATCACTTGAGGGGATTTATTCAGATCATATGGTGGGCAACCGAGCTGAGACCTAATCCAGGTCACCTGACTCTGACCCCAGTGCTCTGTCGGAGTACACAACTCTTAGAACAACACCCATCCAAACGACTACCCAGTTTTCCTCTGGAATGTTTCACAATGGAATGCAGAAGATAGCAACCTTCTGAGCTTACAAAGGCAAAAGATGAAGTAAAGTAAGGAATTTGCTAGAGTTAAAAAATTCCATCACTTTTCTATCAAATCTGGGTATACATGAATTCTGCTTCAGAAGACATTAATAAGTTTGTATAACTACTGGACACTATTATATTTAATTTTACAATGTACAGTTTTTTAAAAAATGAATTTATTATGTAAAAGTACTAAATACATAATACAATGTATTAAAAACAATGAGAAACCACCTATCATTTCACTTCCCTAATGTAATTATTCCATCTGGCCCACCACCTTTTCCCTATGTGAATATAATTTAGTTTAATTAGATTCAAGGTTACATGCAGTTCTATATGCTATTTCTTTAATAATAAGCACTATCATGACTCTATATTACTTGCAAAAACAGCACCTGTTTCATTGAGACTGTATTATGTAGGGGGCTCCCTGGCATTTTACAAATGCACTTATTTCACTTTACCCGTGTTATTAGACCAGAATAACTTACCACCTGGAAGATACCTACCAGATGTAACTCTTCAGCAGTCAGCCTGTTTACCAGGTGCTGAAATAACATCCTCTGAGTTGATCTGTCTCCATCTGGACTTTGCAGCATCCAGCTATCGGTGCCCAAAGTTCCACTTGTTGGGAGGGACCACTGGGTCACTGTGCCTTTTAGAAAAATTCTGACTGGTTTCTGAAAATGTCTCTGATGCATGGCCAAGGGCTCTAGCGTGACTGTCCATGTTTCCTGAAGCTCTTTGCCTGTGAGGAATATAGGATATTGAAATTCTAATAAAAGAAGTAGCTCCTAAAAAGAGATGCAAGGTTAAGAAGAAAAAAATTACACTGCCAGCTGGGGTACCAGTATTATCACTTAGTTTACACTTCAACCCCCACTCTATCATCAACAGGCTATCATAGTAAATTCTATAAGGAAAAGCTGTATGTGACAGGAATTATAAGGGTGTAATTGATGTCAGAACTCAATAATTATGACTTAGAAATAAGTATTCAAGCAATACACACACAGGAAATCTGCTGCTTTTTAAATCCATAAAATACAGCACATCCTATCTTATGTGGTTAAATTCTAAAGACCATGTAAGACAAACCTGCTTAAATAATACTCTTGAAATTTCCTTAAATTGCCCATCATGTAAAATACAGTTTATTTATATCTCTATATAATATTGCTTGAATATACAATGATTCAGAAATTATGATTCACTATATGGCAAATCATATGATAAAGCAAATTTATGAAGATTCCTGTATGCTGGCTCTTTATGGTAATAAACACCATTTTCTACTTCAACTGACTAATTTGTTATGTCTTCTTAGTCAATCACTGATTTTCTAGGGTCTTCAATGTATCAATCTCATCTATAGGACAGTGAAACCTTACCACTCATTCGCTTCGGCACCTGACAACTCTGCAAAAAGTTGGAAAACCCTTTTAAATCACTCAGTTGTCCTTTCTGCATGGGCTTACAGTGTACCAGACTTCAGTCCTTTCCTGTGGTATCTCTGATTTGGCTTAGACATCTTTTAATTACAAGCATTAACGGAGGGCCTAGGCTGCTAGAAATTCTAAATTCTAAAGAATTCATCGGCCTGCCTTGAAGAAATGAATGACACCAGACCAACCACTCCATCCCCACACTACCCCTGCCCCAAACAGTATTTGCTTACCTTCGACAGGGAAAAATAATGTTCCTTCTATCCGTGGAAATGAGGCTTCATACTCAGGAGAATTATAGAGCAAACAGTTTAAAGTAGAATCAGTTGGCAGAGTTGAAATCCATGAAGAGAGGTGAGGTTTACTTGACAGCTTTCTTTCACCACTGAGCAGTGTTTCCCCAGCTTTGGTAAAATCCTGGCTGAAACTTTCAAATGGCAAGACGGTGCCTCCCACATGGTAGAGCAGTTCACATACTGTCCAGTAGCCAAGGTGGTCTGGGGATTCCCAGAGCTAAAATGAAAATTACAAAGAATGTTGGGTTATTGTAAATTAGGTATTCATTGTGGTGTTGGAGAAGACTCTTGAGAGTCCCTTGGACAGCAAGGAGATCAAACCAATTTCCTAAAGGAAATCAGCCCTGAATATTCATTGGAAGGACTGATGCTGCAGTGGAAACTCCAATACTTTGGTCATCTGATGGAAAGAGCCGACTCATTGGAAAAAAACCCTGATGCTGGGAAAGATTGGAGGCAGGAGGAGAAGGGGATGACAGAGGATGAGATGGTTGGATGGCATCACCAACTCAATGGATGTGAGTTTGAGCAAACTCTGGGAGATGGTAGAGGACAGGGAAGCCTGGCGTGCTGCAGTCTATGGGGTCACAAAGAGTCAGACACGAACTGAGCAACTGAACAACAAAAGGCATTCATAAAAGTAAGGGAAATCAGGAGAAAGTAGATATGTACATTAAAGGATCAAATTATATAATTCATGCATTGGTTGAACCAAACATAAATAATGGCCAGCATCCCATTACCATGGCTTCCTTCGTGGCTCAGACAGTAAAGAATCTGCCTGCAATGCAGGAGACACAAGTTTGCTCCCTGGGTCAGGAAGATCCCCTGGAGAAAGAAATGGAAACCCACTCCAGTATTCTTGGCTGGAGAATCCCATGGACAGAGGAGCCTGTCGGGCTATAGTCCATGGGAGTTGCAAAGAGTTAGACACATCTGAGCAACTAACACACACACATCCCATTAGTACACAGCCCAGGAATAAATGCAGTATATGCTATGCTATGCTAAGTCACTTCAGTTGTGTCCGACTCTGTGTGACCACATCGACGGCAGCCCACCAGGCTCCCCCGTCCCTGGGATTCTCCAGGCAAGAACACTGGAGTGGGTTGCCATTTCCTTCTCCAATGCGTGAAAGTGAAAAGTGAAAGTGAAGTCGCTCAGTCGTGTACGACTCTCAGCAACCCCATGGACTGCAGCCTACCAGGCTCCTCCGTCCATGGCATTTTCCAGGCAAGAGTACTAGAGTGGGGTGCCATTGCCAATAGGCCTTTAAGAAAGCACCTATTCAGTGAAAACAGCACTTCAAGTTCTATCTTCTGTCAAGGAACAGAAGTGATGCAAATCACTAGGGACAAATCATAAAATGTTAGAAGAAATACAAAACCATTACACATTAATAAAAGAGAACAATCATGTCCTCCACCACACAACCACAGCCAGGTGTCACCAGAGTGAGGCAGGAGCATCTCCCTTAGAGGGTTACCACCCACAGGTCTGCGTGGAGAACAAACAGGTCTTCTCAGTCCTATCTTTAGTGTTTTCACTTAAGACTGGGACTCTTACTGTAGCCTACAGAGTCTGTACTCTGCCTCCAATCTTTCCTCCTTTAAGTATTCTAAAAACTACATACTCAATCATGCTACTTCTGTGAAGACTCATACAGGCTTCCCATTGCCCTACTGTAATGGTGATAGAGCCCTTTAAACCCAGCTCTAAACAACTTTTGCAAAGACACTATCCTTCCCTCACTCGTTCCTACGTCCCGGGCACACTGAACCATTTGCTGTTTCCTGAACATGCCATATTTTATAACGTTTCCATGTTTTCGCTGGTTCTGTTTGCTGTGTCTTCCCCTTCCATTTTCACCAACTGGATACTCATTATACTTCACTATCTAGCTCAAACCCCGCTGTCCCCGTAAAAGCATTCCTTACTCCATCACACATAGCTGACTCTTCATCCAACTTTCTTTTAACAAACTTTTATTGAGCCACCATACGTGCCACTGAGCCCGGCTAGGACCTGGGACCCTTTATTGGAGTGAGTGCACCTGGACAGACGAATTCAGAGAAATTATGAGGGACTAAAAGGAGCTGTATGCAGCCAGGGCAACTCTGAACAATATGATACAAAAAGGCCACAGATCAACTGCCATCTCTGAGGTGTTGAGAGCAAAAGCAGGGTACTGAGCATGATCCTGTACACAGCACCACCTGGGGGGGTAGGGGGACAGTCCACCCAAGCTATACCTCCACCCAACCCACCCATCTGCTCCACGGCACCCCATGTAAGAAACCAGATCCCTGCCTGTCTCCTAAGGGCACCTGTTTCTTGTTCTTGTTCCCTCAAGCAGTACAAGTCCCAGCAAAACCTAGACTGAATCTTTCATCTAGCCTCTCACCAATTTCTGTTGATTACAGAGTCCAAGGACCCAAGTCGATAAAACCATGAATTAGCAAAACATAGTCCCTATCTTTGTTGATCTTAAAGCCAAGCGTGGGGTGAGTAAAACAGCAATAACATGTAAAATTTAACTCAGAACCACAATATACTGTACAATATTCAGGCACTACGGGGTTTCCCAGGTGGCAAGAATCCGCTGCCTGCCAATGCAGGACATGCAGGTTCAATCCCTGGGTCAGGAAGATCCCCGGGAGGAGGAAATGGCAACCCACTCCAGTATTCTTGCCTAGAGAATCCCATGGACAGAGGAGGCTGGCAGGCTACAGTTCATGGGATCACAAAGAGTCAGACACGACTTAGCACACATTGTTACATGAAGGAGCACCTCCCCTAGAATACATTGATCATGCTGGTTTGCCTACTTCACAGATGAGCTAACAACTGTAAACCATAAATTGCTATGTGAATGTGAAAAATTAAAACCAGAAGGGCATTCCAGGTCATCTCCACATTTTTGATTATATCAAAGTTCAAAGAGGGGCATAAGGGTGCCCAGGTTCACAGCAAGGCAACGACACTCCAGTCCAAGAACCCAGGACTCTCCTGACAGCGCTCTTAACGTAGGGGTCATGGCCCTGATGGACTTGGACGAATCGATTGAACAGTTTAGGAACAGTAGTTAAAGGAAAAAAGCCATGAAAGAAAATTATCAGAGCACAACAGAACACATCATGTATGGTGAAGATAAGCAATGTACTGCAAATGTTTTGCTCTGGTTGTGCCTGTCACTTTGGAAAACGCTGCCATAGACTAATCAATTGTTATTTAATGTTACCACCAAGGCAGCCACACCCTTGCTCATTGGCTAAGGGGGAGAGTGGCAAGCTAATTCAGGTATCATAGATTCTGATTAGGATTTTCTGCCCAAGGGAAACAAAAAATGTGCTGAAACTGTTTCAGCCAGAAGACCAGGAAAAAAATTTTTTCTTAGCAAATTAAAACTTTCTTAGTAAGTAAAACTTTAAAAAGGAGCTGAGAAGGACATTAGCTTTGGTTAAAAATACATGTACATGGGGCCTTCCCTATGGTACAGTGGGTAAGACTCCACACTTCCAGAGCAGGGAGCCTAGGTTTGATCCTTGGTCAGGGAACTAGATCCCACAGGCCACAGCTAAGAGTTTGCATGTCACAACCAAGACCACAAGCAGTCAAATAGAGAAATACTAAAAAGATACACATAAATGTACATGACTTTCATCAAGAGGCTTTTTAGTTCCTCCTCACTTTCTGCCATAAGGGTGGTGTCATCTGCATATCTGAGGTTATTGATATTTCTCCCGGTACTCTTGATTCCAGCTTGTGCTTCTTCCAGCCCAGCGTTTCTCATGATGTACTCTGCATAGAAGTTAAATAAGCAGGGTGACAATATACAGCCTTGACGTACTTCTTTTTCTATTTGGAACCAGTCGGTTGTTCCATGTCAGTTCTAACTGTTGCTTCCTGACCTGCATATAGGTTTCTCAAGAGGCAGGTCAGGTGGTCTGGTATGCCTATCTCTTTCAAAATTTCCCATAGTTTATTGTGATCCAGTCAAAGGCTTTGGCATAGTCAATAAAACAGAAATAGATGTTTTTCTGGAACTCTCTTGCTTTTTCTATGATCCAGCGGATGTTGGCAATTTGATCTCTGGTTCCTCTGCCTTTTCTAAAACCAGCTTGAACATCTGGAAGTTCACGGTTCACATATTGCTGAAGCCTGGCTTCGAGAAGTTTGAGCATTACTTTACTAGCGTGTGAGATGAGTGCAATTGTGGGATAGTTTGAGCATTCTTTGGCATTGCCTTTCTTTGGGAGTGGAATGAAAACTGACCTTTTCCAGTCCTGTGGCCACTGCTGAGTTTTCCAAATTTGCTGGCATATTGAGTGCAGCACTTTCACAGCATCATCTTTCAGGATTTGAAATAGCTCAACTGGAATTCCATCACCTCCATTAGCTTTGTTCGCAGTGATGCTTTCTAAGACCCACTTGACTTCACATTCCAGGATGTCTGGCTCTAGGTCAGTGATCACACCATTGTGATTATCTGAGTCGTGAAGATCTTTTTTGTACAGTTCTTCTGTGTATTCTTGCCACCTCTTAATATCTTCTGCTTCTGTTAGGTCCATACCATTTCTGTCCTTTATTGAGCCCATTTTTGCATGAAATGTTCCCTTGGTATCTCTAATTTTCTTGAGGAGACCTCTTGTCTCTCCCATTCTGTTGTTTTCCTCTATTTCTTTGCATTGATCACTAAGGAAGGTTTTCTTATCTCTTCTTGCTATTCTTTGGAACTCTGCATTCAAATGGGAATATCTTTTTCTTTTCTCCTTTGCTTTTCGCTTCTCTTCTTTTCATAGCTATTTGTAAGGTCTCCTTACACAGCCATTTTGCTTTTTTGCATTTCTCTTCCATAGGGATGGTCTTGATCCTTGTCTCCTGTACAATGTCACAAACCTCCGTCCATAGTTCATCAGGCACTCTATTAGATCTAGTCCCTTAAGTCTATTTTTCACTTCCACCATATAATCATAAGGGATTTGATTTAGGTCATACCTGAATGATGAAAGTGAAAGAGGAGAGTGAAAAAGTTGGCTTAAAGCTCAACATTCAGAAAACTAAGATCATGGCATCTGGTCCCATCACTTCATGGCATATAGATGGGGAAACAGGGTAAACAGTGGAAACAGTGTCAGCCTTTATTTTTGGGGGCTCCAAAATCAGATGGTGACTTCAGCCATGAAATTAAAAGACGTTTAGCCTTGGAAGGCAAGTTATGACCAACCTAGAGAGCATACTCAAAAGCATACTCAAAAGCAGAGACATTACTTTGCCAACAAAGGTCCATCTAGTCAAAGCTATGGTTTTTCTGGTGGTGATGTATAGATGTAAGAGTTAGACTGTGAAGAAAGCTGAGCACCGAAGAATTGATGCTTTTGAACTGTGGTGTTGGAGAAGACTCTTGAGAGTCCCTTGGACTGCAAGGAGATCCAACCAGTCCATGCTAAAGGAGATCAGTCCTGGGTGTTCATTGGAAGGACTGATGCTGGTGCTGAAACTCCAATACTTTGGCCACCTCATGCGAAGAGCTGACTCATTGGAAAAGACCCTGATGCTGGGAGGGATTGGGGGCAGGAGGAGACAGAGGATGAGATGGCTGGATGGCATCACCGACTCGATGGACGTTGAGTTTGAGTGAACTCTGGGAGTTGGTGATGAACAGGGAGGCCTGGCATACTGCAGTTCATGGGGTCACAAATAGTCGGACACAACTGAGTGACTGAACTGAACTGATGTACGTGACTTAAAAAAAACCACCAGTATACATATAGAATATAGCAATGTTTTTATTTTTATGCATATTATGGACTAAGTAATAGACAAGTCCTAGTGGCAGTTTCAAATTTAGGAATTTATAAATGTGCACAAGACTATAAGCTCCAAGACAGCAGGGACTACATCTGTCTGGTTCCCAAATGGTGCACTCAGTATTCAGCATATCAGCATATGGTGGTGATATGGTTTAGCCACTGAGTTGTATCCAACTCTTCTGACCCTGTGGACTGTAGCCCGCCAGGCTCCTGTGTCCAGCATGGTATGCACTGAGTAAATCAGAAGCATAGGTTGAAAATGTGAGAAGGGCCTCTCATGCTCCCTTCTAACTGATGTCTTTGCAAGAGTTCTATGTGCTTGGATTCCCTTCTCCCTGAGTCTGTTTCTCCCAGTTCTACTTCCCAGACTGTAAACTCCACAAGGCAGGCCCTGGAATTTCTCTTCTTTCTACTCTCATTGTGAGAGCTCCCCAAGGACAGAATGCAAGTCTCCCTTTCACCTTTGCAGTATGGCAAAGCAGAGGCTTCTGAATACGAAAAATTAGATCTACACTAGAAAAAAAATTCCAGAAAAGCTTAAGATTGTTTGATGGGCTTTTTCTCATAGGAAACAACATAACAAATGGAGGAAGGCTCAGAGAAGATCCACCTCTGCAGGTGATGGAATGTGAAACCTGGGAAAATATTTAAATAGACACTGTCAACCTACTTATTTTAATATCATTCTGAAAAAAAAAAAAAAAGAATCTTCAAGCCCTTTCTGCTAAGACTTCTTTCTAGCCAACATCTGATATAATACAATTTCAGAATACAGATTCTCTGATGTGATTGAGTATCAATTATCCCAAATCGAGCACTAATTCGTTGTGTACTGTGTCCAACACCTAATTCGCTGTCTTCACAAACACTTTTAGGATTCCATCTTCTCCATCAATGTTTACCACCCCCTTAAACATTTTTGCCTTTTTCTTTTCTTTGACAAGTCACTGCTGGCTTATTTGGCATTTGCTACATCTTTCTTGGGCTTTATATGTAAAAGTAATTCGGAAATTTTAACCCAGTGTATCATTATTTGTCTTAAGTATCTCATTTCCCATTTGCAGCCTTGCACTTCTACCTCAGAGACATGTTTCCAATAGATGCAATCACATCTTTCATCTGGTTAAGCCACTTTCCCAATCAGAACAAAATCTGAATTTATTACCTTGGCCCTACAGAGAGGCCTCTGCTACCTTCTAACTTCCTCTACTCTGGTGCTTGCCCCTTGCCTAGCAGGTTTCAGCATACCCAGTTTCTAAAACAAAAGAGGCTTGTTTTCCCCTCAGATCTTTACACTGGAATGTTCTCTTTGCCAGGAATGTTTGTTCCCAACATCACATTCCTCCTCCTTCACCATTCCATTCTCTGTTCAAAAAGGTCTTCCCTGACTACTAACCTATGTACCACTGCCTCCAGCTTCTACCTCCTCTGCCCTACCCTCAGCCTCTTACTCAGCTTTATTCTCGAGCATAATTTGAAATCCTATCACTCACTTGCTCATCTGTTAACCTTCCCTGTGTAATATTTCTTCCCCCAGAAGGTAAACTCCACCTGGCTGACCACCACCTGCCCAGCAGCTAAAACAATGTAGTGGGTACACAATGTAGTGACTCCTCAAATTAAATTATTAACAGACAATGTAAAGTGATCAGAAGAAAATAATGGACATATAAATATATACTTATCACAGCACTTAACTACAGCAGGGGATCCACTGCCTCACCAAAAATTCAAATTAGCCATTTAGGACTGTAAGTAGGTAAGAATTTGTTCATTTGGCCAACAAATATTTCCTCAACACCTCTAACACAGGAGACAAGAGAGAGATGTGTGGCTGCCTCTGAGGTTATTTTTAAACTTGATGGAAGGTGGGTGACTGCACACCTGGGACATATAATGGAGAAAGGGTAAGTGCCACAAAAGTGTTTGGCAATTCAGAAGTTGAGATTGAGTAAGCTGCCATGTGGCAAAGGCCCTAAAGAATGAAAAACTGAAACTGTTAGTCACTCAGTCATGTCCAACTTTTTGACACCCCATAGACAGTAGGCAATGGCACCCCACTCCAGTACTCTTGCCTGGAAAATCCCATGGACGGAGGAGCCTGGTCCAGGGCTGCAGTCCATAGGGTCGCTAAGAGTCAGACACGACTGAGAGACTTCACTTTCACTTTTCACTTTCATGCATTGGAGAAGGAAATGGCAACCCACTCCAGTGTTCTTGCCTGGAGAATCCCAGGGACGGGGGAGCCTAGTGGGCTTCCGTCTATGGGGTCGAACAGAGTCGGACACGACTGAAGCGACGCAGCAGCAGCAGACAGTAGCCCACCAGGCTCCTCTGTCCATCGGATTCTCCAGGCAAAAATACTGAAGTCGGTTACTATTTCCTTCACCAGGGGATCTTCCAGACCCGATGGAACCTGGGTCTTTAAACTGGCACAAAAGAGCAGTGGCATTTCAAGTGACTAAGACAGTACAAGCTGTGACGATCTGTTGGGCAACTAGATTATGTTTCAGACAGGCTGGAACATGAGTCATGTGTAGACAAAAATGAAGTCTGGAAAGACAGATAGGACCTAAATAGTGAAGGTCCTCAAATGAGTTGACTCAGTAGGTATTCAGGGCCTACCTATCCCGGTGTGATGACTGTAGGGATGTGCTGTGACTCCAGGACTTTCCTTCGGAAGGGACACCTGTTGGTCATGTTAGTCTCCTTCTGGGTCCAGGGGCTGCTCGGCAGACACTTGCCAAGTTCTGGTTCATTAGAACCAGAGCACCTTTTAATCTTACCTTTGGCCATTCGGTGGTATCCACCCAGTAGAGGGTGATTTTTCGAGTTCTCATGACTTCCTGGACTTTCCTGGGCAGCAACTTCTCCATCACCTGCTTAGGAGTAGGCGGCAGGCGCTGGGCCTGGGCCTCGGAACCGGACACGAACTGCAGCAGCTCCCTCTGCGAGTGCGGACAGGGGGCCAGGAGGAAGACGGCGTTGACAAAGCCCCCGAGCGCAGACTCGGCCTCCCTGGCCTCGCCCTCCACGTCCAGCAGTCTTCTCCCGCTATTACGCAGAATCGGCTTGGTGGGCGACGTGATCTCGGGCCGGTCCCACTGATAGTCTAGCAGCGTCTCCATGAGCGCGCTGTGAGTGTGGCTGGCCCTGGGCGCCGGGCCGGGCAGGTGGGCGCCCTGGGCGCCATCCCCGAGCCGGGCCTCCAGCTCCTCCTCAAAGTCCTCCCAGGAGCGGACCCCCAGCTCTCGGAAGTCAGAGACGCGGGAAGGCCGGCTCCGCGCCCCCTGAGAGTCAAAGAATCTGAAGGCCCAGCGGACCCTGGCCAGGCCGAACCGGCAACTCAGGTAAGTGAGAAGGCGCAGGGCAGCTCGCCGGACCAGACTCTCACCAGCGACGCCTCCCGCGGTGTCCAGCAGCAGCATTACGTTGTGGCAGCAGGCCATGTCTCCCGCCCCACTGCCTCAGGGTTCGAGACCGGACCTGCGCCGCTTTCTCCTAGGCCCTTGCTTCAGGGAACCAGCGCCATCCTCCGCTTCTCTCAGGGACTCTGGTCGAAAAGCTCCCGCGCTCTCCAAGGGCCGCTGGCATTGGTGGAGCTAACTCCCAAACTCAGCTCCAATTGGTCGCTTGCCTTACGTAAGTTACGTGAGTAACTTTCATCCTTGGCGTTGATTGGAAGAGCGATGGAGAAGACCTGGGCTTGCTTGGTGGAGGGCGGGACTGTGGGCGGGACGCTTTGTTCCGGGAAAAACTTAACGTTCATTGGCCTGAGCCTCCGTTTTAAAATTTAAAGAGGTGGTGCCTGCGGCCTGTGTCTTTAGGTTTCCGTTTTCTGGAGGACTGTGCTTGTGCGGGCGGAGAAGGCGATGGCACCCCACTCTAGTACTCTTGCCTGGAAAATCCCATGGATGGAGGAGCCTGGTAGGCTGAAGTCCATGGGGTCGCTAAGAGTCGGATACGACTGAGCGACTTCACTTTCACTTTTCACTTTCATGCATTGGAGAAGGAAATGGCAACCCACTCCAGTGTTCTTGCCTGGAGAATCCCAGGGACGGGGAGCCTGGTGGACTGCCGTCTATGGCGTCGCACCGAGTCGGACACGACTGAAGCGACTTAGCAGCAGCAGCAGTACTTGTGCGGGAGGTATTTACTAAGACCTTGAAAATAGTAGGGGAAGAGAATTTGGGGTAGTTTGAATTGAACTGATTTGTAAGCCACCCTAAACTTTCTATGGAGTGGGATCTGAAGACGAAGACAAGCTTTCTCTAATTTAAGAAAAAAATATTAGAAATTATAAGTTCAGTCTCTTTGCCCTAGTTTCTAGGCGTTTCTGTTGAAGAAGGTAATTGAAGATTGGGATAAAAGTTTAACTTGAGGAAAAAAAAGGAAACGGCTTGAGTGATTAAATAAGTTATGGTACACTTCCAAGGGGGAACATCGTGCAAATTTTAATGTTTTTATACGTAGTGTTAAATGAAAAAAAGACCGCAAAACCACACATGCAATGAGATCCCAAAATTTTCTGTCTACCTGCATATATATTTTTAAACTGTTAATACTGTGTAGGGAAAATTTAAGTGTATCTGGTAATAAGATGGTGATGGTTTTAAAGGTTTGTTTTGGCTTTTTTTGTTGCATTTTCCAAGTTTTCTACAGTTCTATATTTTTTTTATTTTGCCTTTACATTCGAGGAGAATATTTTTTTTAATATATTTATTTTAAATTGAAGGATAATTGCTTCACAATACTGTGTTGGTTTCTCCCATACATCAACATGAATTGGCCATAGGTATACATATGTCCCTTCTCAGGGAGAATATTCTTGATGAAAAGGATCCTTCTGTTGCAAATAGAAGAATCCTCAATTGTAGAAAAAGTTGTGGCTCTAGATCCTAGAGATTCCTATTATTGGTTCTAACAGCAGAGGAGAATCTAAACTTTCTATCTGGAACTGGGCTACCTTAAATATTCTTCCAATCCTGAGATTCTCTGAGCCAATTGTCTCAAGAAAGACCATTAAAGATGCTTAGTAGATTTATTCCCTGACATTTCCTAATCCATCGACTGTCAAAGCAACAAACATTTTTTTAGTGTTAATTTGTCAAGTGAAAGTCAGTCAGTCCTGTCTGACTCTTTGGGACCCGATGGACTGTAGACTGTCAGGCTCCTCTGTCCATGGAATCCTCCAGGCAAGAATACTGGAGTGGGTAGCCAAATGCTTCTCCAGAGGATCTTGCTTACTAAAAACACGCACACCTGTTCATCATTCATTCAATAAATAATCATTACAGGGAACAAAAGAGCTAACTGTCCTTGCCCTGAGAAGCTTACATTCCAGTAGGGAGAGCCAAAGAAGGAAGTATATGTTGCTGCTGCTGCTGCTGCTAAGTCGCTTCAGTCGTGTCCGATGTTAGGTGATGATAAAAGCTTTGGAGTAGAATTAGGTGGAAGAAGTAACATAGAGTAGGTAGGAGTATGCAGTTTCAAATAGGGCAGTCAGGGAAGCCACTTGGACACAAAGGGAGAGAGGCCCTGTGAACATCTGGGAGCAGAGGGTTTCAGGAAGAGGGAAGAGCAGGTGCAAAAATCCTAGGACAGGATTTTGCTCCCTATTCACCAAGCTAATTTCTAAAGAGTTATTATTAGACTCTTGCTTTGACAAATAGAGGAAACTGAAGCTCAGAGCAGTTGAAGAGTCTCCATGATTTTATACACAGCAGAATCACAAATGGGATCAAATTCAGATTCCAAAAAGCAGGTTCCCAGGGTACAATGCTTACAACCTAGATTGAAAAATCAGCTTCATAAGGAGGGGCTTATTATAGAATACTTTTAAGAGTAAAGTTGATTGGTTAGGTCTTCATTTAGAACAATGACAGGGATCTGGCTATTCTGCACTTCTTCTCCCTGCTGCATTCAGCAATCTCCCTTAAAGTTTCTTTATTTAATATTTGTTTCTCTTTCTCTCCCTGTTTTCTACTCTTTTATTGGGTTGGCCAATATACCCCAATTGTATTCAAGGTCAGAAGAAGAGAGCAGATCCCAAGGCAAGAAAGCAAAGCTTTCACAGAATCCATCCCACCATCAGATTGTGACTTCAGTCTCAGTGGGTCACACAGCACTACCTCTAGCTGCAAGGGAGCCTGGGGAACTTGGGAAGACCGACTGAGAGGTCTATGTTGGATGGATCATTTTCACAGATGCTGAAGTAGGGGCAGTGGTAGAGAGAGACAGAGCCTGTGGCCCAAATGCTCAGTGACCGAGGTAAGGATCTACAGATGACGGTGACAAGGAGATAGGGTACAGTTTAACATCAGAAAGCCTGGGGAAGGGAAAAGGACAGCTTCCCCCCACCTGCAGGCCAGGTGGAATGAGTGGTGGGAGAGGGAAAAGGGCCCATACTTGGGGAAACTACATTGGAAGTAGTATCAGCAGGCGTTAGCCGGGTTTCCAAAAGCAGGAAGGTGAAGATCTGAGGACATAGATAAGTTTGTTCACGGTGCACTGCCATTCCAGCAAACACTACAGGGGCTCAAGGAAGGGTGGGAGATGGGGTCTTAGGGGAAATACGGAGCGGTAAGGGGTTAAATCCAGGTGATGAAGGTTACCTGGGAAGCCTGGAAAAAGAAGGGCTGAGGGTTCAGTGCAGGACTCAGAAACCATGCTAGGTATTTAAAGCAGGAAGAATTTAATACATGCATTGAATATCTACCTAGACTGAAAGGAGACAACCTCTCTCTATAGTAAGACAATGTGGCAGCAAGAGAAGCCCACATATTTAGAGAGTGCACCACAGTGGGAAGCCTGAGCACCACAAATACAGAGTAGCCCCCACTTGCTGCAGCGAGAGAAAGCCTGCGTGCAGCAGCAGAGACCCAGCGCAGCCCTGAGTAAATAAAGAAACATCCTCTCATACCCTTAAAAAAAAAATTCCAGCTCCCCACTTGGCCTTCTCTGATGCCACTCTGACCAGGGAGGGGGCCACCTCATGATGTCCAAGTCTGGAATTGTAGACTCCCTACGGGGCTAAGCCATCGCATTGTGTTTTTTTTTTTTTAAATTCTGGCCAGACTGAAGTGATTTATTATTGCCTAAAAGTTTTCTCTCTTACTAGCCTGCCCCTTTCCTGTTCTTTTGACTAGAGAGAGCAGGTTTTGTTGGTTTTTTTGGCCTGCATCCTTTATTAGATTGCCACTTCTCCAGTACCTAGTTCGATATGAAAGGCATAAAGGAAACCCAGAGTACACACTGCTGTGTCATTTCTTGGGTCTCAAGAGGTCTGGCCAGTCTGCCTCTTCTTGCAAACTCTCAGGATATTCTTATGTTTGTTTATATAGAATGTCCAGGGGAACTTTAGCTTTTACTAGTCAGAAGACTAGAAATAAATATGTCTACTCCATTTTGTCTGGAACCAGAAGTCAGGAATCATTGTTTTTATTAAAACATCACATTGCACTGTATTTGAAAAGTGAAAGTGTTAGTCTATCAGTTGTGTCTGACTCCTTTTGACCCCATGGACTGTAGCCAGCTGGGGTCCTCTATCCGTGGAATTCTCCAGGCAAGAAAACTGGAGTGGCTTGCCGTTCCCTTCTTCAGGGGATCATCCCGACCCAGGGACTGACTCCAGGCCTCCCACATTGCAGGCAGATTCTTTACTGCTGAGCCACCAAGGAAGCCCTGTTGTACTGTATTTAAGCTATCTCTTTCAGAGTTTGTTTCACATCTACAGTGAGGGCAAGAACTGTGTTTTATTTGTCTTTGCATCCCTAGTGTCTAGAAGAGTAGCAATCAGTTATTTTTTTACTGTGCTATTCCCTTTTATTTTTTATTTATTTTTAATGGATTATTGCTTTATAGTATTGTGTTTGTTTCTACCAAACATCAACATCAAATTTTTTTTTTTTTAATGGAATCGTGGATGGAGGAGCCTGGTGGGCTGCAGTCCATGGGGTCGCTAAGAGTCAGGCACGACTGAGCAACTTCACTTTCACTTTTCATGCATTGGAGAAGGAAATGGCAACCCACTCCAATGTTCTTGCCTGGAGAATCCCAGGGACGGAGGAGCCTGGTGGGCTGCCGTCTATGGAGTCGCACAGAGTCGGACACTACTGAAGCGACTTAGCAGCAGCAGCAGTATGTTATCAAGCATCTTTGTATTTCCCCAAACCCACTCCAGTACTATTACCTGGAAAATCCCATAGACGGAGGAGCCTGGTAGGCTGCAGTCCATGAGGTCGCTAAGAGTCGGACACGAATGAGCGACTTCCCTTTCACTTTTCACTTTCATGCATTGGAGAAGGAAATGGCATCCCACTCCAGTATTCTTGCCTGGAGAATCCCAGGGATGGGGGAGCCTGGTGGGCTGCCGTCTATGGAGTCGCACAGAGTCGGACACTACTGAAGCGACTTAGCAGCATCAGCAGCCTCAGCAAAGGATGTTACGAATTTGTGCAGATACAGATATATTACCACCAGAGGGCAGTAGCAGCAACACTTCCTTAAGGACTCTGCCGCCTACACCCCTGCTCCAGAATGAAAACTTTCCCCACGATTGCTTCTGTCCTAGTTTGTGTGAGAAAAGCTGAAGTCTGGGACCTTAATGTGTTTGGGCCTCTCAGGGGGAAAGAAAAGGACCTGCCAAGGCTGCACTTGGAGCACATGGTGGGGAGTTATAGATTTCCAGCATCTAGAGTTGACAGAAAGTGAAGAGGAACTAAAGAGCCTCTTGATGAAAGTGAAAAAGGAGAGTGAAAAAGCTGGCTTAAAACTCAACATTCAAAAAGCTAAGATCATGGCATCTGGTCCCATCACTTCATGGCAAGTGGGGAAACAATGGAAACAGAGACAGACTTTATTTTCTCGGGCTCCAAAATCACTGCAGATGGTGACCGCAGCCATGAAATTAAAAGACACTTGCTCTTGGAATAAAAGCTATGCCCAACCTAGACAGCATATTAAAAAGCAGAGACCTTACTTTGCCGACAAAGGTCCGTCTAGTCAAGGCTATAGTTTTTCCAGTAGTCATGTATGGATGTGAGAGTTGGACTGTAAAGAAAGCTGAGCACTGAAGAATTGATGCTTTTAAACTGTGGTGTTAGAGAAGAGTCTTGAGAGTCCCTTGGACTACAAGGAGATCCAACTAGTCAATCCTAAAGGAAATCAGTCCTAAATATTCATTGGAAAGACTGATGTTGAAACTGAAACTCCAGTACTTTGGCCACCTGATTCAAAGAACTGACTCATTGGAAAAGCCCCCGATGCTGGGAATGATTGAAGGCAGGAGAAGGGGATGACAGGGGATGAGATGGTTGGATGGCATCACTGACTTGAAGAACATGAGTTTGAGTAAGCTCCGGGAATTGGTGATGGACAGGGAAGCCTGGCGTGCTGTAGTCCATGGGGTCACAAAGAGTTGTACACGACTGAGCAACTGAACTGAGAGGGACAGTCATGCATCTAGAGGGATACGCCTCACAATATTTCACAGGCATTATTCCCTCCCTTTTATAGATGAAGAAACTGAGGCTCAGAGGGCCTGTCACAGCTAGTAAGAGGAAGTTCTGAAACTCTTACCCTACTTCCTCCAAGAGAGGCAAGACCAGCGTCCTCCCTGTGATGGAATGAACAAGAGAAGGAACCTCCCTGGGGAGTGGACCCAGACCAGCCCCACACCAACAAGCCTCTTTGCTTCAAGTGTGTTCCTCCTCTTTCTTTAATGGGGTGATAATCCACTCTGCTTTTAAGAGCTGTATGATCTTGGGCCAGGGTCAGTGCAAAGTGCAAAAATGTGGGACCCCTTTATTTAAAAAAAACTTTAAAAAATTCGAAACAGCAACAACAGCATTAAACCAACACAGGCCCCTTCTAAGCATGAGGGCCTGTGTGATTTTGCAAGTCATTTGTCCCTGATGCCAGCTCCATCTAGAGCAATAATAGAAATAATGAAATAATAATTGGTTCCCTCTTTGGGGTGGGCTTCCCAAGTGGCGCTAGTGGTGGGAAAAAAAAAAAAAACAACCCGCTGCAAGAGACAAGGGTTCAGTCCCTGGGTAAGGAAGATTCCCTGGAGGAGAAAATGGCAACCCACTCCAGTATTCTTGCCTGGAAGATTCTGTGGACAGAGGAGCCTGATGTTCATGGGGTCGCAAAGAGTCAGACACGACTGAGCACAAATGCGCTGGATTTTTAGGGTCCTACTTTATACTAAATTCTGCCTGTCCCTTTAAATATTTTATTACTTTTAACTTTTCTGAGATTACTTTTTTCTCCCCTCTGTGTGTTTTTATCTCTGCAATGGGGAGGTTGGAGTAGACCAGTAGTTCTTAACCCTGGTTACACATTAGAAGCACCTGGGGACTTTTAAACAATACCCAAAGCTGGCCACACCCCCACAGATTCTAACTGAACTGGATTGAGGTTGCAGGTTGGAAATTTTTACTGGCAGTGACATGAAGAATAGGTGTCCTTGGTGGGTCTGGGTAAAGGGCAGGTCTTTGGGGACATTGTTTCTCCTCCACAGCAGCATTTGTCCATCCATCCATTCTTCCCAGGGTCTCAATACTCCAGTGTTACCTGGTGGGGGAAGCCATCCATTGGTAGCAGTATTTCTGGGCACAAAGAGAAAACAGTGGCTTCCCCACTCCTGCTGGGAACTGCCAGCTTGCCTAGCTTCCCTGATAGAGCAAAGCAATGGGCACAAAACTGTTATAGAGAAGAAAGCAGAGAGGAAAGTGATGTGTATTGCACACTCTCTGAGTATCTTGTATTATACGAGGAGCATTCCTATTTAACCTCCCAAAAATCCTCTGGGTAAGTGTTTTCTAGAATCTGCACCCCCCGCCCCCTGCTTTTTTTTAATACAGCTTAGAAAGCTTAAATAAGTTGCTGGACAGCACACAGCTGATTGACTTGTCCGTCCACTTACTGGAGGGGCAATGATGCAGTTCAGAGACATGGAGGAGGGTGGTGTGGGGTGCAGAAGTGGAGGGATAAGACTGGGTGGGAAAGAAAGGCCCTGATGCTGGGAAAGATAGATGGCCGGAGGAGAAGGGGGCAACAGAAGATGAGACGGCTGGATGGCATCATCGACTCAATGAACGTGAGTTTGAGCAAACTCTGGGAGACGGTGAAGGACAGAGGAGCCTGGTGTGCTGCAATCCATGGAGTCGCAGCGTCTATAAGTCACAACTTACAGACTGAACAACAACAAGGCTGGGTGGGGCTTGCCCCCACCTCTGTCTCATCCTCTATGACCCCGGCCAACCTGAGGCCTGGGTCATAGAGGTCATACCACTTTGCTCTACCCCCACCCCCATTCCTACCCAGCCATGGTCCCTGGGCAAACCCTGTCTGAGGGTCGGTATAACCCCAGTGCCCTGTGGGACCGGCCCTCCCTTTTCTGGCAAAGTGAGCCAAGCTGTGACTGAAGCCAGTGAAGCCTGTCCAGGCCTGCCTTATCAGGACCACACAGAGCCCAGAAACCCTTCACCTCAAGTCCTGTGGAAATGGCCTGGAACACTGGGTCATTCACTTTCGTGAGAACCCAAGGACAAAAGGAAGGTCCCTGGGGGAGGCAGCCCAGGCACCTCAAGGAAACCTGTCAAGAGATGGGACTGAAGCGAATGAGGGGCCTCGAGCCACTGAGCAAAGCGGAAACTCCTAAGGTCGAACTCCTTCTTGGAAGCCAGTTACACTGCTCACAGACCCTGGCAGGCCTCACCCTGATGACCAGCCATCAGCCTCAGGGTCGCCCAAGGCTGGATAGCCTGGCTTCTGAGGAAGGAGGACACGTTCCCCTCCCTGCTCTTGGAGGCAGGCTTCCCAGGTAGTTCAGTGGTAAAGAACCCACCTGCCAATGCAGGAGACGTGGGTTCAATCCTTGGGTTGGGAAGATCCCCTGGAGCAGGAAATTGCAACCCACTCCAGTATTCTTGCCTGGGAAATCCCATGGACAGAGGAGCCTGGCGGGCTACAGACTGTGGGATCTCAAAAGAGTCAGACACGACTTAGTGACTAAACAACAACAACTCTTGGAGAGCTTTGTAGAGGCTCAGGGAAGCCATGAGGTCTGGGGTGGAAAGGTAGAAGTAACGCAAACCCCAGACAATTTACGGGCTGGGCAGGACTGCCTCCCTGATGGAGCCATGGCCAGAGCAGAGGGGAGGGCTGGAGCTAATCAAGAGGCAGTTTCACAGCCCCAAGCTGGGCTAAGCCAGCGAGGCCTGAACCAGCTAATAGCAGCCACAAGGGGAGAGATTTCTGTCACACCTTTCGGGGCTGCCAGGTCGTTTGCAAGTGAAGGGCTGGGGAGCCTGCTTTTAATTCATTCTTTTTTTTTATTTTTAATATGGGATCTTAGTTCCCCAACCAGGGATCGAACCTGTTCCCCCTGCATTGGAAGTGCGGAGTCTTAACCACTGGAAGATTCCAGGGAAGTCCCTAATTCATTCTTAAATAAGTAAATATTCAAATAGGTAAAACCTAAGATCAGATAAAAATATTTCAATAAGAGGAAACTGATTTGGGATAATGAAATCATTCTGGGGATGGATGGTGGTGATGCTTGTACAACCAAGTGAATGTACTTAATACTACTGAACTATCCTTTTAAATGGTTAACATAGTAGATTTTATGTTGTATGTGTTTTACTCCAGGCAAGAATACTGGAGTGGGTAGCCATTCCTTTCTGCAGGGGATCTTCTTGACCCAGGGATCCAACCCAGGTCTCCTGCATTGCAGGCAGATTCTTTACCATCTGAGCCACCAGGGAAGCCCTTATTACAGTTAAGCAACAACAACAGGAGGTGAAACTGTTTAGAAAGCTCATCAGATCAGAAAGCACCAGTCTCATCTGAGGTTGAAGAGAGGTTTCCAGAAGCACCTGCAGGTTCCAGGGAAGGCATTGTCTTTCCCACAAGCCTCAAAGTGACCTGCCCATGAGTTTAGAAAGGGATTCTTTTTTCCCTTAATTTTTGTTTATTTAGTTAGTTAGTTTTGACTGTGCTGGGTCTTTGTTGCTGCGCACAGGCTTCCTCTATTTGCCAAGATCAGAGGCTGCTCTCCAGTTGTGCTCAGGCTTCTCATTGCAGTGGCTTCTCTTGTTGGGGAGCACGGGTTCTAGGGCACATGGGCTTCAGTAGTTGTGACGCACGGGCTTAGTTGCCCCACGGCATGTGTGATCTTCCCAGGTCAGTTATCAAACCCATGTCCCCTACATTGGCAGGCAGATTCTTAACCAGTGGACTGCCAGGGAAGTCCCTAGAAATGGATTCTTAAAAACCTGACGGAGGTGCCTCCCTTCTCACTCATTCTGGCTGTCCTTAGATCCTTGAGATGGGATTGTCTCTCTCCTTTCCAGTAATATTTGGGGGTGAATGTGAGAGCTGAGCCAATGAGACAGGCCCTGGCATTTCTATAGCCAGCTTGAGGACTGCTGAACCATTTTACACAATCTCAGCTGGTGTGAGTGTGAAGTTTGCAGTGGGGAACACAGGCTGCGTTTAAGCTGAAAGAGCCAGATAATGAAGCAGCAGAAGGTATACTCTCTCAGCTGAGATCCTGTATGCCCCAGGTAGCTGTCTATTGCAGTGTCCTAGGAGCACAGGACGGAGAAGGCAATGGCAACCCACTCCAGTACTCTTGCCTGGAGAATTCCAGGGATGGGGGAGCCTGGTGGGCTGCGGTCTATGGGGTCGCACAGAGTCGGACATGACTGAAGCGACTTAGCAGCAGCAGCAGCAGCAGGAGCACAAGAGGCCTCAGGAAAGAAGGGACTTACCTGCCTGGAGTTTTACTTAAAAATTCACAAGAGTGGATCTTATTATGTTTTTACTTAAAACACATAAAACATCACTTTGACAGCCCATGTGTTGGGTTGGCCAAATAGTCATTCAGATTTTTCCATAAGATGTTACAGAAATGACTTTTTGGCCAACCTAATACCAAAACATGGGCTTCCCCGGTGGCTCAGATGGTAAAGCATCTGCTTGCAATGCAGGAGACCCAGGTTCAATCCCTGGGTGGAGAAGATCCCCTGGAGAAGGAAATGGCAATGCACTCCAGTACTCTTGCCTGGAAAATTTCATGGGTAGAAGAGCCTGGTAGATTACAGTCCATGGGGTCACAAATAGTTGGACATGACTAAGCAACTTCACTCACTCACTTACTCAATACCAAAACTATAATAATACAGAAGATTAACCTCATCCTTGTAGAAGGATGACGTGCAAATTTGGAAGCAGTCCATATTTTTTCTTGTTTTCATCACTCAGTTGCGTCCAACTCTTTGCAACCCCACGGGCTGTAACCTGCCAGGCTCCTCTGTCCATGGGATTTTTCAGGCAAGAATAATGGAGTGAGTTGCCATTTCCTACACCAGGGGATCTTCCTGACCCAGGGATCAAACCTGCTTCTCCTGCATTGGCAGGCAGATTCTTTACCGCTGAGCCAGCAGGGAAGCCTCTCCATATTTTTTAGCAGTAGATAATTGAAAAAACAATCCAATTTACAGCAACAACAAACAGAAAATACTCAAGGATAAATTTAACAAACGATGTACAAGACTTACATGCTGAAAACCACAGGTCACTGGGGCACCATCCTGCTCCCTGGCCTGCTGGCTTTACTACTAGATTGGGTGACTGCTCAGTTGACCTAGGAACAATGGCACCAGCCTAGGTAGTTCTTGCCAGAACTGGCAGGGGTTAGAGTAGGGTAGGAATAGCTGAGAAAGGGCCTCTTCTTGGGTAGGGCCAGATAATCTAAAGGCTCTCAAAGACAAAGATGACTTGACTCTTTCAGCTAAGTGCCTATGGCATCCTTCCTGGTCACCCCATCCTGCCCATCCCCACCCTGTGATTAGTGCGGTCATTGTGATTGATGAGGATGACAGCGAATCCTTCGAGAATCAGGGATGATGAATAGATGTGTAACATCTTTGCAAGTACCCACAGGCCTGGTATCCTCCTGTCTAAGTATTTCTGACTTTAAAGGCATGGTCCTGGGTCAGTCCAGTTCTTACTTTCTTACCTAGTATGGCTACTCTTTGAGTGTCCTTGTGAATTTATCCTGATTTCTTTCCTTAAATATTATTTCTTATTAAAAAGTGATATTTGCTTATCATAGAAGATTTAGATAAACAAATTGAATAAATTGAAATAATCACTCAAAGATAACCTCTTGGAAGCCTGTGATGTGGTTCCTGATGATGCAGTCCAGTAGGAACCAGTAGTTTCCGTTTCAGGATCACCAAATAGTTCAAGTTGATTAAGAAAATTCTTATTTATAGAAGAATGTGCTGTGTGCTTAGTTGCTCAATCATGTTGGACTCTTTGTGACCCCGTGGACTGCAACCCACCAGGCTCCTCTGTCCATGGGGATTCTCCAGGCAAGCATACTGGAGTAGGTTGCCATGCCCTCCTTCAGGGGATCTTCCCAACCCAGGGATCAAGCCCAGGTCTCCCACATTTCAGGTGGATTCCTTACTCACTGAGCCACTGGGAAAGCCCAAGAATACTGAAGTGGCTAGCCTATCCATTCTCCAGGGGATCGTCCCAACCCAGGAATTGAACCAGGGTCTCCTGCATTGCAGGCAGATTCTTTACCAGCTGAGCTACCAGGAATGCCAGCTAATAAATGTCAAAGAAATTATAGCATTAGAAAAACAGCCTCTTGCAATCCCTACTGAAATAATTAATTCAGGAAAGGAGAGTCAGTGAATGCTAAAATCATTAGGTAAAAGCTTTCTTGGGGAAATGATTTTTCTAAGGAAGAAAATATAGTTACAGTGGCAGGGGTCTTCTAAACCTTCATCTAGCATCACTGTTACTGAAAGAGTGTGTGTGGCTGGCTGCTTGCCACTTGAAAGCCAATAAACAGCCCAGGTTGGTGGAAAAGAAAGTTTGCTTTATCTCAGATGCCACCAACTTGGGAAGGCAGACATCTGTCCAAAGGCCAATTCCCCCACACACAGTGGCAACCAGTGGGGCAAGAGCTTTTATAAACAGAAGGAGGGGGCTGCATATAAAAACAGCATGGTCAGCCGTGACAGTCATCTTCAGATTGGTCATCAGTGATCTGACCAACATCATCTTGATTATTTTAGGTACAGTTGACCTTCAGTTCTAGGGTCAGTTTGTTTCCATTTCTTTGAAGCCAAGTTTCAGAATTGTGCCAGCTCAAGTCGTGGGTACAGTCTGGTCATCATGTAGTTAACTTTTTCCACCTGGTGTTTTAGTATTTATAAGACCGCTTACAGGATATGGCTCAGAATATTATCTATAGCCCTCAAGAAAGAACAAAAGGGCTTGACTATGCTTAATGACTACATTACTATTATTTAGTCTCCTTTGACTATTTTCCTTTGTTTCCACATGTCTCATGTCTCTGATTAAACTTATTCTTTGACTAAAGTTTTTCACAGACAAAAGGCAGACAGAGGTCATGGTTGGGGTGGGGGGGGGTGGGGGTGGTGGCAAGGACCAGAAGGTCTTATTCCATTTCATCACTACTAGTAGGACACTGTCCCCTGCTTTCTGAGGTGATGAATTAGGCAGAGTCAGCATCACCTGGATATAGTCTTGCCAAATTTAATCAAGCCTTTAGCTCTAACTTTCCGTTTTCAGAAGATGCAAGGATTAAGGAAACAAAGTGACAGGCATCACAAGAAAACAGCACGTATATCTAGACAGGCAACAAGACACTGGCGTGGCTTCTTCAAATCATTGCCAGTAGAAACGCACGAAAACAGCAAAACAAACAGCCCAGTGTTTCTTCTAGATTAAAGATACTTAAGACCCAGAACAGCCAAATTCAATTCTTAGTCTTCTATTGGATTCTGGCTTGAACAACGCATCTAAAGTCATCTTGGGGAATGAAAGAAATTCGAGTAAACAAGGAAGTGGCAGTTCTTTCAGGTCCTCTCCTGCCGGCTCCCTGCCCTTCCCACCGCTCACTTCACCTGTTTATTTACCTGCCTGGCCCTTGAAGGCATTTGAGTTTGCCTTAAAAGGCCCAACCAACCATAAAAGCAACAAGGATTAAACCATTGCTCCTGAGATACACAGGGAAGAAGGCCCCAGGTGAGGAGGGGCATCCAACCATATGTTGTGGACTCCTGGGGCAGGCAAGAATTTGAGGGCGTGGTAAGCAGCAGTCCATGGGGTTGCTAAGAGTCGGGCGCAACTGAACGACTTCACTTTCACTTTTCACTTTCGTGCATTGGAGAAGGAAATGGCAACCCACTCCAGTGTTCTTGCCTGGAGAATCCCAGGGGCGGGAAAGTCTGGTGGGCTGCCGTCTCTGGGGTCGCAGAGTTGGACACGACTGAAGCGACTTAGCAGCAGTAGCAGCAGGGTGGGTTCACACCCACGTAGCAGATCAGAGCTCAAAGATCTCTCTCAAAGCAGTATGGTTACCTCTGAAGGATTCTTAGTTTTATGAATTTTAAAGTTCCTGACTATATGTGAACATTCGTCATTCTTCCTGCATCCCCAAACACTCTTCTTTTGTAGAAAGTCTGCCCCCCTTTCACCCTGCGCCTCCACTGAAGTAGAAACCCCAGTTGCACTTTCCCAGCTTCCTTTGCAGTTAGGGCCCACATATGTGGTCCATACAGGGCCACACCTGGTGTCCGCCAATCAGATGCAACCTCAGAGCCTACCTGTTTGGGAATTGAGACCCACCCAGTTTGGCGTGGGTGGTCTGGAAGTGTTCTGCTTCCAGAGGTGGCAGCGGCAGAGTGTGAGCCCAGCATCAGTCCTGCCAGGGATCGCACCTGGCCCACACTCAGTCAAGGTAGCAATGGTATCTTCTTATAGCAGCTCTGCCTTCTCACAGCTGCCAAACATAGCCTCATGCCTTCACAGAGATTGTTGAAAGTGAAAGGCACTCAGTCATGTCTGACTCTTTGTGACCCCATGGACTATACAGTCCATGGAATTCTTCAGGCCAGAATACTGGAGTGGGACCATATCCCTAACCCAGGGAATGAACCCAGGCCTCCCGCATTGCAGGCAGATTCTTTACCAGCTGAGCCACCAGGGAAGCCCAAAAATACTGGAGTGGGTAGCCTATCCCTTCTCCAGTGGATCTTCCTGACCCAGGAATTGAACTGGAGCCTCCTGCATTGCAGTCAGATTCTTTACAAGCTAGCTATCAGAGAAGAGATTCTTAGAGGTATCTTAAGCCTTTTCTGCTTAAGCTGGCCAGAGTGGATTCTGTGGATTCTTCTCCCTGTGTCTGCAGAGGGAAGGAGATAATATTGCCTGGTATGCAGTCAGGGACTTCCCTGGTGGCTTTCGTGGTAAAGAACCTGCCTAACAATGCAGGAGACATAAGAGATTTGGGTTTGATCCCTGGGTCAGGAAGATCCCCTGGAAGAGGGCATGGCAACCCACTCCAGTATCCTTGCCTGGAGAATCCCATGGACTGAGGACCCTGGAAGACTACAGTCCATGGGGTCACAGAGTCTGACATGACTGAAGTAACTTAGCATGCATGCATGAGATGCAGTCAGAGCCTTTTTCATCCAAGTCTTCCACTTCCCCAAACCCTGAGTCATTTTGGGAGACATCCCTGACCCTCAACCCCCATGCCACCCCTGATGAGATGTGAAGTCCCAGGGTGCTGTGGAAGAATTAGCAGGAGAGGCGCTGCATTGGTGGGGCATTGGGAGTGCGGAGGGTCGCTGTCCGTTGCTGAAGTCTCCAAAAAAAGCATTGTCCCGTCTACCTTGGCAACTAACTTCCTATTTCTTGGCTTGGAAGAGTTAGTCTCACTAATCAGATGAGGCTAAATTTCTTCAAGCCAGCCTAGTAGCTTTTCCCTTGGCCCTGTTTGACATGGAAGGATCTCCTATCATGAATACTTCTTTCAGATGCTCCCAGAGCTCAGTGAATAGTATCACCTTGGTCTCAGCACACTATGATTCCCTATAATCCCCATGATTCCCAGAGGCCAAGTTCAGTGGATTTAGGGGTGGGGGGTGAGAGAGAGAAGAAAAAGAAAACCACAGTCATAAATTCAGAATATTGAGAGACAGTACATAGAATTATCCAGATCAGTTCACCAAATGATTGGTAGCAGCCGTATTTAAACAATGCTCTCTGATTCAGCCCTCCTGGTACCATTGTGGGAATGGGACCCATGCGCATCCTGGGCCCCAGCCATCACCCAGGGGTGCCCTCACTGCACATGGTGAGCTAAAGGGGAAGATTTCCACCACCTGATGACTTACTGCCTTTTCAGCTGGCCCAACCCAATCTCTTAAGTAACCTCCTGGGTCTGCCCACCTTCCTGCCTCCCTCTGGCCTTTGAAACAGGAACTTAACTCCGCAGGCACTTGAGGAGACAATGAGGCAGGCAGCAACACCGAAACTCGGGCGGAGTGACTGGATGGTTGGACTGCAGATATTAGTAACGTAATAACAGCCAACAGTTGTGCTTACTAAGTGCCAAGCACCGTCCTGAGAACCACATACATATTAACATTTCACTCTCGCAACTCCATGAGTTAAATGTCATTATACTCTCCATTTAAATAGGGCACAGAGAGGTTAAGTGACTTGCCCGAAGGCACATCATCTCCGTCACAGACTCTCTACTATTTACTCACAAGTGGAAGAAGCAGAGTGAGCAGTGAGTTTGTAGAAGTGTGCCCTAATTTCTGAGAGGGCTTTTTACTCTGAGAATGTCTGGAGGATGAGGCCATCTCTCTAGGCCTTCTGTGAACACACGAGGGGTCACTTTTCATGATCCTCAAGGTTTTTCACTGGCTCCCCTGGGTGGTCAGTTCCCCGGACAAGAACACCTAAGGAGCCAAAGGAGCCTGGCGTCTTGGTAGGACTGTGTGGCTCTCTTCTGACCAACTGTGCAGCCTCGTTTAACCTCTTTGAGCCTTCATGTCCTTATCTGTAAATTAGGAATACTACTACTACTCAGCTCATGGAGTTGCTGTGAGGATTGAATGAGATAATGCATGCAGAGTGCTTTTACAGATTAAATAAATGCTCACTGTAGTTATTTGTATTGTCTTCCTTATTCTCCATATCCACACCCCAGAGTTACATTCAGCGTAATGAGTACAGGACAGGTGGAGAGACTCAGAGCTGTGTAACTCTTTCCTATTCCCACAAAAGACTGGGAAACCACCAAAGACAGAGAAGGCAGGGACTTCCTTGGTGTTCCAGTGGCTAAGACTCTGAGCTCCCAACACAGGGGACCCAGGTTTGATTCCTGGTCAGGGAACTAGATCCTGCATGCCTCAATGAGGATCCCCCACGCAGCAACTAAGGCCTGGAGGCTCCAAATAAATAAATATTTAAAGGAGAAAAAAAAACACTAAGGGAGACAGAGGTCACCAGACAGAATTGAACTTGAACAAACACTTGCAGAATGTTGGCCTGCTGTTGGGAATCATAAAAGACAAGTGAAAAGTATGAGAGGAAGACAAACCAGTAAGGAATGGGGCTGGGTATGCAATGGCCCCACCTGTACCATAGGATAAGGAACTATGGGGTCAGAGAGTAGAGAAGACACTGTCCCCATCTATGGAGAACCAGAGTGGACAGGACAGCAAACGAGGCTGCATTTAAATTCTCCTCCAGTTTCAGACCTAGATGCTGAAGTGGGGCACCCAGCATGGCTCACTCCCATGCTCGGGGTCCTTTGCAGAGTCTATTTTTAAACTGACTTTACAACTACCTTTTCCTTCTTTCTTGAAAAAAATTATCATTGTAATTATAATTGTAAAATATTTAATACATACAAAGTTTATTTAAAAATAGAACTATTTTAAAGAAAAATAATAGAATGAATATCTATATACTCACCACCCATCTGAAAAACAACGCGTACCTAACATCAGTTCAGTTCAGTCGCTCAGTTGTGTCCGACTCTTTGCGACCCCATGAATCGCAGCATGCCAGGCCTCCCTGTCCATCACCAACTCCCGGAGTTCACTCAAACTCACGATCATCAAGTCGGTGATGCCATCCAGGCATCTCATCCTCTGTCATCCCTTTCTCTTTCTGCCCCCAATCCCTCCCAGCATCAGAGTCTTTTTCAATGAGTCAACTCTTCACATGAGGTGGCCAAAGTATTGGAGTTTCAGCACCAGCATCAGTCCTTCCAATGAACACCCAGGACTGATCTCCTTTAGCATGGACTGGTTGGATCTCCTTGCAGTCCAAGGGACTCTCAAGAGTCTTCTCCAACACCACAGTTCAAAAGCATCAATTCTTCGGTGCTCAGCTTTCTTCACAGTCTAACTCTTACATCTATACATGACCACCAGAAAAACCATAGCCTTGACTAGATGGACCTTTGTTGGCAAAGTAATGTCTCTGCTTTTGAATATGCTGTCTAGGTTGGTCATAACTTTCCTTTCAAGGAGTAAGCGTCTTTTAATTTCATGGCTGCAATCACCATCTACAGTGATTTTGGAGCCCCCCAAAATAAAGTCTGACACTGTTTCCACTGTTTCCCTATCTATTTGCCATGAAGTGGTGGAACCAGATGCCATGATCTCCGTTTTTTGAATGTTGAGCTTCAAGCCAACTTTTTCACTCTCCTCTTTCACTTTCATCAAGAGGCCTTTTAGTTCTTCTTCACTTTCTGCCATAAGGGTGGTGTCATCTGCGTATCTGAGGTTATTGATATTTCTCCCGGCAACCTTGATTCCAGCTTGTGCTTCCTCCAGCCCAGCATTTCTCATGATGTACTCTGCATATAAGTTAAATAAGCAGGATGACAATATACAGCCTTGACATACTCCTTTTCCTATTTAGAACCAGTCTGTTGTTCCATGTCAGTTCTAACTGTTGCTTCCTGACCTGCATGTAGGTTTCTCAAGAGGCAGGTCAGGTGGTCTGGTATGCCTATCTCTTTCAGAATTTTCCAGAGTTTATTGTGATCCATACAGTCAAAGGCTTTGGCATAGTCAATAAAGCAGAAATAGATGTTTCTCTGGAACTTTCTTGCTTTTTCTATGATCCAGCAGATGTTGGCCATTTGATCTCTGGTTCCTCTGCCTTTTCTAAAACCAGCTTGAACATCTGGAAGTTCATGGTTCATGTATTGCTGAAGCCTGGCTTGCAGAATTTTGAGCATTACTTTACTAGCGTGTGAGATGAGTGCAATTGTGCAGTAGTTTGAGAATTCTTTGGCATTGCTTTTCTTTGGGAGTGGAATAAAAACTGACCTTTTCCAGTCCTGTGGCCACTGCTGAGTTTTCCAAATTTGCTGGCATATTGAGTACAGCATTTTCACAGCATCATCTTTTAGGATTTGAAGTAGCTCAACTGGAATTCCATCACCTCCACTAGCTTTGTTCATAGTGATGTTTTCTAAGATCCACTTGACTTCACATTCCAGGATGTCTGGCTCTAGGTCAGTGATCACACCATCATGATTATCTGGGTCATGAAGATCTTTTTTGTACAGTTCTTCTGTGTATTCTTGCCACCTCTTCTTAATATCTTCTGCATCTGTTAAGTCCATACCATTTCTGTCCCTTATCGAGCCCATCTTTGCATGAAATGTTCCCTTGGTATCTCTAATTTTCTTGAGGAGATCTCTCATCTTTCCCATTCTGTTGTTTTCCTCTATTTCTTTGCATTGATCACTGAGGAAGGCTTTCTTATCTCTCCTTGCTATTCTTTGGAACTCTGCATTCAGATGCTTATATCTTTCCTTTTCTCCTTGGCTTTTCACTTCTCTTCTTTTCACAGCTATTTTAAGGCCTCCCCAGACAGCCGTTTTGCTTTTTTGCATTTCTTTTCCATGGGGATGGTCTTGATCCCTGTCTCCTGTACAATGTCACGAACCTCATTCCATAGTTCATCAGGCACTCTGTCTATCAGTTCTAGTCCCTTAAATCTATTTCTCACTTCCATTGTATAATCATAAGGGATTTGATTTAGGTCATACCTGAATGGTCTAGTGGTTTTCCCTACTTTCTTCAATTTAAGTCTGAATTTGGCAATAAGGAGTTCATGATCTGAGCCACAGGCAGCTCCCAGTCTTGTTTTTGTTGACTGTATAGAGCTTCTCCATCTTTGGCTGCAAATAATATAATCAATCTGATTTCGGTGTTGACCATCTGGTAATGTCCATGTGTAGAGTCTTCTCTTGTGTTGTTGGAAGAGGGTGTTTGCTATGACCAGTGCGTTCTCTTGGCAAAACTCTATTAGCCTTTGCCCTGCTTCATTCTGTACTCCAAGGCCAAATTTGCCTGTTACTCCAGGTGTTTCTTGACTTCCTACTTTTGCATTCCAGTCCCCTATAATGAAAAGGACATCTTTTTTGGGTGTTAGTTCTAAAAGGTCTTGTAGGTCTTCATAGAACCATTCAACTTCAGCTTCTTCAGCGTTAGTGGTTGGGGCATAGGCTTGGATTACTGTAATATTGAATGGTTTGCCTTGGAAACAAACAGAGATCATTCTGTCGTTTTTGAGATTGCATCCAAGTACTGCATTTCAGACTCTTTTGTTGACCGTGATGGCTACTCCATTTCTTCTGAGGGATTTCTGCCCGCAGTAGTAGATATAATGGTCATCTGAGTTAAATTCACCCATTCCAGTCCATTTTAGTTCGCTGATTCCTAGAATGTCGATGTTCACTCTTGCCATCTCCTGTTTGACCACTTCCAATTTGCCTTGATTCATGGACCTAACATTCCAGGTTCCTATGCAATATTGCTCTTTACAGCATGGGACCTTGCTTCTAAAAACCAGTCACATCCACAACTGGGTATTGTTTTTGCTTTGGCTCCATCCCTTCATTCTTTCTGGAGTTATTTCTCCACTGATCTCCAGTAGCATATCTAACATAGTGAAGTCTAAAGTCCAATCAGAATCTGTGCATTCTTCCCAAATACGTAAGGGTCTTAGAATTCTTTCATCCCAATCACAGTCTCCTAATTTATTTGATATTCCCACCCAGTATTTTAGCCTGTTTCCTTTTACACACACAACAAATGTCACAGTTTTTAATATTTTTATCCAGACAATATGTGCTTAGTTTTATACACATGTTGACTGACATCTTTTCTCACCATTTCTTCTTCTTTTTTTTACTTGATTCTTCTATCCAGGGTATCAGAAGTACATTCTTTAGGTTTTCTTTAGTGAAAAAATTTTGGCAGCACATTCTGCTTTGGTTTGAAATGGTTTTATTTCATCTTTCTTCTTGAAAGCTAGTTTCACAAGGTATAGAATTATTATAGGTCAACAGTTATTTTCTGTTAGCAAATTAAAGATATCATTCCACCCACTTTGGGTTTCAATTGTTGCTAATTCACTAGTTCTCTAGTTCACTAATTCTCTCTTATGCTATATCTAATCTTTTATTTGAAATTGAGGTTGGCAAACTATAGCCTGTATGCCAAATCTGGTGCATAGCCTGTTTTTATATAGTCCTCAAGTTAAGAATGTTTTTTAAAAATATTTTAGTGTGTTGTGGACAGAACCAAATAATGTTGTTTGACAGAGACCTATGTAGCCCACAAAGCCTAAAATATTTATTATCTTGCACTTTGAAGAAAAAGTTTGCTAACCCCTGGTTTAAACCATTCGCTATTGAAAATCCTATATATTAATAATAGTATTGTGTACCTCTTCCCAACTTCATGTTCAGTGAAATCACATCGGTAGCTTGAAATCAGCCATGGTGAAAGTATTTACACCTGAAAATCAACAAATGCTACAAAAGAAGACTTGGTGTAATGTTTTATTAATTGTCTAGCCTTAAGACAGTGATGAAATATTAATAATTTAAATTAAACTTAAAAGTATGTTGTGTCTGTACCCATTACGTTGAGATTAGCTCAGAAAAATTGAAGAAGTACTCTTCCAGTATTTAAAATTATTATCTGATTGAATAAAGAGATTGATTACATTATTGACTAATAAAGAAAGTGCCAACATATGTCTTGTTTCATTTTATCTTCCTCCTTAACATAAATAAGTGTTAGCCAACATTCATATTAGAGCTACAGTGAATTACAACCATAGGTTGTCTATGGATGAAACATTTTGGCAAAAATCAGCAAGTGTTTCAATTTTCTATATAGAATTTATAATAAGGTGTGTTGTGTGTTTTATTATTATTTGTAAATTGGAGCCATACATCAATTTATGTCAGTAAAATTTACGTACATATATATACATGCATTTTTTCCCACATCACTGGGTGGACCCTAAGATTTGTCTTCCGATCTCTCACCTGAAGCAACTGTCAAAGTGCAAGCTCAAAGCCTCCAGTGTCCAGCAGAAAGCCTCAGAGTACCAGCTGGCCTCAGGACTCCTTTACCCCCAGTTTTGATATCTGTAGATTACTCATTTTTGTGTCACTTCAGTGATACATTTTAAAAGATATTTTGAGGACTTCCCTGGTGGTCCAGTGGTAAATTAAGACTCTGTCCTTCCACCGTACGAGGCACAGTTTCAACCCCTAGTCGGGGAACTAAGATCCTGCGTTCCATGTGGCACCACCAAAAAAAAAAAAAGATGTTTTGTTTGATATTTTATCCAGCATTCAGTTTTTCACTTTCTCACTGGGAGAATCATGCAGATATCTAATCTACCACACTCACATTGTCCAATGACCTGCAGGCACAGGGGGCTCTGCTAAAGTTTAAGAGCCAGGGCTTAGTTTACGCATTTCACCTGTCCACCCTGAAAGACTGCAGACTCAGCCAGCTCAATATGTGCAGCAAAGTAGTGGGTAATAAATACCTGATTGCTGGGCCACTTCCTGTCTTCTCAAGGAAAATGTTTGGATTTAGTTTGTGAGGTTCTGGGTGGTTTTATTGTTCTGAGCTTGTTTTGTGTGTGTGTGTGTGTGTTCACCTGTGAATGGTACAGGTGGCTTCGGCTTGGGTGTGAATTATCATCATTATGATCATCATTTTGATTCTCCCTCAGTCCTGCTCTTTTTGAGCAGAGCAACATTCCATAGAAGGAGAGCTGTTCATTTTAATCAGCATCCTTGGCTGCTCTGCAGCAGCTGAGCCCCTGTCTTAGTCTAATTGGGCTGCCATAACAAAATACCATAGACTTGGTGGCTTAAACAGCAGACATTTATTTCTCATGGTTCTGGAGGCTGGGAAGTCCGAAATCAAGGTGCCAGCTGATTCAGTTCCTGGTTTGCAAATGGCCGTTTCTCACTGTTCTCTTACATGGCAGTGAAAGAAAATGAGCTCTCTGATGTTTCCTTTCATGGGGACACTAATCCTTCTGGATCAGGGTACTACCCTTATGACCTTATTTAATTACTTCCTTACTCCACATATAGCCACATGGGAAGTTAAGGCTTCAGCATATGAATTTGGCGGGGGACACAGTCCAGTCCACAGCAGTCTTGCTGACTGGGAGGCCCAGTATGAGCTATAAAGTCAGACAGACCCAAGTTCAAAGCCCAGTGCTGCTACTTACTAACTTTGTAAAATATTTCATCTTTCTGAGGATTTGCTGGTGGTCCAGTGGTTAGGACATGGTACTCCCACTGGGGTGGCCTGGTCAGGGAACTAAAGATTTTGCAAGCTGCAAGGTGGCTCCCCCAATTTTTTTTCTTTCATCTTTCTGACCCTCAGCCCCCTATTCTGGAAAGTAAAAGCTGCTGCTCCTGCTGCTAAGTTGCTTCAGTCGTGTCCGACCCTCAGCGACCCCATGGACTGCAGCCTTCCAGGCTCCTCCGTCCATGGGATTTTCCAGGCAAGAGTACTGGAGTGGGGTGCCATTGCCTTCTCCAAAGTAAAAGCGGTAAGTTCCATTTCAGAGGATTGTTGAAATTATTCCATTAGTAAATGTATAGAAAGTAGCTAGCACAATGCCTGGCATAGCTCAGGGGCTCGGTGTGAAGTTTCCCAGATGATGCCACTCAAAGTGTGGTCTTTGCAGCAGCAGAATCACCTGACAGCATGTGTATTTTCTCAGAATCCTGTCAAAGACCAGGCTTTGTTATTGCTATTTTACAAGGGAACCTGGCTCAGACTTGCTCCAGGTCACACTCCAAGCTGAATGAGGTGGCAGATTTAGGATTTGAATCTGCATCTACATGATTCCCAGGGCTTCCCTGGTAGCTCAGATGGTAACGAATCTGCCTGCAATGCAGGAGACCTGGGTTCGATCCCTGGGTTCAGTTGGGAAGATTCCCTGGAGAAGGGCATGGCAACCCACTCCAGTATTCTTGCCTGGAGAATCCCATGGACAGAGGAGACTGGTGGGCTACAGTCCACAGGGTCTCAAAGAGTAGGACAAGTCTAAGCAACTAACACTTTCTTCCTTTTACTTTTACTGCTGCGGCTAAGTCGCGTCAGTCGTGTCCGACTGTGCGACCCCATAGACGGAAACCCACCTGGCTCTTCTGTCCCTGGGATTCTCCAGGCAGGAACACTGGAGTGGGTTGCCATTTCCTTCTCCAATGCAGGAAAGTGAAAAGTCAAAGTGAAGTCGCTCAGTCATGTCCGACTCTTCGAGACCCCATGGACTGCAGCCCACCAGGCTCCTCCATCCATGGGATTTCCAAGGCTTTACTTTCACTAGGTAATTCCAAATGCTGCCTGTGCTTTTCAGGACACCAAACTGCTGTCCTCTTCCCAACCTTGCACACTTGGCAGCCAGGCCTAGTCCCTTCCCCGCCCAGGCCTCCTCCCTCAACTCACCCTTTAGTGAG
Organism: Bos javanicus; assembly: GCF_032452875.1. Lineage (NCBI taxonomy): Eukaryota > Metazoa > Chordata > Mammalia > Artiodactyla > Bovidae > Bos > Bos javanicus. Next base: position 20,563,792 of record NC_083888.1, on the reverse strand, counting down.
GGAAGGGTCTGCAGGTGTTAGCGGGTGGGTGAAGAGAGGCACAGACTAGGCCTCTGTCAGCCCAGGGCTCCTGCAGTGGTTCTTGTTCCTTCGCTAAGTTGTGTCTGACTTTCTGTGACCCCATGGACTGCAGCACGCCAGGCTTCCCTGTCCTTCACCATCTCCTGGAGTTTGCTCAAACTCATGTCCATTGAGTCGATGATGCCATCCAACCATCTCATCCTCTGTTGTCCTCTTTTCCCCCTGCCTTCAATCTTTCCAGCATCAGGGTCTTTCCCAATGAGCCTGCAGTGGGGATGGGGCTATTTATCTCAGGTCCTTGAACTGTATCTCTTCCTCCCCTCCCCAGCAGCTCTGGGGTGGGGATGGGGCTATTTATCTCAGTCCCTGAACTGTGTCTCTTCATCCCCTCCCCACCATCTCCCCCTCCCTACACTGCTCTCCTACCCGTAGGTCTCAGCTGGCTGCCCCCCCGCCCCCCGCAGGTTTCCCTTATCTCTGGTCATCAGAATCTCTCTGGTCAGCACCCTCCCCTCCCTCAAGGTCACCTACATGGGATTTGGTGCTAGCTCACTGAACAGGCCCCCTTCTGCCTGGAAGTGGGGGATGGTTTTAAAGAGCCAGATCCTTTCCTGGAATCTTCTGTGGATACTTTCCACCGCAAGGAAGAGAGTCAGAGTGAAAGCGGCTGGGGGTGGGGGGGTAGGGGGGAGTGAAGGACAGTGGCTTCGAACCAGAAGGCTCTGTGCTTTATTTGTTGTGAGAAATGGAGCATTTCCTGCCATATCTGTAAACAAGGATGTCACAATAACCAGTGATTCCAGCCCTCCAAATGGGAATTCCTGAGCCCTCAGGGCACTCAGAGTCTCTTACTGAGGATGAAAGAGTGAAAAAGCTGCCTTGAAACTCAACATTTGAAAAGCTAAGATCATGGCATCTGGTCCTATCACTTCATGGCAAATAGATGGGGAAAAAGAGAAAACAGTGGCTGATTTTATGTTCTTGGGCTCCAGAATCACTGCAGGTGGTGACTGCAGCCATGAAATTAAAAGACACTTGTTACTTGGAAAGAAAGCTATGACAAACCTAAACAACTTATTAAAAAGCAGAGACATTGGTGACAGTGGTCCATATAGTCAAAACTATGGTTTATCCAGTAGTCATGTACAGATGTGAGAGTTGGACCATAAAGAAGGCTGAGCATTGAAGAATTGATGCTTTTGAACTGTGGTGTTGGAGAAGACTCTTGAGAGTCCCTTGGACTGGAAGGAGATCCAACCAGTCCATCCTAAAGGAGATCAGTCCTGGGTGTTCATTGGAAGGACTGATGCTAAAGCTGAAGCTCCAGTACTCTGGCCACCTGCTACGAAGAGCCGACTCGTTGGAAAAGACCCTGATGCTGGGAAAGATTGAAGGCGGGAGGAGAAGTGGGTAACAGAGGTGCAGGGCCCACCCTCAGAGTTTTGGACTCGGTAGGTCTGGGATGTGGCCTGTGGTCGTTCCCTACTTCTGCTTTAGCAAATGACCACAAACAATGATTTTAAAAAGACAAATCTATTATCTTAGACCCTTGAGGTCAGAAGTTAGAAACGAATCTCATGGAGCTGAAATCGGTGTTGACAGGGCTGAGTTCCCTGTGAAGGCTTTAGGGGAGATGCCGCTCCCTTGCCTGTCCCAGCTTCTAGAGTCCATCTACATTCCTTGGCTTCAGGTTCCTTCTTCAAAGGAGAAGACAGGCTCCTTCTTCCATCTTCAAAGCCGGGAACTGCATCACACCAACCTTCCATCATCATATCTCCTTCTCTGACCCTGACTTGCCTGCTTCTCTCTTTCACTTATAAAGAAACTATGTGTAAGGACTTCCCTGGTGGTCCAGTGGTTAATACTTCACCTTCTAATGCAGAGAGTGTGGGTTCAGTACCTGGTCAAAGAGCTAAGACCCACATGCATGCCTCGGGGCCAAAAAACTAAAACATAAAACAGAAGCAATATAAATTCAATCAATACTTTTAAAATGGCCCACATCAAAACATGTTTTAAAAACAGAAGGAATCTGTGTGATGGTGTGATTATATTGGGCCCACCCAGCTAACCCAGAATCATCCCCCTGTGTCAATCAGCAGAATCCCCTTTGTCATGTAAAGCGACTTCCTCACAGATTCTGGGGATTGGATGAGGACATCTTTGAGGGGCCATTATCCTGCATACCACAGGGCCTAAAATATCACATTTCTAACAGGCTTCCAGGTGCCACTGGTGTTTTGAGAATAGCTTTTAGGGGCTTCCCTGGTGGCTCTTTACCCAGCTGGTAAAGAATCTGCCTGCTGATGCAGAAGGCATAAAAGATACAGGTTCTATCCCTGGGTTGGGAAGATTCCCTGGAGGAGGGCAAGGCAACCAATGTTGCCAGTGTCAGCCAAAATCCTTTTACCCATTTCCACACCTAGACATCCACTTCTCAAGGCAATTTCGACTCCTTTGGATCTCATTTTCCATAAACTCTAAAGTGTGTGAGGGTTCTCAGCCATGTCCAACTCTTTGGGATCCCATGGACCGTAGCCCGCCAGGCTCCTCTGTCCATGGGATTTCCCAGGCAAGAATACTGGAATGGGTTGCCATGCCCTCCTCCAGGGGATCTTCCCGACCCAGGGGTAGGACTCACATCTCCTGTCTTGACAGGTGGATTCTTTGCTGAGCCACCGGGGAAGCTCTGTGGAGACTCTGTACTTAACAGTAAATAACCATCTCAGGAGGAACTCTGTATTAGTCTGCTCAGGAGACTTCTTGCTTCTTCTTGGCAGAATGTAAATGAGACAGAGGTTAAAATGTAAATAGGATCTTTCTCCCACCTATCTGGTGTCTTGATTCCTTATGCTATAGAGACCCCTGGAATTTAAATATTCTTCCATCCCCCTTCCCTTTCCTTTACTAAAATTCAAAGTAACTGATACAACAGTACTCTTCCCTGGAGTATCTTTTCATTTTAACCAAACCTAAATCAAAGCAATGTTGTTTTTTTTTAGATTTATAATTCCTATTTCCATATAGGGATACATGAAATGCAGCAGGATTGTATAAATAAAAAGTAAGTGAGAATGTGACAGGGAAAACAAGGATAAGAACATAAAATTAAACCAGGAACAAGGCTACTATTAAAAACAAACAAACAAACATGATGGAGTTCTCTATTTTTGCTGCAAGTATTGGGTTTCCTGGCAGGCAAGAGGAAAAAGGATAACTAGTTATTTACATACTTCACAGGGTTCGTGTGGGAAAAAATGAATCCACTACTTAGCAGAGGCAGAGTTAAAAGACCAGAATGACCTTGTGTAAAGTAGGGAGCCACCCCTTCAATAACAGCTTTACAGTGGACTCAGGGCCAAGTTTCAAGAGCATTTCTGTTTGGCGAAACAGCAGAATAAAGGCGAGTCTGCAGGGTGTGGAGTATGAGCCCTGGGGTTCATCCCCTGTTTGATCTGGTTTAAGTTGGGGTTAGTTTTAAAGTATCTGGATTGGATTATCTACTTGACCTTCAAAGAGAGCTGTATTACCAGAAAAAGGACCTGTCAGTTAGGATCCTAACACTTGCAAGCAACCGAAACTTTAATCCTACTGGCTAAAACAAAATGACATTTCTGGGTTCCTGTGACCAAAAAAGATCAGCGGTAGTTTTAGGATCAGACAAGGCTTTACCTGGGGCTTCCCCGGATGGCTCAGCGGTGAAGAATCCAGCTGCCAACCCAGGACACACATGAGATTCAATTTGATCCCTGGGTTGGGAAGCTCCTATGGAGGAGGAAATGGCAACCCAGACATGATTGAGCGACTACACACTCGAGGCTTTACCTAGGACTTAAGAGCTCTGAAAAGGGCCTGGTTTCTTTACATTTTGAGGACCAGTTCCTGGGTGTTGGCTTCATACTCAGACAGATTCAACAGTTCTCAGAACTGACAGCACTACACACGGTTGCATTGATACAAATAGTTAGAATTTTAGAACATTTCTCTGCTGCTGCTGCTACTGCTGCTGCTGCTAAGTCGATTCAGTCGTGTCCGACTCTGTGTGACCCCATAGACGGCAGCCCACCAGGCTCCCCCGTCCCTGGGATTCTCCAGGCAGGAACACTGGAGTGGGTTGCCAATTCCTTCTCCAATGCATGAAAGTGAAAAGTGAAAGGGAAGTCGCTCAGTCGTGTCCGACTCTTCACGACCCCACGGACTGCAGCCTACCAGGCTTCTCCATCCATGGGATTTTCCAGGCAAGAGTACTGGAGTGGGTGTATATGGCCTAAGCGAGTGTAATCAGACTGAGACTCGGGACATTTGCTGAGGATGCTGGGGAAAACACCTTCTCTTTCCCCAGACAATAGAGAAAGTATAGCTAGGGACAATTTTCAAAATCTGACTAATCAGAGCAAGCCAGTGCAGGAAGCAAGGATTTCAAGGCTTGTTCTTGCCTGGAGAATCCCAGGGACGGGGGAGCCTGGTGGGCTGCCGTCTATGGGGTCACACAGGGTCGGACATGACTGAAGCGACTTAGCAGAAGCAGCAGCAGGCCATATACACTCCCCTTAACCAATCACTGTGAGCTAGAAAGCACTGACTGACCTAAGCTAGATTACACGTTCTATTCTGGACTCCACCCGATCCTGGATGAGCACCTTGTCTGGGAACAAAGTGATGGAGCAGAAACTCATGGGCTTTAGAATCAGATCCTGGTTAGTTCATTCATTCATGGATCAAAGCAATGGGTAGGAAGTACCAAACAAAACAGACCTAGTCCCATCCCTAATGGAGAAATTAAATAAGTATATTTAATGCCGTGTAACAAACCACCCCGAAACTCAGTGACTTGAAAACAACCATTTTAGTTGCTCAGCATGGTGTGGGTCAGCAGTTTGGGCTGGGCTCAGTTGACTGATTCTTCTGGACTCACTCCCCATGTCTTCAGCCAGCTTGTGGGGCACCTAGAGCTAGGTGATCTAGGGTGACCTTCCTACCAGGTCTGGCCGTTGTCATTCACTGGGCCAGGCACTTCAGCAGGCTAGACTGGGCTTCTTTACTTGACAGCGGCGTTTGAAGAAGGCAAGCCCAATGCACATGTGCTTGTCTTTTTTTTTTTTAACTTCGTATTTATTTAGTTTTGGCTACAATGGGACTTCACTGTTGGCTGTGGGCTTTCTCTAGCTGCAGCATGAGCAGGGGCTACTCTCTAGCGTTGGTGCACAGGCTTCTTCTTACAGTGGCTTCTCTTGTTGTGGAGTATGAGCTTCAGTAGTTGTGGCGTGTGGGCTCTGGAGTACGGACTCAGTAGTTGTGGGACACCAACTTAGTTGCACCTTGACAAGTGGAATCTTCCTGGACGAGGGTTTGAACTTGTATCCCCTGCACTGGCAGGCAGATTCTTAAACCACTGAGCCACCAGGGAAGTCCAGCGCATGTGGTTTTCAAGCCTGTGACTGTGTCATCATGCTAATGTGCCATTGGCCCAAGCAGATCACATGGCCAGGCCGGCCCAGAATCATTACGCCCGGGATCATTACAATGAGAGACTTCCCAAGAATGTGGGTATGGAGAGACGTGATCAGTTGGGGACAGACTGTAATAATCTCCCGCAATCAGTAGCAAATGCATAAACCAATGACAAGTTTGGATTACTGCTCTAAAGGAAGTGATCAGGATGCTGTGAGAGGATCATGGGAAGGACCACGTTTAGGTGGGAGCTAGGGCAGGCCTTTCTGAGGAGGGTCATTTGCACTGATGCCTAAGGAAGGAGTCCCTGGAGGAGGGCATGGCAACCGACTCCAATATTCTTGCCTGGAGAATCCCATCGACAGAGGAGCCTGGTGGGCTAAAGTCCATGGGGTCACAAAGAATTGGACACAACTGAAGTGACTTGGCATCCATGCACTAAAGGAGTAGCCATGTGAATGCAGGGAAAGGACTGAAAGGAGGACATCTAGGATCTTGCTACTCAAAGTGGTTCCTGGATGAGCAACATCGGCATCACCTGGGATCTGTTAGAAAAGCAGCAACCTGGGCTGTTCTAGGCCTGCTGAATCTGCATTTTAGCCAGGCATTCGTGTGCACTATAATCTTTGAGAAGCTTGTGACTATCAGAGAGAAGCTAGAAGTGTAAGAAAGAGGGACGGAAATGGCACAGCTGCTGCTGCTGCTGCTCAGTCGCTTCAGTCGTGTCCGACTCTGGGCGACCCCATAGATGGCAGCCCAGCAGGCTCCTCCGTCCCTGGGATTCTCAAGGCAAGAGCACTGGAGTGGGTTGCCATTTCTGAAGTGCAAGAAAGAGGGAAGGAAATAGCACAGCTAGCCCAAGACATTCAGATGTGCTCCTCAGTTTTAAAATTTCTACTGTGACCTAGCTACTAGCCCAGGAGAGACCTTTCCTCCACTGCCCTGGGCCCCACTGAAGGGCCCCATGATCACGACTCTGCGGTGAGAAGGGCTTTGGTCCAGTGGGCATCACCCAGAGGGAAGCACCCAAAACCGGAGCTCTGCTGGCCTCGGCAGGGCACTCGATCTCTGGTAGGTGGGAACAGTACAAATGGGCCTGTTTATGCACACACAGCTCCAGGCGGCAAGGAGGCCTGTTGTGGAGCAGCCAGTTCTAGGGCACCCTGATAATCTGTGGGAAGGCCAGACCCTCAAGCCTGCTTTGTCTTCTGGCCCCTGCCTGGGTGTTGAGGGTGATGACGAGCTTTCAGGTCCCTTCAGCCATAAGCCTACAAAGACGCTTTCCTGGAGGGCAAGTGGGTGGCATTCAGCTGTCATGCTAGGGTGATCATATGTCCCACTTGCCCCGGGCAGTCCTGTTTACACCTGCCGTCCTGGTGTAATGATTAATAATGCCCCCTCTCACTCTGGTTTGGATGATAACTAGGGTTACCTTAGAGCCCAGGCTTGATTCCCAGAACCAAGGGAAGGTGACTCTGAAAGAGCACTGGTCCAGGACTGAGAAATATGGGCTCTTGTCCTGCCCTACTGCTGACAAGCAGGGGGACCTTGGGCAAGTCCTCTCTGGCTGCCATTGCCTCATCTCTGAATTGAAGGAGTTAGATGAGACAGGCCTCTTCTAGCTTGGGGAGTCAATGAACATGAGACATGGGTCCCTGGGGGTTCTGCCCCATCAGTAGGTTGATGATCATATGGCCACGTCCATGGCCTCTGGGGACCCCATATTCTGACAACTCTTCCTCCAGGTCCTGCTCCCTGCGCCCACAGCTCCCAGGGCCCTAGGCTGTGCCTCTGCTCAGGGCTCTATGCCAGCAGGGCCTTGCTGCCTGTCAGCCACTTTCTCCTCCCATACACCCCACCCCAGGGGGACACTTCTTCAGCCTGTACTTCCTTATCATATGATGTTTCGGACAAACAACTAAATCTCCTGCAACTGAGTCTCCGCCTGTTACAGGGTATAAGATGTCAGTACTGTAGTGACTCAGTAGAGAAGCTGCCTGCAAAGCAGGAGACCTGGGTTCAGTCCCTGGGTTGGGATGATCCCCCAGAAAAGGGATCATCACCCACTCCAGTATTCTTTCCTGGGAAATCCCATGGACACAGGAGCCTGGCGGGCCACAGTCCATGTGGTGGCAAAGAGTCAGACATGACTAAGCAACTAACATACACACACACACACACACACACACACTATTGATCAGTGTGTGTTGGGAGAAATTGACGAGGCCATCTTGGGAAAATACAATCTGCCCAGTTCATATGGAAATCAGGGCTGTTCTAAGTCACAAAGTACAGGAGCTGGCTCTGGTTAGCTTAAGCAAAAAATTGGACTCCTTTAGGATTTATAGAATTGATGGAAGCTAAAAGGCCAGGATTGTCAAATAAGCCAGAACCAAGGAGGTCTGGAGGCCTGGGCAACAGGTACTCACATAAAGGAGGAACATAAGAATTGTACAATCTAAGGAGTCTAGCCCACCACTGCTCAGATAAACACAATCCCTTGGCATTCAACTTCCTTGCAGCACTCTAAAGAGCAAAGCCCAGGGAGGTCAAGTTGACAGGCTGAGTCACATGCTTTCCTCCTGAGTGGGGCCAGTGTAGACAGAGAGGACTCATTGGTACCTTTTGCTTTCCTAGTGGCAAGTTGGGATATTCTCCACAAAGACTACACAGTGGGGCTCCAGCCTCCAACGCAGCAGGGAGATTCTCCCAAAGAGACGTAGGGTGCTATAGGACAGGGGGAAGAAGGTGCTGGAGATCCCCAAAGTGTCCAGCAGAGAGCCCACAGACTCAGACACCCCTCTGCAGTGATCGGTGCCCCCAGTACTGAGAAGGAGGAACAGAAGGCTGAAGAAGACGCTCAGAGGGAGCAGAATATTGTCTTAAGGACTTGAGGGGCTGTCGCTTAGAGGAGAATTTGATTTGTTCAACACAGCTGGGGGATATATTTTGGCCCAATATCAGAAAGAACTTAAAAAATATTTTTTCTATTTTTAATGTTTTGAATAGGCAATACATTAATTGAAAAAGTATTAAAAGGAACGCAGTGAAAGTCTTGCTCCCACCCCTGTTACCTATCTGCCTACTTTCCAGCTTATTCCCCACCTCCACTCCAGATAGTCATCTTAATGATAGTGGAGGTTTATGCACTCAGTCATGTCGGACTCTTTGTGACGCCATGGGCTATAGCCTGCCAGACTCCTCTGTCCATACGATTTTCCAGGCAAAAATACTGGAGCGGGTTGCCATTTCCTTCTCCAACTCATCTTAATAGCGCCTTGTATGTGCTCCCATAGGTTTTTAATTTCCTTTTAAGTTTTTAAAATTTATTTTCTTAATTGTGGTAAAATATACATAACATAAAATTGACCATTGTAACCAATTTTAAGATCAGTCGCTCAGTCGTGTCCAACTCTTTGCGACCCCAGGAATTGCAGCACGCCAGGCCTCCCTGTCCATCACCAACTCCCGGAGTTCACTGAGACTCACATCCATCGAGTCAGTGATGCCATCAAGCCATCTCATCCTCTGTCGTCCCCTTCTCCTCCTGCCCCCAATCCCTCGCAGCATCAGAGTCTTTTCCAATGAGTCAACTCTTCGCATGAGGTGGCCAAAGTACTGGAGTTTCAGCTTTAGCATCAGTCCTTCCAAAGAAATCCCAGGGCTGATCTCCTTCAGAACGGACTGGTTGGATCTCCTTGCACTCCAGTTCAGTGGTATTAAGCACATTCACATTCTTGTGCAACCATCACCACCATCCATCTCTAGAATGGTTTTCATCTTCCCAAACTAATCATCTGTGCCCATTAAAACAATAACTTCTCAGTCCTCCTTTCTCCAAGCCTTTGGCAGCCAAGATTCTATTTTCTGTCTCTATGAATTTGCCTGGAGATGGCTGGATGGCATCACTGACTCGATGGACATGAGTCTGGGTGAACTCCGGGAGTTGGTGATGAACAGGGAGGCCTGGTGTGCTGCGATTCATGGGGTTGCAAAGAGTCGGACACGACTGAGCGACTGAACTGAACTGATGAATTTGCCTATTCCAGGTGCCTCATACAAGTGAAATCATGCAGTGTTTGTTCTTTTGTGTCTGGTTTATTTCACTCAGTGAATCTTCAAGATTCATCCATGTTACGTAGAATTTCCTTCCTTGCCATCCTGATCCATTTCAGCACTCTTCCCCCTACTTTTTTTTGCTGTAGCATTTATTACCTTCTAGCATGCGATAATTTTGTAATGTCTGTCCTCCCCACTCCATGCCATTAGAATGACAGCTTCATAGGAGCAGAGACTTTTGTGTGTTTTATTCACTGATTTATTTCTTAGTGCATAGTAAGTGCTCTGTACATAGCACTCAATATGGACCATTTGATCGAATAAATAACTGAACAGTAGGATCTAATGAGCAACTGGTAAAGCCTTCCTCAGCGATCAATGCAAAGAAATAGAGGAAAACAATAGAATGGGAAAGACTAGAGATCTCTTCAAGAAAATCAGAGATACCAAGGGAACATTTCATGCAAAGATGGGCTCGATAAAGGACAGAAATGGTACGCACCTAACAGAAGCAGAAGATATTAAGAAGAGGTGGCAAGAATACACAGAAGAACTGTACAAAAAAGATCTTCACGACTCAGATAATCACAATGCTGTGATCACTCACCTAGAGCCAGACATCCTGGAATGTGAAGTCAAGTGGGCCTTAGGAAGCATCACTATGAACAAAGCTAGTGGAGGTGATGGAATTCCAGTTGAGCTATTTCAAATCCTGAAAGATATTGCTGTGAAAGTGCTGCACTCAATATGCCAGCAAATTTGGAAAACTCAGCAGTGGCCACAGGACTGGAAAAGGTCAGTTTTCATTCCACTCCCAAAGAAAGGCAATGCCAAAGAATGCTCAAACTACCGCACAATTGCAGTCATCTCACACGCTAGTAAAGTAATGCTCAAACTTCTCCAAGCCAGGCTTCAGCAATACGTGAACCATGAACTTCCAGATGTTCAAAGCTGGTTTTAGAAAAGGCAGAGGAACCAGAGATCAAATTGCCAACATCCGCTGGATCATCGAAAAAGCAAGAAAGTTCCAGAAAAACATCTATTTCTGTTTTATTGACTATGCCAAAGCCTTTGACTAGATCACAATAAACTGTGGAAAATTTTGAAAGAGATAGGCATACCAGACCACCTGACCTGCCTCTTGAGAAACCTATATGCAGGTCAGGAAGCAGCAGTTAGAACTGACATGGAACAACAGACTGGTTCCAAATAGAAAAAGAAGTACGTCAAGGCTGTATATTGTCACCCTGCTTATTTAACTTCTATGCAGAGTACATCATGAGAAACGCTGGGCTGGAAGAAGCACAAGCTGAAATCAAGGCTGCCAGGAGAAATATCAATAACCTCAGATATGCAAATAACACCACCTTTATGGCAGAAAGTGAAGAACTAAAGACCCTCTTGATGAAAGTGAAAGAGGGGAGTGAAAAAGTTGGCTTAAAGCTCAACATTCAGAAAACTCAGATCATTGCATCCAGTCCCATCACTTCATGGCAAACAGATGGGGAAACAGTGGAAACAGTGGCTGACTTTAATTTTGGAGGCTCCAAATTCACTGCAGATGGTGATTGCAGCCATGAAACTAAAAGACGCTTACTCCTTGGAAGGAAAGTTATGACCAACCTAGACAGCATATTAAAAAGCAGAGATATTACTTTGTCAACAAAGGTCTGTCTAGTCAAGGCTATGGTTTTTCCAATAGTCGTGTATAGATGTGAGAGTTGGACTGTGAGAAAAGCTGAGCACCAAAGAATTGATGCTTATGAACTGAGGTGTTGGAGAAGACCCTTGCAAGTCCCTTGGACTGCAAGGAGATCCAACCAGTCCATCCTAAAAGAGATCAGTCCTGGGTGTTCATTGGAAGGACTGATGTTGAAGCTGAAAGTCCAATACTTTGGTCACCCGATGTGAAGAGCTGCCTCATTTGAAAAGACCCTGATGCTGGGAAAGATTGAGGGCAGGAGGAGAAGGGGATGACAGAGGATGAGATGGTTGGATGGCATCACTGACTCAATGGACATGAGTTTGGGTAAACTCCAGGAGTTGGTGATGGACAGGGAGGCCTGGCATGCTGTGGTTCATGGGGTCGCAAAGAGTCAGACACGACTGAGCGACTTAACTGAACTGAGAGGTAAAGGGCTTCTTGCCACCTAAAGTGTCCTCTGAAAAGGTGGAGAGGGATCAGAGAGCAGAATCAGTCCTCACTGGGCGGGGTCAGTCAGACAAGATGACCTTTAAGCTGTCTTCAAGCCTATTGGAAACAACTCTAAAACTTGACTGGTTCAAGAACAGCCCCGACACCTTGCGCCTGAAGGTGTGTGTACTGTGCTGTGGTGTTCAAGCTGAAATCAAGGCTGCCAGGAGAAATATCAATAACCTCAGATATGCAAATAACAGCACCTTTATGGCAGAAAGTGAAGAACTAAAGACCCTCTTGATGAAAGTGAAAGAGGGGAGTGAAAAAGTTGGCTTAAAGCTCAAGCTTAAAGCTTAAAGGGAGGGGCAGGTTATCGTGGAGGAGCTGCAACAGGAGGCAGGGGATGCCAGCATCCTGGTCTGTTTGCAAGAAGCATCTCTTTCCCAGGGAGAGGGTAGCAGGGAGTCAGAGCCTAGAAACTCCTTGATTCCAGCTGCTGCAACAGCTTGTTCAAGACAACTATATTTGGAGAGGTCTAGTTTGGGGGAAAAAAAATCTTCAGTGCTCCTTTCAGGACAAAACATTTCCCTTTCCATGGCTTACTATCAATCATCTCAGTGTCAGATATTGCCCAATTCTTTGTTTTCCCCACAACATTGCACTTAATGAATGATATTGCTGTGAATTTACAAAGTTATTTCTAAAACTTGTGGTTCAAAATCAACTGTCTTTCATAGTCTATGTGTGTGTATTTTTCAAAGGATGTTGCAAGGGCTAAGTTTTCCCCAAACTTGTTTTTAACAGTAAAAAAAAAAAAAAAGAGGGGGAAATCTCTAAATGTTCAAAAACGTTAAATTAAAAAAACTATGATGATGTGAAATTTTATTTACTAATACAGGAAAGGGCTTCCCTGGTGGCTCAGTTGGTAAAGAATCCACCTGCAATGCGGGAGACCTGGGTTCAATCCCAGGCCCAAGATCTGGGAAGATCCCCTGGGGAAGGGAACAGCTATCCACTCCAGTATTCTGGCCTGGAGAATTCCATGGACTATATAGTCTATGGGGTTGCACAGAGACGGCCACAACTGAGCAACTTTCACTTTCATCAAGTCTAACTTTCACTTTCAATACAGTTAAAGTGTCCATAAGGCATTACCTAAGGAAAAAAGGAGGTTACAAACCGCTGTGTGCAGTATGATTCCATTTTTGTTTGCTTTTAAAATATATTACATATTCTAATATACAAATATTTAAATATATTTATGTAAATTCTAGAATGACATGCAGCAAGATGTTGACAATAGTTATCTCTGGGATTTCAGCCCATTTTTGTATTATTTCCTTTATTTGTATTGGTAATTGTGAGCTTTCTTTCCTTTATATTCAGGGAAAAGAGTCATACTGAAACCGTTCGCTTCAGACTGGGACTTGAACTCATATGGCCAGGCCTTGAACCTGGCCAAATCCCATGATCTTCCAACTGAGATCACACGCCTGGTCTCAGGACTTAATGAAGCTCAGGTTCTTGATGTCACAGTACAGAAAGGATTCAATGAGAGACAAAGTGATAAGTCAGAAGTGGACTTATTTAGAGAGATATACATCCCGCAGACAGAGTATGGGCCGTTGCAGAGGGTGAACACAGCCTTGAAATGTGGTATGGTTAGCTTTTATCGGCTGGATAATTTCATAAGGTAATAAGTGGGAAGATTATTCTAACTATTTGGGGGAAGGGATGGAGATTTCCAGGAATTGAACCACTGCCCACTTTTTGGTCTTTGATGGTTGGTCATGGAACAGTCATAGCACCTGTGGGTACTTGGCACATGCTGCTTCCCTGGTGGTTCAAATGCTAAAGAATCTGCCTGCAAGGCAGGAGACCTGGGTTCGATCCCTGGGTCAGGGAGATGCCCTGGAGAAGGAAATGGCAACCCACTCCAGTATTCTTGCCTGGAGAATTCCATGGACAAATTCTTGGCAGGCTATAGTCCATGGGATCGCAAAGAGTTGGACTTGACTCAGAGACTAACACTCACTAAAAGATCTTTGCCTGGTCATGAAGATCTCCCATGTTTTCTTCCAGGGCTTTATTAGTTTAGTTGTCACATTTAGGCCTATGATCCATCTTGAATTAATTTATATGGTGTGAGGAAGGGGTTAGAGTTCATTTTTCTCTATGAGTATGCATAGAAAAAAAATGGGTTTTCCCCAGAATTGCTTAGATGTCTTTATAGTAAATGAAGTTACCATATATGTATGGATCTATCACAATCAACTTTATTATTGATTTTTTAAAAGTTTGTTTATTTTTGGCTGCGCTGGGTCTTCTCTGTTGCGTGCGGGTTACTCTCTAGCTGTGGTGCACGAGTTTCTCATTTTGGTGGCTTCTCCTATTGCAGAGCACAGGCTCTAGGGTTTGCAGGCCTCAGTAGTTGTGGAGCAACAGGCTTAGTTATCTGCAGCATGTGGGATCTTCCCCAGCCAGGGACTGAACCAGGGTCCCCTCAATAGCAAGGTGGATTCTTAACTACTGGACCACCAGGGAAGCCCCACGAACAACTTTAAAGGCATCAGTTTCCAGATCCTCAACTTCTGTACGTCTTTTTTTTCTAAACTGGATCTGTTTGCCTCTGCAATGAAACGTCAAGCCAGTTGTTCTTTCCCACTTCACTAATCTTTCCAAGTAAGGCTTACCTTTCACTCAATTCCCGTGGGAACATGGTTTGTCATCTAGACAAGTGCAAAGCACTGTAGACCCAAACAAAGGAGCAATTAGAGAGAGCACACTTCTGAAGGAGAGACCCCCTCCACAAAGCACAGAGAGCATCAGCTATAAATATTGAAGGGACAGCATCTTATTCCATCTAAGGGACATATTCTAGGTGACAAGGCTCTGTGCATTGTCTATTTAGCTTAGAATATGAAAGTGAGATGGTTATCATGAGGCTATGTATTAATACATTTATCTGAACTGAAAAATGAATCCAGATTTTTCTTTTGACAGAGAGTAAGTCTAATTGGGCTGGCTGTTTGACAATGAATTCTGGCTTTGCCAATTAGCTTATATGGCAGACATTTCCCATAAATTAAATAAACCAAATCTGCAACTCTGAGGTTCTCGAGAAAATATATACAACATGCAGGAAATTATATTTTTTGCTGCTATTAAAATTATGATAAAAAATTTAGATGTCAACTTCAAAATAAGACAGTATGTAGTTTTCCAAAATTCCTTGAGGGGATACACAGCATGAAAATTTGAAGAACAGTGATCTAGGGCAGCGGTTCTCAAGTCTGGTTGCAACTGGAATCACTTGGGGAGATTAAAAGACAGTGATGCTGGGCTTCACTCCAGGCCGATTATGTCAAAGAAACTGGGAGTGAGTACTTTTAAAAAACTCCCTAGGTACAGCCAGGCTAAAAACCGCTTGCTCCTTTGTGCCTTGTCTCTCTGGACTCGCACAATCTAAGCCCCTCTCCCTTCCTCACTCCCAGGCTGTCTCGCTGACTCACACCCATATCTAGCTCCAAGCCAGACATTATCTCTTGGACATTCACAGGCCCTTCAAACACAACATGTCTCAAGCCAACCTTGGCAACAGTTTGTTTATTTATTATTTTTTTACTGTACTGGGTCTTCAACTGCAGGTTGCAGTTTTTCTCTACTTGTGGTTTTCTCTACTTGTGGTGACCTGGGGCTACTTTTCGTTGTGGTTTTTCTCTACGTATTGCGGTTTTTCTCTACTTGTGATTTTCTCTACTTGTGGCGGTTTTCTCTACTTGGGGCCACCTGGGGCTACTTTTCATTGTGGTTTTTCTCTACTTATTGCAGTTTTTCTCTACTTGTGGTTTTTCTCTACTTATTGCAGTTTTTCTCTACTTGTGGTTTTCTCGACTTGTGGCGACCTGGGCTACTTTTCGTTGTGGTACACCAGCTTCTCGCTGCAGAGGCTTCTCGTTGTGCAGCCCTGGTTCTAGGCGCAAGAACTTCGGTAACTGAAGGAAGTGGGCTCGGTATTTGCAGCTCCTGGGCTCTAGAGCACAGGCGCATGGGCTTAGTTGCTCTGTGGCATGTGGGATCTTCCTCATTGGCAGGTAGATTCTTATCCACTGTGCCACCCAGGAAGCCCCTTGGCAACAGTTATGATCATTTGTCAGTAGAAAATGTGTGGGTGTGTGCCTCAAAATACATATATTAAAAAAATAAACCAGGGGAGTTTCCTGGAGGCTTAGTAGTTGAGATTCTGGGCTTTCACTGCTATGGCCCAGGTTCAGTCCCCGGTTGAGGGACTGAGATCCTGCAAGCTGAGCAGCTCAGCAAAAATACATCCCTCCAAATTATATGTATTACTATGTTAGCATGTCTATAAAATAGGAAATACAAAAACATGAGACTAACAATGAATATAAGGGACTTCCCTGGGGGTCCAGTGGTTAAGAATCCGCCTTCCAATGCAGGGGATGAGGTCCTGTCCCTGGCTGGGGAACTAAGATCCTACATGCCTCAAGGCAACTAAGCCTGTGTGCTTCAACTAAGACCCCGATGCAGCCATGAAGAAATAGAAACAAAAACCTTTTAAAAAGTGAATATAAGTACAAGTTCCAACATTTTCTCTCCACATCCTATGGATGACCTCTGGTCTTTTGCACACACTGGTCCCTCTTCTGGGAATTCCCTTCCCCCTTTGTCCTTCCCTACGATCTTCCACTTATTCCTCAAGACCCAGTGCTCTGAGACTCCCCCACATGTGGACCTTCCCTACCTCCAAAATGCCCCCGGGGGACTCTGCACAGGCCTCTCCCTTTACAACGACCACTGTTTTGGTTTGGCTTTTGAAATATTTATGTCGGCCAGGACTGCTGCCCCATATCCTGCAATGAACAGGAAGCCACACAACAGGGATTCTTTGGCCCCTAATTCCACCAGGCCCAAGGCTGAGGATCCCTGCCCACACCTTCCTCCCTCCACATCATGCCTGACAAGCAAAAAATTAAGTCTGGCTGTCAAACGTCTTCAAGGCTGAGATCGTGTCACCTGCATTTCCGGATCTGCCATCCTCTAGCTGTGTGACTTTGCTGTGTGCTTAGTCAATCAGTTGTGTCCGACTCTTTGTGACCCCATGGTCTGTAGCCCACCAGGCTCCTCTGTCTGTGGGGATTCTCCAGGCAATAATATTGGAATGGGTTGCCATGCCCTCCTCCAGCCGATCTTCCCAACCCAGGGATTGAACCCAGGTCTCCCACATTGCACACATATTCTTTACCATGTGAACCACCAGGGAAGCCCAAGAATACTGGAGTAGGTAGCCTATCCCTTCTCCAGGGGGTCTTCCCGACCTAGGAATTAAACCAGGGTCTCCTGCATTGCAGGTGGATTCTTTAAGACCTGAACTACCAGGGAAGCGCTTGTGTGACTTTAGGCAAGTGATTTGACCTCTCTGAGCCGGAGTTTCCACCTTGTTAGAAAAAAAATTAAAAAAAAAAACTCCCTCCCCCTGCCAGCCACTGTGAGAAGACACAGCAATGCCCAGAGAAGACCCAACTCTGTACTTGGCTCCCAGAAGAGCCTGGTTCACAGAGCTTGCTGTTGCTAATCTCTGCTTCTCTCTTCCCCAACACCTCTGCTGTCTGTGGGTTTGGGGACTCCTATACCCAGAACATGGCTCAGTGGTAAATAATTCGCCTGCAGGTGATACAAGAGATGCGTCAGATTGAGACCCAGGGTTCAATCCCTGGGTTGGGAAAATCTCCTGGAGAAGGAAATGGCAACCCACTTCAGGATTCTTGCCTGGAGAATCCCATGGATAGAGGAGCCTGGTGGGCTACAGTCCACAGGGTCGCAAAGACTCGGACACGACTGAGGACAGCACCCAGAACACACTCTGCCATGGCGTGAGCTGCAGAGAGAAATGACTGTGCACACTGAGAGGGCAGGGGCTGAGCAGGGCCCTGGTGTGGGGGTGGGTACCAAGTACCGAGTCCCTGGTACCTGCTGCTCCCTGTGCTGTAAGGAACGCAGGGAGCCCTGTGGGTCATGCAGAGTTTGAACTGTAATCGGGCAGAGTGTGTGGGTGGGACTCTCCTTGAGCCTCTGACTCTGGGCCTTCTGCCCGAGGCCTTGTGGAGGCTGACTGTTCCTCTCAGATATCAAAGGCTCCCAGTGACAGGGCTCCACGAGGGATTTTCCTCAAGCTTTTTGGCTGCAAATTTCAAGCCTACAATAAAGTTGCAAGACTGGTGCAATGAGCATACATATACCCTTCACCTGGATCCACCTCTTTTGGTTCATCTCTATCTGTACACAGGCGTGCGTGCTAGGTTGCTCAGTCATGTCAGACTCTTTGTGACCCCACGGATTGTAGCCCTCCAGGCTCCTCTGTCCATGGGATTTTCCAGGCAAGAATACTGGAGTAGGTTGCCATTTCCTGCTCCAGGGGATCTTCTGGACCTAAGGATTGAACCACGTCTTCTGCGTTGGCAGGCAGATTCTTTACCCCTGGGTCACCAGAAAAGTCCCTGTCTGTGTACATGCACACACTTTTTTCAGAACCATTTGAAACTTGACATCGTGACACTTGATCTCAAAATGTTTCCCTAGGCATCCTTTCAGAACAAGGACATTCTCCTTTAAAACCGCAACACGGTGATCATATTCAAAACACATGATGCTGATGAATCCCTTATCTAACTGTGGTTCTTGTTTAGACTTCCCCAGTTGTCCCAATTGTGATTTTTTTATATATATATATTTTTTGTTTTGTTTCGATCCGGGAGCTGATCAAGGACCTATCTAAGCACTGTATGTAATTATGTAATTGTCAACCCATGCCAGTATTCTTGCCTAGAGAATCCTGTGGACAGAGGAGCTTGGTGGGCTGCTGTCCATAGGGTCGCATAGAGTCGGACACGACTGACGCGACTTAGCATGCATGCATGCATTGGAGAAGGAAATGGCAACCCATTCCAGTATTCTTGCCTGGAGAATCCCAGGGACGGCGGAGCCTGGTGGGCTGACGTCTATGGGGTTGCACAGCATGTCTTTTTAACCTAGTTCTCCTTTTTTGTTTTTTTGGTCATCTGGGACACTTACATTAAAAAAAAAAAAGATTTAAAAAATGTATTTATTTATTTTTGGCTACGCTGGGTCTTGACCACTGCTCGGGCTTTTCTCTAGTTGCAGTGAGTAGGGGCTACTCTCTAGTCGTGGTATGAGGGCTTCTCTTGTTGTGGAGCACAGGCTCTAGGGCTCGAGGGCTCCGTATTTGTGGCTTCTGGGTTCTAGAGAGCTGGCTCAATTGTTGTGGTGCATGGGCTTAGTTGGGCTTCCCAGATGGCACTAGGGGTAAATGAATCTGTCTGCCAATGCAGGAGACATGAGACTCTGGTTCAGTCCCTGGGTTGAGAAGATCTCCTGGAGGAGGGTATGGCAACCCACTTCAGGAGTCTTGCCTGGAGAATCCCATTGACAGAAGAACCTGGTGGGCCACAGTTCATAGGGTCGAAAAGAGTTGGATACCGCTGAAGCAACTTAGCACACACGCACTTAGGCTTAGTTGCTCCTCAGGATCTTCCTGGATCAGGAATCAAACTCATGTCTCCTGCATTGGCAGTCAGATTCTTTACCACTGAGCCACCAGGGAAGCCTGATACTTATATTAAAAAAAATAAAAAAGAATCCAGACTAGTTGTTTTGCACAAATGTCCCTCAATTCGAGATTATCTGGCTACCGTCCATGGTGTCAGAAAGAGTTGGACACAGCTTAGCAACTGAGCACGAGTGCACGCTAGTTGCTGCTGCTGCTGCTGCTAAGTCGCTTCAGTCGTGTCTGACTCTGTGTGACCCCAGAGACGGCAGCCCACCAGGCTCCCCCGTCCCTGGGATTCTCCAAGCAAGAACACTGGAGTGGTTTGCCTAAATTCAGGGTGTGCATTTTGGGTAGGAATATTAATAGCACAGGGGGCTCCAGTATTCTTGACTGGAGAAGCTGATGGACAGAGGAGCCTGGTGGGCTACAGTCCATGGGGTTGCAAAGAGTTGGACACGACTGAGCAACTAAGCACAGCACATTAATAGCACAGAAGAAAAGTTTGACGCGCTTAGAACATCCCACCAGGCAGCACAAGATGTCCCATGTCCCACTATCTGTGACCTTACTTTTGACCCTACAGGTTTTCATAGAGGAGAGAATTTTGCGGGAACCTGCAACCTCTCTGCTTGCCCCCCAGGCCAGCCACATTGGAGACCTCCCCATGGGGAGGTGGCACCTTCTGTGACTTTTAGGGACTGAAGGGAATGGAGTGTGGCCAGAACTGCTTCCCAGGGTCCCAAACCCCACCCTCAGTTCCGGAGTTCTGGGGGAGAGCACAGGGGCTCGCTCTCTTGGCTGCTCCCCCTTTATAGATTTTTCAGAGAGCACCAGAGGAGAAAGTCATTATCCATCATCACAGAGGCAACCCCAGTGTTTATGATACTTTTCAATTTCCAAAGGACTTTCCCGCTTCATTTCCAGGGGCAAATAAGAGCCAGTCTCCTCAAGCACCAACCATGTTATTTGTTAAAGTTTCATATGCCTTAGAGTGCTCTGCTCCTCACACCCATCCTGAGAGGTGGGTACAACCGTCACCCCGGTGTACAGATGGGAAAATGGAGTCACAGAGAGGTTAAGCAGCTTGCCTGAGGTCACCCAGCTAGGAAGTAGCAGTGCTGGGACTCGAACCCTGGCTCCTTTGAACCCCTAGCCAAGGTTCTAAGCAGCATGCTGCGAGTTCTCTTTTGAGCTTCACAGAAGATCCAGTGGCAAGCAGGGAAGACGTGAAGGTACCTGTTTGCAGATGGAGGAAATAAAACCAGAAAAGTTGTGTGTTCTGGCCAAATTTGTGGAACTGGGAGTAGGCCCCGGAACTTCGGAGTCCTGGCCTAGTGCCTTTGCCGCAGCCACAGGCTGCTCTTGGACTGAGGCCAAAGATACCGAGGAGGGCCTTCCCTGGTGGTCCAGTGGCTACTCTGAGCTCCCAGTGCAGGGGGCCCGGGTTCCATCCCTGGTCAGGGAGGAACTGGATCTCACACACTGCAACTAAAAAAATAATAATAATAATAGATCTCGGCATGCCACAACCAAAAGATCCTGCCTGCTGCAACCAAGACCCTGCCCAGTCAAATAAATATTTTTTAAAAACAAACAAACAAAAAAGCAAAGATGCCAAGGGTCCTGATGGTGATATGCCAAGAGGGATGGCAAGAGGGCAGGGCAATGGCAGTGAGTGTCCCTCCGCAGCCTCCTCAGCATGCCACCATGAGTGAAGCAGGGATCTTCCCTGCTTTGCCCCCAAGCCACAATCCACCCCCCTCCGCCTGCCCTTGTGCCTGTCTCGTCCTGCCTCTCCTTGGCTGGGAGGGAACCATCCCGTGCCAGCCATCCACTTGCCAAGGCACCCTTGTTTTAGGAAGAAATGGCTGGTTCCTGTGGCAAACCCCTGCCTAGCCTGATAGACCTGAGCAGCTGGTTTTTGAACCCTGGTCTCAGAGAAGCCCAGAATCCCCACCTGCTGGAGGCAAGAGGAAATACTGGGCCAAGATGGGGAGGTGGCCTGGAATCACCTGGGGGATTGGGTGGGACATGGGCGAGACAAGGGAAGCCAGAGGGTGAAGGGGAAAAGGTCCACCTCTTTACTGCTTTACAAATCCTAGATTGGGTCACCTCTTCGGTGAAGCCCACCTTGACCACCTTGGTGCTCAGCAAGCTCTGCTCAACTATATGTGCTTAGCCAAACAGTTGTGTCCAACTCTTTGAGACCCCATGAACTGTAGCCTGCCAGGGTCCTCTGTCCATGGGATTCTCCAGGCAAGAATACTGGAGTGGGTTGCCATGCCATCCTCCAGAGGATCTTCCCAACCCAGGGGTTGAACCCAGGACTCCTGCATTGCAGATGGATTCTTTACCATCTGAGCCACAAAGGAAGCCCCCTCAACTATATGGGAAAGTACTTAATTCTGCTTTAACCAAAACAGGCAAATTACTTGTATCTCCTCTACACGCCCCAGTATTCTTGGGCTTCCCTTGTCTCAGCTGGTAAAGAATCTGCCTGCAATGCAGGAGACCTGGGTTCGATCCCTGGGTTGGGAAGATCCCCTGGAGAAGGGAAAGGCTACCCACTCCAGTATTCTGGCCTAGAGAATTCCATGGACTGTATAGTTCATGAACTCCCAGAGTCGTACATGACTGAGCGACTTTCACTTCTGGGCTTCCCTGATAGCTCAGTTGGTAAAGAGTCCACCTGCAATGCAGGAGACCCCAGTTTGATTCCTGAGTCGAGAAGATCCCCTGGAGAAGCGATAGGCTACACTCCAGTATTCTTGGGCTTCCCTGTGGCTCAGCTGGGAGAGAATCTGCCTATAATGCAGGAGACCTGGGTTCAATCCCTGGGTTGAGAAGATCCCCTGGAGAAGTGAAAGGCTACCCATACCAGACAGTCCATGGAGTTGCAAAAAGCTGGACACAACTGGGTGAATTTCACTTTCACTTTCCTTTTATATAGTACTAACTGGCGGTGGGCGGGGGGCGGGGGCAGCTTTGTGCAGCTATTTGGGCCTAATCCTGAGTCATGTATGCAATAGGTGCTCAGTGCATGGGTTTTTGTTTTGTGTTTTGTAAAACTAGGTGACCATTGTAGATGCCATTTCAGATGCATTCATTCCTGTATTGTTGCAAACTTGAATTTTCTGAGATACGTCAGACCACAAGGACTTAAAAATTCCCTCACCCTCTTCAACATTTTGGTTAAAGATTTTGGCTAAAGATTTGAAAGGATCAAGGTTGAATAGAAGACTTTCCAGTCAAAATGGAAAAAGCATCCCAAGTGACAAAAACCCTTCTTAAGGATAGTGTTAAGAAAACTCTCACCAAGCTATGCTGGAAAACTCATCTAAAATTACTGTCAGGGAAGCCTAAAATGGAAAAAGGTCTTACAAATTGCTCTGCATATACCAGTGGCCCCATAAGTGGACTAGGAATGAGCCCTTATGAAAGGATATATAGGAGACCACGCTTAGCTCCTGAGCTTCCACAATGGCTTAGCAGTAAAGAATCTGCCTGCAATGCAGGAGCTGCAGGAGACATGGGTGGGGATCCCCTGTTTGATCCCTAGGTGGGGAAGTTCCCCTGGAGGAGGAAATGGCAACCCACTCCAGTATTCTTGCCTGGAGAACCCCCATGGACAGAGGAGCCTGGCAGGCTACAGTCCATGGGGTCACAGAGTCAGACACAACTGAAGTGACTGACCACGCACACACACTTAGCTGCTAAAAGTAAAAAGAGAAACATGTCTAACACAGGAGGTAAAATTAAACAGTATGTTCAATAGGTTGTGTTCCACCAGGTCTCCCTCTCACCTGGAAGTCCCTTTCCACCCTTCAAAGCAGGAGGCCAGGTGCTGCCGAAAGTGTGAAAAAGAGAGATGCCCTGAGCAGCAGCTTGAAGAAAAAGGGAAAGAATCCTATGTTCCTCAAGATTGAGGGGTATCAAAGAAAAGAGGGGGGCGCGGGGAGAAAGTTCCCTGGTTGTCTAGTGGTTAAGAATCTTTCTGCCAATGCAGTGGATCCCTGGTCTGGAAAGATCCCACAGGCTGCAGGGCAAGTAAGCTCATGAGCCACCACTACTGAGCCCATGCCCCCCAGAGCCCGAGCTCTGCAACAAGAGAAGCCACTGCAGTGAGAAGTCTGCACACCGCAACTAGAGAAAGCCCGCTTGCAGCAGCAAAGACCCAGAGCAGCCAAAAATAAATGCATATACAAATCTTTTTTAAAAAGAAAGAAACGTGATAGCTTAAAAAAGAAAGAAAAGCAAAGGGGTAATTAATGCCCAGCACGACCCTGTGGGGCTGCTGGATATGGAGGCCTTTTTGTCCCCCAGTTTTTGTAGGCAAGACTCCAGCTTCCATTACTCAGCACATGTTTTGATTAGCTAAATAAAATGAAAGACTTTATCTATTCATCCATTCATTCACTCAAAAAAATCATTAACATCATTAAACGAGCAACTGCTCTGAGCTAGAATCTCTTCTAGGGGCGCTCACCCTCGGGGACTGACATTCTAGTGCAGAGAGACGGATCACAGATAAATAAGCAGATAACATGAGGCCAGCTCTAGGAAGAAAGAATGAGTGAGTGAGTGAATGAATTGTCGATGGAGGAGAGGAGAAAGTGGATGAAAGGCTCAGGGAGGGAATTCCCATCCTCCTGCCATCACCCTGGAGGACGGGCGCTCTGCAGAGAGTCTGCCCTCGCCAGAGCTGGGGCAGCCTGTTGCCCTGGCTTTATGTTAGTCCGAGAGAAGATATTCCAGGAGGAGATATTTACTCTAGGCTTTTAGAGCACTGGCTATCACCCACCTTCACCCCCATCCAGAGGCACCAGAAATGAAACTGCTGGCCTCTCAAAGGAAAACCAGAACTCAGTCCACCGCTAAGACCAAGGGCAGCCAGTATAGGGGACAGCTGCCCTGGGACATTCAGAAAAGTGCAGCAGCATCAAAATGCTGCCGAGGAGGCCGTGTTCCCCAAGGTCAGGGCTGACCTGGGACTAGAGGCAGCAGAAGAATCTTCTTCCTCCCTTCCTTTCGTTCCTCCCTTCCTTCGCCCTCCCTCCCTCAGTGTGACCTTCCCTGGCCACTCTGTGCACATTACACTCCCAGCCTTCTCTCTTCCACTTCCCATTTTATTTTTCTCTGTGGCACTTATTACCTTCTAACACATCATACAGTTTACTTATCTATTGTGTTCTTGCTTTTTTTAAATTAAAATTTTGTTACTCAATAATGAGGGGCCAGTTTACCATGATGTGACAATGGTGGTAGCCAAGAGTACTAGGAAGAAGCTCAGCATTCAATGTATCTAAGACATAAAGCTTCAGTGATTCGTTAAATATTATACAGGATCAAAACTTTCAGCACTTCCTTAGATCTTTAATTGAAATCTTTCAGACAAGGAGACATGGATTTGATCCCTGGGTTGGGAAGATCCCCTGCAGAGGGAGATGGCAAACCACTCCAGTGTTCTTGCCTGGGAAAATGCATGGACAGAGGAGCCTGGCAGGCTACAGTTGCAAAAGAGTTGGAGATGACTTAGTGACTAAACAGGAACAGCAGATAAGTTAAATAATCTGAACAGGTCAGAAATTGCCTGCTGACATCATACTTTAGTGAATTACCTTGCACAGGGAACTCTACTCAGTACTGTGTAATGATCTGCTGTACAGCAAAGTGTATCAGTTATACATATACATATGCCCACTCTTTTTTAGATTCTATTCCCATATTGTGTTTGCTTTTGTCAACAACCCCCCAGACCCCAAATGCAAGTTCCACGAGGGCAGGGATTTACCTCTTCTGCTCACTGTTATATTCTGGCACCCAGAACAGTGCCTGGCACACAGTAGGTGCTCAAAGAGTATTACTCACACCTTCCTTCATCCTTCCAAAATTCCTTGAGTGCTGGTTCTGTGCCCGTACTGTGCTCTGGGCAGGGGCGTGAGTCATCAATAAGACATCCTGGGACTCCCCTGGCAGTCCAGTGCTTAGAACTCTGTGTTTCCACTGCAGGGGGCATGGGTTCGATCACTGGTCGAGGAACTAAGATCCCTCAAGGAACTCAGCCAGGCCCAAAAATAACTAATAAGACATCACTCCTCTCTTTAAGACACTCATGGCCCCTGGGAGCCATCCTTGGGAATGGACGGCGCCAGAAACCTGTGTGCCCTTCCCCCCACTTCATTCCCAAAGTTCCCCTCCATTCACTCCCCTTGCTGTGTGAATGAGGGGAAGTCTTTCCCTGTAACAGCGAGCACGCGTCCCTGAAAGCAAACCTTCCTTCTGGCTCTGCCCGGAGCCAACAAGCAGCCTGGTCCAGTGGAATCAGACAGCCCAGAATCTGACTCTGAATCCTGCTCCCTGGCTTCTCTGAGAACTCAGTTTCTTCATCTGTAGGATGGGACTCCAATATCCACCTTGCAAGGGTTCCACTGCGAGTAGAAGCTGACTAAAGGGTTTGGCCAGAGCAAGCAGTAATCAAAGGCCCCGCTTGCTGACACTGTTCCTGCGGTGTCTGGCTGTGACTTGCAGCAGGCTGCCTCGCGTAGAGAGGACACCCTGGTGCCCCGGGCTGGCACAGCGAAGCCACACTCCAGTCCCCAGCACGCTGGGCAGGCACTCAACCTCAGGTGTTCCACACAGCATTCATGGCTTTTACAAATCTGAGATTCAACTTGACGATGACTTTTTAAAATCCAGCATTGGTGAGGGTGTGTGCTTCCCGCTGTCACACCTGGATCCTGAGGCATGTGTTTTATTTGGGAAAATCTAGTGATATCTCAGGGCCTCCCAGGTGGCGCTAGTGGTAAAGAACTCGGCTGCCAATGCAGGAGACATAGGAGACACTGGTTGAATCCCTGGGTCAGGAAGATGCCCTGGAGGAAGGCATGGCAACCCACTCCAGTATTCTTGCCTGGAGAATCCCATGAACAGAGGAGCGATATCTATCAAAACAATTCAGCCTCTAGGAATTCACTGAAACCTGTACAAAGACTCACAGACCTGGGTGTACATGAAAATGTTATTTATAATACCAAACAAATAAATAACTTCATTGTCTAACACTAGGGATTTACTAGATAAAACATATGATATATCCTGCCATTAAAAATAGTGTTACAGAAAAAGAATAATATGGGAAGATGTTTACAAAATATTAAATGAGTAAAGCAAATATAAATCAGTATTATAGTATACATCTCTTTCCCTCTCTCGTACTAAAGTTGCCTCTAGATGGTAGGATTACAAATGTTTTCTAGTGTCTTCTTCATGCTTTTCTGCATTTTCTTTTGTGTATTACCTGTTTTGAAAGAAAAATTAGAAAATCAAGCTCATTTTTGCAAAATACAGACTAAGCAGAGATATAACAAATTACATAGTTACATTTTATCTTATATCATGTCGAGATCACTTATGTTAACCTATAGATAATTTCTGATCACAGCTCAATGAACTTGTGAAAACCTTTTAAACTGTCCCTATGATCTTTTATTACTGGACCAGAAAGATCCCCTGGAGAAGGGAAAGGCTACCCACTCCAGTATTCTGGCCTGGAGAATTCCACGGACTGTATAGTCCATGTGACTCGCAGAGTCGGACATGACTGAGCGACTTTCACTTTCATACATATATATGTAAATTCTTAATGCCCTTTTCTTTGGAAATAATGTTAATTTACAGAAAAGTTGCAAAGGTAGTATAGAAAGTGCCCCTGTTCCCACCCCCATCCCTCCTAACTTGCATAACCAGGGTACGCTTGTCATAACCCTTAGTGACACTTGTCACTAAGAAATCAGCACTAGTAACTAAACTTCAGACTTTATTTGGATTTCACCAGTTTTCCCATTAACATTCTCATTCTGTGCCAGGGTACAATCCCTGGGTACCACATCGCCTTGATCTGTCCCTGTCTTTTCAGGCTTCCCTGGTCTGTGACAGTTTCTTGGACGTTCCTGGTTTTCCAGGTACCTGTGTGAATTTTGTAATCAGGAAAAGAAAGGGATGAGGACGAAGCAGAAGAAAAGAAGATGAAGATGATGATGGTGATGGTGAAGAGTTATGTCCCGGAATGCCTTCGTTTTTATCTCGGTGGGAGGCAAAGGATCTTCTTTTCCTTTCTCTGCTCACCAGTACAAAACGGGGAAAGCAGTTGCTGCCTCGCATCTGTGGGATCCACAGAGGCTGGGCGCCTTAATCCCTCCCTGCCCTCTGCCCTCTCGGTTCCTGCGCCCGCTACCGTCCCTCCCGCCCCCCACCCCGATGCGGGGGCCCTTGGCTACTGGGCGACCCCGGGGCCGCGGGTCCCCTCTCCGGTTGGGCGAGCGCGCGGGCGGCACCCGGATCAACTGTTCCACAACACCCGACTCGGCCGCCCCGCCCCGCCCCTGCCCCTGCCCCGGGTCTTATAAGGCTGTCCTGCCTTCAAACCTCCGAACTGCCCGCTGCCCGCCCCGGCCAGGCGCCCCCTGCAGCATGATCTGGAACACCAATCTCCGCTGGCGGCTGCCGGTCGCCTGCCTGCTCCTGGAGGTGGCCCTGATAGCCCTCTTCGGTGTGTTCGTGCGCTACGACATGGATGCCGATCCCCACTGGGTGCAGGAGAAGGTGATCAAGAACTTGTCCACTGACTTGGAAAACGAATTCTACTATCGCTACCCGAGTAAGTTCCGCCACCTTGCAGGTCACCCCCCCACAACCACCCCCCACCCCCCACCGCCCCGGGCGGAGGGTCCTGCCTGGCCTCGGGC
This sequence comes from Bos javanicus, assembly GCF_032452875.1. Taxonomy (NCBI): domain Eukaryota; kingdom Metazoa; phylum Chordata; class Mammalia; order Artiodactyla; family Bovidae; genus Bos; species Bos javanicus. Next base: position 20,535,795 of record NC_083888.1, on the reverse strand, counting down.
GGGAGCTGCCTGAGGAGATGCAGCCCCCAGCCCCCTGCCCCGCCCCTCTTAGGCTTCCCACTATGGAGACTTCCCAGTGTCTGGAGGTTAAGCTCGGGAAATGGCCAGGCGTGCCCAAATTCCTCGGAGACCTCCAACCTCTCTTCAGAGAGCCCTTCTTGATGTCTTCAGGAGACCCCAGCCAGTGGGTGACCTTGGCTCTCTTATCCAGCTGTGCCCAAACTCTCCACCTTAAGAGGGTAGTTCCAACTTCAAGGGCTGCAGGGGTGGCTCATTGGCCTACCAGCCCTGCTGGCGTGGAGGACCACAGCACAACCATGTTTTGGCTTGGAGAGGGAGAGAAATGCCCCTGAATTCCCTGGCATCCGTGGTGCCGTGATTAACAGCATGGCCGTAGAGTCACCACACCTCACCTGTATCACGGCTCTGCCCTCAACCAGGTGGGTGACCTGTAGGCAAATGTCAACAATACACAGACTCGATTTCCTCATCTGTCCAATGGGGATAATAATGAGACCTACCCTACAGGAGTGGGGTGAGGCTGGCATGAGACATTGCACATAAAGTTCTGGCACTGTGCTGGGCATGGAGTCCTCACTTCATAATGCAGCAATTACTGGATGAGTACTAAGTGCAGACGCCCTAGGACTCAGCAGTTAGAAGAACTGGTGCAAGGTTACTTGGGTTGGCCCAACCTCTGGGGCCCCAGCCCAGGACTCTCTTCATGCCCTTGTGCTTTCTAGCTTTCCACACCATCTGCCAACAGCCAATGACAGTCTCTTTCTAATTGTTGGTACTCACAAAGTCATGGACTGTTAGTTTTAGAAGGGACCCTAAAGTTCATCTCCAACAGTCACCTATGCAAACTGATCTTCCCTCCATGACTTGTTTGTTGTTGTTCAGTCACTCGGTCATGTCTGACTCTTTGCAACCCCATGAACTGTAGCATGCCAGGCTTCCCTGTCCTTCACTATCTCCCAGAGTCTGCTCACACTCATGTCCACTGAGTTCATGATGCCATCCAACCATCTCATCCTCTGTCACCCCCTTCTTCTCCTGCCCTTCATCTTTCTCAGCATCAGGGTCTTTTCCAATGCCTTGGCTCTTAGCATCAAGGGACCAAAGTATTGGAGCTTCAGCTCCAGCATTAGTCCTTCCAGTGAATATTCAGGGTTGATTTCCTTTATTTAGGATTGATTAGTTTGATCTCCTTGCTGTCCAAGGGACTCTCAAGAGTCTTCTCCAGCACCACAGTTTGAAAGCATCAATTCTTTGGCACTCAGCCTTCTTTATGGTCCAACTCTCACATCTGTACATGACTATTGGCAATGTTATGACTCCCATTTTACAGACCAGGAAACTGAGGCCAGAGAGGGGACATGTCTTGCAAAAGTCACTCATCCAGAAACCTAGTGAGCTCCAGGGACCTGAACCCACCCTCCTGGACTGCTCTCCTCCCTTTCATTTCACCTTTCCTCTCTTCCCCTTCCCTACTGGTGGCTGTGACTAGGAGTTGGAACATAGGTGTGGCCCCAAACTTGGGTTCCCAGGCCTCAAGGCAGTTCCCAGGGGTATGGAGTGAGGGCCATCCCTTTTGGTTCTTTCTGGGTTCTTGGGTCCATGCTGTCGACACCTGTGCAGGCTTCATTTCTGCCCAGAGGATTAGAGGAGTCCTCTGGGCATCTCAGTTTTCAGAGAAGTCTAGCTCCAGCTGGCTCAAGCTGGGGCTCAGGGGTGCCTGAAGATGGCTCCCGGGGCATGGGCCCCTTGGCAAATAGCAGGCACAGAACCAGCTGGGGACCCGTCCTGGCAGTGCCCTGAAAGCCCAAGCTGCTGAACACGAACTTCTTCCTGGGCTGATGCTCCGGGCAGTGTCTGGCGAGGTTGGCCTGAGGAGAAGCCATCAGATCCTGGGCTCTCGAAGCTTCCCGGGAAAACAGAGGGAGAAAGGAAATGACCTAAGGCTGAGGATGCCACAGTTTCAAACACCTGAAGGTCTGGTTCAGCAGCAAGGTTCACCCTGTGCTCCTGGTAACCTGAACCTCAGATTTGTGCATTCCTCAAGCAGAGGGCAGTGTAACCTGGCAGTTGACTTTGGAATTAAACAGATATGGGCCCATCACTTTAAATGGAGTAAAGCGAAAGTGTTAGTAGCTCAGTTGTGTCTGACTCTTTGTGACCCCATGGACTATAACCCGCCAGGCTCCTCTGTCCATGGGATTCTCCAGGCGAGAATACTGGAGTGGGTTGCCATTTCCTTTTCCAGGGGATCTTCTCAACCCAGGGATTGAATCCAGGTCTCCTGCATTGCAGGCAGCTTCTTTACCATCTGAGCCACCAGCGAAACCCAAAATAGATTAAGCCACCTCCCTAATCACACTGAGTCTCAGTATGCTCATCTATGAAATGGGAATGTTATTTAATGCATAGGAACTCTTGGAAGATTGAAGATAATGGGTAGCCAGGAGGGCATGTCTCATGACATGAAGCCAGAGGACAGTAAATGTTGGTATCAAGCTTCCTCAGAAGGGACTGATGCTGTTGCTGAAGGTGTTTAAGTGCAGGCTTAGCATCCATTTAGTGATGTGTCTCCCCTGATAGCTCAGTTGGTAAAGAATCCACCTGCAATGCAGGAGACCTGGGTTTGATCCCTGGGTTGGGAAAATCCCCTGGAGAAGGGAAAGGCTACCCACTCCAGTATTCTGGCCTGGAGAATTCCATGGACAAGTCCATGGGGTGGCAAAGAGTCAGACACGACTGAGCGACTTACACTTCACGTCACTTCAGTAATGTGGCCAAGGAATATCTCTTTGAGCGTGAGTTTGAACTACTATAGCATTTAATTTCCTTTGTGTTCTCCCCACTTGTTGTTCAGTCACTAAGTCATGTCCAGCTCTATTGCGACCCCATGGACTGTAGCCTGCCAGGCTCTTCTGTCCATGGGATTCTCCAGGCAAGACTACTGGAGTGGGTTGCCATTCCCTTCTCCAGAGGATCTTCCCAACCCAGGGATCAAACTCGTGTCTCTCTCGTTGGCAGGCAGATTTTTTACCACTGAGCCACCAGAGAAACCTTCCCACTCACAAACACTTTCTCCATACTCTGTCAGACGAGGAGTGTATTTGCTTCTATTTTATGTTGCCAGAGGTGGAGCTTAGAGATTTTCCCAGCTGGTCAGTGGCACAGGCAGGGGTGAGGCCAAGCCCTCACACTGCCCAAAAACCGCTTCCCCCAATCTCTGTGGCATTGCCACTCCTCAACCACCTCTCCAGGAGGTTTTGCAGTGATGGGATGGTTCTGTGTCTGGCTCCGAGTTGTGGGAGAAGTGGACACAGAGTCATGGAAAATTGAGGACTGGCCAGTGGACTTGAAAGGCAACAGTTTAGGCTGGGCTGGCCTATAGAGCATGGGAAGGGCCAGTCCCCAGGCTGCTGCAGGGCTGAGGAAGCGTTGGAGAGAGAGCTGCTGTTACCCACCAGCATGGGAAACTTGATCCTCAGATTTCAGAAATTTTCAAAACTTGGCCTTCTTTAGACCATCCCAAAAGAGAAAAGTGAACCAGGAAGGGGTCGCAGAACAGCTGTGTACTGGCGCCCCCTGGTGGCGGCTCTTAGAACTGGCCTCCAGGAGCCAGGCTTGCCCCTCAGGGACCTCCCGTTGGTGGAGGGAATCTGCCTGGCTGCTCAGTCACTCACTACAGGCTGGGGAAAGTAGGGGAAGAGAGGCGTTGTCTTATTAACTTCCACCGACCCCCAGCAAGTCGCCAACCCAATGCAAAGCACCTGGTCAGTCTTGAAAGAGAAAAAGAGAAGTAGTAATTAATATAATTAAGCAATTGCTGAGGAGGAGAAGGGGACAACAGGATGAGATGGTTGGGTGGCGTCACCAACTCTATGGACATGAGTTTGAGCAAGCTTCAGGAGATGGTGAAGGACAGGGAAGCCAGGTGTGCTGCAGTCCATGGGGTCGCAAAGAGCCGGACACAACTGAGCGACTGAGCAACAGCAGTAAGCAGTTGCTGAGGAATCAGGCTTAGGCCCAGGGCTTTGATTGGATGACATTAAATGTGTACCACACACCTCTGAGTTCTGTTACTATTCCTCATTTTACAGAAAAAGAAACTTGAGGTCAAAGAGGTTATGTCCTTGCTCAAGGTCATACAATCTGAACCTTCAGACCATTAAAAAATATATATTTATTATTCATTTATTTGGCTGCCCCGGGTCCTAGCTGTGGCATGTGGGATCTGGTTCCCTGACCAGGGGTGGAATCCAGTACCCCTGCACTGAGAGCAAAGAGTCTTAGCCCTTGGACCATCAGGGAAGTTCTGGATCATTATTATTAAAAGCACTTTCAGTAGCATCAAACTCATTTGGCAGTCAATCCTAAAGGAAATCAACTGTGAATATTCATTGGAAGGACTGATGCTGAAGCTGAAGTTCCAATACTTTGGCCTCCTAATGCTTAGAGTCAGGTCATTGGAAAAGACCCTGATGCTGGGAATGATTGAGGGCAGGAGGAGAAGGGGGCGACAGAGGATGAGATGGTTAGATAACATCACCGACTCTATGGACGTGAGTGTGAGCAAACTCTTGGAGACAGTGAAGGACAGGGAAGCCTGGTGTGCTGCAGTCCATAGGGTTGCAAAGAATCGGACACGACTTAGTGACTGAACAACATTCGTATTCCAGTAAGGACCAGTTTAGGAGACAGAGAGAAAGGAGTAAGAGAGTGAATAAGGAAGGTGTGGAAAGAGAGCAAAGCTGGAGTCTGTGCACCTGAGGCTGGGGGGATAAGAAACAGATATCCACAGAAGGGTTAGAGACAGAGGTCAGGACAGCCGGGGAGTCACAGAGAAGGACGGAGAACTAGCGAGGTGGGGACTGGCAGGGAGAAGCCCTGAGAAGCCGTGTGCTCTCTGCTCTTTCGTCCCAGGCCACAGGGAGAACTGAAGGCAGCCCCCAGGAAGGCCGCCTCCAGTCTCTTGAGCCCCTGCCCGCCTGCTTCCCCCACCTCCAAACAGCTCACATATGGAAGTCTGTGATGCTGCCTTTTCCCAGGGGTTCCCCTCACCTCCTTGCCAACACTGTCCTTGTCTAATCTGCTTAATTCCGGCCGGCCAGTCCTCGGCTCCTGTCTCCCACTCATCGTTCCAACTCCCAGCTCTGTGTGCAGGTCTGCTGGACCTCAGACCCCAGCTCCATCCCGAATGGCCAGGCTCCATTGCGCCACACTACCCCGCCTGACACTTACCGCCACCACCCACACCCGGGGTCATGGGGTCATCTCAAACTCCCACGACCAGCCCTAGACCCAGCACCTCCCTCCCTCCCCAGCAACCTCTTCCTCCTTCCCGGCATTTGCTTTCGAAACTGTGGTCTGAAGGTGTCTCCTCCCTCTCTCTCCAGTCTGTCACCCATCAGTTTCTTCCCAAGAGTCACTATAACAGTCTCACACACTGGGAAACCCAAGCCGAGCTGCTGTTTGTTTAACTCTGTGCAAAAAGCAGCTCAGAGCACCGTGCTGGGGTGAGACCTACAGCTCTCTTGCATCAACTTCTGTGCCTCAACCCTTACCCAGCCTTAGGGAAGCCTGCAGGGGAGACAGATGAGGGCAACGGGGGAGGGGCAGGACAGCCTGAGCATCTCTGCCCGCCCACACTGTGGGCCTATCTACCCAGTGGGTAGGAGACATCAGACAGGAGAGGGTCTGCAGTCTCCCCTGATGGTGAAGTGCCACCTGGGGCCCTTGGCTGCTGCTCAGCTGGCATATCTGGCTACTCCTGAGACTACAAGAGTAATTATCCATTCATCCCTTCAGGGATATTTATGGAGCATCCACCTGGGGAATGCCCTAGGCAGTAGAGAATACAGCGTGAACAAAATAGGCTTGGCCTGGACTCCTGGGGCTTCCCTGGTGGCTCAGCAGTAAAGAATCCGCCTACAGTGCAGGAGATGCAAGTTCAGTCCCTGGGTTGGGAAGATCCCCTGGAGAAGGAAATGGCAACCCACTCCAGTATACTTGCCTGGGAAATCCCATGGACAGGGGAACCTGGTGGGCTACAGTCCATGGGATCGCAAAGAGTCAGACATGACTTAGCAAATAAACCACCACCATTTGACTCCTTGGAGCTTTACAGTCTAGTGGGCTAGACAAACAAACTTAACTACCTAACTACAAATTGTTGTAAGAACTAGAAAAGAAAGAAGAAAGTGTCATGAGAGAGTGAACCAAGTTGAAACTCAGGGGTCTGGAAGGCCTCTGTGATGAGGTGACTTTTTGCTGAGATCCACAAGAAGAAATGGAGAAGGAAATGGTAACCCACTCCAGTATTCTTGCCTGGAGAATCCCATGGACAGAAGAAAAGAGTTGGGCATGACTGAGCGACTAAACAAGAAGAACAGAAGTTGCTGGCCATTCTGCAGGAATAGCGTCCCACGTGGAGGGCCCACCACAGGAAAAGATCCAGAGTGAGACTGAGCTCAGGGAGGCCAGTCTGGCTGGGGCACCAGAGGGAAGGGAGGACCGAGGAAAGGAAGAAGGAGACTGGCGGGAGGGGCCAGGCCAGGCCTGGTGAGCCCTGCAGTTCTCTCTTATTCAAAAATGTTTAATTGGGGAAATCATTCCGAATTTACAAAGAGTTGCTAAAACAAAAATAGTACAAAGAACACTATATACTCTTTTTAACTCCCATTAAGCATCTCTCTCTTTTCCCACATAAAAGCAACACGTACATACCGTTCCTTTTCCCCTGAACTAAGAGTCCGTTATACATATTGCGGTCTGGCTGCCTTAATTACTCCACTGTTTCCTAAGAATAGAGGTATTCTCTTCCATCACCACAGTAATCAACTTCACACATTTACACTGTATGCTACTTTCATATACTGTCCCTATACAATTTTGTCAGTGGACCCAATAAGAACCTTTGTGGCATTCCCCTGCACCCGCACCCACTCCCTACCCCAGCCAAATCCAGGACCCAGTCTAGGGTCAAGTATTGGATTTATTTGACCTGTCTCTTTAGCCTCTTTAACCTAGAACATTCCTGTGTAGGTAAGGCACCTAGCACGTGTCTGTCCTATAATAGATGTTCACAAGGGCAGCCTTTCTTTATCTTTTAAGACACTGATATTTTTCAAGAGTCCAGCTTCAACCCCTTTCTAATAGCATGTTTCTTTGTTTGGTGTTTCCTCGTGATTAGATTGGGATTGTGCCTTCTCAGCCAGAGCACCACATAGGTGTTGTGTCCTTTTCAGAATATCTTCCTGAAGGTGCACAATGTCCGCGTGTCCCCCACTGGTGACGTTTATTTTGATCACACCACCAAGATGTTGCCCAATTTCTCCACTGTATGGTTACCGGATGTTTTTTCACCCTCCTTTACAACTCATAAGACTCCTTTAAGACAACGCAAATACCTTGCTCTTCGTCAAAATTTGTCCCTGGATTTTAACATCCAGTGATGAAATCTTCATTGTGAAAATTGTGATTTTCCAGCTTCAGTGCTCATTCCACATTTAACTGTTGGGCTGTCAGCATCCTGTTGTAAGCAAGAACCCTCTCTGCTCTCTCTCTCTTAAAAAAAAAAAACAAAACTGTTCCTGTTTTTTATGATTTTCATTTGTTATGGTACCTAATTATTTTGGCCAGTCAAGGGACTCCTAGGTCAAATGAGACTAACTTCTCCACAGCAGAAGAATGGAATTGCGCAGGTAAGGCCCTTGGCAAGGGCAGTGAAAGGGGGCTGTCATCTCTCAAAAGGGACGCTCAGGCATTCCTTGGCCTTAAAACCCAGTGGTCTAAGTGGTCTAAAGTGCGGGGGGTCTTACCTCCATCCCCCCAGCCAAGTCCACCCCAGAGGCTTTTTTTCTTCTAATTGAAGTACAGTTGATATACAATGTTATGTTAGTTTGTGCTGTATAGCAGTGATTCATTTATACATATATAACTGAATATGCTATGCAGTAGAACCTTGTTGTTTATCTGTTGTATACATAGCAGTTTGTATCTTATGATGTGATGGGGTAGTAGTGGCTCTTCTACTCGCAGCAGAGTCATAATTACTGCAGGAGCCTCAGGATCCAGATGTAGGGGTGGCGGGATGGGGGTTGGAGGGTGGCCCAGGCCCGGCCAGTGGCGGAGCAGACACAGGCTCAGCTGCGGACCGCGCTGGCCCAGACGCAGAGCTGCAGCGAGGGGCTTCGCTAGGCCACCGGGACTCTGGACTGTGTTCTCCCCACAGGCTTCCAGGACGTACACGTGATGATCTTCGTGGGCTTCGGGTTCCTCATGACCTTCCTGCAGCGCTACGGCTACAGCTCTGTGGGCTTCAACTTTCTGCTGGCGGCCTTCGGCATCCAGTGGGCGCTGCTCATGCAGGGCTGGCTTCAATCTTTTGACGGACGCTACATTCTGGTGGACCTAGAGAAGTGAGCGCGGCTCGGGCCGGGGGCGTAGAGCAGTGGGCGGGGCCTGCGCGGGAGGCGGGTCCGGGGGCGTGGCCCAGAGGCTTTGGGCTGTGAACTGGGTCTTCGTCTTCCAGCCAGGGTCCCCAGGGGCCCGGCAACATACACCCCCCCACCCACAACACACACACACACACACACACACACACACACTCACTTCCTAATCAGTGAGTCTCCAGGGTGGGAGTTCTCATGGTAACTAAGTGCTGTTGGAGGGTTTCCTTCCTCCTAAGACACAGGCTGTAGGGATGCAAGGCTTTTCCCCAGAGTCCAAGTCCTGACTCCGCTCTGACATCTCAGGGCAAAGATCAAAATTTGCCCTGAGAGAAATCGGCCGTAGGACCCATGGAGGGGAGGGAGTGGGTGGCAGGCGAGCGGAAGGAGTGTGGGACTGCCTGAAGCAGCCTACTTAGGTTCATTGTAGAGGGGATATTGAATGGGGAATCCAGTTGCCTGTGTCCCCACCCACGGAACAGAGCAAAGAGCTGTGAGGCATGTGTGGAGTCCTAGGGCTGAAGCCCCTCCCTGCATCAGCCTCCGAGGGGGCCCCTGATCCCTATCTCTTCTCACCTCCATCCTCATCACTTTCGTCTGTGATAATCTTTTGGTCTGACAAGTACTACACTCCCTTCTATCAGGGAACTCAGCCCCTCCCTCTGTCTGAAGAGACCTCTTAGGAGCCTTAGTATGTTTCTTCCCTCAACACCACCACCAGGTTATACAGTAAATTTGCCAACTTGCCAAAACCCAGCTTGCCAAGCAGTCATCTCACTGAATGACTCATTTATCAAACTCTCCAGCCAGGGAAACTTAAGAAACTGTCAACAGTTTCCATTGCATGGTACAAAATCAACAGCCTTTGGGAGATTTCCCCCCTCCCTTCCCTTTTTAGTCAAGGTTTGGTTTATTGAAGGCTCTTTCTTTAAGTCCAGTTAGATTGTCTTCAATTTCTGTAGACATATGACGTTTGGCTAAAGAAAAGTACATTTTGAGAAAGTTGTCATTGGTGTGTAAAAACAAGCATTCATTAGCCTGCTTGGAAAACCAAATCCACAGAAAGGGTTTAGAGGCAAATTGGTATGAAACCACGTTTTTTTAAACATCTATTTTTAATTGGAAAATAACTGCTTTACAATATTGTGTTGGCATCTACTGCGCATCGCATGAATCAGCCATAGGTATACTTATGCCCCTTCCCTCTTGAACCTCCCTCCCCAAAACTACATTTAAAGTGCAAATCCCTGCTGTCACATACAGGACACCAATCAGATATCATAGGCCAGGGGCCTGAAATTTTAAACATATGTCAAATATTTGCAAAATGTTAATTCATTCGAGCCAATTAATGAATCCATGAATTAAGAGAAACAGGAAAAATAGTCGACTAGGTAGAAAATGTTTTGGAACCAAGAAATTGGTCTTTTTGTATATAAAATCCATGACATACATGCATATCATTCTACTGTATAAGATACACAGGAAATTCTCATTCCCAAAGCCATAGACCCAAAGTATAAAAGTGCCTGTGATATATTTAATTGGCCACCACAGCAAAATAGCTATGGCTAAATGCAAAACAGAACTATAGAGCTTTTTTAAATGTTCAAAGGAAATTATTGTAAACTTTTGTGGGTTAAATTTTTTAAACCAGTTATTTAACAGGTTAGTCACTTGACAACTTGAGTTTTGACAACTTGGTTTTGGGAGAAATGATTTTCAGCAACTTAGCTGGAGCCGATTTCTGGTGCCCAGGGCTGAGATGAACATGTAGCCCCCTAGACCTCACCTGAGGATCCTTCTCCTGGCTTCTGTCCTGCCCCTGCTGAAGAGTCCCAGATCCCACCTGTCCCTCCAGGGCTGTTCCCCAGACTCAAGGAGGACCTGTGTGCTCCTCAGCTTCCATTCTCAGGCCTTGCCTGAGATGTGACATCCAGATATCCATCTCCCAGGGGCTGATGGCCCAGGTATGGGCTTCTGTGTGCTCCCTCTCACTCCTTCCTAGGGGGTGATCTCTGCCAGGTGGTCTTCTGGCTGAGTTATGGAAATTTGGGCAAATAACTTGGCCTCTCTAAGTCTCCATTTCCCATGGAGAATAATGGCTAATAATGGTACCTGTTCCATGGGTCCAGGTGTGATACAGGAAGGCCTGTGCTGCACTGAACAAGCATTGAAGTGCCTGGCACTTAGCACCTGTCATCATGCATTCAGCCAGGCCCTGGGGATGCGGCAATGAACAAGGCTTATAGTGAAGAGACATTCCAGTGGACATCTTTTGTCTGGGGAGGAACCTTGAGGGGACAGAGCCCTGCCCCAACTCCACACACTGTCCCTACCATCAGCTGGCTTCTTACTTCTCACTTCCTGATTCACACACACACACACACACACACACACACTTGAGTATGGGGGAGGGGGCTCCTGTGGCTGTGACTGCCTTAAGGAAGTAGTAGCCCCTGCTGTCTTTATGAGGACCCTGGTTGACAACGCTCATGACTTGGAGGCCACACTGAGAGTCTGCCTTGGACTCCAGGACAGCTTTGCTGCTGGCAGGGCCCAAGGAGACCTGGGTTAGGCACAGCAGGCACATGGATGGAATCCGGATCCCCTCTGACCACATGGCATGCCTCTGCTGGCTGGCTGGGTTTTCAGGGTCCAGACTTAAGGAGGGCCTGCAAGCTCCTTGGCCTGTATTCTCTCTGCTGGCCTTCCTGTCCCCTCTCTCCACCCAGCCCCCAGCTCTCTACTGCCTGAAGGAAGGGCCTTCCTTCTTCCCTGGACATAAATCCTCTCTCCCAGGTAAGGTGAAGAGGAGGTCATGATGACTCAAACCCAAGCAAGGCCCTGGTAGCCAGCAGGAGAAGTGTGTGTAGAGATAAGGATTTGGAGGCAGAGACCACATCTGGTTAGAGGTATTGGGGAAGGCTTCCTGAAGAGGTGGTGGGTGAGAAGAGGTTTTGGAAGGGCAGGTAGAAAATGAAGGGCAGGACAGGGTCCCAAATACGGACCGGACGATATTCAACAACAGCAGCCAGATCACTTGGGTGCCTTGAGTACAAGCTGCCTGCAAGGAAGAGGGTGGGGCCTGAGATGGGCCCTCAAAGGAAGGGTGTGGTGGCATCTGGTATGTGCCACTGCTGTGCTGGATACTTCACAGGCTATTTCTTTGCATTCTTAGAGTAGCTCTAAGATGCTACATGCCCATTACCACAGATGGTGAAACTGAGGCTCAGCAAAGTTAGACCACAAGCCCAAACCCACAGGTGACCAAAGTTCAGATTTAACCCCAGAGCTTGAGTGCCACTTCTTGCTGTGGCCTCAGCCCCTCCCCTGACCTGTCTCCCCACAGCCTCATCAATGCGGACTTCTGCGTGGGCTCTGTCTGTGTGGCCTTTGGGGCAGTTCTGGGCAAAGTCAGCCCTGTCCAGCTCCTCATCATGACTCTCTTCCAAGTGACCCTCTTCTCAATCAATGAGTACATTCTCCTCAACCTGTTAGAGGTGAGCAGAGCTCAGAACAGGGATGGTGGTGGAAGGGACACTTGGGGGGACAGGAAGGTGACAGAGAAAGAAAGGACTGGGGAGACAAGCCAGCTGGATTCAATTCAAGTTTGACCAGTCACTTAATCTTCTGACTCTCAGTTTCCCCAGCTGTAAAGCAGGAGAAATGACATATATTGAGCATCCACCCGGTACATCAATCCAGCAACTAGACAGAGTAGAGGTTCCTCACATGTTGGTTTTCTTCCTCCTTTCTCTTTTGGCCCAGCAGAAAGAAAGAATGGGATGTTCCTGCACATCATCTTGCACACACACATTCCCAGATTGCTCTGCCAAGAAAATGACCCGGTATACTGAGGGGGCACATCTGTAAGGAAGGTTCCCAGGGGAGTGGCCAAAGCAGACATGTACAGTTGCATGGGTTGCACACTGCACAACTCTGGAGGTGCCATTCACATGGACCTCTATGGCAGGAATGATGCCCCCTGAGGTTGACTAATTCACTGGCCAAGGTAAAGAGCATCCTAGGCCTCTGACTCTTGTTTAGACACCTCTTTGGCATATTTGCAGGAGTAGGGATTATTCAGGAACCCCATCCCTTTCTCATTCTCCGACTTCTCTATGTTTGGAGTCTGGCTAGAAACCCCCATGAGTTGTTTATTTTTTTAACATAGAATTTCTCAGAAGCAGGGTGATCATACTTGCACAGTGGTTCCTCAGTATCATCTGGGATTCAGTCTTTTTTGTTTCACTATTTTGAGCACATGATTTCCATTCTAATTTTTTTCTGTGCTGTGCCAAATGCAGGATCTTAGTTTCCCAACGAGGGATTGAACCCACGCCCTTGCAGTGGAAGCACAGTGTTAATGTTAATCTTGGGACTGTCGGGGAAGTCCCACCCCCAGGGGTTTTGCTTTCAGACGACCCTATATTCAGTCACTCATTTTGTCATTGTTTTCCTCTACCACACTATCATATTCCTTCTTCCTGACTCATCTCCCTGTCATCGTCCTTTTTTTTTTCGGCCATGCCAGGTGGCATGTGGGACCTTAGTCCCCTTACCAGGGATTGAACCTGTGCCCCCTGCAGTGGAAGCACAGAGTCTTAACCACTGGACCACCAGGGAAGTCCCTCCCTGTCTTCATCCTTGCCTGATCCACCACCTCAAGCTAGCTAATCTCCACCAGCAGCTGTGGGGACCTGTTAATAATGCATATAAGACCATTCCTCTGATTAAAACTCTGGTTTTTTTTTTTTTAATTTCACTTCAAATCAAATCTAAACTTGTTTTAAGGCCCTACATGTTCTGGCCTCAGCCTTTCCTCTAAGCTTATCATCTACTCTCTCCCCATCTTTCTGTGATTTGACCATATCCTGTGGTCTGCTTTTCAAATACCCAAGCTTGGTTCCACCTCACGGCCTTTGCACTTACTGCTCCCTTTGCCTGGAGCGCTCATCTCCCTGGTCCTTTTCATTACTGAGGTCTCAGCTGCAGTCTCACCTCTTCAGAGAGGCCCGCCCAGGTTCTCCTACCAGTGCTGCCCTCTCCCTTACCTCCTTCTAGTCACTATCCTTGACTTATTTTCTTCAGAGCATTTATCCTTAAGGGAAAATAAGAGTGAAACCTTATCTGTCTGGAGACTATCTCTATTCCTGGCACTTGGCCCAATGCCTAATAAATTATCGAGAAGTATTTGTCAAGGAAATAAATTTTGGATTTACATGTCAGGCAGTGCTCCAGGCAGTGGGATACAGGAGTGAGCAGGACTTTGTTTCAATCCCAAGGAACTCACAATCTGGTGAGGGGGCCAGGAAGCAAACAATGACCAGACAGTGAGACAAGGATGGAGTTCCAGGGCTAGGTGCCCTGGGGGGTGGGGAGGAGGACCTGAGCCAGCATATGGCAGGCCAGGGAGGCTTCCTGGAGGAACAGTTGTTAAAGCCAGAAGTCAAGTAGATAATCAGGCAAAGGAATGAGCAAAGGTATTTGAGGCAGAGGGAATGGGGGTGGGGTGCTGGGGGGGCAGGAAGGAGCATGGATCATCAAGACTTTCATAGACTGTGTTGAAGAGTCTCAACTTTATCATGAGGGCAATAGGGAGCTATGGAAAGTTCCAGGCAGGAGAGGGGCATGGTCAAATACATGCTATGGAAGTGTCACTTTGGCTGTGGTGAAGAAAACAGTTGGAGGCAGAGAGTCAAGAGGCTGTGTTAGTCACCCTGGTGAGAAGTAATGGGACCGGGTCTGGCCTAGGATAAAGAGAAGAAAGTGGATCATAAGCGAGTTATAAAAAAGGTGAATGAACCAGCCTTGGAGACTGGTTGGGGTGGGTAGAGAGAAAGAAGCTAGGCTAAATGAGGAGGTACACAGGGGAGTCAATAGATGAGATCTGAAACTGACTGAGAAGTAGTACCTTGGGTGTGAGTTTAGAGGCAGAGAAGGCTTCTTTGACCTTCAAAACCCCTCTCTGATCTGCTGCAGAAATTCCCTCAAATGCATGACAGTGTTTGGGCCTCTCCTGCAGCCAAGTTGAAACACAGTAATCACCGCTGACAATCAAGGAGCACTTGCCCTTGCCTGGGCCCTGCTCTGAATGCTTCACGTGGGTTATCTCATTCAATCCTTCTCTCTGAGCTAGGCACAGTTATTACTCCCATGTTACAGATGAGAAAACTGAGACTCAGAGAGGGTAAGGGGCTCCCCCAAGGTCACACAGCTAATAGAGGCACCCACCAGGCTGGGAGTCAGGAAAGAGGTATGTCAACAATTCAACAACTAGCCCTGTGACATTGGATGACACGCTTACCTCTCTGGTTGGGTTTCCCATCTAAAGGGAAGAAGCAGGTCTGTGATTTTTTTTTTTTTAATTTATTTTGCCTGTACTGGGCTGTCACTGCTGTATAGGCTTTTCTTTAGTTGCAGCGAGTGGGGCGTCTCTTCGTTGCAATGTATGAGCCTCTCATTGTGGCGGCTTCTCTTGTGCAGCACAGGCTCAGTAGCTGTGGTGCATGGGCTTAGTTTCCCCGTGGCATATGGGATCTTCCCGGACCAGGGATTGAACCCATTTCTCCTGTACTGGCAGGTGGATTCTTAACCACCAGGGAAGTTCCCCACTTTAATTTTCACTGAAGTATAGTTGAGGAGGGGATCCCCACTTCCTCCCCTTCCCAGTTGATGGGTCTGCCAGGGCCCTGGGCTTCCTTCTGTAGCCTGTACCTCCTTGGAGACAGCTGCACCTCTGTCTGTGTGTGGGGAGGTGGGGGTGGGAGAGTGTCAGAGGAGGGAGGGAGAGGAGGGTCAGACCCTGAGAGTACCCTTGTACACATCCACCAGGTGAAGGATTCAGGGGGCTCCATGACCATCCATGCATTCGGCGCCTACTTTGGGCTCACAGTGGCCTGGATCCTCTACCGCCCTAACCTACACCTCAGCAAGGAGAGGCAGAGTTCTACGTACCACTCGGACCTCTTTGCCATGATCGGTGAGAGCTTCCATAGCGATTGAGGGGGCCCCCATGATGACCGAGGGCTGCCGTGCTACCGTGGTGGGTGAGGGTCACCATGAGCATTTCAGGCTGCGGTGATCATACCTCATCCCCACATGGTCTGGTGGGTGGCTGCCAGTTCCCTTCGGAGAACGGGCAGGGAGAGGTTGCCTATAGATATTTCAAGGATCCCAGTTGCTTGTCCCTTTTCCCCACGGGGCTGGGAGAAGTCGGTCACTCATCCTGTGTGTTCCCTCGAATGCCCCAGGGCAGACACAGTGATAACCAGGAAGTGCGTCCAGCCCTGATCTCAGCAAGGTGTACGTGCCTATTTCCTGTGTCCATTCATTCCAGAGAACACATATCAGCTACCTTCTCTGGTCCTTTAAAACTCAGCCCTGCCTTCACGGAGCTCCTGACAGGGTAGTAGAACAGATGGCCATGCAACTTGATTATCTCCCTACAGTGGAGAAAAAGATTCTCCCTCAAGGTGCCTGGGCAGCAGGGTGGGAGGCATTTCACCAAGTTGTGGGGTCAAGGTAGACTTCCTGGGGCGGAGTGAAAGATTAAGAGGGCATTAGGTAGTGAGTAAGGCAGGGAGGGCCTTTCAAGATGAGCCCCCAGCACGAATAAAGTTCCAGGGGAGGGAAATGGCTGGGCTGTGTGAGTCACTTGATATCTCTGGAGCTAAAGGACAGGATGTCTGTCCAAGCTCCGTCAGGCCCATCTAACGCCCCTTCTTCTGGTTCCACTGACCCTGTCTGGTCTGGCCAGGCACCCTCTTCCTGTGGATGTACTGGCCCAGCTTCAACTCGGCTATATCCAATCACGGAGATGCTCAGCACCGAGCGGCCATCAACACCTACTGCTCCTTAGCAGCCTGCGTGCTCACCTCAGTGGCGCTGTCCAGCGCCCTACATAGAAAGGGCAAGCTGGACATGGTGAGTGGGGTGGGGGCGGGGGAACCTTGGGGGAAGCTGTGGCCACAACTGCCTGTGCCCAGTGGGCACTGATCACCACGCCCTGCCAACAACTCAGTGAAGCAGGCAGCATAAGGATTATTGCACCCATCTTGCAGATGAAGAAACTGAGGCCCCGAGAGAAATGATTTGTCCAGATGACACAGTTGGCTTTAGGCAGAGCCCAGAACCAGATTCGTGGAGGTTCTATCATGCTGGCTGCCCTGGATGAACTGGCTCCTTCTCATCCTCCTCTCCCCACAATGCTGACATTAGTTCTGGACTGAGCAACCCCCCAAAAAACCAGCTTCTGGCCCTCAGCCTTCCTAGCTCTGCCCCTACCTGCCCCCTCCACGCGCTCAAAAGAGAACCCCTTCAAAACACTTGGGACGTCTGTGGGGCTGTGGTGTTGCCCAGTGTCCTTCATATCACGCCACTGGGACACATGTTCCTGTCATTCCGGGGGGAGTAATGGGTGTTGGTAGATTTTTCTATAGAAAGAGGACCACCTCTCTCTCTGATATTCTTTTTTATTTATTTTTTATTGCACTGGGTCTTCATTGCAGTGCTCAGGCTTAGTTACTCGGAGGCATGTGGGATCTTAGTTCCCCAACCAAGGATCAAACCTGCGTCCCCTGCATTGGAAGGTGGATTCTTAACCACTGGACCATCCACGAAATCCCACCATCTAATACTCTGACACTAGCTTCTAGACCCAGGCACCTATGTGCCAAGATGCTGCCAGGAGTGTGTGTTACTCCGGGACACAGCCTTGAGCCCCGGGATGCACTGGTCAGTCACTGTACAGAGAGATGGGGAACAGGCACCGGGGGGAGAGAATCAGACACACTTGTGTGGGCATATGCAGGGAGGGACATGGAAGAGGATGAAGGTCAGGGGCTCTGGCTCCACACGGACCTGGATCAAGACACCTTTCTGCCCTTGGCTGGCCGTGTGGTCTTCGACAAGTCCATGAACCTCTCCCGTGCCTTACTTTCTTCACCTGAAAACATGAAAAGGTAACCGTAATCGCCTCCTGGGCTTGTTGTGGAGATGAAACATACTCCTTGCAAGCCAGCACCGCGGTCCATGGCACAGGTAAGTCCTCAGAGAGTCAGCCGGTGCGCCTGTAGGCTCGCAGATTCTGCCGCCAGCACACATGCGTACAGAGGACATCAGACACACGAACCTGGGCACACCTTTGTGTCTGGGCACCCAAATCCAAAGAGGACATGCAGGTGGGCTGAAGGAACCCATGGACACAAGCACATGTGCACGTAGAAAATGCCCCGAGTGCTGGTGAGAGTGGCAGGTATACAGACAGCACAGGGGTGGCTGTCCCAAGCCCGGGCTCAGGCTGGAGTCCTCTGTAGTCTCCTGGCTGGCTGAGATGCATGGGAGCCATCTCTGGCTCCCAGGCGGCCCACCACGCACAGATCAACTTGGGCCCTAGGTCAGCTCCTCCAGGACGCTACTCTGGGAGAGGACTGAGTTCCTGCCTGCTCTGCCTGCCCTGCCCAGGTGCACATCCAGAATGCGACGCTCGCCGGAGGAGTGGGCCTGGGCACCGTTGCCGAGCTGATGGTTCTTCCTTTCGGCTCCCTCATCATCGGCTTCGTCTGCGGCATCGTCTCCACCCTGGGTTTTGTGTACCTGACGGTGAGAGCTCCAGGGCCAGGGACTGGGGGGTGCGGGTGGTCTCTAGGGAGAGGGTGGGGGCTGGGTCTCTGTGTATTTGGGGCTTCCAGAATCCCCAGACTCCCCACAGCCTGCCACAGCCCCCTGCCTGAGCAACACTCATCGCCCTGTTTCCAGCCATTCCTGGAGTCCCGGTTGCACATCCAGGACACGTGTGGTGTTCACAACCTGCACGGCATTCCTGGCATCATAGGCGGTATTGCGGGTGCAGTGACGGCAAGCATCGCCAACATTGATCTGTATGGGGAGGAAGGGTAAGAATGGAGGCGGTCCCTCCTTCCTTCTCCATTCCTCCTTCCTACTGTTTCTCTAGGGTCCAAGACTAACTCTGTCCCCTTTCTCACCCACCCCGGACCACTATTTCATGGGCCTCTCTCCTCAACCTCTGTCCTTCCATAAGAATCTTAGAGACCATCTGATCTTTCTAGTGCCCCCATTCTGCAGATGGAAAGGCTGAGGCCCAGAGGTTATTGAGCCTTTGTGTCCACTCATGCGTGTGGGGTGACAGCGGGTAGTCACTTGGCCTCTCCAGGGGATCCTGACCTGCTTCCTGTCTCTACCCCAGGCTTGCCTATGCCTTTGGCATTGAAAGATCCAAATTAAACTGGAGCCCAAACACGCAGGGCAGGTTCCAGGCTGCCGGGCTCTTTGTGTCACTGGCCATGGCCCTGGCGGGCGGCGTCATCGTAGGTGAGTGGGGGTGACCATGCCAGAGAAGCTGGGGCCCTGTGGTTGGGGGACCCAAGAGTGTGTGCCAGAGGTCACCTGGAGCCCCCAGGAACCCTTTGTCTCTGCACTGATGGCTCTGAGACCGGGAGGATTTTTCCAGTTGAGGGGAAAGTCTGGGTAGGCAGAGAAGAAGTCATTCTTGACCTCTGGGACCTCCAACTTCCTTTAGGGGTCATTCTGAGATTACCATTCTGGGGACAAGCACCTGATGAGAACTGCTTTGAGGATGCAGTCTACTGGGAGGTGAGTTCTACCGACTTGTCCCGGGGCTCCTCTCCATGGACCCCATCAGCTGGGCTGGGGCCTGGGAAGCCGGAAGCTGAGGGTTGGGGGACAGAGCTCGTGTCCTCTGCTCCTTTATCCAGGAGGCTGTCCCCTGGGGGGTTAAAGGCTTCATTCTACAGCATGTGTAGAATGAAGCACGCTCAGTCATGTCCAACTCCTTGCGACCCTACGGGCTGTAGCCTGCCAAGCTCCTCTGTCCATGGGATTTCCCAGGCAAGAATACTGGGGTGGGTAGCCATTTCCTTCTCCAGGGAAATCTTCCCAACCCAGGGATCAAACCCACGTCTCTTGCATCTCCTGCACTGGCAGGTGGGTTCTTCTACCGCTGAACCACCTTGGAAGCCCTCATTCTAGAGCAGTACTTTCCAAAGTATAGTGCTCCCTAGAACAGCAGCAGCAGCAGCATCTAGGAACTTGTGAGAAATATAAATTGGCCAGAGGTCAAAAATGACTTCTTTTCTGCTTACCCAGACCTTCAAGTGCCACTCAGACCTCCTAATTTCAAAGCTCAAGGGGCAGGGCCCAGCCCTCTGTCTACAAGCCCTCCACATGATTCTGATGAAAAACTCATCTGTGAACCAACCAACTAAGACCAGTGGTTGGGCCCTAAATGCATGCTGGAATCACGTGGGGGTCTTTAGAAACTTCCCAGGCCTCAGACTTGAAGTTCACTGGTCTTGTGTGGGGCCTGGAAATTAGCATTGTATTTAAAATTTGCCAGGTGAATCTAATATATGGCCTGGGTTAAGAATCGCAGTGCAGTCTTCAGCTTCTGTGGCCATAAATACCACCTGGTGACCTGGTAAAAACTCAGTTTCCCAGACGTTAGCCCAGAAATTCAAATTCAGTAGGGCCTGGACTCTGCATGGAAACTAGCTCCCAGGTGATCTTGTACTGACACTCCCCTAAGCCTCTAGAACAGCGTTGGTACAAAATCTAACTTGAGAAACATTGTTCTAGAAGCTGAAAGTAGTAGAATGTCACAGAACTCACCTTTTAAAAATATGCCATAATCCGGGCTTTCTGTGACTTCAGGGGGGCCTTCCTCCCCACGAATCATCATGACAGGTATTTGCCTGTGTTAGGAGATGGGGAATGAAACACAGGGTCCTTCTTGTCTCCCAGCCTTCCCCCTCATGACAAGGGCAGTGACCTAGCCTGTGTCTGTGGCCCCTGGGACAAAGGTCTGCCCAACATGTTCCTTCTTTTGGCTATTTGTTTTATGATTAAAGTATGGTTCATTTGCAATATTAAATTAACTCCAGGTGTACAGCATAGTGATTCAACATCTTAATAGATTACACTATATTTAAAGTTACTATAAAATAACAGCTATATTTCCCTGTGCTGTACAATATATCCTTGTAGCTTATTGATTTCATTCATAGTTGCTGGCTTGTACCTCTTAATCCCCTGCCCCATTTTGACCCTCCCTCCTTCCTTCTCCCTGCTGGTAACCTCTAGTTTATTCTCCATATCAGTGAGTCTGTCTCTTTTCTGTTATATTCATTCATTCTAAAAAATAAATATTTTTTAGATTCCATATATAAGTGATAACATACAGTGTTTTGTCTTTGGTTTATTTCACTAAGCACCCTCTATGTTCATCTATTTTGTTGCAAATGGCAGAATTTCATTCTTTTTTATAGCTGAGTAATAGTCCACTGCATATCTATATATACACCACATCTTCCTTTTCCATTTATCTGTTGTTGGGTGCTTAGGTTGCTTCCATATCTTGGCTCTTGTAAATAATGTTCCTGTGTACATCGGCATGCATATATCTTTTCAGATTAGTATTTCCATTTTCATTGGATATATATCCACTAGTGGAATTGATGGATCATATAGCAGTTCTATTTTTAGTTTTTTAAGGAACCTCTATACTGTTTTCCATAGTGGCTGCATCAATTTACATTCCCACCAACACTGCACATGGGTTCGCTTTTCTCACATCCTCACCAACATTCGTTGTGTGCTTAACTGCTCAGTTGGGTCTGACTCTTTGCGACCCCACGGACCATAGCCCACCAAGCTCCTCTGTCCGTGGGGATTCTCCAGGCAACAATACTGGAGTAGGTTGCCATGCCCTCCTCTAAGGGATCTTCCCAACCCAGGGATAGAACCCAGGTCTCTGTAGATTTTTTGATGACAGCCATTCTGACAGGTGTGAGGTGATGGCTCATTGTGGTTTTGATTTGCATCTTTAATGATTAGCTGGCTCTGTATTTTAAAAATCATACCAGAACTTTTCAGGATAATCTTAACTAATATCCACTAAAAACCAATATTATGTACATGACTAATAAGCCTTTTAAATTTGCTCTTTAAATTATTTTTTAAATTATAACATGAATAGAAGCTCATTAAAGAAAATCTGGAAATAGAGATAAATAGAAATTCCATCACCCTCATTCAAGCACTATTAATATTTTGGGTATATTTCCTTCCAGCCTCTCCTTTTTAAATTTACATGGACTTTTCTTAAATAGCTATGATATTATACTTGATTTCATATCCTGCTCTTTTTCTTTCTCTATCATAAGAACTGTTTTGTGTTATTACATTATGAATAAACTTTATTTTTTAGCAGCATAATTATTTTCATCCTATATATGAAGTGGGAACTTAAATTATTTCAGACACCACAATTAGAAACCACACAGATTTAAGGTTAATGAAATAAACTAAAAAAACAAAAGTATCCATTCCCATACACAGAAGTTCACTCTTGGTTTCACTTTTTTTCTTCTTCTTCTTCTTCCTTTTCTGTGGGATTCTAGTTTTCTCATTAGGGATTGAACCCAGCACCCACAGCAGTGGACGTGCCAAGTTCTAACCCCTGGCCCCCTGGGGAATTCCCTCTTGGTTCTGTTTTGTTGTTTTTTTTACATTGTTGTTGTTTCAGTTGCTCAGCTGTGTCCGACTCTTTTGTGACCCCGTGTAGCCCGCCAGGCTCCTCTGTCCATGGGACTTTGATCTTCATAAATTATTCTCAGTTCACACCTTCTCTGTGCTGTATTATCAGCAGTGCTCAGTTTCAAGCCACACAATCCCATGCCATTGGGAGTAAGCCACCATCAGGCCATTCTCATGGCCCCTGGCCTCTGGCAGTTTACCTGGGAGACGAGGTGACTTCCCAGAGGACAGAAGTGAGGCAGATGTCCCCCAGGAGCACAGGTGAGGGCATCTTTAGGATCAAAGCTAAGCCTTGAGGCCAAGGCTGGGCTGATCTCTCCCATCCATACTCCATCTACCAATCCACTTGCGGCTGCCCCTACATCCCCACTCCCCACCCCAACCTCACTCTTGGGCCATCGTGGAGTTCGGGGAGCTTGCCAAGCTGCCTCTTACCTGGTGCATTACTAGTCCTCTTTCAGAAGTGCGTTTGGCACAATTGGAATCCCCCCAGGCTGGGGTATCAGCCTCTTGCGTGCATGTACAACTCTTACCGTCACTGTGCACTTCACTTGGACCCCTTTCCTTTGCTCTAGTGGGGCAAGGACTGTGTCCTGCTTGGCCTTGCTGTGCCCAAGCACCCTGGACAGTGGCTAACTGAACTAGGAGCAGGACACGTGTGTGAAGGATTGCCCTGCTTCATGGCATGCAAACTGCACGGTGATCACAAGGTGGCGCCCACCACACACTGTTCGCTGCTCCTGGCCTTGCCCAGGCTGTTCCAGTTCCACCAGCGACACCTGCCCGACCTGGGCAGGGCCCTCAGAGCCGCCGCCTCTCTCTGCAGATACCCAAGGAGCCGAAAAGCACTGCCCTCCGTTCTGAGGACTCCAGCATCAAGCCCCCAGAACCTTAAACTCCCGGGGCAAGAGAGAAGCAGGTGAGCATGGGTTTGGCTTGTCCGTGGGGGCCCAGCTCTGGGAATCAGATGCCACCGGCAAAGGGGAAGAAGGAAAGCATCAAGAACTGAGGATGTGAGCTTCGCCTGCTAGCGTCATGCTGGGGTTGGTGGGAGAGGCACCTGGTGTCAGACCGTGTGCCTACTGGACAGACACAGGAATCTGTGGAAGGCATGCTGGACTGGAAAGAATATACGGAAAGTGACCTGGGCACACCCATGGCTTTGCTGCTTACTGCCTGTGTGACTTTGAGGATCTCTTCACCCCAGAGACTGAGCCTCAATTTCCTCATTTATAAAAGTGGAAATGACAGAGCTGGCTCTATTCAGTTGATCAACTCAGGCAAGAACCTTTTTTCCTTCCTTCTCATTCTCCTTCCTTTTTCTTTTTCATCTACTAACATTTCCTTGCTCCCTCTGTGAGATGCACCAAGCCCTTTTTCATACCGTTTGCACCTGACACCTTAGAGATCTCTACAAGTGCAATGATTTCCCACTTTTCTTTTCTAAAGATTTTTTTTCTTTGATGTGGACCAGTTTTCTAAAAGTCTTTATTGAATTTATTACAATAAATATTGCTTCGGTTTTATGTTTTGTTTTGTTTTATTTTGGCCACAAGGCATGTGGGATCTTAGCTCCCCCACCAGGAATTGAACTTGCACCCCCTGTATTTGGAGGTGAAGTCTTAACCACTGGGCTTCCAGTGGAATCCCAACTTCCCTCTTTTTAATGCGTGTGTGCGTTTATGCTCAGTCGTGTCTGACCCTGCAACCCCCTGAACTGTAGTCCACAAGACTCCTCTGTCCATGAGATTCTCCAGGCAAGAATACTGGAGTGGGTTGCCATTTCCTCCTCCAGGGGATCTTTCCAACCCAGGGAGAGAATCTGTGTCTCTTGAATCTCCTGCATTGGTAGGTGGATTCTTTACTACTGTGCCACCTGGGAGGCTTTTTTAATAGATGAGGAAATTAAGGCTCAGAGAGGTTCAGGCGCTTCAAAGCCAACACAGCACATGTGGAGGAACTGGGGTCTTTCCAGGTCACTATCATTGCTCTTACCATAGCTATTTGACCTCCTTGGAGACCAGAGTTTGCAAAGAACTGTTTCTGGGACAAAAGGCTGAGTGATGTGGCAGGAGGGGTTGCTAGGGATTAAGGAAAGGGAAAAGCGAGACTGTGACCAGCTGCTTCTGATGCTGCCCATCTCGTCCAGAAAAGGAAAAGGTGCCTGAGGGGCTTTGGGCAGGACTTGACAGTGGCCCGCTGCTCTTGCCTCTCTCCCTGCAGGCTCCACAGATTGTTCTGGTGCTCCCCAAGGAGCCAGTGCTGACCAAGCTGGAAGCACAAGAGCAAGGCGAGTGGCGCCCCTCCTGCTGGCCTGGTCCAGGGCGCCTCCATCTCCCCCTCCGCCTTCATCCCAGGGGGCCTGCCTGAGAATGGAGGAGGAGCTGTAGACAAAGTGGGCATCCAAGCCAGGTTCCAGCTGCAGGAGGCCTGCCACTGGGGGTCTTGGTGGTCACATCCTGAGAAAAACAGGCAGGAGTGGGGCTGGGGGCTGGAGTGGACCCGAGTCCTCCTCAGAGACATCATAGCTGCCAGCCAGTGTCTGCTGAGCTCTTCCACCCCCTGCCTGCCTGTAAGCCAGTGTCTTCCATACCCCCTGAATCCCCTAGACCTCTCTGTGCCATGCAGATGGTGGCCTCCGTGAATAAATATGCCTGGTGTTCTTTGTAGAATGGGTGTGAATTCTCCAACAGGGCCAGTTTGAGGGGGTGTGAGTCGCTTGGTTATATCCGGTTCTTTGCGACCCCATGGACTATAGCCTCTGTCCATGGGATTCTCCAGGCATGAATACTGGAGTGAGTTGTCATTCCCTTCTCCAGTTGACCTTCCTGACCCAGGGATCGAACCTGGGTCTCCTGCATTGCAGGTGGATTCTTTACCACTGAGCCACCAGGGAAGCATAAGACCCAAGAAACCTCCAGACTCAGTCCTGACCCCCTACACCCAGCTGCCACTCACACTGCAGGGAAAACCATCCTAGGCTCAAGAGGAAGAATTTGGGGTGCTGGAGTCGGCTCAGCCTGGAGTGCCCCCTAGCAGAGCTCAGCTTTTAGACTGAGCTCTTTCCCCAAGACCCCTCCTTACTTCATTCACATCCAACCACCCCCCAGAAACACCCATTGCATGAAACCATGCCCATGTGCCCTCCATGTGACCGGGCACCCTTTCAAGGGCACTCAGGCAGGGTGAGGGGGTAGGGAGATAGGGCTTTTGTGGTCAACTCCCCCTCCCCCAACCCTTCCCACTTTCCTCCCTGCCACTCTAGCCCTGCTTTCCCTCCACACTGAGAGAAACTTGCAGCCATTCAGATCTTCCCATCAGTCATTAAGGCCTGCCACCACCCGGGTCAGAGTAACACACAACTCTAGCCCCCTGGGGGCTCACAGTGTAGCTGGGAAGTGGATCCACCTGACATCCAGAATCTACCTTGAACTCCAGCAGGTCTTCAGAGCTCCGGGGGCTTACCAAAGTGGACCACCTGTGCAGGGCTTTGGAGGTTGAATAGGAGTTCACCAGAAGGCTGGCCAATAGCTTGAGCAGAGACCAGAGATGAGAATCAACTTGGCCAGGTTTGGCATGGGTAACAAGGAGGTGAGGCGACTGTGTGCCAGCTGGAGAATAAGAAGCAGATTCCAGATCCTTTGTGGAGCAGAGACTCCAAGAAGAAGGGGTGAGGGGAGGGGGTGGAGAAGGTCTCTCCTGCCTCTCAGTCCACCCTCCCCGCCCCCCTCACAGTTCACATGTACAGACACACTCACACACTCGGGCCTCCGCTCCCCTTGCCGGAGGAGGGGGAGGAGGCGGAGGGGAGGAGGAGCTGAAATGCAACCTATTCATGTTCCCGCGATGTAACACCCCTCATTTTCCATGCTGGGTAAAGACAAAAAGCCTTTACAACCTGTTTCTGGAACTTGTCAGCAGCTGCCAAGAGGAGCATGTTAATTAAACGTCGGCAAAGATGGAAGCCGGAGGCCCCGGCTCTAATTGGACAGTTTGCTTCACCGATTGAAAACATTGTGACAAAGGAGGAGGTGCGCGGCGGCTCAGCAGGGGCGCGGCGTGGCGGGGCGGGGAGCGGCGGCTTTGATTTCAGCTGATCTGCGCCCCAGCCTCTCTCCCCCTGCGGAGCCGGCCCGGCCCAGCCCGGCACGCCCCGCGAGGGCACGGGAGGGGCGGCGGCGCGGGAGGGTGGGTGCGGGTGAGGAGATCAGGAGTCCTCGAGGTCCCACGGGCAGTCTCGCCCGGTATGAGGCCCAGCCGAGGACCAGATTTTGGGGGTTCTGGGCTGGGCTCCTTCCCCTGATGACACGACCGGAGTTCCAGGGGGCGAGGGTCCTGCAGTCGGTTCTGTATGGTCGAGGCTGCCCTGGGAACCCAAGCCCAGATCCCAGTAGGGAGAGACCCGGATCTGGACCGGAGAGACCCAGGATCTGGACCTGAGCTGTTGCCCAAACTAGCTCAGGTCAAGTGATTGGGAAAGTGACGTCGCTCAGTCGTGTCGGACTCTTTTGCGACCCCATGGACTGTAGCCTACCAGGCTTCTTCCACGGGATTTTTCAGGCAAGAGTACTGGAGTGGGTTGTCATTTCCTTCTCCAGGGTGATTGTGGATTTTGAGAGGAGATCAACATGGATTAAGGTGGGCCCTTGTTTGTGCTCAGCTGCTCAGTTGTGTCGACTCTTTGCTACCCCATAGACTGTAGCCTGCCAGGCTCCTCTGTCCATAGACTTTTCCAGGCAACAATTCTGGAGTGGGTTGCCATTTCCTACTCCAAAGTGATTGGGGGTGAGGGCTTAAAAATGTTTAGAGGCTTATCCTGGAAGGCCCACCTCTGAAGGTTTTCTCAGGGCCCTGCAGAGCCCAGAGTTTCCATCCCGGTTGTAGGGGCACCCGGAGACTGTCCCCCTTCTGTTGCTTCGTGGCTCTACTGCAAGTCCCCTCCGGTTCTCAACTCACAAGTGAGGCCAGCAGCCATGTATGAAGCCCTGACTGCGTGCTGGGCACTGTGCTATCATTACAGGTCCTGGTATGTAACCTCCCAGCAACTTGTGGGGGGGCGGGGAGGAGGCAGATGGGCAACGAAGGTTCCGAGAGGATAAGTAACCGGTCCAAGGTCACAGTTTTGTTAAAAGTGGTGCTAGGGTGAGACTGGAGCCCAGGTCCCTCTGATGTCAATGTTTGAGCCTGGACCTCACATTTCTTGCTCTCTGGCTCCTGGTCCAGCCAGGAGATGAGGGTCTTCAGGACACTGTGAGACAAGAGTGGGGTTCCTACGTGTGTGTGTAAGTCACTCAGTCATGGCCAACTGTTTGCGACCCTGTGGACTGTAGCCCACCAGGCTCCTCTGTCCATGGGATTCTCCAGGTAAGAATACTGGAGTGGGTTGCCATTTCCTCCTCTAGGTGATCTTCCAAACCCAGGGATCAAATCCGGGTCTTCTGCATTGCAGACAGATTCTTTACCCTCTGAGCCACCAGAAAAGCCCTGAGAACCTCTTCTTCAGGCCTCCAGGATGAATGGCCTGAAAGATGGGTGTGCAGCAACCTGGGGTCACTCTGGAGGCCTCTAGGCATGTTCCCTGCTCCTGCATACTTGCCCACTTTGCATCTCTTGGAGTGGGGTGGTTCGTTAACAAGGCCAAGCCCCCTCTTCTGTCCCCTTCTGCCTTGGCCCAGCTTTGTCCCCCACCTCACCCTTATCCGGAGCTGTGACCCAGGAGGGCTCCGACTGGGGTGGGAGGCCAGGCCGGGGCCTGTGAGAAGCAGGAGCAACTCTGGGAAAAGGGGCCATTGTGGCTGAGCCCGGGGATTAACAGCTACAAAGTGGAGGGCTGAGGCCATTGAGGGTAGCCCTTCGAGCTGAGTTCCCAGGGGGGAGCGGCTAGACCAGCCTGTGCATGAGCCGTGTCCAGGCTGCCTGCTGGGCCTAATCCCCTGGGAGCTGCAGGCCGAGAAGCCCTGGAAATACAGCTGCTCTGGAGAGAGGGCTGCCCTTGGTAGTAGTGGGGGGCGGGGCGGGGGCAGGCTGGTCCAGGATGCTCGGGGTGGCCGCTCTGAGGAGGATTGGGTGAGGGGAGGCATGCCCATGGGGTGTGCATGTACACCTGTGCCCCTGGCCTGGGCAGGGTGCCTGAATGGGCCACTCGAAAGATAGGCAACCCAGGACATAGAGAACAAACTAGTGGTTACTGGTGGGGTGGTGGGGAGAGGAGGTGCAAACTATTGGATATAAGACAGGCACAAGTATTGCACTACACAGGGAATAGAGTCAGTGTTTTGTAATAACTGTAAATGGAGAGTAACCTTTAAAATCGTATCAAGAAATTAAAAAAAAAAAAAAAGATAGGTGACCCAGTGTGTTAGGGGCAGCGCCAGCCCCCTTCTGTGTCTGAGATTTAGGGGCTCTCGTAAGGGGAACAGTCCCTGAAGGCAGAGACCAGGCCGACCCAGAGGTACTCAGAGGTCCCTGACTGAAGAGGTGAGCCTGGAGAGAGAGAAGAGGCAGCGCCCCCACCAGCAGGCCTGAGTGGGTGCTAAGTGTGTGTGTGTGTGTGCGCGTGTGTGTGTGTGTGTGTCCTCGTGTGTGCGCGCACCATCGAGCAGGGTGCTTGAGAACAGCCCTTCAGAGGTGGCTGGAGGGGCTCCGCAAATTGTAATCAGATTAAGGGGGCCAATCACTTAGGGCTCTTGAAAAGGCCACGAGGTTTCTAATCAGCCCTGAGCGCCCCAGCCCACAAAGCCCAGGAGGAGCTCGGCAGGAGCCGCCTGCGGGGGGGCCGTGCGGGTGGGGACGGCTTTCTTCCCTCTCTGTCTCTCGTAATTATGTCAATTTGCTAGCCAAATTGTTTGCTCGAGTGGACAGGGGGGCTTGTGGCCCATTCATGTGGTAATGTGGGAACCGGCAGGCCTCCTGGCTGGGAAAATAGGAGGTGCTGGACCTCGTTCGAGGGAGCAGGCGGGCCGGGGGTGTAGGCACCCAGGCCTTGGGAACTCTCCCCTAGATAGTGTGGGGCTTTGTCCCATGAATTCCAGAAACTTCCAGCTTGGGTTATGCTCTGGGATATCCTTTGGGGCCTGTCAAGATGAAGGATGGGGAAGGAGGGGAGGACCCCACAGGGGACAGAAGAGGTGGCCTCCGGGTTCCTTCAAGGTGAAGGTAGGCAGCTTGCTGTCTTTATGCCTGGTCCTTTGAGGACCAGGCTGAGGCTGGAGCAGTTTGTGAACTGGATGGCCGCAATCTCCAACCTCTGGGATCTCATGCCTGATGATCTGAGGTGGAGCTGATGTAATAATAATACAAAGTGCACAGTAAGTGATACGCACTTGAATCATCCTGAAATCATGCCTCCACCCCTGGTCCATGGGTAAATTGTCCACCATGAAACTGATCCTTGATGCCAGAAAGATTGAAGGCCACTGCGAAAGGGGACCTGGGAGATGCTAGAGAGATGAGATCCTGAAAGGGTGAGACTGAGGAATGTGCAGACTTGGAGTAACTTCTAATCGGTTGACTTAGCCTTTATGCAGGGCCAGCTACTGCGCCACTGCTTTGTACACAGCAACCCGTTGAGCCTGAGAGCAATCCAGGGAGGTTGGCACTGGGCTTCCCATTTCACAAAGAAACTGAGTCTCAGAGAGGCTAAGTGACTTGCCCAAGGCCACACAGCCAGTGGGTAAGGAGCAGAAATATTTGTTTATTTATGGCCGTACTGGTTCTTCCGTGCTGCGCTCAGGCTTTCTCTAGTTGAGGTGCGAGGGTTTCTCATTGTGGTGGCTTCTCTCGTCGCAGAGCTCATGCTCTAGGTGTGCGGGCTCAGTAGCTGTGGTGCTCGGGCTTTGTTGCTCTGAGGCATGTGGGATCTTCCCGGGCCAGGAATCAAACCCTTGTCCCCTGCATTGGCAGGCGGATTCTTAACCACTGGACCACCAGGGAAGTCCTGAGGAACAAAACTTTGAACCCAGGTCTATCTGATCCCTCTGTCCCTTTGCCCCCACCCCCAGCCACCCACCCATAGGAGTTCATTGCTTCCTTTAAGCAGCAAACAAGAAATGACAGAAACGCCTGGCTTTGTACAAGGCATGGAGGGTGCAGAGACCTAAGATGACCCAGGAAGGTCAGGGTCAGGGAGTCCTCAGCATAGGCATACTGGTGTGAGCTGGAGTCACCCTCTACAGTCAGCACAGAGCTATGGCCACAAAGATGGTCAGGCATTGGACACGGTGCTTGGGAGCCATGGTGGACGTTAGGAAGAATGGTTGTCAACAGACCAGATACAGGTGACTTCCCTGTCCAGGGCATTCCCCTGCCCTCTGGGCTCCCCTGCCTTCCTCAGGTCCCCCTTTAGCGTGTGAGGCCCTTTCTTGTCTCCCTTGGATGTGGCAACCCAACAACTCCTTTTCTCAGATTAGGGGGCCCTGTGCACTCTGGCCGCTCCCTGGTGGACCCTCCTGGCTTGTTGCCGTCCCTCCCTGCAACAGATACTCACAGGGCTGCTACCCACACCTACCCCCAATCCCAACCACCAGGTGCCTCCTCACTGTGCCACTCAGGGCTATTAGGATCTGCCCTGCTGGAAGCTGGCAGGGGGCTGGGGTGCAGGGTGGCACTGGAGGTTAGGGCAGGAAGAGAGGTTTGAGGGAGGGTCTGCAGTCACAGCTGAGCACCCCTCACTCCCCAACTGGGGGAAAAGGCCGGAATCCATGTTTATCCCTGAATGAGATGATGGCCAGAAATCCTTCTTAGCGCAAATCCAATTTGATGGGCAGTTGTCGTTTGACTCTACTAGGCCAGGTGCTGGAAGACAAGGGTGCGGGGAGGGGCGGGGGAGATTCCACAGCCCTGTCAAGGGCACAGATACGGCAATGGGTCAGGCCAGGAGAGGACTAAAGGCGAATAACAGCAATGCAGAGCACTCATTCTGTGTCAGGCACAGTTTTAAACACTTTACATACATTACTTCATTTATTCTTCACAATAATTCTATGAAGGGAGTACGGTTATTGATTCCATTTTGCCTCATGAAGAAACTGAAGCACAGAGAGGCTGAGTAACTTGCCTCTGTCACACAGCTACACGTTTAGCAAAGCTGGCATTCAAACGATGGCCCCAGAGGCCCACCCAGCTTTGAGTCACACACTTTGAGTCCCAGCTCGGCTGTTACCACTCTTAGTGCCTATATACCAGCTGGCGCTAGTGGTAAGAGACCCACCTGCTGGTGCAGGAGGTGCAGAAAACCTGGGTTTGATCCCTGGGTCAGGAAGATCCTCTGTAAGAGGGCTTGGCAGCCCACTTCAGTATTCTTGCCTGGAGAATCCCATGGACAGAGGAGTCTGGCAAGCTACCGTCCATAGCGTCGCAAAGAGTCAAACACTACTGAAGTGACTTCTGAATCGACTTAGCACGGAGCACAGGCTGTTACCACTCTTAGGTCACTTGAGGAGGCAAAGGAAGGGAGGATCCTAGGTGGGGGGGATTACGTGGAGAGGGCTGCCTCGAGCAGATCGGTGATGCCTGTCAAGGGCCATAGCCAGCTCCAAGTGACCCTTGAGGAAGGGAGGAGAGGAGACCACAGAACAACATCCCAGCCTCACTCCCATCCCTCCTGATAACACCCGCATGAAACCCATGGATTTGGTGAAACAAACAGGAGAGTATTTAGCCCGACTTTCCAGAGGCCATGATGTCTAATCGGAGTCCTGAAGGACAAATAGGATTTATTCAAGCAAAGGGTTTGGAGGTGGAGAAACTGCCTTCTGGGAGGTGACAAGACATCTGGCTCAGGAATGGCCAGGCCTGTGGCCAGAGGGGAAGGTGGGAGACAACTCAAAGGGCAGTTTGGGTATTATACTCCGGGTACTGGCTTCTCAGATGACTCAGTGGTAAAGAATCCACCTGCCAACTCAGGAGATGCAGGTTTGATCCCTGGATCAAGAAGATCCCCAGGAGGAGGAAATGGCAACCCACTCTAATACCCTTGCTGGGGAAAATCCCTGGACAGAGGAGTCTGGTGCACTACAGCCCATGGGGTCTCGAAAAGTCGGACACGACCTAGCAACTGAACAACAGCAGCTCCTTCCCACATTGTGTCCACCAGCCCGTTCTCTATACCCGTGTCTGCACTGCTCGCATGCTGAGTCACTTCAGCCGTGTCCGACTCTTTGGGACCCCATGGACTGCAGCCCATAAGCTTCCTGTGTCCATGGGATTCTCCAGCCAAGAATACTGCACTGGGTTGCCATGCCCTCTGCCAGGGGATCTTCCCAAGCCAGAGACTGAACCCTCATCTCTTACATCTCCTGCCTTGGCACGTGAGTTCTTTACCACTATCGCCACCTGGGAGTCCCCCTGTGTCTCTATTACTTCTCTGTAAATCATTTCATCAGTACTACTTTTCTAGGTTCCATATATATATGCATTAATATACAATATTTGTTTTTCTCTTTCGGACTTACTTCACTCTGTATAACAGACTGTAGGTTTGGCCACCTCACTATCGTTTTCATGGCTGTAAAATGCAAAATTCTTGAGCCGTCCTTCCCTCAGTCTACAGAGACTCTGAGAGCAGGCCTGACAATCTCCAGGTGATCCTGATGCATGCCCAAGTTTGAGACCTACTGTCTAACGTGTTTAACTATTCCCCTGTGGTTGGACATTCAAGGTTTTCCAGTTTCTTATTATTAAAACTTGTGTTACAACACGTCCCTTTACATGTGTTTTTGTGTCCTATGAGAACATTTCTTCTCTCTCACAATTTTCTTGGTTAATTTTTCACATTTGCTTTTCCAGATGAATTTTTTAAATATTTATTTTTACTTATTTATTCGACTGCGCTGGGTGTTAGTCGTAGCATGCAGACTCTTAGTTGTGGCATATAGGATCCAGTTGCCCGACCAGGGATCCAACTCAGGGCCCCCTGCATTGGGAGTATGGAGTCTTAGCCACTGGACCGTCAAGAAGTCCCCCAGATGAACTTTAGAATCTGTTTCTAAATTCCACTCTCAATGGTATTGCATTGTATATATACTTTAACTTAGGAAGGATCGACATCTTGACAGTATTGAGTTTTCCCATCAACTATTGAAATTCTATAGGATTTTAAGTGTAATTCACATACTTATATGTAATTTAGGCATGCTTTGTTATGATCCCAAATATAACAACTGCAGGAAATATTACTATAATGGTCTTCTTTCCCTAAATTTTATGAAACTAAGAATATAATCATAAAGGATCAAGCGTATGATCATCCTATTCTTGTTGGGATAGTCTCATTTCTTATGTTGGCCTCTCCATTTCTTTCATTGGGTCCGTGTGTGTGTGGCTGTGCTGGGTCTTCACTGTTGTGTGTGGGCTTTCTCTAGTTGCAGCGAGTGGGGTCTCCTTTCTAGTTGAGAAAGTAGACAGATTTCTATGGGCAGGTTTCTCATAGCAGTGACTTCTCTTAGTGGTGGGTCTAGCTGCTCTGTGGCACGTGGGATCTTCCCAGACCAGGGATCGAGCCCGTGTCCCATGCATTGGCAGGCAGATTCTTAACCACTGGACCACTGGGGAAGTCTCAGCCTCTCAATTGTGATTCAGTCAAGCCCATGTCTTTTGGGGGAGCAAAGGAAACTTTTTTAGAAATATCCCCTGTGGACTTCGCCAGTGGTCCAGTGGTTAAGACTCTGAGCTTCCACTTCCTGGGGGAGAACCATGCGGCACAGCCGAAAAAAAAAGAGAAATCCTTCTCAATAGACTTCTCCCCATTTAAAGCATGCTCCCCAACCCTAGTTCTTCCAGACTCTTCTCATCAAAAAGTGCAGTCAGCACGCTCCCCTTGAATTTGACCTTGGTGACTGCTTGACCAATTTTTGTTGTTGTTCAGTCGCCAAGTTGTGTCCGACTCTTTGCCACACTATGGACTGCAGCATGACAGGCTTCCCTGTTGCTCACCATCTCCTGGAGTTTGCCCAAGTTCATGTCCATTCAACCAGTGATGCTTGACCAATAGAACAGAACAAAATGACACTGTGCCAGCTTCCAGGCCCAGAGACCTTAAGAAACAGCAGCTTCTTATTCCTGTCTCTTGGGACATTTGTTCTAGGAAACCAGCAGCCATGTCTGCAGAAGTTCAAGCAACGAGGAATGGAGGCCCTTGGCCCACAGGCTAGGCTGAGTGACCAGCCCACAGCCAGCCCCAACTTGCAGCCAGGCGATTGATCCTCTAGTTCCATTCAAACTGCCCAGCTGATACCACGTGGGACCTACAGAAGCCGTCCCACTGATTCCTGCCCCAATCACAGATGTGTTGAGCCAAAGAAATGACTGTTGTTTGATGTGCTGAGGTGTTTGTTTTTTTTTTTAATTGGAAGATAATTGCTTTTAAAAAATTTTTTCATTGAAGGATAATTGCTTTAATTGAGATGGTTTGTTAGGGAGTTGTACCAACGCTGCAACTCATTTCAATGCCTAAACCAATCACTGACATCAGAACTAGGACTTAAACATTCCAGAACCCTCCCCTCTGAGGCTGGGGCGGGGGCTGGGTTCCCCTTCCCTGAGCCAGGGACAAAATTAGAGCCATGCCAAGGACAAAGCAATGGCTGCTGGTGGGTGACCAACAGCATCTGCTGAGGACATTAGATCCACTGAGATGAGAGAACTGGCCCAGAGTCCCACAGCCAGTCTGTGGCAGGGCCAGGATTTGAACCTAGGTTCTCTCCCAGACATCTGTAGCAAGGCTGAAACTTACCACCCATGACCTCTCCTACCCCAACCTGTGAGACTTTCCTCCAGTGTTATCTGCTCTACAAAGCCTCCCTGGGTGCCATTTGCCCATGGGCACACCTCCCATCTAACACCCATCACAGTAGATTCTCATCATGTACCCACCCGGCTACCCCCAATAGGACACAATATCCCGCAAGGTGAGACTTTTGCTTCTGTCTCCCTCTGCCATAATGGAGGGCTTGGCAGAGAAGAGGGAACAGGCACAGTGGACTCATATTTTGTGGGATCAGAGTCAGTACTTAAGGTCAATGTCCAGTATAGCCAAAATTACTCCTAATGAGCCTTTAAAATTTGCCTGGCAAGTCAGTATACATGGTTTTGTATATATAAATTTGAACAGTAACATACCTGTATAAATGGATGTATTAGTATGTAGGATACAAGAAAGAGTCCGTATTCAAATGTATTTGTACACTATTTTTTTAATATTTGCTTTTATGTATTTATTTGGTTGTGTCAGGTCTTAGTTGCGACACACGGGATCTTCGTTACAGTGAGAGGGCTCCGGAGCTCAAGGGCTCGGTAGTTGTGACATGTGGGCTTGGTTGCCCCCTGGCGTGTGGGATTTAACTTCCCCTACCAGGGATTGAAGGAAAGTTATGACCAACCTAGATAGTATATTCAAAAGCAGAGACATTACTTTGCCAACAAACGTCCGTCTAGTCAAGGCTATGGTTTCTCCTGTGGTCATGTATGGATGTGAGAGTTGGACTGTGAAGAAGGCTGAGCACCGAAGAATTGATGCTTTTGAACTGTGGTGTTGGAGAAGACTCTTGAGAGTCCCTTGGACTGCAAGGAGATCCAACCAGTCCATTGTGAGGGAGATCAGCCCTGGGATTCCTTTGGAAGGAATGATGCTAAAGCTGAAACTCCAGTACTTTGGCCACCTCATGCGAAGAGTTGACTCATTGGAAAAGACTCTGATGCTGGGAGGGATTGGGGGCAGAAGGAGAGGGGGACAACAGAGGATGAGATGGCTGGATGGCATCACTGACTCAATGGACGTGAGTCTGGGTGAACTCCGGGAGTTGGTGATGGACAGGGAGGCCTGGCGTGCTTCAATTCATGGGGTCGCAAAGAGTCGGACACGACTGAGAGACTGAACTGAACGGAACTGAACTGAACCAGGGATTGAACCCATGTCTCCTGCATTGGAAGATGAATTGTTAACCACTGAACTACCAGGGAAGTCCCTGTACAGTATTTTTAATTAAAAACATTTTGAATATCTATGCACATAATTAAATGCACATGAGATAAACATCACTGTAAATGTTTGCTGGAAGAAGGTATCAGTCATAAAGACACAGAAGGGATGAGTCTGGCCCATCTGCCCATTATCCCCTCAAACCTCTTCCCGCACTGGCCCAGCACTGTTTATCTTTCTCTTGTGCCTGAAATTTCCCCACTTGAGTCACTGAGCACCAAGGCACACAGGTCAAGTGTCCCAGAGATCATAGTTACAGGCAGCACATTAGCGTCGGATGGGCTTCTCTGGTGGTGCTGGTGATAAAGAACCCGCCTGCCAATGCAGGAGACATAAGAGACGTGGGTTCAATCCCTGGGTCAGGAAGATCCCCTGGAGGAAGGCATGGCAAACCACTCCAGTATTCTTGCCTGGAGAATCGTATGGACAGAGGAGCCTGGTGGGCTACAGTCCATAGGGTCTCAAAGAGTCGGACACAACTGAAATGACTTAGCACTCAGGCACAGTGCTAGATACATGTTTTAGCTTCTCTGGTTGACTGTTACCAATGATTATAATGGAAGGTCACCAAGCTAACTCTTTGGACACACCTGGAAGATGGGTTGTGTGTGTGCACTCGTGTGCACTTACGTATGTGGGTACTGGTGAGAAGCTGCTTCATCAAGAACCTGGCTTTTCTGTATGTTCCTAAGAGATGCCACCAAGGGGTCCTGCAGGCAGAGCTGGCATGAATGCCAACCAGTAGCCCCAGTCCCATGGCCAAGGGAAGGGAAGGCTTAGGGAACCCCTTGTGAATTTGGCTTAGAGGGCTCTGGATTTGAATCCTATCCCCTAGAATGTGCCTGGGTGCGTTGCAGGGGAGGAGAATTGATTCTTCACTTGACCCTTTCCTATATTGTCATATTGTCACAGTAGGTTTTTTTTTTTTTCTTTGTCATCTCAAAGCTGAAGAACAATTTTTAAAAGGATTATTTTTTAAAAAAGAATTTCAACATGTTGGTCTCATCCTTCCCAAATAAATGTCAACTCCTGTAGCAGGTGAAGGACGGGGCTCTGTGGAGCCCATCGAGAGCTGCCCTTCTGCCTCTCCGATCTCTTGAAATAGGTCAGTCCTGGAGTCATTCACAGCCCAGAGCAGAGGCAGTGAGGCTTCACCTGCGCTTCAAATGCAGGCGTACACGACCCCCAGGTCTTAGAGCCCAGAGGGAGCCTCTCAGAGGGCTCCAATTGTCACACTTCAGAGCCTCTGGAAACTGCAGAGACGGCCCTGCCAGAGGAAGTCTGGGGAAGGGGGCCTGGGGCCACTTGGGAGTGTGTCCCCAACCTTCTGCCCTCTCCTGCCCTAGTCACCTCCTCTTCTCTACGGTCTCTCTCTGGCTCTCTCTCCACCTGTCAGTCTTGGCCCCTGTGTTTATCTCTCCCCATCTCTCCTTCTGTCTCCTCTACCATCTCTTGTCTCTCCCCATCTCTGACTTCCTTGCTGTTTCTCTCTGTTGCTGTTTCTCTCTGTGTATCTGTCTGATTCCCCTTCTCTTTCTTTCTCTTCTCTCTTCCTCTCTTTTCCTCGCCTTCCTGCTTTTCTCTGTCTTGGTGGTCTGTCTCTCTCTGCATCTCTCTCTCTCTGTCTCTGTCCCTCGCAGTCTCCTCCCTCTTGCCCCCTCTGGGGGTTGATCTGTGTTGTGGGATCATGCCAAGCCCAGAGGGAAGGTCAGGGCGCCCTGCAGAGACCAGCGCAGACTGCCATTAACCTGTCACTTCTGCCTCCAGTGGGGGAAACAGCGGGGCTCAGGGAAGGCGAGGAACTGCAGTCACTGGAGATGAGACGTCTCAGCTGGGGCTGACAACCGAAAGCAGAAGCCACCCACTCAGAGGGCTGCAGATCAGGCACTGGGACACCGAGGACAGCAGAGCGGCGATCTGGACACCAGCCCACATCATAGCTGCTTCTGGCTTCTGAGCCAGCAGGGACCGTGGCATAGGGAGAGTCTGAGCTGGTGGCCACATTCAAGCCTGCCTCGCCTGCAGTCTTGGGAACTAAGGACGGGGATCTCCGTGAGGTTAAAAGCAAAGCTCTCAAACTCAGCAGCCTGAGGGCCATGTATGCCACTGCCCCTTGCCCCTCAGTGGCTTGAAAATTTGTCAAAAATATGAATCTACATTAAAAAAATTTTTTATTGATGTATAGTTGCTTTATAATGTATTCGTTTCCACTATACAGCAAAGTGAATCAGCCACACACACACACACACACACACACATATATATATTTGTTTTTTTTTCCTCTCTCTTTTTTAGATTTCCTTCCCATTTAGGTCACCATGGAGCACTGAGTAGAGTTTCCTGTGCTATACAGTGGGTTTTCTGCTTAGTTATCTGTTTCATACATAGGATGTATAGTGTATATATGTCAGTCCTGAATCTACTTTTTGAAATAATTTCCTTTATTTATTTATGTATTTTTGGCCGTGCTGAGTCTTTGTTGCTGTGTGGGCATTTTCTCTAGTTGAGGCAAGCAGGGGCTGCTCTCCGGTTGTGGTGCATGGGCTTCTCATTGTGGTGGCCTCTTTTGTTGCACAACACAGGCCCTAGGGTCCTCGAGCTTCAGTAGTTGCAGCACATGGGCTCAGTAGTGGGCTCAGGAGTTGAGGCTCCCGGGTTCTAGAGCACTGGCTCAATAGATGTGGTGTGTGGGCTTAGTTGCCACGCAGCATGGGGGATCTTCCCAGATCAGGGATCGAACCCATGTCCCCTGCATTTGCAGATGGACTTTACCCTTGAGCCACCAGGGAAGCCCCCGAATCTACATTTTTGAACTGGCAAACTTCATATATCTGTTTTAAATAAAGTTTCCTCTTGAGGACCTAGCAACACAGGGCTGTGACTGAGCAGCAGTGCTCCCTGTCCTGCCCGCCCCTTCTCCTTGCACCTGGACACCTCCTCAGTTGCCTGCCTGCCTCTGTAATTTCAGGGGCGTGTGGCCTCTGACAGCAGAGAGGTCCTCTGGGCAGAAGTAGGGGCCCGTGTGCTGCCACCAACTTACTGGGTGACATTGGGTAAGGCATGCCAGCTCTGGGCCTCTGCTTTCCCATCTGTAAAATGGGTGATTGGATGAGCCCCACAGTAACAGTCACCTTTTGGAGCAAATGATGAAAGCTAGGGACCCTATCCCTAGAGAAAAGGACCTGTGTGTAGCTTTGCCTACCCTGTGAGAGGTTCACATGCGGCTCCCCCTGGGATGGGCGGGGATCCCAGACTAAGAACTCTTGCTGAGCACCAGCATCCCTTCCCCCTTTGTCTCAGCCTCCTCAATCTGGGCCCAAGGGGACCCACTCTCTTAGAACCTGACACACTGGGGCCACCCTTCCTCTGGGTGAGCAGGGACTCTCTGGGTCCCCAGCAGCCAGGTCCCCAGTGACCATGTCCCAGCCAGGCTGGCAGCCGCCCATCCATATGCCGGAGGGGTCTGGGCTGGCGCTGGATTAGCATAACGCGCTCCTGGAGGTAAAGGCCCACCAGGCGGCCTCTGTGTGCAGCGCCTGCCTTTGTCCCGGGGGCCCCCGGACCGGGTAGAACAGCCTGGGCGGCTCATACACTTTTGACTGCCAGATGAAAGGGGGCGACATAAAGAGGCTGGCAGGGCTGAGCGTGGGGGCGCTTTGTGTCCCTCCAGACGGAGTTACAGACGTCTGTGAAACGTCAATTACAGCTGAATAAAGATGTCTGCTCGGTCCAGACGTGCCTCCTTTCAGCTGGGGAGGTGTTTCCAGGCCAGGGGTGCTCTGGCAACCTAATTTGGCGATTGTGACTCTATAAGCAGCCCTGGCATTCATCAAACCC
Organism: Bos javanicus; assembly: GCF_032452875.1. NCBI lineage: Eukaryota > Metazoa > Chordata > Mammalia > Artiodactyla > Bovidae > Bos > Bos javanicus. Next base: position 20,495,943 of record NC_083888.1, on the reverse strand, counting down.
AGGGAGGATGGGAACGGGCTGGGCTGGCGTAACCCCGCTCTGGGAGGTGTGCGGGAATTCGGGCTGGGTGGGGGTGGGAAGAGAAAGGAATGACTTATCTCCCTTGCTTTCTCCCCCAGGCCAGACCTCGAGGATGGCAAGGGGCATGCAATTTGGGAACCACACCGTCCCCTTGTATCAGCCAGTCTCCCTTCCTGGGCCTTGTCAAGGTGGCTCAGTGCCTCTGGCAGCTAAGGATGGGATTAGAGTTCACTGATCCTTTCTCCTGATGGGTTAGTGTGAAGCATTGTTGAAGGGATAGCATTAAAAGCGCCTAAGAGCTACCCAGGAGTCTGCAGTGGTAAAGAATTCGCCTGCTAATGCAAGAGATATAGGAGACTCCAGTTCGATCCCTGGGTCAGGAAGATCCCCTGGAGGAGGAAATGGCAATCCTTTACAGATTTTCTTGACTGGAAAATCCCATGGACAGAGAAACCTGGCAGGCTGTAGTCCATGGGATCGCTGAGTGTCAGGCATGACTGAGCACACACGCATGCATACACACGAGGTTCAAGTGCCAAGGTGAGCAGAGATGAACCCCTGATGTCACTGAGCCTCTGGGCTCACCCGAGGACCACCACCCTCTTACTGTGTGAGATGACTAAGCCTGCATTTGCGTAAGTCCTGGTCCTGTCCATCAGATTGTCAGTTACTTGCAGCAGACACAATCCTACCTGATGCAGTAGGTAGCCCAGGGCTCAGATTTCTGGTGTTGGATTTACAGAGTGGTAGAAGGGGCTGTGCTACTCAGAACTCCCTTGAGGGGAGGGGACACAGCCCTGGTGGGGTATGAGGACCCAGGGCAGAGTGTTGACTCTGGGCACAGTGAGCTGGTCTGCCTCTTCCCCCAGATGGTGCTGGCCCCTGAGGTGCCCTCACCCCAGAAGACCTCATCCCTGGAGGTCTTGAACAGCAAAGGCATTTCTTGAGGACCCCTATGCTCCTTGGGACACCTGTCCTGAAACTTGCCCAGCGGGACTAGACAACGGACCCTTTGGCCACCATGTATCAAGTCCTGAGTGAAAACTGAGTGAAAACTCTTACAGGAGTGCAGAGCAAAAAAAAGGCCCTAAGAACAACCCTCCTGCCTACTGAGTGCCTCTTGTGCACCCTAGACGAGGTGTTTTCACGAGACTTGCCATTTCCTTCTCCAGGGGATCTCCCAGGGATAGAACCCGCGTCTCTCACGTCTCCTGCATTGCAGGTGGATTCTTTTCCAGCTGAGCCACTGGGAAAGCCCCATACTTTAACCTAGTACAAAACTGAAAATGTTGTGAGAAGTCTCCTTCATTTCCTGTCTCTCATTTGCCCTGTTCTCAAGTCTCCCATTAAAGTAGTAACGTGGGGCTTCCCTGGTGCTCCAGTGGCTAAGACTGTGCCCCCAGTGCAGGGGGCCCGGGTTCCATCCCTGGTCAGGGAACTGGATTCCATATGCTGTAGTGAAGATCGAATGAAGACCCTGTGTGCCGAAACTGAGACCCGGTGCAGCCAAATAAATAATTTTTTTTAATGAAAGGTAATAGCTGTTTTTCATTTTTTATGTATCCTTCCCCAGAATTTTCTTTATACATAAACCAGCCCATCCAAACTTGCCCTCGTATTTTCTTCCCTTATTTGACACCGCTTCCTAGTATGACATTAATCAATCCTCTCTCGAGACTCCTTTGCCTTGCTTTCAACCTTCTGCTTTTGCAAATGTCACTGCAACAAATAACCTTGCTCGTAAGTCAGTTCTCACAAGTGTGAGTGTATCTGTAGGACCAAGTCCCAGGAGAGGGACCGCTGGGCCGCAGCTTCTGTGCATGTGCCATTTTGCTCTACCGTCTTCTTCATGGGGGCGGTGTCACCCCCTACTCATGGTCTGTGGCTGATGCGATTTTAGCAAGGATGGTCACACGTACCCTTTGTGGCTTGGCCAGCAGAGCACAGGCCCCTCAGCCTCAGCCAGTGCTCTCGTGCAGGGAGAGTGCACGACCTTACCTGGCGGCCCAGCTCACATGCAAGTCTACTCTCTTTTGCTCCCCTGCCTCTTCCTCTGTAAGTGTTATAAAGGAGGGCACCCTCTTCCCCCAGCCACCACACACACACACACACACACACACACACACACAAATCGCTTCTGAAAAAGGCAGCAGCAGAGCCCTAAAGGAAGAAGGACATCTGCCCATGTTTACTCAGTCAACAGATCCACGAGTACCCACTGTAGGCCTGGCAGCCTCCTAAGTGCTTATATGTGTGATGCGCGATCTTGGCCACAGCCCTTAACCTCTGGCCCCCAGCATCCTCTTGAGTAAGATGACAGGTATGCTATCTTTAAATTTTATTTATTTATTTATGTACGGCTGGGCTGGGTCTTCTTTGCACCAAGCAGGCTCAGTAGCTGTGGCACACGGCTGAGTTGCTCCATGGCGTGTGGAATCTTCCCGGAGCAGGGATAGATCGAACTTCTGCCACGGCAGGTGGACGTCTATCCACTGCACCACCACCAGGGAAGTCCAGGTATGGTACTTTTTGTTGTTTTTACTTTACTTTTTTTGGCCTTGCTATGTGGCCTGTGGGATCTTAGTTCCCGGACCAGGGATCAAACCCATGCCTTTGGCAGTGGGAGCACGGAGCCCAGACGACTGGATTATCAGGGAATTCCCTGTGGTTTTTTTAATTTAAGATTATTTATTTATTCATTTCGGCTGTGCTGGGTCTCCATTGCTGTGTGGCTTTCGTAAGTTGCAGCGAGCAGGGGCTGCTCTCTAGTTGCCGTGTACAGGGTTCTCACTGCGGTGGCTTCTCTTTTTGCGGAGCGCAGCCTCTAGGCGGGGCGACTTCAGTAGTCGCTGGGCGCAGTGGTCGTGGCTCTTGGGCTCTGGAGCACTGGCTCAGTAGTTGTGGCACACGGAGGTTTGTTGCCCCGAGGCGTGTGGGATCTTCCCAGAGCAAGGATCGAACCCGTGTCCCCTGCATTGGCAGGCAGACTCTTAACTACTGGACCACCAGGAGAGCCCTTCCAGTTTTTTTGTTTGTTTGTTTGTTTTTAAGTTGACAGCTATGGACACCAGAGTTCCAAGTCTCCTCCTAGCTCTAATGATATACCCTCCTCAAATCATGTGGTCAGTCCATGTGGGTGTCAAAGAGACAAAAGGCTTGGAAAACCCTTTTTGGGCCGATACATGTTGGCACTTTGTAGAAATGGGCCACCTTCCCCTCTCTCTCAGGTGGCGAGCTCGAACACTGAATTAGATCTCGTTACTAAAGAGCTGGGCACATTTGGAAGTGCTCAGCAAGCATTATCTGCCTTCCTGGGCATTTCCAAGAGCCACCCCAGCAGCTGGGCTGCCACCCCAGGGTCAGGCTTGAAGGCACACTCTCCGGGAGGCCCCAGTCAGGCCACTGGCAGGCTCGGGTGCTCTGAGCAATGCCCTGCCCTCTCTCCGTGGCGGCGTCTGGACAGGCCGGGAGGCAGACGGGACGAGTGACAGCTGGGAAGGTTTAATTGCTCCTCGGTGGCTTGGGAGCACCTCCCTCCCTCCGCCAATGATCTGCATTTCAATGTGAGAAGAGAGGAAAGTAGGATGCTGCTCAAAGGGGTTACAATGATTAATCATTTAAAAAGCAAGATCTTAATTACAGGCCGCAATTTTTGCTATTTAAGGAGTCCATTAGTTGCCAGAAAGAAGAAGAAAAAAATTATCACAGGTTATTCTCCTCCGAAAGTAGAGAGGGGGGAGGGACGGGGGAGGAGAATCAGCTGCCGCTCCTGGATGGGGTGGGGGGCAGGGTCCCAGCCCTGGAAGAAGTCTGGCCAGGGACAGGATGGGCCCTGTGTGCAGCGGGAGCCAAGTGAGAAAGACGCTTGCCTGGGGGCCTGGGGGAGGGTACAAGGGTTGGTTTGGGAGAGAGAACTTCCAGTCCTCTCTCTCTCTGCAGCTCTGGTCTGGCTGGAATCCCACCTGTGGGTGCCTCTGGAGGCCTCCTCCTGGGCCTGGCAGCTGGCGGTCAGCCCCTGCCCCCCTTCTCCAATGACCCCTGACCCCACCCTGCTCAGGACGTGAGGTTAATTGCCAGGCCCTCCCCTCTGACCCCTTTGTGGGTTTTAGTTCTGTCTGGTCTCTCAGCCCCCAGGGTGTACAAAGGAGACCGGAGGCCAGGGGGTGGGGGGTGGGGGGGAGTAGTTGGGAGTGAGATAAAAACAACCCAACCTCTTTAGTGGATTAATTTAGTGATCCTCAGGGGGCTAAAAGAGCAAGAGATCAAGCCTCCATCCCGACTCCCCACACACTGCATCATGGCCCCAGAGGTTCCTATGGGATAAGGGATCTGGACATTTCCTCATCCTGGCCGCCTTGAAGCCTGGGCACAATCCCACAGCTGGCAAGGGCCTGCTGCCCAGCCTGAGGTTCAGATTTAAGCCGCCTCATGAGCCATCACTGGCAGCTCCTAAATCCCCCAAAACAGCCTGAGAAACGAAGGGGCAGACTTCCCAGGCGGTCCAGGGTGAAGAATCCACCTACCAGTGCAGGGGACATGGGTGCGATCCCTGGTCCGGGAAGACTCCACATGCCGCAGGGTAACTCAGGCCCATGAGCCACAATGGCTGCAGCCTGTGCTCTAGAGCCTGTGCTCCCCAACGAGAGAAGCCACTGCGATGAGCCCGCGCACCTCAACCAGGCAGCAGCCCTGGCTCGCCACCACTAGAGAAAGCCCGAGTGCAGCAACAAAGACCCAGCGTGGCCAACAGGAAAAATAAATTAAAAAATAACTTTTCTTTAAAAAAGAAACAAAAGGGGCTCCACCAGTGCAGGACGACCTACAGGAATCCCAGAAACCTGAATCAAGGTGATCACGTGCCTGACAGCACCAGCACCATCAAAGTTAATAACTCAGGTGAGTCCAGAAGGATAAATGTGAGCTGGATCTAGGCCCCAAGCTCACCTTATTCCTATGACACCATACGTTTAAAATAATCTTGCAAACAAGTCACAGAGTTTACCAGCCCACCCAGAGGACAGGCTTATTCCCTGTCAAGCCTGCTTGCTAGTGGGAATAAAATAAATGAAATCACTTCTGCAAACAGACCCTCCTGCCAGACTGATTAAATGCCTCTGAGTGTGTGTGTGTGTGTCCATCAGCCTCAGCTGTCTAACATTTAGACCCTCAGAGGGCAGGCCGCTAAATCGGATAGAATGATAATCCCAAGGATTTCTGCGGGGAGTCTGGGGGAGACCCAAGCCACAGACTTGCAATATGGGTTTGAATTCAAAATACCCAAACTGGTTTCATGATGACTCTAACTTGGCCCCTGCCTCCTCCATCCTCAGGCCCCATCACCACCCGGGAGAGGGACAGTGTCTGTCCCTTTAATTGCCAGGTTCCCCACCTCTTGGGGATAAACACACAGACTCTCACCCATCTTCTCCAGCCACTCCCCCCTCCCCACTCCAAAGCTGATTAATTGCAGGGTTGGGCACCCAAAACTGGCTGGACCACATTATTCCTGATGTTGGCTCCTTTCACTGGTCACTGCCTTTAAAGCCACAGTAATCAGCAGCTTTTAGCTTGTCACTCTCCTGACACTCCTTACTTAGACCAGGAAATGGCAAATGAGATGGAAAAAAGAACTTCATTATCTGTTTCGTTCTTTCCAAGAAAGGAGAGTTGGAGGATGGAGAGGAGGGCCTGGCTTCAGGAAGCCACCCCTGTGGATGATGCTCGGACCACGTGGGGATCCTGGATCACAGCCCAGGGTCCACCCGCGGCACCTCCACACACATCACTGACCCAGGCTCCTTGTGGAACACTGGGCATGCAGACCCTTCCCCCACTCCCTCGGAGACCTGCTGAATACTCACGCCTTGAAAAGGGCTCTAGGCCCAGGGAGTCCTGGAGGGCTTCAGATGCCTGGCTGCCTCTCCCCTGATGTGACCTGCACCCCATCCCAGCTGCCAGCCCAGAAAAGTCTTGTGCGAAAATTAGGAAAAGGTGCCCCCTCTGGGCAGATGTGGCCATTGCAGGGCACACAGGTCAGGGATTGGGTGCAGGCTGAATTTTAAACCCACTTCTGCCTTTGTCTTCAAGACAAGCCCTAAAACAGGTTGTTATCTACACGGTGGGGAAACTAATCCTCCCTGCTGTAGGGCACAGACCTCCAAGGGGCCTCTCAGGGTCTAGAAAGCATTATCCTATGTCTCCCAGGAGGCTGTCAACCCACCCTCAAAAAGATGTAGGGGACCCAGCAAAGAGAAGGAGCTGATGACTCCAAGATAGCCCAAACACACCTGTCTCCAGCAGTCTGGGGAGCTCCAGACCCTGGACGAGGAGGCAGCAGGAGCCAGAGAGAAGTGTTTTGTTTTTTAATTTATTTATTTGGCTGTGCCAGGTCTTAGTTGCAGTATTCATGACATTTAATCTTCATCGAAGCAGGCAAACTGTTAGTTACAGCATGTGGGATCTAGTTTCCTGATCAGAGACCAAACTCAGGTCCGCTGCATTGGGAGTGCAGAGTCTAAGCCACTGGACCACCAGGGAAGATGCTGGGCCAGTAGGTTTTATTAATCCCAAACTCTGTTTTCTGTTTGCAAGACGTTGTCCCATTTTCAAAGCACGTGTGCTTCAAGGATCTTGTCTGAACCCCTCAAACCGGGATGTGGGGAACCAGGGCAGGAGCACAATGTCCGTTTTACAGATGTAGCCCAGAGGCTCACAGGATGAGACTCACACATCTGACAAGGCTAGGAGCCAGCTCTGGTTTCAGAAGGTCCTGGAGCCCCTTGGGCAGGAGGGGCAGCTAATCCAGCCACCAGGGCCTCGGAGTCCTCCTAAAAGAAGTGACCTCTAAGCCCAGTGAGTGCCCAGGAGCAGTCCAGGCCAAGAAGGAAGAATGGAGTTCTGGCCAGAAGCAGCCGATGCCGAGGCTCCCCGCAGCTCAGGGCGGCTGGAACAGGGGCACATGGAGGGAGGGCGAGGCAGCTCCTGAGAGGAACCGCCCCTGTGAGCCCTGCAGGGGAGTCTGGACTTCTGGGGGTGAGAGGGATGTGGGCACAGCTGAGCTCAGAGAATGGGAGGGGAGGGGAGGGAGGTGATGTTTAGAAGGGAAGAGACGGGGGTGGCGAGGGGCCAGGTTAGCAGGAGCACCCAACTCTGGGGTGCAGAAAGTCTGGATGTGTTAGGGGAAGGGGTCCTCTTTTTTAATTCAAACAGAGACACCGGGTTAGCTCTAGTGCTGCAGGGAACCTCATGAGCGTTTGAACCTGAGACCCTGTCCTAGGGAAAAGTTGCGCCCAGTCTCCTTTTTTAAATTTTTTAATTAATTTATTTGGCTGCATCCAGTCTTAGTTGTGACATGTGGGATCTCCGTTTTGTCAGGCGGAATCTTTCATTGTGGAGCATAGACTCTCTAGTTGTGGCACATGGGCTCAGGAGTTGCAGGGCTTAATTCCTCTGAGGCATGTGGGATCTTAGTTTCCTGATCGAGGGTTGAACCCGCATCCCCTGCATTGCAAGGCAGATTCTTAACCACTGCAGCACCAGGGAACTCCTGCCCCCAGTCTCCTGATAGCCTCCTCTAGACTCTGAGCCCTCTTGGGTCTGGTGACCCCATTTGGGACAAGGAAGGGATCCCCTGGTGGCTCTCCCTGAAACTTTCCCCCCAAGAACCAAGAGCCCTGAGTGCCTGTAGTCTCATGTTGGAACCCACAAAATTCCCTTCCCTTATCTAGGCCTCAGTTTCCTCATCTGTCAAATGGACCACTGTTCTTCCTCCTCCTCTACACCCATCAGCAGTCCAGCGACAGGGCTCCCTGCTGCCTGGATCTCTTAATTCCCCACACCCAGGGGGCCTATGAATGCAGGAAACACCATGTGAAGAGCAAGAACCTGCACTACCTCGCCCCTAAACCCCTCTTTCTGCCTCAGCTGGCTCAGCTGGGGTCAGGGCCTCTTTGGGGCTGGCACCTCCACTCATCGGGGGGTAGCTCTTGGTCCTCCCACACCTGACAGGCCCCCTTCTCCTCCAAGGGGCAGCCAGCGGCTGGGGGTGTCCCTGGCCACCTGCCTCTCTCCTTCCCCGCCTCATCCCCACAGCTGTGGCTACACTCCCACCTCAGCCCTGGGCTTCTGCCAACGCTGAATTCATGTGACATCTCAGGGGCTCCTGGGGCAGACAGATGGAAGGGGAGGTGCTCCAGGCCCCCACCCCCGTTCTCCCGGGATGCTCCTCTGCCCTCATTTGCAGGCCCCCAGGCAGGCAGGACAGTCCTTGGGCTGAACTGATGGCAGGACCTCAGAGAGGGGCCAGGTGTGTGATGGGGCCACAGGACTGGGCTGGCAGAGGGAGGTCTGGCGTAACACAGGGGCCCCTGCTTGGCCTCAACAATCTCTGGGAGTGTCGGTGACCAAAGAGCCCAGAGCAGGAGAGAGCTGGAGCAGGTGATCCTAGCAGACCTCATGGATGGTCAGAGCTTGAGCAGACCTGACTTGACTCTCTGCTTTTCCACTTCCTAGCTGTGTGACCTTGGACAAGTAATTCTTCTCAGTTCCCTGGTGCAAAATATTAAAAGGAAATAGTGATCTCTATTCTAAAGGGTTGCTATCATGCAATAGAACTAATATTTCACAGGTGCTCAATAAATGGCATCATGATTCTTTTTCTTTTTAAATTATTTATATTTTTGGTTGTGCTAGGTCTTTATTGCTGCACTCGGGCTTTCTCTAGTTACGGAGAGAGGGGGCTACTCTCCAGTTATGGTGTGCAGGCTTCTCAGTGCGGCAGCTTCTCTTGAGCACAGGTTCTAGGTGCACGGGCTTCAGGAGTTGCAGCACTCTGGCTCAGTAGTTGTGGCTCATGGGCTTAGTTGCTCTGAGGCACGTGGAATCTTCCCAGATTAGAGATCGAACCCGTGTCCCTTGCATTGGCAGGCAGATTTCTTACCCACTGTGCCAGCAAGGAAGTCCCAGGATGACTCTTTTTATTCCCATGGACGAGTGGAGCTACATGCTACTTTAGTGCACTGGGCTTTGTGACCTTGCGTAAATTGCTTCCCTTCTCTGGGCTGTCCATAAAATGAGAGGCTCGGAGAAGAAACCCAGGGCCTCCTTCTGGTATGAGCTTTACAGTTTGTGGGCATTCTGGATTCATTAGGGGGAGGCTATGCTGACTGCATCAGTCATGAGCTTCAAGTCCTGGGTCCCTGGGGAGATTTGGAGGTGGGAGGAGAGAGTGGAGGAGAGGAGGAGGAGAGGAAAAGAGTGGGAGACAGGGGATGAGGAAGAGGGGTGGGAAGGGGGAAAGGAAAGGGAGAGGAAGAAAGGCATGAGAAGCAGGGGGAAAGAAAGACGGGAGAGTAGAAGGAGGGCAGAGGAAGGAGGAGGGAGGGGGACAGGGGAATGAGAAGGAAGTTTCAGCTGGGCTGCTCCCTTCTCCTCAGAGGAGACCAAGAATGAGTTAGTTCCCAGTGTACCTGAAAGGTTTCCAGCTTGTGGGAGGTGGGGCAGGGTGGGTTCTTCCTAGAGGCTGATGTCCAGAGTCTGGTCCCTGGGGCTGGGGAGGCCCTTCTGGATTCCAGTAATAAACCATGAGTCACTGCCTACCCTGGCCTAGAGGAAAGCAGGTGAGATGAGATGGTTGGATGGCATCACCGACTTGAAGGACATGAGTTTGGGCAAGCTCCGGGAGTTGGTGATGGACAGGGAAGCCTGGCGTGCTGCAGTCCACGGGGTCGCAAAGAGTCAGACACGACTGAGCGACTGAACTAAGAGCCACTGGCCCATAGGCAAGCTATTATTTCCTCCAGAGTGTGCTCAGGACGTGCACATGTGCACAGGGTGGTCCTTTCTTTGGAGGCCAGGGGGCAGACCGAGAGACAACAGATCAAACAAAGGTAAAGAGCTTTTCTGACTCTTTCCTAGAAGGAGAACCTTCCCACTAGGCAAAGGTGGCCACTCCCAGGAGATAGCTGAGACTGGGCAGTCTAGGCAGATAGGGGCCCGAAGCAGCCAGTCCCAGATCAGGCTCTTTGGCCATGGCCATGTGCTTCCTACCCTGCTTGGCATTCCTGCTCGCTTTCCTGAACTGCGATTAAACTCAGATGGTAAAGAATCTTTCTGCAATGCAGGAGACCCCGTTTCTATCCCTGGGTCAGGAAGATCCCCTGGAGAAGTGATAGGCTACCCACTCCAGTATTCTTGCCTGGAGAATCCCATGGACAGAGGAGCCTGGCAGGCTACGGTCCAAGGGGTCACAAAGAATTGGACATCACTGGGTGACTAACAGTTTAAGGATGAGAGACCCATGGCCTTAAATGTCACTTTTGAGCTGTGAGTCCTTGAGAAAGTCACTTCCTTCTTGCAGGCTTAGTTGTCTGCAGGAAAGGGTACCAATGGGAGCACTGAACACCATACTGTGGGGCCAGGCTCAGTCTACCAGTGCTTAAAGGGCTAAGGAGCGGGTGGAGGCTGAGGTCACGATCTCCTGGAGTCCTCTTCCTTTCTTCACTCTGTTCCTCCTCTGGCCCAGGGCAGCCGTGAGTGTGTTCATGGTGGGTGCAGGGCCCCACAAACAGGCACTCTGCCCACTTCCCTACCCCACCCCACTTTCCAGATGCCCCTCCGGGAGGCCCACACCCAGTGCGTCCTTGGCTGCCTGCATCTCAGCAAACCTCCAAAAATGCTTTGCAGCAGGGGAATGGAGAAAGCAGCATCTTCCTGGAACCTCCCCCAGCGTTTAGCACAGGAACTGGTTATGTTGTGTGTCCAGATATGAGCCCTGGAGGAGCAGGGAGCCCCTGGCTGGTGTGAATGGTGGGGACTTGGGGAGGGGGCGGCGGGGAGCTGATGCAGGCTAGATGGATGAACAGGTCTTGGACCCAGAAATAGAAGGTCTGGGTCTCTGGCTGACTCACAAGAGCCTGGGAAACCCTCTTCCTGCTGGGCCACAGGCAGGGGTGGGAAGTCAGGGCCCACAGGGGCTTTGTACCCTATACAATCGCAGCCACTCTTCTGGATAAAGGGGCAAACAAAGGGGCCTTCGGAAGTGGCCACGCTGCTCAGCACCCAGGGAGGCCCCAGGAAGCCAGCTCTCACTTGCCACCCACCCAGGCATCCTCCCCGCATCCCACCACCCCACCCCGGGGGCCAGCTGGGCCCCAGCCCCCTAAAGCCTGGGCAGCTGTGCTGGGAGGAACACCCCCTACACTCTCTGGCCAGGGAGCCTGGAAAGTACCAGAAGAGTCCCCACCAGGAGTGAGTGGAGGAGCTCAAACGCTGCCTTCTTATCTTATCTAGGACACTGACCGGAACTGGTGACTGATGAGGGTTGAGAGTGGGCTTCAGAAAGGCCTTTAGGCCACTGATGAGGGATGGACCCCCCGAGGGGATGCTGGTTTGCAAACAGGAGACTTAGAGATAGCCCCTCTTCTGAGCCATCCTCCCCTCTAGTCAGTCACATCTGTAAGGGCCATGTCCTTAGCCAACTGAGTTCTCATAGAGGAATATCATGCTGGGGTTCTGGGACTACAGGAAGCACAGCGCAAGTGCGCGGATTCAAGACGCAGCATGCCGAGGCTCTGTAGCTCTGGCTTTGTGATCTCAGTGGGCTTCATAACCCATCTCTAAACAGAAATACTGCTTGTAGGCTGTAATGTGCATTATATGAGATGATGGGTATCAGGCCCCAACACATAGAATATGCTCTATAAATGGCAGCTAATATTTCTTAGGCCCTGTTTGAATGTGGAATGGTTATGAGTTCTAAAAGAGTTGTATCCAATTTTTTGGAAGTTTTTTTTTTCCTTTTGATTCAATATACCGAGAAAGAAATGGGAAGTTGAGATAAGTTTTCAGAGTGCTTTGGGTTGTGTGTTAAATAGCCATTCATTCTGGAACACAGAACAGGATTGTAATAAAAGGACATGGACCAGTAAAAAAAAAAAAAAAAAAAAAAACAGCAAAAGTAGTGCTCAGACTAAGGCTTCCAATGATCTTAAAACAAATGTTGTATATCTGGGTGAAAGTGATAGGGTTCCTTCTACAGTATTCACCTGGCCTTTTAAAAATTTTTATTTTTAATTGGAGGATAATTGCTTTACAATGTTGTACTGGTTTCTGTTATGCAACAACATGAATCAGCCGTGGGTATACACATGTCTGCTCCCTCTTGAGCCTCCTTCCCACCTCCCACCCATCCCATCCCTCTAGGCTGTCACAGAGCAACAGTTTGAGCTCCCCGAGTCATCCAGCACACTCTATTGGCTATCTATTTTACATATGGTAGTGTGTACATTTCCATGCTGCTGCTGCTAAGTCACTTCAGTCGTGTCCGACTCTGTGCGACCCCATAGATGGCAGCCCACCAGGCTCCCCGTCCCTGGGATCTAGGCAAGAACACTGGAGTGGGTTGCCATTTCCCATTTCCCTGCTGCCGTCTCCATTCATCCCATCCTCTCCCTCCCCTCGTTGTGTCCACGAGTCTTTCTCTGTGTCTGTGTCTCTATTGCTGCCCTGCAGATAGGTTCATTCAGTACCATCTTTCTAGATTCTTTGTCTTTTGTTGAGGTGCACGGACTCTCTAGTTGTGGTGCACAGGTTCAGTAGTTACAGCACAAGGGTTTAGCGGCTCCATGGCAGGTAAAATCTTAGTTCCCCACCCAGGGATCAAACTCACGTCCCCTGCCTTGCAGGGTGGATTCGTAACCGTTTGGACCACCAGGGAAGTTCAGAGCCACCTGTTTTTTAGTGGATGGAAGACACTGCATCAGCTTTGCTCACTCCCCAAAGGCAGAGCTCCCAGTAAAGCTGTCTCCACCGAGGGCCCAGGATCCACAGAAGCCATCCTGTGGATGCTGCAGCGTCTCCCCCATCTGGAAATGGGTTTCCCAAATCAAGAGTGCACATAGAACTGCCCTTCACAGAGCTCTGGATTCACGAAGGATTTCAGTGGCTTCTCGCTAGCTTGGGAGTTCGCAGGCAGAATTTCAGGGTGGTGCCAGACAATGCTGATGGGAACGGGGCACCAGGAGCATCGGAGAGGCCCTATGGCCCGGCTGTTTGGGGTCCACACATACCCTCAGCCCCAAGTCAGGCCATCTTGTAGCTCTGAGGGTAGTTCTGAATCCACAACAGTGGATTCCCAGTCGAGCGCTTGAATGACAACCAGAAGTTCCAGCCCACTCCCCCAAGTCTCTCTCCCTCAGAACTAGGTGTTGGTGGCCTAAGGTGGGCACCCCTAGGTCCCGGTGTACCCTGGGAGCAGGGAGGCCACTGGGCCCCCAAGAGCAGGGGAGGGAAGGCCCTGTTAGCCCCTGTGAGGATGGGACAATGCCCCCCTTTCCCGGCAGCTGGCAGAGCTGCCAGGCCCTGAGCTTCTGAATGCCCATTGCAGCCAGACACTGGACTCTGTTTCCCAGGCAGCCCCGTGCCAGGCCTGCCACCTCCCAGAGAGAAGGAGCCTTTCTTCCCTGTTGGCCAAAGCAAAGGCTCCCAAAAGAGCATCAGCGGCAAGGGGCTGACCTCTGTTCAGAAAGCCGGGGCTTCCCATCCCCCCACCTTGGGAACCTCGGAGCTGCAAAGGGAAGTGAGCCCCCACCTTTGTGCTCCCTCCTGACTCTAAAGCTACGGGATCCCCAGGCCCCCCTGGCTCACCGCCTCTAGCCCCCACCCACCCCTACCTATTCATCAGGGCTCTGAAGGCCTTTCACAAGGCTCATCCTGTTGGCCTTGAAAGGGGCTTGCATTGAAGCGTGCTCAGGGCTGTGTTTAGAGGGAGAGATTCCAACTGGAGCTACTGTGCCTGCTTTGAAGGTGCTTCCTAAGTTGTTTCAGTCTCGTCTGACTCTTTGCCACCCCATGGACTGTAGCCCGCCAGACTCCTCTGTTCATGGAATTTTCCAGGCAAGAATATTGGAGTGAGTTGCCATTTTCTTCTCCAGGGGATCTTCCAGACCCAGGGATTGAACCTGTCTCTTATGTCTCCTGCATTGGCAGGTGGGCTGTTTACCACAAGTGCCACCTGGGAAGCTGTGAAAGTAGTGGAGCGCAGACCTAGCAGGTGGCAGTGACCATGGGCCCCGGGGAGGGGCATGGAGCGGGTCTCCAGACCCAAGACTGCTATCCCCTGTGGCTCCCAGACTATTTTCTCTAAGGACTCATGCCCCAGCTCCATGTAAGGGGTGGACCGAGGTGACCTGCAGAGGGCTCGGTCACTGCCAGGGTTTGCCGTCCACTCCTGACAGTCCAACTTGGATCCATGGATGAGCAAGTGCAGGGCTAGCGGGAACTGTGGAAGGACTGGCAGTCACTAGGTATAGACTGCTGCTGCTGCTGCTAAGTCGCTTCAGTCGTGTCCAACTCTGTGCGACCCCATAGACGGCAGCCCACCAGGCTCCGCCGTCCCTGGGATTCTCCAGGCAAGAACATTTCCTTCTCCAATGCATGAAAGTGAAAAGTGAAAGTGAAGTCGCTTAGTCGTATCCGACTCTTTGTGACCCCATGGACTGCAGCCTACCACGCTCCTCTGTCCATGGGATTTTACAGGCAAGAGTACTGGAGTGGGGTGCCATTGCCTTCTCTGAGGTATAGACAGTCTCAGACAAAATGTCAGAGACTTTTTGGTGTGGCTTTTTAGGAAAACCAGGCTGTGGGGTGCCCTCCCCCATCAGTGCAACTCTGGGGGAACCCTGAGCTGGAAAACTAGGGGCCACCAACAGCCTTCTCTATGAGCGCATCCACCAACAGCCTTCTCTATGAGCGTATCCACTGTGGCACCCCTGCCCGCACCCCCAGGCCAGGGAGAAGGAGCAGAGATGGAGGCAGCCACCGTGTGGCTACCACACATGTGACACACAGGTGCAGAGATACCAAGACCTCACCATCGACAGAACCCTGGAGACACAAAGGTGAGAACCCACAAACAAGCACGCAGTGTGTAACAGTTGTTGGATCTTCATCAGAGGCACTGTGATGGGTGCCTGATCATTTCATTGTGGACAGACACACAGACATACACACAAAGAGACATAAATAGACACATGCTGGAAACCTAAAGACAAACACTTACGGACTCAGACACAAAAGAGGGACAAACACACCTTGGACCCACAAAGATAAACACCCCAGTGGTGTCCCAAGGGATCCAGCCTGGGGGCAGCCAAATACCTTGTCTGCAGAGAACTTGAAAACAATAGTAAAAACACACCTTCAGGTCTGCTTTTTCCCACCTTGCACTGGCAATTCTTTAACCATGTCAGTGATAAAATATTCCTTTCCCCTCCCCAACTTATTTTGCTAATTCTAACCTGTTGGATTTTTTTCAGGTGATTTTTGTTGTGGTAAAATATACAAACAACTGTGTAAAAAAAAACAACTGTAGTGCTGGAGAAGACTCTTGAGAGTCCCTTGGACTGCAAGGAGATCCAACCCGTCCATTCTGAAGGAGATCAGTCCTGAACATTCACTGGAAGGACTGATGCTGAAGCTGAAACTCCAATACTTTGGCCACCTGATGTGAAGAACTGACTCCTTGGAAAAGACCCTGATGCTGGGAAAAATTGAAGGCTGGAGGAGAACGCTGGGGACGACGGAGGATGAGATGGTTGGATGGTATCACTGACTCGAAGGACATGAGTTTGAGCCAGCTCTGGGAGTTGGTGATAGACAGGGAGGCCTGGTGTGCTGCAGCCCATGGGGTCGCAAAGAGTCGGACACGATTGAGGACTGAACTGAAAATATACAAAACATACAATGACCATTTGTTGTTTTTTATCGTGACTGTTTTAACCATTTTTAAGCAAACACTTCAATGGCATTAAGTACACTCACAACGTTGTATAACCATCACCACTATTTCCAGAACTTCTTCATCATCCCCATCAGAAACCTTGCACCCATTAAACAACTTCCATTCCCCCTCCCCCAGCCCCTGATATTCTCTTTCCACTTCCTGTTCCTATGAATTGCCCATTCTCAGTTTCTCATATAAGTGGAATCATGTAACATGCATCCTTTCGTGTCTTAACCTGTTGGCTCTTATAATAAATATGTAGGCTTCAAGTTGGGCTTCCCTGGTGGCTCAGCAGTAAAGCATCTGCCTGCAATGCAGAAGACCCGGGTTCAATTCCTGGATTGGGAAGATCCCTTGGAGGAGGGCAAGGCAACCCCCTCAGGTATTCTTGCCTGGAGAATCCCATGGACAGAGGAGCCTGGCAGGCTGCAGTCCATGGGGTGGCACAGAGTTAGACATGACTGAAGTGACTAAGCAGCAGCAGCAGCAAGCTTCAAGTCAGCACATTTTTATTAACTAATTCTGTGTTCTATATGGAAGCTAATCCGAACAAGTCCCAGACCCACACCACACAGTTGACCCCGCACTCGGTTCTGGTGTTTGGAATCAACTGTTTTCAGGTGCAGTTCCTGTCTCCAAGCCCTAGGCTCTGTGATGGCGAAGTTGTAGAAACAGATTTGAATTTCTTCTTTTTATTAGCATGTAAAGCAATGAATCAAAATGTGAGTTGTGAGACCATAATAGTTTCGTTAGGAAAGTGTGAATTTTTTATTTTATGGGAAATATTTCACTGAATTTGAACAGTCTGTTTAGAATTAAGGTTTCTTCTTTTAAAATTGTTAGTCTTTTATTCTGATTTAATTCTAAGGTAATTGTATTCATTATTGAGGTAGACCAATATATAGGTATATATTCCCCCCTTTTAAAAAATATAAGAAGTATGTATCCACTTTTCCCTTTTTGTACTATAATGATTATTGCATTTTTAATTTTATTTTTGAAATGACATGAATTTATATACAAAATTCAGTCAAAAGAAAAATTTGGCTGCTTGCCATTTATTCATTGTTATTCATTTCATGGTCGTTACTGCTCTTAATTTTGTTTTATAGAGGAGGAGTGGTGTTAAGTATCGGCTCAGCCTATATGCTAGCTACACCCTGAAACAGACAACTACACCATACACGTATTGTCCCTCTCTCCTCTCTCTCTCTCTCCTTCCCTCTCTGCTAAGTGCCCAAAGATCATGCAGTACACAGATCTCCTTAGCGGACAGCAAACCCCATAATGGAAAGGTGGGTCACTTGCCCCCTCCTCGGTTTGGCCCAGGTTGAGCGCTGCCTTTGGGCAAGGTGGGGTCTGGAGTGGATGGGCGAAAGAGCGCCTCTGACTTGGACTGGAGAGGACGCCTGAAGCCAGGGAAACCCCCGCCCCTAGCCCCAAGGTCCCATTCCTGCTGCACTTCCGAGGTCTACCACGAGGTGCCGCTGTAGCAAAGCGATCCCCACCTATCCGCCCCTTCCGAACCCACTGGGCTACGCTTGCGGAGGGAGCACCCTCTCTGTGCCAGCCTCGTGCCCGGATCTCGGGGTTCCGGATGAGTAAGGTACCGCCTCTTGTCCCGGAGCATCGCACAACCTGGCGGGGGAGACTCACAAGGAAGCGGTGACAGTGCCAGTGGCGGGCGCTGTCTGCTCACATAGGCAGGAGCGACATCACCAGTCAGAGCTTGCCAGTGTAACCAGGGAAACTGAAGCCTGGGGAACAGCAGGAAGAGCCAGGGGCAGGGGAAGGGTGCCCCGAGTGGAGGCAGAGATGTGCACCGGCCTGGAGGTGATCGAGGGCATAGGGGCGCGGTCAGCAGAGGATTGGTCACTGAATAGTTTTCAGTTCAGTTCAATTCAGTTCAGTCGCTCAGTCGTGTCCGAGTCTTTGGAAACCCCATGGACTGCAGCACGCCAAGCCTCCCTGTCCATCACCAACTCCCAGAGTTTACCCAAACTCATGTCCATCGAGTCAGTGGTGCCATCCAACCATCTCATCCTCTGTTGTCCCCTTCTCCTCCCGCTGTCAATCTTTCCCAGCATCGGGGTTTTTTCAAATGAGGCAGTTCTTCACATCAGGTGGCCAAAGTATTGGAGTTTCAGCATCAGCATCAGTCTTTCCAATGAATATTTAGGACTGATTTCCTTTAGGATGGACTGGTTGGATCTCCTTGCAGTCCAAGGAACTCAAGAGTCTTCTGCAACACCACAGTGCTTTTAATCCCAGCCTAAAGAGTTTGGGCTTTATCAGGTAGGACTCTAGGAAGTCACAAAAAGGTCCAGTTGGAGGTGCACTTAGAAAAGTATCCTGCTGTTATTTGTATTTTTTTTTTTAAGAAAAGAAGCAGCTTCAAATATAAAGAATATGCACACATACACTCCTGAGTATTCACAGAGTTTATCCAAAAGATACACAACAATGATAGACATTAGTTTCTTCTGGGAGTAAGACTGGGGGCTGGGCACAGGGGTGGGATGGAAATCTTCTCTGTGTGTATTAGTATTGAATTTTGAGCCATGTAAATGAATCACTTTTCTGAAAAATAAAAATTATTAAATTGAAGATTGTAAAGTCTTTATAATTAAAAACAGATCATGGGGCTTCCCTGGTGGCTCAGCGGTGAAGAATCCACTTGCCAGTGAAGGAGACCCAGGTTTAATCCCTGGTCTGGGAAGATCCCACGTGCCTTGGAGCAACTAAGCCTGTGCACCACAACTATTGAGCCAATGCTCTAGAGCCCAGGAACTGCAAATACTGAAGCTCCTACTGAAGCTCCTGGGCTTCAGTAGCTGCCTAGAGTCCATGCCCGGCAATAAGAGAAGCCACTCCAATGAGAAGCCTTAGTACCACAACCTCAATGCCTGGAAAATCCCATGGACGGAAGAGCCTGGTGGGCTGCAGTCCATGGGGTCGAGAAGAGTCAGAGACAACTGAGCAACTTCACTTTCACTTTTCACTTTCATGCATTGGAGAAGGAAATGGCAACCCACTCCAGTATTCTTGCCTGGAGAATCCCAGGGATGGAGGAGCCTGGTGGGCTGGCATCTATGGGGTCGCACAGAGTCAGACACGACTGAAGCGACTTAGCAGCAGCAGCAGCACCACAACTAGAGAGTTGCCCCCTGCTCGCCACAACTGGAGAAAAGCTCAAACAACTGGAGACCCAGCACAACCAAAATTAATTAATTGATTTTTTAAAAGATCACTTTGGCTGTGTTGAGTAGGACAAGTTAGAGACAGACTGAAGGCAGAGAGAATGGCAGAAGACTCTGCACTGGGCCTGATGAGACATGGAGGAGGCCTGGGCCAGGCTGGGGTGCTGGGGCTGGGAGTGAGTGCAACACTGGGGGTCTCCAGCTTGGCAACAGGCACAGAGTTTATCAGCTTATATGTAGCTACAAAAAAAAGGGGGGACATAAAAAGAATATACTGCTTTTTTTTTTTTTTTAAGTCTTTATCGAACGTGTTATAATACGGCTTTTTTTTTTTTTTTTAATGTTTTGGTTTTCTGACCACGAGCCTTATTGAATCTCAGCCCCATGACCAGGGATCGAACTCATACATCCTGCATTAGAAGGTGAAGTCTTAACCACTGGACCAGTAGGATAACCCCCAAAGTATTGCTTTTTAAAAGAAAACTACAACATCCCACAGAGAAGGCAATGGCACCCCCTCCAGTACTCTTGCCTGGAAAATCACATGGACGGAGGAGCCTGGTAGGCTGCCGTCCATGGGGCCGCTAAGAGTCGGACACGACTGAGCGACTTCACTTTCACTTTTCACTTTCATGCACTGGAGAAGGAAATGGGAACCCACTCCAGTGTTCTTGCCTGGAGAATCCCAGGGATGGGGCAGCCTGGTGGGCTGCCGTCTATGGGGTCACACAGAGTCGGACATGACTGAGGTGACTTAGCAGCACAACATCCAAATGAACAAATGTTTAGGTGTCTGTAGAATGGAACTAGTGCCAACAAGCCAATTTACTCATAAAATAAATTATATTCAATGTGAGTGCATATTAATAGGTTTGATAAGTTGGGGGAAGGGATGCCCAATGGGAGCCATGTGGGACCTGCCTCCGTTCCATACTTCCAGGGTATGCAGTTAGCTGCAGCACTGGGACCAACCTCGGCTCCTTGGCCTCCCAGTCCTCGATGGCCTCCCCTTGACGGCATTGATGCCCTGCACGAAGCTGTTAGTCACTCAATGGTGTCCGACTCTTTGTGACCCCATGGATTGTAGCCTGCCAGGCTGCTCTGTCCATGGAATCCTCCAGGCAAGAACACTGGAGTAGGTTGTCTTTTCCTTCTCCAGGGGATCTTCCTCATCCAGGGATTGAACCCAGGTCTCCTGCATTACAGGTGGATTCTTTACCATCTGAGCCACCAGGGAAGCCCTAGAATGTCTCTGAACAGATACAAAGGAAACTGGTGTCAGTAGTCGCCACTGGAGTGGGGAACCAAGGGCTGGGGAACCAGGTAGGAAACTCACCTTTTCTGTCTACCCTTTGTACAGATGGTATATTTTACAATGTGCTTAAAAAAAAATCAGGAAGAAAACATAACATCCTAGATAAACATCCAAGATACCTTGTTATCCGAAGTGATAAATTTAGATTTCAAAATCGTAAGTACAATATGACCCCTATTTTTGTAGAGAAAAATGTACATTGTATCTCAATGTACAGCAAAGTGTTGCACTGTGCTATTTTAGCTTAGTTTTATTTGACATTCTCCTGATAAAAATTCAAACAGTAGAAAAGGGGATAAATATAAAAATATACCTCCCCCTCCTGCTTCCCTCAGTTCAGCTCCCTGTTGCCTCTGCTCAGCTCATCTTACCAAAAGCATTAACAGTTATTAAGTCTGGGGGCAGGACTGCAGGGGATATTTTCTTTTTTTGTGCTTTTCTGAAAGTTCCAATGTTTCTCAATAAGCATATATGCTGCTAAATCGCTTCAGTCACGTCTGACTCTATGTGGACTGTAGCCTGCCTGGCTCCTCTGTCCATGGGGATTTTCTAAGCAAGAATACTAGAATGGGTCACCATGCCCTCCTCCACGGGATGTTCTCCATCCACGGATTGAACTCACGTCTCTTATGTCTCCTGAATCGGCAGGCGAGTTCTTTACCACTAGTACCACCTGGGAAGCCCCAAGCATATATATTACTACGGAAATAAGAAAAAATACATACATTTTTAAAGTGCTCAGAATTAAGTGAGGCCTGTCTGGGACTTCGCTGGTGGTCCAGTGGCTAAGGCTCCAAGCCCGCAAAGAAGGGGGCTCGGGGTCCATGCCTAGTCAGGGAACTAGATCCCACGTGCTACAAGGAAGATGGAAGACCCCACATGCCACAACTAAGGGTTTGTTTTCACATGCCCCAACTGAAGACTCCTCATGCTGAAACTAAAAGACTTCACGTGCTGCAACTGAGACCCAGTGTAGCCACAAAAATAAAGAAAAAATTTTTAAATAACAATAATATAATTTTTTTAAAGTGAAGTCTTCCTTCCTTCCTTCCTTCTTTCTTCCTTCCCTCCCTTTCTCAACTCTGGAGAAACAGGCTTGGAGCTCCTCCACCATTGTTTCCATCCACACCAACCTCCCTCACTTTTCTAAGTTCCTGGAAAGGCTTCCAGATCCATTTTAAATAAAATCCTCCTTCTTCACCTCCTGCTCAGGCCTCATGGTCTCTCCCCTCCCCTCCATCCTTAAACCTCAACCATCCAGACCTCCTTTCAGATGCAGAGCAGAACCAGGGGAAAGAAACCTGTTGATTTTCTTGAGGGACTGAACCCAAGAATTCTGTCTTGTTGGTCCTCAGAGATTCTCCGGAAATGGATCCAAAACACAGAAAGGCAGAAGGGGAAGCAGCCTGAAGACTCCTCTTTCACGAGATCTCGTGTTAAAAACAACAGGCCTTGTTAAAACTGCACCTTAATGAGGCTCCTTCCAGGCCTAATTGTCACCATGGCAATGACCCCTAGCGGCCATCTTTAATTAACTCCGAGTCAGAGTCACCAAATGAACTCCTCCAGTAAATTGCCTGCCAGCCCAGGCAGTCACGCAGCCCCTCCTCTGTCCTTTGGCCTCCGGCACAGGTGATGGGGCAGAAAATTTCCTGACTCTACCTGGCAAGGTCAGGGGAGGGGCTTAGATCCATGACAATACTAGTAATAATAATAATCATAGAAATGATAAGAGCTACAATGCTAAGATAATTTGCATTATCTCTCTTCTGAAAGATTTACTTATTTATTTTTGGCTGTTCTGGGACTTCCTTGTGGTGAGTGGGCTTCTCGTTGTGGTGGCTTCTCTCATTGTGGAGCATGGGCTCTGGGTGTGCGGGCTTCAGTAGTGGTGGCTCACGGGCTCAGTTGCTCCATGGTATGTGGGATCTTCCCAGACCAGGGATTGAACCTGTGTCCTCTGCACTGGCAGGCAGATTCTTAACCACTGGACCATCAAGGAAGCCCTGCATTATCTCTTCGGAGTAATCCTATGAGGATTGCACTATGACTACCCAGCTTTTTCCAGATGCGGAAACAGAGGCACAGAGAGACTCAGCCAGTAAATGGCAGAGCTGAGATGTAAACACAGACTTAGAGCCACCCTTGGAATCCCCCCACTGGAGATGAAGTTCACAGGGTCACCTGCTTCTCTTGAGCACAATAAATATCTGAGGTTTCCTGTCTACTGCTTTGCAGAGGTGTGATCTTGAGCCACTGGGTTCACATCTCTGAGTTTGATTCCTCATCTAGAAGAGGAAGGCGGATTCAAGTGGGTCAGGGGGTTGCAGCCTGAATAGCCTCATCAGTTCTGTTCAGTAATGACTCCCAACTCCATCAGAACCTTCCTGTTGTCTTTACCCTGGTGTGATTTCAGAAACAAGATGCCATGAAGGTCAAGAAATAATAAATGTGATCATCTGTGCAAAGCCCCGAGCCCAGTGCCTGCCCATAGTAAGTGTTCAGTGAAAATTAGCTGTTACTGCTTCACTAAGTGAATTAAGTGGTCTCAGCTGTCCAAATGTGGTGATGGCCCTGAGAAAGACCTCCTCCAGGACAGGGCTAACAGTCGGGAACATGGGGGAAAAGGAAGCCGTGGAGATGGCGCCGCAGTCACCAGTTTTAGGGTGGGTGGGTGGAAGGCTCAGGCAGCAATGGGAGAACACACTGGAAAAGCACATTATAGCTGTGGACCAAAGATGAGAGCCACCATCTTGCCCTGGCCTTGCCCCTAAACATGCTTCCATCAGCCTAACCCGAGCAGGTCCAGAGAGCCATCCACTGAGGCACATTCCAGCCAGAAGGAAGCTGTAGAGGTTAATAGGCACTTTCCTTCCCACCACGAACACTCCCTGGAACGTGCACAGGATACTTCTGCTTACACTCAATTGGCCAAAATTCAATCACATGCTCATACCTAACCCCAAGACAGGCTGAAAATGCAGTCTTCCTTTTGGGCGTGCAGGGGGAAATGGAGACAACCCAGGCTTTGCCACAAACCTTCAAGTTCTTCACACCACTCCCAGTAATATTTTTAAACTAAAATTTCTGACCATGTCTAAATCCTAAAGACAGTTTCTCTCTGCTGTTTTTAACATGAGCTCCAAACGTATGAGCATGGGTTGTAAAGTCCTGCTGGACCCATCTTCTTTACTTCCCACTGACCCTTCATCCTGGCTACTCTGGATCACTGGCCTTCTCTAAATCAGCCGTGCTTCCGTGACTCTACCCCTGTGCCCAGGCTTGGAATGCCATTTTCTCTCATCTTCGTTTAGTTAGACGATTACCTCCTCTCTAGAGATTTCCAGGGTCAGAGAGGAAGGGGTGAGCAGGACAGATAGGAAAGGCTGTGCCTACAGACACAGGCTGGAGAAGGAAAAGGAAGTCTGCAGTCCAGGGCTAAAGTGGGGCCTGACCTGGAGGTACAGCAGCCTTACATGTGCAGCAGGTGGCAAGCTGGGGTACCCTTGAGTCTGTGAGATGGGAAAAATTATGGGTTCTAATTAGTTCATCTGCTCTCATTTGACAGATGAGAAAACTGAGACCCAGGACTTCCCTGGTGGTCCAGTGGCTAAGACTTTGTGCTCCCTAGACTGGGGGACAGGGTTTGATCCCTGATCAGGGAACTAGATCCCACATGCAATAACTAAGACTCAGTGCAGCTAAATTAAAAAAAAAAATAGAAAAAATTGAGACCTGAAGACAGGCAGTAACTTGCCCAAGGTCACACACAAAGGCATACCATCGGTGCCCATACCACACTTGTATTGTATTACTAGGTTTAGTCTGCATTTGGGTGTTTTATGGGACAAGGGGGCAGTCTTGGGGGCATCGTGCCAGGAGGTGTGGTTCATAAAGGGGCTGAATGGGCAGGGGGTACCCAGAGGTTCAGTCTCTCAGTTGCAATGTTGGCAGCCCCAGAAAGACACACACACACACACACACACACACACACACACACCATGCGGCCTGGGACCTGCACTTGGTCTGGCTCTGCAGTTCTCCTATGACTTCAGGAGGGGACACAGAGCCACTCAAGAGAGGCTATGGAGGCCGAGGAGCACCCAAGGGACCCCACTTGAATTCATCTGCTCCACTTCTGCACCTGGGTACCAAAAGCATGAGGTTGGTCCTTGTCTCCATCTTTGGTACTTGAGACTTAGGACATCATGTGCCCTCACTAGACAGTCACAGCCATCATTACAAAAATGAGCTCTGAGTGAGAGAGGCCCCCTCTGCTTCTCAGGACTGCTCATCAAGGCTGCTCAGGGATCACTGAAATCCTAAGTTCTGGGGATTCTTACTGAGCCCAGGGTTCCAGAGAGAAAAACCTGCTACCATCTGCCTAAATAAGAGACCAAACAAAGCCTGACCACATCTGGGGGCATTATTTCTTTCCCAACTTGAATAATAAGACAAAAAGAGATGTCTACTGCCTCCTGAAGGGAGGCTGAACAAGAAAGGTGGCTCAGAGAGCCTCAGGACTGGGCATGGGGCCTGCCAAAGGGTATGTGGTCCAAGGCCACTCAGACTCAGATTCACAGGTTGGAGAGAAGAAAGAACATGCCCTGATGCTCCCAGTGCCCACCCCAATCTGGTCTTTATAAGGTTAAAGGGCTGTGAAGCTCTGATCCCAGAAGGTTGGATGTCAAACCATTTCATCAGCTAGGATCTTGACTTCAAATAAAAAAGAAGAGGTAAATGAAAACTCCCCCAAACATGTGTGCCCTGAATGTCTTACTAAGGTTTAGACAGGTTCTGAGCCAATTTTAGAGGCATATAGAAGGTGAGGGCATGGTCTGCCAATGGGACACTTACCTGGCTGAAAATATTTAGCCCAGGGTTTTACCACCTCTTGGGGTTCCTTCCCTTTGGCCTCCCTACCAGCTCCATTTCCCTCCTCCTTAGCCTGTCCGGCCATGTCAGTGCCAGCTACCATTTCCTCTTACTCTCCTGGTCTTCCCTCTGCTCACCAACTTAGACCCCCATTTCTCAAAAAGGATCTCTTTGGGGGTATATCCAAGGGTCAGTTCTCAGTCATTGTACTTGGCCTGTCAGTATATAGACACTTTCAATCTCTCTTTCCTTCTTAAGGTATTATTCCCCAGACCTCAAGGATACCACTTTCTTGTTCTCCTCCTACTCAATGACTCTCCCTTTTGGTTTCTTTTACTGATTCTCATCTTCCTCCTCTCAAAAAAGTATCCCAGTGTTCAGCTCCTAGAACAATTTTTTTTTTCCTTTCTACACTCACTCCCTAGTATTCTCATCTTGCCTTGTAGTTTTAAATAAGACCTATAAGGTAACAACTTTCAGATTTAAAATTCCAGCCTGGACCTCTCCTCTGAATGCCATGCCTATAAGTCCAGTTCCTATGGGACCTTTCCCCCACCCAACTATCTGATAGGCCTCTCAGACTTAGCATGTCCAGAGTCAAGCTATCTTTTTTTTTTCCCCCAGTGGCACCGCTTGTGGGTTGTGGAATCTTAGTTCACTGACCAGGGACTGAACCCAGGCCCTTGGCAGTAAAAGCATGGAATCCTAACCACTGGACCACCAGGGAATTCCCAAGCTGATATGTTGTTGTTCAGTCACTCAGTCGTGTCCAGCTTTTTGCGGCCCTATGGACTGCAGCACACCAGGCTCCTCTGTCCTCCAGTATCTCCAGGAGTTTTCTCAAATTCATGTTCATCGAGCCGGTGATGTTATCTAACCATCTCATCCTCTGCCACCCCCTTCCCCTCTTGCCTTCAATCTTTCCTAGCATTAGGATCTTACCCAATGAGTGGCTCTTTGTATCAGGTGGCCAGAATATTGGAGTTTCAGCATCAGTCCTTCCAATGAATATTGAGGGCTGATTTCCTTTAGGATTTACTGGTTTGATCTCAAGCTGATATCCTCATCCCCCAGGTTCTGCTCCTCCTTCTGTCATCTCAGTTCAGGAAATAGAAGACTTATCCTTTCAGGAGATCAGATAAAATCCCTGTGATCATCCTTGATTCCACCATTTCTTTCACATCCCACCTCCAGTCCCTCAGCAAATCATAGCAGTTTTGTCTTCAAAATAAATGAGCAATAAGCCAATTCTCACCTATCTCCACTATCCTCCTCAGTGTTTAAGGTGGGAGAAGTAGGCAGGGGCTAGAATATTGAAAGAAAGGAGAGGTCTCTTGGCTGTAGCAAGAACATTTAAGTTTTACTCTAAATTATATGGGAGACCATTGGAAGCTTTTAAATATAATGAGATCTGCCTCTTAAAAAAAACTTCCCTAGGTACTGAGTGGGGAATGAATTGAGGGGGCAAAACTGGAAGCAGTGAGACCCGTTAGGTAGCTATTGAGATTTAGTGGCAGGATGATAATGGGGTGCATTACCTTCCTTACATGAAGAATCCCCCACCTCAATTCCCCAGGGAGGAGCCCGTCTCAGAGGCTGGAAGGCGGGCCAGGGTGTGGCTGAACCAGCTCACTCTGTGGGTGAACCCAGCAGAGGCGGTCTGTGTTTCAGCACCACTGGGTGGACAGCTCCTGCCCCATCTCAGAACTGGGAGCCTCTGGGTTCAGCCCTCTCCCAGTGCCCTATGTTGAGGCAGGTAGCTAGGGGAAGTGGCCCTGAACTGGGCTTAGGTGAACATCATTCCTTTGGAAACCTCCATTTGCTGCACTCTAAAATGGAGGTGATAACACCGTCACTCCATACCACAAGGCTGCTGCAAGGGCCAACGAGTCCACTACTCAAGGACTCTGGGCACCAGTGGATGGGGCTGCCTGGAGTGCCTGCACAGGCTTGGAGTTCATTTCCCTGACACTTGAGAATTTAAAATGAAGCTGAATCTTCCCTTGAGGGAAGGAGCTGTTGGAAACCTAATCTGGGGTGTTTCCCCGGGAAGTTCCTGGTCTCCTACACCACTGTGTCACATAGCTGCTGACAAAGCTCCAGATAACTAACTGCTGCTCTGAGAGTTGGACAATCAGTCTGAATTGTTTCAGGCACAGTGAAGATTTTCTCCCTCCAATAGCAGTTTCTCCAAGATGAAATGGCAAGAGTTAGGGATCCCAATCAAATCTAGTTTCTCTCAATGTGTTTAAACTGGTTTGGTTTTCTTATTTGGAGATTGGCAGAATTCCTTTTCGTGTGCACGACTTGGGGTCAGCAGACCAAAGGGACCTTGCCGTGCTGACTCAGGCAATCACGAAGACACAGTCTTGCTGAATCAGGGAAGACAGGAGGGACTGAAAGATTTCCCTCTCTGAAATGAACTCTGGGTTTTGGGTCCCCACAGAGGAGCTATCTCTGAGCTTCCCTGAGGGATAAGGGAGCAGAGAGTCAGACTCTAGACTTGGGTTTACTGGCAAACTACAGCGAGAGCCAACCTGGGCATCTGGAATGCCCCCACACTGCTAACCCTGCATCAGTCTGGCTCTTCAGTCTTGTTTGCCACTGCCCAGGTCCACACAGTCATCTGGCCACCCACTTTCCCCTTTCTCCTTCCCTTCCCTCCGGATGAGGCCCAGAAGTCCTCTAGGAGCCTCCCCACACTTTGAGAGGGCTCAGTCTTTAGGCCTACCAGTCTCCAAGAGGACCAGGGCTTAAGTGTCTCAACCTCAGAACCACCCTGCCCCCAGGAGAAAATGAGGTGGATATGGAAGTGCGGAGGTAGCTAGGAGTAGGTATCTTGGTGTGAAAAGGTGGCCAGACTGAGACCTCATTCAAACTCCATCTCCTTCTCTTTCTGCTCACTCACTATGTGACCTTGGGCAAGTCCCTTTTCATTTTACTGCTTTCAGCCTCAGTTTGCCCAACTGTGAAATGGGATGAATGTGGTTCCTCCCAGGGGGCTGCTATCAGGAGTCAATGAGATAAAGTAAGCCTTTTACCACAGCCCCAATGACTCATTAAAATGTGGGTGCCCTCCAGAAAGCAAAGTGCCTGAGGAGGATCTCAGAGTTAAGGGAGACTTCCCTCACCCCAACTAGTTAATTTCCTGGTATCTCTCTAGATCTCTGTGACCTCCATTGAGGACTAGGCAGACATGTTCACACTTATTGTACAGATGGGAAAAGTGAGGCCCTGGAGGTGACCTACTCTGTCTAGGATCCCACTCTGGCTCCTCTGACCAAGACTCAAGATGAAGGGAAATGTTCACCCTGAGCCAGAGTTACCTTAAGTGCCTCTCTTCACTTCCAGGGGCTCCAGAACCCCATTTCAGAAACTTCTAAAGGAACTTGGGAACGACTGCTCCTTCATCTTTAAATGAGGAAAAGAAGACTCCTTAGATGAGATAAAAATGCAGCAATGCGTCCAGGATTTACAGACGCCCCAAAGGAACCCACATTTCCGCCCCCCCTCCCCGGCCCCAAGGGGCTGATGTTTTGAC
The DNA here is from genome assembly GCF_032452875.1 of Bos javanicus. NCBI lineage: Eukaryota > Metazoa > Chordata > Mammalia > Artiodactyla > Bovidae > Bos > Bos javanicus. The sequence goes on along the minus strand of NC_083888.1, from coordinate 20,467,210 downwards.
TCCAAAGGGTTTATAAATGGAAACGTGTGGCTTCACCACTCCAACTCAAGTTCTCTTGGAATCCCTGAAAGAGCAGGAGCCAGGCTCCAGACGAGTCGGTGGAGGGGCGGGGCGAAAGGCATGTGCGAGGAGCCCCTAGGGCCGGCGAGGCCGCCCATACCTGCGCTAGAGTCGCTGGCTCTGACTCGTTCCTTAGGTCCCTTGGGCGGGCAGGAAGCTGAGTAGAGGCATCCAAGACGGGTCCCCCGCTCCCACCCCTACTTCAGATTCCGGTGCCAGACCTCATCCTCAACCCTCGGGGCAGGAGATCTTGGGGTTGGAGAACCCTCCTGCGGTGGGGAGAGAAGATAACCATCTTAGGTCATTCGTTTCTCAGTGTCTGACTCCCGCATTTTCAAAGCCCAGACTCAAACTGGTTTTTAATTAGCCGAGATGATGGATTGTCAGCAGCTCTGATATTTTAAAATACCTTTGAAAACAACTATTACGCAGATAGACATGCATATATACATACCAGGACTCCCAAATTAGCTCTTCTCTCAGCTGCGGACCGCCACCGCAGGGTAGCGGCGGAGAAAACAGCGCGGCAGGAAGTGGAACACAGAGTGTCACGGTCAAGGCCAGATTGCACGTTGGCACCGCCAGGTGCCAAAGGCGCTCAGGTTTTACCTCTTCCCGGGTCTGCCCAGGGGTGGCGTGAAGGGCTGGGGGAAGGATACGGTTTTCACTTCCAAAATGCCCGGAAGGAGGCCCTGGCACCCACGCCTCCCAGGCCACAAAGTCTCCCCGAGACTTTAAGCGAGAAGTACAGGGTGCCTACTCCGACCGAGCTGGGTGCTGAGGGCGCAGCGGTGAAGCACCAGCGCGAGTCACCACCAACTGGGCTTCCCTGGCTTAGGCCGGTGTAGGACCCAAACCTGGGACCCTGGCACTCAAGAAATCTGGCCTCCACGTCAGAGTTATTTCCAAGTAAGGCGCCACACGGCTCTACCTGAGCCCCCAATTTCCCGGCTATCCGACAGCTGCTGCCCTGGCAGGTGCCCAGCCCACAGTGGGTACTCCGTCGAGCGTAATTCTTGCAGGAACCCGCCATGCTGCGGCGATTCGGGCTCCCCCTGCTGGCGCCCTAGGTAAAGACCTGAGCGCGCACCGGCGGCGAAAACTGGAAAGCTTTTTTTTTTTTTTTAAACTAGGGGTTCCTCCAATCATTGCCTACCAACCCCGACCCCAGCCCCGCCTCCCGCCAAAGTTGCACACGAGAAGATTCCGGGAAGATCTTATGTTCCTACAACTTACCCTAAATGCAAACAAAATAAAGAATGCATTCGTCTAGCCAACAAATATGTTCTGAGCACTCTAAGATTAACCACCTTGAGTGGGTAGCTGTTTCTTTCTCCAGTGGGGTTTCCTAACCCAGGGATCGAACTATGTCTCTCGCATTGCGGGCGGACTCTTTACCAGCTGAGCCACCAGGAAAGCCCAAGAATACTGGGAGCACTCTAAGATTAACCAGGCTGAGTGGGTAGCTGTTTCCTTCTCCAGGGGATCTTCCCAATCCAGGAATTGAACCGGGGTCTCCTGCATTGCAGGCAGATTTTCTATCTGCTGAGCTACCAGAGAAGGCAGATTGCTTACTAGCTGAGGTTAACCACCTTGGCTAACACTAATTGAGTGCTTACTGCATGCAAGACATTGTTGGGCTCTTCTACATGTGTTAGCTCATTAAACCCTCACAACAGTGGTAGCAGGATGGCACTATTATCTCCACTTTACAGTTGAAGACATTCAGGCTCCAAGACATGTGTCCAAGGTCATACATAGCTGGTAAATGGCTTTGAATTTAGGCTGTCCCCAGTGCCCAGGCCATCAGCAAACATTACATATGGGACACTGTGGTTTAAAAAAAAAAAAAAAAAGACACTGGAATTGGCTTCAAAGCATCTTGGTCTCTAATTACCCTGGGGAATTTCTCCTAGAAAGAGAAACAGATGAATGTTTCATCTAGAGAGAGATGTAAGGGTTTTCTTGGTCACTTCCTGGGTATGCGTTTCCTTGTGGCACCAGAATAAGATGGTTTCCCCACATTTCAAAGAAGTAAAGTTTAAAAAAAAAATTTTTTTTTCGAAACATGTAGTTTACTAGCAGTTTTAAGATCCCCATTTATCCCTTCAAAATTGTACTTCCTTTCCAGAAGGGAAGAGAATGAGGCTTAATAAAATTCAGTAGCCCATTCCTCACTTCTAAGATGAGCCAAGAACCATGAAGGAAACTGACCTACCACTGCCTCAAAGTGGACCTGTCACACTCTTCCTGAGCCTCTCCTTTGTTCCTGGGGGCTGGCAACGGGCCCCGGTAAAATTATACTGTGCAGAGTTGAGTTAGAGAATGACTACCCACCATGGAGAGTGTCACAGTGAGAAAGCCACAAACCCAGATGGAAGTCCAAGACTGTTAGAGAGAGGCCTTGGATACCAGTGCCTCTATCATTTACCCAACACAGGGACTTAAAGGTGCCACAACTGTACCTTAGGCACATGACATAAAATGGGCCATTCCAGTCCCTGATATCGATATTCCAATGTGGAAACTAGAAACTCATTTCACCGCCTTCTACTCAGCCCCAGTGTCATGCCTATACCCTGCCCCAGGCCCAAAGATTGTGTGTGGTTGCCCCTTTTAAGTGGAATAGGAAACGCCAACCCATCCAGTGTTCTTGTCTGGAGAAGTCCATGGACAGAGAGAGCCTGGTGTGCTACAGTCCGTGGGGTCACATGGTCAGACAAGATTGACCAACTGAGCATGAACACATACACTCCCCTTTTAAGACTCTAAGGTTTTTTATTTATTTTTTTATTTTATTTTTGGCTCTGCTGGATGTTTGTTGTTTGTTTGTTTGTTTGTTTTGGCTGCACACAGGCTTTCTCTAGTTGTGGTGAGTGGGGGCTACTCTCCAGTTTCGGTGTGAGGACTTCTCATTGCAGTGGCTTCTCTTGTTTCAGAGCATGGGCTCTAGGACTCATGGGCTTCAGTAGCTGTGCTCCTGGGCTCCAGAGTGCAGGCTCAGTAGCCATGGTGCACCGGTTTAGCTGCCCCTCAGCACGTGGGATCTTCCTGGACCAGGGATCTACCTGGTGTCCCCTGCATTGGCAGGCAGATTCTTAACCACTGGACCATCAGGGAAGTCCAAGACTCCTTCTTAAGTTTTTTTGAAGACAGGTTTGTATGTTACTCATCACTGTACTCTGAGCTCTGAGCACAGGATCTGACACAGAAGTACAGGTGGGGCTGAACTATTAACAAACAAATTCCCCCAAAGCATCCCTGACTGGTGATCATCTTGTCCCTATTTGAATCCTCCCGGAAATGGGGCACTCATTACTTCTCCATGGGAGTGCTTCCCCTGTGAGTCAGTTGGTAGGTTGGGTTCTTCCTTTTGTAGCTTCCTAGATCTAGTATCACCCACTGGGCCTTTCCCAAGACCTTTGAAAAGCTACTGATTGTATTGAAGCCCAGTTGGAAGGGGAAAACTGGAAAAGGGAGATTTCTTTTTCCATGGGGAAACCCACCTGAGCCCCAGAGGAGAATCCAGCCCATGCAGAAGTTGAATTCACACACAAGGGGTAGTTTGTTGGGGCTTACTCTTGAAACTCTCCTGCATGTCTGGTCACGAGTGTCTGGGAGAGGCTGGCCTGGCAACGCTAAAATGACACCATGATGGTATTTCAGATCCAGAGTGTTTCCCTGTATTTTCACATCAGTGTGAGCTAAAGGAAGTGCATATGTCCACACATGTGTGTGCATGACAGTCTCAGTATCTGAACACAGAGATTCATTCTTGGATTTCCATCTAGGCTAGGCAGGATCCAAGAACATGACCAGGAACAAGCCTATATTCTGGGGAGGGAAGGGGTGTGGCATCACGACAGTGTGCACAAGCTGGTTAATGCCCTAGAGCCAGAGAAAAAATGGGGTCTGGAAAACTCTAGGGGTATATATGCACGTATGTATGAGTGTATAAGGGGCTTCCCTGGTGGCTTAGCAGTAAAGAATCTGCCTGTCAAAGAGACAGGGGTTTGATCCCTAGGTTGGGAAGATCCCTTGCAGAAGGGAATGGCAACCCACTCCAGTATTCTTGCCTGGGAAATCCCATGGACAGAGGAGACTGGTGGGCTACAGTCCATGGGGTCACAAAGAGTCAGATACGACTTAGTGACTAAACAGCAGCATGAGTGTATAAGAGTGTGTGTGTGTGTGTTCACAAACAAACCCATCTGGGTGGATAGTGTGAATGCGTAAAGACAAAGACAAATTGGTGCTATGTCTGGGTGACAGTGCATGTGGTATGTGTGTATATTTACAAGCATTTCTAACCTGGTTTTATGACAATTGTCATTCTGTAGCTGAGCGTGTATGTATGCATGTATGAATGTGTGTATATGTGTTTATAATGTAATCCCAAGACTATATATGAATGACTAGGGGTGTTTGTGTATTTAGATGCAAAACCATATTTCAGTCAGGGTCTGGATGATTCTGTATGCGTGTGTGTTTTTCCTGCACACCCCTGCGTGTTCCATATTCCCCAGCCTCACGGACATATGTGGATGTTCTGACTACAGAGGCTGAGCCCAGGCAGGCCCCCAGGTGGGCTGAGCATGTAGGAGAGTAAGTGTGGGTGACTGCTGTTTATGGGCAACCTCACAGAGGCTTTGTCTGATGCCCACTCCCCATGGCCCCTAAATTCCTCACCCTGGCAGGACATAGGCTGTCCTTCCTTCCAGACCGTCTTCCCCCAAGGAGTCCCTTTAACTCGTAGCCCTTTCCTGGCCAGGAGGCTGAGAGTTGAGGGATATTCATCTCCGGGCGGGTTTTTGTTCCGTCTCATGAAAGGCCTCAATGGCTGGGAATACCATTCTAATTACAGGGAAGCCCAGCTTATGTGGGGGACACAAAGGGCTGTGGTCTCATAGCAGCTCCTTCCATCCGTCAAATAAGGCTGTCTAATGACGGGGTGAGAGCTGTGAATGCCTAAAACAAACTCGAAAAGGAGGGAAAATAAAGCCGCCGGGGGCTTAAAATATATTAAATTACCCTGATTAGGAGTCGTGGCTTTGCAGGAGCTGGTTGGAGAGGCTTGGGTCCTGCTATTCACTTGGGAGGGGGGAGGGGTCAGTAGGTCGGGAGGGGTTCACAGAGCCCGGCCCATTCTCATGCTAACACCAGGGTCGCGCTGCAGGCTTAGTGGGCTGGAAAATAGAAATGAATTTGCCATAATCCTCCTCCTCCTCCTCCTCCCAAGCCCAGGAGAAGGGTTGCTTAATTGCAGCCCCTTAGAGCGTGCTGGGCACTGGGGCAAGGCCACACCCTGGAGCCTGGACCCCTCAGCCTTCTCACCCCTCACTCATTTTTCCTATAGGGCAGGTTCAGGGCCTCAAAGCAGATTCCAAAGCATTGGTGGAGGGTGGGGGGCGTGTAGTGGGCAGTGTGCATGTACATGAGTGTGCACACACATTCACCCTCCCTCCTTTCGAGGGTGCCAATATTCACAGTCACCCCTTTCCACTTATTCATGCCATGCACAAACACAAATACCCCTCCACTCCTCCAAACACACCCCTTCACACACACTTCTGTAGACACAAATGCAACTCCACACAATCAACAGACACCTGTACCCCTTCCCGGGTGAACACATACAGGCCCTGCCATATCTTCCCAGGCACCCATTGCATGTACACACACTCCTCCTTCGTGTGTGTCTCTATGTGTGTCATGGACACACAGGCTGCTTCCCAGACACCAACATATCCCTCTAGACACGTCCCCTCAAACCACTGACTCAGTACAATTTCAATGCTTACAGCAGAGGAAACTGAGGCTTAGAACACAGCCAAGGGACAGTGCCACTGGCGTCAACCTGACTGCTGCAGGCCCTCGGACTGGTCTCTTTCCCACCTGGACATCAGTTTCCTACTATTAAAAGGCGCAGCTTGGACTAAATGTTCTAGAAAATTCCAGCCAGGGGTACATGTGCCTGCAGATTGTGTGGTGTAGTGTTTGTATCTACAGAAGTGTGTGCGAAGAGGTGTCTTTGGAGGAGCGAAGGGGTGTCTTTGGAGGAATGGAGGGGTATTTGTGTCTGTGCATGGCATGTATAAGTGGAAAGGGGTGACTGTGAAAAATCACCCTTTGGCTAGGAGGGGTCAAGGGTTAGGGGTTACTCCTCCCGCGCCGTCCCTGTATCTGTACTCAGGTATGCTCTCCACAGTACACTCCACAGTGCACACAGTCACGATTTTCTCGTTTTTGCAGGGTTACAGACTGGAGGGCGGGCCTGGGAGTCCAGTGGCCTGCATCCGCGCACGTCCCGCTGCAGGTGGCGCTGCCGTCCCGCTCACCCCACCCACCTTCAGCCGCGCCTATCTGTGGCTCCATTCGTGCGACTTGGCGGGTTTAGGACGCCACAGAGTCCCGCAGTGTGGCGCGCGGAACCCAGGAGAGATATCCAACCCCGCGCTTCCTCTGCCCGGGACGCCCTCTGCCGGCGGATCTCGAACAGACTCGCCCGGAGGAGGCCGGACGAATACACTTGACCCTCGGGCCTGACTCGAAGAGTCAGCGCCGCAAAATCCACTGGTCCCCATACTGCGCTCTGCTGAGAAAAGCTAGGGAAGAGCCGGCCAGACTGGAACGGAGATTGCGAAAGTAAACTCCGCAGAGGGAGCGTGGGAACCACAAGGCCTCGCCGCCCCCTTCCCTCTAGCGATCTCTAAGAACATAACCTATATTCATTCTTGCCTAGAGAATTCCGTAGACAGAGGAGCCTGGAGGGCTACAGCCCATAGGGTCACACACACACACACACACACACACACACACTTCTTTCAGCGGCGCGCAGTGAGTCCCCGGGAATGAATGAGCGGAGGGGGCTTACTGTCAGGGGCCAGTGGCCAGGGTGGGCGGCCAGGGGCCCGCCGCCAGCTGCTGGCGAACCTGAACCAATCGGCCTCAGAGTTTCCATCTGAGCCATGGGCGAAGGATGGCTCTGGGCAGCCGAAGAAGCCAGGAAGAAGCCCCAGAACGGAAATAAATTTCCTTCCAGCCACCCCATGCAGAAAAGACGGGGACCCCCGAAGCCTCAGAACCCTCACCCCCCTACCCTCGGGGGTCAGCCGAAGCCGCTGTCGCCCCTCCTCCCTGGAGGGCAGCGCTAAGACTAGTTGCTGACAATAGGGGCACGACCCCCACCCCGAAAGCAGTGGGGGCAGAAAGTGCAAGTGAGATCTTCCGGGCTTGGACACCCAGGCGTGCGGCGCGGTGGGCGGGCATCACTGGGGATCCAAAGAGGCTCGGGTTTAAGGTAGAGGCGGGATTGATTCACTGAACCGAGAAGTTTCAGAAAAGCACACGGAACAGGAATGGCAGATCCCTCCCCATCTCCTCTAAGAGGTCCATGGTAACTGCAGCGTGAAATTTTCAGGGGCCACCAGTACCTCCGAGGTAGAATTAACACGCAAGGGTCTACTAAGCCTAGTTTTGAGGTCAAATAACAGGTTTCGCCTGGCCTCTGCACTCCCTTCCCGCGGGAGTATTTGCACTGCTCCCTCAAATCTGGTTCCGCAGAGTTCTGTTTTGGGGATTTATCTAGGCCGAACTTTCGGGCCTGGAAGCCCCGTGCACTCTTATCTTGGGGACAGAGAAACTCCCCCGGGGCCACTCTTCCAGAAGAGCCCAAATGAAATGCGGGGAGGAGTTGGAGAGGCGGAGGACAAACCACGCTGCGTGGACCGGACCTGGCTCACGACCTTTGCTGCGGCCAAAGTCTCCAGCGGAGGGCCCCGCCTGGGATTGTAGCTTTTCCCAAACGACTGTCCAGGCCTCGGGCCTGGCTGCACCTTTGGGTTAGGGAACTAGCTCGGGACCCGCGGGGCCCTGATCCGGTTCAACTCCGCTCCTCCTAGGTCTCGTGGGGAGGCTGGATCGGAGCCCCGAGGGACAGCAGGTATGGAACCAAGGGCGTGGCTGAGAAGGCTGAAAATGGGGGAGCCGACTGGAGAGGATTGAGCCCTTATTGCCCCCAAATCAGGCTTCAGCCGCGCCTCGGTGATCAGTCCCGGTATTTGGGGAAGCGCTCCTCCCGCCCCCCACCTGCCCCTCACTCTCCAGGCACAGTCAGCCGCCCGGAAATCCGTAGGTTCCTGTGGAAGCGCACACAGCGACTCCATACAGTTTATTCAAAGCAAATTTATGGGAGCAACGAATTCGAATTCCAGAATTTTCTCCACATAAAATAAAACTTAAAGAGGCGACACTCAACCTCTAGACCGTGAGGTGGGGTAGCCTCTTGCCGGCGGAGAAGGTATTTGTTGGATGCCCTGTGGGGCGAGAGGGAACCCCTTCCACCCGGCCCTCCTGGAGGCGCCCCCTCGGCCCGCGGCCTGTTGCCCCAGTTCACAGGGCGAAGAAGGCGCCCGCCAGACTCCGCGGCCACAAAAGGAGCCGCAGTGGGCTGGAGGCGGCCCAAAAGCGGCGGCGCAGAAATGCCTGGGTTCTCCCAACACAGGAGCCACCCGAGGCCAATGTATAGCCAGAAACTGGAGACAAGGGGACTTTCGAGCCGTCCCTAGTTTAGAGCATTTCTCCCGAAGTCGCCCTCATCGTTCCCTTGTCTGCCCTGACGCCAAAGGCTCACCCCATCAGTTACCTCCTTTTATCACAAAGAGATGCGGGATCTTGTTTGTTTTTTTCCTAGAATATTCCAAAAATGAGCGGCTGTATTTGGGTGAATTCCAGTGGGACCGAGCTTACGTCCTTCGGCGTGATGGCGCTGCCAGAGCTCGGGTAGGATCTCCGTGGGCCCGGCGCGGGCACCGGGAGGGGCTAGGGACTCAGGGCTACTGGCGTTTCTGGGGAGAAGCGCAAGCCAGAGTTACCGCAGCTCGTACCACCGAAGCCTCTGGTTCTCGTGCTCAGACCCGGCGTTATCCGCTGTCTTTAGAGGAGAACCCAGTCCCCACCGCAGGTCTGCCCCAAGCCGAGATGGTCACACCTGTCAGCAGTATAGCAAGACCCTAAGTGTTCTACCCAGTCGTTGGCAAGAGACTGGAGCCTGGATTTGCAGTGGCTGCCTGCGTTCAGTATAAAGGGGACGGGCTACGAAACCCCAATAAACTGCGGTTTTCTAAATATCCCGGGTTCCTAAACCCCGTGTAACAACCACCAGAAGCCATGCAAGGGCTAGGCGGCAGAACGGGGCTCTCGGCAGTGGCTCTGGGCTTCTATTTGTAAAACAATAAAATCCAGAGAGCCAAATGAAGACAAAGCCATTTTAAAACGTTCGATTGGTGACATCTCCACACTTAGCAAACACTTTCATTTTCAGAGCTGTCTGTTGCCGCACACAGGTCCAGAAAATCGATTGTGTTTCCTGGTGAATTCCACCCAGGGAACAGAGTCCTGGGAACGCACGCGGGTGTACAAATGTTAGAAGGAATGGATGAGAGGCTAACAAGTGAGCCCCCAGGACCAAACGCCTTTATAAACTCACTGGTGTGACTTTGCGGGCATCTACATTTTTTTTTTTTTTTTTGCCTATTTACGCTGCTTCTATACCCTCCGTGGAGCTGTCATGGTTGTACGGGCCTAGCCAGCCTCCCTTTTTCTCCCTTTACTAGGCAGAAGCCTCAGTCGCTTCTGCCAGAAGCTACCATTCGGCCCAGCAGGGCCAGAAAAGGTCCCCTTTCCTTGTACCGTGCAGATCCTTACATCCTGTGTCCTGCGTGCTCACGCCTTAACAGTCAGACACGGGTATGGGACCCTCCTGGAGAGAGGGGAGCAGAAGATAAGACGTGCAGGGGCCCCAGCCAAGGTTGACAGGCACCACGGACACCTCGGACCAGCGTTTCCAATATATGGCCCCACGTTTGGGAACTCCTGGGTTTTGTGCAAGTGCGTCCACAGGACCCGGTAGCCAGAACACAGGACTAGCCTTTCCGAAGACCGGGCGTTCTGCGGGCTGACTCCTGTCAATAGGAGAGAGGTGGGTTATTGACCTAGCGGCCTCCTCCTCTCCATCTATTGTCGCAGCTCAATCACGCACTTACCGGAAGAAAAGCGAGTTTATCTTAGCCTGGAGGAGTCTCGTGTTGCGAGTGTGTGTGTGTGTGTGTGTGTGTGTGTGTGTGTGTGTATCTAAAGGGTGGGGGAAGTTCTGCAGCCACGACTGTGCAGATGGGTTGAAGATAGACACTTTGAGAAAAGGGCCAATTTCCCCTTCACAATGAGCGCTAAGTACCTGATAAATGGGGCTGGTGTTTATTCATGAGCAGGTACTTTGGAGATGGCGATTAGAACAGCCGCCCTCGCCGCCTCGCCAAGGTACTTAAGGCCGGGCAGGTGCAACGCTGCGCGCGCCCGGAGCGCACAAAGCCCGCGGCCGCAAAGGCGTGGGGAGGGGCGTGAATGAGGGCCGCGCCGGGCCCCGAGGGCGCGCGGCGCGCAGGCACCTTAGCCCTTTGTTCCCCGTCCGAAGCCAAGGCCACTTCACCAAGGGGCGTCCCGGGAAAACCTCCCCTCTCATTACCAAGAATTCCCCTTCGTCCCTCCTCCCGTAGCCCAGCCGGGCAGCTCTCGGTCTGGCGGACGCAGGGACTCAGCGTGAGACCAGACTGGGCATTTGTGTAAACGCTGCCTGTAAGCTGGCTATTAGCTAACCAGCTAAGTAACTCAACAACTAGGAAAGCCACAGAACCCGGGCCTGGGAACAGCGCAGGCACGCGGCTCGAGCCGCCCCCGCCGCCGAGGCGCCACCTCTGGCCGTGCGGGTAACCTCGGGCTTTCAGGTTTTGTTTCAACTCCAAGGGGAGAAAATTGGGGTCTGTCTCTTTCCACAGCTTCCTGGCGCCAAGGTCGTGGGACAGACCGGATCTCGGCCTCGGAGTGGCTCTGGAATCCCTAAGAACCTCCAGCTTTTGCCCACGATCGGCGTCTCGGCGCGCGAGGAGGGCGCAGCTGGTGCGCGGGCCTTGGGGGACTGAGAGTCGGGTCCCCAGCCTGCTTGGACGTGAGCGGCCGAGTATCTCCCTTGGAGTCCCATAGAGTAACCTGTGTCTCTCACCCCCCTGGGGCCTTACCCCCATCCCAGGCAGCTAGGGTGCTTCGTATTGGCCATGTCCAGGGGTCTGGGGCACTCAGACAGTGGAGGGGACACTGTTGGCCTGTTGGCCTGATATCCTCAGGCTGTCTGGTTGCCTGTTTTTTTTTTTTTTTTTAAATAACTGTTTTGAAAACAGATTTCTCTCCAGTTCGGAGAATCAGAGAGGAGAAATCTATTTCAAGCAAGTTGGATTCCTGGTGGGGAGAAAAATTCTTTTGACGGTAAATAACAGGCAGGGACCTGACCTGACCCATCACAAGGCAGTTTTTTTCATTTTCTACCATAAATAAGAACGAGGCGGCTCTGCCACTTGATGCAAATTGACCAGGCGATTGTAGACATTAATGTTCATTATAGATATTTCTTGGAACCTTGGGCTTAGAATAAATTGCAGATATAAGAATCCCAATTCCCCAGAAAATCCGCCATCTGGGATGTGAGTGCAAACCAAAAGTGGTAACCCAGAGGTGAGGCGGGGAGGCAGGTGGGGGCCAGTCCAGCACCCATGGACCCGATTGTGCCACCATCAGCCAGTCTGCAGCCCAGCGAGACCCAGAGCCAGCCCGACGGGCAGCCACGGTTAGCTTAAAGGCATCACTAGAGAAGGAATGGATAAAGATGGTTGGATAGCATCACTGACTCGATGGACATGAGTTTGAGCAAACTCCAGGAGATGGTGAAGGATAGTGAAGCCTGGTATGCTGCAGTCCATGGGGTTGTAAAGAGTCAGACACGACTCAGCGACTGAACAACAGAGAAGCAAAGCTTCCCCTTGTGTCTCCTGCTAGGAACTGAGTTTGGATTCCAGGGAGCAGTGTTCTCCAGGGTTACAGCCTGCGTCACCTGCTCTAAGGGGATTGCGGGCTGCTAGCCTCGGAGACCCTGAGACATTTAGATGCGGCCCCCTCCTTGGAGTGTCGAAATGATTCCAAGGCCATGCAAGTAGCCTCTGCCCGGCAGCCTGGAGTAAGAGGGAAGGGGCAGTTGAGGAGCTCGGGACAGAGCCTTGCCACTCCCTACGCCCGAAAGACATGGAGTGGATACTGCAGGGCCCTGGAGGCGAACCTGAGACAGATGTAGTGCGGCTCAGCCTCCTCTGTTGTTACCGTAAAACACTGCTGGCCCCGGCGTGGGGCCCCAAATTTAGGCAGGAGTGAAAGATTGGAACGAGTGCAGGCGGTGGTGGAGACTACAGATGACGCATCGCAAGGCAGTTTTTATATTTCTATTTCCAAGACCTTTAACGCGCACCCAAAAGATGCAGGTGTGACCAGGAGGAGGGCCAGCAATGCTAACGCCCACGATTGATTTTCTTAGCATTACAGATTTAGAACATATCAGAAAAATAGAATGAATAGACTTCCTGGAGAAGTAGATAAGCCCGGATGTAATCTTTGGCCCTCCTCAGGTTGGCTTCCCCCAGCTGAAAGTTTGTTTTTCTAAGGAAGCTTTTTGGGCAAATGCAGTTTGTGCTCATGTGGGCATGGGGCATCTCGCTCTTGCAAAGCCCCACTAGGCAGTCTAGTGAATTAGGCCATGAGGCCTGCTAAGCTGGAGCCCTGGGCAGAGTCCCTCAGTAGGGTGCCCCCTAAGTCCGACCTTAGACCCGCCAGTGCCAGAACCCTTTTACCAGGAAGAGCTTTATCAAGTTTTGGAATAAGTTAGGGCAGGAGTCTCCTATGGGTTTTTTTTACTACAGCTGTTTCATCAAAAATGACTCATACATTGATCAGTTGATGATTGCTCCTGGAAAAGCTGGGAATATCTCAGTAACCTAGCATCCTGCCCATCACTCTCCCAGTGACTGATGTAGAGTGCACACTGCTGAATGCCAAGTTCTGACCAGAAGGCTTCAGACTAGAGCTCAAACTCCTTGACCTGCTGGTCTTGGTATGTGTTGGCTCTTCCTGGGGTCTACCTCACACACCAGCTTCCTCCTCACAGCACCAAGGCTCACCATGGATGGAGTCGGACAAGGTAGCACTCAAGATGGAGCCTGTTATGGGAGAACCCGAGGAAACCCACCTCTTCCTGATCATCTCACATCTTCTCTCTGGGTTTGTGATGAAAGAGATGAGGGTCAGGTTTCTCTGACCCTGAAGAGTCTGCAGTAAAGGAAGCAGCCCTTCAGCCCAACACCTTGACATTCAGGACCTGTGAGGTAGTGAGTGGGCTGAGACTACAGTCTAATGTCTGCTTTGACAGTGACCTTGGGGAAAGACCCTCCCCATCTTCAGTTTCCTCACCTGCCAAGGGAGGAGGGTTTTCAAAGACGAGCCTTAACATCTCTAATCTGAGGCTCAAATAAGTGTGAGAGAGGGCTGCACTGGGAACTCCTGCAGACTTCTGAGGATGCTTGGTGTCCTCCCAAGGGAGTGAACATTTCTTTCTGAAACCTGGTCCTTTGATAAACAGTGTGATAGTGGAGTTAGTGGAGCCAAGTTGCCTGGGTTCAAATCTGACCCAGATCTGCCATTTACTAGCTTTGTGGTCTTGGGCCACTTTATTCTCTGGGCCTCAGTTGCCTCATCTCTGAAACAGAGATTGATAATAATTAAGGGTAACTGAGCTAATCTTCATATATACATGTAATGCCCCTAGAAGCATGCTGGCATGGGCAAGCTGTTAAAATGATCTTCCCAGACCCTGGATGCAGTGTCACCCCTTCCCATCCCTCTTAGTCTCCCCCACTGATGATCACCGTTTCTGTCCCTGCATCACTGCCAGGATCACAGCTCTGCCTGGGTCTGGGGAGTCTGGGAATGAGTACATTGCCCATTTGATGAGTACATTGCCGAGGAATCTCTGCCTCAATCCTTTACTTATTTTCTGAGATGGAAGGAAGTTGAGTCATCTCTCTCTCCCCTTCTCTCTCCTCAATTCCACCCATAGGCAGAAATAGCTGTGTGAAAACACATGCCCTTGGCTCTGAAGGGTGAGCAAGTAATGGAGGCCCAGTTGATCTATCCCCACTACAAGGGATCCTGCTCAGAGGTGAGTAGGGGTGTACTGCACAAAACAATTGACATTTTCTTCCCCTTTCAACACAACAGGGAAGCTCCAAGAATACTGGGTGGGTGGCCATTCCCTTCTCCAGGGGATCTTCCCAACACAGGGATCAAACCTGGGTCTCCCACATTGCAGGCAGATTCTTTACTGTCCGAGCCACCAGGAATAGATGTATGTGTACTCGGTCGTGTCCAACTCTTTGTGACCCCATGGACTGTAACCTGTCAGGCTCCTCTGTCCATGGGATTTTCCAGGCAAGAATACGGGAGTGGGTTGCCATTTCCTTCTCCAGAGGATCTTCAAAACCCAGGGATCTAATCTGAATCTCTTGCAACTCCCGCATTAGCAGGCAGGTTCTTTACCAGTTGAGCCACCAGGGCAGCCCTGAGCCACGGGGAAAGCCCTCTCTAAATACACACATACACGACTGTCAGCTCCCCAAGAGCAGGGGTTATTCTGTTCTGTTTGCTGTTGTAGCTCCAGTACCTAAAGTGATGCCTGCCCACAGAACAAGCACTCACTAAATAACTATTTAATTAGTGAAAGTAAGAAGTGTCCCCACTGATCAGATCAACTTCTGTAGCAGGGTCCAGTGTTCATTTATTTTCCTCATCAAGAGGCAATGGCCAGATTTTAAAATAAGAAAGAAAAAAAAGAGAACTCTTCATCTCAGATTTCTCTTCTTAGTCATCTTCTGGCTCAGCCTCTAATTCTCTTGATTATCTACAAAGTCCTTCTTTGAACATTCTCCCAACACACAAACATCCCTGTAAGGAGTTAGACTCCAGGAGGGACAAGAGTTTAAGGGTCTGTGTTTAATTCATCACCTTCAAAGATACTAGGGATCCGTGTGCCCTCCTGGGGGTCTGGGTTATCTTGTACAGAATGGAGCAGCTGTCCTACCAGAATCCAGACACCTCCTTAGATGCCTGGTTGAAGCATGTGCTACTGCTAAGTCACTTCAGTCGTGTCCGACTCTGTGCGACCCCATAGATGGCAGCCCACCAGGCTCCCCCATCCCTCGGATTCTCCAGGCAAGAACACTGGAGTGGGTTGCCATTTCCTTCTCCAATGCATGAAAGTGAAAAGTGAAAGGGAAGTCGCTCAGTCGTGTCCGACCCTCAGCGACCCCATGGACTGCAGCCTTTCAGGCTCCTCCATCCATGGGATTTTTCCAGGCAAGAGTACTGGAGTGGGGTGCCATTGCCTTCTCCGTGAAGCATGTGGAGACCAACTAGTATCAGTGTTTTATTTTCTGAGGGGAGGGAATGTTCCTTTTTGATAATGCAAAGTGACAGTAACATCATTGTCATTAAAGAAGACTGCTGTTAAAACAATAATGGCTTTCCCTCTTGGAAACATTTACTATGTCTCAGGCACTGGAACAAACACAACATCTTATTTTATCCTTACAAGCCCCTGAGATTGATTTACAAGCCCATTTTACAGATGAGGTAATGGAGAGCTGGCAAAACTCATATAGTTTGTAAGGGAGAGAGCCAGGGTTTGAACACAAGATTCCAAAGGTTGAGCTGTTCACCCTCACCTTCTCTACCTTCTTTCTCTGATAAGGAAAGCAAGAGTGTCCATGTGAAAGGTGATTTGGGAGGCATTTGCAGTGACTAGCTCAGAAACAAAGCTCAAATGCTGGTAATCAAACACAATGAATTTGAAACTAACAGAACATTGTAAGTCAATTATACGCCAACAAAATTATTTCAAAGAAATAAAATAAAACAGCTTGCCCAAATTCAAAGCCCACCTGAACCGCTTTCTGCTGTGACACTGAAGACAGTTTACTTAACCCCTTCACATCCCAGTTTTCTCTTCTGTAAAAAGGGGTAATAACAAGACCCTGTCTCCTTTAGTTGGAAGGGCTGAGTTCATATATATAAATTATAAATTATTTTCTCAGCCTATATCAGAGTAGTATTTATATTGCCTTCTTCGAACTGCCGCCTTAAAGTTCCTCATTCTACCCCTCCATGAATTGGACATCTTGGCTATTGGGACAAAAAAAAAAAAAAAAAATAGCAGTTTATCCAAGATGTCACGATAACCCAGAGAGAATCAGATTAGACTCAGACCAGAAGTTCTCACGAGGAAGAGGAAGGGTCTAGAGCAGACTTTGCAGAAGGTTTTGAAGGGAAAAAAACGCTTCCTTTCCCCTTTTTAAAAAGATGTAAACATCTTCCCAGGCTCCTCTGACATCAGCTTGTCAGTGATGAATCATCGGGAGCAAAAAGACACGCACTAGGTAGGTCACAGTCTCCATTTTTAGTCAACTTCTTGGTGGCCTGGCTGAAGCCTTGCAGGAGGGCCCATGATCTTATGCAGCTCAGGAAACCTCAGCCCCTCCAAGTCTTCAGAGGACTGGGTTAAATGGAGAGGGAAAGACTAACAGAGACTGAAGGCCTCCCTTCTGGTATTTCTTTTTAAAATCTTAAAGAAATTTGCACAGGGTTTTTTTCCTTTCTTTTTAACAGAGTACATGGACCCAGCATTTTCCTCTTAATGCCTGTTTGTGAATGAGATCTTGTAAGTAATAGAACAGAGGGAAGCAGTCCCTGGGAGATCTCTCAGTTTGAACCAGTGTTTATTTAAAACAACAGCAGCAAAAACCCCTCAATCCTCAATGGTTCCTAAATTTATATGTACTTGATTCTTTTTTTTTTTTTTTTATGAATCCATCCAGAAACCATTTCATTTATCATGTACCAAGCCCTTGGCGGTGCAACTGAAGATGTTAAGAGAAGCAGAGATGTGGAGGAAATCCAGGCAGATCTCCTGGAGGAGGAGACACTTGCTAAAGTTTGGCCAAGTGAAAAATGGAAGGAGTGTATTCTTAGAGGGAGAAACTTCATCATGACTAGAATTCCAGCAGTAAGAAATCTGGGAACTATACAGAGAAGCAGGAAAGGAACGCAGAAGGGGAACAGTGTGAATTGAGAGAAAAGCCCATCTCCCCCTTTTTATCTTGCTGCTTCTAACTGGCTGTGAATTTAGAAACCAGATAACATGGATGTTAGGATTGTGTGTAAAACATCAGTATATAAACAACCTCAGAGCGAATATCTGACAATGAAAGGCAGGAATGGGAGGGAGGCAAGGTTTGGGCCACTGGTACCAGCTAACACCTGTCCCTGCACAGAATCCAGTAACCGGCCACAGTGGGAACAGCCAGAAGTCCTAAGCCATAAAAAGGGAGGATATCTTACGGGCCCCTGCACCGCCACTAAATCACAGCCCACTCCCACCCCACCCACCACCCTTTAGCCCAGGACCTTAATTTAGGTGCTGGAGATGTGGGGGGAGGGAATGTCCATAGTTGATTCTCCCTAGAGCCGAGCCACACTCGCGCCCCTGCAGTTCTCCAGAAGGAGCCTCAGGGCCTGGGGAACTAGATTCTAACTGCGGCCCCTCCTGCAGAATCTGAGAGAAGGCGAGAAAGAGCAAGATCCGGAACTAGCGCGCAGAAGCGGAGACCAAGGAGGCTAAGCCGACCAGAGATGGATGAACTAGACGCCCCTGGGAAAGGCCGGCGACTTCACCGGATAGACACGGGGCACCCTTGCCCTCTGTGCCTCCCGCCCCAGGCCCGGGACCCTTCAGAGCCCTGGAGAGGCAGCGCCCACCCCGCCCCCAGACCCGGCGGGGGTCCCTCCCAGCCTCCCATTCTCCTTGCAACACACCGCCCTCCGCCCTGTTTCTCTGGGTCGCAGAGTGCGGGGCTGGGGGGCGGGGCAGAAGGGGTGCGGCGAACCCCGCCAGGGCTTCTTACCTAAGCGCGAGCATCCGTCCGACCGAGCTCGGTCTGCTGCTGGGACTGCGGGGCTGGGGAGGCTCCCACGGACTCGGATCGCGCCTCCCACCCCCCGCGCCCCGAGCCCCCAGACCCTTCGGTGGCCCCGAGCTGGGGCGCCGGGACCAGGGGACAGGCGCCGCGCGGGCGGGAGGAGGCGGCTCCTGCGGGGCTCGGCGGGGCGGGGGCGGGGGCGTCTGCTGGGCCCCGCCCGGAGGGGACTTGGGAGCTATTCTCTCTGGAAGGACAAAGGCGGCCGGGGAAGGCTTGGCGCCCCCCAACCCCCATCCCCGGGGCCTGGCCCTGAACTTGAACTTGTACTTGACACTTTGTCCGGAAGGTGGCGAGGGAACCCATCTGAGCTAGGACGGGGGCTAGTCCGTCCACCTCTCCTCCTGGGGAGGGAGCGAACCCTGCCTCTTCGGCGCCGGGAGGGAGCCCCTGCCTCCCCAGGTGCCCTCAGGGCCCGGTGCGCCCCCAAGCGGCCTTGGGCTCGAGGGTCGTGGGGTTCCTGCCCTCCCCCTCGGAGAATCGGGGTGCGAACCAAGCCGTGGGTCTCCCGCCCGCAGGAGTAGGCGCGGACCCTGCGCCCCCGCCCTCCACCCTACCCTACCCCACCCGGAGCCCGGCCCGCAGCCGGAGCCGCGCGGGGCCTGCCGGATTCCCTGCACGTCGTGTCGGCGGCCGCTATTCAGCCGCTAATTGAACGTTAATGGCAGGTGCGGATGAGGTCACCGGAGCTGGCTTTTCTCACACATTTTTCATGCAAATTCGCGAAACTCTAAACAAATTTAAATAAAAAGCTCTTTGTGCCTCGCGCCCCTCAGTCTTCTCCCTCCCGCCCGGGGTCCTGGCTCCTCCCGGGGCCCTGGGGCCCCGAGCCTGCTGCCCGGCGGAGCGCGGCACGCGGGGGGGACCTGGGCGCCCAGGGGCAGCGCCGCCTGCCGGACGGCCGGGCCCACCCCGCCGCGCCGCCGGCGGCCCTGACCGCAGCCCCCTGGGCGCGGTGGAGCGGGGATGAGAGACGTTTCACTGGGGTTGCCTGGCAGGGGAGGCTGGTAGGGCGCCAGGCACTTAGGGAGGCCGCGTGGGCAGGGGTTTGAATGCTTGGCATCTGGGCAGGTGTGCCTGTGCCGACATCCTGGCTGCACCCATCAGCTACCTCAGCCTCACTCTCCCCGTTGGTTAAACAGGAATTAATACAGTGCCCGTTTTGTATAGGGATGTCTGAGGATTAAACCATGATTTAGGACATGAGCAAGCACTTAGTGCCTGGCGCAAGAAAGTCTTGATAATTGTCTGGGGTCCCAGGGCCTTGTGAAAAGGGATGCTGTCATATTGCACATTCATAGAGAACCTTGTCAGGGTCTTTCAGGAGATTTACGAAGCCTTGCATCCCATTCTGGTCACAGAAATGAGATCTGGAGCCCAGTGCCATTGCTTCCCAGCTGTGTGAGTGTGCACGTGTTTCTTAGCATCTCTGAAGCCTCTGTTAGCTACTCTGTAAAATGGGATTAAGTCTTATGGCAGTGGGGGTGTTTGTCACTATGAGGATTAAATGACAAGACACTGATGGAGGTTTGGGAGCTGCCTCAAGATCCAGAACCTACAGAACCCCGTTTCTGAGAGTAGCACACCTAAGATTGCCACCCTCAAGGCTAGAGGTAAGCCTGGGACCCGGCAGCCAATGGCCTCCGTCCTCTTAGCCAGATGAGCCTAGCCCAGGTCAGGGAGACACTTCCCCAGACCTTGGGAGGGCTTCTTGGATCCATACCAGGGACCCACCACACCTGACACAGCAGGAATTGTCTTTGCTAGTGGCTAAATCTTACTTTCCTCACCCACATCCTTCCCACAGAACTGACCAGACACATGGAAGGCTTTGCAAAGAAACTTTATTGTGAGTTGGGAAAAGTGTGTGTGTGTGTGTGTGTGTGTGTTAGTCACTCAGTTGTGTCCGATTGGACTGTAGCCCGCCAGGCTCCTCTGTCCATGGAGTTCTCCAGGCAAGAATACTGGAGTGGGAAGCCATTCCCTTCTCTAGGGGATCTTCCCAACCTAGGGATCAAACCCGAGTCTCCCGCATTGCAGACAGACTCTTTACCATCTGAGCCACCAGGGAAGCCCATGGGGTAGAGAGAGGTGAGGTTTACAGGATGAGAAGAGGCTTTTCTTGCAGAACTTGCCAAGTCCCTCAGGACCATCCAGGGGGATCCCCCTGGCCTTGCAAGAGACCCAGTGATTCCAGATCCCTGAGTGAGATCTCTGCTCACCGACTGCTGCTTCTGCAGCTTCAGCTTTCCTTGAGGACCTCATCAGGCCAGACTCTGGGAAGCACTGGGGCAGGCCCAGGAGTGCTCATCAGGCTTCTATCAGGTCAGGGGAGAAGCAGAGTCTGCAGAAGTGTAGGTGACCCGCAGCCAGGGGACTGGGGGGCTGCAGCAGTTAGACCCTCTGACCCCACCTACTCCCACTTCCCATTTCCCACCAGGTGGAAGCCCTGAGCCTTCCCCAGTACCTTGCCCCCACTTTCCAGTGCTCATTCAGGCTTGTCTTAACCAGCTGGGTTGTGTCTTTACCTCCAGGCCACCACCCCCAGGAAGTCCATCTGGACAACCCTTCTGGCCCTGGACAGCTCTGGAGGAGAGGCTATACTAACCAAAGTCTCTATAATCCTCCTCCCCATCCCTCCACTGCCCAGTCCAGGGGCAGGGATACTGCAGGAGCTACATGGCATTAGGTAAAATTGGGGGAGGACCCCAGGCAAGCAAATACTTGAGGAGGTGAAGTTGCAGAGGAGGGGTTAATATCTCTATGAATGGGAGGTGGAAAGGAGGGTGTTCCAGCTTTGGGGACCTCCTAGTGGCCATGCCAAACAGGAGTTCTTTGCAGTCTGGAGTAAGACTTCACAGTCCAAGAGAGTTGAGTTTGAATCTTAGTTCTGGCACTAACTAGCTGTGTGACTTGGGACCTAAAACTTAATTTTTCTGGGCCTCAGTGTCCTCATCTATAGAATGGGTGGGTAACAATAATACTGACAGTCTATAAAGTTATGAGGAGTCACTGCAGTCTTCTTTCCTGCTCACTCTGCAAGCTCCACAGCTGATTTGGGTTGACTGTAGGTGTCGCCCAGGTCCCAGGGACTACTCTGCAATCCTGCGGGTTTCCCAGGGTGCTCTGGGTGGCTCCCTGGTCCAGATCTATGGCACTTTCCCCCCCAATCCCACCTAGGGCCCACCCAGGCCCATGAGGGCCCAATGGAGGGCTCCTCCAGTCACCATGGCCAGGTCCTGGCCTGTCATGTGTGGAGTCAGACCCACACCTCCCACTCCTGAGACCTTGTGTCCCTCCTCAGAGACACTTGCTGGGCCCCTTGCTTTCTCTGGGGTGAAGCAAACAAGGAAGGCCAGTGGCAAAATTCTTGTGGAGCTCCTACTCCAACTTGGTTAACAGAGGTTAAGCCTGATATATTCAATAACCTCTTTACATTTCTCAGTGAAAGTATCCCACAAGCATGGAAAGAAAATGGAAGACTGCATTCATTCCCTCTCACCCCCCAGAGGTAGTCTTCTAATACACCCAGAGTCTCTTCACATATAAGCATATTTTTTACTTTTAAATACACACAAATAAGATCATGCTCTATTGCCTGTTCTGTGATTTATTCTATTCACCCAACAATATATACTGGCCAGCCTTCCATATCAGCTAATATTTAGAGACCTACCACATTCATTTTTGTAGCTGCGTAGTATTTCACACAGTATGAATGGACCACAGGTTCATTTCCATTTCTTTATATTCTTAAAAAATAAATGCTCAGATGAACATTCTTGTACATTCTTCTTTGCGAACGTCTACGTGTTAACCGTATAGTAAATTTCTATCAGTGCAATTTGCTTGTTACTAAGTACACGTGTCCTTTACATTCTGATATTGCCACATTTCATGCTTTCCCACCAATGGTGTTTGAGTGTCTTAGAAGAGATACGTGATGGTAGAGAAAGGCATTGAGAGAGGCAGCAATGTAAGACAGGTCATGGAAACATCCAACCAGCCCACTGAGCATGGTGCAGGACTGGCCTGCTGCCCTGAGGACGGTGCCCAGTGCCTCTGTCTTATCCAGGCCTGTGTGGTCTAGTAGTCCAGGGGTTCCCTGAGTCAGAGGGGAGTGGGCCCACAGTGGTGCTGGGGGTGGAGGGCGGGCCAGCATGCCTGGAGTCCTGCCTGAATGGTTTCCTGTGGCCATTGTCTCTGCCCTGCCTGGTCTCCTTGGGGGGAGTTTATTCAGGGGCCTTTGGAGAAGAGTTGGGCAGGAGGAGGAGGGTGTGCAGCCCTCACCAAAGGCACCCAGGAATGTGTCACAGGAGGGAGAGGAAAAGGGAGGGAGGACCCATCCCTGGGAGACACGGACGTCAAGAACCCCTGACTAATGAATAGTGAGTTTGCCCTTGAACCTCACTGGGCTTCGCCATTCTCAGGCACAGAACAAGAGCAGAGACACGTCTGAGCCCAGCTGCACGGGGACGGCGGCGGTTCATCTCAGACACTTTGACAGGCCGGGCCTTTTCCCTGCATAGCTCGGATCTGGCTCCCGGCTCCCCTGGCAACAGCACAGCGGCATGGCTCCCAGGTCCAGGCCCTGCCTGCTGTGAGCAGGAGGAGGGAGGAAGAGGAGCACCAAGGGGAGGACAGCTGGGGAGAGGGCATCGTTAACTCCTAGAAGGCTGGAGCCCCTTGCGTGGGCAACCACCCGGCACGCCGCCCTCGGCCCTCAGGGGCGGAGATACAGGGCGGAGATTCTGTTTGCTGGAACACCCTGCGCTGGAACAGGCATACAATGTGAGGAGGGCAGACAGGGTGGCCCACAGAGCAAAGGCCAAGACCTCCGCAGGATGGGTGGGGGGTAGGGGCACGTTTCCCCAGGTCCCCAGCCAAGTCCCAGAAGGGCAGGAGTGGGAGCAGAACCCGCGCTGTGCTCTCTGCCCCAGTCCTCCTCCTCCATCCTGGCCCCTGACCGCTGCAGCTTCAAGACAGCAGCGACTGCATCTTCCCTTTCTGCTTGGCTCTTCCACCTCTGATGATGGTGAGTGTCCTGGAGTGAGGGGCATGGCTCTGGACTCCAATCCTATGACCTTGGCAAGCAAGACCTACAGCTCTTCTGTCTCCATTTTCAGAGAAGCTGAAAAGAGGCTGTCCCATCACACTTCGCAGGACAACCTAGAGATAAGAGAAATAATATGTGAGAAGGAGCTTGGTCCTCTGGGGAGGAAAGTGTCCTAGAAATCTCATTCAGGTATTATTAGGGCTGAAAGTAGGTATTTCTGCTCCCTGGGGCTGGGGGAAGGAGCTTCTTGAAGCTGTCTCAGAACCTCCTCAGCAGAGCAGGCTGAAACTCAAAGGCAACAGGTTAGGAAAGGCAATGGTTTCTGTCCATGGCCTTTGGAGACTCAGCTTGGACAGGAAGGTAAGACAGACCCACTGTATGCTTTCAAAGAGCTTTTCCTGTATCATTGCTCTGCCTTGCTGCAACTTTATGAGAAGGGTGTGGTGATCCTCATTTTAGAATTAGGAAAAGAGAGGCTCAGAGGTTAAGAGCTAGCCCAAGGTCACCCTTGTTATACAAAGACCTGAGCCCATGTCCCCTGATTCTGTGGCCTCCATTGTGTCAGCTGTATGGGTGGCAGAACCACCAGGCTGGGGCCCTGGGAAGGCGGGGGCAGGCAGTGAGAAGCAGAATTTCCCCTGTGGATTGCTTCTTGGGGCTTGGACCTTCTGAGTCTGAAGGGCCTGGCCAAGGGAAGTAGGACAAGGCAAGTCTCAAGGAGAACAATGCAAGCCCACTGTGAGGGTCTCTGGTGGCAGAGTCACAGGACAAAGGCTAGCCAGAGCAAACAGGAACAGAGGAGGAGGCCCCAGATCAGAAGCTGGGGACACACTCAGCTAGACCTGTGCTCTCCAGACACAGTCCCGCCCCAGGGCAGGTCACATCCCAGCCTCAGGTCCCGGCCGGCAGTGAGCTGGGTTTTTGTCTGAAGCCTCTGGATGAAGATGTTGCCCTTCATCCAGGGAGCAATCTGAAGGAGACCACACTGGTTGGGTTTCCTGCGAGCCAGGGGGCTAAGGCTGAGGGTTACTGGCAAGTAGCAGAAGAGAAAAAGCAGGAAGAACTTCCAGATTACAAAATGTCACAGCTAAAAGGGACCTTAGGTGTCATCCTAGCCAATGCTCCTTTGCCAAGTCCAGAAAGGGAGAGGGTTCACTCAAGGCCAGAAGAAGTTCAAGTCTCTGACTTTCAGCTAGGTAGGGTTGTGCCTTCCCATGCGACTTGGCATTCTACCAGGCCACCCTGTGTCCTCAAAAGCAGGGATTTCACTCAATGAGGCACAGAGAAGGACCAGACAAAAGAGCTTACTGCTGGCAAAGCACACCACGTGTCAAGGGGTGGCTGCTATGCCTCTTTGAGAGCAGAAGCCTTCCTGGAAGACACCATTGTCACCACCGCGCAGGTAGGGACCACAAACCTTACCTGGATGATGACAAAACAGGCATGAGGAGATGGATCAGAACACAGACCGGCCCTGAAGCCTGACCCACCAATGCTTTCCAGAAGGGTCAGGGAGGAGCAACGGCACTAGGGCGGGTGGGAGCTCCCAGGAGAAGCTTGTCCCCACAAAGCCTGATGGTGGAGCCTTAGCCAGGGCGGGGTCTGGAGCTGGGGAGGACTTCGGCTTGCTGCCCTTGGCTGCCGGGTCCTCTGCCAGGTGGAGCAGGGTGCCCCATTCCAGGCAGACCTGACCTGCTCAAAATGCAAAGGAGGTCAGGGACCCTGCGTTGTGCAGCCTTGTCAGGAACCGCCCTCGAGGGAAGTCTGTGCGCTGGCTGATGAAGGGACATGTGATGGGACAGAAAGACACAAAGACAAATGAACTTCTCTCAGCCCAGCTGTGCCCTCCTTCCTGGGCTGCTGGTTTGGGCCAGCTGCCGCCTGACTGGCCGGTGCCCACAGTTAAATATCCTGCATATCACTACTGTCCTCATCCTCCGAATCATGGCTGCATCAGCCCACCTGGAGAAGCTCAGATCCTCCATACCTGCCCCGGACCGTAGGGGATAGGAGAAGGAAGATGAGCCCTGTTCAGTGGTAAGCGACTCCACTGGGAGGTAGGAATTATTATTCCCATTTTACGATGAGGGTTTAGAGGCTCTAAGACATTCAGGGGTCTGTTGCACAGTGGTGCCAGAAGCAGAACGCCAATCTGGGCCTCTCGCCAGCCCCTCCTCTCCAGCCAGGGTCCCAGGCTCGGGCTATCACCAGCCCACGGGGCTGCAAGGCTCTGAAGGGCCTGGGCCCAGCACCCCCACCTCCTTTTCTTTCCTCCCTAGGGTTCTCTCAGGGTTCGGTGTAAGCAGGGGTGGTATACTGCCTAGCACACTTGATTCATTCTAGAACAAATCCCCCAGCCCCTCTGCAGCCCTGACAGCATTTTCCTGGCTAACCAGGGGAAGGAATGTCTGCCATGTTCAGAAAGGGCTTCTCCTACCAAGACAGGGAGCCTGAGGATTTGGGGGCTGGGATCAGGGTGGGGACAGCTACCAAACAATGAAACCTTAGCCAGGCAGCAAGGGCAGCAGAGCCTTAATCTCAGGAGCTTTCCTCCTGAGGGACAAAGCACAAGGTCAGCCTGGCTGCACGCAGGCCCGGCCCAGCCCCACTGGGCGCCACCCATGCCGGTCCAGCCTCGGAACGGTAAGCCACGCTTGGAATGTGATTCCCAGGCTTTGTGTGATGCTCGGTTAGCAGAGTGCGACTCCCAAGATCCCCTGTCACCCCCTAAAGCCTCTGCCAACCCACCCCCCAGCACCACACTGATCACCAGATTAAGGAGCTCAGGGCTACAGCTGAGGCAGCTAACACCCAGGAGAGAGGGAGGGGGAGGGAGGGGAGGGGAGGGGCAGGGAGGGCAGTGGGCAGCTCTCCCAAGGCCTGCCTGCTCTGCCTCTTTCTCTCCCACCCGTATTGTGGGCCCTGGTCTCTGTTCCTGCCTGAGCTCTAACCTCTACACTCTTCCTCATGTAGCTTCTGACTTCCCCTCCAGATCCCCAGATGGAGCCCAGGCCTCCCTGGCCAGGACTGCATGCCCTCTGAAGGGGATCCCAGAGGTTCTCTAACCACCACCCAACTCCACAGCAAGGTGCACCCCCGCAACATGAGGAAGCAGGAGGGAGCACCGGGGATGGGAAGAACAGCGAAGAAGGGGCAAGAGAAGGCGTTTGAAGCCCTTGCCTAAGACCCCAGCACTTCCTGAACCAATGCCATCCGCAAGCATTTAAAGCACAAACACAGGAAAAGAAGTTCCCTTCTGTCTGCAAAGAATCAAGGTCTGTAAGAAATGAGATGGCTAGATTCATAGAGACCCAGTGGAAAGAACTGGAGGTTTTGGCCTAGGAATTTTGGACTGCGAGGGTCCCAGACTCACCCTTTCAATCACTGGGAAGCTGTGAAGAGAGAACAGGACCAGTGGGGCTGGGTGGGGGAAAAGCAAGAAAAGGGTCTGGAGCAGCTCCCCTGGATCCTAAGACTCCTGCACCTGGACAAGAGGGGCCATGCTCCAGGTCCCCACTCCCTGACCTTCCAGCATTTCTGTGTGGGGCTGTGCAGACCTGGAAACTCTGACCCATAAAGTCATCTGGAGGCCCAGCCCAGCAGGCGTCCAGCCCCTCGTCCTCCATGCCAGGGCCTGCAGGGGGCGACCAGGACACACCCAGGGCCTCGGCCAGCAGCTGCCCTCACTCCAGTTTCTCCTTTGCTGCCACTGCCAGGCTCCCCTCTGCCAGCCGGGTCCTGCTTGCCACCACTGCAGGGCAGGGGCAGCAGAGGAGAGCCTGGGGGCCTGGGGGCCTGGGGGCAGGGGTGGTTCTGTGAGGACCTGAGCAGAGAGGCTCTACCTGCTCCGAGAGCAGAGGCCCACACTCCAGTGTCCGCAGGGGTAAAATCCTTCCTCTAAGGTCCGCTCACCGCCCGCCAGAATTCACTGGTCCCACGCCCGTCATTGTGATCGGGGAGTGCGAAATCAACACAGGTTTGAAATGATCACAACCATCACAGACTTTCCGAGTTAGAAGGAACCAAGAGATTCCTTAAGTTTTCCTCACTCACTGTGCCAGGGAGAACACCGGGATCCAGTGTGAAGGATGAACTGGCCTCCCTGGGGTCATGCAGCAAGCACGTGCTCCTGCCGCGTCTGCTCAGGGCCAGGCTCCTGCGAGGGCCTAAAAGAGGGCTTCTCCGTCATACCCCAAACGAGATCCTGGCCCAACTGTGGGCGGCGGGGGTCTGGGGCCAGGGGAGGCCGTAATGCGATAAGCAGACTGGCCATCTGGCTTGGGGATGGAGGAGACTGGCCGCTTCTGCTGCCTGGTCCCGGGGGACCCTGTGTCGCGAGAGACAGACGGCCAGATGGACAGGCTCTGGCCCGGGTCTGGGTGGAAGCCAGTGAGCTCCCTGTAGCCAGAGCTAACCAACTCGCAAACGTGGCAGGGTGGGAGTAGAGAAGGTATGGGGAGTGCCGCCAGGCCCCTCTAAAATGACAGAGACAGGAAAGCAGGCTGGGGAGCCGAGATTCCCGCCCAGGCACAGAGCCTGGCTCCCCAGGTAAGCCCTGGCCGGCTCAGCCCCACAGCCATAAACAGGTCCCCCTCCCGGGGAAAGGCAAACGCGTCTCCCCTGGCACCTTCTCAGACATGCATGCAAAACTAATTAACATGGGGAGACATGCGAGCAGCCGGCCAGCTCCACACCCTCGAGTCCACGCAAACAAGGCGAGCCCTTGTCCAGGGGACGTGCACAAAGCTTTGTTGCTAATTTAGGCATCTGTCTCTGTCTGGTCTGGTCCTCCTGCCTGCGCTGGGGTTTTTCCCAGCCCCTCGGACAATGCTGGGAACAGGCCTGCCGATCCCTTATTCAAATCACACCCAGGACAATGAGCTCATTGTGCAGGCCACAGAAAAAGGGATTCTGGGGCGGGGGGCGGTGTGTGTCGGGGGGTGGGCAGTGGAACCGGGCATCAGGAGTGGAGAAGGGTGGGGTGGTAAAGAAAATGGGAACCCAGGAAAGTGTTTACTAACACAGCCCCTGCAGCTGCCTTGGGCCCCTCTCCCTTCCCCCACCAGGCTGGCAGCCGGGGAGAAGTCCTGGAACTTGACTCGGAGGTGGGGGGTCCCCGCAGTAGATTAGGGGCCTTGAATCTACGGGGCTGGTGGATACAAAGTCTGGCTCAAATCTTTGCCTTGTCACCCTCTCCCACCTTTAGCAGTCTACAGCTACCCCTGAGTGTCCATGGCCGGTGTGCCTTTTGTAACTGGGTTTGGGGGTCCTTTTTCCTCTTACAACAGAATGTACAGGTCCGGACTGCAGACAAGGAGATGGGGCTGCGGGGAGAGGTGCTGGCGGCTGCTTGGGGTGGGACCTGCTGTCTCGGCCATTGTCTTCAGGCAACATTTCATTTTCTCCTCCTTCCCAGCTAATAAATTAGAGAGGAGGCCGTGGGCTTCGAAGGGACAGACTCCCCACGGACAGCGGGCAGGCAGGTGGGAAGGCAAGTCTGTGAGCTCTTGGCAGATGGGCTCACCCAGTGCTTGGCTGCTCACGCCACACCTGGTCAGACACTTGCACAGAGCCCAACAATGAGCAGCATAAAAATACCCTGTGTGTGTGTGTGTGTGTGTGTGTGTATGTGCGTGTGCTCAGTCGTGTCTGACTTGCTGTACAGGCTATAGCCCACCAGGCTCCATGGGATTCTCCAGGCAAGAATACTGGAGTGCCATTTCCTCCTCCAGGGGATTTTTCCAACCTAGGGATCAAACCTGCATCTCCTGCCTTGGCAGGTGGGTTCTTTACCACTTGAGCCATCGGGGAAGGCCCATATACACACACACACACACATATATCACATGTAAATTTATATACATTATACAAATCCTCCAAGATTCCTGAATGGGCGATCTGGGCTTGAGCCCTTCGTCCTAACAGTTCCCCAGCAACTTGTCGCACTGAGCCCTCTTAGACAGGACGATGTAAACAGACATGCACAGCCTGACACTGACACGCAGACATAAAAAGAAACACACACACCCAGAGGCAGCCCCCGACACACACACTGACAATGGTGTAATGAATGCAGGACGGCGACAGCATTCAGTCCAAAGCCCACACCGCTGGTCGCCAAGCACCAGGGTGGCTGAAAGGTTATGGAGCGGCTGCAGGCCTGCTCCCCACAGTGTCCTGTCCCAGGCTCTCGGCTCTGTGGAGCTGAGGTGCAACACCATGCCAGGCACCCAGGTGGGAGCAAATGTCTCCTGAGACAGAAAGGCTTGGAACTGGACTCAGCCCTTAGTCAGGGCAGTCTGAGCTGCCCTGAAGGATTTTCTTAACAGTGAAAGAAAAGGTGTTTAAAAGTCATATTGACTGTCCTGCATTTTGAGACATGTCTTGAAGTTGGGGCAAAGTGGAAATGCCACACAAGATCACCAATAGTTGACTATTTATGATCTATCAAAAAGAAATTTCATATAGGCCAACCTAACAGGCAACTGGCTCCAAGAACTATTGAGTGTATTTTCCCTTTTTAAACTTCCTCTCCAGACTGGGTTATTTTTTTCTGAAAGAAGAAAAAAAAAAACACACCCAATGATCCAAGACCCAGATCTACTTTTGGAGCATCTGTCTATAGCCACATAGCCACATCGTGCAGAGACGTCACAGTAGCCGCTGGAATGACCTGTGAACACACAAACGCGCACCCACGCACGCACACAGCCTGCGGCCTGTATCAGGCCAAGCCCCACCTTCAGGCTCCCCCACCAGGGCTCCTGCTTCTCCTTCTCCATCGTCTGGCTCTGGAGCATGTCCTAGGGAGGACGGAAGGAATAGGAGACTAGAATGGCATGGGCAATGGGGCAGCCGTGCTACTGGCTTCTTCTCCAGAGAGGTGTCCAGGCTAGCTGAGAGTCTGTGCATGTACTGGAGGAGACATCAACCATGCAGCTTCGAGACTAAAGTGTGCACTGTCAACTGGCCACCAAATACAAACCCAAGGCCAGGCTCTGTGCATATGACACTCACTCCAACTACCTGTAGGAGAGCCATGCCCAGGAAACTAGAAGGGTACAAGGCCACCCAGTGTGAGGAAGGCCCACTCCTTGCCAGCGGTTGAACATTTATGGTCCTGTTGCTCACAGAACACAGAACGTACCACATCTTCCCAAGAAATCACTCTCGCCAATCTCTCCGGAGTTTCTCAGGGGAGGAAAGATGGAAGGTTTCAGAAGCAGAGTCCAGCAATGCTCTGCATATCACTACCTGCTTCTTCGTTGTCCAGAGAGGAAGGCCTGTTTCACAGATGCTCATCTTGCCCACCAGAGACAGCTGGCCCATCCCTATAGAAGCTGAGAGCAAGACACTTCCTTGAGAGTCTCCAGGTGACCTGGGATTCCAGTTCCAGACTTCCATGCAGCAGGAAGTCGCATGGTCTCTCTCACACCTCTGACAAAGTACTCTGACCACAAATGCCCTGTAACTCCTAGTGTTACCGCGTTAACTTTCTAAACACATACTACATGAACCTCAACAAGAAAACCACCAAAACATGACCACCAACAACCACAGTAAGATGAGATCTGTTTGGCCTTCCCTCTCCTGAGAGGCATGTGAGAGAATGTGAGCCTGTAGCTGGGGCTTCAGAGATGGTAGTTGCATTTGCACGGTGGGCTCCAACCTAGCGGCTACCTGGATGACTCTTCCAAATACCAGACGTGTTGAGAGCAGGTATCTGGGTGCCCACCACTGCTACCTTATATGCGGGTTCACCTCCCAACCACTGCACGCGGGCTCCAGTCTGAGCAGAACCAGGAGAGAATTCTGGCCTTGAAGTCCCAAACAGTGTTGGATTCCTTCTGAGGAAAACCTTCTGCACAAGAATTAGAGGTAATTTATCATTTGATTGCATTTAAGATGCTCCCTACCAATCTCAAGGACTTCTCTGGTGGCTCAGACAGTAAAGAATCTGCCTACAATGCGGGAGACCCGGGTTCTATCCCTGGGTCGGGAAGATCTCCTGGAGGAGGACACAGCAACCCAACCCACTGGAGAATCCCATGGACAGAGAAGCCTGGCGGGATACAGTCTAGCCTCAAATGCAAATCTTGATAGGTGACTGCTATGCTGATTCCTAGGATCAAAGCTGTGTTTTAAATGAAGAAAAGGCAATTGAGATGTCACAGTTCTATAAAGAATCAGTGGAATCTGGAAAATTAAAGTTCTAGGCCAGGCTAAATGGCAGCTTAAGGTCACCAAGGGCAAAACATGACATGGCCCCTACCAGGCTCTGGGGGTGTGGAGAGGGGAAGGGAAGCCAGGAAGCTGCAAATGGGTGAGAGCTGTCACACCTTCAGCGCCCGCTAATCCAACACCCCCTGCCCAGGGCCTAGCCTTCCGGTCGTGACTGAATAGATGAAATTTTGTATCACACAAGCTTTAAAGGTCTGGACAAGGGACTGTGGTTTTCTTCTCTTTATCCTCAAGGCCTTGCCCAGAGCCTGACACGGAATGCTTGGTCAATGAAACCTGAATGAATAAATGAATGAAGTAGAAAAAAAACAATCTGGTATGGGAAGAGTTCCAATTCCTGAGCTCCATGGTTCCCTTGCTAACTGGGGTATGGTTCCATGCACAGCCCTAGAAGCGCTGAAATCCAGGCCAAGAGCCAGCAGAGGTGAGAGGCCCAGGGTGGATGTGTCTACTTGACTCGGGCTGGCCTGGCAGCACACACACCCACCGTGGACAGGGTGACAAGACCACCTCCCTTAGCCTGCCCTCCACTGTCACTGTTCTTGCCTCCACCATCTGACCTGCTTTTCATACCCAAATTTCTAGGTCAGTCCTGTAAGACTCATGCCTACACCTGAGCCTCTGTTCAGGGAGTCCTGCCCCTCCTCGGCCCAGAAGACCTCTTTGGCTACAATGAGCCTGCTCTGATGCTCTGCCCCACATAAATTCCTCCTCTCCTAACGCTGATGGCCTGAGTCAAGCTCTGTACATCTCCAATGTGTGCATCCTTAAGCTGCTTTCTGCCCCAAGGGCTTAGGGAACAGGTCGGGGCTTCTCCTGGGTTCTCTCTGGACCTCGGAGCTAGGAGCTGGGTAGACTGGCTGAGCCTGGCCCCTTGCTCACTGCCTTCCCTGCTCCTTCCCTCATCCCACATGTTTGGCCCACCAGTGAGATGGCTCCCTGCAGAAACTTGCTGGTTCCTCCTCTCAACACACACACATCCGCTCCAGGACAGCAGGTGGGGGATGCAAACTGACATTTCTTGAGAGCTACAAGGTTAAGTATTACTATCCTCAATGCTACAGATGGGAGAACTGGCTGCAAGAGAGAGTGTGCCAAGGTCCCAACTAGGTCAGACAGACCCCCGAAGCCCACTGAGCCACATGCACTTCCTTACACCACCATGACCTTGAAGCCTGCAATCCAACAGCAGAAGAGAGAGAAACAGACTGGCAACAACTAAAAATGGGTAAGAGAAGCTGCAGACTCAAAGGGCGGGGGTGGCTGTAAACTGGAGACCTCCTCCTTTTTGCTCTCAGTCTCCCAGCACTCCCCACATGACACGCCCTCAGGGGCACGCACCACCTTCCCTTTCCTGTGCCACCACACTGGTTGAACAGAAGTGGGTCTAAAGGTCTCTGCTTAGGGACAAGATTAGACAGAAGACATGGAGACCTTTGCCTTCTCCAGAAGACACAAGTCTGGGACTTCCCTGGGGGTTTAGTGGTTAAAAATCCGTGTTCCAATGCAGAAGACAGCATGCCACCTCAGGGCATGTAACACTGCAGAAAGCAGAACTTCTCTCTTGTCCCAGGGAAGGTGTAATCCCTTGGCACCATGGGCAGATGGGTGGGCTTGAATCCACCCGACTTCACAGACTGAAGCATAGCCAGGCTACGGATCACATGGACAATTAGGAGAAAGTCAGGGCTGGTGGGTGCTTCTCACCCCTCTGAGCACCTCACCAAGACTCCCAGGGGCCCAGCACTCAGCCTTCCTACCTGGATCATCCAGGTATAATACCAGCCCAAAGCGGAGACACTACAGAGCCATCCCCTGGCAGCCCAAGTGAGCTCCTGCTGCTTCTTAAAGCCCAGGCTGACTCCTAAGGACACAAGGACTCACAGGGGACTCAGACGCCCCCACCCAATGGCTCTAGCTTCTGAGACACACCTCATGTGAACACCCCAATGGCATCTGGCTTAGAAAAGAAGGGCAGATTCTAGATTACTTTTATCACTCTCTCTGTTCCCCAAGAGACAGGCCTTAAAGGAGATAAAGTATGCAGAGCGTTAGCGTGGAACTTGGCACAACATAAGTGCTCAATAAATGGTTCCTGTCACCATTATCATGACTCATTACGGTTTCCTGGCTGCCCACTCCTCACCTCCCTGGCTTGTGTGAGGAGCCCTCTTTTCATAACCTCGAGGCTTTACAGAGCTCAGAGGCCCTTAGCCCAGCCCAGGGTTTCCAGGGCAGGAAGTTTCAGAGATGTGGAGGTAACTGGGAGTGAGGCTGGACCCAAGGTCAGGAGTCCTCCGAGGTGAGAAAGCTCCTCTGCCCTCTGACAGCAGGATGAGCCCAGCGCCTCCCTAGAAAATCTTGCTGAAGACCCGAGGCTTGGCAGAGAGCCAGGGCAGGAGGCTTCTCCAAGAAGATGCTGGCTCCAAGCCAAGGCGCATCCCAGAAGCTTCAGCTCCCAGAGAGCAGCAGAGGCAGAGGGGAGGAGGGGTCGCCAGAAGAGGGGCAACGAGGATCCCTCAAGCCGAAGGAAACCTGCTGCACGTGGGTCTGGCAGGAACCTGGGTGCACGGCTGTCTCCTCGTGCCCTGAGGGCTCCACACATCTGGGAGACGATGAAATCACTTTGAGGACAGGAGTTGATGGGGGGCGTGTTCCACCCCAGGACCACCCTCCTGTCATCTACATCTGTGCCCCTACAAACTCCACCAGGCACCACTAAACCTCCAAGCAAAGACTCTTCTGGGGTTCCCCATTGGCTCTCCTCCCCCCACCCATCCTAAAACCTGAGAAACTCGATGCTGCCTATAGATTCAGGTCTGTCTCTAAGGACTGAGGGGTGAAAAGCGTTAGTCACTCAGTCGTGTCCGACTCTTTGTGACTCCATGGACTGTAGCCCACCAGGATCCTCTGTCCATGGGATTTTCCAGGCAAGAAAACTGGAGTGGGTAGTCAATCCCTTCTCCAGGGAATCTTCCCGAGCCAGGGATCAAACCTGGGTCTCCCACATTGCAGGCAGATTCTTCACCATCTGAGCCATCAGGTCTTCTGCGTCAAAGGACTGAGGGTTAATCCCCATTTAAAAGGCTATACCAGCCTCCTGTCTGGCTTTTCCATGCACAGATATCTCATGGCCAGAGACCTTTCAGGGGTAGATCAGCATTAGTTACTGAGTGCTGGGGCTGGAAGAGGTCTTAATTCTCTAGTCTAGCTCAATGAAAATATGAGTGGGATGTATCACTTTAAAATTTCCTAGATACTTCCCTGGTAGTCCAGTGGCTAAGACTCTGTGCTCCCAATGCAGGGGGCCCAGGTTTGATCCCAGTCAGGGAACTAGAACCCATATGCCGCAATTAAAGATCCTGCATGCCCCAGCTAAGACCTGGCGAAGTCAAATTAATTAAAAATTTCTGGAAGACACAACAAAAAGTAAGAACAATTAAAACTAATTTATTTTATTTTTAAAAAATATTTGACTGTGCTGGGTCTTAGTTGCAGCACGCAAACTCTTAGTTGTGGCATGTGGGATCTAGTTCCCTGGCCAGAAATTGAACCCAGGCCCCCTGCATCCAGAGCGTGGAGTCTTAGCCGCTGGACCACCAGAGAAGTCCAAAATTAAGTTTTATTTATTTATTTAAAAAAATTTTTTTAAATGCAGGAGGCTTTTAATAGTAAAGGGATGATTAATATAAGTTGCATGTGTGCATGCTCAAGTCACTGTCATGTCCGACTCTTTGCAACCCTGTGGACTGTGGCTCACCAGGCTCCTCTGTCCATGAGATTTTCCTGGCAAGAATACTGGAATGGGTTGCCATTTCCTTCTCCCTAAAATTCACTTTAATAATATATTTTAACTCAGTATTATCATTTCAGCATGTTGCACTCAAACAACTCATGAGACCGACAGTGGTTAGCATCCTGGACAACGCAGCTCTTGACTCCAGCAACCTCCCCCATTTTTGGAGAAGGATGTGACCCAAGTATCTAAGGAGAGGGCACCGGGGCAGAAAGGGAGGCCCCAAACTCGATCCCTACAGCTGGGCCCATGGGCCTTTCCCTTCAGCCTCCTGGTAGATACTTGTGGCCTATGAAATAGATCATTTTATGATAAATACAATTCAAGGGGCCTGCGACTTAAACCTACTTGAAATAGACAAGCCGGAGAGGAGCAGAAATAGATATACTTGACATCACGCGCTCTGCTCCGGAACAAAGACCAACAGGAAGGAACAGACGGGAGGTTCTGGGAGATCTCTGCATGGGAGGCAAGTCTTGATGAGGACCTCTGTGTGTGGCATCCGTGAGCAGGGCCACCTGGCTCCTGTGGGTTGTAAATACCCACACTCCAGCCCTGGGTCTGGTGATTCTGCTACCATGTCTCCCTGGAGGAACTACCCACAAAAGCTTCTCTCTGCTTTAGAAGGCAAGAACAAGTCGTGCATTTACCCAGTGCTTCTAGTCTTCTTACTCGGAGTCGCCATGCCAACACACAGTCATAATTACGGAGGAACGCGCCAATAGTGGCAGCATTGACAAAGACACTATATCAGGGCCTGTGAGCTAAGCAAGGTCAGGCTCTTCGCGGCCCCCAGCTTCCTGCCCACTTCCTTTATTCCACTCTGATCCATCTCTTTCCCTTCATTCTTTCTCTCCCACCCAGATGGTCTTTGATTATATTTTCTCTGCAAAGAAAGGCGCTATGGCTCAGTGTATAAAACACTTTTATAGCAATTAGGAGACAGGTTCTCCTTTGAGTCCCGATTTTAACTTGTGGGAAAAGTCACTTGAACATCTAGGCCTCAGTTATTTCGCTGTGAATGGGGAGAATATTTTTCGGACAGTGTCTATTCAGTGGGTGGGCGCCTGCATCTAATTTACCTACTAAATTTAGAGGCTGATGCGTGTCCAGTCAACTCTAAGATCTTCTTTATGATTAGCCCCAGAGGTACCAGAAGCTCAGGGAAACAAAAGAAGGTTCAGATCAGAGAGGGAGCTGGTTCTATCTAATACCCTGAGAACAGCAGGGCTTATATCTCCCCCCAGGAAGGGTGCAAATCTCAGAAAAGGAGCCAGGAGCCGCTGAATGGTGGCCTCTATCCGATTATAAAAAGATGAGTGGGATGGATGAGAACTATCAGACTAAGTGGCAAGCATCCTGAGGCCCCTGTGAGAACAGGGACGTACACCCATTTAAAATGAGAGGCCAGGAAAAGAAGGCAGACAGCCATCACCCGGGCCCGGCACAAGAGCGCCCCGATTTCAGAACACCCAGTGCACCAACATCTGAACTTACAAAGGAGATAAATTGGAGGCTGATGATTAGCATCACAAAATGATTATTCCCTTTGTAAAAGGCTTCACTGCAGGACTGCTTTAAATAGTGCATTTAAACCATGATCTGATTTGCTAAATTCGATTTATACACATCTACTGCCTAAGCTGGCGTGCGGCTGTATTTACATGTCTTCCCTTGGCACGGAGGAGGGGAGAGGCCAGCCATTATTTGGGGCCTTTAATCCTTGTAGACAGTAACTAAGCTGGGGAGCTGAACCCTGTTTTTCTTCCACAGCTGGGGCTTTAGCTGTAGACTGGCCTCAGCTCTCCACTCTGCTATGCCTGGGCAGAGCTGGCCCAAAGACCATGGTCAGGATTTGGATAGGGTCTGTTGGAGCCTTGCTGATTCCATGGGGGCTCCTCACCAAGGAGCAGACCCCTCCCCACATCCCCTCCACGCCCCCCCACCGACCACACACAGAAGTGACAACTTTCTAGTACAAATTTCCAGAGAATCTGGTCTATGACATGCTCACTAAATGTACTTAGCACCAACAGTTATCATGCCAGGGGTTCAAAGGCTACCTTTTGGGAGCCATGGAAATCTGCTAATCTGTATCAGTTCTGGGGATCTGATGAGCCACAGTCTGTGACTTGTACTTAAGCTGCAGGAACCAAACCTGAGCAGGCTCAGAAAGGCTGGCTTTGCACCCAAAGACAAAAGAATGGGTCCACCAGGTCTTACAGCAGCTGTGTGTGCTGGGGACATGGGAAAACTCTCCTTACTTCACAAAAAGTGACTTGCAGGTCTCTCTGATGACATGTCCCTTCAAGAAAGAAATGACCCAGGGACTTCCCTGGTGGTCCAGTGGTGAGGACCCCGTGCTTTCACTGCAGGTGGCACAAGTTTATTCCCTGGTCAGGGAACTAAGATCCCACACACCATGGAGCCAGAACAAAATAAAAACAAGAGAGAAGCGGCCCCTTCCTGTTAGGTCCAACAACGTGATAGGAGTCGGACAACTACCAAAAGGGGGAAATATACCACCTAGTTCACACCATCTGCCAAGAGAGATCTAGGCAATTCATGGGCTCAGTGATATTCAAGAAACAAAGTCCCTCCAGAGGACTGAAACCAGAATGTCTCTCCACCACCAGATATTCACAGACACCCACAATGAGGAGACCAGCCTAGCACCAGGAACCAGGGCAAGCACATTTATAGTGGAGATGGAGCAGTCACTAAACACAGCTAAACCACTGCTGAGAACCCCACGAAAGCCGCTCATGAGAGGATGGAAACTGGACTGGGAATCAGGACTCCTGGGTCCCATTCTTTGCTCTGCTAAGCAAACTTCATGACTTTGGGGAAAATGAATCTTTCTGGGCTGGATCCTCATCTGTGACATGAGCTGCTGACCCACGTAATCACCAAGGCTTAAATTTTCGATAAATCTTCTGGAGGAAAAAAATGTCCTTATCTCTAAAAATCCTGATGAGCTTCCTTTTTTGAACAAGGTTATAAATCATCATCTTTCTTCTTTCTCTTGGCTGCCAGGAGGCTCAGAATCACAACATTAAATTAGAACATCTATTTTAGGCTCAGACAATAAAAAATCTGCCTGCATTATGGGAGACCCGAGTTCAATCTCTGGGTCTAGAAGATCCCCTGGAGAAGGGAATGGCTCCCCATGCCAGTATTCTTGTTTGGAGAATTCCATGGACAGAGGAGCCTGGCGGGCTGACACGACAGCGACTAATACATTTAGGGCAAGAGGTTGGGGATGATGGGGTGACAGGAGAGTCCTCTTCTGTGAGCCCTCATAGGTGATGTGGGGATGAGGGCTTGGATTCGGGACAGGCTTGGTGTGTGTTTGAAAGATGAGACCACAACAGATGAATCCATGAGTCTGTTGTTATTTATGTAAGTGCAGTTTGTGGGTAAGAACTCAGGCTTTGGGGAAGACAGGCCTGAATCCACCTCCTGGCTCTGCCACATCTTAGCTATATAGCCAAAATCACAAAGAGGGAATCATCACCTTATGTATCAAGCTGAGACTCCGATGCATGCTTAGCAGCGGGCCAGGCACAAAGCAGGACTCAAACACAGAGAACATTACTGGAGTTTCTTAGTCTGTACAAAAGCATAAGCGTGGAACCTGCTTTAGGGCAGCGGTAGGACTGAGCTTAAATTTTTCAACCAGGTGGACGGGGTTGGGGGCGCATTAGAGCCATAGCTCTGACCTTTGGGCCGAGACCTGGAGGGGGCGACCTCAAAGTGGCTCCAACTGGCCATCGGAGGACGCGACGGCCCCAAAGCAGTCCCGGATGATGACAGCCGTGCCTCCAAGCCCGTCCTCAGTCCCGCACCACCGCAGCGCGGCGGAGACCCTCCGAGAGACTACCGCCCCCGTCGGCGGGGCTCTCTGCTCCTCAGCCCCCTCTGTCACTCTCTTGAGCTCCGGGGCACACCCAGTCCAAGGAAGAGTGGTTACGGTGTGCTCGCCACTCGGGCCTCGCCATTTCAAGAAAACCGGGCGTCAGAAATAAGAGTGCGAAGCGGGCCCGCGGCTCCAGGTTCCAACATAACCTCCCTGTCCGCTCCAGCCCTGCCGCAACCTGCTCGGGCCGAGGGGGAAGGCCGTCTCAGCCCCAGTCAGATGCAGGTTAAGTGAGGCGAGCTCCAGCCTGGCGCCTCTGTTTTCGGCCGCAATGTGCAACCGCCGGGCTCCGCGGCTCCCGCCGGGTGGGAGCGCACGGAGCGGCCTGGGGACCCGGGGAGCCGCGACGGAAGGTCCCGGCGGGAGGTGGGAAGGAGGACGGCGGCCGTTCCCCTCGCCAGCCTCCCCACCCCCCGGGGTAATTAACGCCCGAGGGCCTTCCCAGGGCGAGCGGCGGCCGGGACGCGGCGGGGCCGGGCGCGCTCGACGCGCTTCCCGCTTCTGTGGGCTCGCGGCCCGGCGAGCGCAAGGAGGGACGAGGAGGAGCTCGGCGGGGCCACGACCTACCTGGTGCCCACGCAGCCATCTTGCCGCCGCTCCTCGCGCTCTCAAAATGGCCTCCCGGGCCCCGCAGCGCGCCCCACCCGAGTCTCGGCGCCAGTCAGGAGGTCACGGCTGCGGGCCCGCCGCCGCCTTTCCCGCCAACCTCGGCCCGCCCCGAGGGCCTCCAGTTTGCTCAACCCCCTTCCTCAGAGCCCACGCTGTGCGGCCCGCGGGCGCGTCTGGTTCCGAAAGCCGTAGGCCCAGGCAGTGCCCCGGGTATACATGAGGTGTGAAGGCTTACAAAGGAGTCTCGCTCAGCTTAGGCTCGCGCCCCGCTGCGGCCCTCGAGCCTGTGCCGGGGACTCCATTTTCTTCAGCTCCACCCTTCCCGGGCCAGCCGCGCACCCCCAGAAAGAGGGGCAAGGCGCGGGTTACTGGGGGCCTCGGCCTCCCGCAGAAAGCCGAGGGTGTTGTGGGGGAGACCAGGTGTCCAAGAAGCCAAAGACGGAAGCGTCAGGGCCGCCATTTACTTGAGGCCTACTGTGTGCTACCCGCATGCTCCGCGCAAGCCGTGCCGAATTGTATCACAAAGCACCGCAAGCCAGAGAGTGTGTTGTTAATGGCATCTCACAGGGCGTTGGGC
This sequence comes from Bos javanicus, assembly GCF_032452875.1. Lineage (NCBI taxonomy): Eukaryota > Metazoa > Chordata > Mammalia > Artiodactyla > Bovidae > Bos > Bos javanicus. The sequence goes on along the minus strand of NC_083888.1, from coordinate 20,426,995 downwards.
GTGTGTGTGTGTGTGTGTGTGTGCGCGCGCGCGCGCCATTGGATCTGGGCTTAGGGAGGAGGGGACGCCTTTCTGGTAACCCAGGTTAAAACACAGGCGCTCCACCGTCCCGAGCTGGGAATCGCCCAACCCCCAGGCTGCCGGCCGGCGAGCCGGCTCTTGGAGACAACTCAGGGCAGAGGTGGGATGCGGGAGGACAGCTCCTCCTTCCATTCCCTGGCTCTTGGCCACTCACCTTGCCTCCGGCGCGCCCTCCTATGACAGAGCCCGTGCCCACTGCTACTTCGTGCCCGCGAAGAGGGCGCCGAGCGCAGGCGGAACGGCGCCAGGAGGCAAGCGCTTGCAGGGCAGTAGCTGCAAAACAGAGCGGAGAATCAGGAGCCCCTGCCTCCCCTTCTCAACCCATGCCGGCCCAGAAGGGCGCCCGCGTCCACTTGAAGGTCAGGTAGAGGCGTATGCGTCCTCCAGGTCAAGACCACAGCCCAGGGAGGCCTCTGGGCGCTCTCCGCGAGTCTCTCTCGTCCGCCCAGGACTCAGGAGGGAAGACGGAGCGGAGGGGAGGGGGCACGGTGTACCGGCTAAGGGGGATTCCGGCCCGGCCCGGAGCTCCATATGGCCAGTGGGCCAGGCATCCACCCACCAGCAAGGATGCCTTGAACCCCTAGGAGGTTCGCTAAGAGCTGAAGCTCCAGAAATGGAGAATCGTGAGTGGGGCATCTGGATTAGTGCAGAGGCTACAGCGCCCCAAAACGCTCCTGGCTCCCCTCACAGATGTTCATGAATCCTGATATTCAGAACCTGCCAGAGCTGGGATGCCAGGCGCCGACTGTTAGAAATCCCCAACCCCCGAACTGACAAGGACCAACTGGTTATACCCTCTTGGCGAGAAAGTCAATCCTTATCCTGCTCCCTTCAAGTCTGTAGACATTGGTGTGTCCTCCCCAGCCCGCCAAGCTTGGACCTTTATACCTGGTCTAGCGCCGCGCCCCGCCCCGCCTCCCGCCCCCCAGAAAACTGGGTGCACCTTGGAGTCCTGTTTCGCCTCTTAATTCAGGGGCCCAGGGGGTAATGGCAGGCACTGGTCAGTTCTTCCAGGGGGTTCTGGACATCCATTGGTGCTTTCACGCTATCTCCAGCAGGTGCAGGTTTGAATTTCAGATCCAAGTATTCATGTGCACCCCGGTTTGACCCTGAAGGTAGCTATCATTGACTTAGCACCTACATATGCCAGGCACTTTATTTGTATATTTTACTTAATTCTCCCAGGACCCCTGGACGTTGGGGACTAGTATTCCCATTTCACAGATGGGGAAACAGAAGCCCAGAAAGATGGTGTGACTTGTCAAGGATACACTTGAGTTGTAATGGCTAAAGCATGTCCTCAAATCCTGCCTCACAGGCATGGGCAGCCCCACCCCACCCGCAGCTGCTGCCCTTCTGAAATCTGGACTGCTGGATTATTAACCCATTCCAGGATAGTCCTGAGCTCTCCATCCTAGTGCCTGAACTCAGGATTGTCACCCAGAAGGGCAGAAAGGGTCACAGAGGAGAACATGTCATCCTGCTCGCCCTGTGACCTGTGATGGGGAAATTCTGCAACCCGTCTGCCCCCCCAGCCACCCCTCCAGGGGCATTTCCACCCTCTTTAGACTGGGTCCAGAACCTTGAGGGAACCTAGCAAAGCCTCAGACTGGCCATTAATCCACTCCTGATTTTTAAAATCCCAGTCTACACAGTCAAAGAATTGGGTGACCTGTATTATAATCAAGATAATTCAAGCAGGAGAAAATGAGATGAAGGGGCAGGAGGGCATGATATTTTTACACATAACCCCAGTGGAGACCTGGGGGGATTCAGGAGCTATAAAGACGAGAGTTATGAGGAAATGCCCCTGTTTCTGTTTCTCTGTAAGAGATTTCAATCCCAATTGATAATCAGACAGGAAGCTATCTATAACTCCCCCAGCCTTCAAGCTGAGAGGTGCTTTTTCTTTAAATGACGTTAATGTGACGTTAATGTTTTTTTCTTTCTCTCTCTCTTTTTTATGAAATCTCTATAAGAAACAACCTCTAATAATTAAAAAAATTATGTCCATTGGACCAGAGGTGAAAGAAAGATAAAGCAAAATGGTGAAGGGGGAGTTAGGGCTTTTTTCAGAAGAGAACCAGGGAGACAGCCCCCACGCTCAGCTGCCTGACACAGCAAAGATGGCAGCTGAAGGTTGCGATGGGGTGGGTACAGCCAGACTGGAGAGACACTAGGAACAGGGGAAATGGAGGGAACAAGAATCTGAAGTCACACACACTTTCCAGGGGACAGAGGAGAAAGGTTCCTTTCAAAATAAACTCAAGTGGAAGAGTGGGAGACCAGCCTAACTTGGGGCAATGGCCATGGTAGCCAGGCCCCCACCCCGTTCCAGTTTGCAGTCCATCCCCACCCTAACAAGACAGAGGTTTGAGAAATGCCACTCTGCACATTCCTGCAACACACAAAGAACCCGGGTTTGGCCAGAGACAGAGGAGAGCAGCTCCACTCACAGTACCTCCTAATTCATGGTGGGGACACAAACTAGGTTGCATGCTGATTGCGGGGGCAGGGGGAGGTGAGGCTGACCAGTGAGGGCTCCAGTGCTTGTGCAGATGGAAACTGAAAGGAAGTTCTAATTAGCACAAAGCCGGCACCTTCCATTAATAGCTCTCCATCAGCTCCTGGGTGCCGCTGATGGGAAGCAAGTTGCAAAGGCAAGTGTGAGCTTCACCTGTCCCCATCGTTAACAGACCTCAGGTGAGATCAGGGCTGTCGTGAAGGAAGACCACCCCAATCCAGCTGCCCCACCCAAACAAATCTAATTACAGGTCGGGCTTCTGGACTCACTCAAGGGGAGCATGTTTAACTTGACGCATCCACAAACATGAAATCTAAGAAGTCCTGGCACACACTCTATGCATATGACACTCTAGATGGGTCAAACAGATCCCTGGTAGGTGAGGGCAGAAGGGGGTTGGGCAGGGATTGACTGGGAAGAGGCAGGAGGGAAGTTTCTAGAATGAGGGAAATGCTGTCTTGAGTGTTGGTTACATGGATGTAAACGCACTGTACAGCTATAGCTGTTTCTACATGTAAATTATACTTCTAATAATATATATGTAGGTGTAGAAGTATGTGGCAGTATATCTCAAACATATGCACACAAAGGTCTCAGCCGATGACCGATTTCTCCATAGCCTGTGATCTCCTGGATGTGAAGGTTCATACCCTTTTCAAGGGTCACAGTAGAGAAAGGGGTCGGAGCAGATGGGGAAGTGGAGCCGCGCGCATCTCCCAGACGCAGGGCCTGGGCTGGCTGGGTAGGGAGGTTGAAGGTCTGAATTGAATCAATTAGCTGCAGAAAACTTCAGAAAAGAAGTAAGGCCCTTCATAAAAACAAAGCCCCCTCCTTAATCCCCAAAGGCAATCCTCTCCCCCATTCCCATGGCCATTCCTCAGTAAACAAAGAAATCCCTCCTTCGACATCCACACCTCAATATTCATTAGGAGCGGACGTTAGAGACTGCATTCCAGTCTCCCTGAGTGCCCTAACGACTGGAAACCCAAGGGCAGAGGACTGCCGGGGTCTCCTCTCTTGGTCTCTCCCTCTGCTTTCTCTCCACAGCTCCTCTCCCCTTCTCACGGAGGTCTGTCCTTTCTCTCCTCCCCTCTCTCCCTTTCTTTTCCTCCTTTTCTTCAAATTAGTGAATCAGCAAATCAAGGCAAAGACATCACTAACTGTACTTTGTTCATTTATTTTGACAAGTGCAGTTTAATTTTAATTATTTATGATAATACTTCATAGTAGACGAGTAAATGTGCTGGGGTATATTTGGTAACATTAATGAAGTCTGCCTAATAGGAACCTTCACTCCAGCACCCTGCCTGGGAGCTGCCTGCTGGAGAAGTAGGGTGAGACCAGTGGTCTGTGATAGGGTTTGCAATTTTTTTGTGGGGGCAGGGGTGGGGGTGGGATGAGGAACTTAATGGGTTTGAGGATTAGCGAAGGGAAAATTAACCCAATTCTAGAGAAGAGGCAAATATGCAAGCCCGTAATCATGTATCGATGTGGACTGTGTGTATTTAAACACCAAGAGAGCACACTTTGTGATAAGGAAGCCCAGGCGTGCACACATGCCACATGCATATTTACACATGAATCTAAAATATGCAAATCAGCAGAGGCCCAAAGAAAATAGGCTCTGGGCAATTAAAAATTGAAATAAAAATGGAAAATGTGATACACAGAGTTCTATATCTCTTCAAAGTAACTTCTTCCTACTTATTCTACGTTTCAAGTGGGCAAACATGGTGCAAAATGTGGAAAATAATAAGAAAGGTAGAGAGGGTTTCCTTCACTGGTGACTACTTGGGAATGTTCCCTCCAGTACACACAATGGACCATGAAAAACAGGTCTCAATCAATGCAATGTTTGAAATGGGAGTGATCTTTTTACAGCTCTTCCTTAACCCTGCTGCCATCCTTTTAACATAACTGATTGTCATGTAAGTGTATGATTCAGTTTACAGATCATATATATACAAAAATGGGTATACTGTACATACGGATGTTCACTCATTTGGTCCACGCACACACATATCTGGTACACCTCAAGACATAAAGCTCCAAAGCATTTATGTTATTATCTACAATAATGATAGACTTATCATAATACAATTAATGCTTAATTTTTAATGTAAAGAAATAGTTGACCCTTCATTTAAAAACAATAGGAAAAAAAAAAGTACCTCAAGATTCCCTGTTTCTCATCTCTGTCTTGCTTGCTCATACTCAGGGTGGTGTAAGGACATTTCAAGAGACAGAAGTGGGTTACCTTAAGACCAACTCCACTGCCTGCCTCAAGAAGAGACCAGGATTCTCCCACAGTCTATAGACTAAATTTGGTCCAGCTCTGGGGTCAAGAATGAAAACTCAGTGATTGCTGGTTTCTCTTACTGGATGACTGCAATGGAAAAAAACAAGGCTGCTCCTCAAATAAGGCGGGCCAAAGGCGCAGATAAAGGGGCACTTTTCTTGGCATAGCCATGTGTGTGAGAGAGGGTTAGTAGAACCTGCCTGCACCCATGAAATGCCTTATAATAACTCCCTGCCCTCCAACCAGAGGGATATCTTGGCCATTAGAGCAGGATCATCAGCTGGAGACACCTGGCTCCCAGCCTTTTCGCCTGGCTCCAAGCTCCTCAAGCCCGTCTCCTTAAAGCCGTGGCCTGGCTCTGGCGTGGGAAAGGCAGTTTGGAGCTTTTCACAAATCCAGTATCCCCTTGAACCAAAACCAATTAGCCTGGCCCAAGGTCCTGTCATTGAGGCCCTGGCCCTCTTTTCAAACCCCTGCGGCTCAATTGCGGTGAGGGGCTGGCCAGTGAATGCCGGGACCACTTAAAGTGGTGCTTAAGCCAAACCGGCCTGGAAGGAAGGAGCCAGCACTATAGGAACTGCAGCGGCCCATTCTCAGAGCCACTGACCAAGGTTTTGTTCCAGGCACAGCCCCTCACCCCCAACTCTATTTTGAAAAACCCTCCCCTCCTCTCCAGTTCCCAGCTGTCTAGAAGAGAAATGAAAAGCTGGCTCTAGGAAGCCATGAGACACCCAAACTTGGCTACCCCAGACAGAGAAGACATCCCTGAGTTCTGTCCCCAGTCATCTTGCCCTCCCTGCTAAAGGAGGAGGTCTAACATTGACAGAGCTCCCACTATGCACTCAGTATGTTCCATCATGAGCCAGCACACCAGCCCACCTTATGGATGATATTAAATCTAAGAGGAAGTGACTTCCCCAAATCACAGCACCTAAGACAAGGCAATTTGGGGGGGGGGCGGAATCTCTGAGAGCCCCAGAACACCACTCTCTGAGGAAGAGAGACACAGAAGAGGGTAAGAGGTTGACCAAGATGAGAGACAGAGGGGAATACCACCTGGAGGAATGGGAAAACCCCTGAAAGCAATTCCCAGCACAAGCTCAGGTCTCTACCAAGGCACTGCCCACGTCATCCATTCTCCCCCTGCCTGACTCAAGCTGAACTGACCCTACAGAGAATGGGATAGGAGTAAGGATGAGGTGCCACAGCCTTCCTCCAACCCCCCACCTGTCACCACCTTCCTGTCCAGGCGGATTGAAGACTCACCCTCTGTGATGGGCGGCACTGCCAGGGCGCCCTGACTGTCGCCATGGTGACGCGCATCCCACCCTGGGCCAGAGCTGATTGGTCATTCCATCCAGGCTGATGGAGGGGGGCTAAAGTCTAGGTGGGATGGGGGACCGAGACACCCCGACACACACACACGCACACACACACACACACACACGAGAAAGAGAAATGCCAAGGGGGAACTGAAGGCTATTAAAATGGCGCCGCGGCCTCTACGGGGCCGCTGTTCTGGGTGCGCATAACCGGGTTGGAGAAATCCGGGCGGTTTCCTTGACCGCGCCGCGTTGCCTGGGACCTGGAGGGCGCATAAATCCCGCTGGGGCTGCTCCGGGGTTCGGGGCAGACCACTCCCTGCCTCTCCCCGACCTAGGCGTACAGGACTGCACACCCCAGCTGGCCGGATCCGCCCTGCGCACGGCACGTTCGGGCTGGGCGAGCGCGGCGGATTAGCCCTGAGCCCGCAGACCCGAGGGCGCGGGGCCCGCGCGTTTGGGGGTGTGAGGGCGGGGCGGGGCGGCGGCCGCGCCTTTAATCCCAGCGCTGCGTGTGGGAGCGGCCGGATCAGGGAATTAGCGCTGTAACTTCGGATTAGTAACGCTCGCTAAATGAGCGCCTAATTCCGACCCTTCATGCTTTTCAGCGTCGCGGCTGGGCCCTGAGAGGCCTTCTGGCCTCGCTCCCTCCGCGCTCAGGTCCCATTTCCCGGGAGGTCGGCCCGCGACCGTGGAGAGCTCCCTGACCAGCCTAGATCAGGCCTCTAGCCGCGCCGCAGCCTGATTTTCGGCGGCGCCCAGCGATGCCAGCTTTTCATTCGCTGGGCAGAGATCCCGGCAGGCATTCCCGGTTGGGAGTTCGTGGACTACTGAGAAGGAAACCCTTTATGTCTCACTCACCACGGTGGCTACCCTGATCCTTGCCCTACTAGTGGCTTGCCGTGCGACCTTTGGCGAGAAACCGGGCCTTACCGAGCTAGCTGTTATAGATGTCAAATGAAAGAGGTTAGGTAAAGAGCATCTTTGAGACACCAACCACTCCCAGCTCCCAAGCTCCATCTTTAATTGCAGTTCTCAGGCTCCCTAAAGCCTTTTTGAGTGGGTAGCGGAAACATGGGGCAAAAATGAAGCCCAAACATGGGGAGCCTAGTGGCCAGAGGAGGCTTGGGGGAAGGCCTCCCTGGGGCATGGAGAGAAGAGTCAAGAAGGGCCAAGGCCCAGCCGGCTCCTCCAGGCCCGGGCAAGCCAGATAAGGTTTGATGGGGTGAGGCATCGATTTTGACTCTGTGCTTCAGGCTTTCAGTGTCCAGAGGGGATGTCAACATGGCTCTGTTAGGGCCGGGCATTCATACTCTGGAGCCAAATCCGGCAGGTTGGCCTCTTTACGAGGGCCACTTCTTAGTGGGTGTAGGGTGGGGTCCAGGAGATTAGGATGCAGGCGCTCTCTGTCTGCCAAAGCCCCGCCATGATCCTTTCCCTGACCCAGGGGTTTGCATCAACGAATTTTCGTAATAAGCGGAAAGAAAACCGTATTCTCTCCTGCTCAGACTCCTCCTCCCCTGACCTAGATTTCAGGACTGACCAGAGGATTTGGGACCCTAGTGTTTAAAAACAAACAAACAAAAACTCATTTGAATTGTGTAGACACAGCTGTGAAGGTGCAAAGCCATCAGGCTACTAGAAAGACTAGTTCTTGCAAAACAGCAAAGGATAGGGATGGTGGGAAGGGAAGATGGAAGCCCGGGACCCAGGGCCAGCTGGCTGGGAACGGAGGCAGGAAGGGCTGTTCTGGTTTCTTCCGAAATGGGGTCACGATCATTGCACAGACTCCCAGGTGTGCTGAGAGGGGAGGGCCGACCCCAGGGATGCTGCCTGTGGCCTCCAGGATCCTGAAACAAGATAGCCATCCCCTCCCTGCCTCTTCCCAGGAAAAAAGGGGAGAATGGCCTTTAAAAATGGGAGGCAGATATCACACAGGATCTGTGAAAACCTTCTACCTGGTGATTATCTCTAGGGAGGAGAAGGGGGACAGAGGGAGGGCAACTTGAACTTCCCTGCCTAATCTTTTGTTTTCTTCTTTAATTTTATGTTCAATAACTAACACATTCAAGTGGTTCATAATTCAAAAGGTGATGTAGTGGAAAGTCTCCGTCCACCATTCATCTCAGCCTCACAGTTCCTCTCCAGAGGGCTGATGGACTTCCCTTCTGTACTGTTTGAATTTTTGCATTTTACACATATAACCCATTTTCAAAAAAAATTTTTTTTGTTAAGCAAAGACAAAACAAAAAGGCTTAAAGGGATGAAAAATGGAAAAAGATTTCTGTAATTAAAAGAGGACTGGGCAGGTTCTGGGTAAGAGGATGGGAATGATAAGCCATATAAACACCTGAGGGAGATGGTCTGGGGAGTGAAGTGGGCAGAGGTGGGAACAAGAGCTGGCCCAGCTCTGCAATTCTGAGCTAGGAGACCCTGCAGGAATCACTCTAGGCCTCCTGATTTGTTTCCTCCTGTATAAAAGGGAAATAGGATGGAGGGCCATGTTTAAACAGTGGCTCAAGTTCATTCCAGCCTGCCTGTCATAGCACTCACACACGTACATTCCTAGAAAGCCCCCCAGACCATCAGGAGGTCTGAACCCGCATTGGCTTCTTTCTTCTCTGAAGCATGGCAGGGTGCAGGGCTGGGTCTACAGCCACTCATCCCTGGGAGCCCGGGAGGTTCCAGGGCTTCCAGGACAAGTCAGTTGCCAGGGAGGAAAGTGACCTGGAGGCAGATGAGGACCGCAGGAGGGACCCCAGTGCTGTGTGCTGTGTGGGAGCCTGATGCCCATGCAGTGAGCAGGGGTGCATCCCCACACCCCCACACCCAGCTAAGAGGGGCTGGGAGCCTGAGTGGCCGGGTGTGCTGCATTGGGTTGCCATGGGAACGGAATGCGGATTTCCCCCAATTGCTTTTTTATTTGCTAGACATTGTAATACATCTTATGTTGCAAAGGGGTGGGGGGTTAGGGAGAATAGTGGGAAGGCGCCGGGAGCCTGCCTGCACCCTAACCACTCCGGGAAGTTGGGGAGGCGCGGGCAGGAATGGCCGAGCCAGGGCTAGTGCAGAGGTTGGCGGGGTTGAGCTCCGTCCTTCCCGCCCGCTGGCTGGCCAGCGCTCGGTTTGTATGCAGGGCAGAGCCGGCCCGTCGGGGAGGGAGGCCCCCCACCCCAGCCCCTAGCCATTGAGCGCACTCCTCGCCGGTTCTGCTCCGCTTCACGCTGCACACAGACCCCCCAACTGCACACAAAGGCAGCTGCCAGAGCCCGTGAAAAGTGATCAAATTATCAAGAACTTGACCTCACCGAGGGGCGAGGCTCCGGCAACCCCCAAGCCGTATGCTAATGACGCTCAGGGACTGACTCGTCGAATAATTCGATAAAGGGCGCATTGTTAGCGGCAGGGCAGCCCCCCTGCCCACCCTTTCACTTCCCCCCACTCCCACCCCCTACCGGCCACTGTCTCTCTCCGTCCACATTTGCATCCCAAAATCCCCGTCCGCAGCTCCGGGAGAGGATTGTTCCAGCCTGATTTATGGGGTGAAGGCGAAGGCTGGCGCCTTCCCCGCCAGCGACCCCTCTGCAACCCCAACCCCCTCCCTTCCCCCGGCCCTCTCCACTTTGGGGTTCCAACTTCGGCGCTGGGGGATGGGTGGGGGCGGGGAAAGAGGAGGAGGAGGAGTGGGGAAAGCGGGCGAGTTCCTCCAGGGTTCGGAAAGTGTCTCGGGAGACAGCCGAGGTCAGGTACCTGGTCCGGGCGCGGCCGTTCCGCCGGGCTGGAGTCCGCTGGGCCAGCACTGGGCTCCTCCTGGGTTCCTCGGGCTGGTGGGGGCCGGGGCGGCCGGCGGGACGGGCGCTCGCACGCAGAAGTTGTGAGAGTCATTTCTACTTTCGGTTATCTAGCTTTATGACGGCTCTGTGGCACTCATACAGCTAGATAACCAAAGAGAGAAACGGGCCTCCCTTCGCCACCGCCGCTGCCGCGCCGCTGGCCCCACGTGCCGCTGCCCACCGGGCGCGGAAACTGGAGCGGGCGCCGCTCTGAGAGCCGCGGGCGCACGCGGAGAGCCGAAGGGGACCGACAGACACACAGACACACTGACTCCCAACAGCCGAGGCCGGCAGCCCCCGCCCAGTCCCTTCCACCCCTCCCTCCTTCGCCCTCCTAGAGCGTTCCTGCCCGGCTCCCCGCGCTGTGCGTCCGGGCACCAGCGCCGGCTGCCCGCTCCGACGGCTCCCCGGGGCGCACCGAGGGCACCCGCGCGGCGCGCGTCGGCAGCCCCGGGTGCCCCGGCCGCCCCCAGCGCTCTGGACTGCCAGCCCTCCTCTCTCAGGCTAATCGCCCCGCGGGGAAGTGACGTCAGTCCAGGGGTTGACCAATCACCGGCTCTCATTCAAATCCCAGCCCCCTTCCCGCGCTCCGTACCACCCAGCCTTACAATGGCCTCGGCGTTCACAGCTTCCCCTCGGCGAGCGCAGGGAGCGCCCCCTCTGCTCTCAAAAGCGCTGGGGCTGTGCGCCTGGGTGCGCACCGTCTATCCTTTCCCCCCAACTCCTTTGCCTTCCCCCAAGTCCCTGGGAGCCTGGCAGCCACCGCGGACCAGCAGAGTTAGGGAGCTATGGTGACAGGTTTTGGGGACGCGCTCGTGGGGCGTGGTGAAGGTCTCCCTAGAACGGCCAGAGATAGGCACTTGGGAGGCCGAGAGCCGAGACTAGGCGCTATTTCACCTTTAACTTCCCTTTCCCTCCCCCACGCCCTACCCCTTACAGTCGACCCAGCCCACGCGCCTGCCGAGACTGAGTGAGAAGGGAGGGAGGAAGTAAATGTCCTGGTGCGCGTGGGTCGGTGTCCCACCCATTGGTGCGTGCCTGGCACCCAGAGGCTCCGGAGCCGTGCGACACTTGGGCCAGGCCCTGGCGCTCAGTACCAGGCTGCTGGGTCCCTCCTCTCTCTGAAAGCCTGGAAACATACAACCGATTGTGCCCGACCCCTTGGAGATGTCCTAGGCCCGAACTACGATTCTGGTTACATTTCTGTGTCAGTGAAAAATGAAAGCACAAAGCCTTGCCTCGGCCCTCCTTCTAGGACTCTCAGCACCCGCCTGGCCTACTCACTGCAAGTAGCTCCACAGGGGAAGGGGCTGCCACCCAGGACCTCCCAGAATCACCCCCAAGTAAGCCTGACACAGACCTGGAGGCCCCACTGTAGCCTTCCAGAGGTGCATGGCCAGGGGCGGCCCTTCTCACTCACTCCAGCCATCATCCCTTTCCTCCTTGATGCTGTGGCTACCCTCCAACCTTAGGCACTGAGATTCACCTTCCCACACCAGCCATCCCAGGGAGGCAAAAGATTAAATGTGAAAAAAATGTGTTATATTTGCTCCCAGATACCCCCGGGGCGGGTAGTGAGTCCAAGAGCTAGGGAGAGATTTAGCATTGGACTAGGCAGGTGGATTCTCCACTTTCAGCAGCCAACACACCAGTTTTCTCCGAACAGAGACTGCTGCCACTGAGCAGAGCACCGGGGAGGTTGTGCGGAGGTACCCATGAGGATCTATTTTCCTGGGATGCAGGGGTGCTGAGCCACTCTCAACCAGGCAAATCTCCACAGGATGTGTTCCAAACAGGAGGGCCAAAGCGGGTGGCTTGGAAAGGATTTCTTGATTTTTCTAAATATCCCTGATCTCCCTGATCTTCCCCTAAAAACATGACACATTTCCATTTTTCCAAGTTCTCAATTTTGTCAGTTCCTGTCGCCCCACCACTTGTCTCATCCTGAACCTAAATCCAAGGCAGCCTGCATCCCATTCCCATCCCAGTCCGCTTTTGCCAGACCAGACCTGGTGTTTACATATCTCCCCCCAATCCCATTTTGCACATACATCCCTTTTTTCCCAGAACGTGAACAAGAACTAGACAGAACCACAACGGGTGGAGGAACAGAGCATCTGACAGCAGCCTCCGGGAAGGAACCACCTGAATTTGGGCCTGAGACAGTTAATTCCAAAGGATTACCATAATTGGGAGGCGCCCCTTGCTTCCCCTCCTCCAGCAGCTCCAGGAACCCGCACCATCTCCCCTTCTTGGTGTGTGTGTGTGGGTGGCCTCCAGAGCCCTAGTCCTCTGGGCCACCCCAGGGTGGGAAGGGTGGGGCTGCAGAGGCAGGAAGGGGTGGAGAAGCACTGCTCACCTGCGGGAGAGGAAGGAGAGAGAGGGAGCGTGGGGGAGGAGAGCGAGAAAGGAGCCCCTCGGAGTGTGATTTAACCAGGATGCTGCACAAAATGGCTCCTCAGCGAGGCTCACGGTAACACAGCGGCGGTGCCGGAGGCCCGACTGGCCTGCTGAGGGCGAGTAGGGGCTCTGGGAGGAAGAATTAAAAGCCTGATTTAGGCTGAGTTCAGATGTGAGAGGCCACTGTCTTCAGGGCCACGTATCCACTCCCTTTCTGAGAAACTGAGTCCCTTGGCGGGGAGCAGATGAAACCAGCCAGCAAAGGTCCCAGGCCCTGCCTGAGCGGGATGCTCCCAGAATGAGCGACCCCTACACTTCACTTGCAGCTGGCCCTTTGAGCTCTGCTCCTAGGAAGGAGACTACAGAAAAATCCGACCTTGAGGGCACAGGCATTGGGAAGGAGACCACTCTGCGGGGTCAGGGCTGACCGTGTTCTCCTCAGGCTCGTGGCCGGCCTCCACGCACAGCTTACACTGGGGCCCAGGAAATGGTCCAGGTTGGAGCCCTTCCGGTGGAGGTGCATTGTGTGGGCCTGACACCGACAACTGAGGTGGCAGGCTGTTGAGCAGGCCGATTTCAAGCCCGACTGGGGAGAACCCCATCTGCCCTGGCCCGGATCACTCTCTTCTCTGCACAGTGGACTGGGTCTAGCATCTACATACTTTGTCCCACGCCAAGCCTTGGCGCCAGGGCCCCAGCACAGGCCTTATGGGGAAGCACACACTGGGGCTGACTTGAGTGCTGGGCGGGGAGATGCAGGCGGCAGTGGTGCAGCTGGGCCCTGGCCATGGTGCTGAGAAGCACCGGCCAGGTCTCTCTTGCCCCCACTCCCTTTGCCCTGATTGTCTTCAGCCGCTTCCCCAGTCCTAAACCAAGCTCCAGGGACACAAGCAGCTACCAGGAAAAAAAGGGAGCGACTCCTGAAGACAGTCCTGTTGGCAAGTGACTCCTCAAGAGGAGGCTTCCCTCCTAGGCACCTCCCCCAAGGGCCAGAGATTTCATTTTTCATACTTGAGTCTAGCCAAAGGACAGAGAGGCTCATGGGCCCCTCACACCTGCATCTACAGAAATGCTCATTCCTGCTTCAGCCACACGTGCCCTGTAGCCCTGCAGAGCCACGCAACCCGAAAACCCCGCCTTCAAAACCTGGCCCAGGCACCCATCTAGCAGCCGGCCTAAGGCAGGTGGCAGGTCCCTTGCCCATCCAGGCACTTCTGTGCACCAGCGTTCTCATATCCACTGGCAACCTCAGCTGCTAGGGCTCCGAGCCGGCTTTGGCCCAAGTTCCTGTTTCCTCTTGGTTGTTATACCAGTCAGTGTGAGGGCCCTAACCATCCCACAGGAGTGTGACCCCCACTTTAAGACACAGTGAGTTAACTGGTTACATGGAAGGAGAGCAAGCAGTCCTGACTCCAGCCAGCAGCCTGTGCCAGGCCCGTTTTACCTGCTGCCAGACTGGCCCTTATCCAGAGGCTGGGAGCCTGAGACCCACAGGGCTCCCCAAGCTCCAGCCCAGGCAGATGCAGCCACCGGACCTGACATTCAGCCTGGCTCTTGTGCTCCCTTCCTGAGCTCTGCTGGGACTTAAATAGGAGATGACATCCCTGGTCACAACCCAGGCCAAGTCCAGAATGCCCTTTTCCCACTCCCTCTGTTCCTCCTCCCTCAGGCTCAAGCTTTGATTAAAATGATACTCCTGTTGTCTGGAGTCTGGAAGTCCAACAGTGAACTGCCTCGGATGGACCCAGCTTCCTGCACCCAGGACCTCCACATCACCTTCATGTCCACGTGGTCAGCAGAGCTGTGGTGCTCTCTATGGCTGCCACATCCAGCCTCCCTTTCCTCAGCAGCTAAAGCTTAGACATCCAGGGTGTGGGCACTGGGGTGACCCAGGAACCCGGAAACAGCCCTTCTGAAAAGATGTGGGCAGAGCAGCACCCCTCTCCGAGGTCCAGCTAGCATCTTTGATAGAAGCTCCTGCGGTGGAGCTTTGCATATTACCCCCACCTTAGTGCCCACCTGTCTCACCTTCTGGCCTCTGTTCCTTGATTGAAAGCCAGGCCTCCAAACTCCATTCTCTCCCTCTACGTAGCTAGAGAAACCACCTTTTTCAGGGTAGGGGTGGGGGGAGCTCAGAAAGGAGTTCCCTTTCAGCCCCAGCATCTGTTTTTCAGTCACAAAGAATCACACTGTGTCTTTTCGGATGCATGTACAGTTCCCATGAACTGGCTGGGAGCCACTCCCAGCTTCTTCTACCTCCCTGCTTTTCTAGGGGGCCAGCCTGGCTACCGCCCCCACCCAGACTTCTCCCAGAGAAGGCCCTCACCAGAGCCTCAACCTCCACTGGCACCCTCATTCTTTCTCAGTTCACTGGAACCCAGGCTGGAGAAGGCTGCAGACACCCCCAAACAGATCCAAGAGGCCTGCTCTGGGGCATGGAGAAGGGAACAGACCAGAAAGGGTTTCCCCACAACTTCCCATTACAGAAGGGGACAGCCTGCCATAAATCTTGTCTAGAGTGGGTGCTGTGGGTTGCAATAGTCCTTAAAATATTTTTCCAGGAAACCACTTTCTGGATTGTTTTCTGTGAGGGGGGGGGGGCAGGGATAAGAAGGAAGAGGAGCTTTAGGGGCGGGGGTGGGGTGGGAAAGGGGGTGGGTCGGGGACTCCAGGGAACCTCACTTCCGAAACATTGCCTCCTCTCTGCTCAACCTGTCGGCCATCCCACAACTTCCGTCGGCCGTGCGCCCCTCCCCTCCCTGCACACCCAAAGTCCTCACCTCTGGGCTCTTCCCACTGCCCCATGACCCTTGACCTTGGCCTGGGTGATTTGCTGGGGATGGAGGGGGGCGGTCAGGCTCCAGAGGCCGATCCTGCCTTCCACCCGCAGTCGGAGCGCACCCCTCACCCCGCCCGGCGCCAACGGGAAGACTGGAGCCGCCCGTGCTGCCCAAAGGGGCTGAGCAGGGGCGCCCCAGGCCCCTCTCCCAGTCCAGACCAGCTTTCTGACGCTGCCCTAGCCGAGGCTACCGCCCTGGCGCCCGAGACCCGGCTCCCCAGCTTCACTGACACACAGCCGGCAGCGGCACTTACGGACCGGGAAGGGGGCCGGGGGCCCGCGAGGCGGCGGCGGGGGTGGGGCGGCTGCGGGGACGGCGGCTCCGCGGTCCCTGATCTGGCGCGTCCCCGGGCTCAGGCCCGGCTCCGGCCGCTCTCCGGACGCCCCGGCCCCGGCGGACGCACGGCCAAGAACCTCCGGAGGCGAGCGTGGCAGCGGTGGTTTGGGGGCTCCCGGCGGTACGCTGCTTCTCCGGCTCCTCCGAGCCGCTCTCAGCGCCGCCTCCTCGGGCGGGCACGGCCCGCAGTGACGTCAGCGCGGCTCCCCCCCGCCCCGTCCCCCCTCCCCTCACCCGGACCAGTGCGGAATGGAGGGGGCGGAGGCAAGCAGCGAGGGGCGCCCAGCCCCGCGCCCCGGCGCTTGCGCCCCCCGCCCCGCTCGCCTCTCAGCTTTTCCCGGGGAGTCGCGGCGCCATTCGAGCCCTCCTTTCCCCTCACGCCGCCTGACTCGTGCAGAGCCGACAACTGGAAGCAGCGGGCTGGAAGCCTCGCTGGCAGCTCTGAGCTCAGGGACCCGCGGAGAATGGAGAGCTGGGAAGATGGGGACGTCTCCTCTCCGGGCTGGAAGGGGACGTCTTACCTTGATCCCTACGCGAGTGTGGGTTAGGGTGAGGATATCCACGATGATAGGCCGGAGCCCCCGTGGGAGCTCAGAAGGGATGTTTTAGCATGGGGAAACGTGTCCCGTGCGGAGCGCAGAGAGCCCTCCAGCCTGGGTCTTGCCTCTCCAACGCCCAAGGCCTCCGCCTCCTCTTCCTTGCCGGCCCGCCCGGGGCTGTGCACCTGCAAACTCCACGCGCTCGGCCGACGGCGCCCCGGAGCCGCTGTCCAAATGCTGAACCCGGCCTCCTTAGAGGCTGGCTCCTGATGCCTCGTTCCCCTCGCCCAGAGTGCTCACAGGCGCCGGCAGGGGGTTCTGGGACACCCAGCACGGAGTCCCGGGAAACTTTGGTGCTCCACGGAGAGGTCGGAAAGCTTCAGGGAAGGAGGCGAGCGGTTAAGGAAAGGAGGGAGCCGAGAGGGCAGGCAGAGACGCGCGCCGTGTCGGTCGCCCTGCCCTGTCGCGGAACCGCCGTCTTTCCCCGCGCGCCCTGGCCGCGCGTCCCGGGTCCTCACTGCTTGTGTGTTTCTCCCGCCGCCACAGCAGGGGAGGTCCCTGCGGCTGAACTTGTCAGCGGGTTTCACCATCCATCACAAGCCAGACAGACAGGCCAAGTTCACGAGCAACGCTGTTAACCCCTTGCAAACCGAGCGCCTCCCATAAGAAGGAGCTGCCTGGCTGGGGCGCGCTCTCTCCGATTCTAGAGGCATTCATTGCCTCCCCAAAGCTGTGGTCGCCACAGCACTTTTTTTCTTTCCCATTTCCCTCTTTCCTGAATAACTCGGGAAAAGGGCTGGAAGAGAGAAAGAGGATTTGTCTCCCCATCCCACCACCCCCAACGCATTTCCTGACCATTTTCCTCCATCATTTTGTTTACTGTTTTGGTCTCCATAATCTCTCCAGGTTCTCTTCTTCTAAATTAGTTTGACAGCAGTGTAACTGAGTGCTTTTCTAACTGACTCCCCCTTTTTCTGCTTTATGACTGTTCATGGTGGGGGGAAATGAGATTTAGAAAAATATGAGATAAAAATAATAATTGGCCCTGATTTCTAGCCTAGAGGCCTGACTTTCAAGGCAAAAGATATAGAAAAAAATATTTTCATTAGAAGAATCTCGATTGCTGGTCCTGTGGGGGTGGGGGTGGGGTGAGCCGAGATGGGGAGGGCACCCATCCTTCCTGAAACGGATGGAGAAAGGAAAACAAAAATAAGCTTTGAGGAAAGGATCATAGAGGGAGACCTCTCCAGATACATCCTGCTAGAGGAGCCTCGGAGAGAAACGGGGAGGTAGAGGGCTAGACACAGGGACCCAGAGGGAGAGGGTACATTTAAAATCTGTACTGGAGAACAAGGGCCGGGCCCAGTCACTCCATCCCCGCTGCCCCTTTGAACTCTAGCATTCAAAGTTCAAGAGAAGCTTTTGTAGCCTCTCTGGGAAGCCCAGCTCCTGAGTCTGGTCCACAGAGAAAGCCTGGGGTCTGGATCCCTGCACTGGGCAAAGACTCAGTCCTGCTCGGGAACCCTAGCTTCCTCCAGGAGAACTTTCTCAGCCTCTCCCTGCCGTCCGGCAGACTTGGCCTCCCCCCATCCCCATTTCCTATTGAATTCCTGGCGTCCGGTAGCTGGCGGCAACTAGGGCGACCTACCAACTTTTCCCCTGGGCATTTTCTCACCCCCTCCTCCACCCCCCAGTGCTTTCTTTTCTTCTCCCAGAGCTCTTTTTGAAAGGAGGCACCCAGGCCCAGAACGTGTTCTGCAGTTTAACTACTTCCAAATTCTTTGTTCAGGTCACCCCGGGACTCCATTGTCCGCTATTGAGAGCTGGGGCAGGCGCTCTCTTGCCGGCAGGCCTGAATCCATTAGGCCGCTGCTCGGGTCCCTGCCGCCCATTGAGGCACCCGCCAAACCCGGGCTCCTGCCCCCCTCCGGTCCTCTCCACTCCTGCGCCCAGCTGCCCTTTTTGGAGGCCTCGGTGGAGTCCGCCCAAGGTTATGTGGGTTTCTCCCCTTCCGGAGGGAATGGGCGCGGATGCAGGCCTAGTATGATTCTTGCTGACCCTGTCCCAGCCTGCGGGTTCTCACCCTGGGGGTTGCTGAGACCCTGTCGTCTGCCCCGCGGGGCAGCTTTTGAGGAGGCCGCAGTCTCCGCCTCAGGACTGGGCAGTGAGGGGACAGCTAGCACACACCACTGCGACTTCGCCACCCTCCCCTGCTCTCCTGCAACCCGAATTTCCCTTCCTCTCTTTCCTCCCGGCCCAGACCCCCAGCTTCCAGTCAGTTCAAGCCTCTCCTGAGTTAAGGGTGTGAAGAAAGGCAGCCCAGTGTTAGGGGAGAAGCACAGAAGGGCACATCAGCTCTGTCCTGCGCCCGCCTGGCGCCCCGTGTTCCCTTCGAAGGCCCGTCTCCTCAGCATGACAGGTCTTCACTCAGATCACTAGGAAAAGGATGAGAGAGAGATGCTCTGGTCTGAGGCATGACTTTCAGGCTCCCAGGGTGCCAGAGCGGGCTCCCCAGTGGCCTCACCTCTCCTGCCTCAGGACCCGAGGAGAGAGAGTGCCCAGGAACCCCTCTGAGAGCTCAGCTCGGTGGTGCGAGCCTGGGAATCCGACTCCGATGCCTAGGGCCTACCGAGCGCTCCAGCGAGTGTCCCTCCCGGTCCTACAGGAAGGTGTTTGCACTCTGAGCCCCTAAAAGCCCAGGAGAGACTGAGAGTTCAGCTTGAACCCACGGGGAAAAACATCGAGATTCCAGAACCAGTGCCCACTAAAGAAAGGGTCGATTACTGCTAGCACTTCTTTTCCTGGCTCCCAGCCAGCCCTCCAGCCAGCCCCTAGCCTTCCAGCAGCCCCCAGCCTTCCAGCAGCCCCCATCCTACCCTTCTACTCCAGGACTATGGAGTCCCTGAGCCCAGGGTGAATAGACGCCTGGCCCCAGAGGTCACTCAAACCTCTGGCTCGAACTGCTTCGTCCATTTCGAGGATTGGCACGCCCTTCCCAGGAGCAGAACTGGAGGGAAAGCGGTTAGATGAGCTCATAGGCGGGCCGGGGATAGGAGGACCAGACCCTTCGTGGGAGAAGGGCCCGGGAGCGCAGAGGAAGAGCGCTGGATGGTGGTCTACGCAGGCCGCGGAGGGAGGGAGGACGGGTGGGTGGCCTCTTTTGCACGATCTCCCCCAGGAAGCCCCGCGACTCGGACCCCCGGGCGGGGACCCCGGAGGGACGGGGAGACTTCGAGGAACCGACTGCGGCCTAGATGGATGGCGGAGAGGCCAGACTAGCGCCCCTGGCGTCTCTGCTGCAGCCCGCGCAGTGCCACCTGGTCATCCTCCTTGCCACAGGTTTCAAGACCCGAAGCTGGAGAGGCTGAAGCCCGCTCACGCCCAAGACCTGGCTATGCAATGCCAGGACTCTTGCAGGACGCAGGAGTTATGAGGATATCCCGGCCTCCCACCCTAAGCCCTCCTCCTGTTCACTGTACTGACCTCGCCGCCCTCCGGAGCGCGGCTCGGCGCGCTGTCCAACAACGCTCTCTGGCGGCAGTTTCCGGGAAGTACAGGCGCACTGTGGCCCGTGCAGGAAAGCCTCCAGACCAGCCTGATGGTTTAGGGTTGTCTCTTCTCACCCCTGGCTCCTCTAGTCTTCTCAGCCTGCACGTACATCACCCGCTCGCGTGCACCGGGCCCTCTCACGGGAAACAGGCACTCAGGTAGTGGGAACAACAGTGAGGCAGCCAGTCTGCAAGCCTAAAGCTCACCTGTTCTACCTGGGACTGGGGTCTCTGCTATCCTAGCCTCCTTCAGGAAGATCCCATGAAGACCGAGGGGGATCAGGCAGTCTCAGGACTTCCCCCCCAGGGTTCTTGCAGCCAGGCAAACTGTGCTGCCCGTCACTTCCCAGCTTTCCCCTCCCCACCTCTGCAAAAAGCCTGAGGAATGAGATTAGGTCTGAAGAATGAGAGATGGGCCAAGGGAACGGTGGGACCTGTGGGCAAAGCCTGGGGTTTGGAGTCTTGAGTTCTAAGAGAGTTGGAGAGTCTAGGCTCACACCTCCAGTGGTAGGAGCATCTCTGCCCCTGCAAGCATGGTAACTTGCTGGAAGTCACACAGCTAGAAATTGCTGGAGCCGGGATTCAGCTTCAGAAGCATGCCACCCTACCTCCATCTCTTGTCTTTCACCTGAATGATTTCAGAGGTCTCCCGGCTGGGGCTCCTCTTCAGAACTCAGCCCCCTCCAATATGTCATCCACACTTCTGGATGAGGACCCTTCTAAGATGCCAGTCTGATTGGTCATGTCTCCTCCTTGCTCAGAATCTTTCAGAGGGTTCTGCTACTTTCAAAATAAAAGCCCACGTTCCTCAGAAGCATTCAAGCTCCCCCCATGGCCTGATCTGTGACCTCTTCTCTGGGTTCCCAACACTCCCGCCATCTCAGATGTCTTCATTTCCCCAAGGCCCACACTTTTGCACCACTCACTCCCTGCATTTGTGTGACCAACCCTTCCTCTGCCTGTAATACTCCTCTCTCCTGAGTATCTTTTGGATTCTAGGCAAATGTCACCTCCTGCATAAAACCTTCTGACTCAGACATGGCTCCCTTCAGATAAAAGAACAGATGGGCCTAAGCGGCCAGTTGGGGCTACTCTCTAGTTGCAGAATGCAGGCTGCTCACTGTGGTGTCTTCTCTGGTTGCAGAGCACAGGCTCTAGGGCACGTGGGTCTCAGTGGTTGAGGCATGTGTTTTAGTTGCCCTGGTGCACGTGGAATCTTCCTGGACCAGGGATCGAACTTGTGTCCCCTGCGTTGGCAGGCAGATTCTTATCCACTGGTCCATCAGGGAAGTCCTAAGTGGCCATGTCTGCACCTCCTGCATTCTTTCTTCTCCACGATGATCCATTGATTATATCAGGCATGGCCACTGGCCCCCTGAGGCTAGTTTCTGGCCCAGGTGGAGTCTCTCCTGAGCACTGAAGTGAGAGTAGGCTGAGCAGGTCTGCATGGGCCTGATGGATGCTGCATCAGCCCAGGCAATGGGAGCAGAGACGCTGAGAAGAGAATGGAGCCAATGGACAGAGAAAAGGTCCCAGGGCTCCAGGATGAGAGAGCCTGAGACTTCTCAGAGGGTTTCCGCCCCTCCCTGGCAGGAGAGTCTTGCAATAAGCCTGCATCCATTGGCCTGCTTGGCATAGGATTCTGTTCTCTGCCCCTGACAGCTTCCTGACCCAGAAAAAAAACCCTCCTGTCAAGCCTGGCCTTCCTCCCTCGTGTGCGTGGGCACGTCCTGGCAATGGGCACATCTCGCGGAAGCGGCCCTCCTGACCACCTGGCAAGAATCACACCTGGCGTAATGCGGGCGCTTCTGTTGCGCCTGCTGCATAGCGCCACCGTGTGGCAATTCTGAGAAACACAGCCTGCCGTCCACTCGAGAGCCAGCCGGGGAAAGATGTGCTTATTGATTAACGTTTAAAATGTTTTAGGGTTTGCATTTTTCAGATTTGTTCACGGGGTGAGAGTTTGCTAACAGTTAATTGAGTGAGAACAAACCAGTCGATCCTAAAGGAAATCAACCCTGAATATTCATTGGAAAGACTGTTGCTGAAGCCAAAGCTCCAATACTTTGGCCACCTGATGCAAAGAGCTGACTCATTGGAAAAGACCCTGATGCTGGGAAAGACTGAGGGCAGGAGGAGAAGGGGGCAACAGAGGATGAGATGGTTGGATGGCATCATCGACTCAATGAACTTGAGTTTGAGCCAACTCCTGGGAGATGGTGAAGGATAGGGAAGCCTGGCGTTCTGTAGTCCATAGGGTCACATCCAACACAACTTATCGACTGAAGAGCAACAGTAATTGACTGAGTGTGCTGTCCTAGCACTTTATGATTAATCTTCACAGCCATCCTTATTCCAAGAGGTTCTTTCTCTCCTCATTCAACAGATAGGGAAACCGAGGTACAGAGAGGTTAAGTCGTTTGCCCCATCACAGGTATTCAGTCAGTGGCTGACAGGATGTGAATCCAGGGTCCACGTTCTTTACCACTACATTACACTGCCTCTTAGTAATAGTTTTCCATTGTTCCACTTCCTGTTCAAATCATCCAAATGTTCTTTTAAAAAAATAAAAACCAGGCAACACTTTTTATTGTTGTTGTTTAATCGCTTCAGTTGTGTCCAATTCTTTGTGACCCCATGGGCTGTAGCCCGCCAGGCTCCTCTGTCCATGGGATTTCCCAGGCAAAGTGTACTGGAGTGGGTTGCCATTTCCTTCTCCAGGGGATCTTCCTGACCCAGGGATCAAACCTGCCTCTCCTGCATCTCCTACATTGGCCGGCAGATCCTTTACCTTATCAGACTCTGTTGTACACCTCATCTGTTTGCTCTACACGACTGTGAGCCCAGTGAGGGAAGAAATCCTGTCTCATTCATCTCCACATTTTCGCTCCTAACACAGAAGACACAGGCAGCATCTCTAACAAATTACTTTTTTTTTTTTTTTTTTTACTCTTTTATCGATGGCTGCTCTGAGTCCTCGTTGCTTCTCGAGGGCTTTCTGTAGGTGTGAGCAGGGGGAGCTCTTCATCGTGGTGCGCAGGCTTCTCATTGCGGTGGCTTCTCTTATTCTGGGACGTGGGCTCCAGGGTGTGCGGGCTTCAGCAGTTGTAGCTCTTGGGCTCAGCAGTTGTGGCACACGGGCTTCAGTTGCTCCCACACATGTGGAATCTTCCCAGACCAGAGATTGAACCCGTGTCCCCTGTATTGGCAGGTGGATTCCCATCCACTGTACCATCAGGGAAGTCCAGGCAACATCTCTAGAAGCTGCACCCTTCAAGAGATAAGAAGCTGCCGAGATGCTCTGCATATTTCTGCTTGTTTTCATTACTCCCGTGGCAAATTCTGGCATTTCTCTTCTAGAGACAGCAACAAGTCTTTGAATTATTGTTTGTAAATTTCTTCACGTGTTGTACTCTAGAGGAAAAGAAAAAAATCGGAGTGGAGCCTCCTTGTGGACCACGGTCTGCCCTCTCCTTCTTAGTGCATCCTGGGAGACTAGGATTATGCAAGTCAGAGATTTCAGGAACTTGATCTGCACAAACAGGAAATGGGCTTCCTGATGAGGTAGTGAGCTCCCTGTTGTTGGAGGTATGTAAGCAGGGTCAAGAGGTTGGGGGATACAGACAGGGATGCCCTCAGGCCACAGTTCATCTGGGGCTTCAGGAACCGTGTTGAAGTTCATGTGTTAAGCATCCAGCCCGTGCAGACCCCTCCTGGCTTCATTCTTTAATGGGTTGCTGGTCTCCATCTCCTTGCTTTCATGCCCTCATTTTCTCCCTGCCAAGCCCTTGTGATTTGGCTGCCTCTCTGTCCCTTTTGGTGATTGAAGTCACCCTCTCAGCGAAGGCCAGGGGATGCCAGCCAAGGCCTGGATACCTCCCTCAGGCCTGAAACAAGGAGCCTCAGGTCCTTGCTCTGGCTTCAGAAGGAGCCTGGCAGGCACTCTTTCTCCCTGTCTGCAGACATCTCTGCCTGTCTTGGTGATTACAGCCCCCACACCTTGACAGTCCAGCTTTGACAGCTTGTAGAGCGGTCATATTCAGCTAGGATTTCCTCCCAAGCCAGGGTCACAGTTGCATAGGTTAGGTGCTGCATTTCTCCAGGGGGTGCCATTCATTTGCACCCCAGTACTTCCCCCCAGGGTTGCATATTGCAGAGGGAGGGAATCCTATCAGAACAATGGTGGTGGTTTGGTCACTAAATCATGTCCAACTTTCCGACTCCATAGACTGTAGCCCACCAGGCTCCTCTGTTTATGGGATTTTCCAGGCAAGAACACTGGAGTGGGTTGCCATGCCCATCTCCAGGGGATCTTCATGACCCAGGGATGGAAGCCGGGTCTCTTGCATTGCAGGCAGATTCTTTACCACCGAGCCACCAGGGAAGCCCCTTTACTGCTGCCACTGCTAAGTCCCTTCAGTCGTGTCCGACTCTGTGCGACCCCATAGATGGCAGCCCACCAGGCTCCTCTGTCCCTGGGATTCTCCAGGCAAGAATACTAGAGTGGGTTGCCATGTCCTTCTCCAATGCATGTGCAACCCCATGGACAGCAGCCCACCAGGCTCCTCTGTCCACGGAATTCTCTAGGCAAGAGTACTGGAGTGGGTTGCCATTTCCTTCTCCAGGAAGCCCCTGTAGATAAAGAGAAATGTCATTAAAAAACATATATATCCAGGGTCTTCCCTGATGGTCCAGTGGTTAAGAATCTGCCTTCCAATACAGTTTGAAACCTGGTTGGAGAACTAGGATCCCACACGCCGAGGAGTAACTAAGCCTGAGCACAACTTCTGAGCCCATGTGCTGCAACTAGAGAGTCTGTGCACCACAGCAAAAATCCTGAGTGCTGCAACTGAGACCTGATGTAGTCAAATAAATCGATAATATTTAAAAAATATATATATATCCATTATTGGGATATAATTACCTTTTCAGAAAAATTAAATCCTTCATTGTTTAGGCAAAACAACCATACAGAGTAAAGGTGGACTAAGTCTTCTCTTCTGATGGTTCTGTGGAGAAGATCTTGATTTTCAGTGGTGTGTGCAGCTGGCAGGGGAGGGCAGGAGATGTTTGTGTCTGTAAAAGGTGATCAGAGGGGCTTCCCTGGCAATCAGTGCTTAGGACTCTGGGCTTCCACTGCAGAGGGCCTGGATTTGATCCCTGGTCAGGGAACTAAGTTCCCTGCAAGCTGCGTGGTGCAGAATGAACCCCCCCCAAATAGTGATCATAGAAAAATGTTGAGAAATCTGGTTGTCCCAAAGAGTGGACAAGCTCCTGGCTGACACCTCTGAGTGTCCAGCAGGAAGTGAATGCATTTTGGAGGGCACTGGACAGGCTGGGTGGGGGCCAAATGTGGTAAAAAAGCAGGGGGCCCAGCCACCAGCAGGAGAGGTCAGCCAAGGGGTAGCTTTAGGCCCCATGTAACCTCCAACAGCCTTCAATAGCCCCCCCAAAGCATACCGATAATCACAATCCTACACCGTCTAAAGGAGGAGGAAGAAAAGAACCGGCAGGGTGTTCCTGGCAGGGGTCACGTCAACCTATCCACGCTGCATCTTGCGTGCCCCACACGGTTCCAAGAACAGAGTCAGCACTTCGCAAATCAGAGTTGGTTTCCCCTGAGGCCCCCTCCTTGCGGATGGCTGTCTTCTCTTCCCCAAGTTTTCACATGGTCTCTCCTCTGCACTCTCTGTGTCCTGTCCCCTCTTCCTATCAGAACACCAGTCAGACTGGATTACAGCCCACTCTGAGGACCTCACTGCAACTTGATTACCAGCCTGTCAGGGCCAGTGTGGATTTGGGACAGAGGGGTCATCACCATGCAAAGACCATGGCCATCCATGTCCTAGGGCGTGCGGTCCACGTCCACAGGTCTTACCTGGTCACCAGGTCACTGGACTCTCTTGCTCCCTCTCCCCCGCGAGTCCCCACCAGCATCCTTGCCTGAAGCCTGGTGTGTGTGGCTCCTTGAGGGACCTGCTGTCATTTCCTGATCTACACTCACCTGTCCTCACCCTGCATGTGCTCAGAAATCTGCCATCGGCTCCTTTTAGCCCTCAAGTCCCACATTCACCCTGGAAACTGGGACAGTTCCAGGCTGACCCTGGCCCTGGTTTCAGCCTGGTTGAGAAGAGAGATTCTGTTATTTCATATTTCCCCTGTCCCGTCCCTGCTTGCTGGCCAGCCAGGGCCAGCAGTGGGCCCCATCTCACTCCTAGCTAGAGCAAGTCATAAGATGCATCCCCCCAAAGGCCTGTTTTCATCTGTCCAAAGCCCTTCTGTCCTAGAGACAGGCTGGTTCTAGATCAAGACAGATTTTATGGCATAAACCCGGGCCACATTCCCAGCAGCCTGTGCAGGTGGCATCCGTGGGTGTTTGCGTCTCAGCTAAAGGGAAAGGCAGCAATACCACCCTTCTGTGCCACTCGGGCGGCTCCCAGCCCTGCTCACGAGTTAGTCATCACCTTGGCAGAGCCCACGGATCCACATAAACCATCTGGAATGAGGAAGGCCAAGTGAAGCGAGAAATCAGTGGAAAACAGCAGAGTGTCCAGGCAGTCGCAAATATGCTTGTGTAAAAGAGTACGTGCAGGCACAGAAAAATAATCACTCGATAGTGTCAGATGACAGACAGGGGTGTGGGTGCACTGCTCACACTGAAAATGACAAATATAGCAACTTCACAAAGTGCACCCACCGAAGCGTCAGCTGTGATTATCTCTGGGTGATGGGCTTGGAATATTTGAATTCTCTTTTTTTTGTTTGTCAGTGTGGGGGTGGTGGTGAGGACCAGCTTGGGTCTAAATGGGATTCAGACAGTCTGGGCTGGACTTGTGGACTAGGCTATTTGCATGTGACCTCTGGGAACTACAGTTCTAGTTCCGCAATCCCTCCAACCAGGATTCTTCTTCTTTTTTTAACATCTATTTGTTTATTTGGCTGCTCTGGGTCTTAGTTGGGTCATGCAGAATCTTTGTTCTGTGTGTGTGATCTTTACTTGCACCACATGGGAACAAGTTCTCTGGCTAGGGATTGAAGCCTGGCCCCCTGCATTGGGAGTGCAGTCTTAGCCACTGGGCCACCGAGGAAGTCCCCACCAACCAGGATTCTGGTCACTGTTTCTAGTGTGTGTAGGGAGTTCCCCCTCATCACCTGGCAATTTGTTGCTCACCAGCTGGGTGTCGTGTAATTCCACTCAATATGACACTGTGGAGATAGCATCGGATTCCACAGGTTAAGGGCTCGGTCCCACAAGATCACCCTCCACTGTGGGTGTCCCTTGCAAATCCATGTTGTCACCTGGGCTCCTGACCAACTGGCTATAAATCAGAGGTTTCCATGATTCCTTCCTTGGGTTTGATGAATTTGCTAGAATGGCTCACAGAACTCAGGAAACTCATTGACTCACTAGACCACTGGTGTGTTACAAAGGACATTAAAGAATGTGAGTCAACAATCAGGGGAAGAGATTCACAGGACAAGACCCTGAATAAAGGAGTCTGTGTCCTCGAAAAGTCTGGGGAGTTTGGGGCCCAGCAAGGTAGCATGTGGAAGAGTTCTGGTTCATCAACCTGGAAGCTCCCTGAATCCTCTCCTTTTGGATTTTTCTGGCAGCTTCATGGCATACGCAGGATTGATTAATGCATTGATCATTGGTGATTGATTCCTCCTCCAGCCTCACTGTCCTTCCTGGAAATCAAGGGGTGAGACTGAAAGTTCCACCTCTCTGTTCAGTGTTGGTTCCTCTGGCCACCAACTCCCCATCTTTAGAGGATTTCCAAAAGTCACCCCATTAGCATAAACCCAGTGGTGGTGGAAAGGGGCTTGTGAATGATGAGACAAACATTTATCTTTTACAGCTCTGAAGTCATTTCAGGAACTGAGATTGGCTTGGTGATGTTTGGTCACTAAGTCGTGTCCAACTCTCACATGGTTCTCACGTGAAAGCTGTGAGCCAGGAACCATGGATAAGGACCAAATGCACATTTCTTACAAATCACAACATCACAGGAATCTTCGAAAGTTTACAAATTCTATAATAATAATAGCTAACCTCATTATAAGGGTCTAGGTATTTGCCAAGCAGTTTGTTTGATTTTGATGCCTACATAACCTTGGTATGCTTATCTTACAGATGAGGAAACTGAGGCCAAGAGAGGTTGAGTAGCTCATCCAAGGTCACACAGTGCTAAGAACCCAGCTTTTAACCACTCACTCTGCATCTCCATGCTCAGTCATGTCAGACTCTCTGTGACCCCATGGACTGTAGCCCACCAGTCTTCTCTGCCCATGGGATTCTCCACGCAAGAATACCAGAGTGGGCTGCCATTTCCTCCTTCAGGGGATCTTCCTGACCCAGGGATCCAACCCACGTCTTCTGTGTCTCCTGCATTGCAGGCGGGTTCTTTACCCACTGAGACATCAGGGAAGCCCCACTCACTCTGACCACCCTTCAGGTTCCCCCGTGGTTTTGAGAATGACCTCCCTCCATCTTCCCATCAGAGAAGCCAGGCACTCGGGGTGCCATGCTGGGGGCCAGCTGGCATGCAGACAGGCCTCGGTGAACTGACGGTGTGACTTGTCCTTGAATCCATGTGAGATGTCCCCAGAGGTTCTGAGGAGTACCTGGGGGTAAGGGCTGGGGTCATGGGTGATCTCATCCATCAGAGGGCAGAAGGAATGAAAACCACAACCACAGAAAACTAACTAAACTGATCACATGGATCACAGCCTTATCTAACTCAATGAAACTAAGAGCCTCACCAGGTAGGGAGAATCAGTAATGTCAGTAATTCCATCTGTACCCACTAGGTGCCGCCACTAGCAGAAAGAGCTTACTGCTTTATTATTTTTTTTTTTTTTCTGTTGTATGGAACTTTGTTCAGTCGCTCAGTCATGCCCAACTCTTTGCGACCCCATGGACTACAGCGCGCCAGGCTTCCCTGTCCTTCACCATCTCCTAGAGTTTGCTCAAGCTCATGTCCACTGAGTCGATGATGCCATCCAACCGTCTTGTCTTCTGTCGTCCCCTTCTCCCCAGTCTTTCCCAGCATCAGGGGCTTTTCTGATTCAGCTCTTTGCATCAGGTGGCCAAAGTATTGGGAACTTCAGCTTCAGCATCAGTCCTTCCAATGAATATTCAGGGTTGATCTCCTTTAGGATTGACTGGTTGGATCTCCTCGCTGACCAAGGGACTCTCAAGAGTCTTCTCCAACACCACAGTTCAAGAGCATCAGTTCTTCAGTGCCTAGTCTTTTTAATGGCCCAACTCATCCTGATCCATCAGAGGGCAGACAGAATGAAAACCACAATCACAAACTAACCAAACTGAGCACATGGATCACAGCCTTGCCTAACTCAATGAAACTATGAGCCGGGCCGTGTATAGGCCACCTAAGACAGACAGGTCATGGTGGAGAGTTCTGACAAAGTGTGGTCCACCAGAGAAGGGAATGGCAAACCACTTCAGCATTCTTGCCTTGAGAACCCCATGAACAGTATGAGGAGGGATGGAACTTCAAAAATTCACAAAAGTGACACACACCTCTCATAACAAAGCAGAGGTGTATAAAGAAAACACTTCATCGTCCCCTCACCCCTTATTCTTCCCCAGGAAAGTCAGGTTGAACCTCTCCACTCTTCTCTGAGCTCCAACAAACATAAAACACAGAGGTGGAGGATTAAAAAAAAACTTTGCTTTATTTGTTTATTTACTTTTTACAATATGGGGTCATCCTGTAGTCAGTACTTTTCAGCCTTCAGTCTTCACTGAACTGTCACGGGCATACCTCTAAATTAGAGAGCAGATGATGCTCATTATCCAGTCGTCATGCTCTGTAAAGACTCTCAAAAACAGGGAAGAAGCGAAGGCTGACCCAACTCTCCTAGGGTAACGTGGAGTTGGATTCTTGCCAACCTTGGGTCACTGTATTTTTCTCAGTGGATCAATAGGTAAGTATATAGCCTTGTTTGGGGGGATGTTTCTACTTAAAGACATCTTTTTAATGTGTACTGCTGGTTCATTAATGTTGCACTCAGGGTCAATAGCTCTATGACTTATGTCTGAACAGAGCTAATTGAATGACCATATTTTCGCCTTAAGGCCCATCACATGCTGAGTCTGCTTAGGAACACCTGATGGTACTTCATTCACCTTTAGGCTTGGGGGTTGTTATAAAGACCAAAAGGGAAAAGGGAAAGGGAAGTCGCTCAGTTGTGTCCGACTCTTAGCGACCCCATGGACTGCAGCCAACAGGCTCCTCCATCCGTGGGATTTTCCAGGCAAGAGTACTGGAGTGGGGTGCCATCGCCTTCTCTGATAAATCACCTACCAAAAAAAATGCATAGATGTGAAAAAAGATCATCCTGCATAAAATACCAAAAGGACACTTGTTTGGGATCTGAGAGCTGAAAGGAGAAGGCAGAACTCTGTCTTACTGGACCTCAGCTAGAAACGCCAGCACCTGGCCACTCAGGCTCTTCTCAGCTCTGCCCATGTTGGAGAATGACCGTGAAAATCCCACAGGTATCGATCTTGGGGGTTACAAGTAAATGCTAGAGAATGGGTGAATTCACAAATACAGAATCCATGAATCCACGAGTATGGATTGTGTTTTTTTTTTCTTTTTTCCTTTTTTGGCTGCTCTGGGTCTTCCTTGCTGCGTGTGGGCTTTCTCTGGATCCAGTGAGCTGGGGCTGCTCTCTAACTGTGGCTCGCGGGCTTCTCATGGAGGTGGCTTCTCCTGTTGCCGAGCCAGACTCTAGGTGTGCAGGCTCAGCAGTTGTGGGTCACAGGCCTGGTAGTTTGGGGCATGGGATCTCTCTGGACCAGGGATTGAACCAGTGTCCCCTGTATTGCCAGGAGGTCTCTTTTCAAAAAAGAAATGTGTCTATTTGCTTTTGGCTGTGCGGGTCTTCGTTGCTGCACAGGCCTTCGTTGCTGCACGGGCTTTTTCTCTAGCTGTGGCGAGTGGGGGCTGCTCTCTAGCTGTGGCACTCAGGCTTCTCTGTTGCAGAACACAGGCTCTATCTAGGGCATGTGGGCTCAGTAGTTGTGGCACATGGGCTTAGGTGCTCCTAGCATGTGAAATCTTCTTGGACCAAGGATCAAACCCATGTCTCCTGCTTTGGCAGGTGGATTCTTTACCACTGAGCCACCAGGGAAGCCCGGCAGGAGGACTCTTAACTGCTGGACCATCAGGGAAGTCCAGGATTGTATATTGATTAAGATATATTTTCAAAAATTTCTACAGTTCATCTGTGGGTTTTTTTTTTTTTTTTTGAATGGGAGGAGTGGTAAACAGAGAAAAAATATTGCTTACTTAATAAAAAAAAAAAAAAGGCAAGGGTTGGGGGAGTGGGTGAGCTTTCGCCTCTGCTATTAATTCCATTTGCCACCCTGGTCCTCCATGCAGAATTAAAGTGGAAGCAGTCGCTTCAAATGGAGGTGGCCCTTGGCTTGGGCTGTGGCCAGGGCTGAGGGGGTTGGGGGAGTGGGAGGCCACAACTCTGTCCACAAGGCACAGAGAACTCTGATGAGGGCAGGGAGCTGGGCGGTGTCCCGAGTCTTCCACTCCTGAGGGCTCAGCTGGTTGTGAGGGAGGCAAGGAGGCATTTTCTCCCCATCCCACAGATGAGCGACGGTGGTTCTTAGAGGTCCCCTTCTGCGGTCACGTAGCACTGGATGTGGCCCACCACTGGCTCAGGCCTTTCACTGTGATGCTTTCTCCCAACATCCATGGAGTCAGTGCTGCTCTGGGGCCTCTGGGGGCTAAGGGAAAGTCGCTCAGTCCTGTCCAACTCATTCGACCCCATGGACTATCCATGGGATTCTCCAGGCCCGAATACTGGAGTGGGTAGCCTTTCCCTTCTCTAGGGGATCTTCCCAACCTAGGGATCAAACCGAGGTCTCCTGCATTGCAGGTGGATTCTTTACCAGCTGAGCTACCAGGGAAGCCCTTGGAAAATTCTGGGGGCTAATAGTGGATTTTCCCCTTTCCTCCTAGGTGGGTCTGGCCTGGAGGGCCTAAGGGATTGCCCCCAAGAGCAACTGAGCCTGTAAACAAGGCCAAGTAGAGGCCTATGAACAAAAGGAGTTTGAACCCTGACACCACCTGTTGAAGCCGTGTGACCTCCAACAGAGTATGCTGGACCTCCCCAGGCCCGAGCCCTCCTCTCTAGAAGTGAGAGCTTGTGAGGTTTCACTGCAGTAACAGGGGCTGATTCCCTACTCGGAAAGGCTCTGGTTGTGTTCCCCCTTCTCCAGAGCTAGCTGGCCTAGCAGCAGGGCAGGTGATGGCAGGCTGGGGCTAGAGAAGGTGGCCAAATGCCTTTTCGTCATTTGGCCCATCCTTCTGAATGCAGTGTCCCAAGAATGAGCCATTAGGCCCGACACAGAGGGGGATGGTTTGTGTCATATCCAGGTCACACCCCGGCTCACTCCAGGGTGCAGGGCGTGGACTTTACAACGCCTGATACCAAAGCCACCAGGACACCCCCCCCCACTCCCAAGAGCAGCCTGTCTAGCCCCTTTATTTTACAGAGGGCAAGACGAATCACTTACAGTTCTCTTGGCTGTAAGCACCAGAAACCTGATTCACACCAGTTTTGGCAGACAAAGGGAAAATGTATTGGCTTTCTCAGCCAAACTGCAGAAAGGGAAGGACGACAGGAACCTGACGTCATCGGGGTCTCATCCGGCTCTCCTCTCCTATCCCCTCCCTGCAGGTCAGACCAGCTTTCTCCACACTGCAGATGCATGGCTGCAGCAGATTTGAGACCTGACCCCCTCTTCTAGCTGCCGTTTAAAGAAATTCCAGGCAAAGAGCCTGGTGGGCTGCCTTTGGTTCACCTGCCACCTTTAGATCAGTCCCTGTGGCCAAGGTGGGGTCTGCAGATCTTTACGGACCACCTATGGGAATCCATGGCTCAAGTGGTAAAGAACCCACTTGCTCGGGTTCAATCCCTGGGTTGGGAATATTGCCTGGAGAAGGAAATGGCAACCCAGTCCAGTATTCTTGCCTGGAAAATCCCATGGACAGAGGATCCTGGCGGGCTACAGTTCATGGGGTCACAAAGAACTGGACACAACTGGACACACACACAGGCATATTGTGGGAAGCTGGGTGTGTGCTCAGGGTGGGTGTGAAGTATAGCATGGAGGGTCCTGCTTGAGGAACCATAGTGACTTGACCATTGCCTGCAGTTAAGTTGAATGTATGTTAACCATGGAAGTAAGTGAACGTTGCTCAGTCATGTCCAACTCTTTGCGATCCCATGGACTGTAGTCCGTGGAATTCTCCAGGCCAGAATACTGGAGTGGGTAGCCTTTCCCTCCTCTGGGGGATCTTCCCAACCCAGGGATTGAACTGAGGTCTCCTGCATTGCAGGCGGATTCTTTACCTGCTGAGCCATAAGGGAAGCCCTAACCATGGAAGTAGATAATAATAATATATGGAGGGGGGAAATCACTTCTTTTTCTCTTTAATCACTTCTTTCCTTTTTAGTTTTCTTTTTAGTATTATTTTTGAACAATAACAAGTTTATCATTCAACATTCAAGAGCTGGGAATTCTCTGAAGGTCTGGTGGCTAAGGCTCCACGCTGTCAACACAGGGGGCCAGGGTTCGATCCCTGGTCAGGGAACTGGATCCCACATGTCTTATATAAGAGTTTGCATGCCACAGCTAAAGACCCCACATGCCACAACTTAGACCTGGTGCAGCCAAATAAATACTTAAAAAAATTTTTTTTTTTTAATTCAAAAGCTACCGCAAGATTGAAGTGAAGATTCTCCCTGTGTCCCACCTGGGGGCATTGATGGCGCCAGTTTCTTGCATTTTGGGGGGAGGCGAGGAGCCCTGAGAGCTCCCCTCAGGACGTCCAGGGTGGAGGGGAGGTCACGGGGAGAACCAGGTGCCAGTGTTCGCCGCTCCCATTAGGCCCTGGATGTGTCTGCTTTCTTGGTGGCCCAGGCTCCCCAGTTGAGCCCTGGGAGAAGCGTGGGAGACCCTGGTGCTGTGGTGTGTCAGCAGCTTCCACAACGCCCTTCCCTTCCCACCCCTGCCTGCTGGGGAGCTTAGGTTCTAATTCCTAAGGCTGACCTGATCATGGCCTGCCCCACCACGGGGGCTCTTCACTGCCCTTCAGACCCAGGACTGGCAGGAGGCTGAAGCACCCAAACTGGTGGTCAGACTCTGCCATCTACCAGGTACGGGTAGCCGAAGGGACCAGACCCACTCAGGAGGCGCTGAAGCAGAACAGCCAGACCCCACACACCTCGATGGGTGAGGGGTGAGGAGCCCTGTGCCGGTGGGTAAGGGTGGCCGCCTTTGCTCTCTGATCCTGCAGCGAGGCCATCGTTTTCCCCTGGGTTCCTCCCTCTCAGACACCAGTCACACTTCAGTGACCTTGGCTTCCATTTGGGAGTCACTGAGTCTCTCTGCAAACCCAGGGAGGGGCAGCTGAGCCCTGTCTTCTCTTGCTGTGGGTCCTGGGATTACACACCCTGCCCAGGACCCCCACACTGGGGGCATAGCCCTTGTCTGGAACCACCAGGCTTCCCCAGCAAAGTCTTCTGAGTTCTTCTGTTTGCTTGAGCCAGGCCTGCCCTCCTGCCCACTTGTGTGCTCTGCCTTCCAAAAGGTCACTGGTCCCTGAGCTGAGGTGCCTCAGGCCAGGCCTTCAGCTACTTTTCCTGCCGCCTCTCAACTGTGAGTAGGGGTCAGGGGATAGGGAGTGGTTTGCTGGCACTTTTTAGGAGTAGCCCAGCAGTCCCTCTCCTAGATCCTCATGCTTGGGAACCCACAGAAATTTGTGTGAGAACTTGGCCAGAAACCTCAATGGAGCTCTTGTTGTCCTCAGAGCATGGGTCAGGCCCAGGGTAATGATGAAACAGCTCCTGCCCTCAATGCTGGGAGCCAGCGTGCAACTCCCAGAGGCCCTTGCAGCTGGGGTTCTGGCTGTAATTTATATTCTTCCTGTGAGACACACATACGAGAGGCCTGAGAGGCCAGGGAGAGGCAGGGACCGCCTTCCTGTGGCCTCTGCACGGACCAGCATGCTCTGGCTGACATGATGGCTGTCACAGCCCAACTCGGTGTGTCACCCTCTAGTCGCTGGATTCGCATTGTGGCAGCAGCCACAGTGGTAGCCGTGGCAACACTGGCCTCCTTCCCTCTAGAATCTGGCTCCAGGTCCCCTGCTGCAGTGGTGTGACCTTGAAGCAAGTCACCCGAGACACCCACTCCGCCAGCCCGTCCGCCATCTTTATTCTTGCTGATGAAGTTCTGTACCGAATCTCCTCTTGCAAGAAATAGCCAGGGTGTTCTCTAGTTCCTACTCTGAATGATGTGGCTATGAAGGTGAAAAAGAATTTATTCTCACCGGGAGATTCATTGGTCCATGCAACAAATATTGGCCGGGCACCTTCTTCCTGCAGGTTCTGTGCTGGGCGCCAGGGATGTAAGGGAAACCAGACACAGCTCTCAGCGAGCTTGTGGCTGGGGTGGGTGAGGGCAGCAGGGAACTTAAGCACCCCATGGCATGTGATCCACACCAGAGAGCGCGATGGGAGCCCAGAGGAGGGTCCTGGCATCAGTCAACGTTCAGTTTCAGGAAACAAAGGGCTTTCCAGATATTTCTGTTGTTTGTTCAGGCTCTTAGTCGTGTTTGACTCTTTGCAGCCCCATACACCAGGCTTCCCTGTCTTTCACTCTCTCTCGAAGTTTGCTCAAACTCATGTCCATTGAGTCGATGATGCCATCTAACCATCTCATCCTCTGTTGCCCTCTTCTCCTCCTGCCCCCAATCTTTCCCAACACCAGAGTCTTTTCCAATGAGTCAGCTATTCGCATCAGGTAGCCAAAGTATTGGAGCTTCAGCTTCAGTGTCAGATTTTTAAAAATTTATTTTAATTGGAAGATAATTACAACATTGTGATGGTTTTTGCCATACATCAATATGAATCTGCCATAGGTATACGTGTGTCCCCTCCATCCTGAGCCCCCCTCCCCCCTCCCTCCTCACCTGATCCCTCCAGGTTGTCACAGAGCACCAGCTTTGGGTGCCCTGAGTTACACATCAAACTTGCACTGGTTATCTGTTTTACATACGGTAATGTATATGTTTCAATTCTTTCCCTTTCCAGATATTTTAATACACAGGGGACTTAGAGAAGGGAATTAGGTGCTTACAAATCTTAGGAAGGGCTGGAGGGTAGATTCTTAGTTGGGCCTCCGGAATGAACTTCCAGAACTGACCCTCCAGCAAAGCGACCATCCTGCCACAGTCACGGCCAGGCCGGCAATTCTGCATCACTGTAGAGCACCGAGCATCGTGGGGAGAGCTCACAGGGGTACAGCAGTAGCTCTGGTGACCTCGGGCCTCTTGTGTTCTCAGATGAGAATGGCCAGGGCCCCGTCACGCTTCCTGAAAGAGGATGCAGCAGGGACACTTGGTCACTATTTGGTTTGGATCACCCCTGTGGGCTAAGCCTCACTGCATTGACATCTAGTCTCTTTCAGACCTGGCTGGTCCATAGCTACCTTGGCTCGGGTACCTGCCTGAGCTAGTCAGTTGTGGTCGGGGGAGCACAGCTGGTTTCCTGAGGGGTGGGTGTTTGGGCACGGCAAGTCTTTGGGCACCTTCTGGCAGGACCCCCTCCCCTGTGGCGGCTGACCCCACCAGCCACTAACCTGAGCTGCTTCCTGGTTCTACGCTCTAATGATTACCTGATCACAACTAACCTTGTTCAGTCACTAAGTTGTGTCTGATTCTCTGTGATTCCATGAACTGCAGCACGCTAAGCTTCCCTGTCCCTCACCATCTCCTGGAGTTTGCTCAAACTGATGTCCATTGAGTCAGTGATGCCATCCAACCATCTCATCCCCTGTCATCCGCTTCTCCTCTTGCCCTCAGTCTTTCCCAGCATCATGGTCTTTTCCAGCACAACTAACCTCTGCCATCTTAAAGTGTTTCTGGGACAAAGCAGGGAATAAATAAATAAATAGCCACGCCAGTCCAAACTGAATGGCACATTACAATTACCAAATATGTCCATCATTTCCCCTGAAGGACAACAGACAGAATCTTCTCTCGAAACCCTGACAATTAAATGCCAAGGCAGGATGACCATTTCCTTCCAAGAGTGGGGTACTAGAGATGTCCCCCTACATGAGAAAACCTGCTCTCAGAGTCTTGCTCTCATTTTTCCCCCATTGAATGAATACCTTGTTTGTTACTGGGATGGAATGGGGTGTGTCCTCTTTTAATAGGAGAGCAAGACTGTCTCTACAAAAATTCTTGGTGCTTGGAATTTAGCCCAGTATGGCCCATAAATCCCATTACTGGGCATATATACAGAGAAAACCATAATTTAAAAAAAACACATGCACCCCAGTGTTCATTGTAGCACTATTTATGATAGCCAGGACATGAAGTGAAAGTGTTAGTTGCTCAGTCGTGTCCAACTCTTGGCAACCCCATGGATTGTATTCCACCAGGTTCCTCTGTCCATGGGATTCTCCTGGCCGGAACACTGGAGTGGGTTGCCATGCCCTTCTCCAGATCTTCCTGATCCACGTCTCCTGCACTGCGGGCAGATTCTTTACCATCTGAGGCACCAGGGAAGCTTTGCCAGGACATGGAAGCAACCTAAATGTCCATCAATGGAGGAATAGATAAAGATGTGGTTCATATATACAATGGAATATTACTGAGCCACAAAAAGGAACAAAATTGGGTCATTTGCAGAGATATGATAAACCTAGAGACTGTTATACAGGAAGTCAGAAAGAGAAAAACAAATATTTTATATTAATGCGTGTATGTGGAGTCTAGAAAAATGGTACAGATGCTCTTATTTGCAAAGCAGAAGTAGAGGCACAGACATAGAGAACAAGTGTGTGGACACTAAAAGGGAACACAGGGTGGGAGGAGTTGGGAGACTGGGATTGACATATATACAGTATTGATAGGATGTAGAACATAGATGACTAATGAGAACCCTACTCGATGTTTGTGATGATCTAAATGAGAAGGAAATCCAAAAGAAGAGGGGATATATATGTATATATATATAACTGATTTACTTTGCTGTACAGTAGAAACTAACACCACTTTGTAAAGAAACTATACTCCAAAAAATTAGCTTAAAAAAGTAAAAGAGTTCAATCCAACATACTCCTCAAAGGAAATGTCTCTGCAAGAGAGAAATACACATTTCTTTTAATACCACAGCTTATATTTTGAGCATAAAGTCTTTAGAGACAAACAAATGGCAAGAAACCCATTTGCCATCTCCGGCGGGCAGGTGGAGTGGCCACTGCGGGTCTAGGCTCTGTGCTGTTCTCACCCTGCAGGGGACACTGCTCGCCAAGCCAGGCCAGGCCAGGATCTAACAGATTAGGACGTGGGATTCGCAATTTTGCAGCTGGCAAAACATGCCACGGGGCCTTTAACAGGGCTCCGAGCCCATGGATATTTCAATCCTTCAGGAACTGAGGGTTTTGCCCTTCTCTGTCTGGAAGGACACATGGCACTGATGCCATGGCCCCCAGGGTGGATCCTTGTGGGGATTTTTTTTTCCCCAGCGATTTGTAGAACTGTCACTTCCAGAAGTTGGCATTTGTTTAGTATGTGAAATATGTGTAAGGATGCTAATGTCTGTCAGAGAAGGCAGTTCAGTTGCCTTTCTGGTGGTGTGTACATGTGGATTGAGATGCTTGGAGCTGATTAATATTATCATTATACATATATATATGAAATGAAATTATCTTGTTGACCCAGAATGTCCTCTTTATCTTAAACTAAGATATGTTAACTGTCTCCTTTCTGCAGAGTGTTCATAACATTTCATTCTTCTGATGGAAGAACTTACTTTCAGGAGTGGGTTTATTTTTTTAAGGATTTTAAAAAATAATTTTATTTTTGTCTGTGCTGGATCTTTCTTGCTGTGAGGGCTACTCTCTAGTTGCGGTGCGCGGGCTTCTCATCACGGTGGCTTTTCTTGTTCCAGAGCATGGGCTCTAGGGCACAAGGGCTTCAGTAGTTGCAACGAGTGGGCTCAGTAGTTGCGGCTCCCGGGCTCCAGACCACAGGCTCACTAGTTGTGGCACACGGGCCTAGTTGCACGTGGGATCTTCCCCAATCAGGGATTGAACTTGTGTCCCCTGCATTGGCAGGTGGATTCTTTAACTACTGAGCCGCCAGGGAAGCCCTCAGGTGTGGGTTTTTGTAAATCAGTTGAATTTCTTACTGGTGTTTGTTATTTTTAAATTTTATATGTTAAATTATAATTCAATGTATTTTAATGTATAAATTAGCTATTATATAGTCGTATATGTTGAAATTATATTTATGATGTGACAATTTTCAGCTTATGGTAGAAATAAATCGTTTTCTTTCTGAATGCTTCTCTGTATCAGAGATAGCTCCAGTATTACAAATCGTTGTGCAGCGAAGGTGAAATTAACAGCTGCAGAGCACATTGCAAATGGAAGAATCTTGTGTATTGGCCTGGCGAAATTTACTTCAGTGAAATTTAACTAAAGATATTTTTTAAAAAAAGCTCAATCATTTATTCAGCAAGTATTTAATGAGTGCTCAAGCTTGCTGGTTGCGACCACTGAGGCCCTGTGCCACAACTAGAGAATCCATGTGCTGCAACGAAAGATCCGACACGATGCACCAAAACCCTGTAACTGAGACCCGAAGCAGCCAAGTAAGTGATTATTGAAAACAGTTACCCCTCTGAAATATGAAGCACATTTTGAAACTAGCCTATGCCTCTCATCCCGATTTTTACACCCATGCCAAGGTGATCCCACGTGTGGTAGACAGAGACCTGGGACTCCACAGGAGCTGACCCCAAACGAGCACTCGACTCCTTTACCATGTGTTTTTGGTAGAAACAGCTCAAGAGAGATGGTTGCCTTCTGCCTTCTTAAGCCTGGTAGTGAAGGCCTTGTTATTTCAGGGACAGACGCCCCGGAGGTACTCATAACGCTGGTGCAGCTTTTACAGAGGTGCTGACGTAAGAATAATCACATGCTGTATTTTGTGAGCGATTACTCTGGGCCGGGCTGTGTTCTCAGAGCTTTACACTTAGAACTCATCTGACCCTCACAGCAACTGCATGGTGCTGATGCTATAACTGTCCCGTTTTACGGATGAGGAGGTTCATGAACTGCATAGTAAATAATATTTGGTTAAGACACCTCCCCTACCCACTGCTTCATCCTGGTCCTCTTGTTCAGCTCCTTGCGGGGGGATCCCACTGGGTCAAGCACAAAGGAGGAAGTCTCATGAAAAATATTGCTACATTCACATGTAGTACACAATGCTATCTTTAAAATGAATAACCAACAAGGACCTACTGTATAGCACAGGGAAGGCTGCTCAATATTATGTAACAACCTAAATGAGAAAAGAATTTAAAAAAGAGTAGAGACATGTGTAACTGAGTCATTTTGTTGTATACCTGAAACTATCATGACATTGTTGATTAACTATATCCAATATAAAAGAAAAAGTAAAAAAAAAGAAAAGACCTATATCACTCAGATACAAATGTAAAATGTTTTTTAAAAAATAAACTCACATTTGCTTTCTGACAAATATCAGAAGGGCCGCTATTGCTGTGACCTGGGGTCTTATGCCAGTCATTCTGGGGCGGGCTAGTAGCAAACCCAGGATCAGGGCTGGCTTTCTGTCTTTTCAAACTCGCTTTCTTGCTTGTGGGGGGTTTAGTGGGCTCGAAGAAATGCCTGGTGGGTTGGGAATCATACGGTGCTTGGGTCCTAAGCCAGGCCCTGCACTGACTGTATGATTTTTGGATAAGTGAGTCAACCTCATACTTATTACTGGAGACTTTCTTTTCTCCTCTGGTTCTCTGAGATGACCTAGAGGGGTGGGATGGGGAGAAGGGAGGGAGGCTCAAGAGGGAGGAGATATATACATAATTATAACTGATTTGCATTGTTGTAGGGCAGAAACCAACACAACATTATAAAGCAATTTCCCTGCAATTGAAAAAGAAATTTTTTTTAAAAGCAGAAAGACTGGGTATTAAAAAGAAAAAACAATGAACATCAACCATACCTTTCTAAGATTCAGTTAGTCCAACCCCAAATTATTACTTTAATATAAATAATATTAATATAACTATTATAGTAATATAGTCATGCTAATAAAATAGTTAATATTGAAACAAACTAGTATTGTGTGCATGCGTGCATGCTTAGTTGCATCCAACTCTTTGCAACTCCGTGGGCTGTAGCCCACCAGGCTCCTCTGTCCATGGGATTCTCCAGGCAAGAATACTGGAGTGGGTTGCCATGCCCTTCTCCAGGGTATTTTCCCAACCCAGGGATAGAACTCAAGTCTCTTATGTCTCCTACATTGGCAGGTGGGCTCTTTACCATTAGTACCACCTAGGAAGCCCCATAAATATAGTAAAAAGAAAAATCAAATAATAATAGTACCCATGTGCTAGTGGTAAAGGACCCGCCTGCCAATGCCAGTTAGACATAAGAGACTCGAGTTTGATCCCTGTGTCTGGAAGATTGGCTGGAGGAGGGTATGACAACCCACTCCAGTATTCTTGCCTGGAGAATCCCATGGACAGACGAGCCTGGTGGGCTACAGTCCAT
Source organism: Bos javanicus (assembly GCF_032452875.1). Taxonomy (NCBI): domain Eukaryota; kingdom Metazoa; phylum Chordata; class Mammalia; order Artiodactyla; family Bovidae; genus Bos; species Bos javanicus. The sequence continues at coordinate 20,385,624 of NC_083888.1, read as the reverse complement.
AGGGTCAGACAGAGTCGGACACCACTGACTTAGCACACACACACCAATAGTACCAAAGGGGTCATTGAGCAGATTGAAGGAGAAGCTACTCTAAAGCGTTTAGCTTGGTTCATTTGGCAGTGGTAGCTTTTGTTAAAGGTAGAACAGTGATAGTTTCTCTCTGAGGCAGAAACTCCTGAAGCTGGGCTTGGCAAAGATGACACAAAAAGGTCATCAGGAAGGAAGCTCCCTAGAGGGACCGTGGAGGAGAAGGCAGTGACCGGAGAGTCCCTTAGTCAGCAACAGTGATGCAGAGTCGCCCCAGCCTGCATCTCCAGCCTCAGCCTGTGTTTGGCCCACAGCCTAGGAGCAGGGGTCCTCAGCTTTCCGGGTTAGTGGGTGGTCACTGAGTAATACAGTAGAGCAGGTTTCCCTGGGTTCAAATCTTGGGGAAGCTCCACCACTTACCTGCTGTAGGGCTTTAGGCTCCCTACTTTATCTCTCTGGGCCTCAGTGTCCTCATCAGTAAAAGGGATAATAACAGAATCTCTATCCTAGGGTTAATGCAAGGATTAATTAATTTAGATGCCACAACCTGACATCTTAATATGTGCTAGTAGTTATTACCAAGCTCCAGCCAGGTCCTGGAGCAGAGCATCCAATGAGACACAAGGTCAGTCTTCCTGGGGATTTAACAGCAGTGGAAGGGGAGATTAAAAAAATAAAATCAGCTTTTGTTACACCTGAGATTCGTGCTTTGCAAGAAAGTACAGAGTGTTTCCATCTGGGCAGGGGGTTCCTAATGAATTTGTCTCTTGCTCTGTGGGAGGAGAGGTCCAAGAAATTGTAGGGAAATGTATGTGGTTTCTCAGGTATTACTACTCCCTTGGACAGCAAGAAGATCAAACCAGTCAGTCCTAAAGGAAATCAACCCTGAATATTCATTGGAAGAACTGATGTTGAAATTGAAGCTCCAATACTTTGGCCACCTGATGAGAAGAACTGACTCAATGGAAAAGTCCCTAATGCTGGGAAAGATTGAAGGCAGGAGGAGAAAGGGATTACAGAGGATGAGATGGTTGGATGGCATCATCGACTCAATGGACATGAGTTTGAGCAAACTCCAGGAGATGGTGAAGGGCAGAGAAGGCTGGCATGCTTCAGTCCATAGGGTCACAAAGAGTTGGACAGGACTGAAGCTACTTAGCACAGCACAGTATATATACTAAATACATCTAGAACAATGTATAAACAAGGTTTCTTTTTTTTTTTTTTTTTTACAAGGTTTCATACTTAAAACTAAAGAAAGGGGAAATGTATGGGAGGATCTAGGTTCAGTGCTACTGTGCAGTCTTCAAGCCTTGTTCTGGGGCTTCTCACTGCTTCCCTGGGCGCGATCAGTTCACAGGACCAGCGGGGCAGCGTGTTTTCCCCCTTGTTCAGTGGCTAAGTCGCATGGGACTCTTTCTGACCCCATGGACTGCAGTGCACCAGGCTCCTCTGTCCTCCACTATCTCCAGGAGTTTGCTCAAATTCATGTCCATTGAGTTGGTGATGCTCTCTCACCATCTCATCCTCTGCTGCCACCTTCTCCTTTCCCTAGATGTCCCCAAACCACACCCCTGAAAAATACCGAAGTCCCTTGCTCAAGTCAGTCTGTTCAGGGTGTCCTGGCACACCTACGGCCTAGGAAGTGGGGGCCGACTTTCTGCGAGGCCTGAATTTTGTCCCTAATCAGCTGTGTGTCTTCAGGCGTGTCTCAAACCTCTCCCAGCCTCACTTTCTTCATCCGCGCGGCCGAACCTCCAGGATCCAGCCTCCAGGCTCTTGTCGTCTGCGTGGGCCTGATTCTCTGCAGCACTTTACAGTGTATCAGAGGCACGTGGAGCAACAGGCGGTGGATTGCAGACAGGAGACCGCGAAGATGGAAGGCTACCTCTGGTGACTCCTCGGGCCGGTGGGGTGAGCCAGAAGCGTTGGCTGCGGCTGCTGCTGCTAAGTCCCATCAGTCGTGTCTGACTCTGTGCGACCCCATAGACGGCAGCCCACCAGGCTCCTCCGTCCATGGGATTTCCCAGGCAAGAGTACTGGAGTGGGTTGCCATTGCCTTCTCCATAGACACGTTGGATGAGAGCTTAATACCCGGCGACAGATTCGGCTTCAAGGGAAGGCAGTATTTTTACTCATCAGAATTGTCCAGGATGAACAGAGGGAAGGGGCTTGCCTTCAAATGTGAATCTCTGTGATTCCCACGTATCAGTTCAGTTCAGTTCAGTTCAGTCTCTCAGTCGTGTCCGACTCTTTGCGACCCCATGAATCGCAGCACGCCAGGCCTCCCTGTCCATCACCAACTCCCGGAGCCCACCCAAACCCATGTCCATTGTGTCGGTGATGCCATCCAACTATCTCATCCTGTGTCGTCCCCTTCTCCTCCTGCCCTCAATCCTTCCCAGCACCAGAGTCTTTTCAAATGAGTCAGCTATCCGCATCAGGTGGCCAAAGTATTGGAGTTTCAGCTTCAAATCAGTCCCTCCAATGAACACCCAGGATCCAGTTGATTTAAAATCGGAGTTCCCGCAAAGGATGCTCCTGCTTCTCTACCAGTGTGGGGGTATGAACACGGATGGTACCTTTTTAGAAATGGACCACCACTTCCGCTCACCTCCATGTAGCTGTAGCAGGTAGAGGAACAATTTCACAAGGACACTGCCGGGTGGGATGTGGGTGCAGTTACTTCTTCAGATCTGGGTGTTCCCAGACATGAAAGAGGGGTGATAATCCGCAACAGCGTTTCCCTACGGTCCTATTACTTGAATTCCTAAGAAATGATAAACCAAAAAGCAACTTTCCCCTTTGCGACCGCGGCAGGACTCGAACCTGCAATCTTCTGATCCGAAGTCAGACGCCTTATCCATTAGGCCACGCGGCCGCCCGCTAGCTAGAACTCTTTGGACAATCTAAAAAGTATTATTACCGCCCACCGGCTTGCCTGGGACTAACCCACCTGCTTCTTGAGCAGGGGAGGTTGGACCTTGATTCCCAGAGTTCCGCAGGGGAAGGTCCATCCGGAAGTCCTTTTTCCCCCCTACGGGCGGACCGGTCTACTTGTGGCTCTCCTATTGGTCGCGCTAGGAGTCTCCCGCCTGCCTCTTGGGTAGCCGCGGGACCTAGCAGGGTACAGACGGGAAGTTGCCCCTGCCTGTGAGGCGGATCGTTCGGGTGGAGGCCACAGGCCACCCCGAGGCTGCACAGGCCGCGCGGAGGGAGCCGGGGCGTCGCCAGCCTGGGTTCGGGAGCCGCAGACCAGAAGGCACCGGGCAGACTGAGGTTTCCGGCGGGTTCGGCGCAGGGGGGCGGGCGGCCGTGTCGCTGAGCGGCGGCGCGGCCCCTCCCTCTCCAGTCTAGGAGCGCGGCCCTGGGCTGGGCGGAGGCTCGTCCCAGCGCGCACCGCGGCGCGGCCGCCGGGCTCAGGCTGGCGGCCGAGGGCCCCTGCGGCGCGCTGGGCCAGGGCTCGGGCGGGGGTGGGGGCCCCGCGGGACTGCGGCCCCCTTGGCGGGCTCGAACCCGGGCACCGGCCCCTAAGGGCGCTAGGCCCTCGGGCTGCGGCGATCGGGGGGCACCGGCAGCCACCGTTTGCTGAGCACTTGCCGAGGGCCGTGCCCCGCGGCAGGTTCGCCCTGTGTCACCCGAACAGCAGTCCTGTATGACCGGTAGAACCCAGTCACCCCCATTTTACAGAGTAGGGAAATGGGGGCCTAAGCCGCCTGCCCAAGGTCACACGTCTCGGAAGAGCTGGAGCCGGGATTCAAACCCTGGTTGTCCCCACCAGAGTCTTGCGCTCTTAACCACTACCGTCGTCTTCTCTGATGAACTTAACGTGAACCTCGGTTTTCCGAGGGGTATTGGTATTTCCCAAGGTTGCTTGATGATCAACTGAGAACATGCACCTAAAGGCGCTAGGCACCCTGCTTTGGGACGCAGGCAGTGCTCGCGGAAGGAGGGCTGTTAAGATCGCACGTGCTCTGCATGTTGGTAACACTGTACATCTGTCTCCTTTAGGATTTGTGGGTGGAAGGCAGGCATGGTCAGAACCATTTCCCTGGCAGGAAAGCGGAGACAGGACGTGTCCCTCTCCACGTCTCTCAGCCAGTGAACGCTGCCAAGCTGGAGCCCAAAGCCAGGTGTCCTGACGCCCACCGAGGGGCTCCCTGCACCCACCATGAGCCGCCTGCTCTGGAGGAAGGTGGCCGGCGCCACCGTCGGGCCAGGCCCGGTTCCAGCTCCGCGACGTTGGGTCTCCAGCTCCGCCTCCGACCCCGTCCCCAGCGACGGGCCGCCGTCGCCGCAGCCTGTGCCATCCTCGGTGGGCGGGCAGCTGCGGCACAACCCCTTGCACATCCAGATGCTCTCGAGAGGGCTCCACGAGCAGATCTTCGGGCCCGGCGGGGAGAGGCCCGACGAGGCCGCGGTGCGCCGCAGCGTGGAGCACCTGCAGAAGCACGGGCTCTGGGGGCAGCCGGCCCCGCCCTTGCCCGACGTGGAGCTGCGCCTGCCGCCCCTCCTCGGGGGCAGCCTGGACCAGCACTTCCGCATCCTGGCGCAGAAGCAGAGCCTGCCCTACCTGGAGGCGGCCAACTCGCTCTTGCAGGCGCAGCTGCCCCCGCGGCCCCCGAGCTGGGCCTGGGCGGAGGGCTGGACCCGGTACGGCCCCGCGGGGGAGGCCGAACCCGTGGCCATCCCCGAGGAGCGGGCCCTGGTGTTCGACGTGGAGGTCTGCTTGGCAGAGGGAACCTGCCCCACGTTGGCGGTGGCCATATCCCCCTCGGCCTGGTGAGTAGGGAGGGGCCAGGGTCAGGGGACTTGAGCCCTCGAGGGGGGCCCCCACTCTGTGTCTGACGGGTGGGTTTCCAGGGACTGTGGACTCAGTGGTGAACTGAAATCAGCTCGACCCCAGCTTTGATAGAGCTTACTTTATGGTGGGGAAGGTGTGGGTGGTAAAGGACACCCTAGCAAGTGTCAGGTGGTGATGGGCTCAGCAGAGTCCCAGTAACATGTACTTGAAGCTGACTGGGAGACCATTTGAGATTACCTTGATTTGATGCCTTTACCCCTTCCCCTAATAGCTTCCTGAAAAGTTAGTCCAAGACATTTGAACAGTGTTTCTATTTGGGGATGTCTGGTTATTTTGGGCAGGAGAAACTTCCCTTTGGTGGGAATGTCCCAGGCGGTATAAGACACGTACCGTCCCCAGCTGCTCTCTTAAGTGCCAGACCAAATCCCGCTGCCCCCCCATTTCAGTTTCCAAATACCCCTCCCCTCAGGTGACACCTTGCTGATCACCCCTAGTTGAGAAACACTTCTTCCATCCCCCAGCCTCCCAAGTAGGCCTGCAGGCATTTTGGTCCCCCAAATGTATATTCAGTCACTCTTTTTTTTTGAGTAACTTTCTAAGTGCTACCCAAGTTTCTTTTTCAAACAATGATGGCAGTACTGTTTCTCCCCTTTTTTTATTCTTCATTCCAGGATTAAAATACTATTTACAACCTTAATGCTTTCAGGCATGGCCAGCAAAAAAAAAGTTGGCAGTTTCTTTATTCCTATTGGAAGCTACATCTTTGTAAAGAAAGCTGCGAAATGTTAAATATGCAGTTGAAAATGGTGAAAACATGGCTAAATAGATAAGGTAGGCATTAATGGCTGAAAAGAGCAAAACCAGATGATTCCTTATTGATTAGTTCCAGTTAAGATGAGAATCTCAGAGCTTACTATCTAACTTGATGGTCAAACTAGAGGGAATACTCTCCATCATTTGAGAAAGTAAAGTAGGCTGTGGTGGCTGAAAGGAAATTAGGAAACCAGTGATAAGAACTGTTTTTTGATCTTTCGGTCATTCTTGGCCAGTTTACCTCTAGTCCCCTTTTTCTTTTCTCTTCTTCCTCTCCTGACTTTTCACCTCTTTCTCTTCCTGTCCTTTCCATCATCCTCTCATTCTCATACCATTCTTGCCAGTGGTACTGGGGGGCACCGCTCAGTTTGCCTGGCAGTGGAAGTCATTACTGAGGACCGGGCTCATACAGGGCCTTCCTCCTGGGAGCCTGACTGTGGTGGGGGCAGAAGGCTGGGGCCCTGACAGCAGCCCACTTAACTTTGGCATATCCCTGGCACCTGGCTGTCTAACGTCAGATGCCTGAGCAGCCCGCGGTTTCCAGTGGAAGGGAGAAGCCTTGCACAGGCCAGAGGGCAGCTTTCCCAAAGGCTGCAGGTGAGGGCTTTGGTCATGAGACCGGAGGGACATTGCACAGGCTGTCAGTGCCAAGCTGAGGCTCACAGGGAAAGTGTAGTGTTAATGGCGTTGGTTCTGACTCATCTTAAATATGCCAAAGGTGTTTGCATTTTGGCTTTCTTCTTTTTTATCACAAAAATTTGACAAGATGGCTCTCATGCACAGCTGCAGACCCAGATCTTGACACCAGTCTGGCTTTTTATTGCAACCAAAGTCCCTGTCATTCCCGCAGCCTCTGATATTTGACATCCTTCAGCCTTTTCTTCCGTGTTATTAAGGGCTTTGACATGCTGAATTGAGAGGGAAGGAGGTTGCACCTCGAGTTCCTGAGCATTTTCCCATCATTTGGGGTGTGGGTTAGATCTCACCAGGTTTAAAATTAGGAACCACTTTTTGCTGGTAATGCTCTCCCCGAGAGAAACTAGTTTGTTTGTCATTAGCTGTTGTGACAGATAACCCCTCCTCCCCTCCATAAGGGACACAGGGAGCTTGCTTGCAGCTGTGGTGGCCACACAGGTGGCCTCGTCACTCACTTTGGTGCTGAGTGGCCTTGACCCTTTGGCGTGATCCATGGTTCACAAGAGGCTTTTTGCTCAGTGGCCGTTTCCCTACACTTATCCTTGTGGATCTTGAGCAAACTCCGGCCTTTTCCCGAGTCAGTGTCAGGCCCCCAACAGACAGCACTCACCCCCTGTCCACCCCACCCCCCAGCTCTAGCACGTACTTCTAGAACATGTGCATACATCTCCTCCTTTCTGGCACTTTCCCTGGTCTGTCACTGGGGGTGGTTGCTCAGAGGCCCAGCACCTTCTCCAAGGTGCATGACTTGCTCTTTGTCCTTCGGAATCTTTCCAGCCATCAGATGATTCATCCTGTACCTGTGTGCAGCGTTTGTCTTTTTTTTTTTTTTTTTGCCACTTTCAATTAAAAAAAAATTCCACTTTGGGTCCTGTTATAATTGTCTGTCCCCTTTATTAGCTCTTTGAACATGAGCTGTTTCATGCTCATAGATGTGAGGGGTTGGTAACATTCATTAAGACATCTCAGAGCCAAGCACAGACTTGGTGAGCCCCGGACCTAACAGACATCTTGATGGCCAGGCTGCATGCCCGTCTGGGACACCGGGGACTGTGGCGCGTAGCTGCCTTCCTCTCTGTGGAGGTGGAGAAGTAAAGAAGGCTTTGTAACTCCTCCTCACTCCCAGCACGGCCCCTGACAGCACCCCACCCGACCTCCAGCTCTGTGAGGGTTAGGAGACCTTGTCCCCAGCTGCTAGCGCAGGACCTGCATGTGGTGGAAGGTGTGCAGTGGGGCCTGAGGAGCGGGGCGTGCACGTCTCTGGGCTGAGCCTGCCTGCCTCTCACCTCCTCAGGTATTCCTGGTGCAGCCGGCGGCTGGTGGAAGAGCGTTACTCTTGGACCAGCCAGCTGTCGCCGGCTGACCTCATTCCCCTGGAGGTCCCTGCCAGTGCCGGCAGCCCTGCTCAGCGAGACCGGCAGGAGCGGTTAGTGGTGGGGCACAATGTGTCCTTCGACCGAGCCCACATCCGGGAGCAGTACCTGATCCAGGTAGGGATCCTGGGGCTGACTGCAGGTCCTGGCTCGGGGTGGGCTCGGAGCCCGGCTTTCAGTGGCTGGGGAAGGACTGCGTGTCCTGGCTAGTGCCTCCATTGCCTTTGTAGCAGCTCCAGGGCCCCCTGCTGACCAGCCCTGCCCGTGGTCCTTGTGCCCAGCTCTTGGGTCCCCAGCATCCCTGGCACAGGACCTGAGCTGTCACAGTACTGATGGCCCTTGTCTGTATGCGGCATTTTAGAGCTTGACCTGGGCTTTGGAGGCCGCGGGCCCCATAGCCTGGGCACGTGTCCTGCCTCAGCCACTGGTGAGCAGCATGTGCTTCTTGACACCCCTGAGCCTCAGTTTCCTCTTTTGTAAAAAGAGGGAGATAGCAGAAGTTGCATCAAAGGATTGCTGAGAGGGTTTGAACAGTGCACATGTCAGACACCCAGAACCATAGTGTAGCACTTCCTGCGTTTGTGGAAAGTGCCCCAGGAGAGGTGGGGCAGGTGGGAGCAGCCTTGGCCTCCAGCTGCAGATGCTGAGGCTCAGACAGCCTTGTTAACTTGGCCAGGGCCTCATAGCTGGTGAGTGGCAGGGCGGGGCAGCCAAGCCTGATAGCTCGGAAGGCTTGGTTTAGGCCCCTCTGTTCCCAAGGTGCCTCTCAGCACTGTTGCTGGGAAGGGCCTTGTGTTGGGACTGAGCCTGGCCTGTGCCTTCCAGGGTGGCTAGGATCTAGAAGGCAGGCCCCTCACAGGTGGAGGAACAAGCACCAGCAAGTTTGAAGACACTGCGTCTTGAGCATCCAGCTGTGTGCTGGGAGGGGGGCTATGGTGGGGCTGGTGGGCTGAAGCACTGAGCTGGGGTAGGCAGGCCCCTCTGCTGCAGCCTCTCCCTACTCCTCAGGGTTCCCACATGCGCTTCCTGGACACCATGAGCATGCACATGGCCATCTCGGGGCTGAGCAGCTTCCAGCGCAGTCTGTGGATGGCTGCCAAGCAGGGCAAGCACAAGGCCCGGCCCCCTACTCAACGAGGCCAGAAGTCCCAGAGCAAAGCCAACGGCCCACCGGTGAGGGCACAGTGGGCGTGGGGGGACCCCGTCACAAGCCTGCCCATCTGGCTCAAGGCCACGCTGACCTGCCATGTCCCTCGCTCTGGCCCCCAGATCTCGTCCTGGGACTGGCTGGACATCAGTAGTGTCAATAACCTGGCAGACGTGCACGGCCTCTACGTGGGGGGGCCTCGCCTGGAGAAGGAGCCCCGCGAGCTGTTTGTCAAGGGCAACATGAAGGACATCCGTGAGAACTTCCAGGTATGGCAGGGGGTGGGGTGCTCCGGGGGTGCGGGCAGGGGCAGGCCCCTAGAGGCCCTGGGAGTGTAGCTGTCACACCTGACCCTGGGCCCCAGCGGCAGTAGTGGGATGACTGCCCACCCTGCGCCTTCCTGTCGCCTGTGCCAGGACCTGATGCAGTACTGTGCCCAGGACGCGTGGGCCACCTATGAGGTTTTCCAGCAGCAGCTTCCACTCTTCCTGGAGAGGTGAGGGAGTGCCCCTCTGGGAACCCCTGGGGGTCAGTGGGTTCCCGGTGGTACCTGGGCCCATTGTAGCCAGGTGCTGCTGGGCCTTTCTCAGGCTGGGGCCCTCAGCCTTTCTGGCCCGAGAGCACGGAGCTGCTCTGTCCAGGGGTGGCCACCTGGGCCTTGGGCTCTCGGGTGTCTACAGAGTCCTAGAGGAGAGGTCCCAGGCTGTGCTTATTTCATGGTCTGCTCAGCGCCCTCTCTGAACCCAGATCCTGAGCCACGGGCTTCACGTCCATCTTGGTTATGTGTCCTAGTGAGTCAGTCTGATGATGCGGTCAGAATTGGAAGCCTCAGCCAAACCCGGTTCTGATCTTAATTGTCCGGTCCAGCTCACGTGACCTTGGGCAGGGCAGTTGGTTTCTCTGAGCCCCGGTGGTCTTGTCTGTGAAGCACACACAGGCATACTTGACTATCCAGTTGTGAGGCTCTTGTGTGACACTTTGTGTGTGTGGAGTTGTTAACGCAGCGTCTGGCTCCTGGTCATTACTCAGCACGTGGCAGCCACCTCCATTTTTGTGAGCTGTCATTCCCACATTATCCCTATTTTATAGATGAAGGAACTTTGGCTCAGAGAGATGACGTCACTTATGCAGGGTCCCATGGCTGGGAAGTAGGAGAGAGCTGGGGTTTAAACCCCTGTCTCTCTGATGTGGGTGGTTGGGTTGAGGATTGCCAGGCCGGCTCAGGGCTTGGGCCAGAGCCTTGCCTCCCGTGGTCATTTATGGCAGCCCTGGTGTTTGTCCTGAAGGTGTCCCCACCCGGTGACTCTGGCTGGCATGTTGGAGATGGGTGTCTCCTACCTGCCCGTCAACCAGAACTGGGAGCGTTACCTGGCGGAGGCCCAGGGCACCTACGAGGAGCTCCAGCGGGAGATGAAGAAGTCGCTGATGGACCTGGCCAACGACGCCTGCCAGTTGCTCTCGGGAGAGAGGTAGCCAGGCCCTTGGGTGGGCAGGGTCCTCCTACAGGGGCCGGGCAGTGGGAGGCCTGGCCTCTGGCGTGGCCTTAGCCCTGCCCTGGTGAACTGGCTGTGCAGGTACAAAGAGGACCCCTGGCTCTGGGACCTGGAGTGGGACGTGCAGGAGTTCAAGCAGAAGAAGGCGAAGAAAGGGAAGAGGAGGGAGCCGGCTGCAGCCAGCAAGTTGCCTGTCGAGGGGGCTGACGCCCCTGGGGACCCCAGGGATCAGGAAGGTGGGGAACATGGGCGGGAGGCGGGGAAGGGAGGGGCCCTGGGAAGGGCCTGGGACCCTGGGGTCCCTTGGCAGTGGTGGCTCCAGCCTTCCAGAGAAGAACCCACGCCCCCTGCAGTGGAAGCACAGAATTCGAACCACTGGACTGGACCGCTGGGCAGGTCCTGGGAGGGTCTTTCTGAGATACCCTTCCCTGGTCCTGATTGTCCTCCCCACCCTGTGCAGACCCCGGCCCCCCCAGTGAGGAGGAGGAGTACCAGCGAGATGCCACAGCCCGCACCTGCTTGGAGCAGCTGAGGGGGACCACAGAGCTCCTGCCCAAGCGGCCCCAGCACCTTCCTGGACACCCAGGGTGAGCCCTTCCCCTCACATGTCCAGAAGCCACCCTATCCCTCCCTCCACCTCGAGACACCCATATTCTGGGCCCCAGCACAGAGGGTAGTATGCGTATGCGCCCCTTCTAACACGCTGCCATCTGTTCCTGCCATCTTCCTGTCCTGCTCTCACCCCTGGGTCCCTGGGCTTGTTCACTACAAGTGCACTAAGCACCTGCTGTGTTCTGGGCCTTACTGCAGCCTCTGAGGGGCAAAGAGAAGCATAACTCCTTTCTAGTAGCTTCTCCCTGGGAGGAGCCAGCCTGCGCTGGAGTTGATATCCATCATGAGACAGGAGAGTCATCAGTGTCGAGGCAGAACCTAAAACTCTGCCTGGTGAAATCAAGGAAGGCTTCCTTGAGGAGGTGACCTTCATTCTCACCCCACAAAGTGGCAGAGATGGGAAAATAGGGGCATCCAGACTGAACAGCAAGGGGCCAATTTTGTGTTTCCCTGAGAGGAGGCCCCCTTAAATCTGTGCCCTGAGTGCCTCACTTGCCTAGCTCTGGCATTGGCTTTGGTGAACAGCCTGTGAGGGATGGAGCACTGGGGGCCCTGGTGTGCTTCTGGAGCAGCAGAGGTCGGGTAGACCTGTGCGCTGCTCTGGGCAGTTCCCCTGGTGAAGTGGAGCTTGGCGAGGAGTCTTGCCCTTGGCAGTGTGTATGGGTCCTGGAATAGGGAGCTGACACAGGATCTGTCCTTGGGGAATATTTGAATTCTAGGGGCCTCCATGGGGGTCCTGGCTGAGTCCCAGTGGGAGGGGGTGGTAATGTCAGGCTGAGGTCACCAGCAGGCCTTGGGATGGGTGGGCATTGTCACGGGTGGAGAGAGCCTTCCTCGTTACATGCTGTCCTCCCCTGACTGCTGTGACGCACTCTCTGCTGGCGGTGTAGGTGGTATCGGAAGCTGTGTCCCCGGCTCGATGACCCTGAGTGGACCCCTGGCCCCAGTCTCCTCAGCCTCCAGATGCGGGTCACACCTAAGCTCATGGCGCTGACCTGGGACGGCTTCCCTCTGCACTACTCGGAGCAGCATGGCTGGGGCTACCTGGTGCCCGGGCGGCGGGACAACCTGGCTCAGGTGTCGGCCGGCAGTACTCCCACGTCGGCTGGGGCGGCCTGCCCCCACACGTAAGGCTCTGGCTCGGGGAGGAAGGGGCTGGCATCTCGGGACCCTTCCCCTTGTTGGAGAGGCCAAGCCCAGCTCGGGCTAGGGTGAGGAGCCTGAGTTGGAGTGTCTGGCTTCTAGTTCTTTTTTGATGGCAGTCTTTCTGTCCAGGCCTCCGAGCCCTGTTGAGTTGAAGGCGTGGGGTTGGAGTGGGAAGGGCTGAGGCCCTGCTCAGGAGCCTGCAGCCTGGCTGTCCGCACAGAAACACGTAGAGGGCGGGCTGGAGGCCGTTGAACGTGACGGGTCTATGGACTTCGTGTGCCTCCGTTGAGTATCATTTATCGAGCACTGGTTATCTTCTGTGTTAGTAAACCCATTACAGTGCTTCCTCATTTGTTCCCCAGGCAGCCGCATGAGACAGGGTGGTTATCTTCATTTTAGAGCTGGCAGAAGAAAAGGCCATGGGGAAGTCTCTTGTCTGAGAACCCAAACTCTTGAGCCTTTGACAGGCAGGTGCTGGGGAGAAGCCATAGTGCGTGAAGTGGCCCAGAACTGAGGGCCCTGGCTCAGCAGGGCATTCTGACCCTGCCCGCCTGTGGGGCCTGAGGACAGAGGGATGGGGGTCGGCCTGCGCCTGTGAGTTGAAGAGTGGGTGCAGGAGCCAGCCTGGGGTGGGCCTGGCCCTGACTCCCCGCTACCCTGCTCCCCGCATGCTCTTCTCCCGAGTCAGCCCGGGCCTCGAAGCCCAGCCTGCCAGCAGCGTGCTGTCGTTCTCAGCTTGTCCCTCGCTATCTGTGAGCCGGGGAGAGTGCTGTCCATTCCTGCCTCAGGGCCGCTTCTGGGGACTGAACAGGGAACGGTGGAAGGCACCCGGCGAGCGGCCTGGCCCGGAGGGGGCCCGCGGTAATCAGGCTGCGGCTGCCGTTCTCTGCGCAGAGCCATCGAGTCCCTGTACAGGAAGCACTGTCTTGAACAGGGGAAGCAGCAGCTGGAGCCGCCACAGGCAGACCTTTCCGAGGAGTTCCTGCTGTCCGACAGCGGCGCCATGTGGCAGACGGTGAGGGCGGCTCTGGCTCCAGGACGGGGCAGCCTCTGGGTGGGGGCCGGGCGCCAGGGGCACTCATCTGCTCACTCACCCCAGAGTGGGGCTGGCGGACGTGGGCCAGCCCAGCCCCCTGCTTTACTCGCTTGGTACCTGGGCCCCTCCAGGTGGAAGAATTGGGCTGCTTGGAAGTGGAGGCCGAGGCAAAGATGGAGAACTTGCAAGAGGCAGTCCCAGGTCAACCGCTAGCTCCGGTGAGCTGGGCGCCTGCTCAGGGCTTCTCTGGGTGGGTGCTGGCTGGCCACGTCCTCCTCTTGTGCCCAGGTAGTGCTTTCCCCCTCAGTTCCCAAGGTTTTGGGGGGCTGGGAGATGACCACCATGCCCTTAGGCAGCCCCACCCTTGTTGGAGGCCAGAGAGGGAGCCTGAGACCGCATGGCCATCCTGTCTTTTCCCAGCTGCATGCCATTTCAGGCCCTTATTCCCACCCCTACCCCATGGCCCTCGCTGAATGCAGGTGCTGGAGCAGGGCCTGATCTAGGTGTGTGGCCCCCACAGACTGCTGCTGGTGGCCCCAAAGCCAGCCAGCCAGCTTATCACCATGGCAACGGACCCTACGACGACGTGGATATCCCTGGCTGCTGGTTCTTCAAGCTGCCTCACAAGGTGTGTGTGCTGGTTCACACCCTGTTTCGTGGTGTCCTGGGGCACATAGTAGGCCTGCAGAGTGACTCAAACCAGGAGACAGCCTTGCTGTGGGAATGCCAGGAGTAGAGGGGCAGAGCATGATCTCGGACAAAAGTTGCCATCTCTCTGAGCCTTTGTTTTTTTTCTAAAAATTGGGTGGCAAGGGGCCTGATGGCAGAGTTAAATGACATAAGGCTAGAAAAAAGAGAAAAATGACATGGGGCATCTCTTTGTGACCCCATGGACTATAGCCCGCCAGGCTCCTCTGTCCATGGGATTCTTCAGGCAAGCATACTGGAGTGGGTTTCCATTTTCTTCTCCAAGGGATCTTCCCCACAGGGATTGAACCTGGGTCTCCTGCATTGCAGGCAGATTCTTTACCATCTGAGCCACCAGGGATGTTTTCGAGCCTTTTTCTAAAAATTGAGTGGCAAGGGGTCTGGTGGCAGAATTAAATGACATAGGGCGAGAAAACAAAGATCATGGCATCTGGTCCCACCACTTCATGGGAAGTAGATGGGAAAACAGTGGAAACAGTGTCAGACTATTTTTCTGGGCTCCAAAATCACTACTGATGGTGACTGCAGCCATGAAATTAAAAGACGCTTACTCCTTGGAAAGAAAGTTATGACCAACCTAGGTAGTATATTCAAAAGCAGAGACGTTACTTTGCCGACAAAGGTTCATCTAGTCAAGGCTATGGTTTTTCCTGTGGTCATGTATGGATGTGAGAGTTGGACTGTGAAGAAGGCTGAGCGCCGAAGAATTGATGCTTTTGAACTGTGGTGTTGGAGAAGACTCTTGAGAGTCCCTTGGACTGCAAGGAGATCCAACCAGTCCATTCTGAAGGACGTCAGCCCTGGGATTTCTTTGGAAGGAATGATGCTAAAGCTGAAACTCCAGTACTTTGGCCACCTCATGCGAAGAGCTGACTCATTGGAAAAGACTCTGATGCCGGGAGGGATTGGGGGCAGGAGGAGAAGGGGACGACAGAGGATGAGATGGCTGAATGGCATGACTGATTCGAGGGACGTGAGTCTGAGTGAACTCCGGGGGTTGGTGATGGACAGGGAGGCCTGGCGTGCTGCGATTCATGGGGTCGCAAAGAGTTGGACACGACTGAGCGATTGATCTGATCTGATCTGATCTGGGCGAGAAAAAAGAGAAAAATGACATGGATCATGTCAGGGGCCTAGTACCACGTCTGGTGACTGATGGCTGTTACTGGGAGGGGAGCTGGGTGTGTGCCTGCGTGTGAATGTGTGTGTGTTTGCGCCCATGTGTGTGTGTATGTTGCAATCAGGGATTTGCCCCAGACTGCTCTGCTGGTGGGGCAGTCTGGGCTCAGTGTTGGGCAGTGCCTTGGGCACTGGGGATCGCAGCACACCTCCAGGCCCCGCTTCCTCTGCTCTCCGCAGGATGGCAACAGCTGCAATGTGGGCAGCCCCTTCGCCAAAGACTTCCTGCCCAAGATGGAGGACGGCAGCCTGCAGGCTGGCCCAGGAGGCGCCAGCGGGCCCCGGGCCTTGGAAATCAATAAGATGATCTCATTTTGGAGGAACGCCCATAAGCGTATCAGGTGGGCCGTTGGGGAGGGCAGAGACTTGCTGCTATGCGTGCCTCTGACCAGGTCACCGCTCTCCTGGGATCCCTTCCCCTCCCCCCTCCCTACCCCCCCAACCCCGGGGCCCTGACAGCCTGTACTACAGCACAGGGCTTGCCCGGTCTGGAGGCCAGGCTCTCTGTGGTCCTGTTGCCGTGCACCCACGGACCAGGCTCTTTCCCTCTCCAGCTTTAGTTTCCTTGTTATGTAAGAAGACTGGTACTGTAGGTCCCTGAAGGCCCCTCCCAGCCCTGTGAGGCCCCTTCTGTGAAGGGCTAGTGGCCTGTAAGCTGTGTTGGGGGCTGGGTCCTAGGCCGGGAATGGCAGATGGATCAAAGTCTAGTTCCATGGCGGAGGTGGCTGCCAGCAGCACGCTCCTGTGAGAAGAGTCTGGCAAGGGCTGGTGACGTCTGCCCTGAGCGTGGAGGAGGCAGTGGTGGCAGGGCTGCAGCGGGGTGCCTCACGGTCACCCCAGGATGCGGGCAGAAGTGGCCTCAGCCGCCTGGCCATCTCCTTGAGGGCTTGTGCTTCTGGGTGGTAGATGGCAGGGCCCAGTCCGAGTCAGGTCAATGGAGAGGGTTGAACCGGCCGGGCACAGAGGGCACGCAGCAGAGCAAGGTAGTTGAGAGCCGTGTCGTGAGGGGGTGGCTCCTGCCCCCATGGCTGTGCTCAGCAGCGTGTCCCCACAGCTCCCAGATGGTGGTGTGGCTGCCCCGGTCTGCGCTGCCCCGGGCCGTGACCAGGTATGTCCTATTGGGGTTGTGGGAACAGGAAAGCTGAGTGAGGCGGGTCCTAAGACCAAAGCCAGCTGTGGGGATTCAGGTCCTTCCCCCCGACACCCCCACAGGCATGCCAACTACGATGAGGAAGGCCGCTACGGGGCCATCCTGCCCCAGGTGGTGACGGCTGGCACCATCACTCGACGGGCTGTGGAGCCCACATGGCTCACTGCCAGCAATGCCCGGGTACGTGTTCTTTGTACGTCTGGTCTCCCTGGCCTTCCTCTCCTGTCTCGAGAAGTTGGGGTTGCAATGAGCCTGTACTAAGATCTGAGTCTGGCGGGACTCAAGTCCAAATCTGGCATCACAGCCCCTCCATTTGTTGGGCAGATAAGTTCTGGGCACCAGCTCCTGGCCAGGCATGCGTGGCACAACTTTTGTGGAGTCTGCATGGGGCTGAGTGTGAGCCAGGCATGGGGCAGGGGATCTTTACCTGGAACTAGCAGAGCTGGCTGCATTCCCTAAAACCATGCCTTTGGGAAGGGCCACCACATCTCATTCTAGTCAGGCCCTGGGGTGAGCAAGAGGAGTCTCACCGGGTACCTACGTGGGGTATGACCTCCCTCTTCCCACAGCCTGACCGCGTAGGCAGTGAGTTGAAGGCCATGGTGCAGGCCCCGCCTGGCTACGTCCTCGTGGGTGCCGACGTGGACTCCCAGGAGCTGTGGATCGCAGCTGTGCTGGGAGATGCCCACTTTGCCGGCATGCATGGTGAGCGGGAGCCAGGGCTGGAGCAGAGTGGAGGCGGCCTGGTGCCTGGCCGGCGGAGCCGCCTCTCTCACTGTCGCCCTGCCCCCCAGGCTGCACAGCCTTCGGCTGGATGACCCTGCAGGGCAGGAAGAGCAGGGGCACTGATCTGCACAGCAAGACAGCAGCCACCGTGGGCATCAGCCGTGAGCACGCCAAGATCATCAACTACGGCCGCATCTATGGGGCCGGGCAGCCCTTCGCCGAGCGCCTGCTCATGCAGTTCAACCACCGACTCACGCGGCAGGAGGCAGCTGAGAAGGCCCAGCAGATGTATGCGGTCACCAAGGGCCTCCGCCGGTGAGTGTCCCCCCTTCCCTACCCCTGGGCCTCAGGCTTGCTTTATTGTCTTTGCTGCGCCTGTCTTTTTGACCTTCCCGTTGCCTGAGCCCTCATACGGCCTCTGACCTAGCTCTAGGTGGGTTGTCCTTCCGTTGTGATGTTTGCTCGCTTCACAGTCCGTTTTCCTCATAGCCGTGAGTTATCACTGAGTGGTTGCAGGGTGCGTGCTCTGCTCCTGCAGAATAAACAGTAATGTGGGGGTTGCAAACCCACATGCTCACAGGGCATGAGAGCAAGTGAGAGGGGGAGCAGAGTGTTGTCCAGGGAGGTGAGAGGGGAGGCGGGGTTGGGAGGATGCTCTAGGGTAGCGTGTACTGGCGGAGGCAAGGCAGTGACAACAGACATGGCTGGGTCTTAGTCGTGGAGACCTTTGAAAGCGTCATGGTGTGGACTGAGGGGTGGTGGGGAAAGCCTGTTGTACCTGTGAGCAGGTGAGTGACATGACTGGCCAGCAGGGGACTAG
Source organism: Bos javanicus (assembly GCF_032452875.1). Classification (NCBI taxonomy): domain Eukaryota; kingdom Metazoa; phylum Chordata; class Mammalia; order Artiodactyla; family Bovidae; genus Bos; species Bos javanicus. The sequence goes on along the minus strand of NC_083888.1, from coordinate 20,367,894 downwards.
CCTGGTGTCGTCTGAAGCCGCAGTGAAGCTGTGAGTCTAGGGCAGCAGGGACCGAGAATGGTGAGCCAGGCTGGCTGTATGTCCTGTCTTCTGCCTTTCTAAATGCTCTTCCCACCCTCACCCCAAAATGCAGGGTGGTAGCCTTTGCTGCCTGCTGGACTGACATGACACCTGTTGGTCACTGGGCAGTGCAGGGTTGAAGGTTTAGGACAGTAATGGTCCCCTGTCCTTTATCGGGCTACCTTCAGGAAGCCCACAGAATCCTGGGATCCTGTCTAGGCTCTGTTTCTGCCTGCTGTGTGATCTCAGAGTCACTTAGCATCTCTGAGCCTTTTGACCCCAGGGCGGTTGTGGAAATGGAGTGGAGTTGAACACGCCTAGCCCAGGGTTTGGCACAGAATAGGCATTCCCATGGAAATGACGGTTGTGACGCTGCCCCCCAGGTACCGGTTGTCAGATGAGGGCGAGTGGCTGGTGAAGGAGTTGGACCTCCCTGTGGAGAGGACCGAGGACGGCTGGGTTTCCCTGAAGGATCTGCGCAAGATCCAGAGAGAAGCTTCAAAGAAGTGAGACCCTTCTGTGTGTTCATGTCAGTGGGAGGGTTTGGGCTTGCCTGGGGAGAGCTGGCGTGCTTTTGCCCTGATATGGTGAAACACAAAGCTTGCCCTCTTTGTTCCCCAGATCGCGATGGAAGAAGTGGGAGGTGGTTGCTCAGCGAGCCTGGATGGGGGGCACAGAGTCAGAAATGTTCAACAAGCTGGAGAGCATTGCCACATCTGACATACCGCGTACCCCGGTGTTGGGCTGCCGCATCAGCCGGGCCCTGGAACCCTGTGCTGTCCGCGGGGAGGTATCGCCACCCTCGGAACGGGGCAACGGGGGCCTCGGAGGGCAGGGCTCCTGTGCCGCCTCCTGCTCAGGAGGGAGCTGCTTGTGGTCTGGCCCTCCTCACCTGTGCCTTCCCTCCCCAGTTTATGACCAGCCGAGTGAACTGGGTGGTGCAGAGCTCCGCGGTGGACTACCTGCACCTCATGCTTGTGGCCATGAAGTGGCTGTTCGAGGAGTTTGCCATTGACGGGCGCTTCTGCATCAGCATCCACGATGAGGTTCGCTACCTGGTGCGGGAGGAGGACCGATACCGCGCGGCCCTCGCCCTGCAAATCACCAACCTCCTGACCAGGTAGGCAGGGCCCACGGCTCCTCCGGCCTGAGCGTCTGCCAGCTACATGGGGCTTGGACCACACTGAGCACAATCTGAATTTTCATGCCCCCAGGAATAAGTGTTTCCACTTTTATCTCTGATTTTTAAAAACTACGAAGTCTTAAAAAGACTGGCTCAATATTTAGAAAAGATTTTTGGAGACTGAAAGTGTTGTATCGCCAGACTAGATCACTGGGGTGGTCAGGAGGTGGGAGAGGAGTTCTCAAACTGTGCTCCCCTTGGAACACAGCTTTGTTTTGAAAATCAGATGACAGGCTTTTCTCAAAGTATCTCAGAAAATTGAGATACTTTTTCATTTGTAAACATTTATTCTTAAGTGCCAAAAGTTTGCTATTCTGTTAGTAAACAGAAAACATCGTTAACAGGGAAGCTCAAGTATACATATTGAGTTAATTTCCTTGTAGTAAAATCCCTAGTTTATATGATTGTATTAACTGATGTTACAGTTCCATGTTGATCTGCCACTAAGAACCAGTTTGGGAACCATGGCCTGTCCTGATTAATGGGTATATAATGAATGTTTACAATGATCAATACTGCTGCCCTCGTCTTCTGACCAAAGTGGGAAAAAAGGTGTGTTTTGAGTCCACAGTTGTACGCGAGTGTCTCAGCGGGAGGTGCTGGCCCATCAGCTTTCTTCGCTTGCACAGAGCCGGCTGGGCAGGCCCTGCAGGCCACCTCCTGGGAGATGGGTCTTGTTCATAGCGGGGGCGCGACTGCTGCAGGGGATCGGGTCTCTTTCAGGTGCATGTTTGCCCACAAGCTGGGTCTGAATGACCTGCCCCAGTCAGTGGCGTTTTTCAGCACAATCGATATTGACCAGTGCCTCAGGAAGGAAGTGACCATGGACTGTAAAACCCCTTCTAACCCAACTGGGATGGAAAGGCGATACGGGATTCCCCAGGGTGAGCACAACACCTTCCTTCCTTATTACACATGGGACGGGAGGTGGACTAGAAAGTGGTCTCAGACAGCAGAGGCTTGGGGCACTGGAGGGTAACCCCTATCTTGGGCTATGTACTGGGCTGGTTCGGTTTATAACGGGCCCTGAGTCCAAAGTGAGCATAATGTTCAGATCACAAAGGCATGTGTTTCTAGAAAGATGTTCCTAGTAAATGAAGTGTTTGACTCCGGTTTCTTTCTTCTTTAACCACACACACACACACACAAAAGATTTAAACGAGATTTATTTTAAAGTCACAGTGGGTTCTTAGGTGTCAAAATTATGCTCTGAATGCCAAACAAATTAGAAAGCTTAAAGTCTATTTAAAATGTATCTAAGACAAACATTTTATAAATAAAGAAAACAGATCCTCCCCAAATATGACCCTACCATTCTTGGCAATCCTTTTTGACCTTAACATTAAGCGTTTCTCACTTCTGACTGCTTCGTGAGGGGGCATCCTAACGAATTGCACTATTTTTCAGGTGAAGCGCTGGATATTTACCAGATAATTGAACTCACCAAAGGCTCCCTGGAGAAATGAAGCCAGCCTGGACTATAGCCCTGCCTGGAGGCTCTGTATTTGCTCCCATGGAGCTTCATTGGGGCAGTGCAGGCTCCTAAAACTCAGGCTTTCAGCTCTGCTTTTTGCAAAAGGGCTGGCCTGAGGCCAGCCATTTTTCAGTAGCAGGGCCTGCCAAGAATGATTGCCTCTAAACTGAAGGTGCAATTGAGTTCAGAACCAAGATGCCAATGTGGTGCAGGCAGCAGGACAAGGGGGCATTGTTGCTTGTTGGGTAAAAAGAAAGCAGAAGCCCCAAAGTTCACATTAACTCAGGCATTTCATTTCCTTTTTCCTTTTCTTCTTGGCTGGTTCTTTGTTCTGCCCCTCATGCTCTGATGCAGTGCCCTAGAAGGGGAGAGAAGTAACGCTGTAACGTGAGAAGCCTGTTCAGAGGCAGTGGAAATAAAAACAGAAATCCTTTATCTTCTCATCAAAGCCTGTGTTGGTCATGCTTTCTCCCCCGTCCCACTCACGGGAGGTAACTGTTGGAGATGGGGGCAAGCTCTGCAGTAGAGCAGGGTGGTGCTGACTCCTTCCCTTTGGACTTCTGTAATGACGCAGGGAACACGGTGACAGAGAAGGGGCATCAAGATGCTGCAGAACTCCCCTGAACTCAAATGCCAGGGAGGCAGAGGCAGTGGACAGGGCCAGGTGTATTATGGCTTAGAGTGTGTAAATGGAAGAATGTAGATTCAGAATTTTTTGAGAAGCTAGAAATCCAGGGTGGTTGATGTAAACTTCCAGTTTATCTTGGATATATGTAAGGTGATAGAAATTCTGGGCACCAGAGGTAAGGAAACACTGGGTTCTGCTTCAGAGATGCTGTAGGGCTCATAGCATGCTGTTCCTCTCCCTTTAGTCTCAGCAGAGGGGAAAGGAGGCTAAGAAATGTGCTGACCCTCATTCAGAGTAGTGGCCCTACTTTGAATGACAGCATGGTAGAAGAGGGAAACACTGGTTTCTGAGCCAGAGTGCTTAGGCTCATAATTTTCCAATGGTTTAAAAGGTTATGGGGAGAAGACCCACAGTAAGACCTTGTTTTCAACATTCACTTTCTGGAAATGTCCACCCTAAAGGTATACAAGCCTGGGAAACTTCGGGGATGGTTCACCGTTTACAACCTTTCTCTTGAGAATGCTTAGTTTCGTCTTTGACCACCTTTTGGCTCTTTCTCTGTGGCTGCTCCCTGACAGGCTACTGACAGCCAGCCAGGAGGGCAGCTGCAGCCTCCTGCACTCTAGTCCGAGCAGGCACTGACCTCTTCATTTTCATCCTCCTCCTGCCGAAGAACCACGTCCAGGATGTTTCCCTTGATCTTGAAGTCTCGTGAGGTGCTGAGCTTTATATGCTTCATCAGGTTCACCTGGGACAGGATTGTAAACACAGGCACAGTTTGCTACCAATAAAACCTGCCCAGGACTGCCTAAGCCATCCCGGATAAACCCTTCAGTTCCTAGAGAAGCAAGTACACACCCACTAGACTTCACATCAGGTCCCCTGTGTCAATGTTTGGCTTCAGGCCATCAGATCAGAAATAGCAAAGAAACAAAAGAAACACAGTCGCCTCCCCCCAGTGCAGTTGTGTTGCTTCAGTTTGCCAGGTCCCCTCACAGGCTAAGTGGAAATCAGTAGAAAAATTACAGAATATGCTTACCTTTGACCTCTTAGAAAGGTGGATGAGAAATTTTTCATACTGTTCAATGGCAAAGATGAGATTAGGAATTGGCTTGGTTTCCCGAAGAGCTCTGGCCTACAGGGCAAAGAAGAGAAGACCTAAATTTGGGGTTCAGGGGTGGTAAAGTGCTCTGAAACTGCCTGTAGCAGAACTGCTCGTGGCTTTGAGGGAAAGATAGTCTAACTTCCAATGAAATGCAGTTTTACTTATACACCAGTCATTAAGATTTTTTTTGACAGTTCAGTTTCATCAAAGGACCTAAATGCTAATGGAGATGGCAATTAATCCTTTCTACTTGTAATTCCTAAACCTGTGTTTTCTAGAGGCTGGCTAAGGGAAGGGCCGTGGTGTGGGTGTCTGGCTGCCTCTCTGACTTGGGATTCTTGTGATGATGAGCCCCTCTGCACTGGCTCTGTTTCCACTCTAGTCTACAGATGCGTTTTCATAGCTGCGATTCTCTCTCCCCTCAACTTGAATTGTAGCTTGTAGATCCTTCCATATGTTTCTTATGCATATAGACATGTTTTTATATTTTTTAAACTACAAATGAAGACACTTTACATCTTTTTTTTCTTTAACATTATCTTAGAATTCTATATCTGAACATTTAGCTTTGTATTTTTTCATGTCTGCATAGTTTGTTCTACAGTATAAATATACTGTAAAAGCCAGCCCTCTATTGTGGGCATCTTAGTTTTCCCAGTATTTCACTTTTACTTACAACATTACTAGGACTGAATATACACAGGCCTTGACAATAGAGATATTCTACAAGTAGAATTGCTGCATTAAAAACTGGTGCATGTGAACAGTTATTGCTAAATGTTCCCCTTGAGAGAGGACTCAATTCTTACTTTGCCAGCAGTACCCTGGAGAATCCACTTTCCGGCACCAATCTTTCACATCCTTTAAGGGGCACCTTTTGCACTCACTAACTTTTCCTAAAATCAGCTCCTTTCCAGTGGTTATCCTAAGCTATTTCTATTTTTGAAGAGTTCAAGATTTCCTGGTACTTCCTGAATAGAGCATATACAGAGGAAAAAGATGTTCCATTTGAACAAAGTCCATGAGTTGAGAAGCAGCCGTACACAAATAAGCACATTTTCCCCAGCTTTACTGAGATGTAATTCACATACCAACCATTTACCCATTATATTGCATGCTTTTTTGTGTGTGTTTCTTTGTGCATTCACAGAGTTGTATAACCATCACCATAATTTTACAGCATTTTCACACAACCCACCTGCACAAGAAATCCTATACCCATTTTAGCAGGCACCTTCCCAGTTTCTCTAACATCCCCCTAACCACTCCTGCTCCCCAGTTCTAGGCAACCACTAATCTTTTTAGATTTGCCTTTTCTGGGCATTTTATATAAATGGATTCATATAACACCTAGTCTTTGTCCGATTGGCTTCTTTTACTTAACGTATTTTCAAGGTTCATCAGCAACCTTTTTTTTTTGTTGTACTGCACGGCATGCAGGATCCTAGTTCCTTGACCAGGGATCAAACTGGTGTCCCCCTGCAGTGGAAACGCAGAGTCCCAACCACTGGACCACCAGGGAATTCCCAGTGGCCACGTCTTGGTCACTGTCAGCAACTTACGATGGCTGTGGGGCCGGCAGCGGTTTTCTCCTTTTCTCCGGTACATTTTAGGCTCCTACTGTGCTTGTTCTAAAGAAAAGGAAACAAGTTCTCTCATTCCTGAAGGTTTTTCTGTAGAGCTACCAGGCTAGTGGTAATTTTCTAATACGATGATTATAGCGATAACGGGAGAACTCTTAGGGGGCCAAGTCTGGGTGAAGAGATTCTCCTGAAGCAGATGCTGGGCAATGGGAAACATTCTGGGACACTTCATAATCCTCAGATATTTTCCCGCTTTTTGTTGTTGGGAGATTTACAGTCTTGCTCTTGGATGGGTCTATCACAGGGAAGTGAGGTTAGGACCCACCGTTATTAACACTAGGGCAGCCAAGGGACTCGTGAGCTACAAAGAACTGTCAAGGGGGGAGTAGGACTAGGTGTTCACTACTGGGATATTCGCTAAAAGGGCTAGAGAAAAGATAGGAAGCTGGAGAGGTTGTTCTCAGAGCCATGTGTCTCACATGACAAGTGGTTACAGGCTCCAGGACGGTTTAAAGGTCATAGAAACTTTGTTTCCCTATGTTGCAGATAATCAAAATAAAGGGCTCCTGGAGAAAGGAACAATCAAGAAGGGGACCAGGAAGTACAGGATTCTGATAAGGCAGGAGAGAAGGGACACGTGAGGCAGAGACCACCCAAGTGTGAGGCACACAAACAGGAACCTTTTACTTGAAGGGGAGTTCTGTGCCCTCTAGGAATGACAGACCACGGCCCATGGGACAACTAACAGTTAAAAACAGAGGCCTGCAAACGGAGAGAAATCACACTACTACAGCCATGTGAGAGAGAGGAGGCTTGGTCCACATGGCATGTTCTGGAAAATAAGAAAATGTAGGGATCCCAGAGATGCTGGTGTGAAGAAACTTATTTTTGGCCCTGGAAGGCAGGGTAGAGGGTGAATACTTTGTAGGGGAGGGGCAGAGAAGCAGCACAGGTAGCAGAACTCATGTGAGCAAATGGGAAGTGAGCCATCTTCCTGAAAGTTGTACCCCAGATGGGACCTTGTTGAAACTCCCTAAATCAATCCCAGCTACGGCCTGTTTCTGCTGATTCAGGCAGGACTAAAACTGTAGTGGGAAGAGAAGTATCTTTTAAAGGTATACAGTCCTGAGCAGGATGCTAAGCTACGGGTTTTGGAGCAATGGCTTTCACTGCCTTCTTCTCACTGAGATCCAAGGCTATGGGGAAAAAGGAGCTAAAAGAGAATAAGCAGCTCTTTGAAAGATGTGGCAAATGCAATCCAGATTTCTAGATAAAAGTTGGAGAGAGTTAATGGAACCTTGGGCTCTTGACTCATTAAGCACATCTCACAAAGACAAAAAGTGCCTGTGGATCAGCTGATTTGTCAAATAAGGCTTTAAGTCAAACACAGATTGAGAAGGGGAGAAATATCCAAGGAAGAATACATAAACCAGTTTTTGTGTAATGTAGAAAAAAAGATAGTCTAGAAGGTGCCTAGTGATAAGCAGAAGAAAAGCTTGAGAATGGGTCAAACACAAAACCCCAAACCTCCCAGCATTTTACAAGTCAGTGAGTGTCAAGTATGCTTCCAGAGCAGGGGCTGGCCAACTACAACCAAGAGGCCAAATCCAGCTCCTGCTTGTTTTTCAGAAGTTTCACTGAACACAGCCAAGCTCCTTCATTGTATATTGACTATGGGTGCTTTTATTCCACAACGGCAGAGTTGAGTTGTGACAGTGACTCTATGGCCTGCAAAACCCAGAGCATTTACCATCTGGCCCTTTGCAGAAAGTTTGCAGACCACTGTCATGGAGTCAAAGAACCCAGTTCGAACCTCAGCTTTGCCCCTTTTTCTGGCCGTACCACACAGCACGTGGGATGTTAGTTCCCCAACCAGTGATCAAACCCACACCCCCTATATCAGAAGCTCGGAATCTTAACCTTTCTGTTTTTGGCCTTATGTCTGACAGCTTGGGAAATGATGCTCTAAGGTCATGTTCATTTTATTGGAACAGCAAATATTTAGAGAACACCTGCCTGGTGTTGTGTTAAGCACTTTCCACAAGTTACCTCATTTAGCCTCACCATGCCTGCCACTACTTCACTCACATTCCCAAAGGAGTGGGTTTGGAATCACCCAGAAATAGACCAAGTCACTGAGCCTAAGGATGCATGTTTCTCCTCTGCTCCAAGTGCAAGCATACCAAACACTTTTTCTCTCTAAATCAAACTTGGTGATCAGTCCCCTGGGAATACAAGGAGTCCTTTCTCACTTGAAGATACACTGTGATACAGACAATCACTTACCTGTACATAAGAAATAAACGAATAGCATAGAGGGGTCAGATGTGAACCAGACAGCTTCACCTGCAGCAAAGGAGAAAGAATTCAGTAACTGTAGGAATAAGATGCTTTCCCCATTCCTAGGAAAGGCATTCTCAACTCACCAGTTTTTCCATATTTTTCGGAATTCCTGTGGAGGGCTGATACACCTGGAGATACTAACAAAAGATTCCAAGATTCAGTATTAGGCAATGGCAGGACACCCACTTCTCTCAAAGGTTTCATAAAGTTCTAGGGGAAAGCGTTGGAATCTTACATGCGTGCATACTCAGTCATGTCCAACTCTGTGACCCTATGGACTGTCGCCCACCAGGCTCCTCCATCCATGGGATTTCCCAGGCAAGAATACTGGAGTGGGTTGCCATTACCTACCCTGGGGGATACTTTCCAACCCAGGGATTGAACCTGCATCTCGTACGTTTCCTGCATTGGCAGGCAGATTCTTTATCACTGAGCCACCTGGGAATCCAGATTTAGAATGCTATTCCTACACAGATGTCCCATGAAACTACAGGTAGTGACTCAGTGAGCACATGGTGTATGACTATTGCTCTGGCTGGAGAGAGGAAAAGAAAATAAGCTACCCAGATTCGTGCAGAATCTTAAGACTCCAGGCTTCCTTTTTTCCCTCCCCTAAGCTCCAAAGCTTCCCAGACAGGAGGCAATGAAAGATTTAAGTTTCTGACTTGTTCCATTTATTGCTTTAAAAATCCTTCAGGGTGATAGTCCCTGAATCTAGAAAGCCAATGACTTTGCTGTTTTTCTTTTAGAAAAAGCCAATAAAGATTATAGAGGTTCTCCGTATTTCTACCACAGAAGCTAGTTAGCCACACACTATAGCCAGAGCGGCACCTTCTCAGAAATGGCAGCGCTGCTGTTTGGGTACATGGTGTGAGGTGGTCCACCATCTTTATTTGGTTGTCCGTGCCTTCCTAAGTAATGTGGGTCATTGCTAGAATCGGAACTAAATTACGTAGTTCCTAGCACTCTTGAATGTCTGCTGAGAATCAAAATACTGCAAATACAAAAAAAGTTTCTTGTTAACGGATACTAAGAAGCATTAACTTAAACTCAGGGCAAGTATACCTTGTATTTTCAAAAAATAAACTTATTCCCTACTCGTGTACCTGACCTGTGAGGCATTTAACACCTACTTGTTAAAGGACAAATACCCTTTCGGTGTCCAGACTGGTCTGAAATTGTCTAACTTTTTGTGTAATTGGAATCAGATTAAATTCTATAGCTAAAGTTTAGACTGAGTCTTAGAAGGTGTTTGAAAAGGCATTTATACTCAATTATACTCAATTAAGAGGCATTTACATTCATTATACTCAATCATATGAGCAACATGCTCATATGCTAAAGAAATATGGAGCTCTAAAAACAGATTTAGAATTATGCCTCAACTGTTATTTCCAGGCCTGTGGAGTCACCTGCCATCTACTGGTCAAACTGTGACTTGCAGAGATGTAGACGTGGGTTCTGCCCTGGGGTGTTCAGCACCAGGGGGAAGTGTCCTGGCTGGGTGGGGCAGAATGATGGTGGTGACTGACTCTCCGATACTCACATATTTGACAAGTGCTGTAAGAGTGGTGTACATTTTGCCAAGGTCCTTTAACAAGGTGTCCACACAGCTGCCTGATGGCAGGGCTGTCTGCACCAGCTCGTGGAAAAATGTGAGCAGAGTTCCCAACTGTATGATGGTGGTTTTCTCCATGGGATGGTTTGTTAGGGCTGCCTGAGAAGAGGCCTCTTCTGAAAGGAAATGAAGTTAATTAGCACATTCAAACCCAACTGACCTTATTTTCTAGTTCAAGTCAAAGAGATTTAGAAACCAACTAAACATCATTAACTAGGAAGTCTGGATGCAGAATACATTAATAATTATATCTTCTACTTTCATTACTTTGGAAGTCTAGCACAAACAAACAGACAGAGCTCAGGGGCTCTGCCTTTATGTCTCTTCCAGTTCAGGTTTTAGTTGGCTTTGCTTTGATCACAATTCCTGGAACCCCTCCCTCAACCCATGTTACCTGGTATGATTTTTTGATTTGCTTGTCCCTTAAGCTTGGTGATCAGCCAGTCCACTTCTTCTAGGACCTTCTCAGCTTTACTCAGAACAAGCAGCTGTGAAAGAAAAAAACGCCTGGCATGGCTCACTGCACACAGCTGCTGGTGTAACATGATAGCCACGGCCACCAGTGGGCGGGTTAGAGGCCTCAGGACTTTAGCCACTGTAATTCACTCCTCACAGGGAGTAAAATGGAAGGGATGACAAGGCTATTTCCCAAGTGCCAGGGATCAACACTTACACAGACAGTAGGGGCAGCTGTTTTCAAATTCACCAATGCAAAGTTGTTTGTTTTCTCCACTTCCACATCCTGGGAACGGAAAGAGAGGTGAGATGTAATGACAGTAAGGCTGTTCCCCTGGCCTCTACTCCCAACTCAGGGCTCCATACTGAAGGCTCACTACAGTACCTCGTCTATGTCTCCAAGATGTCCATGGATATCCTGGGACAAGTCACGCAGCAGACCAACAGGACTCTTACACGAAACATGGAGGTTGAAGAGCAAACTCAGCATGCCCTTGCAAAAGGAGGCATCCTCTAGGAGTAGGAAGGAAAGAAAACTCAGTTATAACCCAAGTCAGTCCTGTAGCAGGTGGGGGTGGCCTGGCTGGAATGCTAGCCTGTCATGTTTCAGGCACAACATCCCCATGCTGCACACACTCCAACCCAGGCAGCGGGTCCACAAAGGTACACTTCGACCCACAGGTGCAAATGAGGGGATGTTTCCCATTTATTAGTCACTATCAACATATAACTAGCATATGGGTCAAGAAATATCAGCACCCCAGGACACTCCCCTCCTCACCAAGGAAACTGTCATTCTGCCTTGTAACCTCACATCGAGTTTTGTCTGATTTTGAACTTTATCTAAGTAGCACCATGCAGTAAGTCCTCTGTCTGTGTCTGCCATCTGCTGAGTGTCGTGTGCGCCGGACTCCTCCATGTCACGTGTCAGTGGAGTCTGTTCACTCCCACTGCCATCCAGTGTCCCACTGCGCGCACACAGTGCAACCCCTCGACCCATTTGACTGCTGACAGACGTCTGGGTTTGGTTTTGCCTATTAGAACAGTACTGCTGTGAGAATTTTCCCACCTGCTTATGCTGGGAGTGGAACTGCTTGATCGTAAGCCTATGTTTAATTTTAGTAGTTAAGTATTGCTAAATAATTTCCCAGAGTGGTTATACCAACTGACACCTCCAGCAGCAGTGAATGAGAGGTTCAACTGCACTATATTCTTACCAACCCTTGGGGCTGGTTTTGTGTATTTGAAGTTTTGGATACTCCGGTGAATGTGTAATTTTCTAAATGTTGTTTGGTGCTGATGATTTTATATAAACCTGAAAAAGGAAATATGGCAGGAAACTTACCGCAACTGTTTTCCGTGCAAATCTTAGATGTCCAGGATAACATCTGCACAAACTGGAGATCATTAGGATATTATAGAAACGTTCAAAAGACAGACCTAGGTGCTATCAGACTAAGAGAGCTCTAGGCCTTTGCAAGTCTAAACAAATCACCTACTAAAACATATGCCTGGATCTAAAGTGGTACTCTACTGAAAAACAGCATAAAAGTAAGTCCAAAGTTACGAGCTGAATTACTGATTCTTTTCTTAAATATAGCCTATGATTCAATTCTCAAATGCCCTCATTAAGGGCCAAAGGTCCTGGGGTCTGGGCTGTTATTTGAGCTTCCCTGGCCCCTCCCACCACAGTTTGGGGCTAAAGTGCCCTTCTTCCTCTTCCCATGCCCAGCACTCTCTGCATCTGAGACATCTTTAAGAATAGTAAGCTAATAGAGGCATAGGAGAATAAGATCCTGGCCACAGTGACAGTCAAATTAGCCTTTAGGAACCAAGAGGCCACAGGAGGTTAAAAGGGAGCAGGGGAAAAAAAAAGAAAAGGGGCAAAAGAAAAGAGTTGGGGAAGCTTAAGGCCTTGGACTAGTAGGTCATGTTTCACTAGACACACACTCAGGTTTCTGCTTCAGCAGTTATTTGGGATAGGCTTCTAGCCACCAAGACACTGAAATGCAGTGATGTTTAAAGGTAAAATGACCAGTAAGAATTCAGGTTTTGATCTGTCAGGGAAAAAAAACTTCAGAGGCTAAATGAAAATTCTCCGTGAACTGATATAAAAATATTTCCCAGAATACAGTGATTACTGTAGAATACAGATGTCCAGAATACAGTGTTAAATGTAATAAATAAATAAAGCAGGATGCTGAAAAAGCTTTTGTGTGAAGAGGGTAGGGTTGAGCATAAGAAGCTATATTCATATTGCTGTACAGGAATAAAAGAACTCTTTACACAAGACACTAAAAGATATTTAGCTACTGGGGGAGAAGAACTGAACAGATGGAGGACACGGATAGAAAGGTGACCATTTCCTGCAAATTTTTTTATAATGTCTGGTTTTCAAATCATTGAACTTTATTACCCATTCAAAGTTAAATTAAAAAATTTTAGACACACTACCCGAAATTATGAGGGGGTGGTAAAATTTTAAAAATTTCTTCTTTATATTAGCCTTTCCAAATCTATTTTCCTTCAACTGTCCCCATGTTCCAATTCCCTGTGTTTCTTTCCTAGTCTTGGGCTCCTTGCAGCAAAAGTAGCAATATGAAAGAATGAAGCTGAAAGTAAAGTGGGGATGCGTTGTTCCGATCTAGGATGAAATAAGTAGCAATGGGGATTTTCTTTGGGCTACCTGGAACTAAGACAACAAGAAAATGAAGTTTGCTTTTTCAGTGCTCAAATGTCGTAACATTCCAGGCTATAGTCTGGCTAGCTCTTCCTAAAAGCAAGGGCTTACACAAGGAGGCCTGCACCTCAGCACTCTCAACTCGTCTCCCCACAGGTCAGGAAATAGATGTGGGAGGACCACACAGCCCTAGTCCCAAGGACTCTCTTTATCATCCTTTAGGGAAATTACTCCTGAATGGAACAAACCCACAGAATATGGCTTCTCTTATTGCACATGTGTGAATGCTCATGTGGGTACATATATTCTTCGTGTGTACGTGCAAACCCAAGCACATATACCTAAAATCTATCTGGGTAGAACAGATTCTCTTTTAGGACTATAATCATGCTTTCTGACTTATCACCTTTTGTTGAATATCCCCCAAACTCAGAATCAGCTAATTTTGATGAGAAGGTTAACTGCTGAATGTCAGCTACCTTGATAATTAACATACTTTCATCTTAGAAGGGGGTAGGGAAACACAAGAAGGTTGAAGGCCCCACAGATAAACAAGACTTTTTTTTTTTTTTACAGTGCTTATTGTTTACCCTTGACAGTGGCCAAATAAACAAAAGCAGTTAACTACGTCATGGTAGAAACACTATGTACGGGGCGGGGGTGGGTGGAGGTACATCTTACAGATCTTATATTAATTCAGGAGCATAACTGGATACATGATTTTAAATAAGCCAGATTTCAAGAGGACATTTAGTTGTACACTGTAAGATGTAGTATTCTGGCCTTCTGGGGGATGCAGAGTGGGACTGATTGGTGCTCATACCTCAGCAGAGATGGGCTTCAGCAGCTTGGACAAGCTGGTGAGAACAGTGGCCAGAAGCAGGGCTTCTTTGCTCTTAAAGTCTTCCTCTTGGCTGCTAAGTAAATTCAACAAGGACCTCTGAGAAAGGACACACAGAAACATTAGCAGACATGATACTAGCAAAGAGAAGAGACATCCAGCCAGAGATTCCTAAGGCTGGGACAGAAATGACTCAAAAATACCAAAAATCCAAGAGGATAAAATCTGGAAATAAGACCTGGATTGAGCAGGTAGTCTCCTACCCTTTTGTGATCAGACGTCTGAGTGTTCTCTTGAGCGCTATGGACTCCTCAAACCCCTGCCACGTGTACATTAGGAATGAACTGTGCACCCAGTTTTGTTTATTTTAGGCTGCACCACACAGCCTGTGGGATCTTAGTTCCCTAACAAGGGACAGAACACGGGCCCAATGAAAGTGCTGTGTCCCAACCACTGATCGCCACGGAATTCCAGTGCACCCGGTCTGGGTGGTTCACAACTTCCTGAGGCCCATTCACTGACCTGAGGGCTAGACCACACCCCAGCACTGGCATTCCCTACACACTGTCCATTTCCTTTTTCTCTGTTCCTCTCTCACCACCCAAAACACTGTCTTTGGTCCGTCAGTCTCTTCCCACTATGTAAGCTCTGTGAGGGTAGGGTTTTGTCTCTTATTTCTTGCTAGAACTTCAGCACCTGAACAGTTCCTGGCACATGATAGGAACATTAAAGAAATCCTCTGGGATAAAAGATCCTGATACGTGACAGCTAGTGGTTAGAACCATCTGACAGACAAAGCCAAGTTACACTCCCTGCACGAGTGGGCTCCTGGCCAGCTCTTTGTATAATATCAGCTCAGTGATTCTTAGAGGCAATGAGTGCTGTAGATTGGGGTGGCTTGACACACATCCTTCCTTGAATGATGCTTTTAAATGCATTACCTTTCATTCTCAGAGCTGTCAAGTTGCTTGAATGATGACCCAGGAAAAACTGCTGTCCTACTTGTGGACGGTCTGCCTGTTCCCAGCTGGCCTGGTAACAGTCCCTTTCTGAGGACCCTCACAGCAGTCTCCTAGGTGTCTCACCTGAAACTGACGGATCTGGAAAGCTGCTCTCTCACTGACACTGACTTCCTCCTCTTCTTCCTCCTTATCTGTGGCATCTAGGAAAAGGAAAAGAACGCTATCTGCTTTGAAAGGGGCTTGTTTTTTTTTTTTTTTTTTTGCCAAGCTAAAATTTTAGGAGGCCAAAAAAGCCTGGAGGCAGCTTTAATTATATTCCTAACATTCAGCAGCTTCTTAAGGCTATATTCAGTTTCCCAGTCCCATCTGTGGTTAAATGGAATCCAGTAAGTGCCGATTCTGAATCCACTAGATGTCACTCCTTAGCCACACTGGGACTCTTCGCAGGTGTCCTCTGCTGGGCTAACAACTGGAATTGAGAGGTTTGGTTGAGAAAGAGAAACTCAGATCGAGCCAAGTTATCAAAACTGAAATGCCCACCCAGAGCCTTGAGAAACTGATGACACTTGGGCTGGTAGAACTGCTGCACGGCACTGAGTATCTTCTGTATGCCCTCCAAGCACAGCAGCGAGATGTTCTTTCCTTTCTCTCTCTTTCCCGACTCTTCCACTGAGGTAGGGATTGAAGTGTATCTCCAAAGCAAGACCCTGGGGAAAAGTGATTTTTAAAGTCAAGTTCACTGAGATACAATTTACATACAGTAAAATTCCCATCCTGTAACTGTATGGCTCTGCTGACTCACTTCCACAGTTGTGTACTCATCCCCCTCAATCTAGGTATTTCCATCACCCCAAAAGTTCTCATGTGCTCCTTTGCAGTCAGTTCTTTCTCTTTGATTTCCCAGGCAACCACCGATCTGTTTCCTGTCCCAGCGGTTTTACAATTCACAAACTATCATATAAGAATGGTATCATTCATTCTGTAGCTTTTGAAGTCCGGCTTTGCTAACAGCATGTAGCTCTGAGGTTCACCTACGTTGTTGCACGTACTGGCAGCCTGTCGCATTTCACTGCTGAGCAGTATTCCAGGGTATGAATATGCCACAGATTGCATAGTCACCGATTTATCATCTTTAGGTTGTTTCCAGATTTTGCTATTACAGATAAAACTACTATATACAAACTTTTATAAAAACATCTGCTTTCATTTCTTTTAGGTAAATACCTAAGAGTGGAATGGGTGTACCGTATGATAGGTATGTGCTTAACTTTTTAAGAAACTGACAAGTTATTTTCCAAAGTGGCTGCACCATTTTACATTTATGTCAACAGTGTATCAGAGTTTAAATTCTGGGCATCCCTGGAGGCTTAGTGGTAAAGAATCCACCTACCAATCAGGAGACCTGGGTTTGATCCCTGATCTTAGAAGATTCTACATACAGTGGAGCAACTAACTACTTGAGCCTGTGCTCTAGAGCCCGGAGCTGCAACTACTGAAGCCTGTGTGCTCAAGAGCCCGTCCTCTACAACATGAGAAGCCACGGCAACGAGAAGCCCGTGTACCTCAACTAGAGTAGCCCCCGCTCACTCAACTAGAGAAAAGCCCGCACAGCAAGAAGACCCAGGGTAGCCAAAAATAAATACATAAATAAACATTAAAAACCAAAAAACAAAGAGTTTAAATTCTTCCACATCCATGACAACACTTTGGTATAGTCAATCTAAACTTTTAGGCATTTTAATAGGTGTTTACATTGAGGAAACCAGAATTGAAAGAGACACGTGTACCCCAATGTTCATCGCAGCACTGTTTACAATAGCCAGGACAAAGAAACAACCTAGATGTCCATCGGCAGACAAATGGATAAGAAAGCTGTGGTACATATACACAATGGAATATTATTCAGCTATTAAAAAGAATGCATTTGAATCAGTTCTAATGAGGTGGATGAAACTGGAGCCTATTATAGAGTGAAGTAAGTCAGAAAGAAAAACACCAATCCAGTATATTAACGCATATGTATGGAATTTAGAAAGATGGTAACAGTGACCCTATATGTGAGACAGCAAAAAAGATACAGATATAAAGAACAGACTTTTGAACTCTGTGGAAGAAGGCAAGGGTGGGATGATTTGAGAGAACAGCATTGAATCATGTGTATTATCATATGTGAAATAGATCGCCAGTCCAGGATCGATGCATGAGACAGGGTGCTCAGGGCTGGTGCACTGGGATGACCTTGAGGGATGGGATAGGGGGAGGGGGGGCGGTTCAGGATGGGGAACACATGTACACTCATGGCTGATTCATGTGAATGTATGGCAAACCACCACAATATTGTAAAGTAATTAGCCTCCAATTAAAACAAATAAGTAAATTTTTAAAAGAAAAAAAATTAGGTGTTTAGTGATATCTCATTGTGATTTTAATTTGCACTAACCTAGTGACTAATTATGTTGATCACCCTTTCATGTTCTTATTTGCCATCTTTATATCTTATTTGGTAAAGTGTCTGTTAAAACACTTTATCCATTTTCTCAATTTGATTGTTTTCTTAACAAGTTTGAGTTCATTATATACTCTGGTTACCAGTCCATCATCAGACACGTGTTTTGCAAATATTTCCTGTTAATTTGTGGCTTGTCTTTAAATTTCCTTAGGAATGTTTTTCAAGGAACAGAGTTAAATTTTTAAAAAATATTGATTGTGCTTCTGGTATTATACCTAGGAAATTTTTTACCTAAAACAAGGTTGTAAAGGTTTTTCTGTCTTCTAGATGTTTTACAATATTTGGTTTTATACTTATGCCTCTGATTCATTTCAATATTTGGTTATAACATGAGAAATGGATCAAAGTTCAGTTTTTTTTCACATCAGTCGCTCAGTCGTGTCTGACTCTTTGTGACCCCATGGATTGCAGCATGCCAGGCTTCCCTGTCCATCACCAACTCCCAGAGCTTGCACAAACTCATATCCATCAAGTCGGTGATGCCATCCAAACATCACATCCTGTCTTCCCCTTCTCCTCCTGCCTTCAATCTTTCCCAGTATCAGGGTCTTTTCAAATGAGTCAGTTCTTCACATCAGATGGCCAAAGTATTGGAGTTTCAGCTTCAGCATCAGTCCTTCCAATGGATATTCAGGACTGGTTTCCTTTAGGAGGACTGGTTTGATCTTGCAGTCCAAGGGACTCTCAAGAGTCTTCTTCAACACATCAATTGATTCAAAAGCATCAATTCTTTGGCACTCAGCTTTCTTTATAGCTCAGCTCTCACATCCATACATGACTACTAGAAAAACCGTAGCTTTGACTAGACAGACCTTTATTGGCATAGTCATGTCTCTGCTTTTTAATATGCTGTCTAGGTTGGGCATAGCTTTTCTTCCAAACAGCGTCTTTTAATTTCATTTTTTCACATATTCCTGTACAATTGTTCCAGAAACACCTGTTTGAAAAGACTTTTCTTTCTCCATTCCATTGCCTTGGCACCTTTGTCAAAAGTCAAGACCATACTTGTGTAGATCAGTTCTGAACCATCTGTTCCACTGATTCTGGCAATACCTCACTATCTTAAATACTTATTTAATGTTCTATAAATATTGATTAAAGTCAAGCTGGATGACAGTGTTGTTCGAGTCTTCTACATCCTTTCTGATTTTCTATCTAATTCTACTGATTACTGAGAGAGGTAGATTATTATTTGTGTATTTCTCCTTCAGTATTACCATTTTTGCCTTAAGTATTCTGAAGCAGTTATTAGGTGCTATTAAGTACATATACATTTAAAACTGTTCTGTCTGCTTGATGAATTATTTAGTCATTATGTAATATCCCTTTTTATTCCTGGTATTAGATTAACATTTTATATGTGGCCAACAATCCACACCAAAACAGGACTAGGAAAAAACCCCAACATAGTGAGTGACTGCACTTCCACCTTTGGGTATGCCGAACTTCAAACCACCTTTCTCCCTACCCAACTTCAAACCACCTTTCTCTCCCCACCCCCGTCGTCGATTTCCTCTCTTGGAGATGCCACAGCAAGTGGAACAGGTCTCTAAGGGTGTGTGGGGCTTACCGAGTTATGTCACAGAGGTTCTGAAAGACCTTCTCTGGGTTTTGGCCATCAGGGCCACTCACATGCCCTGTTTCCTTTAGCTGCTGGACCTTCATCAGAGCCACATTCACTGCGTAGCGCATGAACTCATTGCTGGACCTCAGAACAGACAGGCTCTCTTCATGACTCTGGGTACTGTCCCTAGACAGGAAAAAAGAGACAGCAAGATTCCCCTGCTACTGGGACTTGAAATTACGTTTTCTAAGGACAGTTCACAATAGCACCCAGCCAGTTCTAAAAGACAGACTCCAGGCAGCCCACACCAAGAGTCACTGCCAAGGCTGTCTTTCTACAAATTTTATTCTCAGCGTTACCTCCCTTTCTCCCTCTTCCCTCAATCCTTTAACTCTGATGAAATTTAAAGGTCAGTCTTAGTTAACTTTCTGTAATGTTTTTTTTGTTGTCACCCCCACCTTTTTTTTTTAAATTCAAGCTTTTCTTTCCCTTCTTTTCATGCTACTTAGGTTGATTTCTTGGAATCTATCCTATCTTTTCATCCACTAGTTCACTGTTTCTGATGTTCCCTTTAGTAATTCAAAGCATCTCTTTAAATGCCTATGTGTTCTGCTTTCAAGAAAATTACAACCCCGTTGACTTACTTTTTACTGTATATATGCTAAGAATTGTGAATCCAAACTAGGTAATATCAGTGACCCTCAGTAGGTGTTTTTAACCTTCACCTTAAGTCTGTCTTTAAGCCCTGTGTTAGAACCTTACCTGAAAAGAGCTGTGAGAAGATCAGACACAAATTTCATGGACAAAAAACTATCGGTTGGTCGGTTGGCCATTTTTGTTTTGCCTTTACCAGATTTTTCATTAAGGATGTCGGAGAGCTTCTTGTAACACATAAATAAGCTCAGAATTGTTTCAAACTTAGTCTTACTGTATAAAAGGAAAGAGTCCACCAAGGACAGGCATCAGAATATTATGGTTTACTTTCAAGACAGTAATAAGGAAATCACAATACTTCTTTAGATGTCATACTTTAGACCCAATATTACAAATGAATCGATCTTCACTATTAACACAGTACTCCTAGGTAATACCCATCTGGGTCATTTCTTTTCCCCCTTTATTTGTATCAGTCATTGCAGAGAATGAAAGTTCAATACTACCACCAATCAAAATTTCTCTATTAAAATCAGGGGTTGTTATGTTCAAGGTCTGGGGAATGTTCAATAAAGTAAAGCCTGATGGAGAGACAAAATTCACGAGCCTGTTTGGCATGTGCTTGGATGTTCCCTGGTAGAAAGAACATAGTTTGGTCTTAGGCTAGAGGTCCATCTAAGAGTGTCATGCGCTGTAGTCTGTTCATACCTAGCCTATTGTTAGTGTTAAGAAAACATACTCCCACACACAAAATGAACTACAAGTAGAGTTACAGTATACCCTACCTGAAATTACTTATGAAGAAATTATATTCTATTAGAACCTCACAAATTCCCATAACAAGAGAAGCGCAGATATTATTTTTGATGCCAATACCAGTGCTCTGAGAAAAGTCTGCTGATTTGTCCTAAAAGACACAAGATAAAAATTAATAAGCTACTAAAAACCTCCATTACTCAACACAGCTTAGACTTAGCAATTACCAGTTCGAAGTCCTCTAGTTCACTCTTAATCATTCTATTCGTAATCGACTCCAACATATCATCTAAGTATTGGTAGAACCCCTCTTCCTCCTCCTCTTCTTCTTGCTGTAATGGTACCACTCTGCTCTTATACCAGGCCAAACAGTGTTGAATACAACATAGCAGATAATCCTGTAGAAGAAAATATAATAACTGAATATTCTTGTTAAAGGATAACCTATCAAACTGTTGATAACTGACAAATAATCCTTATCTATAAGGCTAAATAAAGTTATTCATTAGCATCACAAATTAAGTCAAGCTGGAGTTAAAAACAAAACAAAACAAAACAGAAAAAAAGAATTGAACTAACAGAGGCATTGTTTTCTGGCCTTTCCCAAAGACAGTGGCTTCACAAGTAGCTGACACCTAAGAATGTAACATCAAATGTGCTATCTCTGATCTGGTACAAATACCAAGGAGTCAGGTTGTGAAATTAAATCCTCTCCAGCACCTTTGCCTGGAAAATCCCATGGATGGAGGAGCCTGGTAGGCTGCAGTCCATGGGGTCACTGAGTCGGGCATGACTGAGCAACTTCACTTTCACTTTCATGCACTGGTGAAGGAAATGGCAGCCCACTCCAGTGTTCTTGCCTGGAGAATCCCAGGGACGAGGGAGCCTGGTGGGCTACTGTCTATGGGGTCATGCAGAGTCAGACACGACTGAAGTGACTCAGCAGCAGCAGCACCTTTGAATCCCAAAGGCTATTCCAAACATATGGATTTAGGTTGAGGGAATCTTTGGGAGACCACCATAGCTTCTCTGACCTAGGCTGAGGACATCTGTTGTAAGTCACTCAGGAGTTTCAGTTTCTTTCTTCCCGCTAGATGAGAATAGAAAACCAACTGTCCCAGTTTCTCTGAAGGTTCAACAGAATGCCAGTTCTAGCTCAGCCTAAATCATACACTCCAGACTAATGAAGCAGATCGCCTGGGTTCACCTGCTTCTGGGTAACCTCCTTCTTCCAATTCTAAAGTATATCTGTTTAGTACTTGCAATCAAAGAGCCATTAATGGGAGGTAAAATGCTCCTTGGGAGAAGTGATAGATGCCTTGATTATTAGTCAAGTGTTGATATGCAGATATCTCACCACCAGAACCAAGGTGGTGATGGGTCAGGGAAGAGTCAAGAGTAAAAATTCACTGGGAGTACCAGGTGTTTCACAGAGAAGTCATCTCTTTCTGAAGCTCAACCATATCAATAGGGCTGGTAGTTTTACTTAAGAGTAAAAATAATGGTTATGGGAGGAGGAAAGAATGGCTCACCAGTGGTTCCTGTAGAAAGACCTGATCTCCTTGGGTCAGAATACAAGCTTCTAATTTCAGAGGAGGCAGTACATCAGGTTCTGGCTCATAGAACTGTTTCAACTGTGTATGGGAAGGAAAAAGACATCACGGTTCATGAATGCTTTCCACTTTTTTAACTGGTCAAACTAATGGCAACTTTAATGTTTAATGCTTTCTAAGACATTATTTCCCAACTGTCCAAAGAACACTGCAGGAAAATCTGTTGCTTTGGCTCAACCTGTCCTTCCTTTGCCCTTGCATCAGGCAGTGCACTGACTGACACCTTTCCTAGTCCACTTCATCACCTCTCCTATAAAACACCATGCTCTCTCACACCAGTTCCTTAATTTGTATAGGCTATCAAGCACTTTCAGTACAGCTTGGTTATTAAGAATAGAGGCTCCAGAGTCAGACTGACTGAATCTAAAATCCCAGTACCACTACTTATTAATTCAAGAAAGGTAGATGTCTTGGTTCCTCATCTGTGAAATGAGGATATTATTAATATAAGCATAAACATTTGTATACGATTAAATGTGCTAACACATGTAAGGAGCTTCAAATACTATTTAGCACATAACAGAGCTCAAAAAAAGTTAGTTAACTCAGCCATAAAAAAGAATCAAATGATGCCATTTACAGCAAAACAGACGGACCTGGAGATGACCATATTAAGTGAAGTCGACTGAGAAAGACAAATACTATATGATATCACTTATATGTGGAATCTTTAAAATGATACAAATAAAACTTATTTACAAAATAGAAATAGATTCACAGACCCAGAAAACAAACTTATGGTTATCAAAAGGGAAAGGGGGTGGGGAAAGGATAAATTAGGACTTTTGGATTAGCAGAAACAAACTATTATATATAAAATAGATAAATAAGATCCCAGTGTATAGCACAGGGAATTATATTGAATATACTGTAATAACTCATAATGAAAAAGAATATATATGTAACTGAATAACTTCGCTGTATACCAGAAACAAATACACTGCAAATCAACTATACTTTCATAAAAAAAAATGTTAATTGCCATTTTCCTCTTTTTAACTTTTGGAGTCTATATAATTTTATTGGTCCACATCCTAACCTGAGTTGGGAAGCACTGCTCTATGCTTTCAGTCATAACTTGCCATGTTAATGTGCAAATGTAGATGGACTGATCATTAGTTTGAAAGATAAAATATAACAAGATATAAATTTTATATAAGATCAGGTCCAAGGTCCACTGAAAAACTTTTGATAGTGTAAGACCTTCCAATCATTTCTCCACTTCCAAATGGAGCTTCTTTAGCAGAATTAGCACAAAGCAATGGCATAAAAAAGGAGGAAGAGCGAGAGGGGAAGAGAAGTACCATTTATAGCAAAATGGTGGGCTAGGGTTTAGAGAAACCCTCGCAGTAAAGAATAAAAAACACTGCATTAAAATTTTTATATAGATACATTTATTAAATAGATGGCTAAGATAAAAGGAAAGTAAAAGAAATCATGAAATTAAAGACAGAGCCTAGGGTCCGCATGGGGTTGTATCAGAGATTATATCTAGATTGTATCAGAGATTGTATCTGAGATTGTATCAGAGACCTTCACAGAAAGCTGGAATTCTCAAAAGCAGATATCCTTAGTGGATGAACCTAAAAAATAAATCCACCACATGAAGGAAGATAGTGAGGGGATATGTACCTACCTACCTACCTCTGACTTCAGGTGAAGGGGGAAAAGTCTCCTGAGGGACTTTCTAACCATAAGTTAGTTAGCTGAGGCTAGAATTCACATGACTTCAAATATAGGGTTATTTTAGAGTTAAGACTGTCCAAATCATTAGACAATATAGCTGAAAGTTTAAAGAAAGTGTTTAACTTTGAAACAAGTAAGGAGGGAAATGGAATAAAGGAAATTTCAAATTTTACAAAAACCAGAAAAAGAGGGAACATCCCCAATCATTTTACTAAGCTCACACTAAACCAAAGAAATTCAGTATGAAAAATGAAAATTATAGGCCATTCCTTCTTGTACAGATGTATGTATGTCCTAAATGGAAATCAAACCCAGTAGTGTATAAAAAAGGTAATATAATCAATTTGAGTTTATTCTAGGAATGCAATGTTTTTTTAAAAGATCAAATAATATAATTCATCACGGTAACAGATTAAAGGAGAAAAATCATATGGTCATCTCGATACAGAAAAACATCTGATAAAATTTAACATGCATTCAAGAGTAAAACAACAGAACTGAAATGGCAGAAGAAAGTAAACTTGAAGACAGATTATGAGAAAATATAAAATCTAAAGAAAACAGTGTAAAAATATTGAGGAAAAATGAACCAAGATCTGTGGAACAGTATCAGGCATTCCAATATACATACCACTGAAGTCCCAGAAGAAAAGGAGAGAAAGAGGGGATGGGAAAAAATAATCTGATGAAATAATGAATGGACATTTCTCAAATTTGGTGACAAGCATCAACTTAAAAGATTCAAATAGCTTAATCAACTCCAAATAGGAGAAACACATGCTTTGGCTCTTGAGCCAGATCTGAGTTCAAATTCTAGCTCCATCACTTATTAACTGTGAGACCTTGGGCAAATTAAATTACTTAACCTCTTGGAGCCTTAAAACATACATCTATAAAATGGAACTAAGCAGTTATTTCACAGGGTTTTGTGAGGACTAAATGAGATCATCCACCATATACCATTCATAAATTGCTTGCCCCTCTGTAAGTGCTAAACATTAAGTACTGTTGTTATTACTATTAGTACATAATAGTCTCTTGAACTCTCTCAACATATATTAAAAAAAATATATATATATATATATCATACAATGAAATATTACTTAGCCATAAAAAGGAATAAAGACTGATGCACCCTACAATATGGATGACCCCTGAAAACATCATGTTAAGTGCAAGAAGTCAGTCATAAAAGACCACACATTGTTTGACTCTATTATATGAAATGTCCAGAATAGGCAAATCTATAGAGAGAAAAATAAGACTGATGATTGCTTAGGGGTAGAAGGTTTGAGGAAGGATGGGAAAATTAAAGGGGGGGTAGCTAAACGGTGTGGTTTTTTATGAGAAGATAAAACGTTCTCAATTGACTGGTGATGGTTGCACTTTGTGAATTCACTAATTCAAATAAATGCTTAATAATAAATGCTAAGAGTAAAAAGGTCTTATTCACATTAGAAACTCTTCAGCTAAATTCTTCTCATCTTGATGGTCCTTTGAAATATTTCATAATTTGCAGCTTTTTAAAAAAGCTGAGAAATACAGAAAATAACCTAAGAGACACTCATGAATATGTCACTCAGATTTGAGAAATGTCAATATTTTACTGTTTTATCCAAATCACTCTTCTTTATCAGAAATAAACATAACAGATACTACTACTGATGGCCTTTGTATAAATGGTTCTACAAAATGTCCTTCTGACTTAGGATGTTAACTGAGAAGGTTAATTGTCAGACAATGGCAATATGGTAGACAGATAAACAGTGATTAAAATAAAACAACATGAAATAGCATCATGTACCCTAGGCATGTTTACAACGTACCAGTGGACTACTTAGGAATTATTTTATATTTTGAAAATTATTAAAAATCTCAATTACTTAATGCCTTGGTACCTGTTCCCTTATATCCATGAAAATATAATTTACCTGTGAGAGCAGAGTTTGCATGACTGAGTTAGCCAGCTGAGAATTCCTTCGAAGGACATCATAGAACCCCTAAAAGGAATCAGAGGACAAATAAGCTCTCTATCAGAGTCACTAGTGATTTGCACAATCTTAACTTTAAAATAACTTTGTGTTTCTTTACCTATTCTCAGCTCTCTGAAAAAAAGATGGAGGCCGTATATGCTAGAGGGAGAAACAATTCAGAAAGTTTAGGTTATTGGCCTACGCTAATGTGAGATCTCTGACAATGAGAACTGGATTATAAACTGACCATAATCCTCACAACTGTTAGACATCAGGTCTCGTCTGGCTTTGGGGTACTTTTCCCTTTCCCAGACCTCATTTTTTCCTCTTATCATACATTAGCAGCCTTCCTTTTTAGGGCACTCCCCTACTCTCCAGTGATTCAAAAGTGCCTCCTGGACCTAAGCACCCTAATGTGAATGACTATGACATTTCTTCCCATCCAAAATTTCCCAGTCTTAGTTTAAAACTGCTCAGATTAAAATCCTGGGGAGGATTTTCTTTTTGGAACCTGAGAAAGAGGTTGTACAGTCTACCAGTGAGAAACAGAAAATGAGAATTGACATCCCCCCCCATTTTTTTTTTAAAAACAAAGGATGATCAGCCCTAATAAGTATTAGGATATTTTATAAAAGTATAATGGTAATAAAAAGACAACTGTGGTCCTGGCACAAAAATTACAGAAAAATAAAGGCATAGCATACAAACAGAAAGACTCAGTACACATGAAAGAGGCAATATATTATACCTGAAAAAAGAAATGGCTAATCTGGGAGGAGTTGGGTCTTTATATATTAATATAAAAATTGCAGAAGAATTTAGTTAAACAAAAGCATTAAAAAAAATAAAAGAAAATGCTAGTAAATATTCACTGGAAGGATATGGACTCCACACAAAAGAGATAGTAGGTATCTCAAAGGTGAAGATTACAACCAAACTGTAAAATCTAAATTTCTAGCTCTAAAGTGATTATCATTTAAAAAAAAAAAAAGGAAATGGCAATCTGGCCTGTACTTACAACAAGTATGACAAAAGGTATTTATGTTAATAATACATAGAGTTTTTTACAAATCAAAAGTACTAACTTAAGTCTTTGATGAATAAATGAATACCATTATCCTAACAGATTTAGGACTACGAGACATTACAAAGTAATTTTTTAAATTGGGAGCTAAATAAGGGTTGAGGATTTCTTCTTTTTAATACAGATGACTGTGGAGAGGAGTTAACTTAGTAGTCTGAGACTGCTATCCTTGGTAAGGTCCGCTTCCATGGAAAGGTTAGCCCTTTGGCTGGTGGCTGTGAATCTGGCTGATCAACAGTTTCTTATACTGATATAAAACTCCCAAAACAATGAGAAGCTTACTGTGCCTAAACTGTATAAACAATATAGTTTATGTTCTTAAAGAGGAATCTGGTTTCCTGAGGACTTTCCTCTATGAGCCTCTTGCTTGTGCTATTTTTTGCTTTGTATTCTTAACTATAATCTTAGCCATGAGAACAAATACATTCTGTTTTATGACTCCTAAAGAAATTTTTAAATAGAGGTGGCTTTGGGGACCCCCCTGCCAGTACAATTGTTCCAGCATTGTTTGTTGAAAAGACTATCCTCTTTCTATTGAATTACCTTGGGATCTTTGTCAAAACTCTACTGACCAACTTTATAGTTTTCAATTGTGCTGTTCATCTTAGAGGTGGCTTACATTCCATATAACTTGTAGAATCAACTTCTTAATTTCTACCAAAAAAGCCTGGGATTTCACTCAATTTACAGATCTTTCTGATACTTAAAAATATTGACAATATTGATCATTCTATTCTGTGAACACTGCGTATCTTTCCAATTACTTAACTCTTCTTTAATTTCTCTCAGTGATATTTTGAGGTCTTCAGTGTACATATCCTGCATATACTTTGTGGAACCTCTCCTTAAGTATTTTTCATCTACTATAAATACTACTTTCAATTTTGAACTGTTTGTTGCTAGTAAGCAGAACTATAAGTGACTATTACATGGTTACTGATCTTGTATTCTACAACCTTACTATATCATTTTTTGTAGACTCTTTGGTATGGTCTATGTACACTATGTGAATCAAGACAGCTTTACTTCATACTTTCAAATCTATGAGCCTTTATTTCTTTTTCTTGCCTTGTTGCATTGGATCAGACCTTCACTTCAATGTAGAATAGAAGTTTTGTGAACAAATATCCTGTTCCTGACCAGAGGAGAAACGCATTAAGTTCTCTCACTATTTAAATTAGATGTAGGATTCATAGACCCCTTTTATTAAATTGAGAAATTTCCCCTCTAATCCTCATTTGCAAAGAGTGTCTGCGATTTTTCATCACAAATGTTAAAACAAAGGTATTCTTAATCATTAAAAAAAAAAATTCACTGCTTGACAGCATATGCTATAGACTTGAAAATGTTTTATCTTTAACCCTCCAATGTGATCATTCACAGTGGTACATTACTGTCAAACAGTCAATGTGGTACAACAATATTCATAGTGAAAAACTGGAAGCCACAAAAATGCCCCCAAAATAAAAAAAAGTTAAATAAATTACTGTATACATAAAGAGCACTTTTTAGCATTCAAAATTATGTGGCAAAGAACATTTAATAAAATAAGAAATGCTTACAGCATAATATTAAGAGATAAAAAGCTAGAGAAATCTATGATTCCAATTTTGTGTAAGTATGCATATGAGTGGTAGGACTAGTAATAATAAAAAAATTTTTTTCTATACTTTCTATATTTTTAACAATAAACCTGAAAAATCCAATGTCAGGTATGGTGCTTGGCAACTACAGTAGCTCAATAAATGCTATTTTAAAAATGCCAAATGAAAGTATAGCTGTGCTCTGAAATGACTTGCACTTAATCTACCTGCTAGATTACCTAATGTTCTCCATCCTATAAGATATGTGTGCTGAAGCACAAAGCATACTAAATGCTAGAAATTGTACTGCAGTCTCCCATGACTGCAGACTTTTGTTCCACCGGCTGAATTATATCCTAATTACAAGTCAGTAGTAATATTTGTTCCATTTATTTTTTGCTAATTGTACTGTCATTACATAATCTACTCAAGACATTCTGTAAACTGTTGGAAACCAAGAGCAAAATGACAAGCTGTCTAGGGGAATTCCCTAGCAGTTCAGCAGTTAGAACTCTGCTCTTTCATTCCTGAGTGTGTGTGTTCAATCCCTGGTCAGGGAACTAAGATCCCACAAGGCATGCAAACATGGCCAAAAAAACCCAAAACCCACTAAAAACACAAACAAAAAACTCCAAGAAGTTGTTTTTATGAAAACTAAGTTGAATATTTTGGAAATATTTAATAAAAGTAAATCTGTAAAACTGATTTCTGATGGATTGGGGGAGGGGTAAGACAATTCTAAAAACGGAAAAACTAAACACATTTAGAAGATTTCTCTACTAAGACTAATCTGGAGTATTTTTCATACTCAAAAGCAAAAGAACTTTTCCTTAAAACAAAAGGCTGGTAAATTAACAGTACATTTAAATATTTCAAATGAAAACATTTAACATGTTTCAACTATTCTTTATGCTTCCTCATCTTCAATGAATTTTTGGCCAAGCATCAATAACTACTAGTCCTCACTGCACTAAATAAGAGCATATCTACTGTACTCTGGTAAGAAAAATTATTAAAATTAAAAGGATCAGTGGAGTTGGGGAGTGGAGTACTACATCTCTTTCACCCTGTTGATTTACCTCATAAAGCATGAGTCGAACATCTGCCTGCTGACCTAAGCATCTCTTCAAACTATCCATGATCTCAAGGCAAAAGGTCTCATTGGCAACAGAATTGTAACGGCTATGGATATCCACATGGACCTGAAAGGAAGAGAGGTCAGTTCATGTAGATGTTACCTGAGTAAGTATTAATAGTTCCATTAAGGAGTAAAATGAGCTGGTATTTTTGGTTAAAGAACCTTACATTTAGCTTTCCCCATATGGCAAAACCCAGGGCTGAGGCAGACACTATAATCATTATCAAGCCATGATAAGTATCTTATTCCATTTTGGAATAAGAATTTTCAAGCACTTAAAAAAAATTAACTTACTCATTCCTTAAGATTTTCCTTGGCAATGTGGTACAATATTCCTAAGTCACCTACTTAGGAAGGCACACAGATTATTTCATGCCACTAGAATTTAGTAGTCATAATAAACTTAGGCTGAGAATTGAGCTCTTCTGAGGGTTCCATGAACTCCTGAGAGGTTTAGAGGCAGGTAGTTTTGTTTAGATATGGACATGACAAAGAATAATACTGCCTGTTTGATTTACATAATAATTTCAGCAATTATAGACCAAGAACCCTAATCCTTATTTCAGGCATCTTAGTGAGGTAGTTAATACTGCTGCTGCTGCTAAGTCACTTCAGTCGTGTCCGACTCTGTGTGACCCCATAGACGGCAGCCCACCAGCTCCCTCGTCCCTGGGATTCTCCAGGCAAGAACACTGGAGTGGGTTGCCATTTCCTTCTGAGGTCAAATCCTAGTTCTACACTTTACTGGCTATATCACTTAGGGCAAATTATTAACCTCTCTCAGTCTCAGTTTTCTTATATTTAAAATAGGGATATTAACCATTCATAAATGATATCCAGTGTTCCTAATATTTAATCTATGGCATAAGTTATAAACAAAAGTGGTGAGCTGTTGTAACAGCAATAAAGGATTCCTAAAGAAACTGCTATACAGATGTCTCTTATTTACAAATCATATTAGTACTGAATTTAAATGACATTTTACTGCTGCAAAGCCTAGATTATCATATTATTGTAAAAAGCTTTGTTTTCTTAGATTACAGATTTTATCAGGTGTGCAAATAAATAAACTATTAAAACTGAGGACAATAACAGTATTTACCTAGAGGACTGCTGTGAAGGTTAAATGAGAATATAAATGTAAAGCACTCAGAACAGTGTCTAGCACAGTGTTGTCCATTAGAAACACAATACAAATTACAAATGCAAGCTGTATATATAATATTAAGTTTTCTAATAGCCAAATCAAAAGAGTAAAAAGAAATTGGTGAAATTAATTTTAACATTTTACTTAGCCCAACACAGCCAAAATATTATCTCAACACATAATCAAAATAAAAAATTATGAGATATTTTACACTTTTATCTCACACTAAGTCTTCAAAATCCAGTGTGTTGTTTTATATATACAGCACAACTCAATTTGAACTAGCCACATTTCAATCAACATACAGTTCAAGAGCCAACTTGAAGCTAGAGGCTACCATACAGCAAATTTGCCATCAGTAAGTGATGGCTGATATTATCATCATCAGATCCTCAGTTTCAGGATCATCTGTACAACCAGAACCCGAGTAAAAACATCTTTACATCATCAACTACTGCATCAGTACACACATGATAAGCTGGTGTGAAAAAAAGTCCTTACCTGGCTAACACCAATAGACTGGCTGCACTGAGAAGACGACAAGCTGCCTAAAACTTTGAAGTTCTTCAGTAGCAGTAAAAACCCAGCAACTGCAGATTTTCGGGCATCAAGCTGGCTAGCTCAGGAATAGACAGAGAAGAAGTTACCAAACAGTACTGATTTCACAGGAATAAGCTTTTGTGTCAGAAAAATCCAGTTAGTTTTATACAGAAAAAGAATGTGTATTAACAGTGAAGAACAGAGCAAAATAAACATACTAAACAAGGCATAGCTGTTCACATCAATTAGGAAGGACAGGAATTCAGCTGAAGTTTTCATCTACTTAACCTCATGACACCATCTCTACTCTTCTCTATCCTGCTGACAAGCCTTTGTGGGCAGTGAGAACAAGAGTCCTGAGAGGCTGCACAATGAGTTGATAACTCAAACATAAGTACTAAACAACAAAGGAAATTGTTGATTTTCTGAGTCTAAAGGAGACTTCCCTTCTACATAGAGGAGTGCAGTGCTTGGCACCTTGTAAACCCTCCATCCAGAGAAACCATTCATCTCACTGAGACTACAACATACAATGCTGGCCTATCACACACGCTTTTGGGAAAGGACTAACAAAAACTGTCAGCTCTACAACATGGAGAAATAGCATTTGGCTGCTTACTAGTTGCTCCTCTGAATACCCACGAGTGTACTATAATATGGACAATGTGACAATAATTTGGTATTTTATCCTTAAAGTAGCAAATTCTTTCCACAGTACTCATCTCATAATCCCTTTAGGAGATGGTACTGTCATCTCGATCGTGCTTTAGAAATTTGCATGACTGCTGTACTAGAGGTGACTGCAGAGAGGACTTTAGGTAACATTAGAGAGCGTCATTTCCTAGGATCTCAGGGGATGCTACATACCTGGCAAACATGGCTTTCCGAAGGACAAGTATCAAGGAGTCTCTTATTGACATGCTGACTTTGAGAAGGGGCTGAAAGAGGAAGAATCAGTGTTAAAAACAGCAATTTGTTTATTAGCCTTAGCACATTTCTATTCAATACTGTCACCATTTGGCTTAAGAAAGCTTGGTTCCATTTTATAAACACACTGCAATGTTTATTGCACTTAGTAATAAGAAGAGTTAATACTAATGCTAAATTGAAATTAGTTATGAATACCTTTATATCTATTGTCTTCAATTAATAATTTCCTAAGAGCCTTTCAATTACTTCACTGACTTGAAACAGAATCAAAGGAGAGAGAATAGTACTATGAAGAGGGGATAAACTTGGAAAATAGACCCTAGCTCAGTGCTTCTGCTCTTTTAATAGAAGGTTCTGTCTTAGAATCAAGGGAAATAGGATTTCTTATACATACGTAATTATGAAGAAATACATCAGACTTCCACTGCAACCTTGTTCATGAGCTGCTTAGGAGTCAAAAGACTTACCTGCACTGCCTTCAGCAGTCCTTGTACGGTTTGAACGGGTAGAAAGGACAAATAGTCAAAAGTTTCTATAACTTTAGATGAACAACTTTGAAGAACTAATGGTGAATACTTGATGATATCTGAAAGTAGGTCTGAAAAATGGAAGCTATGATCAGTTGCCTCAAATAACTAAAGAGGTTTTAAATAAAAGGAACATAAATATAAAAAAAGAAATGATAAAAAAGTTTTCTGCTCCTTTCTCAAATAAGTCAAGTAATATACATTTCTGCTGATCCTATATACTGTAAGGTCAATGGTAACCAGATACTTTAAAAAAATTTTATGTCTAAAAGGAAGGAAGAAACTCATTATAGTGCCTGAACAACCAGCACACATTGTCTTAATATTTCCAAGCTGAAATAAATCAATAAATATTTATGAATTTTTATTATAAACAAGCATAATTATATGGTCCTACAAGGAATATACAGAAACACAAAACATGGTCTCTCTTCCTTCAAGAATGATAATTTAGATGAAACTCAAGAAAAAAAAATTTTTTTAATTTTATTTTTAATTGGAGGATAATTACTTTACAATATTGTGCTGGTTTCTGCCATACATCAACATGAATCAGCCACAGGTATACTTATGTTCCCTCCCTCTGAAACCTCCCTCCCATCTTCCAAGAAAAAAATATTTTAAAAGAATGAAAGAAGTAACAAAATCATATCAAGTATCTAATAATTCCAAACATTGTTCACTGTCTATGAAACAGTAGAGAATTTAAATAGGAGTGTAAAGAAAGTGATCATTATGGGATGGTATGCTTTAGGTGAGCAAAGAGGAAAAGGAAATTTAAGTTAGATTCTAAAGAATGCACAAAGAAACAGGGAAAAGTCCAAGTAAAAGTACAGGAAGGTAAGTGTAAGACATATTCAAAGGATGGTGGGGAACTCTGTGGAGGTGGGGTGAAGGATTCAGAAAAGTAAATAACGGAAGTTAATGCTGGAAAGTGAGATTCAATCAAATTGTCAGGGACTTTTTTGGTTTTTTTTTGGCCATGCCATGTGGCATCTAGGATCTTAAGTTTCGAAACCAGGGATGAACCCAGGCTCACATCAGTGAAAGCACCAAGTCCTAACCACCGGACAGCCAGGGTACTCCATCAAGAACTTGAAATAAGAGGATAAAGACCTGGTAATTTATGAAACAAGGTACTGGTGATTTCTGGGTGACAGATGTTTTGGGAATACTGTTCTGGTAGCAATTTGCAGGGTGAATTGCTGCAGAGAGAAAAGAAAGCAGGGAAGCCAGTTAGGAAGCTGCTGCAGTAGCCTAAATGGAAGGTTATAAAGTTGGGAATTAGACAAATTGATGTCTGTGTGTGGCAGGGAGGGTATAAAAAAGAAGATAAAAACCATGAGGGAAAGAATGAGAGAACTTAGGTACCAAATGTATTCCAGAAGACTAAAAGAAATTCTAGCCTCTGGGACTCAGACATCCATGTTTCAGCTAACAGAAATAGGGACAAAGAAAGAGGAGGTTGTTCGAAGGAAACAGTATTACATTTGAAATAAAAGAAAAAAAAAAAGCTAAATGGAAACAGCTAGCAGGAATGAAGGCACTCAGGCACTGAACTAAGCAAATAGTCCTGACATAAAGATTTGGGAGCCATGCCCACAAAAGCTCCCCCCCACAAAAAAAACCCAAAACAAAACTGAAATCGTGAGAACAGAGCTGATGATATCTACAAGTAAGAGAATGTATAAAAAGAGGAAGAGACACTTTCCACCACGATGGAGTAACACTAACCAGTTATCTTCACTTTAAACACCTACAACAAAACAAGCCAAATTACATAAAACAACAATTTTCAAACACTAGATAATAAGCAGTACATAAAATGATCCCTGAGAGAGGGAAATACATGAGGAAAGGCTTATAATTGTCCTATGTTACTGCCTGGAGAGCTTCTAGACAGGAACACAGAGAAAAACTCAGAAGCCAGTGGTCTTCCTGAGTTAGAGACAGAGTTGAGAATTCAGGAAAGCCAAGGCAGCTAGCACTAGAAAGGAAAGGGCTGCAGTGAAAGCACCCTGGAGATGTGCAGGGGGCTCTCCTTGCATGTGAGCTGAGTGCTCCTCAGCATATGTATGTGAAAAAACAACCTGAGTGAAGCTAAAAGTTACTGGCAAGGAGTAGGCAAATCCATTCTCTGAGGTCATAAAGGGCAGGAAATAGTTCACATTCACAACACCCACACTGTACACACCTCATAATATACAAGGAACATTGCCTTAATTGCAGCATCAAGTTGGCCCTAGATTAAAAGCTGAATGGTCTTTCATTACACAACATAGAAATAATCATCAAAAGGATTAAATACTTTCCAAGAAACAAGTGAAAGTGAAGTCGCTCAGTCGTGTCTGACTCTTTGTGAGCCCATGGACTATAGCCCACCAGGCTCCTCTATCTATGGAATTTTCTAGGCAAGAGTACTGGAGTGGTTTGCCATTTCCTTCTCCAGGGGATCTTTCCAACTCAGGGATCAAACCCAGGTCTCCCACATTGCGGGCAGACGCTTTACCATCTGAGCCACCAGGGAACTTAAAGCTCAAGAATATTTGAAGGAAAAAAAAATCCAGCAAATCAACAATGTGAAACTCATAAAGTCTGCCATCTGATCAAAACTTATTAATGATGCAAAGAAGCAGGAAAACACAACTCATGATGAAGACGACATAAATCAAAAAAACATATCAGAAACAACACAATGATAGAATTAGTAGACCAAACCTAAATAACACACTTCTAAATAACCCATGCATTAAAGAACAAATCACAAGAGAAATGAAAAAGTATGTGGAATGGAATGAAAATAAAAAACAAAATTTATAGGATGCAGCTAAAGCAATGTTTAGATGGAAATTTACAGTGTAACGCCTGTATTGAAAAAAAAGAGAAAGACCTCAAATTAATGACACATGCATTTAACCAAAGGTAGCACAGACTAAACCCAAGGTAAGAAGTGGAAAGGACCCAAAAAAGCACACAAATCAATAAAAACTAAAAACAGAAAAACAACAGAGAAACTCAGTGAAATGAAAAGCAGGCTCTTAGAAAAAAATCAATAAAATTGATAAACCTCTTGCTGCTGCTGCTAAGTCACTTCAGTCGTGTCCAACTCTGTGCAACCCCATAGACGGCAGCCCACCAGGCTCCTCTGTCCCTGGGATTCTCCAGGCAAGAACACTGGAGTGGGTTGCCATTTCCTTCTCCAATGCAGGAAAGTGAAAAGTAAAAGTGAAGTCGCTCAGTCGTGTCCGACTCTTCGCGACCCCATGGATTGCAGCCTACCAGGCTCCTCCATCCATGGGATTTTCCAGGCAAGAGTACTGGAGTGGGGTGCCATTGCCTTCTCTGAAACCTCTTGCTGATAAACACAGTATTCCAATAATACTATATTTTATGGATTCTGAAATCTAAAATTTTCATGTATCAGAAATATTCTTCTATTGATTTTTTTCACCCACTTTAAAAAAGCAAAATGAACCCAATGCAAGCAAGAGGAAGGAAATAATAAAAAGCAAAATTTGGTGAAATTGAAAATAAAAGACCAATAGAGAAAATTCAAACTAAAATCTCATTCTTTGAAAGGCTGTAAGCTGACAAGTTTCTAAGCCAGATTGATAAAAAAAAGACAAATCACTGATATCAAGAATGCCTGAGTTTGCAGATGACGTGATTTCTATGTAGAAAATCTTGAAGAATTGCTGAAAAGCTACTAGAACTAATAAATGGGTTTAGCATGGCTGCAGGGGATAAGGTCAACATTAAAAAAGCAACTATTTCTACATGACAACAGTTAGCAATCTACAAATTGAAAAATTTTTAAATACTATTTACAACAGTGTCAAAAAAATGAAATAGGGATCAACTGACAAAAGATACAAGATACACACACTAAAAATATAGAACAGTGTTGAAAGAAATTGAAGACCTAAATAGATGGAGAGATATACTGTATTCATGAGTTAGACAACTCAATATGGTTAAGATGCCAATTCTCTTCCACATTAATCCATAGATTTGAGGCAATCTCCATCAAAACTTGAGCAGACTTTTTATAAAACTTGACAAACTGATTAGTAAATTTACTTGGAAATATAAAGGACCTAGAATAGCCAAAATTATTTTGAAAAAGAACAAAGTTAAAGGACTTATACTATTGACTCTAAGACTCAATATGAAGCTATAGCAATCAAGACATAACATAGCTCACTGGAATAGAAGATTCCTAAAACAGATCCACACATTATATAGTTAGTTGATTTCAATAAAGACACCATAGTAATTCAATGAAGGAAAGATAATCTTTTCAAAAAACTGTGCTGGAACAATTGGATAGCTATAAGCAAAAAAAAAAACCTGTTATATTATACCATACACAGAATTTAACAAAACTGGATCATACATTTAAGTACAACAGATGAAAATATAAAACTTCTAGTAGAAAATATAGGAGAAACCTTAGGGACCTTGGATTTGGCAAAAAAATTTTTTAAATACATGACACAAAAAGCAGCAACTATACAAAGAAATTGATGAAATTGCTCTTCAAATGACATTGTTACAAAAATTAAGTCAAACCACAGACCAGGAGAAAATATTTGCAAAACCTGTATCTGACAAAGGATTTAGAAAAATTTCAAAATTATGCTGAAAAAACTAAACCAAAAGGAAAAAGAAAAAAAAAAGGTACATATTGTAGGATTCCATTTACACAAAATATTTAAAATTAATAGTGACAGAAAGCAGACCAGACTAGATAGGAGGTCAGGGAAGGAAAAGAGAGATGCAAGAATACATCAGAAAAAGGCACCAGGAAACATTTCTGGGTGATAGATAGGTTCATGGTCTTCCCCAGTGGCTCAGCAGGTGAAGAATCTGCTTGCAGTGCAGGAGATAAGGGTTCAATACCCAGGTTGGGAAGATCCCCTAGAGGAGGGCATGGCAAACCACTCCAGTATTCTTGCCAGGGAAATCCCATGGACAGAGGACTCTGGCAGGCTATAGTCCAGGAGGTTGCAAAGAGTTGGACATGACTGAAAACTTAGCGCACACACAGATATGTTCATCTTGACTGTGGTGATGGTCTCCATTTCACGGGTGTACACACACACCAAAAGTCAAACTGTTATACTGTAAATATGTGTACATTACTGCACCTCATTGTATTTCAGTAAAGCTGAATGTAAAGAAAGAAAAAGTAGAATGAAATGTCAAGTATAGAACTTTGGAGAACCTTGACATTTAAGGATAGAAGAAAGAAAACCAATCTCTAAGAAGAAAGAAAAACTGATCAAAGGCAGGATAAAAGATGCAAACTATTACAGTTATCAGAGAACTTCAGGAGAGTTATAAATAGTGTAGAATGAAAAGGAAATTAAGAAAGTTGATGATTAAGATGAGTGGATTTAGGCATTAGGAAATATGTATGAAAAAAACAAAAAATTCAGAGGTCACCAAAGAGACCAAAGAGGTCACCAAATGACCACTGGTCACTGTGACCAATGAAGTCAGAATGTCAAGGGTTAAGAGAGTGGGAGGTCAATAAGTAGACAGCAGAAGGACAGGACTCACTTGACAATTATTAAAACAAAAAAGAGAGAAAGCTGATGCAAAGTAGAAGTTTCACTCATTAGTTATATGCTCCTTTCCTTCTTGACAACCATAGACAATATAAATGAATTTATTTTTACTGGCATCATAATCAAAGATCTTGCATTAATCTACTATATCATTAAGGTTTTTTCCCAGGATCCAAAGCATTATGACATTTAAATAAAAATATTCCTGACAACTTTTTCCACCCTTTCAAAGTTCAATACCTAAGAAATGATTGATGGGGGAGGATGCTCTGGTAACAACCCTGTTGAGGACCTGCTCCAGAATTTCTTGTCTGATCATCTCATGGATCTAAAAGGAGCAGAAGAATCAATAAAAT
This sequence comes from Bos javanicus, assembly GCF_032452875.1. NCBI lineage: Eukaryota > Metazoa > Chordata > Mammalia > Artiodactyla > Bovidae > Bos > Bos javanicus. The sequence goes on along the minus strand of NC_083888.1, from coordinate 20,329,328 downwards.
ATTCCTTGGTGAACTTCAGCTTACAATTGTATTAATACCTATTAGGCAGAATAAAGAAAAGTTTGAATATGGGTAAAACTGGACTGCTTATTTCAAAGACAAACATTATGTGAATCATCTGGAAAGAATCATTCAATTATCATCCTGTACTCAAATGATTCATTAACCAGGCAAACTTTTATTAGCCTTATAGAGAGATCATATGAAAGTACTGCTACATGTAAGGTCCAGCAGCAAACAGGAATAATTCTACCTAGGTATCTACTATTATGTCAACGTCCATATTTCTGACAGTATGCACAACTTTCATATTAAAATTTAAAAGCCCATTAAAAACCCTGAAAATCTAGAAAATCTTCAATAACCCTGTCCTCAGTTTCTAGAAGCAGAGCAGTTGCCTTAAAAAAGACGTGTTTTGAATTTTTACTTGAACTTTAGCTAAATTTCATACCTGAACTTGATTACTTTCGGTAGAGACTGATTTCTTTCAGACTCTGGATTAATAATTTGATTATTAGTAAATTCTATGTTCTACAGATACCGTGACAAAGCCAACAACTGTGTGAACCAAGTAGAACCTTGATTTTAAAAAAAGACTAATTTTAAAACAAAAAATATTAAGTCTCTTATTCTAAGAATGTTTTAAAATCAGATTACTGTTAAAGAGTCATGTGTATCTAACACACAACCCTCAAGGACTATTATATGGTATTCACTTTACTTCTGGATCAGAACATCAGATTTACATTTAAATTGACCTCCAAATAACACTGTTAGCAGATACTTTTGGTGTGTAGATACACTGAAGAATGGATGTCAAGATGACTTAGAGAAATCACTAGCAAAGCAAATTTGTTTAGCCTCAGATATGATCTTATTTAGATTGAGATAACAATCGTAATATGGTAATGAATTAAAAGAATATGAATTTCCCATTTGGGGTTCTTCAAAAACAATAAACCAATAGGCATGATTCTTCAAGTTTGATGTTCTACAGCGACCTAAAAGATTATTTTTTGTACAAGGGAATAAAAAAAAAATTCAGAAATGATTTACTGCTGGAGGAAGAAGAGGAAATCATAAGGAAGCTAACCTATATTCAAACTTCTAAGAAATGGTCAGAAAGAATAGAAATTAGAATAGATGAAAAACTCAGATAAAGACTGAGAAAGTATTCATCAAACTGCATCTATTAATGTTTCAACTATTATCCCAGTTTCTGTTCTGAGAAACTGCTACATACTCAAATTGCCCAGTCCCCCAAACTCCCAGGTGAATGCCCTATTTGTAATATAATACAACAAAATGAGGGAATGGTTGCTGAACTCGAGTCTCACCTTGAAAGTTTCCAATAGGATATTAGCTCCCAGCTTACAAGCATGCTGGTTTGGCATTCTAGAAAGACCTGAGCTGGTTTCAGCAGTTTTTCCATCAAGAATCTTCTTTGGCCCATAGGAATCCATTAAAATGAAGCCAAATTCTACCAAGCCCTGAGTAACATGATCCCAACTATGAACACTGCAGGAAAACAAAGTTTAGTTAAGAAGAAAAACTTAATAAAACATCTTACCTCTACATTCTTTGCCATGTTACACATTTCCCAAACCTGACCTGTATAACCAACACTCCACATGAGTCTTTCCTTTTCATGTACCCTTAATCTGGCAAAATTCTGAATTTTTGGAGGAACAGTAATGGGGAATTGGTAGGCAAGCAATCTCTACCGACAGATCACCATGAAAATCCAGAAACTATGGAACATGAAGCAACATATGGAAGAAACTGGAATATTTCAGTGTACAGATCATTAGAGATTGCCATTCAAGATTTCATGACTACATTTTAATTTCTGCTTCTACTATTCCCCTCATGCCAATAACAACACTTATATACATATGCTCACAAGTTTGTCTTCCTCTCTAGATTGAGATTCTCTATGGTGGAGAGCACATTGTAGTCATATTTTTGCTCATAGAGCCTAGCACAAATTCTGGCATATAGAAGGTACTCGGTAAATATTTATAGTAGGAACATTTATATTCATATTTATTTCATATTCATATTTATAGTAGGAATTGGTCTGATGAATGACTGGATTTCAAAAGCATGAAATACAACTACAACCAACCTTTGGAAAGCAAGAGAATCCCTGGTGATTTTATGCCACTTAATGTTACCCACTGTAGTGGACATCATGTTTATAATAACCTTTATATCATTACATCTACCTGCTAAACAGCAACAAATTATAATGCAGCATTAAAGAATGAAAGAGTTGTGAACAGATTCTCATAACATTCTGACAGATTTTAACAACAGTCACACTCTGGGGATCTGGGATCAAGATAATAAAATGAGTACATGCTCCATTTTTCCCAACCTGAATACTTACAAATGACAGAAAAGATAGATATAACTGTGTGTGAATGTCTATATGTGGTGCATGCATACAATCCATGATAACGTGGAAAAATAAGAGGTGCTTTGACTGTCTAGAAATTATGAAGAATCCTTAAAAAATGAAAGTAATAGAAGGAAAAAAGAAATCATAGACAGCATTATGCAGACTGAAAGGGTGCCTCCAAAAGCGGATGCCAAGGGTAGGTATGCTGGGAACTGGAAGGAACCCTGGGGCAACTTTTGTGGTGACTGGCTAGGATACCCCTGGATGAAGTTCAGTACACATCAACCTTCTCCACCTTTTTCTCCAAGACCTCACTGCATCTGGGGCCTGAGAGGCAGAGCAGCACTCTGAGAGGATGACAACATGCTGGAGGATGAGGGAGACACCATACCTAGAAGATCAGCCCCTGGTACATCCTACTGCTACCCTCGTATCCCTGAGGTAGAGTGTGTTAAATAAATACAGCACTCTCAGACAAACTAATGGGGAACGTCAAATACGATAATAAGGAAATAAGTAATCACCAAATACAAGAAAATAATACGACCAGGAAAGAGAAGCACCAAACTCAACAAAGAGAACCAATCCTATGGGAAAAGATTAATGGAACAAATACAAGATTTTAAAAGTCTAATGAATATTCTCAGAGAAGAGAGACTATCGCAAGAAACAAAAAATAAACTGTTATGAAAAAACAACCAAGTGGAAATTTTGGAAATAAAAAACATGATGGATAGAGTGAAAACCTCAGCAGATGGCCTAAGAATAAAATGCACAGAACTGAAGAAGTAACTGAAGAATGAGCTCAGGAATTTTTATTTTATTTTGGCTGTGCCAGGTGTTAGTTGTGGCATGCAGGATCTAGTTCTCTGATTAGGAATCAAACCCAGGGCTCCTGCATTGGGAGCATGGAGTTTTAGCCACTGGACCATGAGCAAAGTCCCAGGAATTTTTGTAGAACTTGACACAAAAAGACAAAAATACATAAAGTATGAAAGAAAAATTGAGACATAGTATACAGAGCAAGATATTCCAAGAGAAAAAGGAGAGAGTACTCAAAAAAAATGAAGAAAAACATTTCAAGAGGAAATACATGAATCCTTATAGTGGAAGGGTACATTAAACACCAAGCAGAAATCAGATGGGCCAAAGTATGAGATTCAAAAGATAAATGCAAACAAAGAAACCAGTAAAATAATGAAGTCTAAGTAAGTATTGCTTGTTAGTAATAATGCTGAACAAGAAGGAAGTGGAGAAATTGTGCCCTAAAGTTCTCATTTTGGAGAGAAGAGGCAGTTACAATCCATTTTGCTACAAAATGTCTTATCTGTAATGTGAAAGAGTTCATATGTGATTGGTACAGATGGGAGTAAGTACAACCTAGAAGTTGTATTGGTTCATAGTGATTTTTTTCCTAGTACATTAATGTTTTGCACCTTCAGATTATCTGCAGGTAAGCACAGAAATTGTCAACAGAGCTAAATCCAGCAAACCAAAACCACAAAAAAAGCATGACTCAGTAAAGAATATTATAACGGCTGATGTATACATGTATACAATGAAATACAACATTAACCATGAAAATAACAACCAGGATGGTAACCAGTTTTTTTTCTATTTTTTCTATTTTTACTTCTATATTTGGTTAAAGATAGATTTGCCTAAAACTGCTCGTCAGTTGTCTAAAACTACTAATTCAATTCCATCCATCATTCCCAAACTCCAACAGTTACAGTAAAAAAATCTGTTTTTTATTTACCTAAAAAGCCAATGAAGACTTAGACCAACAGAGCAGTAATAGTACTAAAGGAGCCGACTTCAGTTTCGTATTCTTGCTAACAAGGTGGCCAAGAAATCAAGCCTTGGGATTTTAGAATCTGTTGATACAGGGGAAGTCTGCTTGATCAATTTTAAGGGATTTAAACCTTGATATGTGAAGTCAACAACTATAGTCAACAGTTTTCTCTGATGGGCCATAAGTATGGTACCGCACTGCATTTTCTAGCACTAAATAGCTTAAACCTTATGGTTCATAAACTTACCTATTATTTACCACTTCCAAGATCATGGTTGAAATACAACATTCATTAGGAAATAGACTCTGAATATATTTTGAGCCTTGGAGAAGCTGAAGATCCTTAAAGTTTTTTATAACTGAAGACTTTAAAAAGTCAAACACCTAACATAATGAAAGAAATAGGAAAATGAAGCAAAAATGTATAGCCCATACTAGAGAATCTTAACCCTGTAACTGTTCCTACTTGCTGCCACACACTCATATCCCTACAACTGTTTCACTAGATGAGCATGACGCAAAAAGTATAACTTTCAGTGAGAACTTAAAAGGAGCTGAAGACATGCCTGACTTGAGAGAAAAATGGCTAAAAATCAATATTACCCACACCCAGGGAAACACGTATGAGAAAAAAGGGTAAAGGATTTTATATTTTTATTCTTGCAAATAATATTTCTAAGAAATATTCCTTGACCAAGTTGAAACCTATTCTCATTAATTTCAACTTGGTCAAGGAATATTTCTTAGAAAGCTACAACATAATACGACTGCTATGAATACCCAGCTAAACTTGCCATTCTTGCTACCTGGACTGTGTGATGTTCCCACTGCTATTCCCATCTCAGCCCCTGGCTTGCCACATAGTTGGAAACAGAAGTATAAATCAAGTATCTGAAGAAGTCTTCAAGCAGCTCCCAGAGAAGTGTGTGGGCCTACATTCTTACAGGGGAATTTGCTGCTGGCAGGATGGGAGTGAAATTATTTAGGAAAGGATAAACAGGCTCTTACACTCCTTATCAACTACAGAAGGAAACCAAAAGTCACTCATAAATACCTGTTCCTCAAATCTTTGTATTCTTGTTACAGAGAGCAAGAGGGCGATGCTGAAAGGACAAATACTGCTGAAATCTCCTTGCTGTGTTGCCTAGAACAGACAAACCAAAAAGAAGTCATAACTTACATTTGAAAAATACAACATATTCTACTTAAAAACAGGTCCTTAAGTGGATCAGAAACCTAAACCTAAGAGCTAAAACTATAAAACTTTTGGGACTTCCCTGGCAGTCCAGCAGTTAACTCTGTGTTTCCAATTCAGGGAGTGCAGGTTCAATTCCTGGTTGGGGAACTAAGATCCCATATAACACAGTATGACCAAAAAAAAAAAAAGCCTACAAAAACTTTTAAAAGGAAACACAGCTTGGTATTTTAAATCATAATTTTTTCACATGTGAATTGAATAAACTTGGGGGAAGTAATGTATAGCTTACATTTGGAAGGATAGAATTTGTTTATATATAAAGAACTGGAAACAAGAAAAAAAAATAAAAGGAAACACAGCAGAAAATCTTCAAGAGTTTGGATTAAAGATTTCTCAGATACAATGCCAAAAATATAATTTATGTAAGTAAAAAACTGATAAACTGGGCCTCATTAAAAATCAAAACTCTGGTGCTTCAAAAGAAACACCATTAAGAAACAAGCCACAGACTGAAAAAAATATTTGCTAATCACATACACGATAAAGGACTTGTACCCATAATATACAAAGAAATCTTAAAACTATGTAAGCCATGCAATCAAAAGATGGGGAAAAGATTTGAATAGACATTTCATCAGATTGTTGATGTTGCTGTTCAGCTGTTAAGTCATGTCTGACTCTGCAATACCAAAGATATTAGAATGGCCAATAAGCTGTTTTATAGCTATCAGAATAGGTATAAAAAAACAGACAGTAACAAATGTTGGCCAGGATGTGGGAAAAAAAGGAGTCCTCATACAGTGCTGGTGGCTATGTAAAATGTTGTAGCCACTTTGGAGGACAGTTTGGTAGTTTCTTTAAAATATAAACATGAATGTATTACAAAACCCAGAAATTCTACTGGTAGGTATCTATCAAGAGAAATGAAAACATATGTCCCTACACAAAGACATGCATTTGGATGTTCACAGCAGCATTATTCCTAATAGCCAAAAAGTAAAAACAACTGCAGTGTCCATCAACTGGTAGACATCTAATCAACGGACACACACACACACACACACAGTGGAAGACCATTCAACAACAAACAAGAATGAAATACTGGTAAATGCTACAACATGGATAAAAACCTTGAAAAATTATGCTCAATGAAAGAAGCTATACACAAAAGATTATATATTAAGTGATTTCATTCATATGAAATGTCTGGGAAAGGTAAATCAATAGAAACAGGCATGAAGGATCTTACAAGGTGATGAAAATGTTCCACAACTGAATTATGATGATGGTTGTTGCACAACTGGGTAAACTTATGAAAAATCACTGAATTATACTTTAAAATGAGTGTATTCTATATTACATAAATTGTAACTCAATAAAGTTAAAAAATAGGTTTTTGAGCCCTAAAAGAAATGGCAGACAACAAAAGAAAAAAATAAATCAAAGATGAATAAAAGAGAAAACCAAAAAACAAAAATAAAACAGTAAACAAATACAAAGCTTGTTCTTTGAAAAGAACAGTTACTAGAAACCTAAATAAAAAAAGAGTATATAGACACAGAGAAGATAAAGGAGCTTTAAAGGCTACTTTTCACATTTGGTCTTTAAATATCTTCTCCTACAAAAGGGACCTGAGGCTCCTTGGAGAAATCAGATGCAATAAGGAATGCACAGGTGTGTTTTGGATAGCTTACGCCATGGAAATGCTCAAAGACTAACATGGCCATGTTAGAAGGACACATAAGCCAACCTCAGGGATCCAAATGGCCAAATATGGATCATTCTGGGTACTGTTTATGAGTACATGGAATTTTAAAAGGTTCATGGTTGCATAACAATATTCAAAAAAAAAAGAGGGAGGTGTGGGGCTCTTTTCACAGAAAACCAACTAGAAGGAATGACCAATAAAAACTTCTGATTTTAATTCTACCATTTTGCAACTCCCAGTATAATTACTGATTTAGGACAAGAATCATTAATAGATGGGAAACCAAAATCCACTGTGTGGAAGATTGCTAAGGAAAGGATTTTCACATGTCTCAAATTATGACCCCATGGATTAATTTCTAATTACAAAGGGAAACATATATCTTTGCAAGTGAAGAAAACTGCTGGTCCTTGTCTTAATAAAATGATTTGGCTAAGACTGCCTGATACTATGAGCCTTTTGATGTGATGCAATAGAATTAAAGCCTCTGGGACAAATCTAGCTCACCACCTTTTTTTGTACAGCCCATGAGCTAAGACTGCTTTTCACATTTTTAATTGTTGAGGGGAGAAAAGTCAAAGGAGTAATAGTATTCCATAACACATGAAAATTAAATAAAATTAAAACTCAGTGCCCATATAGTTTCACTGGCCCACAGCCACACTCATTCATTCATGTGTTGTCTCCAGCTGCCTTCTTGCTACAAGAGTAGTGTAGTGGTGACAGAGGCCATGTCATCCGCAAAGCCTGAAATAGTTTATCTGGTCCTTCAGAGAAAGTTTGCTGACTCCAACAAGAGAAAAAACACAACAGCACTTGAGACATATTCTCACCAAAAATGTTTAACTTGAATCTAATCATGGGGAGACAATAAGACAAATCTGACAATATGAGACACAAGAAAACTGGGCAGGATTCTTAAAAAATTCAATAAAAAGGTATTAATCCTTATTCTTACGAGACACATGTGGACATATTCAGGCACTGAAGTGTCAATATTTCTTCTTTTAAATGGTTCAGAAAAAATATACTTGAGAGAGGTGAGATAAGGTAAATGTAGCAAAATACTTAAGAGTTCAAAACATTTCTAATTTTTATCTTACTACTTCACAAATATTTAACAATGACTTAGCTTCACAAAACTCCATGATTTACTATGAGAAAGAGACAATTTCCCCAATTCGCAAATAAGGAAACAAGTCAAGAGTGAAGTTCATATAATAATGGAGCTAAGGCTAAATTTTGAATTTCCTACAGAACAGTCTTCATCTTTAAACAAACAAACAAACAAACAGAAAAACACTAGAACACTTAAGGTCTGGTTTTAAAAAGGGACTTGCTTAAAAATGTAGTGGTATCATGTATCTTCCACTTTCAAAGTTAAAAAAGAGACCCTCTAGACCCAGGGTCTTTCTATAGTATTTCTATGTATTGGTTTCCAGTCATTAAATGGCATAAAAAGAGGCTTGAGTTCAAACGTCCTTGTTTCATAGAGATCCTGGATCACCTTAAGAGTCTGGTTACTACCTTCAAGTGTCTCAGGAGTTCTCTGCCTAGCTCAAAATCCAACTTGATGGCAAACACAATATGTAGAATAATGGTGCCTTCCACGTGACGAAGTTCATCCAATGGTACAGTAATAAGATCCAAGTACCTAAAAGATTCAACAGAAAGGTTTGAGCTATAGCTTGACCAAGAGACAACAGTGCATTTGCTCATATGAACGAATAGAAAAACTCGGGCTGAACTAACAGGATCACTGGAGGCAGGCAGAAAGTACAAAACCTACTGTCTTATTCTTTGCTCCTTTTCATGAAACTTCCTGAATGAACTGTCTATGGTCATTATTTCCACTTGTTTACCTCTCCCCAGTTAAATCCAACTCAATTAAGCTTCTGTGCCCTCCCTAACCTCCCTTCCAATGCTATTTGATTATCCTTGCAAGGGCTACAAATGACCTCTACATTGTCAAAATCAATACTCAAGTCTCACCCTAATTAAAGCCTCAGTAGATCTGACACAGTTGATCCCTTTCTTTCTGGAAACATGTTCTTCTCTTAGCTCCTGGGGCACTGTCACTGGCCTCAAATTATTTGTGCTGGCTCATCCTTCAAGTGGTGGAATGCCTCTGAGAGTTCAATCTTGGGTTCCTTTTCTCTTTTCACAACTTCCCCAGGGAAGAGCCTGCAGGCTTCAGTCCCTTCCAATCTGTATCTCTGGTCCCAACCTCTCCCTGAAACTCCAGACTGCCTGCTCAGCACCTTCATATAAGATACTAATACATATCTCAAACTTCCATGGTAAAAACTGAGCTTCTTCTCCTCTAAACCTGCTTGTTCTGTCAGTCTTTCCTGACTCAGTATACAAGAACAACTTCTCATCAACTGCTCAAGTACAACAACTTAAAATTGTTATTCCAGGTTAGTAGATTGAGATAGGATTAAAAGCACAAATGCTGCAGACAAATTGCTTGCATTCAAATCACAGCTCCACCAATTTATGGCTATATAACCCCAGGAAATCCCTTAATTTCTCTGTGCCTTGGTTTCTCCATGTATAAAAGAGAGACAAAATGGAGTTGCTGTGAAGTTTAAAGTGCTAAAAAACAGTACTTGGCACACAGCAAGCATTCTACAAATATCTGCTTCAAAAACTCTTTTCCAGCCATACCGTGCTGTGTCCTGCCTTTGGACTAACTCTTCCACTGAGAATGTTCTTTTCCTTGAGCTACATATTATGGTTCTTATCCTTCAGGCTTCAGGTAACACAGCACATTCTCAGAGGTTTCCCTGACCCCTCAACCTAACGTAGCCATGCTGTCACTGTCACGTCATCCACTTGAAACGTATGCATAGCCCTTTCCACTCTAATACTTTTCTTGTCATTTCTTTTCTTTTCTCATTAAAATTTCTCCATGAGAGCAGGAACTTTGACTGGTTCATCACTGTCCCAGGTCCAATAGCTTCTGGCACAGAGTAAACACTTAATAAATGCCTTTGAAGTCTATAACTACAGAGTCATTATTGCTGTTTTCCAGGAAAGATTAAAATAAGAGTTGAGGAGACTACACTATTTTTTAACTTTATTACTGAGCAGCTGAGGGGAAGGTAGGGACTGAAGAGTTAGATAACGAGATGATGAATTTGGAAAAATGATTTTATTTCTATACTCTTTGACTCACTCATCACCACTTTGTTCCTCATTGTGTTGCTGATCTAGCTTGTTGAAGAAAGCTATGATTCCTACCAAGACCCTCTTCCGGCTTCCCTGAAAAAGAATAAAACAAAATAAATAAGGGCAAGTTAAACTACTTTTCAACTTAAAGAATTTTCAAGTATGAATTTAAATAAATTATAAGCTAGACTCACACTAAGAATTTATAGAACACTTTCATAAAAACACTTTTTGAAACAGAGTTTGAAATACATCTTAATATCAGACTCTAAGGGGCCTACAATCCACCCTTTCAGAGCTCTTCATCCCTCTTCCTACCACACACACGAGACCAGAGATAACACACATTCACTCTGAGGACCATGACATTTTTAGTAGACCAAATTGTCATATGTGAAATGAAAGTTTCTATGTCCTAGTACATAAAATAAAGAGTATGAATAAACTGAATGGTAATAATTGGTCATTACACCAGAGTTTAAAAAAATATTTTATTTATACCTTTGAGGAGAGAACCAGAAGTTGATAGACCAAGGGTGGTATTTCTTGAAGATTCAATTTGGAGAACACCTTCAACACTTTTTCCACCACAAATTCCACCTCTTCTGTAGTCAGAGGGACAGCCCTGTGGATCAAAGATTCTAAAGGTTAGAGACCAATTTGGGAGATATCAGAATGTTGTTAATTGCGTCTTTTGATTTTTCTCTAATGGAGAACCTTAAAGGAAACCAATAATCTTACCTCAGCAAAGTTATCTTGGAAATAAAACATCATATACTTTAAATAAGAAATTAAAGCAAAAAAGGGTGGGGGGAAATCTTGTAACAGAAAACAGAGGTATCAATACTCTTACTCAGGAACAGTGGTATTTGAGCTTACTACATTTCAATTTCTAGCAGGTAAGTTCTCACAGCAGGATTAAAAAAGAAGGGAATGATGATACTTACTTGAACATAGAGGTGAGTTGGATTACATACTGATGATCCCATCTGATTAAAAATGAAAAAGAAAAGTTTATGTTGTTTTAACTTATTTACATGTTACTTTATAAAATTAGCAAGGAAGAAAAGAATTAGGGCCATTTCAAGTTTGATTTGCTGCTACTGGGAAATAACATCAAAGAAATGACATTTAAAACAATGAAATAACAGCTTTTAACCTACTGGACTGGCACAATCAAAGCCTGATGACATTCAGTGCTGGTGAGATTTTGGTGAACAAACACTTCACATACTATTTTGTGGAACATACACTGATATAATCCTTCTGGGAAGACAAGTTGGCAATACTACTTACCGACTTTAAACATGCACATAACCAAAGAGCCACCCAGCTTACTATTAGGAATATATCCCATGTACATGCTTATAAAAGGTCACCCAGACATAAAAGAATGTTAACTGCAACATCTTTTATAATAGCAAAAACCCAAATAGCCAATATTATTTACTGGCAAAAACTAAATAATCTAACAATTAGAGATTAGCCAAATATTAGAATACTATGGAACTATTAAAAAGAATGATGTAAAGTAGTATATGCTGACATGAACATATGTGTTAAATGAAAAATGCAAGATACATTACAATGTAGAATGAATAATATTTTGTGTAATTAAGAATAAATGGATAAACATACCTGAGCTGATACATGCTTAAAATTATTTCTGTAAGAGACCTTATGAACCATGAAAGCAGTTATCTCTGGTTTGGATAATCTAGTTCCTTTCAATATATTGAAGTATAATCACAGTATTATGTAACTTAGTATTCTATTCATTTCAGACTATATATATATAAAAACACGTATTAAGGATTTACTATATATATACATATATACACAAAGATCTTTCATCTTCGCTATATGTCTTTATATATTTCATTTTTAATGGGTATAAATTGCATGGAGTGGCTCTTTTATAGCTTACATACCACAACTTACATATCTCTATTATTGTATCCTTAAGCTAGTCACAAATTTCTGTATTGAAATGTTCATGTATGAAGACTTTCTTATACAATGCAGTTTTTCCTTAGCATAGACACTTGTATTTCAGGTTTAAAGATACAAATATCAGGCTTAATGATAAAAATATCACTTATATATCCCCCCCGCCCCAAAATAAAAGATAGTGGCAAGGTGACTTTCTAGCCTTGAAGACCCTGGGACTCCAAATAATACTATAGGGCTAAATTGCTGTGTTAGGATGACAGTTAAGTAAGTAGAGACTGTATGTATAATGTTAGAATAAAGAATACAGCAAATAACCTCTCTCAAAAACTCATCACAGACTAAATGGTTTTATAGTGGTAAATCATAAACAAAAAAAAGGACTAAAACTTCAGTGATATAAATTCCCAAAATAATGGTATTCCTTTTTTTGGTGACTTATAGTCCTGAGAAAAATTCTTCATATTATTAAGGACTTACCTGCCAGAACAGAGGGTGTTAATCAACTGCTTCTTACATTCTTCCCCACTTAGTTCACCTAGAAATGCAAAATACACTGAAGAATAAATCCAATTAAGTGAAGAAAGAAAAAGCCACTAAAATTGGAAGAAAAATTACCTTTTCCATAAGTCAGATTTTCCTTTTTGGTACCAAGGGCAGTGAGAATGATGGGCAACAGCTCCAAAGATTTTCCATTTGTTAGCTTGCCTTCATTGATAGCACTAACAAACTCATTGGCTAATTCAACCAATAACTGTCCCGGAAAACGGTGAACCTAAAAGTTCATGGGATTAAAAAACATTCAGCAGATATCTAGATGTTTGATACCTCTTTCCAAAAATCAGTCTTTTGCTGAGTTGACAGAACTGGCATTGAAGCCCAAAACGGGTTCTAAAAGTGATTCAGGGAATCATTCTGCTCTGGTAAAGGATTTCAAAAGGTCAGGATCTTCCATTAGTTCCCTGATGTTCTTAAATACTCCAGCTCTTGAAAGAGACACATGTCCATGATACCAGAAACGTAACATAAACATCTAGGTAGTTTATGGCTCATTCATCGGCTATTTTGTTTTAGAACGGTAGTTCTTACTTGTAAGTAGGAACTATGGTGGGTTTGAGACATTTACATTTTCCCTCCCTCAATATAACCAACCCCGCTCCAAATCCAACCAAAACCAAAACAGTTTTGTTTTCCATCTCACCTCCAGCATTAGCAATCCTGTGATTTCAGATGCTACTTCTTTCTGTAAATCCCCTGATTCCAACAACTGGATACAACAACTGTATATCTTAAGTCTCTTAAGAGCTCCAGCTTCCTCAGAACAGGGTAAACCTTATCATTTTCAACAGGTAGCACAGAAACAAAGAAAGAAAAAAGGAAGAAGTCTGACAAGGTTGAAGGGCAAACAGGAATAACAAACAGCTTTGCAATTGAATACAGAAACAGAATTATCAAAATACTTACTATGGTACTTAGAACAGCCAATATTTAGGAGCTTTGAAAAAGTTTTTTAATTTAGACAGAAAACTGAAATACCAGTTTTTCTGTACACTTCCATCCATGCCATTAATTTTTAAAATAATTTTATAGTGCAGAAGAAGGAACACCTTCTAATGTTTCTTAAAGCTTTTCGGGATCCAATAACCCAAATTAAGTAACATACTTTACTTCAAAACATCATCACTGAGTGAAGTCAGCAGGAAAAGAGAGAAAAATACCTTGAGGTGAATGGGAAGAAAAAAACACATTCCAAAAGTTATTGAATACAGCTAAAGTAGAGCTTAAAACGAAACCTACAGTTGTAAATACCTACATTAAAAAAGATCTCAAATCAATAACCCAAGCTTCTACCATAAGGAATTATAAAGAGATGAAACTAAAGTCAAACCAAGTGAAAAGAATATAAAAATAAAATCAGACATAAATGAAAGAATAGAATAATAAAAATCAAGGAAACCAAATCTTTTTCTTTGAAAAGATAAACAAAGTTGAAAAATCTTCAGACTGACCAAGAAAAAAAGAGAGAAGAATCAAATTACTAAAATCAGGAATGAGAGTGGCATTACTACTAATCTTGCAGAAATTAAAAAAAAATAAAGTAATACAATAAACAACATATGAAATGAATAAATTGCTGTAAAGACACAAAGTTATCAAAATTGACTAAAAAAGATAATAGAAAACCAGAACAGACTTATAAATAGAGACTGAATTAGCAATAAAACCTCTTCTACAAAGAAAAGTCCAGAACCAAATGGCTTTACCGGTGAATTCACCAAACATTTAAAGAATTAACAGCAACTCTTCCAAAAAAACAGAAGAGAAGGTAACATTTCCAAACTGAGTCTATGAGGTCAGTATTACCTTTATACCTAAACCAGACAAAGACCAGAGAAGGCAATGGCACCCCACTCCAGTACTCTTTGCTTCGAAAATCCCATGGGCGGAGGAGCCTGGTAGGCTGCAGTCCACGGGGTCGCGAAGAGTTGGACACGACTGAGCAACTTCACTTTCACTTTTCACTTTCATGCACTGGAGAAGGAAATGGCAACCCACTCCAGTGTTCTCGCCTGGAGAATCCCAGGGACGGGGGAGCCTGGTGGGCTGCCGTCTATGGGGTCGCACAGAGTCGGACACGACTGAAGTGACTTAGCAGCAGTAGCAGACAAAGACATTCTAAGAAAACTATGAATGATATTCCTTGTGACTACAGATGCAAAAATCCTCAACAAAATATTAGCAAACTAAATTCACCAACATAAAACAAAGACTGTACTCTCTAACCAAACTGGATTTAACCCAGTAACACAATACCGGTTCAATGTTATGAAAATCAATTTCATATACCACATAAATAGAATAAAGGATAGAAGTCACATGATCACCTCAGCAGATACAGAGAAAGCATTTGAAAATTTCAGTACTGTTTCATGATTAAAAAAAAAAAAAAACTCAACAAACTAGGAATAGAAGGAAAAATCCTTAACCTGATAAAGGGCATCCATGAAAAAACCACAGAGGTTAAAGTGTCTGCCCACAATGTGGGAGGCCTGGGTTCGATCCCTGGGTCGGGAAGATCCCCTGGAGAAGGAAATGGCAACCCACTCCAGTATTCTTGCCTGGAGAATCCCATGGACGGAGGAGCCTGGTGGGCTACAGTCCACAGGGTCGCAAAGAGTCGGACATGACTAAATGAGAGACTTAACTAACTTAACATCATACTTACTAATAAAAAACTGAAAGATTTCCCCCTGAAATCAGGAAAAAAAACAAGGATGTTCACACTCAGCATTTCTATTCAATACTGTACTGGAGGTTCCAACTGAGGTAACTAGGTTAGAAAAATAAAAGGCATCTAGATTGAGAAAGAGGTAAAGTTACATCTATTTGAAGATGACATAATTTTGTTTATAAGGGCTCCACAAAAAAGAAACTACTAGAACTAATAAGCAAGTACAGGAAGGTTGCAAGATATGAGATCAATATACTCATCTACTGTGTTTCTATACACTAGCACTGAACAATGAGAAGATTAAATTAAGAAAAGAATCTCATTTACAATCACACTCAAAGAATACTTCAGAATAAATTTAATAAAAGTAGTGCAACACTTGTACTCTGAAAAGAACAAAATATTGTTGAAAGAAATGAAAAAGAACCTAAGTAAATGGAAAGATATGTCATGTTTATTAATGGAAGACATATAAAGATAGCAATACTTTCCATAGATTCAACATAATCCCTACCAAAAACTCAGTTTCCGTTTTTGCAGAAATTGACAAGCTAATCTTAAAATTCATATGACAACTCATGAGACCCAGAATATCCAAACTAATTCTAAAAAAGAATACAGTGGAGGACTTACACTTCGCAATTTTAAAGCTTACCACAAAGCTATTCTAATCAAGACAGTGTGGTGCTGACACAAAGAGACACATCTCGATCAAGGGAATACAACTATGAGTCCAGAAATAAACCCTCGCATCTATGGGCAATTGATTCTCAATAAAGGTACTATGGTGGTCCAGTGGCTAAGACTGTGCTCCCAATGCAGGCGGCCTAGGTTCAATCCCTGGTTATGGAACTAGATCCCACATGCTGCAACTAAGACATAGCACAGCCAGATAAAATAAATATTTTTTAAAAAGAAGAAAAAAATGGGGAAAAATGAAGCTGGACTCCTACCTCACATCATATACAAAAATTAACTCAAAAATGGATAAAAGTTTTAAATGTAAAAGCTAAGATTATAATCTTGAAAAGAAAACACAAGAAATCTTTTCAAGAAATCTTGAAAAGGTATAAATCTTTGTAACTTTGGATTAAGCAATGATCTTTTAGATAAAAACCAAAAGTGCAAGCTACAAAAAATTAATTTTTTTTAATTAAAAAAAATCAAAATTTAAAACTTCATGCATCAAAAGATACCATTAAAAAAATGAAAAGAACCTAAAATGGAAAAAAACTTTGTGATTCATACATCTAACAAGGGACCTATATCTAGAACATTTAAATATTACAACTCAGTAATAAAAAGACAATCAATTTTTAAAAGGTCAAATAATTTGAACACACATTTCTCCAAAGACATACAAATGGTCAGTAAGCACAAGAATAGATATTCAATATCATTAGCCATCAGCAAAATGCAAATCAAACCCACAATTAGATACCCCTTCACACTCACCAGAGTGGCTAGAATGAAAAAGACAATAACAAGTGTTGACAAAGGATGTGGGCATTGGGAATTCTTATTCAATAGTGATGGAAACAGGATGCAGCAGCTTTGGAAAACAGCTCATCAGTCCTCAAACACTTAGACACAGAGTCACCATGCTGCCACTGCTACTAAGGCGCTTCGCTTGTGTCCAATATGACCTAGCAATTCTACTCTTAAATATTTACCAAACAGAAATGAAAATGTTTTACACAAAAATTTGTAGCAGGATTCGTAATTGCTAAAAAGTGTAGATAACCTAAATGTCCACCCATTCATGAATGGAAAAGTATGATCTATTCAGACAATGGAATATTATTCAACAGATAAAAGAAATGAAATACTGATACAGGTTACAACATGGACGAATCTTAGTAGCCTTATGGGAAGTAAAAGCAGCCAGTCACAAAGGACACATACAGTATGATTCCACTTTTATGAAATATCCAGAATAGGCAAATCTATAGACAGAAAGCAGATAAGTGGTTTCTTAGGGCTGGAGTGGATCAGGAATTTAGGAGGTGACAGCTAAGGAATGTAAGGTTTCTTTCAGGGATAATAAAAATACTTGAAAATTTTGACAGGCGTGCATCTTGGTGAATATATTAAAAGCCGATGAATTGATATTTTAAGTGGGTGAATTTTATGATGTCAATTACATCTCAATAAAATAATATATACTTTAAAAGGGTGAATTTTTTAGTACATGGATTATATCTCAATTTTATAAAACGTATCATTAGCTAACTATTGGTCCTTCACAGCACTGATTTAACAGGATTAAAATAGTTATGAGGCAGTTTCCATAAATATTCGATAATTCATGCTAATTTGAAACCCAGATTTCCAAATCTATGATTTTAAATAAGGTAAAAATAAGGTTAGTTACACAAGTGGGAGCCATGATAATCTGTTCCCAGTTTTACTCTTATTACTTTCACTTAGTATACATAGGCAGCAGCTCCTGATTCTCTGTTACTTCCTGGTCTCAGATATTTCTACAGAACAGTCATTTAAAAAGTTTCCAAATTTTAAATATGTGTTTTTGAACCCTTGCAAGGCAAGACCCAATTACTTGAGGGGGTAAGAAAAATAAACCAAGTTAAAATAACCTCCTAAGAGTCTAAAGCCACTTTTAATTTGTGCTTATAGAATTTTATTCTACTACAATTTATAAAATGATTGTGAGTTACAATCTGCCACAATATAAAACTGGCCCTTGTTCAAGATACAGAAACAAATATTCCCCACTGGGAATTAAGCATCTCTAAATAAGTCAACTAAGGTATTCCATTTCTTTAACTCAGAGCTTCCTAGCCTCTTGTTAAACACAGATTAAGTATTAAACATTGCCGTTCTCCACAAGCTTAAAAGCACAAGTAAACCAAACCGTATTTTATGAAGTACAACCTTTACAGGTTCTAAAACTAGCAATACAATCTCAGATAGCCACTTCTACCTGCCTTAGAAAAATTATTTAAGTCCACAAGATAGTGCTATTGATTCTGTAAAATCCCCAAAACAGAAAAGTTTCAGTGGGGCTTCAAGCAATACAAAGAGTAGCAATAGGAGCCAAAAGTAAACAAACATACCAGTGAACCCAGAGAGAGAAGAGGCATTATTATTACCTTTGAAGATGGCTTTCAGCAGTGCTCCAGCAGTTTTTCCTCTCACCGCCTGATTCTGAAGGAGGTCAGTCAGCTACAAAGAACGGAAGGAAAAGGTACAAGTCTGGCAACAATTTCCCTATTTGAATGACCTAAACTCCCAATATGAAAAACGCTCATCTGTCAGAATCATATCTTTCAGAAACTCCAGGCATCAAAAATAAGATATGTGTTCACATTATAGAGGGTGGATCATAAGATGATACTGGGTGGTCAAGACGAAATTTATTCATACGTTCATTCTACAAACATTTATTAAGTATTTAATCAGCACTAGGTATTGAGCTATGTTCTTGGGGATATACATTCATTCAACAAATACTCTGAATATGTTCCTCTTCCTCAGCATTAGGTATACAAGAATGAACAAGACAGACATAGTCTGACTCAGTTTACAGTAAGACAGAAGCAAAAAGGATAACAGGAAAAAAATCAGAAAAAGAAATGGTTGAAAAGACTGAAACAGATAGTAATTGAGGAAAGGGAGGCAACTTCCGCTAGAGTAGTCAGGGAGAAAGCTTCTCTGAGGTGGAGGACATTTCCATATAGAGAATTAGAGGATGAGAAAAAGCTGGTTATGCAAAGGGGGAAAAGGAAGACACTTCAGATGAAGGCATTGTTACACGCAAAGGTCCTGAAGGAGCAAGGCGTTTGGCAAGTTGGATGGCCTGAAAAAAAATTTTAAAGACCAATTTGGATGAAAAGTAGTAAGGAAGAGTGGCACAAGATGAATTTCGAGAGAACCAGATGATAAGAATCTTGTAGGCCATGGTAGGAAGTTCAGATTTTTGTCGAAATGCAATAGAAGTAACTAAAGAGAAAAGAGGAGAGGGACATGACAGATGTTTAAAAAATAAATCAGTCTTCCTCCTATGGCAGAAACTACACTATAGAAGGGTTTAAGAATGAACTAGAAATACGCTAGGAGATTGCTACAGTGATCAATAGAGAGATAATGGCCTACACTGACGTCATCAGAGAAGTCATGAGCTGAACTGTGTTCCCCTGCAAAATTCATGCTTAAGTTCTAATCCCCAGCACCTCAGAATGTCATTTTATTTGGAAACAGGGTCATTGTAGGTGTAATTAGTTAAGGTGAGGTCACATGGGTAGGCCCTAATCCATTATGACTAATGTCCTTAGAAGAATGGGAAACTTGGGACAGAAACACATACAAAGCAAGAACGCTATGTGAAGATGAAGGCAGAGACCACGGGTGGGTGATGCAAGGCCAGGAATCTCAAAGATTGTCAGCAATCGACCAGAAGCTAGGCAAGAGGCGTGAAACGGATAGTCACAGCCTTAGTAGGAACCAACAACGCCGACACTGTGATCCTGGACTTCTAGTCCTCAGAACTGTAAAAATAGCTACTGCAGTTTGAAGTACTTTGTAAGATGAAGTACAGGTGGTCCCCAACTTAAAACATTGGATCAACTTTGATTTTCAACTTTACAGTGGTGCAGAAGTGATACACTTTCAGTAGATACTGTATTTCAAATTTTTGCCCTTTCCTGGGCTAGTGATCAGCTTTGGGATCACAAGGATAAACAACCAATACACTTAAACCATTCTGCACCCACGCAACCATTCAGTATTTCACTTTCAGAACAGTATTCAATAAATTACATGAGATATTCAAGACTTTATTAAAAAACAGGCTGTTGGATGATTTTACCCAACTGAAGACTAATATTAAAGTATTCTTGGCACATTTAAGGTAAGGTTAGGCTACGATGTTTGGTAGGTGTATTAAATGCATTTTCGATTTACGATATTTTTCAATGTATATTTTCAACTTAAAATGGGTTTATTGGGATATAACCCCACCTTAATTTGAAAATCAGTACACTGAAGATATATTTGAGAGCTTGATCAGGAGGACTTTACTCGGGTCTGAATGTTTATGTCCTCCAAAATTCATGTGTTGGACTCTTCAGACCCATTGTAATGGTATTTGGAGGTGGAGACTTTGCCAGGTGAATAGGTATAAGGACGGAACTCCCACAAATGGGATTAGAGCTCTTATGAGAGATCCCACAGAGCTCCCAGGCTCTTTCTACCATATGAAGGTACAATGTGAAGCCTGAAATCCGGAAGAGAGCACTTACTTGACCATATTGGAACCATCATCCAGGACTTTTGGTCTCCAGAACTATGAGAAATAATTGTTGTTATAAGTCACCCAGTCTACTGTATTTTGTTATAGCAGCCTGAATGGACTAAGACAAAGACAGATTTCCTCATGGTTTAGAAGTGAAATGGCTGTGGTGATAAAGGAAAAAGAAAAATCAAGGAGAACTCAAATTTCTGGCTTAAGCAACTAACTGGCTAGATGGTGACACCATTTACTGACATGGTGAAAATTTGGGATTAAGCAAGCATCTAAATCTTCCAGAGGGCTTGTTAAAACAGAGACCCTCACTTGCAGTTTCTGACTTAGCAGATCTGATGTGGGGCTCAGAACTACTATTTCTAAGATATCCAAGTGGAGATGTCAAGTTGATAACTGGATATGCCAAAGTAGAGCTCAGAGAGGAAAGAGGTCAATGGGAACATGTAAGATCATCCAGGTAGAAAATGTAAAGATAAAAAAAGCACAAACATTCAGTGATTAAGCAGCAGCAGCCAGAAAAAACTGAGAAGATGAGGTTGATAATATCCAGACAAAGGACTACCACAGAAGCCTTCTACATGTGCCTGGTCTTTCTGACTGGAGTTTCTCTCTCCCTTCTTAAATACCTAATAAGGAAGTAGCTGACTGCTCCGCCTGGAACCTTCAATAGCCCTTGACATAACCCTTATTAGAGGAGAGGTTCCCAACCAGGGATTACCCCCTTACCTCCACCCCAGGCAGGGTATACAGGGCAATGTCTGGAGACATTTTTAGTTGTTATAACTGGAAGGGTGCTGTCACCTAATGGGTGTAGGCCAGGGATGCTATTAAACATCCTACAATGCTTAGGACAACCTCCCTCAATAAAGAATTATCCACTCTAAAATATACACAGTGCCAAGGCTGAGAAACCCTGACTCTTCTTGAAAAAATTCAGTTTTAAGAGAAGGCAACATGGCATACGGGGAAAAAACTGGCCCTAGAATCAGAAGACCCGGATATGAATCCTCGTTTTGCCATATATTAGCTTTACAACCTCAAGTTATCTAACCTGTTATGTGTGTCTAGTCCCTGCCTCAAAGCACTGCTAGAAGGGTTACATTAGATGACAGGCAGAGAGGACCCTGTGCAGTTCTAGTGCACAGCAGGTTCCAAACAAATGCTGGCTCTCTCCCACTCCTCCTGTCCTCTATTCCTGTTTCGTCCTCCTCCCTCTAGTTACATGATCTGCAGTCTTAGTTTTTGACCTTATTCAGTTACCTTTTTACTGCACTTTAAAATGCAAAAGTAGGGGGAGAGCCGTGAAGATGGCGGCAGTGGTGGAGGTGGAGGTTGGAGCCGGTGCTGCCGGGGAACGGGAGCTGGATGAGGTGAGAAGAGTTGAGAGTTGAGGAGAAGAAAGACTCAACCTGAAACTGAAGGGAAGGGAGGGGAGGTATCGGGAGTAGGGGTCCTAGGAGAGACGAGATCCTTAGAGGGAAGGAGCCAACTGGGGAGCTGGTGCGCGGAGAGGGAAATCTGAGGTACCCGGGACTCGGAAACTCGGAGGCAGTCATGGGGTAGAAGATTTGCAGCAACCTCAAGGGTGGAGGTGGGGGACAGAGAGAGAAGCCAGAGGGGTGGGGGTGTTAAGATTTAGGATTATTAGCTAAGGGTCCTGGGGAGGACTGATGGGCTGCCAGGTGGTTTGAGTTAGAGGGGCGTAGACTTCTGTGAGGGAAAGCTGGGTTTTCACTGAGGGAAAGGAAAGGACTGTCTGGGTTTGGAGTCGGGGCGGGGGACGCGGACCAGGAAAGAGTGTTTATCTACCAGTATTACAGGTTTGAGTTATTTTTTATGTTAGAGCGCTTTAAGTTCTAGAACTTTGTACGTAATGTGGGCTCGACAGTTTTGGTCAACGAACGATAGAACGAATGGGTGAATGAACGATTGTATAGCGAAATTTACCCATTCACTCACTTAAAAGTTTCAGTATCACCTTTGAGCGAAGCTCAGGGGTAGGTGCTAGGGACCTTCCCATAGAAGAACCCAAGGTATGGTGGTGGGAGACGCACAAGAAGTCTTTTCATCAGAGGTAAGACGGTGGCACTGAGAAGAGGGGACCAGTTCAGTTTGGAGTAGGAAGGCTTCTCCGAGGAGTCGAGTCTTAAAGAATCAGCGATTCTCTTTCACCCTTTCCCTCTTTCCTGTTAGACTTACCAGTTTTTTGAGAGTGAGCTGTTGAGGGTGTATGTCTCTTTTACCTACGTAACAGGCATTTAACAACGGGTGTATTCAGTGACCAGTGGTCCTTGAAGGAAATCACTAGGAGGAAGGAGACATTGAGTTTGAAGGGAATGAAGGGACAGCGCTGAGAAGCAGAGAGAGAAGGTGAGAAAGGAAAGGGAAAAAATTCCGAGGCCAAAGGTACATTCATGGCTAGGGGTGCCAGTGGTCTTGCCCATGACAGCATATGGACAGCAGGGAGGAATAGGAGAAAGGGGTTTGATTGTCAGGGATGGAACCAGTGGGATCTCTGAGGGATCAGCTTCTTAGAGGCCTTGGCTGGGTGGGGATTGGGGATGAGGCCCAGAGAAAAGGAGTAGAAGTGGACTTGAGAAGCAAAGCTTGTTGTTTGGTGGTGGGATGACTTGGAGGTTTTGGTTTACCTGATTGGGAACATTAAGATGGGGAGAGGAGACTGAGAAACTGACAAGTAGTCAGAGCAGGGAGAGATTTTTAAAGAACCGTTTTAGACCCATATCTTTCAGTCACTAAAAACTAGGAGTGTTTGGATACCGCTTGGTTGGTGAAGTGGGGTAATTGTGGAAATGACTTCCAAGCCCCTTTCAGCTTTAAGTTTCTGTGATTATGGTTGCCTGTAGTTCAGTGAGATGTATTTGAAAGTGCCTTGGTAAAAGTAAATAATGTGTTTAGATTATTATACATGCTTTGTTAATCATGTATAATATGATCCTTTGAACCGGGGCGGGGTCGGGGGGAGCTGATATCAGTTACATGTACCAGGGTTCTTTGAGATAAAGAGCAAACGTTTTGGCAAAGGAGAAAATAACTTAAGTTTTGAAGTTAGGTTATTTTTGACTTTTGCTTATCTTCCTTATTGTTTTAAAAACCTAAGTGCTTCTAGTATCATAATTATACTTCCAGAGTGTCATGCCTAGAAGTCAACTTTATATGAAGCACTAGCATTCATCCCAGAAACTTCTGTTCTTTGTTTCATTTAGTAAGAAATAATATAATCTGCTGTCTGGAAATTCTATGTGGACTGGTTCTGTCCTTTTCCTTGTGTGTTTAAGAAAGTAACTCTGGGAAGCAGGAACAGTTTTCCCTTCAAGCTCAAATAAGGAGGGGGAGAGGCAGGGGTATGGTCTGGCTGACCTTAGTTTGTGAGTGAGTTTCTACTAATGCTTCCCCAGCTGTTTTTTAGCATCCTTAACTAGTGAAACAGAAGGTGAAATCCATCCTTTAATTTGTAATTATGGGAATCTTCCATGTATTACGCACTGGGAATTCAAAGATGAGTAAGACAGGATCTTTACCAATTTGTAATGTAGAAAAAAGACATGCAAATGGCCCGCTGCAATACTAGATACTTTTTATAATGGAAGGGTGTAATAGATTCAGTGGGGCGCTAGAGACAAGCACTCAAATCTGCTGAGAGTCATTGAAGTCTTTATGATGGAGATGGGTTGAAGCTAAAAAATGAAAGGTCAGGTTTACAAAGAAGCATGTGGTATCAGAGTTGCTCTCCTTTAACACTTTCTACTTGGTAGAGAGACTACTGTGAAGCTCAGATTATAAAAAAGTAATGGATAACCTAGCTAAGATGCCACTTCTATGGAAAGACTGCATGCTCTGATTTCTTTAGGATATCTGATCTGTTTTCCAGTATCAGATGTCCTTAGCATAAGTAATCTGGAATAGCAGCCATTAGTTTATTCATATTCTTTTCCTTTCCTTTTTTCTTTCATTATTACTTTCTATAGTAGTTAAGGTAGTTTAGGTTTCACTTACTGCTTCTCCTGAATAGAAAAGAGGGCTTAGGAAAAGAGCTACTAGTAGAAAAGACCACTGTTTATTGAGCCCTTATCATAAACCAGCTCCCGTTTAAAGCCTGCATTATCTCATTTATTATTAACAGCAACCTTGTGAATTAGTTGGTGTTTACTGCATTTTGTAAATGAGACTGAGGCAAGAGAGGCTAAGTGGCATTCCCAGGATTCCAACAGTTCATGATGGGGAAGTGCAGATTCCAGCTAGAGTCTGCCTCTGCTGTGCAGAACTAAGTTTTACACCACCGTGCTATGCTGAGCACCTAGGTTCCATTCTCAAGCCAGACTCATCTTACCAAAGTAAACTACCCCTTTCTTAATCTACAAAGGACCCATCACAAATATGTGAAGCAGCATTTCATTCCTGAGAGGTTCAGAGTGGGGGTTAACTAAAAGAATATTGGTTTTTCTATACAGATCCTTTAGTTTACCAATAACGTGATTCTGCTGAGCCCCTCCCTGGTCATGGGGAGTGACCAGCCCAGTGGCAGGGAGATAAGCTATGGGTCTAGCCAGCTCAGGCTAGGTATTAAAACAGGCTGTGATGACTGGCTAAGTTCTTTCACTTGCTGAACACCATAGGGTGCTTGAGCGTGTTGGGGAGGATAAAGCATGGATACCAGCTTGGAGGCCTGGAAGCTGACTTACTCCTGGAGCCTGTGAGTTCCTTCGTGAAGGGGTAGTGGGCCAGCCATTAGAGGAATTGGAGGCACCATCTTGGCATGGAGACCTGGCTTGGGACCTAAGCTTAAAAAAGCACTTCAGCATCCTATTGGGACCAGCCTGCCTGCCTGGATAGTTCCTGTGAATTCTGGATGTGTCTGCTCCCAGTAGTTGTCCATCTGCCAAAATGATATGATATCATGTAGATCAGTGAGTAGCTTCCAGATCAAGTTCAAAGCAGCCTACAGCTAACTTATTGTTGCCTTTAGTGCATCATTTACCTCTTCTGGGCCCTGATTTATTCTTGTTAAAAGAAAAGATTGGATTTAAAAAAAAAAAAAGAAAAAAAAAATGCAAAAGTAAACCAAGTGTGTGTTAGTCACTCAGTCATTTCCGACTCTGTGACCCCATGGACTGTAGCCCGCCAGGCTCTTCTGTCCACGGGACTCCCTTAGGCAAGAATACTAGAGTGGGTTAGCCATTCCCATCTCCAGGGGATCTTCCCCACCCAGAGACTGAACCCAGGTCTCCTGCATTGCAGGCAGATTCTTTACCATCTGAGCCACCAGAAAAGCCCCAAGTAAGATTAAGTATCCTTGCTATGTTGGAAGGCTTAACATTTTTTCTTTTAGTGGACAGACTGGAACTACCAAGTTAATGGCACCGTGAAAATAGATTTTTATAAGACAGGACATTCCTCATTTTCTGTTGTTTGATGCTTCCTCGTGAGTAGACTGAGTTTACGCATTCTTGGCCAGAATACAAGTGATACTGTGTCCTTCTTGGAGTATTACACCTGGAGACATGTGATACCATCTGTCCTTCACTGGTAGTATGAGTCTGATCACCCAGTCAAATGTGTTGCCTGATTTTCCCACTTTATAATTATTTTTTCCCCTCCCTTTGCAACCAGTATGCAGTTTGTGGAAGTAACTTTAAGACCATGCAAGTATCGTGTTCCTCATCTCACTTTCTCTTGTATAATGAAAAAGCCCAGCAGCAACCTCTAATATCAGGTTCTCAAAGTCAGCATCACCAGGTATGGCACATCACAAGCCCAGTGATATAACACACAGTGAAAAGGCATGGAGCCATTTCTGTGGTCTTTTTGCTAAGGATGCATGTCCTGAGTCCAATCATGAGACACATCAGACAGTCAGCAAAATAATGGATCAAAACTCTTCAGTGTTCTCAAAAAACAGAGAAAGACTGAGGAGCAGTTGCTGATTGCAGAAAATCAGGGGAAAATAACAATTAAGTGCAGTGTAGGATCCTGAGTGGGATTCTGGAACATAAAAAAAAAACGGGTATCAGTGAAAAAACTACCAGGTAGGGTTCAAATACTCTTTAGTCTCACTAAAGGTATTGTACAAATATTAACTTCCTGGTTTGTAAAATTTTACTGAAATTATTATGTAAGATGTTAACACTGGGGAGAGAACTATACAGAAACTCTACTATTTTTACAACTTTTCTGTAAATCTAAAATCAATTCAAAATAAAAAGTTCAAAAAACTGCTCCCTGGATTTAGCATTCACTGCTGCTTCTGCCTGATCCAATCTTGATCATGACTGTTGCCAAATGACGATTTTCTAACTTTATGGTAAGCAAGAACCTTTCCCACCATTTATTTTTTTTTATCAATATGGACTCACAGATTTCTTTATATTTCAGTGGTTTATAATTCATAACTGAAGTTGATTATTTTGATGTTCACATTTCACCAATGGAAGCCCCTTCAAGCTGTCTTTATCAGGAAGCTTTCCTTATGTATATACATACATTATGTAATATGTGTGCTCTAAAACAACTTGTGTAGCACTGGGACTATCTAGCTCTTACCTCTGATTTCTAAAGGTTTGGTAGAAGCCTCCTGAAAAACTATCTGGGCCTGGTATTTTTGTTGAAGTATAACTGCTAACTTTTTTTCTTTTATGAAAATTGATCTGTTTAAGCACTCCATCTCAAATTGGGTTGATTTCATTAAACTGTATGTTCCCAAGAAATTATAGTTGTATAAATGTACACAAATGCCCTTACTGCTAAGCCACTTCATGTCCGACTCTGTGCGACCCCATAGACAGCAGCCCACCAGGCTCCGCCGTCCCTGGGATTCTCCAGGCAAGAATAGCGGAGTGGGTTGCCATTTCCTTCTTCACTGCAGGAAAGTGAAAAGTGAAAGTGAAGTCACTCAGTTGTCTCCGACTCTTAGCGACCCCATGGACTGCAGCCCACCAGGCTCCTCCATCCATGGAATTTTCCAGGCAAGAGTACTGGAGTGGGGTGCCACTGCCTTCTCCAAATGCCCTTAAGTAGTCCATATCTCTTCCTCTCCCCCATTTCTTTACATCTATGCTGCTGCTGCTGCTCCTAAGTCACTTCAGTCGTGTCCGACTCTGTGCGACCCCAGAGACAGCAGCCCACCAGGCTTTCCCGTCCCTGGGATTCTCCAGGGAAGAACACTGGAGTGGGTTGCCATTTCCTTCTCCAATGCAGGAAAGTGAAAGTGAAGTCGATCAGTCGTGTCCAACTCTAGCGACCCCATGGACTGCAGCCTACCAGACTCCTCCGTCCATGGGATTTTCCAGGCAAAAGTACTGGAGTGGGGTGCCATTGCCTCCTCCGTTACATCTATGAGTTGTTATCAAATAAACCCTTGTCTCCTAAGGTGAGTGGGGGATAGATGAAGCGGCAGAATTAATTCTAACATGTCCCTTACATCTCTCATCATGCCTGGCATCTACTTTTGGCAGAACTTGCTTCCCAATACTCACATCATCTTCTTTCAGGATTTGAAGAAATTCCTGTAGGCCATCTGCTGTTTTTTCTGCTGCTAGAGATAAAATTTTCTGGTCCATTGTTGCACAAGCAAGGAACTGAAAAGGAAAAATGTCAAGAGCTGGATAAAACTCCCAAAAGTAAACAAGTTTGATTTTTTCCCTTCTCTACTTGTTAACTGAGTATTTCAAATATGTTATGTACACAATGAATACTCAACAGGCTAAGGACTACCAACTGTAGGAGTAGGTGATTCTTAACCAAACCAAAGAATCTGGAGAATCCCCTGGAATTTCCTTATTAGAAAGCTGTAGTCAAATTAAGTCGTCTCATAATTCAATTGTTCACATTTTCTTTTTTTTTTTAAGTATCTACCCATTATGCTACCTAGAACAAAGCTGTCATTTAACAGTATTGCAAATATATACTATTATCTACACATACACAATAAATGAATAAAGCAATAGCACTGTAAACACATTTATACCAATTAAACGGTACAAAAATAAATGAGAAGTTAACAAGGCTAAGAAATAAAAGTGTGCTCAAACATCAAGCAGGCTTCCCAGCAAAGGAAACCTTGAACTGGAATTTAAAGATTAAATGTAGATAGTCACCAGAACCACATGGTGTACATTACTGGGGAGGAAAGTACTGTCAACAAAGGCATTCATAAGAGAATTTGAAAAACTTACTCGGGGAAAATGAGTACGTAGCCTGAGGTAGAGAGTTCAACTAGGGGAGCAGTGAGAAGGAAGGCTAGTAAAAGGGAGGGGCTAAGCTGTGCAAGATCTCAAATGTCGAATTAAGGAAGTTAGGCCTTATTCTGTAAGTAATAGTGACAAAAAGTTCTGGAGTAAAAGAGAATCTGACAAGACTGAAACAGTGTTTGAGGAAACTAAATATGTCATCAATGCGCAGATTAAAGTAGGGAGGGAATAAGGAAGAAGAGCAGAGGCTAAGAGTCTACTGGGAACTATTTTAGTGGTAGTGACAAAGGCTGGTGTTGGGGGCTGACTCTGGAGACTGCAAAGGAAAGGGTGAAATGGAAGCACATTAGGCAGATAGGATTTAGTGAGCAGTGAGTAGCTATGGGAATATTACGAGAAGAGGGCAATGCAGACTGGTGGAAAGAAAACCTCCTCCTGTATTTTCTGCTGCTTTCAGTCTCCCTAAATTATACCATCATCCACCCAGCTGCTGAAACAAGAAACCTGGGCAACATTCTTAACCACTTCACCTTCATCCTTCACATCCACTACCAAGTCCTGTGTCCCCAGACATCTCTCAAGTCTACTTCTGAGATTCACTACTGCCACATTATTCCAAAGTCACCATCATCTCTCACCTAAACTACTACACAGCTTCCTAACTCATTCCCCACCCAGCAGCTAAAATGTCTTTGAAACACAAACCAGATTTGTGATTCATCCTCATCTTAAAAACTACTCGGTGGCTTTCCATTATTAGTCCAAAATCCTGACGTCAGGATATAAAGGTTTGGTTCAGTCGCTCAGTCGTGTCCGACTCTTTGCGACCCCATGAATCGCAGCACACCAGGCCTCCCTGTCCATCACCAACTCCCGGAGTTCATTCAGACTCATGTCCATCGAGTCAGTGATGCCATCCAGCCATCTCATCCTCTGTCATCCCCTTTTCCTCCTGCCCCCAACCCCTCCCAGCATCAGAGTCTTTTCCAATGAGTCAACTCTTCCCATGAGGTAGCCAAAGTACTGGAATTTCAGCTTTAGCATCATTCCTTCCAAAGAAATCCTAGGGCTGATCTCCTTCAGAATGGACTGGTTGGATCTCCTTGCAGTCCAAGGGACTCTCAAGAGTCTTCTCCAGGTCTCCTCTCCTTCGGGAGAACGGAAGGACGCCTGCAGCCTACTCTAGACACCTCATCTCAGATTCACTGCAGCAAGCGGAACAAGCTTGGATTTGATTCCTTGAAACCCAGGAAGATGTCTGACCATCCGCATGACCATCCGCATCCCCATCCGCATCCGCATCAACATCAGCATCAGCATCACCATCAGTGCAAGGAGCCCTGCCATCCACCTCCAAAAGTGTGCCCACCCAAGTGCCATGAGTCTTGCCCACCTCATCCATGCCCACCTCCACTAAGCCAGAAGAAATGCCCTCCTGGGCCACCATGCCCACCATTCGAGCAGAAGTGTCCACCCAAGTGGAAGTAACAGCACCAGATTTCATCTGGACCAAGAAACAAGATCCAGGCTCTCCCATTGTCCTCCCTTTGGCCATGGTGATGGATTGTATCTTCCTTAATCTCCCTCCTGGACTGACAGCTGGCAGAGAAAAGGCTTGCTTCCTGAAGCTGACACCACGTTGTTGGAAGAACAGCAGGATCATCGCTTGATCTCTCTTTGCCATCGCTTGATCTCTCTTTGCCATCTGTGTGTCTGTATCTGCACTGTGATCTCGACCCCATGAGCAATTAGCGTGTCTATTCTTTGCTTCTCCAATAAAGCATATTCATAGTCCAAAAAAAAAAAAAAAAAAAAGAGTCTTCTCCAACACCACAGTTCAAAAGCATCAATTCTTCGGCGCTCAGCCTTCTTCACAGTCCAACTCTCACATCCATGCATGACCACAGGAAAAACCATAGCGTTGACTAGACAGAACTTTGTTGGCAAAGTAATGTCTCTGGTTTTGAATATGCTATCTAGGTTGGACATAACTTTCCTTCCAAGGACTAAGCGTCTTTTAATTTCATGGCTGGTCCATGTTAATTCCTTTTCATCACTCTATATTCCAGCTACACTGAACTGCTCAGTCCTTCAAACCCCCAAGTTCCTCCTGCCACAGTCAATTCCACATGATTTTCTGTCTGGAACTTATATAAAAATAAATACCCCTTCTTTCATCCCCTGCCCACCGATCTTTTTATTGTTAATTCCTAAAAATCCTTCAGGTCTCAGCTCAATCCCACACTCCTTAACAAGTTCAGTCTAAACACTCCCCTATTACATTCTTTCAAGGCAACTGTAATCTCTCACCATCACCACACTTTTAACATTACACTTATTATTAGATTAAGAATTACATCTCCCACTCCATTACAAACTCCAAGAGGGCAGGGGGCCACCTCTGGTTTTGTTTATCACTGAATCTCCAAGACTTAGAACAGTAAGCTCGTAATAGGTGCCCAATAAATATTTGTGGGGAAAATGACATTGATCCTCACACCAGTCCTCTGAGGTTGGTGCTATTACTCCCAATTCAGATGAAGATCATTTGGGATTCAGAGAAATTAAGGAACGTCCCCCAAAGGTTAGAAGGCTAGTAAGTTACAGAAGTAGAACTGAAACCTAAGTCTGTCCAATTCCAGACCCCAAAACCCATGCTTTTACCTACTACTGGGGACTCTTACCTACGATTAGCCCCTCTATTAGGGGCTGAATGGTAGAGGATTCAGAAAAGGGATATCAACCAAAGAAACGTCCAGCCCTAAAGGGAAGATGCTGAACTCCTTCTATTTCAGCAGGTACATTTGCTAAATTAGTCCTAAAACCAGAATTGAGTAGCACAGATAGGTGGCTGTTAAGTCCCTGTGCGGATAGCAGACTCCTTGTCCAAAGGCCCTGAGGTTAGTGAGGCACCACGAAAGGGAGACGCCGCGGGTTTAGCACCCGGGCTTCTCGGAGAGCGAGAAGTAAACACAGAGAAACTATAAAACAAGGCAGCTGGGGATAATCGCTGTGACCGAGCTACAAAGGCGAAACGGGTTTAGAGAAATGTCTCAGACGTAGGAGCTGAACGCTGATGGAGAGGAAGAATTTAACGAGAGGGCCAAGGGTGTAGGCCGCCCGAGGAGCAGGAAACGCTAAAGGCCACAACGGGAGACGCCAGAGCACAGACTCTTTCGGGCCAAGGAAAAAGCCAGAACGCCATTCGGAAGGGGCGCCGTCCTGTCCTCCCAGACCCCTTACCTCCCGGGAGCTGAGTCCCTCCTCCCCTGCGACGCGCGAAGCTCCTCTAGCCGGTCACTTCCACTTCAACGCAGCCACTGAATTCCAAAAAACCCGCGCAACCTGCCGTTTCCGTCCTTCCGTTACCCTGAGCAACGGGTCCCGCCCCCTGCGGCTTATTTCCGTTACCCGGGAGCTCGTGCTTGGAGCGTACCATTAAGACAACTGGGGAGGGGGGGGAGCTGTGGAATCCTCGGACGTTCCCACTCAAAGGGGGGGGGGGCACAATCTCTGAACGCTAATTAGGGACCTCAGAATGAGCAGGGGAAGTGTGGCCCGGGCATAGTCACCACGATGTCCTGACCAGTTAAGGCTTTCCTATGTACTATTGGGGAAAGGGTCAGTGAGAGAGGCAATGAATCAAGTAATGGCTTGTTGCATGGGAAATGCCTGGAAGGCAGAGGAAGGCTCCTATTCCTTGTGCCCTAAGAGGTGCCAGTTGCCCCTGTAAAGGAAAAATAAATGTTGCGTGCAATTCCTGTTCTTCAGGAATCAAGTCTGTAGCCCTGCAGTCTCCGGTCTCAGTGTGCCTGAAGGGAAAACAGGAAACGTTCTGTGTTTTGAATGTACTGATCCTTAGATAGTGAAAATGCAAATCTAAGGAATAATTTAAATGAACCTAGATTCCTGCATTCATTGGAAGGACTGATACTGAAGCTCCAATACTCTGGCCACCTGTTGCAAAGAACCGATTCATTGGAAAAGACCCTGATGCTGGGAAAGATTGAGGGCAAGAGAAGAAGTGGGTAACAGAGGATGAGATGGTTGGATGGCATCTCTGACTCAATGGACATGAGTTTGAGCAAACTCCAAAAGATATTGAAAGACAGGGAAGCCTGATGTACTGCAGTTCATGGGGTTGCAAAGAGTTGGTCACTATTTAGCGACCGAACAAGATTCTTGCATCTTCCTACACATAGAAGAGCATTTAAATCATTATCTTGAAATGGCTGGGTTTTTGTGTATGATCAGTTATCTTTTGATGTTCAATTTGATGGATGGATTTCCCACCCATCCACCCACTGCAAAAAAATCTCATATATATCCTCCCTTAAGGGCTAAGCTGTTTCCTGGGTTATCATTCTGTGTAAGGTCCCTGGATAAAACTTAACTCACTTTTAGGTTGTGTATTTTTCTCTCAGTTGACAGCCCTAAGATGTAAGTCCATGTGGCTAGAGGGGTTATTGCATGCAAAACCTCAGCATTTAGCACAAAGCCTGAGCTACAGTCTATGAAGTTGCAAGAGTCAGACAAGACTTGCAACTAAGCCACCACTGCTGGCAAAGCAGTAAATATTTGTAAAACAAACAACTGACAGTAGAACAAAGAGCAATGGAGGGGAGGTTTGAGAGCCTGTGTTAGGTTGAAGGGGCAGCTTGTGCAAAGGGTCTGATGGCAACAAGCAATCAAGCCCCCGGCTGGCTCAGGAGATGCAGGTGCTTTGGATGGAGGTGGAAAAGCAGTCTTTTTCACATTAGGAGCAAGTGAGGAACAGCTCAAGACTGAAGTCAGGATCCCCTGCTGCTGCTGCTAAGTCGCTTCAGTCATGTCTGACTCTGTGCGACCCCATAGACAGCACCCCATCAGGCTCCCCCCGTCCCTGGGATTCTCCAGGCAAGAACACTGGAGCGGGTTGCCATTTCCTTCTCCAATGCATGAAAGTGAAAAGTGAAAGTGAAGTTGCTTAGTCATGTCCAACTCCCAGCGGCCCCATGGACTGTACCCTACCAGGCTCCTCCGTCCATGGGATTCTCCAGGCAAGAGTATTGGAGTGGGGTGCCATTGCCTTCTCTGAGGATCCCCTTAGGAGGCTCTAAATTGTCCTGAACAAAGGTGGTGGTGGCCCAGGCTTGGGAAAAGGTGGGAGGGGTTGAGGAATATTCAGGCTTGAGTGACAGGGGTGGAAGTGGGTGATACTGCCAATGAACTGACACACAGGGAAGGATGCAAGTTTGAGGGTGATAGTGTGGCTTTTAGACTTGGACTTGCCAAGTGTGAGACCATGGGATGGCATTGGAAGGAATGCTAAGATCGGGGAGTATTCAATCTGGAGACTGAATCCCAGTCCCCAGGGGTGGAATCCATCTACTTGGCCAGTTCTGGAAGAAACACAGCTCCTGGAAGAGAACGATGCCTCTCAGCTGTCTACTACTTGCTCACGGCCCTTCATAAGCACTTTATTATTTCTACCATATCCCTGGCCCAGTGTTGAGCTGTGATGTGTGGCTAAAGTGGGCTTCCCTGGTGGCTCAAACAGTTAAGAACTCACCTACAATGCAGGGGACCTGGGTTTGATTCCTGGGTCAGGAAGATCCCCTGGAGAAGGGAATGGCAACCCATGCCAGTATTCTTGCCTGGAGAATCCCATGAAAAGAGGAACCTGGCAGGCTACAGTCTGTGGAATTGCAAAGAAACACAACTGAGTGACTAAACACACAAACACATGTGGCTAAAGCACAGCAGCTGAGTTGGAAGATTATTCCTGAGGGGACTCCTTTAGCTTTCCAAGGAAGAGAATTTACCTCATGTTCTCCCCACAAAACCACCCTTCCAGGATGCTTCTGGGGAAGGGCCAGCAGCCATGAATTTGTGTGTCTGTGTAGCTCAAACAGGCTCGTTTTCAGCTTCCATTTTTGCATTCCCAGGTGCACTTGCTGCATTGCCCGTGTAAGTATTTACCTACTGGCATTGACAACTAGAGGGGCTTGCCTCCTCTATTTGCATGAATGTATCATCTGTAATTCCTGTTAGTGCTCATGGGTATTATGTATGTAAAGGATGAGAACAGACTTAGACTCATGACAGTGTTTTCCATCCTGGTGCAAACTTCCTTACTAAGCAACAAACCTTGCCCATCTGCTTCAACCACCTAGACTCCATACACTGGGCAGCTAGGCATACACTGATTCTAGAAAATACAGCCAGTTAAAAACAGGTTTGCAATGTTGGAACCACATGTTTCTCAGACCTGGTTCATGTTTGGGTAATAATATTATAGCTGCTGATATTTGCAGGGCTCCAGAGAAAAACTTGGAGAAGGAAATGGCAACCCACTCCAGTGTTCTTGCCTGGAGAATCCCAGGGACGGGGGAGCCTGGTGGGCTGCCGTCTATGGGGTGGCACAGAGTCGGACACGACTGAAGTGACTTAGCAGAGAAAAACTACACATGGAGGCCCCCCATCATTTCCCACTCAGTCCTGCAGTGTAAGGGCCTTCATATGCCTGCACGTGGACACTCAGTCTGAAAATCCACACCACATGTCTCCCTGAAAGCTGCCCTTGGCTACCCTTGACTACCTTTGGGCCCAGGGCTATACACACTAACAGGTCCACTCCAGGAAGGGTGAACTTAGGAAGAAGTCAGTATAGACTGAGGAACTGAGCTTGGAGACGTTTGGGAAGGTACCCCGAGTATGGTCTAAAGAAGAGTATGTGGGCTTCAGAAGATATACCCTTTAAGTTCCTTGGACTCATCATCATCAAAGAAGGGGGCCATTGAGGCACCACTAAGCCCAAGCACTCCAGTTGCCTGGATTTAAGGATGACATTGCTTGAGGGAATAATCAAAATAGCATGTAAAAATTTTTCTTTTTTTAAAAAGAGGGAGCTTCCTTGGTAGCTCAGTGGTAAAGAATCCACCTGAGAATGCAGGAGACATGGGTTCGATCCCTGATCCTGGAAGATCCCACATGCCACGGAGCAACTAAGACAGTGCACCAAAACATTTGGACACCCAAATGTCCACCAACAGATGAATGAATAAACAGAATGTGGTATATCCATAAGGCGGGATACTATTCAGCCCTAAAAAGGGAATGAAATCCTATCACATGCTACAACATGAATGAACCCACAGGACATGTTAAGTGAAATGAGCCAGTCAGAAAAAGACAAACACTGTTTGATTCCACTCATATGAGGTATCTAAAGGAGACAAACTCCAAGAAAGAGAAATTAGAATGGAAGGGGCTTCTCTGGCAGTCTGGTGGTTAGGACTCTGAGCTTCCACTGCAGGGAATGTGGGTTCAATTCCTGGTTGGGGACCTAAGATACCACATGTTGTGCAGCACACACACACAAAAATAAAGTAGATGGTGGTTGCCAGGGGCTGGGGAGAGGGGGGATTTGGGAGCTGTTGTTTAATGGGTGTAGAGTTTCAGTTTCATGATGAAAAAGTTCTGAAGATCTGTTTCTCAACAATGAGAATATACTTAACACTACTGAAGTGTATACTTAAAAATGGCCAAGGTTTGAAAAAGATATTACTATCTGGGAAGTCCAAAGAATTATTAAGAAGAACCAGCTGACTTCATTCTGAAGAAATTCTGATTTAGAAGGGCTTAAGTTATGCTGAAGAAGCTGAAGTTGAACGGTTCTATGAAGACCTACAAGACCTTTTAGAACTAACACCCCAAAAAAGATGTCCTTTTCATTATAGGGGACTGGAATGCAAAAGTAGGAAGTCAAGAAACACCTGGAGTAACAGGCAAATTTGGCCTTGGAATACGGAATGAAGCAGGGCAAAGACTAATAGAGTTTTGCCAAGAAAATGCACTGGTCATAACAAACACCCTCTTCCAACAACACAAGAGAAGACTCTACACATGGACATCACCAAATGGTCAACACCGAAATCAGATTGATTATATTCTTTCCAACCAAAGATGGAGAAGCTCTATACAGTCAGCAAAAACAAGACCAGGAGCTGACTGTGGCTCAGACCATGAACTCCTTATTGCCAAATTCAGACTTAAATTGAAGAAAGTAGGGAAAACCACTAGAACATTCAGGTATGACCTAAATCAAATCCCTTATGATTATACAATGGAAGTGAGAAATAGATTTAAGGGCCTAGATCTGATAGATAGAGTGCCTGATGAACTATGGAATGAGGTTCGTGACATTGTACAGGAGACAGGAATCAAGACCATCCCCATGGAAAAGAAATGCAAAAAAGCAAAATGGCTGTCTGGGGAGGCCTTACAAATAGCTGTGAAAAGAAGAGGAGCGAAAAGCAAAAGAGGAAAGGAAGGATATAAACATCTGAATGCAGAGCTCCAAAGAATAGCAAGAAGAGATAAGAAAGCCTTCTTCAGCGATCAATGCAAAGAAATAGAGGAAAACAACAGAATGGGAAAGACTAGGGATCTCTTCAAGAAAATCAGAGATACCAAAGGAACATTTCATGCAAAGATGGGCTCGATAAAGACTAGAAATAGTATGGACCTAACAGAAGCAGAAGATATTAAGAAGAGATGGCAAGAATACACAGAAGAAGTGTATAAAAAAGATCTTCATGACCCAGATAATCACGATGGTGTGATCACTGACCTAGAGCCAGACATCCTGGAATGTGAAGTCAAGTGGGCCTTAGAAAGCATCACTATGAACAAAGCTAGTGGAGGTGATGGAATTCCAGTTGAGCTATTCCAAATCCTGAAAGATGATGCTGTGAAAGTGCTGCACTCAATATGCCAGCAAATTTGGAAAACAGCAGTGGCCACAGGACTGGAAAAGGTCAGTTTTCATTCCAATCCCAAAGAAAGGCAATGCCAAAGAATGGACAAACTACCGCACAATTGCACTCATCTCACACACTGGTAAAGTAATGCTCAAAATTCTCCAAGCCAGGCTTCAGCAATATGTGAACCATGAACTTCCTGATGTTCAAGCTGGTTTTAGAAAAGGCAGAGGAACCAGAGATCAAATTGCCAACATCTGCTGGATCATGGAAAAAGCAAGAGAGTTCCAAAAAAGCATCTATTTCTGCTTTATTGACTATGCCAAAGCCTTTGGCTGTGTGGATCACAATAAACTGTGGAAAATTCTGAAAGAGATGGGAATACCAGATCACCTGATCTGCCTCTTGAGAAATTTGTATGCAGGTCAGGAAGCAACAGTTAGAACTGGACATGGAGCAACAGACTGGTTCCAAATAGGAAAAGGAGTTTGTCAAGGCTGTATATTGTCACCCTGTTTATTTAACTTATATGCAGAGTACATCATGAGAAACACAGGACTGGAAGAAACACAAGCTGGAATCAAGATTGCCGGGAGAAATATCAATAACCTCAGATATGTAGATGACACCACCCTTATGGCAGAAAGTGAAGAGAAACTAAAAAGCCTCTTGATGAAAATGAAAGTGGAGAGTGAAAAAGTTGGCTTAAAGCTTGATTGATTCAGAAAACTAAGATCATGGCATCCGGTCCCATTACTTCATGGGAAATAGTTGGGGAAACAGTGGAAACAGTGTCAGACTTTATTTTTCTGGGCTCCAAAATCACTACAGATGGTGACTGCAGCCATGAAATTAAAAGACGCTTGCTCCTTGGAAGGAAAGTTATGACCAACCTAGATAGCATATTCAAAAGCAGAGACATTACTTTGCCAACAAAGTTTCGTCTAGTCAAGGCTATGGTTTTTCCTGTGGTCATGTATGGATGTGAGAGTTGGACTGTGAAGAAGGCTGAACGCCGAAGAATTGATGCTTTTGAACTGTGGTGTTGGAGAAGACTCTTGAGAGTTTCTTGGACTTCAAGGAGATCCAACCAGTCCATTCTGAAGGAGATCAGCCCTGGGATTTCTTTGGAAGGAATGATGCTAAAGCTGAAACTCCAGTACTTTGGCCACCTCATGCGAAGAGTTGACTCAATGGAAAAGACTCTGATGCTGGGAGGGATTGAGGGCAAGAGGAGAAGGGGATGACAGAGGATGAGATGGCTGGATGGCATCACTGACTTGATGGACGTGAGTCTGAGTGAACTCCGGGAGTTGGTGATGGACAGGGAGGCCTGGTGTGCTGTGATTCATGGGGTCGCAAAGAGTCGGACACGACTGAGCGACTGATCTGATCTGATCTGATCTGAAGTTTTAAGTTAAGCCTTAACTTAAGCTGTTAAGTTTTTAACAGCTCACTGTTTGTATTCCCAGTGTCTGGAGAAGTGGTACATAGTGGGTGCTTCATATATTTGTTAAATGGGTGCAAAGCTATGAACACATCCTTAGAAAAATAGGTTTTTAAATTATTTCAATGAAATAAATTTCAAAATGAAGATTTTGACTTAGGGACTTCCCTGGTGATGTCATGCATATGTAGTCGCTTCAGCTGTGTCCAACTGTGCAACCCCAGGGACCACAGCCAGCCAGGCTCCTCTGTCCATGGGATTTTCTCAGCAAGAATACTTGTGTAGGTTGCCATGCTCTCCTCCAGGATATCTTCCTGACCTAGGGATTGAAACCTTGTCTCCTGAATTGCAGGCAGATTCTTTACCACTGAGCCACCAGGGAAGCACCTCTGGTGGTCTAGTGGTTAAGAACTTAGCTTGCAATACAACGGGCACAGGTTCAATCTCTGATCGGGGAACAAAGATCCTACAAGCCTTGCAGTGTGGCAAAAAAATAAAATAGAGTTACCATAAGATCCAGCAATCCCATTCCTGGGCATACATCCAGACAAAACTATAATTCAAAATGATACATGAACCCAAATGTTCATTTCAGCACTATTTATGATAGCCAAGACATGGCAGCAAAATAAATGTCCATCAATAGATGAATGGATAAAGAAGATATGGTACATACATATTAATACAATGGAATATTAGCCATAAATAGAATGAAATAATGCCATTTGCAGCAACATGAATTGAGAGATCATACCAAGTTAAATAAGCCAGCAAAACCAAATACATATGATATCACTTATATGTGGAATCTTAAAAAAAAGGTTCAAATGAACTTATTTACAAAACAGAAGTAGACCCACAGACATAGAAAACGAACTTACAGTTACCGAAGGAAAAAGAGGGAGGGAAGGTGAATGAGGAGTTTGGGATTAACATATACACACTACTATACACAAAATAAATAATCACCAAGGACCCACTGTATAGCACAGGGAATATACTCAACATTCTGTAATAACTTATAAAGGAAAAGAATTTGGAAAAGAATATATATATAGGCTTCTCTGGTGGCTCATTGGTAAAGAATCCACCTGCCAACACAAGAGACACAAGTTCAATCCTTGGGTTGGGAAGATCCGTTGAAGAAGGAAACGGCAACCCACTCCAGTGTTCTTGCCTGGGAAATCCCATGGACAGAGGAGCTTGATGGGCTACAGTCCATGGGGTCACAAAAGAGTTGGACGTGACTTCGTGACTAAACAACAGCAATATATATATATGAATCACTTTGTTTTACACCTGAAACTAATACATTATAAATCAACTATTCTTCAATTTGAAAAAGAAGAAAAAGCCATTGTCACCAATCTCAAGGCTTCAACACAGCCAATCTTCCCTAATAAGTTTAACCATTTTTTCTTCATGAAGATTATTTCAAAGTTTCCTATCTCCTCCTTTACTCTCAGCAGATGACCTGAACTTTATACCAAATCTTTAAACTCACTGTCATCAGCACAAATTCTTCTCTTTGGCTTCTTGTCGTCATGGGAGAGTGTTCAACCAAACTGGCTATGTCTAGTACTTCTGCTGGAGCACCGAATCCTATTCTCTTCCATCTTCTCAGCAAGAAACTCACTTACTGTCACTTCCCCCTCTCTGAGCTTGGTCACTGTTGTTAAGTTGCTCAGTCGTGTCTGTCTCTTTCCCACCCCATGGACTGCAGCACACCAGCCTTCCCTGTCCTTCTCTATCTCCCAGAGTTTGCTCAAACTCATCTTTAACCTCTCCCTTTCTACGGCTTCCTTCCTATAAACACTGCCATGACAAGATACCACAGACTGGGTGGCGTAAACAAGAGACATTTTTTTTTCTAACAGTTCTGGAGGCAGAAAACTTGAGATCAAGGGGCTAGCATGGTCAAACTCTGGTGAGGACCCTCCTCCTGGCTTGCAGATGGCCAATTTCTCATTGTGTGCTTAAGGCCTTTCTCCACGTTTTCACATGGAGAGAGAGAGAGAGAGAGAGCTTGGTCTGGGCCTCTTCCTCTTCTAAATAAAGGCATTAATCCCATGACAAGGACCCCACTGGCAAGATCTTATCTAAATCTAATCCCCTGTCAGAAGACCTGCCTCTTAATACCAACACATTGAGGGTTGGGACTTCAACATAAGAACCTGGTGGGAGACATAAACATCCAGTCCATAGCAAATACTTGTGTCTTTTTCTTTAGTGGTGGGAGTTAAAACCAACCTGCCCTCTGAAAGCACCAATTGGGTTTTCCCTGTATTGTTGTGTTGCATGCGTGTTCAGTCATGTCCGACTCTTTGCGACCCCATGGAATGTACCAGGCACCTCTGTCCATGGAATTTTCCTGGTAAGAATACTGGAGTGGGTTGCCATTTCCTACTCCAGGGGATCTTCCTGACCCAAGTATCAAACGCAAGTTGTGGCCAACTCCTGCATTCCAGGTGGATTCTTTACCGCTGAGCCGCCACATATTGTTAAACCTACTAATTTGAAAATACTCTTTGAACAATATATTGGTTGATTTTACTCTTCTACTCGTTACTTTCATCTCTGGCACCTCCTTCTCCCCCACTGCCACAGGGCAGACCTTTTTTTCATGGGATGAATGAGCATGCCTCTTGGAAAAACTGGAGCTTTTTTTTAATTGAAGGATAAATGCTTTACAGAATTGTGCTGGTTTCTGCCAAACATCACCATGAATCAGCCATAGGTATACATATGTCCCCTCCCTCATGAACCTCCCTCCCACCTCCCTTCCCATCCCACCCCACCCCTCTAGGTCTTTAGAGAGCCTGGTTTGAGTTCCCTGAGTCAAACCGCAAATACCCATTGGCTATCTGTTTTACATATGGTAATGTATGTTTCCAAGTTACTCTCTCCATACATCCCACCCTCTCTTCTCCCCCGTGTCCATAAATCTGTTCTTTATGTCTATGTCTAAGAACAGGAGCTTTTTATTATTTATTTTTAATTTTTTTTTTTTTTTGGCTACACTATGCAGCTTGCAGGATCTTTAGTTCCCTGACCAGGGATTGAGCCAGGGCCCACGACAGTGGAAGCATGGAGTCTTAACCACTGGACGGCCAGGGAATTCTGTGGAGCTTTTTAGAGCACAAAGTGACTGCCAATCTTTGTGGGTCAGCCCACACTAGTTGAGGGACTCTCATTACTACTGTGTAATTTTAAGGAAGATGTAGAATGT
Organism: Bos javanicus; assembly: GCF_032452875.1. Taxonomy (NCBI): domain Eukaryota; kingdom Metazoa; phylum Chordata; class Mammalia; order Artiodactyla; family Bovidae; genus Bos; species Bos javanicus. The sequence continues at coordinate 20,286,977 of NC_083888.1, read as the reverse complement.
CTAGTCAAGACTATGGTTTTTCCAGTGGTCATGTATGGATGTGAGACTTGGACTGTGAAGAAAGCTGAGCGCCGAAGAATTGATGCTTTTGAACTGTGGTGTTGGAGAAGACTCTTGAGAGTCCCTTGGACTGCAAGGAGATCCAACCAGTCCATTCTGAAGGAGATCAGCCCTGGGATTTCTTTGGAAGGAATGATGCTAAAGCTGAAACTCCAGTACTTTGGCCACCTCATGCGAAGAGTTGACTCATTGGAAAAGACTCAGATGCTGGGAGGGATTGGGGGCAGGAGGAGAAGGGGACGACAGAGGATGAGATGGCTGGATGGCATCACTTGTTGCAGGAAGGTGGACCTCTTCCAGGGCCCGAAACTGGGCTCTTGTCTAACACTCGGAAATGAATTGTCCGAGGAGACACATGTGGTAACAAAGCAAGAGACTTTATTGGGAAAGGGCACCCGGGTGGAGAGCAGTAGGGTAAGGGAACCCAGGAGTACTGCTCTGCCACGTGGCTCGCAGTCTCGGGTTTTATGGTGATGGGATTAGTTTCTGGGTGGTCTTTGGCCAATTGTTTTAATTCCGAGTCTTTCCTGGTGGCGGCACACATCGCTCAGTCGAGATGGATGCTAGCGAAAGGGATTCTGGGAAGTGGACAGACACGCGGTGTCTCCTTTTGACCTTTCCTGAACTCTTCCGGTTGGGGGTGGCTTATTAGTTCCGTATTCCTTATCAGGAGCTCCTGTCATAAAACAACTCATGCAAATGGTTACTATGATACCTGGCCAGGGTGGGTGGTTTTAATCAGTGTGCTTCCCTTAACAACTGACTGGATGGACGTGAGTCTGAGTGAAGTCTGGGAGTTGGTGATGGACAGCGGGGCCTGGCAGTGCTGCGATTCATGGGGTCGCAAAGAGTCGGACACGACTGAGCGACTGAACTGAACTGAACTGAGAATGTCCCTCAACCTGGGTTTTCCCACTTCTGAAAGTTGGGGAGTTGAGGCCCGGCCACCCGCTGGGGTCCTCCTTGGCCCAGGAGGGAGGCCCCTCCCTCTGTGCCTCTAGCCTGGCAGAGAGAGCCAAGGAGCCCAGAGGGTCTGCCAGTGCAGCCTGCGCAGGGCAGTGTCCCCACTCACACAGCAGCACCATTGTTCCAGCCAGAGAGGCTGGACGTGAACGTGACTCTTGGGAGGGGGGAGGGACAGGGAGAGGCACAGAAGGGCTGTGAGCAGAAGAATGCCACAGAAAGCTCTGCTCCTTATCCAGGGCCTTGTGGCCTGGCAGCATCCTGAAAATCCCCACTCCCGTCAGGGCTGTGCCATCAACTCGAAAGCGATCTTGGTAGAAAAGAATATTCCTCATGATGGAGTTCATCACCCAGTTTGTTTGTTTGTTTTTTAAGTAATTTGTATTATTATTTTTGGCTGTACCATGTGGCGTGCAGGATCTTAGTTTCCCCAACCAGGGCCCGAACCCGGGCCCCCTACAATGGAAGTGTAGAGTCTGAACCACTGGACTGCCAGGGAAATTCCCCTCATCCAGTTCTGACAGAGTCTCTTCTGTGGTCTCTGGGCTTCCCAGGGGGCTCAGTGGTAAAGAATCTGCCTGCCAATGCAAGAGACTCAGGTTCGGTCCCTGGGTAGGGAAGAGCCCCTGGAAAAGGAAATGGCAATCCGCTCCAGGATTCTTGCCTGAAAAATTCCATGGACAGAGGAGCCTGGTGGGCTACAGTCCATGGGGTCGCGGAGTCAGACATGAACTGAGCACGCATGCACGCTTCTGGGGTCTCTACGTTTCCTTCCCACAGGGCTGCTTGAGCTCTCACCACCGCCTCCTTTCATTATTGCCCTCACACTTTGTGAAGTACCTGCGGGAAAAAAAAAATCCAAGGACGCATCTCTATCAGTTTGCTAAAGCTGCCGTAACAAAATACTATAGACGGAGTGGCTTAAACAACAGAAATTCATTTCTCACAATTCTGAAGGCTAGAAGTTTAAGGTCAAGGTGTCAGCAGGGCTGGTTTCTTTTTTTCCCCTTCTTTTTGGTTATGCCACACACGGCTTGTGGGATCTTAGTTCCTTGACCAGAAATGGAACCGGGGACCTCACAGTGAAAGTGCAGAGTCCTAACCACTGGACTGCCAGGGAGTCCCCAGGGCTAGTTTCTTCTGAGACTTCTCTCCTTGACTCGTAGATGGCACCTTCTTCCTGGGTCTTCACGCAGTTTTCCCTCTGTGTGTCGGCGTCCACATTCCCTCTTCTTATAAGGACACCAGTGATTTGGATTAGGGGCCACTGTGATGACCTCATTTTTCCTTAATATCCTCTTGTATCTCCAAATAGAGTCCCATTCTGAGATCCTGGGGAATAGGACTTCCTCTAATGATCCCCACTTCTCTGAGGAGGAAACTGAGTCACTCAGCGGTGAAGTCACTTTTTGAAGCTAGAAGGTGCTGGAGGGGGCAGAATGGCTCCTAAGCCGGCTCTTATCACTGCACACCACTGCCTAGACGTGGGTCAGCCTGGGCTTGTCCTTTCCCCACGAAGCCTTAACCAGTTACCTTCCCCAGTGGGCCCTGCTCCCTGCCCTACCATGCCAGGCCCTGCTGGGCTCAGGGAGAGGGTGACCGGCCCAGATTCTCTGCCACTGCCATTTCATCAATGATCACATTTCAATTTTCCCTCCATCTCCAGCATGTCTTACCCTAGGGAGTGCTTTCTCAGACCCCCTCTGCAATGAGAGAGAGGAAGGGGAGGAGAGAAGGGGACTGACCCAGATCCCACCCCCATGGCCCGGCTTCCACATGGCTGAGCAGGAACTCTGGAGCAGCCGCACACAAAGGAGGGCTTTGAGCGAGCTCTAGCCAGGCCCAAGCTGAGCCCCTCTCCCCCTTGGTGCGTCACTTGCCCCAATCTGGGCCTCCCTGTGAGCCTGATTTAAACGGAAACTGTGGGCCCTGAGAAGTTCCTTGTGACCCAGTAATCCCAGCCTGCTGACTGGACCACACCCCCAGCAGAGGCAACCTCCAGGCTCCCGGAGGACACAGGCACCAGGTGTCCCAAGGAGGAGCTGCTAACTTGTCAGGTAAGTCAGTAGCAGGGGCCTGGCTGGGCCAGGAAGCTTAGGATTAGGGTAAGGAGTTTGTGGTGGGGAGATTCCAGGCTGCCCCCAAAACTGAAACCAACTGGCCATTCTTCAGGGTGAGTTCGACCAACCTGATGGCAGATTTAGCAAATAAAAATATAAGATACCCAGTTAAATGTGAATTTCAGATGAACCACAAATACTTTTTTAGTGTAAGTGTTTGTGTTCTCAGTCTTTATAACCCCATGGACTGTAGTCTGCCAGGCTCCTCTATCCATGGAATTTTTCAGACAAGAATACTGAAGTGTGTTGCCATTTCCTACTCCAGGGGACCTTTCCAACCCAGGGATTGAACCAGAGTCTCTTGCATCTCATGCATTAGCAGGTGGATTCTTTACCACTGTGCCACCTGGGAAGCCCTTTTTAGTATAAGTATGTCCCAAATATTGTATGGCACATACTTAAACACGTCAAAACTTTTTTGTTCATCTGAAATTCATGTGTAATTGGACATTCTATATTTTATCTGGCAAGCCTAGATGGCAGGGAATAGCTTTGACATGAAGTGAGGCGTGGGTTTTTTTCCATGTATACAACTTATAAATCAATAGTTTAAAATCACAGTTAGTAGTTTGGACATATTTTATTTTTAATTTTTTGGCCATGCACAGCATGTCAGATCTTAGTTCCCCAACCAGAGATCAAACCCACATCCCCTGCATTGGCAGTGCAGAAGCTTAATCACTGGACCATCAGAGAAGTCGCCTGGGGATATTTTATTTTATTTTTTAAAAACCTTTTTATTTTGTATTGGGGCATAGCCAACTAACAATGTTGTGATAGTTTCAGTTGAACAGGGAACTCAGCTATACATATACGTGTATCCATTCTCCCCCCAATTCCCCTCCCATCCCTGGGCATATGTTAAAAGGAGTTGCTGTACTGACTTTAACCCTTCATTTCTAAGACCCTTGATCTTGTGATGATCCGCTTAACTCTCTGGGGGCGTCTAGCTACTGTCTCTCCTGTCTGAGCCTCTCGCTCAGGGAGTTCTATTAGCCTTGTCATTCCTGTTCCAGCAAAACCGAAGTGAGAACACAGTCGCATTTCAGTCTATCTTATATATCTTCCTGCATATTTGGAAGTCTCTGTCTCAGAAAGTTGACTTCGATTTTATTCCTGTTGGTGGATTACAGCCCCCCAGAACTTCCCTGTCCTGCTGGGGCTGCGGAGTGGGACAGGCAGGAGATGGAAGATCCTCAGATACTCCCTGGAATCTTCTAAGACTCTCTCTGCAAGCTGGGGTAATGATCCGGATGGTGCTAAGAAAGAGAAGGGGAACTATGTTTCAGAGCAAAACACTGTGCTAGGTACCCTACAGAACTTCTATGATCTTTGTTACTACTCTGTTTGGTAGGTGTGGCTATTATCCCCAATTTGCAGATGAGAAAACTGAGGCTCCGAAAGGTTTTATTGGCCTAAAGTCACATGGGTGATAGATAACAAAGGCTGATTCAAACCTGGGTCTCTCTGACTCTCAAGTGTGGTTTTCTGTGACACCTGCTGTCCTAAGAGTTTGCCTGGAGATGTCTTGGCTCTAGGTGTCAAAAAAAAAGTCTTGGTGTTAGGCAGACATAGGTTCAAGTCCCACCTCTGCCACTAATCAACAGTGACCAGGTGACAGAACTGACCGACAGGAACCTGGTCGGAGGCAGGAGTGGAGTGGTGACGGCCCTGGGGATGTTTAGGTAGGAGAGGAGAAAATGTGAAAATAGAATTGTCTCCAAAAGTACTCAGCGGGGTGTCATGTGGGCAAAGGATGAAATTTTTTCTGCTGGCCTCCCACTGCTTCTGTGTACATTATTTAATAAAATCTTCATAACCTTCCACCTCCCTTTTATAGGGGACAACCCCGATTCAGGTTAGATCACATCACTTGCAAGGGGAAGAGACAGAATTTGAACCCAGATCTGATTTCTGCCACAACAGGCTGCCTCTTGGTGCTGATGGAAAGTACAGCTTGGTCTTGAGTCCTGATCCCTGGCTATATCTGGCTGTGTAACCTTGGACAAATCACCTACTCTCCTGGGCCTGTTTCCTCTTATGTAAAGTGGATATCATAATGCTGGCTCCCAGACAATGGATTTGAAAAGTGCATCACAAGGCACTGAACACACATTCAGTTATGGTTATGTAACTAGCCATCATCCCTCCAGGGAGTGGATTCACTGGAATGGTGCCATTCACTAGGCTGGGGAGTTTCTCAGATGCCCCTTGGGACTGGAAAAAGAGGGACACAAATGGGAGGAGGGATTGCCTTATCCCTCAGTGACCATGTAACCAAGAGTGGAAGCCTGTTCTAGTTTCTCCCTGGCTGGGCCATCTCATTTTAAGAACTGAAGTTCGAGGTATATTTGTGTGTGCTCCTTCTTAGAGGGGTGTTTCCCAAAGCACAGCCCAAGAACCACCTTATTCAGGGCCACTGGGGGTGCTGCTTTGTTTTTTTTTTTTGACTGCGCCATATAGCAGGTGGGATCTTAGTTTCCCAACCAAAGACTGAACCCGGGTCCCCTGCACTGGAAGCACGGCGTCTTAACCACTGGATCATGAGGGAAGTCCCTGGGGTGCTGCTTTAAAATACAGATGTCTGGTCTCCAATTCAGAGTCAGGCACAGGGCCGAGGCATCTGTATTCTTAGCAAATGCCTCATGTTACTCTGATGCACTCAAAAGTCTGAGATTCATTGTTCTGAGACAATAACAGAAGAACTTCTCCATGTCTCCCCTAGAAAGGAGGCTGCCTTGAGAGGCCAGGACGGACGAAGTGGGCTCCTTCTTTGTTTGCAGCACTTCCAGTCTTCCACAGACAGCATGTCAGAGGGGGTGAGTACCTCCGTGCCCTGGGGCTCCCTTCTGTCCACCTTTCCTCCTTCCTTTTCTTCCTCCCTGTTTCTCCATTATCTGCTCTCCTCAGGGTTATGGGCATCCACCCTTTAAACCTCTCGGTAGTCCCTGACCCCACCCACAGGGAGGAAGTTCAACAGTGACATTGGGCAAAAGCACTAGCTTGGGGTCTGAGCAGACCCATTTGGCTGGCTTGCTCAGGCTGATGGGGGCCTTTTCCTCCCTTTTCCTGGCTTCTCCCTCCTCAGGCGGGCACGTTCCGCATGGTCCCTGAAGAGGAACAGGAGCTCCGTGCCCAACTGGAGAGGCTTACGACCAAAGACCATGGACCTGTCTTTGGCCCGTGCAGCCAGCTGCCCCGCCACACCTTGCAGAAGGTGAGGTAGCCTGGGGGTGTGTAAAGGGACAGGTAGGGAGGTAACAAGGGGGAATACATTTATTTTTTTATTTGGCTGTGTCAGGTCTTAGTTGTAGCGTGTGGGATCTTTAGTTGTGGTATGCAGGAGTTGTTAGTCACGGTATGTGAGATCCACTGCCCTGACCAGGGATTGAACCTGAGTTCCCCTTATTGGGAGTACCGAGTCTCAGCCACTGGGCCGTCATGGTAGTCCCAACATAAGGGAATACTGATAACATCCTCTCTCCTGTAGAAGAGGTCCAGTACCAGCCCTCCAGGTTATTCTGGACCTAAAAGACTGACTTGTTCTAGGGGCTATTCTGAAGTCAGGGCCATGGTAGCAATTGGGTCAACCAGATGTCCAGGCTACCCGATTCTAAGATTATGGCATCAACAAGGTTCCCTGAAACCAAGGCTGGGACCTAGGGCTTCTGGATCAGGGATCATCCTGGACTCAGACATGAGGAACCCTGATTTGCAATGGTCTTAGAGAGCACAGATACAACTGCTGCCCCCAACTGAATAGGAAAGGGCCCAAGTCCTAATATCACAACAACTTCCAACTTGTTGTGTCATCTTGAGCAAACTGCTTTCCCTCTTTGGGTCTTGTCTTCGGTATCTATGAAAGAAGGTTGTCGGACCAGTTCAGAGATGATCAGACTGTGGCAGAGCTGGCCTGGGGTTGAGCTGGCCCTGGGCTCCTGGCTTCCATCTCTGCTCCCTGGGCATCTCAAGGGAAAGCTGCTTCGAGTTCCCCCAGACCTACCTTCGCCCCTCATGCCATCCAAGGAAAGAACAGCCCCTGGCATGCTCAGGATTTCTCCAGGCTTATCCAAGGGGAGGAATGTGAGGGAGAGGGCAGGCTGTCATCTGACTGGTATCTTTAATTTTTTTGTTAATTAATGGTATCTTTAATTTTGAGAAGATCAGAAATTAACCTGGGATGCAGCAGAGTGAAGCAATTAACAGTTCAACCTGATCAGGAGTTTCAACTTCAACTCTTTTTACCTGGGTGATCTTGAGCAAGAATATCTTGACCTCTATGAGCCTCAATCTGCTCACCCTGAGAAATGGGGGATAAGAATACAACCTTCTTGTGATGGACTGTGGCCAAGATTTAGAAACATCATGTACTGGACTTCCCTGGTGGTCCAGGGGCTAAGACTCTGCCCTCCCAGTGCAGAGGAACTGAGTTCTATTCCTGGTCAAGGGAACTAGGATTTCAGATGCCCCAACTAGGAGTTTGAATGTGTGTGTGTCAGTCTCTCAATCATGTCTGACTCTTTGTAACCCCATGGCTCCTGCGGGCTGTAGCTAAGACCCAGAGCAGATAAATCAATACATTAAAAAAAAAAAAAAAAAGTATCTACAGGACTTCAGTTCAGTTCAGTTCAGTCACTCAGTCATGTCCGACTGTTTGTGACCCCATGAACTGCAGCACGCCAGGCCTCCCTGTCCATCACCAACTCCCGGAGTTCACTCAACCTCATGTCCATCCAGTCAGTGATGCCATCCAGCCATCTCATCCTCTGTCGTCCCCTTCTCCTCCTGCCCCCAATCCCTCCCAGCATCAGAGTCTTTTCCAATAAGTCAACTCTTCGCATGAGGTGGCCAAAGTACTGGAGTTTCAGCTTTAGCATCATTCCTTCCAAAGAACACCCAGGACTTAGCAGTGTGCTAATTCAGGGCTCCAGTAAGCATAGGCTGTTGTGGTTAGAAACATTTAGTCCTTTAGCCGTCTCCTGCAAACAAACCCAGGATGAGCAGTTTGACCTAATTTTCTCCAAATATAACGGGCAGTCTGAGCTGCTGCCAATGCTGATGCTGCTCTCGTGGGCAGAGGAGCGATGGCACTACCTGCCGTGCCCTCTGCCCGTCCGCCGGTCTGGCACCGGGAGGAGCCTCCTGCACCGTGCCTACCTGACTTTGTGCCTGCACCCTGCCCCTGCTCCAGGCCAAGGACGAGCTGAATGAAAAGGAAGAGACCCGGGAGGAGGCAGTGCGGGAGCTACAGGAGCTGGTGCAGGCGGAGGCGGCCTCGGGGCAGGAGCTGGCCGTGGCTGTGGCGGAGAGGGTGCAGGGAAAAGAGAGTGCCTTCTTCCTGCGCTTCATCCGCGCGCGCAAGTTCCACGTGGGGCGCGCCTACGAGCTGCTCAGAGGTGAGGCCCCAGGAAGGTTGTGGGGGTTGGGGAGTGGGAGGGGAAGGTCATGAGGGTGGTGTGGACCCTCATCCAGGCACTGAGGAGACTGGCCACTCCACCTCCTTCCCATGCTCTATCAAGTGACTGTATCTGAGCCTCCTTCTCCTCATATGTAAAATGGGTGTGTGAGCTGAATAGTCTTGAGATCCTTTTCTGTTCAGACAAAGGAGTGAGTCTGGCAGGACCAGATTCCTGGAGATCCGACCCCTCTTTCCACTCTCAATGAGCAGAACTTAGCCACCCAAACTGGGAGCCCAAGAGGCCCCTCTTTCCACTTTCAATGAGCAGAACTTAGCCACCCAAACTGGGAGCCCAAGATGCGAGAGCTTCCTCTCCAAGCCCTGCTCCCTCCTCGCCCCCCACCGGCCCCTCCTATGCTTTGGCTCTGGAGCGCTGCATGGAAGGTAGGTATGAGCCTGATTCCTCGCAGGTACTCAAACCTCACAAAGAGTGGAATCGAAGATGGTGCCTGCCCTGGGAGTGAGCCTGGAGAACAGAACCTCCCTGGCCGCGCCCACTGGATGGAGACCAGTGTCCCAAGGGAATCAAGTCTTTGGTGCTGTCGGAGGGAACGGTGTCTGAGCAGGCGCTCAGCAGCCTAATGATTCTCCTTCTTCTTAAAAAATTTTTTTTCATTATTCTTTTTGGTTTTTTTTTGGCTGTGGGATCTTAGTTGCCCCACCAGATATCCACCAGTGCTCCCCTGCAGTGGGAGCCTAGAATCTTAACCACTGGACTGCCAGGGAAGTTCTTCTCCTAACTTCTTCCTTCCTTCTACAAATGTTAATTCACTGCTGCTCTGTGCCAACGGCTGTTTCAGGCCAAAGGATGCAGCTGAGAACAAAGTAGACAAGAACTGTCTGCCCTCGTGGGCCTGATAGTCTAATGGTAGAAATAACAATCCAGACAATTAAAAATATACAGAGAAAAACAAAAGAGGTGGATATAAAGGATTGAGGGGTTTTAGGTAAAATGATTAGGAAAGCTCTAGTGCAAAGGAAACTTTCAAAGAAAAACTAGAAAGAAGTGAGATGCCCTAGGAGACAGCAATAAGGCAGAGGGCACAGCAAGGGCAAACACTGCATGGTGGCTGCCTGGGGTGTTGGGGGGACAGCAAGCAGGTCAGTGCCTTTCCCTTGGCAAATGCCTCCCAAACTCCTCCTCTGGGCCTGGCACCTCCAGGGTCTGGTGGAGGAGACAACCGCAGAGAAGAAGGGACCCATTCAGGATGGCTCAGGATGGGGTTGGTGGAAGTTCCGCTGAAATTAGAAGGGATCTCTGTGTCCTACCTGGGGTTTGGATTTTATTGGGGGGGGTCATTTCCCCACCTCTGCTCAGCTAACCCTGTGCCCAACTGAAACACCTGTGTTTCTACTCGTGGGAAAGAGAAAAATAACCAGTAGTAGCTGTCCTCAGATTTACGATTACACCTTATGTTTACTGATGTTTACTGATTACACCTATACAGTTTACTGATGGCATTCATACCTGGAAAAATTCATGCACTGTTTTTCTCACTTTTTATTGTGTATTAGGATATAACCAATTAACAGCGTTGTGATAGTTTCTGGTGGACAGCAGAGCAACTCAGCCATCCTTCCCCCCGAACTCCTCTCCCATCCAGGCTGCCACACAACTTTGAGCACAGTTCCCCGTGCTAGACCGTAGCGTACCTGGAATCTTGTTTGTTAACCACAGCAACTTGGCGAGATAGGCCAGCATTATCCTCCTATCTTTTGGAGGGGAAACTTGGGGCACAGAGAGGTTGAGTACCCTGCCGGGTTATACACAGCATGTAGATGAGGAGCCAGGCAGGAGCCCGGGTCTCTGCATGCCCACCATGTGCCACCCCGGGAGGGGCTGGCTCCCTGAGGGCTGGCTCCCTGAGGGGCCTCCTCTGCTCCGCCTCTGCCAGGCTACGTGAACTTCCGGCTGCAGTACCCAGAGCTCTTCGACAGCCTGTCCCCAGAGGCCGTCCGCTGCACTGTTGAGGCTGGCTACCCTGGCGTCCTCTCCACGCGGGACAAGTATGGCCGAGTGGTCATGCTCTTCAATATTGAGAACTGGGACTCTGAAGAAATCACCTTTGATGAGGTCAGTGGGGGCTCGCCTGGTTCCCTGCCATCCTCTGGGCTGGGTTGCCTTCTCTAGATCTGGTCTCCACTGGAACCTCATTCCTGGCTCCCCGGGAGGCAAGGTTTGTGAGGGAATATCTGGTAAACTCATGGCACCAAGCCCTTTCCGGGCAGGAAGAGAACTCCTTGGATGTGCTGTGGCAGCTGGAAAACCCAGCAGCTTTGCAGGCAGGGCCCACTGGCCAGTACATGGCTGCCCCCTGTATCCCTACTGAATGGGACTGACAGTTGGGCCCATGAGCTGGGATCAACCCTGCCAAATGCTGAAAGTGGAGAGCAACACAGAGAACAGGGCTTAGTGGACTGTGGACTGGGAGAGATTCTGGAAAGCATGGGTTCCAATCTGTTAAGTGCCTGAGTTCTTTGCATTTGTGTATGTGTGTGATTTCACTTGCCAAGCCCTTAAGAGAGCTGTCATAATTGGGGATATAGGGTTCATCTGGGGAGGACGTTGGCATGTGACACCAAGCCTTAAAAAAATGTACAAACTTATTTTAGAAAATGCCATCTAGTTGTCGCAACATGTATTTAAAAGTTCATCTTTCCCCCCAGTGACTTGAGACACCATCTTTATCATATTCTGCATCTTCATAGGTGCTTGGATCTATTTCTGGACTTTCTACTCTGTGCCATCGGTCTGTCTTTTCATGCTCCACATTGTTTTAATTATAGAGATATAGGATCAGTTCAGTTCAGTTCAGTCGCTCAGTCATGTTCAACTCTTTGCAACCCCATGGACTGCAGCACGCTAAGCCTTCCTGTCTATCACCAACTCCAGGAGTTTGCTCAAACTCATGTCCATTGAGTCAGTGATGCCATCCAACCATCTTATCCTCTGTCGTCCCCTTCTCTTCCTGCCTTCAATTTTTCCCAGCATCAGGGTCTTTTCAAATGAGTCAGTTCTTCCTATCAGGTGGGCCCAAGTATTGGAGTTTCAGCTTCAGCATCAGTCCTTTCAAAGAATATTTCCGACTGATTTCCTTTAGGATGGACTGGTTGGATCTCCTTGCAGTCCAAGAAACTCTCAAGGGTCTTCTCCAACACCACAGTTCAAAAGCATCAATTCTTTGGTGCTCAGCTTTCTTTATAGTCCAACTTTCACACCCATACATGATTACTGGAAAAAATCATAGCTTTGACTAGATGGACCTTTGTTGGCAAGGTAATGTCTCTGCTTTATAATATGCTGTCTAGGTTGGTCATAACTTTTCTTCCAAGGAGCAAGCATCTTTTAATTTCATGGCTGCAGCCATCATCTGCAGTGATTTTGGAGCCCCCAAAATAAAGTCTGTCACTGTTTCCACTGTTTCCCCATCTATTTGCCATGAAGTGATGGGACCAGTGGATGAAGCACAAGCTGGAACCAGAATTCCAGGAAAAATATCAATAACCTCAGATATACAGATGAAAGAGCCTCTTGATAAAAGTGAAAGAGAAGAGTGAAAAAGTTGGCTTAAAGTTCAACATTCAGAAAACTAAGATCATGGCATCTGGTCCCATGGAGTGGAAATGGCAGCCCACTACAATGTGCTTGCCTGGAGAATCCCAGGGACGGGGGAGCCTGCTGGGCTGCTGTCTATGGGGTCGCGCAGAGTCGGACACGACTGATGCGACTTAGCAGCAGTAGCAGGGGGAAGTGAGCATGCTTATCTTGTTCCTGATCCTACTGTAGTGTCTGCTACTGAATAAGATATTGGTTTTAGGACTGAAGCATACATATATCTGCTAAGGAAGAGACTTACAAATTTTTTTTTCTGATTACATAAGTGATACCACTCATTTTAGAAAATACAAAAAAAAAAAAAAATCACAAATTTAAAATCATCCAGAATTCTACCATCCAGAGATTTCTACCACTGACATTCTTCCAAGTCTATTTTTGCAAGAAACCTAGAAACATACGTGCATGCAAATGCATACAGACGTACACATTTTTTCTTATAAATATGGATCGTATTCTACAATAATATACCATGAATGGATATCTTTCTGTATCATTAGTCTTATATATCACTGTTCCAGAATACCCCATGGTGTGAATATACCATAATTTCACCAGTCCCTTTGCTGGACATTTAGGTTGTTCCACTGTTACAATGGTATAAGGATAGACACTCTGGCATCTAACCATGGATATGACACTGAAGATGATTTGATTATTTTCTTGGGATACATTCAGAGAGGTGGACTGTCCCAGCTCCAAGCCTGTGACAGATTACCTCTAATTTGCTCACTGGTATAGCTCTTCCCTTAAGACCGTTCTTAAAAATGTTCTTTCTTTTGGCTGTGTTGGTCTTCGTTGCTGTGCAGGCTTTTCTCTGGTTGTGGTGAGTGGGGGCTACTTTCCAGCTGCAGTGTGCAGCTTCTCATTGCGGTGGCTTCTCTTGTGGAGCACAGGCTCTAGGCGCACGGGCTTCAGTAGCTGTGGCTCTTGGCCTCTAGAGCTCAGACTTAGTAGTCATGGTGCAAGAGCTTAGTTGCTTTGTGGCAAGTGGGATCTTCCCAGACCAGGGGTCAAACCCGAGTCTCCTGCGTTGGCAGGTGGATTCTTTACCACTGAACCACTAGGGAAGCCCTCCTCTTAGGACCTTGAGTCTTAGCTGTCCTTATGGCTTGGATCTTACAGCCCATTTCACTTGTGCCCAAGATCTTGCAGGCATACTGCGTCATTCTGGAGAAGCTACTGGAGAATGAGGAGACTCAAATTAATGGCTTTTGCATCATTGAGAACTTCAAGGGCTTCACCATGCAGCAGGCTGCCGGACTTCGGCCTTCCGATCTCAGAAAGATGGTGGACATGCTCCAGGTGAGGCCTCAGAACTCTGTCCTGCAGGAGCCTGTCATGGGTGGGGAGACTGAGAGGCAGGGCCTGGGTTTCTGGTTTAATGATGCTGGATAATCACAACCCCAACCACAAACACTTCACGGTGATCCACAGTTTGCCATGTATTCACATTCATCAGTTCATTTACTCTTTAAAAACATTCTCTCCCTGCTTCATTTTACAAACCTGGAAACCTAGGCTCAGAGATTTGAGTGACTTCTCAAGGTCACACAGCTATCAAGGGGCAGAGGTGGGACTTGAACTGCACCTTCTGACCTGGAATCCCATTCTCTGTCCCCTTTTGTCATGCTGTCTCCCTCTGCTTGTGAATTTATCCTGAGAAAGAGATAGCACTAATGCCCCAAGACAACTCACTCCTATATACTCATGTATCTGAAGTCCTTTCTTAGAATGGAAACAGTGACAGAATTTATTTTCTTGGGCTCCAAAATCGCTGCAGATGGTTACTGCAGCCATGAAATTAAAAGACGCTTGCTTCTTGGAAGAAAAGCTATGACCAATCTAGACAGCATATTAAAAAGCAGAGACATTACTTTGCCAACAAAGGTGCATCTAGTCAAAGCTATGGTTTTTCCAATAATCATGTGTGGATGTGAGAGTTGGACCATAAAGAAAGCTGAGCGTTAAAGAATTGATGCTTTTGAACTGTGGAGAAGACTCTTGAGAGTCCCTTGGACTGCAAGGAGATCCAACCAGTCCATCCTAAAGGAAATCAGTCCTGAGTATTCATTGGAAGGACTGATGCTAAAGCTGAAGCTCCAGTACTTTGGCCACCTGATGTGAAGAACTGACTTATTGGAAAAGACCCTGATACTGGGAAAGATTAAGGGCAAGAAGGGAAGGGGATGAAAGAGGATGAGATGTTTGGATGGCATCACCAACTCGATGGACATGAGTTAGATTGAGCAAGCTCCAGGAGTTGGTGATGGACAGACAGGGAGGCCTGGCATGCTGGAGTCCATGGAGTTGCAAAGAGTTGGACATGATTGAGTGACTGAACTGAACTGAACTGAATCTAATCTTAAATCCGCTTTGCTTTGGAAAGGAGAGATGGGAGCTAAGGGTCACGGGAGGGGATGGAGGACAATTGTTGTTGTTCAGTCACTCAGTCCTGTCCAGCTCTTTGTGACCCCATGGACTGCAGCTCACCAGGCCTCCCTGTCCCTCACCAACTCCCCAAGATTGCCCAAACTCACGTCCATCGAGTCAGCGATGCCATCCAGCTATCTCATCCTCTGTCGTCCCCTTCTCCTCCTGCCTTCAATCTTTCCAATGAGTCGGTTCTGCGCATCAGGACAATAAGGCATGACAATAGTGTCCCTCTGGTCTATCACAGCTTGTAGTCTACTCAGCAGGCAAGTGGATTTGAAAAAACTCGGCCACCTAAAAGCCAAGCAAGGCTATCTTTCCATTTCCACTCCATGTAATGACAGAGTCTTGTGCATCAGCAGGAAGAGGGTTGGGCTGCTTCTGGGGCATCCTTCCTTCAGTTTGGACCTACAGCATAACCAGGGCTCCCCAGATATTGGCCTGGGGATGGAACCTGCAGTGGGCTATCCTCTGGAGCAACTGTGTGATGACAACTCTGTCCTTGTGTCGTGGGGAGGGGCAGTGTAGTGGGAAAGTGAGTGGGAACCTTTGAGGTCACGGGGCCATGTGGTGGGGGTGCTGTCTGTCCCTGCAGGATTCCTTCCCAGCTCGGTTCAAAGCCATCCACTTCATCTACCAGCCCTGGTACTTCACCACCACGTACAACGTGGTCAAGCCCTTCTTGAAGAGCAAATTGCTCCAGAGGGTGAGTGCATAGCTGCACAGGGAAGGTGCCCGCTGATCGTCTGGTGTGTGGATGAGTGAGTGAATGGGCTTGTAGCAGGAAAGGGTTCAGGAGACAAGAGGGATGAGGGTGGAGGAGGAGGGAACCCCACCTCCTCGGGCTCTGTATGAAGACTTGGAACTAAGTGGATCCCATGGACAGCACAGCAAGGAGGACTTTTGAGAAGGACATCGCCAGGCAGAGATGGCATGCGTGCCTTTGTCTTCCTGTTCCTCTTCTCCCCCAACCTCATCCTAGGGTACCTCCTTGCTCAGACCCATCTCCTCTGCTTCCTTGCAGGTATTTGTCCATGGAGAAGACCTCTCCAGCTTCTACCAGGAGTTTGACGAGGACATCCTGCCCTCCGACTTTGGGGGTACACTGCCCAAGTATGATGGCAAGGCCGTTGCTGAGCAGCTCTTTGGTCCTCGGGACCAAACTGAGAACACAGCCTTCTGAGAACATCTCCTGGCACCTGACCTGTAGTTAGCATCCCTAGGCCTCTCCTCAACTGCCCTGGACCCAGAATGCTGTGAAAAAGGGCTTCCTGGGGTGACTGTGGTTCCTCTGAACCATCCTAAGTTTGGGCAAACTCAGATGTCATTCTCCTCCCAAGCTGGGGGCCAATAAAAAAGCAGGGGAATTTCCTGAACATGAAAAAGTGAGGATAGTTATATTTCTACTGCCTCTGAAGCTTTAGGACACAGACTTGGTATGGGGTTGAGTTTCAAAGACTCTAATCAAGCTTCTGAATGATTTCCTTTGTAATAGAGTTTTACTGTTTAGGATCTGTGAAAATAAGCAAGGAGTCTGGTTTTAAAGGTCTCTTCCTCCTTAAAAATACAAAAAATAAAAGATCAAAGAGGAGTAAAGTAAAAGCGTTAGTTGCTCAGCCCAAACGAGGAGGGATGTGAGTCCAAAGGATCTGGCAAGTATGGTGACCTTAGTGGCTGGGAGGCAGGTGAAAGGTTTTCCATGCTGAATTATGGGGTGGAAGCACTCTTGACGTGGCTGCATTTTGGGGTGGTCGGGTCCTCCTCCTCTGATGTATGCAGTGATGGTCAGGAGCTTTGACCTCCTTCAAGGGTGACTGTTGTGTCCCCCTCCTTCTGTCTGTGGAGTCCCTTCATCAAAGCTGTCTCCTCCAGACTCCTTGCCTCCACGGATGGTTTTACTTAGATTTACAGATGATATCTTCTCTGAGCACTCTCCCAGACCTCAAGTTATATGGTGAAAACTCTTCTTTGTCTGCAGTCTCACCCTACAGCAGTGAGCTTCTACTTTCAAGCTCTGCATATTTAGACAAACATAAATGCTTTTCTTTCTGTGGAGCTGGCTTTCCTCAAAGCGTCTGGTGATTTTTGAGTGTGTGCTGGGCACGTTGCTCCCTCTTGGGGAAAGCCTGGCTTCTTCTGGGCATGGGGCTCAGAGGCACTGACTGATTCTTCTCCCAAGGTCCTGCACTGACTTTCCCACTCAGACAGACACTTGTTCCTGTTATCCAGCTTGTGGTGATGAGTGAGGGTCAACTGGCCTGGCTCTTCTCACTGAGGCACCTCAGTACTCATCCCAAGACTACCCTGCTCTTGCCTCCTTCTGAGCACGAAAGCACCCTTGGTGCTGGGCACACCGTTTGGTGCAGGACCCTCAGCTGTTTCCTGGGCTGTGGGTTCAATCCAGTGCCCTCTGCTTTCACGCCTTTGGAAATTTCTCTGAAGCCACTGAATTCTCTTTCTTGTTTTCCAGTGTGGCTATGTACATGTACATCTATATGTGACTGTGCATATATATGCATTCATTCCTTGTATCTTTTCTTTCATTTCTGGCGTTTGTAGTGTATACTCATCACCCGAGTAACTTTCTCCTTTATCACTTTCACAGTCAACAGTCTCTATTTTCTTAAATGATACACATACAACCTCAGAGCTGGAGGAAGAATCACAGCAAGTTATTATGGGTGGCTGACCAGTGAAGAGGGTTCCCTGGTGGCTCAGCGGTAAAGAATCTACCTGCAATGCAGGAGACCTAGATTTGATCCCTGGGCTGGGAGGATCCCTGGGAGGAGGGCATGGCAACCCACTCTAGTTTTCTTGCCTGGAGAATCCCATGGACAGAGGATCCTGGCAGGACACAGTCCATAGGACTGCAAAGAGTCAGATATGACTCAAGTGACTGAGCATACACGACCAGTGAGGATTTCTCGCAAACCCATCTTCAAATTCTTTAAAACCTGAAGCCTTTCCATATCAAACCTTACATGGAACTCTATTATTAAGCCTGAAAAGAGTGGAGCTGCTCTGATTGAAGAGGGCTCTGCAGCCTCATCCCCAAGAGATCTAGAATATCCGGAGCTAAGAAGGCTATGTCCAGGGTGAGGACAGAAGCATGCTGCTGGGGGCAAGTGATAGGAGAATGGGGCTTGTATTTGCCGAGATAGAGGGCACTGGTGAGTCAACAGTACAGGTGTTGGTAGAAGCCGGGAGAGGATGAGGCTGAGCTGAAAAGATGAAAGGAATGAGCTTTGTTAAAGCTTTCAAGCTACACTTACAATTGTTTTGCAGAGGAGTTGTCTCCCAGATTTGAGGAAAACCCTGGCTGATTCCTCTTGGATGACTCCCTTCTTCCCCCGGGTCCCTTATTGCCAGAGCCCTCCTCGCCCCACCCTCTGATTTGTGGGCGCTCTAATTTACAAAGGAAATCAGGATATGGAAAACACTGCAGGCAGAAGTTCTTGGGGGCAGCTTTGGTTCTTCAGTTTAGTTCAGTTCAGTCGCTCAGTTGTGTCCGACTGTGATCCCATGGACTGCAGCATGCCAGCCTTCCCTGTCCATCACCAACTCCTGGAGCTTGTTCAAACTCATGTCCATCAAGTCGGTGATGCCATCCAACCACCTCATCCTTTGTCATCCCCTTCTCCTCCTGCTTTCAGTCTTTCCCAGCATCAGGGTCTTTTCAAATGAGTCAGTTCTTCACATCAGGTGGCCAAAGTATTGCAGTTTCAGCTTCAGCATCAGTCTTTCCAATGAGCACCCAGGACTGATTTCCTTTAGGATTGACTGGTGAGATCTCCTTGCAGTCCAAGGGACTCTCAAGAGTCTTCTCCAACACCACAGTTCAAAAGCATCAATTCTTCGGTGCTCAGCTTTCTTTATGATGCAACTCTCCATACATGACATTTGGTTCTCACATCCATACATTTGGTTCTTACTCAAATCCAAATGGGATGCTGGGGTCCCCGCTAAAGTCAGCAGGGCTGGAGACTTAGCTTAAGAATGGTTTGACAAAAAAGCCCCAAGGGTTTTCTGAGGAAGTCGGTTCTGACTGTGGGCTGCCACCGCCCCCTGCTGGCCATGCCCTGATACTGCTCCTCCATGTCCATGGATGTCCGTGGCAGTCCTGGGCAGGGGCAGTCTGAGCCAGACCTTGCCAGGAAGGTGGTGCTGCCTTTGGGAGTAGGTGCCTGAAGACCATGAATGTTAATGTTAAAATCTGATGTGCTCAGTTTCCCAAATTCTGAGCTGCCTGGATATGCTGGATTCCTGCAAGTGACTACCACCCCCCTCATTCATGAGAAAATTAGAGGGACAATAAAATACTCTTGAAAGCCACCAAATATGGGAAAGGGGATAACAAAACATGACTTTCATTACAACCATTTGCTGCTCAGAACACCTTCCTTCCGGAGACATCTGGGATGAGGCAGGGATTCTGCACACGAAAGTAATTTGAGCCAAGCAAAAGTTGGGAGGGCTTCCCAGGTGGCTCAGTGGGTAAAGAATCTGCCTGCCAATGCAGGAGTCGCAGGAAACTACGGGTTCCATCCCTGGGTCAGGAAGATCCCATGGAGGAGGAAATGGCAACCCACTCCAGTATTCTTGCCTGGAGAATCCCGTGGACAGAGGAGCCTGGCGGGCTACAGTCCACAGGGTTGCAGAGTTGGATATGGCTGAACACAGCACAACAGCAAAGTTGGGAGGTCACAGTGACGCATCACATGGCCTTTTGGGGAAATACTGTTTGCAGATGGAAGCATCTGTTAAGGCGTGGGTGGAGGTCTCAGTAATGAAATGGGCCATCAGCTTCAAAGAATCTCTGAGCAAGACTAGCCACTTCTTAGATTCTCGAGTTTACCTAAGGGATGCTGCAGGAGGCTAATGCTGCCGGGTGTCCTGGCAGAGTCTTCCTGGAAGAGGGATGCCTGGGTCTTAAGTTAATCTGAGAAAGCTGAGGAGTCACCTTCAGGGTGAATTGGACCACCTTTTATAATACTTTTCATTGTGGGTGTGGCTCTGGTGTTGAGGAAGCTTTTAGCAGTACAGGGTGGAGAAGGCAATGGCACCCCACTCCAGTACTCTTGCCTCGAAAATCCCATGGATGGAGGAGCCTGGTAGGCTGCAATCCATGGGGTCGCTAAGAGTCGGACACGACTGAGCGACTTCACTTTCACTTTCCACTTTCATGTATTGGAGAAGGAAATGGCAACCCACTCCAGTGTTCTTGCCTGGAGAATCCCAGGGACGGTGGAGCCTGGTGGGCTGCCGTCTATGGGGTTGCAGAGTCAGACACGACTGAAGCAACTTAGCAGCAGCAGCAGCAGCAGCAGTGCGGGGAGGGGAAGCTCACAGGATACCCGGGAGCCTTCCTGCTCAAAGTGTGGCCCCAGGAGGGGATGTCTGCTCCACTTGGGAGCTTGCTAGTGATGCAGAATCTTAGTTCCCCCTACCCCAGATCTGTTGGATCATGGTCTGCATTTTAACAAGATCCTTAGGGGAATGCACATAACCAATCAGAGCTTCCAAGGCAGGGGTTTGCAACCTCCTTGCTGATTGATTCTCCTGGGAAGCTTGATGACTTGCTCAGTTGTGTCCAACTCTTTGCAACCCCATGGGTTGCATGGGCTATAGCCCACGGGGATCCTCTGTCTGTGAGCATTCTTAGATCTTGCTGATGTATGTCCCCCAAAACCAACTCACCTCTCCCCACTTAGTTTGTCAAAGGCTTTGCAAGACCAAGGAAGGAAGAAGATTAAGTGCAAGGTCCTTGGGGTGGGGGAGCATGGACCACCACAACCCTTCTGGCTGGGCCAGTACTTGGCCCTGGGAGACCCTTCGCTTGGATTCAGACAGATATAAAGAAGAAAACACCACTATTACTCAGCCAACCCAATATAATCTTAATTTAGGTCATGTTCACCTGGTCTTTCCAAAGAACACTATCAGAAAAGCTTGTGAATCATGTGTGACAACTACCACTTTGACATCTCTTACATTCTGTCTACGTGGTTCACTTTATAGAGCAAGTGTTTAAAATGCTGATTATCTCACTCTTCCCAGGCCTTGGCTGTCTTCCCAGAGAGGATGGGCTTGTAAAGACACCTGTGGGCTGGTCATTTCTTCGGTATTTGCAAGGCTGGGTTAAAGTCAATTGTGATGAGAATTTGGTATTTTGCCCACTTCTTTCAAGCTCGTGCTTTGGTGAAGACATGGGAAGAATCCTTTTATTTATTTTTTAAAAACTTATTTTAATTAATTAATTAGGCTGTGCCAGGTCTTAGTTGCAGCATGCAGGGTCTTCTAGTTGCAGTGTGTGGGGGCTAGTTCCCTGACCAGGGACTGAACCTGGGCCCCCTGCATTGGTAGGGTTGAGTCTTAGCCCACTGAACCACCAGGCAAGCCCAAGAAGAATTCTTTTATTCACAGACAGAAAATCTCCACTACAAATGACTGCACAGCCAGGTCACATTTTTAGTCTTTTTTATTTTTTTTTAAGTAAAGAAATTCCATTGAATCAAAGATAACAAAATTACAGCTTTTGTTTGTAATGATCTTTGTTTACCACCACACAGAATCAAAACAGAACCAAAAGTAATTTATGAGAACATAAAATGATCAAGGACACCACTGTTTAGTATAATTTCTTAATAAAGGTAAATATCCTCATATTTAGAAAAAATTGCATTGCTAGTTGCAAATCTTAAACACCTCAGTGCTGGAGGATCCTATATCTTGCCCCCACCCCCACCCCCAAATCCAGCAGCACAGAGGCCTTCGGAACACAAACTCAAAAATACATTATTTTCAGGGCAGCATTTGAAGTTTCAGAAAATTAACAACAACAACAAAACAAACAAAGAAACCAAACTCAAACAAAACAGGAATTTAGGAATGTGTAAGTGATGGTTCTCAAAAATCAACCTGGAAGCACACCTTGCCAACAGAAAGAAAGTGGTTCATGGGAGTCTAACCAGGAAAGGGGGGAGATGCAAACTGGCCCCCACCCCCACCCCCACCCCCAGCCCCTGGTGTCACTAAGGCAGCTGCAGTGGCAGAAATCAGAAGCTCAGGTACAGTGAAGGTCTTCCTGAGGCGGTGGGCAAGACCCAGATCGTCTGAGACTGGTGTGGAGAAGAGGGGACAGGAGTCTACAAGGACTTGTGCTTTAGGAAGACTAAAGAGGCCCAAAGCAAAAACCAAAGGAAACCTAGCTCCCACGCCTGCCCGGGAACTCGGCCCACCCCCCACAAACAGCCCGGGAAGGAGGTGACTGGCGCCGGGACTGCGGGCACAGCCGTCGTGCTAGGGGACTGTTGGCCACGGCACGTGGGTGGCCTGGAAGGAGAACGCCCCACGGCAATGAAGGGTACTTCTGCAGGTGCTAATAGGTGGTCAGTCCCTAACTGCGGCAATGGGTTTCTTGGCTAATGGGGACACCAGGAGGGAGGGGAGGCAGGTTATAGGCTTTGTTACTAATCGACAGGAGTTGAGTTAAAAAGACAATCCAGCGGTTCGAAATTAACTTCAGCTTACTCATTTGAGATAGATGAATGTTTTATCCACATACATGCTGGGGAAAACATGGTTCAGAAAACATGATGTGTTGCGAAGGAGGGGCTGGCTCCTTCAAAAGGGGCAGCTGTCCACTGTCCTGCGGTCTGAGAACTGCCGCTGAGCCAGGCTCTGCAGCCTGCCTCTAAGGGCCACTTGAGGGGCTGGGGGTGTTTGGGCTACAGCAGCCAAGGCAGCAGGAGCAGAGAACACACAAGAGGAAGCAGCTTCAGTTTTGGACAGCATTCCAGTTCTCACTGCCTACTCCCCTTCAAATACAATTTGGCAAAAGCTATCTTAGTATGTGAAGGGGGTTGGTGGTGGCTATTCTGTATTTTTTGGCCATGCTTGCAGTATGCAGGATGTTAGCTCCCCAACCAGGGACTGAACCTTGCCCCTTGCACTGGGAGTGCGGAGTCTTAACGTGGACCACCAGGGAATTCGCGGGGGCAGGGTGGGGTGGGGGACATTTTCCTCTGCTTTGATAACATGTGGAGAAGAACACCTTTCCCTCAATTGCTTGGCCACTAAATGCCACACGCAGGCTTTTGCCACTTTTCATGGCTTTTGGAAGTATCCAAGTAGTCTTTGAACTACAGAGTGAGGCCAAGAAGGAAGAAAGACATCAGAGACATCAGGTGTTTGGCCAGTTCCAGACTGCTCTTAATTGTCAAGGGGTGGGAGGTGCCTAATGTAACATTCTCTGGTTTTACTGTGGCTTTGTTGCAGACTAATACAGCAGGAGAATTTCAATTCTGCAGCCAAATAGCTTTGTCCTACCAGTGGATATTCTAGAGGCAAGTTAAGGCTTTCTGGGCAAAGAAAAATGATTCCAGCTGATATTGTGAGCGGACGCTGCAGCAAAATGCTTAATATGATAACTCTCCTGTCCTGCCTCAGAGGACAAAGACCAGAGTTCTTTGAACTCAAGGTGATGTTTCAGTGATCTTCAGCGCTAAGTCAGAATCAGTGCCATGGGAAAAAGAAAATCCCTTCAGAGCTCAGACATCTGCTAGCCTGGCAAACACAAACAAGAACACGTGTATTGTTTCCCAGGCGCTGGCAAAATGGATCATGAGCCACACAGTGACAAAGAGAGCTCTCATTCAGATGCCAGACAGACAAACTCGACTATCCAGAAATCTCAGCTCTAATGAAGGCTGCAGTTTGAGAATGGAAGTCTGAGCAGGAAGGATTCCTGCCCTGGGAACGGTCAATGCTTGCCCAAGTCTCACAGAATGAAGGGGATATTCGCTTTGTTCCAACGGTCAGCACCTGTCCCCGTCATGAGACCGCCCTCGGCACAGAAAGGCTACTGGGAGGACAATGGAGGCTCTGAAGAGAAGCTAGTTAGGGACACGGGGCTTGGGGCAAAATCAAGGTTCTTCACCAGCAAAGGCTGAATGCAGTAGCTCACTCTCTCTCTCCAAGTCCCCTCAAGACAAGCCCGAAGCCTTGACTTATCTGTGTCCACTTACAAGGGCTGCAGAAGGCCAGTTGGGAAGGTTCTGGCAAAGGATGTGTAAACAGGTGAAGTGGACTTGGAGATGGCCTAAGGTGAGGTAACCGAGGCTTAGAGAGGGGAAGAGATTGCCCACAGACCAGTGTGATTTAGACAGGAGAAGAATCCAAGTGTCCAGGACCCTGGTTACATTAACACCAAGTCAGGAGAGGGTGCTCCCCTGGCAGGTGTATTCCCATTCTAAGGTATGTGGGAAATGCTTGCAGGAGGTTCAAGGAATACAGTGACAACAAATAACTTTCTGTCTTCATTCTGCCCTGGAATCATTGGTACAGACTCACATCAGAGAAGGTAAGAGGTTTTCTTTAAGACTGTTAAACTCGCTACTGATATAAGTGCATCAAGAAGACTTGAGACCATTTTTCAAGTCAGATAATCCTAACTTGGGCTTCCCAGGTGGCTCAGTGGTAGAGACTTCACCTGCCAATGCAAGAGACACAGGAGACGAGGTCTTGATCCTGGGTCAGAAAGATCCCGTGGAGGAGGAAATGGCAACCCACTCCAGTATTCTTGCCCGGGAAATCCCATGGACAAAGGAGCCTGGCGGGCTATAGTCCATTGGGTCGCAAAGAGTCAGATAGGACTGAGTGACTGAACATGCACAATCCTAACTTGACTGGGATCAGTTACTCACTGTTGTCTTCAAAACTGTTTACAGAGGCAGGGAGAAAAACTTGGAAAAATGTTGCTAGAAGCCTGTTTGGTTTTTTAACATGTTCTTCCAGCAACAGAATTATCTAGGCCATTACAATTTATGTCCTTAACCTGATTTTAAAATATAATATGCAAACACTCTGAAAATTCAGCCTTGTGTTAACCCCAAGAGGACCTCAGGAGCAAGAAGAGCCGCCACATTATCATCAGAAATGAACAGAAAAGCCAGGCAAGCGGGAGGGAGGAAAAAGCTGACCGACATATAAAGTGCTGCTCCCTTGTTTATTAGGCTTGAATGCCTCTGTGCTCCCATTCAGAAACAAACAACAATTTTCCTGTAAGACGGCCACAGTTACACTCTCATTTCCATGCATGAGAGCCTGAAGCTTGAACAAAGGGCCTCAGTTGATTTCATGTGAGCTAAAAAGTGCCATTCAGAGTCACACGCTAAAAAGACTTCAGCTGTGCATGGCGCCCCACGGTCCTGTGGGGTAAAATCCGGTTGTCCAGCAACAAAGGGAGTGCTCTGAGCCCTGCCTCTCCTCCGTGGGTCAACAGAACTGCCGGGCACACCAGGCTCCAGACTCCTGTCCCTGTCTCCGCCAAGTGTATGACAACCGGACTGTTTTCTCCTCCTGAATGGAGCTGGTACCTGGCTGCTATATAGTTGGAACAGATCAAGGGATGTGTCCTAAGGCAAATGAAAAGGAGCCTCTTGCTTCCTGGGATGGTGATTCAGCCCCGTTAGGTTATTGCTTCGTTTATCTGATTTCACAAAAAGTCTTCAGACAGGAAGGTAGGAGCAGGAAATATGACTGTGAATTTTCTCGATTACAGCTGTGGTTGCAGGTTGGAGGAAAAAGTAACAGAGGGGGAAAAGACGAGCTTCCAAATCGAGGGGCAGAAGATAAAGTGCCGATCTGTGCTAAAAGCACGTGAATGAGATATGCACTTGAAAAATAACAACCTGGGGGGAAAGTTATGATGATGAATTTGTGTGTGTGTGTGTGTGTGAGAGAGAGAGAAACCAAAGCCAAGTCGAGACCAGAGAAGCCTCAGTCTCTTCAGATAACAGTGGTCTTTGATGTTACCATTTAGGATAAGCTGGTGATTGTCAGAAAACAACACATGACTCACGTGACTAGGACTGAGGCTCAAACTATAACCACCTGTGACCAAGAGGGTCCGCGCCCAGGCCCTCATATGGCTCCCTTTACCCCTTAAATATCTGCACACGGATCCATTATCAATACTCCTGTCTGTCCTAGAGCAAAGTAGAAGAAGCAGGGGAAATAATAATTTTAAGTATCTAGGTCATTTCACTCATAATTCTGTTCAGTTCCAGATAGCAACTGCTGATTATTTCAAAGTGCAGGCTTTTTAGATATTCAAGTACCACAGGATTGGAGGAAAGGAGTACTTGAAACACAGCGTGGGCTTTTCATTTGAGAAGACACACTCTTGGAAGACCTATCCAATAGCCTACGGACATAAGTTATTCAACTAAAAATCCGGTTTCCAAAATCACACCCTCTTCAGTTGAAAAGCGATTTCTCCAAACTCAGATCCAACCTTTGAACTGTTTGGTATCAAAAGCCAGAGTTAGAGAGAACTGGGTTAAAAAAAACGGCAACCCACTCCAGTATTCATGCCTGGAAAATCCCATGGACCGAGGAGCCTGGTGGGCTACAATCCATGGGGTCGCAAAGAGTCGGACACGACTGAGCGACTTCTGTGTGTGGGCTAAAAAAATAAAATGAGTACTTTAAAAAACAAAAACAAACCACTTTATATGAAATGAGGGACAGGAAAAAGAAAAAAAAGAAAGGCAAATGATGATATCGACATGCTTAGAATAGCTCCCGGGCTCCCCTGGAGAGGAGTTCTCTCAAACCTCAGTAAACTGAGTTTGTCATTGAACTTTAGAACTGGTAGTGATCTCGGCGATCTGCCTGGTCCAGCCGCTCCTGCATTTTACAGGTGAAGAAAGAAAAGTTCAAAGGGACTTGTCCAGGGTCATATAGCCAGTGAGAGGCAGAGGCAGGCCTGAAGTCTCCATCACCAGCCCAGGCCCGTGCTGAAACTGCTCATGGCTATCACATCAAGGCAGGTGCACATGACAGGCACTGCTGCTTCAGAGGCTCCTGGGAGCTACGAGATACCATGAGCTACCAAGACGTTTCTAAATCACAGGCTCCGCACCATTGGGTTTCTCGAATTTGCCTGGTGATAAGGATCACCTGGGGCACTTGTCAAAAATTAAAATCCCAGGCCCCTTCCCAGCCCCACAGAAACACCTCCAAGGGGAAGGACGTGGGAGGCTGAATTTGTAATAAGCGCCCCAGGTAACTCTCATCGTCAGGAATGCGTAAGGAAGAAACTTGGCTTCTGACTCAAGGGAATTCTGTCATGTAAGAGACCACACTCTCAGCAGGGGGCGCCCAGGGCCCCAGGCCCCCAAGAACTGTAGCTACAGCACTGGCTCTATTTAGGGTCTACATCCAGGACACATACAACTGCCACAGCGTAACATCCATCCTTCCATGCTCTTGGGGAAAATTTGATTGGCAAAGCAAAACTGCTATTCAGACACGCTTTTTAATAGGGAAACTAGATGTAATTGGCTTGAAAGCAATCCGATGCTGACACCGGACAGCAGGGTGAGAACCCTGTCGCTTGTCACCATGGCTAACAAATGCAATGGACAAAACCAGTAACTAAGCACAAAAATAGCCTGGAGCTCCCAGGGACCGCCACCCACTTCAGGTCGCATGTGTGTCTGGTGGGTGGTCCCCGTTGATGGTGTGAGGTCAGATCCAGGTCGCTGAGGGAGATGGGAGACCTGAAAACAGCCAGTGAGGGATGAGAGTTCCAGAGGAGGGCGGCTGGAGCACGCCAGAGTCCGGGGAGCGCCTCACTCCAGGTCAGCCTCCACCAGCTCCGTGTCAGAGCATTGCGATTTGTTGCGTTCCCACTGGCAGATGGCGTTGGCGTACTCCACCACCAGCTTATCCATCCACGTCAGGGGTTCGGGGAACAGCACGGAGCCCTCAAAGAAGCCCAAGTGGCCCCCGTGCAGGGGCAGCACAAACATGACGTTCTCCCGTTTCTCTGCAGGAGAAAGGCGGCTGAGTGAGTCACTGTCCTCTGACCGGCTCCGGGGCTGGAGGTGGGAGGGCGAGCTGGCCAGGGTGGCCCAGGCTTGCCCCAAGGGTGCAGGTGTCCCCCTCTAAGTGGGCATCTGATCTCCACCCCCTCCGCCTCGTTCACCAGCAGTGGGGGCGGGTGCTCACTTGGTGGGGGCAGGCAAGACGGTGAGATCAAGCAGGTTTGGGAATAGCAGCTTAGCTTTGAAGCAGAATGGGTACTGGCTTAGGTTCAGTTGCTCAGTTTTGTCCAACTCTTGTGACTTCATGTACCGTAGCCCAGCAGGCTCCTCTGTCCATGGGATTCTCCAGGCAAGAATACTCGAGTGGGTTGCCTTTTAGGACATCCTTAGAACTCTAAGTGGTTCTCAAACTTGGCTGCCTATTAGAATCACCTGAATTTTTTTTTTTTTTTTTAATGAAGGTCCCTATGTTGCACCCAGACCAGTGAGATTCTGATGTGAGGGCTGGGGTGGGGTGGAACTGGGAGTTGGCAGGTGAAAGAGGGAGGACCCAGGCATTGGTGTTGTTAAAACTCCCAGGTGACTCAACTGTACAGCCAAGTATTGGGGTGGCCAAAAAATTTCATTCGGATTTTTCTGCACCGTCTTACAAATCTGAACAAACTTTCTGGCCAATTCAAATCACCCAGGCAATTGACTTAAAATATAGGTTTGGCTTTAATAGGCCTGGATTTAAGGAGCTGAGACTCTGCGGTTCTCACAAGCTCCCAGGTGATGCTGATGCTACTGGTGGGGCCCAGACTTTGAGGACGGATTCCTAACACACTCTTATTGACCAAAGAACCAGATGAATTCAATGGAGCCAATGATTTTCCACTGCAGAACTTTATCTTGCAAGACTAAAACATAAAGCTGCAAGTTGTGTTAAAAGCTGCCCGAGCTCTCAACCTCACGTGATAAATGGTCATCTGAGAATTACAAACCTGGAGCTTGACTTTATGAGTCCATGTTTAAGCTAGTCCCACATGGGCTGGTAAAGCCATTACTGAAGACATGCAAAAATGTGGAGCCAGGTGCATTCAGGTACCACAAAGAGCATCTGTCTTCCCAGGGGGACGAGCGACAAGGGGCCCCTTGCTGGCTGCTCCAGGCCTTTGAGGCGCTTCCTGGCACCTGCATTTCTGGCTCTGCAGGGCTCTTGTCTGATCCCCTTTATTCTTCCCTTTTGGCTGCTATTTCATCAGTTTCTGTATGACAGCATGAGCGCTGTGGGTGTTATTTTAGATGTGCAGAAGGAAGCCTGTGTCCTCCTGCCGCTGCCAACGTGGCTGTTTCTGTGCAGGGAGCCTGTGGTTTGACAGGCGGTTGACAGGCGACAGCTTTTATCACATAACACACCTGCGGCTCATGCATTCGCTCTGAGTGGAGAACAGAGCCCTGTCTGGACATTGGTCCTGTGTCTGTTTGCTGCATTATCTACTCTTTAACTTGGGGTCAGGAGAGAATCAGATGTACCCCTTTCCCTCTGGTTAACACGTGATGTTTATAAGAGGAAACGATCACAGAGGATGGGGCAGGGAGGTCTGGTCCGAGGGATCTGAATGACAATGCACAGTAACTGTGGTTTGTGACCCAAGTATTTCCTCTGCTTCCCTCTTTCTAGTTCTTTCTGTAGCTCCTACCTAGCAAGACATGAGGTCATGCCAGCCTGAAACATGATGGTATTCCCATGAGTGACCTTCTCTACTTTTTCAATGGCTTATATTTTTATCCTCAAAGTGGACAGGGAGGCTGTCTGTCACAAGAGGCAGCAGAACTGACTTTTTTTTTTCCTTTTCAGGTCAACGTTTCAAGTCTAAATATCTCTTTAATTCAAGCTCTCAGACCTAATGGAGTCACATCCCTGAGGCAATAATTTCATAGAATACCAGGGGACTCCCCCAAACTCTAGGTTGTGGTTATAAATGAGGATCCTGTCTCTTGCACCAGGACAGAACATGAAAGGCTCAACACAGGCTCTACCACAGCCCCAGGCCTATCAGACCAGACTAAGTAAGAATACTGCCATAAGACGCTCTGGTGACCAGGAGATGTCAGCGTGGTGAAGGCGATGTACTGTGGTAGTTTGCTGAGCGGTTGAGAGAGCGGCGGGAAGAAACACTTACCTGAAAGAGATTTTGGAATGGCTAGAAGACTTTCGTGCACTAAGGGGTCATCGGCTGCATTCACCAGCATGAGAGGTACGTAAATCTGAAACAAGGAAATAAAAGCAGGATTAAATGATCAATTCTCTTTTTTTAGATCCCGTTGATCCAAGGCTGAAATACACTACTGGACATGTTTCCGAAGCAAAGGGAAGAGGGTCGGTGCTTAGTCTGCTGAACTAATGGACTGAGGATGCCTGTGCTCCCTGGCAGTGGCCGCTGGGATTGCAGCCCTGGCAGGCACGCACAGGCACATACAGGCACGCACAGGAGCCGTGCTCGGTGTCCTAGGTGACCCACGTGCTCTGATGGAGCAAGGCTCAGGACTACAATACTCGCCGGCAACGTATTTCTGATCCTCTTCACAGTGTCTCAGATTAGCCGTATCTTTCAGAAAAACGACTTTACAGAGTTATGTACATGGTCATCCAATTTATGTTGTGGGGAGAAAGAAAGGAGTCTGCTTCACTGCAGACAAAGGAGCCTTTCTAGAAGAATCTGAGGAAGGAAAACAGGAGCAAGCTGGTAGATCTTGGGAGGCTCTTGGCAGCTGTGCGTTCAACATCCACTTTAGCAAAACAGCCAGTAGTGTCCTTTTTCTTCTTAGCGGAGATGGTGTTGATGGGGGTGCTCAGATATTACTGAACAGCCATGCTCAGGAAGTGTGACAACTGGCTGCCTAAGCTGGAGGCCCTGACATTGGCTCTGGACAGTTCCACATTTCTGTAATGGCTTAAATGAAGACATGAAAAGCCTAGATGATGATGCTAAAGTATGCAGGGTGGCTGACATGACATGATGGCAGAGCTGCCATTCACAATGATCTGCTTTAGCGGGGGGAGTGGTGGGCCAGACTAACAGGTGGACATTGACAGGGATAAATGGGAAGTCCTGTGTTTGAGTAAAAAGAGCAGTTGACCAAAGACAGAAAGGGAGACACTGGTTTGGTGGGGATTCAGGTTAAAAAAAAGCATAGTGGTTATGATCGGCCACAAGCTTGATTTAACACACACAAAGTTCATCATCGCTGCTGACAACTCCATTAATATAAACCAATCCACTTCGACCAAAGACATGCTTCTCTACCATTTGGATACAGAAAGACATCTGCTTTGCTCTGTGCTTGCCAGATCAAGGCAGGAATTTTGAATTCAGTCCTGGGCACCACACCAATGAAAGACACAATGACCCAAAAGAGTCTAGGATTGTAAGAAATCTACATGGGCTTCCTATGAGGAACCACAGTAGGAACCAGGCTGGATGAAACTATCAAAGGAGGACTTATGAAAAAAACGGATGTGGCAGTGACTTTAAGGGCTTTCACACAGACTGGGGAGCAGACTGGACTAAGGGACAGCTCTGGGGTTACTACTCAGAGGTCACAGAGGGGCAGGGCTTTGTTCGATAATAAACTCAAGTCAACAACTACAGTGGATGGAGCCAGATGCCGGCTGAACTTCCACCAGGGAAGCTGAGGAGGGAGACTTGTTATACAGTGGGTGGAGCTGGGTGGAGTGATGCTAATTCTGAGATGTCGCTCTCTGAGTTGTGGCCACTCACCCTGTGCAGGTATCTCATGCAGCTTTCTTCCTCGTAATATTCCTTCAGGGAGTTGTAGCCGTGAAACTTCCTGGAACACACACACACAAGAAAAAGAAAAAACAACACTTGGAATAAGACTGGAATGCTGAGTTGATATATTACTGTGCAGGTTCCCACACTAACACATCATATCAGAGAATATACACAGGTACCAGAGTTAGGGGTTAAGAACACCCGGCTATGGCATCTGGGTTCAAATTCTGGTTCTGTCACTTACTAGGTAAGCTTACACAAAGGGCTTAACCTCTCTGAGCTTCTCTTCTGTAAGTGAAAGTCGCTTAGTCATGTCTGACTCTCTTTGACCTCATGGACTGTATAGCCCATGGAATTCTCTAGGCCAGAATACTGAAGTGGGTAGCCTTTCCCTTCTCCAGGGACTCTTCCCAACCCAGGGATCGAACCCAGGTCTCCTGCATTGTAGGTGGATTCTTTACCAGCTGAGCCACAAGGGAAGCCCTCTCCTCTGTAAAATGGAGCTAAAGAGAGCAGCTTCTTCCTAAACACTCTCTTTTGGACTTAGAAGATGAATGAAATTTATGTAATATTTTTTTCCCTCATTAGTATGGTGTCTGAAAAGTGAAAGTGTTAGTTCCTTAGACATGTCCAACTTCTTTGCGACCCCAAGGACTATAGCCTGCTAGGCTCCTCTGTCCATGGGATTCTCTAGGCAAGAATACTGAAGTGGGTAGCCATTCTCTTCTCCAAGAGATCTTACCAATTGAGGGATTAAACCCTGGTCTCCTGCATTGCAGGCATACTCTTTACTGTCTGGGCCACAACGGAAGCCCCAGGACAGTGTCTGCACCACAGTAAAGCTGCATGCCCTGTGGTAGGTGAGCGTCGTGGTAGGTGAGCGTGGGTATAATTCATTCTTGCCTGTTGAACATACCAGCAATTTCCATTTCCTCTGAGTAACTGGGCATATTCACGGGCATATTTCAAAGTTACTTGGTATAAGAAGGCTACTAAAACCTCATAAGGAAGGTAAGTACAGATCCCATGCCCTCAGGTTAATATCTGTCTATTTGGATGAACTTTAGGCCACATCTGAAGGTATCAAATAATCATTAAACAAAAAGGATGATGCTTTTAGAAGAGATTGATGAGGTCAGAGATCAGCTTTACCTTTCCAGGTGAGGCTAACCTCAATCAGAAACCACTGGTGCCAGAAAAGAGGACACTGTCAAAGGGGTGACCTCAGGTGCCTGGAGAGGGTGGGGCAGGAAAGGGTCCCTGAGCGAAGTGGGCGAGGTTTGGTTTTACACTCAGAGAGAAGTGTCTTCGTGCCCCTAAAGGAAGAGGCTCTGTCCATTTTTCTTGCAACACCCAGCTCTCTTGGTTTACTTTTGGTTTTTCTACTTTGGATAGAGACGTGGGCAGGTACAAGTACAGGAAATATTTCCTTCTCCTTTACTCCATTGCCACATGCAGTTTGTGTGACATCTGATCTCCATGCCAGAGTTGAGGACTATGGACAACTAGGGCGCACACACCCCAGCTCCCCTGTTCACGCTCAGCCGGGCAAGGCAGGAATGCAGAATGAGTGCTCAGAGCACCTTCCTGTTTTTTAAGAGACATTAGAAATTTGGATTTCTCTGTGAAATCTTCAGGGTTTTTAAAAAAACTTTTTGGCCATGCTACACGGCATGTGGGATCTTAGTTCCCCGAACAGGAATTGAACCCGAGGGGGCCCCTGCAGTGGAAGCCAGAATATTAACCACTGGACCATCAGTGAAGTCCTGAAATCTTCAGTTTTTAAATGGTGGGCATTAAAAACAAATGAACAAACCCTTAATACCAAAGTGTGCAGAGGAAAGCCCTGGCGCCGGGCAGTGCTGGCCCACCACCTCCCGCCTGGCACCCCACCCCGGGCCGTGGGCACACCTCATCACGTTGTCGTCAATCTGCATCAGAGATGTGGCTGTGTAGAGGCGGCTCAAGTCTGTGTCCTCCAGGCTCTGGGGTTTCTTCACATGGTCTCCAAAAAGAGCTTGCCTAGAAGGGGATGGAAAGCAAAAGGAATGAGAAATAGATGTTAAATCAGCACACTGTACAATGAAATAGCTTACCGTTTTGTCACTTATACCTCTGTAAAGCTGAAAAAAAAAAAAAAAGTTTTTTAAAGCACATGATAAACAACCACGGCTGAGCCTGCTTCCTGGCCCAGAGGTACGCCAGGAGAGAGTCTGTGACAAAGCAGATGTGGATAACTTAGAAATAAATCCCTTCAGCCGTTGGAATGTCCCAGAGCATGAGCTTGTTGACTTTTGAAGACCCGGAGAGCGATGGATATCAAGACCTTATTTTCCTTGTGAGGGGCAGCTAGACAAACTAAGGACTAGGCTTCAGCCTAGATGACTATTTCAAAATTGGCCCTGCAGAGAGATCTCAGGATGGGCTGTATGGCCTGGGGTAGGCTGTCAGCCAACCAAAGGCAGGGGTGGGGGCGCTTACTCTAAAGTTGGGGGGCCCCCAACTTTACACTGGTATTGCCACTGCTCTCTTCGGCAGAACCTCTTTCCCTTTGTGAGCTCTTCGTGCCACTTCACAAGGAAGATAATGATTAACCCATTCAGCACTTGGGCAAATCAACCACTTTCCAGTATGTTAGCTAAGTGGCTAAGACTCCATGCTCCCAGTGGCAGGGGCCCAGATTCGATCCCAGGTCAGGGAATTAGATCCCACAGGCCAAAATGAGAAGATCCTGCATGCCACAACTAAAACCCAGTGCAGCCAAATAAGTAAACAAAAATAAACATTAAAAAATTTTCCCCATCAAACATTCATCTCACAGTTTATTTTTTATATAAAAAGCTAACGTATACTCCAAAGTGGAGGACAGGGGAGCCTGGCGTGCTGCAGTCCATGAGGTGCAGAGAGTATGACATGACTTAGCGACTGAACAACAACAACATATCGGAAGACTAATCATTTCTAGTTAAGAAAATGATCCATCTAGAGAGGGTGAGCGTAAAGCCAGAGGTCATAGTGAATACATTTAGATGTCCATTGCCAGCGAAAGCTGTCACTCACACAGCTCAAGGAAGACTGACGGAGTTTGTTTTGAGGTTTGGCCCCACAGTGGGAAAAATTCATTATAGAAACTAAATGTTCTGGTAGCCAGTCACCACCTCTTCCAAAGGAAAGGAACCAACTTCTTAAAAAAAAAAAAAAAGAAATTTTTTTTTTTTTTCAAAAGAGAATTAGGAAGATTATATACTTAAAGGATAGAATTCCCAATTTAAAGTGTGTCCCGATAAAACTAGAAAAAAATTTTAAGAAAGGAAAGATGATGCTGGTGGGGAAAACAAAAAATTCTAATGAAGAGTCCTGAAAATTTCGAGATGTTTGACTTTCTGTGGTAAGTTTAAAAAAAAACATTTAAATACACTGAGAGCACATTCAAAGGACTCTCCCAATTTGTTAAGAATTACACGATGGCCTTTCTGGACTCGTTAATTAATGGCAAGACTGAGCCCAGCAGCAAAACAAACGTTCCCTGGGAGGAGCTCACTGTCCACCCCAGAGGTGTGGAAAGCCAGACAGAGGCCTAGACTTGGGGTCTGATGGGCTGCTTTCACCCCTTGCGTATCTTCAGCAAACCCCTGGATCCATCCAAACCTCAGCTGAGCCACACCCGACTCGGAGCCCGGCACACAACTGATGCTCACACACCACGAGCTGAGCGGAAGGCCAGCCTGGGGCACGTTCGTCTCCAAAGGTCTCCACCCGCCCAGCACCACAGCCTGGGGACGCACCCGGCTGCCTGGCTGCCCAGGGGCCTGTGAGCACCATGCCAGCCCAGACGCCATAGGAACCCCACCCACAGGAAGCCCAGTGGGGTGCCTGGCTGGCTGGACAGTACAACATTTTCTTTTAACTGCTGAGAAAAAGAGAATAAGAAACTGATCATTCAGACCAGACTGCTTTTCCTAGGATGGCCTCAGAACCCCGCTTTGGGTACCTCTTTGAGTGCCCATTTGTGTACCAGGCTCTGAGTGAATCAAAACATGCCCGAGCCCTCCCGTGCTTTCCTGTTTGGTTCATGGATGCAGGATTCACACTTGGGGAGAAACAACAGAAAAACAACTAGTGGGAAGGAGCCGGCTTCACGGAGGTGGAGATCAGAGATGGACCTAAAAGGCGTGCGCTGGGTTTGGACAAGCAGAGGTGATGGGAAGAGGGTCGGGAGAGGCCAGGGGGCACGGGGGTCTCTGAGTGGCCCGCTCCAGCTGGAGGGGGAGGGAGGCATGTGGGGGAAGGGGGAGAACCCATACGGCCAAGGACAGTCACAGTGATGAAATCATCACTAATATTCCTTGAGTGCTACTGCCAGCCAGGGGCTGCTCTCAGCACTTGTCAGGGGCTAACGCACCAAAGCACTCTGAGCATGAGATGGGCAGGCAGGGTGTGGAGAGTGTGGACACCATGCTTGGCGCCAGTGGTGGGATCCCCGTCCCACTGCTGCTTGATCAGAACCCCAAGAGCTAGCAGAGAACAATTCTGGGTTCCCCCAAGCACAAAAGCCTCCTAAAGAGAAACATTCCTCTACAGTGACAAGCCACCCTCAGGATGGCCCTCATTTTTTTGTTTAATAATTAACTTTGCTTTTTTAAAATTAAAAATTAAAAAAATTTGGGGGGCTGCATGTGGAATCTTAGTTCCCCGACCAGGGATTGAACTTGTGTCCCCAGCGTTGGAAGCTTGATGGCTTAACCACTGGACCATCAGGGAAGCCCCAGGATGGCCCTCATTTGGGAAAGAATGGTGTGGAAATGGTTTCTCTTCCTTCTTGAATTTTTTGAAAAATATGGAAGCAGTATAGCTTCCATGGTTAATTTGGGAGCTTGGGACAAATTTGTTTCTAACCAAATCACAAAGCAGTCAGCAGAGAATCTGCACCAACCCTGCCTTCTTCTTCTTCTTCTTTTTTATCCTAGAGAAAGAGGAATTTTGGCATTTAGTGAAATAAGCTCAGAAAGGCACTGACTTCCCTGGTGGTCCAGTGGCTAAGACTCCATGTTCCCAAAGCAGGGGGTCTGGGGTTCGATTCCCCGGTTAGGGAACTAGATCCCAAATGCTGCAACTAAAGATCCTGCAGGCTGCAACGAAGACCTGCTGCAGCCAAAAAAAAAAACAAACAAAACAAAGGTACTGTCTGTCTCCTGAGGGAGGGGAAGGTGCCTCACCGGTGCGAGAGAATGATCTTCTTCATGTTGTCGGCCATGAGGAAGTTGTAGAAGCGCCGGCACTGGTCCCACTGCATGAAGGTCTCCTGGGCCCTGGAAGAGCCACAAGGGAAGGGTGAGAAGCGGGGGTCCGTCCTGGAGTGGAGAGGCTGAGGCTGCGGGGGCAGGAGGCAGAGCTCCTGCCACTGGAGGGGGCTGGCTCCCTCGGCGGGAACCTGGGCTTGAACACGTGGTCCTCAGACTAAGGGCGGAGAGCCACCCGAGCACTAAGTGAGTGAACAATGCTCAATGAGAGGCCCCTGCCCGAAAGGTCTCTGGGGCCACGGGCCTTGCCGGCGACACTCCTGACCCCCTCTTCTGACTCTTAGGTCTTTGTCACAGGACCTGCTTCGATTGTCATTTGAACGGTTTCTCTCCTTGGCTTTCTACCCTGCAAGCAAGTTTTTCTGGCTTAGTAACAGGACCGTGCATAGGGACGGGGTGTGTGGAGAAGATAAGTGTGTGGCAAAACCTAAAAACGCTTCATTTTATCACTTTTGTGCGGAATATGTAAGAAATACAACAAACTAGATAAAACTAAAAAGAAGCAGACTCAGAATAAACTAGTGGTTATCAGTGGGGAGAGGGAAGGGGAATGGGCAATATGGGTGGAAGGGTTATTATGGGATTATACGAAATCATGTGTGTGAAACTTTTAAAATCTTTACTGAGTATAGTTGCTTTACAATGCTGTGTTAGTTTATGCAGTACAACAAGGTGAATCAGCTGTATGTACATATATACACACACTTTTTTAGATTTCCTTCACATTTAGGTCACCACAAGAGCATCGAGTAGAGTTTCCTGTGCTGTTAGAGTAGGGTCTCATTAGTTACCTGTTTTATGCATAGTAGTGTATATGTGTCAATTCCAATCTCCCAATTCCTCCCATTGCCCCTTCCTCTTCTGGTGTCTATAAGTTTGGTTCTCTACATCTGTATCTCTATTTCTACGAATAGGTGATATTCTACGATATTTGTTTTTCTCTTTCTGACTTACTTCAGTCTGTATGACAGTCTCTAGGTCCATCCACATCTCTGCAAATGGCACTCGAAACTTTTTAAATTATAAAGCACTGCTGCTGCTGCTGCTAAGTCACTTCAGTCGTGTCCGACTCTGTGCGACCCCGTAGACGGCAGCCCACCAGGCTCCTCCATCCCTGGGATTCTCCGGGCAAGAATACTGGAGTGGGTTGTCATTTCCTTCTCCAATGCATGCATGCATGTTAAGTCACTTCAGTTGTGTCCGACTCTGTGTGACCCTATGGACTGTAGCCCACCAGGCTCCTCCGTCCACAGCATTCTCCAGGCAAGAATACTGGAGTGGGTTTCCATTTCCTTCACCAGGGGGGTCGCTAGACATGTAATATCCCCACTTCCAGATCAGGAGACCAGGGACTCAGAGAGGTCCCACCACAGAGGTCAGGTATGGCTGAGTGTGACCCAGGCTGGTGTGGCTCAAGCGTCCCTGCTAGGATCACCACCCTGTGCGGTGGGAGGAGACCGCAGGGCCAGCCTCCTCTGCTCGCTTCTGCGGCCAGATTTCCCTGCCCACATGTCAGGTGAACAAACACCAGGGTGGTGACTCCCAGGCTGCCATTCAGCCCTCTCCACTCTGTGCTTTCTTCCCTTGGGTGCGAACCCAAACACAGCTGCCATGGCGTCCTTGCTGACCTCCATTCTGCAGATTTCTGAGTCTCAAGGCCTGATTCCACCCTGGGAATGAATCTGGGTATCACTATGCCCACAATGGTCTCATTTCCCAGATGGCCAGAGAGAGGACTCCTGAGAGAAAGGGTGGTTCATAGGTATTAAAAAAACAAAAACAAAAACAAAAAACAAGGATCAGGTAGATGTATGGCAGAAGCCAACACAATGTCATAAAGCAATTGTCCTCCAATTAAAAATGAATAAATTTAAATAATGAAAGCAAAAATATTGGCAGTGGCATGATCAAAACAATTTACAAAAGCTTTGATGAAAATGAAAAATATAATCAAAGAAATACAAATAAAACATTTTCAAATATATATATATACACACACACACACACACACACATATATATGTATATATATATAAACCCAGGGAGTTATGAAAGTTATTTCCCAAAAGCTGTCACACTTCAGTTCTGGCATAGCAAACATTTCCCATAACATCACAGTTAAAAAATAAGAGCTAGTGGGAAGTTAAAAGGGAAAGAGTTGGTGGGTTTAACGGCCTGTGACATGCTCATAAAACACAGGCTAAAGTGTACGGTGAAGACTAACATTGCTTTCAAAAGTCAAAAGGTCATTCCATAAATCCATGGGGGGCTGGAGGCGGCTCCTCAAACACTTCATGAGTAGAAAGGATGGGCCAGATCACCTTAGGCAGGACCCCAGCTAAGGCAGGGCTGTGGGCACCTGCTTCTTGGTCTGTGAGGGTGTCACAGAAGGGTGTCACCCAGTCTGTGAATTGCACCCTGCTGCCAGGGTGGGTCCCTCTTCTCTGACGTTGGACCCAAACAGCCCCTTCCTCAGAAAGTCAATAGTCTAGAAATGAAGAAGTAGTTTTGCCCTCATCCATTTCTCCCTTTTCTGACCTTCCAACTGCTTTTGTTAGTATTACCTTCATATTAGAGGGACAACAGATGTAGGGAAGGGAGGGGGCTCTGATCATAAACCTGGGCTATGAGAAGACGCTTCAGTTCTGTGGGTTTCTTAGTTGAATAACCCCAGAGGTTCAATTCAGTTCAGTTCAGTTCAGTCACTCAGTTGTGTCCAACTCTTTGCAACTCCCTATACTACAGCACGCCAGGCTTCCCTGTCCGTAACTAACTCCTGGTGCTTGCTCAAACTCATGTCCATCGAGTTGGTGATGCCACCCAACCATCTCATCCCAACCCAAGAAACCACTCACTGAAAGGCTCTGGGGACTCACGGGGGCCTGGGGCTCAAGGAGGGACGGGGATAAGGACGCTGGGACCAATGCTTCACTCAGTCAACACTGGCCAACAGTGATTCTTGTATCTTTGGTTTATCATTCAATATATTTAAGGGATGTCTTTTATCACCTTTGAGTATAAAATTAAGGGACTGAACTTAATTTTATATTAGTTTAATAAAGCATAATCGAGATCAATGTATTACTAAAAAAAACCCCATTCATTTCATCTCTTTAAAAAAAGACCTTCTTCAATACCAGCACCAACAACAAACTGAGAAGAAATAAAAGAGAGGGGAACCTATAGACTAAAAGAAATTGAAGAGACAAATCAATAGATGCCGTGCGTGGACATAATGGGAATTCTGATTCAAAGAAACTGTTAAAAAACTTCTGTGAGACAATCAAGGAAATCTGAACACTGACTACAGACAGGATGATATTAATATTCAGAGTTAATAATCTTTTGGTGTGATGATGATATTGTGATTATGTTTAAGAAAACATTCTTAAAGAGAAAAACAAATATTGTACATTAATGCATATATATGGAATCTAGAAAAATGCTGCTGATGAACCTATTTGCAAGACAGAAACAAGAGACGCAGACATAGGAACCAGATTTGTGGACCCAGCAGGGAAGAAGAGGGGTGGGACGAATTGAGAGAGTAGCACTGAAACATACATTATCATGTGTAAAACGGATAGCTAGTGGGAAGCTGCCAGGGAGCTCAATCCGGTGCTCTGTGACAACCTAGAGGGGCGATAGGAGGGAGGTTCAAGAGGGAAGGGACGTTGGTACACTTGTGACTGACTCAGGTTTAGTTGTATGGCAGAAACCAACACAATCTTGTGCCGGGAGCCACCACGGGAGATCCCACCCATGACAAAGGCCATGCGGAGAGAGCCTGACAGGCAAAGGCGGGTCAGGCCTCAAGGGACCCCCTGAATCTGCTCGAGCATCCACCCCAAAACCAGAATCTGTCTGTCTTACTATTTTGTGCCTTTCACCAACTCTTCTGACATTAACAGGGGGCTATCCCCGACCACCTTTCTCTGGAGAAAATCAACCTAGGGCTTTAGTTAATGGGCATGATAGGAGTGTTTCAATTCAAACCCCTCTGATGGCTTTCCAGCTTGCCTGACAGGTTTATCCAAAATCTTGCAATTAACACACATGATTGTTCGTAACTCCCCAACCTTGAAAGGCACGGGAAGCCAAAACATTCTAAAAGTCCTAATGAGCATAGAGTCCTTTAAGGGATGAAAAATTACTAGAATAGATAGTACTGGTAAAGGGCTTCATTATTGGGCCAATGCTTGCTGCCAAGTGCCCATATCCCTTATCCATTGTGCACTTGGGATTGCATTAGTTAACATAGTTGGAATGTAAGAAAAACAAGTAGCAGCCTTGGAATTAACCACATCAGACCTTTGAGCTAATTGGTTCTTTCTTTGTTGTGACCCACTGCACCTTTGCTCCGTGAGAATGTAACTCTGTTTAGTACTTTCTGAGGCTGGGAGAAATAAAGAAGAAACACTTTAAGGGAAAATAAGTTTTCTGGTTGAGCAGCCTTTATCAAAAAAGGGTCATAAAATGTCCACAGGCCTCCAAGGCCAGAAGATAATGTACACAACATTGTTTATGGGAAAGGTATGCAGAAAAATCCTGGTTTTGATAAAGACAAAACAGATGTAATGTTTGGGCTGACTCTGAATGACTTTGCATCTTTCATTTCCTTCTATGTACAAGTCAAGCTATAAAAGTTCCTTTTGAAAATAAAGTTACGGGCCTCACTCACCGAAGCTTGGTCTCCCTGTGTTGTTATTTTTTTCCTTTTCCCTCCTATTCTCTCTCTGTTCTTCTTTCAGGATGACTCCTTGGAACACAGGAGCTTTATTGGCTTTCTGTGTTAATCAAGGAAGGTCAAGCCTTTGTTCTCTTTGCTTTGCTATCCTTTCGCCTATGCCATCATCCTGAGGGTACCCCTGGATCCTGCTGGGGCTGGACCCCGGCAACCTTGTAAAGCAATTACACTCTAATTAAAAATAAAAAGTTCT
The DNA here is from genome assembly GCF_032452875.1 of Bos javanicus. Lineage (NCBI taxonomy): Eukaryota > Metazoa > Chordata > Mammalia > Artiodactyla > Bovidae > Bos > Bos javanicus. The sequence goes on along the minus strand of NC_083888.1, from coordinate 20,245,476 downwards.
TAGAGTCTTTTTAGTGCTACCAAGTGAAATATTTACAAATGATATGACATAATGTCTGGGATTTGCTTCAAAATAATCCATCTTATAGGGGAGTGATGTGTGAATGAGGTGCAGAGGAAATAAGAGTAGCCAAAAGTTAAGCACGTTTGAAGCTGGTAGTGGATATACAGGGGTCCAATACCCCATTGCTTTTATTTTGTATGTATCTAAAATTTTCCATAATAATGAAGAAGGAGAAAGAGAAGAAGACAGAAAATAGAAAATCTTCTGGATTGTGACCTCCTGCAAATTATCTACCCTGAGGAGGAGAGCTGAAGATTAAAGTCAGTTTTAACCATTAACCATGAAACTCATCAACTATTTCTTAGGGTTGAGGAAAGATCAGCAGTGGTCTGGAACCACTGTACACACAGCCCAACAAGAACCTCACTGGGAACTTCAGCTCCCACTGAAGCCAAGCTCCAATTTATATGCCATGTTTCTGCAGTGAGAGAAGGGAAGAGGCAGAACCAGGCTCCAGGGAATGGGGCTGGTGATGGGATGGTCTAACAAGATGTCCAGGCCTCCCGGGGGGCATGAGTTAGCACAGAGACTTGGAACTATGGCCCATCTGACCCCACTGGGTGGTTCACCAAACTCTGTGGAAGCCACTTCACCTCTCCAAGCCTCAGTGTCCTTATCTGTCAAATTAGGAGGTTGAATTAGAGAAGCAATGTTCACACCAAGACTGTTCTATGGGTGAGGTATGTTCCATCTCAGGCCTGACAGAGGCCGCCCTGGGAGCCTTGGTGGTGTTTTCATCGCTTCTGCTAGCAGGTGAGATTCGGCAGACGGATGCATGTGGTGAGTGGAGAGCTGGCCAACCGGTGATGTTAAGAATGGGTCTGAATTCTGGCCTCAGCTGAAGAGGTCTGGGGGATGCGCAGGCTCCAGGGCATACATCTCATGAGGATAAACAGAATGTCAGCCTGGGAAGCAGATGGCTCAGGCAAGAAGTGCTTTACCCATCCATATATCTACCTATCTCAACCAATAAAGTTCTTTCAAGATGCCCCAATTTCTAATCAGGGGTTTCCCAGGTGGCTCAGTGGTAAAGAATCTGCCTGCCAATGCAGGAGACATAAGAGACGTGGGTTCGATCCAGGGGTCAGGAATATCCCCTGGAGAAGGAAATGGCAACCTAATCCAGTATCCTTGCCTGGAAAATCCCATGGACAGAGGAACCTGGCGGGCTACAGTCCATGGAGTCGCAAAGAGTCGGACATGACTGAATGACAGAGTACGCAGCATGTCTTCTTAACACCATTAAATGATTAATTAAACTAGAGAGTTAGGCTGAGTCTGAACACACACATTTCCAGGGCTAGTTGGCAGCTGTTTGTGCTGAGGGAACGAGTTAAGTCTGCTGGATACAGTGTAGTCTGGGGACATCTGTCACCCTCCTTTGCTGGTTCAGCACCTCATCAAGCGTGAGCTAGTTTAGCAGCAGCTAGACTCTGCTAACTACAGCAAGCAGGGGCTGGCTTCTGAGCCTAGAACTGGCTGTGGCTAGTGGGGAGGTGCGTTACGGGATGAGAAGCCAGAGGGAGAGGATGGATCACTGACGAGCGGTTCTGGAGACTCAACTAGGGGAGGGATTTACCAGAAGCATGAACTCCTGTGTGGCCCCTGCAGCGGCAGATGGGCCCTCCCCGCTTCACCTCCGTGTAAAGGAAGCATGGCTGCCATCATTCCAGTGCGGAAAAGGCTCACTGCCCTCAAGCCTCGGCAGGAAAAAAAAGGTTACGCTGGTTGAAAGTAAGGCACTGTCTCCTGGCGAGTAGATCTCATTGAAACGTTGAGGGGACCTGAGCCGTGAGCGGCCCCAGCACACATAAGACGACCATGTCTCTGATCTGCCTCCAGTTTTCCTGTGCGTAGGGTGTAGGATCTTAGCCTGGATCTCTTTGCTCCAGAGGATAAAGTTGCCTGTTTCTCTTCTCTTTGCAGACAACTGATGTGACAATGATTATGAATATAAAGATCTCTGAGGCCTCAAAGAGAAGTGGTGTGGACCACGTCTGCAAAGTGCATAGAGCACCTCACAGATGTTGGTTAGCTTCCAAGCTTAAACCCATACCCGGGATCCTCAATTGTGCGAGTCGTGGGCTTGGCCAACAGCAGATGGCGCTGTTGCAGCAAAATGAAACAAGGCTGTTAATTGACGATTCTGCGCGTTAAAAAACAGGGAAAACAAACTTGTCCTACATTCTCGTTCCTGTCAAACCCAGTGCTCTCTGAACACGAAGTCAGTGTTCTAGTCACTTGACAGCGCTTGGTTTAGGAAGGGACTCTGATTTTTACAGACACTAGAAGCCTGGCCAAAAAACTGGACCGCTAATCAGAGGAGAGTTGATTTACCCGGGATCCTGGGGCGTTGCCCTCTGCTCTTTGCTCTAAGATCCCAGGTACTGGCAAGGATGGGGCTTTGGGTAACTCTGGTTACATCATGGCTGAGAATCAGGAGTTGAGTATTTCTAGCCAAGTCAACACAAAGGAACATGTTCTGATTCAAACCAGAGTGTAGAGGGGAATTGAAGGGGAGGATTCCCAACAGGAGAATGAGGAGAATAACCTAGCCTGCAACACTAGAGCTGGAGAGACCCTTGAGGTCCCTGGGCCCAGTGACTGCTAAACATGGCTAACACCTCAGGAGTCACCTGTGAAATGCGTCCAAAAGCAGATTCCTGGCCCCATGCCCCAGACTCACGAATCAGGATCTCCAGGGCTGGGGCCCAAGAAAATGAATTTATTTTTATCATGATCCTCCAAGTGATTCTTAACTAAGTGTGGCAGTCACTAGTTCTCTAGATTGGTCTTTGTGATGCTACGATCCACTGATGTAGCCCACTTCTCATTTGACAATGCATAATGATGATAATTGGTAGTTACTGACAACTTTCTACGTGCCTGGCACTGTTCCAAGTAGTTCATTCTCATGAACTCATTTGACTCTCACCATGGCGCCACAGGGTAGGTTCCAATTACTGTCACCCCCATACTGCAGGTGAGGACAACTGGGACCCAGGCTTCAGCCCTGGAACTCAGGAAAGGTTCCAGCAGGGAAGTATTTCCTGTCTATTTTGGGGTACATTTAAATTCCCCATTTTGGCCAAGCTTTAAGGCTTGGGCAGAGGCTGAATTCTGAGCCTGCATTTGCCCTTTGGATTTGTTGATTTCAAATTCCAGTAATAGATATTTTTAAAAATAACATAGCCCCTTATCCATTAGAAATGACAAAATAGGTTTAAACGACACCGAGAGATACAGGTGAGGCAAAAAGTAAGGATTGTCTACAAGGACTGTGGTATTAGACTGGATCAATCAGGGCAGGGAGTTTGTTTCTTATTTTGTGTGTGTGTGATTTTAGATTTCTTCATTAACCATTTATAACACAAAAGACATTATCATGAGGAGTGAGTACAGGAAAAAATATGAATGCATTTAAAGAATCTGGAGAGATGTGTGTGTATATGAGTGTGTTTGTGTGTGAGTGTGTATGTGTGTATGTGTGTACGTGTATGGGTATGTGTATATGAATGTGCATGTTTGTGAGTGTGTATGTGTATGGGTGTGTGTACATGAATGTGTGTGTGTGTGTATGAGTGTGTATGTGTGCATGTGTATGGGTGTATATGTGTGTGTATGTGTGTACGTGTATAGGTGTATATATATGAATGTGCATGTTTGTGAGTGTGTATGTGTATGGGTGTATGTACATGAATGTGTATGTGTGTATGTGTATGGGTGTGTGTGTGTGTGTGTGTGTGTGTGTGTATGGGTGTGTGTGTATGTGTGTGAATGTGTGTGTGTGGTGACTCTGGAGTGGCCGAGGACAACACTGATCTGGGCAGGGAGGTCAGAGCAGACAAGTGTCCCCCTAGGACTCATCCTGCGGGTTTCTGTTGTCGGGGGACTAGTGGGGAGGTAAACCTCTACCCAGCAGGTTGTCTCTTATGTGTGATCCTGGGATGCTGAGAGAGATGACTATTTGACGGTGAGGGCACAGATTAAACAGTTTCTACAGATCCCTTCAGATGCCATCAGAGACTCAACTCTTCGGCAGGTAGGAGGGGTTGGGGTCATAAGGTGGTCCAGCTCTCAGACCCTGGTTTGCCAAGTCTCCTGTGTTTTCATAAACCCACAGTTCTACAAAACTCCTGGAGCATGAAGAATTTAAGTAATCTCAGAGACTCCAAAGGGAAACAGCAGCTATTAAAGGGGCGGGGCTTTGGCTTACTCCATTACAGATCTGACCCCCAAAATACAGCTGCATATCCCAGGTTGAAGGGGTCTGACAGGACCACTCCAGTATACGATGTGGAAGCAAAGCAAGGTAAAATCAAGACCCAGACACTTCTGCTTAGTCTGCCCTAGCATTTCCCCAGGTCTTCACGGGCCAGTGTCTGGTGTGCTGGGGACATCTCAATAAATGAAAGCTAACTGGAGGACCAGTGGCAGCAGGAAGTGGGAGCACGTGGCCAGGATCACTCACCTCAGTGCGCTGTAGCCCTGGCACACGCTGACGCAGCACAGAACCTTTTCTTGGTTGGCCTGGGTCTCCCCCAAGTATTTACACACGATGTTACCGCCCAAGCTGAAGCCCACGACCACCAGCTGGGTCAGGGGATATGTCTTCTTGATGTAGTTTACCATGGCTCCAAATTCCCAGGTGCAGCCTGTGGACAGAGAGGTAAGAGAACTTGGTCATTTCAGATGCAACAAAGTTTGGAGAAAATGTGAGCTGGGAGGGTTACTTAAGTGGGTGCCAAGGCATTAAGAGAGAGAGACAGACAGAAATGTAAGTATACAGCCCATCCTCTGTATTTGTGGGTTCAACACCTGCAGATTCAACCAAACACAGATCGAAAATATTTGGGAAAAAAATTCCAGAGTTCTAAAAATCAAAACTTAAACTGGCCGTACATAAGCAACTATTTACATAGCATTTACATGGTATTATCAGGTATTATAAGTAACCTAGAAATGTTTTAAAGCAGGGGTCCCCAACCTCTGGGACCGAATGCCTGATGATCTGAGGTGGAGCTGATATAATAATAACAGAAATAAAGTGCATAATAAATGTAAAGCGCTTGAATCATCCCCAAACCATCCCCCACCTTGGTCCATGGAAAAACTGTCTTCCACGAAACCGGTCCCTGGTGACAAAAAGGTTGGGAACCACTATTTTAAAGTACACAGGAGGATATGCCTAGGTTTTATGGAAATACTATGCCATTTTATATAAGGAGCTTGAGCATCCGTGGATTTTGGTGTCCAAGAGGGTCCCGGAACCAGTTCCCTGAGGATGCTGAGGGATGGCAGGTATTTCGGTGTGTGTGTAGAGAGAGAAGCCAGACTTCTCTTTGGCTACCTGCAGAGAAGGCTGAGTGCCAAAAATTGATGTTTCTGAACTGTGGTGCTGGAGGAGACTCTTGAGAGTCCCTTGGACAACAAGGAGATCAAACCAGTCAATCCTAGAGGAAATCAGCCCTGAATATTCATTGGAAGGACTGATGCTGAAGCTGAAGCTCTAACACTTTGCATACCTGATGCAAAGAGCTGACTCATTGGAAAAGACCCTGATGCTGGGAAAGATGGAGAGCAAGAGGAGAAGGGGGCGACAGAGGATGAGATGGTTGGATGGCATCATAGACTCAATGGACACGAGTTTGAGCAAGCTCCAGGAAGATAGTAAAGGACAGGGAAGCCTGGTGTGCTGCAGTTCATGGGGCCGCAAAGAGTCGAACATGACTTAGCAACTGACCAACAAGAGAAGCTCCCAGAGGCCCCTCAGTGTGAGGAAACACAGCATAAGTAGCGCCCATGAGGGAAGGGGCCATTTACCAAACGCATGTGCCTTCCTCCTTCAGAGGCGGGAGCTGAGAAGCCCCTCCCATACTCACTGAAATCAAAACATATATTCAAGGTGTGCCTGAGCGCCTCGGTTCGCAGACAGAGGAAAACAAAAACAAGAGCAATACTCTTAGGGATCAGCATCTTAGGCTACAAAACAAGATGCTATACCCACGTGTACAGTGATTCATGGTGTTAAAAAAAGTACCAAGTGGATGTTGTTTACAGGATCGCCTTGCCAGCGGGGAGAAGGAAAGACAAACTTCAGTCCAGAGGGATGGCCAACATGTTCTGTGGGATTAAGGTAAAATGTTCTTGGTGACGTAGAGACAGGTGTCAAGGGAGGCAGACCCATTCAGAAACACAGAGGAGATTTCTGAATGGAGAGGGCACTTGGGCCCAGTGTGCCCGGGAGGGATGATACCAGCTGGTGGCCCCTTGAGAAGCTGGTGAAGTCAGGACTAAGTAAGACGATATAGGTAAAGGGCTTAGACAGGGTATTGTGTTAGTTCTTTTTTCTTTTTAAAATATCATTTAAGGACACCCATGTTCATGACAGCTTTATTCACAACAGCCAAAAGGTGGAAGCAACAAAAGTGTCCATCAACAGATGAATGAACAAACCAGATGTTGACATGTATTTGGTGGAATATTATTCAGTCTTAAAAAGTAAGGAAATCATGACACATGTTGTGACAAAGACAAACCTTGAGGACATTATGCTAAATGAAATACTGTTGTTTAGTCACTCAGTTGTGTCCGACTGTTTTATGACCCTATAGATTGTAGCCTGGCAGGCTTCTCTGTCCATGGCATTTCCCAGGCAAGAATACTGGAGTGGGTTGCCATTTCCTTCTCCAGGGGATCTTCCTGGCCCAGGGATCAAACCTAAGTCTCCTGCATCAGCAGGCGGATTCTGAGGAGCAGTTACAGCTAATTGTGTAGGTGCTTTAGGAGCTGCAAGTTAATTCAATCCAAGCACTTCTGATGTGGATCAAAGGCCAGGCCTGTGTAACCCTGGACAAGCTGCTGGGTGCTTGTGTGGGGCTGCTGTCTCTCCCAGGCAAGGGAAAGGCGAAGACATGGTGTCTGCCTGCCTCCAGGATCAGCGTTTGGGTAGATGCTGGGTCCTCCCAAGATCTCCACCTGATGTCAGTTACCAAACACCCTCAGTTCCTCAGTGTCTGGGAACCCCTTCCTGGGTGCGTTTACTGGGCTGGCCGGAAAGTTCGTTTGGGTTTTTCCGTAACAGCTTATAGAAAAACTTGATCGAACTTTTCGGCTAACCTGATATTAAGAGCTACGCAATCTGTTTTTTAATACTAGGAATTAATTTAATGCGGTTCTACATATTTAATCCTTAAGGGATTAGCACCAGAAACAAGATTGAGGTCTCTAATCTTGCCGGAATTTTAAGACACAATGAAATATGAGACAGTACTCTGGCCTTAGGACTTCCCTGTAGCTCAATTGTAAAGAATCTGCCTGCAATGCAGGAAACCCAGGTTTGATCTCTGGGTTAGGAAGATCCCCTGGAGGAGGGCATGGCCACCCACTTCAGAATTTTTGCCTGGAGAATCCCATGGACAGAGGATCCTGGCAGGCTACAGTCTGTGGGGTCACAGAGTCAGACACAACTGAGCGACTACCACTACCACTCCCACCCTGGCCTTAAAGAGACTGAGTACCACAGGCCCATCTTTGAAAGGCCAACTGTGGAGGACAGGGGAGACCCTTTTCTTATACCTCCCACCCCTAACCAGAGACAAGGCTAAGACAGTCTGAATGCTACTATTTCAAAGCCATATTCCCCCAAAATGGCACCGACATGACTCAGTGGGCTGGAATACAAGAACCAGAGACTTGGTGTTCTTTGTGGATGGAGATGCTGAGTCATCTGTGAGCTCCGTGCTAGGCACATAGTGGGTGTGCCACAATGAACTGGGCAGGGAGGAAGTCTGAATCATTTGGAATGAGACCACACAGTAACACCCAGTGTGACTGTACAGGGGATCGGGGGAAAGAACCTAAATAGCCTTCCCCCTAAATTTAACCCCGAGTATGATCTGGTTAGCCAACAACATGGCTCCGCTGGCAGGCAGCTAGGAGCCTCGCAGTCCCCAGCATTTTCCTAGTGAAGGTGTGTGAGTCATTTCTTCGAGCTGTGGGCAAGCTACTGCCAAGCTGAGTCACCCGGGGAAGAAAACAGTTGTAGAAATAAAGCGAGAGCCCTTTTGGCCCACCATGTTAATTGGCCTTGTCTTTATCTCTGAAACAAAGATTTTCGCGCAGGAGTGCTCTTGGCTTTGTTTCGTTGGGTGCAGGGTGCTGAATACGGCCCTCTTCCAGCTGAAGGTTAAATATTTAGATCTCATCCTGAAAGTGCAAATAGGATGCCCCCGAACACATCCCAAACTCTGGCCCCTCCCTGGGAACTCTCTTGATGCTTGAGTCCTCTCAGCAGATGGTCTTGTCAGATGTTTTACTGAGATGCTTGACTTTCTGCAAATTCACTGCCTTCACTTCCTCATCCTCCGTCTCTCTTCACCCCCCCCACCCCATGGCATCCTCCTGCAATTATTATACACAATTGTTGCACAGGCAAAACAGCTCTGGTTATCATCTGGAATCATGAATACGATTGAGAACAGTCTGCAGCAATTAAAATGGTAGGTAGGAGAAACTTATGGAAAAGTAGAAGTTTTTTAAAACTATCTGCAGGCTTCTCTGGTGGTCCAGTGGTTAAGAGTTCGCCTGCCAATGCAGGGAACATGGGTTCAATCCCTGGTTCTGGAAAATCCCACATGCCCCAGGACAACTAAGCCCCTGTACCACAGTGAAGAGTAGCCCCTGCTCACTGCAACTAGAGAAAGACTGAGTGCACTAACAAAGACCTAGCACAGGCAAAAATGAATAGACAAATCAATAAAAATTTTAAAGTATAACAGGAAATCCCAGATCTGCAAGTCTTTGTGGCAAGATGTATTGGATCATGGGTGATCCCTACAGCTTGCCGTATAGCAGGGTTTGCCTGAGAGAGACCTCAGAGTTTGTCTGTTATTCTGATGCAGTGATGAGGAAAGTTCTCTTTCACTCTCAAAAGTGACCTGGTTGGGATGCTAAATTATACAGTCACCCTAGGTACAGGGCCTCCCTCCCTTCTAAGATGGAAATACTGTACTCTAAGTAAGGCACAGCTTTCTGATCTTACATTGAGATTACAAAAGATAGTTTTAAATACAAAAACAATTCCAGTATTAAACCCAAATGGACATTAATGAGCTCCCCCTCCAAGCAATAAAAAAGATGCTGCGATTTTAGGTACCTCTGCTCACCTTGATGCTAATGCAAGAAAGCCAAGTGTTTAGAAATAAGGGAAGAGCCCACTTCACTGTTAAAACTCACAGGAAAAGGCAATGTAAATAGTTTGAGACTATTTTCAACGCCAAAATGTCCTAGGTTGGTGTTCGGTCATAAGTTCTTAGGAGGTTCATGATTCTAAAAGATTTGGTCACCTTATAGGGGCTAATGCCAGGTTATTATTTTGATTCTTTTCATATGATATAGAAAAGGCTGTTTTAAAAAAAAAATCCCAATTTTTTTTTCTCTAATCAAGATCAAACTCATGGATTCTTTGTTGCTTGGCTGTTTCTGGTCATAACATTTCGAGGGTCAGTCTTAGAAATGGAGGTCAGAATAACCACAACTGGATTATTTTGGTTTTCAGTTTCCTTGGCTGGTAGACTTGACCCAGCTGTACTCTGCTCTGAATATGAACACAGGACTGTTGGGATACGGCCTTCTGCCCAAGACAGAAAGATGGAGCAGAATACTTTCTGAATTTACTGGTCCCTCGCAGTGTCGCTGACAAAATTACTTATATTCCAAACACTGTCCAGGTTAGAAAATTAGTTGAGTCAATAAAGAGCAAGCCCACATGTCCACGACTGCTGTGTTCCAATTAAAGACTAGGCTCTGTATGATAAATACACTTCAAAAAATATTCACGACTTCTAGGTGTTCCTTGATTTTCACGTGTTATTCATTGATCTTATTCAGATGACAGGGTTATGGACCCAGTCTGATCCAGGAAAGAATCCTATTTAAATAAGAAATTAAAAAGATGGATAAATTTTACCCCTGTGGATTCTACTACTCATCCTAATGGCCTCACATTTTGTCTTTGGTCAGATCAGATAATGTCATTGAATTTAATTCTTCTAAAGGGAAATTCTGCTGGTTAAAAAAAAATCTATGAACTATTCTGAGGCAAGGGATGGTGAATTATTTTTAAAGAATGAAAATAAATTTTAGAAAGTTATGCTAAGTCACTTCAGCCGTGTCCGACTGTGTGTGACCCCACAGACGGCAGCCCAGTAGGCTCCCCCGTCCCTGGGATTCTCCAGGCAAGAATACTGGAGTGGGGTGCCATTTCCTTCTCCAGTGCATGAAAGTGAAAAGTGAAAGTGAAGTCGCTCAGTCATGTCCGACTCCTAGCGACCCCATGGACTGCAGCCTACCAGGCTCCTCCGTCCATGGGATTTTCCAGGCAAGAGTGCTGGAGTGGGGTGCCATTGCCTTCTCCGTTAGAAAGTTAAAATATAGTTAAATAAACATATACTACAATTGGGGCTTCCCAGGTGGAGTTAGCAATAAAGAACCCACCTGCCAATGCAGGAGACACAGGAGACTCGGGCTCAATCCCTGAGGCGGGAAGATCCCCTGGGAAAGGAAATGGCAACCCACTCCAGTATTCTTGCCTAAGAATCCCATGGACAGAGGAGCCTGGCAGGCTATAGTCCATAGGGTCACAAAGAGCTGGAAATGACTGAAGCGGCTTACCAAGTGCGCACTGCATGTACTATAAAATATAAAACAAGCCAGTAACATGGAGGTGTGTGACCCCCACATGCACCACCACCCCCCCTCCGCCCCATCCTCAGCCCTGGCCCACCAGATCTGGCAAGGAGCCAATTCTGAAGTGTACGTCACTGGACAGCAAGCACTGCATCCTTCAAAATAACCACCGGGGTCTTGCCATCCCCACATGTAAAGACTCAGAATTCAGACCAAATTCAAAACAGAAATTTATGCTCCGTAAGCACAGCTTCACAAATTGGCCCTTGTTCACAGGCAGTCAGCTGACTTAGAGGCGAGGCCTTTTAACGGTTCCAGTGAACTTCCACCTTTTCTCGTCTACGTGGGCTCACAGAACACACATAGAGTGAAGATGGAAAAAGGCAGTAACATGGCCATGCAGTGGTATTTGCTGGACCCCACGCTGTGTGCCTTCACATTACTGCTGACCTCCCCAGCTGGGGAATGCAGACTCCCATCTGCTGGACTCTGAAACACTGCCTTCTTCCGCAGGCCTCTCCTGAGCATCTCTCTCTGAGTGATCCACTAGGTGCAGGAGATGAACATACTATGAAAATTAAACATGGAAATCTGGCTCCTGTCCTGAAAAAAGATGCGGTTTGGTAAATGTTCTTTTTGGAAAAGCCCAGCCAGCAAGTGCAGCCTGACTGGGACTGTCTCCCGACCTCTTCCCCCGACGCTGAGCTGTTCCTCACTAGACGGGTGCTTCAGGAAAGCAGGGGGCTTTGGCTACCACCTGTATTCTCGTCTTGGGGTCTGGCCTCATGAATGTCTGTAGGATGTGAGATTAAAAAAAAAAAAAATGGAGCCCAAACCCACCGGGCCTATTTCTGTGACTCTGAGAAGCTGTCGCTGTTCTTTTGCTTTAAATCTGATATATATCCGACTGGGAACTATTTCCTTCCTCCTTAGAAGTATCGACAGGATGTAGTTCCTTACACAGAAAGGCTGTGTGGGGACTTCCCTGGTGGTCCAGTGGTCCAGTGATTAAGAATCCGCCTTCCAATGCAGGGAACGCAGGTTCGATCCCTGGTCGGGGAACTTAGATCCCACACGCCATGGAGCAACTGAGCCCTCTCGCTCAGGAATCTGAGCGCCACAACTAGAGAGAAGCCCGTGGGCTGCAAGGAAGAGCCCGTGTGCCACAACTAAGACCTGATGCAGCCAAAAATGAAATAAATGAACAAAAAAAAAAATTTTTTTTAAAAAGGCTGTTTAGCTTGTTGTTCAAAATCATGAACTCCAAGGGACTTCCCTGGCCATCCTGTAGTTAAGACTTTGTCTTTCAATGTTCAGTGCAGGGGGTGCAGTTTCCTGGTTGAGGAGCTAAGATCCCACGTGCCTTGTGGCGAAAAAATCAAAACATAAAACAGAAGCAATGTTGTAACAAACAAACAAAAAATATTAAAAAAAAAAAACAAAACCCAAATACATAATGAAGCATAAAGCTTAAAAAAAAAAAAAAAAAAAAGGCATGGACTCCAGGACTAGACTGCTTGAGTGGGAAACTTGGGTCGCCCATTCATCAGTTTTGTGATCTGGAGCAAGTTACTCAACTTTTTTTTTTTTAATTTTTATTGGAGTATTACTGATTTACCATGTTGTATTAGTTTCTGCTATACAGCAAGGTGAATGAGTTATACATATACACATATATCCACTCCTTTTTAGATTCTGTTCCCATATAGGTCATTACAGAGTACTGAGTAGAGTTCCCTGTCTCCTCAATTGCAGGCAGATTCTTTACCGTCTGAGCCACCTGGGAAGCCCCTTACTCTATCTAATAAGCAGTATCTCAAATAGGAAATGAACACTGTGACAGAGGTGGCACTGAGCTGGGGTTAAGAACCACACAGTTTGAAGGCGGGTCCTGCCACGTTCTGCTTGTATGACCCCAGGCAAGGTACTTAACCTCCTTTAGCCTGGCAAGTGGGGAAACTAATGCCAACCTCCGAGGCATCAGGAGGATGAAGGGAAGTAACACCCGTGGATGCTCAGCGCGTGCCTGGCACTGTCAATGCGAGATAAATGGTAACTGCTTCGTGTGGGATTTTCCTTTAATGAATTTATGTTTCAAAGGCAGCAGGAAGGATTCCTGTGATTCTAAGTCACAAGAACATATGGATATCCATTTAGGAAATTCTGTTCAAGAGAGATCTATGGCCAACAATTTCTAATCACATCAGCAAGGATGCCCAATAACAAGGGACTAGTGCTTATGTGGTTTAGAACAAAGCTGGTAGGTAAGCAGGAAAAGGCTTTTTGCAGTTTTCTCAGAGAGATCTGAGGTGGGTGGGACACAGGAAACAAAGAAGAAGGGCTTCTTGTTAATGCCCTCTTTAGTTTGCCTCTGGTTGAACTCAATTTCGAAAGGCCAGAAGGGGATCTCCGTGACAGGAAGCCCTGCTATCTGCTCCAGAGTGACACGGTTTGCACAAGGGCAGGTCACACAACCACAAGACACACCTGTTTGAGACGTGCCCGTCTGTACGCCACCTTCCGTCCAGAAAAACCGTCATTTCACATTCCTCCCCTCAGCCCTCACTCAGGCAATATGGACCTAGTGAGCACTTTCTAGGGGCCAAGCAGAGACACCGGGGAGCCACAGCAGGAGAACAAAGACCTCTGGTGCTTGTGGAGGGGGACTGGGGAGGAGAGACAGGAAACAAACAGGTAGACAAGTACACGGTCTCACCAAATCATAAGTGCCTTGGCGGACGTAAAGAGGGGGATTAGATGAGAATGGGGTCGAGGGCAGTCTCGGAAGGGCTCTCCAGGAAGGTGCCATCTTGGTGGAGGCCTGAATGACAAGGAGCAACCCGGTGAGGGCTAGGGAAGGGCCTTCCGCACAGGACGTGGGCAGCCTGAGGTCAGCGGGGCCCTCGGGCCAGTGCCCGGTGCCCGCGTATGTTCTGGGTGGGCTGTGGCACGTCTCAGATCAGGCGCCTCCTTCCCGTCACATCCAGTCACCCCACATGGAGGAGGCTGACGTGAGTGGAAGCCAAATACCAGTGGAGGGAAGGAGATTTCAAAGAGGTTTAAGGAACCTTTCAGCCAGCTGCACTATATGGGACCCGATTCTGATCCTGAATTGAGCAAATTATAATTAAAAAGGAAAAACAAAAACAAAGAAGTCAGCCGGAGAAACTGAACGGCTGTGAAGGACTACGTTTCAGGTGTGATGATGGTTTATGTTTATGGTAGGGACTGAGTTGTGTTCCCCTCAAATTCCTATATAGAAGTCCTAGGCCCCAGGACCTCAGAATGTCTGTTTGGAGACAGAGCTTCTGGAGAGAGGTAGTCAAGTAAAAATGGGGTCTTTTGGGTGAGCCCTAACCCAACACGGTGGTAGCAGTGGTTCAGTTGCTCAGTCGTGTCCGGCTCTTTGTGACCCCATGGACTGTAGCCCGCCAGGCTCCTCTGTCCATAGAATTTTCCAGGCAAGAATACTGGGGTGGGTTGCTATTTCCTCCTCCAGCGGATCTTCCTGATGCAGGGATCAAACCAGAGTCTCTCGCATCTCCTGCACTGGCAGGTGGATTCTTTACCCCTCGCGCCAGTTGGGAAGCCCAATTCAATCTGACTGGTATCCTGATAAGAAGAGATTAGGATACAGACAGAGATGTGGACAGAGAGAGAACCATCTCTAAACCAAGGAGAGAAGCCTTGGCAAACCTGCCAACATCTTGAACTTGGACTTCTAGCCTTCAGAACTACGAGGAAATACATTTCTGTGGTTTAAGCCACCAGACTGTGGTATTTTGTTTTGGTAGCCCTAGCAGACTAAAACAAAGAGTACGTGTACCTTAGCATCACACCCTGAAACAGTCACAGATGACACGATAGGCTGCCTGGGATTTGCTCCAAAATAATCAGTGAAGGGGGACACAGGAAGGGATGGTTTATAGATGGAATAAGATCGGCCCAAAGCTGACAAACTGTTGAGACTGAGTGATGGGTTTATCCTGAGTTCATTTTACTATGCTCTCTGCTTTTCTATAGTTTGAACAATCGTATAATGAAAAGTTGAAAGGAAAAGCTGAAGAGGAAACAAACTGTGAAAGAGCTACGTCTATGGCTCTCCACCCTGGGGGCGCCGGGCATTCTTAGGGCCTGGCCCCTGGCGCTGGTATCTTTTAGAAGGTCCCCAGGGGAATTCTAATCTTGATAACCATGGACCTACATACACTAAGAGCCAGAAGTTCTTTATGGGAAAAATAAAGAAAGACTTCAAGGGAAGTCCCATATGCCTGGATGAGAAAGTACTATGACAACAAACTTCTCCAAGTTAATTTATACAGTAAAATTCCTATTCCAAAACTGTGATACAGGGGCTTCCCTGGTGGTCCAGTGGTTAAGACTCCACACTTCCAGTGCAGAGGGTGTGGGTTTGATCCCTGGTTGGGGAGCTGGGAACCCATGAGCCTCATGGCCAAAAAAACAAAACAGAAAACAGAAGCGATATTGTAACAAATTCAAGAAAGACTTAAAAAAGTGGTCCATATCAAAAAGCCTTTAAAAAAAATTGTAATACAGTGCTGCTGCTGCTGCTGCTAAGTTGTTTCAGTCGTGTCCGACTCTGTGTGACCCCATGGACTGCAGCCTACCAGGCTTCTCCGTCCATGGGATTCTCCAGGCAAGAACACTGGAGTGGGTTGCCATTTCCTTCTAGAATTCACCAAAATCTACTTTCCCTCTCTGGGAGCAATGCACCTCCCCAACCCAAGTGAAGTTAGGCATGACCATGTGATATTCTTTGGCCAATCAGTTGTGACTTCTATGGGTACCACTCTAGCTGGAAGCTGCTTGGTGAACCTGGGTCATTGAGTGAGGATGGGGATGGGACACAGAACCCCTCAGCCAACCCATGATGGATTTGTTGTCTGAGGAAGAAATAAATCTTTGTTTTTAAACCACTGAGATTTGGGGATTGTTTCCACAGCATAATCTAGTTCATCTTGACTGGTACAGAAATTCAACACAGAACTTGACAAAATAATTCTAAAGTTCAATGGAAAAAAATAAACAAGCAGGAAAGTCTAAAGTACACACTGAAGAAGTGATGAGTCAGGGTGAATCTTATCAGAAATTAAGTGATATCACAGAGCAACAGTAATTAAAAATGAATAATATTAGGTGTAGAGGGATTTTCCTGGTGGTCCAGTGGTTAAGACTCCCTGCTTATTCGTGTCCAGCTCTATGTGACCGCATGGACTGTAGTCCGCCAGGCTCTGTTCATGGAATTCTTTAGGCAAGAATACTGGAGAAGGGTTTTGCCATTCCCCTCTCTAAGGGATCTTCCCGACCCAGGGATCAAACCTGGATCTCCTCCACCGCAGGCAGATTCTTTACCATCTGAGCCACCAGAGAAAAGCTAAAGTCACATCAATAGCACTTTGTCATTCAGTCGCTAAGTTGTGTCTGATACTTTGCCACCCCATGGAGTGTAGCACGCCAGGCCTCCTGTCCTCCACCATCTCCTGGAATGAACAGCGCTTATGGAAGCACTAATACTTTCTCAAGGCTACCAGAGATGTTTTTGTTTGGATTTCAACAAAGCACTGGAGTTCGGGACTTTTGACCTAAGGTCACATTTGTTTGACCTTATTAACTGATGGTTAAACCAATGCATCTGAATAGGCCAAAGATGTACTGATAAACAAGATAAACAAAGATGTACTGATAAACAAGATAAACAAAGATGTACTGATAAACAGCACAGCTAGAAAAATCATCCATATCTTCTAGGTCACCTGTCTTTCTGAAATACTACTAAAATATAATACACTATAGGAATTTACTTCTAAAATTCTGAGGAAGCAAACGGTGACAACAACAAAGGAGGAAACAGTTAAATGTCTATGAAAAATGTGGGGGCTGAGTTGGCCCTACATGGGCTCATCTAATCCCAGGCTCTTCCTTTCTGATGGCCAGCCTAGGTGTGAAATGCTCGTAAAAGCAGCTGTACTACTGTTTCCCCTACAGCTCTTCCCTCTATTTATGAGCTCCAACCATCCTCACCATTTTTTAAAAAAATTATTTATTTATTTGGCTGTGCCAGGTCTTTAGTCACGGAACGTGGGATCCAGTTCCCTGACCAGGGATTGAACCTGGGCCCCCTGCATTGGAAGCATGGAGTCTGAACCAGTGACCCACCAAGGAAATCCCCCATCCTCACCTTGAGGAGCCACTTCAAATGCTTTTTCTGGGAGAACACTTCCTTCCACGAATGACTCCTTGACTACAGAGAAAGAGGCTGGTTTCCCTGCACTGCGGTGGTGTGCCCACCAGACCTCTCTACTGGTTCACTCATCATACTGTACTGTAATTATTACTGATACTCCCATCTGCCCCTGGAGAACTTATTTATCTTGGCCACACAGAACACTGCTAATCTCTCACTAGCATTAATGGATCTTCAAGTATCTGAGTAAGTCGAACATTTAATAAGCTGTTACTATACGTTAGGCACTCAATTGCTGGCTAAGTCCTTAGTAACCCACATTTAATTGTAAAATTGTAGTCTTCACTTTGCCAATGAAGAACCTGGAACTGAGTTTAAGCAAACTCAAGGACACACAGCCAGCCAGTGGCAGGGCCGGGGTGGCTGCTCTGTGACCACATCCCACAGTGAGCAACTCTTCTCTTCTCCTTTAGCCACTAGACTTCCGGATACGGGTGTGAATGCCCCCTAATCTAATCTCCTGTCCCTATGGCTCAGCACGCTGTGGGGCAGGGGCCTGGACCACACACACCCAGCTCTTCGAGGATTCTGGAGGCTGGGGCGGCCAGATCCAGGCTCTCATCTTGCCTGTTTTACTTACTGGCTCTATCTCTCTGCCTGAATTACCTAGCCTCTCTGTGCTTCAGTCTTTCCATCACAGTTGTACTAACCGCCTCGAGGGCTACTGCTGAGGTGGGAGGGATTCTGTCCATGGGAAATGGATGTTTCCCTGTGTCGGGCACGTGATCAGTGTTTTCGCTAGTATTTCTTGAATTCTTGGCACTTTATGCTTTTAGCACTTCATGCTCCCATCCCAGATCCTGTGGCCAAGCAAGCCACACCTCCCCATTCTCTACTTGTGAAGATGAATTTGTATATCCAAGTACAGGACCTTATTTTTTTTTAAGATTTTTTTTTTATGTGGTCCAGTTTTAAAGTCTTTATTGAACTTGTTATAATATTGTTTCTGTTTTATGTTTTGGCTTTTTGGCTGCAAGGCATGTAGGATCTTGGTTCCGTGACCAGGGACTGAAACTGCACCCCCTGCATTGGAGGGTGAAGTATTAACCGCTGGACCACCAGGGAAGTCCCAGACCTATCATCATTCCCCACTGTTTTCATTTTTATTAGATTCTGTTTCTGTCTTTTGGCCCCATACCTGTCTCCTGCTTACTCACTATTGCCCACGTGCCTGTTGTTCAGTCGCAAAGTCGTGTCCAACGCTGTGACCCCATGAACTACCGCACGCCAGGCTTCCCTGTCCTTCACTATCTCCCGGAGTTTGCTCACGTTCCTTGAGTCAGTGATGCAGCCCTCTCATCCTCTGTCACCCCCTCTTCTGCTCCTGCCCTCAATCTTTCCCAGCATCAGGGTCCCATGTTCCTGTCTTATGTATAAATCTGGGGTTTCACCTATATCTTCAAGCCACTAAACAACCTGCTGTACAGAAGAGAGTCTGTAAAGTGAGTGTCTTTAGGTGGGAGTGCATACCGAGGAGGGGCAGATGGGGAGCCCCCAGCCAGGCACAGAGCAGGCAAACCCGCTCACGCTTCCCTACCTGCCCTTACATGCCACCAAGGGCAGAATAAACAGGAACCACCTTGCTGGAGGACAATCTGACAATATGTATAAACATGCATAAGAAATACTGACTCCAAAATTCTACTCCTGGAAATTTACTCCCAAGAAGTCATTAAAGAGAAGAAAAAGATTCTATGTAAAAATATTCATAGCTTCGTTATTTAAAACGCTGAAAAACTTTAAACAACCTAAATGACTACAAAGAGGAATGGTTAAATAAACTATAACAGGGTAATCACAGCAAGGTGGCTCTTTAAAAAGATTAAATGACTATGCATCTTTATGTTAGTGAATATAAAATTGTTTAAATTAAGTCACCATAGATATACACCCTATGACTGCACTCAAAAACTGTACACATAGATCGAAGAATGGGAGGATGAAGAAATAGAGTTAGTTATGGTGAGATTATAGATATAATTTTCATTTGTTTCCCATGAAAACACATTATAATTGATTTACTTATGAACACCCCATAGGATGGTACATATATACAGACACATATTTTAAGTGTTTATTATTTATGAGTGTTCACAGTTAATCTGAAGGGAGAGTTAAGTAAGATTCAAGAATGAGCAGTCCAGAACACAGAGCCTTACCTAACATAGGACTTCAGTTAAAGGCAAGAAGCATGTATTTAAATATGAGATTTAATTCCTGTCCTCAAGCAGCCTGAAAGCCACTAGGTTGTTAAGGTCCCAGATTCCCTTCCCACGGGCATCCACCAGCCTCATCACGATGCTTGCCCGCCAGTCACAGGAGTCTGGAGGAATGAGTGAAGGGCACTAACTTACCAGCAGGGGGCGCTGTGCAAGACCGTCCCCTGTGAGTTTTAGCTCCTGCCCCTGAGATGGGATGAGAGGAAGGTGGTTCCAGCACCTGGTGGTTCCAGGGCCCCACTGAGCTGCTGTTGGGAGGCATAGCTTCTTAAATGCCCTGCTGTTACAACTGTGTGCCTCACCAGCTCTTGCACATGGGCACAAACTCTAAACTCAGAAAAGTAAGGCAGACGCAGACGGAGCAGCACACTTGCAGTGGGAACAGAAAAAAAAAAAAAAAGGTTGAGGGGCACTCCGCTTGGCCGTGGCCCCAGCTTACCGTAGGTGAACATGCGTGGCGAGGTCAGTTCAATGTTGGGTAAGGCGCCCAGGTGGTTCAGCACAGCGCACCGATAGCCATTTTTCTGGGCATAGTCGACAAAGGTGCGGATGTACTGCTTCTCGCTGTGATTGGCAATTCCGGGGCAGATGACCATGGTAATGTCATCTGTAGGGTGGAGAAGGAGATTCTGAGATAGCCAATAAATACTGACGTGGTAAATGGACACAATTACACTTCACTGGCTTAGAAAACAGTAGGAGAGAATTTAACATTCATCTTTTCACTCTACTTTCAGCCAGAGTAACTTTCCCTTCTAGCTGGAACTGTCTACGTCAGTGCTTCTCAAATTATTTATGGTGAGGGGTCAGTTTTTAAAAAGTTCCAATCCATAAGGGCAGATGCTTTTGAAAAATAAAATACAATAAAAATTAATTACTAGAAAAATAAAATGAAGAAATACAAATCTCAATTTTTTAGTACTAGATTCAACAGATATAAAATTCCTCTGTCAAACCACCATACAAATTTCTGAGCATCACTCTTAATTCCTATATGAAATTCTGTATGAATGAATCAATGAACAGAAAAATAAAAAACTATGTTTGCACAGACTTCTTTGATCCAACAATTTTATTTTCAGATATGAATTCTAAAAATATATGGTACATACACAAAGCAATACATCTGCAGTAATGGCAAAAATCTGAATATAATATATATGTCCAGAAACAGGGGTCTGGTTAAATAAGTTTTTGCATATCCAAATGAAGAAATATTATGTAGTCCTTAAAAATAATGAGACATTTTTTATACACGGCTAAAGGCAAGCTCTCCAATAAGTATTAAGTGGAAAAGAGCAAGATGCAAAAAAAGGCTATGCTATGCTATCATTTGGGGGCGGGGGAGGACATCTATATTTATAAATGCATCCACTAGCTCTGGAACCATACACATGAGTCCTAACAGTTGGTACCACTGGGGCGTAAGGGTGGGAGAGAAATTTACACTTTTACTGTATGTCCTTTAGTAACTTTTGAATTTTCTACCGTGAGTATGAACTACCTACTTGAAAATATGAATATGCATTTTTCTTTAAAAGAAAAGTGGTATTTAGGTCATTAAATTTAATCATAAATTTTCCTTCTAAAAGTTGAGACAAATAATTTTTAAATTCTTATGCAATAATGTATAAAGAACATTAAAATTTTTAATAAATCTTGAAATTCCAATTTTTGGAATCCTGCCTTAAATTTTATGAATAAGTATGCTTATCAAAGGATTACTTAAGAATAACAAAATTATAAGCAAGCTAAATGTTCAAAAATAGATTGATTAAATTATGTCATGACCACATGGTAGACTATTAAGCAATCATTAAACTTTTGTTATTAAAGACATTTTAGACTTTTAATGATATGGGAATATACTTATAATGTGTAGTAATTGAAAATTTTCAGTTCTATTTTACTGTAATGGTACAAATGGAACAAAATGTTAACAACGGTATGCAGGGTGTACGATTATTGATGATTATTTTCTCTTTTTAAAAAAAGTTTCTATGTTATCTACATTTTTTAAAGTGAGTATTCCTTTTGTTGTCAGAAAAAAAATCAAAAAAGGGGGGAAAAAGGGCTGCTTTCCTTAAAGCATTTCTTGGATGCAAATACTGCTTTCCACAACTACCTTCATCAATTCTTTCTGGCCACAGGGGTGACAGAAATACAGAGACAAGTTGGAAAAAAAGAATAAAAGTTTTGTCTTTTTCAACTTTCTACCTCCATCCTAAAGAGCAGACTGGTTAAATTAAATTTTGTGCTTCAATAGTAGAAGAAGTCAGAGCATTAGATACAAGGGAAAAAAATATTTAACTGGGTTTGGTAGAGAAGTAAATATTTGAAAGATCGGCTACAAGACCATAAACACACTGTGAACGGCCAACTTATTCATTTATTCATTCTTTCTGTGACTATTTATTGGACTCTGAAGGATTCCAACATTCTAGCAGACAGATAATAAACAGCTACACAAGTAAGTTTAGAGATTGGCAGGTACCATGAAGAACCTGAGCAAGAAGGTGATGGATTTGCTGGGAAGGATCAGAGAGCATCCCTATGAGGAGGTGACATTGGAGCACAGAGCTAAGTGACAAGGGAGCAGTCACGTGAAAGTCTGGGACAAGCGTTCCTGACAGAGAGAACATAAGCTACGCTGTCACTAGCTACTCGGCAGTTCTAAGTGCTTCAAATAACTGAGAGCTATAATAATATACTTACTGGAATTTACCCCTAAATATTTACTGAGCTCCTATTAAAAAAAAAAAAAAAACGAGGTGCATTTGAATACTATGGAATCAAAATATTGTTCTCTTCTGGTAGAAACAACATTCAGAGGATGCTGCCATGTAACTCCACTTCCTCAAAAGTCCTCATTGTGAAGCTTTTTAATGCCTGCTTATTGTGCAGCCTGGACGGAACAATGAGAGTTTTATCAGCAATAGAAACTGTGGTTGTTTCTGAGAAATAGGTGTCCCAGACCCCTGAAAATCTAAGCAGAGGGTACCTGAGAGCCTTTGTGAGCTGCTGTTGTCCAACAAAGAAGACTAGCTACACTGCATCTATAAGCTTCGGCTTCCTCACCAGTAAAGTAGGGATAATAAGGCACTGACTTTTCAGGGTGGTTGTGAAGATTAAATGAGATGATAGTATATATGAAACACTTAGACTAGGCCAGCTTCTGTTGCCGTTATCAAACCAGAGATCTGATCCTGGGCTCCAAGTTCTTATACAAACCTTTCTATTTCACAAGAGGACTTATCAACTGTATTCGACAATGCTCTCTGCAGAGCCCTACAAGTCACTCGGCCAGCTCATGCTGGACCCAGTCCTTGCAGGTAGTAGCTAAGTGACGAACCTCAGCTGATGTCCTCTGGGCCCCCTGGATGCGATGGTGACAGTCAGTGGCTTGAGCATTTACACCGAGCTCCCTCAGGGATTAATGCTCCCTCCCTGAGGGCTGGCCCAATCCCACAACCTGAACTAGCTCACCTCCCACACAGTGCTCAGCCAAGGGCTCGAAGAGGTCAAAGGTCGAAGTGGCTCCATCAGACATGGTGATGAACTTCCGGTGCCCATACGGGTGTGGCGACCTCACCCTTCCCATCTTCCCATACAAGGCCGTTTGGATGTGTCCACTTTTCCCCCAGATCAAGGGTGGGATGTATCTAGAAAGGAGGAGAGGAGAGGTCAATTTTCCCACACTCTTGGAATAACACTCTGAAAAACTCTTGGAACAAAAGCTTTTCAACCTTTTTCCCCCCCCTGGTAAATTCTGTCCACTAAGCACAAATAGGATATTTTTTTCAACCTTACATCCAGGCCATGATTTACTTCTTTTCCCACTGATGCATCAGATTAGCTTTAGAAATCAACCAGGACATGCTTATATAGACAGGATTTCAAATTGAAGGTGTTAATTAATTCAACATGGGTTATTTCCATAATGTAGAACAGAAAGAAAGCAACTAGTACATTTTGAACACATGCTACTTGACAGGGTTAGCCTCATTATCAACTGAGCTAATGTATATAAAATAGCTGGCAGGCGCCTACGCACACTAAATGCTCACTTCTTTGCCTTCCCCTAATAAGGCAGCCACAGCTGCAGGGGTGACCCCATGAACACAAACCTGCTGCCTTTGTTAAACTGGCAAGGGCTGCAAAGCCCCTGAGAGTCTGTCGAGTGCCTTGTGCGTGTCTGTGTGTGTTGCGGGGGCAGCATTGTATGCTCCGGAGAATGTGCCGGAAGGGCAGAGCAATGTAAATATTTGTTGGATTAATGAAGGATAAAGTCTTGTTAGCACAAGCAAGGCACGACACCACCCTAACAACTGTCCTTCGTGAAAACACAGAGTGACTCTGGTCGTCAGAGGGAAGTGCAAAAACCACAAACTAGTTAATTACTGGGAAAAACAAGGTCCTCCAAGTGACAATTAAGAAATGATTACTGTTCACAATCACAGTTCGCAAGACGATCCCATCTCCTGAAATTGCTATCTGTTTCTCTTCTTCGGCTTTGAGCCCCAGCTTGATGGTCAAGCAGGATTTGGTACTGACGTCAATCCATCTCCGTAGCGTATCACAGTGGTGAGCATTTTGTTAAGAATTTACCTTAATGTTTGTTTGCCAATTCGAAACCATCTTTTTTATCAGACCAGATGATCTAGATCCTCTCCTTAAACCAGATTTACTCTTTTTTTTTTTCCTGGTAATTCATTAACTGTTAATTAATTCATCACAAGGTTTAAGAGAAGGGAAGTTATCACCTTAAGCAAGCCAGTTCCCAGACATGCTTCTTCTGTGGGGGCAGGGAGGACAAGGAAGAGTATTTTAAGACCTAAGGACAAGAAATCACTTGCCAATCACATCACAGGTGCAAATCTCAGTGCAGAGGGCATGGCCTTTGGAAAGCAGGCAGAAGCATTTATAAGAGATGAGTGGATTATGATAGCAACAGAAAGCAAGCCTATAAAAATAATGTCAATTGGACAGGTGAATACTATACAAGATTTAGATAAGAGAATTTATGAAGGGTTTCAGACTACTTAGGGGCTTCCCAGGTGACTTGGTGGTAAAGCATCCACCTGCAATGCAGGAGACCTGGGGTCAATCCCTGGGTTGGGAAGATCCCTTGAAGTAGGAAATGGCAACCCAATCCAGTATTCTTGCCTGGGAGATCCCGTGGACAGAGGAGACTGGCAGGCTACAGTTCATGGGGGTTGCTAAACAGTCAGACATGACTAAGCAACTAAACAATAAAAACCCTGTTGAAAAATGATGAGGATGACCGTCAGACTACTAAATTGGACGATAAATTGTGCATCGGGGTAGGGGAGTGGTCCAAGAAACTAAACTTTCAATCGCTCCTGGAGGAAAAGTTGAGAGAAAATTTTGTTTATAATGTAAATTAAAAATGGAAATGTTCTGAGGTTAAAAATGTCAGAAGAATGGGTTAAATTTCATCTACTTATTTTCTGATCTTGTTTGGAATACAAAATCTTCTGATTTTGTTTGGAATACAATATAATCTTAGAGAAGATGACAAAAGAATAAAATTTCCATTTGGCTAGTCACAGATTTCCTGTATAATCACGACACATGTGATGACCCTGAGGCCATGCTCCAGATTCAAGGTCCTGTCAGCACCTCTGAATCTTGGCATCTGCCTCCCTCCAGTGGCCTCTTAGCCTCTAGTCTTGTTCCCGCCGACTCTGGCATCCCCCGACCAGTGGAGGGATAACTAACACATAACCCTGGCCACAGTCCTCCATTGTTTGAGTCCCTGTAGCTTGGCTTGGGAGGCCCACCACACTCTGGTGCCTGCCTTTTCTCCCTAAGCTCCAAAAAACCTGAACCACCAGCCCAGCTCCACCCAGGAGCTATTTTTATCCCAAATACCTTTGCTCAGGCTGTTTCTTCTACCTGGAATACTCTCTCCTTCTCTCTTTTAAATAATTATTCATTTAAAAAATTACATGCATTTATTTTTGGCTGCGCTGGGTCTCAGTTGCCCCAAGCAGGCTCTTTGTCGCGGCGTTTGGGCTTCTCTTTAGTTGCTGTTTTTGTAGTAGTTGTGGCACGCGGGCTTAGCAGCCCTTTGGCGTGTGGCATCTTAGTTCCCTGGCCAGGGATTGAACCCACGTCTCCTGCACTGGAAGTCCCTCCTTCTCTCTTTTTACATCCAATTTTTTCTCCTGCCCAGCTACTACCTGTCTCTCAAAAGTCACTTCCAATCAGATTGTTTGGGGAGCTGCCTCTTCTCTGTGGCCCCTGGCAAAGCACCCCACGACATAACTCCATTCCGGCACTCCTGAGGCTTCATTAAAATACACTCTTTTCAAGAACACTCCTCCCTGCCACCTGCAGGAGCCAGGCTCCTTCTCTCTTGTGTCTGTCCTGAGGGCACTACACACACACTAAACATGTAGGGAGGACTTGAGGATGAAGAGTACAGACCCACTGGTGTGAAAAGTGAAAGTCACTCAGTCGTGTCCGACTCTTTGCAACCCCATGGACTATACAGTCCATGGAATTCTCTAGGCCAGAATACTGCAGTGAGTAGCCTTTCCCTTCTCCAGGGGAATCTTCCCAACCCAGGAATCAAACCGGGGTCTCCTGCACTGCAGGTGGATTCTTTACCAGCTGAGCCACAAGGGAAGCCCTCTGAAAAGACGAAGATATGATTAAAATATCATAAGCATCATAATAACGTGAACTTGGCTGTGGCATGACTGGTTTGGCTGCTGATCTCTTTCGAGGCTACTTAGCACTGTTCTCAGACTGGGTTGGGATGAAATTCTCAAGCCGTGTGTGCGTATGTGCATGCGTGTGTGTGTATGAGAATAAACGACTGCCTCAGGGTCATCTGGAACCTTCAGTTAAAGTCAATTGTGCACAGAAGAGGTTTTATAATCTATCATTTTATGACACTACCACCTACTGATAAAACACTGTCTTTAATTAACTTCACGGTAACACAACACGAGAGCTTACAAAATTGAGTTTCTGCATAGCATTTACTGTAGTGGAGCTTTACTGTGTGTTTCTGTTTGTTTATATAACCAATCCACAGATCATAAGAAAAACATTAAGAAATGAAAAACTAGAATAGGTGCCTAGTTACATGGTTTAGCTCAGCGAAGAAATCTGGACCGAAACAACGGAACATTTGAAATGTGTATGAATATGGAAACATTTAAGAAATGCTGCTGAAATAATACATGGAGGAATATGTTTTACTCTAACTACCTATGGAATAGTTTATCTGAAAATACGGGTGCCAATAATTTTACCTATTCCTGTCCCCGAAAGCCACTCTTCCCATTAGGAGCTAGAAACATCTGCACACCCTGTGAGTCCAGGCAGGCCTGTGATTTGTTTGGATTGGTAGGATGTGATGGGAAGCTGCCCAGATCTGGGCCTGGCCCTTCAGGAATCTGGCAGCTTCTTCTTGTACCTCCTTGGAAGCCTGGTGCTATGCAGTAAAGAGGGGCTTCCCTGGTGGCTCAGACAGTAAAGAATTCACCTGCAATGCAGGAGACACAGGTTCTATCCCTGGGTCAGGAGGATCCCTGGGAGAAGGGAATGGCAACCCACTCCAGCATTCTTGCTTGGAGAATTTCATGGACAGAGGAGCCTGGCAGGCTACAGTCCACGGGGTCACAAAGAGTCAGATGTAACTAAGCGACTAAGCACAGCATACGCAATATAGAAGCCGGGCCTTGACTACACAGTGATGTGGGGAAATACGGAGGGGGCCGAGAGGATGAGAAATAAAACCTAGAACTTGGGACTTCCCTGGTGGTCCAGTGGCTAAGAATCAACATTCCAATGCAGTGGCCTTGGGTTCGATCCTCGGTTGGGCAACAGAGATACCACGAGCCACAGGGCAACTAAGCCTGAGAGCCACAACTAGGATCCATGGAAGCCAGAAATAAATAAATATTAAAACACACACACACAAGAGCTATGTGCATTTTAAATGTTATTGTATCACCAAACTGCCTCCCCCAAAAGAGGGACAAATTTACATTCCCACCAATTATGTATGAAAGTACCTGTCTTCTTCACTTTCATCAAGAATTGGTGTTATCAGTCTTTCCCATTTTGGCTACTTTGATAGGCAAAAAATGGATATTTCACTTCAATTTGTGTTTCCTAAAGGTATGGCCAAAAGTTTCTTATTTGAATTTGCATTTCCTTGATTCATATGCTTATTAGCAATTTGTATTTCTTTTCTGTGAACTGTCTATTTATATCCTTCATCCATTTTCTATTATACTTTTCTTTTTTCCTTTTTATCATCCCTACATTAAGTCATTATATATATTATATTTTGCAAAGGTTTTCTCCCAGTCTATCCCATTTATGTGTGTGTGTGTGTGTGTGTGTGTGTGTGTGAATTAACTTCACAAGCATGTGCTGAGCACCTAGTGCAGTCATCATGAGATGACTCTCACAGCTGTGGTTTGGGACGAGCAGAGGCAGAAAGGAGAGCGGCAAGGCCCGAGACCCACCATCCCCACCCACCGCCCCGCCCTTTATGGAGGGGCTGGGGGAGGAGAGCTAGTGTGGAAGTGGGAAAGGCCTAGTCTGGGATCTTAACACCTGAAAACATCTCCTTTTTTCTTTTAACTACCATGTGCTGTATTGCATACTTTAATTTTGTCTTTCACTTTATATAAATTTTATGTGTTGTGGTTAAATCTGTTAATTTTCTCTGTTGAAACCTTTGTGCTTTGCATTTTGTTTAGAAGGAAACTATTCCAACACCCAATTATAAGTATATTCCCAACACTTCTTTCTGTTATTCCTATAGTTTTTAAAAATGTATTACTCTTTTAAATCCACTTATTTTTGAAAATGATGTGAAGATTTCACTCATTTTTTTTCCTGACAGTTAGCTAATTGTCCTTACACTATAAATGGCCCATCCTTTCCCTACTGTTTTGACTGTCATTTTAAATATACATCAAGTTCTCAATGAAATATTTGGAATTCTTTCTGCATTTTCTATTCTGGTTCATCGATTTCTTTGTCTATTCTTGTGCCAATATGGTATCCCTTTAATTAACATAGCTTTATGGAGTATTTTGAGAGTTGATAGTACAGGCCTACCTCACTCAACATTTTCTTGGCAGACTTTTGGCATTTTAGTTTCCAGATGAACTATAGTATTAGCTTGTTCTATGAAAAATTTAGGATTTTTAAATTGCAAACACACCAAACACATACTACTTTGGGAAGAATTGACATCTTTACAATTTGACTTGTCCCATTGAAAAAATGGTGTAGCTCTCCACTATTCAAGTATTTATGTCTTATAGTAAAACTTTATAGCTTGCTTCATGTTTCAATACTGAATTTTCACTACCCTAATTTGCATTCATGTCTACATTTTTAAAAGTTACTCTCAAGAGTTAGCATCTGGGCATGTTTTACTCCTGACTCCCAGGAAGCAGAAGTGATGTCTTCTACTTCTTTACTTATCTAGATGGTATTTTGTCCAATGTCGTGCTGTGGTCAGTGGTTAATGAATCCTGTTACTAAGAAAGAATTTGGAAGACCACAATAAAATCTAGAGGCCAGGATGTCTTTATCTTCTGAACATGCTTATAATCAACATCGGGCTATACTAACAGAATTGCCCAAAGGAAAAGACCTCAAGGGAAAATTCAGACCTCCCTCCCACCCACATCCCTCCTGACAGGCACACACACACACACACACACACACACACACACACACCACCTTTGGGCAGATGGAGTTCACATGAGCAAGGACAGATGGTTGCTGGGCTGTTTATAAGACAGTTGGAAAAAAAGGTGACTAATGCTCATCTTTGCCCTAAATCTGTGGGTGACCGATTCTTCCCTATGGGACTTGGGTCCCTTGGATGTATTAATAGATCAAACCACTATAGCTATAGGACCTAGACTTAGTTATTATTCCCTTTGATTCTCTCCAGCACCTCTCTACCAAGTTGGCTCCAGGCTTGGCACACAATAGGTGTTCAGGATATGTTGTCTGAGATTAATTCCCCCACCATGACTCCCAGCAAGTCTTTCCCAGTGAAACAAATGCCCATTAGCAGCTACTTCTTGGCGTTTTATGTTTGTATCAAACAGGATACTTTGGTTAAAGCAACAACCCAGCCCCGACTAACTTAACTCCTCTTATATTAGAGGGATGCTGGGATGTTCCCCAAATGGATGAGAGGCTGGAGCAGGCTTGAAGAGCACAGGATCCAGGAAAGAAACCAGGGGGCTGCTCTAGCAATGCGCTCTTTACACAGTCAGCAGGATCACTCCCTGCAAAGAGTCAATGTCCCAGGAGGGAGATGTCTAGAAGCACGGAATTTCAGAGTGGGTGGGCAGGGCACCTTGAATTACTACTTATGTGCATTGTGAGAGAAGAACGTCCCCCAAAGGAAATGTGTGTGCCCTTGGAGAGGAGGAATGGACGCTGGGCGGCAGAAAAGTAACAAACATCATTTTCAAGGCTTTTAGCTGGACTTGTCTTTGCTTCAAGAGCCTTTTTTCAGGGACTTCCCTGGTGGTCGAGTGGTTAAGATTTTGCTTTCCAATGCAGGGGACACAGGTTCCATCCCTGGTTGGGGAAGTAAGATCCCACATGCCATGGGGCAACTAATAAGCCCATGTGCCACAACTACTGAGCCTGCCTGCTCTGGAGCCCACACACCATAACTAGAGACACAGACAAATAAATAACATTAAAAAGGAGGCTTTTTCAGTGCCCTGACACCCCACAGCCCCCATCAAACCACAATGCTTCTTCTAGTGCCCCCAAAGTCTCCTCTTTCTTTTTGTTCCTATTCCCCAAACCTGGTCCCAACTCAGTATTTTCCCATTATTTTCAAATGTATCTACTTTGAAGTATTTGCTTCACTTATGACATAGCATAGCTCAGAAAAAGACAACCTACTTGCTCAAGTGTGTTTTTTCCCCCCACACACCTGTCTTTATAAAAGCAAATATTATATATATATAAAGTTTGTGTTGTTTTCTTTAAAGGAGACATCAAGTAGAGTTTTTATGACTCCTGGTCAGTGATTTTTACTGACCTTAAATTAACACATGTTACATAACCCGTCATTTTGCCCCCACTATCTTTTACCAGGATTCCCTAGTAGCTCAGCTGGTAAAGAATCCATCTGCAATGCAGGAGACCCCAGTTCAATACCTGGGTCAGGAAGATATGTTGGAGAAGGGATAGGCTATCCACTCCAGTATTCTTGGGCTTCCCTTGTGATTCAGCTGGTAAAGAATCTGCCTGCAGTGCAGAAGACCTGGGTTCGATCCCTGGGTTGGGAAGATCCTCTGGAGAAGGGAACGGCTACCCACTCTAGTATTCTGGCCTAGAGAATTCCATGGACTGTATAGTCCATGGGGTCCCAAAGAGTTGGACACAACTGAGCGACTTTCACTTTCATCTTTTTGATGTAAAATTCATACAACATGGGATTAACCATCTCAAAGTCTATAATTCAGTGGCATTTAGTATATTCACAACATTGTGGATCATCACCCTTACCTAGTTTCAGAACATTTCACCATTCCATAAGGAAACACTACACCCATTACATAATCACTTCCTCCCCTCCCCCTGCCCCTGGCAACCACTTATCTATCTGCTTTCTGTCTCTATGGATTTGTATAGTCTGGATATTTCACATAAATGGAACCATACAATATGTGATTTTTTGTCTTGTGAATTTTCACCTACATTATGTTTTCGAGGCTAATTCATGTTGTAGTAACGTGTCAGTACTTCACTCCTTTTTATGGCTGAATAATATTTCATTGCATGGATATATCACACTTCACTTGTCCATTCATCTGTTGATGTATACTTGGATTATTTCCACCTGTGTCTATCATGAACAGTGCTGATATGAATATTTGTGTACCAGTTTTTGACTGAATACCTGTTTCTAATTCTTTGGGGAAATACCAAGGAGTGGTATTTCTGGGTCATCTGGTAATTGCATGCTTAACTTTCTGAGGAACCTCCAAACTGTTTTCCATGGCAGCTGAAACACTTTTACATTTCCATCAACAGCACACAAGGGTTCCAATTTCTCCACATCCTTGCCAACACCTGTTATTTTCCATGAGAAAAATTATTACAGCCGCCCTAGTGGGTATGAAGTGGCATCTCCTGTGGTCTGATTTGCATTTCCCTAATGATTAATGGCACTGAAAAGCCCTACCATTTTGACTCCAGGCTATTTCCTTCCACTCTATCTCTGCTTCTATCTCTATCTCTAATATTAATCATAATTTGGCTACTACCAGTAGAAAGAATCAAATCAGAGTAAAATTGGTAACAGTTAAAATGGTATGTGGTATAATTTAGTATTATGTTGGATACTAAATTATGCTGAAGCTGAAACTCTAATACTTTGGCCACCTGATGTGAAGAGCTGACTCACTGGAAAAGATTCTGATGCTAGGAAAGACTGAGGGTAGGAGGGGGCGAAAGAGGATGAGATGGTTAGATAGCATCACCTACTCAATGGACATTAATTTGAGCAAACTCTGGGAGACAGTGGAGGACAGAGAAGCCTGATGTGCTGTAGTCCATGGAGTCGCAGAGTGGGACATGACTTAGTGACTAAACAACAACAATAATTTAGCATTGTCTAAATTCTGACAAAAGAATCCATTTTCATAAAAGCATTTAGACTTACAAAATTTAACCTAGAGAATTGGTCTTGATGAAAAGAAAAGCCACAAGAGAGCTTTCTATAGAGGAAGCCATGGTCAGTAACACACAATATGAACAAAAAACTGAATCCAAGCTTTGCAGTAAAAGTTAAATGGAAAATAAACCTGATGGAGATAAAATTCAAT
Organism: Bos javanicus; assembly: GCF_032452875.1. Classification (NCBI taxonomy): domain Eukaryota; kingdom Metazoa; phylum Chordata; class Mammalia; order Artiodactyla; family Bovidae; genus Bos; species Bos javanicus. The sequence continues at coordinate 20,213,368 of NC_083888.1, read as the reverse complement.
TGTATTATATTCTAAAAAATCAACATGAAACCAAACTGGTTCAGTAGAATTTGTTCCCAAAGATAGTTTCTCTAAAATTCTTTCATGGTAACGTAAATCTGATGAAAATACTTGCATTTAAAACGTCCTTGGGTTCAACCTCTACTGAGCCTTCTCCCTGCGGGAACGCAGATAGTTAGAACCCAACTAGAGGTCCTTCTTCCCAGCTCGATCCAGACAAGACCAGTACCAACAAAGCAGATGATATGAAAAGTAAGGAGGCAGTGAAGACAAGATCCCAAATGCAGGGTCCACTTGGGGGCCACTGAGATCCGTGGGAGTCGTGGGAGAAGTCTTGCTTCTCCACCATCTTAAGGAAGTAGGAGGGCCAGTGATTTCACAGAGAAAAGGGAAGCGGGAGGGAAGAGTCACCAGACTCTAATTATCTGCGAGAATGAGATACCTGTGAAGACAAAGGTCTGGAAGCTTACTAGAGCAAAGAAACATCACCAGGACTGAAACCCTTCATGACTTCAGGCACATTAAGGATCCTCCCCCAAGGCTTTTCCAAAGTAGTCAGGAATATCTGAGGTGCTAGTTATGGTTCCATCACCACATTTATTTCCTACTTTCAACGTAGAACATTTCATTTACTTAGAGCACTTCACAATTTGTCAAAATCTTTTCTGTACAGGATTTCACTTGCCTTTTAAAATTTTATTCTTAAGAATAATTTTAATTGTTTTTTTATTTATGTTATCACAGGAATGTTTGTTATTAAAAAAAAAAGTTGGGTTTTTTTTGGTCATGTGGTATGTGGGATTTTTCTTCCCTGACCAGGGACCAAACTCATGCCCCTTGCATTGAAAGCACCATAAGACTGCCAGGGAAGTCCCAAATTAAGTAATTTTTAAAAATTAAAGTATAGTTGATTTACAATGTTGTTAGTTTCTGCTGTATAGCAAAGCGATTCAGTTACACACATATATATGTATTATTTTTCATATTCTTTTCCATTATGCTTTATTATAGGATATTGAATAGAGTTCCCTGTGCTACACAGTCCGATCTTGTTTTCATTTGCCTTTGATACCAAGTTTTTGCAATGGGCAGCTGTTGTCAACCATGGGGACCCTGAGGCCCAGAGTTTAGCCACGGTCACTCTGCTAATCAAGGGCAGAGTCAGGACTTCAACTGAGACCTTGATGACCACTGTGTCCAGTGCTTATCTGGATGACAAAACAGGCATGATGATGAAAAAGAGATATTTTCATTCCAGATACTCCTATGATTCTATTAGTCATCCTTTAAAAACATTACAGTTATGGAGAACTAGTGCAAATGAAACTTAACATATCTTAGTCAACAGGCAGCCTCTAGCTTTAAAAATACATCAAATTAGCATATGCGTATTTCAGAGTTGTCGGTTTTTAAGGCTATGGCCAATCAGGGGCTTCTTAGCAACACAGGGAGCCCTGGTAGCTACTCCTGATATAAATCCACTTATTGAGTCAGACACCCGGAGACAGGACACCCCTGTCTGACACCCCTGTCTGACACCCCTGACACCCCGGAGAAAGGACAAAGCCTCAGATCACATCCTGGGTCTTCGGTGAGTGCAACAGTCATGGCAAAGGGGTCATTCAGAAGTGATCCCTTCTGTTTTAACTTTGCTCTCTCCTCCGCAGGGTCATTCTGTTAGTGTGGTGGGGTCATGTCTCACCCATAGTCTGATTTTCAAATTAAAAGTTCAAACCACCAGCTAAAGTCAAATCACCTTCTGAATACCCTACAGGCAGGAACACACTGCTTGTCCATGAAGTCCAAGCAGCTCTCATCCAGTGCTGGGCGGATGGCTGGGACAGCATTAACACAGATGGCCCTGATGACCTGTGGTTAGGGTCATGTTGTGAAACCAGGAAATCCCAAATGTTTAAATGCAAGGACATAGCACGATGCTTCTCCCTTGCAGCAGAAGCACACAGGCCCTGGTACTGCTGGTGGGGATATGAGGCTCCCAACCTACACAAGGGGGCTGAGTGCGTCTGAGTAAAGAAGCCGGCTGCGGGACCAGCACAAAGGAAGAGTGTGTGTGTGTGTGTGTGTCTGTGTGTGCACGCGCGCGCGCGCACGTAAGTGTCTGTCGTTCTTGACATAAAGAGCTGAATCTACACAAGTTGAGTTATTGGACTGGCCAAAAAGTTCGTTCAGTTTTAAGTAAAAATAAAATACATACTTTTTCATATACACCAAGAACTGTACTGCACAACACATTCACTACCTGAATGAATTTTTTGGCCAACCCAATATATATGATACAGCTCCAACTGAAGACTAGAAAGCATATTGGAGTAATAATTTACATATTGCAAAAAACATTTTTTTTTTTAAGTAGTAATTCCATTTGAGCACACTCAGTCGCTAGGTCATGTCTGACTCTTTGTCAGCCCATGGACTGTAGCCCGCCAGGGGGCTACACTGTCCATGGGGTTCTCCAGGCAAGAATACTGAAGTGGGTTTCCATTTCCTCCTCCAGGGCATTTTCCCGACCTGGCAATAGAACCTGTATCTCTGTATTGCAGGCAGATTCTTTACCACTGAGCCACCTGGGAAGCAGTAATTTCGTTTACTCCCTGCCTAAGTTCCAGACACTGAGCAGATCTGTCTGCAGGATTCTCCCAGGCATCCACGGTCACCTCAGGGATTCACCTAGAACTTGCTTTTTAGGTTTAAAGGGTCATCTGTGATGACCTAGAGGGGTGGGATGGGATGGGGGTAGGTGGGAGGTAGCTCAGGAGGGAAGGGGTTATATGTATACATAAAGCTGATTCACTTTATTGTACAGCAGAAACTAGCACAGCATTTTAAAGCAATTATACTCCAATTAAAAAAAAAAAAAGTCATTTGGTAAAATGAACGACACCTTCTCAAGGGTTGGTGACTTTTGAATGTCAGCATCTGTGAACACAGCACTTGGCTGGAGGCCCATCCAGTGCACAGCCCTAATTGTGTTCCCAACCCAGCGGCTCACTCCACAGACTCTAGTCTGCCCTCAGCTTTGCTCTCCTTCTGCAAAGCCCAATCCTGGGGAACGCCTCAGTGACAGGGGCAGAAAGGGGAGGGGTCATGGTGTCTTGGGAGAACCTCCCAAGGGACGAGCTCCCCTCACATCAGGCCCACAGAGCACTGCCTCACAGCTGCTCCTGTTTCTCTCTTGGGAATCTCTCATTTGAGTGGCTGATAATGTCCTTCCTTGGCCTTGAGCCGAGATGCCGGCCGGGGGTCGGGGCAGGTGCTGGGGCCCTTCGCTCAGCCTCTGCAGAGAGTACTCTTCTCAACAGGCCCTCAGAGCACAGACTCAGGTAAAGAAAAACAAATTTTCCATTTCAGCAAAAATATCTGACCACTGAGAAGAGAGATGACCTTTATTCTGATCAGGAGATTTGTTTGGAGAGTGAGCACATGGACCAGAAATGGCTCTAGGAGCACGTGGCTGGTACTTGGGACCCAACCAGAGACGTCATCGAAACTGAGCCGGCCACGCCCTACTTTTTTTTTTTTTTTTGGCTCTTACATGTTGAGTCAATACAGTTCAGAGATTAGGGAGACACAGTGCCCGACCTTAGAAGGCTCACATCCTGGGGGTGGAAGCACATGAGGGAAACACAGACAACTACTCACAGAGAGGAGGCGTGGGCCATGGGGTCAGAAAGGCAGGATGGGGGGATGTTTGGGGAGACTGAGTCACATGACTGAGAAGTACCAATTTAACTCAGTATCTGATGGGGAGTGTTAAGGACTGAATATTTGTGTCCCCTCCCCCAACATTCACATACTGAAGCCCTACCTGGCTCTCCTACCACCTGTGATGGTATTTGGAAATGGAATATTTGGGATGTAACTAGGCTTAGATAAAGTCCTGAGGGTGGAGCCCCTATGATGGGATTGGTGTCCTTATAAGCAGAGGATGAGAGACCAGTCTCTCCCTCTTTCTCTCTGCCATGCAAGGACACAGTGAGAAGGTGACCACCTGCAAGCCAGGAAGAGAGCCCTGGAAACAAACCAGGAAACAAACCTGCTGGCACCTTGATCACAGACCTTCCAGCCTCTGGAACTTTGGAAAGTAACTATCTGTTGTTTAAGCATCCCAGTCTACAGTATTACGTTATAGCAGCCTGAGCTAAGACAGGGAGTCTAAGGTTCCCAGAGAGTGGGCAAGTTTCTGAGCATCCAACCTCTGGTCAAGGACTGGGCTGGTCATGTCTTGCAGTGTTTACAACATCTCTGAGTGATGGTATCACCCCCACTTTACACATGAGAAAAATAGAGTCTTGACCTGCTTGGTATCAGGAAGTCAGGATTAGAGCACAGACCTCTGCTTTCTTTTCAGAGCTGTTCTTACCATGCCATACTCCAGACGCATCAACTCCCTCAGTTCAGTTCAGTTCAGTTGCTCAGTCGTGTCCGATTCTTTGAGACCCCATGAATCACAGAACGCCAGACCTCCCTGTCCATCACCAACTCCTGGAGTTCACCTAAACTCATGTGCATTGAGTTGGTGATGCCATCCAGCCATCTCATCCTCTGTCGTCCCCTTCTCCTCCTGCCCCCAATCCTTCCCAGCATCAGGGTCTTTTCCAATGAATCAACTCTTCACATGAGGTGGCCAAAGTATTGGAGTTTCAGCCTCAGCATCAGTCCCTCCAATGAACACCCAGGACTGATCTCCTTTAGGATGGACTGGTTGGACCTCCTTGCAGTCCAAGGGACTCTCAAGAGTCTTCTCCAACACCACAGTTCAAAAGCATCAATTCTTCAGCACTCAGCTTTCTTCACAGTCCAACTCTCACATCCATACATGATCACTGTAAAAACCATAGCCTTGACTAGACGGACATTTGTTGGCAAAGTAATATCTCTGCTTTTTAATATGCTATCTAGGTTGGTCATAACTTTCCTTCCAAGGAGTAAGCGTCTTTTAATTTCATGGCTGCAATCACCATCTGCAGTGATTTTGGAGCCCCCGAAAATAACGTCTGACACTGTTTCCACTGTTTCCCCATCTATTTCCCATGAAGTGATGGGACCAGATGCCATGATCTTCATTTTCTGAATGTTGAGCTTTCTCAACTCCCTCAACTACGAGTTAAAACAACAAACAGTTTTGTGCCCGCTCTTTTCTGTCTGATCAACTGGCAGAATGTTAGGTTAAATCACGTTTTTCCAATCTGATAATTGAATTTGTTGGAACTTCTCTTTGGTGTTCTAAGTACACATTAAACAAACATAAGAAACTTCTTTGATTTTACATGTTTTTCACAACTGTAACCAACTCCGTCACATTAGTGAAGTTTTTTTTTTTCTGCAGGAGATTCATCTGGAGGGTAATTAATTTGAATACTCACATGGATTATTTCAAGATGGGGCCAGAGTGTTAATAAACTCATACCAAATATCTCCCCAAAGATAGTGAGACCCAGGAGAGGGATGGTAGAGCAAAAGGCTGGAGATACTTCTGGAAAGGTGAGAGGTGTCTGGTTTGGGGAATCATTTTTACCTGCTTTAATTGAGTGAGGATAAATTAATCAAGACAAGGATCACTGGGGCAGGCGTGTGTGGGGTGGGGGAGGACACTGGGAGCGAAGATTTGTGGCAGCTCCAGATGTCAGAAAATTGATGTCAGGCCTTTGTGTGTATGCGCCTGTGTGTGTGCACAAGCCTGTGTCCACACAGAAGAGAGGGGAAGGGGCAGAGCCCTTTAGAGTTTAGGGGAACATCCTATAGACACTTGTCCTGGATCCTGAACTACCAGAGCCTCTCTTTCACAGACCCTCAACACAGAACTGCAGCTGCTCCTACCGCAGAGCCCTTGGGTCCCCCGTCTTTCTGCATCCAGCCTGGCTGGCCCGAAGCCAGCAGGTCTTCTGTGGTCTCCCCACACTGGATCTCATCCTTTTCCGCTAGGACACAGCCCCCTGGAGGGCCCTTCTTTGCAGGAGGTTGAGACGCGGAGGAGACCCTGCACCACGTGACACCAGTCCTGCTGGGGAGGCGAGGCTGAGGCTGGGAAGGGACCTCATCACTGGCTTTGGAAACCAACATCTTGGGCGTTTTATCTCAAAATGGCACATTCAGCTTCCCCAAGCCCCATTAATAGGCTCATCAGCAGTATGCTTGGAACACAGCATTTTCCTCCACTGGAAGCACATTCCTCTTCACAGCTGTCACACGCTACATTTTTAAAACGGTTGTTGCTCTGTTCCTGAATTACAGGATGGTGCACAGAAAAATTCCAGTGCAGAGAGGGCTGTTTCTGCCTGAAGTGACCAAAAGTGGCTGAAGGAAACAAGAGAGAAGTCGACTTCCGTTCCTGTGCCTGGTTTCTAAATATATACAGGACATTGGCACATCTCTGAACCATTATGTCTCTTGTGCAAGCCATGAAGAAGGAACGTTAGCAGGAAGAAGCACACCAGTGACAATGGGTGTGCACGTGTGCTCAGTGTCTCCGTCGTGTCCAACTCTCCGTGACCCCGTGGACCGTAGCCCACCAGGTTCCTCTGTTCATGGGATTTTCCAGGCAAGAATACTGGAGTGGGTTGCCATTTCCTCCTCCAGGGACTCTTCCCAGCCCAGGGATCGAACCCGAGTCTCCTGTGTTGCAGATGGATTCTTTACCACTGGGCCACTGGGGACGCCCATGAGTGACAAAAAAACCACTTAGAAAGAAACCACACATTTTTTTACTCTGAGGAAAAATAAACTCAATTTTAAAGTTCAAAGAAAACCAATTAAAATCCCTCTGAATTGTACTCACATGTTAAATGTCTCTGATCCCATTATCTTCCTGCACATTTAGCTCTGGTCACCAGCCTCTCTCTGTACATAGAAGGGAGGAAGCTCAGCCCTCTCTCCTCATGTATATCTCGACCTGGTTTGGACACTATGCTCTAAGTGGGCTCATAGTTTATCAGGAGGTTTGGGGGTTCCACCGACAAATATCACCTATTAAATAACTAGTCCTGCAAAGACCCAGTCAAATATTAGTTACTTTGCTGGTGGCTCAGGTGGAAAAGAATCTGCCTGCAACGCAGGAGACCTGGGCTCAATCCCTAGGTTGGGAAGATCCCCTAGAGGAGGGCATGGCAACCTATTCCAGTATTCTTTCCTGGAGAATCCCATGGACAGAGAAGCCTGGCGGGCTACAGTCCATGGGGCCGCAAAGAGTTGGACACAACTGAGCAACTAACACTTCCACATTTCTGCTGGGAGACTACATCACAGCTTCTGGAGTCTGGCACCCAAGATGCTAAACTGTTCCCCCACCTCACCTTTCTTATTACTAAAGCGTGGATTTGAAAAAAACTGCCTCTGGGAATTCCCTGGTGATCCAGTGGTTAGGACTCCACACTTTCACTACTGAGGGCCCAGGTTCAATCCCTGGTGGGGGAACTAAGATCACATAACCCATGCGACGTGGCCAAAAGGGAAAAATGAATAAATAGCTCTGGAAAAGCTGCCTCTGCTGACCACACTGGACCTACAGTGACACGCAGCACACGGAACACCTTCATTTTGTCCCTGTCTTCCCCGGTCACCCGTCATCTGTATGAAGGACAGGCACAGAGATAGCAATAGTCTGTTCTTCGCCCAACCTCTTTGTTCACGTCTCAGGCCAAGGTCACCTCAAAATCTGCCAGGGCTAGACAGGAGGGACGATAAGAGCTGAAATGTCACATCGTGTCTGCTACTATTCCTAGTGTGGGGGGAACTGGAATACCGAAATGTGAGATTCCTGGGTTATCTACATGGAGTGCCCTTTTAAGAGCACTTCAATCAAGAGATTACTGTAAGAATTAAAAGTGTCAGCATTCAACAACAGCATGTATTTTGCCTTTCCTCGACATGCAGAAAATAATTCACAAAATGGCAAACTGCCAGTAGAAGAAGACAGGTTCTTAAACTAGTTAATTAAAAATATGCTTTTTTTTGTCAGCAATATATATATATATCATTGTTACTACCCTACAACACTCAAAATATGGCTCCGTTCTTGTTCCCAGGAAGTTCACAGACATGAGAAGGAGATAATAAGGAAAGTGTATGAAGCTCTTTAGGGCTCAGGAAACAAGAACAAATGAGCTTGCATGGCAAACCTCAGCATCACAGATATGCCAGTTCTCCCTAAATTATCTATAAATGTCATAGACACACAGTAAAAATAGCAGGGTTTTTATATTTGGAATTAAACAAGCATTCTAAAGTTCATATGGAAAAAAAGAACCAGCTGTAATAGTCTAGGGAATTATGAAACAAAGGAATAATGGCAGGGCACTAGTACCCACCCCTCTGCCCACAGCAAAATGTATTTAAAAGCTACAAATCTGCTAATGATGTGTATTCAGGATTATCAACAGAGTGGAACAGACTGGAAATATGCCTAAATGCATCCAGGAAATTTAGTAGGAGAGGAAGGTGGCATTTCAATAAATGGGGTAAAGATGGCCGTTCAATAAGTGGCTATGGACAAAGGGTAACCATGCAGAAAAAAATTAAGTTGGAGTCACCCTTCATACCAGGACAAATTCCAGAGAGATCCGACATTTTAAAATAGGAAATGAAAGAATACATGTGCCCAAAAAAAGATTAGTGAAAGAAAAGGAACTGTTAGTTGCTCAGTCATGTCCGACTCTTTGCAACCCCACGGACTGTAGCCCACCAGGTTCCTCTGTTCATGGCATTTCCCAGGCAAGAATACTGGAGTGGGTTGCCATGCCTTCCTCCAAGGGATCTTCCTGACCCAGGGATCAAACTCGGGTCCCCTGCATTGTAGGCAGATTCCTTATTGTCTGAGCCACCAGGGAAACCCCAAAGAAAGTTTGGCGGTTTTAAAATCATCACAATGGAGAAGATCTTTCAAAGGAAAACAGAAATCCCAGAAGCCAAAAGAAAGATCCAAAGATTTGACTATGCAAATATTAAGGAAAAAAAAAAAAAACCTGCATGGCAAATACCAGCATGGGCAAAGTCACAAAAACAAATGACAGACTGAGAACAAATATTTGCAACACATACCACAAAGGGCTAATCTCCAGCATACATAAAGGAACCATTACAGAACTAGGTTCCATTACCCAACCCAAAGGTCTCTGGGCTAAAGTAATACAGAGAAAATTAATAGGAAGTTCAAAAATACACTTTAAGTGATATTATAGGAGACAGAGGTGTCCCTTCCCCCCAAAAATAAAAGGATGCATGGTTAGACTACAGAAGGAAAATATTTAACTATACATTCTAAAAGAGAAGGAAGAAAAAAAATTTTTTTTCCAAAACAGGAGCCTGTCTAGGAGATTTGATAATTGAAAAAGGTATGATCATCAACTGTCTTCAAGATTGAGCAATTTATACCAAAGGTAACTACAATCACACATTAAGAACTTGTTTCCACTGTTTTGTATTCTATTTGAGGATTTTTTTAATGTTATAAGTACCATTGGTATAACCATTATTCGTATCACCAATAATTTGAAAATAAAAATCTTGCCCAAGTAAAAACTAAACAAAAATCATCTTTTCAGATGATTCTGAAGAAACCAATGACCACTGGATGATTGGGCAGTGGCTACCAATAGAAGGTCAACAGGAAAGGAAATAAAAATAGTTCTTAGATGTAAAAAAAATGCACAGCCTCTTTGACAGGAGGAACACAAATTAAAACACACAGTGAGAAAACACTTTTTTACTCATCAGATTGGCAATACTAATGGAATACTAAGCAGCTGAGACATACATGGAGGAAGTTCTTCCTATATTCATAAGGAAGCTGTCGGTGGTATTTCATGAAGAAAAACCAAGTGTAGAAGCGTATATAGTGTACTATTAGTTGTGCAATAAGAGGAAAAGAAGTGTGTGTGTAACTGTTTTTGCATAAAATATGTCTGGATGAATTGAGCAAGTAGTACTGACATGTATACAGCACATGTGTAAACAGAGAGTTAGAGGGAAGCTGCCGTCTAGCACAGGGAACCCAGCTCGGTGTTTTCTGTGATGACCGAGAGGCATGGGCATCAGGGGTTGGGAAGGAGGCACAAGAGGGAGGGGATACATGAATACTTATGGCTGATCCACATTGTTGTGCAGCAGAAACTATTAATAATACAACATTGTAAAGCAACTACGCTCCAATTAAAAAATAAATTTTAAAAATATATCTGGAAAAACAGTCAAGAAACTGGAAACATCGGTTGAAGGTAACTGGATGATGTCTGTGGGAGTCTCTTCATGTAACCTGTCTTTTAAAAACAAATATAAGCTACCCAGGAGTTAAGGATGTTTATGATATGCATGACTATTATAAATTTACCCTGATGAACCTCAGAGCCTACTGATGGCCAGGGAAACACCGAAGGCCAGAACGAGGTCATGGACGCTCCTGGGTGATGAGAGAACGACTGGGAAATGCAGACACTTTTTCTTGAGCAGAAATGTAAAAGGAAGGAAATGATGCAGCTGCCCTGGAGCTTTCTGTAAGAGGAACGCGGTTCCAAAAAGCTGAAAGAGGCCACTGTTGAGGGCTGTGGTTTAGCCCAGATGAAATGGCAGCTCTTTCCTATGACATGAGAACAGAAAAATATTTCCTCAGCTAGTCAACAACTCCACCCTTGTGAAAACTCACGGCAACTTAGGCACTGAAACTTCATTCTTGCCCACATGACAAGAGAGCATCACAAAACTGTACAGATAAGCATATTCTAGAAAGTTCTGCTAAAGCAAAGCACATGTCTCTTTACACATGAAGGATAGATTCAAAAGACAGTGGCTGGCATCACTGCTTATCCTTATTAGTAGCAAATGAACTACAAACGACTTTCAAAACTGTGGAGGATGAAATGTATACTCACAGTCCCTTCATTTTATTTCATATCAATTTGCAACAGCTAGAAGAAACCAAAAGTTTAAAAACAAATCCATATCCTCACAACCCTTATAGAACAAGAACTATTTCTATTTTTTCATTTCCTTTCTACCTGTATCTGTTTGAAGAGTATTTATATAATTATAATATTGGTCTCTTGATATATAGCTATATAATTTTATTAATATCTTCTGCTTTCTTCACTTAATCCCTGTTTGTACATATAGCTATAATACTAAGTTCTGAATGGCATACAATTTTAACCTGTTTATTAGCTGTAGTTTAGGGAGCAAACATTTATCTTGCACCTTCTATGGGCACATTTACATAATATAATTTATCCTTCACAGCAACATTTATTATCAGGATCTCTCGTTGTAGTCCAGGAAACAGGTTCCAAAGACACAGTAGGCAGCAGACCTTGCATTTGAACTCCATGTCTCTTAACCTGATACCCCACGTTCTTAACCCTGCATTGTAGTGCTTCTGCTTCCACTGGGGATGCCTTTTAAAAAACTATTTATTTATTTGGCTGCATTGGGTCTTGGTTGCAGTATGGTGGGGGGTCTTTGATCTTCATTGTGGCATGTGGGATCTTTAGCTGTAGCATGTGGGGTCTAGTTCTCTGACCACCGGACAAAGATATCAGACATCACCAGTGTTGCTTTCTCCTGGAGACACTGTTCAAGGACCTCTCTGCCCCCACACCCCTATGAAAGGGCCTCGCTTCCTTCCATCCTGTGAGGCCTCTTGGCCTCTTCCCTGCAGTATGGATGCCATGGCTACCCTGCCTTCATTTACTTCCTTCTTTTGGTGGAGGTCAGCTTCTACTAACAGCTTCTATTAACCTGCTGCTGCTGCAGCTAAGTCGCTTCAGTCGTGTATGACTCTGTGCAACCCCATAGACGGCAGCCCACCATGCTCCCCGTCCCTGGGATTCTCCAGGCAAGAACACTGGAGTGGGTTGCCATTTCCTTCTCCAATGCATGAAAGTGAAAAGTGAAAGTGAAGTCACTCAGTCATGTCTGACTCTTAGCAACCCCATGGACTGCAGCCCACCAGGCTCCTCCTCCCATGGGATTTTCCAGGCAAGAGTACTGGAGAGGGGTGCCATTGCCTTCTCCTCTATTAAACTAGTCAATCCTAAAGGAAATCAACCCTGAATATTCATTGGAAGGACTGATGCTGAAGCTCCAATACTTTGGCCACCTGATGCGAGGAGTCAACTCATTGGAAAAGACTCTGATGCTGGGAAAGACTGAGGGCAGGAAGAGAAGGGAGCGACAGAGGATGAGATGGTTGGATGGCATCACCGACTCAATGGACATGAGTTTGAGCAAACTCCAGGAGACAGTGGAGGACAGGATAGCTGGCATCTGTAGTCCATGGGGTCGAAAAGAGTTGGATGCAATTTAGAGACTGAACAACAATAGCTTCTACTAGTTTCTTGCAAAAAAGTAAGTTGGGGGGAAAAAAAAACTTTTGAGAGCAACTCACAATATCTGAAAATGACTTAAAAAAAAATTTATTTGACGGTGCTGGGTCTTAGTTGCAGCGTGTGGGATCTAGTTTCCTGACCAGGGACTGAACCTGGGCCCTTTGCTTTGGCAGCATAGGGTCTTAGCCACAGGATCACCAGAGAAGTCCCTGAAAATGTCTTAATTTTACCTTCACAGTAGGTTTAGTTTGGCAGGTACAGAAGTCTAAGTTAAAAGCCATTTTATTAACACCTCAGGATTTGGAAGCCTCGATCCTGTCCTCCGGCTTCTGATCCGCCACTGAGATCTGGTGTCATGCTGATGCCTGGTCCTTACGTGCACTCTGTTTCTTTTGTCGTTGTTCAGTCGCTCAGTCATGTCCGACTCTTTGTGACCCCATGGACTGCAGCATGACAGGTTGCCCTGTCCTGGCAGGTTGCCCTGCCAACCATCTCATCCTCTGTCGCCCCCTTCTCCTCCTGTCCTCAATCTTTCCCAGCATCAGGGTCTTTTCCAATGAGTCGGCTCTTTGAATCAGGTGGCCAAAGTATCTAATTCTTTACTCTGCAAATTTTGGGGATCTTGCTTTAGTGTTTCAAAATTTTACAAAGAACCTTGATTAGGTCTTTTTCTCTGAGCTAGAATTTCAGAGGCTCTTTCAATTAATAAGAGTTTTTAGGTCCTTCCCTGGTAGTTCAGATGGTAAAGCATCTGCCTACAATGTGGGAGACGTGGGTTCGATCCCTGGGTCAGGAAGATTCCTTGGAGAAGGAAACGGCAACCCACTCCAGTATTCATGCCTGGAAAATTCCATGGATTTTGGGAGCCTGGTGGGCTACAATCCATGGGGTCGCAAAGAGTCGGACACAACTGAGCGAATTCACTTCACTTCACTTCATACTTATAGGATATTGGGATACTTCTTTGATAATTTCTTCCCCTCCACTCTCTCTTGCCTCTTTCTGGAACTACTATTATTTGGATATTAGATTTCTTGGACTGATCCTTTAATCTCTTCCACTTTCCATCTTTTGTCTTCTTATTCTACCTTCTGGAAGAGATCGTCCTTTAATCTTCTAATTCCTTTATCAATCTTCTCCATTTGTGTTCCCAAAGCTCTTCCTGTTCCCTGATGTTGCAATTCTTCCTGCCACAAGGATGTACATTTTCTCTTCCCTCTGAGTATGCTCATTACAGGTTTTCTCAAGTTTACTTTGGTTCCTTCCCATTGTGTTTCCTCCCTAGCCTTTCATCTGCTTGCTTTATATCTTTGGCTTTCATGTTCAAGGTTTTCTTTGAATGTCCAGGGACTCTTGGTTATGTCTGCTCCTGTGGCAGGAAAATTGATGCCCAGCTGTTTCCTTAAGCAGGGCCTGTCAATCTGTGGGTTCCAGCTCCTTTGTTAGAGGACCCCCAGATAAAGGTCTTTCGGACTTATCTCTTGGGCAGGTCAGTTTCCCCAGAGGGCAGTCCTCCCAACTCCTTGGGGAACCTAGGCACGGCTGGGACTTTCTGTGGGCAGACTCTATGACCTGGCACCTCACTCCTGCTCTCAGTCGGCCAGTCTCCCAACAGGCAGAGGCAGGGTGCTCACTTGGTTGTGTGGGATAGGAGGAGATTGGGGGACTCTCCCTCAGTCTTTGTGGTTTCAGACATATTTCACACCCCAACCTCAGAGGTGCCTCTAGTTCTTGAGCGTTCAAACCAGCCTGACTCCTGTAGAGTTCCCAGTCTGCAGGCCTGTGCTTCAGCTTTTTCTGCTTCTCTAAGTTAGTGTCCACCACTTGTCTGTCTGCTTTCCACTCATCTGCCCCTATCTCCCCCTCCTAGTCTCTATGTTCTTGAAAATTCATGCCTTTTTTTCCTTTACTGTCATTTTAGTGGGGATTCGAGAAGAGGTGAAGGTCAACATGTGCTCAATCTGCCACTTTTAATCAAGTCTCAGCATTTCTCTTTATTTTATTTTTAAGTATTTATTTGGCTGTGTGGGGTCTTAGTTGTGGCAGGTGGGACAGGTAGGCTCAGTTGCCCTGAGGCATGGGGGATCTTAGTTCCCTGGCCAGGGATGGAACCCACTTCCCATCCATTGAAAGGTAGATTCTTAATCACTGGACCACCAGGGTTTAAATGATTTCTTTGTGTTAGATTCATAGCAGTGGAATTAACAATTTTGCTCCTTTATTTGTGATCTGTGTATTCTTATTTTCACTCAGTAAATATTTATGGAGCACCTACTATGTGTTGGACACAATACTGGGCAGTCATGACACATGGCAGAGAGAAAACAATGAGAACTAGGTTGTCAGAGAGACCAGGGTCCAATCTCATTCCTGATAGCTCTGCAACTTTGCTCAAGTCAATTACCTTGTTGAGTTGCACTTACTTATGAGTTAAAAATTGGAGGACAGAGGTAGAGAATAATAACACCCATAGCAATATATGCTTATTGACTTCTTACACATGCTAAACAGACTATAAACTGTTTCACATGCCATTTCTCATACTGAACCTATGAAACAAGTGCTAGTTAACAAATGAGGAAACAGAGACTCAGCAAGGGGAAGTGGCCCAGCCAGGAGGGGAAAGAGCTGGTATGAGAACCCAGGTGGTCTTGCCACAGAGCTGGGCTCCAGAGCTCCATGAGCAATAGCTGTTAACTTCTCCCTCTGCCTGGCACCACAGCACCCACCTTCCCGATCTTGGGGAAGACTTTCATCCAATTTGGCTTTCTCCTCTGGCTTCCTAGGATAAATCTAGTGGCTCAGATGGTAAAGAATGTGCCTGCAATGTGGGAGACCCGGGTCCAATACCTGGATGGGGAAGATCCCCTGGCACAGGAAATGGCCAACCCACTCCAGTATTCATGTTTGGAGAATCCCATGGACAGAGGAGCCTGGTGGGTTGCAGTCCATGGGGTCGAAAAGAGTTGGAGACACTTCTTTTCACTTTTTAGCTTTCACTTGAAAGCTAAAAGTGAAAGCTTAAAAGTGAAAGAGTGACTTTCACTTTTTAGCTTCCTATTTTCCCCCCTTTCTTTCTCAGCTTTGGTTGCCACACTTATTTTTGTTGTTGTTGTTTCTCCTGCAGTTTCTATGAACTGACTTCATTTCTGACCCTACTACTGAAAACTCAGCCTTGCGCTATGTGGTCTGTTCTAAATGGGAAGGAAACCCAAAACAGAGGAGATCCATGTATAGTATAGCTGATTCACTTTGCTGTACACCAGAAACTAACACAACATTGTAAAGCACCTATGTTGTTCAGTCGCTAAATCCTGTACGACTCCTCTGGGACCCCATGGACTATAGCCTGCCAGGCTCCTCTACCCATGGGATTTCCCAGGCAAGCATACTGGAGTGGGTGGCCATTTCCTCCTCCAGGTCAATTCCTGACCCGGGAATTGAACCTGAATCTCCTGCATTGGCACGCAGATTCTTTACTGCTGAGCCACCAGGGAAACCCAAAAGCAACTATACTCCAATTAAAAACAAACAAACAAACAAAAAAACCAACCCCCAAAAAGAAAATTCATCCTCAAAAATCCCTGCTTCTTTCTGGTTAAGCTCCAAGGTCTTTGGTCAGCCCTCACTTTTCCTGACTTTTTGTGGCTTCTGACATGGTCTGCTTCAATGACACCCAGGGCTCCTGGTTCTCCTCAAGAACTGCCCATCTCTGGTTCGTTCACTGGCTCTTCCTCCCACCCTCACCTGCCACGGCCATCAGTCCTCAGCTCTCTCCCCATCTGCCTTTCTCTCCCCTGTTGATAGCTGCTCTGGACTTTGCATGCCTGGCCTTAAAGTGTTAGTTGCTTAGTAGTGTCCGAGTCTTTACGACCCCGTGGAGTGTAGCCCGCCAAGCTTCTCTGTCCATGGGATTCTCCAGGCAAGAATACTGGAGTGGGTTGCCATTCCCTTCTCCAGGGGATCTTTCCAACCCAGAGATCGGATCCACGTCTCCAGCACTGCGGTGGACTCTTAACCATCTGAACCACTTGGCCTTAAGCTCACACCTAAATTTCGTTGCCCAGGCATGTCCCATAGACTGTCCCAAACTAAACAACTTTCCCCGAGAAAGCAGCTTCCCCATTGGACTCCTTTATTTCTGTCAATGGCTCTATTCTTCTCTCAATTGCTCGGTAATCATGGCATTTTCTGTTACTCAGCCCTTCCCTTCAACCACTCAAGGCTATTCCACTATCTACCAGCACCTATTGATTCTACCTTGAAAGGCCTCCCACCCTTCCCTTTGCTCTCTCCACTAGCACTCATGGGATCAAGACCAGACTCTTCCTTTCTGGGAATCTGAGACTCCTCTTTCTCCCCTGGTGACCTGGGGCTGTCTGCTGTAATCAGACAGCTCTCCTCACACTGGATCACGGCATAGGGATCCAGCAAGGAGCTTGCCAGGAAGCAGCTATGGAGATGAGGCCAGTGATGGGGCCAAAGCACATTAGCAAACAAAACCCAGGGCACAGAGAACAAAGGGCAGAGACAGCAGCAGGTCCAAATGCTACACAAAGAGCATCAAAGAAATGTTTGGGAATTGCAAGACAGATGGTCCAAGTCTAGCCAAATAAAGATCCTGGAACATGGGCAACAGGAGAAGAGAGGCTGTGGGGGCAGGGCAAAGAGTGACAGTGAGAAAACAGGCCAAATTGGTGGCACATCCATCATCTCCTTACGCAGGCAGGCTGGCTGGATGGCCAACAGGACCAAGGAACAAACGTGGGTCGGTGAAAAGCGATGGCCTGGGGATCAAAGGCAGTCTTCTACCGGAAGTACTTGCTTAAATGATGGATTTCGCTAGCTCATGATCATGCCAACTGCTCTGTCTTTTTTCCAAACCAACTCATCTTTCAGGATCCCACAAGACTTCATCCAAGCCAACACAGCACCATCTCCCTCTTCCTCTACACTCCTTAATCACTGATCTGAATTACTCATTCTGACCCTTAATCACCTGGGTTCCTACCAAAACGACCTACAAGTGTCAGAGTGCACTGACTCTGTGCAAAGCAGCGGCCATAGAGAATACAGAAAACGTTAAGACAGCTTCTGCCCTTAAGCCTCTCAGAACACAGCTGAGGGTGAAGAGAGATACACACAGAGAAAGATATCATTTATAGTTCTGCTGATAAGTAGGAGCCAAAGAGACAGAAGAAGAGTAAAGGTTAGAGAATGCTGGAAGAGCTAGAATGTGAGGAGGCCTTGAGAGATGAAGAGGATTTTGATATACAGAGGAGACAGAAATATGAGAAGAAGGATTCTGCGTGTAAGGGAAGGGGTGAGTATGGGCTGCACACACAGAGAACAGACTGGAAGAGCATGTTGTTCTATATTAATTGACTACCTTAAAATATATATATATATATATATATATATATATATTTATCCACTGAGAAGAAGAATTGTCCTTTATGGAAATACTAAGGAAGGAAAAGTCTGCATTGTTATGGCTTGGCAGATTTCAAGTTTAAAAAATTCCCTGGTGGTCCAGTCATTAAGACTCGGCTCTTTCACTGCTGGGTGCTAAGGTCCATCCCTGGTCAGGGAACTAAGATCTCACTTGCCTTGGAGCAACTAAGTCCAGGAGCTGCAACTACTTAAGCCCACGCACCCTAGAGCCCGTGCTCCACAACAAGAGACGCCCCTGCAACGAGAAGCCGGAGCGCCGCAACTGGAAAGTAGCCCCCGCTCGCCACAACTAGAGAAAGCCTACATAGCAATGAAGACCCAGTGCAGCCAAAAATAAATAAATCAATAAAATGGTTTTTAAAATCTTAAAAAAAAAAAAAAGGAATTACTGTTCAAGCTTTTGCTATCTGGCTGAAAATGCCAGTGTTGGAGAATTTGGTACCACAGTTCAACAAGAAAGTGGGGTTGGTTGGCAATGGCTTTAGTACCCAGCGGAAAAGACGGAAAACACACAACCTGCCACCTCTCATGGACCTCTCCCTTCCTGGGAGGGATCAACTGCTGACCTCCGGGCGAGGAAGTTTCCCAAATGCTCCGGCTTGCAGACTCTTATTGGCCACGTCACAAGTTAAGCCGTCCAACTTGCACCCACACAGGCTGGGTCCTCACTCTATGATTAGAGACGGCACAGGGTGGAGATTTAGGCTGGTTCACAAGCTGCCAGGAGGGCTGACTCATTTCTGAGGCTCATGGGGCTGCTGTACCACTGGGAGTCACCTTGGGCAGAGGACACGCTCCCAGAAGGACATGGCCCTTGGGGGATGGCGCCGCTCAGTCTGGCAGACCGTGACCTGGGAGTGGTGACAGGGTTGGCATCTTATCCAACCGTTTGAAACATCGATTAATCAAGGACTACAGTTTTCTGTAGGAGTAAAAGCTTCACTTCCCAGAATTTCACAGAGGGATAAGTTTCCTTAAAAACCTCGGAAGATGCTTACCTTGAATTAATATTATACCATTTAGCAGATTCTGATCCTAAAACCCCGTCCCCCCAACAGACTCCATTTGCACAGAAGGCATCCTCGAGGTGGCTGAAGAGGACTGGGCTTCCAAAATTGGTTGCTTCGCTTGCTGCCGCTTTGGACGAAGATGAAGTAAAACGGTAGTCAGCTTTTTACCCTCCATACCACTGAATGTTGATGAGGGCAGTTAAGAGTTTAGAAACCATATTTATTAACCCTCCAGAGGAGGCGTCCCTGGAGGTGGCTCAGATAGTAAAGAAACTGCCTGCAATTCAGGAGACGACCCTGGTTCGATCCCTGACTTGAACCCTCTAGAACACGTTTTTAAGATTTTTAAAAGTCTTTATTGAATTTGTTACAATATTGCTTCTGTTTTATGTTTTGGTTTTTGGGCCACGAGGCATGTGGCATCTTAGCTCCCCAACCAGGGATCAAATCCGCACCCCTTGCATTGGAAGGTGAAGTCTTAACCACTGGACCACCAGGGAAGTCCCTAGGACACACGTTCAAAATCAAGTTGCTGTCTTAATTATACTTTATTAATAAAGCGTACATAGTAACGAGTGCACTGTCACAGTGAGGGGAGCTGTGCCAGGGAGCTGGCAGAGAAAAGAAATAGTTTGAGATCAAAATTCGTAAGCAGTAAATTTACAGGATCAACAGAACAAGAAAAACTGACAAAAGTTGGCTACACTTGGAAATTTTACAGTTTCTAGAAAATGAAGCCTGGTCATGCTCCTAGATGTTGGACCTGTTTTCAGTCAACTACATATTGAGAAGGACCACAAAAGTGGATCTAATCCCAGGCAAATCCTATAAAGGAAATTAGGTTTAAAGTAGTTTAAATAAAATTAAGGCTGACTGATGGACAAAGATTGACCCTGGAGCCCTGGGAAAAGTTGAAAGAGACGGTGACTTGGCAATGCAGCCAGCCCTGCACAAAGCGGAGGCCCACCGGCCCATCCAGATGTGCTGGCTCTGACACCGTGGGATAGAATCAGCTGTAGCACGTGCTTCTTTTCCCTTTTTGAAGGCATGGTAGAGGCCCGAAGGGTAAACTCAAGCATGATCAACAGGGGAATAGGCTGGTAATACATTCTTAGAAACTGAAAACTTCTGCTTTACGGAGTGCATGGCACATAGATGTTCCTCCCATCTGAACCAAATCAAGAGAGTTTCACATATTCTAGATTCTGAACCTTTTAGAGCTTTCAGCAATTCCTCCACGAAAGCAGAATCTCTAACAAGAGGCTACAACCTGTCCCAAGGCCAGAGGAAGGCGGACGAATCTCTCCACGGTCTCACAGTTTTCTCGTCTTAAGTCAATACAAGAGGCCTCAGAGGCAGCAGCACTTTCCTCCTGGTCTCTTGGATAACTGAGCTGCTAGGGCAGAGACAGTACAGATGGGCAACATCCAAGGGTTAAATTACAGCTGACCACTGGTGAACTAAACACTTACTCCTAATGGCACCCACTTACGAAAACCTCACCATCTGATCCCAGAAGACAGTGAGAAACAGATAGTGACCGATGCATCCCTGTTTATCTGGTACTTTCCCAGGTTTTAGTGGGAAAGTTCCATACTCTGGGAACCCTATTAAGCCCCAGGAAAATCGGGATGTTTGGTCAGCCTAGTGACAGGACAGTAACCCAGCTTTAGCAATTCAACTTTCTCACCTTGACAGTTTGGGTTTGGGCCACTGTCATCAAAAACACAAGCCATTTTAAGATGAAGGCCCCTGAAAAGGTGACCTCATGGGAGCTAACCACCAATCATCAGTCTCATGCTTTCTGAGTCTTTCATCTTTCAAGGACTCTCTTGCAATGTAAGTTTCTCAACAAATGTGTTCTGAAGGTCTGGTGTGTACATAATAAACCCATTAGAGTGCTCCAGATCCACTTATCAATTGTTAATGGTTTACCACAAGCATCTAAGGAAATATTTGCACAGTTCTTAAATGGGTAAAATCAGGTCAATAGAATTAAGGCTCCTGGCAATTAGGAGATTATCCTATAAAAAGGACAAAGCTTGAGTGTGCAGCCAAGAAGGAAAGGATCTAAATCTGATTTGGAATGTCTCTGTGAACAAGAAGGAATTAAGAATTTAAGCCCAAGATAATGAAATTCTTTTCAACTTTAACTCACTATAAATAAGCCGTGCTGGCTCCGGAATTTCTACCCAGGAGGGGCCCAGGGGTGGCAGTGTGACCGGAAGGGAACGCGTGGGGCTGCTTTTGCATGGTTTCCTTTAAGACTGAGAAAACACCAATTGTTCACAAACAAGATTCTTGTCCTAGCTTCCCCTGTGACACCGCCACTAAGAAGACACAGTAAAATAAAAAGGAGGCAAGGCAGGAAATGGAAAGGGGAGTAGGAATTTACATATTGAGCCCTTTGCTCTTTAGATCTGGAAAATAATTTCATATATTGCAACATGAGACCGATCTGAATTAGTGCTTTTCTGTTGAGTACTTCTAATTTTTTAATATGTCCTGGGTATACTAGGATACACACACACACACACACACACACACACAGATATATATACATGTGTGAATGGCTTCCTTCGTGGTTCAGTGGTAAAGAATCCATCTGATGATGCAGGAGATGCAGGTTCAATCCCTAGGTTGGGAACCCACTCCAATTCTTGCCTGGAGAATCCCATGGATGGCTACAGTCCACATGGTCGAAAAAGAGTTGGACATGAGTTAGCGACTAAACAACAGCAACAACATGGTATTTTTATATATAGAAAAAGGCTTTTATTTGGGATAAATAAAAGAAAAGTGAATATTACTGATAGAAAGGGAGTATGAATGCCTGTATAGAAAGGGAACTGATATTGTGTCTGAGAAGAAATAATTAAGCACAGGTGTGTAGAAACCAATGACATTTTTTGTTTCTGTTTTCTGGCCATACCACGTGTCATATGGGATCTCAGTTCCTAGACCAGGGATGCAACCCATGCCCTGCAGGAAGAAGAGAGTCCTAACTACTGGACTGCCAGGAAAGTCCCTCAAAATTTTTTTTTCACAATGAAATGGTTTTAAAATAAATGATCTTTTGAAAATACCTCCAACAACAGAGTCTCACAGAAGTAAATCTTTCGATGTTCATTAACCCAGGCTAATGAATGATCACTGGCAGGAAACTAAAGATAGGGACTAATTACGATGAGAACAACATTTCCATGGGATTCTTGTTTGGAGTCTACTCTCGTGAATGAGGAGATAAATAGAAAAAAAAAAAACAAAACACAGAAGACGAACCCACTACGATCCATGGAAAGGTCACAGGGTTTCTGCTGTTGTTTGATGAGTGTCTGAAGCAGCTTCAAAGAGGAAGTGCTCAGAAAGGGCACCATTGGCAGAGATGAGTCAGCTACTATTTTTGGCTTGGTGCTGAAATGGGTGTGATCCTCTACTCCAAGTTTCAGATGTCTCTCAAACCCATGGAGAATAATAAAATCCAGAGCTTATTAATACAGGCAGCAGTGGGTTACAGAAGGAAGCTATTACCTTTTTTGCCTCTGGGGAAGAAAGGACCCACAAGCATATGGTTGATGATTTGATCTCATTGTGTCCCTTCACTAGACTGTGTAGGGCTTCACAGATGTCTCTTGCATCTAATAAAAACACCTCGGTCATCTGTTTTTAGGCTTGCCTTTTAGCTAAGCGCTCCATCACATTCCTCTTAAAAGCCTTCATCTTCAGCTCTACCACGATCCATACTGACGAGCCCACTGAGTGAAAAAGTAGACGCCTGGCTTCTCACAGGGAATGTATGCATTTTAATAACAGCTTCCAGAGACAGGGCACCTGCTTCCTGTCTTCACTTTCTAAACCAGGGCTGGTGATGGGAACTACAAGGGGAGGGTGGAGGCTGCAAACTGCCTTTCTGGATATACCTGGGTTTGCCCTGACTTAAGACCAAACATGGAGAAGGCAATGGCAACCCACTCCAGTACTCTTGCCTGGAAAATCCTATGGACGGAGGAGCCTGGTAGGCTGCAGTCCATGGGGTCACGAAGAGTTGGACACTTACTGAGCGATTTCACTTTCACTTTTCACTTTCATGCATTGGAGAAGGAAATTGGTAACCCACTCCAGTGTTCTTGCCTGGAGAATCCCAGGGACGGCCGAGCCTGGTGGGCTGCCGTCTATGGGTCGCACAGAGTCGGATGTGACTGAAGCGACTTAGCAGCAGCAGCAAGACCAAACAACCAATCCATCCTCTTTCAGAGACAGCACAGTGACTTCCTAATAAGCAAAACTTGGTCAGAGCTGAGAAAGTGTTAGTCACTTAGTCGTGCCCAACTCTTTGCAACCCCATGAACTGCAGCCCACCAGGTTCCTCTGTCCAGGGGATTTTCCAGGCTAGGATACTAGAGTGGGTTGCCATTTCCTTCTCCTGGGGATCTTCCCAACCCAGGGATTGAACCTGGGTCTCCTGCACTGCAGGCAGATTCTTTACTGACTGAACTACGAGGGAAGCCCTAAGCTCAGAGCTGAAGGTACACCTGATT
Source organism: Bos javanicus (assembly GCF_032452875.1). Taxonomy (NCBI): domain Eukaryota; kingdom Metazoa; phylum Chordata; class Mammalia; order Artiodactyla; family Bovidae; genus Bos; species Bos javanicus. The sequence goes on along the minus strand of NC_083888.1, from coordinate 20,190,034 downwards.
CCCTGAAGTGCCCCTGAGCAGCACTGATTGCTTAAGCTGGAGTGGGAAACCAAACCAAACCAAAATGGGAACATCCCTCAACTACACCTGTCTATGGAAAACAAGTGGCAGAAGAGCATTACACTTAAGACTTAGAATGGCTTGGAATCCTGTTCTGTCTGGTCAAGACTATGGATCCTGATTTGGGGTACATATACTCCACTGGTGAAGAAAAGAGACAGGTACAAACCTCTATAGAATAAGACTATTGTTGTTTATCACTAAGTCATGTCCAACCCATTGCCCATTTCTTTTTTGACCCCATGGACTGTAGCCTGCCAGGCTCCTCTGTCTGTGGGATTCTCCAGGCAAGAATACTGGAGTGGGTTGCCATTCCCTTCTCCAGGGGATTTTCCCCTACCCAGGGATCAAACTCACATCTCCTGCATTGGCAGGCAGATTCTTTCCCACTGAGCCACCAGGGAAGCCCTGCAGAAAACGATGAAATATGTTAAATGGACACAGAAGCTATATGCTGGGGAAACTCGGACAGAAAGAAGGAAGAGGGGGCTCATTCTGACTGAAGAGGAGCTGAGGGTAGTCAGGCAAAGTTTCTCAGAATAGAAGCTATTTAAGTTTTTTCTTTTTTTATGACATACTCAAAAAAGAAAAACCTATTTATTTGGTTGCACTAGTTCTTAGTTGTAGCGTGTGGGATCTAGTTCCCCAAACAGGGAATTTGGCCCCCTGAATTTGGAGCTCAGAGTCTTAGCCACTGGACCACCAGCGAAGTTATGCTAGTTAAGTTTTTCTTGCAGGGTGAGGAGGCTTCTTGGTGGAGAGAGAGAAGAGATTTGGGGGAGCCAGGGACGAGTGCCTAAGGGGCAGGCACTTAATGGGCAATGCAAAATGCCATGGGTGGTGAGGCTGGGATAGGCTAGGGTCACAGTGTTGCACTCTGGGTGCTGGCCTGCTTAAAGAACCCAACTCAAGTGGCATAGTGACAAAGTGGGTCAGAGGCAAGAGGTGACTTGGGACATTCCTGTAAAGCACAGGGGAGTAGCAGTTACACAGGTGAATATATATGCAAAAGGCCCTGAGCTGTATACTTAGGGTTTGTGTATTTTACTATATGTAAATGACAGCTCAACAAAGTCCTTAAAAAAACAAAAGTCCAAGGGGTCCAGTGTCCCTTTGTCCTAGAGCAAAGGGAGTGAGAATGGTTAGGAGTGGGCAGACACACAAGAAAACCCTTCTCTTTGGGTTCCGGTCCTTACCTGGTCACTAGGGCTCCCAACCCAGGGTCCTTCTAAGAAAGTCTTTCAGTGCTTGTGACGATGCAGTGGTCCTAGACTCAGAGGATGATAGTGCTGAAAGGGCACCGCGGGAGAACGGCCAGTTTCATTTTATTCATTTATTTTTACTTAATTTATCTTCTTGGCTTAACTAACAGAAATTGTTTCTCACAATTTTAGATGATGAAAGACCAGGATCAAGGTGTCAGCCAATCTGCTTCCTGGTGAGCGCGCCTTTCCTGGCTTGTGGAAGGCCACATTCTTGCTGTGTCTGTATATGGTACAGACAGCACTGATGCTCTTCCTTTTCTTATAAGGGCACTAATCCTATCATAAAGGTCCCACCCGTATGACCTTATCTAGACCATATAATCTCCTAGAGACCCCACCTCCAAATATCATCATATAAGGAGTTAGGTCCTCAATACATGAATTTCGGGGGGACACAATTCAGTCCATAGCACAACTCATTTTCCAAACCACACTGGGATGCTTCAATCTGAGTTAGGATGGGAGAAGGGGTAGGAAACACAGCTAGAATGATGGGCTCAATTGGCCCTGTTTTTTCTCATGCATTACAATTAAAGAACTACCATCAGAAACATTCAGCCTTTTCTTCACAGCTTAAAACTAGAGATATACGTAAAGCAGAACTCTATAATATTCATCTCTTCACACCCTCTGTGACTTCTAGTCGTTGAGTCATTCACCCCAACAAAAAGCTGCGGCCTTAGAAGTCTAGGTAGTGTGTGCCACATGTATAAATAAAAAAAAAAAAATTGAGGCTTTCTTGGATAGTACTTTCTGGTCATAGCTTCATGATGAGAAGGAGCTTTGTAAGACTGCTTCATTTCACACACGAGGAAACCAAGGGCCAGAGGGCCTGTCACGTGGTCCAGGGGTCCACCTTGTTTAGAAGAAGACCTCAGTTTGCATCCTAATCCACATTTCAGATCAAGGCTTTTTCTCTGCACCACTGCTGCCAACAGCCATTAGGAAATTTGAATAGTTGACAGAATTCTGAAGCTGCTAAAAATCAAATGTTAGAAGATATGTAGCAGTGTGGATGAATGTCCATGGCATACTGTTTTGTTTTTTGTTTGTTTTTAAATTTTTTGGCCACACCATGCGGCCTATGGAATCTAAGTTCTCCTGCCGGGGATCGAACCCTCAGCTCCTGTGTTAGAAGGGTAGATTCTTAACCAGTGGACTGCCAGGGAAGTCCCCATGGTATGCTAAGTGTTAAAGCAGGGTACCAAATGCTACATATGCCCCTGATTTTGTTGGAGGAAATGATCTGCAGCAGCAAAAACCCTGCAGGAGTGATGACCAACATAGTGATGTGTATCCCCAAGGAGGAGACTCACAGATGATTTCTGTGTTTCACCTTATTCTCCGTTTAAAAAAAAAAATGAACATGCATTAAATTTTTTATTTGAGGAAAAAATGGAGATCTGTATCACCATCTAAATTTTCTCATAATCCTGATTTGAGCTTTTTAGTCTGCCTGTTTCACTGAAATCGAACATGTTTTGAGAAAAAAAATTGAATCACTAGGTAAATATTGACCTGTTGCTAAGTGAACAAGAGACGTATCACCTGACCTTAGAAAAGTTTCTCTCGAGACATTGAAAAATTCATTTCTGATGTATCTTTGGCTAGGTGATCTCAAGACAGACTTAAAAACTGACTTTAATGCTGAAAAGAGGGGGAAAAAAATCCCTGTTCTCCTAACATGTTTTCACTGTTCACCTTTCACCGACTTTTTTTTTTTTCCTACACCAGAACATCAAAAGGCTATGTCCGTGATTTTGCCCGTAAGTCATAATTAACTGGCTGCTTTCCGTCAGGGTTACTGAATAACCCCATCAGCTTGTTTTAAATCAGTTAAGTGAAATTTTTAGCCGAGACAGTTGTTTGTAAAGGCCGTAGACAGGCTTCCTGTAGGAAAAAAAAATCTTCAAAGTCCCGGGAGAAGCACTTTTACCCCTAACAGATAAGCTTCCTGAGCTTGGCTTCAAACACACGGAAGGCTGTTGCCAGAAAGGCCACACAGAGAAAAAACATCAAGGCCACAGGCTTCCGACAGTGATTAAAATAGCGAGAGTGTCATGCAGGAATCAGAAGGCCACTCCAGGGCTAGCCCAGCTAAAGACTTTTGTCTCGGACTGGCCCCTTACTGCTCTCTGCCTCCCGTCCCTCGCCTGCACCCTGAGAAAGGTCACTGTTCTCCCTCCCTGTGGACAAGAAAGGAGCCAGCTGTGGGGTCACAGACTTGGGTCCAGGCTCCCCCTCTACTACTCCTCATCTCCCCATCCTTAAAATGCGAGGAAAACAAATCCAACCTTGAAGTTACATAGGTTCATCGAGAAAGTGTACAGGAAGAAGAAAAAGCAAAGAGAAATTGTTGGATGTATGTCTCCAGGCTGTTTTTCAAAGGAAACTGAGAAACCAGGTTAGGAAAAACCCTGCCAAAAATCAGTTTAAAAAAAAAAAAAATGCTTTGAACAATTAGTGTGAAATCAAACCTAGGAGACTCAAGAGACTCGGGTTTGATCCCTGGCTTGAGAAGATCCCCTGGAGTAGAAAATGGCTACCCACTCCAGTGTTCTTGCCTCATGGACAGAGGAGCCTGGTGGGCTAGAGTCCATGGGGTTGCAAAAGCGTCAGACAAGACTGAGCGACTGACTAACTGAAACCTTACATGATGTTTTCCAAACAGCCTAGAGGGGAGAAGCTTTCCCAGGGCTTTCTCTAATTACTCAGGAACTTATGCTGGCTGGAACTTTGTACTCATCTGCCTATAATCTCGTAGGGCTTTTAAAACCTTGGTTTTTCAAAAGCTCTCTACAAACAGAGACCCAGGAACTGGATCCAGCTGCATCCCACCCCATCTGAAAGTAGGGGATGCAAATGTTCCTTGCCAGTTCAGATGAGTGAATTATCTAAATTAAACATGGAAGAAAAATGCCAGATGATTTTGAAAACACACCAACGCTGTGCACACTCCTCAGAGAGCAGAGTTTCCACGGCAAACACTGCTTACTAAAACACCATGCCCTTGATCATAGCTGTGGAGGCCACTATGACGTAGAATCCCCTCAGCAGGGGTGGGTCCAAGTTCACCGCAATTTATATTGTATATGGCAGTTCACAGGTATTAGGCAATATAACTGAGCTATAAGTCTCTTTCAGCTTGATTACAACTTTTTAGGGTCACGACATTATAACTAACAAGCCAACTGTACACAGACACCCAAAATACCCATAGCCCACAGCTCTTTACCCGTGGCTGTGGAGATGAACTAGACAACCAAAGAGGACAAAGCAAGAGCCCAGACTCTCAGGTGTCTCTGCTGCCCATCTGTTCTTCGAAGAGAATCATTCAGGGACTTCCCTGGTGGTCCAGTGGCTAAGACTCCGTGCTCCCAATACAGAGGGCCCAGGTTTGATTCCTGGTCAGGGAACTAGATTCCACATGCCTCAATGAAGATCCTGTCAAATACGTCTCCTGGAAACAGCATGTGTGGTGTGGAACACAGATTCTGTCTCTTTCACAACTACTGTTTTACTTCTGTCAGAAGCTGTGCTCACCCCTGTCACCTCCAGAACACAGAGCTGGGGCTTCTGCAGGGAAATCTGGTTCACCTGGAATGAAAAGACGCTTACTCCTTGGAAGGAAAGTTATGACCAACCTAGACAGCATAATAAAAAGCACAGACATTACTTTGTCAATAAAGGTCCATCCAGTCAAGGCTAAGGTTTTTCCAGTGGTCATGTATGGATGTGAGAGTTGGACTATAAAGAAAGCTGAGTGCTGAAGAATTGATGCTTTTGATCTGTGGTGTTGGAGAAGACTCTTGAGAGTCCCTTGGATTGCAAGGAGATCCAACCAGTCCATCCTAAAGGAGATCAGTCCTGGGTGTTCATTGGAAGGACTGACGCTAAAGCTGAAACTCCAATACTTTGGCCACCTGATGCGAAGAGCTGACTCATTTGAAAAGACCCTGATGTTGGGAAAGATTGAGAGCAGGAGGAGAAGGGGATGACAGAGGATGAGATGGTTGGATGACATCACTGACTCAATGGACATGGGTTTGGGTGGACTCTGGGAGTTGGTGATGGACAGGGAGGCCTGGAGGGCTGCAATTCATGGGGTCTCAAAGAGTCGTACACGACTGAGTGACTGAACTGAACTGAACTAGAATGAAAACCTTCTCTTAGAGTGGATTCTCTTAGCTAATGTATATTTTTCCAGGTACCCAAGAAACCTATGCTTTTTTTTGCTCATTAATTATTTGGGGTCAGGAAAACTTCCATCTTAGAACTGGCCTCAGGTGGTAAAGAATCTGCCTGTAATGCAGGAGACCCGGGTTCGATCTCTGGGTTGGGAAGATCCCCTGAGGAAGGAAGAGGCAGCACACTGCAGCATTCTTGCCTGGAAAATCCCACTGAGGACCCTAGTGGGCTACAGCCAACGGGGTTACACAGAATTGGAAACAACTGAGTCCGCACACATGCAAAATACTGTCCAAGTTTTCTGCATCTACCTAAAAACAACAACAGTTTTCTGCAAAGTCCTTGACATGGTTGATGACACCACACTGTGGAAGAAGGGATGACTTTGGGCAACAAAGATCTGAGTCCGTCCCCTACCCGCCAGGATTCAAGTGCCAGACTCCTACAGAGATGGTGGCTATTTTAACATCAGTGACACTATTTTACATAGATGCCTTGAGGACCCATGGTAAAAAGGTTCTTCTTTGAACAGTGTAATGACAGACAGATCAGCAATCAGGTGTACAGGTGGGTTTGACGTCTACTCACTCTTTGGTCAGGAGAGGACAAGACTTGAGTAGGAAGCGTGAGAGCCCCGAGTCCTGGAAGTAGAGGTCGGGCGGAGCTGTGGGGCTCTTCAGGTTCAAACACCGGACGATCACGTACAGCACGGCAGCCACCGCGGCCAGCTTCACCCCGTCAAATACGGCCGGGAGCTCGGAGGTCTCCATCATGGCATTCATCTTGATCTGGGGAGCAGGGGTACAGGTGGGTTTAGAAGCATGTGTAGAGGGAAGAGCCCACCGCACAGAGACAAAGCCAGTGGGAATGGTGACGATCCAGAAGAGCCCACAGAACCCACCTTGACTAATTCCTATCGGTGCCCTTACAGCCGCCAATGAACTGGCAACAACCCAGGTCACAAAAATCCTGAGCACTGATAAACAGGGCTGGGTGTTGGCTTTCAAACTGTGGTGCTGAAGAAGATTCTTGAGAGTCCCATGGACTATAAGGAAATCAAACCAGTCAATCCTAAAGGAAATCAATCCTGAATGTTCACTGGAAGGACTGATGCTAAAGCTGAAGCTCCAATCCATTGGCCGACTCATTGAAAAAGACCCTGATGCTGGGAAAGATTGAGGGCAGGAGGAGAAGGGGGTGACAGAGGATGAAATGGTTGGATGGTGTCACAGACTCAATGGACATGAGTTTGAGCAAACTCTGGGAGATAGTGAAGGATAGGGAAGCCTGGGTTCTGCAGTCCATGGGGTCACAAAGAGTCAGGCACAACTTAGCAACTGAACAACAACAAATGAGCATTTATTTCTAAGATGAGCAAACTGGAAAATGCGGAGAATAGCGTCCTGCTGAGAGCAGGAGAGGACTTCCTGGTGGCCCAATGGTTAAGAATCTACCTTCCAACATAGGCCTAGATCTGATAGATAGAGTGCCTGATGGACTATGGAATGAGGTTTGTGACATTGTACAGGAGACAGGGATCAAGACCATTCCCATAGAAAAGAAATGCAAAAAAACAAAATGGCTGTCTGGGGAGGCCTTACAAATAGCTGTGAAAAGAAGAGAAGAGAAAAGCAAAGGAGAAAAGGAAAGATATAAACATCTGAATGCAGAGTTCCAAAGAATAGCAAGAAGAGATAAGAAAGCCTTCTTCAGCGATCAATGCAAAGAAATAGAGGAAAACAACAGAATGGGAAAGACTAGGGATCTCTTCAAGAAAATCAGAGATACCAAAGGAACATTTCATGCAAAGATGAGCTCCATAAAGGACAGAAATGGTATGGACCTAACAGAAGCAGAAGATATTAAGAAGAGATGGCAAGAATACACAGAAGAACTGTACAAAAATTATCTTCATGACCCAGATAATCACGATGGTGTGATCACTGACCTAGAGCCAGACATCCTGGAATGTGAAGTCAAGTGGGCTTTAGAAAGCATCACTATGAACAAAGCTAGTGGAGGTGATAGAATTCCAGTTGAGCTATTCCAAATCCTGAAAGATGATGCTGTGAAAGTGCTGCACTCAATATGCCAGCAAATTTGGAAAACAGCAGTGGCCACAGGACTGGAAAAGGTCAGTTTTCATTCCAATCCCAAAGAAAGGCAATGCCGAAGAATGCTCAAACTACTGCACAATTGCACTCATCTCACATGCTAGTAAAATAACGCTCAAAATTCTCCAAGCCAGGCTTCAGCAAATATGTATACTGTGAACTTCCTGATGTTCAAGCTGGTTTTAGAAAAGGCAGAGGAACCAGAGATCAAATTGCCAACATCCGCTGGATCATGGAAAAAGCAAGAGAGTTCCAGAAAGACATCTATTTCTGCTTTATTGACTATGCCAAAGCCTTTGGCTGTGTGGATCACAATAAACTGTGGAAAATTCTTCAAGAGATGGGAATACCAGACCACCTGATCTGCCTCTTGAGAAATTTGTATGCAGGTCAGGAAGCAACAGTTAGAACTGGACATGGAACAACAGACTGGTTCCAAATAGGAAAAGGAGTTCGTCAAGGCTGTATATTGTCACCCTGCTTATTTAATTTATATGCAGAGTACATCATGAGAAACGCTGGACTGGAAGAAACACAAGCTGGAATCAAGATTGCCGGGAGAAATATCAATAATTTCAGATATGCAGATGACACCACCCTTATGGCAGAAAGTGAAGAGGAACTCAAAAGCCTCTTGATGAAAGTGAAAGTGGAGAGTGAAAAAGTTGGCTTAAAGCTCAACATTCAGAAAACCAAGATCATGGCATCTGGTCCCACCACTTCATGGGAAATGGATGGGGAAACAGTGGAAACAGTGTCAGACTTTATTTTTCTGGGCTCCAAAATCACTGCAGATGGTGACTGCAGCCATGAAAGTAAAAGACGCTTACTCCTTGGAAGGAAAGTTATGACCAATGTAGATAGCATATTCAAAAGCAGAGACATTACTTTGCCAACAAAGGTTCGTCTAGTCAAGGCTATGGTTTTTCCTATGGTCATGTATGGATGTGAGAGTTGGACTGTGAAGAAGGCTGAGCGCCGAAGAATTGATGCTTTTGAACTGTGGTGTTGGAGAAGACTCTTGAGAGTCCCTTGGACTGCAAGGAGATGCAACCAGTCCATCCTAAAGGAGATCAGCCCTGGGATTTCTTTGGAAGGAATGATGCTAAAGCTGAAACTCCAGTACTTTGGCCACCTCATGCAAAGAGTTGACTCATTGGAAAAGACCCTGATGCTGGGAGGGATTGGGGGCAGGAGGAGAAGGGGACGACAGAGGATGAGATGGCTGGATGGCATCACTGACTCGATGGACGTGAGTCTGAGTGAACTCCGGGAGTTGGTGATGGACAGGGAGGCCTGGCGTGCTGCGATTCATGGGGTTGCAAAGAGTCGGACACGACTGAGCGACTGATCTGATCTGATCTGATCTGCACATAGGCAGTGCAGGTCCAACCTCCCTGATCTAGGAACTAAGATCCCACATGCAGTGTGGCAGGACCAAAAGTGTAAAAAAGAAATAAATAAAACCTCATGAGAGCAGGAGAAAGAAGTCCAGCTGGAAAGGCACATGGGGACCAGGAGACTAGCTTTGATTTCTGTTACCAGGCAGCCTTGACTTCCTGACTTCACCTGCACCTGGTACCCTGGCCGGGCATCAGGTGTCGTGTTTACAGCCTTGGACAGATGTGAGATGGGACTGCTGTGGCCACCAGGTGTGGCTGTCATGCCTGTGGGCCCCACCTTTGTTTCCAGAGCAGGAAGAGCCTGATTCAGCCACCTGCTCCCTTGGAGGCAGTCCTGGCGCTGGAGTCAAGTTCAGACTAAGCCCAGCTCGCAGAGGTCTTTACACCTGGGAGTCACGGGCAATGTGAAATGGAACTTGGTCACTTTTTCCCCCCACTGAAGGCAACTGCTTACAGTCATTAGTCTCCAAAATTGGGCTAAAAGTGGACTACCATTCAACTGCTAGACCAAAATTTAAAACTGGAGTATGGAAAATATACACGCATATCTAGTTTTTCATCTTTTCAGGTAGCTTTATCTTGTACACAAAACACACACACACACTCACATACATCCCTCTAAACTTTAAAAAAAACAGACATCAACAACAATAACAAAAATCCAGTCTTTTCCTCGCTGCACTGCAGGAAATCAGAACATCAGCTGTTACCTTCAAAATCAGGGAAACCACAGCTAACAAAAAGAAGAAAATGGTAAGTCCTGGCAGCCAAGGTCGCTATGGCAACAGCTTCCCCTGGAATGGTTTTAAGTAGTCTCTGCTGAAAACAGCAGGACAACCCCAGTGGCCAGCGGTACAGAGAAAAGAGGCAGGACGAAACGATCTCTCAAAAATGTGTTTGGGGCAGAACCAAACGAACTCATCTGAGACCGACGGTCAGGCCAGAGACATCTTGGAAGTCCTTTGCTAAAATCGAGGCATCTGTGGCAAATACAGGGCAGACCATCTCTGGCAGGGGCTCCAACTGAGTGAGGAAAGGCAATCAAAAGATCCCACAAATATGATATCACTCATATGTGGGATCTAATTTTAAAAAAGAAACAGATAAACTTATTTACAAAACAGAAGCAGACTTAAAGATATTGAAAACAAACTGATGGTTACCAAACGGGAAATGTGAGTGGGGGAGGGATAAATGAGGAACTTGGGATAAACACACACACACACACACTATATATAAGATAACCAACAAGGACATACTGTATAGCACAGGGAACACGACTCAACATTCTGTGACAACCTATATGAGAAAAGAATCTAAAAAAGAATGTATGTATACGTATAACAGAATGACTTTGCTGTACACGGGAAACTAACACGACGCTGTAAATCAACTATAGTCCAACTGAAGAAAAAAGAACCCAGTTCCTTAACTCACCATCAGGGCAAGAAAATACTTTTTTAAAATTTATCTGGTTTAGAATCAAGGCTAGACCTCAGAATATACTTTTTAGCTGCATCAACCTTTGACCTTTTATGAGCTGACGGTTTCCTTAAAACTTAACTTCTGGGGTCATGTCTCTCAAAAGCTGTTCCCCAAACCTTTAAAACAAGGATTCTTTTAACTTGGGGTCTGTAGGTCCCCTATGGGTTTCTGGGAACTTCCTGGAATTATGTGTGAAAGTGTGCGTGTTGGTACAGTTTTCTGGGAAGAGGGCTTGCAGATAAGATCAGATTCTCCAGGGGGCCTGTGACCTAAACAAGCGCACAGCACCACACTCAGAGTTGCTCTGGTGGGCCCACCTGTGTCCTTGTCCCTCACATCTCCAAAACCCTGCCACCTGCCAGTCAAACCAACTCGAAACAAATATCCAAGATGACATGGCTTGCTATTTACTGAAGTATAGTTGATTGAAATAGTGTTGTCTTAATTTTCATAGAGACTTTTAAGTGTAGTGACTTAAGACTTTTAAGTAGTAGATTTTGGCCGAAACCAAAATCTAGGAGGATTTCCAGTTTTTCTGGCACGATGCTGGTGATATGAAACTGAAATAGACATCCTCCTTGTCCTCTTAATCGCAAAGAGAGGAGAAGGTGGCACTGGGTCGCTTGACCAGTTTTCTGGCTGATCTAGAGTAGACACATTGAATTAAAAACATAAAATAAGTCCCTCCACCCCCACTTTCACTCACCACTTACGAATGTTGGGAAGGTAGGGAGAAGAGGCAAAAATAAGAGTTTCGCCAATACATACCTACGTCACCAGTTCCTCTCTGCTGCGAATACAAACTGATCTTGAAGAAGAGTTGAACAGCTGGGCCGGTCAGGTCAGATCTCTTATTCGATTTAACCTAAAAGCTGAAAAGATTGGATAGTGGCATTTTACAGGTTGAGAAAGAAGCAATTTAATTGAAATATAAGCATAGTCTAAGTTTTTCTGCATTTAAAATCGTTAGGAAAAAAAACCCAAAAACTATTTCTTTAATTAACATATGTGACACACTCTTGGCCAGACCTGCTGGGGGAGATCTTGGTGAATCCAGACTGGCGGGCTCTGTGGTTTCCAGGACAAGTTATCTGCTGCGTTCACAACTCTGGCTAATGTAAACTCAAGCTGCTTTTGTCCTTTATCTCATAACATCATTTTCAGAGATACCCGACGATGACAAGGATCATCTCTGTGTGACTGATGAAATAATTTAGCTGGGTTTAGGTCAAGATAGCAGGCAGCTGACTTGTTTCATCTCTTCCAAATATACGGAAACGACAGAAAAAATAGGAGCTGAGAAAAGTAAAAGGGCACAGATGGGCTCAAAAACGCAGTTCCAGAAATGGAACAGAACTGAAAGTAACGAGTGGGGAGCCATAACACCTGCCAGATCTGGGCCACACTGCGGGCTGGAGGCTGGCTGTGCTGGGCCACCCAGGGCTGAAACGCTCACCGTGAGATGGGGAACCAGAGCCGGGCCCTCTGGGTTAAAGACCCATGGCTTCCAAAGCAGCAAACAAAAAGAGAAACAGGGAGAGGGAGAGACAGCAGTGTTTACAGAGCACCATCTAGGTGCCGAGCTCCCCTTATATTTCATGTAAAATGCGTCCTAATGCTTTTAAGAGTACCTCTGAGGTAGGTACTATTATTATTCCATTTTACAGATGAGAAGACTCTTCAGAGTCCCTTGGACTGCAAGGAGATCAAACCAGTCAAACCTAAAGGAAATCAACCCTGAATATTCATTGGAAGGACTGATGCTGAAGCTGAAGCTCCAACACTTTGGCCACCTGATGGGAAGAGCTGACTCACTGGAAAAGACCCTGATGCTGGGAAAGATTGAAGGCAGGAGAAGCGGGCAACAGAGGAGATGGTTGGATGGCATCATCAACTCAGTGGACATGCTGCTGCTGCTGCTAAGTCACTTCAGTCATGTCCAACTCTGTGCGACCCCAGAGATGACAGCCCACCAAGCTCCCCCGTCCCTGGGATTCTCCAGGCAAGAGCACTGGAGTGGGTTGCCATTTCCTTCTCCAATGCATGAAAGTGAAAAGTGAAAGTGAAGTCGCTCAGTCGTGTCCGACTCTTAGCGACCCCGTGGACTGCAGCCTACCAGGCTCCTTCGTCCATGGGGTTTTCCAGGCAAGAGTACTGGAGTGGGGTGCCATTGCCTTCTCCACAATGGACAGGAGTTCGAGCCAACTCTGGGAGATAGTAAAAGACAGGGAAGCCTGGCATGCTACAGTCCATGAGGTTGCAAAGAGTCAGACACGACTGAGTGACTGAACAACGACAACAGATGAGGAAACTGAGCCATAGAAAACTTGAGTGACTTGCCCAAGGTCACACAGGTAGTAGGTAGAGAAACCAAGATACATATCAGGCTCCAAAGAACGTGCTTTTAACCACCACGCTGTGCTACTTGAAAAGAGGAAAAGTAAGAAAAAGAGAAACAAGAAAGAAAGTGGATGGTAGAGGAAAACACAAATGAGACACCAAGAGCCTGCAAAAATCATGAAGCTGTAACATAGTAGAGCTGGGATTCAAGCCCAGTTTTTTTCTGATTCCATCACACCCAAATGATTTAAAAAGAAAATGAAAGCCAGTTGGAGGGGAGATTCAATTAACCTTCAGAGTAGCCTTGCTCAAATTCAAATTTTTTATTATTTTTTCCTATTCTGAGACAAATTAGACACAGAGGACCAGGCTTTGTTGGGGGGTAGGGGCAGGGTACTAAGGAGCATGTCTCCAGCCACATCACAAGCCACCTGACCTTTCCAGGGCTTGGCTGTCCACTAAAAAACAAGGGATGTGCCAGATCAGAGATCTTAAACTGGCAACCCATGGGATGGCATTGCATTTGGTTGGCATTTTTTTTAATTGTATTTATTAGCTGCCAAGTTATAAACACCAGGAGATTGCAGATAAAAATCGGAATCTCTGGTTTCTCTTGAGAAGAAAAAAAAAATCCGAAGGTTTGGGAAACTGATCCAGCATTCTCACATGGCAGCAATGAATGGAGCTGAGCAGGGCTGACCCTCTAGACAGATTGTGCTCTCTCCAGGTGGCCACCGTCCCCATATGGTCCTCAGCAATGATCTCTGACCTCCTTAATCACTGATGGTACCTGAATGGTCGCTATAGGCATCCGAATGTGCAACCCTTGGGGAAAGGGTTGTTGTTGTTTAGTCGCTGAGTCATGTCCAGTTCTTTGTGATGCTAAGGACTGTAGCCCTCACCAGGCTCCTCTGTCCATGGGATTCTCCAGGCAAGAATACTGGAGTAGGTTGCCATTTCCTTCTCCAGGGGATCTTCCTCATCCAGGGATTGAACTCTCATTTCTTGCACTGGCAGGCAGAGTCTTTACCACTGAGCCACCAGGGAAGACCAAGGTCCCTACTAGCCTTGAATAAGTCTATGCTGATTGAATATTCAAAATATACACTATCAGTATATGTATGAAAGTGAAAGTGAAGTCGCTCAGTCCTGTCTGACTCTTTGCGACCCCATGAACTGTAGCCCACCAGGCTCCTCCGTCCATGGGATTCTCCAGGCAAGAATACTGGAGTGGGTTGCCATTTCCTTCTCCAATCAGTATATGTATAAATGATAAGTTAATACAAAAGAATTATGGAAAGGCAAAGTAGCAAATAACAAGATGCAATACATCTTATTTATTGATATTTACACTGATGTTTATTTATACCTTTACTCTTTTTTTTTAATTTTAGAAGTCATCTATCAACTTCTTACTTATTTTTTAGTATTTTATTTTTATTGATTTATTTGGCTGTGCTGGGTTTTAGTTGTAGCATGTGGGATTTTTTTTTTTTTAATGTAGGATCTTTAGTTAAGGCAAAAGAACCCTTAGTTGGGACATGTGAACTCTTAGTTGTAGTATGTGGGATCTAGTTCCCTTATCAGGGATTGAACCCAAGCCTCCTGCATCAGGAGCACAGAGTCTTAGTCATTTGACCACCAGGGAAACCTCCTGCAGTTTTACTCTTTCCACAAACTATTTGAGATAGCTTCAAGCGAATACTGGATAGACGTCCACAGAGAAAGATTCAGAAATGCAGTTAACTGCTGAGTGCTTCCCAGTAAGAAGTCCCAGGACTTCCCTGTCAGTCCAGTGGTTAAGACTCTATGCTTCTAAAGCAGGGGACACAGGTTCGATCCCTGGTCAGGGAACTAAGATCCCATATGCCCTGTGGAGTGCCCGGAAGAAAAAAGAACAAAAGAAGTCTCTGCTTTCTTCGGAACAGAAACCTAGAAAACATGGCTAGCTAGAAAAAACCAACTACAGATCCCAGCCTCTGTTGCAGATAGGAGAGTCCACGTGACTAAATGTGGGCCTGTTCTGAAGGGGCTGGTCTGCTTTCTGGGGAGACACCTAAAAAGGCATTAACTGTTCTGCCCTTTTCCCTCCCTGCCTCCCTGGAATGCAGGCAAGAGGGCTGCAACTCCAACAGCCATCTTGGGCCATGAAGGGACCATGAGGTCACTCTAGGAGCCACACTGAGAGGACAGGAGAGGAGAAAGACAGAGGCTCGGGGTCCATGATGATTCCATGGAGCCACCGTGTCAGACCTAGACTGCCTATCTCAGGATTTCTTTTCTGTGAGAGAATAAACCCTTGCACATTTCAACCGCTGTTATTTCTAGACTCTCTGAGTCTGTAATTTCTAATTACACAGGAGGAATTACTATCTCCCTAAATCTTCATGGATGTTACCCTGGCTGGGTTATTGTTAGAGCACAGGCAAACTTTTCTTTCTCTTTTCCAAAATTCATAATGACTACAATTTTTTTGTTACCAAAAATATCTTCAAAATGGCAATGAACAAAATCTAAAAAGAAAAGAAACTCTGAACAAGGAAAATACCTACGTCAAGATATATAAAACTAAGCATGTGACTAAGTCTAAACTATATCTGAGCTTTCTGACTGCCAGGGGGAAAAGGGAAACCTAGCCAGACTTGAGAGTCTCCAAAACGCAGAGATAACATGTGTTACACTCTTCTTACCTCCCAGGAAGACACTCAGAGAAAAGAGGGATTTTTCTGGCACAAATTTATTTAAAAAAAAAAAAAATTCTTCGAGACTTTACATAAGGGGACCTTGAGTAATGTGACAGGCAATGTCCTCCTACAAGATTTTTTAATAGCAAATGCAGTAGAGAATTAATTTCCTCAACCCTTGAAAAACACTAAGGGTTTAAAATTGGATTTAATTCCTGAAGGCAATCCTATGAGAGGTTTCTAATTATTATGGTCCAAATGCAGAGCCTTGAGCTGAAGCTCCGAGAAGCAGGGTGGTTCTACTGTAGATGGCTAGGGCCACCTTCCTTGAACTTCAGGGGGCTTAAAGACCTGATGACCTACGTACAGTGTGCCTGGAACTGTGCTAAGCATTGTGTAGAACCACAATCAAATAGAATTCTCATTTTAGCTGGGGGGAAAAGAAGTTTGTGTTAGCGCTACACTGACTTTAGAAACTTGGGGACAAGAATAAGCAGTCCAGGGAAAAAAAAAGTGGGGAAAGGACTTATGGCGCAGCTAGAATTAGAACTGGGCGTGAGTGAAGTGTGGATTCAGAAGAAGTGTGTGTGTGAGTCTGTGTGAGGGAGATTCTTCACGTGTGCATGCATACATGCGCACTATATACGTTAAACCAGGAATTAACTGGCAGGTGTGGACTGACTCTTTGATATTCATGTGCATTTCTCTTACTGCATTTTATTTTATGGTCTTCTTTCTAAGTTCGACCTGCCACTAAAAATTAATATTCTGCACTTGTTACAGCCATAACAAACTTAGCTTCTATTGAACTTTTGGTGGCTTCCCCGATGGCTCAGTGGGTAAAGAACTGGCCCGCAATGCAGGAGACACAAGAGACATGGGTTCAATCTCCGGGTTGGGAAGATCCCCTGGAGGAGGACATGACAACCTACTCCAGTATTCTTGCCTGGGAAATCCCATGGACAGAGGAGCCTGGTGGGCTACAGTCCACGGGCTCACAAAGAGTAGGATACGACTAAGCACATACGTACTCTGTGTGTTTCCTCTCCCTTCCTGGGCAAGTGAAATTCAGTTAAAATGGACCTCTGGCAGCCTAGGGCTGAGTATGCATTAGGTGGAAAGCAGACATTTTCCCTTCCCCACCCCACCTACGGTGTACCTGATCAGTGCTTCTTCCATTCCAACCCCCACATTTCTCTGCTCCCAGCACAGTCTTTTTTTTTTCCTATTTTTTTTGGCTGGGCCACACATCATCTAGGATCTTAGTTTCCTGACCAGGGATGGAACCCATGCCCCCTGCAGTGGAAGCTTGGTGTCCTAACCACTGGACTGTTAGGGAGGTCCCGTAACACGGTCTTTTTATGAGTGGGATTTTGGTGCTGTAACTGATAGTTAAAATTCCATCTGTCATCTTAACATTTAAAAAGTAATCCGAGGTGTTGCCAAAGGCTCAACAGGAAAAGAACTTTCAGTATCGTCCTTGGTCTCTAAGACACGCTTGGGCACCTCCATCTCCACCGGTGCGAGGGCCTGGGCTTCTCACTGCTCCCCCGTGACGAAGGGCATTATTTTCAGATGGAGGCACAGATTCCAGGAGAGATGTCTGGGACCTGGTCCTTGTGCTTGCTCTGCCCCTTCTTAGCTGGTGACCTTGAAGAGGTCACTTAACCTTGCTGGGCCCTAAAGAACTCATTTGTAAAAGGAGAGGACTAGATTAGAAGTTGATGATGCCAACGGACTCTCTCAGCTCAAAATTTCTGAGATTCTGAGGGATAGAGTTGCAGTCCTTGGCTTCAGAGCACAGGAAACACTCTCTCTGTGCTCGGTAACAGGAGACAGCCCTGTTTTCCAGTCTACTTTGTGGACCATTAAACAATAAAACTCATAAGAACTAACAACCCTCAGGGCCTCTGTTCTTCCTGCAAATAAGTCAAACAGTAATATATTTTCAGCTGTGCCATTTACACCAATAATTCCATCCTATTCATTCCAACTCCATGACTGGGGTTTCAGCCTTGGAATACTAATGTTTACTAAAAACCTAAAACTTACACTGAAGAAAAGGAGAAAAACACCAAGCAGAGACTGCACACGTAGAAGACTCAATGGCTGGTAATAATGGGGTGAACACTGTTTCCCCAAATCCACGTCCACCAGGGAACTATGAATGCGACCTTATTTGAATATAGGGTCTTTGCAGATATGATCAAGTTAAAGTGCAGTCACACTGGTTCAAGTGACCCTTAACCCCACAATTGGTTTCCATGAAAGAAGAGAGACATCTGGACACAGAGGACAGGCCATGTGAATGAAGATGGATGTAGAGACGAGGGTCATGCCTCTCTGAACCAAGAATGCCAAGGATTGCTAGCAATCCCCAGAAGCTAGGAGAGGGGCAGAAGGAACAGATTTCCCTCAGAGCTCTCAAGAAAAACCCGGCCGGCTCTCAGAACCTTGCAACAAGGAAGTGGCTGTCCAGTGGTTAGGACTCCACACTTCTAATGCAGTGGCCACAGGTTCGATTCCTGGTCAGGGAACTAAGATCCCACTTGCTGCATGGGTCTAAAAAAATAAAAACTCATTTAAAAAAGAACCTTGCTGACACCTGATTTAAGACATCTAACCTCCAGAACTATGACAGAACAGATCCAAAGCACCTCTCATGACTCAACTGTTCCATACCCCTGTCCTCAAGAGGTTGACGAGAACCATTGCCACACTCTTTCCAAAGTCACCCAGACAAGTTCCAACTGATACTAACCATAATCAGCTAACAACACGATACTCCCAGGCTACTTGCATAGCACACGACAAATTGCACTCTGGGCCCAAGTGTTCACTGGCTTGGCCTCATTGCCTCTGAGATTCAGCTGTTAGGACCATCCTTTCCTCTCCTGTTCTAGGGAAGTGAAGTGAGGGAGCCCAGAGACGAAGTATCACAGGCTGGGAACGGAGGGCCCCCTTTCCTTGCCATCCAAAGGACCTGACAAGCAAACTTCAACACAGACATGAGTCCTGCGTCAAATACACCTCAAGGAGAACGAAACCAAACTCTTAAAGGATTTCTCTCTTTCAAATCCAATCTAGTTGAAGTAGATAATGCTTAGGTTCATTCCCTGGAGTAAGGTGACCCAGTGTCAAACCCTGACCCCACCCAGGTCTGGTATTTGTCTTTGGGCCACATTTCTTACCTCCTGTGGGCCTTGTCTGCAAACCGAAGGTGTTAATTTTAAATCAATCCCTGACATACAGTAAGTTAAGTGTCAGTAGTGTCCATCTCTTTGCAACCCCGTGGACTGTAGCCCACCAGGCTCCTCTGTCCATGGCATTTCCCAGGCAAGAATACCGGAGTGAGTTGCCATTTCCTTCTCTGGGGGATTTTGCAGACCCAGGGATTGAATTTGGGTCTCCTGCATGGGCAGGTGGATTCTTTACCAACTGAGCCACCAGGAAAGTCAGTATACAGTAAGTGAACCCCAAATATTAGCTACCCCATCACCACCATTAAACTCTCCTCCATCTTGCCTTAGTAAACACTAATCTGACAGGTAGCAAGTACCACAAAAGATGCCCTTTTCCCAACTGACACAGAGGCCTCATCAACAATGAAATAACTAGTGGATCCACTGCCTGGGCTCTTCCAACAAGTTTCAGATTACTCCCAGGACACACTTTCGATTCTTCTAATGCAGAATCATGTTACACACTTAATAAATCACTGGATAGTAAATGTTCATCACCAAGGTTCATGAACAGTTCCAAGGTGCATTTTCGTTTATGCTGAAAGGGTCTGGCAGTCCACAGCCTGGACCTCTGCTTCTGACACATACACCCTCTCTCCTGCCAAGGGACCCCTCCTTTCCCACGGAGACCATTCCTCCAACTGCACCTCCTTCCTGCCTGTAAATCTACTCTTGCTCGGTTTTCATAGCAAACCTGTTCAACGCCTTGAAATAAAACCCCACGCCAGCACAGTAAGCCTGGGGCAGGCTTGCTTCCTCCAGAAGGCCCTGTGAGTAGTATAGGAGAAGGCAAGGGCCATATCACATGGTGGTCAGGTCATTCTAATCTGTCCACCTTTTGGTGACAACTTAGAGAAAAGTTGTTCAGTCGCTAAGTCATGTCCAACTCTTTGTGACCCCGTGGACTGGAGCCCGCCAGGCTCCTCTGTCCATGGGATTTCCCAGGCAAGAATACTGGAGTGCATTGCCATTTCCTTCTCCAGGGGATCTTCCTGGATCAGGGATCAAACCTCGTCTCCTGCACTGGCAGGCAGATTCTTTACCACTGGGCCACCTGGGAAGCCCTTAGATAAAAGCAGTCAACTCTAAATGGGGGCAACATGACATATTTGGGGAGAAAGCAGGAGGAAAAGGGCCAGTTTCTCCCTACTTTATCTGCCACTTAACTAAGGAAATTGGGGCTGCTGTACACACCACACACAGTCACACAGAAGGGGAGGAACAAGCCCAGAGCAGATTTGCTGGAACAAAGCCTGGACACCCCTCAGGAGCTGTTTCTCTGCACTTGCTAAGTGCTCAGTGACTCGGGGCTGAGACGGAAGGTTCTGAAGTATGTCCTAGTCAACCCAGACGTGTGCACGCTTGATAACCTGAGCTGATTTCGGCCCCATTCTGATCTCACAGTGAGATTTCAATTCTCTAGGTCAGTGCCTTGGCCAGCAGCACAGAGAACCACCTCTCAGCACAGCCAGGCTGTTCCAATCCTGTGTGTCCTCCTCCCAAGGAGACTCCCATGGACTGAGCCTTCAGGGTAACCTGGTTTTGAAATTCTGCCTCTCACCACTGCCATCACCTCATGCCCCAAATTGATGGAGAACCCTGGCAATGACAGGGGTAATTGTATTTTCCAGATATGCCAAGACACGTTGATTAATTAACTGATTGACTTCTGAACACTAAGCATCGAGTACCCAGGCCCTTTCCTTCAGCAGATCAAACCAGGGACCAGCTCTGGCGTCCTGGGACCAGGCTATGGTGCTGGGCTGTGGGTGGTGGCAGGAAGATCCAATTGCTAGTTCCTTACAAATCAGGTCCTATGAGGGGAAGGGAATGCTCTGAGTCACACTCAATTTGGTAAAGAGAAGGGGATTTCCAAATGATTAAATACATTTAGGTTAACCTCACTCTCAGTTGTGTTCAAAATGAAGAGCTTGAAATTGCCTTTTTGTGAAAACTCACCCAAGTGATAACAGTTTCGTTTAACCATATTCTTCCACAGTCATAAGCTCATGCATTCATCCTGCTGCAATTTCAGAAGGTGTCCTACAAGTGTCTAGTAAGAGCAAAGTCATCTTATGAGAGGAAGTGTGAACCTTGTGCTTAAGTATCAGGACTGACTACTAACCCATAGGTTTCACAAAAGAAGTCACTAAACTAAAAATAGCTGGAGACTGTGTCACCGGTTAAGCAGGCACATTGATTTGAGCCCTTTTACATGCATTTACTAAATTACCGAAAGGGAGCTGGCCTCTCTCATTAGCAAATAGCCTTCCTCAAAGAGTAGTACTTTCTATTGGAAGACAATGGGTAAAGCACTTAATAAAATTACAGGAAAATTGTTTTCTGTACAGTCAAGAAACCATTCAATGCAAACCTGAGGACAAACCCAAAATTCTAAGCCAGGGGTTTCCTCTACGGAGATCCAATAGTTTTCTAATATGACTGGCATTTTAATGGAGAGATTTGGTAACTCCAACACTGTATTTAAAAACATACACTGTGGGACATCTTTGGTGGTCCAGTGGTTAAGAATCTGCCTGCCAATGCAAGGGACACAGGTTCGATCCCTGGTCCAGGAAGATCCCTCATGCCATGGGGCAACTAAGCCCATATGCCATAACGACTAAAGCCCAAGTGCCGTGACTACTAGAGCCCGAGAGTCCTAGAGACCGTGACAAGAGAAGTCACTGCAATGAGAAGCCTCACATTGCAACTCAAGAAAACCCATGCACAGCAACGTAGAGCCAGTGCATCCTAAATAATTTAAAAAACACTTTAAAAATACATACTGTAATTAAACTCTGTAATATCAAAAGAAAATCTCAGTTTATCAGAAACCAACAAACCCAATTGCCTAGTACACAGGAATTTTTTTAAAGATTTTTTTGAAGTGAACCATTTTTAAAGTCTTTATTGAATTTGTTTTAACACTGTTTTTATTTTATGTTTTGGCCAGAAAGCATGTAGGATCTTAGCTCCCTGACCTGGGATCGACCCCTGCTTTGGAGGGTGAAGTCTTAACCACTGGACCACCAGGGAAGTCCCTGGAATTTTTAAGAGATAGGTACAGCTGAAGAGAAGGGCATCTCCAGACTTCTTAAACAGAAGAAACTTCCAGGGCGTGCGATGGGAACGGCAAAGGTCCCACCCAGCAAACAAGCTTCTAGATGGAGGAAACCAGGGATGGGGTGGGAGGGCAAGCCCTAGTGCCTGGCACAGCCCTTGGCTGAACAGTGACTGACCCTGGGGCTTCCCTGGTCCAGTGGTTAAGAATCTGCCCCTGCAATGCAGGGAATGTAGGTTCGTTCCCTGGTCACGGGGCTAAGACCCCACACGCTATGGAACAGGTAAACCTATATGCCGCAACTGGAGATCCCACATGCTGCAACTAAGACCCAATGCAGCCAAATAAATAAATATTTATTAAAAACGAAACTCTAGGTTCTAACTTATTAAAAAAAAAAAAAGAAGAAGAATCATTGACCCCATGAAACTCACTAAAACAGAAAGTTTCACACAGACCTGCAATACAAAGCACTTATAGCCACCTTCAGTTAATGAGAGAATAAAAATAATCGGGAGTCCCCATTCCTGAGCATTCTGTCCCAAAGGCCCCAGAGCCAGATTGGTGCACAGTACTTGGCTAAGACACACACTTTGAAGCTGTAATAGGAGCATGATCATGACGCGTGGCCCTTTATAATCCTGATGCTTGCCTGTCACCACGCAGGCAGCAGGAAGTAGGTCTGTGAGGAGAACCAACCCACAGGTCAAGCCCCTTGCCCCTCCCCTAGGAAGAGACACTTCTGCCCACTCGCATGGCCACAGGGCCAGGCTGGGCTCATCCGCTCCTGGCCTCTCCCAGCTCTGGCCTCTGATGATGAATTCTGCCCATTGCTGTTTAGTTACTCAGTCTTTGCGACTCCAAGGACTGCAGCACGCCAGGCTTCCCTGTCCTTCACCATCTCCCGGAGTTTGCTCAAACTCATGTCCATTGAGTCGGTGATGCCATCCAACCATCTCACCCTCGGTTGCTCCTTCTCCTCCTGCCCTCAATCTTTCCCAGCATCAGGGCCTTTTCCAATGAGTCACTTCTTCGCATTAGTTGGCCAAAGTACTGGAGCTTCAGCTTCAGCATCAGTCCTTCCAATGAATATTCAGGATTGATTCCCTTTAGGATTGACTGGTTGGCTCTCCTTGCTGTCCAAGGGACTCGCAAGAGTCCTCTCCAACACCACAGTTCGAAAGCATCAATTCTTTAGTGCTCAGCCTTCTGCCAGTAGTGAGAACAGTAGCTCCCCTCAGGGCTTGGCCTAGAAAGCAGGAAAGGTTCTGGACTCCCTGTCCTTCCAAGAGGGAGAGAAGGTTCTAGGGGCAAGGGTATGCAGTGTAAGGCATGCTTTACTTACTTCTGTTTTATTAATATATACCTCGGGCTCTGGGACTAGACACAGGATCTCCTGCAGGCTTGGAGCAGTAAGCTTAAAGGTCATGTGGATTCCAGAGACAAGTACCCACGTCCCGGAAGACAAATCCACCAGCTAAATGCAGACCCATAGGACGCACTGACTCATACTCAGGCCTTTAGGCTAAAAATGAAGGGCAGGGTATCTCGAGACATTCACCCTTCTGGGGCTTCACAGGCCTCCAGGGAGCCCCTACCCAGCCTCTGCCATCAGTTCTGCCGTTTCTGAGAGCTAAATAGAGCTTTGTCCCCAGCGTCCAGGTCACAGCTCAAGTGGAAGGACCCAGATGTGCTGGATTCTGGCTCTCAGAAGAGGAAGGGGATCCCATCCCATTGGCGTCTCCATACGATGTACTTCTGGTGGTATGTGATGCTAGTCCCTAATCTGAGCATGGGCTGTGCTGTGCAGCTCTGAGTAGATCACTTGCCCTCTCTGGGGATTTTGAAGTTTACCCTAAGAGCCCCTGTGGTATAATCAAATGACAAAAGATTTTTTTTTCCCTTCCATTTATTCTTTCTTTCATTGAGATGTATTGGACGTACAGCACTGCATGTGTTTAAGGTGAACAGCATAAGGACTTGATTTACATCGTGAAATGACGATTGCAATAAGTTCAGTGAAGCTCCATCACCTCATACAGAAACAAAAATTAAGAAATATAAAAAAAAAAAAAAACTTTTTCTTTGTGATGAGAACTTTTAGAATTTACTCTCTGAACAACTTTCATATTTCATGTTGTATATTACACCCCTAGTGCTTTTTAATCTTAGGACCTTTGTTTGTATCTTTTGCCCTTCTTCAGTCAATTTCCCCTCCTCCTGCCACCTGCCTCTGGTAAGCACACAACTGATCTCTTTTTCCATGAGTTTGCCCATATGTTCTTGAAGTAAAACTGACCTGTAACACTATATCACTTCCTGTTATACAACCAAGTGATTTAATCTGTCCATACTTTTAAAAAATGATCACCTTAAATCTAGTTACGATATATCACCACATGAGATATTAAACAGTCATTCACTACATTCCCCACATTGTACATTTCACACCAGTGATTCATTTATTTTGCAACTGGAAGTTGGTACTCTTAAATCTCCCTCACCTATTTCCTTCTTCCCCCCACCCGCCTCCCTTCAAGCAACCACCTGTTTGTTCTCTTTATCTCTGTTTCTGTTTTGTTTCTTCATTTGTTTTGTTTTTCAGATTCCACATATAAGTGAAATCATACAGTGTTTTGTTTTTGTCTGACTTATTTCCTTAGCATAGTACCCTCGGGGTCCATCCATGTTGTTGCAAACGGCAAGATTTCATTCTTTATTATAGCTGAGTAATATTCCACTATGCATATGTACTATATCTTCTTAATCCATTCATCTATTGGTGGGCACTTAGATTACATCCATATTTTTGTTGTTTAGTCACTAAGTCGTGTCTGACTCTTGTGACCCCATGGACTGTAGCCTGCCAGGCTCCTCTGTCCATGGGATTTCCCAGGCAAGAATACTGGAATGGATTGCCATTTCCTTCTCCACGGGATCTTCTTGACCCAGAGATTGAACTTGAGTCTCCTGCATTGGCAGCTGGATTCTTTACCACTGAGCCAGCAGGGAAATCCGATTGTAAATAATGCTGCAAGGAACATCAGTGTGCATATATCTTTTCTAATTAGTGTTTTTGTTTTCTTCTGATATATACCCAGAAATGGAAATGCTGGATCATATGGTAGGACTATTTATAATTTTTTGAGGAAACTCCAACTGTTTTCCACAGTGGCTGCACCAGTTTACACTCCCACCAACAGTGCGCGAGGACCCTCCTTTCTCCACATCCTCACCAACATTTATGTGTTCTCTTTTTGATAACAGCCATTTTGACAGGTGTGAGGTGATGTCTCATTGGGATTCTGATTTGCGTATATCTGATGGTTAGCAATGTTGAGCGTCTTTTCATGTGTTTGTTGGCCATCTGCATATCTTCTTTGGAAAAAACATCTATTCAGAACCTCTGTCCATTTTTAAAAATTCATTTCAAATAACAGATTTTAGAGTCATAGGCCTTGGGTTTGAGTTTAGGTTGTTCCAAGTGACTTTGAGTGAACTACTTACATTTCATGAAAGTTCACTTTTTCTTCTATCAAGTAGGGAAGGGGAGATTATGTTACAGACTATGGAGGGAAAGAAGTTGGTGAAATTATGTTGGTTAAGAAAATGCTTTGTAATTATAAAATACCGATACACTCAAGACACGGTTCGCAAAATGCTTAGAGCTTTTTACAGGAAATCTGCCTTATTATATATTTCAAGATTATAAAAATGTAAAGAAACAGCTCGAGGACTTTCGTGGTGGCACAGTGGATAAGAATCCGCCTGCCAATGTAGGGGATACAGGTTCAGTCCCTGGTCTGGGAAGATCTCATATGCCGAGCAGCAACTAAACCTGCGGGCCACAACTACCGAAGCCCAAGCTGCTAGAGCCTGTGCTCTGCAACAAGAGAAGCCACCACAAAGAGAAGCCCATGCAAGGAAGGGCCAGCACAGTCAAAAATAAACAAATAAAATTGTTTAAAGAAAGAAAGAGCTAGGGAGTTCTCAACATATGAAGAACAGGGGAGTTGGTCCCTAGGCAGTCTTGAGCTTGACTTCGTCAGATCTTTCTACCAAGGACCCTGAAAATCTAGAAGAATAAAAATTCAGAGGCTCTGACATGAAAAGGGCAGCTCTCTGGGTTGATATATTTTGAGGTCTTAGCTAAACAGAAGGAGGTTCACGTTCTCAAAAGTTCCTGTCTCCTCGTCCATCCAACACAAACGTCACACTGTTGTTCTGCACTTTCCTCCCAGTCCTCCCACTAAGCAAATGAGAGTTCTCCGCCCAGCAGCCTTCCTCCTTCGGTTTTTGTTTAAATTTTGCCTGTTCAGGCAGGCATTTGATCTGAGTCCATCTCCACCTCCACCGAAGGCAGGTGAGCCTCCCAGGGAGCAGAGACTCAGCCACGAGCTCAGTTTACAGGTGGTCTTCCTCTGCTGGGCTTTCCCTGCGCCTATGTGATGCCAAACATTAGTTTCCTGGAAGGTAAGTTAGATTTCACTGGAAATGAGGGAAATGTTTCTCCATTATTGGGAAAATGATCCCATTTCCCCCAAATTGATTTACTTGTGTAAGTTGGATGCACCCTCAAGGATAAAGCAGTGGTTTGTAAAAGTAGGGGCTTCCTGGGTGGCTCAGATGGTAAAGAATCTGCCTGCAACACAGGAAACCAGGCTTCAATCCCTGGGTCAGGAAGATCCTCCTGGAGAATGGAATGACAACCCACTCCAGTATTCTTGTCTGAGAAATCCCATGGATAGAGGAGACTGGCAGGCTACAGTCCGTGGGGTTGCAAAGAGTTGGACACGACTGAGTGACTAACAATTTCACTTTTCACTTTTTAAAAGTAGGGGACAGACACCCCACCCCCACCACCCAAAGTGTGTCAATATCACTGGGGGAGCTATTTGCAAAACTACATCCCACTTCTGACATTCCACTCTGCTCCCCACAGGTACCAAAGGCATCAGCTTCATTCTAAGCCCTATGGGGACTATGAAAGAAGTACAATACATGGCGTCCAGGAAATAATGAGCAAACAGTGCAAACCCATATATAATGAAGAATGAAATCCTAAGTTCCAACTATGAATACTGGAGGAACTCAAAGGAGGCAAGAAGAAGGAGGAGGGGGACTCAGATGGCTAGAGAGCCATCTAGGGAAGGGAGGGAACAGAAAAGAGGGAAAGAAGGGGTGGGTGCAGACCTCAAGCTGGGCTCAGGAGTGGAGCCAAGGCCTGAAGATCCTGGACAACCAGGAAACCGGCAGGTAGGACAGGAGGAATGGGTCTGGGAGCAGTGGGAGTGGGTCACTGTGGAAGAAGCTTCAGGGCTTTACTTCCAGGGGGAATTCTAGACAACAGCTTGGAAGATGGTGCCCTGGTGGAGCCCAGTGGGCTGGCCCACTGGGGGACAGATGTGCCTCGGTAGGTATGAGAAGCCCTTGTTTGGCTGGGTGTAACCCGACCCGTAGGATGTTGGACAAGCATTGTCATTCACCTCGTGAACATCGCCCCAAGTTGCCATGACATTGCAGTAGTTTTTAGACAATCTGCTGAAGTATTCAGGAGTCTTCAGTTGAGGACTATCCCCTCCAGGCCCCCAAAAACGTCCCGTTTCCTACCTTTGTGTTTTCCAGATACTTCTTCAAGACTAGAAAATCAGCAAGCCTCACTGCCACATAAAAGTGATGATTCATGTCCCTTTGATCTCTGCTGGGGATTCTGGTCCACGCCCTGCTAATTCAATCCTCAGTGTACAATTCTATACAAGTTTCAATTCAGAGTGTGGAGCACGGGAGCAAGGGAGGGGGCAGCACTCTGTAAATATTTATTAATGGATTGAGCCATTAATAAACAGGCTGTTCTATGTAGCAGAAGAAAGGAAAGATACCCAAAGAGAAGGTAGCAGAAAACTACCCATTAATTGTTGGCATTCAGATAAATACTGAAATACCATTAGAAGACTCATGGCTCCTGCTTCTTACTCCAAAACATCCAATGCAACAAAACTGTCGGCATAAGCTTATTTGAGCTAGAAAATTTAAATCTGAATACAATTAATCCTAAGGTTAACCTAGATTGAGAAGTTAATGGAATTTTAAAAAAATAGGGATCTTTTTTAGGCTGTTCCCTATGGCATGTGGGATCTTAGTTCTCTGACCAGGGATCTCTGACCACTCCCCCTGCATTAGGAGCGCATGGTCTTAACCACTGGACCACGAGGGAAGTCCCCAAGATCATTTTTAATATCTAAGAAAAATGGAAAAATGCTTCCTTAAACATCTGTGACATTCGGAACAGGTTTGTGTAAATAGGTCAGAACAAGTCTTGTTACAAAGATTTCTGCTTCATGGAGATGCTCCCATAGGTGTGCAGGGGTGGTGGGGTAGTGAGGCTGCTCACAGTAGGGTGGCAGGCTTTGGGGGCAGAGCGATTTGTCCAGAATCACAATCCTACCACTGACTGGTTGTATGACTTGGGGCAAGTTTCTTAACCTCTTTGCACCTCAGTTTCCTTACCCATTAAAATGGGGATGATAGAGTGTCCTGCTGTTACCACAAAAACGCTAGATGCAAACACGATGACTTGGCAATGGTGTGTCCACCAGATGTGGCAAAAGAGGAAATTGATTTATCCAACTGGACTAGAGGGTCCCAGGGCAGAGCCCGAAGTGTAGATCTCTTCAAGCCTGATTAGTCCAGGTCCTGAACTTGCTTGTGAGCGATCACCAGCAACCCCAATTTAACCATCTCATGCAGGTGATGAGCAGATCACAGACATCCTACACATTCCCGTACCCATTCCTGACCCGTAGCTTGTCTATTAGCTCCCCCAGAGAATTTATAAAGTTTATGATTCACACATTAGGGGTCAAAGACGCTCACTCTGAAATCCAGTAAGTGCTCTCTGGCTAATTCTAACTAACAAGTCACTGTCTCTTCAAAAGGAAGGAGTAGAACCAGATGAAAACAAAATTCCTATTTGTGTAGCTCTACAGTTAATCAAATGCTTGTGAGCTAAATATTAATACATTACATTGGTTAATCCTCAAACAAGTCACAAAGTGCACCGGTGTTGACAGTAGAGACCTATATGGAATTTATTGTTTACAGAGTGCGTCCTCAGACATTACCTCACTCGGTACTCATGACAGTTCTGTGAGTTATTACTAATGCCAGGGAGGAGGAGGCTGAGGCTTGGAGACCCCCCTGGGCCAGGCCTGGGAAGGGCTCTAGGAATACAGAGAAACAAGCCACCCGTCTGTCTTAGAGAGCTTTCACAGAGCTGGATGGATTCTGATCCCTTTGGCTCCACTGACAGCAGCTCTGCACATCCTCTCCCATCAAAGAGGGCCTTCCAGAAATATGCATTCCCCTCACAGGCTCTTTGGTGGCAAAGTCAAGATTTCTCTCACAATTTCAGGGTAACATCCAGCTATGTAGAGGCAATAAATAGAGTGATGGGTGACATTAATGACAGACCAAGTGAAAGGGACTGAGTTTTCTAAATTGGGAAAAAAGTATGCTTGACTATCATCTCCTTGGCACTTTCTATCATCTTACTATTTAGAAGGGCACATTTTTTAATGTCATTGACAAGAGTGAGCGAGCACTTTATTTACATGATCAGAATAGAAACGGGAATTGCAGCTGGGGTATTCAGAATCTGAGAAGCTGAAGTCTACAGTCCAGGCCACACAGGAAGCTATAGCTGGGAGGGGCTGGAAGCTCAGCAAGCATTCATGGAAATCCACCTCTGGGCCAAACAAGGGGCCAAAAGTGGGACAGAGGGTGTCCAGTCCCCAGAGAGGAGCCTGGATGGTAGAGGCCCCCCAAAGAGAGGGCTCAGTAAATGTTTATTGAAAGACGCCAGAGCAGGGACTCCCCTGAAGATCCAGTGGTTAAGACTCCGAGCTTCGAAGGCAAGGGTGAGGGTTTGATCCCTGGTTGGGGAACTAAGATCCCACATGCTCTGTGGTGTGGGCAAAAAAAAAAAAAACACTTCAGTGCTATCACGTCATCCTGGGAATACTGTGCTTTCCTGAATTTCTTGAGAGCAGTAATGTCATAGCTGGATATTGGAGAAAAGTGAACAGGATGCCAAACAATACAGGCGGAGATTTGCTAAAACGCATTGCCCCTCGTTAAGTGAACAAAGCAAGGAACAGACTCAAAGGGTATTTCTAAAGTGTTCAACAAAAACATGTGGAAAGGAGCCATGCATGACACAAATGTGACTGGAAACCTCTGTCTTGAGGTTAGATTTCCACTGGGGTATTTCAAACTCAGGGGCCAGGTGGCCCCCTCTATGGGAAAAAAAATAGTCCTGCCTTTTATTCGATTCTTACATCAAATTGCTTTGTTTTCTTTTTTAAATGCAGGGACCCCAGAAGAAAGGAGCTCTAATTTATGTATTTATTGGACACACTGAGTAGCATGTGGGATCTTAGTTCCTCGACCAAGGATAGAACTCGAACCCTCTGTCTTGGGAGCCCAGAGTTTTAATCACTGGACCGCCAGAGAAGTCTTTACATTGAATTACTTTTATTCAATTATTATTTCCTATACTATTTCTTAAAACATATAAACATAAAACCAGGCATAAATTTACCTTAGCACTTTTCCAATTATGGAGACTAAAATGAATGTACAAAGAAAAACAAATAAAATTACCCAAAGAGTATAATTCAGATTGACCACACTTGACTTCACCACTTTCCTCTGCTGGAACCCCTGTTTCAGCCTTCATTTGCACACTTGGCTTCATGTGACACCATCTTTTCTCCACACTAAGTCTGTCTCTGTGTTTTTCTCATAGCAGGTTAACCTGGCTCTAAGTTACCAGAAATTTACACACAAATGGCACTGAGGGACCTCCCCGGTGGTCCAGTGGTTGATTTTGGTTGTTTGGTTGTTTAGTTGCTAAGTCGTGTCCGACTCTTGTGGCCCCGTGGACTGTAGCCTGCCAGGCTCCTCTGCCCATGGGATTCTCCAGGCAAGATTACTAGGGTGGGTTGCCATTTCCTTCTCCAGGTTCAGTGGTTAAGAGTCCAGTTAAGACCTGGTGCAGCCAAAGAAATAAATAAAAATAGAAATTTAAAAATTTTTTAAAAAAATAATAAGAGGCACTGAGGTGGCCTGGCTGGACCCTAATATAATATGGTCATCCCAGTGATCCAGGCATACCTTTAAAATATTGCCAATTATCATTAATATGAACTCTAAAAGTCTGAGTGTTCTTAATTTAAGGAGAACTCAAAGAAAATCAAGGACATACCCTTGGTCTTGGATTGGGACATATCTGTAACCCAGAAGGAATGTCGTGGTACTGACTGCTGGAGGAGAGCAGAGGGTGCCATGGGGACTCAAATGAAAAGTCACATTGCATCTCAGAAACAATATGAGCCACCCCCTGACATATTACATCAAGAATTTAATACGTGTAAACATACACTTCAAAAGACATCACATCAAAGGGCCTCATTCCAAGCTGTGGAGGTCCCACCCTGGCTTCCCCCACGCCTCTTCCTTAAGAACTACAACACGGCACTTTATTACTGTGGTTTAGTTTTTTTTTTTGCCACAGCTTGCAGGATCTTAGTTCTCCAACCAGGGATTGAACCCAGGCCCTTGGCAGTGGGAGCGCAGAGCCCTAACCAGTGAACTACCAGAGAACACATGTAAGACATGAACGTACCCTGACTCCCATGAGTCAGCTCGCATCACTCTGACGGCACCATCACATATTGACATTATGTGGTCTGTATCCCCTAAAAGAAACTGGGCAAAAACTGCACCAAATGATGCCACAGCTAGGTTAGCTTAAGTGAATGGCCTTGTTTCCCAGCAGAAGAAAAGCTGGCACTGTTTAAGGAAACTGAAAAAGTGGAACCTTCCTTGAATAGAATCCTCTACTTCAGACCCTCTCAAATGCCATGATTCAATTTCCATTAGCAAAACTGTTTCAAACAATTATTTATGTACTTAAACTTTTGGCTCCACTGGGTCTTTGTTGCTGTGCACAGGCTACTCTGTAGGGGTGCTTGGGCTTCTCACTGTGGTGGCTTCTCTCACTGTAGCTCATGGGCTTGGCTGCCCCATGACATCTGGGATTTTCCGGGACCAGCGATTGAACCCATGTCTCCTGTACTGGCTTTCCTGGTGGCTCAGATGGTAAAGAATCTGCCTGCAGTGCAGGAGACCCAGGTTCTATCCCTGGGTCGGGAAGATCCCCTGGAGAGGAAATGGCAATCCACTTCAGTATTCTTGCCGGGAGAACCCCATGGACAGAGGAGCCTGGTGGGCTACAGCCCATGGGGTCGCAAAGAGTTGGACGTGACTGAGTGACTAACACACATCCCTGCACTGGCAGGCGGATTCTTATCCACTAGCCCACCAGGGAAGCCCTCCACCTTTTTAATCAATCTAAATACGTTCTGTTTAGAAGGCTGCTCTTTATTCTGGGAGGTGGACCCTCCCTCATTTTTGGTGTTAAAATGTCTTTTCTTAAGAAATGACGGTGATGATGGAAGAGAACAGAGCTTTTTTATTTCCCTATTTGAAAAACAAAATTTGGCAATCCTGTGTTGGACTTCCTGATTTTTTTTAACTGTTGTCACTGATATGACTAAGTAAACAGTACACAAATACATGCCTAGCGTGACTATGCAGATATGGGGTGGTTTTTCAAAGCTTGTAACTATTCTACCTCCAGAAGCTGACTGATAACATCATCCCCTCTCATATTACATCACACAGCAGCTATGGCACAACTGATTGAGAATGTAGACGCCTAGGGAGGAGCAAAGATCAGAATGCAACGATTCTCCGTTAGACTGTCTGACTGACATTATGAAGATTCAAAGCAAGGTCAAGGTGACTCTAAATTAGATTCGGAGGGAAATAAAAACAAGATGAAGATTAAGGCAGATTTTAAAGAAAAGGGAAAAATAAAGCAGCAGGCAAGACGGAAGCCACTGAGGACCATAAGACCATGTTTAAATCAGTGTGGTTAGAAAAACACAATTGCAGCCAGAGAAAATTCAAACACAAAGACCCCCTAAACTCTCTTTAGAGTAATCATCAAGAGCCTAGCAAGGCCATGTGAGTCTCAGAGGCCTTGGAGATGACAAAGTGATATGGAGAATGGGAAAGACTTCTGAGGAGAGAAAAAAATTATATTCACAGAGGCACAGGTGTGAGAGCTGGTTTTTCCTGGGGTGAGGGAAAGGAAGGGCCGGGGCTTAACAAAGCCGACCAGACAGGACGTTGTGTCAAGAAGGGAGGGTTCCCCTTCTGATGCCTAAGGCGAACACAGAGCCAGGGCTGGGGTGTAGGAGACGGATTAGATGTGGTAGAGATGCCGAAAGGCCAATCAGGAAGGCCCAGAGCTTTCCCTGGAGACCAGAGAAAGCACAGCAAGCTTTCCCAGGTGATTGCAGCACCTTCTGCCCAGAGTGCAGGCCAAGGGCCTAAGGTCCAACGTTCATTTTTCAATGTCCCACTCTCCCTTCATAGGAGGACCTTCAGGAGAGGCCCTCCCCGTCACCTAGCCTCCTCCAAGGCTCAGAGCTATAGGACATAGAGGAGAAAAATATTTGCCCTCCAACATCCACAGAAATGCCTTAGGATCTCCATGTGAAGCTATTGCCTAAATAAGACTGGTTCTTAGCAGCCTTGGAAACAGAATCGAATATTTAAAATAGATCACCTTTGTGAAAAAGGATACTGAAGCTCTTCCTGTACTGCAAAGAAATACTGAGTGGAAAAGGGCAGGGTTCCAAATAGCATGTATCGTCTGCTACCATTTGTGTAAAAGGGAAAGATAATCATAATGCATTTGCTAATAGATGTTATAAAGTATCTTGGCTGTGCCCGGAACACCTCTGGAAGACGAAAAACCAGTAAGAGTGGTGCCTCTAAGGAATAAAACCAGGTGGCGGCGGTCAGGGACGGGCAGAGATGTAGTTCCTGCCTCACTTTTGTGCCTTTTGAATATTTTCTTTCATCATGTAGATGCGTTACCTACTAAATTTTTTTTTTTTGCAATACAAACACTGAAAAATCTAAAATAATAATAATAAACCCAGAATAGTCTTTCTGCAGCAAAACCAAACACCCTTGTTAATCTGGACAGCTGTCTTCCTGGCACACACCAGATGCTCAGTTTGTTGAACTTAATGAACCTCCGCTTGAAAGAAAACAAAAGAAAATCAGAAACCAGGCAAACCCAAGGGTATCAGTTCTAATTCTCTAATAAGCTCTTTACCTGGCTGTTACTTAACTACCACAAAAGATCATAAAACAGTTCTTTGGGTCACATGCTCTGCACCCAGCTGGGTCCAGTGCGCCAGCCTCATGGGTAACAATAGGTCTAGTGGCCTGTCCACACACCCCTTTTATAAATAGAAAACATATAATCCAAAAACATGATGCCTTGGAACCAAGACCACAAAAACAAACATGCAGATAGGAAAATGATCCTGAAGGGAGATGTCAGCACCTGCAGGGTATCAGTACAGAAATAGCAGCTTGTGGGTTAAAAAACGTCAAGCACCAGCCAAAAAGGTTAGAACATGCAGAGCCACTATGAACCTCATGCCAGAGCGCAAGAAGAGGTGGCATGAACTCCCTGCACTCTGTTCCTAGGGACAGTATAGCCTAAGATGATACAGGAAGGCTGAAACACCCCTTGCCCCAGTCATCTATACGCCTAAATTGGTCAAAAAGTACTCAAAACCCACACTGCAAAAAAAAAAAGAAAATCATTCTGTTGTAAGTAGAAGGTTGTAGCAGAAATTCTGCCACACGAATTCCATTGTATTAGAAGGCTCTCTCTCCTAGGGTTTTTCAAAGAGCCAGGTTTCAGGAAAAGAATAAGACTTCACCACGGTCTTCCCTAGGACCAAAGAAATTATTTTGAGGTGTGGACAGGAGCTTGGGACAAAGGTGGTGGGGAACTACTATACTCTCCATGGTCCCTGCCAGAGATTCCCAGGAAAAAAGTGGAAATGGAAGAAGGGAATGGCAACCCTCTCCAGTATTCTTGGCTGGAGAATCCATGGGCAGAGGAGACTGGCGGGCTACAGCCCATGGGGTCGCAGAGTTGGACATGACCCAGAAACTCAGACACACACACACACACACACACAAGAAACAACAGCAAATGAGAAGCCCTTCCACCCAGATGTTACAAGAAAAGAAAGCAAGAGAGAAAAGGGCCTATATTATATTAATACACAAAGAAACTACAACAAATATTCTAAGATGGCTGAGGTCTAGAATGTCCTAAACAAAATAACACAAACAAAAACCCAAACTCAGAATCAGCTGTAAGGAAGGTGCGAATCAATGAACAGCGATCATCTTTGGTTCATTCTAGAAAACATGTAAAAACAGAGAAGGGAAAAACCAAAAGTGATCAGATTCCTGCAAGAAATAAAGATGACAGGTTACCTTCCGATGAAAAGGGAATTGGCTAGCAGATTGAGAGTAGGTATTTATCAGCCCCGTGAAGCTGATAAAGGAAGTGAAGGTGAAAGCAAAGAGAAAGAAAGGGGATTTCCCCAAATAAGACAAGAGGAAAAGAACCATTCCACTGCACGTGCCATCTGGTTTATTTCAAGCTCAAGAAAAGAACAGGAAAAATGCAGTGAAATTAGTGAAAGAGCTAGATTACCAGCAAGAATCAGTCACACACTTGTGCTTCTGCCAGGGAAGGCAGGCGCTGCTGGTGCTCTCCCTGCTCCCATGACTAAGTAACTTACTTAAATGCATTTGACACACGATCCCTGAACTTCCGAAAAGCACTTAATACAGTGGCTCATGAAATCTTAATCTAAAAATGTTCACCCATTTATAATCACGCTGCATCACACTGACAACTGGGACGAAGGGCCGAGCAGGGGGGATAGATATTTGGAAGAATGCCGTGGAGACTGATATCATCAGGGTGTTTATCACTTTGGGGGGTTTTCGCCCTCTTTTAAGGAGAACGAGATATGGAGTCTGAAAAAGAGTATAATTGCAAGGAGAGGACTAACAGAGACAATGAATTACCTGATTCAATAAAAGACAGAAAAATAAGCAATAAATAAGAAATAAAATGTGATGTGACTTGAAAAACCCCACAGACATCTGTGCTACAATGAAATCTGGAATATGTTTAATGAACTGGGCGAGTGGAGGCAGGGGAAAAAATCAGAGCCTGATAGAAAATACTGGGGGGTAAGTACAAAGAAAATAAGGATTAAAAAGGCAATAGAAGACCATATTTAGCAAATCCATAATGTTTGTTGTGTGCCAGGCACTGCTCTAACTGTTTCTGATATCAAAACCTCAAAGCAACCTCTAATCTAAGTACCATTATTTTTCTTGTTTCAGAGGTGAACAAGCAGAGGCACGGGCTTCCCTGGTGGATCACCTGCCAATGCAGGAGATGTGGGTTCAATCCCTAGGTTGAGAAAATCCCCTGGAAAAGGAAATGGCAACAACCCACTCCAGTATTCTTGCCTGGAAAATTCCGTGGACAGAGGAGCCTGGCATGCTATGGTTCGTGGGGTCACAGAGAGTGGAGTAAACAGCAACAAACAGAGGCACAGAGAGGTTAAGTGACTTGCCCGAGGTGATAGCCAGTCCAAAGCAAAGCTAGGGTTCAAATCCAGGCACCCTGGCCTCAAAATCTGTGCCCTTAACGTCTCTGCACCCCACCCCTAGAATTTCAACTCAGAAGAGTGAGAAAAGTAGCTAGGAGTGAAATACAAATCATGCACTTGCTAGACCCAGGGTCAACAGATTAACCTTTAGTCATGGTTCTGTGATGACCAGTCAGTCCTGAGACCTCCCCAGGCTTTCATTCCCTCACCTGTGCATTGGGAAGGCTGATTAGATGAGCTCTACCTAAGGTGTCTTCAGCTCTAAAATTCCACAAGTCCATGCTGACAATCAGCAGTGTATGGACCGGTCTGCTTTCTGACTGGGTTAGTCAAAGGCGAATTCACCCTACAACAGGCAGCACACTTGCTATTAAGGTTCCTCCTCTATCTCCTGACCTTCAGAAGATTATTATGTCCTCTCCATTCAGGCAAGTGAAAGAGGGTAGTGAAAGGGAGGCTGTATGGTTTCTCTTCTGGACGCTGCTTTGTGTGGTTGCAATGAAATGGCCCTCGAAAAGCTCTGGGCCAGATCACATTAACTCTACTAAATCTACAGTCCCTCCCACCTCCAGGCATCTCTCAGGACTCCGATCTTGGAGCCTGCCTTTGGATCCGGTTACTGGAATGCAGGTGAAACTGACACACTGGAGGTGAAGCGACCAGACAGGAATCAGGAAGATTAAGAGAGTTCAAAGGAAGGAGTTTCGTGATGTCTAAATAAACCTTATCTTCTGCCTATGGTCTGTTCTCTTTGCTAACATCCACTCTGGAAAGTGAGACCACCAGTTCATTAGGAATGAATTCAACACCCTCTTTCAAACTA
This sequence comes from Bos javanicus, assembly GCF_032452875.1. NCBI lineage: Eukaryota > Metazoa > Chordata > Mammalia > Artiodactyla > Bovidae > Bos > Bos javanicus. The sequence goes on along the minus strand of NC_083888.1, from coordinate 20,152,724 downwards.
GTGAGCCCCCAGCAGTATTCTTCTGGAGGTAGGCCTTCAAAGTCAGAGTGCATCTATGCATGAAGAAGGGCCTTTACACGTCGGTGGCACAGTCGTCCCTTGCGAGTCCTGGCTAAGCATCCCTGGCAGGTGGCTGTCACTTGGCCTCTGCCTGGTCACTTCCAAGGTCGAGATGCCAGCTGCCCCGACTAGCAGGGCCTGTGCTGCTGGACAGCTCTCACTGTGGGGAAAGACCACGAAGCGCCTAGAACAGTGCCTGGCAAGGAGCCGAGCTCAGTAAGTGCGCCTCCAAGTGGGTCAAAGCTGCCTCCTTACAACTTGAACCCATCAGTCCTGAGTATGCCCCTGGAGCCCCAAAACGCAGAGACCCTTCGGATATCGGGGCTGTAATCAGATTCCTCGGCCCTCTCCTTACAGATGCTTTTGCCAGATCTCCATCACCAAGCCTGGCAGACCCCCCTCCCCAGACCCCCCAAGTGCGCACTGATGGACCAATGGCCGGTAGGGAGGCCGCAGTCGGGGATGTCCCCAACCTCGGTATCTGAAGCTTCAAGGGACAAAGGGCTTTCAGGAAGGCGTATCCCACCCTATGTGATCCAGGCTGCCTCCCTCCCCGCCGGCCCTGGGGACCCCCGCAGCGCCAGGTAACAGGCTCCCTGAGGATCCGGGGCTCTCAGGCAGCTGCGCGATGGGCCGAGCCAGGACAAGGGATCTCGAGGCTCAGAGGTTTGACCCAACTGATCGCGGGCTCGATCGCGGCAAAGCGGAGCTCGCTCGGCCGTGGCTTTACCTGCGCTTGGTTGACTACAGCGGCCCAGCTCGCCCCCGGTCGCGCTCCCGCAGCTCCGCGGCTGCCGCCGGCGGTCATGGAAATACAGCCGGAACCCCTGGCCAGTGCAGCTCCCGCCGCTACCGGCCCCGCCCAAGCAACTGCCGCCACGCCCCTGACCACCGCTTCTGCCACGCCCCTAACCGCGGAAACCAGCCTGTTCATTGGGCAGCCCAGCGGCTGCTCTGCTAGCTCCGCGCTCTCTTTGCGCCCGGAGGGCAGCCCATTGGTCAGCGGACCTGCTCCTCAGAGCGGAGGCGGAGCCCTTAGCGAAGAACTCCAAGACAATTGGTTATTTTTGACGTCTTTAGCCCATAGGCCAAGGAACTATAGGATAAAGCCAGCGCGGAGGGGGCAGGGAAAAGAGAGGAGGGCTAAAAGATGGGTCTTGTGTGATGCTGATTGAGGCAGGGTGCAAATAGGGAGGCATTTGTGACCACAAGCTGGCTTGCCGGGCGGGGTAGAGTCAAGTGTCGTCTGGGTTTGGGAGGAGGAAGGCACGCAGGTAGTTCAGCTTCTGGGTCTGAAGGCTTCAGGCCGACCAATGGACGCACCTGTAGTCCAGGACACCAGGGCAAAATCTGGGGTCGTGTCCCACGAGAAAGGAGGCAGGTTAGTCACCAAGCCGCAAGGGGAGGAAAGGATGAGGAGGCAGCCGTCTCTGGCCTCTTCTAGCTAGGGAAATGTGATTGGGACATGTGGGGCAGTGTGGATCTCAGTTATTGTCCCACTGTTCTTTCTGTCCTTAAGACGACCCTCGCCCAGTTGAAGGCAGACTGGAAGAATGTGGCCTTTGGAATCATAACTAGAACTCTGTTGGCATGTACAGGTTACATGGTCTTGAGCAAGTCATTTAACCTTTCTGCTTAGGTCCAGATTTTTTGCTTTGGCAACTGAGATGAACAGTAGTTGATGAGAAGATTTAATAACTTTCCACTCCCCAACCCCCTGGGCTTCCCTGCTGGCTCAGTGGTAAAGAATTTGCTTGCCAACACAGGAGGTGCGGATTCAATCCCTGAGTCAGGAAGATCCCCTGGAGAAGGAAATGGCAGCCCACTCCAGTATTCTTGCCTGGGAAATCCATGGACAAAGGAACCTGGAGGGCTACTGACCAGGGGTTGCAGGAGATTCGGACTTGAGTTAGTGACTAAACGTCAACAACAAAACACCAACAGTGCCTGGCACTGAGTAGGCAGGCGTTCAGGCAAGACTAGTTCTCCACTCACTGACACATCGGTCTATGGCATTAGGACCAGTTCTAACATTCTATGAGTCTGAAACTACTTTTGCATTGGCATGTGCTTTTACCAAGAATAGAACACTTGACTGACTTGAAAGGCAACTATTCTAGGGCAGACAGGGCCACCCTACCAAGGCACCATAGGGCGGGAAGAAAGAGAGCACAGGGTGAGATGGGAATGGTGATTTACCCAGAGATGGGCAGTGGTATTTGTATCAATGTTAAATTTTTTCCAACACATTTCAGGATTATGACAAGGAAAAATGGAGCTTCCTTTTTCCTATTCACCCATCCAAACATGCAATGGCTCATGTTTCATCCTTTTGAAGGCTAATCAGCATAAAATCTGTCAGGAACTCCTGAAGCCCCTTGCCTATTCTGAAGGTGTGGAAGTCCTAAAATGTGAATAGAAATAAACCTTCAAGCCTGAAGTTAGCCCCAGATCTTTGGGTCTGCCTTTGAGAGAACTCACATATAGGTTGAAGGAAGAGAAAGAATCCTTCACTGATGCTCTATTTTTCATTCTGTTGTCATGCTACCTAAAAAAAATTTTTTAACCTCAACATTTATTTATTCCTCTATATTCTTTTCATTTTGGGAAAGAAAAACTCAAAGGATTATAGTGAGGGACCCCCCCCCCCCATAGTTCTAACTCTTTATGTTAACTGTTTGTGCCTTCAGCAACCTGGATGTCCATCAACAGATGAATGGATAAAGAAGCTATGGTACGTATTTCAATTCAGTCAGTTCAGTCGCTCAGTCGTGTCTGACTCTTTGCGACCCCGTGAATCACAGCACTCCAGGCCTCCCTGTCCATCACCAACTCCTGGAGTTCACTCAGACTCACGTCCAAGTCAGTGATGCCATCCAGCCATCTCATCCTCTGTTGTCCCCTTCTCCTCCTGCCCCCACTCCCTCCCAGCATCAGGGTCTTTTCCAATGAGTCAACTCTTTGCATGAGGTGGCCAAAGGACTGGAGTTTCAGCTTTAGCATCATTCCTTCCAAAGAAATCCCAGGGCTGATCTCCTTTAGAATGGACTAGTTGGATCTCCTTGCAGTCCAAGGGACTCTCAAGAGTCTTCTCCAACACCACAGTTCAAAAGCATCAATTCTTCGGTGCTCAGCTTTCTTCACAGTCCAACTCTCACATCCATACATGACCACAGGAAAAACCATAGGCTTGACTAGACGGACTTTTGTTGGCAAAGTAATGTCTCTGCTTCTGAATATGCTATCTAGGTTGGTCATAACTTTCCTTCCAAGGAGTAAGCGTCTTTTAATTTCATGGCTGCAGTCACCATCTGCAGTGATTTTGGAGCCCAGAAAAAGAAAGTCTGACACTGTTTCCACTGTTTCCCCATCTATTTCCCATGAAGTGATGGGACCAGATGGCATGATCTTGGTTTTCTGAATGCTGAGCTTTAAGCCAACTTTTTCACTCTCCTCTTTCACCTTCATCAAGAGGCTTTTGAGTTCCTCTTCACTTTCTGCCATAAGGGTGGTGTCATCTGCACATCTGAGGTTATTGATATTTCTCCCAGCAATCTTGATTCCAGCTTGTGTTTCTTCCAGTCCAGTGTTTCTCATGATGTACTCTGCATATAAGTTAAATAAGCAGGGTGACAATATACAGCCTTGACGTACTCCTTTTCCTATTTGGAACCAATTTGTTGTTCCATGACCAGATCTAACTGTTGATTCCTGACCTGCATACAGATTTCTCAAGAGACAGGTCAGGTGGTCTGGTATTCCCATCTCTATCAGAATTTTCCACAGTTTATTGTGATCCACACAGTCAAAGGCTTTGGCATAGTCAATAAAGCAGAAATAGATGTTTTTCTGGAACTCTTTTGCTTTTTCTATGATCCAGTGGATGTTGGCAATTTGATCTCTGGTTCCTCTGCCTTTTCTAAAACCAGCTTGAACATCAGGAAGTTCATGGTTCACGTATTGCTGAAGCCTGGCTTGGAGAATTTTGAGCATTACTTTACTAGCATGTGAGATGAGTTCAGTTGTGCGGTAGTTTGAGCATTCTTTGGCATTGCCTTCCTTTGGGATTGGAATGAAAACTGACCTTTTCCAGTCCTGTGGCCACTGCTGAGTTTTCCAAATTTGCTGGCATATTGAGTGCAGCACTTTCACAGCATCATCTTTCAGGATTTGAAATAGCATGGTACATATTTACAATGGACTATTACTCAGCCATAAAAAGGGGCACATTAGAGTCAGTTCTAATGAGGTGGATGAATCTCACTAGAGGCTATAATAGGCTAGAGACTATTATACAGAGTGAAGTAAGTCCAAAAGAGAAAAACAAATATCATATATTGACACACATATATGGAATCTAGAAAGATGGTACTGATGAACTTATTTGCAGGTTAGCAATAGAGACGCAGATGTAGAGAACAGAGGACAGACTTGTGGGGAGGAGAGGAGAGGGCAGGATGAATGGAGAGAGTAGCGTGGAAACATATACACCATCATACGTAAAATAGATAGCCAGTGGGAATTTGCTATATGACACAGGGAGATCAAACCAGTTCTCTGTGAAAATCTAGAGGGGTGGGATGGGGTGGGAGGTGGGAGGGAGGTTCAAGAGGGAGGGGACATATGTATATCTATGGCTGACCCATGTTAATGTATGGCAGAAACCAACACAATATTGTAAAGCAATTATCCTCCAATTAAAAATAAAATAAAAATGGAGTATTACTCAGCCATTAAAAAGAATACATTTGAATCAGTTCTAATGAGGTGGATGAAACTGGAGCCTATTATACAGAGTGAAGTAAGCCAGAAGGAAAAACACCAATACAGTATACTAACGCATATATATGGAATTTAGGAAGATGATAACAATAACCCTGTGTACGAGACAGCAAAAGTGACGCTGATGTATGGAACAATCTTATGGACTCTGTGGGAGAGGGAGAGGGTGGGAAGATTTAGGAGAATGGCATTGAAACATGTAAAATATCACGTATGAAACGAGATGCCAGTCCAGGTTCAATGCACGATATTGGATGCTTGGGGCTGGTGCACTGGGACGAACTGGAGGAATGGTATGGGGAGGGAGGAGGGAGGAGGGTTCAGGAGGGGGAGCACATGTATACCTGTGATGGATTCATTTTGATGTTTGGCAAAACTAATACAATTACGTAAAGTTTAAAAATAAAATAAAATTTAAAAAAATAAAATAAAATAAAAAATTTTAAAAGTTTGTGCTTGCAGGAAAGGAGCTTTAGACCTGTGGCCAGTTGGATATGTGTGTGTGTTCATGTGTATGTGCACGTGTGTGTGTATGTGTGTGTGTGCATTTGGTTCTGTTCCACAGTTTTCCAGTTGTTGTGTCTTTAAATAGTACTGCTTGGTGGCCATACGTATGTCTGCACGTGTGCTGGGGGAACAGGTTTGCCCCTGCTGGTGTTTGCTGAAGGAGATTGAGATGTTTCGTTAGGCTCTGAAAGGCATGAAGTGGCTCCCAGGATCCGGGAAGACTTTTCCAGCTTGATTCAGAGCCACAGATAGCAGCTGTTGGGAGTAGATTGCAGATAGACTTATTGTGCAAATGGATTTTTCCACACAGGTCAGGAACAAAGCTTCAGCCAAGAGTTCCAGAAAGGGATGTCCATTCAGTTCAGGAATTCTAAAGCACAATTGTGTCACCGAAGCTCCAAGGGAGGTGCAGAATGAGCCCAGGCAGAGAAGAACAAGGGAAAGGACATGACCATCTTTTCCTTTGCAGCTCTGGCTGGTTTAAGTAATGATCCATTGCCATTTGCAACACACAGGACTGTTTTCTTATTGGTCTCTGGTTTCTGTTTCCTCTCCCCAGCTTTGGCTCTTGCCATATTCTGTTGAATCAAATGATTTCCCTCTATAAAGCTTTTCTGTGGGAGGCCAGTTAGGGGAAGAGAATGGACTCAGTTTTGCCTTTAAGTTTAGTAGCCTGCTGGGATTGAGAATTGGGGATGGCTTGGTTTTCGGTAACCATTGCATTGGTTAGCACGTGGCTATGAGATGCATTTCTGAAAGCATGAGAGTGCCTTGTCATAAAGGGAAGGAGGGAGAGGGTGTGCACCCACTCACATTCCAGAATGACTAAAGCTCCATCACTTTACTGAAGGCGAACTGACTCTAAACTCACCTGGGGTCTCTCAGCAGGATTTGTGACCAAATCGTTGAGGTCTTCAGAGAAATATAAGGCACCAGAGGTCAGGGCAGGTAGTGAGCTCTATTTATTCTCTTATAGCAGTCAGTGATTCACTCAGTCTGTCGTTTTTATTATCCTGTATCCTTAGTGAATGATCAAGAGCAGTGGGATTTGGCATCTATTCCCCTGGGACTTGAATCCTGGCTCCTCCTTTCCCAAGTTTGTGACCTTGGGCAAGTTCTGCACCTCTGTGTGTCCACTTTTTTTCCATAAAATTCAGATGATGGTATTTGTGCTTCCTTCATGGGGTGCTGTGAGGAGCAAACAAGTTAATAGATGTAAAGTGCATCAAACAGTGCCTGCCACATATTTAGCTCTTAATAAGTGTGTGCCTTATTTATTTATTAGCCCAGAGTCTTAACCACTGAACTGCTACAGAAGTTCCTGCCATAGTTATTATAAGAACTCACTTAAGAACATTTCTCTAGGTGCTAACTCATTTTTCAAGTTCTGTCCTTCAAAAGTAGTGGTCACAGAATTCAGGATCCATGAAGTGATGGGGAAACAGTGGCTGACTTTATTTTGGGGGTTCCAAAAATCACTGCAGATGGTGATTGCAGCCATGAAATTAAAAGATGCTTACTCCTTGGAAGGAAAGTTATGGTCAACCTAGACAACATATTAAAAAGCAAAGATGTTACTTTGCCAACAAAGGTCCATCTAGTCAAGGCTATGGTTTTTCCAGTAGTCATGTATGGATGTGAGAGTTGGACTATAAAGAAAGCTGAGCACCGAAGAATTGATGCTTTTGAACTGTGGTGTTGGAGAAGACTCTTGAGAGTCCCTTGGACTGCAAGGAGATCCAACCAGTCCATCCTAAAGGAGATCAGTCTGGGTGTTCGTCGGAAGGACTGATGCTGAAGCTGAAACTCCAATACTTTGGCCACCTGATGCGAAGAGCTGACTCATTGTAAAAGACCCTGATACTGGGAAAGATTGAGGGCAGAAGGAGAAGGGAACGACAGAGGATGAGATGTTTGGATGGCATCACCGACTCAATGGACATGGATTTGGGTAGACTCGGGCAGTTGGTGATGGACAGGGAGGCTGGGCGTGCTGTGGTTCATGGGGTCCCAAAGAGTCAGACGCGACTTGAACTGAACTAAACTGAACTGAGACTTTATTTTTCTTTAAGTCTTTACTGAACTTGCTACAATATTGCTTCTGTTTTATGTTTGTTGGATTTTTTGGCCATCAAGCATGTGGGGTCCCAGCTCACTGACCAGGAAATTGAACCCACACTCCCTGAGTAGGAAGGTCAAATCTTAGCCACTGGACCACAAAGGAAGTCCTGAATAGACTTTATTTTAAAAAATAGTTTTGGGGACTTCTCTCGTGGTCCAGTGGCTAAGACTCTGAGCTCCCAATGCAGGAGACCCAAGTTCAATCCCTGGTCAGGAAACAAGATCTCACATGCTGCAACTAAGACCTGGTACAGCCAAATAAATAAAATTAAAATAAAAAATAGTTTTGGATTCACAGCAAAATTGGACAGAAAGTACAGAAAATTCTCATTTACCCATCACCCTAACACATGCAGGGTTTTTTTTTTTTTTTTTTTTTGCTAATTTTATCTACCACCTGCCACATGGTAAGAGAAGGTTTTCCTTCAGACTCTCCTTACCAGAGAAGGTTCAGAGGACTGAGTTAAGGGGGGTTTTCATCTTTCTTTCCACTATGGTTTATCACAGGATTTTTTTTTAAAGATTTATGTATTTACTTATTTTGGCTGTGGTGGGTCTTTGTTGCTGCATGAAGTCCTTCGCTAGTCACGGCAAGCAGGAGCTACTCTCGGTTGTGGCGTGCAGGCTTCTCGTTGCAGTGGCTCCTCTTATTTCAGAGCGAAGGCTCTAGGCACACAGGCGTCAGTAGCTGCAGGCGTGGGCTCACTAGTTGTGGCTCGAGGGCTCTAGAATGCTGGCTCAGTAGCTGTGTTGGATGGGCTTAGCTGCTCCACGGCATTTGGGATCTTCCAAGACCAGGGATTGAACCAGTGTCCCTTGCATTGCAAGACAGATTCTTCACCACTGGACCTCCAGGGAAGCCCTATCACAGGATATCTAAAATAGTTCCCCATGCTACTCAATAGGACCTTATTGTTTATTCATTCTATATATAATAGTTTATATCTGCTAATCCCAAACTCCTAACCCAACCTTCTCCTCCCCTCCTCCCCCTTAGCAACCACAAGTCTGTTCTCTTGTCTATGAGTCTGCTTCTGTTTTGTAAATAAGTTCATTTGTGGCATATTTTAGAATGCACATATAAGTGATATCTATCTGTCTCTCTCGTTCTGACCTACTTTGCTTGGTATGATAATCTCCAGGTTCATCCATGTTGCTGGCATTGTTTCATTCTTTTCATTGCTGAGTGATATTCCGTATATATGTGCCCCATCTTCTTTATCCATTTCTCTGTTGATGATATTTAGGTTGTTTCCATGTCTGGGTTGTTGTGAACTATGTCTTGGCTATTGGGCTGCTATGAAGAGGTGCATCTATCTTTTCAAATTATAGTTTCGTTTGGATATATGCCCTGGTGACTTAGATGGTAAAGCGTCTGCCTGCAATGCAGGAGACCCGGTTCAATCCCTGGGTCAGGAAGATCCCTTGGAGAAGGATATGGCAACCCACTCCAGTACTCTGGCCTGGAAAATTCCATGCATGGAGAAGCCTGGTAGGCTACAGTCCATGAGGTCGCAAAGAGTCAGACACGACTGAGTGACTTCACTTTCTTTCACTTTGGATATATGCCCAGGAGTGTGATTGCCAGATCATTGTTGCTGCTGTTTAGTCGCTAAGTTGTGTCCAACTGTTGTGATCCCATGGACTGTAGCCCACCAGGCTCCTCTGTCCATGGGGTTCTCCAGGGAAGAATACTGTAATGGGTTGCCATTTTCTTCTCGAGGGGATCTTCCTGACCCAGGGGTGGAACCCATGTCTCCTGCATTGCCAGGCGGATTCTTTACTGCTGAGCCACCAGGGAAGCCCTTGCTGGATCATATGGTAGTTCTATCTTTAGTTTTTTGAGGAATTTCGATACTGATTTCCATAGTGGTTGCACCAGTTTACATCCCCACCATGAGTTAAGATTTTTGAGACTAGACCTCATCAGCATAATCCCTCTGAGGGAAAGGTGAAAGCTGTGGCTGCAACCTGGGTGTCCATGAGATTCCCCTCAAGGCCTGAGATAGCTCAGGCTCTAAGGACTCCAACACTGTCACTTTATTGTCATACCCAGCGCTGCCTGTGTGTAAAGTCTGGGCAATGTGTTTAGAAAGCCCCAGGGCCAGGCCTCCTGGCTAGCTTCTGATTGATAACACAGATGAAGTTTGTTTAGAAGATCTAAGTTGCCATACTCAATAGTTCCACGAGGACAAACTATGGTGAAATTCAACAGTTTAGCCTCTTCTGTTATCAGTAAAGCTTCCTGCTGGCTGGTTGAACAAGATCCCTGTCTGTGACTTGGGCTGCTTCCTTAAACTTACTTGTGAAGTTGTCTGTGGTCACATCACAGGGTGCTTTTATGTCCAGGACAGTCTTGGTTTTACGCCTGCTGCCCCAGTAGAATTTTAACAGTGTTGTGATCCCCCAAATCTTGGCTTTCTCTGCCCACTGAAGCCAAATTTAAAAATTACAGAGACAGAGTTTGGAGGAAAAAGAAAGGTGGCCTTAATTCTCAGCCAGTGGAGAGGAGTACGCAGCAGGCTAGGGTCTCAAGAACTGTGCTTCCTGCCCCAAGGGAACCGAGGGACTTTCCATAGTCTTGGTCTCTGGTCTTTAGATAAATGATAAAGCTCAAAGTAATGAAGGTTTGCATTCTTTTTTTTTTTTCTTGCTTTGTTTCAAAACTCCTATCTGGATCAGGTAGCCCAGGAATTGAGTCTGGCAGTCCAGTGTAGCCTGGTAATTGGGTCTGTTTGTCTCTGGATTTTTGTACTGTGGCTTTCTGGCTAAAAGTGCAAAAAGATAAAAAACTACAAGAGGTGGTCCCAGGTAAAGGTGAGCACCAGGTACAGGATACAATTAGCACAGAGTTAAAGGATAATAGATGCAGAATGTAAGTTATGCTGAGTTATATGCAGGATGTAAATTACATAGTGTCAGGTTAGTTTTGAGAAAAGCAAACTTAGTTACAAACCACAGATTAGGAATAGTTAAAGTGAAAACCAGGAATGATCAAGCCTGCTCACTGTTCTCTTTATCTTCTTTGTTCTCAGAAAGGAAAAGAAAAGAAAGAAAAACTCATTCCCCTTTTTTTCCTTTTCACTGCAACCGTGTCCCCTGTTCACTCTCAAATGGTCTCAATTTGAATGATAAATAGTGTGGTGACACTTGTACTTACATACGTAGGACCCAGGACTGTAAATGTTTATGTAACACACACACACACACACAGATGAAAAGCTGTTTGAGCGTTATAATCAGATACATAATCAAAGTGATTAATACAGGTGATTGGCTAGAGATGACTTCTTAGTCACCGTGCATTCCTTTTCTTGACGTCATCCTTAATTACAGTAATAAAAATTGAGTTGTTCATGCTGCTAACTCCAAAGGAGTCAGTAAAACTTGTGCATTAAGTAAGTGCTTTACAAGCCTTTCCTGCATAATTTCATGTTCTTGAGCTATTTTTAAGCTGTTTACATCCTGCCAGAGATCCCTATATTGTTTCACCATATATTGGATTTAATAACAGAGCAAATATTTTTACCGAGCAAGACATTTAGTATTACAGAGAGAGAACCAGAAAGCCAAGTCCTGTGTAGGCCAAAGGGAAATACTTGGAGAGCTCACTAAAAAGGACTGAGTAGTAAGTGATAAAGTGTAATCGATATCATGAGCAATTATTCCACAGAGGGAACAATTTCTTCTGATTTTGATTCTTAGAGATACGAACTGGTGCTTGAAGGTCTATGGGCTGAGGTCAGGGTGAGGGTGGCATGGCATCCGGGGAGGGGGGAGGACACGGGAACAGAGGCCTCTAAGTGGAAGAATGCAATTTGACTTGTCCAGAGCAGAGTCCAAGTGGAAAATCAGTAGGAGAGAAGGTGAAGAGATAGAATGGGCCAGTGACATGACAGAGGCTGGTTACTATTTCATCGAAGTAGATGGCTTCATCTTCTCTGCCTGAGGATTTGGTTATCCTAGTTCAGCGCAAGTCACACCCCAGGCATCCTAAACTCCAGGCACATGCATGTCGCCTTGATCATGTTAACCCGGTCTCTCTGTCTTTTTTAAACTTATTATTTTGTATTGGTGTATTTCCAGTTAACAATGCTGTGATTGTTCCAGGTGAACAGTGAAGGGACTCAGCCATACATATACATATACCCATTCTCCCCCAAACTCCCCTCCCATCCAGGCTGCCATAACATTGAGCAGAGTTCCCTGTGCTCTACAGGAGGTCCTTGTTGGTGACCCATTTTAAATATAGCAAGCAGTGAGTACATGTGCATCCCGGGGATCGAACCTAGGCGACCTGCATTGGGAACATGGAGTCTTAGCCACTGGACCACCAGGGAAGTCCCTGAACATTTTTTAGATAAGAAGCTTTAAAAAAAGAAGAAGAAGAAAACTAACATTCAATGTCCTGGCAAAGAAATTGATTCCCATGGCTTCTTATTTTTAAGTTTGTATTTCCATTGAGAGAGAGAGAGGAGAGAGCAGGCGCGTGGTCACAGAGGTCAAGGGAGGAGGGGGTGGTCTCGCAGTGCCCACTGCCGTAGTCCTAGCTCTGCCCCTGCTGCTGCACTGGACGGGCTCTGACAAGGTCACTATCACCCCCACTCACTGCCACGTTTTGCAGTCAGCTTTCAGACACCCTTTCTCGACTTCTTGGTAGCCTGGGACTCTGGTGGTAGGCACCCCTGTTTTCCCTACATTCCCTCTTGGTGTGTACTGTGGACTCTTCTTCCCGTGTCTGACTCTTCAGCCCTGGTTCTGTCCTCAGCCTTCTGTTTTTCTCTCCCATATACTCTTTCCAAGTGTTTCATCCTCTTCTAGTACCTTAAGTGGCTGCCAGGCTGTCTTTCAAAATGCACTCCTAATCAACTGATTCCCTTGTTAAAATAAAAACCCAGGAATGGCTTCCATTACCCGAGTGATAACTTTCAAACTCTTCCTGGAGGCACAGGAGGTTTTTTTCAGCATCTCTTTGCATCTCCACCTCCTAACCACCTTCCATCCCAAGCCTTTCCTCCTCCCATTCCCCTTCATACCTCCATGTCACCCAGTTACATCATCGCTGTATCTGGAATGTGACATGCTATTTCTTGCTCCCACACCTTTGACCCCAGCTGGAACACCTAACTATACCCTCTCTACCTGGAAAACCTTATTCATCCTTTGAGACACTGCTCGGAGGTCACTTCATTCATAAAGCCTTCTCTCACCTTCCTGTGGAGTTCATGCATTCATTCAATCATTCATTCATTCATTCAAAAAATATTTATGTTCAAGGCCCTGAACTAAGTTTGAGTGCTGAGGTCAAGAATCCTCACAGTTCATACTTCATATCATAGTTCTTATCTCATCAATACTATTGACCTATTTACATTAATAGCTACTTCTATAGTCATACCTTGAGGGCAAGAATGATGACTTATTCATCTTTGAACCCCAATGATAGAAGGTGCTAAATATGTTTGTTCAATTGAATTAAAGGAGAATGATTACTGAGAAAAGGCCTTTGGGGTTGACCATTCAAATGCTTTTGATAATCTTTGGATGTCTGCATGGTAAAATTTAGGGTCAGGGACGGAGAGAATGAGTTCCTTTTCCCCAGGGGTTAAGGAGAACCTAGGAATTGGTCCAGCTGTAGCCACATGCTTGAGAAGTACATTCATGAGAAAGGGTAGGAAACAGGATGGCAGCAAGACTGAGTGATGAGGGTGTTCAGAGGACTTTAAAAGACATAGGGAAGAGCCCATGGGAAATAGACTTAAGATGCTGGTGAGGGACTTCCCTAGGGGTCCAGAGTTGAAGACTCCACCTCCTAATGCAGGGGTGCAAGTTTGATTCCTGGTTGGGAAACTAAGGTCTCCCATGCTGCACAGTGAGGCCAAAAATTTTCAAAAAAAAAGATGCTTTTGAGTGGGGTCAGTGACAGAAGCCATCCTAAAGGAGATCAGTCCTGGGTGTTCATTGGAAGGACTGATGTTGAAGCTGAAACTCCAATACTTTGGCCACCTCATGCAAAGAGATGACTCATTGGAAAGGACCCTGATGCTGGGAAAGATTGAGGGCAGGAGGAGAAGGGGACGACAGAGGATGAGATGGCTGGATGGCATCATCGACTCAATGGACATGGGTTTGGGTGGACTCCGGGAGTTGGTGATAGACAGGGAGGCCTGGCATGCTGTGGTTCATGGGGTCACAAAGAGTCAGACACGACTGAGCTACTGAACTGAACAACTGAATGACAGAAGCAAAGAGTCAAAGGTGACTAGGTTTATTTCAGGGGGGAAAGGAAAGCAGACCAGATGGATCTTGCACAGGCCTGGAGATAACCCTTCCTCTAAGGTGGAAGGGAAGGAAGAAATCACCAACAGAGAAAGAGCAAGTAATAGCAACTGCCTGTAGTACCTCCCCTCTACCAGATCCTTTACATTTTAATCTCACTTAATCCCCACACAGTCTTCATTTTCAGATGAGGAGCATGGCTCAAAGCAGCCATCCCGTCTTTTTGGCACCAGCGACTGGTTTCATGGAAAACAATTTTTCCATGGCCTGGGGGTGGGAGGGATGGTTTCAGGATGATTCAAGCACACCACCTTTATTGTTCACTCTATTATTATTACATTAGCTCCGTCTCAGATCACCAGGTATTAGATCCTGGAGGTTAGGGATGCCTGGCTCAAAGCATCTCAGTGACTCTCCACTCTGGCTATACATTAGAATCACCTAAACTGTGACTCTAGGTATTCCAGCTTCTCTGATTTCATTTGATCTGTGATAAGACACTGGCATCTAAATTTTTTAAGCTCCTCAAGTGACTCTAATGTATAGTCAGAGTGGAATACCATGTAAGGAATTTGCTGGAGGTGGTTCACTTGCTGGGATGGAATTCGACTCTGGTCAGCCTGGTTCCAAAGCCAGAATGGTTTCCCCTAGGGCAGCGATTCTCAGTGTGAGGCCCCTGATACTCTTCTAGAAAGTGGGGGCCCTACTTACCTGTTAACCTACTAAATCAGAAGCTCTCGGGGTGGGGCTTAGCAATCTGGTAAAGCCAGCCCCCTTGTAGCTCTGGAGCACAATGCAATGGGAGAACCACTGCTCTAAAGGCTTGCTGTGCCTGAGTGGTAAGTAGCTCAGTTGTGTCTGACTCTTTGCAACCCAATGGACTATAACCTTCGGGGCTCCTCTGTCCATGGGGATTCTCCAGGCGAGAACACTGGAGTGGGTTGCCATGCCCTTCTCCTGCGAAGTCTTCCCCACCCAGGGATCGAACCCGCATCTCTTACCTCTCCTACATTGGCAGACAGGTTCTTTAACACTGAGCCACCAGGGAAGCCCCCAAAGCCTTGCTACTCAAAGCAAAGTTGTGACCTACACATGCACAGCATCAGCATCTTCTGGGAATGTGTTAGAAATGTGGGACCTCAGGTCCTACCCCAGATGCACTGATCCAGTCTCTGTTTTTGGCATGTTCCTGTCTTTTTTGCATGTGCTCTATTTTTATTTATTTACTTTATTATTTTTTTATTTATTTAAAGTTATTTTTGGATCTTTGTTGCTGCTCACGGGCTTTCTTTAGCTGCTTTGCTCAGGCTTCTCAGTGTGATAGCTTCTCTGGTTGGGGTCTAGGGCACGCGGGCTTCAGTAGTTGCAGCATGTGGGCTCAGTAGTTATGGCGCCTGGGCTTAGTTGCCCCACAGCCTTGTGGAGTGTGGAATCTTCCCATATAAGGGATAGAACATCAATCCTGTATCCCCTGCACTGGAGGTCAGCATCTTAACCACTGAACCACCAAGGAAGCCCCTGTATGTGCCTTAAAATTTGAGATCAGTAGATTCCAAACCTGGTTGACAATCAGAATTAACTAGGGAGTTTTGTTTCTTTGTTTTTTTTAAAGTATAAATCCCCTAGGTATCCCAAGTTTCTAGTTCATTAGGTCTGAGGTCATACCTAGCTCTTTTTTTTAAAGCTCCCCATAAGTGTGATGATCAGTTAAGTTTGAGGACCACTCTCCTCTACAACGCTGCCTCCCTGCAGAAAAGAAAATTTTCTTAGTATACTCCTTGTTCCCAGGTACCTCAGAAGATGTTTTCCTCACAATGAGCTTGCCAGATTTAGCAGATGAAATTATAGAATGCCCAGTTCAACTTGAATTTCAGATAAAGAGTAAATACACTTTTAGTATAAGTGTGTCCCAAATATTGCATGTATTATATAATTAAAATTATTTTCAATAGTAAAAAATTTTAATTTAGTGAATTTGCTAGGAAAAAAATTTTAATTTAATAAATTTGATCAATTTAAATTCAGTCAAAATTGTTTAGAAATTATTGTTTACCTGAAGTTCAGATTGACTTGGGCATTCTGTATTTTGTTTGGCAACCCTACTCACAACAGTAGCAGAGTTTCAAGACTAAATTTGGCATAACTTTAGGGAGACGAGGAAGAGACAGAGTCCTCCAGGACATCAACAAGAAGTGGATGAATGAATGGCTGGATGTCAGAAACCTCATCATTAGTTATCTCAGTTTGCTTAAGCTAAGATATGCCTGAGGCTGCAGTGAGAAACAGCTGTCACACAGCCACAGCTCACAACCACACAGATTTCTTTCTTGTTCGTGCTGCGTGTCCATAGACGTCAGCTGCATCTCCTTTTCATGCTGTGATCAAGTCTCATGGGAACCTTCTCGTGAGGATATTTGTGGTTTCACGAAAAAGGAAAAAAAGGAAGTGGTTGGCCAGGTAGTTTAGTTATTCGTAAAGCTACAGTGATCAAATATCCCACTTTGCCCAGATGGGGGGCTTCCTGTGCCAAAACCACAATGGTTCTGGGCAAATCAAAATAGTCAGTCACCCTGGTAAAGCTTCTATATGAAAGTGGCACATTTACTGGTGTTCACATTCCACTGGCCAAAAAAGGTCACATGACCAAGTTTGTCATCAATGGGGTGAACGATTTACAAAGCCTCCAGTAGCCAGGGACCCATAGAGGAGGGAATGACCATTCTGAATATTAATATAGTCTACCACAGAAAACAAGTCGAAAAACCTCACAACCTCCAGGAGGGCATATGCCCTCTCTAAGAAGAACCTCCAAGATGGCAGAGGCAAGAACTATGAAGGACAATGGCCTGATGAATCCCCACTTCCCCTGAGAGCAGGACTAAGACCTAATCAAGAAACATTCCCTCTACCTAGGGTTCCATGTCAGCCCAGCAGAATTTCAAGATTTCTATAGACCAGTGACTACCATGTCGCCCATTCTTTCCTTTCTAAATGAAATAGTTACTGGGATTGTCCAATCTCTGTTCTTCGTTTGTCCATTGGGTGTATAGAGGGCTGATAACTTGTTTTTTTATGGTCTAGATCTCCTGATCAATTGGAGCTACATCTAGACCTGATGTATTGGGTTGGCCAAAAAGTTCATTTGAGTTTGAACTTTTTGGCCAACCACAACAGCAACACTCATGAAATCCTTGACTTAAAGTCTGGTGCCTTGTTTAGATGGGGATTTAGGTTGTTGCCTGTGAGAGGAATGAATTTATTTTGCAAAAAAACAGGGAAATAAATATTTGTGACCAATGGGGAATACTGGGGTAGATTGTATTATTATCCAAAATGTCTGTTGCTCCTCTATGGCTACTCCCTTTGGGGTCCCTATCTACTTGAGGATTGTATTTGCAACCCCATTGACCTTAGGCTTGGGCACGTGACTTTCTTTGGCCAATAAAATGTGAGTAGAACAGCCAGATGTCGCTTCTGAGCAAGAGTTTGAAGAGCCTGCTCATGGCCCACCATTTTCTTTTTTCCTTCTGCCACTAGGCTAGTGATGTTCCAGGTAGGAATTGCTCTTTCAGCCTGGATCCCATAGCAAAGTTGCAGCCAACTTTCGACGTATATGTAGTATGTTTGTAGTATCAAGTCAATGAGATCTAGGTGATGTTTGTTACCACGGCATAACCAGGCCAATCCTGCCTGATACAAGAGGGAATGAACAAGATTATGTATCATTCCATTTTTATAAAGTTTGCAAACAGGCAAAACTAAACAGTATAATACTTAGGAATAAACCTGGAGTGGCAAAATTATAAAGAAAACAAGAGCATAATTAACACCAAATTCATGAGTGGTGACCTTGGGTTGATGTAAGGGAGATGGACATTATTGGAGAGTTCTAGACTCTTCATATGTTATATTTACTCTTCTGTATGTGGATTAGGCAATTTAAAGAAAAAGAAAGGGAAAGCTTGGCAGATTATGTTTTCCAAAGATGGACACGATAATTCCTGTTTAAATAAATACTCTGTTAGAACTCACTACTCTCCCTGTCTTGAACCCAGGCAACTGTATGACTGCCTCAGTCAATATGATATGGCAGAAATAGGCCATGTAACTTCTTTTATTTATTTATTGCCATACCCTGTGGGGCGTGTGGGATCTTAGTTCCTCAACCAGTGACCAAACCTATGCCCCATGCAGTGGAAGCATGGAGTCCTAATCACTGGACAACTCAGGGAAGTCCTGAGGCTGTGTAACTTCTAAGGCTGGATTGTAAAAACAGCATGCCCTGTGCTTTGCCTTCTTGAACACTTTCTCTTGCATCCCAGCTACAAGCTAGTTTGAGGAAGCCCACACTAGTCCACGTGGAGAGACCATATGTAGGTGTTTGGGCTGACAGCCCAGCTGAGGTTCCAGACAACAACCAGCATCACACAATCAGACGTGGGTAAAGATGCCTCCAGATGACCCCAGCCCCCAACCACTGGGACATCCACAGCCTTTGCGTCTTCCCAGGTAAGACTCCAGACATCAGGGAGCATAGATAAGCCACCCCTGTTAGATCCTGTCTCATTTTCTAACCCAGAGTTCATAAAACATAATAATGCTTGTTTTGGGGGCATTGAGTTTGTTATGTAACAGCAGATAACTTAGAACAGTTTTTAAAAAATACACATTGTAAATACACATTTCAGTGATCTACTATTTAAAAATCTCTCCACAGGCCCTTTTAAGTGAGTTTGCACATGTTAGATGGTAGGTGGTCCACAGAATGACATGGAGGGGTCCTGACAGGAACGGTCCTGCAGGGGAAGAAGTCTAGGCTCACAGTCTTTGCAAAAGAAATTCTCCCTTATTCCTCAGTAAAGGAAGTAGAAGTTTATTCCATATTTATGGCAAGAGTTCCACTGAACCCTGGTTCTTTCACTCAATCATTCATTCACAAGTTCATTCATTTATTCATCAAACAATTGCTGGTCAGTTCCTAATGGCTCAGTTGGTAAAGAACTTGCCTGCAATGCAGGAGACCCGGGTCCAATCTCTGGGTTGGGAAGACCCCCTGGAGAAGGGAATGGCAACCCACTCTAGTATTCTTGCCTACTGTCTATGAGGTCGTAAAGAGTCGGACACGAGCAGCTAACACTTTTTAGTAAGCTCCAGGCTTGAACGTAGAGCTCAGTAAAGTCAGGGTCCCTGGTCCGGAAAGGAAGGCCAGGAATCCAGATGCCTGTAGTGCTCTTTTTCTTTCTTTAATCCTGTAGGCTTATATTTAGGTTCTAGTTTTTGGGCATGGAGGATGCATACTCATAATAAAATTATAGAGAAAAGCATGGGAATGATTAATGTAAATTCAGGATAGGAGTAAGTCTAGGAGGATGACAGACTGGTAAGCCCCCCTGGGCAGGGCCTCCAGGGGGCTTCTATGGTTCTGGTAATGCTCTATTTCTTAAGCACTGAGTGAGTTCATTTTATTAATATCTTTTAAGCTTTATATAAATATGTATATATATCTCGTATCCTCTCATGTGTGATATATTTATCAGTAAAAATTTGTAAAGAGTGTTCATCACTAAGAGGTTTATGAAGTACATATTTGGAAACAGAATCAAGTTTCGTTGTCAGCAGTCCAGTTAAATAACATAAAATATCTGCTTAATGAAATATGAACAAGCCATTAAAATAATAATATAATCTTACCTTATTGAAATGAATCCATATCCATGATATATTAAATGAGCAAGCTAACTTAGGACTTCCTTGGCAGTCCAGTGGATAACATTCTGAACTTCAGGGCAGGGGGTAGGGGTTTGATCCCTGGTCAGGAAATCAAGATCCCACATGCCACCCAAAAGCTTAAACTATAGATGCCAAGTGTCTACTGAAAGACGAATGAATCAACAAGATTTGGTATATGATGGAACATTATTCAACCTTAAAAAGAAGGAAATTCCGACACGCACTAAACTTTGAAGGTACTCTGCTCAGTGAAATAAACCAGTCACAGAAGAACAAATACTGTAAGACTCCATTCTCATGAGATATTTAGAGAAGGCAAATTCATAGACTGAAAGAAGAATGGTGGTTCCAGAGGCTGGGGGTTGGTGGTGGAGGGGACTGGGGAGTTAATGTTTAATGTGTCCAGAATTTTAGTTGGAGAAGATGAAAAACTTCTAGAGATAAACGGTGGTAATAGTTGCACAACAATGTGACTGGGCTTAATGCCACAGAACTGTGTGGTTAAAAGTGGTTAAAATGGTAAATTTTATGTTTATTTTATCATGAAAAGAAATGGCTATATATTAATATATAATACAATAACCTCTGTGTGTGTTTTTGTAAGACAGAGAAAGAGAGAGGGAAAGAGAGGGAAAATGTATAGGGGAAAATCTGACAGGAATTATATAATATGTCTACAATGGTTATCTTTTGGTGTTCAGGCTACAGATGATTTTTATTTTCTTGCTTATACTTCATGCTTTTCTATATACTATAGTTTTTTTACTCTGAGTAAATTTTGTATGTGTAGTCAGAACACAATAAACCTGATTTAAAAGAAAGGAATTCCATGTTCTATCAAGAAGTGGCAATTGTTGCCAAAACAATCTTGAGGAAAAGGGCAAAGCAGAAGGCATAACCCTCCCAGATTTCAGACAATACTACAAAGCTATAGTAATCAAAAGAGCATGGTATTGGCACAAAAACAGATGTATGCACCATTGGAACAGAATACAGAGCCCAGAAATAAAGAAAATATGGTCAATTAATCTTCAACAAAAGAGGTAAGAATATACAATAGAGAAAAGACAATCTCTTCAGCAAGTGGTGGTAGGAAAGTTGGACAGCCACGTGTAAACCAGTGAATTTAGAACACATCCTCACACCATGTACAAAGATAAACTCAAAACGACTTAAATATAAGACATGACACCATGAAACTCTTAGAGATGAATATAGGTAAAACATTCTCGGACATAAATCATACCAATATTTCTTGGTCAGTCTCCCAAGGCAATAGAAATAAAAGCAAAAATGGACAAAAGGGACCTAGTCAAACTTACAAGCCTTTGTACAGCAAAGGAAACCAAAAACAAAACAAAAAGAACCTACAGGCTGGGAGAAAGTATTTGCAAATGATGTGAATTTGCATTTGCATCATTTGTATCATTGTATTTGCATCATTAAGCTCTTACAAGAAAAGCTTAATTTTCAAAAATATACTAAGAGCTCACACAACTCAATAACAACAAAAGACCTCCCCCATACAACCCAACTGAAAAATGGGCAGAATATCTAAATAGAAGTTTCTCCAAAGAAGATATCCAGATGACCAACAGGCACATGAAAAGATGCTCAATATTGCTTTTTACTTTAGAAATGAAAATCAAAACTACAATGAGGTACCACCTCACACCAATCAGAATGGCTGTAATTTAAATACTGGAAAGGATGTGGAGAAAAGGGAATCCTCCTACACTGTTGGTGGGAGTGTAAATTGGCACAGCCACTATGGAAAACAGTATAGAGGTTCTTAAAAAAACGAAAAATAGTGTTGTTATATATTCCAGCACTCCCAGTCCTGGGCATATATCTGGGCAAAACTATAATTCAGAAAGATAATGCATTCTTATGCAGCACTAATCACAATAGCCAAGACATGGAAGCAACCTAAATGTCCATGGACAGATGAGGGGGTAAAGAAGATGTGGTGCATATATACAATGGAATACGACTCAGCCATAAAAAGAATGAAACAATGCCAATGGAGAGACTGAAAGAAGTAAGTCAGAAAGAGAAAGGCAAACACCGTGTGATATCACTTGTACATTCACAAATGAACTTATCTACAAAATAGAAACAGACTCACAGATACAGAGAACAGACTGGCTGCCGAGGGGGAGTGGGGGTGGGGGAGGGATGGAGTGGGAGTTTGGAATTAGCAGATACAAGCTAGTATACATAGGATGGATACACAACCAGGTCCTCCTGTATAGCACAGGGAGCTATATACAGTATCTTGTGATAAACCATAATGGAAAAGAATATGAAAATGAATGTATACATGCATATAATTGAATCACTTTGCTGTACTGCAGAAATTAATACATCATTGTAAATCAACTAGCTGCAATTCAATACATTTTTTAAAAGAAGCAGCAATTGTGATTGATTAAAGAGACGACAGAGTCAAACAAGCAAGATAAAAAATTAAAAGGAAATTATTCTCCAATAAAAGTGACTCATTGAGGCAACAGTAGAAATCAATAAGGTGAGATGAGCCAGCTTTAGATTTCCTCTCTGACATATTCATGCC
Organism: Bos javanicus; assembly: GCF_032452875.1. Lineage (NCBI taxonomy): Eukaryota > Metazoa > Chordata > Mammalia > Artiodactyla > Bovidae > Bos > Bos javanicus. The sequence continues at coordinate 20,130,670 of NC_083888.1, read as the reverse complement.
TATTTCACAATAGAGTATCTGAAACTACGCTTATCCTCTCTTTGCCAGCTTTAGAGCCAACTCCCCTTATCCATTCCTAAATTTCTTTTCTTTAAGATCGAGTCCTCAACTTCCTCCAGACAAACCCCTAGTGCACATCATCCCCAAGAGACTGACCTTAGTATTTTTGAATGAACAAGAACTCTGGGACCCTAAACCCCCTTCTTCATCACACACTGTGCCTTTTTCTCGGATCTTAGCCTGGCCACAGGATTCTGGTTGTCTTTCCTTTCAGTCATGGAGTCCAGAGGTTTCTCGCTTTCTAAGAGAGAGGCTGTGTCCTCCAGAATTCATGTCTTAAAAGTGTCCTCAAGGGGCTTCCCTGGTGGCTTAGTGGTAAAGGATCCACCTGCCAATGCAGGAGACACGAGTTCAATCCCTGATCTGGGAAGATTCCATGTGCCATGGAACTGCTAAGCCCACACGCCGTAACTACTGAGCTTGCGCCCTAGAGCCTGTGCGGTGCAACAAGAGAAGCCACCACAATGAGAAGCCCATGCCCCGCAACTAGAGAAAGCCCACGCAGCAACAAAGACCCAGAACAACAAATAAATGAATGAAAGTATTTTTTCAAAAGCCTCCTCAAATTTTGGTGCTTTCTGTGAGCCTCAGCCTTCCTAGTTCTGCCTATTCCAGCTCCTCTTGGCTGGGTCTACTCTTCCTTCACCTCAAGCTCAGTCGTGTCCCCCTCACCCCATGTAGCTTTGGCCTTAGGACCTGGTGGAGCTTAGTATAGTCTTGCAGAGACAGCCTTTTCATAAACTAATGGGATGGACAGGCTTCCAGAAAAGCCATTTGACCTTTTGAAAGAAGATTCTGAAAATATTTTGTAGCCTTTGAAACTCTTGACTTTACAATTCCATTTCTGAGACTCTATCTTAAGGAAATATTCCAAAATGAAAGGACACAAATTAATGCAGAAATAGGAATCATGTAATTTAAGTCAGCAAAATAGCAGACGCAGCCTAGATGTCTAAGAGCAGAAGATTAATCAGATGAAGCAAATTATAGCCAGTGTGTATTGTGGACAGTTATGCAGCCATGAATAAATTTGTGGAGTATCATTAATGCTATGGGGAAAATACCGGATCAAAATTATGTATTTGGTATGATTTCAAGTGAAATAAAAAAGTCATAGAACCAAAATAGAAAAGAAATATGCCAAAATATTAATAGTTTGCCTCTGGGTGGTAAGATTCTAGGTACATTTTTTCCCCGTTTGTCTTTGTACTTAGACTTTTCATGTGTTCCATGGGAATACAAATCACTTTTATAATCTGTAGGAAAAAACTCCAAAAGACTTTCCACACACAGGAGAAGAAATAACTACATCACGCTCGGACTGGGTGTCCTAGTCTGAATGGCTAGGTTCCCGAGTATTGAGCTGGCCAAAAAGTTTGTTCGGGCTTTTCCATAACATCGTATAAAAGATCCAAACTAACTTTTGGGCCAACCCATTATACGAGGGTGGTCCACTGAGAACCTAACTTGGGCTTTGTCTTTCTGCTGATGTCTTGTAAGGGGCTCCTGTTTATGCTGGGTGGGCGCAGATAAGCCGATCTGTGCTCTGCCTGATGGAGATGGAATATGGAGGACAGGGTAGAACACATCCTTTGTTCTGGGGAGCTGGTGTTGGCAGACAGGCCTGGGCTGGTTCTCAGGAACTCAGGGAAGCAGGCACAAGGGTTGCTATTCACGGAGAGGCAGCTGTCTGAGCCCGGGTCCCTCTGTGAATGGGAAAGGCCTGAAAGAACCGGGAATCAGGAGCCAAGGCCCTGGGCGCTTGCGAGGCCCCCCAGGCTCGTGGAGGAAGGCGTGGTCCTGACAGCCCAGCTGGCATGGGCAGGGATGGTGGAGTGAGATTTTCCTGCAGCACCAGTGACTAGGAGGAAGATGGCAGCTCTGCAGCAGGAGACTCAAGCTCCCTGTTTCTCAGTGAGACTGGTGGCTGATTCCCTCCTGTGATGGCAGCCTGTCCCCCTACCTGATTTCTGGGGAGTTGTCCACTCCCCGCTCCCACCCCCCACCCCAGTGTTCACTGTCTCTGCACTGGCGTCTGTGGCTCCTGTCCATCTTGCATCTCACAGGCTGGCCAGTCATACTTCTCAATCCATCATTTCATTAAAGTCAAATTCTTCAACTCTTAGTGTTCAAGGTTTTTTCCCCCTATAACTCTTTTTTAAAACTGTGTTTTCCCCTTTAACTCTATCTTTTTTTAAAAAAATGTGTCAACTCAGTTATTCTATTTTTAAAATGTTTTTATTTTATTTACTATTTATTTGGCCTCACCAGGTTTTAGTTACCGCACATCTTTAGTTGTAGCTTGCAAACTCTTGGTTGTGGCATGTGGGATCTAGGTCACTGACCAGGGATCAAACCCGGGTCCAGTGCATTGGGAGTAGTCTTAGCCAGTGCACCACCAGGGAAGTCTCCACTTTAATAGCTCTATAAACCATTGCCTGCCCAGCGTGGTGACAACAGATTCAAGGTTTCCTCTTCAAGTTGTAAGTACGATCATCTGATCAATCTTATGAATTTTGGTTAGATTTGTGGGTCAGGGAATTGGAATTGGAAGTCATCTGGAGACAGGGGTACCTCTAGGGGCAAATAATAGCCAGTTTGGGGCTTCTCCAGTTTTGGGGTTGGCAGGTGGTCAGGACTGTGCCAGCTTGCTCTAGCAATAGTACACATTTTACTGAGGCTGGTGGTGGATGCCCGGTCTGGGTACAGAGCAGTACCCCTCTTCCTGAATGCCCTGGCATATGGGCATTGTTGGTGCTGGCCTGGAGTCTCAAATGAGACTGCGGGGGTGTGGGTGGCTACAGGGGTGAAAGGAGCCCCGCTGAACACGGAAGGGGAGCCTGAGGGAGGTGCTGGAGAGGAAAGAAAATTTCCATTTGGCTTTTGCAGCTTCTTGCCACGTCCCTAGAGCACAGCAACTTGGCGGCTCTCCTAGTGCCTGATCCCTAGTCTTCCTTCATGAATTTTTCATTTCAGGCAAAGAGCCCTTATCTCTCACCGGGGCTGCTATGGGAGCCTGCTTTCCCAGCAGCTGGAGACAGAGCAGATGAAGAATTGCATTAAGGCAGAATTATCTGTCTCTGGAGAGAGGAAGGACACTCTGTGCTCCTGGAGGGACAGCTCCTATCCCGTATTACTGTAGGTTTCCATCCTTCAGAAGAAGGCTGGGCTACTGTTTTTTTTTTTTTTTTTTTTTGGGCTACTGTTTTATTGAGATACTATCGAGGGCAGAGAGAAGCCCACCAGGCTCCTCTGTTCATGGGATTTCCCAGGCAAGGATACTGGAGTGGGTTGCCATTTCCTTCTCCAGGGGATCTTTCCAACCCAGGGATCAAACCTCTGTCTCCTGCACTGGCACGTGGATTCTTTACCACTAAGTCACTCGGGAAACCCATGGGTTGAACTGAGTTTCCCCCAAAGATATGTTGAAATCCTAACCCCCAGTACTTCAGACTGAGACTTTATTTGGAAATAGAGTTGTTGCCGTTGTAATTAGTTAACATGAGACACAGACACACGGCGGGAGAAGGCCATGAAAAGATGGAGTAGAGCCTGGAGTGATACAATATCAGACAAGGATTCCTAAAACCCCCAGCAACTAGAGAAAGACCAGGAAGGATTCTCCTGTACAGGTTTCGGATGGAGTGTGGCCCTGCTGATAACCTTGATTTTGGACTTCAAGCCTCCAGAACTGAGACAATATATTTCTATTATTTGAAGCCACCCAGTATGTGGTGCTTTGTTACAGCAGCCCTGGGAAACTGATACACTCTCTCAGAATAGACTCTGGAAACCAGACCCCAGAATTCCTGCCCAACTGGTACCAAGACCTCCATTCGTCCTCTTGCCAAGGATACAATATTAGCGCCAATGTATACAATATTAGCGCCAATGTATAATATTAGACCTGAAAACGGAAGTGGGAAAGAAAATAGGGAGTTGTAGGTCTAGGGTCACTAGTGCACAGGGCCTGTGAGCTGAAGGGAACCTAGCTAGACCTGGCAAGCTAGAGTTCTAACACAGAGCCCTCTGAGACAATTTTCCTTTTGTTATTCTTCATCTTTTACGGCTGCCTTGGAAAGTCCCAGTGGATAGAGCAGGGAGAAATGAGAATTGTTGAAGAGGAAACAGTGCCACCCTGAGGCCAGGGTGCGAACTGCAGCAGGAATCATTCTGTGATCCCAAGGGGACCTGCCTCTGAGAGCGTCATGCACCAGATCCACCCCGCCCTCCCCGATTCCACAGCCACAGTTCCTTTAGAGGCTTTATTTTTTATTTTCTTACCAAAAATATCAGTTTCCTCATGGAAGCTCCCCAGAGAATTCTTAGCTGTTTACTAATGGTAAGAAGTCAGTCCTCCAAGCTCCCAAGGAATGCAGTCCCTAACTCCCCATGGCCCCTTTGGAACGCCTGCTTCTCCTCACCCCCAGAAACCCCCACCACGCCGCCAAGTGCTCCTGTCACTTAGAGAGGAACCCTTGAGTAGCTGAGAAGTGTTATCCTGGGGCAGCCTCTCAAGCAGAGCTCACGTGCTTTCCTGTGTGCCTGCTCAGTCCCTCAGTCGTGTCCAACTCTGCAACCCCGTGGACTGTAGCCCGCGATGCGGGCTATAGTTTCTAATCTGTCCATGCGATTTCCCAGGCAAGAATACTGGACTGGGTTGCCATTTCCTCCTCTAGGGGATTTTCCTGACCCAGGGATGGAACCTGTATCTCTGTGCCTCCTGTTGATGGTAGGCAAATTCTTTACCACTGAGCCACCTGGGAAGCCCCCATATGCTTTCAGAGGGAGTTAAATAGATCTTTTCCCCTTTTCACTGAGCATTATTTTAAATTGTATCAGTTATAGGTTAAACCGGATTGACAGTATGAAAAAGACTAAAGACTGCTTGCTGTCTCTCCTGGCATTGCCCGCACATCAACCCTGATTGTTATCATCCTCATTTTATAGACAGGGAACTTGAGGCCCAGGGAGATGAATGACTTGCTCAAGGTCATGCAGGAATAAGGAACACTGCTGGATCTCTCATCTCTTTTCTTTCCCCCATTCTATCTTCTGCAAGCATCTCCAAAGGGATTAAGCATTCAAATCCTTGCCACAATCTCTGCTCTAGGGCATGGTGTTCTTTTTACTGTTACTTCTTAAACTGTTTTCTACTACATTATTCAAGTTGCAAAATCAATATCTATCTATTGTAACTGAATAAATATCTCTACCACCACCTCCTAAGGTGAACAATATTAACAGTTCGGTGAGTTTTTTTCCTATTTTTTTCCCTAAGGAAATACAAATGCAAATTTGTAAAAATGCAGATAGGAGTTCCCCACTTCCATTTACAACACTTTAATCAAAAGCAAAAATCACCTTGTACAACTGGCCTACAATGTATTTTTCACTTAACAATATACCATGACCAATTTTTTACAAATAATATTGACCCTTCTTGTTCCTAATAGCAGTCCAAAATTTCATAGTACAAAATGCGCCATAAATTATTCAATCACCCCCCGGTTGGTGGACATCCAGGTTGTTTCTTGTGATTATTGTTATTGTCAATAATCTGGCAATAAATGTCTCTGTAAATGTCTTCCTAGAAACCAGTGCTTTACTTTTGTGGGATGTATTCCTAAAAGTAGGAATGTAGGATCAAGGTGTTTGCACATTAAAACTGGGAACAAACTGAATTTCCAACAATAGGAGGTTGATTAGCACACATCCCACACGAGGAAACATTCCTTACAAATAACAGCAAATTGCTATTGGTTTTGAAAAGTGCTTGAAGCTATTTAGAGAAAGTCATGTTATGTTGTGTTACCCTATTTTGTAAAAATATGTGCGTAGAATAAAAGACTTTGAGAAAGAATACTGAAATATTATCAGTGGTCATTTCTGAGTGGTGGGGTCAGAAGTGATCTTTATTTTCTTATCTTGCCTTGTCTATAGTTTCTAAAATTTCCCCAAGAAAATGTGTAGTAATGTGTTAGGCTCCCTCAGGTTGCAGGGAGGCAGAGAAGAGACCAGCTCAGGTGTCTGACCTGGCAAAGGTGAGGTTATTTTAAGGTTTCACCAGAAAGGTGAGGATGCCAGGTGTCTAGGAGGCTGGTAGATTATTCAGGATGGCGGTGGCTCTGGCGGCTCCGTGGGAGAAGTGGGGTAAGCTTCTGCTCAGCCTTCAAGGCTAGTGGAGGTGCTGGCCTCGCTCCAAGGGATGCCCTCAAGTGCATCTTGGTCCAGGCATTTTGCCCTGGCTTCTGCCTTGCCCTGGAGTCTCAGCCTCTGTTGCTGCTTCCAATGCCTGGCTCCATGCTCCTCTGTGCTTGAAGGATCTGCTTCTGTTCCTTCCATGGCTTCTGCTTATGGACCTCCTAGTCTCAGCTCCTCTACCACTCCGTGTCCCCCTTCTCTGAGAGTCTTGCACTCTCTATAAACCCTTTAAGAAACATGATCTGGGACTTCCTTGGTGGACTAGTGGTTAGGACTCTGCTTTCCATTGCAGGAGATGCAGGTTCGATTCCTGGTGCGGGAACTAAGATCCCACGTGCTGTGGGTCAGCTAAGCCCAAGCACCATAACTAGAGATGCATGCGCACTGCAACAAGGACCCAGCAGGCGGCTTCGCTGGTGGCTCAGTGGTAAAGAATCCATCTGCCACTGCAGGAGACACAGGTTCAGTCACTGATCTGGGAAGATCCCATATGCCACGGAACAACTAAGCTCTGGCGCCACAACTCTTGAGCCTGTGCTCTAGAGCCCGTGCTTGGCAACAAGAGAAGCCACCGCAGTGAGGCCTGTGCACCACAGCTGACGAGTAGCCCCCGCTCCTGGCAACTAGAGAAAAACCCGAGCATAGAGAAAAGCCCAAGCACAGCAACGAAGACGCGGACAACCAAAAATAGATAAATAAGAACATTAAAAAAAAAAAAAAAGACCTAACAGAGCTGAAAAAGAAAAAACAAACAAACAAACAAACGATCTGACTGGGTGGCCAGTATGGGGAGCACCCGTTGGGCACAGCTCTAGCACCTGTCCAGGTCAGGTCGCACTGGTCAGCCTTTGTCAGAGATCCCTGGCCAGGTCAGCTGTCACAACGGTGGGGGGATTAGGCTGCATGTCACTTTTCTGTGACAACCAGAATGGCCGTGTTCATTTTCTAAGGCTGCTGAGTCAAAGTGCCACAAACTTAAAAAACAGAAAGGTATTGTCTCACAGTTCTGGATGCGGGATCAGTCTGAGATCAGTGTCAGCGGGACTGGTTTCTCATGAGGGCTGTGAGGGAGAATCTTGTCCATCCTCACGTTTTGGTGGTTTGCTGGCAATCTTTAGAGCTCCTGGGCTTACGGCATCACCACGATCACAGCCTCTATCTTTACACCGTGTTCTCCTTGTGTGTGTCTGTGTCCAAATTCCTTTTTATAATGACATCAGTCATATTGGATTAGGGATTAGGAGGCATTTACATCAAACAGAACTGCTTTAGCCACGGTGAAATTCTAAGACCTAGCTGGCCAGCTGGTTTGATACTAATTTAGAATTTACTTCATCTCTATGTCCTGCAAACAGGCTATTCCTTTAATATATAATCATAAGTGTATGTCACTGAATAGCTTTGTTATTAAATATAATTAAAACTAGCCTGGTGATACAGTGCATGACAGTCCATCTGGCCAAGGCAGGGGACACAGATTTCATCCCAAATCCCAGAAGATTCCACATGAGCCCATGAGCTGCAATGACTGAGCCAGCAAGCTTCAACTTCTGAAGCCTGTGCTCCACAACAGGAGAGACCACAGCAATGAGAAGCCTGCATACATCAGTGAGAGTAGCCCCCACACCCCACAGCTAGAGAAAAGCCCAAGCAGCAATGAAGACTGAAGACCCAGTGCAACCAAAATAAATAAATAAAAACAAAAATTATAAAAACTAGCCTTATGATTTTTGAGGTTTTTAAAATTTTTTCTTTCTTTCTTTTTTTTTTTTTTTCAACCTTGGCCGCACCAGGTCTTAGTCACAGCATGTGGGATCCAGTTCCCAGACCAGGGATCGAACCCAGGCCCCCTGCTTTGGAAGCATAGAGTCTCACCTGCAAGACCGCCAGGGATATCCCATGATTTCTCAGGTTTAATCTCCTCCTAAACCATACCAAACCCCTGCCAAAAAGTCCTTGGCCTATGGCAGGCTCAGGGGCCCCGAAAGGAAGTTAGGCCACAGCACTCCTGTGTCTCTGAACACTAAACTAGGGACCAGCTCTGAGTAATCGAGTTGAATAACATTGTGGGGGAAATCTGTTTCCATCCTCTGGCCCAGGAACCTAGCCTCCATTTATGGTCTTGTTCCCATGGGAAAATGCATTCCAAATTCCAAACAACGGATCTGCACAGGAACTTTCACTCTGGAGGTTAGGGACTGCCAGAATGTGTTTTCTCATAGCTTAGTTTTCTGGTAGCTTCCCACGAGTCCTGTCCCCCAGCCCCTTCCTCACCTCCCGTCTGCCCTATACACACTCAACCCTCAAATGGTACCTCTTCTGTGAAGTCTCAGCCAGTTTCCTCTCTCTCTCTCCCTTGAACCCCAGAACCTTTGGGCCTGGGCTGCAGTGCCTTCCTTGCTTTGCCTGGGCTCTAGGGAACTGTGTGCAAGGTTCCTGACCTCTAACAGGATCTTAAGATCCTTGAGGGCAAAATTGTATGTTTCTCATCTTTGTATCCTTCCGGGATGACTTGTCTGGTGGCTCAGTGGTAAAGAATCTGCCTGCTAATGCAGGAGATGTGGGTTCAATCCTTGGGTCAGGAAGATCCCCTGGAGAAGGAAATGGCAACCCACTCCAGTATTCTTGCCTGGGAAACCCCATGGACAGAGGAGCCTGGTGGGCTACAGTCCCTGGGGTCACTTAGTGGCTAAACAATAACAACAATCCTTTCAGGAAAAGTGTGAGGCAGACAGCATTCGCAAAGCAGCTACCGTTCGCCAGACTCTGAAACAATGCTTCTTGTAGGCTTTCTTTTACTTATTCCCCTGCCCCCAGCCCAAGAATGGACACATTCTAGATACTCAGTGTGTAATTCTTAAATGGATTGAATCCCTTTCTATGAAAACCTTCCTGCAGGTTTCTTTCCCTGTCTTTTCCTGGCCCCTGGAGCCTGCTGTCCCAAGCTCCTGGACTCATCGGTGTTATTCAAGCTGCCCCTGCCTCCCTCAGGGCTGAGGGAATTGGCCAGGTGGCAGGATTTGCTCCTAAGGGAACTGTCATCTGGCATCTGTGGGAAGTCCAGCCCCCTCCTGTCCCCACCCCCCCAGCAGATGGGACCCACTGAATGCACTGGCTCCCCTGCTCCGGTGAGAACAGGAACATGTTGGCTCTCTGGGACTCACAACGTGAGAACAGGTGCGCTGAGGAGAAATCTCAGTCTGAAAGCCCAGGTGCACACAAGGTTTAGCTTTGTTTTTCATGAATCAAGCACTTTGCCAAACTGCTGTTGTTCAGTGGCTAAGTCGTGTCTGACCCCGTGGACTGCAGCACGCCAGGCTTCCCTGTCCTTCACTATCTCCCCGAGTTTGCTGAAACTCACGTCCATTGAGTTGATGATGCCATCCAACCATCTCATTCTCTTTTCCCTTCTTCTCCTGCCTTCAATCTTCCCAAACATCAGGGTTTTTTCCAATGAGTTGGCTCTTTGCATCACGTGGCCAAACCTGCTAAACTGGGGGGAGCTTAACTCCAGCTCTTCTTAGAGATGAGTTCCTTGCTCCCCTATCCCACCCCAGGGTTGATTTCAGTCCTCACATCTTAGGCTGTGCTGAGCTGTCTCTCACTGGATATATGCCCATGTGGTTACCGCTGAGACGTCCACAACCATGCCCCCTGGTCTTTCAAGTTGCAAATTCCATCTCAGCTAGCCCTCTACCAAGACACACTCTCCAGCCAACCTATCAGGGGTCACATGTGAGGTTTCCAGGTCTGCCAGAGAGTCAGGTCCGGTCTGCGCTGCTCCTAGGACCCCTGACCTCCCGGTCCTCCCAGGCCCATCTGCCTTCCCCTTCCTCCCAGATATTTTTGTCTCCTCCAGGAAATCTTCTCTATCTTGGGGCCTTAAATCAGCACTCCAGGAAGGGAGTTTGTATTTAGTGGGTGACTTCTGTTTACTGCTGCAGCCCTGCCCAGAGATAGGGAGACCACACTCTTTGAAGGAATGGAAAAACTATCAATACAAGGAGGAAGAAAAAACTCCTACATGAATACATCAAAACGCTTATCCCGATCTTATTGATTGCCCCTAACCCCAGCTCTTCTGTCAAGAGTGAACATGCCTTGATTTGGGGCACCAGGAAGAGCTCAGGCAGGGTGGACTGCCACCTTCAGAGGGACTCCAAGTCCTACTGCTGTTTGTCCACAGCCACCCTGATGGCGTGGAGAAGAACCCAGGGCTTCATCCCAGTGGTCAGCACGCTGGGATCAGATTGTGGGAGCCCTGAATAAGAGTAAAGAAACCCTTCAGCCTAAGCAAAATAAGAAAGGAGGGGTTGATTTCTAGGAGGGGAGTAAGCAGGAAGTCTTTGTGGAGGAGGTGGCATTCAGCGTGACTTAGATGTGACTGGAAGCAGGGGAGAAAGGAGTGGCCTGGTTGGGGAGCTGGCGAGGGTGGGGGGAAACAGACAGTGCATTGCACCTTGAGTATTTGCTCCAAAAGCAACAGCTTTTCAATTTTTGAGCTAAAACACTGACCCGGTGAAAAGACGTTTGAGGGGATAGAGTCAGAGCAAAACCACAGGGTTATGGAGAAGGTGGTGGAAATCTTAGGTCCTGTTGCCGAGCTGTTCGAGCAGACCCAAGAGCCAGACCGCCAGGGCTCCAACCCTGGCTGTGCTACTCATCAGCTGCACCTCCTTCAGTAAATTACAAGCCCCCTCTGGCCCATGGATTCCTTAGCTGAGATGTGTAGGTGATAAAAATCCTCATCAAGTGGCTGTGCAGATGAACTAGATGTGTAAGAAATTAATACATGTGAATTTACCTGTATATGTATTAATGAATTAATACGAGTAAGAAAGCGTTTAGACTAGTACTCAGCATATAGCAATGGCTCATTGGACATCAGCCGGTTCCTGTTTGTAATGATGGAGATGATGAAGATAATGGTATGATGGTGGCTCCCCTACCAACTAAGTGGCCTTAGGCCTTAGTCCCCTTCCAGCCCCACCCCCTCACTGTTAGTCTCCAGCTGAGCCTCTGATTCCAAGTAGGGGAAGACACCTGTGCCCTTTGAGATTCAGGGTTTCTAATTCTGTGACCATCTGACTGCTGTCCCATCTAGGCTTCTCTGCTGCTCAGGTGTGGGGCCTAGGAGAGGTGGGCCCCGCTGATGGAGAAGAGTTTCCCCTCGGTCAGCAGAGCAGGTTGAGGGAAGAGTTATTCCCCCAGCTCCACGTCTCACTTGGTTCAGCTCTCTTCTTAGCCGTCTCCTAAGACATCTGCATGTAAGCCCTGACAGAGGCACAGGCTTACCCAGGTCTTGCAGCCAATGAATGGCCGATGTTGAATTCAAACTCAGTCCATCTGGCTTTTAACTAATGCACTAAAGCCACTGCAATAGATCAGATATCAAAGAAGTTTCTAGGAGTCTTGATGCCTTTAGTGGCTCTGTGCCGGCAAATGCTGATGGGCCAAGATAGAATGATCACAAGGATATGTATTAGTTGCTCAGTCGTGTCCAACCCTTTGAGACTCCATGGACTGTAGCCCTTCAGGTTCCTCTGGCCATGGGATTTCCCAAACAAGAATACTGGGGTAGATAGCCATTCCCTTTTCCAGGGGATATTCCTGACCCAGGGATGGAACCCGGGCCACCTCCTCTTTGCAGGTGGATTCTTTACAATCTGAGCCAACAGGGAAGTCCCATCATAAAGTATGTAATAAACAAACTATAAGAAAGCAGAATTTAAGCCAAAATTCAGAAGAAAAGCAATCTTTTCTATTCCCTTGCAAAACACCCCAAAACTTTGTTGGCTTAAAACCACAAAACTCACATTTGCTCAAGATTCTGTAACATGGGGAGGTGTTGGCAGGGACAGTTCTTCTCTGGTCTGCATGCCATCATCTGGGGCCGCTTGACTGAGGCTGGAGGAGGCTGGACTCACTTGGTTGGAAGTTGATGTCGGCTGTTGGATGGGCCCCACCTGGAGCTGTCAGCCCAGGGGACCACCTCTTCATAGCCTCCCCACACAGCTAAGTGGAGCTTCCCGCAGCATGCCAGCTGGGTTCTGAGTGGGAGAACCTCCAAAAGGACAGGCCAGGTGTTCAGGTACTTTTTCAGCCTCTGCTAGCATCTTTTGGCTAATGCCCCATCACACAAATTTGTTACAAATTTTCAGGGTAGGAGGTGCTATGGTGGTGGTTTAGTTGCTAAGTCGTGTCTGACTCTTTGCGACCCTGGGGACTGTCGTCCACCAGGGTCATCTGTCCACTGGATTTCCCAGGCAAGAGTACTGGCGTGGGTTGCCATTTCCTTCTCCACGGGATGTTCTTGACCCAGAGACTGAACTCCTGCAATGAGTCTCCTGCGTTGGCAGGCAAATTTTTTACCAGCTGAGCCACTAGGGAAGCTCCAGGGGGTGCTATACACAGGCAAATACTAGAAAGTATGGCTTATTGGGAGCCGCCAAAGTGGCAGTCAGCCTCCACTTTTTTTCCAAATCTTCCCCCTTTGTGTCTGTGACACCTTCTCTTCCAGGCTGAAACATTGCTCTGGCCGGTAGCCTCTCTCAGCTCAGCCTTTGCTCTCCCCTCATTTAATCACCCCTTTTCAGCCAACACACCACTTGCATCACAGCTGCTATTTCCAAACAGCTTCCTCAGCCCTGCTTTTCCCTAGGATACTGCCCTGTCTCCTTCCTTCACTTTCAAAATCCTTCAAAGAGCTGCTGACGCTGGAAGTAGAAAGGGTCACCAAAAGCCCATGTGCTGAATTTATTGAATTTTTTAATTTGCCCATTTAAAAGAATAATGTCTTTATTGTTTTCAATAACTATACCAATATGCATTTCTTCTGAATGTATAAATATTGGGTTGGCCAAAAAAGTTCATTTAGGCTTTTCCATAAGATCTTACAGAAAAATCTGAATGAACTTTTTGGCCAACCCCGATAAATCTATTCAAAATATACTCCTCTGGACTATAAGTTAAAAAAAAAAAGAATATATTCATAAGAAACCTAAACCACTTTGTGACACTTAGCTTTCAACAAAGAGATATTCCATTAAAAATATTCTTCTTTAAGAAGAGGAAGATGGATTTGGGGAGACAGTCACCAGTCTCTGCCACTTTCCTTAACCGTCTGAATTGGCATTTTCCAGTAACTTCCTCACCAGGCCTTCTGCTCCTTCTCTTCCTAATCATCTGTTCATGCTGCAGCCAGAGGGATCTTTCTAAAGTTTAGACCTGAACACCTCACTCTCCCACTTAAAAACCTCTTCACCACATCTCACTGTTCACAGGATAAATCCGAACACTTAGAATAACAGTTTATGGGGACTTCCCTCGTGGTCCAGTGGCTAAGCCTCCACGTTCCCAATGCAGGGGGCCTGGGTTCAATCCCTGGTCAGGGAACTAGATCCCACATGCCACAACTAAAGATCCTGCAAGTTGCAACAAAGACTGAAGATCCCACGTGCTGCAGCTAAGACCCGGCAAAGCCAAAAATTAAAAAAAAAAAAAAAAAAAAGATTTATAGACTCACCTACCTTGATTTTCCAACCTCATTCCCTAGTATTCTTTTCTTCTACCAACTCCAGAGTTGGCCTCACCTTTCTAAGCTTGTGGAATGTTCTTTATTTATCTATTTTTAAAGATTTATTTATTTATGGCTGCGCTGGGTCTTTGTTTGGAGAAGGAAATGGCAACCCACTCCAGTACTCTTGCCTAGAAAACCCATGGACGGAGGAGCCTGGTGCAGGCTACTGTCCATGGGGTTGCATTGCTGTGCAGGCTTTCTCTAGTTGCAGCAAGCAGGGGCTCCTCTCTAGATGTGGTGGCTTCTCTTGTGGAGCAGGGGCAGGCAGATTCTTAACTACTGCACCACCAGGGAAGCCCTGAAGGCATGTTCTCTAGCATTTGCCTTCTGATACTTTGAGCACACCGCTCCCTCCGCTCCCTTTGTTGGTAATGTCCTTTCCTGCTTGCTTTACTCCACTCATGTATTAAGACCCCAGTCAAACAGCCCTCACTCTGTGAGGTCTGCTCTGAGTCTCATTCCTAGGGAGGATTAATCACTGCTCTTTATACCTTACCTGCATTTGGTATAAACTTATAGGAGAGAATGTTTCAAACCACAGTCTTTTGTGTCTTTGCTGTTACTTTGTAAGCTTAATGGGGCCAAGAATTCTTTTTTCAGAGTCTTGCACACAGTAAGTGTGAAATAAATGCAAAAAAAAAAAAAAAGCCAAATAAGACTTGAAAAAATTCCCATGGGTGCCCATCATGGGGCAGACATTCACATTTATACTCTCATTTTCTTTTAAAGACTTAAAATTTGTCCCACAATATAGACGTTCAAAATGGACTTGAGGGAAAAATAAAACATTTGTGTATTTGCTTTTATACGCACAAGATACTTTTGGAAATATTCATAATGAAAAAAGATACATGTACCCAAGTCTTTATTGCAGCGCTGTTTATAATAGCTAGGACATGGAAGCAACATAGATGCCCATTGATAGACGAATGGATAAAGAAGTTATTGGACATATATACAATAGAATATTCAGTTCAGTTCAGTCGCTCAGTTGTGTCCAACTCTTTGCGACCCCATGAATTGAAACACGCCAAGCCTCCCTGTCCATCACCAACTCCCGGAGTTCACTCAGACTCACGTCCATGGAGTCAGTGATGCCATCCAGCCATCTCATCCTCTGTCGTCCCCCTCTCCTCCTGCCCCCAATCCTTCCCAGCATCAGAGTCTTTTCCAATGAGTCAGCTCTTCACATGAGGTGGCCAAAGTACTGGAGTTTCAGTTTTAGCATCATTCCTTCCAAAGAACACCCAGGACTGATCTCCTTCAGAATGGACTGGTTGGATCTCCTTGCAGTCCAAGGGACTCTCAAGAGTCTTCTCCAACACCACAGTTCAAAAGCATCAATTCTTCGGTGCTCAGCTTTCTTCACAGTCCAACCCTCACATCCATACATGACCACTGGAAAAACCATAGCTTTGACTAGACAGACTTTTGTTGGCAAAGTAATGTCTCTGCTTTTGAATATGCTATCTAGGTTGGTCATAACTTTCCTTCCAAGGAGTAAGCGTCTTTTAATTTCATGGCTGCAGTCACCATCTGAAGTGATTTTGGAGCCCAAAAAAATAAAGTCTGACACTGTTTCCACTGTTTCCCCATCTATTTCACAATAGAATATTACTCATCGATAAAAGGAATGCATGTGAGTCAGTTCTAGTGAGGTGGATAAACCTAGAGCCTATTACACAGAGTGAAGTAAGTCAGGAAGAGAAAAGCAAGCGTTGTGTACTAACACATACATATGGAATCTGGAAGGATGGTACTGATGAACCTATTTGCAGGGAGCAATGGAGACGCAGACACAGAGAGCCAATTTGTGGACACAGTAGGGGAGGAGAAGGAGGGATGAATTGAAAGAGGAGCATGGAAACATATGTAAAACAGACAGCCAGTGGGAATTTGCTGCATGACCCAGGGAGCCCAAACCTGGTGCTCTGTGACAACCTAGATGGGCGGGATGGGGTTGAAGTTGGGAGAGAGGTTCAAGAGGGTATACATACAAGCATATGTATACCAATGGCTGAATCACCGCGATGTACGGCAGGAACTAACACATTATTATAAAGCAATTATCCTCCAATTAAAAATAAATAATTTTATCAAAAAAAGCTATCATAGTCTATCAAACCTAAAGTAACATCAGTTTCAAGATGCTCCATTGTTTCGTGTACAGGAAAGAAATGAAAAAGACTGCTAACTGGAGATGCAAAAGAAACAGCACAGTTAATGCCTTATTTGGAAGAAGAACAAAGTTGGAGGGCTGACACTACCGAACTTCACGAATTATTTGCAAGCTGTGGTAATCAAGACAGTGCGATACAGGTGAAAGAAGAGAAAAATAGATCAATGGAATAGAATAGAATAGAGAACCCAGAAATAGATTCCCATAAATGGATTCCCAGTTGTTCCAAATGGTTCTGGAACAACTGGACACCACATGCGCAAAAAAAAAATAAAAGAAGAAGAAGAATCTGGACACAGATCTTAGATCTTTCACAAAAATTAACTCAAAGTGGATCATAGACCTAAATGCAAAATGCAAGCTTATAAAACTCCTAGAAAATGCCATGGAAGAAAATCTAGATGATCTTGGATATGGCAGCAATCTTTTAGATATAACATCAAAGCGACAATTCATGAAAGAAATCATTAAACTTAAAACCTTAAGCTCTGTGAAAGAACTGTCAAGATGAGAAGAGGCACAAACTAGGAGAACATTTTTACAAAAGACATTTCTGCTAAAGGACTGTTATTTGCAATATTGAAAGAACCGTTACATCTCAACAATAAGAACATGGATAAGCTGATATTTAAAATGGGCCAAAGAGTTGAAAAGCTACTTCCCTAAATAACATACATGTAAGGCAAATAAGTACATGAAAAGATGCTCCACGTTATACGTCACTGGTGGTGGTTTAGTCACCAAGGCACGTCTGACTCTTGCCACCCCATGGACCATAGCCCTCCAGGCTCCTCTGTCCATGGAATTCCCCAGGCAAGAATACTGGAGGGGGCCGCCATTTCCTTCTCCACTCACATGTCATTAGTGAAATGCAAATTAAACAACAGTGAAAAATCATTACATGCCTAGGAGAATGGCTGAGACCTGAAACACTGACAACACCAAATGCTGTGAAGATATGAGGCAAAAGGAACTCTCGTTCACTGCCGGTGGGAATGGGAAAACCGTTTGGGGGTTTCTCATAAAATCAAACACACTCTTACCCTGTGACACGGCAATGCTCCTTGGTATTTACTCAAATGAGCTGAACATTTATATCCACACAAAAACCTATACACAGATGTTTATAGTAGTTTTATTCATAATTTCCCAAACTTGGAAGCAACTAAGATGTTTTACAGTAGGCGAGTGGATAAATAAATTGTGATACATCCAAACAGTGGAAAAACATTCAGTGCTAGAAAGAAATGAGCTGACTATCCCTTCCCCATTGGTAACCATAAGTTCGTTCTCTAATTCTGTGAGTTTGTTTCTGATCTGCAAGTCCATTTGTACTATTTCCTTTTAGATTCTGCTTATATGCCATAGTTAGGGAGTTTGGGATTGACATGTACACACTGCTATATTTGTTTATTTATTTAAAACTTTTAATTTTATAGTGGGGTATAGCTGATTAACAATGTTGTGATAGTTTTGGGTGAACAGCGAAGGGACTCAGCCGTCCAGTCTCCTTAAAACTCCCTTCACATTGAGGCCGTCACATTGCACACTGCTATATTTAAAGTAAATAACCAACAGGGACCTACCATACAACACAAGGAATGCTGCTAACTGTTATGTAACAACCTAAATGGGAAAAGAATTTGAAAAAGAATAGATACATGTATATGTATAACTGAATCACTTTGCCATATACCCTAAATTATTACAACATTGTTAGTCAACTATGCTATGCTATGCTAAGTCACTTCAGTCGTGTCCGACTCTGTACGACCCCATAGACGGCAGCCACCAGGCTCCCCCGTCCCTGGGATTCTCCAGGCAAGAACACTGGAGTGGGTTGCCATTTCCTTCTCCAATGCAAAGTGAAAAGTGAAAGCGAAGTCGCTCAGTCGTGTCCGACTCTTAGCGACTCCATGGACTGCAGCCTACCAGGCTCCTCCATCCATGGGATTTTCCAGGCAAGAGTACTGGAATGGGGTGCTATTGCCTTCTCCGTAGTCAACTATACTCCAATATAAAATAAAAAGTTAAAAAGAAGAAAGAAATGGGCTATTGAAAGGTTGTCGCTATGAGCCGTGAAATGATACTGGGATTCTTGGCCTCTGGAGGAGAGGAATTCGATCCCGAGCCAGTGACGAGGCTCGATCACTCAGAGATTTTGTGTGATAAAGTTCTGTTAAACTATAAAAGAGATAGAGAAAGCCTCTGACATAGACAACAGAAGGGGCAGAAAGAGTGTCCCCTTGCTAGTTTTCAGCAAGAAATTATACGCCTATTAGTAGGCTGCTAATTAGAGAAAGGAAATGTCTCAAAACTCAGAGAGTGGCACCAGGCCCCTCACCCACAACATGCATTTTGAGATAACATTGGCATAAGATGAGTCATCCCAGGCCATAAAGTGATTGACATGAATCTTGAAGAAAGGCAGATTTCCAAGCAAATACATAGTCTCATTAACATAGCTTAAGAGAACATTTCCACGAGTAAAACACACTGGCCTGTTGAGCCATTATCTCAACAAGCTGAGATAATAACCAAGTTCTGAGTCTTAGGGGAACCAACTTGAAGAAAAACAGAGTCTAAGGTAAATACATAGTTCTTTAACATAGCTTAAGGAAAACATTTCCATAAGAAAAACCGCATTGGTTGACTCAAGGTTTGAGAAAAGTTAAGTTCAGGTGGAAACAGGTGTCGTCATGGCAACACAGAATTTAAAAAGAAACCTCCTTTTAATTTTGTATAGAGAAGGGGAAAAAACCTGATGCTTGTAGTTTGTTTCCTCCTGCCGCTTAAGAGCAGAGAAGGCAATGGCACCCCACTCCAGTACTCTTGCCTGGAAAATCCCATGGGCGGAGGAGCCTGGTGGGCTGCAGTCCATGGGGTCGCTAATAGTAAGACATGACTGAGCGACTTCACTTTCACTTTTCACTTTCATGCGTTGGAGAAGGAAATGACAACCCACTCCAGTGTTCTTGCCTGGAGAATCCCAGGGATGGGGGAGCCTGGTGGGCTGCTGTCTCGGGTCGCACAGAGTCGGACACGACTGAAGCGACTTAGCAGCAGCAGCAGCAGCAGCAGCCGCTTAAGAGAGAGATTTAAAAAAATGTCTGACACTTGCAGCCTATTTCCTCGTGTTGTAGCCATGCGTTCCGGGAAACAAACTCACTCAGAAGGACGATGCTGATAGTGGAGCGCGGTTTATTACACCGGCAGGCCCAATGAAGAGTCTCCTCTTAGCCAAGGACCCCGACCAGCATTTGTGAAAATCTTTTATACCCCATGTGGACTTGTTTGAACCCACCACCCCAAATTCCTTGAGACCTACATAAACCAAGGAAAATACAATCCCAATAACCCCACCATTCATGTGCTATGTGCTCATGTGCTCAAACAGTCAAACAATTAGCCAATAATCAATAAACCGAAGGTTACACTCCGATAGACACAGAAAAATGTATGGCCTGTCTGGAGGAAGGGGTGATTAGTGTATGTTTTCTCTTAGGCAATGAGTAACCTAGATACGATCTTCAAGGTTCCCCAGTCTGGAGGGGGTCTTATCCTTCTGTTGTTGTTTTCATAGGCACTAAACACAGAGTTCAGAGTCCATTGGAAAGGTGGCCGAGCAGGATCAGCATGAACAGGCTTAAGATGGAGTCCAGGCCATATGAATTCCTTCTTCACTCTGTTTATTTGGGGACCCCTAGCCTTCCTGCCTGTTACCCTCTCACTATCAAGCCATGAAAAGACGTGGAGGAAGCTTAAAGGCATATTACAAACTTAAATGCATATTAAATGCAAGAGAAAGAAGCCAGTCTTAAAGACTACATATTGTGCGGTTCCAACTATACGACACCCTGGAAGTGGCAGTAAATAGATCAGTACTTTCCAGGGGCTCAGGGGACTAAGCGATAAGTGGAGCACAGAGGGCTTTTAGAAGACTGACACTATTCTGTATGATACTCTACTGGTGGATATAAGTCACCGTATGTTTGTTAAAACCAATGGGATGTGTAACACCAAGAGCGAACCCTAACGTAAACTCTAGACTTGTTGTTCAGTCGCCAAGTCGTGTCTGACTCTCTGTGACCCCACGAACTGTAGCACACCAGGCTTCCCAGTCTTTCATTATCTCCCCGAGTTTGCTCAAATTCATGTCCATTGAGTCAGTGATATGATCTTGGTTCATTTCCAAGGCAAACCATTCAACATCACAGTAATCCAAGTCTATGCCCCAAGCACGAATGCCGAAGAAACTGAAGTTGAATGAGTCTACGAAGACCCATAAGATCTTCTAGAACTAACACCCCCAAAAGACGTTCTTTTCATTATGGGGGACTGGAATGCAAAAGAAACTATAGACCTGTTAGGGGAAGCACACTGATTGAAACCGCCCACCCTGGCCAGGCACCATGGTAACCGTTTGCTTGAGTTGTTTTACCACAGGAGGTCCTGGTAAGGAACATGGAACTAATAAGCCTCCACCAACCAGAAGAGTTCGGGAAAGGTCAAAAGGAGACACCACCTGTCCGACCACCTCCCAGAATCCTTCTCTCTGGCGTCCATCTTGGCTGAACAAGGCACCACCTGGAAGGACTCTGAGTCAGAATGATTGGCTAAGGACAACCCGGAAACTAATCCCATCACCATAAAACCTGAGACTGCGAGCCATGTGACAGAGCAGTTCTCTTGGGTTCCCTTACCCTCCTGCTCTCCACCCGGGTGCCCTTTCCCAATAAAATCTCTTGCTTTGTCAGCAGATGTGTCTCCTCACACAATTCATTTCCAAGTGTTAGATAAGAGCCCAGTTTGGGGCCCTGGAAGGGGTCCCCCTTCCTGCAACAGACCTAGGATAATAATATTGTGTCAATGTAGGTTCACGGATTGTAACGCATGTAGGACACTGGAATGTTGATAGTGGGAAAGCCTTACTTGTGTGGGGACAAAGGATTAAGGGAAACTCTCTGCACTCTATCACAATTTTGTTGTGAATCTAAAACTGCTTCAAAAATGACCTATTTAAAAATACAGTATCAGTGAACTATTTGGCATGATGCCATGGCAATAGTCCTGCATGACACGTGGTTGGTCACATCAGCCCTTCACTGCTTTGAAATTCTTTCTATGTTGGGAGACCTGGCAACTTCCTCTGCCTTGAGCCGTGTTGTCTGGCAAGGCTCTCGCGTGAGTCTCCATATGCCACAGCTCGTCGCCTATGTTGGGTATCTTCCTTTCTTAGGTCTTCAAAGTGGACCAAGTGTGGACCAGAGCATCAACATCACCAGGGGACTTGTTAGAAAGGTTGCATCTTGGACCCATGACAGGCTTGGTCAATCAGAATGTGCACTTTATCCAGATCCCAGGGGCTTCAGGTACCCTTTGCAGCGGGAGAAGCAGTGCCACAGAAAAGCGCTCTGGGGCTGCTCTGCAACAATATAGGGACTTGTGATCATTTCTCCTACAAAGCATACATCGGCTTCACTAATAGCAATTTTGCACCTCACCGTTGTTTCTGTGACTTTCTGCATCCAGAGTGACCTTTCATTTCAATGTGGAATCATACTTTTCTGGTGGATAAGCTGGTAAAGAATCTACCTGCAATGAGAGTTACCCAGGTTCGATCCCTGGGTTGGGAAGATCCCCTGGAGAAAGGAATGGCAACCCACTCCAGTATTCTTGCCTGAAGAAGTCCATGGACAGAGGAGCCTGGTGGACTACAGTCCCTGTGGTTGCAAAGAGTTGGACACGAGTGAGCAGCTATAATCCTTCTGAAGACATTTTAAATATCAATTAAACTCAGCACACACACGAAAATCTGTTGAAGTGGTAACTTACAAAAGCCATAGCTAAGTTTGCACATGTGTCGGCATCCACGTGACGAGAGCCACCTGGCTCACAGTTATTGTAAGATACAGCCTGATTTCAAAGATGTTAAAACATGGGGAAAATATGTATTTTAAAAGTCAAAGAAATATAATAAAATTGGTTGCTTCTGGTATAGGAACTGGAAGAATGGAGAATGAATGGGAGGGATACTTTGCATTGTATACCCACTTGCATCTCTTGAATTTTGAGTCTTGCAAATTTATAACATTTCATATTATATAGATACATATACACACACACATATATATATTTATTTATATTTTCACTGATAAACTTCGCTCCAACCTTTATTTATTTATTTAGTTTTTGGCTGTCATGTGCAGCTTATGGGATCTTAGTTCCCTGACCAAGTATCAAACCTGTGTCCCTTGCACTGGGAGAAGGGAGTCTTAACCACTGGACCACCAGCGAAGTCCCCGGCTCCAACCTTTTTTAAATTTTTATTTATTTATTTATTGGCTGTGCTGGGTCTCCATTGCTGCGAACAGGATTTTCTCTAGCTGCAGCAAGTGGAAGCTACTCTCTAGCTGTGATGTGTGGGCTTCTCATTGTGGTGGCTTCTCTTTTGCAGATCTTGGGCTGTAGAGTGTGGAGGCATCAGTCACAGCAGCAAGTGGGCTCAGTAATTGTGGTCCACGGGCTTAGTTGCTCCATAGCATGTGGGATCTTCCTGGATCAGGGGTTGAAACTGTGTCCCCTTCACTGGCAGGCAGAATTCTTTACCACTGGGCAACCAGGGAAGTCCAAACTTGGCTCCAGTCTTAACAAAATTTGCTTTGTGATTCCAGGACCCAAGACCCAAGTCTCAGAGTCACCTTTGGGCTCCTGAGTAGTGGTCAACATTGTTTGTAATGTAACCTAAGATCGAGTTGGTTTTTTGGAAGGCTCCCTCTCACATACCAATAGTTCATTTTGAGGTTATAGTAAAAAACGAACAGCAGAGAACAAAACCTCTCAAACTTCTAAGTCCCTTATCCACATTTTTTTTTTTTCTGTTTGATTGTGTGGGGATACATGGAGTGAGGGAGAAGGTTTACATTTATCTTTGTTAACTAGGACACTGTTGGTGTCAGCCCATTTTCCTAAAACTTTGGTTTTCAAATGCTAATGTACATCACAGCCGCCTGCAGGGTGTATTAAAACAGAGATATCTGGGCTCCATCAACAGAGCTGATGTCAATCAACCAAGAATCTGAGTTTGTAACAAGTTCCCAAGTGATGCTGATGATGCTAGTCTGAGGACCTCATATCTACCATTTGGTCTAGCTAACCTGTTCTTTTGTTTGTTTAAAAAAATATTTATTAATCTATTTGGCTGTGCCAGGTCTTAGTTGCGGTGCTTGGTGTCTTCATTGCTGCTTTCAGAATCTTTAGTGTGGTGTTTGAACTCTTAGTTGCAGCACGTGGGATCTAGTTCCCTGACCAGGGTTCGAACCCAGGCACCCTGTGTCGGGAGCATGACGTCTAAACCACTGGACCACCAGGGAAGTCCCTAGCCTGTTGTTTTGAATCATGATGCCATTCTTCATATTAGCTGTCTCTCCCAGCCTGCTTTCTGTATCTTCATCTAAGTCGTTGATAAAAGGTTGAACTGGGTGGGACTGAGGTCCCGGCTTTGCAACAAGAAGCTTCAGGATGACGGGGATACACTTGTTAGGTAGTTAGAATAGGGAAAAGGAGTCCAAAATGGGGATGGCTAAAAGACAAGAGAGGGAAAAGCCCGCGAAAATAGAACAAAGGAAGGTCCGAGGACCGGAGTGAGGACCTCAGGTAAAACAAACAGCACTTCTGGCTGGCCCAATTTACATAGGACAGGCCCAGGGAGAGAAAAACAAGTAAAAAGAGGAGCCAAAGCTCTCTCTCTCTCTCCCCCGCGCACTGGGGCGCTCTTCTCTTCGCGTCTTTGGGTCGACATGCCCTCACACCCCGAGGATGGATTTTCCTGCTATTATCTAAATAAAATAGAGCTGTAACATGGAGCTGTAACACTGATTTGTCTAAGAGCTGTAACACGGTTGGTTCAAGACCAGAGAGCTATAACACGGTCTGTCCAAGACCCGAGAGCTGTGACATGCCGAGGGCTTTAATGTCCGTCACTCCACATCTTTGTTGTGACGAGACAGAATTGAGGAGTAGACACTTGCCTGACACACTCATCGGCCCTTGTAGGAGACGATGGATTTCTATCAGTGGGAAAGCCAATGGCCATACTTCCTCAGCCTGTAACTCTCCGTCCTGCCCTGGAAACAGCCCAGGGAACCTTGTGAAAGCCTTGTTGAAACCCAGGCAGGGAGAGTGTTCACTCTTGTTCCTTTTGAGGGTTGTTGTTGTGCCTTAACTCAAGGCGGTGTGATCTTAGGCCTTGCCTTCTTCCTCCATCTCGTTTGGGTGGGGCAGGCAGGAAAAGCTCAGGTGCACACGTCTGAGTTAGTCATTCTGCTTGCTATCACTGGTCCCTGGGAGACCCCTCTCCAGACCAATGGTCCCAAATAGGACCCTTTTGTTTTATTTAATGGATTAGTCCCTGTGCTAATCAGACCAAGACCGTGCTGTAGTAACAACACCTCCAATACCAGAAGCTTAAAGCAACAAAGGTTTTGTTGTTGTTGTTCAGTCGCTAAGTTGTGTCCAACTCTTTGCCACCCCATGGTGTCGGGGTCCAGCCCCAGCAGGATCCTAGGGTACCCTCAGGAAAGATGGCGTCGGCGAGAGAGAGATGACACGGGTCTTATAATGGATTGAAACCTGATAGTCCAGGGTCGAACGATAAGAGAATAAAGGAGAAAAAATAGAGAGAAGAGAAAGAGCCTTGATCTTCCTTGATTAACACAGAAAGCCAATAAAGCTCTGGTGTTCCAAGGAGTCATCTTGAAAGAAGAACAGAGAGAGAAAAGGAGGGAAAAGGAAAAAAAGAATGACACGGGGAGACCAAGCTTCGGTGAGTGAGGCCCCTAACTTTATTTTTAAAAGGAACTTTTATACCTTGACTTGTACATAGAAGGAAATGAAAGATGTAAAGTCATACAGTCAGCCCAAACATTACATCTGTTTTGTCTTTATCAAAACCGGGATTTTTTTTGCATACCTTTTCCATAAACAATGTTGGGTACAATATCTTTTGGCCTTGGAGGCCTGTGGACATTTTATGACCCTTTTTTGATAAGGGCTGCTCAACCAGAAAACTTATTTTCCCTTGAAGTGTTTCTTCTTTATATTTTTAATCTATGTCAGCCTCAGAAAGTGTTAAACAGAGTTACATTCTCATGGAGCAAAGGGGTAGTGAGTTACAACAAAAAAAAGAACCAATTAGCTCAAAGGTCTGATGTGGTTAATTCCAAGGCTACTGTTGGTTTTTCTTACATTTTAATTATGTTAACTAATGCACTCCCAGGTGCACAGTGGATAAGGGATATGGGCACTTTGCTCAACAATGAAGCCCTTTACCAGTACTGTCTATTCTAATAATTTTTCATCCCTTAAAGGACTCTATGTTCATTAGGACTTTTAGAATGTTTTGGCTTCCCATGTCTTTTAAGGTTGGGGAGTTGTGAACAATCATGTGTGTTAATTGTAAGAGTTTGGATAAACCTGTCAGGCAAGTTAGAATGTCAATAGAGGGGTTAAAATAGAAATATTCCTTTTATGCCCAGGAGACTTGTTAACTAAAGCCCTAGGTTGACTTTTTCCAGAGAAAGGTGGTCGGGGATAGCCCCCTGTTAATGTCAGAAGAGTTGGTGAAAGGCACAAAATAGTAAAACAGACAGATTCTGGTTTGGGGGTAGATGTTCGAGCAGATTCAGGGGGTCCCTTGAGGCCTGATCTGCCTTTGCCTGTCAGGTTCTCTCTGCATGACCTTTGTCATGGGTGGGATCTCCCTTGGTGGCTCCTGGCACCATGGACTACAGCATGCCAAGCTTCCCTGTCCTTCACTATCTCCCAGAGTTTGCTCAAATTCATGTCCATTGAGTCGGTGGTGCCATCCAACCATCTCATCCTCTGCTGCCCTCTTCTCCTTTTGCCTTCAATCTTGCCCAGCATCAGGGTCTTTTCCAATCCAGAAAAATATACACTTCTGCTTCACTGATTACATGAAAGCCTTTAACTGTGTGGATCACAACAGCAAAAGTTTATTTCTGGGACTTCCTTGGTGGTCCAGCGGTTAAGAACCTGCCTGCCAATGCAGGGGGATGTGGATTTGATCTCTGGTCCAGGAAGACTCCACATGCCACAGGGCAACGAAGCCCATGCCCTACAACTACCAAGCCTGTGCTCTAGAGCCCGGGAGCCACAAGAGAAGCCACTGCAATGAGAAGCCCAGGCACTGGGACTAGAAAGTAGCCCCCGCTCGCCACAAATAGGGAAAGCCCACACACAGCAGTGAAGACCTAGCACGGCCAAATAATAGTAAATAAATAATTTTAAAAAAATTCTCACTAAAAGTAACTGTCCCAAGCAGGTTGGCAGAGAAGGGGCAGGGGAGGGAGTCAGGTCCTTATCTCCACTCTGGGGTCCAAGTTGATGGATGTTTCTTCTTAACGTGTGTGTTCCTGAGAATCTGCAGTGGAAAAACAGAGTACTGGATGGCCTCCCACCAGAAATGAAATGCTCCACCCTAGAATTGGCGTAAATCACTTCCACTCACAACTCCTGGGACACAGCTAATCGCACGACGTTGCCCAGCTCTGGAGGGGATGGGCAGAGAAGTGCAATCCTCCCCCGTGCTTGGGCGTAGAGGAGCACAGGCTATGAGTGAGGTTTAGAGGAATCTATGACATTTGCTTTTATCTTCCCTCTTCACTGCCCCCACCACTTCCCTTTCCTTCCACCCCATTAATAAGATTCTAATGTGATGTGTGTTCTTTTATTTGTGTGTGTTCTTGCAAAACATATCATGTTTTATGGGCATCTGCTTTTAATTTACATAGATGCTATTGTGCTATAGGCTTTATTCTATTTCTCTTTTTTTCACTCAGCACTCTGTTTTTACTATGCATCCATATTGTTAAATATGCCTCTAATTCATGCCTGCTGATGGATGCTTGTGCCACATCTCCCAGAGGTGTGCACCTAGATTGACTTTAGCTCTTTGCTATTATGATGCAAACATGAACAGCCTTACTTAGAGAATAATAAGAGAATTTCTTTGGGAAATTTACCTAGAAGAAGAATTGCTGGTTATGGAGTATGTTATTCAACTAAGTGGGCTTCCCAGGTGGCTCAGTGGATAAAGAATCTGCCTGCCAATGTAGGAGACATAAGAGATGTGGGTTCGATCCCTGGGCTAGGAAGATCCCTTGGAGAAGGGAATGGCAACCCACTCCAGTATTCTTGCCTGGAGAATCCCATGGACAGAGGATCCTGAGGGGCTACAGTCCATGGGGTCGCAAAGAGCTGTACACAACTGAAGTGACTTAGCACACACAGAGATCTTTTTTAGATTTAAAATATCAGGCGTCTTGGAGTCTAGAGTATTCTCCCTAAGTAACCTTTCAAGGAGAACTTTCTCAAAAATGGAAACAAGGTCCGTCTGGCATAACCCCGTCCTCACAAGCCCACACTGAAGCTTTGTCCACTTCATCAGCCTGCAGTACTTAGACTCTGCCTGTTCTTCTTTTGGAAAATTAGAAAATTAGAACGTTTGCCTATTTCCAATTGGGTGGAGCCTCGCCCATTCTTAAAAATTCCTCAAAGATTACAAACATTGGTGGGGCCTTGGAACATAACCAAAGTAGCCCTTGTTGATGTTAGAGGATTTTCAAAACTTTCTTTTTTTAAAAATAAGCCTCACCTCATTCTGTGTTTTATTTTCCCCTGTATTCTCTCCTTATGACATTCTATCATCGTTTGAAAAATGTTTGCTTGACTTTAAACTTAATATCAGGTTTTAACTCTTCTTACACATCCCCTACATCAAACTAATATGTAGGGTTGGCCGAAAAGTTCATTTGAGTTTTCCCAGAAGATGTTACAGAAAAATCCGAATGAACCTTTTGGGCAAACCAATAGAATTCCACTATAGTTGCGTGATCTTGAGCAACCTGTCTATACTTTTTCCACCTCAGTTTGCCCTTCTATTGGCATATATTCTATTGGTCTTCCCTGGTGGCTCAGATGGTAAAGAATCTCCTGCTATGCAGGAAGCCTGGGTTCAATCCCTGGGTTAGGAAGATTCCCCTGGAGAAAGGAATGGCCACCCACGTTAGTAGTGTTGCCTGGAGAATTCCAGGGACAGAGGAGCCTGATGGAAGCCAGCACGCCAGGCTTCCCTGTTCTTCACTATCTCCCAGAGTTTGCTCAAACTCATGTCCACTGAGTCGATGATGCCATCCAACCATCCATCCTCTGTCACCTCCTTCTGCTCTTGGCCTCAGTCTTTCCCAGCATCAGGGTCTTTTCCAATGGACTAATAATCTTTTTCCTTTTTTGGCTTGCGTGAGTTTATATAACTGACACTTCCAGCAGAATGGATCCTAGTCAGTATAGGCACGACCTTACCCTATCTTGTATCATTGACCCTTGCATTTTAGTATCTCCCATTCCTTATCCTCGTGGTCCTCACAAGATTCTCGCTAAGCTGTTTTAAGGCACCTTTAAAATGCCTTCTTCAACTCCTTGTACAAGTACTCAACTGGTTTTGATGGAATTAAACAGAATTTTTAGTTATTTTCTCCTATGGATTAATGTCATCCCCTCCCTTTCCCATAGAACTATAGCTTTTGGAGGATGGAGACACTGTTTTCTACTTTTTTCTTCTAAGTTTTTTCTTTTTTTTAATGTGGATAATTTTTTAAATCTTTATTGAAATTTGTTACAACATTGCTTCTGTTTTTTGTTTTGTTTTTTTGGCCCTGAAGCATGTGGGATCTTAGCTCCCCAACCAAGGATGGAGCCCGCACCCTTTGCTTTGGAAGGCAGATTCTTAACCACTGGACCACCAGGGAAGTCCCTGTTTTCTACTTTTTATAAGTTACTGAAAGGTGCTCTGCACATAGCTCGTGTGTGCATGCTCAGTTGCTCAGTTGTATCCGACTCTTTGTGACCCCATGGACTGTAGCCCACCAGGCTCCTCTGTCCATGGAATTTTCCAGGCAAGAATACTGGAGTGGATTGCCATGCTACTCTAGGGGAATCTTCTCAACCCAGGGATCAAACCCTAGTCTCCTGTGTCTCCTGCATTGGCAGGTGGATTCTTTACCACTGAGCCACCTGAGGAGCCCCTGCACACAGTAAGAACTCACAGAACACCGGGGATTGTGATGGTGGTAACAACTGCATCAGGAGATGAGCCAACTAATCTCATGCCCTGAGCCGTTCTCAAACTCACTGTGCCTGCCGGCACCACTGACACACAGCGAGTCACACAGATGACAAGGTCACACGGCAAGAGAGACCCTTCTGCCTGAAAGCTGAGAGTCCACGTGACTCCTCCCAGGACCTCCCCCTCCCCAGGGAATTTCAGTCAGCCCTGGCTAAAGAGGAGGCAGCTTCTGGAACAGAGCCCTGGGAAGTAAGAGCCTAAATATGGACAGCAGTGGCTACAGCCACAATCTGTTTTTAACTCAAGGGCCAGAAAGGCCTGGCTTTGATTAGTGGCTCCTATCCTGAGAGGCTCCTGAAATTATAGCAAGGGGGCTGGGTGCGTACGCAGCACACATGTACACAAGCAAATATGCTGTTAGCAGACAAGTAACGTACTTAATCTACTTACGTAACTGCAACTTCTCAAAAACATTTGAGAAGCACATTTGCTGTCATAAGCATGTGAGGAGGTAGGGGTGGATATGTGAGCATGTGATACCACCAGGCAAGTGTTCTGACTTGCAAAAGAGTCCCTGGAATCCAAGTCTCCCCTGGCATGGTTGGGGGTGGGGGGCGAGAAAGCAGTGGGCCCAGTTAGCCACTAGAGGGCGCAGAGGAGCAGGACATATCAAATTTGGGCATCACCTTCCCTTCACTGATGCTGAAGCTGAAACTCCAATATGTTGGCCACCTGATGTAAAGAACTGACTCATTGGAAAAGACCCTGATTCTGGGAAAGATTGAAGACAGGAGGAGAAGGGGACAACAGAGGACGAGATGGTTGGATGGCATCACTGACTCAATGGACATAGTTTGAGCAAACTCCGGGAGATAGTGAAGGACAGGGAAGCCTGGCATGCTGCAGTCTATGGGGTTACAAAGAGTCAGACAAGACTGAGTGGATGAACTTCTCTTCTCTTCTCTTTATTGCATCCCAAAGACCAGAGGTGGGGACTCTTCAACAGGTAGAGATCAAGGCACGTGGCCAGCGGTGAATGAGTGGGAAAAGAACTGCACCAACCAGTACTGTGCTTTGGGCATTTCACGGCTTCTGCTTCCAAGAAAGGCCAGGGAAGTTCCGCCTCTGTACTTACGGTCCTGCAGCCTTAGGGATGTCTCTCAGCTTCGTTACAATTTTAAACTGGCCGTCTTTGTCCTAGCCAGTTTTCCAGTTCTTGTTGTTGTTCAGTAGCCAAGTCGTGTCCCACTCTTTGCAACCCGATGGACTGCAGCACGCCAGGCTTCCTTGTCCCTCACCATCTCTCTGAGTTTGCCCAAGTTCATGTCCATTGAACTGGTGATGCCATCCAGCCACCTCATCCTCTGTCACTCTCTTCTCCTTCTGCCTTCAATCTTTCCCAGCATCAGGTTTCTTTTCCAGTGAGTCAGCTGTCCACATCAGGTGGCCAAGGTGTTGGAGTTTCAGCTTCAGCATCAGTCCTTCCAATGAATATTCGGGGTTGATTTCCTTTAAGATTGACTTGTTTGATTTTCTTGCTCTTCAAGGGACTCTCAAGAGTCTTCTCCAGCACCACAGTTCGAAAGCATCAATTCTTAAGCCAAATCTGTGTGCATTCCAGGTCACTAAGGCACTGGAGGTGAGTTCTTAGGCAGTGAAAAGTGAAAGTGTAAATCACTTAGTCGTGTCCGACTCTTTGTGATCCCATACAGTCCATGGAATTCTCCAGGTCAAATAATTGGAGTGGGTAGCCATTCCCTCCTCCAGGGGATTTTCCCAACCCAGGGATTGAACGGAGATCTCCCACATTGCAGGTGGATTCTTTACCAGCTGAGCCACTAGGGAAGCCCAAGAATGCTGGAGTGGGTAGCCTATCCCTTCTCCAGTGGATCTTCCCGGCCCAGAAATCAAACTGGGGTCTCCTGCACTGCAGGTGGATTCTTTACCAGCTGAGCTACCAAGGAATCCCTAGGCAGTGAGGGGATGAGCTAAGTGGGGAAGGATCCAGAAGGCAGCTATTTTTACCCACAATAGCCTTGTTGTCTTGCCTGAAGGCAGCATTAGGAGACCTGCTTCAGGTCAAGAGCAACCTCAGTTTTTCCAGGGGAGTGGGTGTCCAAGAAGTGCCCACAGAGTTGCCTCCAGGAAAATGAGTCATTTATTGGGAAACTAGCAAAAAAAAGAACTTACTTGCCAAGACTATAGAGACATTTTACCCAGGAACCGGAAGTATATCTTTTTCTGTTGCTGCCCTGATGTTGTCACTGGCAAGGCAACTCAGCTGCAGAAGCCAAAAATAGGATTCCTGACCCTTAAGAAGCCTTTTGGGCAACAGACTATGGCCCAGAATGGTCAACAGATAAACCAGGATAGTTAACACACCAAGGGTATTCCTCTGTGCTTTGAAAGGTCAAAGAAAACTTTCTCCCTTTTAAAATCCTCAATCCCACACCCCTTCTAAGTCAGCAGAACCCATTGCCTACTTCCTGAATGAGCAGCTACAGAGCCTCTGCTGGGTCAAGAAGCATCTATTAAGTGCTCTGCATATAATAGACAAAGTAATTAAACATATAAGCATTTGTACAGTAAAGGAAAGCATAAACAAAACAAAAAAGACAGCCTATGGACTGGGAGAAAATATTGGCAAACAGTGTGATCAACAAGGGCTTAGTTTCCAAACAAACAGCTCATATAGCTCAATATCAAAAAAACTCAAACAACCCAATCAAAAAATGGACAGAGATCTAAATAGACATTTCTTCAAAGAAGACAGATAGACGGCCAAAAAGCACATGAGAAAGATGCTCAGCATCACTGATTATCAGAGAAAGGCAAATGAGAACTACAATGAGGTTATCACCTCATACCAGTCAAAAAGTTTCCAAATGGGAATTCCTTGGTGGTCCAGTGATTAGGACCCTGTACTTTCACTGCCAAGGGCATAGGTTCAATGCCTGGTTGGGGAATTAAGATCGCACAAGCCACATGGAACGATTTAAAAAAAAAAAAAAAAAAAAAAGGTCTCCAAGTAACAAATTCTAGAGAGAGTGTGGAGAAAAGGGAAACTTCCTACACTGTGGGTGGGAGTGTAAATTGATGTAGCCACTGTGGAGTTTCCTTAAAAAAAAAAAACAAAACCTGAAAATAGATTTACCGTATAACCCAGGCAATCCCACTCCTGGACATTTATCTGGAAAAGAGGAAAACTCTAATTTGAAAAGGTGCATGCACAGTAATGTTCATAGCAGCACCATTGAAAATAGCTGAAATATGGAACAACCTAAATGTCCATCCAGAGATAAGTGCATAAAGAAGATGTGGTATATACAGTGGAATGTTACTCAGCCATAAAAAAGAATGATATATTGGCATTTTCAGCAACATGGATGAACTGAGAGATTATCATACTAAGTAAAACATTTGTCAAAAATATATAAGTTGTCACTTATACGTGGAATCTAAAAAAAGGATACAAATGAACTTATTTACAAAGCAGAAGTAAATTCCGACACAGAAAACAAACGTATGGTTACCAAAGGGGAAAATGGGGAGGGAGGAATAAATGAGGAGTTTGGTATTAACTGACTATTTATAAAATAGATAAACAACAAAGTCCTACTGTGTGACATAGGAAACTATATTCAGTATCTTGTAATAACCTATAACGGAAAAGCATCTGAAAAAGAATATATATATATAATTGAATCACTTAGCTGACCTGAAACTAACACAATATTGTAAATCAAGTACGAAAGTGTTAAAGTGTTAGTCACTCAGTTGTGTCTGACTCTGTGACCCCATGAACTGTAGCCCATCAGGCTTCTCTGACCATGGGATTTCCCAGGCAAGAATACTGAAGTGGTTTGCCATTTCCTCCTCCAGGGGATCTTCCTGACCCAGGAATCTAACCCCCGGGGCTCCTGCATTGCAGGCAGATTCTTTACCATCTGAGCCACCAGAGACTCTTTAATTAAATCAAGTATACTTGAATTTAAAAAATAGGTAAGGTCTATGGAATGAATGATTGTTTTGTTGAGAAAATAAAGGGTCTAGTTAAATCTTGAGCTTCCTTCCCTCCCTCCCTCCTTCCATCCTCCGCTTCCCTCCTTCCTCCCTTTCTTCCTAGCTTACTCTCTTCTTTTCTTTCTCTTCTTCCACATACCAGAAAATTCACCCCTTTAGAATGTACAATTGAATAGCTTTTAATGTACTCGCAGAGTTTTGCAGTAATCACCACTATCTGATTCTGGAATCTTTTCATCAGCCCCAAAAGAAACCCTGTAACCATGAGCAATCACTCTTAGCGTCTCTCTATCCTCAGCTCCTGGGAACTACTAATCTACTTTCTATGTCTATACATTTATTTTTCTTTTCTCTTTTAAAAACTATTTATTTGGTTACACTGGGTCTTCGTTGCGACACTCGGCATCTTTTTTACTTGTGGCATACGGGAAGCATGTGAACTCTTCGTTGAAGCATGTGGGATCTAGTTCCTTGACCAAGAATTGAACTCAGACCCTCAGCATTGGGACTGTGGAGTTTTAGCCACTGGACCACTGGGGAAGTCCTCACCAATTGAAAGGTCTTAACACCCTTGTTGAAAATCAATTGCCCTTAAATATGTGGGGTGACATCTAGATTTTCAGTTCTAGTCCCTTGATTTATGTCTATCCTTATTGCAGAACCAAGTAAGTCTTAATGAATGTAACTTTGTAGTAAGTTTTAAAATTGGGAGGTGGGTCCTCTAAGTTTGTTTTTTTTTTAAGATTGTTTTAGCTATTCTGGATCTCTTGTATTTCCCTATGAATTTTAAGATCAGCTTGTCAACTTCTGCAAAAAGGCAGCTGGAATTTAGATAGGGATTGAATTGAACCTCTACATTAATTAGGAAGTATTGCCATTAAAAAAAAAGATTTATTTGTTTATTTTATTTCTGGCTGTGCTACATCACCAACTTTCTCTAGTTTCAGTGGGTGCAGGCTGCTCCCTTGTTGCAGTGGGCGGGCGTCTCACTGTGGTGCGTCTCTCGTTGCAGAGCATGGGCTCTAGGGCACAGTATCTGTGGTGCACAGGTTTAGTTGCCCCGAGACAGGTGAGATCTTCCCCGACCAGAGATTGAACCCATCTTCTCCAAATTGGAAGGCAGATTCTTAACTACTGGACCACAAGGGAAGTCCCTGGAAGTTGGAACCTTTTGACCACCGTCACTCATTTCCCCCGCCTCCACCCGCTGGCAACCACTGATCTACTTGCTGAGTTCAGCTTTTTTTAGAATCCACATGGAAGGGAGCTCATAGAGAATTTGTCTTTCTCTATCTGGCTTACTTCACTTAGCTTCGTGCCCTTAACTTTCCTCCATGTTGCTGCAAATCACAAGATTTCCTTCTTCTTCATGGTCTAATAATCTTCCATTGTGTATATATAAACCATGTTTTTCTTTTTCATTCATCTGTTGATATTCACTTAGGTTGTCTCCATGTCTTGGCTATTGTGAATAGTGCTCCAGTGAACTTGGAAGTGCAGATGTCTCTTTGAGATAGTGATTTCATTTCCTTTGATAAATAACTAGAAGTGGGATTGATGGTTTATAAGGTAGTTTTACTTTAAGTTTTTTGAGGAACCTCCATATTATTTTCCATAGTGACTGCACCAATTTATATTCGTGACAGTGCACTGGTGTCTCATCCTCTAAGGACACCAATCCTATCAAACTAGGGCCCCACCCTTATGATTTCTTTTAACCTTAATTACTTCCTTAGAAGCCCTGTCTCTAAATACAGCCACACTGAGGGGTAGAGCTTTAACATATGAGTTTGGGAGACACAAACATTCAGTCCATAATATCACTCATTTCTTTCTACTTTTTTTTTTTTTTTTACATATGACTTTACTTTTTACATATGAATACTAATGTGCTAGTGCTCAGTCACTCAGTCATGTCTGACTCTTTGCGACCCCATGGACTGTAGCCCACCAGGCTCCTCTGTCCATGGGGATTCTCCAGGTAAGAATACTGGAGTGGGTTGCCATGCCGCAAGAATACTGGAGTGGGTTGCCATGCCCTCTTCCAGGGGATCTTCCCAACCCTGGGATCGAATCCAGGTCTCCTGCATTGCAGGCAGATTCTTTACTGTCTGAGCCACCAGGGAAGCCTGATATGGCTACTAGAATATTTAAAATGACACATGTTGTTCACATTTATATTTCTAATGGCAGCACTCATCTAGGTGTTGGCTTTAAAAATTGAAAACCAGTTGTAGTGGGCTAAATAGTGACACCTGAACCTCCCCTCCCCAAATAGGTCCATGTCCAAAATCTGTGAATGTGACATTACCCAGGAAAAAAAGGACTTCACAGATGCAATTAAGTTAAGGATCTTGAGAGGAGGAGGTCATCTGGAATATCTATTTCCAAAGACAGGTGTCCTTAGAAGAGACGCTCAGAGGAGAAGTCACCGAGGTTCAGGGGAACCGATGTGACCCATGGACACAGAGAATGGAGCAATGCAGCTACAAGCCAGGGGTATCTGGAGGCACCAGAAGCTGAAAAACACAAGGAAAGATCTCCTCTAGTGCCTTCGGAGGGAGCTCAGACTTGCTGACACCTTGACTTCAGACTTCCAAATACCAGATATGTGAGAGAACAAATTCTGTTGTTTTCCTAAGCTATTTCCTACTCCAAGGGATCTTCCTGACCCAGGGATCAACCCTGCATCTCCAAACCCGCATCGCTTACATCTCCAGCATTGACAGGCGGGTTCTTTACCACTAGTGCCTCCTGGGAAGCCCTTAAGCCATCAAGATTGTGGTATTTTGTTACTGTAGTGCTAGGAAGCCAATATCTCAATAAATATCAATTACAGTATTAGGACAAAAAAATTGTGATTGGATCCATGAAGAAATAAATGTAATTCTTTGTTCTTTGTGCTGCTTGAAGGAGATGTTCTAAGAATCCAAGTCAAATGGGCTTCTGTTTATGCGTGTTCAGTCGCTCAATCACATCTGATTCTTTGCAACCCTTTGGACTGTAGCCCTGCCGGGCTCCTCTGTCCATGACATTTTTCTGGCAAGAATACTGCAGTGGGTTGCCATTTCCTCCTCCAGGGGATCTTCCCCACCCAGGGATCAAACCCGTGTCTCTTGAATTGACAGGCAGGTTCTTTACCACTGAGCCACCTGGAAAGCCCTGCTGGCTCTGTGATAATCAGCCTGCAACACAGGAAATGCGGGTTCAACCCCTGGGTCCATAGAGTCAAAGGAGTTGGATGCGACTGAGCAGGCATGCACGCACTTTTCCAT
This sequence comes from Bos javanicus, assembly GCF_032452875.1. NCBI lineage: Eukaryota > Metazoa > Chordata > Mammalia > Artiodactyla > Bovidae > Bos > Bos javanicus. The sequence continues at coordinate 20,094,206 of NC_083888.1, read as the reverse complement.
ATGTGTATTATACCTCAATCTTATTTTATGTTTTAAGATTTATTTTTAATGTGGCCTATGTTTTGCAATATTGTTTCTGTTTTATGTTTTTGGCTTTTGGGCCGTGAAGCATGTGGGATCAAACCAACCAGGGATCAAACCCACATCCCCTACCTTGGAAGGTGAACTCTTAACCACTGGACCACCAGTGAAGCCCCTATACCTCAATTTTAAATGAAACAAATAGTTTATAATGTGGTTCAGAGCAGATTGCCCCAATACATGCCACTCTGTCATACTGATTGAATTAAAGTTCCTTGAGAAACAGCAGGTGCAAGGACACTCTGACCCTCCTCTCTATCCCCCTGAAAGCAGGAAATAAACCTCCCGCAGGAAAGGTACCCTCCCACACTAGACATCCTTACTGCCAGAGATAAGGAGTTTGGAGCCCAGAGGGCCTGTGTAAACAAACTCTGCAGAGTTTCTTCACTAATTAGTACCTAAGCTGAAGTTTCTTTGTCTTGTCAGTTCTTCACAAATTTATAGTTTCTTCATCTAAAAGACTTAAAAACTGCTATGAACTCCCATACACCCAAGATTAAAATTTGATTTCCTTCTGTTGATCTGTCTCATGTCAATTTAGTTATTAGACCAGCCAGAAGGACCTAGAAAGGTATCGGGAAATGTCTTCCTCCCAAGCATTTTATATATAAATCCTGACTTTTTTATACCATTTTTTGCTTTCCCTAGAATTTTTTTAAATTGCTTCTCTGCCTTTTTCTTTTAAATTGAAGTTGCTTCCCCTATTTTTTTTTTTTTTATTGACAGAGAGCAAAGATTATCCTCTTTCATAAACACTCCCTGTTGGTTGAAATCTACTTTCTCCTTGAAAGCATTCTTCATGTAACTCTTTGACTTCTTACTCTAATTGAGGCACTAATTCACAGATCTGTGGACAACTATCATTCTGGGATTTTTTCCCCTGTCCCATTGTTCATTTCTTTTTCCTGAATTCATTTTGCTAGAGTTTGTCCTTGAATTTTTTTTTTTTTTTCCGGAAAAGGCACACAGAAGTCAATGTTCTTTTTTTGGGGGGAGGGGGGTGGACTGCAGGACAAATGAGATCTTAGTTCCTTGACCAGGGATTGAACCTGCGCCCCCTGCATTGGAAGCTCAGAGTCCTAACCACAGACAGCCAGGGAAGTACTGAAAGTCAGTGTTCTAAGTCCCATATATGAAGAAAATGGTTATTTGATCTTTTGGCTGGGCATACAAGTACAGAATCAAAACCACATTCCCTGAGGATTTGGAAGGCATTGTTTCAATCTTCTAGAATCCAATATTGCTGAGACGTCTGTGGCTAGTTGGATATTCATTCTTTTGCAGGTGACCTGTTTTTCCCTCTCTGGAAACTTACAATTTTTTTTTTTTTTCATTATCCTTAGAATGCTCTAATATCATCTAGGAGTTTTGTTGGGGTTTTCTGTTGTTCCTTTGTTTATCTTGCTTGACACATGAGTCTTTTCAATCTGAAAGAGTTATGCCTTTCTTCAATTTGTGGATATATTTTTCTATTATTTCCATCCCGTTTCTTTCCTTTCTTTCTCCTGTTTCTCTGGAACTTTCAGATGGTTGGCTCTCCTGTCCCTTATTATTTTTTTCTTTTTTAAAGAAATTCTTTATCTGCTAGTCCTTCAAGTGCTGGAATTTCCCCCAGGGACCAGCCAGAGTGTCTCTGTCACTCACCTCTTCCTCTCCAAGTGATCATACCTACTCCCACAACCTAACCTCTCTCCTATATTTTGAGCCCTGTCCAAACCATAATTCATTAATCCACAAGTCTCAGGTGTTTAGACCCAAATTTCCTTCTACCTGCTCAGCCCACACAGTATTTCACAGATAACTTAAAATCCTAATGAAAATCACTTTCTTCCAACCTGGAAAGAAAAACACACACTCCTGTGTGTTTCCTCTACACTCAGTTCTCCACTCCTGACCCTTGTGGTCACCCTGTGTGTGTTTATGTATTGGGAGGGGTTCCTACATGAAACAATTCTGTGACCCAGCCAGATGTCCCACAGTTAACTCAATTCTGACACCATCTACCTGAAGATAACATCAGATCCACAGCTTAAGCTCCCCTCCTTTTCAGACACAGTTCAGTTCAGTCGTTCAGTCGAGTTGACTCTTTGTGACCCCATGAACTGCAGCACTCCAGGCTTCTCTGTCCATCACCAACTCCTGGAGTTTACTCAAACTTATGTCCATTGAATTGGTGATGCCATCCAACCATTTCATCCCCTGTCATCCCCTTCTCCTGCCTTCAATCTTTCCCAGCATCAGGGTCTTTTCCAATGAGTCAGTTCTTCACATCAGGTGGCCAAAGTATTGGAGCTTCAGCTTCAGCCTCAGTCCTTCCAATGAATACTCAGGACTGATTTCCTTTAGGATGGACTGGTTGGATCTCCTTGCAGTCCAAGGGACTCTCAAGAATCTTCTCCAACACCGCAGTTCAAAAGCATCAATTCTTCAACGCTCAGCTTTCTTTATGGTCCAACTCTCACATCTATACATGACTACTGGAAAAACCATTGCTTTGAATACACAGAGCTTTGTTGGCAAAGTAATGTCTCCACTTTTTAATATGCTGTCTAGGTTGGTCATAGCTTTTCTTCCAAGCAGCAAGGATCTTTTAATTTCAAGGCTGCAGTCACCATCTGCAGTGATTTTGGAGCCCCCCAAAATAAAGTCTCTCACTGTTTTCATTGTTTCTTGATCTATTTGCCATGAAGTGATGGGACTAGATGCCATAATCTTAGTTTTCTGAATGTTGAGTTTTAAGCCAGCTTTTTCACTCTCCTCTTTCACTTTCATCAAGAGGTTCTTTAATTCTTCTTTGCTTTCTGCCATAAGGGCAGTATCTGAGTTTATTGATATTTCTCCCGGCAATCTTGATTCCAGCTTGTGCTTCATCCAGCCTGGCATTTTCCATGATGTACTCTGCATATAAGATAAACAAGCAGGGTGACAATATACAGCCTTTATGTACTCCTTTCCCAGTTTGGAACCGGTCTGTTGTTCCATGTCTGGTTCTAACTGGTGCTTCTTGACCTGCATACAGATTTCTCAGGAGGCAGGTAAGGTGGTCTGGTATTCCCAGCTCTTAAAGAATTTTCAGACACACTCATTGCCAATCACAAGTTCAGGTTGTCACCTGTGTCTCTGACCCACCAGCTATAAATAAGAGGGTTCTCACCACCCTGTCCTCGAGTTTGATTCATTTGCTAGAGCAGCTCAAAGAAGTCAGGAAAACAGTTTTCTTATTAGTTATTGGTTTATCACAAAGGGAAAAGGAACTTCCCTGGTGGTGCAGTGGTAAAGAATCTGCCTGCCAACACAGGAGATGCCAAGAGACGTGGGTTCAGTCTCTGGGTTGCGAAGATCCCCTGGAGGAGGAAATGATAACTCACTCCAGTATTCTTGCCTGGGACATTTCATGAACTTGGGGAGCTGGTGGACTACAGTCCATGGGGTCACAAAAGAGTTAGACACGACTGAGCGACTAAACAAAAACACAAAGGAGCAGCCAGATGAAGAGACACACAAGGCGAGGTGCAGGAGGGCCCTGAACACAGGAGTTTCTGACCCTGTGGAGTCCAGAGTGTGCCACCATCCTGGCATGTGGATGCACTCTTGTTCATCGGTCCATCCTTCTGGGATTTTCCTTCTGGGTTTTTTGGGAGGCTTTATTACATAGACACCGATTGCTCATATCACTAGCTATGGGTGACTGAACACATTCTGTAGTCCCTCCCCGCTCTGCCAGGGTTGGGAGTGGGGCTGAAAGTTCCAACCCCTGTCTTTGATTGCAGGGTTGGTTTCTCACCAACCAGCCCATCCTGGGGGCTTTCCGAAAGTCTCCTTGTCAATATGAACTCTGATGTGATTGAAAGGGGCTTGTTATGAATAACAAAATACATCTTTATGGCTCTTACTACTTAGGAAATCCTAGGAGTTTTAAGAGTCCTGTGCGAGAAAAAGGGGAAGACTGAATACATATTCTTATCATAAATCACAACATTGCACTGTCCTTTGCCAACTCTCTCTATGTCCTCTGTCCACTGTCCACGCCCATACCTGCCTTTCCATGCCTCGGGGTCTGGCTCGGTTCCTGCCCCAGTTCTTTACAATCACCTCTGCCAGAGCTCCCTTTCTCCATCCCACTGTTTCCACTGTCCTCACTTCTGTGGAAATGAGAGCAAAGATGGGGAGGAAGAAGTGAGAAGAGCAAGAAGTAGGAGGGAAAGAAAGATTAGAGGCTGGAGGCTGCATCGCTCCTGAAGGGGGAAGGCTACTGATGTGCCTTTGATCCATACACTTGTTTTTTAAATTTTATTTATTTATTTTTGGCTGTGCTGGGTCTGCATTGCTGCGTGGGCTTTCCTCCAGTTATGGCAAGCAGGGCAACTCTCTAATTGCAGTGCATAAGCTTCTCACTGCGGTGGCTTCTCTTGCTGCAGACGGGCATGGGCTCTCAGGTATGCGGGCTTCAGTAGTGGCGGCACCTGGGCTTAGTAGTTGCAGTTCCCCAGCTCTGGAGCACAGGTTCAATAGTTGTGGTGCACAGGCTTAGCTGTTCCGTGGCATGTGGGATCTTCCCAGGTCAGGGATGGAAGCACGTTTGTCTCTTGCACTGGCAGGCGAATTCTTTACCACTGAGCCACCAGGGAAGCGCCAGTACACTTGTTTTTATACTGCTGGAATTAGGATAAAATCATGCTAACAGATAGCCTTAACTGGGTAGAGAAGTCAGCAAAGGGTGACAGACATGCTGAGTGGTGAATATGGAAGGTGAACAGAGAGGTATGGGAGAGGAGGTTCTAGAAAAGGGGAGAGGGTTCCCCACTTTACCACCTGCTGGGCTTTTTACAATAAGGAAGGTTAAGGAGGGGGAGCCTCTCCTTCTTCTCAGTCCTCCCCCCCACCCCACCCCCGCCACATCCCACATCCCACATCCCACATCCCTAGTGTGACAGGGACTGCCTGAGACCAGGGGCCTCCCTCTCAGCAGCCCTGAGGGTAGTGAGGTCGCTCAGACCTGGGAATACAGGAAAATCTGGACTGGCTCTGGTTGGAGAAGAACGGGATGGGGAGACAGAGATTTCTTTTAATGAAAGGGCTGGTAAGTCTGAAATTTCTAAGGCAGGCTGGAAACTTGTGCTGCAGAACTTTTTCTTCCCCAGGAAACCACAGATTTTGCTCTTATGAGCAAAATTGAACTGATTGAATGGGGCTGATGAACATTATGAAGGATCATCTTCTTTATTAAAAGTCAATTGATTATAATTAATCCTATCTGTCAATATTGCGTTGGCCAAAAAGTTTCTTTTGGTTTTACCATAAGATATTATGGAAATGAACTTTCTTGCCAACTCATAGCTTCACAGCAACTCCTAGATTCATGTTTGATGAAATATCAGATATTATACCCTATCAGTTCAGTTCAGTCGCTCAGTCGTGTCCAACTCTTTGCGACCCCATGAACCGCAGCATGCCAGGCCTCCCTGTCCATCACCAACTCCTGGAGTTTACTCAAACTCATGTCCATCGAGTCAGTGATGCCATTCAGCCATTTCATCCTCTGCTGTCCCCTTCTCCTCCTGCCCCCACTCCCTCCCAGCATCAGGGTCTTTTCCAATGAGTCAACTCTTCACATGAGGTGGCCAAAGTACTGGAGTTTCAGCTTTAGCATCAGCCCTTCCAATGAACACTCAGGACTGATCTCCTTTAGGATGGACTGGTTGGATCTCCTTGCAGTCCAAGGGACTCTCAAGAGTCTTCTCCAACACCACAGTTCAAAAGCATCAATTCTTCGGTGCTCAGCTTTCTTCACAGTCCAACTCTCACATCCATACATGACCACAGGAAAAACCATAGGCTTGACTAGACGGACTTTTGTTGGCAAAATAATGTCTCTGCTTTTGAATATGCTGTCTAGGTTGGTCATAACTTTCCTTCCAAGGAGTAAGTGTCTTTTTATTTCATGGCTGCAATCACCATCTACAGTGATTTTGGAGCCCCCCAAAATTAAGTCTGACACTATTTCCACTGTTTCCCCATCTATTTGCCATGAAGTGATGGGACAAGATGCCATGATCTTCGTTTTCTAAATGTTGAGCTTTAAGCCAACTTTTTCACTCTCCTCTTTCACTTTCATGAAGAGGCTTTTTAGTTCCTCTTCACTTTCTGCCATAAGGGCGGTGTCACCTGCATATCTGAGGTTATTGATATTTCTCCCAGCAATCTTGATTCCAGCTTGTGCTTCTTCCAGCCCAGTGTTTCTCATGATGTACTCTGCATATAAGTTAAATAAGAGGGGTGAAAATATACAGCCTTGACGTACTCCTTTTCCTATTTGGAACCAGTCTGTTGTTCCATGGCCAGTTCTAACTGTTGCTTCCTGACCTGCATATAGATTTCTCAAGAGGCAGGTCAGGTGGTCTGGTATTCCCATCTCTTTCAGAATTTTCCACAGTTTATTGTGATCCATACAGTCAAAGGCATTGGCATAGTCAATAAAGCAGAAATAGATGTTTTTCTGGAACTCTTTTGCTTTTTCCATGATCCAGCGGATGTTGGCAATTTGATCTCTGGTTCCTCTGCCTTTTCTAAAACCAGCTCGAACATCTGGAAGTTCACGGTTCACGTATTGCTGAAGCCTGGCTTGGAGAATTTTGAGCATTACTTTACTAGCATGTGAGATGAGTGCAATTGTGCGGTAGTTTGAGCATTCTTTGGCATTGCCTTTCTTTGGGATTGGAATGAAAACTGACCTTTTCCAGTCCTGTGGCCACTGCTGAGTTTTCCAAATTTGCTGGCATATTGAGTGCAGCACTTTCACAGCATCATCTTTCAGGATTTGAAATAGCTCAACTGGAATTCCATCATCTCCACTAGCTTTGTTCATAGTGATGCTTTCTAAGGCCCATTTGACTTCACATTCCAGGATGTCTGGCTCTAGGTGAGTGATCACACCATCGTGATTATCTGTGTTGTGAAGCTCTTTTTGTACAGTTCTTCTGTGTATTCTTGTCACCTCTTCTTAATATCTTCTGCTTCTGTTAGGACCATACCATTTCTGTCCTTTATCGAGCCCATCTTTGCATGGAATGTTCCCTTGGTATCTCTAATTTTCTTGAAGAGATCTCTAGACTTTCTCATTCTGTTGTTTTCTTCTGTTTCTTTGCATTGATCGCTGAAGAAGGCTTTCTTATCTCTCCTTGCTATTCTTTGGAACTCTGCATTCAAATGGGTATAGCTTTCCTTTTCTCCTTTGCTTTTCACTTCTCTTCTTTTCACAGCTATTTGTAAAGTCTCTTCAGACAGCCATTTTGCTTTTTTGCATTTCCTTTCCATGGGGATGGTCTTGATCCCTGTCTCCTGTACAATGTCACGAACCTCTGTCCATAGTTCATCAGGCACTCTGTCTATCAGATCTAGTCCCTTGAATCTATTTCTCACTTCCACTGTATAATCATAAGGGATTTGATTTAGGCCATACCTGAATGGTCTAGTGGTTTTCCCTACTTTCTTCAATTTCAGTCTGAATTTGGCAATAAGGAGTTCATGATCTGAGCCACAGTCAGCTCCCTGTCTTGTTTTTGCTGACTGTATAGAGCTTCTCCATCTTTGGCTGCAAAGAATATAATCAATCTGATTTCGGTGTTGACCATCTGGTGATGTCCATGTGTAGAGTCTTCTCTTGTGTTGTTGGAAGAGGGTGTTTGCTGTGACCAGTGCATTTTCTTGGCAAAACTCTATTAGCCTTTGCTCTGCTTCATTCCGTACTCCAAGCCCAAATTTGCCTGTTACTCCAGGTGTTTCTTGACTTCCTACTTTTGCATTCCAGTCCCCTATAATGAAAAGGTCATCTTTTTGGGGTGTTAGTTCTAAAAGGTCTTGTAGGTCTTCATAGAACCGTTCAACTTCAGCTTCTTCAGCGTTACTGGCTGGGGCATAGTCTTGGATTACCATGATACTGAATGGTTTGCCTTGGAAATGAGCAAAGATCATTCTGTTGTTTTTGAGATTGCATCAAAATACTGCATTTTGGACTCTTTTGTTGACCATGATGGCTACTCCGGTTCTTCTAAGGGATTCCTGCCCACAGTAGAAGATATAATGGTCATCTGAGTTAAATTCACCCATTCCAGTCCATTTTAGTTCGCTGATTCCTAGAATGTCGACGCTCACTCTTGCCATCTCCTGTCTGACCACTTCCAATTTGCCTTGATTCATGGACCTGACATTCCAGGTTCCTATGCAATATTGCTCTTTACAGCATCAGACCTTGCTTCTATCACCAGTCACATCCACAACTGGGTATTGTTTTTGCTTTGGCTCCATCCCTTCATTCTTTCTGGAGTTATTTCTCCACTGATCTCCAGTAGCATATTGGGCGCCTACTGACCTGGGGAGTTCCTCTTTCAGTATCCTATCATTTTGCCTTTTTATACAATTCATGGGGTTCTCAAGGCAAGAATACTGAAGTGGTTTGCCATTCCCTTCTCCAGTGGACCACATTATGTCAGACCTCTCCACCATGACCCGTATGTCTTGGGTGGCCCCACATGGCATGGCTTAGTTTCATTGAGTTAGACAAGGCTGTGGTCTGTGTGATCAGACAGGCTAGTTTTCTGTGATTATGGTTTCAGTGTGTCTGCCCTCTGATGCCCTCTCTCAACACCTACCATCTTACTTGGGTTTCTCTTACCTTGGACGAGGGGTATCTCCTCACAGCCGCCCCTCCTGACCTTGAACATGAAGTAGCTCCTCTCAGCCCTCCTGCACCTGCGCAGCCGCCCTCCTTGGACGTGGGGTTGGCTTAAAACTCAACGTTCGTAAAACTAAGATCATGGCATCTGGTCCCATCACTTCATGGCAAATAGATGGGGAAACAATGGAAACAGTGAGAGACATTATTTTTGGAGGCTCCAAAATCACTGTAGATGGTGACTGCAGCCTTGAAATGAAAAGATTCTTGCTCCTTGGAAGAAAAACTATGACCAACCTAGACAGCATATTAAAAAGCAGAGAATTACATTGCCAACAAAGGTCTGTGTATTCAAAGCTATGGTTTTTCCAGTAGTCATGTATGGATGTGAGAGTTGGACCATAAAGAAAGCTGAGCGTTGAAGAATTGATGCTTTTGAACTGTGGTGTTGGAGAAGAGTCTTGAGAGTACCTTGGACTGCAAGGAGATCCAACCAGTCCATCCTAAAGGAAATCAGTCCTGAGTATTCATTGGAAGGACGGATGCTGAAGCTGAAGCTCCAATACTTTGGCCACCTGATGTGAAGAACTGACTCATTGAAAAAGACCCTGATGCTGGGAAAGATTGAAGGCAGGAGGAGAAGGGATGACAGAGGATTAGATGGTTGGCTGGCATCACCAACTCAATGGACATGAGTTTGAGTAAACTCCAGGAGCTGGTGATGGACAGGGAAGCCTGGCATGCTGCAGTCCATAGGATCACAAAGAGTCAGACAGGACTGAGTGATGAACTGAATTGATACCCTATACTGGATACTATATAAAACTTTCAAACTGTGGTGCTGGAGAAAACTCTTTAGAGTCCCATGGATAGCAAGAAGATCAAAACAGTCAATCCTAAAGGAAATAAACCCTGAATATTCATTGGAAGGACTGATGCTGAAGCTAAAGCTCCAATACTTTGACCACCTGATGTGAAGGACTGACTTATTGGGAAAGACTCTGATACTGGGAAAAATTGAGGGCAGGAGGAAAAGAGGATGACAAAGGATGAGATGGTTGATGGCATCACTGACTCAATGGACAGGAGTTTGAGCAACCTTCTATAGAAAGCGAAGGACAGGGAAGCCTAGCATGCTGCAGTCCATGGGGTCACAAAGAGTCAGACACAACTTAGTGACTCAACAACAACAACAACAACAACAACAACAGCACCTATACCCTAGCTGAGTAGACACATAAAATTAGCCATCATAGTAGATAAAATTGGGAACAGAATAAGCAGATTTTGTGCTTCTAATGCAAGGCAGCAGAGAATCATGTGGAGTGGAAAACAGCAGTGTTTTCACATGACTCACCATTTTGAATGAAAGTCAAGTGGTTTCCTAAGGTTTAGCTCCTGTTGATCTGAATGCCGTTCAGTTGGTTTTGCAGAAGTCCCGGTGCTTTCCCAGGACTAGTGCTTTCCAACTGGGTGTTGGTTGATGATGGAAAGAAGACTCAGATTATTTCCAGTGTTTGAATTTTGGTTCTAAATTAGGAAAGGAGTATGTCAAGGCTGGATATTGTCACCCTGCTTGTTTAACTTACATGCAGAGTACATCATGCAAAATGCCAGGCTGGGTGAAGCACAAGCTGGAATCAAGATTGCTGGGAGAAATATCAATAACCTCAGATACTCAGATGACACCACCCTTATGGCAGAAAGTGAAGAATTAAACAGCCTCTTAATGAAAGTGAAAGAGGAGAGTGAAAAAGCTGGCTTAAAACTCAACATTCAGAAAACTAAAATCATGGCATCTGGTCCCATTACTTCATGGCAAATAGACTGAGAAACAATGGAAACAGTGAGAGATTTTATTTTGGGGGCTCTAATATCACTGCAGATGGTGACTGCAGCCTTGAAATTAAAAGACGCTTGCTCCTTGGAAGAAAAGCTATGACCAACCTAGACAGCATATTAAAAAGCAGAGACATTACTTTGCCAACAAAGATCTTTGTATTCAAAGCTATGGTTTTTCCAGTAGTCATGTATGGATGTGAGAGTTGGACCATAAAGAAAGCTAGGCGTTGAAGAATTGATGCTTTTAAACTGCGGTGTTGGAGAAGACTCTTAAGAGTCCCTTGGACTGCAAGGAGATCCAACCAGTCCATCCTAAAGGAAATCAGTCTTGAGTAGGCCTGAGGCTGAAGCTCCAATACTTTGGCCACCTGATGTGAAGAACTGACTCATTGGAAAAGACCCTGATGTTGGGAAAGATTGAAGGCAGGAGAAGGGGATGACAGAGGATGAGATGGTTGGATGACATCACCAACTCAATGGACATAAGTTTAAGTAAGCTCCAGGAGCTGGTGATGGACAGGGAAGCCTGGTGTGCTGCAGTCCTTGGGGTTGCAAAGAATAGAACACGACTGAGCTACTGAACTGAACTGAGGCAGGAAAGGCCAATAGGCAAGCCATGACACCATCTTGGGATAACACTACTGGGTTAGTCGGCTTCCACCAGGTCATGATGCAGTAACATGCCCCCACATCTTGGCGGCTTAGAACAGCCACGGCATGTTTCTCACTCATGTTATATATTCATGGCTACAGTTCTGTCCACATGACTGTTTATTCCAGGACACATGCTGAAGGAGGATCTCCTATCTGGAATCTGGTATTCCCACGGCAAAAAGAAAGTGAGATTGCTGCAGGAAACACTTCAGACTTCTACTTGGAAATGGCATATCACTCACACTCCTACCTCATGTTGTTGTTCAGTCTCTCAGTCATGTTTGACTCTTTTCGACTCTGTGGACTGCAGCACACCAGGCTTCCTCGTCCTTCACTTTCTACAGGAGTTTGCTCAAACTCGTGTCCATTGAGTCAGTGATGCCAATCCATCATCTCATCCTCTGTTGCCCCCTTCTCCTGCCCTCAGTCTTTCCCAGCATCAGAGTCTTTTCCCCTGAGTTGGCTCTTTGCATCAGTTGGCCAAAGTTGGCTTCAGCTTTAGCATTAGTCCTTCCAATGAATATTCAGGGTTGATTTCCTTTAGGATTGACTAAAGGAAATGATCTCCTTGATCTCCTTGGAGTCCAAGGGACTCCCAAGATCAAGGAGAAATGATCTCCTTGCAGTCCAAGGGACTCTCAAGAGTCTTCTCCAGCACCACAATTCAAAAGCATCAATTCTTTGGTGTTTAGCCTTCTTTATGGCCCAACTCTCACATCCATCCATGGACTACTAGAAAAACTATAGCTTTGACTATATGGACTTTTGTCAGCAAAGTGATGTCTCTGCCTTTTAACTCACTGTCTAGGTTTGTCATAGCTTTTCTTTCGAGGAGCAAGCGTCCTATCTCACAGGCAGTGCTAAATCACAGGGCCGGGGACTTCCCTGGTGCTCCAGTGGCTAAGGCTCCAGACTCCCGAGGCAGGATGCTTGGGTTCAATCCCTGATCAGGGAATGAGATCCCAGATGCTGCAACTAAGACCCAGCAGAGTCAAATAAATGCATATTAAAATATATATTTTAGGAAATTCTGACCAGTAATTATAACAACTTTAAAATTTAAATAAAAATTTCCAGAAAAAAAAGTCACAGGGCTGGGTCTGACAACAGGGTGGGGAGCATGAATCTCACGGTGGGCATAAACAGTCCTTTCACAGGAGGGAGGGCACTGGATAACGGGAACCACAGCACAGTATATCAAGCCGCCATCTGCCTGATTCTTAGAGTTCCAGCTGGCTTCTTAAACAGCACCATTTAACTAACATGACTGACAGAGAAGAAAGTCATTTTATACTGAGTTCATGGGAGGGAACAAAGTAATAAAACCAGGCCTTACCTACCCGGGTTCTTGGACTGTTTAATCAATAGAAATCGATAAGAAGTCTGGTGAGAAATTCGAGCAAGGCTTTGTTGGGACTTGGGCTGCAGCCCCAGGGGCTGAAAAGAGGCAACAGGTGCCCTTGCTTGCTCCCTGGGGGAAAGGGGGCGAACTGCTTCCTCAAATGAGGTGAGGATAGGGGCGGTAGATGGGTCTGGCCGGAGGGGTAGCTTAGGTGGTCTGCCCACCCCCAGAGTGGTGCTGTGTGCAGGGGTCGTGCACAGTGCCCTGGTACCCTGCTTTTGCTACCAGCATGTCACAAAATGGCAATTAGGTTTTGGCATTTTTGTGTCTGGGTTTCCCTGGTGGCTTAGCAGTAGAGAATCTGCCTACAGTGCAGGAGACGTGGGTTTGATCTCTAGGTTGGGAAGATCCCCTGGAGAAGGGCATGGCAACTCACTCCAGCATTCTTTCCCAGAGAATCCCATGGACAGAGGAGTCTGGTGGGCTACAGTCCAGGGGTTGTAAAGAGTCAGACATGCCCGAAGGACCTAAGTGGGCACACATTTTTGTATTTTGTTGTTCATAACTGCCCTGACTTCGTGCAGTTATTTTTAGCCTTTTATAGTTCCTTTGTGTCTGTGCTTGAGGAAATGTTTGTTGAGGTACAAGCCCTGCAGTCAAGGGGCTCAGGTCCCAGGTCCCAGCCTACCTCACAGGCACTGGGTGACAAGGTCAGAACTTGTGTCGAGGACTCTCTTTCCAGTTTCTGACATCCTGGCCAGGGCACCAGAAAGATCTCCAGCCCTCCTGTGGCCTCTGGGCTTTCCCTCTGACCCCCAGGGCTCAGGACACTGCCCTCTCTGGGGTTATGGGTTCAGCATGTCTGGGACCTTGGTGGTAGGAATTTTTTGGGTGTTTTTTCCTAATAAACAAAGCAAAGGGTCAGATGGGATGAGCTGGCCTTACTGTTTGAAACCTCCGGAAGTGCTGTGGTTTGGGCTGCCATAAACATCTGGATGCAGGAGGCGGTGTGGGCAGGCGCAGACCCAGAGGAAAGCCACGCTCTCCGGAAGCCACAGGCCCCGATTTCTCTATTTATTGTCCCCTTCCCTGCACCTCACTCCTTGTTTTGGTAAAAGAGTCAAATTGTTAGAATAGTAGCATTTCAGATCAAAAGTTGAATTATATAATCATAAAAGGCAAGGTTGGAAGGGATGCTGGATATCATTTGGGTGCAGACTATTGGAAAAAGAAGAAAAACTTCCCTGGTGGTCCAGTGGTTAAGAAGCTGCCTTCCAATACAGGGAACCCGCACACCTTATTGGGTACTGGGTCTGCGTTTGCTCAATGAGAGGAGAATAACAGGGTAGACTCATCCATGGATCCCAGTACAGGATTTCCAGGCAACAGGGTGCCTAGTGAAGGGCCAGGCAGCAGGGCAGAGGTCTTCAAGTTCTGAGATTCTTTTTGTTTATCTAGTGGTGGGGAAAGGCACCTTCTGATTTGTGACACCAGCTTTTCAAGACTGTGTCAGTTCTGTGGAAAAGCATTTTGGGATGTCCTGCAAATAATCTATGACCCACACACCAAGCAAACAAATCAGTTGCATGTAACTCTTGGGTCTGCAGGTCTGGGGTTCCTGGCGAGGAAATAGGAGATGCATCAGTGGAGTATGACTAGGGGAATTGAGACTCTGAGACTTGACTTCTATTTCCTTTGTCCAGTCTCTTTGGAAAAATCTGGTGAGATTCCACTTCAGTAGGTGAATGCTTATGGGTGGGAACGGAATGCAGGAAGTGCCAAATTAAATAAAATTTGACAGGTTGTGTTAATAGTAACAAAGCCTATCTTTACTGAGCTCTTACTATTAATATATGCCAAACACTACTCTATGCTCTAAGTGTACTTACCTAACAAAATACCCCTAAGGTAGATACTGCTGTGAAAACACTGGGGGCACAGAGAGAGTCAGGAACTTGTCCCAGGTCACATAGCTAGAAGGCAGTGAGAGCTGGGATTTACATCACATTGCCTTTAGCAATGATTATCACTATTGAATGAGCACTGACCTTGACAGGGAGTGGGCTAGGGGTGGGGGCTGGATTGGGCTGGCATTCGGCTAGTGCCTTAGAGTTGCCTTATTTCATTTACTCCAGAACAACTGCTTCAGGTATGAGGTAATATTTCTACCTATTGCATGAAGAAACAGACTCCGAGAAACTGAACACCTTGCCCAGGATCCCAACACTAATTGGTAGTCCCAGCACTAATTCCAGCATCGGCTTGATCCCCAAATCCCTCCTCCCTCAGGTTCTTCTCCTTTTGTTTTTTTTTGCCACACCATGGGCTACGTGGGATCTTAGTTCCCCAACCAGGGATTGAACCCTTGCTCCCTGTGTTGGAAGCACAGGGTCTTAACCACTGGGCTGCCAGAAAAGTCCCCTAAACCCCAATAGTTTCTTAAATATTGATAATTGCTGAAAGTGCATAATACATCCAAAGAGTTTGATTTTACTATTCACTTTGTGTGTATTTGAAAATTCCCTTAAGAACCCCCTCCAAAAAAAACAAAACCAACTATGAACTTAGCCACTGTGTTGTCCTAATTCCAATGGTTCCTGTGTGTTTCCTTGATGGAGCGGGAAGAGGAAGAGATGAAGTTTAGATATGGGTCAGCAGAATTTCTTTCCCAACCAAGTGCGTGTGTTAGTTGCTCAATCATGTCCGACCCTTTGCGACCCCATGGACTGTAGCCCACCAGGTTGCTCTGTCCGTGGAATCCTCTAGGCAAGAATACTGGAGCGGGTTGCCATTTCCTTCTCCAGGGGAATCTTCCTGACCCAGGGATAGAAGACGTATCTCCTGCTCGGCAGGTGGATTCTTTACCACTGAGCCACTAGGAAAGCCCAGGGACTATTATCTAAGATTAGCTATGATTTTGTTTGCTAGGTGGTGGGAGCTGCAGTCCAGCATGTGCTGGGCCACAGAGCCCTTTGGGCCTTATGTTGACACTGGGGAAGGCTCTGCAGCTTTTAAAAGGATGTGGTGGCCCAGGCTTCTATCCCCAGAGGACATCCTTTCCCAGGGAGTCAGGCCTTGACCTAGAACTTCCATTGACCAGAGGACTGGGGACAAGTGCCTCAAGATCATAGAACATCTGGCCACAGGGAGGTCGTCCAAGGAACTATTCTAGCATGGGCCGGGGCTGGGCTGCTCTCTGAGGGCCTTGTGGGACAGTGCGGAGCCTCAGTCCACACTGCCCAGGGACAGAGGACAAGTTCTGATGGGTACCCGCCTGAGGCCATCTGACTCAGGGCCTCCGCTCTTGCCTAGAGCTGGCTCATCTCCTTAGCCGGCCAGGAGGGCCAGGCAGGAAATATTGCCTCCAGCTATGTTCAGTTGTACGTGACTTTGATCTTGGGGGAGGATGCGGCTTAAATTCAGGGAATTTCCAAAAGGACAGGCTGGGTCTGAAGGAGGCTGGTGTTTAAGGATTGCGAGAGGCTTGGGGTTGAGCTGGAGAGGGGATGAGGCCCTCCGCTCTTCAGTGAACTGGGAGCCTCTTGCGGCTTCCTGGGTGCTGCTGCCAGAGTTCCATTTATCCCTCTTTTCTCCCAGGATTCGCAGTGCTTAGCAGCATCTCAATAATTCTGCTTGCTTGGTGGATGCATTGATGCTTTTCAGACATCAGCTGAAAACATCAAGTTCCTGACACTGGTCAGTGAGTCAAAACTAGAATGATCATCCTCTCATGGGTCCTCTTTCCCCAAACTTGGGTTTTGTACATTAGGTTTCCTGAAGTTGTGTTACTGAGGTGTGGGGTCCGGCCGCTTGCTGCTCAGAAGCCAATAAACAGGCCAGGTTGGTGGAAAGAAAAAATTTGCTTTATTTTAGATGCTGGCAACTGGTGGAGGGAGTGTGGATGTCTGTCCAAAGGCCAAATGCCAAGCAGGAGGTGAGAGCTTTTATAAGCTGAGGGAGGGGGCTGCATGCAGAAACAACACAGTCAGCTCTGACAGTCATCTTCAGATTGGTTATCGGTACACTGACCAGCGTCATCTTGATTGTTTTAGGTACAGTTAATCTTCAGTTCCAGGGTCGGTTTGCTTCCATTTCTTTGAGGCCGTTTCTTGGAACTGTGGCAGCTTATGTCACGGCTACAGTCTGGTTATCGTGTAGTTAACTTCTTCCACCCGGTGGGGGTTTCAGTATCTATAAGACAGCTCACAGGACATGGCTCAGAATATTATCTATAGTCCTTGAGGAGAAACTAAAGGTCCTTGACTATGCCTGATGAGTACATTATTATTATTTGGTCTCCTTTGTTTTCCTTCGTTTCTGCATGTTCTCATTTCCCTGATTAAACTCATTCTTTAAAGTTTTCCACAGACAAAAGGCAGGCAGAGCACAGAGGGGAAGGACCATAGAGTCCTGCTGTGTTTCAGTTACTTGTAAAAAGAAGAAAAGGAAGAAAGCAAGCTCTGCTCTCACACGCTGCAAAGAAGCAGCTGCAACTATATAGGCAGGGCTTTCTCTTGTCAGACTTGATATTTTTAAAAAAACTTTTTTTTTTAATTGGCTGCACTATGTGGCGTGTGGGATCTCAGTTATCCAACCAGGAATCGAACCCGTGTCCCTTGCATTGAAGTGTAGAGTCTTAACCATGAGGAAAGTCTCATCAGACTTGATTTTAAGTCACTAAATACATTGCCTCCTCAATCTTTACAGTCACCCTGTGTGGTAACTGCTATTCCTTTATTATCTTTCCTAGGGATAGATCCAGGTTTGTGAGGCCCTGAAACTTATACAATTGGTGGGCCCTCTTTTAAAACAAATTAGATTACAATTATGTAAATATAAGTACAAAATTAGGTCCAGAGCCTTGACAGGTGGCATATGACAAGTGGCAGAAACCAACAAAATATTGTAAAGCAATTATCTTCCAATTAAAAATAAATAAATTTTTAAAAATTACTGAAAAAAATTTAAAACATTAATTTATTATTTTGTTGACTGTGCTGCATCTTCACTGCGGTATTCAGGTTTCTCTAGTTGTGGTGGGTGGGCCGAGGCATGTGGGCTCCTAGTTCCTGAACTACTGCTTGGAAAGGTAGATTCTTAGCTGCTGGGCAACCAGGGAAGTCCTCAAGGTATTGTTTCTTTCCTTTTTGAAAGGCTTCCATATTTTCTGAAGTTCTAATAAGGAGCATGTAATTCCTATGAAAAGAAATTTTGTTCTATTGACTGCCCAAGCAGGAAAGAGCCTGACGAGTATGTAGCCATGCTCTGGTGTGGGTTAGAGTCAAAGCGAGGGCAGAGGGCACAGGATCAGGCCACCTGTACCCACTGCCTTGGTCTTGCCCAGGACTAGGAATGGAGCATCCTGACTCTGAGTTTGACCATCTGGACCCAGAGGGAGAAGGTAAACTGACACCAGTGAGCTGCAAGCAAGTACTCTGGGTGACCTCTGGCCATTCCTGGGTGTTGCCCAGGGAAGACTACTTCAGACCCTGGTTCTCTCACATGGGGGGCTTCCCTGGTGGCTCAGACAGTAAAGAATCTGCCTACAATGCAAAAGACCCAGGTTTGATCCCTGGGTTGAGAAGATCCCCTGGAGAAGGGAATGGCTACCCATTCCAGTATTCTTGCCTGGAGAATTCCATGGACAGAGGAGCCTGGTGGGCTACAGCCCATGGGGTTGCAAAGAGTCGGACATGAATGAGCAACCAACACTTTCACTTTCACTTTGGGTTTCCCTGGTGGCTCAGATGGTAAAGAATCTTGCTGCAAAGAAGGAGACATGGGTTTGATCCCTGGGTTGGGAAGATCCCCTGGAGAAGGGAACAGCTACCCACTCCAGGATTCTTGCCTGGAGAATTCCATGGACAGAAGAGCCTGGCAGGCCCATGGGGTCGCAAAGAGTTGGACACTTCTGAGTGTTCACGACTGAGTGAACACTTTCACTTTTTTCACTCTCATCTGGAGGAAGGAAGGAGTGGAGTGAAGTCGCTCAGTTGTGTCTGACTCTTTGTGACCCCATAGACTGTAGCCTACGGGCTCCTCCTTCCATGGAATTTTCCAGGCAAGAGTACCGGAGTGGGTTGCCATTTCCTTCTCCAGGGGATCTTCCCTCTGACCCAGGGATTGAACTCAGGTCTCCCGCATTGCAGGCAGACGCTTTATGAGGATGAGGGTCCAATTCCCCAAAGACAGACTGCTGGCTTGGACTCCACAGCTGGATATGCAGGATTCATTTTCAATTCATATCTTTGCCATCACTGATCCTCCTCCTTGGAAGGCCTTCTCCTTTTTTACTTTGCTTCAAGGCTTAATTCATGATCTACTTGGTCACAGGACTCTGCAGTATAGACTTACACCACTCACCCAACCTTTGGTTCTTTCTGTCTTGAAAGGCCTCTTTTCCCTTTCTGTCTCGTAAAACAACAGCAGCTGATGGAGCTATGGATCAGGCACTTCCTATGGACAGCTTCAGTGTGTTCTGTGGATTCTCTCATTTACATGGACATATGCGCTCTGCTCAGTTGTGGCTGACTCTTTGCCTCCCATGGACTGTAGCCCGCCAGGGTCTTCTGTCCTGGATTCTCCAGGCAACAATACTTGGAGTGGGTTGCCATTTCCTCCTCCAGGAGATCTTCCTGACCCAGGCATTGAAGCCGAGTCTCGTGTCTCCTGCATTAGCAAGCAGATTCTTTACTACTGTGCCACCTGAGACGCTATCTCATTTAATCTTCTAAACAAGCTAAGCAGTGGCTTTTATCAAATCCATTTTTCCAGACAAGGAAGCAGAGGCTGAAAGTCGCGCAGTGTCTGACTTGAGGTCACATAACTGGAAAGTGGCAAAGCCAGAACTCCAAGAAAAGACATGGGTCTGTGCTTAACTTCTTGCCTGACCTATCTTCTGATTAAACTAGAAGCTCTAAGAGGTGCCGGCAGTTATGACTCCACTGCCAGGGGCGTGGGTTTAATCCCTGGTTGGGGAACTAAGATCCCACATGCTGCATAGCATGGCTAAAAAAAAAAAATTAAAAAGAGAAAAATAATGTTAAAAAAGAGATGCCTTAGACCTCTTGATGTCCTCATGGCATGGCTGAATGGCTAGTACAGAGTGGGCATACAATGTCAGTGAAGTGTGGGCGGAACTGGGGACATTTTGAAAAGATTCATCTTCAGCTGATGCCGAGTTTCGGACTGGGAGGAGAAATCACAGATAGAAGCGTCTGCAAATGAGCCTCTGGGCTGGGCCTGGTCTGGCAGGAGGCTAGATTCTGGATCCAGTCTCTCTGCCATTAGGCCTTAGCCCAAAGTCCTGCCTTGATCAGCTAAGGCCTGAGCATCCTGTCTTCTGAAGGCCGAACTTGAAAGCCACGTTATCATGGAAGGGTCTGATTTTCATTTGGTTCTGGTGTCTCCAAAGATCTTAATAGCTTTCCTAGTTTCTGCAAAGGTTCCAAGGCCCTCTGGGATTCCAGTCCAAGATACATCATCCATCACTTTGAGCTTTGATCACTTTGAGCCGCGAGACCTCGGCAGGTCCCTTCTGGACCACACGGTCCCACCTGTGACTGCCTGCACCCTTCCTTGCTCAGTGGCGAGAGTCAGTACACCTGCATGTGTGTGTGTGTGTGCTTTGTAACCCCCAGGGCTCTCACTCACCTCCTGCTGGCATTTCATGTGCGTCTAACTCACTCTGTCCTTGAGGCAACCCAGGGAGGTACTCACGCTACCCCTGGGTTTTGTTTACTTAATTCAACTTCTGTTTTTTAAAGTCATTGAAATAATTCAGAACTTTAAAGCTCCAAAACATACACTTCTAAAAAGTCTCCCTCCCTCCCCTGGTCCTCAGCCACCCAATTTCCTTCCCTGGCAGCAACCCAAACAGCCCATTGTTTTGTTTATCCTTCCAGACATACTTCTTGCACACACAAGGAGACGTATATAAATATTATGTCCTGCTCCTCCGCCTTCTCCAATGGTGGCTCACTATCTACCCAGTCTGTACCTCACCTACTTTACTTAGCAATACAGCCTCCCCAATACTAATACATTTTAAAGTTATTTCTTTTATGTGGACCATTTTTAAAGTCTTTATTGAATTTGTTACAATATTGTTTCTGTTTTATGTTTTGGTTTTTTGGCCACTAGACATGTGGGATCTTAGTTCCCCAACCAGGGGTGGAACCTGTACCCCTAGCATTACAAGGGGAGATATTAAACACTGGACCACCAGGGAAGTCCCTCTCCACATTATTTTTAAACCCACGAGGTTCCTGGGGTTATGGAGCCTGGATGGCAAATCAGGTCTTTCAGGATGCAAAGCCTGTAAGGCGCTGACTCTGGGAGGGCACATCCGAAAGCCCTGTTCCTATTCAGGACTTTCCCTCAATGGGCCTGGGCAGCTCTGATCGACACACCTCCGGGTGCCAAGAGAGCTGGGAAAAAACCAGCCAATGGCTTGGCCTGGCAGAAGGTTCCAGGACCTGGAGGAAAAAAGGGTTTTGTTCTCCGCCTCCTGAAGACTGGCAAGAGTTGGCCTGTCCGGGGGCCATGCTGTCTTTCTCTCTGCTGTCTATAAGAGCAGAAAAAAAAAAAGTTTTCTCTTCCTGCCAAGACCCGATGGCAGTTCGGCGGGCCTTGTGCTGGTCCCTCCAAGGGCCCGGCTCCCACGCCTCACCTCCTTTTGATGGCTGTGCTGGCGGTGGGCAGCCTCGGGGGTCCCTGCCAAGGCCGGGGGGCCTGGCCTCCCTGGGAATGTACATCTGCTCCACGTCTGGACCTAATTGCTGTGCTGGGAAGGAACTCTCCATGCCCGTGTCCAGACAGCCAGCCTTCTGGGATTGGCGTGGGGGTAGGAGGCCAGGGAGAGCTGGCCAGCCCAGGCTGATGAGGAAATGTCATTGGGAGTTCAGTGTGTTTTTCTGCTTTTCCCTACAAAGAGCCCTGTTTGTGCCCTCTCTGTCACCCGCTGACCCCAACCCCCCAGGCTCCCTGCTCCTCCACAACACTGGGTCTGGAAGGTCTGCCAGCGGCTTCCTTCCGGTGCACTTGATTCCCAGGGAGCCTGCCCCCCCATTTCCAAACTCACTGGAGGAGGGAGGGAGGGAGGCCGCACGGGAGCCTGGGAGCTGCCCACGGGGGACGGATCTGATGAGGTTTCTTCCCAGGGGCTCCAGGTCCCAAGCCAGGATCTACTCTCTCTGTCCTCAGAAGCGGGCTTACGGACAAAGCACCCAGCAGCCGTGTCCCTGAACAGGCCAGCAGGCGGAGATTTCTCTGAGCTTCATCCTCCCAACTGTGAAATGGGTGCAATAGCGAGATCTGAAGATGGTGGAGAGAGGGCCCAGATGAAGCCGGGAGGGGGCAGGCTACAGGCGGGGAGGGGAGAGGGCTTTGGTTTGGCTGGGGTCCATGCTCCCCCCTGGGGGAAGTGGGCCCTTAGACTGGCATTAGGGAAGTGTATCTCTGGGCATCTTCAGCAGTGAACCTATCTTTTGAAGGATGACAAAGAGGGGCATCCAGTGTTCAGAGTGCAGAGCCTGCCCCCTGAGAACTGAGCAGCAAGATGTGGTCTGAGCCCCCACTCAAAGGGGCTGCTGGTGGCAGCTCAGGGAGGTAATGCAGGCTGAGTTTTCAGTAGCAGCAGTGCGGAAAATGGGCAAGAAAGAGCCTGTTGATGGCTCTTTCCTGGTGGTCCAGTAGGTTAAGACTCCAAGCTTCCACTGCAGGGGCCATGGGTTCCATCCCTGGTCGGGGAACTAAGATCCTGCATGCTAAGTGGTGTGGCCAAAAATAACAATAATAATAATATTAAAAAAGAAAGGAAGGAGAAAAAAAGAGCCTAGGTGGGGATGGCAGGACAATGGGTGTGCACCAGTTCTTTGGAAAGTGCTGGGGAAGCCATTTGGGAACTGTCACTCTTGGGACACAGGAGCCAAGTGCCAGTGATAACTATGAAGGGGGAGGGCCTTGGGAGACCCCCTCCTTCCACATTCATCAGGGAGGTTTGGTAACTCATGGGCAGGTGTGCTCAGTTGCTAGTCGTGTCCAGCTCTTTGTGACCCACTGGACTGTAACTCTCCAGGCTCCACTGTCCATGGGATTCTCTAGGTAAGAATACTGGAGCGGGTTGCCATGCCCTCCTCCAGGGGATCTTCCTGACCTTGGGACAGAACCCATGTCTCTTATGTCTCCTGCGTTGACAGGCAGATTCTTTACCATTAACACCACCCGGATAGCCCAACTCAAGGGCATCCACTTGCTAGTTCAAGGAAGAAATGGGTCTCAGAGCTCTGCCAAGATCCCTGGCATTGAAAAGGTTTAAAGTTGCCGCTGGAAGGCCTTATGGAGAGAGACATGGAGAGTGCGGTGTGCAATTCCAGCAGTTTGTCCAGCCTCTGAGAGCCACGGTGGTCTACGTTAGAATGTGTCAGGGGGCCCCTATCACGGTATGGCTCATTAGCCTTGGATGACTTTGCTTCCCTTTTGAGGGATGACTTTTGAGCCCCTTTTGGTCACCTTTATGCCCCTTTGGCATTCACACCAGGCCTGGCAGATGCTAAATACTCATGGTGAAGATGGAGAATTCAGTGAATCATCTGTAATTTTCCAGGGCCACTTTGCAAGGCTGGATAAGTAATCTGGATTAACCGTGGCTGGTAATGTGAGGTCCAACTGCTTTTTTGTATCCCTCCCTACTTTATTTCCTTGGACTCCAACCCCAATATAAAAGAGGTCTTTTAGTATAATAATGTAACAAAGTCAAGTTTACAGGCAATGAGAAAGGTCTGCCTGAGCAGCTGATTCTCATCTTGATGCATCTGATGAGGGCTTGAGAGGGCTACTGGGCCCTGGCACATTACATGGTGGGTGCCCGTTGAGTGCACACATGCTCAGTTGCTCAGTCATGTCTGACTCTTTGCAACCCCACAGACTGTAGCCCACCAGGCTCCTCTGTCCATGGGATTCTCCAGGCAAGAATACTGGAGTGGGTTGCCATTTCCTCCTCCAGGGGATCTTCCAGATCCAGGGATTGAACTCGCTTCGCCTGCAGCTCCTGCATTGGCAGATGGACTCTTGACCTCTCCGCCACCTGGGAATAATCTGGGTCTCAGGTACCCCACTATAAAAAAGGCAGAGCCAAGGTTCCATCTGTTGACTAAAAAGATGCACAAGAGTTGTGAGTTAAGTTTTATTTGGGGCCAAATGAGGCCTGCAGCCCAGAAGACAGCACCTCAGATAGTTCTGAGGTACTGCTCCAAAGGGGCAGTGGGAGAAGGTTATTATATAAGATTTCGGTGAAGGAGGAGTTGAATGCAATCAAGCGCTTACTTTACAAAAGGTTTTCTACTAGTCATGAGGAGCTGAGGTCACCATGAAGGGATTTAGTGCTTTTCCAGATATGAGGAGATGCAAGGATTGGGATCATGAAGTCAGTTCTTGAAAATATCTATCTAAAGACTTGTTCCACCAGTTTCCCTGGAGCACAAAATGCCTCACTCTCCAACCTGAATTCCCTTCAGAGAGTGTCGAAGGTCAGCAGCTGCAGCAGCACAGGATTCAGCCTCCCCAGAGGCAGAAGGCAAAGGCCCTTGAGTTGTTGTTGTTCAGTCGCTCAGTTGTGTCCAGCTCTTTGCGACCCCATGGACTATAGCACGCCAGGCCTCCCTGTCCTTCACTATTTCCTGGAGTTTGCTTGAATTCATGTCCATTGAGTCGGTGACGCTATCTAACCATCACATCCAGTTCTGCCGTCTTGTCCTTTTGCCTTCAATCTTTCCCAGCATCAGTGTCTTTTCCAATGAGTTGCTTCTTCACATCAGGTGGCCAAAGTACTGGAGCTTCAGCTTCAGGATCAGTCCTTCCAATGAACATTCAGGGTTGATTTCTTTTAGGATTGACTGATGGCAAGTGCCAGTTTGTAGTTGACACATTCCAGTTTGGAGGATTCAGAAGTCCATGGGCCTCTCATGTCTTAATGCTGCCTTAGGGCCAGCAGGTACTCAAAACCTTTTCATTTTCTGCTGCCCCTTCTTCTCCTTCAAGCATCCAGGGAATCTGGGCTTGTTGTAGAGAAGAACCAGTTCTGACCCTATGTTGGAACTGTTTCTTTGACTTGCTTTCATTGCTGCTGTTGTTGTTGCTGCTGCTGCTAAGTCGCTTCAGTCGTGTCAACTCTGTGCAACGCCATAGACGGTAGCCCACCAGGCTCCCCCGTCCCTGGGATTCTCCAGGCAAGAACACTGGAGTGGGTTGTCATTTCCTTCTCCAATGCAGGAAAGTGAAAAGTGACAGGGAAGTCGCTCAGTCGTGTCCGACCCTTAGCGACCCCATGGACTGCAGCCTACCAGGCTCCTCTGTCCATGGGATTTTCCAGGCAAGAGTACTGGAGTGAGTGCCATTGCCTTCTCCGTTGCTGTTGTTGTTCAGCCCCTAAGTCATGTCTAACTCTTTGGGACCCTGTGGACTGCAGCACACCATGCTTCCCTGTTCTTCACTATTTCCGGGAGTTTGCTCAAACTCAGTCTATTGAGTTGGTGATGTTATCTAACCATCTCATCCTCTGCCACCCTCTTCTCCTGGGTGAAGAGGAGAATCTTGCCCAGCCTCAGGGTCTTTTCCAATGAGTGGGCTCTTCACATTATGTGGCTAAAGTACTGGGTTCTTTTCATTTCTGTTATTGCTATTATTATAATCATTCATAATGGCTTTCCTCAAAGGACCCAGCCTGACTGTTAAAGTGCCTTTGTTCAGCTCATAGAGAGATAATCTGACCCTGCCCACCTGTGAATGGCCACAAAGGAGAGATTAACTCCCCCCTTCAAAGTCCGGCCCTTCCCAGAGATGTTCTGCAAGACTGAGGGCCCTTTTTACTTTACTGCCCCTCCCTCTCTATTCTGCCATTTGACTTTAGTTTCATCACTTCTCTCTCTGGTTCTCTAAAAGAACATGGCATCCAGCCCCCTGGCATCTTCTCGGTCAGCTGGCTTTCTGAATAAAGCCGTATTCCTTGCCTCTACACCTCATCTCGGACCCACTGGCCTGGCTTGCGGCAAGCAGAGTGAGCTTGGACTGAGGTGAGGGAGCGAGTGTTTGCAGAGCCCTGCAGGTGAAATCACACAGGTTTGGCTTTCTTCCTGTGTCTGCATTTTCACACCTTGGGTTGCCACCTTAGAGACTGTGATTTTCACATCTATCTGTATGGATCAACTAGCTTCCAGGGGCTTTACTGCCAACTTCCCCAATGCCTCAGGACATCCCAGCTTTATATTCTCAACACAAAGATCACCTGAAGAACACCCTCCCCCCACCACAGCAGACAGCAGAGTGAAGGAAGAGGAGGAGGGCCACCCTCGCCTAAGAATGCAGCTACCCTTTTACAAGTTTCCTTTCCAAGCCCCATCCAGGTCTTTGTGAGTGCAGCTGAGAACAGCCCTTTAAGGAGACTATTTTTGCTGGGACCCTTTCTCACTCCTGGCAGCTCAAGGGGCTGGGGGCAGGGTGGTGTGTGGTGCTAACTCGGTATCTGAGGGCCATTGGGAGCACTGCTCTGTCCTTAAGGGTTGTACTGCTGTGTACTCTGCTCAGTCTCTCAGTCATGTTTGACTCTTTGCGACCCCACGGACTGTAAGCCCACCAGGTTCCTCTGTCCATGGAATTTTCCAGGCAAGAATACTGGAGTGGATTGCCATTTCCTCCAGGGTCTCTTCCCAACCAAGGGATCTGACCTGTGTCTCTTGGCTCTCCTCCATGGCAGGTGGATTCTTTACCACCTGGGAAGCTATTTCTGAGAATGAGTGCTTGCCCTTGTGAAGCCTGGGGGCATCTGATTCAGCAGTGATGGGGGTTGGATTAGTGGGAAAATGAAGAGGCTTTTCTGCAAGTTACCT
The DNA here is from genome assembly GCF_032452875.1 of Bos javanicus. NCBI lineage: Eukaryota > Metazoa > Chordata > Mammalia > Artiodactyla > Bovidae > Bos > Bos javanicus. The sequence continues at coordinate 20,067,733 of NC_083888.1, read as the reverse complement.
TGCTGGTGAGACCTTGATGGGGTCTGGACTTGGTAGACCAAAGCTTTCCCAGCCAAGGGTCATCACACAAGCTGTCTAGTCCCCAGGGCATTAATCAATGTTCTAGATTCTAAAAAGACAAATAGACTCTAGAATCTAAATTCTAGAAAGACAAATAGCTTAGACCTGTGGATATGCTGGGGAAGGGGTGGATTTTGGCTCCAGGCAGGGGTCTCGGCGAGTTCCTCGACTGAGGTTAGCAGATACTTGGAAAGTGAGGATGGGAAGTGTGCAAGGCTAGGAATTGGCATACCCGCTAAAGGTCCTGTAAGGAGGATTTAATGCCTTAGGATCAAGAGGTTGGCAGTGCTAGGGCTTTAGGGGCTCCAGGTCTTGTTGAGAACTGCAGGGTAAAACAAGATTCATTTCAAACCATTGCTGAAAAGAAAAAACTCCTCCTCTACACTCTTACGTTATTGTATGAGGGTCTGTGAATTAAACTAACAAAAGACAGTTTAACAAGAATTTACTTACACACAGGTGATCAATGATGAGCAACCCAAAAGGGGAGTTAGAATTAGGGGTCTGAGTATCTAACTTAGTAGGTGAAAGGAAAGAGGAAGGAAAGAATCCTATGGAAGGAATAGGTTTCTCTAGGAGAACTAAGGGGACATAAGAATATTTGCAAGAATATTTCACTAAAAAGGTATGAGTGGTCTTTCTGTGACCTACAGGACCCTAAAACTTCTATAGAGAGGGGTTTTCTGTAGTCTACTTAGTCTCTTCCTGGGAACAGAGTCACCCTAAAGAGGGCATTTATGACAATCCTCAAGTCTCAAAGTTTTCTGCTTTTAGTCATACAGGGAAGCTCTGAGAAGGCTTCTTTCCACATCAATTGAGTTCCAGATGTCTTCAGCTTAAAATAATCCTTATTCCAACTCTGAGGTGCTGAATGGGCCCTCATGCCACATAGCTTGGCAATTGCTCAGTAAATATTTTTCAATGAATGAATGAACACAGTAGAGATTAGGTAGGGAGGATGTTGATTTATGGCTACACATTTCACACCGAGGATTGGAGCAGGAGATGTGGTCCAATTCCTCTCTGGAGAGAAGTTTGCCCCACAGCCAAGGTGAGCTCCCTTTGGGCTCAGTGGCATTTTTGGAATATGGCAAAGACTGGGTAGACCAACTTGTTCACCTGGCAATTTTACAAAAGTGCATGTGACCTCTGCTAGGACTTGGGAGTTGAGTTCAAAGGGGCACTGGGGCCAGAGCTGCAAGCGTAGTAGGTTTGGAGCAAGCAATCAGAAATTTTAAGTCTGCTGCTCACGTTCATTGAGAGTTAAATAACACAACTAAGTAAATCTTAAAGATCTCATTGGCTTTATTAAACAATTCATGAATTGGGCAGCATTCCACTTAGCAAGTAGAAAGGAGCTCCACCAAGCTGGAAAAAATGAAAGATTTCTAAAGACAGAGAGGGGGCAGAAAAAGGAAATTGTGAGCAAAAAAAAAAAAAAAATGCATTGTTTAGGCAGGGTCGCCCTCCTAAGGGGAACGGAAGGGACCTACGAGGCAGAATATCTCATTAGTGCTGACCAGGTAATTTCAAGTTGGTTAAAGATTACATTCCTGGGGGAGGCTGTAATTGCAGTTGGGTTAGGTATTAAGTCTTGGTTTGCTAAGGAGGGGTTTTAACATAAGTAATTCCATTTTGAACCTTTTATTTTTTATTGTTGTTGTCTCTTTTTTCTTTTTAACAAAAGGGTCGACTATTTCTTGGGAGAAATGGCAAAATGAGCGTCTGACAAGTTCTCCTGGGGCTGCTGGCTTGAAAAGGAGGCAGTAGTAAGAGAAAGAAGACGGGGCCAGGATCTCTGCATAGACAAGGTACCCATATCCTTAAAGGGAGACCCTTCCAGCTGGAGGATGAGCAAGTGTTGGGTGGGCGAGTAGGGGGCGTGGGGGTTAGTCCGTGACAAACCCTCCTGGGCCTGTGGTTTACTAACCACCCTTCGACCCTGCCCAACCTGGGGCTCTGGCTTTATTCCTCCCTGGGTTCAATTTCTAAGAAAGGACTTGATGTTCTTCCCGGAAATGGCCTTGCTCTGGACTCAGGAAGGAGATGGCTTGTCCAGATGTCCAGCTGGCCCCATTAATAAGGCTTTGAACAGAGCCCTACAAAAATAGATCTTTCTAAGGCATTTCTTCTGTGTCCCCTTTCTGCTCTGAAGATCAAATCCCCGACCCAGGTGGTATTTCTTTTCCACACCAGATGCTGACTCCGAGGACTGCTCTGGGCCAGCGAGGCAACCTCCATGCATGCCACTAACCTCCGGGGAAGGAGGAAAGGAAGTAGACTTTGAATGAAGAAGATTAATGTGCCTGGTTAGCAGCTTTGGTTGAGGCACCAGACAGGTAAGATGGGAAGCTGGGGCTCAAGTCCAGGTCCCGGGTCTAAATCTCTCTGTGCAACACCCAACTGTCTCTCAGAGGAGCAGACAAACCAGGTGGGGAGGCATCTCAGGGTGCCAGGAACTGTGAACAGGAGACCGTTGGCTGTTCTGAGCATCAGGGCTTCAGGAGTTCAGAGAAGGAGAAATTAGTGAGGGTGGAGGGAGTCGCCAGGGAAATTAGTGAGGATAGTGTTCAAAGGTGAGGAAAATCATATAAAGGACCCTCAGAATTTGGTCCACCTTTTGGTTTCAGCGAGAAAACACTTTTGCATTTTTAATCTGAAAGCATGTTTATTCCCCAGTGCCGGCCCTTGGCTCTTGGCCTTTGGCTGAAAAACAAAAGGAGGTTGTTCAGTCCCTGGGCTGGGATGTTTGCTCACAGATCATGATGTGTGCTTGGAGCATCTGGTCTGGGAAAGGAGGTGTACATCTAAGGAGCGTGAGCGTGGGACTGCCGTGCCATCCTGCTCCAGCCCCGCCTGCATTCACAGATGCTGGAGGGCAGGAGAGGAATGGCTGGACTAGGCAAACTCTTCTTTCCTCTCCACATCAATGGCGTTGGGCAGTGTTGACAAATACATAATTATAAACCAGCATCTTAGAGATAGTGAAGATCTGAGAGATCACCTGTCCTCACTGTGCCTCTCGTATACCCTCCTCCTGACTCATGCCCTTTGCTTGAATCCCTCCAGCCACAGGGACCCACCCCTGCAACAACAGCAATCTGTTTCCCAATACAAACATAGCAGCTATCATTGGAGAGCACTGTTTTCTTTTTGAGCACTTTATGGATGCTTGAGGCTCTTCTTATATACTCCCTGCCCTAGAACCAGCCATTTCTCCAAAGCACTTTCATCCCTTTTGTAGGAGAATGGTATTAGAGACAAAGGTCTGAGCATTGAGGTGCTCATTGCTACTGGGGTGTCACTGTTTCTAGGCCCTCTCAGCAGACAGAGCTAGGAAATAAACATATTATAACTCTTTGGAGAAGGAAATGGCAACCCACTCTAGTATTCTTACCTGGAAAATCCCATGGACAGAAGAGCCTGGTGGGCTACATTCGATGGGGTCGAGAAAGAGTCGGACATGACTTAGCAACTAAAGTACAACAACATTACAACTCTTGTATACACACGTATCTATAATTATTTCTGCACCCATTCATCTGTATCTAGGTTAAGTTGAACTTGAAGTCATACTAGTATCTCTGATTAACCTTGTACTACGTGGATTATTCCAACCTCCTTCCTTGTTTATCTACAACTTCTTTCTCCAACAGTGAGAAATCTGAGTCCTACCATCAACCATCCATTTACTCACTTGTTTAAGCCCCAGTATACATGCACACCAGAGAAAGCAATGACACCCCACTCCAGTACTCTTGCCTGGAAAATCCCATGGATGGAGGAGCCTGGCGGGCTACAGTACATGGAGTCGTTAAGAGTCAGACACGACTGAGCGACTTCACTTTCACTTTTCACTTTCATGCATTGGAGAAGGAAATGGCAACCCGCTCCAGTGTTCTTGCCTGGAGAATCCCAGGGACGCGGGAGCCTGGTGGGCTGCCATCTATGGGGTCGCACAGAGTCTGACACGACTGAAGCGACTTAGCAGCAGTAGCAGCATACATGCACACAGAGGGCTTCCTAGGTGGCTTAGTGGTAAAGAATCCGCTTGCCAGTGCAGAAGATGCTGGTTTGATCCCTGGGTCTGGAGGATCCCCTGGGGGAGGAAATGGCAACGCACTCCAGTATTCTTGCCTAGGAAATCTCGTGAACAGAGGCGCTGACAGGCTACAGTCCTTGGGTCGCAAAGAGTTGGACGTGACCGAACAACTGAGCACATGTATGCACAAGTTAGCCTGAAACTCCATGAAAAACAACTTTACTGCCTTTACTGACTAGCTTTTGGGGATTATGCAGAATTCTGTTTGTCTTTAGCCTTATAGTTTCCAGTCAAAACAGTGTTTTCCTAATCTACTTATGTCAGTTCCTCTCCACTCCCCTTCCTGCCTCCCCCACCAACTACTTGCACTGAGGTTTGTCATACATTTGCAATAAGTTAGACTCTTCTGTCACAGTCTGGGGTCCCCCAGCCATCCTGGCTGATTTTTAAGTATTTGTCTATGTTCATAAAGTTCATTCTTTGTGTTGTGAAGTCTGTGGATTTGGCTAAATTGGGTATCATCACGTATCTAGCACTCCAGTGTTATACAGAATATTCCATCACCCAAAAATTCCCCCAAGCTTGCCCTTTGCGGTTAACCACTCCTGCTTCCCCAAACCCTGGTAACCACTCATCCATTCTTCATCCCTATAGTTTTACTTTTCCCAGAATGTTATGTGAATGAAATCATAAAACATGTAGTTTTTTGGGTCTTTTTTCTCTATTTTAGCAAAATGCATTTAAGATTCATCCATGTTGCCATATGAATCACTATCTCAGTAATTTTTTCACAGATAAGTATGCCATCATATGGTTACACTACAATTTGCCAATTCATTGGTTAAAAGACATCTTTGTTGCTTTAAGTTTTTAAAAATTTTTTATTTATTTATTTTGTCTGTGTTTGGTCTTCATTGCTGTGCCTGGGCTTTCTCTAGTTGCAGCAAGCAAGGGCTACTCTTCACTGTGGTGCATGAGCTTCTTATTGAGATGGTTTCTCTAGTTGCAGAGCACAGTGTCTAGGGCGTGCAGGCTTCAGAAGCTGTGGTTAGTTGCCCTGGGGCGTGTGGAATCTTCCTGGACCAGGGATCGAACCCATGTCGCCTGCATTAACAGGTGGGTTTTTAACCACTGGACCACCAGGGAAGTCCTCCAGTTTTTGATGACTATGAATGAGGCTGCTGTAAACATTTGTGTACAGGTTTCCATGTTAGCATATGTTTTAATTCACTTGGATACACACTTAGAGTGTAACTGCCTGTGTGTCATAAGTCTATGTTAAACTTTATAGGAAACCACCAAACTGTCTTTCAAAACGACTGTACCATCTTCCATCCTCATGGGCAGTGAATGAGGGTTCCTATTGCTCTGCATTACTGTCAATAAGTATTTGGGGTGATCAAGTTTGTTTGTTTGTTTGTTTGTTTGTTTTTGGATTTTGGCCATTCTATAGGTCTGCAGAGATATTAAATAGTTGTTTGCATTTTTATCTTCTTAGTGAAAAATTACTTTGAGCATCTCTTCCTCTGCTTATTTGCCATCCACTTATCTTCTTTGTTGGTCTTCCCTGATAGCTCAGTTGGTAAAGAATCTGCCTGCAATGGCAGGAGATCCTGGTTCGATTCCTGGGTCAGGAAGATCCACAGGAGAAGGAATAGGCTACCCACTCCAGTACTCTTGGGGTTCCCTTGTGGCTCAGATTCGGGTAAAGAACCTGCCTGAGGCCTGAGTTTAATCCCTGGGTTGGGAAGATGCTCTGGAGAAGGGAAAGGCTACCCATTCCAGTATTCTGGCCTAGAGAATTCCATGGACTGTATAGGCCATGGGGTCACAAAGAGTCGGACACGACTGAGAGACTTTCACTATCTTTGTCAGTTTAGATCTTTTTCCTATGTAACAAACTGGATTGTATATTTTCTTATTTTTGAGTTTTAAGAGTTCTTTATTCTGGATACATGTTCTTTATAAGATACGTGATTTGCAGACGTTTTCTTAGTGTGTGGCTTGTCTTTATTTCTCTTAACAATGTTATTGCAGAGCAAACAGTTTTCTTTCATGAAGTCCAGTTTGTCAATTTTTCTTTCATGGATCCTGCTTTTAGTACAGTATTTCAAGTTCATCACCCAAACAGAAGTTACACAGAATTTCTTCTAGAAGTTCTATAGATTTCTGGTATAGAGTTATTTCTATGATCCTTTTTGAGTTAAGTTTTATATAAGATTAAAGTTTAATTTTGTTTTTATTTTTATTTTTTTGGCATGCAGTCATCTGATTCTTCCAGTACCCTTAGTCGAAAAACCTATCCCTTGCCAGGTATCGTCCTGGCACCTTCAAAATTCAGTTTATCAAATTGGTGTATATATTGGGGTTAATTTCTGAGCTCTCTGCTCTGTCCCTTTCTCAGAGCTTTTGCTTCTTCAGAGCCTTGTAAGGCTGGCTTCTTACTCAGGATCCGTGTGAAAGTCACCTTTTTAAAGAGCTTTTCCCGGGTCACCCGCTCTAAACTTGTCCTCCTTTATTCAAATCATGTCATATTGTTGTGCTGTCTTTGTAGTACTAAGACCTGAAACTATCTAGTACTAGGTAAGAAAGTGTTCAGGCCAAAGAGATACCATCCCACTGAACTCCAAACGGGACAGATCATAAAAGAAAATCCCCTTCCTGTCTAGCCCTCTCTCACTTGTTAAATCCTCTGTCAGCTCTAGATCCCAGGGCCCAGGTCTTTGGTCTCTCTCCTCAGTGAGTGGAGCCAGTGGTTCCCATTCTCACTGTGCATTAGCTTTAACTGGGGGAACTTTAAGAATACTTATTCCCGGGCTCCACCCCAGGGATTCTAATATAATTATGTGGAAATGCAGCCTGGTCACCTGTATATTTTTAAAGCTTCTCAGTTGATGGCAGTGTGCAGCCACCATTTCCAGCTTGAATGCTGACCACAGTTGGTACTCAATAAACAGCTTGTTGAATGACTCAATGATGAAATGTAACTTAAGTTGGTAACTCTGTATTTGTACCAGGTGGGTGGCAGAAAGTCAGTGAGGGTGATCAGGAGCTTCAGTTCTGCTGGAGTTTGTGGCATTAACCAGAAAGGATGCTGTACTCACAGCCCTCTCTATCTGCTGTCTGAGGTGGGATTTCATTTTTCTTTTCTTTTTTGGCTGTGCTGTACAGCTTGTGGGATTTTAGTTTCCTGACCAGGAATTGAACTCAGGCCCTCACCGTGTAAGCACTGAGTCCTAACCACTGGACCACTAGGGGATTCCCTTAGGTGGGATTTCTGAAGAGCTGTATTTCCTTTTTATTGACATATAATTCAGAGAACATAAAATTCACCCTTTAAAAATGTACAGTGGTTTTAGTATACTCTCAAAGTTGTACAACCATCACTGACTGCTAATCTCAGAACATCTTCATCACCCCTAAAAGAAACCTTGTACCCGTGACCTGTCTTTCAGTTAGCATGCTGTTTTCAAGGTTCATTCATGTTGCAGCAATGATCAGTACTTCATTCATTTTTATGGCTGAATAATGGTTCATTGAGTGGATATACCAGTTGGTTTATCTATTCATCAGTTGATGGACATTTGAATTGTTTTCAATTGTGGGCTGCCGATAATGAGTCAGGAGCATTCATGTGTAAGTTTTTGTATGAACTTGTTTTCAGTTCTTTTGGGTATGTACCTAGGAGTAGAATTGCTGGGTCCTATGATAACTCTATGTTAAACTTTTTGGGAAACTGCCAAACTGCTTTCCCCAGTGGCTGTACCATCTTACGAGCCCATCAGTAATGTGTGAGGGTCCCAATCTTCTACATCCTCACCAGCATTTATTGTCATCTGACTTTTTGATTATAGCCATCGTAGTGGGTATGTGAAGTGGTATCTCATGTGGTTTTTTTTCAATAATTTTTTACTTATTTAGCAGCACTGGGTCTTAGTTGCAGTACATGGGATCTTTGAAGCAGCAGGTGAGATCTAGTTCCCTGACTAGGATCGAACCCAGGCCCCCTGCATTGACAGTGAGTCTTAGCCACTGGACCTACCAGGGAAGTCCCTCACGTGGTTTTGATTTTGATTTCCGTTTTTATGATGACTTAAATCATCTTTTCATGTATATCTCCCATTTGTTTATCTTCTTTGGAGAAATATCCATTCAAATTATTTTCCCATTTAAAAACTGATTTGTCCTTCTGTTGTTGAATTCTGAGTTATTTATATATTCGTGATATTAGATCCTTACAAATGACTTGTATTGATTTCTTCCAATTCTGTGAAGTGAAAAGACCTTTTTGAAAGTGTCTTGAAGTATAAAAGTTTTTAAATGTTGATGCGGTCCAGTGGATCTATTTTTTCCTTTAGTTGCTTGTGTTTTAGGTGTCATGCCTAAAAAGCCACTGCTTGATCCAAGGTCATAAAGATTTATGCCTGTTTTGTTCTACAAGTTTTATAGTTTTAACTCTTACAGTTAGTTCTTTGATCTCTTTTGAGTTAGTCTTTTGTATAAAGTACATGGGAGTCCAAATTTATTCTTTTATGTCTATCCAGTTGTTCCAGCCGGAGAAGGCAATGGCACCCCACTCCAGTGTTCTTGCCTGGAGAATCCCAGGGACGGCGGAGCCTGATAGGCTGCCGTCTATGGGGTCGCACAGAGTCGGACACGACTGAAGCGACTTAGCAGCAGCAGCAGCAGTTGTTCCAGCACAATTTGGTGAAAAGACTACTCTTTTTTTGGGCTGTACCACATGTCTTGTGGGATTCCAGTCTCCTGACCAGGGATCAAACCCAGGCCTATGGTAGTGAAAGTGCTGAGTCCTAACCACTGGACTGCCAGGGATATTCCCAGACTATTCCTTTTCTATTGAATTATCTTGGCACTCGTTGAAAATCAATTGACCATAGATGTATGACTTTATTTCTGGACTCTCAGTTCTATTCCTTGATCTTTGTATCTTTCCTTATGCCAGTACCACATGGTGTTTTTTTTTAATTAAAAAATGTATATTTGGCAGTTCCAGATATTAGTTGAGGCATGTGGGCTCTTAGTTGCAGCTTTTGGGATCCAGTTCCCTGACAAGCCCCCACCTCCCCTCCCTGGCTGGGAGTGTGGAGTCTTAGCCACTGGACCACCAGAAAAGCTCCCACACAGTCTTGATTACAGTTGTGTTGGAGCAGGTTTTAAAATTGTGAAGTATGAGTCTAACAACTTTGTTCTTCCCCTACTAAGATTGCTTTGATCATTCTAGGTCCCTTCTGTTTCTACCTGAATTCTAGGATCAGCTTGTCAATTTCTGCAAAAAAAAGACAGTTGGAATTTTGATAGGTGCTATGTTCAATTTGTCAATCCGTTTGGAGAGTATTGCCATCAAATAAATTTTAACAATATGTCTTCCAACTCATGAACAAAAATGTTTACATTTATTTAAGTCTTCTTTAATTTCTTTCAATGTTTGTTAGTGTTCAGTATACAAGCCTTCTACTTCTTCTGTTAAATTTATTTGTAAGTATTTTATTCTTTTTGATGCTACTGTGAATGAAATTGTTTGCTTAACTATTAACCCATTTTTGTATTGTTCATTTCTGGGCTTCCCTAGTGGCTCAGTGGTAAAGAATCCCCCTGCCAATGCAGGAGACTCGGGTTTGATCCCTGAGTTGGGAGGATCCCCTGGAGAAATAGCAACCCACTCCAGGGACAGAGAAGCCTGGAGGGCTACATTCCATATGTTGCAAAAGAGCCTGACACAACTTAGTGACTAAGCAACAACAAAATCATGAAGGGTACTGGATTTTTTACCAAATGCTTTTTCTGTGGCTACCGAGTAGATCATGTATGTGCAGTGTTTTTCCTTCTGAGTGGTTTTAAGAAGGGTCTCCTGCCAGTAGTTAAGTCTGACTCTAGTCTGAACCTAGGTATCAACATAGCTGGTAGAGGAGATATCCGGCTGCTCCCTCTCTTTTTTTTTTTTTTTGGCTAGTCAGATGAGAACACTATTATTAAAAATTTTTACCCCTATAAAAGGCAATACCTGCACATGATAAAAAAACAATTATTTAGGAAAAATTCAACCATGACAAGCAAGTCTGTATTGACCCCAACACTCCAGTTTCTGCCCCCTTAAACAACCACCGTGTTCATTTAATTTCCTGGAACACTGAGGTGTTTTCCTGCTACAAGGAAGGACAGAGGTGAACTGTTGTCTCAGTGACTTTATAGCATGAAAATCCTGAAGTATTTTCTACCTGGCCCTTTACAGAAAAATATGCTGATTATTCTTTTTTTTTTTTTTTAAGTCTCTTACCATTTCAAAGGATGATGCTATGATATGCTATGCTATCTTTGTGTACATGTCATTTTATGCGTGAGAGTTTCGGCAGAATGAATTCCTTTATGGGGAATTGCTAGGTCTTCCGGTCTCAGCCTTTGTCATGTTGATAGATATTACCACACAGCTCTCTGGTGAAGTTGAACGAATTTACATTCTCTCCAACAATGCATGCTTGAGCCTGTTCCGGGGAGCCTCGCACTCACACTGCGCTACTAATTTGTTGCTTGCCAATCTGATAAATGCAAATGGTACCCGTACTTGTAATCTGGGTTTTTTCTACAATGAATAAGGTCTAGCATCTTTTCTTAAGCCTAAAAAGTTAAAAACAAAAACCAAAGCAAAACCAAAAAGCAAAGAACAGACAACTCCTTCTGAGCCCTTTACTGCTCAGACGACTCGGAACTCAATGCCTGGTCACTCGCACCCTGCGGGATGCAGGGCGTGGCTCGGACTGAAGCGGGCGGCAGCCGACTCCCGGTTCCTCCCAGCCCCTCCCCAGTCCGCGGAGCCCCGCCCCGAGTCCGCCTCTGGCGGGCCTGGGAGGAGCACGTGGCCCGGTGGGAGGTGCTGCGCTGCCTGATTTATTCCCGTCCAGGAGAAGGAGTGCGAGCCCTCGGGTCTGAACCGCCCCAGCGCGGGTCCCGCGCCCTCGTCCCCACACCATGCCGTGTCCCCGTCTGCTGGCCGCGCTCTGCGGCGCGCTCTTCTGCTCCTCCGGACTCTTCGCCTTCTCCGGTGAGTTGATCGCGCCGCCCTCTCGCCCTCGCCCCTCCTCTCCGCTCCGCTCGGAAGTTCGCCGCCGCGCCCTCCCTTTGCCTCCGCTGTTTACAAACTTGGTCCAAGAGCCGGGGCTGAGCCGAGGGGCGACCTCTCCGGCTGCGCCCGGGCGGGCGGCGGGGATGCTCTCGGCCTCCAGCTGGGGGTGGAGGTTTGGTCGGTGCTAGAGGCTTGAGCGTTGGGCGGGGGCTCGGGACACTGGGTGACAGCCCAGCCTCCCCCAGGGAAGTGGCTTACACAGAACAAAGGAATCCGCTGTGTCGGGCCTCTGTTTTCCCATCTGTAAAATGAGGCCACATCCCTCGTAGCTCAGATGGTAAAGAATCTGTCCGCAATGCGGGAGACCCAGGTTCAGTCTCTGGGTAGGGAAGATCCCCTGGAAGAGGAAATGGCAACCCAGTCCAGTACTCTTGCCCGGAGAATCTCATGGACAGAGGATCCAGTCCATGGAGTCGCAAAGAGTCGGACACGACTGAGCGAGTAACATAGTGCTCTTGCGCTCCTTCCACCAGGAAGTTTCTAGGACTCTTGTATTGATAAATCTTTTCCAGCCAACTTTACCTGGAAACTCCCTCCCAGGCCATGCCGGCGGCTGGTCTGTTCATTGGGATTTTATCCTGCGTTTAAAAATAGGTATTTGGTCAGATAAGCGAGGGGCTGGCTAGGGAGCCAGAGGAGTGGATAGGCTTGGGGCTGGGTCGGGGGTGGGGGGTGGGGGGAACCCAGGAGGGGTGAGGAGCCTAGAGAGGGATTCGGAAAAGGGCTCCGACCGGAGATGGCGGCTCCCGAGTCCCCTCTCTCCCTATGGCCTTGGCCTGCCGCTTTATCTTTCTTGGCCCTCCTCCCCTGCCTAGGACGCATCCTGCTGAGAGCTGGGCCTCCAGCAGGCTGGTGATGGGGATGGGCGATGCCCTACACCGCGGGCTGAGGAAAGGGTGCCCATGGGGTGAGCGGGATATGGCAAAGACTCTTCAGGCACCGCCTCCATCCCTAGAAATAGGATTGATGAAATTCGTTGGGGTGGGAGGGTCATGGCTGAGCCTCGGCTCTGCCATCCGGTGCCAATCTGACCCCCCGTCCCCCAACTGGAGTGGAAGCCACTTGAAGTCTCTTGGAGACACAGAGAGATGGCTGGGTCTTAAAAGTCCCTTGCCTCGCCTCCCCTGGCCCCACAGCCTGAGCCGTGGCAAAATGTCCCTGGGGAGATCTCCCAGAGAAGGCAGGACCCTGAAATCCCAAAGGTGGTTTTGGAGACCCAGCTTAAGCAGGAAGGGGGAAGCCGCACAGCTGCGGTGCGCGGGGGTGAGTGGGTCAGACGCCTGTGAGGAGGGAACACCTTTCTCTTTCCCCGTTCCCCTGCTTTGCCCTGGAGCTCTGCAGGGAGAGGGCCCTTTGGGAGGGGGACAGAGGGGAGTTGGATTTTGCCAGGAGGAGCCCAAGGCTCTGGCCATTCTCAAGCCTCTGCCGAGGCAGTGCCCGCCGCCTGTCAGGTCAGGGAGGGGATTAACCTGCTATTTAAAGCCAATGACTAATGGCTCATTGGGAGCCGCCTTAAGCTCCTGAGGCCCCCACTGCTCATTAACGGTGTTCCCTTCCCTGGAGCCCCTGCCCAGCTCTCCAGGGCTTTGGGATTTCAGAGGGGCCCTCCAGCCTGGGATGGCGTGACTCTGCAGGGAGGAAAAAAGGTTTCTCATGTCTCACCCCAAGTAATGCGTAGGGGTGTGGGGTCTGGGGCAGCCCTTCTGGGATGCAAAGATCAAGTAGAAGATGCTCTGAAGGTCTGGCTGACCTAATGGGCTGAAGTCCACCCGAGTCAAAGCACTGGGGACAGGCTAACACTTGTCACCTGGGCCCCCAGATAGAAGCTGTGAAGTCCTCTCCAGCCCTCTTCCCACCTCTCGTTGTTGTCCAGTGTTTCTCAAATCCACCTTCCTCCTTATCTCTCAGCCTGACTTCGTCTTTTACCAGGAGGCCTGTGGCAGCATCCTTGATGCTTTCCTGGTCTCCTCTCTCACCTGCTCAGTCACATTTCCACGCAGAGCCAGAGGGATCTGTGTGTACTTCTGAGCCACTTCTCCACCCCGGCAGCCCATCCACGTCTCAGCACGTGGCCTTTTCTTGACATTCTCCCTCACCAGCTAGGAAATGGCTTCCCAACTCCCACCTCATGCTTTTGAACCTCTGACTTTTTCCTGGTGGTCAGTGGTGGGGCCACTGAAGGAGGGTTAAGAGCCCTTGTTCTGCAGGATGAAGAGTCAACACTTGTCCTTCGTAAGGTCCCCCCCGACAACCTCCCTTTTCAGCGATGTCTTTCTTCCTGATCTGCAGTATACCGTGTGCTCTGGGCTTCTGGTTCTTTTTGGAAAGTTCTTTCCTCATTCCCCAGCCTGGCACCTTCCCACTGTGACTTTTAGCCAGCTCAAATGTCCCCACCTCTGAACCTTCCAGCTTTATGGCAGAAACCATTCTCCCTTGGCCCCTCACGCAGGCTCCTTCAGAGCTCATGGTGCCTCCTCATTACCTGGTGACTTGTAGGTCACCACCTCTTTCCTCTGACTTCTTATTTTTTTTTAAAAAAATAGGCATTTGCTTATTTGACTGTACCCGGTCTTAGTTGTGACATGTGGGATCTTCGATCTTAATTGCAGCATGCAAACTCTTAGTTGAGGCATGTGGGATCTAGTTGCCTGACCAGGGATCGAACCCAGGCCCCCTGCATTGGGAATGTGGAATCTCAGCCAATGGACCATGAGGGACGTCCCTCTTCTGGCTTCTTGAGACCCAGACTGCATCTGTCTTAGGGGCCCAGAATATATACCTGGTGGTTGACCCTCCCCTCCCCCAAATATTTACTCAATGAATGACTTGTTCCTAACCCAGAACTGTCATTGCAGGTGACTTCTGTGACTCCAGCCAGTGCCTACATGGTGGGACCTGCTTGTTGAACGAGGACAGAACCCCCCCCTTCTACTGCCTCTGCCCCGAAGGCTTCACGGGCCTCCTATGCAACGAGACAGAGCACGGTACCTGTCCTGGGCCATGCCTGCTGCTCCCCGCCAGCTCCCAGCTGCAGCCCAGGCTGCTGGCCTAGCTTGTCCGGCTATGGGCAGTGGTCCCCAGCACCCCTCCCATTGTCCGCCAGCCTTTTCCTGGAAGCTCCCAGGCCACTTGGAAAGCTGGGTGCTTCCTTCACTTGGGCTGACTCACCTCCATGTGACCCTTCTTGGCTCCAGGATGGCCCAGGCCCCATGGGGCAGATTGAGAGGGGGGAGGGAGGAGCTGGTGGGCACTGGCAGGCAGTAGGCCAAATTTGGGTGGAGGGTCCTTTGGGGCTTGGCCTGTCTGTTGTTGCCTGTCTCCAGCTCCTTCTTGATCACCTGCCCATCTCACCTGCTTCCTCCCAGGTCCCTGTTTCCCAAACCCCTGCCACAATGATGCTGAGTGCCAGGTAACTGACGACTCCCACCGAGGGGATGTCTTCATCCAGTACATCTGCAAGTGCCCTCTTGGATACGTGGGCATCCACTGTGAGACCAGTGAGTATCCAGCGGTGCCTGCTCTGAGGGGCAGACCCTGTACCACAGGCCTGGCGGCTCAGGTCACATGCCAGCCTTCCTCCTGTGTCAGGGTCTCCTTCGGAAGGATTCCGAGCGGGGCAGAACTCAGTTACTGTGGACTGGGGAGGCAGGGAGGGACTCTGTTGTCCCTTCCCAGGCTTCTTCCTGCCTGGTTCTCTCTCCTGGGACTGCTGGCCAGGCCTGATGTCCCTGCAGGGGAGTGAGGGGTGGTGGTGACCCCAGAGGTCGTGGGAGTGTTATTTTCTGTCACCATGAACGAGACATATAGCCTTAGGGTTAAGTCCTGGGATTTTTCTACCGAGAAAGGAAAACCAACACATTCTTAATCTTTTGGGGCCCAGGGAGTCAGTTAATAAGGTTTGATCCTCAGGGTCTGACAGTGCTGGCCCAAGTGTGACCTCTGGCCTCCTTGCAGAGCTCAGAGAGGAGGGAGAGGTCTGGGCAGACTGGGCCGTCCGCTCACGGTCAGGCGGTCAGAGGCCCGGCGTGTGCAGAGGGGCTGACCAGCCTGGCTCGCTTGGTTATCCACCCGGCCGCAGATTGGCCCTGGCGGGTGCCCA
This sequence comes from Bos javanicus, assembly GCF_032452875.1. Classification (NCBI taxonomy): domain Eukaryota; kingdom Metazoa; phylum Chordata; class Mammalia; order Artiodactyla; family Bovidae; genus Bos; species Bos javanicus. The sequence goes on along the minus strand of NC_083888.1, from coordinate 20,052,394 downwards.
GCAAACCTTGCCAGCGGCATCTGTCCATGCCGTCCTCGCTTCTGGCCTAGCTGAGATTCCTCCCACAAACCAGGACTCTTCCTCACCTGCCATCGGGTGGGCGAATCTAGGCCCAGGGCTGGATGGGGTGAGGGTGGCAGTGCCCGATTTCTGCAGTCCAGGGGGTCTGTCCCTGAGCGGGTGGGCAGGGGGCAGTGTCCTGCTCTGGGCAGATCCGTGGACCGTCTCCAGGGAAGGAGAAAGGGCTGGGCCAGCCGGGTGGGAGCCAGCTCTGGGGGAGACCAGGTAAGTGCCTGCTCACTCTTCAGCTCAGAGGAGACAGGCCCCGAGGGCCTGTGCCCTGTGCCCAGGGCTGAGACTAGCATGTCTGAGACACTGGGTAGAGGAATGTTGTGGGGGGGCAGGTATTCGCCAAGGCTGCTGGGAGCCCTGGGTGGAGCCAGGTGGGCCCACTAATTACCGTGCTGGAGCCCAGGTAACCCGGGGTGTGCCTGAATGCGAATTACTCATCTCGCCTCCTTCTGCTTCTCGGCTTGGGGTCTGTCCCAGGCTGGATGTGGCCACGACCACAAAGGGCGAGGAACCCCCCCACAGGGACCTTTGCCGCCCCTCCTTACTTGTTACCTGGTGTGTGTCTTTGGAGCCCTTAAGGACCCCGCAGGCATGTTTGGGGCCCGCTGGGTGTGGACATGAGGGCTGAGGACAGAGCAGACCTGGGTTTGGATCTCTGTTCAGCCAGTGACCGGCTCTGATCTCGGGTGTATGGCCTCACTTGTGCCTCTCTCTTCCTGTGAGAGGGTCATGCACCGAGCTTGGCGTGAGCCTGGGATTTTGGAATACAAGTGGAGCCCTCCCGGGTTCTCTGCTTGGGACCCGAGGTCCAGGCTTGCAGACTTGGCCCCCGAAGACCACATTACTGGTGAAGGTGATGGGCCTTGGCCAGGGGGGTCGTCCCAGATGGCTGGTCAGGACCAGTAGTGAGAAGGCACAGAGGGTACCAGACAAAACAATGGCTCTCACACTCCATTCAGAAAACTCCTGCCAGTGAGATTCTAGAAAACTCCAGGCACATGTGCTCAGTGCTTTATGTGCAGTGTAAGGACTGTTCGCTGCCATCTGAGGGGCCCTTCTTCCAAAGCCATCCTCCAGGAGACCAGGGGGCTGGGCTGGATGGGGCGGGACATGGAGAAAGACAGGAGGTCATACTGGTATCTGCTCACCAGCCCACCCCCTGTGTTAGAATAATTGCTTCTTGATGTCCTGTAAAAAAGAGACCGCCTCCTGCAGCCTGGTGGGGGACTCCAGCTGCCAGTCGTGACATGTGGGCCTCGCCTGGAACCTTCTAGCAGCCCAGTGTCCCAAGCCCCTTCACAGCTCTGCCCAGCCCCTCTGTTCCTCCCTGTGCACTTTGTTTCTGCACCTCCTCCTTGGCCCTCATCGTCCCTTCATGATCTCTGCTCTGGGTCCTCTGGGTCCTCAGCAGAGGCCACAACTGTCTTGTTCTCGTGTTTTCTGGGTACCACCTGCGTGGGTGGCCCTCTGACTGCCCTTCCCCCCCTCAGCCTGCACCTCACCGCTGGGCATGCAGACAGGTGCCATTGCCGACTCCCAGATCTCTGCCTCGTCCATGCATTTGGGCTTCATGGGTTTGCAGCGCTGGGCCCCGGAGCTAGCCCGCCTGCACCAGACGGGCATCGTCAACGCTTGGACATCCAGCAACTATGACAAAAACCCCTGGATCCAGGTATGGAAGGGATGGCCCGGGGGTGGGTGATGTGATGGGAGAATGTGGGTGCCTATACTGTGGGGGACACCATGGGGGGGTTCAGAACTGGAGTCCAGGTAGCAAGGTAGCCGGTTCCCATGGGTGAAGTATCTTTAAGTGGAGGGCTGCTCTGGGGGTCTGGAGTGGGTGGGCGGGATGAAGGGAGTGAATACTAGGCTGTTAGAGGGGTGTTTGCACCGTTTGCAGCCTCTGGAAGCTTGTCCTTTTTTTTTTTAAGCCTTTATTGAATTTGTTACAATATTGCTTTTGTTTTATGTTTTAGTTTTTTTGGCTGTAAGGCATGTGGGATCTAGTTCTCCAACCAGAGCAGGGATGGAGCCCATGCCCCTCTGCACTGGAAGGCAGATTCTTAACCCCTGGATCACCAGGGAAGTCCCTGGAGTCTTGTCCCTGTGTCCTGAGCACTGGGTCCAGAGCCTGGAGAGGGCCAGATGAGAAAGCCCCCCGCTTCGTTGTCCTGATTGGGGGAGTGACGGGGGTAGGAAGAACCCGGGAGATAGGGGTTCTGTCCTGCCTGCCCTGGTCCAGGTGAACCTGATGCGGAAGATGTGGGTGACGGGTGTGGTGACCCAGGGGGCCAGCCGCGCAGGGAGTGCTGAGTACCTGAAGACTTTTAAAGTGGCCTACAGCACCGATGGGCGCCAATTCCAGTTCATCCAGGTTGCAGGGCGGTCAGGAGATAAGGTGAGGTTTGTTGGGAACCCTGAAGAAGGGCTGTGGTCAGCAACCCCTGGGGCTCAGTGCTGTTTGAGGGCTCCCAAGGAGGTGAGGGTACCCGGGATAATGAACCATAAGGTGGGTTTTCAGGTGTATCTTGGCTCACAGAAATTGGGAAGCCCAGATTGTGTCTCTGCTCTGTGATTTACAAGTAATAGGCCCATATTACAGATAAGAATTGTTTTTAGTTGGTCAGTCATGTCTGACTCTTGTGGCCCCACGGACTTAGCCTGCTGGGCTCCTCTGTTAATGGGATTTCCCAGATCAGAATACTGGAGTGGGTAGCCATTTCCTTCTCCAAAGGATCTTCCCAACTCAGAGACCGAACCCATGTCTCCTGCATTGGCAAGTGGATTCTTTACCACTGAGCCACGAGGGAAGCCCTAGATAAGAATAGTGAGACTCAAGAAGTTTCAGTGACTTGTTGAGGGTGGCTGTAGTGGTGGAGATGGGATGCATTTACAGCCTTCAGGGACACCATGTACAGTTGTACGGGTTGTGCACTGCTCAAGGGCTACTACTTAGCATCATTCACAATGTAGACCTCATGTGTACTTCTGTCTGTGGGAAAATTGTTGTTACAAGTCTTTTCAGAAAGGAGTACCTTTTCCTAATTTGCACAGAGGAGCCCTGTAGATCATAGGTGGTCCTGGGTGAAAGATGAGAATTTACACCTATGCCCCATGGTGACCAAAGAAGGTATGAAAAGGGGAATCTGTTGAGGGCTGTGGGCTGTTTGGAGGAACGGGGAGCTCCTGCCAGCTCTGCTACGCACACCTCTGTTTCCAGGCCCAAAGTGGAAGAGGGGGAGAGACCACCCCAGGAAGCGGGACTGCCTGCACTGACCTCCTCCTCCAATCTGCCTCTTCCCTCCTAGATATTTATAGGTAATGTGAACAACAGCGGCCTGAAGATTAACCTGTTTGATACCCCCTTGGAGACGCAGTATGTGAGACTGGTACCCATCATCTGCCACCGGGGCTGCACCCTCCGCTTTGAACTCCTTGGCTGTGAGTTGAATGGTGAGTGCCAGTGGCTCTGCCGTCCTCGGAGATGGCTGTTCCTGTCCCCTCTTTTCTCAGCCAGGGTGAGGAGTTGGGTAGGCAGGCAGCAAAGCCTGGGGACCTGGGCTAACACAGAAGGATCACCAGGCCTTAAGCAGTCCTGCCCAGGTGCTACATTTTCTAGAAGCTGGTTGGTAAGAGGAAAAAAGGACTTCTCCTGCGGCTCAGTGATAAAGAATCCACCTGCAATGCAGGAGAGCCGGGTTTGACCCCTGGGTTGGGAAGATCCCCTGCAGGAGGAAATGGCAACCTACTCCAGTATTCTTGCCTGGGAAATCCTGTGGATAGAGAAGTCTGGTGGGCAATAGTCCATGGGGTTGCAAAGAGTCAGACATGACTTAGCCACTAAATAGCAAATGACAACAAAGAGGAAAAAAAAAAGATACCACTTCAGTTTTCAAAATATTTTCACGTATTCTGGTTCCTTGAGCTTCTAGAACATATAGCGTTAGTTCTGTTTTGCAGATGTCAGTTCTACGAGGGCAGGGAGTTTGTGTTTGTTTTGTTCACTGCTGCATTCCCAGTGCATTGATCATGGGTTCAATAAATGAATGAATAAAGGAGGGAAGTGAGGCCCAGATAAATTGTTTATCAAGGGCACACAGCTGGTAGGTATTAAAACTTGGTCTGAATCCCTGGGCTTTGACACCTACTCATCCACTTTTTCTCCCTCCCAAACCTATAATCTGCATTCAGGAGAAACATTTTGGGACATGGAGGGTCATAGGGCTGGAGGCGTGCTTCTTGTCTCTCTTTCCGGAGAGATCAGGGTACAGGGGTTGGGTTGAGGGCATGGTCTGCCCAGCTCAGTCCGGCCTTGCTTTCTCCCTGAGGTCTGGATAGTTTTCTCTTTGCAGCCACAGTGCCACCTGCTGGCTGCCGGCAGAACTGCAGGGCTCTCTAGGCAGAGCTTGCAGAGCAGAGATGGGCTCTCTGCCTTTCTTGTCTTAACCCAGGGCCTACCCTTCTCGCCTCCTTCCCCTCTGTGGATCGTCTTTCTGTTATCGCATTTCAGTTATCACCCAAAACCATTCAGAGTTGAGTTCAGTGCCTGTCGGGGTTATTCTTTTTTTAAAGCATGAAGTAAAGTCAGTTTATTTTTGCTCCCAGGGTCACTGCCTTTTGAACCTAATTGTTTTGGGGAGTTAAAGACTATCCCTTTTGCTGAAAGAAAATTTAAACAATTGATAAAGGACAGAAACAGGTCTGGGGACCCTCACCCTGGGCTCCTCTCCCTGGCGTCCCTCACTACTTGCTGTCATTGTCTGAAGCCCTTGCCTGTTTAAAGTTGCTGACCTGAGCCTCTCATGTCACAACTGGCTCCTTCTAAGGCCAAGAGAGGGTGTGTTTGGCAAGGGGAGGAGGTGAAGCTGACTTGTTTGTTTTCCTTAAGGATTGGACCAGTCTCCTTTCCCTTGTAGGCATTTGGGTCAGCTGGAGAGAGTATTGGGGGGGGGTGTGTGTGTGTGTATACATGTGTGCACGTGCGTGGGACTTGATCTGGGCATTTCTGGGCATGCCCTGCACCAGATCCCTGTTTACCAGCAGGCACAGTCTCCTTGGTGAATTGATTAGTTATTTAACTCAGTAGATATTTATTAAGGTATTCATTAAGCTCCTTCTGAGTGTCTGGCTCTAGGGAGTAAGGCTCTTGGGTTCTAATGAGAGAGTCTGTTGTGAGACAAGATGCAAATATAAAAGAAAGGTCAGATAGCAGTAAGAATGATAAAGGAAAAATTAGCAGGAGATGTGACGATGGTGACTTGGGGTGAAGAGAGGGAATGGCATGGGGACTGCCCTGTTGGGATGGCCTTTGAGTAGAAGCTTGAATAATGCAGATCAAGCCATGAGAAGAACTTGGAAAAGGCATCTCAGGTAAGGAATTGGTGAGTGCAAAGCCCCTGGGACATGTTGAAAGGTAGAAGGGAGGCCAGTGGAGCTGGAGCCTGGAAAATGAAGGATAGCTGGGTGGGTGATGGGCAGAGATGGACCAGGCAGGGACCGTGTGGACCATTTTAAGGATTCAGGCCTTTGTACTCAGAACAAGAGGCAACCATTGTTGTGGGGCTGCTGATAGGCTGTGGTTAGAGTTGGGTCTAGAAGAGATCCCTCAGGCTGTGTAGGGAGAATGGAGGCAGAGGGGCATTGTGAGTGAAGGGGAGATGTGTAGAAGATAAGGTGGCTTGGGTCAGGGTGGCGGAGCCAGTGGATTGGGTGGATGAGTGTCTTCTACTCCAAGTGAGCTCCATGGCCCGGCAGAATGAGCATCACTTGGAAGCTTGTAAACTTCCAGCCCCAGCCTAGACCTGCTGAGACAGAAGCCTTATATTAACAGGGTCCCCAGTGATCTAAGGGCTTCCCAGGTGGCACTAGTGGTAAAGAACCCACCTGCCAATGCAGGAGACATGAGACAAGGGTTCGATCCCTGGGTTGGGAAGATCTCCTGGAGGAGGACATGGCAACCCACCCAGTATTCTTGCCTGGAGAATCCCATGGACAGAGGAGCCTGGAGGGACTACAGTCCATGGGGTCACACAGAGTCAGACATGACTGAAGTGACTTAGCTCGCATGCACGCACCAGTGATCTAAAAACCATCAGTATTCTGATTCAGATGCTGAAGAATCTGCCTGCAATGCAGGAGACCTGGGTTCGATCCCTGGATTGGGAAGATCCCCTGGAGAAGGGAATGCAGCTCACTCCAATATTGTTGCCTGGAGAATCCCATGGACAGGAGATTGGTGGGCTATCGTCCATGGAGTCGCAAAAAGTCAGACACGACTGAGCGGCTAACACTGCATTTCACTTCCACTGATCTATGAGAAACACTGCTCTGGTACCTAGATGGGGAGTCTGAGGACCAGAGTCGGGAGGAGACTTCCCCAGGGTCACACAGGGAGCGGTGGAGCTGAGAGTTCTGCTTGGTGCCCTGCCCAGTTCTCTTTTATCTGGAAGGCTGTCTGACTTCTGGGGAGGGGGCCCATAATGATGGGGAAATGTAGTGCTGGAAGCAGATGGGCTGTAGAAGGGTGCACCGTGATCAAATGACTCCTTGGCTCCTCTCCAGAGTGCTCCAGGTTTGTGCCAGCCCCGTGGCCTTCCAGGTCTGGAGCTTTGGGATGAGCCAGCTCCCAGCCCATCAGCCTGTCTTTATGGGAGAGGCTGGAGGTTACCTGATGCACCACCATCACAAAGAGATGGTATGATTGATCAGCATCGGCACCATCTGAAGGCAAATGTCTTCACTGGCAAGGTCACCAGCATCTGGGGAGATGGTGGTGTAAAGCACTGTGTACTGTAGTCTGCTCCCAGGCGGCACCATGGATTTGCAGGTCTTACCCTGGATTCTGCAAAGGGACAGCCAGTTGTGCAGTGAAGATTCTGACGTGTGAGACATACCCACTATTCTCTTGGGAGTTTTTTGGTTAAAGATATTTATTTATTTGGCTACACCAGGTCTCAGTTGCAGCGTGTGAACTCTTAGTTTTGGCATTACGGGATCTAGTTCTCTGGCCAAGGATCGAACCTGGGCCTCCTGGCATTGGGAGTGTGGAGTCTTAGCCACTGGACCACCAGGGAAGTCCCCTCGTGGGAGTTTGTCTCCTGCCCATCCCCAGCTGTTCTAGCCTCCTGCAGGTGCAGATGAGAGTACAGAACAGCCCGGCACATTCCTGAATGTTTGGAGCAGGCCTGAGTGAACCCAAGGCCAGCTTCTCAGGCAACCTTCCCAGGCACGTCAGACAGCAGCAGAGTAGTGAATGTGTAAACTCTTTGGGACGGGGTGTGGGACAGGAAGACATGGTCGTTTCTGAGCCTCAGGAGTTCTGACTTCTCAGCTTCCGCCTGCTAGAGAGCAGGAATGCAGTGCTGTTCATCACTGGGTCGTCACCAGGCAGGCCTTCCCAGCTCTGAGTGGGTACAAGAGTGCTGGAGACAGTGTCGCAGTGTGGCATGGTGATTAGCTCTGTGTGTGTGTCAGAGAGACTTGGGGACAGTGCTTAATGGCTCTTAGCCTCAGTTTTCTCATCTGTGGAATGGGGTTGCTAATATCCTGTTGATTCCGGTTTTTGTGTGGTGGATTAAATGACTGAAGTCAGCACTGAGTCAGTGAGATGGTTATTATTAGTTACTCCCGAACTTGGTGGTATGAATCGCAGCCGTACTGTAGGAACGACAGGAAGTGCTGTGAGTCCAGAGGAGTCCCACCCGAGTGAGGTGGTCAGGGCAGGCTTCTTGGAGGAGGGGTCTGAATCAGGCTTTGAAGGAGGGTGAGAGGTGGTGGATCAGGGCCCTGCCCTGGTGCAGAGGGAGAAGCCTGGTGGGTGATCTGTTCAGAGCAACTGAGGGGCGTGGGGCGGGAGCTGAGCTGAGGTGTGGGTAGGGCTGTCAGCAAGAAAATATTTAGACCAGTTAGTTGGCTCTAAAAGGTGGAAGGAGATTGTTCTTTTGGTTTTTAATGGTTTTTAAGTGTAATTTTATTCTTCTGGCTGTTCTGAGCCTTCATTGCTGCGTGGGCTTTTCTCTAGTTGTTGCAGCCGAGGGCTACTCTTTAGTTGTGGTACGCGGGCTTCTCACGGCAGTGGCTTCTATTTTGTGGGCCACAGGCTGTAGAGTGCATGGGCTTCAGTAGTTGTGGCTCCAGGGCTCAGGAGTCTTGGTGCACGGGCTTAGTTGCTCCATGGCATGTGGGATCTTCCTGGACCAGGGATCGAACCTTTGTCTCCTGCATTGCCAGGCAGATTCTTTACCACTGAGCCAGCAGGGAAGCCTGAAGGAGCTTCTGTGTGTTCAAGAGGATGCCAGAGGCTTGTCAGAAGCCAGAGTTCTTTTCCCTTCACTGCCTCGCTCTCACACCCACCAGGGGAGGCTGTGGATCCCAGATCGGTGACAGCCCCCACTCCTACCTCCTTGTTGGCAGGATGCACTGAACCCCTAGGCCTGAAGGATAATACCATCCCCAACAAGCAGATCACAGCCTCCAGCTACTACAAAACCTGGGGCCTGAGTGCCTTTAGCTGGTTTCCCTACTACGCACGACTGGATAATCAGGGCAAGTTCAACGCCTGGACCGCCCAGACCAACAGTGCCTCTGAGTGGCTGCAGGTGGGTCAGGCTCCTCCGGGGATGCAGGGTTGGGGTTGGGTGGGGGTGTGGGATCTATGACCTTGGACCAACCCTGGCTTCTGCTTGCCAAGAGGGAGTTTCTTTGAGCCTTGTTTGTGTTCGACTTTGCTCTTTTCTTCCTCTTGTGTTACCACCTTTCTGCTGATTCTGTCACTCAAGGCTGGGGGGATGGTGGAGGAGCTCAGAGCTGCTTCCGGCAAGGCCCTCGGCCCCAGGTGATGAGTGTGTGTGTGTAGAGGTGGGGCCACCTCCATTGGCTACCACAGGGTAAGGCTGAGCCCAGGGACAGCAGGGCAGGATGGAGGAGGGATGTGTCGGGGTTTCTGTGCCTGCTCTCAGAGGATGCGCTGTAACTCACCGAGAGCACACCGTGCGACAGCCCTTGGGTTTCACTGCAGTTGGGAAGCTCAGGAGAGTCGTGGAAAACCAGAGCATCCTCTTATCTCTGAGGAAGCCGGGTCCTGGCAGGGCGAGGACTTGCCTGGGGCTCCCCTTCTGGTTGGCAGTGAGATGGGTTTGTAGCCTGGATCTTACTGAGCACCGTCTTCCCCTGGTCAACTGGCAGGCTGCCCAGGATGGACTGGGGGGCAGGAGGCTGGTCGTGTCTCTAGGCCCCAAGGAGCACATTAGCCTGGGGGACTGGGTTCCATGAGAAGCTGCCTGCCTTTGGAATCCCCCAGGACCAATGTCAGGCCCTGGACAGCCTGCAGGGGCCTCATGAGCAGTTTGTGTCCGTATAGACTGTGGCCTCTCTGCCCCTGTTCCCGTTGCACAAGGGTTGCCTGGGGCCAGGCTCTGAAATCTGACATTGCAGTGAAGTGCTTGACAAAGTTGCTGGGATTATTTATGCCCACTTGATTGATGGGTAAACTGAGGCTCTGCCAAATGAAGTAATTTTCCCGAAACTAGAATGTATGCCCCAGCGTGTATGTGTGCTTTTCCCCACCTTACTGGGAATGCTGCAAGCAAAGAAGACGGGATTGGTTTTTTTTTTTTTTCACCCCTTGTAGATTGACCTGGGCTCCCAGAAGCGAGTCACGGGCATCATCACCCAGGGTGCCCGAGACTTTGGCCACATTCAATATGTGGCTGCCTACAGGGTGGCCTATGGTGATGATGGTGTGACCTGGACTGAGTACAAGGACCCAGGGGCCTCAGAAAGCAAGGTGAGTGTGTGTCCAGCTATCCTGCCTTCCCCACTCCAGGGGTGCCCTGCGAGTCAGATCTGGGGTCTGAGGGGGAGGAGGGCTGGCTCTGAGGGCCTCCTGACACCTCCTCTTCCACCAGATTTTCCCTGGTAACATGGACAATAATTCCCACAAGAAGAACATATTTGAGACGCCGTTCCAGGCTCGCTTCGTGCGGATCCAGCCCGTGGCCTGGCACAACCGTATCACCCTGCGTGTGGAGCTGCTGGGCTGTTAGTGGTAGGCCTGGCCGCAGTGACCGGAGGGGCCCTGGGGCAGCTGCTCCTTTCTGTGGACCTGCTGCCTCCTCCGCCCGCGCTCCTGATTGTAGCTGACCTGGGGGCAGGCAGTGTCTCCCTCCCAGTCACCTCTCCCTCCCTCCTCTTCCTCGCCCCCTCCCAGGGGTCTCTGGCACCCAGTCCTCAAGCCATCCCGTTTTCTTAGGCACGGTGGGAGCTGAGTAGGTCTGGGATGGACAGGGAAGGGCAAAGTACAGAGCGTGGGTGACCTTTGCCTCTCCAGGTCCCCACGTCCAGCCCCCCGTGTCCTCCCTGCACTGCTCCCACACCCCACACCCCCAGGGCCCTGAGGAATAGACAGGCCCTGAGGCCCCAGGCTGGAGAGAATAGCCCGAGGCATGATGCCGCACTCCTGGCCCCGAGACTTCCCCTTCATCCCCTCCCACTCCCCACAGACCCCTTTTGACTCTCATCCTGAAGTCTAGAAAGAGGTAGAAGGCGGGGTGGGGTGGGTCTGTGGAGTGACGGGGGAGGAGGCGGGTGAGCATGGGAAAGGCGGGGAGCCCCTCTGTGCTGGTTCTTTACCCAGAGTACACAGGCAGCTTCCAAAATATATTTATATCACCCCCTGAACACTCGCTGTGGTTCGTCATTGCTCCGTCGAAATGGGCTTCCGCCTACAATGCAGGAGACCCCGGTTCGATTTCTGGGTTGGAAAGATCCTCTGGAGAAGGGATAGGCTACCCACTCCAGTATTCTTGGGCTTCCCTTGTGGCTCAGCTGGTAAAGAATCCGCCCACATGCGGGAGACCTGGGTTCGATCCCTGAGTTGGGAAGAACCCCTGGAGAAGGGAAAGGCTACCCACTGCAGTATTCTGGCCTGGAGAATTCCATGGACTGTATAGCCCATGAGGTCGCAAAGAGCTGGACACCACTGAGTGACTTTGACTCACTCAATGGGCTTAGACTTGGGCTGGTTGCGACTCCCGCCTTCAGCCCTCTCTGAGCCCCAGCATTCTGTGTCACCTGACCTGGCTGCAGAGAGGGAGGAGGCTGCTGGGGGCAGGGGCTGGCATCCCACTGGAGGGGTCAGGACTCTAGTTCTGCTTCAGAGCCATGCAGCCCCGGGCCTTAGTAGCTGCCAGGTGAGGGCCCCTGGGAGCCTGCGCAGTGGCTTCCTGCAGGCCTGCCTTTGCTCCTTTCCGGCTCCAGGAAAATAGGCGGAGGCGGCTGGTTTTCCCCTTCGGCAGTTTCCATTTTCTTTGCCACTGGAACGGTGGACTGGAGGAGCTGTTAGAAACTTAGTGAACCTAGGCTGCTTTCAGAGCCACGGGAGGCCCCAGCATGGGGTGCAGTGTGGGATGGGGGGTGGTGGCAGGGCTCTGCCAAAGGGGCGAGGTGCTGCTGGCCAAGCACACTGGGTCCTGGGAAGCCACTGACAGTTTTACTCCAGGGCTTGGAGGAAACTCCGGGGGTACCCCTCTTCCCACTCCCCACCCTTAGCGGGAGGCCATCAGGAAGTGGCTCCTGTGTAGGGGGGCACACTGCAAGCCAGTGATCTGGAAGGGGGGCTGCAGATAAAGGAGGGACTGACTACCTGGAAGAGGGGCATATGAGACCACCCCTTAGTCTTGGGACCCAAGATGGATTTTCCTGAACAGACTTTGGGAGTGTGCCTTGACACATTTAGGCAGCGTCTGGGCTGCAGATCTGGCCATGTGGCTGCCAAAGGGAGGGTGTGGTTTTGTTGGAACATCATCAGGGAAATTAGTCTAGAAGTGGCTCCTCCCCTAGAGCTTCTTGGCTGGGCTTCTTGGCTGGGCAGGGACAAAATAAAAGGCGCAGACTGTGGTCTCTGAATGAACTGGGAGGGTGGGGTTCCCCATCCTTGGGGGCTGGGGTTCCTTCCCATTTCAGAGCTCTCCTCTGTGGAGCTGCATGGTCTGGGTATGGAGTCTTTCTGGGTCGTTACTGACTTTAGGACTCCCTCCTAGGAGCACATTTTACCACCAAACTTGTTCAGGCCTCTCCTGGGGACTGAGCATCTTTTCCACCTTGCATCTCTGCTCTGAGATGGTTCCGTTCCCCCAGTAAGTTCCACTTGCAGTAAGTCCCAGAAGTCCCACTTGCAGAAGGGGAAACTGAGCTTCACTCCAGTCTGTCAACTTGTCCCTCTGTGGCATTGGATATTTCTTGCTGGCCAGTTTCACTGGATGGCTGGCCAGGTGGACTGGTGGGCAGTAGTCACGAACCTCCACCTGGCCTAGGAGACCCAAGGTGACTCTGGAATTGCCTAAGCCACTTCTCAGTCCCTTATTTCGCTCATCTTTGCAGCTTTGGATGTGTTGGCCCATAGCCTTCTGAAAGTACCCCCGGGACCCTAGATAAGGGTCCCTTCCTTCCTGACCCCTTCTGTCCTTGACTTCTCTTCCTGGGCAGCCCCCTCCACTTCCAGAGCTTTCACCATCACCTCTACCAATTATGTTTTTTATTCCTGACCGCAGTCCTGAGAGCCACCTCTGAGATTTTACCTACTGGCCATCCCTGCCACTGGCCAGGATGTTAAACTTGCTTTGCTGTAACAAAACTGATCTTCCCTGACGTCCATCCATCCCTCTCCCTACGTGTGTGGCTGTCAGCACTGGGACCTGTTGACCTGCGTCTCCCAGGAGTCGAGACACCTTTTCATTCCTGGTTTAAATATAGTGGAGTGATTAGGAGCACAAGGCCTCAAGTTGGAGAACAGTGAAAGCGTTAGTCACTCAGTCGTGTCTGATGCTTTGTGACCCCATGGACTGTAGCCTACCAGGCTCCTCTGTCCATGGGATTTCCCAGGCAAGAATACTGGAGTGGGTTGCCATTTCCTTCTCCAGGGGATCTTCCGGACATGGGGCTCGAACCTGGGTCACCTGCATTGCAGGCGGATTCTTTACCATCTGAACTACCAGGGAAGCCTCCAAGTTGGAGAATCTGGGTTCAAATCCTGGCTCTGAGTGATCTTGGGCAATTTACTTAAATCCCTCTAAGCCTCATTTCCTATCTGTAAAGCGGAAATAAGAGGACCAACTCCATGGCCTTGGGTTGGATGGAGAGAATGTACATAAGCACTGATGCAAAGCCTGGCTCATCAGGGGCCTCAGAAACTTGGATCATTGTCACCAGAGCTTGCAAGGGTTTCCTAATTGTAACTTGCATCCTACTCATTTCCCCATCCCATCCATTCTGCACCTAGTCTTCTGACAGCTCTCCCTTGGGGAGAGGAAACTGCACTGGTTCCCTTTTGCCCATCAGGCCGGCATTCACCTTGGGTGCAATTTAGTCCACCGTGGAGAAGGGAATGGCTACCCACTCCAGTATTCTTGCCTGCAGAATCCCATGGACAGAGGAGCCTGGCCGGCTACAGTCCATGGGGTCACAGGAGTTGGACACGACTAAGCACACACACACTACTACAGCAGCTCTTTGTGCTCTGAGATGCTCCTGGCAAATCACACACACACACATACTGTCAGGGTGTATTTAGGAAGAGGTTCCGGGTTCAGTGACCACTTGGCCAAGGCGGAAAGATCTCCTTAGGCTTGGCTGCTGAGGAACCAATGGGGCTTCCAGGCCAGGCCTCCTGTTGGCCTGGAGGGAAAATTAAACACCCAGTCCAAACAGGCGTCCTGGGAGGTGGCTGCCTGATAGCTGTGCTGACAGGTCAGGAGTCTAAAGCCGAGTCACCCCAGTTGGAGGACCAGGCAGAAGCCTGACCGCCCCTGCAGGCTGCAGGAGCACCATCTGCCCATCCTGTGTTCCCCCTTCCCACCCCCAAGACTACTCACTCTAGTCCCACCTACTAGGGGCAGCCTCCCCGTCCCTGATGCTGAGTTGTCCCTGATGCTGAGTTAGCCGGCAGTAGATTTCCTGACGGTCAAACTCTAGGGCAGGAGGGATGTCAGCGCCCCTTTGCCTTCTCTGGGCGAAAGGCAGATGAGAGCGGTCACCCCTCCCTCACCATAGCTCACCCGCAGTGTGGAGGTAGGGTGAGGGGGGCTTCCCCTTGCTTAGTCCCTTTACTTTTGGTAAACCGGTACGTTCTAATGACCCTCTCTCTGCGAACGCTCCTCTTCCACGCCCCTGAATATGACAGCCTCAACTCCTGAGCACTCCCTTCAGCGCGCGGCCTGCCAGATGCTCCGCAGGTTGGGGTGGTCTCCAGCCGATTAGGGGTGGTCTCCAGGCAAGTCTGGAGGCCGCCCAAATCTGTCGCACCTCCTCCGTTTGGGCCCAGCCCAAGGGAGGGAAAGGGGCGTGTGTTCCTTTAAGGGGCTGGCCCGGCGGGAGCGCGGGGGTTCGTCCGCAGCCGCTTCCCTTCTGGCCATTCAAGATCCCCGAGTCCGCCTGCTTCCTCCGACCGGATCAGCCCCGCAGCCCGGAGCGCTCGAGCCGTCGAGGAGCCGCCTGGGGACGGTACGTAGCTCAGGGGTGGCCGGGCTCCTGGGGCGCCCTATGGACCAATTCCTCTCTTCCCGCTTTCTCAGCCCCACGCTTCCCGGGGGGTTGGGGAAAGCGGGCAGGAGGAGTGAGCCGGGCCCCGTGGGGCCGGGGCCAAGTTGGGTTGTGATCGCCGCCGCCGGTCGGGGGCGCCGCGGGCGCCCGCGGGTTCAGAGCAGCGCGCGGCGTGGGCTGGCTTGCGTGGGACCCTTGTGCATAGACCGTGGTCGGCGAGGAGGCCAATTCAGAGGGAAACCAGTGGCCTCCGAGACCACCTCCCGGGTCTCCTCTCTCCCACCGGGTCTTTTCTCAACTTATCCCGCAACCTCCAGCACAGCGCCGCAGGCGCCGGGTTCTGCCCTGGGGCATCGGTTGGATGCTCCTCTGTTGGGGGTGGGAGCGGGGGAGGGTGTCGGGAACACTGCGAGGGGCTGGGGACACCTCCTGAGGCAGCGGGCGGGTGGTCCTCTGCCGGCCTGCTTTGGCCCTCTCAGGGCAAACGCAATGGATGCTCGTGGGTTTCAGGCCTGGTTTCAGTGGGGTTTCTAACTTAGGGAACAGCCAGAGCGCGCGGAGAGTAAAGTCCTGGGTGGGAGATGGGATCCTGTAGGGAGGAATTTAGGGCTCCTGAGTAGCCCGGAAAGAAAAAACAAAAAACAGCGCCGGACACTTGGACCCAGCTCTGTCACCAACTCGCTGGGTGGCCTTCAGCAGCCTGTGACCCGGTCTGGACCTTGACGCCCAGCGCTGACCTCCGGAGGGCCTTTTGTCCTCTGCCCCAGGAGGAGGTGACCGAGAGGCGCCCTGGCCCCTCTCCCACAGCCCTGCACGGGCCAGCGGGCTGGGAATGCTGGTAGGAAACACCTCCGGACTTCTACTTTCCGGGAACCGCAGGTTTCAAAGGGCTTGGGGCACCGAAGTCAAATTCCTCTCCGGGAGCAGGCTGATGGAGACCTGGAGGGCAAGGTTGCCCTCTGCTGGTGTCAGGGAGACGTGTGCTGCCCGGTGGTGCAGTCGGGGTACCGGCTGTAGCTCATCTTCCTAACAAGTCAGGGTTCAGCTTATTCTGATGTGCAGAGGGGTCCTAAGCCAAGTGGTGGCTGGGAAAAGCAAAGGATGGGTCGTCAGAAATCAGGGAATCCACACATCTTGTTTCGGTCATTCCAATTCATTAGTGAGCTAGGGGAAAAACCCAGACCAGAAACTAAGAGCTGTTTTGGCTCAGGGCTTAGTTTCTGAACCTTGAATTACTTCATGCATGACTGGTAAGAACCCTGGGGGAGCAACGTCGGTATGACATGGTCTGGTGGTGATTTTTTTTTTTTCCAGCTCACTAATGTATTAAAGTGACCAAAACAAAGAGTTCTTCACCATTAAAGAGCAAACCTCAGCAATGTGTGAATTCCTTAAGATAAATGCTGTCAGTCCTGCAGAAAGTGCCTTTCTTATTGATGTCCCTCACTATTTGAATGCTTGCTATTCACTGTCAGCACTCAAGAACCAAATAGATATGAATAACACAGCATCCCTCCCTGTCCAGATTCCCCAAACTCTCAGTATCCAAACTCTTGCCATCCCATCTGAAGGACGCGAGAGATTTGGTGAAGGAGGAGCACTGTACTGCTGGTTTAGCTGCTGAACAGAACTCAGTTTAAAGTTCTACTGATAAAAATAGAAACCAGGGACTTCCCTGGTGATCCAGTGATTAAGAATCCACCTTCCAATGCAGAGGACGCACGTTCGATCCCTGGCCGGGGAATTACATCCCACATACCTCAGGGCCATGGAATTCTCCTGGCCAGAATACTGCTCAGATTGACCCTTCGGGTTGACCCTTTGGTCCGGAAGATCCCCTGGAGAAGGAAATGTCAACCCACTTCAAATTCTTGCCTGGGAAATTCCATGGACAGAGGAGCCTGGTGGGCTGCAGTCCATGGGGTCACAAAGAGTTGGACATGACTGAGTGACTAGCACTACCTCAGGGCAACTAAGCCTGTGAGCAGCCACTAGAGAGCCCACAACTAGAGAAGCCTGTGCATCACAACTAGTGAGCCCACCCACTGCAACTAGAGAAGCTCCTGTGTGCCGCAAGTAGAGAAAAGCCTGCCCAATGGAAAGAGACCCAGCACAGCCAAAAAAAAGTGGGAAACAGCTGAAGAAGTTGCAAAGACATTTCCTCTGTGTTAAAAAACAAAACAAAACATTTAAGAAGATGACTCTACCCTGGGTCAGACTTTTAATTTTGGTAAACCTGGTATCTTTTGGAATCCAATGCCCCGAAGAACCCACATCCTGAAGGAAGAAGCGTTTATCCAGTGGTGGGTGAAAGCTGCAAACTGCAGATTGACATGCTGGTTTTTTTTTTTTTTTTTTTCAGGATTGCTCTTGTTTCTGTTAGTGCTCTGGTTACAAAGTTGCATGTGTTTTGAGCTGTTGAGTTGTTCAGTCCTGTCTGACTCTTTTGCGACCCTATGGACTGTAGCCTACCAGGCTCCTCTGTCCACCGGATTTCCCAGGCAAGAATACTGGAGTGGGTTGCCATGCCCTCCTCCAGGGGATCTTCTAGACCCTCTAGACCCAGGGATCACACCTGTGTCTCTGGCATCTCCTGTATTGGCAGGTGAATTCTTTATCACTGAGCCACCTGGGAAGCTCCTGTTTGTGCTTAGGCTGCTTAGATCCAAGTCACCAAGAGGCTCTGTGGATGTCACCTGGGGATTTGTCTTGGACAGGAGCGGGGCTCACAGCGTCCTCCTGTCATGCACAGCACACAGGGCAAGTCTGGGCTTTGGGTTCCCTGCAAAGAGCCCCTCCCTGGGCTTTGGGGCTCCCTCCCATCAACTTCCTTCACATCATTGCTTCTTCTCCAGTAAGAGCGCCTAACTGTTCTGAAAACAAGAATGTTTCCTCCATGTTCCACCACTCTTACAGGCCAATGCTTTTCTTCTTTCCCCTCCCTTCCTCTCCCTTTCTCTGGTTTTGCTGTATCCCTCCCCTTCTAGTTCCTGTACACAGGCATTCTTAGGGTCACACACAATCATAGCAGAGTGGCAAGTCTGTGTTCTGCTTTGTCTACCCTAAATTATACCCTGTGCACTTTCCACGTTGCTGCCTGATGATCATACTCATACTTCCAAATGCCTGCTGTCAACTCTGGTATCGCTGCCCCAGAGTCCGATTTCCATTCAGGTGCTGGAGGGATGTTTTTAACATGTAGGTCTGATCCTGTGGCTCCTCTGCCTAAAGCCACTACTAGCACCCAGGGCCTTGGGGACAAAGGACAGGCTGCTGAGTCTGACACCCAAGGGCATCTAGACACTGGTCCTTCTGTCCTCCTCTCCCAAGTTTCAGCCAGAGCCTTAGCAGAAAGCAGAATTCACCCTGGATGTTTCCAATAAAGACTCTCTAATGACGGCTCAGGGGTAAAGAAACTACCTGCCAATGCAGGAGCCACGGGAGATGGTGGGCTTGACCCCTGGGCTGGGAAGATCCCTTGGAGAAGGAAATGGCAACCCACTCCAATATTATTGTCTGGAGAATCCCACGGATAGAGGAACCCAATAGACCACAGTCCATGGGGTTGCAAAGATTTGGACCCAATTGAAGTAACTGAGTACACACACGGCAATTTCAGTAAACAGACAAGCAGGGCAGGAATGAGGGGGAGGTATGTGGGGCACGAGGCTCATGTACAATTTTTTTTTTTTCAATGTGAACCATTTTTAAAGTCTCTACTGAATTTGTTACAACACTGCTTCTATTTTATGTCTTGGTTTTCTTGACTACCAGACATGTGGGATCCCAGCTTCCCAACCAGGGATCAAACCCACACCCCCTACATTGGAAGGTAAAGTCTTAACCACTGGACCACCAGGGAAGTCCCCTCATGTGAAAATTGGAGGGAGGGGAGTATGCATGCCAAAAATCTCAATAATCAAGACATAATATTTTGATGCAATGCAAAGAAAATTGAATCCACAATCTATAGCCCTTGGGCCAGCTGCCTATTATATTTGAGTGTCCACTTAAACTGTAAGAGCTCCCCAGAAGTATTCTAGCATGGCATAAAAAAAAAATTTTTTTAACCTCTACCTCCACAGTCGTTTCTGGACTGAAACAAAAGCTTTGCAGTGCAGGACTCATCCTCACTAGCCATGAATGCACCTGATATTTTCTAGTCTAGTCTGGTCTCTTCAATGTTATTTTAAAATGCTGCTCACAACTTTTCCAATTCAACTTTGCAGTTTGAAAATGGTGATACTGTCATATGGTCCTGCTTAATTTTTTCTACAGTCTTTTCACTGCCTCCTAATTCCTGCTTGGGCTTCCCTGGTGGCTCAGTGGTAAAGAATCTGCCTGCCAATGCAGAAGACACGGGTTTGATCCCTGATCCAGGAAGATCCCCTGGAGGAAGGCATGGAAATCAACTCCAGTATTCTTGCCTGGAGAATCCCATGGAGAAAGGAGGCTACGGTACATGGGGTCACAAAAGAGTCTGACACGACTTAGGGACTAAAAAAATGACAGCAATAAATTCCTGCTTAGGATTTGTCGGCTTGCCTGTTGCCCATCTTGCCTGCAGAGTGCAGTCCTCTGAGAGCAGGGACCTCATCTTGCTCATCACCGCTGTTGTCCGGCCGCGAGAACGGTGCCTAGCGTGCCGAAGCTGCTCTATCACAGGGGTCCCCAACCTCCAGGATCTAATGCCTGGTCATCCGAGATGGAGCTGATGTAATAATAATAAAAATAAAGTACACAATAAACGTAGTGTGCTTGAATCATTCTGAAACCATCACCACCCCGACCACCACCCTGCCCTAGTCCATGAAAACATTGTCTTCCTTGAAACAGGTCCCTGGTGCCAAAAAGGTTGGAAAGTGAAAGTCTTTCAGTCGTGACCAACTCTGCAACCCCATTGACTGCAGCCTGCCAGGCTTCTCTGTCCGTGGAATTCTACAGGCAAGAATACAGGAGTGGGTTGCTGTTCCCTTCTCCAAGGGATCTTTCAACCCAGGGACTGAACTCCAGTCTCCTGCATTGCAGGAAGATTCTTTAGCATCTGAGCCACACACACACACACACACACACACACACACACACACAAACTCCAGGGGATCTTCCAGACCCAGGGATCGAACCCTTGTCTCCTGCTTGATAGGCAGATTCTTTACCACTGAACCACAAAGGAAGCTGCTAAATTCCTGTTAATTGAACGAATGAGTAAGTTGGTCCCTGGGCCCCGCTGCAGACTTCTCTCACTGGCTTGTTTTCCTCCTCCCAGTTTGCCCCGGGCCCCAGCCTTGTCTGGACACCCTGGCGCTGCCCGGTGTGTGACGCCATGGGCCTGCGGCTCCCGATCCTGCTGCTCCTGCTGTGCTGTGTCTCCGGCCTGCCTTTCTACAACGGCTTCTACTACTCCAACCGTCCCAACGGCCGGAACCTGGGCAACGGCTACAGTGAAGGTGGGTGGCCTCTTGGCTCTGCTCTTAACTCGGCTCTTGGTTCGGCTAGGTGACGAAGGCCTGTCCTGGCCCCTGCAAGTTCCGAGTTGGGTGGGGGCTCAGGGTGTGAAGCCAGCAGCCCTGCTCCCATCTGGGCCAGTGCAGTGGTCCAGCCTTCTCGCTAAGATGAGCAGAAGGGTGGTTCTGTTACTCCATGTCTACTGGCCCCTCAGATATGGAGGGCTTCCTTGCTGGCTCAGTCAGTAAAGAATCTGCCCGCAATGCGGGAGACCCAGGTTTGATCCCTGGGTTGGGAAGATCCCCTGGAGGAGGAAATGGCAACCCACTCCAGCATTCCAGCCTGGAGAATCCCACGGAAAGAGGAGCCTGGTAGGCTACAGCCCATGGGATTGCAAGAGTCAGACATGACTGAGCAACTAAACCAACAGCCCATGGGTGTGGAGCTGAATGCACTGTAGCACGGTCAATTTTGCTTTTTATACTTTCCCCAAAGTCCTGCCAGTTTTGCAAAATTCCACTTAAATGTGACTTCCCCAGGTCTTCCCAGTGGAAAAGGGGTTTGGAGTTAGGGAGATGTGTTTGACTCTCCATTTTGCCACTTACTAGCTATGCAGCTTTGGGCAGGTGACTTTTTTTTTTTTAATTTTATTTTATTTTTAAACTTTACAATATTGTATTGGTTTTGCCAAACATCGAAATGAATCCGCCACAGGTATACATGTGTTCCCCATCCTGAACCCTCCTCCCTCCTCCCTCCCCAAGGTGACTTTTTAAAAAACTTTCATTTGCGTTTATTTTTTTTTTGCGGCATTTCTTCCCCGGGGCGTAAGTTTCTTTTTAAATATTTATTTGTTTATTTGGCTGTGCTGAGTCTTAGTTGTGACACTTTGGGATCTTTAGTTAAGGTATGTGGGATCTAGTTCCCTGACCAGGGATGGAACCCAGGCCCCCTGCACTGGGAGTGTGAAGTCTTAGCCACGGACCACCAGGGAAGTCCCAGGGCCATAAATTATTGTTTTTTTTGCTTTGGGGATATCTTTTTCTTCTGTGCAGCCTTCTCTTCTGGTTTAGGAATAATCTGACCTTTTTCAGTAAGGATCATCTACATGTGTCAGGGGAGCTTAGGTATGGGTTGATCCAACCCTGAGCTCTGTAAGTCCTGTCCCTCATCTTTAGAGGCTTTGTTCACCTGGACGTGCTTGACGACCGGAAAATCTCCATCTAAGCTCTGAAGTCTGGAATCACTCTGCATTTCTGAGCATGTGCAATAAAAATTCAGCACTCTTCTTGGGCCACTGACCCTGCATCCAGCCCCACTGTTTGGCCTGGGAACACCTATCAACACCATTGTAATGACGGAATGGCTCACGATATGTTTAAAGTGACATCTTTCAGATACTGGGTGGCTTTCCCGATATGCGTACCCTTCATGGCCTGGGTGGTTTCATGAGTGTTCTTAAAAGAAAGTGAAAGTCACTTAGTTGTGTCCGACCAACTTTTGTGACCCCATGGACTATACAGTCCATGGAATTCTCCAAGCCAGAATACTGCAGTGGGTAGCCTTTCCCTTCTCCAGGGGTTCTTCCCAACTCAGGGATCGAACCCAGGTCTCCCGCATGTGGGCGGATTCTTTACCAGCTGAGCCACAAGGGAAGCCCAAGAATACTGGAGTGGGTAGCCTATCCCTTCTCCAGGGGATCTTCCCAACCCAGGAATTGAACTGGGGTCTCCTGCATTGCAGGCAGATTCTTTACCAGCTGAGCCACCAGGGAAGCAGTGTTCTTAAAGTGAACATGAAAATTTGAACCTCTTGATTTTGTGCAGTTTTCTGGGTCAAGTGAATAGCAAACCATTTTTAGAGGTCACTTCAGGCCAGTTACTGGAAAAGCCAGGTGACTTTTTATCAGCAGCTTTATGCACCTACTCTGCATCATTTGTTAGGTCATATGAGCCTCATAGAAACTTGGACACAGGCAAGTCGTTAGGTATGGCTGTTTTTCAGCATGAGATTCTCTGCAAGGAGCCTCCCTGTCTATCCCTTGCTTACTCCTGAGGTTACCCCTTCCCCTTCTCTATGTACCTCTAAGGTCTCAAGTCCAGACCTAAGGCCATGAGACCATGAGGCCCCAATAGGAAGACTCAAGTGAGAGATGGGCCAGCCTTAGCCCAAAAATCTGGTTCTTATGGAGCATGTTAGGCTCGGAGTTTATTTGTCCCCCTGAGCCTGACTGCAGTCTCCTCTCTAAGCCCTGGCCTCATCTCACCTGTGTCTCTAGGTGTTTGGGAAGAGTCGTGGTGGACGGCTGGACAGAGTGAAGGGCAGGCTGTGGTCTCTTGGGACCAGTGTGTTAGAGAAGGAGACTCAGATGATCTGAGTCCCCCCACACTCCCATCTGAGGTGCTCTTGCTGCCAGCTACACCAATTTGCCTTTTGCTTTTCTTTTTTTTTTAGCTGAACCATGTGGCATCTTAGTTCCCCGACCATGGATCAAACCCACCTCCCCCCACTGCCACCGCAGTGAAAGGGTGGATTCTTTCTTCCCCCCATTAAAAAATTTTAAATATATTTAAAAAGTGAACAGGACAGGGAAGTCTGGTGTGCTGCTTTCATGGGGTCATGAAGAGTTGGACATGACTGAGCAACTCAATAACAACAAAACATTTTTACAGTGTTATATTGCTGCTACTGCTGCTGCTGCTAAGTCACTTCAGTCGTGTCTGACTCTGTGCGACCCCAGAGATGGAAGCCCACCAGGCTCTCCGGTCCCTGGGATTCTCCAGGCAAGAACACTGGAGTGGGTTGCCATTTCCTTCTCCAGTGCATGAAAGTGAAAAGTGAAAGTGAAGTCACTCAGTCCCATGGACTGCAGCCCACCAGGCTCCTCCGTCCATGGGATTTTCCAGGCAAGAGTGCTGGAGTGGGGTGCCATTGCCTTCTCCATGGTTTCTGCTATACAACACAAATCAGCCATAATTATACACACCCCTTCTGTCTCTAGCCTCCCTCCCCTCTCCGCATCCCATCCCTCCAGGTTCTCACAGAGCACCAGAGATAGCCTCCCTGTGCTACATAGCAACTTCTCATCTGCCATCCATGGACCATCAGTGAAGTCCACCAGTTCGCATCTTCTGCCCAACAAGCCTAGTGGTTTAAGACAACAGCCGTGTACTTTGCTCATGGTTTCATGGGCCAGCGTTTTGGGCTGGGCTCTGTCTCTTCTGTCTTGGCTGTGCTCCCTTGATTGTGCCTGCGGTGGGCGGGCAGGTCAGCTGGGGGCTGGTGGGTCTAGGATGGCCTCAGCTGGAGGGCTTGTCTCTGCTCTCTGCGTGTTCTCACCCCGCAGGGGCGCCCAGGCCTTGTTCTGATGGTGGTTGGCAAGGTTCCCAGAGAGAGAGGCCTCAGCAGGACCCCCTGGAGCCTTGGCTCTGAACAAACACCTCAGAACACTCACTTCCTCCGCGTTCATTTGGTCAAAGCAAGTGGCAGGGCCAGCGAGGATTTCAGGGACTGGGGGTGGTTCATAGGTCACCTCCTGAAGGAAGGAGTTGTGAAGTCACATTGCAGAGTGTGTGGGTACAGGGGCGGTGCAATCTAGGACCGAGGGTGAGGGTGAGGGAGGGGTGGCCCCTGCAGGACTATCGACATGCTGCCAGAGGTCCCCATCTGCACCCCGCCTCTCCCCTCAGGCATCTTCAATGGAGTGAAGCTAGTGGTAGAGACGCCCGAGGAGACCCTGTTCTCCCACCGAGGGGCCAACGTGACCCTGCCCTGCCGCTACCACTACGAGCCGGCCCTGGCCTCTCCGCGGCCCGTGCGCATCAAATGGTGGAAGCTGTCGGAGAACGGGGTCCCGGAGCAGGACGTGCTGGTGGCCATTGGGCTGAGGCAGCGCACCTTTGGGGATTACCGAGGCCGGGTGCGCCTGCGGCAGGACAGAGCGCGGGAAGTGTCTCTGGAGATCCGGGACCTGCGGCTGGAGGACTACGGGCGCTACCGCTGCGAGGTCATTGATGGGCTGGAGGATGAGAGCGGCCTCGTGGAGCTGGAGCTTCGGGGTGAGACCCTGATGGTGGCTGGGTCCTGGGGGCTGTGGGGAGAAGGCCCTGAGAAAGCATCTAGACCACTGTGCTTCTGGCAGGTAAAACATCCAGTCCTCAGAACAATGCCATGAGGAAGCTCCTGTTATTCTCACCTGCAACGTGTGGATGAGAAAACTGAGGCACAGAGAAGTCAAGTCACTTACTTTGGTCACACAGCTCATACATGGCCGAGTAGGGGTTTGACCCCAGGCAGTCAGACTCCAGAATCCACTGCTCTCTACTCCCTCTTGCTCACGTCCTATTCAGAGAGAGGGAGACAGGAGCTGATGACACAGCTCATTGAGTTGGAGCTGAGATTTGCACAGGGTTGGCAGGTGACACAAACAGATGAGGCAGCCCGGGGTGGGTGATCTGGAGTGGTGGGGATGGGGGCCACTCCTGGGCCCTCCTACTCAGGCCCAGCTGATGATGCTACTCCAGAAGCAAGCCCAGTGCAGCCCGATTTTCTTTCTTTCTTTCAACTGTTTACTTATTTGGCTGCATTGGGTCTTAGTTGCAGTGCAAGAGGTCTTTGTCGTGGCGCATGGGCTCTAGAGCAATTGGGCTTAGTTGCACCAAGGCATGTGGGATCTTAGTTCCCCAATCAGGGATCGAACCTGCATCTCCTGCATTGGAAGGCGGATTCTTTATCCCTTGGACCACCAGGGAAGTCCCTGCAGCCAGATTTTCTGATTTGACAAGAGAAGCCTATATTCATATGTGAAACCTCTGGATTTTTATGTAGAAAATTGCCTAATTAAAAACAAAAGCAAAAACAGCCAGTGCTGTCCAAAGCTGCCAGCTGTGATCGCCATATGACTTCTGCCTTCTCTGACCCTGGGCCGGGGCTGTGTCCTCCGACCTCTCCTGCCTGGTAGGGAGGCCGCCAGGAGGGCAGAGATGGAAGGCTGATCTGACTCCATGTCTGCCCCATCCCAGCTGTGGCACTCCAGATCGGTGCCTTCCCCACAGAGCTCCAGTCCTGTCACAGGTAAAATGAAGAATAAGGGTAGTTCCTCCTTTACCTCCTTCGAGGAGATGAGGACAGAATGTGGCTCAAGGGCTTGTCAATCAGAGGCGGACCTTGCCACCAGCAGCCACCTGCCCAGTCCACGGGGCTTAGATGGTGATCCAGAGGGGCCATGTTCCTTGTCCCTGATGTTGGGGATAGTGTGGGATGTGTGCGAGCCGGTCAGAGCCAGTTGTCTGGGGACCACGGGGGCAGCCTAGAGAAGCAGGGAGTCCTCACTTTTTTTGGGGTACACTTTTTATTATTTTTTATTAATTTTAATTGGAGTATAGTGTCTTTACAACGTCATGCTGCTTTTTGCTGCACAGAAGAGGGAATCAGGCATACGTATTCATGTATCCCCTCTGTTTTAGATTTCCTTCCCTTCTAGGTCACCACAGAGCACTGAGTAGAGTTCCCCATGCTGTACAGCAGGTCTCATTAGTTTTCTGTTTAATACATAGTAGTGTATATATCACACAGTGTGTATATGTCAGTCCCAATCCAGGGAGCCCTCACTCCAGACCCTGCCTTTGAATAGCACCAGTTCCAGGCCCTAGGGACACCCCTTCTCCCTAAGGTTTCATCTGACTTGATAGAGAGTGAGCCCAGGGGGTTTAAAGTTTTTTATTACACTAAAATTTCAAACATGGAATTTTGAGGGAGCCTGTGGCACCTCCCAGACCGTGGTACCAGAAAGGGAAGCCCCCTGCCTGGGACCTCCCTGATCTCGAGCCTCCTTTAGTAAGACCTTTTCCCATCCCTCCTCTTCCCCTGGGACTTCCCTGGTGGCTCAGACGGTAAAGAATTTGCCTGCAATGCAAATCCAGATCCAGGTTCGATACCTGGGTGGGGAAGATCCCCTGGAGAAGGAAATAGTAACCCACTCCAGTATTCTTGCCTAGAGAATCCCATGGACAGAGGAGCCTGGTGGGCTACATACATAGGGTCACAGTCAGACATGACCGAGCCACTAACACTTTCACTGTCTTCTTTCCTCTTCCCCTGAAAGTCGTCTGTCACACGTGGGAAGTTTCTTGCATCCTCCTCTGAAGCTTCCATATTAATGTTAACACAGACGATGAGGTCTCAGCTACTGAGTCAGAGCCCAGCAACGCCTGTCTCCTGTAGGTGGCAGCACCTCCTCACTGGTGGCTTAGTTCAGGCTGCAGTAACAAAACAGCCTTGGTGACCTCTGAACAACAGATTCATTTCACACAGTTCTAGAGGCTGGAAGTCCCAGACCAGGGTGCCAGGTCGCGCAGACTTCTATGTCCTCACAACGGTGGAAGGGGCTTGGGGGGAACTCTCTGGGGTGTCTTTTTTAAGGGTACTAACCCCATTCATGAGGACTCCACCGTCATGACCTAATTACCTCCCAAAGGCGCCATCTCCTAATACCATCATATTGGGCATTAGGATTTATTTACTTAGCTGCGCTGTGCGACTTGCGGGATCTTAGTCCCCTGACCAGGGATCGATCCTGGGCCCTGGCAGTGAAAGCACCATTTCCTAACCACTGGACCGCAAGGGGGAATTCCTGGGCATTAGGATTTAAACATCTGAATTGAGACCATGGGCTTCCTCAGTGGCTCAGTGGTAAAGAATCCTCCTGCAATGTAGGAGATGTAGAGGACGAAGGTTCAGTCCCTGGGTTGGGAAGATCCCCTGGAGATGGAAATGGCAGCTCACTCCAGGATTCTTGCCTGGAAAAATAGACAGGAGCCCAGTGGGCTCCAGCCCGTGGGGTCACAAAGAGTCAACTGAGTGACTCGGCAGGCATACTGCGCCCATAGCAGTGGGGTTCTTGGAACAGCCCTGTGGGTTAGGTATTAATCCTGGTCTGTAATTGGGGATATTATTTGACTGACTCATTCCTTTAACAAGTTAGTAGTTTTCTGAGTGCTGCTGTGCGCCTGTCTAGCTCTGGGAGGGAGATGTAAAGCAGATACTGGTTCTGCGTTGGACTTGGGCAGCGGACAGGAGATGACAGTTTGTAGACCTTTTCTGAGGGACTGTGTGTGTGTGTGTGTTGAGGGAAGCCTCTGTTTCAGTGGAGGTGGGTCTCCCATCACTGGGCCCTGCCCACCCATTCAAGCCCCCTTTTCCGCCCTCCCCAGGTGTGGTCTTTCCTTACCAGCACCCCCAAGGGCGCTACAAGTTCAACTTCCACGAAGCCCAGCAGGCCTGTGAGGAGCAGGACGCGGTGGTGGCCTCTTTCGAGCAGCTGTTCCGGGCCTGGGAGGAGGGCCTGGACTGGTGCAATGCGGGCTGGCTGCAGGACGCCTCGGTCCAGTACCCCGTCACGCAGGCCCGGCGCCCCTGCGGAGGCCTGGGGCTGGCCCCCGGCGTGCGCAGCTACGGCCCGCGGCACCGCCGCCTGCACCGCTACGACGTGTTCTGCTTCACGGTTGCCCTCAGGGGTGAGTGGACTGGCCAAGCACGGGCCTGCGGGTGGAAGGGCAGCCTCTGGGGGGGCCTTCAGTCCTCTCTGCCCACCCTGTTGGCACTTCCAGCTGAAGCCCTGTGCCTTGATGCTGCTGCTTCACACCGATCATCGGTTCAGTCAATCATCCAACATTCCCTGAGTGCCTACTAGGTGCTGGGTCATCATAGACAGATAAAACACAGTCTGCCCTCACAAAGGAGCTCATTTCATGGGAAGATACATGAACAAAAACACATCGTTTCAGTGCCATATCCCAGTTTGGCACTTAGTAGGTGCTCAATAAATGGCTGAGCAGATGAGAGATTCTTGATTGGTCCGGCAGAGGTGGGGCGCCCACCTAGAGTGAAATTAGGAAAGGGCTGGGACAGAGTACAGACCTGATTGTGGGGAACCCGGTACCATGGCTGGGGGGGATGATGCTTTTGGAGAGGGGCTGAGATTTGGGAAGGTGCCCCTGACCGTCTCCACTGCAGACGCTCCATAGTGTGGCAGCTCCCTAAGTGCAGAGAGTTAACAGGTCTTTTGGGGGCTGGGTGGTGGGGTCTGCATGGGCTGGCCTTGCCCCAGGCCCTCTCTGGCTGCCCTCTCCCTTCTCTGTCCTCACGCCCTGGCTCCCACAGGGCAGGTGTACTACCTGGAGCACCCTGAGAAGCTGACGCTGGCAGAGGCAAGGGAGGCCTGCCGGGAAGATGGCGCCCAGATTGCGAAGGTGGGCCAGCTGTTTGCTGCCTGGAAGTTCCGTGGCCTGGACCGCTGCGATGCTGGCTGGCTGGCAGACGGCAGTGCCCGCTACCCTGTGGCTCACCCACGTTCCAACTGTGGGGCCCTGGAGCCTGGGGTCCGAAGCTTTGGCTTCCCCGACCCACACAGCCGCCAGTACGGCGTCTACTGCTACCGGCCGCGCTAGCTCCAGGTCACTCTGTACTCTGCCCCCTCCCCTCACGGGCAGTATTTATTGAGTAGTTCGTTTTCCCTCGCAGGTTGGGGCAATTTTCATCTTGTTTTTATACTTTCCAATTTAAAATTATTTTTAAATATTATTTTTTGGGTAAATCCCACAGATCCCAAATCGTCCCTTTACTCGGGTCCCTTTGCCAAGGCTCTCACCCTCCCTGAATCCTCCTGCCTCTCTCCTCTGGGACGTTTGAAGTCCTTGGGCTCATGAGCGCTCTCTGCCATCGCGGAGTCCATCCCCTCTCCCAGCCCTGGGGAGGCTGTTCCCAGAGCCGGCAGTGGCAGTGGCACGAGGAGCCAGGGCTGCGACCCGTCCTCCGCCTCTGCCTGGGGACGAGGGGGCAGCCAGGTGGCTCTGGAGCTGGGGTTCGGGCCTGGTGGTCTCCTGCCCCTTGTACTTCTTTGGGGAGCAGCTGGCCCGTGTCAGCATGGCGGAGGAGCCTGGGCAGGAGGTGGGTCCCTGGGCTTCCACGTGATGTCCCAGGGTAGGGAGAGAGATCCCGCCCCATGTTTTCCTTCTCTCTTGGCTCCAAAGAGTCTGTGTTTTGTTCTCATTTTTCTCTGTTTGGCGAGTGGCCCTCAGGTCTGTGTACTATTTTGGACAATAAATGGTGCTGTGACCCCTCCCTCCATCCTGAGCCCTCCTCTGTGTCATGCTTTTTTTTTTAACATTTGCTTCTTTACTTATCTGGCTGCACCAGGTCTTAGTTGTGACATGCGGGATTTTCGATCTGCATTGCAACAGGCAAACCTTTAGTTGGTCATGTGGGATCTAGTTCCTTGACCAGGGATCAAACCCAGGCTCCCTGCAATGGGAGTGTGGAGTCTTAGCCACTGAACCACGAGGGAAGTCTCTGTGTCTCAGTCTTTATCTCATTCAGTCTTAGGGTCCAGCTCTCTGCATGGGGGACGGTTCTGTCCTAGACTGAAGAGGTCGCCTGGGTCTGTCCACTGGCGTGGGCAGGGAACACCATGGGCTGCACCTTCAGGCTGCCTTGGTCTTGCCTGGCCTGCCTGTGTATATCCTGCCTCAGGGACTGACCTAGCGGCTGGAGGCCCTGGCGTGTTCTCCCATCATCCCACTCCGGGCTGTGTGTCTGTGTGGATCCAGCATAAGAGTGGGAGGCTGGAGGAGGCTATTCCTCACCCTGGTCCCCACCCCCATGTCAGCCTCAAGATCTCCTGCTTCTGCACAGGCATACCTCTGCCACCCACAGTTGATCCTTTAGCAAGGTGCTTCTCCAAGTGTGGCCGGCACCACCAGCTTCACCTGGGAATGTGTTTGAGATGCAACTTTCTGCACCCGACCCCCAGACCCGCTGAGTCAAAAACCCTGGAGTGGGGTCTCTCACAAGTCCTCCTGATGCAGACTCAAGGTTGAAAACCAATGACATAGCTGTGTTCCCAATGAATCAGTTACTATAAAACGGCACAATTTTTGAGTTCCTACTCTGTGACCATCGCTGCATCTTCTACTTTTGTCCACGGATCCTTTCCAGAGCTGTAGGTAACCTGGGCACACAAAAATACTCACCAGCAAACACTCAACCACACAAGTACACACCCGAAGAGACATCAGCAGACTCACACTGGCACATGCTAACCAGCACCAGTGTTAGTCCCTCAGTTGTGTCCTACTCTTTGTGACCCCATGGTCCATAGGCCGCCAGGCTCCTCTGTCAATGGAATTCTCCAGGCAAGAATACTGGAGTGGGTTGCCATTCCCTTCTCCAGGGGATCTTCCCAACCCAGGCATCGAACCCCGGTCTCCTGCATTGCAGGGGGACTCTTTACCATCTACAACCAACATCAGACACTTTGAGCAAGTGTGATGAGGGAGTGGCACTAACCTGACCTTCCAGGGAGGAGGCTAGTGGATGGTAACTGTCTGGCACACACAGCCCAGCTCCACTCAAGGTCTGTTGGGGGAAATCCATAAACAATTGAAAGCGTTTTCATTGATAACCTACAGCCTACTTACGGGCAGGATGCCCAGACCTTTGTGCTAGTGGCTAGCTAACCCATTTGACCCCAAAAATGTATAAACAAGATTCACCATTCCCAGACTGTCTGCAGTTTTTTTTCTTCCCTCTTATAAATCGTGATTTTGCTTCTGTTCTTGGACTCACTCTATAAATCGACTCCTCTTGTGTGAGCAAACAGTGTAAATCAAAGGAACAAACTATGGAAAGTGGCCAGAAGTCTGACTTGAGTTACTCTCTGACAGGGTGCCAACTCACAGATCCATACACAGCACCTCTTGGCTGTCACACACACACACACACACACACACACACACACACACATATGTGTGCACACACACACACACACAGAACTCATATAAGAATAGAGCATCACACCTGTGTGGTGTCCCAGGCCTTCCAATCAAACAGGATTCGCAAATTTAGAGTCATTTGATCAAAGTGTGTCCCTGCAGCCCCCATTCCTAAGAAATTTCTCAGTAGATCCTGGACTATGGTTGCCTTCTCTTTAAATTAAGAAAAAGAAGGGAAAAGAAAAGAAATAGATCTCTTCCAATGTCTTTATTATTATAATTATCATAATCTTTACTTTTCAAAAATATAAATAGGTGCACGGAACCCTGGTGCCTGCACGGTCCCGGGGGGTGGGGAAAGGTGGGGGAGGGGTGGGTGACACTCCCACAGGGAAGGAAGTGCCCCCCGACCCAGCCCTGCCGAGACGGACACCTGCTCGGGTGGCAGACCCAGGTGAGAGGACTCTGGAGGAGGGACCCTTGGAGGGAACCCGACCCCCCACGCTTCGAAGATCCCTTGATGGCTTGCTCTCTCAGTGGGCTGGAAGCCACCCCTTCTCCCCTGGGCTTCTCCCCGACACAGATGAACTCCATCTTATCCAATACATTCAGCTGCGGTTCCAGAGTTCTTCAGCCCTCGGGTCTCTCTGCCCCTCCTCCCTCCTCCCTAGCTCTCCCTGGAGGTGAAAGAACCAACGAACCAACGATTGCACTGCTCTTGGATAAAGTCAGGAAACAAAAAATAATCTTCTTTATTTAACTTAACCCCTTCCCTTCTCCCCCTGTCCCTGTGCTGGTCCCTGGAAAGGCACGATGGGAGATTGAAGGAACGTCTCTAAACTCCAGTCCATGGGTTACCATACGTTTGCTTTGCTTTGGCGTTTGGGGGGAAATTAGATGCAGATTTGGCGATTTGGGGGGGTGGGCGGGTGCATACACAATGTGGGGTTTATTTTTTTTCCTTCTTTAATGGAATTCCTTATATGACAGAAAGCGACAAGGAGAGGACACCATCCGGATGGGGTGTCAGCCTGGCTAGGCTTCTGGGCTCAGCGTCCTGGGCACGTCCGGGAAGCTCCTCTCAGTGGGCCGTGCTGGGGTGGCTCCTCCTCAGGGGCCGTGAGCTCCGCTTCTGTAGTCTGCGCTTGTAGGTAGCGGCTGGGGTGCAAGGGAAATGGAAAAATCTGGGTGAACTCTGGGAAGAAAGCGGGCCAGCCCAGCCTCCCTCAATCCTTCTCTGCTGATCCCCTCCCTGTAGAAATCATGGGCTCATGAAGACAGCCTGAGGTTTTACCTGCTTCTTGGTTTTGATTTTTCTTGGAACCACCTTGGGCTAAGGGGCTTCAGGCTAGAATACTGGAGTAGGAAATGGCAACCCACTCCAGTATTCTTGCCTGGAAAATCCTATGGACAGAGGAGCCTGGTGGGCTACAGTCCATGGGGTCGCAAAGAATCGGACACGACGGGGCGACTGGTAACAGGGGGCTTTGGGTGGGCGTTGAAAAGGACAGTAGGGCACTCGCCTTCTCCGTCCCCCTCTCAGTGAAAGTGAACCTCCCGGGGGGCAGGGGACATCTGTGACAGAGCCCTCGATTGTGTTGGCAGTCGGGGATAGGGAGGAGGATGTGTTGGCCGGATCTAACACTGTGCGGGGTGATGCTCACGGTCTGTGCAGGTGATCCGAGGCTCCTCCCAGTGCCCGCTGGGCTGGCACCGGATGGTGGGTACATGGCGCTGGATGAAGCCCTCGGTGCACTGGTACCGCACCAGGGCATTGATCTCGTATCGATCCTTCTTCTGTCCGAAGATTCTGGCATGCTCCACCACGGGGGGCTCTCCGCAGGCCACTGAGGGGCAAATACCCTTCAGAAAGGGCTCTCGGAGGGTCTCCCCTGATGCCCTGTGATGAGCTGGTGTGGTCCCCCTGGCTATGGGGAGCCAGCTTAGAGTCCAAGGAAGGGGCAGGGAGCCTGGACACCCGGCCATGAGCCCTGCCTGCCTGCTTTCACTCTGCACTGAGAATCTGGAAGCCACTGGTTCTGACATCTGGGCTCCTCAATGATTTACAGCAGCAGGAAGGGAATAAAAGGATGAGGAGTTGGGAAAGAGGGTGAGAGCCAGGTAGACTGGTTGTGACTTCGCCATGATAACGGACTATGAAAACAGGTGCAGGGGAAGGAGGAACCAAAGGAGGCTGGGGGTGGGGGGAAGGGCACGAGGCCAGGAGCAGGAACACTGGCGAGTGTCCCAGCCACACCTCCAAGTCTGCAGACTCAAAGCCAAGGATCAAGGCCTGACAACTCTCCAACTCGTGCGACTGATGGACTTGGGATCCTAGAGAGGGAGGCTCCCAATTCATGTGCAACTGTGGATGACTTTCTGTGCTGATACCCAGGGCACTGTGTGTGCAGGGGGCTCTGTCCTCTAGCCTTCACCCTCTCCCGGTCCCTAGTGGGCTGAGCCTTTCCCTTGGCTCTGGGATGCTGGCATAGGGCGAGGCCCCTGCCCCTCAGGTCAGCTCCAATCTGCTAGTTGGGCAGGTGAGTGATGCCAGCAGCCAGGAGTCCAGGTGACGTGGCCCAGGTTACACAGCAGGAATCTGGGGTCTTGAGTCTGTCCTTGTGGGACCCCTCCCATGCTGCCACTTACCTGTGCCCTTTTTACAGGTGAAGGGTAGCTGGTAATTACATGGGACATCGTTCCACTCGCCCTTCTCATGCCAGATCATCACCACGCAGTCCTCCCCAGTGGCAAAGAAGTTGTCAGGCTGGTTGGGGCGCCAGTTCTCAAATTGCTGTGGGTGGGATTGGGGAAGGGGTGAGCAGAGGGCAGGAGTGGGACAGCCTGCCTAACCCCTGCTTTCACTCCCTGTCCAGCCCCTTCCTGGCCATGGCACAAAGACTGCTGGGAGTCTGGTGGTGCCATGGGACTCACGGGCCCTCCCAAGAACTTGGTCACACCACCGGGCTGCGGTCATTGTCAGGAACTCAGAAGACCCCGGGTTCACAGTCCCTGTTCATGAGTTGATGCCAATCTCCTTTTCCATATGGGCCAGCGGGGCTGGTCACCAGGCTGCCAGGCTTGGGCAGGACTGGGTGGTAGAGCTACTGTTCCCATGTCCAGACTCTGCCTTTCCAGGCTTCTCCCTCTAGCCTGAC
Source organism: Bos javanicus (assembly GCF_032452875.1). Classification (NCBI taxonomy): domain Eukaryota; kingdom Metazoa; phylum Chordata; class Mammalia; order Artiodactyla; family Bovidae; genus Bos; species Bos javanicus. The sequence continues at coordinate 20,018,415 of NC_083888.1, read as the reverse complement.
TGCAGACAAACGAGGCCCCTTTCCTCTGATGTAGCTGCTCCTCTTCCCCATGACCACAACAGAGCCACGACGCTGTTGACATTTGCCTCTTCTAGGAAGTCTTCCCTGAGGTCCTTTGCTGATCTTCATTATTTACTACGTACACTCTTCAACTGGCATCTATGTTGCTTTCTGTCTGTCTACCTCCTTGTGTGGACTCCAGTGCTCTGTAGGCAAGGAACCTCTCTAAACCTTTCTCTTGGGGGCTTCTCAGGTGGCTCAGTGGGTAAAGAGTCTGCCTGCCAGGGCAGGAGACATGGGTTCGATTCCTGGGTTGGGAAGACCTCCTGGAGGAGGGCATGGCAATCCATTCGAGCATTCTTGCTTAGAGAATCCCATGGACAGAGGAGTCTGGCAGGCTACAGTCCATAGGGCCACAGGGAGTCAGACACAATTGAAGCAACTGAGCATGCATGCATGCATACATACCCTCTTGGTGATTTGCCCTCATTCATTCATTGCCCTCCTCATCCCCACCCTTCCCTTCATGTTATTATTCAGGTGTCCAGCCTTGGGCTAGTCTCTAAAAGTGAGACGAACAAGACACGATCCCGACCTCAGGGCTCCTGGTCTAGCACCTGCTCAGTGAACGTCTGCATATGATTTGAACATGTCTGTCTCTAGGGGAGTCTTCCTTCATCCTCTCTGGGCCATCAACTATCCTGGGTGCCCCCAGCAGAACTCACCAAGGAGTGTCCATCTGACCAGCGGAAGTCCCCTTCGATGGTCTTGTCGTTCAGGCCGATCCACTGGTAGTCCTGGGCATTGTCTAGAGAAAGGGCATGGGTATTGGGCACCTGAAGGTATGTGGGAGAAACCTGAGTTCATCGAGACAGAGGGGACAGAGGGGTGGCAGGAGCTGGGTGGGTGCTTAGGAGCGTGCCACCTGCCTCCGGGGTCCTGACAAGGGTCTCCATACGTGCACGTTTGCAGTGCACTTGGGCCCAGCTCCCTGAGCAACGTAGACTGATGACAGGGTTAGTCTGAGGCTGACTCTGACAGACTGTGGGCTGTCCTGGTACAGTCAGAACCACTGGCCCCTCAGCCTGTGGAAATGCCCCCTTTCCATCCCTCTCTGCCCTGACTGGGCCCAAGTCCACTGACTGCTGGCCAGGGAGGCCCTTGGCTTGCGTGACCATTCCCCTCTCGGGCCCCTAAGGCCCCACTGCACTCACTGTTGACAAACTCCTGCTCCTCGGGGGTGACGATGCTGCTCAGGTGTGACTGCTGCTTCCGGCACTGGCTCTCAGCGTCCACCCAGGTTGCCCGGTCGGGGAAGTGGCGGTAACAGTGGCCCTGGAACTTGGTCCAGCCCTCCTCGCACAGCTTCTGGTCTGCAATACAGGGCAGGGGCTTGAGGAGAGAGCCAGGGGGCCGACTAGGGGTGGTGGATTCCTGTGTTCATCCTGCCTTCTGCGTCACACCCTGAAAGGCAGGGAGAGGCCCCACTGGATTGAGCCTCAAGTGGGAAGCCGGGAGGCCTGGTCCTGCCCCTCATCCCCCAGAGGCCTCTGAGAAATGCCAGGGACCCTCTCTTTTTCTCTTATCGCCTCCCACCCCCGAAGTTTTTCTCCTGTTGATGCCTGCTCGCCAGGACTGGCAGAGCTCAGTAGGCCAGGTAAAAAGAGTTGGGAAGGTAGGAGGTGTTGAGGCTTAAGGACAACTTAAGGAGACTCTGAGGGGCTTCAGGGAGAGAGGAGGCTGCAGGGGAGTGTGTGCAGGTGGCAGGAGCAGGCAGTGCTGGGGGCATGGAATGGAAGCTTGGGTGGGGACAGAGGAGGAGAACCAAGTCCGCTTTGGTCCAAAGAAGACACAGACCTCTAAGCCTTTTGATCAGAGTTGGCTCTAGGAGAGCACGCAATACTGGCTTGGAGTCCATGACCCAGGGACCCTCGTTTTCCATGTTATTTCTTGGTGGCGGATGAGAAGAGGGACTTCTCTCCCCCTAAATCTATATTGATAAGGGGTTCTGAGTTCAGGAGAAAGCACTGAGGTGGAGCTCTTGGAACAGTCTAGAGGGACAGAGGCAGGGATGTGCTAGAGCTGGTGTGTGTCTTCCCAACTTGGCCTTTATTTTTATTTATTTATTGCTGCTCCATGAGGCATGCGGGATCTTAGTTCCCTGACCAGGGATAGAACCCATGCCCCCTGCAGTAGAAGCAGGGACTCTTAACCACTGGACCATTATGGCAGCCCCCCCACAACTCGGCCTTTAGTGGTATGACATTGGTAGCTTCCCTGGCCCTTGTGGGAGTGTTGAATCTTAGAAACTGGCAGGTGCTACACATCCTCTTTGAGAGCCAGTTGTTAAACATCTACCAGCACAGCACTGGACAGAGGGAATTCCAAGATCCTCTCTTCTTTCTTCCCCTGGTGTCTCACAGGTGAAGGACTGTCCCTAGGGCCCTGAAGCTGAGTGTGGGGCCATGAACCCCTCAGGCTGTGTGGCAGCCTTCTGGTCGGGCAGTTCTAGGAAGAAAAGATCACTACTGCTTGGCAGGGTTGGAAGACAGACACAGAGAGAAGAGTTTGTGGCCGGCAGTCTTTGAAGAAGGAGGCAGAGCAGCAGGAAGTGCTTAGGAGGAGGTTGCTGGTCCCCCTGCCGCCAACACCTTCTCCAAAGGGTTTGGAAAGAAAGGTGGAGAGGCTTCAGAGATAACTGAGCACCTGAGGAAGCCACAGACATCATCCCAGGGCTGACTTGGGAGGTCAATTCTTGGACCCCCTCGGGGCCTGAGGGCTGAGCTGGGCTGGCAAAGCTGGAGGGAAGAGCTGAGCCAAGAGAAGCCAGGGTCCTGCAAAATGGAGGCTCTCGGGAAATAAGCAACAGACCTCCAGGAAGGTTACAAGAAGGCTCAGGGTTACAGCCAAGGTTGGAAGCACCCGCTGGGGGTGGTGAGTGCTCAGGATTGGATGGGAGAAGAGAGGCAGCCCTGCTCAGCTGGGTGTCCAGGCCCAGGGCCCAGTTCTGGGGCTCCGGCAGCACCCTCTCTTTGCTGCATCAGAAGGCAGAGCCCTGTGCAGGCACCTCCTCACCCAGCCTGGCACCCAAGAGCTGTGGTCTGCATGGACATTCCAGACTCTTCTCCCAGTGGCAAATATTCTGGCACCCCGGGGAGAAAATCCTTGTAACTCTCCACTCGCACCCCAGAAAAGACCCGTTGCACCAATTTTTTGGAGCCTTGGGGTGAAGGTGGAGGATGGGAAGCTGCAGAGAAGGAGGGTCCAGGCCAAGCCTTTTCATTCAGAATTTCCTCCACCAGCCTGAAACATTCCAAAACTATCTTACCACGCTGATTAGGAGTTTCAGCTGCTGTTCGGAAGTTTCTGGGATGACAAACTTTGAGGTTTCATTGTAAATAGCTTTGAGCCCCTAAACACTACCAGTTCTGCATGGATCGTTGCTACTAGCAACAGCAAGCCTTTCTGAGTTGGGGTGGCCCTGAGACCCAGGAGGATGGGGAGACTAGGAAACACCAAAGGTGAGAGAGCTTCAGGCACAGTCTGGCCTCAGGAAGCTCCTGGCCCACAGCTCCCCTTGGCAGGTCCTGGCCCAGATGTAGAAGCAGAGGGGTTGGCAAGAGGAAGCTCATCCAGTGTAGGGGGCACGGGTTTGATCCCTGGTCAGGAACTAAGATTCCACATGCCACGTGGTGTGGCAAAAAAAAAAAAAAATTGTTTAAGAAGGAACAGGACACTCAGCTCTTGTCCCATGTAAACGAGGTTCTGTTCTCTCTGGCCAGCCTTTTGCCTTGCACAAGGAAGCGAGAAAGGAAGCGCAGACCGGAGTGGTGTTGACATGGCAGCTGTCATGGTGGCAATGATGACAAGGTGACACGAAACAGTCCCTGTGCATGTGTGACCTGAGCATGCTGGTGACATGGGAGCTCTCAGACAGATCGACCATAGCTCTTGCCAGAGAAGAAGAAGTCAGCTTGGCCAGTGTGGTGCAGTGGCTCCCCTGGCCATGGAGGGGCCACTAAAGTCCCATGGGCAAGACGGCAGGCAGACACAAGCCCATGGGCATGCTGGGAGGATCCATGGCCATCATCCAGAGCAAGGACCAATGACTCCCACCCATAGCTTCCTTCAAGACAAATGCATGGAATCGGCTCTGTCTTCTTAGTCTGATGCAGGCACCAACTTTGCTGGTGGCATCTGGCAGCCCTGGAGAAGGTTAGTATTTGAAAGTTTCCTCTATAGCTCCACCTTCCAAAACACAAACTGGCCTGGCCTGCCTGGCTCTTCTGTGGTCAGGTCAGCCAGTGCACCAGAGGAGGGTTTCCATGGGGAACAGCAAGAGAAGGAGTGAAAGTGAGGGAGGCTGACTTCTCAGTTGTGGCCCTGGAAGTGGCTGCCTGGATGGATCTTGGGTGGGGGGTCCAGCCAGGGCCTAGAACCTGTGGTTAGCAGGGAAGGGTGAGGGAGGAAGACTGGGTGCAGCAGTTAGCAACATTAGCTGAAGCCGAGACAGCCGTACCAATCTCACACACGTCCCCTTGGTAGCTGGGAAGGCATAAGCATGTGAAAGAGTCGATGGCATCCACGCAGGTGGCTCCATTCAGACAAGGGCTTGAGAGGCACTCGTCAATGTCTGCAAGAAACCAAGGGCCACCATTAGGACTCCTGCCGGCAACTCCAGCTTCTCAATTGCACTGCAGCTTCTTTATGGGTGGCCAGCCCTGCGGTTCTCCACTGCCCTGGATTTCCTAAGAACTGTTGCTGCTGCTGCTGCTGCCGCCATCTTGGAGCACTGAGCCAAAGATCCAACAAGGGTTTTCTTGCATGTGTGTGATTCTTGATTGGCAAGCTTGGGGCATTGGAGCCAGGTTTCCCAGTGGGTGAAGAGATCTGGGGCTTGTGAAGGCAAAGTCCTATTGTGAGAGTGAGCTTGGAGTTCCTCCAGGTGTCTTCTCTTGTGAATATTTCAAGCGGCCCTGGGGTCTGAATTGGCTCTCAACATGGCAGTGAGCAAGGATGCTGGAATTCAAATACTGGAAGCTTAGTTAGAGCTCTTTCTTTTCCTAACTTCTTCTGTCAGTATGAACCAAGGAAAGAGGACAAGGCCATGCAGTACTAGAACAAACAAGCTAGAAGTGGTCTGCAGAGTACAGGTTCATGAGAAAATGGCAGCGTGGAATATTCACATGAGATTTTTTTTTTTGGATGCAGAACCTTCTTTGTCTTCAGTAAATAAAAGTCTAGAGTATCTTATAAAGATGAAGCCAACTTTGTTATCTTGGGGGGAAGGAACAGAAACCCAGTCTAATATCTCCCCATGTAATCTTCTCTTCCAGCCAAAGGCCTCAAAACAGGGACATCTCCAGTGAATCATGATTTCTAGAAGGGCTGCATCCTGGCCAGTGGGAGACCCAGTGTTGGAAGCTGGCAAGGCACTTAGTAAGCCACCAGCACCAGCCTGGGATACTGGCAGGTATCCATCAGCCTTGTTCCCCAGAAGACTCTTCTCTCCTTCTGTTCATCTGGTCCAAGATGTCCATCTTTGTGGGACTTATACTGGTAAGTCATTGGCCTTTGCCTCAAATTTTCATCCATTAGCCAAGATGAGAACTGGAACTCCTTATCTAGTCTTTCTGTATCTTTCAGAGAAGCCAGAGACCTAGAAGATCCTTCTACGCTTTTTGTATTCATTCTTCAAAGGCACCTGCTGGGTTCCTTCCTCTGAGAACATGACAAAAGGTATTGGAAGCTCCTCTTCCCAGGGGATTCATACAATTCTGGAATGAATAGATTCCACTGTCTTATAAGTCAGCATGATGTGTAAAGCTATGTTCATACAAACTTCAGGACCTGATGTGTTGATGGGTGGTCTCCACGTAGGCACCTTCCTAAATACGTTCCAGGACTTAGTTCTTACTTCTTAAGGACAGACTAGACCGTTAAAGTCAATCCTCTTAGAAGAAGATAAAAGCACTTTTCACTAGTGCGTCGCTGATGTCATCTAGACCCGAGCTGGGTTTGTGCCATGAGAGGGCCTGAGAATCTCAAGTCCTCAGGGAGGTCTCTCTTCCCACAAAGTTCTTGACTTCATTTCAGGGAGTTGTACACCATGGGCTAGAAACCAACAGTTCCAAGTTTGAAACTGTTCCAAGCAAAACCAAAATGCATGGAGTAGTGGGCTGAAATCCCAGCATGCACTTGGATTCCCAGCATGCACCAGGATTCTCAGCAGCAGCAGTAGCAGCAATAGGTCAGGCCGGTGGGCTGGGCAGAAGCTGGGGGAGGCTCTTTTGCTTCTACTGTTGTCTTTTGGTCCCTTAGCGTCATTATGGGAGACGGGAAGCACTGGGCAAGGGGGTATTAAGCAAATGTAGGCGCTAAAGCAGTTGTACAGAGCAGGGACGGGAGTGGCCCTTGGGAAGAAGAGCTAGACATCAATCCTGGGGCCTCTGCCCAACCCATGGGGGAGAGGGTAGGAGGGCAGAGGCCCAAGGGAGGTCAGGCCCAGTGGCCTCCAGTGGTCCCAGAGGCTTATTTTACATCACTTGCCCTCCCCACGTGGCCTGCGCCCTGGGACAGTGCATTTTCCTTTGTTGTGCTTGGCCAGGGCACAGAATCTGAGAAGGCTGCAGGGACTGAAACTCAAGGAACTAGTTTCCTGGGCTCAGAAGCTGTTTCATACAGCGCCCAAGATTCACAGATGAGGAGGGAAGGAAGGGCCATAATCCTGAAGACCTGAGAGCCTGTGAGCGGCACTGGGGCAACTTAGGCCGTCAGCAGTACGGAGAGGGTGGGACATCCTGGGTGGGGCCTTCTCTTTGGTCACTCAGGCCTGTGGTGCCTCTTCTCTTCCTCTGATTAGAAGAGCCATTCTGGCCCTGATTTGCCCCACCTCTTTCAGTGAAGGCAGTTAGAACATTGTTTATCTTCTGGAACCATGAGAATAGCTGGGCTGGGCCCTGCTGTACTTTGGGGACCCCAGACAAGGTGACAACAAATGGAGAATGGGAAGGGCTTTGGGCAGACTGTGTGAAGGAAGAGAGGAAAGAGAGGGAGCCATTATCTTCCAAGAATCTTCTCTGAGCCAGACACCATATCTCACAACCACTTATCCTCCAAGTGTCCCTATAGCATGGATGTCATTGTGTCATATTATAGATAAGAAAACAAATGAAGTGACCTGCCCACATGGTAAGAAGGGGAGACAGACTGGAGGAGATTAGGCCATGAGGATGAAAGTCAGGTCTCTGTTATATGTGGAGAGAGAGACTGGAGTCCTGGATCTCAGCATCTCATTACCATTTGTGCCTCCCCAGCCAAGGGCTCACAGGTCATCACTGAGTAGGGCCTCTGAGTCCGCTTTCCACTACTCTAACCAAAAGAGATTTTTTTGTTCCCGAACAAGGCTTTCTAGTGATGTCGCTAGCTAAGAACCCCTGGTAAAGGTGATGGGAATAAAGATACTTGTAAATAATCACCTTGGCCTCTGAATTGGAGAACTCAGGCCTCTACCCTGAATAGATCTTGTCCAGCTGTTGCCTGGGTCAGAACTCAAGACATCCAAGTTAGAGTTTATTTTGTTTACAGAAAAAGTGGAGTGAAGTGACAGCAGGTGCTTTTACTCAAGTGATATCCAACCAAAGGGGCTGCCACTCATAAATACCATGGTATGAGTGCTACCCCTCAAGTTGTTCAGTGCACAACCTGTGCGGCTATATGTGATGACCCTAGACATGACTACTGAACAAGGATTGGGGGGCGGAAATCCCCTCAAGAAGCACAGAGGCAATTTCTTAGCTCAACAGATGCTCCACACCCTGCAAAGACCTAGGATCAATCAGGATGAACAGAATTGAACATAAATACTTGCTTTCTGGTATATCACAACTGATAGTAGGACTATGTGTGTGTGCTCAGTCGTGTCTGACTCTTTGCCATCCCATGGATTATAGTCTGCTAGGCTCCCCTGTCCAGGGAATGCTCCAGGAAAGAACACTGGAGCAGGTTGCCATTTCCCTCTCCAGGAGAAGGACTATAACAGCATATTTATCAGTTCCAATTAGCTTTAAAAACAAACATGATTAAAGTTATAGTTATTTATACTGTCAAGTCTTTTATATTTTAAAGGTTGATCTTGGATGCAACTTTAATATCCTACTTCTTAAATTCAATTAGTTGCCTGTTAAAATCTGCCTGTGAACTTCTTGGTTATGTCAAGATGTAATTTGTATCTTGACTTATAACTCTGTATTTTTACTTGCTTTGAAAGCATTTCCCCCAATCCCCAGGGATAAGGTTTCACTGGAATTCAAACATCACCCCACTGGGGGAAGAGACAGTGTCGGATTATAGATCAGAATCTCAAATCCACAAAGTGAAAAATGTCAATAAAACAGAAAAGAGTCTGATTAAAATTTAAGTTCATGCCCTTCTAACCATGGAGTTTAGAGAAATCCAGGCAATGCCAGTGATTGCTGGGAAATTGAATGTGAGATCTGATTTCTTAAACTTAGCTGCCCATTAGAATCATTGTGATAGTGAATTTTTAGATTAAAAAAAAAATTACCAACACCACCAGAGTCCCTCTCCAGACCAAGTGAATCAGAATGGCTCAGGGTGGGGCCCAGGTATGGCACTTTTTAAAAGCAGTCCAGCATTTCCCTGGTGGTACAATAGATAAGAATCCAGCTGCCAGTGCAGGGGATGTGGGTTCGATCCCAGGTCTGGGAAGATTCCACATGCCACAGGGCAACTAAGCTGGTGTGCCACAACTCCTAAACCCATGACTACTGAGGCCTGTGTGCTTAAAGCCCATGCTCTACAACAAGAGAAGCCACTGCAATGAGAAGCCCGAGTACTCCAGAGTAGCCCCCACTTGCCACAACTTGAGGAAGTCCATGCACAGCAACAAAGACCCAGTGTAACCAAAAATGAATAAATAAATAAAAATAATAAAGTTTCCCAGGTGATTCTAAGGAGCTGCCAGGATTGAAACCTCAGGATCAGAAATCTAATTCCTACAAGAAATACTGTGTTAACAATGGAAGTGAGGAGAGTGCTTCTGCTTTTTAAGTCGATAGGAATAGGATAGTCTTGCTTTTTTTTTTTGGCCACATCTCACGGCCTGTGGGACCTTAGTTCCCCCACCAAGTATCAAACCTGCACCTCCTGCACTGGAAGCGAAGAGTCTTATCCACTGGACTGCCAGGGAACTCTCCAGTTCAGTGCTTAACTGCCAAAGGACCTTTAGAAGCAGTAGTGCTCAGCTGCTAGTCGTGTCTGACTCTTCGTGATCTCATGGACTGTAGCCCTCCCGGCTCTTCTGTCCATGGGATTTACCAGATAAGAATACTGGAGCGGGTGCCATCTCCAGTATGGCAGTAAGTAAGTAAGTGAAGTCGCTCAGTCATGTCCGACTCTTTGCGACCCCGTGGACTGTAGCCTACCAGGTTTCTCCGTCCATGGAATTCTCCAGGCAAGAATACTGGAGTGCGTTACCATTTCCTTCTCCAGGGGATCTTCCCGATCCAGGGATCAAACCGGGGTCTCCTGCATTGGAGGCAGACGCTTTAACTTCTGAGCCACCAGGGAAGATAAAAGGCTGGCTAGTATGGCAATAGTGGTTGCCATCTTCTATTCCAGGGGATCTTCCCAACCAAGGATTGAACCTTCGTCTCTTGTGTCTCCTGCGTTAGCAGGCAGATTTTTTTTTACCACTGTGCCACCTGGGAAGCCTTGCTAAAGAATCTGAGTATTCATTAAGCATTTATTTTGCTGTAAAGAGTACAGATTAATAATTTATCAAGAACCTGTTTACAGAATGCTGACTAAACAAGATGACACAGATCTATAAGGCCTTTTAACAACCTGTAGTTCCTGGTTCTAGAGCCACATGACAGGTGGGTGATCTATGGATGCTGGACACCATCTGCAGTCCTTTTGGAAGCACCAAGTCTCGAGTTAAATTGAACAGGAGTGACTTGGGACCCCAGGGGTATCGTGGTGGGCACCGAGATGCCAGATTTTGCACGTGGATGACTCTTACTACTCACTCTTTAGAGATGACAAAGCTTTTCGTAATCAGTGGCATGAGACACAGAAAAGGGAACCTGTAAGATGTACATGGATGATCTTAATCCTCACAGCAGTGTTTCTCAGCTCTGCCTGCACACTGGAGTCACCTGGGAGTTTAAAAAACTCCAGTGCCAAGGCCACAGGACTATTCTAATCAGAGTCTGTACGAGTGGGACCGAGGCACTAGGTCTTAAAGCACAGAACCACCATCATTGACACTGTTTACAAATGAGGTAGCGAGGGCTCGTCTGTCTCTAGTTGAACCAATGTGATACTACAGCCACTCTTAATTCTGGTTCCCCTGAAATTTAGCTTCTAGCTTTTTAAGACCAACAACTGGTTGTTATGTTCAAGAGAAGATTTCTTATTCATCTGGATGTGTTAAGCAGTGAAGACCTCAATTCTTTTTTTTTAAATCACAAATTCATTTCTTGGATATTAGCACACAAATGTTTTTGATACAAAAAGTGTTAGAAATTGTTAGTCGCTCAGTCATGTCCAACTCTTTGTGACCCTATGGACTCTAGGCCGCCAGGCTCCTCTGTCCAAAAAATTCTCCAAGCAAGAATACTGGAGTAGGTAGTCATTTTCTTCTCTAGGGGATTTTCTTGACCCAGGGGATAAACCTGGGTCTCCTGCATTGCAGGCATGTTCTGTACCGTCTTTACCACCAGGAAATTATATCCCGGAAAAAGAACTAGTAATATGCTATTAAAATAATGCTTATCAATATAACTCAAACTAAAAGGCCAATTGATTAGGTAATTACTGAATAGATCTAATTCAATTGTTAATTGAAATAATAAAAGTGTTTCCTCAACTGGTCATTGTAATCATCTTTTAACCCAGTTGGTTAGTTAAGTCGCTCAGTGTGTCTGACTCTTTGTGACCCCATGGACTGTATGTAGCCTGCCAGGCTTCTCAGTCCATGGAACTTTCCAGGCAAGGATACTGGAGTGGGTTGCCATTTCCTTCTCCAGGGGATCTTCCTGACCCAGGGATCGAATCCAGGTCTCCCGTACTGCAGGCAGATTCTTTACCGTCTGAGCCAATTGGTTGGGATATGCATTAATTACAGAGTGTTTTGCACTCTTATCCGCCGCCCTCACCACATGCACATAACAGAAGAGTTTTGAAGACCCCAGTTCTTGATTGGACTCACTCAGCGGAGTTAGGCAAACTGCTTAACCTCTAGGGGCTGCACTTTCAAATGGACATGATTACCAGGCTCAGAGCTGCCTGGGAAGAAACTGCGGGAAGGAACGCCCATTGGAAATATACATGATTAAAGAAAAGGTGTCTTTAGAGCAGATTAGCTAAGGTCCATTGTCACCTACTTCTAATTTCAGAGGTGCCAGGACGCGAGCCTTGCTGTGTGACTTCTGATACCAGTGTTCCATTTTTGTTTCAAGTATCAGGTTGGAAAAGGAGTTGCTAAGAATGGACAGAGGTGTCAGAAGATACTAAAAGAGAGCAAGGGGGCTCTGATCCTGGTGGCGGCCCCCATCCCAGAAGCCCTGCTGGGCCCTGAGTCTGTTCCTCGCTGACCCAGGCTGGGCTGGCTGACAGAGCTGAGCTCCATAGCACTTCACCCAAGACAGGCGCCCTGCTGCTCTCTGCTGCACACCCAGACCCAGGAGGGGGGACGTGTCTGCACACCTGGCAAGATGTCTACCAGACAGACAGAGTCACTTCTACTGCCAACTGAGGAATCTGTGTGCTGTAAAGCACACTAGGTCTTTCCACGTTTTCATCAGCGGTGGTCTCTCCCAGGACAGAGGTAGTGCTCTGCCTTCCCTGTGGAGGTGGGAGACAGAGGGGTGTGTCTACAGCTCTGGGGTCACTATGGCTCAGTGGAAGCACTGTCCCCTTGGTAGAAAGGCCAGGACCTTCCTAGGAGAACCAACCTTCTCTGGCCACAGAGGCCTATAGTGTTCTCAGTCACGGCCCGCACATGTGGGCAGAGGCTGATCCCAAAGGGGAAGAGAGTGAATAGTATACACCCTAGAGCCTGTTTGTGGTCATGTATGGATGTGAGAGTTGGACTGTGAAGAAGGCTGAGCGCTGATGAATTGATGCTTTTGAACTGTGGTGTTGGAGAAGACTCTTGAGAGTCCCTTGGACTGCAAGGAGATCCAACCAGTCCATTCTAAAGGAGAATGGACTCTGAAGGAGATCAGCCCTGGGATTTCTTTGGAAGGAATGATGCTAAAGCTGAAACTCCAGTACTTTGGCCACCTCATGCGAAGAGTTGACTCATTGGAAAAGACTCTGATGTTGGGAGGGATTGGGGGCAGGAAGAGAAGGGGACGACAGAGGATGAGATGGCTGGATAGCATCACTGACTCGATGGACATGAGTCTGAGTGAACTCTGGGAGTTGGTGATGGACAGGGAGGCCTGGCGTGCTGCGATTCATGGGGTCGCGAAGAGTTGGACACGACTGAGCGACTGATCTGATATATATATATATATATATATATATATATATATACACATTTCCTGTGTAAGTGCCAAGTATATAGCAGGTTTATATTAAGAGTGCATATATATTAAGAGCATATAACTCATTCACAGTCATTTCCCTACATGTGAGCCTTCAAGTTGCAAACTTCAAAGATGCAAACGTACATGTGGTTCCAGCAAGGAACCAGAACCCGTGCCCTCAGCATCAGGCATGAGTGACATGGCAGCTTGCCCTCCATCTCCTGTTGCTGACGACCCTTCATCTCTACCATCTCCCACCTCCTCTCCCTCCTCCAGTCAGTAACTCTTCTTGCCTGTTCACTCGATGCCAGCGCCTGTATGCCAGTGTTAGACTTCTCAAGGTACTTCTCAAGGTACTGTCCTGTATGATTAAAAATGTTTTCTTTGTTTTTGTGTTTGTTTTGTATGTATTATTTGTGTGAAAAGTATTATAAACCTATTACAGTACAGCACTCTATAGCCAATTGTATTAGTTGGGTACCTAGGCTAATTTTGTTGGACTTAAAACAAACTGGACTTATGAATGTGGTCTTTGTACAGAACTCATTTACATGGAGGGGACTTGCTGTATTATTTTGCATATATATTGGTATCTATATTAATGTACCTTTGTGTAGGATGTAAAGGCATTTTGCATGTGTCTTAGGACTGAAGCCCTTTAACGGAAGGCCTTGGGTCTCGGAGTTCTAACTCCAGACACAAGTTGGGGTAAGGACGTGGAGGCAGTGCAGAGAGCTAACCCAAGAATCTGAGCTTGGAGGGAACCGGGCATTTCTTCCCTCAAGGGTGGTGATGTTGATGAGCTGAAATGTCTTCACAGCCACAGGCCTCCAGGTGCTCCGGGAGTGACACATAGATTCTACCATCTCATTTTGGCAGCCACCTCCAGTCAGAGGATCCCCCAGGCTCCTCACTTACCTCACAAGCTCCTTGGACAAACAGAGGCCCCAGCATGATGGGTGCTCAAGGGTGGGGCTCTGCTGGGTCATAGCTGACCTGCAGCCATGAATCCTGGAGCTGGGAGTGATGAGTTCTATCTGTGTTATCTCATTTAAGGCAAGAAAGGTACTCAAACCCTACCCAGGCCTAAGCATAGAGGGGACTCTAGGGGCTTTCCCAAAGGGGTCCACTCTGGATGATGCAAGACAGCCTACCCTCGGACTTTCCCTCCCAGGGACTTCGGGGCATGACTGGCTCTCTTCAATAACTCCCTAGCTCAACATTCTTTTGAAGTCTCCAGCTTGATCTTCAAAATTCAAGCACCTTTTGGATTTTGCTCATAAAACAATCATTGGCTTGACAAAAAAAAAGAACTACTTCTCAATTTAATGACTTTTTTCTCCTAAACCATCATGCAGAACAGACCCTCTAGAAAGACATGCCATGTTTATCCTGTGGCTGCTACCCCAACACATCACTATGTACTCTTCTACGCCAGTGTGATAAGAAGCCTGCACCTCAGGTGACCTTGGACGCCTCCTCCCGACCCTTCTGTCTGCACCCCCATGGCCGCCGAGGGTCTTACCTACGTCTCAGTGCTTGCCAGTGTGGCCGGGGGGCACAAGCATATGACGTGTCCCTCCGTCTCCTGGCAGGTCCCAGCGCTACAGGGCTTTTCGGCACAGGAACTGGTAGAGGCTGCAACTTGCAGGGAGAGGCTGGGCATCAAGAATGTTGCTGCCTGGGGTACAGCGCAGCCTCCAAGACCTCCAGGGTGGAGCCCCAGGCCACAGAAACCCACAAGGCTGGTTTTGGGTCAACATGATTTCTGGGGACTCTCTCCCTCCTGAGCCCCTGCTTCTGGTGGGGCTGAATTCTCTGACTGGACTCTCAGTACACAGGGGGATGCAAGGGGCCCCAGAAAATAAAGGAAAACCAGAAGCTTCTGGGTTTGTGTCAAGGCAAGACCATCACTACAGTACAGAGGAGGGTTTACTTGCACAGGGTCAGGGTGAGGAGCCAGGGTCCAAAGGCAGGACACAGCTGAAGTGATGCTTCATATTAACTTGAACTGCGCAGGTTTTAACCCTGCACAAAGTAAGTATTGGCACATAAATGTCATCAGCAGATTCATTCTCTCTTCTCACGCTCATTCCATGAGCCAGGGGCAGGAGAAGAATTTCCAGCACTATCTAAACAGTACTTCTCGTGCCGAGTAAGATAGCTGAGTTCACATATAAATGTTTGTGTGATGGAACTCTACTGTGACTGTAACAATTGTGAACCTACAAGTGTGTACTGTGTGCAAAAGGTATAGCCTTGTTCTCGACATATTTATATCTCATTTACTCTCCTCTGGTACTATTGCTGTTTTACAGATGAGGCTCAGAGAGGTTAAGATACCTGCCTAAGCCTGCACAGCTCAGAACCTTGAGTCTACACTGCTTCCTACCATGCTACAGTCTGAATCACTCCGACCCACTTAAAGGAAAATGATCCCAGCTGTACCTGTTGTGGTTGCCTCTGAATCATCTGTCCCTCCTGCGGAGGCTGGGATAGAAGCATCAGTCGGGGAGGTGGCTGTGTCGGCTGTTTGGCTCTCTTCTCCTGAGTGCACAGGGCTTGAGGATTCGATTTCTAGACGCGCCTCTGCAGGGCGCTGGGTCTGCTGAGTCCACTCGGATTCTGGGATGGTGGTGCTGATGACAATATCCAGCCCCGAGGTGTGGCCAGACAGGTCTCCGCTGGTGTCAGTCCTGTCTCCAGAAGCCAGGGGAGTGGCAGAAGGTGAGCCTGATGCCTCTACGCTCACGTCAAAGGCAGTGGTTGACTCTCCACTCACTTCCGGGGTGGCCAAGCCCTCCGTGGGGCCTTCTGGAAAGGCTGAGGGGCTGCCACTCACTCCCAGGCCTGAGGTTCCCTCCAGATCAGCTTCATGGAAGGTGGAGGTGGTTTCACTCAGGTTAGGGGACCCGGAAGCTCCTCCGCTTGCCTCAGGGGCAGCAGATGCTCCCACCTCAGCCTCGGGATAGGCTGACGTCTCACCGCTGGATTCTGGGACTGATGACACTTCTACCCCCGATCCAGGGAACCTTGGCACATCCCCAGACGCAGAGGCTTCACCACTGGATTCAAAAAGCTGGGGGGTGTATGTTACGGGGGGTCTCTGGCCCAGTTCCTGGGAAACGGTTGGTTCAGTAACTCCCTCCACCAACTCAGATGTGATTAACGTAACTTCTGGAAGTCCGGAGGCCTCCCCACTGGTGCTCGTGGCTGCAGAGGATTCCCCACTTACATCAGTGGTGCCAGAAAAGTCCCCACTAAAATATGGAGTACTTGCGGGCTCCCCACTGGGCTCCACTAGTCCAGACTGAAGCCCACTTTGGTCCAAAGATCCCAAATGGTCTCCAGACATGTCTGGTGCTCCAGAAGGCGCACCGCTAAGTTCCAGAATGCCTGAAGGCCCTTCTCCTGCTTCTTGAGCAGTTGGAGCCTGGGTTACAGATTCCACCAAAGTCCTGTCTACAAAAGAGACAGTGGGGAAACCAGACGGAAGTCCACTGCTGTCATATGCTCCGGAGGGCAGGCTGCTCCCACTTTCAGCTCTGGAGGCTTCTCCACTGACCTCAGTTATTCCGCTTGGCAGGCCACTGAATTCTGGAGGCTGGGACGTAAACCCACTGGAGTCAATTGCTCCAGAAGACAGTCCACTGACATCCGCTAGCCCAGATGTGCCTGAGACACCCACCTCTCCTGAAGGGAGGCCACTGAGTTCCACAGATCCTAAGCCTTCTTCTTCTTTAAATGTCGTTGGGGTCACTTCAACCAAACTGGTGTCCACGAACGTAATGCCAGAAGATTCACCACTGCCACTCACAGCACTGGAAACCAGGTCAGGGATCCCGGATGTTGTCCCACTGAACTCTGGCAAACCTGATATTTGCCCACTGAGATCAGGGATCCCGGGTGCTTCTCCGCTCAGGTCGGTTATGCCGAATGGTGGACCAAGGCCAGAAAGAATTCCAGAAGCTTCTCCACTGATTTCTGGTTGTCCAGAGGCCAGTCCGCTAAGCTCAGTCACGCCAGATATTTCTCCATAAAACCCTGATGGCTGCCCACTGACCTCAAGAAGCCCGGAAGTTTCCCCACTAATGTCAGGAAACCCTGAGGGCTGTCCACTGACACCAAAGAGTCCAGAGGTTTCCCCACTGATGTCAGGAGACCCAGATGCTTGGCCACTGAGTTCAGCTCCTGAAGAGAGTCCGCTTGCTCCTCCACTAATGTCCAACTCACTGAAGGGCAGCCCAGATGTTTCTCCAGCACCGCTGATGTCAATGGTTCCCCTTCCTTCTAGTTCACCTGCTGTGGTGGCTGTGACGACTTCCACCAATGTAGTATCCACTAGGGAGACAGTTGGGAACCCAGATGGAAGTCCACTGAAATCAGGAAGGCCAGAGGATGGGCCACTTTCAAGGTCCACCCCAGAATACTCACCACTAAATCCAGAAGGAAGACCACTTGCTTCTGGAGCTTGCCCACTTCCTAGAGTTACAGAAGGTATTCTGCCAAGGTCCAAGGCTCCAGAAGCTGACCCAGTCAAGTCTTCTTTTCCAGAAGTCAACCCACTAAGATCCCCAGCTCCAGAAGCAGAGATCTCCAGACCTTCCCTTCCAGAAGGAAGTCCACTAAGGTCCCCTACTCCAGAAGCAGAAGTCTCTAGATGATCCTCTCCTCCAGAAGGAAGTCTACTGAGGTCCTCTACTCCAGAGGCAGAGATCTCTAGATGACCTTCTCCAGAAGGAAGAACACTGAGGTCCTCTACTCCAGAGGCAGAGACTTCTGGACCTTCTCCAGAAGGAAGTCTACTGATGTCCTCTACTCCAGAGGCAGAGATCTCTAGATGATCTTCTCCAGAAGGAAGAACACTGAGGTCCTCTACTCCAGAGGCAGAGACTTCTGGACCTTCTCCAGAAGGAAGTCTACTGATGTCCTCTACTCCAGAGGCAGAGATCTCTAGATGACCTTCACCAGAAGGAAGAACACTGAGGTCCTCTACTCCAGAGGTAGAGATCTCTAGATGACCTTCTCCAGAAGGAAGAACACTGAGGTCCTCTACTCCAGAGGCAGAGACTTCTGGACCTTCTCCAGAAGGAAGTCTACTGATGTCCTCTACTCCAGACACAGAGATTTCTGGACCTTCTCCAGAAGGAAGTCTACTGAGGTCCTCTACTCCAGAAGCAGAGACTTCTGGACCTTCTCCAGAAGGAAGTCTGATGAGATCCTCTACTCCAGAAACAGAGACTTCTGGACCTTCTCCAGAAGGAAGTCCACTAAGGTCCTCTACCCCAGAAGCAGAGACTTCTGGACCTTCTCCAGAAGGAAGTCTACTGAGGTCCTCTACTCCAGAAGCAGAGACTTCTGGACCTTCTCCAGAAGGAAGTCCACTAAGGTCCTCTACCCCAGAAGCAGAGACTTCTGGACCTTCTCCAGAAGGAATTCCACTGAGGTCTTCTACTCCAGAGGCAGAGATCTCTAGATGACCTTCCTCTCCAGAAGGAAGTCCACTGATGTGCTCTACTCCAGAGGCAGAGATTTCTGGACCTTCTCCAGAAGGAATTCTACTTAGGTCCTCTACTCCAGAGGCAGAGATCTCTAGATGAACCTCTCCTCCAGAAGGAAGTCCACTGATGTCCTCTACTCCAGAGGCAGAGATCTCTAGATGAACCTCTCCTCCAGAAGGAAGTCCACTGATATCCTCTACTCCAGAAACTTCTGGGCCCTCACCCCCAGAGGGCAACCTGTCAACTTTAGGAGCACTGGTCCATGTAATTCTCTCTTCTTCCCCTGAAGGCAGTCCACTTTCCACAGGCAGGCCTGAGCCCACTGTAGAGGTGAGCCCACTGGAGTCAAGGTCTTCAGAGGGCAGTCCACTTGCACTTTCCCCTGAGGGCTGCCCACTGAAGTCTAGGTGTCCTGAAATTTCTCCACTGCCTGTGAAGTCACCACTGATTTCGGGCACCCCAGACACCTCCCCAGAGCTTGGCAGCTCAGTCCTGCTGGGCACTGGGGCTGAAAGTGTGGATGGCTCCTCTGAAGGGAATGGCTCCTCTGAAGGGAATGGCTTCTCTGAGGGGAAAGGCTCCTCTGAGGGGATTGGTTTCTCTGAGGGGAATGGTTCCTCTGGGGGGAATGGCTTCTCTGAGGGGAATGGCTCCTCTGAGGGGAATGGCTCCTCTGAGGGGATTGGCTTCTCAGAGGGGAACAGTTCCTCTGGGGGGAATGGTTTTTCTGAGGGGAACGGTTCCTCTGAGGGGAACGGCTTTTCTGAGGGGAATGGCTTCTCTGAGGGGAACAGTTCCTCTGGGGGGAATGGTTTCTCTGAGGGGAATGGTTCCTCTGGGGGGAATGGTTCCTCTGAAGGGAACGGCTTCTCTGAGGCTGAGGGCACTTCCGTTGCAGAAGGGCCTTCTGTGTGCTCCTCTGTTGCTTCTCCAGTGGGAGGCCATGTAGGAGGGATCCCTGGAGGAAAGGAAGAGGGAAGGCGAGGTGTGAATTTAGTAACTCTGCCCCATTTTAAGCTCATGCAGAGAAGCTGAACTCCATCCCTTCCACAGTAAGACTTTTTCCTCAAGAGCTCAGAGATCTGTCTAGACATTTTGTAATGGACCCTCGCACAGACACTTGGGAGAATGGGGACCAGGAAACTCCCCACCACCCTCAGGCTCTGCTTTGTGAGACTCTAGGGGGCACCACCCACACAAGTCACAGTATGTGCGAGCCTGGCTGCCGCTGAAGGCAATCAAGGTCACCTTCTTTCAAGTGCTTCTACATTATCACCTCATTTATCTAGAACTATGATTTTTAAAGTGTGGTCTTTGGACCATCAGCACTGCATCAGCTGGGAGATGGACAGAAAAGCAGATTCTCAGGTCCCTCCCCAGCTCCACTAAATTGGGAATTCTGGGGCAGGACATAGCACAATGTATTTTAACATTTATGCCCCCATGTTTGGGGCAGGACATGGCATAATGATTTTAATATTCTGACCATGCTGATAATCTCTGTAAGTGAGAATTGTGCACCAGAACTCATCCCTCTGAGGCCAAGAGGGATGTTTGCAAAAATACATCAACTTTTTCCATTCTGAGAGCCCTAATAGGGCTAATAGAGAGGATTTGGAAAAGAGAGAGAGAGAGAAAAGAAGAAAACCCCGTAACTCTAAATAATTATGGTTATATTATTTCCTTTATGTCCTGTTTCCTTTGGCATTGAAAAATAACTAGCTGGGATTGTACCTTGCATGTATTTTTGGGCTAATTTCCCAGGCAGAGAACCTGAGCACAGAGGGTGCTGGGTCCCAGTGGTCAGGCTCACAGCCTACTCTCACTGGAGAATGCTGGATAAGGGTGGGGAGCTCAGGAACTGTGGTGGAATGCATGCAAGAGGATTTTAGGTGGATATTTATCTATCTATTTAAACACATATACACATGCGAGCATGCATGCTGTCACTTCAATCGTGTCCGACTCTTTGTGACCTCATAGACTGTAGCCCGCCAGACTCCCCTGTGCATGGGATTCTCCAGGCATGGATACTAGAGTGGGTTGCCATGCCCTCCTCCAGGGGATCTTTCCCAACCCAGGACTCAAACCCAGGTCTCCCGCATTGCAGGCAGTTTCTTTACCACTGAGCCACCGGGGAATTTCCCCACACGCATACACATACACATAAATATATACACACACCACGAATCAGAAAATAGCCACTTACAGACATTACATTTTTGGTTTCTTGTCAAAAGCAAGTCAATTTAAAGAAAAAGGTCCAGAGTTAACAGCAGTAGAGATTGTTCCCCATATGGCTCAAATCAGTGAGGTGGTAGGGAACTGACGAAATATTGGGAAATATTTCTGTGGGGCCACTGGAGTCCCCTCCCGTGAATAACTTCTGTTACTGGCTGCCCGAGTCCTGTGCCAAGCCACACACTCATACCCAAGAGGACTCAGTTCTTCCTGTCCTGGTGAAGGGCGAGGAATGGGCCTGGAGCAGGTGTGACTGCTGCGTGAGGTCTCTGAATGAAAATTCTACTTACTCCACTGATGTGACTTTACCTTCTGGGTTTGCATTTCCAGCACCCAGAGGAGCACTTAGTGTGGCCGGATTGCTTGGGGACTGTGCACTGACTGAGTGACTGGATGAATTAGTGGGAAGCTTTGATATATTCCTGTCTTCAAATGCATGTGACCCTGGGCAAACTGACTCTGCCAGGTATACACAGGTTACTGTGCATCACTATAAATCAGCCTTACCCAAAGTGGGCTATGTTAAAAATGTTCCATGAAAAAAAAAAAAAGACCCTGTGGTCACATTCATTTGGGACCCACAGAATACACTGCCCTCTCTGCTTTACAGAGCATATTAGCACATCCAAGGCTCTGAGAAGCTCTGCAATGGTGGGGGTTGTGGTTGGGTGCTATTAATGTTTCTGTAAGTCAGAATTTCCTAAACCTGATGCCTACTAAATGCTTTTTCCAATAGGGTTTGGAGTCCGTGGATTTCATCCCAGCAAGTCCCATGTGATTTAATCATGACAGCTGTTGCTCAGGAAGTTCTGACTGGGGACACCTGGCCCAAAAAAAGGACTCAGATGGAGAAACAAGACAAGACAGGTCTATACATCAGTGTCTCTTTTGCTGTCTCGTATACAGGGTTATTGTTACCATCTTTCTAAATTCCATATATATGCGTTAGTATACTGTAATGGTGTTTTTCTTATAGAACAGTCTTTTGGACTCTGGGAGAGGGAAAGGGTGGGATGATTTGGGAGAATGGCATTGAAACATGTATAATACCATATATGAAATGACTCGCCAGTCCAGGTTCGATGCACGATACTGGATGCTTGGGGCTGGTGCACTGGGATGACCCAGAGGGATGGTATGGGGAGGGAGGAGGGAGGTGGGTTCAGGATGGGGAACACGTGTATACCTGTGGTGGATTCATGTTGATACATGGCAAAACCAATACAATATTGTAAAGTTAAAAAATAAAATAAAATAAAAAAAATAAAAAGCAAGAGAAGACAGGTCACAGTGGGACTGCCAACAGCTACCCCCTCCCAGGTCCTTTTCCCTCTGTTGCAGTCCCTCCCACAAGAGTTTTAAGAGGTTAGGGAGTAGAAGTGTGAATGCAGGAGCACAGAGTAAGTGAGAGTCCTCCAGTTGATACAGTGCTGGGCATCTGGGGCGTGTAGCTGGAAGATAAGTGAGTGTAGAGAGAGTGAAAGAGAGAGAGAGAAGAGGTGTGTTTTATGAACAAAGCTTCCCTTTTTATCCCTTAGGATTGGTCCTAGATGCCTGCTGAGGTGGCTGAAGTTACCCATGGCAGCACACTTAAATAAAATCAGGGCTGGGGGTCAGGGCTGGGGAAACAGATCACGGGTCCCAGGGAGAGAACACCTCCTCCTCCCCTCTTCCAGGCCACACCCTGGCCCAGGGAGGCAGCAGGACATGCAGGAGAGCCCGGACGGACCTGGTAGTGGCAAAGTGCCCGCTGGGGTGTAGGCAAGTTCCCATTCTGTCTTGTTTTCTGGCTCAACGGTGAAGCCTGGGATTGCAGTCGTCTCCTCCCCGACGGGGACAGCAGCCACGCCAGGCCCCACTTGTGTCACCATCCACTCCTCCACGTCAGGGCCTGCTGTGGGTGCACTACCCTCCTCTTCTTCTGGAGAGGGTGCCGCTGAAACACCTAAAGGGGATATGTGTGGTGAGGGCTGGGGGCTCCTTACCAGTGACCCACCCCAGGCTGGCCCTTCTTCAGGGGACCCAGGGGCCCATGAGGTGGGCCAGGCTTGTGCACAAATCTTGCTAGTCCTTGGACTTCCAACCCCTACCCAGTCCAGTGAAATGACGTTTGTCCTTAATTAATAAGAGGTGTTTGCTTCAACTATATCAATATGCACATACCATCAGCACTTTATTTCAGTGGTCTGGGGCACCTCTTTTGCAGAATCTATTATACATGCCAGGCATTGTTTAAAGGTGTGATGCATCAATGCATAAAATCATCTTAGGGGACTTCCCTGGTGATCCAGTGGCTGAGACTCAGTGCTTCCAATGCAGGAGCCTGGGTTCAATTCCAGGTCAGGAAACCAGATCCCATACACTGCAACTAAGAGTTTGTGTGGAGCAACTAAAGATCCCTCCTGTCACAACTAAAGATACTGTGTGCCGTAACTAAGAACCAGCACAGCCAAATAAATAAACAAATATTTTAAAATAAGATAAAATCATTTTATCCCACAACAGCCATGTGAGAGAGATACATTATCTCACTTACAGACAGGGAAACTAAGGTTAAGTGACTTTTCCAGTGTCAGTGGCTTCTAAGTGACAAATCTAGTCCATGGGCCCAAGTATCTGGTGCCAGGGGCTTCCCAGGTGGTTGTAGTGGTAAAGAATCTACCTGCGAATGCAGGAGATGCAAGACATGTGGGCTTGATCCCTGGGTCAGAAGATCCCCTGAAGGAGGAAATGGTAACCTGCTCCAGTATTCTTGCCTGCAGAATTCCATAGACAGAGGAGCCTGACAGGCTACAGTCCATGGGGTCGCAAAAGAGTCGGACATGACTGAGTGACTGAGCAAACAGCACGATCTGATGTCAGACTCTCCGCTCTTAAGTACTGCAATGATGCTGCCTTTCTTGGGGACAGAAATGATGTTCCAAATGATGTTGTTCCTGGATCAAAATCAGGAGAGTGCTATTTAACATGCATGAAGCCATCCTGGCACTGGATGGTGAAGGCAGGATTCATTGACTGGGAGTAACTGTTCTGGTTTTGTGCACTTGATTGGGAAGGAAGCCAGGTTTCTCAGCAGATATATAAAAGGCTGAGTCTACAGAGGGTCGGGCATGGACGGTAGAGATGCTTGGCTGAGAATTTACTGGGGGGCTAATTGGCTTGGCTTCTGATGTCCAGAGCAAGGAGAGGGGTGCTGGGGCAAGGGCCTCATCAAATCCTCTGGGAAGGGATTGGCTTTCTTGACTGACAGAGTGAGACTGAACTTTCTTCGAATTAGGTTTTAAAAGGTGACCCTGGGGCTTCCCAGGTGGGGCTAATGGTAAAGAACCCAGTCTGCTGATGCAGGAGACATAAGAGATATGGGTTTGATTCTTGGGTCAGGAAGATCCTCTGGAGGAGGGCATGGCAACCCACTCCAGTATTGTTGCCTGGAGAATCCCATAGACAGGATCTTGGTGGGCTATGGTCCCTAGGGTCGCAAAAAGTCGGACACGACTGAAGTGACTTAGGACTGAAAGTCTTGGAAACTTTGGGACGTTCAACGTTTGTTTGTTTTTTTAGAGATCCCCCCTCTTTTTTTGATTTAGACCATTTATAAAGTCTCTATTGAATTTATTACAATATTGTTTCTGTTCTATGTTTTGTTTTTTTGGCCACAAGGAATGTGGGATCCTAGCTCCCTGACCAGGGATTGAATCCACACTCCCTGCATTGGAAGGCTAAGTCTTATCTACTGGACTAGCAGGGAAGTCCCTTGGGGGTTTTTCTAAAAAATTAACTTTATTTTGAAATAATTACATATTCACAGGAAATTATAAATATACTGAGTTTTGATGTATATGTAAAATATGGCACAAGCCAGTACTACAGTCTACATTCTGGGCAGTGTATCTGGACCCATGGACCCTGTAAGAACTCATCTAATCAGAGCCCAGCCAGTCCTTGGCCATGCCCTGGCCATGCCCACTGAGTCGACGACATCCCTCTCAGAACTCCAATAACATGGCATAGAGTCCTCAGCATGGGTCAGTTAGAAATGTGAATTTTTGGTGCTCAGTGAATAATAATTTGACTAAACTCATCACAGAAATATTTAGAAGCAGATGAAAGTTTGACCAGGCTGTACTATTCAAAACTGTATATATACTTATATACACACATACACACAACATATATGTGTGTTATTTATTTGCAAAGCTAACATTTATTGAGCATTTACTATTTCCCAGGTACTATGCTAAGTGTTCTGTATGTACTACCCCAGTTAATCCTTCCAGCAACAATTCGAGGTAGGAAATATTATATCATTATTTTATAGAGAAAGCAGAGAAACAGAGAGACTAAGTGACTCGCCCAAGGTCACACAGCTACAAAGCAGCAGAGTCATAATTAAAATTCAGATCTGCCTGATTTTGGAACCTAAGTTCTTACTTGTTTCTCTTTATGTGTCTCTGGGGGCACATTAGAAAGATGTACTTGCCACAGAGTCAAAGCCTAAGGTCATCCTGTGCAGAGGGACTGAACTTTTTCCTCTTTGCTGTGATGGATGGGCAGAGATCAGGAGGATGAGCCTGGGGGGGTCACCCCCAAGACAGAGCGGGGCTGAAGGGGAGACGAGGACACAAACCTCGGAAGCAGAAGGCGTGGTGCCGGGACAGCGGATCCAGGAGGCCCGTCTGGTTGGGGTAGAGGTAGACGGTTCTCACGCCCGGTTTGTCCCCGCCACAGGCGGGCCTTGGGGTGACGATGGGGTAGCGGAGGCTGCCGTCAGCCAGCCAGCCGGCGTAGCACTTGTCCAGACCACGGCTCCAGGCAGCGTAGAGCTGGCCTGTGGTGGCCAGAGTGGCGTTTTGGGATTCACAGAACTCCTGAGCTTCCCAGAAGGTGAACTGCTCCAGGCGTGTGGCGAAGAACACCTCCCCTGGGGGTAGAGGCAGGTGGCAGGTGTGAGCCTCTGTGCCCACGGCCAGAGCAGCTGCTGCTCACCCAGGGGCAGGGCAGCTGCACTAAGACAAGGTAGTCACTCTCCATGAGAACAACTTCCCTTCTTTCTCTCTGGATTCTCCAGTCACATGTAGGCACCCCCTCTTCTGTCTAAGAGAGGCACTCCTGGGCATCCCGTGCTCCCCTAAACCTCAGCACTTAATCATGGAGCACTGAATGCTATGGACCTGTGGCCCCATCCGCATCCTGTGAACTCAGGGAGCGGGGCCTGTGGCCACTCTTAGGGGTTGGAGTCCCAACACCCAGAACAATACTGGGGTCTGTGTCTGATCTGGGGGGAGGAATTTCACATTTATTGAATACCTGCTTATACCAGGCACTTTTCATGCACATCTCATTTAATATTCAGTGAAGTCTCTGATATAAGTATAAATCAGCTCCATTTTATAGATGAGGAAACTGAGGCCTAGAGTGGTTAAGTAACTTGCCCAGGTCCCCAAACAAGTGAGTGACAGTGTTGAAATCTCCCCAGAATGTCAGCATTTCCAAGACTGCATTCAGTGGGACAGTAATTTGGTGATTTTAATTGAAATGATAAGAAATAAGACCAAAGAAAGGGTCTATGTTTCATTAAGCTTGGATGATGCTTGGCTAAGCAGAGTTGAAGAGGTTGGTTTTTTTTTTTTTTTTTAATGCAGGACTTCTCAGAGTCTTTGATTTGTTCATGGGCATTGAGACTCTCAATGAGGCAGAAGGTGCATATAACATTTTCTGGTACAAGTAAATTAATTCATTTATTTATAGAACTTACTGCTTTTTCAAGAAACCAATGGTTCCTTGCAATGCTGGGGAATCCACATGAATCATCTTAGAGGCAGACAAGGGGCCTGACCTGAGAGAGGGACTGGGAAGGCCTTCTTTCTTAAATAGGATCCTTTCCTGGCTGCCTGCTCAGGTGAGAACGGGACTAGGTGGATTCCCCCTCCTCTGCATCTCCGCATCAGTCCCCTCACCCTTCCTCAGCCCGAAATGTGAGAACAGGGCCTGTACCCTCGAGTCTGTCCACGTAGCAGTAGACATCGTAGGTTTCTGATGGTGGCCGCACGCCGTAGGTCCGGACCCCCGGGCTGCTGTCCTTGTCACCCACACAGGGGGTCCGCGGGCTCACAATGGGGTATCTGCAGGGGAGGTGGGAGGGGCGGGTGAGAGCTTGTTCTAGAAAACTGGGGATGCGGGGCCCCAGGGTGAGGCCGGCAGGTCTCCTGAAGGGTTCAAACCAGGAAGGAGGACTTCCCTGGTGTGCCAGTGGTTAAGAATCTGCCTGCCAATGCAGGGGACACGGGTTCAATCCCTGGTCTGGGAAGATCCCACATGCTGTGGGGCAACTAAGCCCATGAGGCACAATTACTGAGCCCATGCACTGCAACCACTGAAGCCACACACCCTGAAGCCCATGCTACGCAATGAGAGAAGCCACCACAGTGAGAAGACTGCCACGGTAACTAGAGAGTAGCCCCCACTTGCCACAACTAGAGGAGGTCCACAAGCAGCAGTGAAGACCCAGTGCAGCCAAAAAAAAACAAAAACAAAAAAACAGGAAGGAATCTCTCATGCAACATGTTCCCTGTGCAGCTGGGGATGGGGCCGCCTGGGGGCCACTGAGGGATTCCTGGCTTCAGAAGAAAGCCCATGGCATGGAAGGGTCAGGCTGGTGAGGACTGGGGGGCTTGACAAGGAGCTCTCAATATGTTTTTTGAGGAGATATGACCAAGGAGTTAATGTCTCCTGGGACCCATTCCCGCCCTCTCGGAATACGTTTTGGTTCTGGGGGAGAAATTAAGGGGTCAGCCAGGAGCCACTAATTAACAGAGCACATAGTGTGGTGGGTGCCGCAGGCTCAGGCTCCCCAAGCCTGACCTCGCACGGTGGGGTTTGGACTGGCAGGGGAGCCCAGCTCGTCTGTCACCTGACTGTCTGGTCCTGCAGCCAGCCGGCGTCACACTGCTCGTAGCCTGCTTCATAGGCGGCCTGGAGCTGCTCGGGCGAGGCGATGATGGCCCCGGTGCGCAGGCAGGCCTGCTTGGCCTCCTCAAAGGTCAGCGAGTAGCGGGAGGAGCCCGGGCGGTAGTGGAACACGACTCCTGGGTGGGGAGGAGAGGGAGAGGTGAGACAGGTCAGGATCAGGGCATGGACCAAGGGCCACAATGCCAACGTCCGTGGTACCTGGTTCTCAAGGCTTTGCAGGTGTGGAAGGAGCCCTGGCTCCTTGAGGAATGACCTCTTTTCATCCCCTCCTTCCTTTTCTATTCCCCATCTGATTCCTTGTCAAGTTGGTATCTCTGCTCGTTCAAACTGCTCCTGAAATTCACCTTCCCGAGAAAGCCTTCTAGGAACCTTCTGCCATGGGTGTCCCCAACCCTTCATTCTGGCTTCCTCACTCCAAGGCTGCTCATTTGTCCCCAGACTCTTGAAAACAAAGGCACTTGCTCTTAGTATAAAAAGAATAAGTGATCACTGCAGAGCATTTGGAAAACACAGAGAAGGACAAAGAAAAACATCAAACAAATCTATCAAACCACTGCCTTTCTTCCACTTGGCCCAAAGTCCCGGGTTCAGGGGGTAGGTGGTCCTTCTGAAAATAGCTGCAAGAGTCTGTGCTGGTGCACTGGGTATATGTCGGGGCATGAGCACAGGGCACAGCCTGTGCATGAACCCCCACTCACTCTGCCTCCCCTGTTGCATTTAACTGGACACACATTGGTTTTTGATACTTCCCTGGGTGACTGGTCAATTTACATCCAGTTGTAGATGGATTCCTAATCTGAGTCTCCCCTACATTCTTATCCTGTCCTGTGTTAGATGCTCACCTATCCATTGGCACCTTTATGGGTGGCAGCCACGTGGAGGGAGTGAGGGTCTCTCCAGCCCTGAGCCAACCCGGGACACAGTTATTGTTGGCCTTACCCTCAAACTTCTAAGCAATTCTTCCTTCTCAACATACTGTATTTACCTGCGTGATTCAGGCTGACATCTCACTTGGTGCATCATGGGAGTGAAGGTGGATGGTGGTGGCCATCTGCCCCACCCCTAGTGGAGACACTACCAAGGTCCTGCTGGAGGCCACCCCAGTACGTCTTTCCTATTCATGGACTCGAGTTTTGGAAACAGCCAAGTTCCATGTGATGTGACATCCCAATTATTCAAATATTTATTTATTTTTTTGGCACCTGGCATGTGGGATCTTAGTTCCCTGACCAGGGATTGAAGCCACGCTTCATTCATTGGAAGTGCAGAGTCTTAACCACTGGACTGCCAGGGAAGTCCCCATCCAGACATTTATTGAGCACCTGAAACAACACCATCCCAGAACCGAGGTGGCAAACATTTTCTGGAAAAAGCCTGATAGAACACATTTCAGACTTTGTGGGCTAAATGGGTTTTGTACATCTACTTGATCCCACCCTGATAGCCCTAAACGGCCCTAAATGGCTACACACAACATGTTACCAAATGGGTGTGACTTTGTTCCAGTCAAACTTTATTTGTGGACATTAAAATTTGAATTTTATGTAATTTTCACAATTGATCACAAAATGTTATTTTCTTTGGACTTTCCCCCTCAACTACTTAAAAAGCTTTTTAATTCTCAGTTCATGGGCCACAGAAGAACTGAACATGGGCTACAGCTAGGTTTGGTCCATGGACCACAGTCTGCAGACCTCTGTTCTGGAGGGCCAGTGTTGTGAGAAGCCCTGAGGGTACCTATTGCAGCCGAGTTCAGCAGCTCTATTCTGCAGAAGTGCCTGTTGGGGCAAGGAGGGCCCATGGGCAGAAGAGCCCCGGTTTTCCTTTGCCCTTCACCTCTGCCTGTTGATACATTCTTTGGTTTTTACCTCTGACTTCATTTGAAGGAAATGCTTTGTGACAAAGAGCCGCACACCCATAAAAGAGCGTGAGCACCAGTGGTGTGGCCCATCCCCTTTGTTTCTTGTTTCACAAGTGAGGAGAGCTGAGTCTGAGGGGAGGGACACTTGTCTCACATCCCAGGTGAAGTTGAAAGTACAGAAGAACCTCCACCCAGGTGGCTCAGTGGTAAAGAATCTGCCTGCCAGTGCAGGAGACGCAGGTTTGATTCCCTAGGTTGGGAAGATCCCCCGGAGAAGGGAAATGGCAACCCACTCCAGGATCCTTGCCTGGAGAATTCCACGGACAGAGGAGCCTGGCGGGCACAGTCTGTGGGGTCGCAAGGAGTCGGACATGACGGAATGACTGAGCACTTCCTGCACTGCACACAGAAGACGCCAGACCAAGCCCTTTCCCCAGCCCTGGATGCAGCCCCTTGAGCAGCGGACACTTACCCCCTGGCAGTCGTGGCTGCCCAGGGACCTCAGCCGCACCTGGGGCTAAGGTCACCTGCACGACGAGGTCCTCGCTGGTGAAGGCCGTGGGGGCTCCCAGGCCGGGGGTGGACTCTCTGGGAAAGGCCCAGGGCCGGGTGGCCTCTTCAGTCCTGTTCTCTACTTCGGGGAATGCAGTGGCCCTTACTTCAGGGACAAACGTGAAAGGCTCCTCGGGTTCCGGGGCGGTGGGGGAGACTTCAAAGTCGGGCTTTGCCGTGAGGATCACGCTGCCTCGGGCTTCACCCTCAGTGATATTTCGGGGCAGGGGCAGCTCCACGTCAGGCCAGGTCACCGTCTGGATGGTGATGTCCTCCTCACCGCCCACCCCGAAAAAGCTTTCTGGGATGTCCACAAAGTCTTCACCTGGGGCAGGGGGCAGAGACAGGCATTAGTGCTTGGCCTGGGGCTGGCCTGATGGAGATGAATATCAGATGCTCCCCTCCTCTGCTAAGAAAAGAAAGCACCTACTGTGTGCCAGGCACCTGGCTGGGTCCATTGCTGGAGACCTCAATGGCTTGAGTATTTATTATAGGAGTTCCCTAGATTGCAAGAATATGCAGTCACCATAGCACAAGACCCTGACCAATCAGCTCACTGTTTATTAAAACCATCTTATTCCAATATCCCTTCCTGAGTAATGCCAGCCAGTTGCTTCCTTACCTATCTTGTGAGCACCTGCTGAGGCTCTGATGTTAGAACTAGCCAATGGGACAATGTAAATCAATTAGAAAGAGAAACGAAAAAATCTTCCCAAAGATGCAGGAGCTCATGAAATTGATGAAAGTGAGAGAACTGCCTGCCTCAGTCATGAACAAATGAGCCACTTAGTAATGAACAAAGAGAGCATTCATGAGGATGCTACAACTGCAAAAAGGGTGGTGGGAATATTGAAAAGTGAAGAGAAGCTTTTGGGGGTAATTCTAATTATTTTTGCACAAATAACCCTAGACAGTGTAAAATACAGGATACAAACTTTTAAAAAAGTTTTAGTCTAAATGTTCACAATAAAGTCCTTGTCAAAACCTTTTTCCCACTCTTAAGTAACACTATGGCCCTCATTTTGAAGTGAATTCAATTAAAAAGGGTAACTGCAGAGAGGAAGGTGGGAGGGAGGCTCAAGAGGGAGGGCACATGTGTATACCTATGGCTGATTGTTTGACAGAAAGCAACTCAATTCTGTAGAGCAATTATCCTTCAATTAAAAAATACTTTTAAAATTTAAAAAAGGGTGGATCACAGCGCCCTCCTGTGGCGCACAGTCTCAAGTCAGGCCCCCACATCTTCCCATTAGACAGATAAGGAAAGTGACGCTCCAGGGCCTTGACTTTGTCACAGCTGTCCAGGAGTGAGTGGCAGAGACGTGATTCAAACTTGAGAAAACAGTCTCTGAATATCATGTTTCCCCCCAGTTCTGGGCTGATGAAATAGGACTGGGTACACTGCAGGCTGCAGTGATTCTAGCTTCCCGAGGAATCCATGAAAATAGGGGGTGCCAAGACATGGGGTTCAGGTACCCAGTGGACCCTTGAAGGAGGTAAAACCCAACTCCCCATTCTAAGATTTCATCCTCTGGGTCCCCATTTCGGTGGCATGCTCCCCACCGAAATGCCTCCAGCCCAAACCCACCTGTGTAGCAGATGGCGTCATAGCGGGATGAAGGGTCAGGGTAGCCCGTCTGGTTGGCGTGCAGGTAGACGGTCCTCACTCCCAGGAGGTTGCCCCCGCAGTTAGGCCGGGCCTTGGAGATGGGGTATCGCACGCTGCGGTCAGCCAGCCAGCCGGCGCTGCACATGTCCATGCCACCCTGCCAGGCCAGGTAGAGTTGGCCCGTGGTGGCCAGCCGGGCGCCCAGCCGCCGGCACTCGTTGACTGCCTCTTGGAAGGTGAACTTCTCCGGGGATGTTGCATAGAAGACCTCGCCTGCAAAAGACACAGCCAGGAGGGTAAGGAACTCCTTCCCACGTCTGCCCTGAGTCCCCAGGGAGATCCCCAGGTTCCTCTGAGTTTGGTCTTTAACTGGGGAAAGCCCTGGTCCCACGTATCTGTATTTCAGGGATAGGATGGGGATTTGGGAGGGATATCGAGGTAGGGTATGGTATCCTGGATTAGCGCCCTGCCCAAGAGGAGGCCCGCGTGACCCCGGCAGTCGGCAGGAAGAAGGGGCTGGGTAGAGGCTCGTGGGAGGGCGGGGCGGCCTCACCCTCCATCTCCTCCGCGAAGCAGTACACGTCATAGGTTTCGTTGGTGTCCCGGATGCCGTAGGTTCTCACGCCGGGAAACTCGTCCTTGTCTCCATAGCAACCTTCCCTCGGCGTGTGGATGGGATACCTACCGGGAACCCAAGGCAGGGATGTGACACTCGGGGGACGGAGGGGCCCGGTGACCTGTGTCCTTGTACCCTCCTCCCTTGTGGGAGGAAGCGGTGACTTACTGATGTGTTTGCTGGGATCTGCTGAGATCTGTGGGCTACTTGTTTCTACAGATTTTTCCCAGCTTTATTGAGATGGAGGTTTTCATCACTATTGGTGACAGAAAGCGGCGCCTTTTACTAAATATTTATTGGTACCAAACATGTTCTATCAGGGGCTTGCAAACCTTTTCTGTAAAAGGATGGACAGTAAATGTTTCAGGTCTTGCAGGCCAGAGGGTCTCCACTGTGACCCACCACTCAACCTTGCCATCCTAGTGCAAACGAAGCAACCACAGACAAAATAACAAGCGGGGCTGTGTTCCCATAAAACTTTGTTTACAGAATCAAGGAGTGGGTTGGACTTGACCCATAAGCCATAGTTTGCTGAACTTTGCTCTGTATCATTGGAGTCTCACATCAACCTAAGAAGGAAAGTGCTATAACCACTCTAAACTATAAGAAAGTGGGGGCCAGAGATGTTAAGCAACTTGTTCAAGGTCACACAGCCTCTAAGTATCAAAACTGGGGTTTGAGGTATATAAGTACCTCTTGTATCTGAGGTGTGGTCTCTTGCACTATGCTAGGCTGTTGAATCACCTTGCCTTTTTTTTTTTTTTTTTTAATGGTTAATGGCTTTTTTTATCCTGAGATCTTTTGCCTATCCCAAGATTACAGAGCTATTTCCCTTTGTTTTCTTCTTGTGGCTTTGTGGTTCTGGCTTTTGCATTTGGAGCTTTGATCCACCTCGAATGAATTGTCTCATCTTGCTTTTACAGGCTTGCTCACATGATTGCCCTCTAAGGCTCTGTCTGTCTTGCTGGGCAACCCACCCATTCCTTAGCAGCTGTGCTCAGGGGAAAATGAACCAAAAAGCTTAATTTACATGTGTCTTGCCCTATTAAAAACAGAATAGAAAGTGGTTCACAAAAATATGTAAACACCAAAATTTAAAAAAGATGTAAAGGGAAAAATGAGTAGGAAGAATAATGATGTATAATTTGCATGGAGAAAATGCTCACGTAGAGCTATGCTGCTAGTGATCACTCATCCACCACAGGACAGAGGACCAAGGATTTGGGACCTGACCTCGAACTGGCCAAGGCATCTGTCTAGCCCCAGCCCAGGCTGGCCTTGGTGTCATCAGGCTGGCACCAGCTCAGTGCTGGTCGGCGTTGCAGTCCGTCTCCCACTCCACTCCGATGGTGGCCCCGGGGCTCACCTCACAGTCTGATCGGCCAGCCAGCCGGCGTCGCACTGGTGGAAGCCGTCCTCATAGGCGGCCTGCAGCTGCTCGGGCGTGGCGATGATGGCGCTGTTCTGCAGGCAGGCCCGCTGCGCCCTGTCAAAGTCCAGGGTGTAGCGCGTGGAGATGGCTCTGTAATGGAACACGATGCCTGCAAGACACAGGAGAGCGAGAGGGCAGGTCAGTGCAGCCTCCCCTCATCCAGGCCCTTACAGAATCAGGGAGAGTCAAGGGGGCATAGAGACATCTGGGCTGGGCCTCCAGCTGATGGGTGAATCCCAGCTCCATATCTGCATGGGGTGCTTCTGCCTTTGCTAGAACATTTCTATTAACAGGGAGCTCATTACCTTATAAGGCATCTTTTTGGAAACCTGTGATAATTCTGATAATCAGGTTATTTGATTTGGATCAAAATCTGCCTTCCTCATAATTTTTCATGTCATTCCAGGACCCCATATTTGCTTTGCAGAAAGATGCCCCCTCAGCCCAGGGCCATCCCAGTGAGAGTCTTGTTTAAGGCATAGGTAGGAGCAGACTGCCTTTCAGAGAGTGCTGAGCACCAAAGAATCAATGCTTTCGAATTGTAGGGGTGGAGAAGACTCTTGAGAATCCCTTGGACAGAAAGGAGATTAAACCAGTCAATCCTAAAGGAAATCAACCCTGAATATTCATTGGAAGGACTGATGCTGGAGCTGAAGCTTTAATACTCTGGCCACCTGATGTGAAAAGTCAACTCACTGGAAAAGACACTGATGCTGGGAAAGATTGAAGACAGGAGGAGAAGGGGGAAACAGAGGATGAGATGGCTGGATGGCATCATCAACTCAATGGACACGAGTTTGAGCAAACTCCAGGAGATAGTGAAGGCTTCTCTAAGCCTGGCATGCTGCAGTCCATGGGGTTGGGAAGAGTTGGACAGAACTGAGCAAATGAACAACAACCCAACAGGAAAAACATGGTGCTGACTGAAGTCCTGAAGCCTACCAAGAACACAAGCATATTCCTTAGTCCATTGAGGGCAGGGGACCAGAAAGTCCTCATCCCTTTCTTTGGCTTCTGGAACTGGAGGTGGAGGAAGGAAAAGACATCTGGGTGGAGAGTCAGGAGATGCTCTGGCTCCCTTCCTGGGAAACTTCAGGCAAGTCACTTAACCTCAGTTTGCTTGTCTGTAAAATGGGGATGATCACAAAGCAATCGAATCACAGGATTGTTGGGAAGCACAGATTGTCATTCATTACACGTGACTGTGGCCACGGAGTATTTAATTCACTCAGAGTCTGGTGAGAGTGATGTTACTAGCTTCGTGTTACAGAGGAAGCAACTGAAGTTAAGTAACTCAACTGAGGTGCAAACTGGCAGGAGGAGGAGCTGGGGTTTGCAAGCCAGCCAGCCTGGGTGCCCACCAGTGAGGATGGCATTCTGGTTCTTTCTGTAGGTGAAGCAGGGTCCCCCCGGTCAGGCTCTCACCTTTTACCACGACCTCTAGGGTGGCCTGGCTGTCCTCGATGCCGTGCATCACCTCGCAGCGATAGATCCCGGAGTCATTGGAGCGCATGTTCTGGATTTCCAGGGTGGCGTCGCTGGGGATGGCGGGGTAGTTGGGCAGCGTGACCTTGTCTTGGTAGGCGCTGTTGACCCGCACCCGCCCTTCAGTGGCCACCAGCAGCACCACCTCCTTCTCCTTGGAAATGCGGCTCCACTTGATTCTTGGGGCAAGGGGGGCGGTGGAGGGGGCGGTGGTCACGGGGTGCATGGGGTCGATGAAGTAGCAGGGGATGGTGAGGGAGCTCCCCAGGAGGACCCGCAGCGGGGACGGTTCAGGGATGCTGACACTCAGCGAGTTGTCAGGTTCTGTGCAGGGAGACATGGGGCGGGAGACAGAGCCGTTAGTGCCCAGAGAGGACCACCCAGCCTCTCTGTCAGTCCTGGAAATGACAATGTCTGTGCTGGTGCTGGGGAAGCCTCCTGTGTCATATGGAATTCCCTTTCCAGAGCAGCTTCCTCAAGACCCCCTGGTCTCTGTGCCTCAAGATGGGAACTATGGAGCCAGAAAGGATTGCAGAGGAGGCCATTGGGAAATTCACAGGTGTACCTCTTTGTTTCTCAAACTGGGGTACCCTAGGTGATGCCAAGCCATGGGATAAACAGAACCCATCTTTCTGGAGTGACAGCTTGACTCAAAAATTGGTAAAAAGTTACTTTGGGGGAGAAGCTCCAATACTTTGGCCACCTGATGTGAAGAGCTGAGTCACTGGAAAAGACCCTGATGCTGGGAAAGACTGAAGGCAGGAGGAGAAGGGGATGACAGAGGTTGAGATGGTTGGATGGCATCACCAACTCAATGGACATGAGTCTGAGCAAACTCTGGTAGATAGTGAAGAACAGAGAAGCCTGGCATGCTGCAGTCCATAGGGTAGCAAAGAGTCGGACATGACTTAGTGACTGAACAACATCAAGAAAAAATTACTATGGGGAAGAAAAAATTTATACAACTTGTAAAGCTAAGATATAAAAATATCAAACACTTAAGGAGGTCTGCTTTGGGCTCCATCCTGACCTTGCAGAAGGACTAGTCATTCTGTTCTGTTGTTGGGGGCTCAGGGGCCTAGTTGGAGAGGCATCAGAGAAGATCAGACGTTTAAGTCTGCAAAGAGTCAGCCTGGGGTGGGTTGGGATATGATTAGACTCCATTAAAAAAACAACAACAACAACAAACCTAGATGGTATTGATAGGGAAGATGCAGAGAGTTTGCAAATTCTGTTAGAAGTCAAAAATCTTCCTGGTATTGGAAAGAAAGAGCCTTTGAAAAAACAGCACTTTTATGAACAGTCATACACTTATTGAACTTTTTTTTCCAGGAGAGCCTGCAGGTTGACCATAAAAATGTTTCAGATATTTGTGAGTGGCAGATACATAGCAAGGCAAGAAAGAGGGAGCCAGGAATGTTTGGGGTCCAGCCCTAACCTTTTGATATCCTGGGGGGTCACTAGCAGGCCCTTCACAGAAATATCCCTCTGAGGCTCTGCCCTAGCACAGGACACAGCATGGTTTTAGTGGTGGTAGCTCTCCAGGGCAGGTTCCTCCCAGGTGGCACTAGTGGTAAAGAACCCACCTGCTGATGCAGGAGACATAAGAGACTCAGGTTCAGTCCCTGGGTCAGGAAGATCCTCTGAAGGCGTGTGTGGCAATCCACTCCAGTATTCTTGCCTAGAGAATCCTATGGACAGAGGAACCTGGTGGGCTACAGTCCATGGGGTCACAAAGAGTCAGACAATACTGCACTGACTGATCACGCACACACGGTTCTCCAGGGACAACTGGAAGTGACAGCAGCACCCAGCTCTGCAGTTTTTAAAGCTCTCAACCAACCCTCATGAAATGGTTGGCCTGTGTGGGCAAATCACCCCAGGGTACAGCCAGCTGGGTATTCAAGGGTCTCAGGGCAAGAGTACAAGTGGAGACTCATGGATCATATGTCTAAATATTTAAAAGCTATACATCAAGCCAATAGACCAATAAATTATTTTTAAAATTGTTCTATCTTCTTATTTGACAATGATACCTTTCAAAATGAAAAACCAGATTCAAATTTAGAATTCTTGGATCCCTTAGAGTTTTGCATTGGAATGTGGTGGCCACGCTGGAGGAGAGGGAATCAGGACCCCTTTTCTTCCCTCACAGCTCTGCACTGTGAAGGGTCTGTATTTATCCAGGCCCTCACAACCCAGCTCTGTCCACACCCGAACAGCCACCCCTTCACCTCTCCCACTGGCCTTCTGGTGGCTCAGATTGGTGATGGTGGGTGGTCCTTTCATGGAAGGATGGACCCAGAGGAGCAAACCATGCAGCCCTGGAAATGACTTGGGTCCAGCTGGACAGGGAATTCTGGGCGTCCTGGGTACCCAGAGGGAGAATAGAGCAGGGTGGACACATATCACTGGCCCTACAATTCCTTACTTTTAGGGAATGTTGGGGCTGTGGGAGAGTCAGAGAGGGGGGCCTCTAAAGTGATGGCCCAGATCAAGCACCAGGACTATCAGTGCCAGGCTTGGTCTCCAACCCCCGAGTCCAGTCCTCAGTGCCTGCCGGGTAAATGAGACACACGGGGATGTCCTCACCTGAAACTTCTACTGAGATGGCTGCTGTGATGACCCTCAGAGTCACAAACACCAAGAGTAAAGTGGTCATAGTTCACCTGGAAGAGAGGGGAACAGAGATGTCATTCAGAGGTTCAGATATGGTGAGGTGGAGGGTCACGTGTCACATGACAAGTGTGATAAAGTCCTCATCCATGGATCTGAAATCACATCAAGAGAAGGAGGCTAATTTTAAAAAAGTGATAATGATTATACTTGAATAATGGCTTTATGGATAATTTTATTTTGCACTTTGGATTTTTTTTCATGTTTTATAAACTGTCTATGATAAGCATGTATAACTTTTGTGATTAAATAAAACAACAGATATTTATCTAAAAGGCTATAAAGAGTTGGACACGAATGAGCGACTTAGTGTATAAACACACACACACATTAAGGATTATAAAATATCCTCAGCTGATCTACTGTTTATCTCACCTATGTGCAAAGAAAAATGAGGTTTTATTGGGGAAAAAAAAAAAAACCTATAAGGAGGCTGCATTGTGATCTGAGCGATATCTTCTCCAAGAATCCTGTCCTCACAAAACCTTCATGGATTCCTCAGTTTAATTACCAGTGTGAGGCTGTAATTAAATTTATCTCCTCCTGCGTTTTCTAGGGAACCTCTCATCTTCTAACCAGTAAAGTCTCATCCTAAAGGATCCCTGTGATGGTTGATTTTATGTGTCAATTTGCCTGATCCATGAGGTGCTCAAATATTTGGTCAACTATTATTCTGGGTGTGTCTGTGAGGGTGTCTTGGGAAGAGATGAACATTTAAATTGGCAGACTAAGTGGAGCAGATTGCTCTGCCAATGGGGGTGGGCCTCACCTAATCAATTGAAGGCCCACATTTTTGCCCCAAGTGGCTGAACCTTCCCTAAAAAGAGATAATGTCTTTTGCCTGATGCTCACCAAACTGCCTTCAGACTTAAACAGAAACATTGCTTCTTCTTGGTTTCAAGGCTTCATACCCTGGCTCTCCTGGCTCTCTAGCTTGCCAAGTGAAAGTGTTAGTCACTGAGTTGTGTCCAACTCTTTGCAACCTTATGCTCTGTAGTCCACCAGGCTCCTCTGTCCATGGAATTCTCCAGGTGAGGATACTGGAATGGGTTGCCATTTCTTCCTCCAGGGGATCTTCCCGACCCAGGGACTGAACCTGGGTTTCCTACATTGCAGGCAGATTCTTTACCATCTAAGCCAGTTTGTTAGCTTGCCAAAACCCTTCACAATCATGTGAGCCAATTCCTTAGAATAAATCTCTTTCTATATGTATATGCACAACCAAATAGTTCTGTTTCTCTGGAGAACCCTGCCTAACACAGTTCCCCAGGCCCAGAAAAGTGACACGAGTTACCCTGTCTCCTTGATAAACTCTGAACTTGCCATCAACTCCAAATTCAGGAACCTGTGTGTTTTTGGACAGAGAATGTACCAAGATTTGGGGCACAATTCAGGGGTCTCATTCAAGTCAGGGGAAGGATGCTCACCCAGATTGCTCTGTGGGATATGTGCTAAGTCGATTCAGTCATGTCTGACCCTGTGACCCTATGGACTGTAGCCTGCCAGGCTCCTCTGTCCATGGGGTTCTCCAGGCAAGAATACTGTGTGTTGCCATTCTCTCCCCCGGGGGTCTTCTTAACCAAGGGCTTGAACCTGCCTCTCTTACATCTCCTGCATTAGCAGGCGAGTTCTTTATCACTAGCACCATGAGAGAAATGACAGCCCAGGACCCTTGAAGCAACCCCTGTTGGCCCAAACAATGACTTCATATGAATTAGAGAAAACAAACTTTCCTTACTGTCATCTGTTGGAAAACTATCCCGGAAAGTATACTGATCTGTGATGACAAAACCTAAAGGGAACCCCCTGCGTAACTGGAACCCTGACTCTGAGCGGGCCAGAGTACTCAGGCCTCAAGAAGACCCATCTGAATTTACAAGAGATCAACCAGAGGGATGGTTCTCAAATTGGCTACACACTGACATCACCTGGGCTTCAGCCTGGTCCTCAGACATTTTAAAAGCTCCCTAGAATGTTCTAAAACGTGGCCAGGGCACTGCTGGCTAGAGAGTATGTAGTCACACTGCGGACACTTGTGACTTGCACCCCAGGACACGTGCCCTAAAGACAGGAAGGGAGCTTTCACAGGCTGAGTGCAATGCCCAACTGAGGCTGCAGCCAGCGCCCCTGACCTGGACTCTGTCAGCATCTGATGACCCAGTAGGAGTCTCTGTTGGCTCAGTCACCATCAGCTGTGGCTGGATGGATTTGAGGATGAGAGGCTCTGAGGTTCCCACCCCTAGAATGTGGGGAAGGGAGTGGGTAGGGCCAGGACTCTGGGGACCCTCGTGGGTGACCCTAGTCTGTCATTCTTTTAAAAAATTTTTTTTTCTTTTTAGATGTATATATATATATATATATATAGTGGACATGCATTTGGGTAAACTCTGGGAGTTGGTGATGGACAGGGAGGCCTGGCATGCTGAAGTTCATGGGGTCGCAAAGAGTCGGACACGAGTGATTGAACTGAACTGAACTGATATATTTTTAATTTGGCTGTGCTGGGTCTCAGTTGCAGCATACAGGATCTTTATTTGTGGCATGTGCGATCTAGTTCCCCGACCAGGGATTGAACCCAGGCCCCCTGCACTGGGATTGTGGAGTCTTAGCCAATGGACCACCAGGAAGTCCCTTAGCTTGTCATTTGAGTGATCTTTCCACAGCTATCCTTCATTCATTCCACGTACAGCAGGCACCTGAGGGATGAAAGGGTTGTCTGTGTGGGTGCTGCTGGGGGCTCAGAGATGAAAGTGTGAGGCGTAGGATGAGTAGGAAGTCTGGAAAATTCCAAAGGCTTAAGAAGCAGCCCCTAGCTTCTGAGGGATTTTTCTCCTTAGAAGCTGCCTTTAAAAAAAAAAAAATCTCTGGGACTCCAGGTTCTGGCTCGTGAGGGGCCTTTTCCTCAGGCCCAGTGTGATCCGACACAGCCAAGAACTATTTCTCTGGAGGCTAAAAGGGTCAGGTGTCTCCTCCTCTGTGAGGAGGGGGCTAGACTTGCAGGGCCTTCTCTTCCTAGAGCCTCAGGGAAAGCGTGTCCAGACAGAAGGCCGCCTGTTCTTCTTCCCTCAGAACACCCTTCACTGGGAAGTTCTCTGTATGTTTTCGGAGTTGTGTTTCTTCCCTCGCTCTCTGAACAAGCCTGACATTGTCCGGGAAGCAGTGGTTCTCTGTGGGGCTTGGGTTTGCTCTGTTTTTCTCCCTGGCTTCGGCCAGGAATGAAAAGGGCAGGGAGTGGGCATTGGCGGTGGTGGTGGTGGGCGGGGGGACGGGTTGTGGGCAGAGAAATTAATTTTATTTCTTCTTCTTTTTTTTTCAAGACAAACTTTGGGATAGAAATATCGTAATAAATATGCTCTTGTGTTTGTGTGTGTTTTCTCAGCTGTAAAGAAAATAGGGAGAAATTCCATTCTGTCTGGATTCCAGTGTGTCCAGGTCTCACTGAGCCTTTATGTGAGGAGATGGACTCTGCCAGTCCCCACAACAGGGCAGCCTTTCTGCAGGGGAAATGGAGCTGGATGGTGGCGATGGGATTGGGAGGCTGGGGCTGAGGACAGGGGAAGGGGTTGTCTAAAATGGAGGGAAAGAGGGGCTTGAGGAGCAGGTGAAAGTTGGAGGGTCTGTGCAGAGCTTCTGTGGGCTCCATGTGTGTGAGGTTGGGCTCATTACCAAGGAACTGGCTTTTTCAGGACAGAATTATTAGGAAGTTTGATGGGGGAAAGAGAGCATGCTAGTGCTTTGAACCTGAGCTCAGGCCATGTGTGTGTATGTGTGAGAGAGAGACAGACAGACAGACACACACAAACCCATAGTTGAACGTATGGAAACCCTCCACCTCCTCATCAGCTAGACCCTATCAGATGGCTACCAACCCAGTCAGGGCTTTGACCTTTATTCCATCAGATTATGGGGCTGAATGGGAGGGGCTCACCTGCCTGCCCTGAATTCTTATTCCAGCAACATGCCGCGGAGACCCCTAGACCTGTATCCCAGTCCTGCTCGGCACCTCCTGCTTTAATAATCAAAGATCCATCTCCATGGCTATTTCAGAGACTAAGCAAGAGAATGTGCCAGGCAGACCCTGCTTCTGAGGGCGGGGGCTGTGTCTGGCTCGGCAGCAAGCCCAGGGTCTGGCACTCAGCAGGCATCCGTCAGCACCACTCTCTTCCCTCCTCCCTAGAGTCAGGCCTGGGTGAGCCTCTCAGAATGTGGGGACTGGAAGAGCGTCTAGTGGTTACAGGGAGGCTTCTTGCCCTGGGATGAGGGTTGGATGAGATGACTTTCCATAAAGGATAAAACTGCCTTTGCCAACATCACCACCCTACCACACATTTGGAAAATAAGGAACTAGAGAAAATAAATCACCATCATTCTCCATCCTAATCCAACCATTGTTCGTGTTTTGATAGTTTTCCTTCTGGTTTTTTTCCTTAGGCATCCACTTGCGTTTCGTGGAGTTGTAATCTTTTTGCATCCTGTTTGCTTTTTCCACACAGCATGGTGAATCAAATGACTTGTTTTTGGTTCCTTCAGAACTGATGGATGGCTTTGGGGCTGTACAATCACGACCTCGCTGCTGGGAATCCTGTCTACATGGCCGAGGCAGGTGATCTTCAGTCTCTAATTGAACAGGAAGTGCTCATTCATTCTTCACGGGGTGACCCCCGCCACAGTTAGTGTGTTAGTCGCACAGTTGTTTCTGACTCTTTGCAACCCCGTGGACTGTAGCCTCCCAGGTTCCTCTGTTCATGGAATTCTCCAGGCAAGAATACCGGAAAGAGAGATTTTAAACCCAGAATAGGGAAAGTGGCAGGGATCCCACATCAAGGACACATCTGGCCAGACTGACTCCAACTGCAGCTGCTAATTTCCCACATATTCTAAATAGACATGGTGGGAAGGCGTGGAAAAGGGGAGTCAGGAAACTGACTCCAGGTGAACTCACACAAGCCCTCAGTTTTCTCATCTGCACGCTGGAATCAGAATGGGACATGGTGAAGATAATTTTCATGGATGCTAATGCTCATTTTATATTTTCTCCTCTTTCTCTTCTCTCTCTTTTGCTTATTCTCTCTCCATCTGTATCTTTTTCTAAAAAATAGAGTTGATTTCCTTATTCCTATTGTATTACTTGGGCTTCCTTCATGGCTCAGATGGTAAAGATTCTGCCTGCAATGCAGGAGACCTGGGTTTGATCCATGGGTTGGGAAGATCCCCTGCAGGAGGGCATGGCAACCCACTTCAATATTCTTGCCTGGAAAATCCCCATGGACAGAGGAGCCTGGTGGGTAAGTCCATGGGGTCACAAAGAGTTGGACACAACTGAGTGACTAAGCACAGTGCATTGTATTACTTGCTTGGTTATCACTGCAAATTAAATTCTGCAAATGTTTTCCTGCTTTCTGGGCAATTAAGTGAGTCCATTGGGAAAAGCTGTGGCAGCAGGTTGGGGGTGCTGCAGAGCGACCTTTCAAACCCATAGTTTTGTCTAGGATTGGCCTCAAGCAGCCCTGTGCTAAGACAGAGGGCACAGTGAGGTGGGGAGGGAGGGTTTTCCTCTGAGTTGCTTATATTCTTGTAGATGGAGACATATCTGTACCTAGAAAATAGCAGGCGTGTGAGTGGGTGCCAGGTCCTTGATGCTGTCTAGAATGGCTGTGTGACCCCAAGTGTAGTTTTTGCATCTTTGACACAGCGTAGCATGGGAGAATTGGCCCTGGAGTTCTCTGAGACTCTACGTGCCAGCTCCACACAGTGCAGAAAAGAGACATTTGATATAGGGTCAGAGTCGGTCACATCTCACCTGTCACAGCCTCCCCCCGGGTTAGAAATGAGCTCATCCCTTGTTCTGATCCTGCACCCAGATCAGCATTCCCTGGGAAGGTTCGAAACCACTGGGAAAGATGCCCCCCTGTGCCCTCCACATGCTGGGGAAGATGTAGGGGGCAGCAGAGGGATGCAAAGAGGGGAGCTGTGTGGTTATGAGTATCATGCCTAAGTTCAGAGGTATTAGGCTTTCAGGGGAGCCTCAGGCTCTCAAGGGAGGAGCAAGGTTCAAGTGGAGGAATCAGAAGAAATCAAGAAATGATCAAGAAAAGAAATCAAGAAATGACACAGGTCCAGGGACTTCCCTGGTGGTCCAGGGGCTAAGACTCCACATTTCCAAAGCAGGGGACCCAGGTTCGATCCCTGGTCCGGGAACTAGATCCCACAGGCTGCAATGAAGATTAAAGATCCCGTGTGCTACAACTAAGAGCCAGAGCAGCCAAATAAGTAAATAAAACAATAAATTAGTTAATAAAAAATAAAAAGAAAGACATGTGTCCAGAAAGTGTCACATCTGGTGCCTGTGTATGTGTGCTCCCAGTTGTGTTCAACTCCCTGTGACCCCACGGACTGTAGCCCACCAGGCACTCTCTACTAATGTGGGCTCGCCTTCGAGTGGTGCCCGTGGCTTGGGTCTGGCCCTCCTGTTTCTCTTCCTTCCTTTTGCTCACGCAGTTTGTTCCTTCCAGAAGACTTTATATCTGTAGAACAGCTCTTCATCTGACCTAATCATAGCCTTTTCTGA
This sequence comes from Bos javanicus, assembly GCF_032452875.1. Taxonomy (NCBI): domain Eukaryota; kingdom Metazoa; phylum Chordata; class Mammalia; order Artiodactyla; family Bovidae; genus Bos; species Bos javanicus. The sequence goes on along the minus strand of NC_083888.1, from coordinate 19,974,345 downwards.
ATCCAGGGTAAATACTACCTCCTGGGAACTTCCAGATACCTTGGCCTGAAACCATCTCCTTTCTGCCCATGTTCTTTGTCATTCCTTGTGGTTACCTCCAACTAATGAACAAACACATGCCAGCTTGTGATTTCTTTCCCATCGTTGTTTTAAACTCCCAGGCTAAGCACTTATGGGGGGTGTATGGGTGGGGAGTGGGGCTGTGTAGTGAGAAGAAGATGGCTTTGGAGTCACAGGCATGTGCTTGTGTGTGCTGAGTCATGTCTGACTCTTTGTGACCCCATGGCCTGTAGTCCACCAGGCTCCTCTGTCCATGGGATTCTCCAGGTAAGAAATACTGGAGTGGATTGCCATTTCCTCCTCCAGGGGATCTTCCCGACCTAGGGATCGAACTCATGTCTTCTGTGTCTCCTGCATTGGCAGGTGGATTCTTTTACCACTGAGCCACCTGGGAAGCCCTTGGAGTAACATAGATTCTGTTGAATTGCAACTGTGATACTTACATGTGAACATAAAACCTTGGCCCAATTATTTAACCTCTTGAAGGATCAATTTCCCTAATTCTAAAGTGCTGATCAAATAGGATCTATCATATAGGATTTCTTTAATTCCCTGGAGAAGGGCATGGTAACCCACTCCAATATTCTTGCCTGGATAGAGGAGCCTGGTGGGCTACAGTCCATGGGGTCTCAAAAAGTTGGATATGACTGAAGCGACTTAGCATGCATGCTCTGTGTGGCTTTCAGTAAATTCTGTCTCCTTTCCTAAATCTTATCGGACTGGATCCTCCCTGGCTGAGGTGGGAGAACAGCTGCATTGTGTACACACATCATGGTCTTCAATCCATTGTGGGTGTGCTGAGCACCTAGTGTGGGCACCAAGCACTGGGCTCTGCACATCATAGTCCCTCAACCAACGTGAACTGACTTGATAGAAGTTATATCCGATAGAGTTCATGCCTAGATCTAATTGAGATGATGTCCCATGTGTGGATGGTCATTTGATTTGCAATGACAGCAAACAGTGGGCTCCCCTACAACTTGGTTAACTTAGGGCTCATGACTATATTCACCCCAAGCCTGGGTATAGGATGATAGTTCAAATAAAAGTCTAGATTGTTTAAGTGAGATGCTGATGCTGCTGGTGTCCTCTCCAGTGACCCAAGCCTTGTCACTCTCAGAGCTGCCCCATGTTCACTGAATGAGGCCAGCCATCCCTGTTCCACCCTTAGGCAACAGTGAGCACCTTACAGCCAAAATCAGCTTATACTGTGGTTTCACAGACAATCTAAAGACTGCCTTTATTGGACTTCCTTGGTGGCACAGTGGATGGGAATCCTTCTGCCAAGGCAGGGGACATGGGTCCAATCCCTGGTCAGGGAAGATCCCACGTGCTGAGGCGCAACTAAGCCTGTGCACCACAACTACTGAGCCTGTGCTCTAGAGCCCGGGAGCAGCAACTTCTGAAGCCCATGTGCTGTAGAGCCCGTGCTCCACAACGGGAGAAGCTAGCGCAATGAGAAGCCTGCAACAAAGAGTAGCTTTCACTTGCTGCCAGCACAGCCAAAATAAATCAATAAATAACAGCACTGATTTTGGTTGGCTGAAGGTGTGAGTGGGTTTGCAGGTAAAGGCCCTCCCTATGGAGGTGGGTGACAGGCACAGTGGGAACCCGAAAGGAGTAGTTCTGGTTCAGGGCACAGTGAAGTGTTAGTTGCTCAGTGGTGCCCGAGTTTTTGTGACTCTATGGACTGTAGCCGGCCAGGCTCATCTGTCCATGGGATTTTCTAGGTAAGAATACTGGAGTGGGTTGCCATTTCCTTCTCAGGGGACTCAGGGATTGAACCCGGGTCGCCTGCTTTGCAAGCAGATTCTTTACTGTCTGAGCCACCAGGGAATCCCACAGTTGTTTTTAAAAAACATCAGTTTCTACTCTCTCTGGCCTTTCTGTCTTGATTTCCTTCACTCACTGAAAAAGGTCCTTGCTAGTAACAACTGCTTGACCTGGATCTACTGTGATGAGAGATATGCTATTCTTCTCTCTGGGGTCCACTTTGAACCCAGGAACCATGCAATTTCCTGAAATAGCCTAGTCTCAGTTTCCTAGGAGACCATATGGTCTGGGAGAAGGTGAGTACGTTAAAACTACAACCTGAATTCATACCTTTGACTCATCACTTGCTATATTTTAGATGAGCTTGAGAAAGTTTCTTGACAACTCTGGCCAGAATATCCATGAATGATGGCTCTGGAAATAGCTAATTTCCAGTTAGGAGGAGAACAGGGAGTGATGACTCCCATGACAAATTGCTCTAAATGTCTTATTTCCTCTAAATCATCAAACAGAAGTCCTTTTGTTCCCTGAGCAGTCTGATCTGTTGGGTGGGGTGGTAAAAGGCATTGGGAGGAAGGAAGCTTATATCACATTGGAATCTTGAGTGAGCCAGGGACGTAGAGCTCAGATCAGAAAGGACCGTTAAAACGAATCTTGGCCTATATTTCATGGCAGAACAGGACGAACGCTCTTGGAGTAAAGTCCAGCCCCTTCTCATGTTCTATTAAGTCCCTACATTCTATGCCCTCACTCCTGCTCACACCACATCATACCTCTATTCCCAGCCACATTCTAGCTATTTCTTGAACATAAAAATGTGTTTCTTTTTAATGGCTTTAGTTCCTTCTCTTCCTTCTTCCTGGTACACATTTCTGGATCTTTCCCTCATTGGCCACTTCCATCATTCTAGCTTCAGTTCAAATGTCCCTTCCCTGACCACCCTTTCCTGACCCCTACCCAGTACCTCCTATCACGTCACCCTATTATTGTTTATTTATAGCATTATCATTACTAGAACTTCCTGAACTTTTCCATTTGCTTGTTTATTATTTGTTTCCTCTACTAGAATATACATTCCATGAGGGCAGGGACTTTTGTCTGTTTTGCTCACTACTATCCCTGGGGGCTCTGGAGAAGGCAATGGCACCCCACTCCAGCACTCTTGCCTGGAAAATCTCATGGACGGAGGAGCCTGGTAGGACACGACTGAGCGACTTCACTTTCACTTTTCACTTTCCTGCATTGGAGAAGGAAATGGCAACCCACTCCAGTGTTCTTGCCTGGAGAATCCCAGGGACGGGGGAGCCTGGTGGGCTGCTGTCTATGGGGTCGCACAGAGTTGGACACGACTGAAGTGACAGCAGCAGCAGCATCCCTGGGGGCTCAGATGGTAAAGAATTTGCCTGCAATGGGGGAGACCCAGGTTTGATCCCTGGGTTGGGAAGACTCCCTGGAGAAGGGACTGGCTACCCACTCCAATATTCTGGCCTGGAGGATTCCATGGACAGAAGAGCCTTGCAGGCTACATACAGTACACAAGTTCGCAAAGAACTGGACACAACTGAGTGACTAACACTATACCTATTTAGGCTTCCTAGGTGGTGCAGTGGTAAAGAATTCACCTGCCAATAAAGGAGACAGAGGAGATGTGGGTTCTATTTCTGGGTCAGGAAGATCCCCTGGAGAAGGAAATGGTAACCCACTTCAGTATTCTTAGAATATTCCATGAACAGAGGAGCCTGGCAGGCCACAGTCCATGGGGTCACAAAAAGTCAGACACAACTGAGCACCCACACACACATACATACTTCAGGTGTCTGCAACAGTGCTTGGCACATAGAAGGTATTCAACACATATTTGTTGAATGAATGAATGAATGAATGGTGCTTCATGAATGGGCAATGTCCCTTCTGGATTGTTTGGGAACAGAAGGAGCACTAAGCTTAAGACTGATAATAACTTGCAAATCAACTGATTTCAAAGCATTCTTGCCTCCTCAACCCTGAAACACATTAGAAGGCCTAGGAGGAGTGTTAACTCTGAATGCGGGTCAGGGGTAGCCCGGAACATACCATGGCCCATGGAAACATCCATTTACCCTCATCTCCTGCTAGGAGAGGACCAAGACTGGTCAGCATGGATCTGGGGACCACTAAGCAGGGAGTGGTGGGTGACCCAGGAGATAGAACCCTGGGACAGAACAGAACTCAGAGTCATCTAACAGCCTGATGAAGGCTGTGTATTTAAGGAGCTGGGAGTGAGCCAGGTCCAGAGCTGGGAAGGAAGGCCAGCCATGATGGTGCTTCTTAGGATGGGAGATTGCACCCAAACCTGGCCCCAAACCATAAGACCAGACCAGGGTGGGCACCAGAGGGAAGAACTCAGCTCAACATCACCAGCCTTTCCCCATCACTCCCACCTCTCCTTACCCTCGACTGCAAATTCCCAGTAAAACCAGTTTAAAATGGAGAGTGGTACATGGCACAGTTTAAAATGGAGAGTGGTACATTAATGGCTCCCGATTCACTCGCCCAGGGACACTGAGCTTTGCCCTGTTCTCTGTGTGGAAAAAAACTGATACTTGGGACCTGCCCCTTCCTGTTCTCAGCCTTCCATTCCAACCCGGGATCTTGGAGGTTTTCTCTGCATTAATTTCAGACGTTGTGTAAATATCAGCCCTGGGAGTTTGGAAAAGAGTAAGTATCCTTCAGCCCAAACTTTCCATCAGGCACAAGAACCTTTCCTGGGGCAGGAATCTGGGGCCAAGAACTGAGTTCCCTCCAGTTGGCGCTGACCACCAACCTGGCAGGACAGAGTGCTCCTTCCTGTAGGAGTTTGGGAAGGGGCTAGGGGACCCAGCAGGACTCATCAGGGGCCTCCCTTGGTGGGAACTGAGCCCAGGTTTCCAAAACTATCTTTGGTAAAGCTTTCTGACAGCTGAAGGTCCTGGCCAGCAACGACACAGGCGTTTGGGGTTACAGATGAATTCCTGAGCAAAGCAGAGGGCCAAGTGCCTAGGATGCAGCTAAAAGGAAACAAAAGGGCAACTAGCCCAACCCCTTAAACTCCGGGGGCAGATGCCCAGGTTCTTGGAGTTTAGTCTAGACTTGGGGTCTAGTCAAGAGTAAGAAAGAGGATGGGCCACTGGAATCAAGCCTCATTCTCTTGACTGTAGTTGCATGCCCTAATTCTAGGACTGGGAAGACGTCATAGAGAACATTCACTTAGTTCCTTTTGGGTCAGGCTTCTCTTTGAGAGCCACTGGATGTTGTGGACCTGGCTCCCAGAAGGTAGTCTCTAAGTCTTTATTTACCTGGGGGCCTTGGGCCACACTGGATTGTCTGTACTAACTGTGATTTACGGCGGGGGTCTTGGGTCATGTGATATCAACTTGACCTCTGGAAGGACTGGAAACTAAGGTCAGCATGTGGGTGGTCAGCCATGTCTACATGACCAACCCACAGTGAAAATCCTGGACTCAGGTGAGCTTCCTGGGGTGGCAACACTCTGTACACATTGCAACCCATTGTTGTTGGGGAAGTAAAGGTTGTCCACACAACTCCCTGGGACAGCGCAACTGGATGCTCATGCCTGGTCTCTCTGGGACCCTGTCCTGTGTGGCTCTTCCCTATGCTGGTTTTGATCTGTATCCATCTGCTGTGATAAATAGTAACTGTGAGTGTAACAGCTTTGCTGAGCTCTGAGTCCTTCTAGTAATCAACTGCACCACAAGGAGGTCTTGGAAACCTCCTGAAACTTTCTGCTCCACCAGGTTAGTTCGCCCTGCCCAGGGGGGTTTAGCGTGGTTCGGGTACACAGCAGACAAGCCCGCTTCTCCCCATGGCCATCCTTCAGTGACACTGCTTTCTCTTCTTGGCGCATATGCTCTGAAGAGCTGAGCACTCTTTTTTTGGCCCTCATGTGGACGGAATCATTGCCTTTCATCTGGAAAAGTTCCAAGGATTTCCTGGCTCTCCTCCCTCCCTCTTTTCCTCCATCAAACACCCATCATGTGGAAAACTCTGCAGCGGGTGTTGAGGAAGGATCAGAGTGGATCTGCCGCTGGGGCTCACTGTGTGAGGCAGGAGGTGAGATGTGTGAATAAATCCTACAGCACCAGAGGGGAGCCTCTCTCAATGAGACCGCTCCACAAGCTAAGACATAGAAATCACTCCTGTTTTGGGAGGACCTGGGAGAACTGTGAAGAAGAGATGGCTTTTGAACTGAGCCTTGAAAGATGTGACGAAGGGGACGACAGAGGAAGAGATGGCAGGATAGCATCACCGACTCAATGGACATGAGTTTGAGTAAACTCCGGGAGATGGTGAAGGACAGGGAAGGCTGGCCTGCTGCAGTCCATGGGGTCGAAAAGAGTCGGACATGACTGAGCGACTGAATGATGACAATGGGCCTGTGGAGGTAGGGGAAGGGCATTCTGGGAGGGTCACATGAATAAAGGTATGGTAAAAGGAGTGGATCCAACTGGTGTAGGATCACATACAGTTAGAAACAAAGCTGGGCCAGATTCTGAAGAGCCTCCATGATTGGGCTAATGAGTTTGGTTTTGTTTTGTAGGTGATGGTGGGGGGCTGTCTCAGGGTTTTGGGGAATGCCCTGATCTTAGGTGTGTATCAGGAGGAAACCATGGCCCCCAGTATCTCTGCTTGCTCTGTGAAGTTCCCATTGCCATCAAGTGCACCCTCCTCCCTCACAGCAGGAGTGCATGCGGCCTATAGCATTTGTCTGTTTCTGCAGGGAGACTGCACCCACTGGGCTATGCACTGGGCTTGTCCATCCTTGGGTCTCCCTTGTCCATGAGCACCTACCCTTCCTCTCAAAATGGCTATAAATTGAAGGTTGAGCCCAAGCTGGGCATGGTGCCCAGCAGCAGTGTGAACAAACAAATCATATCATTCAAGGTTCACAATCGTCCTGGGAGGGGCTCCGTTACTGGTCCTGTTTTTAGAACGGAGGATACAGAGGCTCAGAGCAGGTAAATGACTTACCGTAAATCCTGTAGCCAGGGAACGCTAGACCCAGAATTCAAACCTAGATCGGTCTGACTCCAAAACCAGTGCTCCTAACTAGATCCCTGCTTCCCACGTCCATGCTAGAGATGGGGGCACGTGCTGAGAATGGAACCTGTCACGGGTTTGTTCTTGTCACCCAACGAACTTTGATAATCTGTGCAGTGAAGGGACATTTGTGGTGTGCCTCCCACATGGGGAGACTTCACATTTTGACTCAAAGCACCAAGGCGCCTTGGGGAGGTAGAATGCGCTCAAAACCCAGAGACAGGCAGAGAACTTGCTCTCTGAACTCCTCACAGACCTTTCTGACTCTTGATTTGTTTCAGAACAATTGGAGGAGAGCTGCAAACATTGACATGATAAGATGTTGCACCCCTTTCCCGCTTCCTCCTTTTCCAGCTGTCTCCCATGTGTCCCCAGTTCGCTGCCAGCTGCTCCTGGTGGTATGACTATGCCCTGCAAGGCTGTCAGGACTGTGGTGCCTATTAGCCTCCTGACGGGATGCCAGAGCAGCGACCTTCATGAAAACGCCTTCTAGGGATTCATGCTGTCTGCTGCCTCCCAGCTCCTCCTAGTCAAGGTTTCTTCCTCACGAGAAAGCCAACTTTCCTTTTTCAAAGAATTGATTCTTTTTTTTTTTTTAAGCTGTGGTAAAATACAAATAGGGCTTCCCAGGTGGCGCTAGTGGTAAAGAACCCACCTGCCAGTGCAAGAGACGGAAGAGACGCAAGTTCGATTCCTGGGTCAGGAAGAGCCCGTGGAGGAAGGCATGGCAACCCACTCCACATGGCAACCCACTTCAGTATTCTTGCCTGGAGAATCCCTTGGACAGAGGAGCCTGGCAGGCCACAGTCCATAGGGTCGCGAAGAGTCAGACATGACTAAAGCGACTTAGCATGCATGCAAAATATAAATAACATAAAATTTACCATCTTAACTATTTTCAAGTTCAGATATTTTATCATTCAGTGGCATCAAGTGCATTCACATTGTTCGACAACCATCCATTCACATTGTTCCACCATCCATCTTCAGAATTAATCTTGCAAAATGAAACTCTGTACCCATTAAACAAGAACTCCCATTTCTGCTTCCCCCAGCCCCTAGAAACCACCAGGCTACTTTCTGTTTCTATGAATTGGACTTGGACTACTATCTCTCCGTCTGAGGAGGCAAATCTATACTGCTGTCTGGCACAATCTTTAGAGATCATTGTGTGCTATTCCAATTGGAATTTTTCACATCCAATTTTTTTCTGGAATATTTTGTATATCCAGGGAGGCCTTCATGTACTCAGGACTCTCTAGGGTACCACACTGCCTCCAGCATCCTGGGATGCTTTCACATACCCCAGCAATGATCTGCATCTTCAGGGGGTTGGGCTCTAAGGCTGCACACAAGCTGGAACCCAAGTAGGATCAAAACTCCCCTTGAAAATCTCTTAAGAAAGGTGTCCTGGTGGAGTCCTCCCACTAACATTCTCTCCCAATGAGTTGAATGCAATCATCTTTCTTCCATTACTGCGTGGGACTGTTGTTTCTTTATCTGAGAAGAAGATAAATTTGCTGGCTTGTTAGGAGGGCCAGGATGTATGAGAAATACATATTAAACACTAGATGCACGTGTGATACCTCAAGATCCTCATGCTCTGAGAGGAACGAGGGGACAGAGGTCAACCCTGGGGACAGCAAATTTGAGCCCCTTGTTTCTGCCTCACTGGGGACCCGGAGCCATTAGTGGAGTGGCTGCAGAGTTTCTCACTAAAGCATGCTCTCTCCCAGTGACTGTCACTGCACTGTAGCTGCTTCAAACTCGGGAGAGCTTGATGCCAATTTCCCTTGATGGAAAAATTCACCCGCAGCTGCACAACCGGTAGATGTATGAGGACAAGGAACCAGGGCTCTCTGCATCATGTGACGAGCAGACAGCACTCTCTCCCATCTAAGCTGTGGGCTCTCCTGAAGGTCAAGGAAAACTTTGCATTTCTCCTTTTGTATTCCCTACTGTGTTCAATAGAGAGCCTGGCATGTAGAAGATTCCAATTATGGAAAAACTGTTTACTAACTTAGAAACACATTCACCTTATATGACGGAGCACAAAAAAAAGCAAGTTGCAAAATAATATGTAGAATGAGACTCCATTTCATTTTTATGTAAATCTATTCATGGAAAAAAGACCACAAAGATATACAGAAATGTAACTCTGGTTATCTTCCGGCGGAGAGTTTGCAGTCAGTTTTAACTTTTTTCATTTTGAAAGTTTTATTTCCTAAACTTTCTATGTTGTTCACTAATTTTTTTAAAGGAAAAATGTTTCTAAAAAGAAAATGAAATTTTATGTCCTTAAAAAAAACTTCATTCAAGACAATCACAGAAGAGAATAAACTCCGGTCCTGGAGGCCATTAGGAGAACTGGAGTTTGTGGGTCAAAGCCAACAGACTCCCCAGTGACCAACGTGACAGCCAACTGGGGTTGGGGCGGGTGGAGAGGAGTGTATCAGTGGAGAAAGGCAGAGGGAGAAAGTTCTCTCCATGTTAGAAGTCTTGGAAATCTGCTGGGAAACAGAATTTTCTTCTGTCCCAGTGTTCAACAGACTCTGGACCCACGGTCTTTCTAGCTCATGGCTCCCTCTCCTGGAGGTGTCCCTGAATCTGCCAAATAATCCCCATGAATCAAGGGCATGATGTGCAGGAATAAACAGGGCTTTACACATACACCCTGAAGGACGAGCCCCAGACTGAGGGACAAGCTCTGTGGCTTCTCTTTCTTATGCTAAATGTCAGGGCCTGGTCTGAGAAATTCTGCCTTCTTTCTAGGCAGAGTGTAGGAAACCATGAACTTTACAATCAGATAGTCATGAGTTCAAGTTCTGGAGTTCAAGTTCTGGCCCTACCACTTAACACTGTGCCTCGGTTTCACTATCTTCTATCCATGGGATTCTCCAGGCAAGAATACTGGAGTGGGTTGCCATGACCTTTTCCAGGGGATCTTCCCTACCCAGGGATTGAACCAGCGTCTCTTACATCTCCTGCATTGGTGGGCAGATTCTTTACACTAGCGCCACCTGGGAAGCCCCTCTATAAAACAGAGATAATTAAACCTACGTGTGTGTGTATGTGTGTGTGTGTGTGTGTGTATAGCTCGATTCAGGTAATGAGAGGGCATTTATACCCTATGGACTCCACTTGCCCAGCCTCTGGTTAGCATACAGCACTGACCTATTGGATCACTTATTTAATCTGCCTTTCCTGATAGCGGAGAAGGCAATGTCACCCCACTCCAGTACTCTTGCCTGGAAAACCCCATGGACGGAGGAACCTGGTGGGCTGCAGTCCATGGGGTTGCTAACAGTTGGACACGACTGAGTGACTTCACTTTCACTTTTCACTTTCATGCATTGGAGAAGGAAATGGCAACCCACTCCAGTGTTCTTGCCTGGAGAATCACAGAGATGGGGGAGCCTGGTGGGCTGCTGTCTATGAGTTCGCACAGAGTCGGACTCGACTGAAGTGACTTAGCAGCAGCAGTTTCCTGATAGAACTTCCTTTACATCTTACAAATGCAAAAAGTGAAAGTGTTAGTCGCTCAGTCATGTCTGACTCTTTACAACTCCATGGACAGTAGCCTGCTAGGCTCCTCTGTCCATGGAATTCTCCAGGCAAGAATATTGGAGTGGGTATTGGAGTGGGTAACCATTCCCTTCTCCAGGGAATTGTCTGGAGCTAGGGATTGACCCAGGTCTCCTGCATTGGTGTATTCTTTACTGTCTGAGCCACCAGGAAAGACCTACTAATGAAGCATAGATCTAAAATATAACAAGAGTCAATAAAGAATGCTATGGGCTGAATTCTGTCTCTCCCCTTGCCCCAAAAGGTATGTTGAAGCTCTAACCCCCAGTACCTGTGAATATGAGCTTATCTGGAAATAGAAGCTTTGCAGATGTAATTTAGTTAAGATAAGGTCATTACAGTGGTTCAATAGGGCTTGCTGCGGTTTTCAGGTATGTCAGGAAGCCTGCGCTAGCTTCAGGGTGCCTGGAAACATAAGGTACTTGCTGCATCTCTCTGGTCCCTTCCTGCTCTGAGCTGTATGACTACTTAAGAGCATAAGTGGGCAGGAAAGCAGCTGATCAACTTCATCTTGGGCAAGAAGAGGCAATCACACGATCATCCAACCCACTGACTCAAAATTCAGGTTCTGAGACACCAGGAATGGGCCCGGGGAACATTCACAATGAACAGCAATTACTGCTTGAGTGCACTTGCTCTGTGCCACACACCTTGGTTTAGCTATGTTATCTTACTTTATCCTTCCAGCAACCTTATGAAGGGAGAGTCAATGTACCCAATTTACGGATAAGGAAACTGATGCACACAAGACTAGTCAACCCTGGTGAAGTCACACCTCTGGTTGAACAGGCCAAACTGGGCCCAGAGCCCTTCAACCTGACTCCACCCCTGGAAAACAGTGGCCTGAGGGATTCCTTGATGAGTCCAGGTGTTAGATGTCATTAGGAAGGACGCTGGAAATAAAATGTAAGTGACAATGCACTGGACCTCCATCACAAAAGAGAGACAAGATGGACTTGGAGTTCAAGGAAGGCCCACAGTGGGTGGGGCCTGAGAGCACAGAGCTGGAGGGGAATACTCCTAAGTGTGGATGGTGAAGGCTGAGAAGAGCTGCCCACTGAGGTCTTCAGAATCATGAAGACGCTGAGCTGCAATGCCAGGGGAAACCTTGTCTTGTTCTCCATCCTCTTCCCTGGTGCCTGGCTGGCCGTCTAAAATGTCATGGGGAGTGCTGGGACCCTGCAGCTTGAAAGAGGTACTGGAAATGCAATAAAAGAGCCCATGACCCATGATGGGTAGCCAGTGATAGAACCTGAGGCTCCAAAGGTGTTAGGACCTAAAACAATGTTTATTTCTAAAAGTAGCTGCTCCTCACGATGTTTGAGTCAGCATGAATCATTAAGGAAAGCTTGGAAAGAGAGCAGCCATTCATCTCCTCAGCTGGGCCCCTCTGATGGCAGAACATCAGCTCGCCGGGGTGACTACGCAGAGTCCCTGGGTCCTGGCCGGGGTGGGAGGGGCCGCTGAAGTGGGCGGGGCAGGTGGGAACTGCCCTTAGACAGCTGCCATGTTCAGCAGACAGACCGCTGGGAGCAAAGAAATTGGGCCCTCGTCCCAGCACTGACAGTCACACCTCCAGGCAGGACACATATTTTTCTAGGTTCTGGCTTTCACATCTACGACAAGAGAAAGATGCACCATACAATGGCTTTCAGAAGACATAAGATCTGAGTTGTTCTCATAGAATCTGATGCCGACTCCCATAATCATTGCCCCTCTCAATTCACTTCTGTGGCCTCTGTGGGGTGTCAGAGACACACAACTCCTATGCTGACCCCCTGGAGGATAGTTTGAAAAGCACTGGATAGAAGTCACTCGGCAGACTTTTAATTAATTTTTTTGGCCATGCCATGTGGCACGCGGAATCTTAGTTCCCCGACCACGGATGGAACCTGGGCCCACGGCAGTAAAAGTGCGGAGTCCTAACCACTGGACCACCAGGGAGGTCCCACTCAGCAGACTTTTACTGAGCACCTACTGTGTGGCAAGTGTTTTCCATGTGTTGGAGATAGAAGACAATCAAGATAGACAGGGCTTCTGGTCTTGGAGGGGCTGGGAAGGGGGCAGACAAGCAGAGAGGAAAACAGCCAAGCAGAAACTTTCAGACAGTGATAAGCTGCAAGGAAAATACGACAAAGGGCTGCTGGAGTGTGGGGTTGAGGGTGTCACGTTCTGTATACTGGGTGGCCAAGAAGGCTTCATTGAGGAGGGGACATTTGGACCCGAATGACCAGAAAGAGCCAGCCACACAGAGCCCTGTGGGAAGGGCATCCAGGCAGAGGAGCCCAGGAGGGCAAAGGCCCTGAGGTGGGAATGAAGTGGGAGGCCAGTGGCTGAAGAGGCCAGCAGGAGGCCAGTGGTGGGTGAGGGGAGAGTGTATCACGGAGACCAGCTCCTGAGGGCCTTGGGCTTTATTCTAAGTGTGAAAGGACCACACCGCTAAGGTCTTCTAAGAGCCTCGGCAATCCCCAGAGGGCAGAGGAGGGCCTGACTGCCTGGTGCCTGCATCTATGGGTAGGTTCCTACACTGACACAGGCTTCTTACGGTGACTAAGGAGTAGTCCAGACTAGTGGCCAGTGTCCAGCCACTGCAGTTGCCTGAGCCCTACCTGGTGCTTATCAGAGTCTTGCTGACCCCTGTGGGTGAAGCCCGGGGTGGGGACCCCTGAGGCACTGAGAGAGCAGAGGGAGCTCCTGAGAGCAATGGAGGGTGAGGAGCCTCCTTGACCAATAAAGTCACTCCAGTCCCCCGACGGGGTGACACAGCAGCCCTCTCCCTATGGAACGGGCAGGAAGGACTCAGGTTCTCTCATACCACGGGGATCTTCTCTCTTAAAATGTCAACAAGCTATAGCAGAAGTCATGGCAGGTGGGGCACAGGCAGCAACTGAAATCCAGAACGAGGCTGCGCCAGGGGAATGAAAGGCTGAGGTAAAGGGGTGAAGAAGCCCCCTGACTGGGCTGTGTGGACCTGGGGAGTGGGGTGATACCCACAGATGGAGTGGTGAGGAAGGCGGACAGAGACAGGCAGGGAGACAGGGCACCTCTCTGCTAAGCTCTGGGGCTGCCATTCCCCGCGGCCGGCGCGGGGTGTGCTATTCACAGAGACTTCCAGGAGACTGGCGCCCCCTGGAGTCAGACGGCAGGTAGAGCACACTGGGTCAGGCCTGCAGCCCAGGGGAGGAGATAGGGTGTGGGTGTGTGTGCTGGAGGGAGACCAGCCTGGTCTGGAGACAGAACCCTGTTCAGAGGCACAAGCCAGAGGAGGAGCCAGGGCTCCACCCTCCAGTAAACCACACTGAATGCTCTACCTCTCTCTCTCCTTTTTTTTTTTAATCTAGGGGAAAAAAAGAACTAAAACGAACTCCCAGCAAGACCAGTGTTTAAACAGAAGGTGGCAGGTAGGAGGTGGAAAAGGAGAGGTTGGGTCCAGCTTTGCTCAGACGGTAAAGAATCCTCCTGCCATGCGGGAGACCCGGGTTCGATCCCTGGGTCAGGAAGATCCCCTGGAGGAGGGCATGGCAACCCTCTCCAGTGTTCCTTGCCTGGAGAATTCCCATGGACAGAGGAGACTGGCGGGCTACAGTCCACAGGGTCGCAAATAGTTGGACATGACTGACTGATTAAACACAACAGTGACTGTGTTTGAGGTTTAGGGCTTTAAGCTCTCCTTGGTGGGGTCCCTCTTGTCCTGGGTTGGCCGCCGGGGCCCTGGTGCTGCAGCTTCATCCCTGCCTCAGCATCAGATCTGGCTGACTGCCTAGATCAGCATCTCCAGGCCGAGAACCTCACTCTGCTCTAGGGAAGAAGAGTGCTCTGGTCACATTCAATGTGAGGAACTTGATGGTGATTTCCAATGCTCATTAGCACGCTGAGAAGTCCTACAAGAAAGGGGTACTTTTTATCCTTGCTTTTTTTTTACATGCAATGCCTATTGACATCTCAGGAAAGAATGTTCCACTTTGGTGAACCCTGGGCTAGCTTCTTCTGACTCTAGAGCAGAATGTACTTTTACATTCAAGTACATTAAATGTACTTTAATCCCGGGTCAAGGACAACTGTATAATGAAAGAATGGTCCCTGTCTCGGGTAGGAGAGAGGATATGTGAAAGTTGCTCAGTTATGTCTGACTCTTAGTGACCCCATGGACTATACAGTCCGTGGAATTCTCCAGGCCAGAATACTGGAGTGGGTAGCTCTTCCCACAGGACAGGGGAGGCAGGCCTCTACTTTCTCATTACTCTAAAGAACAAAGGTAGGGGCAGAGGCTGTAGTTCTATCTGCAAAAAAGGGAGGACAAGTCATACCAAAAGGTAGGGCTAGAGGGAGGGGCTCAGAATCAAATGCAACAAGAGGAACAGTTTTGGGCTTTAAACGAGGGGTTCGGACTAATGGGACTGCATTAGAATCACCTGGGGAGATTTTGAAAAACACAGACGCCTAACCTGCCTCCCCCCAACAATCTCTGGGGAACCCCTGTTTCTCAAAAGCTCCTCCAATGTTTCTGATTCTAGGGACAGAGATTACCTCTGGTGACAGCTTCTAGGCCCCCTTTCCAGTGTCTTGTAAAACGGACAAACATCTGCTGCATCCCTGAGTCATCTTAGAATCCAGGTGTTCCTCTGAGCCATTCGGATAAGCAGGTCAAAAAGAGGGGTTTGGGGAGGAAGGGAGCACCCCTGACGGGGGAGGGAAGTAGTGGTGGGAAGGTCAGGCCAAGATCCAGAGTTTGTTGGGGAAAATGTGGCCTCCATTCCCCCTGACTTTGGACTTTTCTCTACTAATAGGTTTTCTTCCCCAAAACAACCCTGAGACCAGCAAGGACCCTGGAGGGACAGAGCCAGAAGGAGGCCCAACGGTGGGCGATGGGTGGTCCCAGGACACAGTGTGTCCACAGGTAGATGTGATGGCCAGTGTTTCTGTGTCCTAGCACCTCCTGTTACTGGTTTGAATGTGACATGTGACATGGAGGGAGGAGCCTCAGCAGCCTGGTTAAAACCACGACTCTGCTAAGAGCAGCCTGCGCCCCCTCCAAATCCAGTGCCCTCCCCTCTCTGGGACTCAGTCTCCTCCCTTGTATGATGAAGGAGGCAGGGGATTTTTTTTTTTTTTTTCCTGGCCATACCTTGCAGCATGTGGGATCTTAGTTCCCTGACCAGTGATTGAACCCATGTCTTGTGCTTTGGGAGTGCAGAGTCCTAACCGCTGGATCACCAGAGAAGTCCCAGGCAGGTGATTTAAATTCTCCCTAAGTCCCCCTGTGCTCTGAGGCTTCATGATTCTGAGAAGGCTCAGAGAAATGTGTTCCGGCTCAGTCCCTCAATCATGTCTGACTCTGCAACCCCATGGACTGTGGCCCGTCAGGCTCCTCTGTCCATGGAATTTTCCAGGTAAGAGTACTGGAGTGGGTTGCCATTTCCATCTCCAGGGGATCTTCCCATCCCAGGGATAGAAACCGCGTCTCCTGCATTGGAAGGCAGATTCTTTGCCAGTGAGTCACTTGGATTTCTCAAATCCACCCATTTGGTTAGTGGCTTTTAGTTAGGCCTTAATTTATTTCAACTCCATGTGAGTGACAAATGGTCCCATTTTAAAGAAGGGAAAATGGAGGTATTCAATGACATGCCTGCACTGAGATAAGTCTCTGGGTGCCTGATCCTGATTTGGTCCTCTTTTCAGTTCTGAGGTCCCATTCCTACCTCCCTTTCCCCATGGGGATCCAACTCTTGGGGATGTCCCCGCTCAGTGGTTGTATCTGCAGTTCCCTCTAGAGGGAGCTGTTGCCTGGTGCAGTAGCCTGACCCTAGTAGGCAGTGGGAACCACAGGTCCTGGTTTCTGGCCTTCTGGGGATAGATCAGCAGAGTGGAGGATGCCCATCTGGGTATTGTTGGCACTTTCCTTGTCAAGAATTGAAAGGAGTTTATAGAGCAACGGTCCACTGGTTTGTTCATTCATTTATTCATTCAGCCTGTCTGTGTGTGTCCAGTCCTGGCTTAGATACAATGTACACCAGATACAAAACCAGCTTGGGCTTCACAGGCACCCCCACAAGGCAGCTTCCTAGACAGTAACTTCTCACTAATCTGGACCTGTGAAGGCAGGCCTTAGTATCTCTATTTTACAGATAAGGAAACTGAGGCTCAGAGAGGTGAAGCAATTTCCTCACATTGCACAGCACAGTTTATGTGACTCCAAGTCCAGGGCGCCTCACAGTGGAGAATGCACACCCTGGGCTTCTTGCTGAAGCAAAGCCTTCCCCATCTTCTCACCCCTTGCTGAGAGCTATATGTATGAGGAGGAGGAGCTGACCCCCCACCCCTGCAAGCAGAAGGCATTACTATGGCAACCGTGCTCCAAACAGCAACCTTCTTGGACCTCATAATCACATGTCTACACCGGCTGATGTGGTAACTTTCCAGAGTGGGACCTTTAAAAACCTCAGATAATAATAACAGCTGCTATTTATTGTACTGTATGTCAGCTCCTTTATTTGCTTTATCTTGAATTCTCTCAAACTATCTCACAAGCCCCATTTCATAGGCGCAGAAACTGAGGCTCAGAGCAGATGACTTGCCCAAGTGCTTGTAGCTAGGATTTCAACTTGGATCTGGGCCACCAAAGTCCAAGTTATCTCTACTTTACCTCTGTGGTCCTGGCTCTTTTTTTCATTTGTTGTCTGCTCTTACTCACCTGCCACACTCTCTTTTCTTGCCCTCCTACCCCCGGCTTACTTTCCTGCTGTTAGACACAGTCGGACATGGCCTGACCCAATGGCTAAATGACAATCTGGACCAGGGTTTCTTAATCTCGGCACTATTGACATTTGGGGCTGGGTAATTCTCTCTTGTTGAGGCAAAGACACTGTCCTGTGCGTCATACATATTCAGCAGCATCCTTGGTCTCTGCCCACTAAAGGTCAGCAGACAGTATCATTCCTCTCTCACAGTGACAACACTAAGTATCTACAGACATGACCAGATATTCCTGGGGTGCACAACAGCTCTCCAGTTTAGAACCACTGTCTTATAGAAATGAGGAGTCAGGGTCAAGTTGATTATAACCTGCCTTCCCCATTAGACCATGGGCAGCTGGAGGGCAGGAAGAGCGAACTGTTTGATGTACTGCTGTGTTATCCACACCTACTGTAGTGCCTGGCATGTGGCAAGTGCTGCTGAAAGAATGAACGAATGAGTGAGGTTTCCATGAACATGGTATGTTTCAGGATGAGGGCCTGAAGGGTGATGTTCCCATCCAGATCCTCATCGACCTGCAGGGGCTGGTGCACAATACCTTTTCCTTTTTAGGCCTCAGTCTCCCTTTGCCATCTCTTAAATGAGGGTCCTCCCTGGCCCTGAAGCCCTGGACATCAGTGGTCTGCAAACTGCCACGTTCCATCTCTGAGGCCCAGAGTCCAGGGGCTGAGAAGAGTCTCAGCCCTGGACAGAAGAGAGGCTGTCTCCCCACAGGCTGGACACTGAGATCTGCCCAATCTTGAGTTTCTCCTTCTTTATCCACGCTCCTCAAGTCAAATCAATTACAGAGAGACAGGCAAGTGCTCCCCCCTTGCCACACACCCCCCCAAGACCCCATGCAGTAGAGGTGGCTCCTTTTCAGAGTGTGTGTCTTAAAAGGAAAAACATGTAACCTCAAAGGTAACCAAATATCCCGATCGTGGTGCCCAGCACCACACACCCCAAATCCACCTATTCATGAGTTTAACAAAAAGCTTCTTTAGGGTACACTGTAAGGCCATTGAGAGGGAGAAAAGTCGCCTCTTACACACCCAGGCCAGCCCGCAGGGCCGCCCTCCCAGCACACACACTCACACACACACATACTCGGGCCGCTTACAAGAAGGCTCTGAGTTTTTAAAAGTAAACCCTACCGTTTCCGCTCTTGCCCTGGATTCAACTTTTGAAAAAAGGAACTGTTTTACCGGTTTCCCTACAAATTCCCCCTTTTTCTGGTCCTCCCTTTGCCTCAATCCCGTGCCCTCCCCCGAACCCTACTTTCGCCCCGCCCCCAGCAGCTGATCTTTTGCAGCCCCTACCCCAGCTCCCCAGGGCAGATGCCACACAGACAGCCTGGCCTTTGCCCCCTGGAACAGGGCTTTCTTAAGGGGGGCAGTAAAGCTCCCATCAAATATGATGGGAGCATGGCCAAGAGGTGGCCTGGTGAGAGCAGGAGAGGACAGCTCCTGTTTCAAGATGTGTTCCCATCCATAGATGCCCCCTTCCCTTTCCAAAGGCAGCCAGCTAGCCCTGTCCCCTTGCCTGCTCCACTTGTAAGCAGGCCTGTCCTCTTCCTTGAACTTGCCCTTCACTCCCACCTCCAGCTTCCATCTTCCAAGATATTTAAGGGTCTTGTTCCTACAAGTGCAGCAAGGATGCCCCAGTGCCTGCCAGCTGGGGCCATGAGGCAGGAGTTTCTCAGAAACGAAACATCATCGGGACCAGAGGCTTTCCAATTCTTTTGATCGCAACCCGCAGTGAGAAATACATTATGCAAATACCAAATTTGTGTATATTAATGCATATACATGTAGATTGTCAACACAAATATGCTTCTGTAGAACTGCAAAGTATATATCAGAAAGCAAAGTTTCTAGAAGCAATACTTACCTTTGCAGCATGGGAGACACTATTCCTATTTCATTAAACTGCCACTAAACTGGTTTCAAAACTGGCAGTTGGACAACTTCTGTGCTAAATGTTCTTGTGGGAACAGACTAAAAATGACACTCCTAACTGGGGCCCATGGGCTTCCCTTGGCTCAGCTGAGGTCTTCCTAGCATCTAACAAGAGGGGCCTTGAGAGGGACCAGGTTCTAGAAGGGATCGTTAAAAAAAAATCCACATCAAAAGTTGGACACATGGTCTTTCACTGAGACAGATTTGGGACCCTGGGGTGGAGGGAGTGGCTAGAAACCGCTAGAGGAGAGGAATTCAGGTTTGTGGTGCCTGCTGAGAGCTGAACAAGGCATTATATTATGTCTTTTAATCCTCACAAAAATCCCCAATTGGAGGTTTTCCTCCCCTTTTTAGAAAAAATAAAACTGAGTCTTAGGGAGGCTAAGTAAGATAAAGTCATGTGGCCAGTAGCTGGCTGAGCTGGGATTCGAACCCGGGTCTGCCTTGGCCGACAGGCTTCTCAGCTACATGGCTCTTCTCTACCAGCTCAGGAGGTGAGCTCTGTCTTGAATTCCAACTCTGACTGGGGAGTCTGACAGGCGATTCTGGGTCTGTGAGGATGGAGAAACGCCCCAGCTCAGCAGGTGGGGGTGTAGGCTGCCTGGGATGGGACTGTGCGTGTGAGAGGATGACACAGGCAAAATGTGTGCATGGGTGTGAGGAAGGGCTCAGACAGCGCAGTTTCTCATCCCTCAAACACACAGGCTCCCCACCCAAAGAAGTAATAATATATGTTTTCCCCTTCTGAATTCTTAGCTGTTGAAAAGGGCTTTCAACAATAAAAGGGCTTTCAATAATAAAAGGGCTTTTTATTATCTGAGGGCTTTCAGATAATAAAGGGAGAATCCCAATTTAAGTATGAAATTCACTGAAAATTTCTAGTGAAAGAAAACCTTCGACTTTATATTAAAATCAGTAATAATAATAATATCAAACAGCTTTGCGTGCTTGTCTGGGGGCAGGCACTGTGCCAAGAGCTTTGCTTGGGTCACGTCAAACCTTCCGTTTACAGAGGACCCGCTCTGGGCCAGCACGGAGCACAGAGCCTGGTACCTAGGTGGCGCTTGCAGATATCAGAATGAATGAATGTACCCGGCGTTGAACTAGAAACTGCACAGAAGTACAACTAATTTAAACACAACTCTATGTCACCTGAGGAATTCCAGTATTTCTCTGAGAGATATTTTCTTCCTTTTGAATATTCCTTCATCCAAAACTTTTTAAACTGGAGAGATCTTTTGTTCTGTACTTTTATCTTTCAGGTTACAATCATCATTTCCCCTCACCCCACGTTCTCACCCCTAACAAGCCTTTGCCTTTTCTCCCCTATTGCCTTTCCATTCCTGGGTAGTCTCTTCCTGGCCCAGTGATTGACAGGTCAACACTCTTACATCAAACTGAGCCTTGTCAGCCCCTTTGCCCAGGAGCTCAGGCAACCTGACTGTCCTGTCTCCTTGGCAACCCTTAAGGCAAGGAAGAAAGAGAAGGATTTGATCCCAGATGTCTGGACCCTTCAGTCAGGACTAATGATTGATTGATTGTGGCCTCAGAAAACCTACATTCTAGTCCTACCCATGCCCCTTAGTCATTTCTGGAATCACTTTCCCTCAGAGATGAGGGTGTTTCCAAGGCTCAGGTTTCCCCCAGACTGTCAGACACCCACCCACTGCAGCATCCAAGACCTGAACCATCACACTAACCCAATTCAGCTTTGCATATTCCTCTCTTTCCTCCTGGCAGCCAGCCACTCCCACAGTATTTACGCATCAATCAAAATGCACAGCCCAGGGCTCCTTAGTGGTGAAACCCTCGAAGAATCCCATCAGAACCCCGCTTATGACTGCAAGGAGGAGAATGATGAAAAAGTTTGGGTTGGATGCTGTCCCCTTATAAGAGACAACTCCCACTCCTACAGTCTGCTCTAGCCTAGGACATGGGTTCCACTGACATTGACAACTGCCTACCCAACCCCAGGGGTAATGGGGGTTACCCCATCCTGCTCCACCGTCACTGGCTTCTCCTGTAGGGGAACCTAGAGATGGAAAGGCTACCTGTGGCCCTGGGTCCTCATCTATCCTCTTCTTCCTTGAGGAATTCTCCTCCTGGGTAGCATGTTCAGAGCACTGCTCTTGGCTCTCTTGTGGGCAGCTCAGGCGCCCTGTCCCAGGTTCTGCCAATTCCTGTCGGCTTTTTCCCCACCTCCAGGTGCCCAGTGGCCAAGGAAGTGGGACCAAATGGGGGAGTTCTCTCAGCCTCTGCTTAGGCACCTGCTGGGTACCTGGCACAATGCCTTGTCATTTCATTTAGTGTGTAACCACTCTGCTGTCAGGAAGCCTCCTCTTTCCCCTCTGACAGAGGACAGGCCAAGGCTCCGGAAAATGAAGCATCTCCCCACCCCTTTCAACTCAAAAGTAGCCCAGCGGGATTGGGACCCACAGTTCTCTGACTCTGAAGCAGCTACTCTGTCCATTACGGCTCCTCCCAGACCCTCGGGCTTGAAAACAGACGGGAGTTTGGAGCGAAGGCTCCTTTGCTCTCTCTTCCTTCATTCTGGGGACCGGGAGCAAGAGCCCCCCTCACGTGTTCCCTAGCCCCATCCACGCTGAGTCTGCAACAGCCAGAAAGTTTGCCCAAGTCCATTGCGGACGCAGCGGGTGGACGTCGGGGGTCCGCAGCACACGCCTCCGGGGAGAGGGGGAGACCGAGGCAGCGCAGCCTCCGGCACAGAGGGGGAGCCACAGCACCTCCCCCGGCTCGCCAGGCGCGCTGGGAGAGCCTCCCTCTGGAGGGCAGGAGACGGTTACCTTCAAGAGTTGGGCTTCCTTCTCCAAGAACTTCAGTCCCATACACTTGGCGAGACAGCGGGGCTCCTGGGGCCGGGATGCCCGGGTCTGGCCGCGCCGCGGGGGAGACGCTCTGGGCGGGCGCTGCGCACCCCTCCTCCTGCCGGCGTCCTGTCCGCAGGTCCCCTCGGGCGGTGGCCGCAGCGCCGGCGTCTGGGTAGCGGAGTCCCGGCCGGCCTGGGGAAGGGATGCTGAAAGGCGCCCGGAGCCCCCTGACACCCGTGTCAGATGCCGGCCGGCGAGGGTGCTGAGAGAGAGACCTTGAGCAGCGCCGCGCGCGTCCTCAGCTCTGCGAGCCCCTCTGGAGCGGCGGGAAGGTAGGTGGGCGGGCGGGCGGGCGGGCACGGCGCGCGGTGACACATACATAGGGGCGGGCGGGGGAGGGGAGGACCCCGGAGGGGGCGGGGGGGGCGAGCGCGAAGGGAAACCCCACCCCCGGGGGACCCGAGGGGCGGCCGACAGGGGGAGGACAAGGCAGAGGCTGCTGGAGCGCGCTGGACCCCGGCTCCGGTCCGGCGCGCAGCGGGGGAAGCCGCCCGGCGCGCAGGGCGAGAGAGGAGCGCTCCCCACGGCGGCGCGGCCCCAGCAGCCCCGGGGCCCGCGGGAGGACGGCGGCGCGGGAAGGGCTGGAGGGCCCCGCGTCTGCAATGCGGTCGGGCCGCTCCGCAGTCGGAGGGGGCCCCGGAGGGCCGCACCGGCACTGGCAGTCCCCGGCGGGCTGGGCTCCGCGGCCGCCGCGGCCGGACCGGGCTCCCAGGCGCGCGCGCAGGGTCTGCGGCTGATGCTCCGCAAGATGCTATAGCGAGGGGCGCGGCCCCCTGCTCCCCGGCCGCGCTCCGGAGGGACCCTCCTGGGGAACTGGCTGAAAGTTTTTGGGGATGGGGTGCTCCGAAAAGGCAGGCGAGTACGGAGGGGCAAAGGAGGTTAGGGGACTGCGAGGAGGCATGCTAGGGGCTGGAAGCCTCAGCACCAAAGGCTGAGGGTCTTCACAATCCAGGAGAGACAGACAAGGATATATTTCAAACGGAGCAGGAATTCTCCAGTAGCTGCAGACACCCCCCTCCTTAATTTTGATTCCAGGCAAAAGAATAAAAGAACTAACAGCATTTGAAGACCTTCTGTGAGCTGGTTGCTTAATACACATTAATATCTCATTTAATTTTCCCAAAGAGCCCAAGGAGATACATATTACAACTACTTTACCTCCCGCAAAAAAAAAAAAAAAAGTGAAAACTGAGGCTCAGAGGGTGATGGAATTACCTCTCAAGGCGGGGTCTGAATTCATACCCAAAGTCACACTCTCTTTGCTGCTATGCGAGCTGTTGGTTCAGCCTCAGCACTTTTGGGGGACACAGGCTGGCTAGTGGCCTTCAGCATCCTTAGGGAGGAAACTGCTGGTGACTGACATAAGATTTAGTGGCCTTGGTCAGTGTGGTAGAAGCCGCTAGACCCATCACTGGGTAGGGACTGAATGGAGAAGCACAAGGGGTGGGATCTTTGTGGGCTGCCCAATACGGAGATAATAGACCCAGTTTTTCCTCGATTAAAGGGGGCTAGACTGCCTCAGTTTCCCCAGTGTGACTTCTCTAGAATTGTGTGGATACTGGCCCTGACCCAGCACATTCTCTGGAGCTGCCCCCACCCCGCCACCCCTTCCCTGCCCTGGGCCTGAGGAGGGTGTGGTGCCCAGTCCATCCACTAGTCCTGGGAGCTGGGGCTATAAGGCGTTCCATTGGTTGCCGGCTCTGACTTCATCTCTATTCTACCTGAGTCTGTTGGTTTTTCTGAGTCAGGTATCTAAGTTGCAGAACACTTTGAGCACAGCTGACAAGATGGTGCTCAGAACTCCTCACAGGCAAACAGTGTCTTTGGGATGAAATCTGACTAGTTACTGACCTCAGTGTCCAGACCAGAGGAAATGATCCTTCTAGAAAAAAGACAATCCTTAAAATTCAAACAGGAAGGTCATGGATTCCCCCTGTCAGTATTCACTCAGCTGATGCTCTCTGGTGAGAACAAACCATACCCTCATTTGTGAAATGGGTCATTTCTGACAGATATCTCAGGACAGGTGGGGCTAGGGAAAGTGAAAGTGAAGTTGCTCAGTTGTGTCTGAGTCTTTGCGACCATGTGGACTTTGGCCTACCAGGCTCCTCCATCCATGGGATTTTCCAGGCAAGAATACTGGAGTGGATTGCCATTTCCTTTTCCAGGGGATCTTCCCAACCCAGGGATGGAACCTGGGTCTCCCTCATTGCAGGCAGACGCTTTACCATCTGAGCCATCAGGGGAGCCAGGGGCTAGTGAAGGATAATTCAGGGACAAATATTAATTAGGTAGTTAATCTTTGTAATGAAGGGAATGAATGTTTATTGATCATCTGGATTGTATCGAGGCTAGAAAGCATATACTAGACACCTATTGCGTGCCAGACACTGCTTGATACCACAGCCTGGCAGGTGGTTCTTATTCCCATTTTACACAGCAAGAAACTGAGAGGTAGTGAATGAGTGCAGGTTGGCATGACTCCACACTGCCTGCCCTTACAGGCTACAGAAAACCCAGCATGATGGGAAAGCATTTGAACATTTTAAAGACCATGTTCAGCAAATCAAAGGACCTGAGTGTCTGAAAGCCCTTGGTGGCATATGGACATTCCCCCATTCCATGCAGGTGTCTACACAAGAGAACTTCTTGTGTAGTATTTCTGATCCTGGTTTTCCCTCCTCTGTTGAACACTTTGTAGTTTGCCCCCTGCCTTTTCCAGGCCCTGACCCAGTCTGCTGTCATTGGGAAGTTCTAACCTCTTGCTGCTCAGACTTATTGACACACTAGCGGGGTCAGCTGGAGCTTTTTGGAAATGCAGACCCTCAGGCCCACCCCAGACTCAGGATCTGCTTTTTAATAAGGCCCCCCCAGGTGTCTTCTGTATCTGCTTAGGTTTGAGAAGCATCTTTCAGCAGGTTTACTCATTCAGTCACAAAATCACAGAACAAGAGAATCTCTGAGCTAGGAAGAGCTCTCAGAGAATGTTGAGGACAACTTTTTCTGGGTCTGCACTCGGGCTGGGGCTGATTTCTAGGACAGGGCACATGAGACAGCCCTTCTAGGATGCCCTGGCTCTATATCCCAGTTTTTATGGCAGTGTGTCACTTGACCCCAAGATTTGGTGGCTTAAGTCACTGTCTCTCATAGTTTCTATGGATGAGGAATTTGGGAGAAGCTAGCCCAGGCAGTTCTGGCTTGGGCCATCTCATGACGTTGTGGTCAAGACATTAGCTGCAGCTCCATCATCTGACGACTTGAGGCTGGAGGATCCAGGTCTCAGGTGGCTCACTCACATGGCTTGCAAGTTGGTATTGGCTCTTGGCCAGTGGCTTCAGGTCATCTCTGGATGGGCCCTGCCAGTGGGACTCCCTCATGGCATGACACCTGGCTTCCATGACAGTGAGTGATGCAGGAGCCCAAGGGGAAGCCACAATGCTTTTATGCCCTAGCTTTGGAAGTCATAGATGGTCATATTCACTGTAGATTGTTGGTCACATAGAGCCAGCCCTGAATTTGTGTGAGAAGGGACATACAAAGGTGTGAATATAGGTCTGGGGATGGCTGAGAGGCATCTTGGATGCTGGTTACCACTCTCCATTAAACTGACTCTTAGAGGATGGCCAGTCTCCTGGTCCGTGTAACTGTATTACCATGGAGTGCTTGTTATTGACCCTGCCATGGTGATGCCATGTAAATGCCTCACCAGTTCAAGTATAAGGTGTTTGCAGAATTCCTCTGAAGCATCTTTCCAATACTCCTGTATGAGTGAGTGTTCTAGCTTGCCCTCCGACAACAGATTTGTCCCAATCTCTGTAGGAAAGGCTTCATTTAGCCCAAGAGGAGTTTCTATGTCCACACATCCTTCAACTATTTCCTGAAAGAGTTTCCTTCTGGGTTCCTCACTCTCTGGAAACTCCTGTTTGTGGCTGTCCCTCTGATGTGTAATTCTCAGCATTGGAGCCCAAGTTCGGCTGTGTACTGACCAGGGCAGAGCCAAGACAACCTTCCCCTCTCACCATTTGGGCATTTCGCACCTGCCGATGCTGCCAGAGATCGTTGAGTCTCTCATTCAAGTACTAACCAGGCCCGACTCTGCTTGGGTTCCGAGATCAGACTGGGTCAGGTGGTGTGGTTGTAGACAAGTTTGTTGAGTCTTGGTGCTACGTCATGCTTTTGGTTGATACTGAAACTTGTGGACAGTTAAAACCATCAGACTGCTCTCATGCTGGCCACCACAAAAGAGCTTATCTCAAGCAACAAAACAGGGTTGAGGAGAGGAAGGGTCCCTGCGTGTTCAAGAGCTATAGGACATGAATCCCAGTTCTGGAACAGACATCTGGAGCAAGTTGTGTAACCTCACTGGGTCTTGATGTTCTCATCTGTAAAATGGAGCAAACTTATGGAATTTTTATGAGAATTAGAATAAGAACTGGGATGTCAGCACCGAGCAAATGATCTAGCTCAAGGTGCAAGGTGGTTAGTTTTCTTCTCTGGTCCCCTTCACTGCAGTTTGATGTCCTTGAATAAGTGCATTCTCTTCTGTCTGCTGGTCTCTGGGTTTGTGAAAGAAGTTAAAAATACTCACCTCCTAGAGCGTGGCAATGATTAATACTATATGTAATGTGTGTAGAAAACATTGTGATCCTTTTTGGAAGCAAAGGACCATAGCAATATGGTATAGAAATAACCTTCTTATAGCAGAACTGTGGGCCAGGAAGCCAAGTCTTCTGAGAACTAGTGGAACATTTGAAAAGTGTTTTATTTCTTCAACACTGTGTGAGTGATGAACTCAGAGGGAAAGGTTCTAATAATAAAGAGCATGGGGTACATTAATGAAACACAGTTCCACACAGGACTGTGTGGAACAATGAGGTACAGTAACGGCAAAGTGCTGTGTCACTTAAGACATAGAAGTTGAAGGACGCGCTTAAGGAAACTCTGATTTCTTGAAGACGCAGTTTGATTTTTTTCCCCCTGAATTCATCACAGATTCTATTTTCAATAAACCCTGCCATTTATAAAAGAGGAAGTCGTGGCAAACATTTCACTCGTGACTCACTTGTGCGTTATTATTGAGGATACGCAGGGAGTGATGCTGATTGAGGTGTTAATGTGTTGGTTTCTACCATCGTAGTCATCATCATAGCATCATCACCATCACCAGTTACAATAGGTCTGGGGTAAGAAGAGGGATAGAAGGATGCTTCTCTAGGTAATTCCAGACCCCACAGCTCTCGGAGCCTCCCCATCTTATCTCTTCATCACCCTGAATCCTATGGGGCATCTCCCACACCTGGACCTGAGCTGGCTCTTCTGTGTTTTCCCCTTTATTCCAGCCATCAGAGTCTTTAGAACTGACTGCCAGCCCTTGTCACATTGGGCTTGATCTTTTTATTTTCTTTCACTGATAAATATTGTGTCATTCTGGAGAGATTTTCCTAGATTTTTACACCTTTTAGTAGAGAAACAAATTTGGTATCATATGAACAAATAAAATAACCCCCAAACAAATGCTTGCTAGAAATGAAACATAAGAGGGACAGACAGCAAACTCCATAGTTTGAAAATGACCTGCTAAGACACAGGCATGACTTTTCCCCACAAAACCTGGCACTCATTTGGTATACAGTGCTGGGGGATAGTCCTCTTGACATTTTAGTTACTCTTCTTCATCTATTCGGCTTCTTACTGTGTATTCCTTCAAGAGCAGAAAACCCAGAATACATAAGGGGACAAAGCTGTATTTCAGCATATTATTTTTTATTCTTAGGACTTTTACTGGTTAGCATTTTAATCTTGAAAGAATCATAAAAACAGGCATAAAAATAGGCATTATTAAGATGCTGGAGGGCTGTCTGACTAGTCTCAAAATTTCAAGTT
Organism: Bos javanicus; assembly: GCF_032452875.1. Lineage (NCBI taxonomy): Eukaryota > Metazoa > Chordata > Mammalia > Artiodactyla > Bovidae > Bos > Bos javanicus. Next base: position 19,946,390 of record NC_083888.1, on the reverse strand, counting down.
TAAAAATAAGGGATTTCAGTTTCTTCATGGGTTAGCACAGCGTCATCATCATAGTAATATTTATTGGTGTGTTTATTTATTTGTCATTTATTTATTATTATAAAACACACATAAAATTTATCATTTTAACAAATTAAAATATACAGTTCAGTTCCATGGTATTAAGTAAATGCACACTGTTGTACACCCATCCCCACCATCCATTTCCTGAACTTTTTTGTCTTCACAAATTGAAACTCTATACCCATTAAACAGTAAACTCCCCATGCCCTCTCTCCTCCCAGTGCCCGGCAACCACCAGTCTACTCTGTGTCTTTATGAGTCCAACTACTCTAGGTAGCTCGTATGACTGGAATCACACAGTGTCAGTCCTTTATTGATGGCTTGTTCACTTAGCATAATGTCTTTAAAGTTCATCCATGTTGTAACTGGTGTCAGACTTTCTGTTTTTCACAGTAATATTTACTGGGTATTTACTATGTGCCAGGACCTGTGCTAAATGCTTCGTTAAACCTCACAATGACTCAGTGAGGTCTTGTTGGCTTTTTTTCACTGATGAAGCAATTGAGGACAGGGAAGCTGCTCAGGTTCATGTTGTTGCTAAATGATAGAACCAGGCACTAACCCAGGCCTCCTGGCTTCAGAACCCTCATACTTAAAATGCTAATATCAGTCTTTTATTGAGCACCTAGTATGTGTCTGGTACTAGGCATTATACCATTTTCCCTTTCCCTTTCTTTCTTTTGCTGTATCATTTACATAGACTGAAGTGCATCTTCAGTATACAATCAGTGAATTTTTTCACATCTACAAACACCATAGTAATCACAACCAAATCAGGATGTAGAGCATTCCCTTGTTCATCTTCTAGTCAATAGCTCCCCCCTCCCCACCCCCCTGGAGATGACTGTTCTGACCTCACTGATGGACCAATTTTGTCTATTTTTTACTTGAGAAAAATGTCATCTTCCCATGAGTACTCCTTTTTGTTTGGCTTCTTTTACTCAAACCAGAGGCAAACTGGAGAGGGTGTGGCCTGTCCAAAGAGACAGCCACCAGCCACTAGCCAGCTCCACCTGAATGTTGCCGTTTAGGAGTTCAGGCTGCACGTTGCTGGGTCATGTCCTAGCAATGGTAATAGTAGCCATAGTCGTTGTTGTTGTTTTCCTTGAGATCTAGATCTTTATGGGATATCAATGGTGATTAACTTAAACATTTAAAATATAGTATGTGTCAAAACACTGAAGGATCAGCAAAATTCATCTATGGGTGGTTGGATAAATACTATGATGATGAGAATGGACAAGAAAGGACATCCGAAAGGGAGAATCAAAGACACTGGATGCTGAGGGAGAGAGAGAAGCAGGAATCAAGAATGGTCTCAACCTTCTGAAGCTGAATGACCGGGAATGGGGAGTCCCATCAGGAAACGGGCAGTGGGGAAGGGCAGCTGGCTTGGATAGACAAGACAGTGAATTCCATTGTAGACAAGCTTGGTTTTCCGAGGTGGAGAGACATCCAGGGGGAGGAGGCCAGACAGCAGAGAGAAATGTGGGACTGGGGCTCAGGGAAATGCTGGGTCTGCAATTCTACACATCTGCATTTAGCATTAGAACGGCTGCTGCTAAGTCATGTCTGACTATTTACAACCCCATGGACTGTAGCCTGCCAGGGCTCTTCTGTCGAGGGGATGTCCCAGGCAAGACTACTGGAGTGGGTTGTCATTTCCTTCTCCAGAGGATCTCCCTGACCCAGGGATCGAACCCCATGTCTCCTGCATTGGCAGGTGGATTTTTCACCGCTGAGCCACGAGGGAAGCCCCCAGTATAAGAACAGGGAACATTAAATTGTAGTTGACAAATGTTAAAATATACTTTAATTTCATACTGTAATGAAGGGAGAAAGTAGAAGGGCAGAAAACAGGGAGGAAAAGAGGCTTTGGAGAGAAATGCAAGGATATGCCAGAGACCCTGACACCCAAAGAAAAGTGATGCAGGTAATGGGGTTCTAGAGAAAAAGAAATGTGAACAAGTGTCAAGTGATGAATTTCCATCAGCCATAGACACAACTGGGGTTTGACTGCATGACAGCTGCATCTTGTGGCTATTAGGACTTAGTGGTTAATGAACTTTTAAATTCAGTTTATCCCCACAGTGTTCAGTAACATAATCCATTCTTTTTTGAGGGGAGGTGTACCGCAAGGCATGTGTAATTTTCCCTCATCAGGGATAGAATTCGTGCCCCCTGCATTGGGAGCAGAGTCTTATCTACTGGATTGCCAGGGAAGTCTTTAAATTCCTTTTTTGAACTACTGTTGTATTTTTGCAGCTTATAGGCACAGAAATGAATCTGGTGCTTCATGGCATTTACCTGTAAGCCCAAATGAATGAGATCGACAGCTATGATCTTTTTATACACACTGGCCATATCTCACCATGGAACCATGGCATTAAGTCCACCTTAGGTCCTGGATCAAGTCAGATGTCCAGCCCCACAAAAGTCGTGCCAGCCTTCCTGAGGATCCTTGGTTTCATAAGGGCATGTATAGTTCAGGCTAGAAGTTCTCCACAGAGTTATTTCAGAGCCACTTTAACCTTTGAAGGATGAAGGAAAGGGACATGGTAAAATTCATTTAACTTAGGGGGTGGTGTCATTTAATTGCTCTTTCTTGCTTCCCATTTTCCACAATTGAAGGAATAGGACCATCAAGTCCCACTGTTATGCCCATAGAGTAAAATGGTTGACCAGGTCCTAAGCTGTGGAGAAGGCAATGGCACCCCACTCCAGTACTCTTGCCTGGAGAATCCCATGGATGGAGGAGCCTGGAAGGCTGCAGTCCATGGGGTCGCTGAGGGTCGGACACGACTGAGCGACTTCACTTTCACTTTTCACTTTTATGCATTGGAGAAGGAAATGGCAACCCACTCCAGTGTGATTGCCTTGAGAATCCCAGGGACGGGGGAGCCTGGTGGGCTGCCGTCTGTGGGGTCGCACAGAGTCGGACACAACTGAAGCGACTTAGCAGCAGCAGGTCCTAAGCTGTGTGTGTGTGTGTGTGTGTATACCATATAGCTACCAAGGGAACACTTACGATTTAATTCAAAAACAGAAAATTGACAAATGAGAGTGCTTAAAGCCATAAGAAGCAAATATGAATATATGAGAAAATCTGTGTGTGTGTGCTTAGTCCCTCAGTTGTCTCTGACCCTTTGCGACCTGATGGACTGTAGCCTGCCAGGCTCCTCTGTCCATGGGATTCTCCAGGCAAGAATACTGGAGTGGGTGCCTTTTCCTCCTCTGGGGATCTTTCCAACCCAGGGATCAAACCCTGGTCTCCTGCATTGCAGGCAGATTCTTTACTGTCTGAGCCACCAGGAAAGCCCATTAGAAAATTAATACTTGATAAAATTAATACTCAATAAAACTCCCCAATAGAGAGGAGAGAGATGACAGACACAGAGGAGATAATGGCTATCAGTGAGTGGGGGTGTATTGGGGAGTGTAAGAGGACAAGGACAGTCTATGAATTATCTGGTGAAGAAATAAATAGAAATTACACTAGAGGGTCAAAGGGGATCCTCCCCCAGCACCTCCAGTCTGAAAATTAGCTGTTGCCTGTGCCCAGGTGAGCTGGGTCCCACTACCTGTCCAAATCTCACACCCGTGCGTTTTTTCCCCGTCTCTGGCCCCTCTGCATGCCTTGGTTGGAAATGTGGCTTTTCCAGAGTCAAAAGCCAGAGGACAAGGCACCTATTCACCCTGCTGGGTTTGAAATTCTCCTTCGAAATTCCTTTAACTGCAAACGCCTTCTCCCAAGTACACTGTGCATCTTTTCAAATTTCAGACATAAACAGCGGCGTAGCCCCACCTGGCAACCCCCTCTCACCCTCCTGATAAAAATAGAAAGTGCCAAGGTGGGGAAAGTCATGGACACAGTGGGGTTTTGTGGATCAGCTGTTTGCACGAGTCTTCCTGACCCCTCTGCCTATTTTGAGGAGGGGTGTCTCTTGAGGGGAGGGAGCTTTGAGCTGGATTCTTGGGGGATTTGTCATCCCTGGCACCTTGGCCCCTTCCATTCTGGGCCCAAGACGCATCTCTGTGGTTGTGTGTTTAACTCTGTGTCCCAGGGAGAGACACGTTTACCTGTGGTTGTTGGCTTGGGTGTCAACTCTGGTGACTGCGGGGGATGGAAACAGTGGTGGGAAGAAGTGCGGGGAAGCAGTTCATTTGCAGAAACCACTGATGTGAAAATTTTCACTGGACAGCCAATTGCACATGGCAGAGTCCTGGGTGTGGTATGAGTTTAAATCAAGGCAGGCGCCATGACCCCATGAGCAGGTGAAGGGCATTTGGAGGTAATGAGCTCTTACCCTATGTACTTGGTTCCCACTGTATGGGACATGGGTGGGTGAGCAGTGTGCAGTGAATTGGCGGGTTCATTGAGCTAGGGCTTATGAGACCTGTTCTAGTTCCAGCTGCACCATTTATCAGCAGTGTGACCTTGGGCCTCAGTTTCCTTTTTAGTAAAAGAGGAATTGCAGGGATTTCCCTGCTGGTCCAGTGGCTAAGACTCTGCACTCCCAATGCAGGGGGCCCAGGTTCCATCCCTTGTCTGGGAACTACATCCCACACACCCCAACTAAAGATCCTGCATGCTGCAATGAAGACTGAAGATCTCGCATGTGGCAACTAGGACAGGACACAGCCAAATAAATAAATATAAATGAATGAAAGAAGAATGACGATACCCCATAGAAAGATGCAGGTGAGTTCCTGTTGCTTCTCTGCTTACAACCATCCTGTGGCTTTTGGTTGCATTCAGGACACAGCGGCCAACAGAGCTTGAATGACCTGGCCCTGCCTCTCTCACCTCATGTCCCCTCCAGCTACCTTCCTCTTCCCCTCTGTGTTTTGGCTCCATTTCATCTTCATATTGTACTTTAAATATCAGAGAGGCCTTCCCTGACCATCCAACTTCTTTGCTGCCCCCAGTTTCTATTACGGCGTCTCATTCCTTCCCTTCCTGGTCTAGCCCACACCTTGCTGGTGTGTATTTTGAGCTGTTTACGTGTAGTGTCCCCCGCCCTCTCTTACCAGACTCTGAGCTTCATGAGGGTAGGGACACATATCACCAGCTCCCAGCTCAGAGTGGGTCATGCACAGGCTCTCAATCGATATTTGTTGAATGAATGAATGAATGAATGAATAGGTCTTTTTTTCTTCTTTGTTTCTCCTGTGTCTGGCACATTTAGAGACTCGGGAGGTGAATCATAATAACTCACATCCATTGAGCACTCTGTGTTAGGCACTGTTCTAAGCGTTTGACATCTAGTGACTCATTTAGTAACCGTAGTAATATTACAATTTGTTAATGGCCATCATAACTTATTTCTGTTTTCCAAAAAAGAAGAAACTGAGGTCCGGAGAGGTCAAGCGCTTTGCCTAAATCATAGCTAGTGAATGGCAAAGCAGAGGTTCAGCCCCAGATAATTAGGTGCCAGAATCTGTATCTTTAACCTCTCACCATCCTGCTTGAATGAAGAGGTGAGTAAAGGAAAGAAGCTAGTTCATTGCAGAGGTTCATAAACATTCACTTATTCTTTCCCTCTGCCTGCATGCTTGATTGAAAGGGTCGAGTTAGAGCTTTATATGACAGTAAAGATGTGTAAAGTGTATAGTGATGAATGGGAGTGGATGGTTGGGGAGCTCTAAGGGTGGGTAGGGTGAGGCCTCAGTACCAATCAGCCAGGCTCTATCACCCAAGAGAACTTCCTGGGGATGGTAGGGTTAGGAAATGTTTAAATAACAGGAAGAGACGGAGGGGAGGGGGTGATGACAGGCCAAGGCCATGGCCTGAGGCTAGAGCTGACAAGGGTGGGCAGCAAAGAAAGACTAGAAGCTACAAATCCCATGGATAGCAAGTTAGAAAATTAATAGGAGAGCAGAAGTACCACTAGGATGCATCAGGACGTGAAGCTGAAGGTGGTGATCCATCAAGTCAGGACCCACAGGTGGGAGTTCTTGTCCAAGATGAAACCTCGGAAGAGGTGAAGTTGGTTTGTCTTTAGTCAAATCTGTCAAGAAGTGTTTGAGCTCCAGAGTCTGATGTTGGTTTACATGCTACAGTTCAACTTCTGGTATTTGGTTGGCAGCCCGAGCTTTGCCACCTGTAGCTGACTAATCCTGACCTTAACATGCAACTAGAATCTACCAAATCCTGAAGAGCTGGCATTTGACTTAGAGAAGGTAATCAATTTGGAGTCTTTAAGATGGGCAGGAGGATTCTGTGGCATTCTGACATTTTCATTTATTAGGACTGAGGTGTTGACATGGACTCAAAATTAAAAGTGGATGACTGGGAAACAAGGCAGTGTGGGTCACTGGGAATAGTGATATTGATCTTGTGTTGTGCTAGTTAACCTTTGGCCCATGCGTCAATTGGGTTTCCCAGGTGGCTCAGTGGTAAAGAGTCGCCTGCTAATGCAAAAGAAACAAGAGGCTCAGATTTGATCCTTGGGTCAGGAAGATCCCCTGGAGGAGGGCACGGCAACCCACTCACTCCGGTATTCTTGCCTGGAGAATCCCATGGACAGAGGAGCCTGGTGAGCTACAGTCCATAGAGTCACCAAGAGTTGGACATGACTGAAGTGACTTAGCACACACTAAGCACTCAGTCAGGATAGGCTGGGTTATGCTGCAATAACAACAGCCCCCAAATCTTAGTGACTTGAAATAATAAAGATTTAGTTCTTGCCCACATCCACTGTGGATGGCTGGGAACTTTGCACCAGGTCATTATCCTCCAGGTCAGGCTGATGGAGCAGCCACCATCTGGGACATTCCCCTCTGGTTCCATGGCAGAGGGGAAAAGAGGGTCCTGTTGTGTATCAGCAATTAAATGCTCCAGCCCAGAATAGGCACATGTCATTTGTGGTTCCAAAATTACTGTGGACAGTGACTGCAGCCACAAAATTAAAAGATGCTTGCTTCTTGTAAGAAAAGCTATGACAAACCTAGACAGCATATTACAAAGCAGAGACATCACTTTGCTGACAAAGGTCTGTATAGTCAAAGCTATGGTTTTTCCAGTAGTCATGTATGGATTTGAGAGCTGGACCATAAAGATGGCCAGAGAATTGATTCTTTCAAAATGTGGTGCTGGAGAAGACTCTTGAGAGTCCCTTGGACAGCAAGGAGATCAAACCAGTCAATCCTAAATGAAATCAACCCTGAGTATTCACTGGAAGGAGTGATGCTGAAGCTGAAGCTCCAGTACTTTGGCCACCTGATGGGAAGAGCTGACTCATTGGAAATGGTCTTGATGCTGGGAAAGACTGAGGGCAGGAGGAGAAGGGGGCAAGAGAGAATGAGATGGTTAGATAGTATCACTGACTCAATAGACTCAATGAGTTTGAGCAAACTCTGGGAGATAGTGGAGGACAAGGAAGCCTGGCATGCTATAGTCCATGGGGTTGCAAAGAGTCTTACACAACTTCAGATCAGATCAGATCAGTCGCTCAGTTGTGTCCGACTCTTTGCAACCCCATGAATCGCAGCATGCCAGGCCTCCCTGTCCATCACCAACTCCCGGAGTTCACTGAGACTCACGTCCATCAAGTCAGTGATGCCATCCAGCCATCTCATCCTCTGTCGTCCCCTTCTCCTCCTGCCCCCAATTAGCGACTGAACATATATTTCTGGTTATAACTTATTGGTTAGAATTAGTCATGTGACCCCCACCCAGCTGACATGGGAGAGGAAGTGCAAAGCTAAGTGCCAGGTGGATGAAAAGCTGGAAAATTGTGAAAGGCATTTTTACTATCTCTAGTCAGTCCTCTCAGTGATGGAGTAAGGTTTGCATTCCACCTGGCTATTTCAGTCACTGGGATCCTTTCTTTAGGGGTTAGAATGTCTCCCAGAGGAGGTGAGGGTGATATGGTGCACTGGGGGGTCCTGGGTAGCCCCATTATTGGATCTCTGTTGCCAGAGCAGCCTTCACTCTCCAACAAGGGTCTTGGACATTTGATGGAACCCCATTTAGTGCCCATTTGCCCATGATCTTTCCTCCACTCTACTGGAAAGAGAGGAGGGCAGCCTCCTCCTTGCATTCCTTTCCTGGGCTTTCAGGACCTGGAAGCCCCACTTAGGACATGTTCAGTCTTTGACACAAGGTGATGGGTTCAGGATGCTTGCCAAGGTGAGATCTCCTCTTTGCTATAGGACTGTTAGCTCCTCAGAAGACCCCCTTCCTTTCCTATGGCTTTATTCCTTGTCTTCTGAGACCAGATCTTGAGGCCCCTGGACTCTCCAAAAGGTGGAGCCATCACTGGAGTTGGTTGTGGTCTTTCAGGCTATGGATTCCCCAATTGGGGACCTCTTGCAGGTTTTCCTGCTCAGCTGGTCAGTGTGGAGCTCTGATGACACCTAAAAATGGTACAAACAAGGAATGATCATAAAATGATGGAGCATCTCATATGGTGAGAGCAAGAATGCAGGGAGGCCTACTTGGAGCCATAGGGCTCAGCTTTCCTAGTTGTGGCTTGGCCCAGGCTCTGGGAAGCCTGCCTTTTCTCACTCAGCAAAGGAGGAGAAGCTTCCTGGCTTATGGAGACAAGGGGAGGATATAGGCTAAGAGATTCCAAGCTGTCTCCTTAGGCAAAGCACACAGAATGAAATCCAGGGGATTGTGCTGAAATGAGAGCCTGAGAGTTTCAAATTGCTTCATTTTTGTTCCAAGGAAGCCCTGGGGCTGTGGCATGGGTCCATCCCTGAAAGTCTACAAGTTGAAGTATCGTGGCCTGGGGATGGGGACTGAGGTAGGGCTCAGGAACCAGGACATAGGAGAAGGTCTAACCATCCATGGCACCCCTGCACTAGGCAGGGCAGAGCTCACCTTGGTAAAGTCTTCATGAGAAGCCAGAGCTAGCAAAGATGCAGGAAGGGACCAATAATTCAAGTCAAAGAAGAAGAGCCCTGGGAACATGAAGGCCTGGCTGGAGCTGTGGGTTGGAACCTGGGGTGGAGTAGTCATGGAAAGAGACAGCCAGGCTGCTTTTCTACGATGGGGGCCGCCCCAGCATGCCTTATTGAAGGTCATGTTTTGTTGTTGAGGCTTCATTGTTGAACAATAAAGAAGGGATTGGCATGACTGACACATGGCCCAACATGAGCAAAAGAAAGGAGACAGGCTAGAGAGGCCACCCTGGGTAGTCTTGAGTCAGATGGGGAGAGGGCCAAGAGGACCCAGGGCATACTAAAAGTTTATGAGCAGGAAGAAGCTGACATTGGTATTTCTGCGTGTAAAACCCCAGCTCTGGGCTTCCCTGGTGGTCTAGGGGTTAAGAATAAGCCTGCCAGTGCAGGAGACATGGGTTTGATCCCTGGTCCAGGAAGATCTCACATGCTGAGGAGCAACTAAGCCCGAGTGCACAGTTACTTGACATGTGAGTGACTAGAGCCTGTACTCTGCAACAAGAGAAGCCACTGAAATGAGAAGTCCGGGCACCACAACGAAGAGTAGTCCTTGCTTGCTACAGCTAGAGAACACACACGCACAGCAATGAAGACTCAGCTCAGGCAAAAATAAAGAAAGAAATAAAGAAAAGACTTTAAAAAAAAAAGCCTGGCCCCATTTTCAGGGTCCACACTCAAATGCTACCCCATCTAGAGAGTTCTGTCATAATCTAGGGTCAGAATACATCCCAAAATACATTCCTCTGTGATTCTATATCTGTCACTTGTTATCACAGGTGCCTTGTACTGGAGTTAGTTTTGAGTGTCTCTCCCAACAGCCTGATCTCTCTGTGGGTGGCACCCCACAGCAGGGCACCCCCAGGTTAGCACCTGGCTCTCAGGAAAATGAGAAGCTAAAGGGAGGGAGCAGGATGTGGGAAGTCCTTTCAGAATCTGGCTTCCCCAGGGAGGTTCCAGGACCACCTACCTCCCAGACACCTGGGCCGTTTGTTTAGAATTCACCCCTGACTTGCCAAATCTGACTTTACAAGGCGAACCCCCTAAGTCTTCACTTGTTTGCTTTCTTTTAAAATTAACATTAATGGAGCTTCTCTGGTGGCTCAGCATTGAAGAATCCACCTGCCAATGCAGGAGACATGGGTTTGATCCCTAATCTGGGAAGATCTCACATGCCACGAAGCAACTAAGCCCATGCACCACAACTACTGAGTTTGTGCCCTAGAGCCTGGGAGCCACAGTTACTGAAGTCCCTGCACCCTAGAGCCTGTGCTCCACAAAGAGAGAAGCCACTTCAATGAGAAGCCTGCACACCACAACTAGAGAAAAGCCCGGGCAGCAACAAAGACCCAGCACAGTCAAAACTAAATAAATAAAGTTAATGAAGTATAATTATGTGTAATAAAATATACCCATTGTAAGAGTAAAGTTTGATGAGTTTTGGTAATTTTACAGTCATGTACTCATCATCTCAGTCATAATATGGAGTATTTATTTCACACTAGAAAGTTCTCTCATGCCTCTTTGCAGTTAATCAACTACCCTCCTTGGCTCCAGATGACCACTTCTTTTTATTTCTAAAGATTAGTTCCAGGACTTCATATAAATGGAAACATGTGATGTGGTAGGTTGAATGGTAGTTCCAAAGATGTGTCCTAATTGCTGGAACCTGTAAATGTTACCTTATTTGGAAAAACTGTCCCTGCAGTTGGGGCTTCCCGGGTGGCTCAGCAGTAAAGAATCCGCCTGCAATGCAGGAGACTCATGAGATGTGGGTTTGATGGGTCTGGAAGATTCCTTGGAGGAGGAAATGGCAACCCACTCCAGTATTCTTGCCTAAAAAATCCCATGGACAGAGGAATCTGGTGTGCTATGGTCCATAGGGTGGCAAAGAGCCAGACACACTGAAGTGACTGATTCCATCTCTGCAGATGGGATTAAGTTAATGATTTTGAGATGAGGAAATAATTCTGGATTATTTGGGTGGGTCCTGAATGCCATTGAACATGTTTTTATAAGAGAGAAGTAGAGGGAGATTCAACACTACACACACACAAGAAGACGTCAATGTGAAGACGGTGGCAAAAATTGGAGTGATGTGGCTGTAAGCCAAGGAATGCTGGTAGCCACCAGAGTCTGGAAGAGACAACGGATGGATTCTCTTCCAGTGCCTCTGAAGGGAGGGCTGCTGTACTGGGACCTGGATTTCAGTCTCCTGGTATCCAGAACCCTGAGAGAATAAATTTCTGTTGTTTTAAGCCAAGGTTGTTTTAAACAACCTTAAGTTGTTTTAAGGCTGTGGTAATTTTTCACAGCAGCTCAAGGAAATGAATGCACATGGAATATAATTTTCTGTGTCTAATTTCTTTTGCTTGGATTGATTTTAATATTCCTCCACGATATTTGTGTTCACAGCTCATTTTCCTTAGTATTGCAGTCATATGTCACTGTATGGATATACCATGATTTGTTTATTCATTTTACCTATTGATGAATATTTGAATTATTTCCAGATTCAGAGGACTGTGAATAGAGCTGTTATAAACAAGTTCCTGTGTGTGTGTGTACATGTATCCTATTTTTCTTGGGTAACAATCAGGAGTGAAGTTGTTGGATTATGCTATAAGTATGTTTAAATTAATATGAAACTATCAAATACTTTCCCAAAGTGGTCATACCAGTTTGAATTCCCATGAACAGTGTATGAGAGTTCCATTACTTCAGTTCCCACTAACACATGATTTTGTCAGTCTTTCATCTATTATAGATGTATATGCATTATATATAATAAATAAAAATATGTAATTTAACTTTAATTGAAATTATAATCTATAATAAATGCACATATTTATGCTAGAGTTATAGGTTATGTTTAATAAATATATATGTACTATATATATAATAAATATCCTAGTACATACATATATTCAACTTTATTTGAAAAAGACTTACTTGTTTAAAAAAAAGCTTCTTTTTTCCAAAAAACATAAGTTAAGGACTTCCCTGGTGGTCCAATGGTTAGGAATCTGTCTGCTAATGCAGGGGACACAGGTTCAATCCCTGACCTGGGAAGATCCTGCATGCCTTGGAGCAACTAAGCCAGTGTGCCACGACTACCGAGCCTGTGTGCCCTAGGGCCCATGCTCTGCGACAGGAGAAGTCATGGCAACCAGAAGCCCATGCACCACAACTAGAGAAAGTCCTCCACATCAACGAAGACCCAGCACAGCCAAAATAGTTTAAAAAGCTCATGGTAAGTGATGTACATAGGTGATACTCTAATAGTACTGGAAGATCAGAAAATCTGTAGTAGTTTTATCTATAGAAATAGCTAAATATGAGCCAAAATGATATTTAGTGTAAAGTGTAGATATTAAGTGTAAAGTTGTAGACTTACTGAAATCTTTCATTTTTACTTTCTAATTTTGTATTAAAAATTAACATGATTCTTCAAATGTTGTGTCACAATTTTTACCAACGGAATGCTTCATGATTTTGCATGTTATCCTTGCACAGGGGCCATACTTATCTCTGTATTCAAATTTTTGAATGTGTAGAGGTACTCCCCTGTGGTTTCAATTTGCATTTCCCTAATTGAGCACTTTTGGGTGTGCTTATTGGTCATTTGTATATCTTTCTGAAACAGCTGTGCAAACTTTTGCCCATTGTGTATGTAGGAGATGTTTAATTTCTTACTGAACTTTAAGAGTTCCTTGTTTATTCTGGATATAAGTCCTTTGTTGAATATAAATACTGCAAATCTTTCCCCCCAGTCTGTGGCTTTCCTTTTCATTTCCTTGACAGCAAATTTCAAAGAGTGGAAGTCTTTTGATACAGTTCAGATTTCCAATTTTCCCCCATATAGTTAGTGGTTTTTGTTCACTACCTAAGAAATCTTTCCCTACGAAGGTCACAAAGATTTTCTCCTGTTTTCTTCTAGAAGTTTGCTAGTTTTAACTTTTGTGTTTAGGTCTGTGTTACATCTTGAGTTATTTTGTGTGTGTGATGTAAGAGCTGAGATTAACTCTTATTCTTACAGGTATTCAGGTTTTTTTCAGTGCCATTTATTGAAAAGACTGGTTTCCCCCATTGAATTACCTTGGTTTCTTTGTTGAAAATCAGCATGTAGGTTGTTTATCTACTCACCCATGGATGGATCATGTGTTTTTTTTTTTTTTTAATTTATTTTAAAATTATTTATTTATTTATGGCTATGCTGGGCCTTCATTGCTTTTGCACAGGCTTTCTCTAGTTGTGGCAAGCAGGGGTTACTCCTCATTGTGGTGTGAGGGCTTTTCATTGCAGTGGCTTCTCTTGTTGCAGAGCACAGGCTCTAGGTGCTTGGGCTTCAGTAGTTGTAGCACACAGGCTCAGTAGTTGTGGCTTGTGGGCTTAGTTGCTCCACAGCTTGTGGAATCTTCCCAGACCAGGGATTGAACCCATGTCCCCTGTATTGGTAGGCAGATTCTTATCCACTGCACCACCACTGAAGTCTGGATCATGTGTTTTTGAGGCGACTGGAAGATATTACTTTTTAGATTTCTTTTCCCTAATGATCTGTGGCTCAAATTTGCATTATTAATGAGCACCTCTGGTGATTCTTGTATGACTAATGTATGAGACCGCTGGCTTGTACGACAGTGGTTCCTAGTCAGGAATGTGAATGATTATTACCCAATGCCAGGGCTCTACCTCCAAAGGGCCAGATTTAGCAGATCTGGAGGAAACTTCCAGAAGAAAACTTCCCTAAGAGCTAATGATACTTTACTTAAGAACAATGGGTACACTCTCTCCTTTGCATGCAAATGTTCCTTAGACACATGATGGCTGGCTTTTCTGCTGGGCTCTGAGGCGCCTCAGTGAACACGGTTTGGTAGAGGCATCAATAAGCAAACAGGCCAGTGCAATCCCACAAGTGGGGTGTAAATGAAGCAAACAGAGCCTTGTGGGAAGAGTGGGTGAATCTGGTGGACCTGGGTGCCACTGTGAATGCTGCAGCTGGAGATTCAGGGTGCCCCTGTTTGTCCTGCAAAGATCCCCATGAGGCCTGGCTGCACCTTCGTGCTGGTTAGACCCTGAGCGTGAATTCCTTCTTGTGGTGAAGACGGCACGTCACGTTCCCTCCACGCGTGGACTTTCTGGCTTTGTCTTGAGACGGCTGCGTCATGCTGTCTCCAGGTGCCCTGTCCCTAGTGGAAAATTTTGGTCTCTGGAGGTGTGGAGAGAAGGCAGCTCTGTTGGTTCTGGTGGATTCTGTGACCGCTGAGCCATCCACATAACTTGGTCTTGGTCCATGCTGCCCTGTTTGTTTGCCGTCTGGGTCGCTTCTCCTAGTAGGGTGAACTGTCCCCCTTGCCTAATTTCACACCAGACCTGAAGCCACTTGGCCTTTCTTCCTGCCCGCCTCCTTCTGATCAGTGCTTCTGGGAGCGTTATTCAGCCTGATGGCTCAAAATGTACAAACCCATCTCAATAGACAGGGCACCCAGGTGCCAGAGGCATTAACCAAGCTCAACTTTAAGTGGTTTTCTTTCTGGTCTGGGCTAGAAGCCCTGCAGTTGTGTAAGAAGTGGGGAGCCTGTTTGCTGTTCCATAGAATGGTCCAGAAACTCCTGCAACTGGCAGTTGCCCTGGAAGTGAAGGTAGCCTGGGTGCTCTAGCTCTGAAATTGGTCAGAAACAGTGGCTATCAAAGTGGGCTTCCCAGGTGGCTCAGTGGTGAAGAACCCACATGCCAATGCAGGAGACACAGGAGACGTGGGTTCAATCCCTGGGTCAAGAAGATCCCCTGGAGGAGGAAATGTCAACATGCTCCAAAATCCTGTGGACGGAGGAGCCTGGCAGGCTACATTCCATGGGGTCACAAAGAGAGGCTTTCATTTTAGTATGGCTGATTGTGTTAGTTGGGTACCTAGGCTAACTTTGTTGGCCATACAAACAAGTTGGACTTACAAACGCGCTGTCAGAATGGAACTTGTTCATACATAGGGGACTTAGTTATAGACATTCTTCAAGTTGGGCCCTACATACCATTATCTTTCTGTTCAAAGTCAGTTATAACTGTTCAAACTTCATTCTTTTATATGTGAATGCCCAGTCTTCCTACCACCATTTGTTGAAGAGACTGTCCATTCTCTGTTGAATGGCCTCCATTGAATGGCACCCTTGTTGAAAGTTATTTGACCATATATATTCAAGGACTTATTTCTGGGACCACTAGTTTATTCCATTAGTCTATATGTCTATCTGTATGAGAGTGCTACACTGTTTTGGTTATTATAGCTTTGTCATAAATTTCTCTACGTCACTTTAAAAATATTTAGTTTTTGTGTTTTCACAGATGTGTGTGTGTGTAAACCTGTGTGTGAATACAGCTTAAAGAGTCTATTATACTTTAAGGTTTATTACCCCGCCTCTCAAGTCAGGCCCTTCTTTGTTTTTTTGCTCCCTGGAGGCAACCACTTCAATTCTTTTATCTTTTTCATTTGGAATTCATCTCAATACACTTAATCAATGTTAACATAGTGATATTTCTTCATTTTTTAGGTTCTAGGCATGATCTATTGATTTCTCATTGTGTTGGAAATGAAGATTTAGCTCTCATTAAGTGCATACTTTCTATCCCCTTCATCCTCCCAGAAGAGTTAAATCATAACTTTGGACAAGTCAGTATATAGCACTACTCTGATGATGGAAGGGCTTCCCTGGTGGCTCAGTGGTAAAGAATCCACCTGCCCGTGCAGAAGATACAGTTTTGATCCCTGGATTGGGAAGATTCCCTGGGGAAGGAAATGGCAACCCACTCCATTGCCTGGGAAATCCCATGGACAGAGGAGCCTGGTGGGCTACGGTCCATGAGGTTGCAAGAGAGTTGGACACACCTTAGTGACTAAACAACAACAACGTGGCAGTGGAAATGTGCTTTATAGCTGGGCCGTGTAGAACCCCGACATTTAGCTTCTTTTCTTACAGAACTTTTTGTTTTCCATTGACATCAGAATACTATCGGAGAAGGCAATGGCACCCCACTCCGGTACTCTTGTCTGGAGAATCCCATGGACGGAGGAGCCTGGTAGGCTGCAGTCCATGGGGTCACTAAGAGTCGGATACGACTGAGCGACTTCACTTTCACTTTTCACTTTCCTGCATTGGAGAAGGAAATGGCAACCCACTCCAGTGTTTTTGCCTGGACAATCCCAGGGATGGGGGAGCCTGGGGGGCTGCCGTCTATGGGGTTGCACAGAGTTGGACACGACTGAAGTGACTTAGCAGTAGCAGAATACTATTATTTGTTTGTCATGTTTTCTACGTATGTATCGTTAATTCAACCTCAGATGATGTCTGGGAGCTCCCTTGGCACAACTCTGCTGAACATGAGGAAGCCTATAGCTTAGAGATGGGTCATGTATCTAAGAACAGGGCACCTTCCCTTGTTAGGAAAAGGCTTGTTCATCAACAGGCAATTGAAAGTATTTATCTGTCTTGGAGTGTGCTTAGTCCCTCAGTTGTGTTTGACTCTTTTGCAAGCCCGATGCCTGTGAGGCTTCTCTATCCATGGGATTTCCCAGGCAAGGATACTGGTATGGGTTGCCATTTCCTTCTCCAGGGGATCTTCCCAACCCAGGGATTGAACCCGCATCTCCTGTGTCTCCTGCCTTGGAAGGTGGATTCGTTGGCGTTCCTTCTGTATATAAGGTGCTGCGCTAGGGTGATATGGATGGATGTGATAGTATTTTGCACCAGGTACTTACACTTGAATAGGAAGGATGGTATTGAGGCAATCTTTCTGATTTGAAGCAAACTTTGATGAGAGTAGAAGAGCAACTGCAAATTTGAGAAAGGACAGATTAGAAGCAGTTATTTCTAAGTAGAAGATTCAGGGAAAGCTTTAGTGGGGAGGAGATATTGAAGCTGAATTAAGTGTTCAATGGGAAGAGTTACTGGTTCAGAGAGAATGGCATTTAGGTGCAGGGAGAAAGGGCAGCAAAGGTACAGAAATTGGGAAGTATACTGTGGGTTCAGGGAAAGACCAGTGTGGCCACAGTGTGGACTATGTGGGGATGCAGCAGACAAAGCAGAGCTGATTCTGTGCTTGAGCATCTCTGTGCTGGGACTGGGTTCAGTCTGTTATAGGCACCAAACTAGTGGTTCTCAAAATGGTATCCTCGGACTTCCCTGGTGGTCCAGGGTTCAGACTCTGGGATCCCAAATGCAGGGGGCGTGAGTTTGATCCCTGGTCAAAGAACTAGGATCCTGTATGCTGCATGATGCAGCCAAAAAATCTTATAACCTGGGAACTTGCTGTTTATTTATCTTTGACTGCGTTGGGTCTTCACTGCTGCGTGCGGACTCTCTCCAGTTGTGGCAAGCGGGCTTCTCATTGCAGTGGCTTCTCTCATTGCAGAGCATGGACTCTAGGGCACACAGGCTTCAGTAGTTGCAGCACAAAGGCTCAGCAGCCCTGCGCTTGTGGGATCTTCCCAGGCCAGGAATCGAACTCATATCCTCTGCATTGGCAGGTGGATTCTCAACCACTGGACCATCAGGGAAGCCCTGGGAACTTGTTAGAAATGAAAGTTTGTGGGCTTCCCAGGTGGCGCTAGTGGTAAAGAATCTGCCTGCCAATGCAGGAGAAATGAAAGCTCTTAAGTCCCACTTAGATTCATGGAATCAAAAACTCTGGGAGTAGGGCCTAGCAATCTGTGTTTTAGCAAGCCCTAGATGGTTCTGAAGCATGCTAATGATTGAGAACCATTGTACCATACAATTTGATACTTACAACAGTGCCATAGCTGGGCACTCACTGTCTATGCTGTACATATGGGGAAGTTGTCTCAGAGTGAGTAGGTAACTTACCAAGGTCCAGAGGGATGCTGAAGCTGGCTTGCATGTGGCTCCTGAAAGCAAATTATAAGCATCGCCTCCCAGCCCTAAATTTAGTGATGTCATATTGGTAGCTTGAAACTGGCCATAATGGAAGTATTAATACCATGGAAATTGGCAAATGCTGCGAATCAGGGCGTCAAGCCCACCTTGAGAGCCAGTTGTTAAACATTCACCAGCATAGCTCTTTTAGGTCATTCGGTCAGTAAGTGGTTGGTAGGCTTGGGTCTTGAACCCTGACAGCCTGGCTCCCAAGTGCATGCTCTTAAACCACTAGGTTAAACTTATTCTGAAAGTCTGGAAAGCTGGTTTGGGGCCCACAATGTGGAATCTTTAAGTGCATGTTGAAAATCTGGGCTTTATTCGGTACACACTGGATTTTTCAGAATTCTGAACAGGTAAGTGATATGATGGTATGTTTAGGCAGGAGAGTGAAATTGTTGGCTGTGGCTTCTCCTTTTGCAAATATGCTGAAAAGATGGGATAAGAGGGTGTTGTAAGGCAAGTTAAAATACATAGTTGCACTTCATGGCGAATGGCCTCAGCAGCCAAGTGTTGCCCATTCGTAGAAGAGGTCGTGAAGCCCTGCAGAGCAGAGGCCCCTTGCCTCACAAAGCCTCCTTGTTCTTCAAGAGAAAGGTCCCCTGTCTCTTACTCCAAACATCTGCCACAACACATATTGGGCTTGACGCAGCTCTGCTGGCCAGACGTGTCCCAGGAGTCCCTGGTCCAGGGTGAGCATTCACTCTGCAGCCACTGTAGCTGACCACGTGGTCACTTACGAACACTCACTCCTGTTTCCTCACAGAACCTCGAGGGTTTCAAGGCCTCCCTCAAGTCAAGGAGCCGCATGCCTCCTGGGAGGCTGGACAACCCTTGGATCCCAGAGGGTGAATCCTGATTGGGCTTAAGCCAGTAGTTCTCAAACTTTTTGGTCTCAAGACTGTTAAAAATTGGGCTTCCCAGGTGGCATGGTGGTAAAGAATCCACATGCAATGCAGGAGATGGTCCGAAATGCAGGAGATGGCGGTTCGATCCCTAGGTCAGGAAGATCTTCTGGAGAAGGAAATGGCAACCCACTCCAGTATTCTTGCCTGGGAAATCCCATGGACAGAGGAGCCTGGTGGGCTATAGTCCATGGGGTCACAAAGAGTCAGATGTGACTGAGCAACTAAACAGCAACAAGCTTTTGTTCATGTGTTGTATCAATTATATTAGCATATTAGAAATTAAAACAGAATTTTTAATATTTATGTATTTTGTTGCACTGGGTTCTAGTTGAGTCACCTGAGATCTTGGTTGGATCGTGCGGGATCTTTTCTTCCTGTGTATGGACTCTTTAGTTGTGGCCTGGGGGCTTAGAAGTTGCGGCGCTTAGGCTTAGTTTCTCCTCGGCATGTGGGATCTTAGCTCCCCAACCAGAGATTGAACCCGCGTCCCCTGAATTGCAAGGTGGATGGACTACCAACCACTGGACCACCAGGGAAGTCCCCTGAAGCTGAGAATTTAAAATTTATTAATTCATTTACAAACAACTCATTACATGTTAACATATGTTTATGACAGAAATATTAATAACCTCAGATATGCAGATGACACTACCCTATGGCAGAAAGTGGAGAACTAAAGAGCCTCTTGATGAAAGTGAAAAAGGAGAGTGAAAAAGTTGGCTTAAAGCACAACATTCAGAAAACAAAGATCATGGCATCCCGTCCCATTACTTCATGGCAAATAGATGGAGAAACAGTGAAAACAGTGGCAGACTTTATTTTTGGGGGCTCCAAAATTACTGCAGATGGTAAGTGCAGCCATGAAACTAAAAGACGCTTACTTCTTGGAAGAAAAGTTATGACTAACCTAGACAGCATATTAAAAAGCAGAGATATTACTGTGCCAACAAAAGTCCATCTAATCAAGGCTATGGTTTTTCCAGTAGTCATGTATGGATGTGAGAGTTGGACTATAAAGAAAGCTGAGTGCTGAAGAATTGATGCTTTTGAACTGTGGTGTTGGAGAAGACTCTTGAGAGTCCCTTGGACTTCAAGGAAATCCAACCAGTCCATCCTAAAGGAAATCAGTCCTGAGTGTTCATTGGAAGGACTGATGTTGAAGCTGAAAGTCCAATACTTTGGTCACCTGATGTGAAGAGCTGCCTCATTTGAAAAGACCCTGATGCTGGGAAAGATTGAAGGCAGGAGAAGGGGATGACAGAGGATGAGATGGTTGGATAGCATCACCAACTCAATGGACATGAGTTTGAGTAAACTCTGGGAGTTGGTGATGGACAGGGAGGCCTGGTGTGCTGCGATTCATGGGGTCACAAAGAGTCGGACACGACTGAATGACTGAACTGAACTGATGACAAATTAGCATATTGCTTTTGAACTGTGGTGTTGGAGAAGACTCTTGAGAGTCCCTTGGACTGCAAGGAGACCCAACCAGTCCATTCTGAAGGAGATCAGCCTTGGGATTTCTTTGGAAGGAATGATGCTAAAGCTGAAACTCCAGTACTTTGGCCACCTCATGTGAAGAGGTGACCCATTGGAAAAGACTCTGATGCTGGGAAGGATTGGGGGCAGGAGGAGAAGGGGACGACAGAGGATGAGATGGCTGAATGGCATCACTGACTCGATGGACGTGAGTCTGGGTGAACTCCGGGAGTTGGTGATGGACAGGGAGGCCTGGCATGCTGCGATTCATGGGGTCGCAGAGTCGGACACGACTGAGCGACTGAACTGAACTGAACTGAACACAAAAATATTTCATGGGACTATCTAGGTGTAAAAGAGAGAAGTATTCATGTATTGTACAGCTGAAATTTTCTGTGAAAGTAAATCTTACCCCACACAAGAGATTGCTATGTGGCTTGATGAATGTGCTAATTAGCTTGGTTGGGGTAATCATTTTATAATGTAACATCTGTATCAAAACATCATGCTGTATAACCTAAATATATACAACTTTTATTTGTCAGTCATACCTCAATAAAGCAGGGGGAGAAAAGAAAGAAAGAAAAAAGAAGTATTTGAATAGCTTTTTCATATAATTATTTTTCTTTGATACTGCACCAAAACTCAACAAAAAGTAGTTTTGAAAAAGTTAGCTGTAATTTGATATCTGAAATGAGGTCAATGAACTTTTCATACCCTCTTGTGAGAAAATCTATTGATGTACCTTTTACTTTGGGTGGATCGTCTACCCATTTGTGATCGTTTGGAAAATACTGGTATGCACATATTCCAAATGTTGACACATTTTGTTATACAGCATAAGAAACAAAAATCGTATTTGTTAATGTCACCACCAGAAAAGTTTGTATTGGAAAGCTGCCAAAGTCATGGCGTCAACGCAAGTTTTACAAAATTTGAATTTTTGTTTGAATGTCATCATTGGCTGCAAACACTGGTTTTTCTTGAAATGACAGGCTCGCTTTGTTCATCTTTAAGAAAATGTCTATCAAATACACAAGTTTGAATAACTATAGTTTGGCAGTTGTTGTTCCACATAAAAATTATGTTCTCTGCAAAAAGTGGCTAGTTTAGTTTATCACTCAGTTGTACAAATGCTTTTTCTCTAGGTAAGCATTTTCATACATCAGTTATGCTTTTTATGCTTTATGCATAATTTTCATTTCATCACATAGGATATTAAAATATGACATTAAAAAAGTCATGCTTAGGTGTTTAGAGTTAATAAAATTAGTAGTTCTCACTGCTTCATCAAGGACATCCTAAAGTGAAACTGGCTTTTATTTAAACTGGGAGAGCACGATACCAAAGTATACAATGATAGTACAGTTTGCCACTGCCTGGGTGCTATGACCTCAGCAGTTTAACCCACCTTGCTTTTGCTTCATCAGTGCAAATGTCAACATGGTTGATAACCCTTAAGATAAATCCATAAGATTCAAAAAAGTTCTTCAATGCTAAATATTTCAGCACCACTGGTGTCTGTTGCCAAGCATCTACATGAAAGATCTTCTTTGATGATTAGTTGGTGTTGATCCTGAACAAATACAAACAAAGCAGCTGATCTAGCTACCCCTGTGTATTTATCCGTTTATAAGACAGACATACGTTTCTTCTGATAAGAGATCAATTCCGTCTTCATGTTGACAGCTAAACTGTTCATTTGACAAACTGCTGTACCACCTGGAAGTGGAGTGCTGTGATTCAGTGTTGTTCAGGAGTGTCCACTGGACAAGACTTTCTTAGTCTTTCCATTGATGCAGTTTTAAGACTTACTCTGTCAGACGCTGCTGTGGCTTTTTCATTTCTAGTTTGAAAAGCTGTAAGAAAGCATTTTTGGCTTTTTGAGAGTTCATAATGTCTACATTTAAAATATTCAGTTGGGGACTTCCCTGGTCGTCCAGAGGTGGAGAATCAGCCTGCCAACAGGTTTGATTCCTGGCCAGGGAAGATTCCACATGCCACGGGGCAACTAAGCCTATGCACCCCAACAACTGAGCCCTCGTGCCTGAACGTGTTAGTCGCTCAGTCGTGTCAGTCTCTTTGTGACCCCATGGACTGTAGCCCTACAGGTTCCTCTGTCCATGGAATTCTCCAGGCAAGAATACTGGAGTGGGTAGCCATTCCCTTCTCCAGGGGATCTTCCCGACCCGAGGATCAAACCCAGGTCTCCTGCATTGAAGGCAGATTCTTTGCTGTCTGAGCCACCAGGGAAGTCAACAAGAGAAGCCACTGCAGTGAGAGACCTGTGCACCACAGCTAGAGTGTAGGCTTCGCCTGCTGCAACTAGAGAAAGCCCAAAGGCAGCAGCAAAGACCCCGTGCAGCCCAAAATAAATAAATAGAAACAATTAAACTAAAAAATGAAATATTTCATTCCTTTTTCTTTTTTTTTAAATTTTTAAATTTTATTTTATTTTTAAACTTTACATAATTGTATTAGTTTTGCCAAATATCAAAATGAATCCGCCACAGGTATACATGTGTTCCCCATCCTGAACCCTCCTCCCTCCTCCCTCCCCATACCATCCCTCTGGGTCGTCCCAGTGCACTAGCCCCAAGCATCCAGTATCGTGTATCGAACCTGGACTGGCAACTCGTTTCTTACATGATATTTTACATGTTTCAATGTCATTCTCCCAAATCTTCCCACCCTCTCCCTCTCCCACAGAGTCCATAAGACTGTTCTATACATCAGTGTCTCTTTTGCTGTCTAGTACACCAGGTTATTGTTACCATCTTCCTAAATTCCATATATATGCGTTAGTACACTGTATTTATGTTTTTCCTTCTGGCTTACTTCACTCTGTATAATAGGTTCCAGTTTCATCCACCTCATTAGAACTGATTCAAATGTATTCTTTTTAATGGCTGAGTAATACTCCATTGTGTATATGTACCACAGCTTTCTTATCCATTCATCTGCTGATGGACATCTAGGTTGCTTCCATGTCCTGGCTATTATAAACAGTGCTGCGATGAACATTGGGGTACACGTGTCTCTTTCCCTTCTGGTTTCCTCAGTGTGTATGCCCAGCAGTGGGATTGCTGGATCATAAGGCAGTTCTATTTCCAGTTTTTTAAGGACTCTCCACACTGTTCTCCATAGTGGCTGTACTAGTTTGCATTCCCACCAACAGTGTAAGAGGGTTCCCTTTTCTCCACACCCTCTCCAGCATTTATTATTTGTAGACTTTTGGATCACAGCCATTCTGACTGGCGTGAAATGGTACCTCATAGTGGTTTTGATTTGCATTTCTCTGATAATGAGTGATGTTGAGCATCTGTTCATGTGTTTGTTAGGCATCTGAATGTCTTCTTTGGAGAAATGTCTATTTAGTTCTTTGGCCCATTTTTTGATTGGGTCGTTTATTTTTCTGGAGTTGAGCTGTAGGAGTTGCTTGTATATTTTTGAGATTAGTTGTTTGTCAGTTGCTTCATTTGCTATTATTTTCTCCCATTCTGAAGGCTGTCTTTTCACCTTGCTAATAGTTTCCTTTGATGTGCAGAAGCTTTTAAGGTTAATTAGGTCCCATTTGTTTATTTTTGCTTTTATTTCCAATATTCTGGGAGGTGGGTCATAGAGGATCCTGCTGTGATATATGTCAGAGAGTGTTTTGCCTATGTTCTCCTCTAGGAGTTTTATAGTTTCTGGTCTTACATTTAGATCTTTAATCCATTTTGAGTTTATTTTTGTGTATGGTGTTAGAAAGTGGTCTAGTTTCATTCTTTTACAAGTGGTTGACCAGATTTCCCAGCACCACTTGTTAAAGAGATTGTCTTTAATCCATTGTATATTCTTGCCTCCTTTGTCAAAGATAAGGCGTCCATATGTGCATGGATTTATCTCTGGGCTTTCTATTTTATTCCATTGATCTATATTTCTGTCTTTGTGCCAGTACCATACTGTCTTGATAACTGTGGCTTTGTAGTAGAGCCTGAAGTCTGGTAGGTTGATTCCTCCAGTTCCATTTCTCAAGATCGCTTTGGCTATTCGAGGTTTTAAGAAATGGACAAATTCTTAGAAAAGTACAACTTTCCAAAACTCGACCAGGAAGAAATAGAAAATCTTAACAGACCCATCACAAGCATGGAAATTGAAACTGTAATCAAAAATCTTCCAGCAAACAAAAGCCCGGGTCCAGACGGCTTCACAGCTGAATTCTACCAAAAATTTAGAGAAGAGCTGACACCTATCGTGCTCAAACTCTTCCAGAAAATTACAGAGGAAGGTAAACTTCCAAACTCATTCTATGAGGCCACCATCACCCTAATACCAAAACCTGACAAAGATGCCACAAAAAAAGAAAACTACAGGCCAATATCACTGATGAACATAGATGCAAAAATCCTTAACAAAATTCTAGCAATCAGAATCCAACAACACATTAAAAAGATCATACACCATGATCAAGTGGGCTTTATCCCAGGGATGCAAGGATTCTTCAATATCCACAAATCAATCAATGTAATACACCACATTAACAAATTGAAAAATAAAAACCATATGATTATCTCAATAGATGCAGAGAAAGCCTTTGACAAAATTGAACATCCATTTATGATAAAAACTCTCCAGAAAGCAGGAATAGAAGGAACATACCTCAACATAATAAAAGCTATATATGACAAACCCACAGCAAACATTATCCTCAATGGTGAAAAATTGAAAGCATTTCCTCTAAAGTCAGGAACAAGACAAGGGTGCCCACTTTCACCATTACTATCCTTTTTCTTTAAACTCTGATTTTAAAATGATGCCACAATTCAAATGGCTCCACTGGGGCTGGAGCAGGGGTGAGGCAAGTGAGTGCCGAGGACACAGGATTTAAAGGGGTGCCCACTCTGCCTCCCTGCACTTGCAGGAGTCTGAGAGGAAGTGTCTCTTGATATTCTGCACCTGGGCACCTCACTAGCTTCTCCCTGGAACTGGCCCTGGGCACCGTAACACTATTCAGAAATGTTCTGTTGCATAAGACACAATGAGGTAAATAATTAATTTCTCTAAAGCAGAGGGAGAGATTGCTTTCATCCTATATTTGCTTCTTACTCACAGTGTCTCCCATTCCGGGTGGCACTAAGTGGTAAAGAACCCACCTGCCAAGGCAGGAGATGTAAGAGATGAGGGTTCAATCCCTGGGTCAGGAAGATCCCCTGAAGGACGGCATGGCAACCCACTCCAGTATTCTTGCTCGGAGAATCCCATGAACAGAGGAGCCAGTCCATGGGGTCACAAGAGTTGGACATGACTAAAGCGACTTAGCCCATGCACAGCACACCAGTTGTCAGCAAACTCTTTGACATATTACTTTCATCTTCTTCAGGATGTTTAGATTTAGTGATAGGCTGAGAAAGGGAGTCTTCTAAGCATGTCTTTTAAAGCTACTGATCAATGTAAGAAAATATATATTATAAATAAAATTTTAAATTCAGAATAAAATATTATTAAATTCGAAAGTAAGAGTCAGAGATCCAATTTAAAAATTAGGAAAACTTTTTGAACATTTAGTGAATAGTATTTCAAAATGGGGATTCCCTGATGGCTCAGACAATAAAAAATCTGCCTGCATTGCAGGAGACCTAGGTTCGATCCCTGGCTTGGGAAGATCCTCTGGAGAAAGGAATGGCTACCCACTCCAGTGTTCTTGCCTGGAGAATTACAAAACAACAAATTGATACCATCTTTCTAAATTCCATATATATGCATTAGTATACTGTATTTATGTTTTTCCTTCTGGCTTACTTCACTCTGTATAATAGGCTCCAGTTTCATCCACCTCATTAGAACTGATTCAAATGTATTCTTTTTAATGGCTGAGTAATACTCCATTGTGTATATGTACCATAGCTTTCTCATCCATCAATAACCCGGTGTACGAGACAGCAAAAGAGACACTGATGTATAGAACAGTCTTATGGACTCTGTGGGAGAGGGAGAGGGTGGGAAGATTTGGGAGAATGACATTGAAACATGTAAAATATCATGTAAGAAATGAGTTGCCAGTCCAGGTTCGATGCACGATACTGGATGCTTGGGGCTAGTGCACTGGGACGACCCAGAGGGATGGTATGGGGAGGGAGGAGGGTTCAGGATGGGGAACACATGTATACCTGTGGCGGATTCATTTTGATATTTGGCAAAACTAATACAATTATGTAAAGTTTAAAAATAAAATAAAATTAAAAACAAACAAACAAACAAAAAAACAAAACAAAAAAACCCCAAAACAACAAATTGAACTTCTTATGCTTCTGTGCAGGTGCAAAAGAAACTTTGGGATTTTGAAATCATGATTTTTTTATGATAATGAGGTTACAGGTTATAACAAGCATAACCAAAGATAGCCAATAAAAGCACAGAAATACTGAAACAAACTGAGTTAATCTCTGAAAATGCAATTATTTATGCCTTAAACTTACTTTAATTAGAAAATTCTAGAAAACAGGAATACACAAGTATATATTTCATGAATTGTTTGAGCAATGACATTATATATCATTATATATCATGTAGCCTCTGGAAAACTCTACTATATACTTGGGAGAGAATTAACATGAACAAAACATATGAAGTCATATATTATTAGGAAAACAGTTTTCACCTTATTGACCCACTTAAAGGGGTCCCTGGATCACGTTTGAAGAACCTCTGGCCTAGTGGCTCAGCTGGTAAAGAATCTACTTGCACCACAGGATATGGTCTGCAATGCAGGAGCCTGGGATTCAATCCCTAGGTTAGGAAGATCCCCTGCAGAAGGAAATGGCAACCCACTCTAGTATTCTTGCCTGGGAAGCCCCATGGACAGAAGAGCCTGGTGGGCTACAGTCCAGGGGATTGCAAAGAGTCAGTCACGACTGAGTAACTAAACCATCACCAACTGGTCTAAAGTAGTGTTAACCTTCTTGCCAGTGATTGGCTTAGGCATAGTTATGTGACACAAGTGAAACATGAAGAGAATTCTGCTGCGTAGTTTCTGGGAAGGTTTCCTAGTCCTTAAGAGAGAAATGCAAGAGATAACCTCTTCTTCCACTGGTCATTGTTGGGATTGAATGTAATGCCTGAAACTATTGCAGACATTTCATGCCTTTGAATTTTGCTGATTCATGTCTAACTTTCATACTCCATGTCTAATATGTCAGAAAATACCATTAGCTCTACTGTTAAAATACATCCAGCATCTGACCTTCTTCTACCACCTCCACGCTCCCCTCTCAAGTCCAAGCCATCATCATTTCTCACTTGGATTATTATCAGTTTCCTAATTTTCCTGTTCTCATTGTTCCCCAGGGCAACCAGGTAAGTCTTTTTTATTTTTCCTTCAGGGTAAATCTTTTAAAAAGAAATCCAGGTCATGTCACTCTTCTGTTCAAAACTTTTTGGTAGCTGTCCTTCTCTTAGGATAAAAGCCTAGTCCTTACTATGACCACAGGATGTTCCTGATCTGGCTCCCAGATACATCTTCTGATGCTTGTCCCTCCCTTACTCATTCCATCTTCCCTACTTGCCTTCTGCCCATCAAACAAGCCAAGCATGCTCTTGTCTTAAAACCTTTGCCTAATGCTCTTCTAGATATCTGCATGGCTTAGTTCTAACTAATTCTCCCTTGATTATTCTAGGCATTTGCTCAGAGATGCCTTCCAATTACCCTCAGTCCCACCTGGGAACCCTTACCCCTTTATTCCTGCTTTATTTATTTTTTTTCCATAGCATTACCATCTTTGACATATTACATTGGAGCTTGTTTGTTGCCTCTTTTTCCTGCCATAATGCAAGTTCCACAAAGGCTTTGCTTTGTTCAGCACTGTAACCTCATCATCTAGAAAAGGGCTTGGTATTTAGTAGAGATCATTAAATGAGATTTCCAGAAAGATAGAAAAAAAAAGTGTATGGAATACAGGAAATAGTGACTAAGAATTTCATAGAATTGAAAGGAAGAACTTGAATTTTAAAAGTTCACAGAGTATTAAATGGGGGCAGATTGACTCAAGACAAACAAATAGTCAAGTTAAGGGCATCACAGAGAAGTCTTAGAACACCGAACACAGGAGAAAATTTTGAGAGTTTACTTTCAGAAAAAACAAAAGAAACAACAGATCATGCACAAATATAAGAATCGTATTGACATTAGATTTCTCACGAGGAAGGAATGAGACATGGGAAATGAGGGCTTGTAAATAACTTACTAAGATTTGTCATTCTCTAAAAATAAAATTTTAAGTCGAAATAGGAAAATTGTCTATAATGATCAAGAACCAATTCTGGGTGATATCACCATGGCAGGGTGGGGATGATGGTGAGGAGATGTAGAGACTGGAAAGAGGTGTGTGAGGGCCAAGGGAAAAGAAATTGGTAGTGAAAAATAAACAGAAGTATCATATTTAAATAGGGGGAACAGCTAGAAGAACGAAAATAGAATACACAACTTTCAATCTAGCCTAAAAAAATCTGATTCCTGCAGTGGAAAATAGGAGAGAGAAAACAGAATAAATACAAAATAAGATGGTAAATGCAGTAAGCACAAAGTGAAATGGCTGAAATAAATCCTAATATTCCAGCAATTAAAATAAATGGAAGTGAATTAAACTCAGTGATCTGACTGGATAATAAAATTAAAAAAAATGACTAAGCAATATATTGTCTTCCAGAAATGGTGGCAGATAAAGTATTATTCCCCCTTTCCTTATTGCTTTTCTCTGTAGAGGTTGAAACATTAAACTGTTACTCTCTTAGTCTCCATTCCAAGTGAAGTGACCTTGGGACACAGTTCTATCCCTTGAGATGTAAGTGGAAGTCAGCAGGACCAAACTGTCACAGGAAACAATAGAAAACTTGCATAGACCAATAAAGATTAAAAAAAATTGGAATAGTAACCAAAGACTTTCCTATATCAAAAAGCCCTAGGACTAGATAATTATATGGGCCTTTTAAGGGACAATAATCTCCATCTTGTACAAGTTTTCCAGAAAACAGGAATGACATTAATAAAATGATTTCCCGAGGTTAGCATAACCTTGATTTCAAAACTGATGGAAGACACTTAAGAAAAGAAAATGACAAGCATGTTTAATTTATAAACATAACTGTGAAAATCCTAAGTAAGATATCAGCTGAACTAATCTAAATATGTATTTTTTTTAATAAGGCACCATAATCAAGTAGAGTTTATCTAAGGAAAGCAAGAATGGCTCAGCATCAGGAAAAAAAATCAATGCAATTCACCATATTAATGAGTAAAGGGAAAAAAAAAAAACCACACTAATGACAAAGAGATGATCTGTTCCGTTCAATCAATATATACATGGTTTTTGATAAAATGCACACCTATTTAAGACTTTTAAAATTCTTAGAAAATTAAGGATAGACAGAAACTCTATTGATAAAGGTCATCAACCCAAAATATCATATTTAAAGAGAACTTTTAGAGGCATTCCTTTTAATATTAGGAATTAGACAAGGATGCTTGCTGTTTGACATAGAAATTGAGGTGCTCTGAGTAATAAGACAAGAAAATAAAATAATAGGCAGAACAATTAGGAGAGAAAAATTAAAGCAGTCATTATTTATAGATAAGATGATCAATTACATAAAAATCCATTAGAATCAACAAACCTCTGGCACTACTAAGACAGTTGAACAGATTTATCAGATTCAAGATCAACTTGAAAAAAAAAACCAGCAACATTTCCATACTCCAGGAAAAACCAGCCAGAAAATAAGGTAACATTTATAATGGTAACAAAAATTTTAATGAAAAAATGCTTGAGATATTTATAAATGAAATTTTTAAAATAAAATTACAGTCTTAAATAAATACATGAATAAATGAAGAGAGAGATGTATGCTGTCCAATCCATAGCCCCTAGCCACATGTGAGCACTTAAAATGTGGCCAGTTCAAATTGAAATGTGACATTAAGTGTAAACACTGGTTTTCAAAGAATTAGTATAACAAAATGATGTAAAGAATTTCATTAGTTGTTAGTTTAGTCATTAAATCGTATCCAACTCTTTGCGACCCCATGGACTGCAGCATGCCAGACTTCCCTGTCCTTCACTCTCATCCGAAGTTTGCTCAAGTTCATGTCCATTGAGTCAG
Organism: Bos javanicus; assembly: GCF_032452875.1. Classification (NCBI taxonomy): domain Eukaryota; kingdom Metazoa; phylum Chordata; class Mammalia; order Artiodactyla; family Bovidae; genus Bos; species Bos javanicus. The sequence continues at coordinate 19,915,975 of NC_083888.1, read as the reverse complement.
TGATGCTATCTAATGCTATCTAATCTATCTAATCTAATCTTATCCTCTGTTGCCCTCTTCTCCTTTTGCCTTCAATCTTTCCCAGCATCAGGATCTTTTCCAATGAGTCAGCTCTTCCCATCAGGTGGCCAAAGTATTGGAGCTTCAGCATCAGTCCTTCCAGTGAATATTTAGGGTTGATTTCCTTTAGGATTGACTGGTTTTATCTCCTTGCCATCCAAAGGACTCTCAAGAGTCTTCTCCAGCAACACAATTTGAAAGCATCAGTTCACATGTGGAAATTTTATATATATATCGGCTTAAACTAATTTCATTTTTCTTTTTACTTCTTAAAAACTGTTGCTACTAAATTGTTAAAATTACATATGTGGCTTACATTTCTGTTACACTGTGGTAGATCATGATCCTGGATGGTATAACTTAACATAGTAATGATATAAATTGTCTTTTAGTTAATATCTACCCAATGCAATTCCAATCACAACTCCAGCAGAGGTCTGTATGTGTGTAACTTAGAAAAATGGTTAAGAAAAGATAGTAAGTGAAAATTTATAGAAGGTGAAACCAGAACTTTTTGAAGAGATACCTTACCTTAGTAGCCATGAGAAAAATAATTTTTAAAAGCAATATTTTAAACTCAAATATTGGTAATCAGTAGAAAATTGAGTAATATCAAGTGCTAATAAGTAAGATGATGAGGAAATGGGAACTCTGTTGCCCTGTTGGTGAAAGTGTAAACTGATTACAGGCATTCAGGAAGCCTATCCAGCAGTACTTAGTGAACCCAAGGGAGTGTGCAACTTGCAAGTCAGCAATCCAAATCCTGGACATGTAAGTCCCAGAATTTCTTGCAAAAGATCGATAAGGGGACACATATATGGCTTGGGCTTCCCAGGTGGGGCTAGTGGTAAAGAACCCACCTGCCAATACAGGAGACATAAGAGACGTGGTTTCGATCCCTGGATTGTGAAGATCCCCTATAGGAGTGCATGGCAACCCACTCCAATATTCTTGCCTAGAGAATCCTGTGGACGGGGGAGGCTGGTGGGCTACAGTCCATAAGGTTGCAAAGAATTGGACATGACTGAGTTGACCTAGCATGCACGCACACACATGGCTGTTCACCTTTATGTTATTTGTGGTGGCTAGGAACTGGAAATAACCCAGGTATCCATCAACAGGCAAATGGACCGATGTAGTCAGGGCGTGTGCTGGGCTTTAATGCGGTGGTCCTGTATAGCAGGGCTAATAGCAACACGATACATCTTCCAAATATAGGACCATAATGAAAAAGTTAGAGTGAATTTCTAACAGTACCACTTACAGAAATTAAACTCACAATACTATCTTTTCGAAGGCACGTACACATGAAAAAAGTGTATTAAACAAATTTGAATGCAGTTGTCAATGGAAAAGGATTGGGAGTGAGGATGTGGGGAGAAGAGGAAGAAACGGAAGCTAGAGAAAGTGACTATGTATGGACAAGGCTGCCGTATGACCTTCTTTTGGCTACCTGACACCCTGAAATAAAATAGTAAAATATGATATAAAATAAAATGATAAAAATTTCACCGAGGGGCAAACTGATTTGACTGAATCAGGAGAACAGTTCCTTGTCTTTTGGGGCAAAGCTCTCTGCCCCACATTCTCTCCTGAGAACCCACTTTTTCTTTCAAAGAGGCCTTTCCTGTGGCCTCGCAATACAGCAGGCCTGTGTGAGGCTCCTGGAAACCTGTGTGGAGAGTGCAGAACAAACTGAAACCCACTCTTTCCCCCGAGTTGGGGGGTGGACCGCTTCCCTGGTCAGGCCTGGGAGGCACCTTGGCCAGGCGGGCAGCTTTGCAAAACACAGCGGGGTCTCTGTGCAGGCCTGAGGTAACCCAACAGGAGCGAGACCGCTCCTCCTGGGCCGCAGAGAATGGGCTTCTCTGTGTGCGCTTGTTTGCTTTGGTTTCGAGCTAAAAAAAAAAAAAAAAATGATTTCACACATAATTAGGGCTGTGGCAGTGAGATTGTGTTCGAGGTGCTTTTACTGGAAATATCAAGAGGAGGGACAAGGCAGGACTGTGTTCCTCTTCCAGCCGGGGCTAGGAGCTGGAGGAGGAGCCCCAGGCTGCGTGGATCGGACAACAGGCAGTGTTCAGGACAGACAAGCAGCTTTCACGGAGGCAGGCCCAGCTGCGAGGGGCTGAGGTTGACCGTGGAGGTGGCAGTGTGTGGGGTGTGTGGTGCGTGCCTGTGGTGTGTTGGGGTGGGGAGTGCGCCACTCCCCACCCCTGCCTCTCTTTCCCCTTCCCCTTCCTCATCTCCCAGCTGCCTGTGGAGTAGACAGGCGCCCTCAGAGGAAGAGGTGGGGGGAGCTAGGAAGGAGGTGAGAAGGAGGCCGGGGAGAAAGGGGCCGGCCCCAGGAGAAGCTGAAGGGGTGAGGAAACAGATGCCCCCGCACACTTCCACTCGGGTCTGCACAGCCCATGTGCCCAACACCGAGCTGGCCCGGTGGCAGCAGCCTGGCATTGGCGAGCCAGCCCTAAGCCAGGTACCGGGTGATCCTGCCTCTGCCTAGGACTGGACAGATCTCTGGAGCCTTCTGGGCCTCTAACGGCTTCTCCATGCCATTAGGGCTGGACTGTCAGCCTTTTGCAGAAAGACAGCTCATTTTAAAAAAAAAGAAAAAAAAAAAAAAGCCTTTCGGGGGCTGGTGGCTCACTGGGGAGGAGTCTGCCTGCTGATGCAGGAGACATGGGTTAGATCCCTGGTCTGGGAAGATCCCACATGCTGCGGAGCAACTAAGCGCCTGCACCACAACTACTGAGCCTGTCCTCTGGAGCCTGAGGACTGCAACGGCTGAGCCCGCACGTGCCGCAACTACTGAAGCCCCTGCACCCAGAGCCCGTGCTTCACGACTAGAGAAGCCACCGAATGCGAAGCCGGTGCACTGCAACGAAGAGTAGCCCCCACTCGCCGCAACTAGAGAAAAGCCTGCGCAGCAATGAAGACCCAGCGCAGACAATAAATAAATTAAAAAAAAAAAAAAACCTTTTGGGAGCACTAAATACCATATCTCCCTCTTAGAGATTCATAGTACATTTTATGAATTAAAAGCTGTGAGGGAGGAGGCCTGCAGAAAAATAAAAGCCTGTTTCACTTGGAATTTGTGTAACAGAGCACTTTCCAAAACATTTAATTATGAGGATCCCTCCCCCTATTTTGCATAATGTCTATTAAAATCATGAGTATTCAGTTACTATTGATGTATAATAAACCATGTCAAAACTTAGTGGCCTAAAACAACCATTTTATTATGCTCCCAGATTCTGTGAGTCAGAAACTCGAATAGGACACAAGCGAGGATGGCATGTTTATACATCATGCTGTTTGGGGCCTTGTCTGAAACGCCTTGATGGCTGGGGGCGACTGTGGGTGGAGGCTGTCTTCACTTATGCGCCTGGCAGTTGATGCTGGCTGTGGTTGGGACCTCAGCCAGGGCTGGGAGCTAGAACACCTCTGGTGTCTCGTCCATGTGCCTTGGGCTTAGCAGCCTCTGGGGAGTCAGACTTCTTACCTGGTGGCTCAGGGCTCCAAGGAGAGTGTTCCAAGGGCCCAGGCAGCAGCTCTAGACCTTTTATAACTTAGCCTTGGATGTCAAGGTCACATCAGTGATAGTTTGGTTGGGAAGGCTTGGGAAGGACAGGATTGACCAAGCTCTTCTGCTTTGGGGAGATCATTTCTCCATGACCAACTCATAGTCTTCGTCATGTTTCCCCCACTTCTAAATCCACATCCTTTACCACAAAATTCTTTTCCTGAACCAGTCAACCCAGACACAGGTATAATGACCAGTGTACTTTATGTCAGTCAGTTAGTGCAGAGACGGAGAAGGCAGTGGCAACCCACTCCAGTGTTCTTGCCTGGAGAATCCCAGGGATGGGGAGCCTGGTGGGCTGCCGTCTATGGGGTCACACAGAGTCGGACACGACTGAAGCGACTTAGCACCACCAGCAGCAGCAGTGCAGAGAACACTGAATACACAAGAGGAGAAGGCAGCTTGGAGTTGAAGGATGAATGGACGTTAGCTCAGTTGAGATGGAGACAGAGGGAGGGAGGAGGAGAACCTTCCAGATGCAGGGAATGGCCCCTGGGAAGGTGCTGGGGAACAAGATGCATACCAGGCATTTGGACACAGTCTGTGGGGGGGGGGACTGCCGTGGAAGAATGTGAGATGAAGCTCTTAGAATCAACCATTCAAGGTTTTGTAGATCTTGTTGAAGATTTTGGATTTTATCCCAAGAGTAACCGGGGATGGGGGAGGCGTTGGAGAGGAAGAGGAATTGATGATTTTCATTTTAAAAAGCCCCCTCTGGCTGGTGCTGGAGGATGGACATGAGGGTGAATGTGGACAGCTGGGGTTTATTGCCGTGCTGATGTGGAGATGGAGAGAAGTGGATGGCTTGGGCAGATGTTTTGGAGGCAGGGCGTGGCTTTGGCACCTGTGTGGTGCTTTTTCTGTTGGAAGGAACCCTGGAGAAGATGAATTTAGGATGACAAAATGAAGAGTTTGCGTCTGGGAATGGTGACACTGGGCTACCTCTGAGACACCGTTGTTAAGGAAGGGTAGTTGGATATGAGGGTCTGAAGTTCAGAGAAAAGGCTGGGGGGCAGATACACAAACTTGGGAATCAGCTCCCTGTAAGTGGAGCTGTGGAGCAGTTGACCTTGCCTGGGAAAGGGTATAGAATGAGGAGGCAGGGAGTCGGTGATGCAGAGGTGATGTGTAAGAATTCTAGTTTAAGAACCTTACCAAAATCCTGAGTATCTCCAGCTTATCAAAATCTGGATGGAGTCAGCTGAGCCTCTGTCTTTCTGCTGGTGCTTGAGATAGCCCACTCTCCCCAAGGGGTCTCTGCCCCTCCCTTTCTATGGAAACATAGGATATGGCATACAGTGAGAGCTTCTTGGAATTAAAAGATTGAGAGAGATCTGGGCCCATTCTGTGTTTTGGGAGACTTCTGCTATATTAAAAATAAATAAATTCCAGGTCTTCCCTGGTGGATCAGTAGTTAAGAATCTGCCTGCCCATGCAGGGGACAGGGGTTTGATCCCTGGTCTGGGAAGATTCTACATGCCATGGGGTAACTAAGCCTGTGTGCCACTACTACTGAGCTCTAGAGCCTGCACATCACGTCTACTGAAGCCCCACGTGCCTAGAGCCTGTGCTTGGCAACAAGAGAAGCCTGCGCACCAGAGCTAGAGGGCAGCCCCAACTCGCCGCAACCAGAGAAAGCCCATGCAGTAATGAAGACCCAGTGCAGCCAAAAAATAATGAATAAATAAATAAATTCCAAAATATAGAAACTGACAAAATTTTAAAGCTTTTTATTTGGAAATAATTCCAAAGTTACAGATAGTACACAAAAATAAAACCTGTACAAACATACCTATAATCCTTTACCCAGATTCACCTTCTGTTACCATTCTACTCATTTGCTTTATCATTTGCTTCCCCTCCTTCTCTCTCATTATCATCTCTATCTGTCCGCCCCCTCAGCCATCTATCTATCTATCCATCTATCACCTATCTATTTTCTTTTCTGAACCATTTGAGGGTAAGTTATATACATCATGACCCTTTACCCCTACATATTTCAGGGTTTACTTCCAAAGAATAGGGCTATTCTTGTATGTAACCATAGTACAGTTGTAAATGTCATTGATTGAATATTGATGTGCTGTGCTTGCACTTAGTAGCTCAGTCATGTCTGACTCTTTGCAACCCCATGGACTGTAGCTCGCCAGGCTCCTCTGTCAAGGGGATTCTCCAGGCAAGAATACTGGAGTGGGTAGCCTATTCCTTCTTCAGGGGAACTTCCTGATCCAGGAATCGAACTGGGATTTCCTGCACTGCAGGTGGATTCTTTACCAGCTGAGCTACCAGGGAAGCCCTTAATATTGACACAATACTTGAAATTGTGGTGTATTTAAAATATTGACATAAATTGATGTTCTATAAAAATACAATATAGTAGGATTGTACTATTTGCAAGAAAATAATGGGATTTATAAAACCACATTATTTCACAGTGCTTGGTGGTTCTGTCCTGGGACCTTGAAGCCAAATGATGATCATTCTCTTGTGTCCATCCTGGCAGCTGATATGTGTGACTGTACCAAAAGCCTTATTGGGGAGAATTTTAAAATTCTGAGTTTGAAGCACTTTGTGAAATTTGAAATTCAAGTCAATCAACCCTTCTCTGCCACACCCTGGGCCCCCTATTCCATCCACATCCTAGGTACAGCATTAGCATTTGAATAGTTTTGGTTACAGAAGTAGCTCTTAAGCTGCAAATGCCTGGTATTGTTTACCTGAGGAACAAGCTTCTCTCTGTGACCTTACTGTCCTGGCCTAGGGCTGACCAGAGATGCTAACCTCCCCGATTTGGGCACCTCGGTCCATCTGGTCTCCCAACAGTAGGCCTTTCTTTGGTTCCTCAGAGCTTCCCTTTTTTTCCCCTATAAACAGTTGTAAAACATTCTGTCCCTCCTGAACTGAGCCCAATCAACACCAGAGAAAAGCTCAGATTGGCTCTGATGCCAAAGATGGGCAAAGTCTTGTGTTTTGAGAAAAAACATTCATGTTTAATCTTTTTATTATTATAGGGTATTCTGTGTTTAAAGCTGTGGCCTCACCTTCTGACCCATAGTACCCTGGGTTTCTGGGCAGCTAATCTTCTGGAGGTTTCCCAAGGAGACTGGGGCCACTGTACCCCAGATCTTACCCCACCAGGGAGAAGTTGGATATTGGCTCTTGAGGAATAGAGCCTTGGAGCTCAGGAAGAAGGTGTTTAAGCAGCCTGTTACAAGTCAACCCAAGAAACTCGTTTTGAATTAGAACTCCCCGCAAGGGCCCGTCTGATGCAAAGAGCTGACTCATTGGTAAAGACCTTGATGCTGGGAAAGACCGAAGGCAAAAGGAGAAGAGGGCAAGCAGAGGATGAGATGGTTGGATGGCATCACTGACTCAATGGACATGAGTTTGAGCAAACTCCTGGAGATAGTGATGGGCAGGGAAGTCTGGTGTGCTACAGTCCGTGGGGTCGCAAAGAGTCAGACATGACTTAGTAACTGAACAACAGCAGCACAAGGAGCCTGCCTCAAGGAGTCTCAGTTTAGTGGAGAAACCGGCTCAACCAACTGAAATATAGTAGGCTGTGGCTTCTGCTCAGGAGAGAGTGCAATTACTGTGTGAATCCAAGGAAGACAGAAGTTCCTTCAGCCAGGAGGGGGCTTTCAGGAGGGGGTGGTGAGCCAGCAGGACACTGAAGGATGAAGAAGAGGATGAGGTGAGCGGGAGGGAGAAAGGGGAGGTGAGGTTGAAGGCAAGCCTGGGGACTCAAGATCTGCCTCCATAGACCTGGCTTCTCCCCAGTCTCCCTTGCTGGCTTCTGCTGAGCCTGCGAGGCCTGGTATGAAATGGAGAGCATGTGGGATAGAGTGGCTTTATGACTGTGGGAACTGAAATCCTCCTGCTGTGGGTACTCGCTGGCACCCGGGACAGGGCCTTTGCTCTGGGAGTGTCTGCTGACCAATGCAGTGACCTTGGGGTGAATTCAAAGTCGAGAGTCCCAGGAGAGCAGTTGCCACCTCTCACCTCTGTGAGCGCAGATAGTAGGAGAGGAGTCTGTACGCAGAGGGGATTGAGGTGGGAGCAGGCCAGACTCATTGCTCCCCAGGATATGTACCCAGCCAATTCAAGAATAATTGGTCCGTCCTCAGAGGAGAGTTAACCTGCACGCATGCATGTACAGAGGCTGCTGCTGCTGCTGCTGCGTCGCTTCAGTCGTGTCCGACTCTGTGTGACCCCATAGACGGCAGCCCACCAGGCCCCGCCATCCCTGGGATTCTCCAGGCAAGAACACTAGAGTGGGTTGCCATTTCCTTCTCCAATGCATGAAAGTGAAAAGTGAAAGTGAAATCGCTCAGTCGTGTCCGCCTCTTAGCGACCCCATAGACTGCAGCCCACTAGGCTCCTCCATCCATGGGATTTTCCAGGCAAGAGTACTGGAGTGGGGTGCCATTGCCTTCTCCCATGTACAGAGGAGAGGTGCTTTAATTTAAAAGCAACTTCTCGGGCTTCCTTCATGGTCCAGTGGTAAAGAATCCACTTGATAGTACAGGATACATGGATTTGATCCCAGATCTGGGAAGACCCCACATACTGTGGGGCAACTAAGCCCATGCACCACAACTACTTGGCCTGTGCTCCGAAACCTGGGAACCGCAACTACTGAAGCCTGCTCACCCTGCAGCCTGCGCTCCACAGCAAGAGAAACTACCACAATGAGAAGCCTGCACTCTGCAGCTAGAGTAGCCCCCACTCACCATAAGTAGAGAAAAGCCCTCGAAGCAGTGAAAACTCAACGCAGCCAAAAATGAATAAAAAAACAAACAAAAAGCCCAACTTCCTGTCTTCAGTCTTGTTTAAGAGCAGGCCTGTCTGCCCCCAGGCTCTGAGAACACAAGCTTGTTTCTCTTCAGCCTTACTTCCACCTCAGGGCTTTTGCACTTCCTGGTTCTTCATCTTGAATTACCCTTTCACCATATACACACAGCCTCCCTTCTTCATCCTCTCGAGTCCTTGACTATCTGGTCCCTTTTCAGTAAGTTATCCCTGACTTCCCTGAATAAAGATGCAGCACATTAACAGTGAAACATCAATAATTTCCAGGGGTCAGTGGTGAGAACCTAGACAGCATATTAAAAAGCAGAGACATTACTTTGCCAACAAAGGTCTGTCTTGTCAAGGCTATGGTTTTTCTAGTAGTCATGTATGGATGTGAGAGTAAGACTATAAAGAAAGTTGAGGGCCGAAGAATTGATGCTTTTGACTGTGGTGTTGGAGAAGACTCTTGAGAGTCCCTTGGACTGCAAGGAGATCCAACTAGTCAATCCTAAAGAAGATCAGTCCTGAGTGTTCATTGGAAGGACTGATGTTGTAGCTGAAACTCCAATACTTTGGCCGCCTGATGTGAAAAGCTGACTCATTTGAAAAGACCCTGATGCTGGGAAGGGTTGAAGGCAGGAGGAGAAGGGAATGACAGAGGATGAGATGGTTGGATGGCATGACCGACTCAATGGACATGAGTTTGAGTAAACTCCGGGAGTTGTTGATGGACACAGGGAGGCCTGGCGTGCTGTGGTCCATGGGGTTGCGAAGAGTCAGACATGACTGAGCGACTGGACTGAACTGAACTGAACTGAGTGGTGAGAAAAGGGATGAGGAGCAGAGCACAGAGGGTTTTTTAGAGTGGTGAAACTACATTGCATGATACTATAATGGTGGATATCTATCATCAGAATATTTTCCACAGCATGTACATCAAAGAGTGAGTGTGTTAGTTGCTCAGTTGTGTCTGACTCTTTGCGACCCCATGGACTGTGGCCCATCGGGCTCCTCTGTCCATGGAATTTTCCAGGCAAGAATACTGGAGTGGGTTGCCATTCCTCATCCAAGGGATCTTCCCAACCCAGGGATTGAACCCAGGTCTCCTGTACTGCAGGCAGATTCTTTACTGTCTGAGCCACCAATGTAGGTTCAGTTGCAAAAAATATACAACCTTACTGGGGAATGTTGATGTGGAAGAGGCTATGCTTGTGTGGGGGCAGGAGGAGTATAGGGGAAATCTGAGTACCTTCTGCTGTATTTTGCTGTGACCTAAAATTGCTTTTTTTCTTAAGTGTATTTTGAAAAAGGCATCCCCGGACTTCCTTTTCTCTGAAATCTCTGTTCTTAGTTTCATTTGTGTCTTTTTAATTGTTCTTCATTGCACCTGCACACGGTAAACATCTGTATCCCCTCAAAAAGTGCAGCACATTTCCACACTGTATCTCCTCTTCCTTCCACTATTTTCTCCATTGCACTTATTGATGCTCAACACACCACATATTTCATTTACTTATTTTGTTAACTGTCTGTCTCTTCTTCTTTCCCTGCCACACACAATAGAATGTAAGCTCCATGAGGGTAAGGATACTTGTCTGTTTTGTCCATTGCTTTATGCCTTGTGTCTAGATCAATATTTGGCCCAAATACATCCCCAATAAGTATTTGTTGATAGATAGAGAACCTCTCTGTGCAAAAAGGCCAGGCTGGCCTGAGTACTGCATTCAGCAGTAGCATCTGGGTGACAATATGATCCCAGGAGTGTGGGTGGCCTCAGCAACCTTGGCAAAAGGCCTCAGGAAAAAACACAGTAGAAAGTCTTTTTCCCAGTGGTTGATGCTTAACACTCAGTAAATTTCCATCTTGGCCACTTGTGAGAGCTGTTTGCAAAAAAGCTGTGTTGTGAGGCATCTCCCATCCTCTCTGGCTAATGCTGGGTGGTGGGGAGCTTTGGCTGGACTTGTGCTTCTTGTCAAAGCCCAACTCTCAGGGTGGAGGTTCTTTTTTTTTGCTAAGAGAGCTCTTTATTTATTTTCCCTTGAATTAAAAAAAACCTTTTTATTCTGTATTGGAGTATAGCCAATTAACAATGTTGTAACAGTTTCAGGTGGACAGCGAAAGGACTCAGCCATACCTATACATGATCTATTCTCTCAGGGGTGGGGTGGGTTCTGTCTCCTACAGAATGGATGCTTTGTATCCTCAAATGTGGGCACAGATTTTACAGGTAAGCCACAGCTCTGCAGTTGATTATTATTCTAGATTGTTGAGTCCATGTGTGAAATGTACATTTCCAAGTAGTGATTGATGGGGCTGGTAAGAAACTCACCTTCAAAAGTCCATCACTTTACCCTATATGTGAGACACTAAAAGAGACACAGATATAAAGAACAGACTTTTGGACTCTGTGGGAGAAGGTGAGGGTGGAAAGATTTGAGAGAATAGCATTGAAACATGTATATTACCATATGTGAAATAGATCACCAGTCCAAGTTTGATGCAAGAAACAGGGCACTCAAAGCCATTGCACTGGGACAACCCAGAGAGATGGAATGGGGAGGGAGCTGGGAGGGGAGTTCAGGATGGGGGACACATGTACACTCATGGCTGATTCACGTCACTGTATAGCAAAAACCACTACAATATCGTAATTAGCCTCCAATTAAAAAAAAAAAAAAGTCCATAACCTATACCAGTGGTCTTGGGTGAAGTAGGGCTTCCAAAGAAGCAAAGGCAGACTCTGTAGACCATTCTAAGCATCAGTTCAATTCAGTTCAGTTGCTCAGTCGTGTCCGACTCTTTGCAACACCATGAATTGCAGCACACCAGGCCTCCCTGTCCATTACCAACTCCCGGAGTTCACCTAAACTCATGTGTATCAAGTCGGTGATGCCATCCAGCCATCTCAATCTCTGTCGTCCCCTTCTCCTCCTGCCCCCAATCCCTCCCAGCATCAGGGTCTTTTTCAATGAGTCAACTCTTTGCATGAGGTGGCCAAAGTATTGGAGTTTCAGCATCAGTCCTTCCAATGAACACCCAGGACTGGTCTCCCTTAGGATGGACTGGTTGGATCTCCTTGCAGTCCAAGGGACTCTCAAGAGTCTTTTCCAACACCACGGTTCAAAAGCATCAATGCTTCGGCGCTCAGCTTTCTTCACAGTCCAACTCTCACATCCATACATGACCACTGGAAAAACAAAAGCCTTGACTAGATGGACCTTTGTTGGCAAAGTAATATCTCTGCTTTTTAATATGCTATCCAGGTTGGTCATAACTTTCCTTCCAAGGAGCAAGTGTCTTTTAATTTCATGGCTGCAATCACCATCTGCAGTGATTTTGGAGCCCAAAAAAACAAAGTCTGACACTGTTTCCACTGTTTCCCCATCTATTTCCCATGAAGTGATGGGACCAGATGCCATGATCTTCGTTTTCTGAATGTTGAGCTTTAAGCCAACTTTTTTCACTCTCCTCTTTCATCAAGAGACTTTTTAGTTCCTCTTCACTTTCTGCCATAAGGGTGGTGTCATCTGCATATCTGAGGTTATTGATATTTCTCCCGGCAACCTTGATTCCAGCTTGTGCTTCTTCCAGCCCAGCATTTCTCATGATGTACTCTGCATATAAGTTAAATAAGCAGGGTGACAATATACAGCCTTGACGTACTCCTTTTCCTATTTGGAACCAGTCTATTGTTCCATGTCCTGTTCTAACTGTTGCTTCCTGACCTGCATATAGGTTTCTTAAGAGGCAGGTCAGGTGGTCTGGTATTCCCATCTCTTTCAGAATTTTCCACAGTTTATTGTGATCCACACAGTCAAAGACTTTGGCATAGTCAATAAAGCAGAAATAGATGTTTTTCTGGAACTCTCTTGTTTTTTGATGATCCATCAGATGTTGGCAGTTTGATCTCTGGTTCCTCTGCCTTTTCTAAAACATAGCATGCTTCATTTCCATTCTGATATCACTATTTTCTTTCTTTGAAATAAGATAAAATATCTCAGAAGGGGTGAGTGAGAGACAGGAAATCTTTGATGCTGTCTTCAAAATGTACGCAGAATCCAATCACTTCTCACCACTCTCATTGTTATTGCCATGGGCCACACCATTGTCATCTCTCCTTTGAATTGCCTCCTAACAGGTCTCTCTTCCTCTATTTTGTCCCCCTTTGGTCTTCATATGGAAGCCAGTATTAAAACCCACATCAGATGATGACACTTCTCTACTCAAAACCATTTATCATCTCCCTGCTTCACTGGCTGTTCTCTCCTTCTCTGTCCTCATCTCTGTTACTCTCTTCCTCATTTCATTCCTCCATGATGTTCCTGGGACATACTAGGCACACACTTGCCACAAGGCCTTTGCATATGTCGTTGCTCAGAGCTCTGTCTCCATTGCTCTCTTTCTCTTTTGAAATTTGTACTCAAATACCACCTACTCAGGGTTTTCCCAGGTGGTCCAGTGGCCGAGACTCCGCACTCTCAATGCAAGGGGCCTGAATTTGATCCTTGGTCAGGGAACTAGATCCCACATGCCATAACTAGGAGTTCACATGCTTCAACAAAGATCAAATGTCCTATGTGCTGCAACTAAGACCCAGTGCAGCCAAATACTTAAATAAATGTTAAAAAAAAATACCGCCTACTCAGATCATGCTATCAAAAGTTCAGTTCTCTTCTAAACACCACATGCTCCCTTTGCTTCTTCATTTTCTCCTTTGTATTTATCACTAACATCCTAAGTATTTTTTGCATTTTTCTCTTGCTTATTGTCTATCTCCATTACTAGGATAAAAACTCTCTAGTGTCTTAGTCTGTTTGGGCTGCTATGACAAAATGCCATAGGTTGGGTGCCTTAAACAACAGAGGTTTATTTCTCACTGTCCTGGAGGCTGCCAGGATTAAGGCATTGGCAGATTCTGTGTCTGGTGAGGACCTGCTTCCTGGTTCATAGATGACTCTCCTTTTGTAGTGTCTTCACATGACAGAAGGGGCAAGGGAACTCTCAGGAGTCCCATTAAAAGGGCACTAAACACATTCAGGAGGGTTCCACCCTTGTGACCTAAGTACCTCCCAAGGGCCCTGCCTCCTAAAACCATCCCCTTAGGGGTTATAATTTCAACACATAAGTCCTACATGTTGGGGAACAAAAACACTCAGTCTATAGCAGTGGTCCCTAACCTTTTTGGCATGAGGGCCCATCTCATGGAAGAATTTTCCATGGATAGGAACAGGATGGTTTGGGGATGATTCAAGTGTATTACATTTATTGTGCACTTTATTCCTATTTTGTGGCACTCTCAGGATACTCCATCTTGATTTTAGGGTTAGGGTTCATGCTTCCATGAGAATCTAATGCTGCTGCTGACCCGAAAGGAGGTGATGCTCAGGCAGTAATGAGAGTGATTGGGGGTGGCTGTAAATACAGATGAAGTTTCGCTCAGTTGCCTGCCACTGACCTCCTGCTATGCAGACCAGTTCCTAACAGGCCAAGGACCAGTACTGGTCTGTGGTCCAAGGGTTGGGGACCTCTGGTTTATATCACTGAATATTTTAGTCTGTTTTCCCAGAAACAGACCCTGAGGTGAGGATTTGTGGGCAAGTGATTTATTAAGAGAATTCTCCTTGGAGAAACAAGTGGGGGAGATAGGAGGGTTGGAAGAAGGGGGAAGAAGTCAAGCAAGGATGAGATTTTAAATGAGATTCCAACCTCAGTCTGATCCCCAGGGGTGCTCTAGAGTGTGCATCACATCTCAGTTTTCCTCCTACACAAGTTAGTTACTAGCTGCTGGCTACTTGGGTGTACATGTGAGTCTGTGTGTGTGTGTGTGTGTGTGTGTTGGGGTAGACATTACTTCCTGGGCACTTCCTGTTTTGCAGTAGTGAGTGTTGGAGAGGAAATGGCTCCAATAGCCCAGAGCAGCCCTCTGAAGATCACAGATGCAAGCCTTCAAAAACAAAGCACACAGAACCTGGAGAGAACTCACAGAACCAGTGAACAGGATCTGAGCTAAAGCATTTATAGCAGTAGTCCAGGTGGTGCTAGTGGTAAGGAACCCGCCTGCCCATGCAAGAAATACAGGAGATGTGGGTTCAATCCCTGGATCAGGAAGATCCCCTGGAGAAGGAAATGGCAACCCACTCCAGTATTCTTGCCTGGAGAATCCCATGGACGGAGGAGCCTGGTGGGCTATGGTCCATAGGGTTGCAAAGAGTCTGACACGACTAAAGTGACATAGGACACAGGAAGACCAACTTTTTTGGCATCAGGGACCAGTTTCATGGAAGACAGTTTTTTCATGGATAGGGTGGAGGGATGGGGATTGGTTTCTGGATGATTCAAGTACATTATATTTATTGTGCACTTTATTTCTATTATTTTTACATCAGTTCCACCTCAGCTCATCCAGCATAGATCACGAAGGTTGGGGACCCCTGATTTATAGTGTCAGCTATAATAGGCAAAGGTTCCATTCAGATTCCTGGCCTGCACTCCTCCTTCCCCTGTGCTAATTTGTCTTGATTATCTGTCTTCATTCATTGGGTACCAGGGGCTTACACAAAAACAAAAGATCATTTCTGGAAGGATACACAAGAAAATGACAACAGGGACCAGCTCTTAGTCCTGGGAGAGAAGAGTCAGGGGAATTTCGCTTTCTACCTCTATCTCCTTGGTCACTGTTGGAATATTTGCCACGAACACACCCTTAATATATGGTTTAAAAATACACGTGTGAGGGTCTTTCCTGGGGATCCAGTGGGTAAGACTCCACGTTCCCATTGCAGGGGGCCCTGGTTCAATTCCTGGTTGGGGAGCTAAGATCCCACAAGCATGCTGCAACTAAGAACCAGTACAGCCTAAATAAATTAATAAAATATTTTAAAAAGACATGTGTATTTTACACTCATCTCTTCATTGTTTCTTTCTCAGTTACCTCCTAAATGGGAGGGTCTGTGCCATGCCGTGTGAGGTCAGGGTGGGCACAAGGAGGCTGCCTGGTAAGGGAGGTGATAGAGGCTCAGGTGACAAGAGTTCAAATAAAGTCACAAATATGGCAACAAATCCCCCCAATGGAAGGCAAATCAGAGAATTAGGAACCATCTCATGGAGGAAATGGAGCTGGAAGTGAGTCTTGAAGCAAGAGCTCTATTTAGCTCAAGATAAGGGTGGACTTAAAAAAAACAACAACATATATTTATTTTATTTATTTATTCATCCATTCATTTGACTGAGCCTGGTCCCAGTTGCGGCCTGTGGGATCCTTGATCTTCATTGTGGATTTTCATTGAGGCTTGTGGGATCTAGTTCCCTGACCAGAGATCAAATCCAGGCTCCCTGCATTGGAAGTATGGAGTCTTATCCACTGGACCACCAGGGAAATCTCAGTGTTCAGTATACATACCGTCTGTTTCTGGCACCGGGCTGGGCCTTGAGGTCTGGGCACCTGGACCTAGGTGAACTTGGTAAATGTGTGGTTGCTGAGGGAACTCAACCCAAAGTCAGGTCTACAGGCAGTAAGGAGGTGGTTTGTGAGGACAGGTGGGAACAAGGGTGCTGAGCAGGATAAATGATTGTGCTTTAAACAACGGGTGGTAACCTTTTCTACACAGCGAGACTATAGTGCAGTCACAATAATTTAGAAGGGGTGAAGAGGGCATTTTAAATTCTCACTTCATGCCTAATGACATATTCTAGTCCTCCTTGGACTCCTTGTACACTCGCTGTGCACCTACTTGGACTCCCTCCTTTGCATTCCCTGTGTACCACGAAATGATATCCCAACTTGGGTTCTCTAATCGTTTTATGTGTCTTTGTAATAATAGTAATTATAATGATCAAAATTCCTTCACATGCCTTGTATTAATATACCCAATACCTAGTGAGTTAGTGCCATGTGCCAAATTTATAGATGAAGGACCTGGAGCTTAGATTATTTTGGAAAGTGGGGGAACTAGTCTTGAAATCAGGCCTTATGTATGACCTTGCACACCCTACACCCTGGGTTCTGGCTGTTATAGCATAGTTGTCTCCTTGTTGGGTTGGTAGTAACTTGGAAACAGGATCCATATTTTGCGATTTCAAAAAAAATGTTGTATAAAATTTGGACTTCCCTGGTGGTCCAATGGTTAAGAATCAGCCTGCCAATGCAGGGGATATGAGGTTGAACCCTGGTCTGGGAAGATTCCACATGCTGCGAGCAATTGAGCCCATGCACCACAGCTACTGAGCTTGCACTCTAGAGCCCGGGAGCTGCAATTACTAAGGTTTGAGTACCCAGAGCCCATGCTCCACAGCA
Source organism: Bos javanicus (assembly GCF_032452875.1). Classification (NCBI taxonomy): domain Eukaryota; kingdom Metazoa; phylum Chordata; class Mammalia; order Artiodactyla; family Bovidae; genus Bos; species Bos javanicus. The sequence continues at coordinate 19,899,245 of NC_083888.1, read as the reverse complement.
GAAGAAGCCACCACAATGAGGCCTGCACATTGCCTCTAGAGAAAGTCTGGATGTAGCAATGAAGACCCAGTGCAACTCAAAATAAATAGATAAATTAAAAAAAAATCCTAGTGCAACTCAAAATAAATAGATAAATTAAAAAAAAATCCTAGTGTACAAAATAATGTGTAAATTTCAATCCACAAACTACTACCATGTGCAAAAAGAGTAACTTTATCTTTTTGAGACTGATCTCTGCTCTGAGTCCTGATTACCCTTCATGGTGGAGATACTCTGAGTTAACCTGTGGTTCCTGTCACTTCCCCCTTGAGTTGTGGTGCCAGGGGGATGGCCTTGGGGCAGTGAGCCACTCCTGTGTCATTCCTGTCTCTGTATGTGAGGTCCTTTAGGTTGAATAACTGTCCTGGTCCTTCAGGGCAACCCTTGTGCACAGAGATGCTTGCCTGCTCTACTGGGCCATGGGGACTTGGTGATGTCACTGAGTCCTGCCTGCCTGCACAACTCACTTGGACATGTCTACTTTGGGTTGTTGACACCCCTGCTCTCAGATTTTCTGAACTGGCTCTGTCATCTCAATATGGCTCTGTCATCCCTGTTTGACCAGGTTCTTATTGTTGCTCGGTCGCTAAGTCATGTCAAACTCTTTGTGAACTCATGGATCACAACACACCAGGCTTCCCTGTCCTTCACTCTTTCCTGGAGTTTGCTCAAACTCATGTCTGTTGAGTCAGTGATGCCATGTAACCATCTCATTTTCTGTTTCCCCCTTCTCCTCCTGCCCTCAATCTTTCCCAGCATCAAGACCTTTTCCAGTGTGCTGGTTCTTCACATCAGGTGGCCAAAATATTGGAGCTCCAGCTTCAGCATTAGTCCTCCCAATGAGTATACAGAACTGATTTCTTTTAAGATTGACTCGTTTGATCTCCTTGCTGTCCAAGGGACTCACAAGAGTCTTCTCCAACACCACAGTTCAAAAGCATCAGTTCTTCAGCTTTCAGCCTTCTTTATAGTCTAACTTTCAGATCTGTACATGACTACTAGAAAAACCATAGTTTTCACTATACAGACCTTTGTCGGCAAAGCCATGTCTCTGCTTTTTAGTACTCTGTCTGGGTTTGTCATAGCTCTCCTTTCAAGGAGCAAGCGTCTTTTAATTTCCTGGCTGCAGTCACTGTCCACAGTGATTTTTGAGCCCAAGAAAATAAAATCTGTCACTGCTTCTACTTTTTCTCCTCCTATTTTCTGGGTGATGGAGATGGACAAAATAGGTTCCACCTCCCGTGGACACACCTGTGTTTCAATGCTCTTTGCTTCCCATCAAGTCTCTCACGCCACTCTTAAATGGACCTCATCTAGTCCTGGGCTCCAAGCCTTGCTCTGACATTGAACATTCTCCCAGACTGATGGCCTCTGCTAAAATCCTTCCTGTTAGCTCTAGGGCCTCAACTCAGAAGCCAGGAAAAAAGATTCATTTTCTTATTTTCCTCTATCATTCTGCCTCATTATCCCTTCTCTGAGGCAAAAGATCCCACATGCTATGTCTGCTGGAACTGAGAAAGGGCCACAGGGTTCATAGCAATGTAAGAGTCAAAGAAAAAAAAAACGCAGTTGAGATTTCAAAATATTATCTAAGCACAGTGGCAATATGCTCATCCCATAGTAAAATGTCCTAATTTTACGGATTATAAATTGTGCCAACATGTGTTGTGATAAACCAACCTGAAAGCAGAGTGCTTGGGTTGAATCCCAGCTTTTCCACTTACTTGCTCTGTGACCTCATACAAGTTACCCACCCTATCTGTGTCTCATTTTCCTCATATTTGAAATGGGAACAATAACTTTACAGAGTTGTTATGAGGATTAAATAGGCAAATGTATGGAAAGCACAGAGACTGGCACATAATAAATGCTTAATTAGCATTCTTATTATGGGGTGTTGAGTCCTTGGGTTCATGGAGCGCCTCGGAAACCCACTTGGAAGACGATTCAAAACCTGGTTGAGGTTTGGGATGATGTCCTGATACAGTCTGGCTTAGTGCCTCCTCCACCCTCTGCATTTATCTCTAATAGCTGTCATCAGGAGAGTAAAGCTGCCACTTTTTTGGGTCATGGAACAGGCTTTGTGGTTTGGCATGGAAAATAAAATCCCCCTGGGGACATATAACTTCATATTCACCAGCATTTATATGGAGGAAGAGCAAGTATTTATAATAAGAAATCAGATTGATATGCTTTCCAAAAGCATAAACCATAAAGATCCAAATACATTGAAGATGAAAAGAAAAATCTATATCCTGGCGCCAGCCTGGACCTTAGAAATTGTCCACTTGGTTTTTCAGGATTAAAGAATAAGAGGTCTTGGATGGGAGAAGGGAGAGGGATTTTCCCAGGATCACGTTGGCCAGTAACTGAGCTGGATCTAGAACCAGGTAGATGATCTGCTTTTCATTCATGGCACTGACTTTATCCCGTCACTGCAGCTATCCAGAATGCTCCACCAAAGGTACACGTCTTGGGCAGGCTTTTCCTCCATATCCCTTTGTGTTGATACCTTCTTCCTCTAAGAAACTGAATGTAAAGAAACTCTGAGATCCACTTACCTCCCAGCCTCAAGGTTTAGGGCCAATCTTAGCATAACTTCCAGACCTTGGGCCCTGGGGCAATTCATTTTTTTACTCTAAGCATTAAATGATTTTTCTTTTGAAAATGCATAATGCAGCTTGCCCTACTGACTTTGAAGTATCAGGGTGTGATAAAGTAGGTTAAGGGGCTTAGCATTTAGTTCAGTTCAGTTCAGTCGGTGATGCCATCCAGCCATCTCATCCTCTGTCCTGCCCCCAATCCCTCCCAGCATCAGTCTTTTCCAATGAGTCAGCTCTTCGCATGAGGTGGCCAAAGTACTGGAGTTTCAGCTTTAGCATCAGTCCTTCCAAAGAACACCCAGGACTGATCTTTAGAAGGGACTGGTTGGATCTCCTTGCAGTCCAAGGGACTCTGAAGAATCTTCTCCAACGCCACAGTTCAAAAGCATCAATTCTTCGGTGCTCAGCTTTCTTCACAGTCCACCTCTCACATCCATGACTACTGGAAAAACCATAGCCTTGACTAGATGGACCTTTGTTGGCAAAGTAATGTCTCTGCTTTTTAATGTGCTATCTAGGTTGGTCATAACTTTCCTTCCAAGGAGTAAGCATATTTTACTTTGATGGCTGCAATCACCATTGGCAGTGATTTTGGAGCCCCCCAAAATAAAGTCTGACACTGTTTCCCCATCTATTTCCCATGAAGTGATGGGGCCGGATGCCATGATCTTCGTTTTCTGAATGTTGAGCTTTAAGCCAACTTTTTCACTCTCCTCTCTCACTTTCATCAAGAGACTTTTTAGTTCCTCTTCACTTTCTGCCATAAGGGTGGTGTCATCTGCACATCTAAGGTTATTGATATTTCTCCCGGCAATCTTGATTCCAGCTTGTGCTTATTCCGGCCCAGCGTTTCTCATGATGTACTCTGCATGTAAGTTAAATAAGCAGAGTGACAATATACAGCCTTGACGTACTCCTTTTCCTATTTAGAACCAGTCTGTTGTTCCATGTCTAGTTCTAGCTGTTGCTTCCTGACCTGCATACAGGTTTCTCAAGAGGCAGGTCAGGTGGTCTGGTATTCCCATCTCTTTCAGAATTTTCCACAGTTTATTGTGATCCACACAGTCAAAGGCTTTGGCATAGTCAATAAAGCAGAAATAGAATTTAAATGGACATAAATAAGAAGCAGGCATGGTTGACCTCATTTCAAGCTAGGACAACTTAAGAAACAAAATGTTGCATTATGTGGTGGACTCAGTCTTCCTTTTCCTATTTGTTCACAGATGAAAAGAGAAAGGTTGGGATGCATTTTTCTACCTTACCTATTCTTAGGCAGTTTATCATTTTGGAATTGATTAGAGCAAAGAGAAAATACTATTTTAAAAATTTATACTTGATGTTCCTGCTCTAAAAAGACTTTGAAGACTGCTTGCTATTAGAATTCCATGAATGGAGGTTGGAGTCACACACTCAAATGTGCACAGAGACTGTGCAAGAAAAACATGTAATCTTGATATTAAATAATCCCTGGAATTTAGTGTTAGAGCTTTAGTAGGAAGTGCTGGAGACCGTGGAAAACTGGAAAGGAGCGTCTGTGTCTAAAGGGGAAGGCAGTTTTCAGCATCAGTATAGCTTTTTTTTTTTTTTAAATGAGAAGCCAGAAATCTGTATTTATGTTATGTTTCTCAAATCTTAAATGTTGATATATAATCCAGTAGTATGTGGGTCAAGCAAAACTGATTTGTGGGCAAGGTTTGGTTCTCAGGTTGACAACCTGAGACATCTTATCAGACAGGAAAAACTGAAGTGGAGTGTTGGCAAAAGGGGCCGAATGCACACTGTGTTCTGGAGGAAGATTGGTGGTGGACTGGGTGCAAGGAGAAGAACAGCTTGAAGACCTGGGAGAACTCAGGATTGTGAACTGAAGGAGGGGTTGCTTTGGTATAAGGAGAGAGAGAGAGAAAGAGAGAGAGAGAGAGAGAGTGTGTGTGTGTGTGTGGTGGGTTGGGGTAGGAAGATGAGTTCAGATGGGAAACCAGAGGAAAAATGAGTTCTGTTTTAACAAGTTGCATTTGAGTTCATGGCTGGGCATATCCAAGAGGCAAGGACAAGGAGGATGTAATTAACCTTGAATTCAATATGCACTTATAGCAATAGGCAGCTGCAGTGTTATATGATCAGAGTTAGCATCTGGCGTCATCAAGGAGGCATTTATCTAAAGTGTCTTGCTCTCTGAACTTATCAGAAGATTATACTCTGTTCCAAACACTATTTAAAAATATATTATTTTTCTCTTAAATTACAAAAGTAATATATTTTCAAAACAGAAAAGTAGGAAAAATGTTGAAATTGAGAAAAAGGAAATTGCCTATAATCCTTCCATCTATAATAATTAATGGCTTTATAGATATCCTTCTTGTCTTTTATTTCTATACATATATCTTAACTCATTTACAGAATTGGAGCTATATGGTAAATACTGCTTTGTACAGTAAGCCCCCTACATACAAACCTTTAAGTTGTTAAATCTCAAAAGAGGTAAATGTGTTTTCTGTCAGTGTCAGGCATGAGTGAAATTGCAGCTTGCCTTCCATCTCCTGTTGCTGATGATCTTTCAGCTCCACCATCTCCCACCTCCAGCTTCTTCAGTCAGTAACTCTTCTACTCTTCTTGCCTGATCACTTGATTCCAGTCCCTGTATGCTAGCTGTTGTACTGTGCTACTGTACTTTACAAGGTACTGTACTGTAAGATTAAAAATGTTTTCTTTTTTGTGTGTTTGTTTTTTATGTATTATTTGTGTGAAAAGTAACATAAACCTATTACAATACTATATAGCCAATTGTGTTAGTTGGGTACCTAGGCTAACTTTGTTGGACTTAGGAACAAATTGGACTTAAGAGCATACTCTTGTAATGGAACTCTTTGGTATATAGGGGACTTACCGTAATATGTTTTTTTGTCATATCTTAAACATATCAATAAAATGTCAATACCATATCCATTAAATAATCTGCTACAATATGATTTTTAATGACTATTTAGTATTTATTCCATTTAATGAAGGAATCCAAATTTAGAGCTAAAAATGCTTTTGCACACATGCTGCTTCTTCAAATTAAATGTCATCTTTAGTGCTAAATCTTTGCACAGATTCCGGGCTATTTTCTTAGGATAAACTCCCAGAAAATGGAATTATTAGGTCTGCCAGGTCACGAAAGCATTATTGCAAACTTGAAAAAGATCTATTTTCTGTGAAACAAAGGAAAACTGCCTTGAGACACTCTTCCTAAACAAAATTAAGGAATCCAAGGATTAGCTGGAGTTTCAGAAGCGAGGATGTTAAAGATTGGTTGACCTTTAGCTGTGGAGGTGTGGTTTACTGAAGTGCAACTATTGCTGATTGGCTGACAGAATCATAGGGCTATTTTTGATTGGCTGGCTATCAAAAGTGTGGGTCATTCATTGATTGGCTGACTCTCAGAAGCCTGGATTCTGGTTTGAAGCCTGTGAATGGAACAGGTTTCAAAGTCTCATGGCACTTATTCATTACCTATGGTTGAGGAACAATTAGTCATGACCTACAAGAGAAGAGGAACTTTTCATTCTCAAGTCAAAAGGCCACATTGCTCAATATATATGTACACACACACACACACACATACCCGTATATCCAAGAGATCAACCCTCTTCACAAAATTTCAAGTGTACAATGCAGTATTGTTAACTATAAGCACAGTATTGTTTAGCAAATTTCTAGGGCTTTTTTTTTTTCTTAATCTTAGATGACTGAAACTTTATACCCATTGAACAGCAACTCCCCATTTCCCTCTCCCTTCAGACCCTGGCAGCAACCTTTTTACTTTGTGCTTCTATGAGTTTGACTACTTTAGGTACCTCATATAAGTGGAATCACGCAGTATCTGTCCTTCAGGGACTGACATTTCAGTTAGCATAATGTCCACAGGCTTCACCCATGTTGTAGCATATGACAGAAGGTTTTTCATGTTTGTTTGTTTTTCATTTTTCAGCTGAATAATATTCCATTGTATGTATATATCATATTTTCTTTATTTATTTCTTTATCCATTCATCCCTCAGTGGACGTTTAGGTTGCTTTAGTCTCTTGGATATTGTGATTAATCCTGCATTGAGCATGGGAATGAAAATATCTTTATGGAATCCTGATTTCAATTCTTTTTGATAAACATCTAGGAATGGGACTTCCTACTGTTTTCCATAGATGCTGCACCACTTTACATTCCTAACAGCAGTGCACAAGGGCTCCATTTTCTCTGTAACCTTACCAGCACATGTTATTCTGTTTTTTTTTTTTTCAATAGTAGCCATCATTACAGATGTGAAGTGATATTTGATTTTCATTTCCCTGATGATTTGTCATTTTGAACATTTTTTCATATCATTGTTGGCCATTTGTATGTCTTTTTTGGAGATGTATCTATTTAAGTCCTTTGCCCAATTTTTAATTGGGTTATTTGTTTTTTGTTATTCAGTTTTGAGTTCTTTATATATTCTGGATGTTAATCCCTTACAAGATATATGGTTTGAATAATTCATTTTGAGTTGATCTTTATTTCATGTAAGATAAGGATACAGTTTCATTATTTTACACGCAGATATTCATTTTTTGTAACACCATCTGTTGAAGAGATTAAATTTTTCCCCATTGGACGTTCTTGGCGTCTTTGTTGAAAATCCGTTGACAGTATATGCAAGGGTTTTTTCTGGGTTCTCTGTTCTGCTCCATTGGTGTATATGTTTGTCTTTACATCATACCATATTGTTTGATTACAGTAGCTTTGTAATCAGAGAAAGCGATGGCACCCCACTCCAGTACTCTTGCCTGGAAAATACCATGGACAGAGGGGCCTGGCGGGCTGCAGTCCATGGGGTCGCCAAGAGTCGGACACGACTGAGTGACTTCACTTTCACTTTTCACTTTCATGCATTGGAGAAGGAAATGGCAACCCACTCCAGTGTTCTTGCCTGGAGAATCCCAGGGACGGGGAAGCCTCGTGGGCTGCCGTCTATGGGGTCACACAGAGTCGGACACGACTGAAGCGACTTAGCAGCAGCAGCAGCAGCTTTGTAATATGTTTTGAAATCAGGATGTGTGACACCTTCAGCTTTTTTCTTCTTTTTCAAGATTGTTTTGGTTATTCAGGTTCCTTTGTGGTTCCATTTGAATTTTAGGATTGGTTTTTCTATTTTTGTAAAATATACCATTGGAATTTTGATAGGGGTTGCATTGAATCTGTGGGCTGCTTTGGATAGTATGGACATGTTAACAATATTAAGGCTTCTTAATCTACGATTAAGTTATGATCTATCATCTCTGATCACATTATGTCTTTCCATTTATTTGTGTCTTCTTTATTTCAGCAATGTTTTTTAGTTTTCAATGTACAAGTCTTTTGACTCTTTAGTTAAATTTTAATTAAATTTAACTAAAATTTAAATTTAGTTAAATTCCCAAGTATTTTATTTATTTTTGATGCTATTGTAAATGAGATTATTTTCTTATTATTTTGGACTTTTGTTCGTTTTATGGCCCCTATTTGAAGTCATATATGCACATACTAAAATATCAAGTATGATATATCATACTATTTCATTCTATCCCTATGAAAAACACAGGGTTAACTAGCTAGTTAACTAACTAGAATAGAGAAGACCAGGGTGGATGTAACTAGTTTGATAGTCAAAGTCAGTGACTATCAAAATGCATGGTTTGCTTTTCTCTAACGATGGAAGCTCTTCAACTTTAGAAGAGAAGCATTATTAAAGTAAGAAGCTTCTATATTCGCTGGACACTCATCATACAAACTTTTCAGGAATTTGGGGTTGAGACACTTGACTTGTGAGTGAGTCCTAGCTGGGCCATTTGTCAGGACACTGTGTGACCTGGGGCAGGTTATTTAAACTCTCTGAATCTGAGCTTTTTTCACTTCTCAAGTGAGAAAAATAACAGTATCTTCCACAGAATAATTCCATGTCATAATTCTGAAGACTTGGAGTGTTCCTTGGTGATTTTGGTGAATATTATTAAGAATTTTAATGAACATTATTGAATGCACATGGTAATGTCCAGGTGCTGTGCCCTCAAAAGGATTCAGTTCAGTTCAGTTCAGTCGCTGAGTCATGTCCGACTCTTTGCGACCCCATAGACTGCAGCATGTCAGGCTTACCTGTCCATCACCAGCTCCTGGAGCTTGCTCAAATTCATGTCCGTTGAGTTGGTGATGCCATCCAACCATCTCATCCTCTGTCATCCCCTTCTCCTCCTGCCTTCAATTTTTCCCAGAATCAGGGTCTTTTCAAATGAGTCAGCTCTTCGCATCAGGTGGCCAAAGTATTGGAGTTTCAGCTTCAGCATCTGTCCTTCCAATGAATATTCAGAACTGATTTCCTTTATGATTGACTAGTTGGATCTCCTTGCAGTCCAAGGGACTGTCAAGAGTCTTCTCCAATACCACAGTTCAAAAACATCTATTCTTCGGTGCTCAGCTTTCTTTATAGTCCAACTCTCACATCCATGCATGACCACTGGAAAAACCATAGCTTTGACTATACGGACCTTTGTTGGCAAAGTAATGTCTCTGCTTTTTAATATGCTGTCTAGGTTGGTCATAGCTTTTCTTCCAAGGAGCAAGTGTCTTTCAATTTCATGGCTGCAATCACCATCTGCAGTGATTTTGGAGCCCAAAAAAACAAAGCCTGTCACTGTCTCCACTGTTTCCCCATCTCTTTGCCATGAAGTGATGGGACCAGATGCCATGATCTTAGTTTTCTGAATGTTGAGTTTTAAGCCAACTTTTTCACTCTCCTCTTTCACTTTCATCAAGAGGCTCTTTTTAGTTCTTAATTTTCTGCCATAAGGGTGGTGTCATCTGTGTATCTGAGGTTATTGATATTTATTGATATCAAAAGGATTATAGAGAGGCAAAGATATGATCCCTGTCCTTGAAGATTTCATAGAGACAAGATGGAAGGAAGTAGACTGGACACCATGAACTGGGGATAAGACATTTTCCAGAAAATAAAGAATGAGGCAAAAAATGTATGTAACATGTATGTACAAGCCATGTAACAAACATACAAAAATATATTTGAAAACTAACAACGGTAACCAAAAAAAAAAACAAAAAACAAAAAAAGAAAGTAAGAAAACCATAAAAATGCTTACATGTAAAATAATTTGTCTTATTTTCCAAATTCTGTGCAATATTAATGTAACCAAAGTAAGAAATTGTATTTACACTTACTGCTGAAGAGTTCATAGAAAAGAAGAGGAAAGAATGAGAGGGACTGGGGACCGTTGACATTTGGGTTACATTACATTTAAAAATAACTCTTATTTTTCAGTACTATAGAGAAACCCATATTTGGTGACGAGTAGATGTTAAGGATAAATTTAGCATGCTACCATCTGCAAATAACTTTTAATCCGTTAGTTGCATCAGTATTTTTGTAGCCAATAAAGTCATGCTGATTTATGCCTGCTTTTAAAGAAGCCATTTAGAAAAATGTTGTTTCCACTCACTGAAACAACAAGCTTGAGAATTTTTAGATTCACAAAAAGCTATTTTTCTGTGGGTGGTTGGATTTCTAAATGTAACCCTTGTGTAAATATATAGAAATATCATTCCAAGTCACAAAATAAAGCTAATAGGTCAAAGACCACATTCAAATGAAGCTTTTAATAAATAGTTCAGTTAATTAAAAAAAATCACATATTTGCTCAGCAGATATTGATTGAATCCAGTGGCTGACCATGTCTTCTGCTCTATGTTGCAGATACCCAGGCTTGGTGTTGTCAGACTTTACCTCTGTCTCCATGGACAGATTAAGCAGAGTTCACTGACCCCAGGTCAGGAGTCGTAGAGAGCATTACTGCCATGGGTGACAGCTTGAACTGGATAACTGCCTAGCTTCTGTGTTCCTGAAACATGGCAGCTGACTCTTGCCAGTTCCATGACATGGCTTCCCTTACAGCCAGATAAGAAAGAAGCGTGTATTTCTTGAATGATTTCATTCTTATTCCTAAATTTCTTAATAGAGGCATAATGCTGGTGTGGCAGGTATGCTCAGTTATACCCAGGATGAAGTTAAGGTCCGTTGGCAGGAGGGCAGGCTTGAGATGTTATCAAAGCTTGGTTATTCCACAGGTCTTTGCTTTTACATCCTACCTTGATAAAAAATTAGCAATTTTTAACCTAGAGCCTATTATACAGAGTGAAAAAAGTCAGAAAGAGTAAAACAAATACCATATATTAACACATATGGAATCTAGAAAGATGGGTACTGATGAACCTCTTTGCAGGGCAGGGACAGAGACAGAGAGAACAGACTTATGGACTGTTTCCCTCTCCTTATGGAGGAAGGAGTGGGCGGGATGAACTGAGAAAATATATACACCACCATGCGTAAAACAGATAGCTAATGGGAAGTTGCTGTATAACACAGGGAACCCAGCTCAGTGCTCTGTGACAACCTAGCGGGGTGGGATGGGGTGGGAGGTGAGAGGAAGGTTCAAGAGGGAGAGAACATGTGTATATCTATGGCTGATTCATGTTGATGTATGGCAGAAACCAATACAACATTGTAAAGTAATCATCCTTCAAGTAAAAATAAATAAAAAATTTAAAAACTATCAATTTTTACCTATCTCAGAAAAAATATTACTATGAAATACATTTCACATTCATTGATATTGATGGGGACTCGGTAGACTTCTGGGAGTGATCCCAGATTGTGTCCACATGTGGGGGTTCAGACACACAGGAATGGAGTGTAGAAGCCAACAGACACTTAATTGCAAGGGAGATGAATATTTGAGGACCTGGAAGAGAAAGGAGGACACCACAGGGAAAGGAGGACAAGCCATGGTGAGGCTGACTCAGCAAAGGGGTTGAGGATTGGAGGGGATCAGCATTTCATTAGTCACAGTATTTCACTGTGTCTTGAACCTGCCCATGCCCAGTATCCCTGGAAATGTATATGTGAACTGAGGAAGAAGGGACTGTGCGTGTCTAGCCCCTGGGGACCTGAGGACCTGTGTAGCTCTGAGAGAGTGGGCCACCGGGCAGGAGACAGGTGAGCTCTGGCACCTAGGAAGGCAGTTGAGAGCATCAGGGTGTGGTGAGCACTGAAGGTGAGTGGTTACAGGAGCAGGATGGTGAGCATGGTATTGATCCCCTTGGGGTGGGATCTGAGGTGTAAGGTTAGAATTTTAATTTGCATCCCCCCATCTCCAAAGCAATAGAGCATCTTACATCAAGTATGTCAGCCATTCATTCCAACTTCCTTTTCTTTAAATTGGATCTCCATATCCTTTGCTCATTTTTACTATTGAGCTTGACTTTGGGTGATATTTAAGAAGTCTTTTATAAATTGTGGGACCAATCCATGTCAATTAAATCTGCTAAAAAAGTCTTCTCCCAGCCTGTCACTTGTCTTTCTCTTTTTTTTTCTTCCCTTGTCATGCAGGAAGCTTTAATTTTAATATTATCATTTTTATCACATTATGGCTTTTTCATATCTTTTATGTCTTATTTGGGACATTGTTTCTAGCCCCAAACATAGGATAAATATGTTATTCTATGTTTTCTTGAAGTATTTTCAGAAATATGAATTCTTCTGTTACTAGCAATTGTTGCCCAATGCTATGGTTTTGAAATTCATCTATGGTCATGAGTGTAGCTGTGGTTCATGTATTTACTGATCCACAGTATTTCATTTTATGAATAGATTATGATTTGTTTATGCATTCTAACAAGGGCCATTCCATTTGTTTTCCTTCTTTTACTGTCATAAAGAGAACTGCAGTAGCATTCTTGTACTGGCTCTTGGTGCATATGGAAAAGTTTCTGAGAGTGGAATTGTTGGGTCATAGGTTATGCCCATCTTTTTTCCCCCACATCTTAAACTTTACTAGATGAGGAAGATTATTTTCTAAATTGATTGTATCCAGTTACATTCTCTCCGTAGACGTAGAAGCGTTGACATGACCTTATGATGTTGCCAACACTTATCTTTATTATTTCCTTCCTTCTGCTTTCTTCAAGTTTACTGTTTTTTCTTTCTCAAATGTTGCAGGTACTTTGCTGATTAATTTTTAGCCTGCTTTTCTTATTTGAGCCTTTAAGGCTACAAAATCTCCTTGTATGGCTTTAGCTGCATCCTGTAAGGTTTTTTAAATGATTTTTTAAACACCATCAACTTACAGAAAAGTTTCAAGCACAGTATAAAAAAATCTGTCATGGGATGTCAGAGACCAGCCAGGGTAAGAAGGATGTCTGTCTGTTTAGCGGAGAGGTTGCAGCAGTAGTGGGAGGTTGATTTCAAGGGGAATGGATCAAAGGTGTCATTATATTAAGGTATTAAGAATAATGGGAGCCAGGTTTCTTACTATTGGAGAAAGGAGTTACATCAGTGGAGACAGAGATAACTAGAACGAACCCTTGATGCTGGATTGGAACTGAAGGCATAGTGTGAGGTCTGTGGGTACCCTTCCTTACCCAGCTTGGGCTTTGACACCTGGCACTAGTCTGCCGCTCTGTGTGGTTGCCCTCCTCACCCTACTGGGACTCTGGCACCTCCCACCAGGCACCCCCCTAGCCTAGTGGATGCTGTGCTTACCAGCTTTGGGCTTCAACATCCCACACCAGGCTGCTTCCTTGCACAGACGCCCTCCTCTCCTGGCTCAGGCTCTGACTCCCCACGCCACGCGGCACCCCCTGCATGGATGTGCTCCTCATTCTACTTGGGCTGCAACATGGGTTCCAGGTCTCCCCTCTCAGAGGGCACCTATCTTGCTTTGTCCACCTAACAGCTTAAAACTGAATGGGTCAGGAAGGGAAGTGCAGGAGAAAAGCATCCCATATGTTTTGATACATAAGACTTTCAATGTCATTCAGTGTTAAATAATTTCTAATTTCCCATTTTAATTTTTCTGTAATCCATGTGTTGTTTAGAAGTTTGTTTTGAATTTTACAAAAAATGTACAGTCATCTTTTTGATTCTTGATTTCTATCTTAATTGAATTGTGTTCAGGGCATATGGTTTATATGCAACTGATTCTGGTTTTTATTACGATTTGCCTCATGCCTAGCAAATGATTAGTTTTTGCAAATGGGGTATGTGTTCTTGAAATATTTCTAGGTGTTGAATACATGGTTATATACATGTTCATAGATTAAACTTAATTGTATTGTTTAAATTCATTGTCCTTACTACATTTTTGTCTGCTTGATCTATCAGTTACTGAAAGAAGTATAATAAATCTGCTATTATTATTGAGGATTTATAAACTTCTTATAATTCTATCACATTGTTTTACAAATTTGGATCTTAAACTTATGTTATTACAATTGTCATAGGTTCGTGGAGAATTGCACCTTTTACAATTATGTAGTTGTGATATTCTCAAAAATGCTTTTTCTCCTTAAAATTTAATATAGCCATAGAAGCTGGGTTTTTTTTTGGGGCGGGGACTGGGATTAGCATTTTTGGGTATATCTTTTTCAGTCTTATTTTCAACCTTTCTGTTTCATATTTTGACTGTTTCTTTTATAAATCTTACACATATAGTTGTGAATTTATAAATTTATATAACTTTTTGATTTGTGCACATATTTTTAAAACCAAATTTGGCAAACTTTAAGTGCTGACTTTAGACTTCTACCATTTGTTATAATTCTTAATATAGTTATTATTTTCACCATATTACTGTATGTTTTAGATTCATCTTGCCTTTCCTATGCTTCTTTTTAAACTCCCTCTTCTGCTTTTCTATCTTTTTCATCTTGTTTTTAAAAATTTCCCTCTGCATCATAAGCATTTGGTGAATGCTGACTAGTGTGATTTGATTTGCTGGTCAAGAAAACCCTGTGCTTTATGTTATTTGGCATGGATGTATACTTGGAAATAATGGATTCGCTTTATTTTATCTTTTAGCTCTAAATATTCAGAACACTGGCTTCCTCTGGACCTATCAGAGCTCTTAAACTGAAAGCATCCAGTTTTGTATTTTACATTTTCTCCACTTACGATATGGTGACAATTTTTCTCCTGTCTATGCCATGTGATGTCTATATAACACTATTGTTGTCCATGAGTTTGTTTCCAATTGCTTTGTTATTATAAGTGACTATGCATTGAACATCTTTGTGCCCACATCTAGCTCCTCCCTTAGGAAAAATTCCTTGAAATTGCTGATCAGAAGGAAAGAATCTTTTTAAAGGCCTTGCCTCCTGAAATATCACACTCTTTTGTGCGGACATTTTCCAGTAGAGTATAAGAATGCTCAGAGAACATTCCAACAATTAGGTTCCCAAGGTCACACTGACCCCTGGAAGGGGAGTAGGGACAGTCAGGCTTCAGACAGAGCCCCAGTCAGTTGCAAGACAGAGGCAGGGGTGTGATAGGCTGCTGCCCTGGTCTGGGATCACTGGGTGGGTGTGGCTTGGGACTGGGATCTTGGGATGAGCCCCTTCTCTCTCCCACCTGTTGTCTGTGTGGTGGACTCTGCACTCAGACCCTGCAGTAGATCCAGGCAACGGATCAGAGAGGGCAAGACAGTGTCTGCGTTCTGCAGACCACCCCTCCCCTCCAGCTCCAGAGGGTCTTGGGGAAGCAGGCCCTGGGATAGGAGGGAGGAGCCCTTGGACACCCCCGCCCCGTCCCCGGCCCCCCAACCTCTGCCGCCCTGGATGAACTTTCCGCCCTTCCAGCTGGTAGAGCGGCCAAGTGCACCGGCGCTGTGTTAGCCCTAACGCCTGCTGGGTGAAAAGCCAGCTTGTGCTGCGATCACCGCCTTCCGTCGACTCCGTGGCGGATTTGGGTCCCCCGGAGGTCTAAGGGGAAGGTTCTCTCTGCTCTGGAGCTTTTCTCCCCGAGTGGGAAGGGAGGGCGAGGGGGCCGAGGCTGAAGTCTCCGCCGGGGCGCCCGCCGCCGCCGCCGCTGCGGAGCTGCCAAGACGCCGCGGCCGCAGGAATCCGCCGGGGAGCGGCGAGGAGACCTAGGCCGGGAGGGGCGCGGGGACTCGCCGTCCTGCCGCCGGCCCGCGGCACAAAGCCCGCCCTTGTTTGGCTGCCTCGGATGCGTGCCCTGGCCCCAGACCTCCCGGGGTCCCTCTCTGTCCGGACCACGCCGGGAAGGGGACGTGCCGCCTGCCGCAGACTCCTGCTGGGGATGGGGGCGGGGGTGGGGAGGTGGGGCTTGGTGGGGTGGACAGCCCTGCTCAGGATCCTGGGGCCCAGTCTCGGGCTCTGTTCTGCCAAGGAAGGCCAGGCCCAGACCCTGGTTGCTTGGCCCCCAGCTGATGGGTTACTCCAGCTGTGAGTCATGGACGTTCGCCACCTACCGAGGCAGTAAAGGTGCCCTTGTCACGGTCACCCTTGCAGTGGGCAGGATGGGGTGCTGTGTGGTAGAGGACTGAGGTGGATACAGGCGCCAGGCGCCTTCTCCTGTGCTGTTTTGACAGAGCATCACTCTGGGCAAGCCTTGGCCAGACTCATCCTCAGAGCTGGATCTGCCTCCCCTCCCCGCCCTCCTCCCCCCATACAGCCTTATCACCCACTGTCACCATCCCTCAGAGGGAGTGGCCCTTTTTTTCAAAACCTGGCAGATGGCAATGAGGTGCTCTCCAGCTGGAATCGCTTGACCTGGCAGTCCTTACATTTGCACCTCTCATGATGGGCAGCCGTCCCTCCATTCACTTCTCTACTTAGCATCCACTTATTGAGTGCCTGCTGTGTGCTAGGCACTATTCCAATGATGCAGGGAATACATCAGAGAACAGGGCAGACCTAGTCTTAACCCACAGGGTGCTGTGGCCTGACTCCAAAACCTGTTCCTTCACAGCTATTACGTTGACTTTGGCAGATCACTCCCGCTGGCCTTAGCTTTCCCTAGCTACAGATTCAACATAACGGGTCCACGGGACAGACCCACCAGTCCTGGGCAGCATTTTTGCTAAGGAGTCTCTAATGGGTGACTAGCAAAGAGCACGGTGCGGAGTTAAGGGAAAAAAAAAAAAAAGAAATTCCAGGGAAGTGAGAAGAAACATGTGTTAAAAATAGACACCACACTAGATCAGCGTTCAATCAAACCAGGACCTGCTGAGAAACAAGTGCAGACCTGCTATGTCTCGCTGAGTCCTGTTATCTTTACTTGGCAAATTCAAGCAAGATTTCATGGTTGTGTCCAGAGGGCTGAAGAAAAGAAAGCTACGATCCTCAATGACAAAGTGATCCCTTTGCTGTGTAGGCTGGGGGTGAGGCTGGGAGTTTGGGGGGAATGGGGTAGGCCTGATCTGAACACGTGGGCACTGGTAACAGGCTGATTTTAGACTCTCCATCTCCATCTCCTTCAGGGGCTCCCATGACCGACTTGAGTATAAAATTCTCAAAGGCCACAACTCGTGAACTCCAGTCTGGTTTTTTCTCAGTCCCATCTCATGTGATTTTTCTCACCTGTCCCCAGCTCTATCAAACAGGACAACGCGTTGCTGCCTGTGTGCCCCGCTGCCTTGGCACTTGATAACCATGGTAATGGACACTCGCTCAGCACTCACCACATGCTAGGTCCTGAGCTTCCCTTATCTCAATCCTACAAGGTAGGAAGTGTTATTACCTTGACAGATGAGAAAACTTACACCAGGAATAGTTCCTGACTCACCCAAGATCACCCAGTAAATGGGAATTTGAACCCAGTCCCTAGAACCGAGGGCTTCCCAGGTGGTTCTAGTGGTAGAGAACCCGCCTGCTAATACAGGAGATGTAAAAGACTTGGATTTGATCCCTGAGTTGGGAAGATCCCCTGGAGGAGGGCATGGCAACCCACTCCAGTATTCTTGCCTGGAGAATCCCATGGACAGAAGACTGTGGGCTACAGTCCATGGGGTTGCAAAGAGTAGAACATGACTGAAGCGATAGCATGCACGTACGCACGCATGCCCCAGAACCTAAACACTTGACAATTATCGAGATCTTTGGAATCACAGTGCTACGTCCTGTGTGGTCTCTAGCAAATTGATGCTATGAACATTCTGGAAGTTTGGGGTGAAGATACCAAAAGCAAGAGATGAGACCAACTGACCTGGATCTCTTGGGAGTCCCCAGATGGTCTCCTGTTTTAGATCGTTCTCTCTTTCCCCAGCTCACGTTCATCAGGTACCACACCTTCTCCACTAGCTGCCCTCCACCCCACCCGCTGACTTGATGGAGCACAAGTTCCTGGGCAATGACCAGCAGCATCTTCCCTTCCCCAGCATGCCAGTCTGCAGAGATGGAGCCACTGTCCTGGGGGATGGTGTGTTGTGATTGTCCTGTCTCTTTGAACTCCTCACCCTGGCCAGTCAGGGCTTTTGTTACATGTAAGATAACTGATTGTCCTGACTCCTTGCCATGCAGGAGGGAGACAGTGAAAGGGAGAGGCTGGTGGGTCAGGTGAGGTGCTGTGGCCATAGAAAGGAGCCTCCTAACTTCTGACAGAGTGTGTGTGCACTCACTTGCCAAGTCGTGTCTGACTCTTTGAGACCCTATGGGTTGTAGCCCGTCAGTCTCCTCTGTCCATGAGATTGTCCCGGTAAGAGTACTTGAGTGGGTTGCCATTTCTTCCTCCGGGGGATCTTCCGACCCAGAGATCGAACCTAAGTCTGTGCCTCCTGCACTGCAGGCAGATTCTTTTCCGCTGAGCCACCAGGAAGCCCAGCTTCTAATGGAGAACAGCACCCAAACCAGAGGAAAGGATAGAAATGTTGCAGTCTTCTATGCTCTTCCAAGTTTCCAGGAAGTCCCCCAAAGTGCCAAATTGGGAGTTCAAGAGAGCAGAGTAGATCATGGGCTGGTGGAAGGAAGGTCATTTGTTACAGGGCTCCCCAGGCTTTGCCCACTGCCCATTAGGCCCAAAGGTCAAGTGAGGCAGTTGAGAGAAAAAAAAAAAAATTCCTCACTGTGAAGTGTCTGAGGCCCTTTTGAGATGAGAGAATGGCCCCCTTTCAGCAGCCCTGCTTGGAGCCAGGACAGTATTCCCAGAGGGAGCAGACTGCTGAATGATCATCTGTCTGCCCAGATGGACCAAAGCCTGACCTGCCAGGGAGGAGACTCTTGATTCTGGTTTCTGTTTTCGAATTCAGGGGCTCTGGAGTACTGCAATAAATAAAAACCTATTTATTGAGCTCCTACTGTGTGCACAGCTTCGTGAAGGACACAAAGAAGCACTGATTTGAAAAACCACAGATCAGAATTTACTCATGCAAATGAGCTTGCTCCCTGATACTCACATACCCAGGGAGGCCACCACTATTTGAGGAACTACTCCCAGCCCCTTCTCCCAGTGATCTTGAATTTTCTCAGGGAAGATGGTGGATGTTTTAAAATCAAAAATAGCTAATGGTCATTTGGCATTCATTCACCCATTGCTTATGCATTGGAGAAGGAAATGGCAACCCACTCCAGTGTTCTTGCCTGGAATCCCAAGGATGGTGGAGCCTGGTGGGCTGCCATCTATGGGGTCGCACAGAGTCGGACACGACTGAAGCGACTTAACAGCAGCAGCAGCACCCATTGCTTACTATGAGCCAGTCATTGTTCTTGTTGCTTGGGGATGAGAAGTTCCTGAAAGTGTTCATGGCTTGCTAGGGGCCATCAGCAGGTTGACCAGCCTGGTGACCAACTGGTCATCCTTCCAAGAGGCCCCTTGACCCGCATGGTTTGGGAATGGTGCCAGCCCTCATGGAGCACAGCTCAGGCCTGGTGTATGATGGCAGGAAATGACAATGCCCAGGGGTTAAGCACAGTGACAGCAGCTTGGGGATGCTGAGGGAAGAGAGGAGGAAGCCCTAACCACACACTGGAGGGATGGAGCATCAGCCAGGGCTTTCCTGGAAAGGACAGCAATCACCAGTGTTTACTGAACACTCTTTATGTACTAGGCTTGAGGGTAAGTACTTTACATGGGTTAATTATCTTGTTTTATCATCACCGCCTTTCCAGAGAGATACAATGGGACTTCCCGAGGAGGAACCCTTCCAATCTTGGAAGAGCATGGCTTTGGGAGGCAGACAGACTTGGGGTGCATCCCAGATCTCTCTCTTTTTGCTGAGGGACCAACCTTTAGGCACTAACCTCTGGGCATTGGTTTCCTTATCTGTAAAATGGAGCCATTGAGACCAATTTGGCAGTGCTATTATGAATACTTGAAAAAGAATAATTTATGTAAAGCATTTAGCAGAGTAGCCACTTGATGAATATCAATCCTCCTTTCTCTTCTTAAAGAGATTATTCAGAAGGGCAACATTCACACTGATAGACTTGGGAGACTAAAGTTGCCATGATGCTAGCCGTCATATGTGTGCTTAGTTGGTCATTTGAGTCCGACTCTTTGTGACCCCATGGACTGTAGCCCACCAGGCTTCTCTGTCCATGGGATTTCCCAGGCAAGAATGCTGGAGTGGGTTGCCATCTGCTTCTCCAGGGGATCTTCCCAACCCAAGAATCGTGGACTCTCCTGTGTCTTCTGCATTGCAGGCAGATTCTTTACCTGCTGAACCAATGGAGGTGGGCCTAAATAAAAATGCAAAAAACAACTGGCTAGATCAGAAGTTGGCACAAGAACCCAAGGAACTGACTTTCAGTCCTGGAGAAAGGACTGGAAGGGAGGGGAAAATGGCCATTATTTTAATTTTTGCTGATGTACCTGAGTATGTTTATTCCCTGGCTCCCATAGAATCACTTTGCTGTCTCTCTGGCAATATTAATAGTGATACTACACATTGATTGGGCTACCCAGGTGACACAGTGGTAGAAAATCTGTCTGCTGATGCAGGAGACACAAGAGACGTGAGTTTGATCCCTTGGTCAGGAAGATCCCCGGAAATAGGAAGTGGAAACCCACTCTGTCATTCTTGCCTGGGAAATTCCATGGACAGAGAAGCCTGGTGGGCTACAGTCCATGGGGTGGCAAGAGAGTCAGACACAACTTAGCAACTAAAACAACACAATCAGTTATAGTATTAGTTTTCATATTTTGGGGACACAAAGGGAGGCAGCTGAGAATACTAAATTCCCCCAAGTCCTAGAAGTGGAATCTCAGGGCTTTTTCTCTTCTTCCAGGTGCGGGAAGGCCTCACAGCTTGAGTGAGTCAACAAGAGTCAGACTCAGAAGGACTGACTCAGGGTCCTGCCCCTCCCCTCTCATGACTGGCCTCCCTCATGCTTCATTCTGGGTGGGGTCTGGAATGCTCTGCTCACCCAGAGTCCAAATGCCACGTCCTGCCGAGCTCAGGAGGAATTTCACAGCCTCTGTACAAGCCCAGCCAGGCAGAACGTGACCCCTGGCCTCTCCCTTAGGCTGTTTAACCCTTGACTGATGGCTCCCCAAACTCTTGAGGGGTGGAGCCATCCCCACACTCCGTGGCTCCCTTTCTCACGTGCTCCTGGGCATTTATACACCTGGTTTGGGTTGTTTTTTGCCCTAGGAAGGGAGTTATTATTGTGTACTTGCTAAGTCGTGTCTGACTCTTTCTGACTCCACAAACTGCAGCGTGCCAGGCTCTTCTATCCATGGGATTCTCCAGGCAAGAATACTGGAGTGAGTTGCCATTTCCTTCTTCAGGGGATCTTCCTGATCCAGAGATTGAACCCATGTCTCCTGCATTGGCAGGTGGATTCTTCATCACTGAGCCGCCAGGGAAGCCCCTGGGAAGGGAGAAAGTGAAAGTGAAAGTGAAGTCGCTTAGTCATGCCCGACTCTATGCGACCCCATAGACGGCAGCCCACCAGGTTCCCCCGTCCCTGGGATTCTCCAGGCAAGAACACTGGAGTGGGTTGCCATTTCCTTCTCCAGTGCAAAGTGAAAAGTGAAAGTGAAGTCACTGAGTCGTGTCCGACCCTCAGTGAGTCCATGGACTGTAGCCCACTAGGCTCCTCTGTCCATGGGATTTTCCAGGCAGGAGTATTGGAGTGGGGTGCCATTGCCTTCTCCGCTGGGAAGGGAGAGAAGTAGTCTAAAATCCTGAGGACAGTTGGGGAAGCACCGCTGGCTTTTTTATCTTGCCCTCTTCCTTCCCCAAAGAGCAAACACCATCAGGACACAACATAAAGTCAGATGACAAATGACACCCTAGGGGGCAATATTTACAGTCTCTATCACAAATAAAGTAATGGCATATAAAGAGCTCTTTGAGAAGAAAAAGAGCAAAAACCCAACAGAAAAATGGGTAAATGACACGATTGACATGAGCAGATAGTTATAGGAAAAAGAAAGGCAAATGGCTCTTTAACATGTGAAACTGTGTTCAGTGTTGTAAGCAATCAGAGAAATGCATATTAAAACTTCATTGAACTATCGTTTCTCACTTATGAAATTAACAATTCAATCTGAGGCTGGGCTGGCTGGTGCGCTGCTGTGAGAGTACAAAACAGAGGGGAAGTTGGCAGCCTAATCAAGTGGCATAGGTATTGGATTGGTCAAAAAGTTCATTTGAGTTTTTTGTACTATCTTACGGAAAAACCCAAATGAATTTTTTGGCCAATCCAATAGTTATCCAAATGACCCGACACTGTCATTCCAGGAATCTACCCTGCAGACAGGACTGAACAAATAAGTACATGGTTACTCACTGTGGCATTATTTGTCAAAGTGAAAGATAGGAAGAACCCGAACACCCATCAAAAGGGGGCTGGTTGAATAAACTCTGGTATGTGCAAGTAGTGAATACCAGGCAGGTCTAAAAAAGAACGAGGAAAAATCCCTGTGAATACATGTATATTGACTTCTAGGATATATTGTTAAGTGAAGAAAGCAGGAGGCTGAACAGAATATATAATATTACCTTCTGTGTAAGAAGGGACTTCCCTGGTGGCTCAGACTGTAAAGCATCTGTGTACAATGCAGGAGATCCGGGTTCAATCCCTGGGTCGGGAAGACCTCCTGGAGAAGGAAATGGGAACCCATTCCAGTATTCTTGCCTGGGAAATCTCATGGACGGAGGAACCTGGTAGGCTACAGTCGACAGGGTCACAAAGAGTCGGACACGACTTCACTTTCACTTCACTTTCTGTGTAAGAAAGAAATGAAAATAATAATTGGACATTGTTTGCAAAACAGAAACTAGAGAAAATAATTACATATTCAGTGGGGATGGGCTGCTGATGAAGAGGGTGGAAAAGATAAGGATGATAGCAAGCCTTTTTCTGAGTATGTCACCTCATGTAGTTTTAACTTTAAACATATTTGGCTGTGCCAGGTCTTAGTTGTGGCACACGGGCCCTTCAGTCTTTGTGTGGCATGCAGGATCTTCAGCTGTGGGATGTGAACTATTAGTTGTGGCATCTAGTTCTCTGACCAGGGATCACATCTGCGCCCCCTACACTGAGAGCAACTGACAGTTAAAACATTCGGTTTTAACTTTTTGAATGGTTTATGTATATGAAAGCAAAATTACTAGTAAATAAAAGGAAAAACTACCCTCTAAAGCTGAACAGAAACAGATGAACCTAACTCCATGCTAAATTTATAATATTACTTCATGGAGAAAGTAATTATTTCAAACAACTTTTATTTTATTTATTTATTTTTTCAAACAACTTTTAAATATAATATTCTGACTAGAGTACAATATGTTTTAAGGAGTAAAACAACTGGAAAAAAGTCAGAATTTCACTTAGTAGGCTTATTGTTGGAAGTAATAATAGCATTATAATTTTGAAACTTTCATTTTTATGAAATAAAGCAAAAAATAAAATATACCAATTTTATTAAGAACCAAGGTTTTTAACATAAGAGAAAAAAAGATATAAATATATAAAAAATAAAAGAAATTAGAAAAAAACTTGCACTAAATATGCATTAAAAATTATAATATAGATGCTTGTTCTTTAACAATTTATTTTCTATCTCTGTCCTTAAAGCACTTAAAGCAGTGACACCCCACTAGTGCCCAGATCTTGGTTCCTAAACATTATGGTGCCTTGGAGCTCACCTGAGGCCAGCTCTGGAGCAGGAAAAGTATGAAATGAGTCTGGAATATCATCTGTGTCATAAAGCAAGGTGGCACTCAAAGATGAATGGAAGTTATGCCAAAAGAATATAGGAGCCAACTGAAGGGCCTTCTTCTGAACAAATGTGGCCCGATTTGAGCCAAATCACAAAAATAATTATGGTCATTAATTGTGACACTAAGACTTAAAAAGAGTCCTGAGCTTCCCTGGTGGTCCAGTGGAAGTTCAGGGAACTTAGATCCCCACACTGCGTGGCCAAAAAAGCAAAACACTACCAATGTGATGTCACTGAACTCCAAGTTGAAAATAAACAGGTCTCACAGACCCATGTGAGCTGGCTGCAGCATACTCGGGCCATCCAGCCGGACAAAGGGTTGGAGCAGACAGGATGCATCCTGATTTCTCAGGAGGTAAGGTAGGGCTGGTGGTTGGAACATTTGTTTTTGTTGTTCAGTCACTCAGTCATGTCTGACTCTTTGTGACCCCATGAACTGCAGCACAACAGGCTTCCCTGTCCTTCACTGTCTCCCAGAGTTTGCTCAAAATCATGTTCATTGAGTCGATGACGCCATCCAACCATCTTGTCTTCTGTCTCCACCTTCTCCTGCCCTCAATCTTTCCCAGCACGATAGTATTTTCCAGTGAGTCGGCTCTTTGAGTTAGGTGGCCAAAGTGTTAGAGCTTCAGCTTCAACATCAGTCCTTCCAATAAATATTCAGAGTTGGAACCTGGACCTCAGGAAAGAAGGCACGTATCAGCTAGGCCCGTCCACTGCTGGAAACCAGCACTCTTCACTGTGCTCCCCGTGGGTTCCACTGTCTCCAAGCTGGATGCCCCCACCTCCAGACAGCTGCTCACCATCCGCAGACTGTCCATAGCACACCATCTTTCCCAATAGTCCATCTTTGCTCAAGGCTCCTGGGCTCTCCACTTTACCACCCAGAGTCTGAGCTTGTCTGCCTAGGCATTCTCTCCTTGCTCCATTTCATTTCTCACACCAGTCCAGTGTTCATCCTCCCCTCACTGCCACACAAATACAACCTATATATTCTACTCCTGCAAATTCTCACTAACATTTTCCTGGCTTGCAATGTCCTACTCTATCCTGTCTAAATTCTACAAGTCTATAAATTCTGGTTCCAGACTGACACATTCCAGGAATCCCTCCCTGACTGCTCTAGCTCACAGTTGACTTCCTTCTTTATTCTCACCTTCACTGCAATGATTGCTTCCATTTATTATCACCTCCACCACTACTTCCAGTGCCTTCATCATGCCCACCATCCTAGTTCCTTATGTTTACTGGCACCACTATTCATCACTACCACCATCACCATCGCCTCTACCTTTATCTTCATCTCCTGTATCACCTATACCGTCACTGGTTCTCTACTTCCACACCACTTTCACGCTTCCACCACCAATGCGTTATTACCTTCACTATCACTTCCTCCAGCACAATTATCATCACCTCCAATTTTACTTCCATGGAGTCCACTTCCTTCATCACCTCCATGCTGCTCCATGATCTTCGCTACGACTTCCACCATCGCTGCCTTCATCATCGTCACTCCCATCTTCTCCACCATTACTTCCATGGCTTATTCTCACTCATCAACTCCGCCGTTATGACCACTGTTATTTATCTCTTTGACCTCTATTCTTAGCACCTGCTCCTCATTATTATCAGGTTTTTCTTAATTGTCTCCATGTCCCTACCTTTGACACTGAACATAGAAATCTCCTATATGGCCCTTGCCCATAAATGATATCTGTATAAAAATGAGCCTCATTCTGTTGAGACGAAGGAGACCTGTATAAAGAAAGTCAAGTCAGATTTTGCTCAGTCCGATGGACAAGGACATTCCCAGCCCTTCTTGGGCACTAGAGCTTGGCACATATGTGAGTAGTGGGGGAAAAGAGCATATGTTCAGTTCAGAGGGTGGCGCCACACGCTCAGTAGCTCCCGCTCTGAGTCCCTCTGCCCTGTCATTATCAGAACCAGGGTTCCCTGGGCTTGAGGTCAGGGATGCAGGGAGCAGGAGCGGCGCCAAGCCTGCCGGGATGAGTGGTCAGTCCAGCCCAACCCTTGGTCTGCCCTGTCTGCAGGCTTGCTGGGAAAGCATGCTGGTGCTCCAAGACTCCAACCTCAGGTGGTTAGGCATAAGTGCCAAACATCCCTAGCTTCCCTTAATTATCACTGTGACTCTCCCACCCCTGAAATTATCAAAACCCTCCTTGAACCAATTCTTGCTTGCCTCCCTACCATCTCTAGGGTGGATTAATTCCAGATGTTTGCAGCTTCCTGGGCAAAGTACTGCTTCCTGTTCTTTTTTTTTTTTCTTTCCCCCAAAGCATCCCTTCCCAAGCTTCTTGGGGATACTCCCTGCTTCTACCATTTTGAAATGCTGAACCTTCTCCATATTTTTCATGGCATGAACACTTTCTCTATTCTTCTCGAAGCTCCTGAGAATGAACCAGACACATATGTAAATCTATTTGCAGTCTAGGTTCCTGGATGCTCTGATAGGCTTAATCGATCTTTCCCCTTGTGTAATCATGCCTTTATCACTGGAGAATGGGAGTATGTTGACCCTGGCTCCGTATCACGAAACTCATACTGTCAGGTACCCATCCAGTATTTGTGTATGTGCCTTCAGGGTAAATTCAGAAGAGAAGCAGGTCATAAAATTCTCTTTCAGATTTGGCCTCTCTCACCATCCTGCTTCCCTCCCTTAGCCCCCTGCCATCTGCTGAACAATCACAGCTCTGTGCCTTTGCACTTGAGGCTTCTCCTCTTGGAAAGCTCTTCCTTCTCTTCCTCCTCTGGCTCAAGACCCAGTTCAGGCTCTGGTCCCCAGAAGGCTTCCTTGATACTCCAGGGAGAGCCAGATGCCTTCCACTGGGCTCCCCAAGCCCCCTGCTGTCTCTCAATTAGAGCGTTCATCACACTCCACTGTAACTGTCAGGTTAGGTACCCCCATCAGGGTGCATTATCTTCCCTCTAAACTGAGATCTTCACAGGGGGATGGGGCATGGCTCCATCTCTGACTTGAAATAGTTCATACTATTGGTTTGAGATCTCTCCTGTAAGAAGTTCCTTGAATTATGTTTGTGACCTATGAACCTTATTAAGTTAGCTCATAAAAGAGAGGCTTGAGGACGAGAGAATTCATCCTTCTACAGAAGAGGGCTTGCCATTTAGAAGAAACAGGAGGAACGCAGTTGGTGCTTGGATGGATCAGGACACAGTGCAGACATCAGGATAGAGTGAGGTTCAGGACCGGCTGCCTGTCTCGGGTAGGGGACTTCTGGGTTCCCGTGCTTCCTCAGACTCACTTCCCATTTTTGAAAGCATACTTTTTGCTCTGCAATGATCTACAATTTCACTAGCCCAGTCAGCATGCATGTGTGCTAAGTTGCTCTGTCATGTCTGACTCTTTGCGACCCTATGGACTATAGCCCACCATGCTCCTCTGTCCATGGGCTTTCCCAGGCAAGAATCCTGGAATGGGTTGCCATTTCCTCCTCCAGGGGATCTTCCCAACCCAGGGATCGAATCTGCATCTCTTGCATCTCCCGGATTGGCAGGCGGGTTCTTTACCACCAGCGCAACCTGGGAAGCCCCAACCCAGCCAGACAGGTTCATTATTTAACAGCTATTTTGAAGCCCTAGCTCACATCTTTCCTGGACTTCCAATATGACATTTTAAATAGTCTGTGGCTTCCTGTGGACTATTTACTTTTAAAGCAGAAAACTGTTCTATTTATTTCTAATTTTCCCTAACAATATTTTCCAATAGTTCCTCTTACTAAAAATGACGGATTTTTTTTTTTTTGGGTTCTCCCCCTATCACCAAGAGGTAGAGTTTAATCAAGTGTGTGTGTTGAGGTGAGAGGTTTACCCAAATATTTCCTGTGTGAGAGCTGGGTGACTTAGGACCAAGCCCCGTGTGTGTCCTTTTCCTGTGGTTCCAAAGCTATATAGTGCCTACCCCAGGAAATGCTTGCAAATCTCCTTGTCAAACATCTCTTCCGTTCTGTGTTTGGATGAGGTTATTTCTGCATTCAGAAAAGATGTCAGGTTGGGTGTGCACCATCACTGTGGGTAGATGGGTGTTCCTGGCCCAGGGATTTCCAGGGTCCCCACCCTGGCAGCATGTGTGGGAGGAGAGGAGCTGACCAGTGTAGATGGGCTTTGAGGTGGCTGAAGGTCCAGCTCTTGAGAAGCAGAATCAGCTTCACTGTGGGCTTGGGACCAGTGAACTTTATCTCAGTGTTCAAGAATCTCACTGGGTGGTGGGTGCCTACTCATGACACGTAAAAGGGAGACATTTCCCCTCAAAAGATTTCACTCTCCGTGGTCTCTCTGGCAGAGCTTTTCCTATCCTTTTCAACAGGGTACAAAAATTCCGTCTAAGCAAGGGCCAAGGTCAGGGCTTTCCTGGTGGCTCAGTGGTAAAGAATCCACCCACCAATGCAAGAGACGAGGGTTCAATCCCTGGGTTGGGGAGGTCCCCTGGAGAAGGAAATGGCAACCCACTCCAGTGTTCTTGCCTGGAGAATCCCATGGACAGAGGAGCCTGGCTGGCTACAGTCCATGGGGTCTCAAAGAGTCAGACACAACTTAACAACTAAGCAACAATGTCAGGGCACAGGTTGAGAGACTGTTGCTCTCAAGCTCATATACAGCTTGACAGGGTTCCCTTAGCTAGCTCGGATCAGGCCCGCCCCCTCCCCCCCCAAACCCCGCTTCCAGGTTCATCATCTAAGCAGAGTTCTTTTGGTACCACGAGCTTTTATCCCCTTTTGTCATCAGTCTCTTCTCTGAACAAAGCAGTGCAGTGCAGTCTTCCACGTATTCCTTTCTGGTGCTGTGTCCTTTCAAACCTAAGGCTACGGACTTCCTTGCTGGTCCAGTGGTTAAGAATCGTCTCCCAATGCAGAAGACATGGGTTCCATCCCTGATTGGGGAACTAAGATCCCACATGCAGTGGGGCAACTAGAAAGCCTTTGAGCTGCAAAGGCTTTGGGCTCTGGAGCCCATGCCCTGCAACTTCAGAAGCATGCATGCTTCAGCGAGAAGCCACAACACAGACCCAGCAGAACCAAAACAAAACAAAAAACCCTAAGACTAAAGTCATTTAGAAGACATTTGTATTTTATACTTTAATGTATGCTGGGTATTGTGAATAAATCTGCTGTAGACTTTTTTTTTTCATGTCTTTTTGGTGAACATTTGTGCTCCTCTCTGTTGGTGGGATCACTGAGTCATAGAGTGCTATTCACCTTTAGTAGATTCTACCAAATGATTTTCCAAAGCAGCTAAACTGACTTACTCTCCCACTAGCACTGTCTGAGTGTTACGCCTCTCCGCACCCTCCCCAACACTGCGGATTGTCCATTTTTTAAATTTTAGTCTTCCTGGTGGGTATGTAGCAATGTCTCATTGGGTTATTGTTTACATTTCCCTGACAAGTAATGATGTTGGGTATTTTTTTCTCAAAATAACCATTTTGGACATCTTTTTAAAAAGTTTCTGTTCAAATATTTTCCCTATTTTTTAACTGAGTTGTTTCTCTCCTTATCATTGACTTGTGGAGTTTTAAAAGTAGACATTCTAAATAGGACTACTTTGTCAGTATATGTATTGCAAACGTCTCTCAGTCTTTGGCTTATCTATTTGCTTTCTTTTTTAAAAGATTTTTTTTTTTTGATGTGGACCATTTTTTAACGTCTTTACTGAATTTGTTACAATATTGCTTCTGTTTTAGTTTTTTGGCCATGAGGCATGATAATTCCCAGACCAAGGATCAAACCCGCACCCCCTGCCCTGGAAGGTGAAGTCTTAACCACTAGGCCACCAGGGAAGTTCCCTCTATTTGCTTTCTTAATAGTGTCTTTTGATGAACAGGTTATTAATTTTAATGAGTCCC
Organism: Bos javanicus; assembly: GCF_032452875.1. NCBI lineage: Eukaryota > Metazoa > Chordata > Mammalia > Artiodactyla > Bovidae > Bos > Bos javanicus. The sequence continues at coordinate 19,869,699 of NC_083888.1, read as the reverse complement.
AGAATGTGGGAACTCCTAGAGTCCTAAGTCATTAGTCTAGAAACAGTCTTAGGACTCATTTGGCTGCGCCATCTCATTTCATAGAAGAACCAATTAGTGCTGACAAGGAAGAGGACTGTAAAAATTAAACTTGGATTAAACTCTTTACTCCTAAAAGCTAAAGGAGTTCTGGGCTTCCCAGGTGGTGCAGTGGTAAAGAATCTGCCTGCCAGTGCAGGAGATGCTAGAGACGCAGCTTGGATCTTTGGGTCGGGACGATCCCCTCAAGTAGAAAGTGGCACCCCTCTCCAGTATTCTTGCCTGGAAAATTCCATGGGCAGAGGAGCCTGGCTGGCTACAGTCCATGGAGCTGCAGAGTTGGACATGACTAAGCATACACACACACACATACACACACATACATACACACAAAGGAGTTCTATGATCATCATTATTATTTTTGTCAACAAGGCCACCAAGATTTTACAGACTTACTACATGGCAGGTACTATCTAATTAATTACCACATAGGTGTATTTTGAGAGTCCCTGGTTAATTCATCTACCCAGCTGACCTTTCACCTGGTCTCTCTCATGCCTGTCATGCCTTCAGCAAGAAGCAAGCATATCCTGAAGTTGATGGTTGACAGAACATGCTCTCCTGCTCTAAGACACAACCTCTGGGCTGAGTAGAGAAAACTCTGGTGGGAAAGTTTTGCTGCTCATGTATTTATGGAATGAATGTATTTAATTCAAATCTATATTCTTCTGTGTTGTTGTTTAGTTGCTAAGTTGTGTCCATCTCTTTGCAACCCCATGGACTGTAGGCCACCAGGCTCCTCTGTCCATGGGATTTCCCAGGCAAGAATACTGGAGTGGGTTACCATGTCCTTCTCCAGGGGATCTTCCTGACCCAGGGATGGAACCCATGTCTTCTGTATTGGCAGGCAGATTATTTTTTTTTTTTTATTTTATTTTATTTTTAAACTTTACAAATTGTATTAGTTTTGCCAAATATCAAAATTCTTTACGGCTGAGCCACAAAGGAAGCCCTGTATTCCTCTAGGAAGGATGAAAATACAAACTTTAAAAAAAATACAAAAAAAAAAAAAAGCTAAGCCTTACCTAATTAATCTTCCCAACAAGCTTGTGAGGAGGAGGCCAGTGTTAGCATGTGGGACAGATGAAGAGTGCAGAGCTTGATGGGCCCAGGTCACACAGCTTTATCTGCCTGACTCAGGGCTGCCCAAGTCTTCATAACTGGCCACTCTGTGCCCCTCCAGTGCTTCCATTTCTCAAACATGTGATTTCTGTAGGCTTCAGTGCTCACATGGTCTTTGAGTAGACCTGGCCCTCTGTTCCAGGAAGGCATGGGTCCACACAGCATCTTCAGGGTCTGCTCCAGGCTGCTGTGGTCCTGAGGCTACAACCATATAGGAGCTACCTCCAGATGTGCAGATGTGAAAGGTCCTCCCCAGAGCCCGTTCCCTTGTGTTCTCTCCCACTTTCTTTACCTCTGTCGGGGTCTCTGTCCTGTGTGTGGTGTTGGGCCAGTCCCCTTATGGATCCCAGCCATGAAGGGTGATGTGAGGCTGCGTTTTGTATGGACCCATGGAAGTCTTATGAGCAAGTGTGAAAACTGACTCACCTTCACACCAACCCGCAGTTCCCCGAAACCTGGGGCCCCAGGACTCATGTCCCAGATTTTCTCAATCTTTCCCTATGGTGTGGAGACTTTATAAGTAGAAGTGACATACTGAGAAGAAACTCTAAAATGACTTGAGATTCTTTTTCTGCCCTGCAGACCATGAGATCACATTTGTACTAGTGTATGATCCTGCACACATAGGTCGATGGGGCCAGAGCCATGGGGCTCCAGGATTGGGGCTGCCTTTGACCACAGAGGATGATCTGTGTGGTGGGATTTAACAAGGGATGTGGGGCTGGGAATTCACTTTCTTCTTGACTCCCTTGGCCCATCCCCTGGTATCTCCTTCTCTGGTGGGGAGAGGTCACTGCTCTGTGTTGGGGACAGACTTCTGTTGGGAGTCCTTCCTCCTGCCTGCATCTGGACTGCGCCTCCAGGAGGTATAATCCCAGGGGATCCCAGGCCAAGTGCAAGGGAGTATTATTCCCACAGAATGAGGAAGAGCTGGCGGGACAGCCCAGAAACAGGGACTTTGACCACCCTGCTCCCTGAAACCCTAGGCCAGAGGCAACTTTCAGCAGCTTCCTAACTACCTGGCTTTCCTTGGGGAGGGGAAGAGGGAAAAAAAAGGAGAGAAAAAAGAATGAGGAGGAAAAAATAAAGAGAAGGCTCCTCTTTCCCTGTCTCAGCGGTGTGCCCATGTTGTCTTCAGGGCCCTCCCTTGAGGAAAACGTAGGGCTGGAGACCAGCAGATACCTCATCCCTAAAGAAGCGCTTGTGATTTTTCAGGGGCTGCTTCCAGACAGGGCCCCAGAAGGGGTCTGTTTTTAAATATAATCGTGGAGCTGACTTGAAATATTTGTAAAGTGCATTGGTGTTAAGAGTTAGGTCCTGTGCAGTCATAAATATAGGACACTGATTTATGTACTTGTTTGTCTCTTCAGCAAAGAAATGTCCCCTGCCGTGCTGGACCAGCACGTACTCTCAAGTCCAAGGCACTGGGGAGGACTTCCAGCAGAGGTAGGCAAAAATGGATGACATTCAGGGAGTGGAAATTGATGAGCTGGAAGAGGAGGGAAGAGCCGGGAGACAGGTAAGGAGACAAGACTCTTGTAGACCCAGTGGAGGGACCCCTGTTTTGTATAACAGTTCTTCATTTGCATATGGTCTGTGGCAGCAGTTAGATAGTTGGCTTGGCTTCCTAAGAGCAAGAATGCTGTGATGTGCCTTATGGAGAAAATACACATACTAGATAAGCTTGGTTCAGGCATGAGTCATGGTGCTGTTGACTGTGAATTCGATGCTGAGGAACCAACTATATTATTAAATAAGATGCCCTTAAATAGAAACACACATAAAACAGAGCTATGAATTGATGGTTGATGAAAATGTGACCAGAGACTGGCAGGAGCCTAACCCTATATTCCCCCAGAGGAGCAACGTTTCAGCGTTTGCTAATTTAGTGTTTGCAGTGACTTATAGAACATTACCGCGACTAAGGAGAATTTTCTGCAGATCAAATGGCAAGAAATAGACAACGTCTATTAGAATTGACCAAGAGAAGAGAGGGGAGCATGGGATGAAGCAGAGGCAGGACGGACAGCGGGAAGTGTCAAGTGGACGGGATTCTTGGGGCTGAACGAGGGGCCAGCAGCTGTGAGGCTGTGAGGAGGACAGCTGGGCCATCAGCACTGTCAGTCAGAGGTCACGGCAAGGAGGAGGGACCCACATAGAGAAATGACTGAGCCCTGCAGGGATGCAGTGGGAGATGGGTCTCAGCTGGCATGAGGGTGGGGCAGGGTGCAGGTATACTTGGAAGGGAATTCTTTGACCAAGAGAGCACCCCAAGGTGAGTGGGGGTTGGGCCTTGAAGATGAGGAGTCATCCCTCCCTCCATGGCATGGGAGATGGAGTGGACAGGACTTTCTGATCAGCAACGGGCTTCCTGAACTTCAGGCACAGGCTACATGCCTCCAGAACAAGCCCAGAACTGTCCTTGGAGCAGGGGAGTCTGTCCTGGGCACCAAGCCCGCCCTGTGGGCCAGCTGGCTAGAGACAAAGTCTGGGGCAGCGGGGCCTTAGCAGCCCAGGAAGAGGAGGCAGAATGTCAGGCTAAGACTGGGGACTTCAGGAGAGTGTCTGCCCTCTGCCCTGTGCTCCTAGGAGGGGCTGTGGACTGGGAACGATAAAGATCCCTCCATTCAGAAACCATCCACCCCAGGAAGACAGGCTGTGGTCAGAACTAACTTAGTCCTTATAATTGATCTGAAAGTCACCCACTCACACCTCATTATGTCACCCAGGCACACCTCATTATGTCAATGTTCTGTTTGCACACAAATAACCTTTTATTGACATTAAAAAAAAACAAAACTATTAAGTCATAGGTTTTCAAACTGGAAAGTGCCTCCAGAAGTCCAGTTTCTTACTGGGAGCAAGTAAAATATTATTGTGCCCATGTGACAGTTTAGGAATAGGGCACAAAGGCTCTTATAGATAATACAGAGCAGATGGAGACTAGAATGGGGCTTCCGAGGTGGCGCTAGTGGTAAAGAACCCACCTGCCAATGCAAGAGAGTCAAGAGATGCAGGTTCGATCCCTGGGTCGGGAAGATCCCCTGGAAGAGGGCGTGGCAACCCACTCCAGTATTCTTGCCTGGAGAATCCCATGGACAGAGGAGCCCAGCAGGTTACAGTCCATAGGGTTGCACAGAGTTGGGCACGACTGAAGTGACTTAGCATGCACGCATGGGGACTTGAATGCAGGTCCCGTCTCCCTAGCTTGACTCCCCGTCATGTGGTTTTGGGACTTGACTTTCTCCATTTGATCCCTGTTTTCCTCCAACACATCTCAGTGTAAGGGAGCCGTGTGCCTGCTGTGATGTGCACTCGCCTTTCTCTTCCTGCCCCTGATAACTTCAGCCCATCTGTCCCCCTTCCTGGCTCTCTGGTCCCAGGCCCTGACTCTGCCAGTCCCCTGCTCATCAGTTCGCTCTGTAGCCCTAGAGAAAAGTGTCTGTGAGGGTGAAGACACGGGTGGGCTGCCTTGCACAGCAGGGTTCTGTGGCTCCTTAAAAAACAAGGTTTGCTCTGTGTGCTGTGCTGTGGAGGCCAGCTGCTGGGGGAGAGCAAAGGAAAGAAAATCTGTTTCAGAAAGCCCAGGTGAAGGCAGCCAAGACAAATACACCCAGCCAAGGGAGTAGGAGGGCTGGAAGATTCCAGATGCAGAGCCTTCGCTACACCACCAGGACTTGACCAAGGAGCTGGGCAGAGGAGGGAGGGAGAAGAAGATGTCAGGCAGGCTGTCTACCTGCTGCCCCCGGAGCCCAAGCAGGAGACGTTTTCCTGGGGACTGGCCCTTCGTGGGTGGAGGAACTGAGCAGGGTTCAACCAACAACGCAAGCCCCACAATGGGAAGCAGGGGAAGGGGTGTGTGGACCACGCCCGGCGTCGTCCCAGGCGCTGACCAGCTAGGCCTTCTGCTTCCTGTCTCACTCATCCCGCCCCCCACCTGCCTCCCTCTATGTCACATGGCTCTCCTGTCAACAATGGCTGAGCAAGAGGGGCCGAGGGGCCAAGAGGATGTGTGGGTCCTTCCTTTAAGGCTGTTCTGGGAACCAAAGCTGGGCCTCATGGAAATGTACGCTCTGAAAGGACAGCCCCTGGTCTCCCAGCACGAGACGTTTACCCAGGGCGGGCCCCGGTGAGTCAGGGGGCCACGCGTCCCCAGAGAGTCACGCTGGCGGCTTGCAGGCCTGAACAGTAGGGCATTCTGCTGCCGCCTGGCTCCTCACCCTCTCTTACTAGTTCAGGGAAAGGGAAAGGCGAGCTGAACCAGCAGCAGACAACGTGGGCCCAAGGGGGAGGACCACACTGGCTGGAGCCAGTCCGAGGACCTGGCTGGGCAGATGGCCCTGGGGCTGGGCCACCAGGCAGAGGTGCTGGGATCTGCAAACGGTGCCCTGTCCCTGGAACCAGACACGTTCCAAGACACGTGTTGGCCTGATGTCAGACACATGGCTCAGAGGGGGCAGGGCAGTGGGACAGAGGCCTCTGTGACCAGCCTCACCATATGCCTGAGGCCTCCTGGCTAAGACCCAAGGGTCTTTTCTGAAATTTTGAAAAGCTGGTCTCTAGAAGAGAGTGATGCTACTCTCTAGGGTCCCCCAAGGGGACTGGAAGGATGGATCAAAGAACCTGGTTGTTACTCGGTTGTTCAGTCCCTAAGTCAGGTCCGACTCTTTGCTACTCCATGGACTGTAGCCTGCCAGGCTCCTCTGTCCATGGGATTCTCCAGACAGGAATACTGGAGTGGGTTGCCATTTCCTTCTCCAGCGGATCTTCCTGACCTGCGTCTCCTGCATTGGCAGGAGGGTTCTTTACTGCTGATCAACCAGAGAGGCCCCAAACCTGGAGATACCCTCAAAATAAGGAAGAACTTGTCAGTAACTGTAAAATCTCTCTGAGGACAGATGAGGTTTGGGATTAGCAGATGAAAACTAGTACATGTAGGATGGATAAACAACAAGGCCCTCTTGAATAGCATGGGGAACTACATTCAGTGTCCTGTGATAAACCATAATGGAAAAGAATATGAAAAGGCATGTTTATATATAACTGAATCACTTTGCTGTACAGCAGAAATTAACACAGTCAATCAACTATACTTCAATAAAATAAATTAAGCAACAACAAAAAAGAGATAATGAATTATCTTTCATTAAATGTGTTCAAACAAAAAGTATGGCAACCACTTTGGCAGGATGTCTGGAGGGGAAAGGTCCATCTAGTCAAAGCTATGGTTTTTCCAGTGGTCATGTATGGATGTGAGAGTTGGACAATGAAGAAAGTTGAGCGCCGAAGAATTGATGCTTTTGAACTGTGGTGTTGGAGAAGACTCTTGAGAGTCCCTTGGACTGCAAGGAGATCCAACCAGTCCATTCTAAAGGAGATCAGTCCTGGATGTTCATTGGAAGGACTGATGCTAAAGCTGAAACTCCAATACTTTGGCCACCTCATGCGAAGAGTTGACACATTGGAAAAACCCCTGATGCTGGGAGGGATTGAGGGCAGGAGGAGAAGGGGACGACAGAGGACGAGATGGCTGGATGGCATCACTGACTCGATGGACGTGAGTCTCAGTGAACTCCGGGAGTTGGTGATGGACAGGGAGGCCTGGTGTGCTGCGATTCATGGGATTGTGAAGAGTCGGACACGACTGAGCAACTGAACTGAACTGAACTGGAGGGGAATCATGAACTGATTAGTGGTTGCAGGAGATTCTCTCAAGGACATGTCCTATCCCCAAAGTCCTTAGGTCCTAGGAATTGAGTCAGTGACATGCATGTTGGCAAGTGTTTTAATCTAACCAAACCTCAGCTTCTCCATCTGAAAAACAGTGTGTCTGGGTTGCATCATGATGAGGATCAAATGAGGTGTGACACCCCAAGGCTATAGTGACATGTAAGGTGTCACTAACATAGGTTCTCAGTAAATATGGGTGGCTATTAAATGCTCAAAGTCAGTAGCTGACACCAATGGCATTACCCCTATACCACTGAAGTCTCGAGTGTCCAGTCTTGCCTCACTGTTCGCTAAATCAACAGTCAGACTGGAACACACACACACACACACACGCACACTCATCTCCTCCCATTCTGAAGAATCTTTCAGTTTAGACAAAGAGCAGACCTGCTCTCTCCATCCGGGTAACTTTTACCTTTTTTAAGTGTGAACTCAAAAATCATCTCTTTTAAGTTCTTATGACCTACTTGCCCTGCTTAGACTAGACTTTGGCTGAGCTAGCATCCTTATAGGTCTTCTCTAATGGTCTGATTTTTTGCTTGTCTTTCCCATCAGGCTGAGCTCCTGGGGGGCAGGGATGGTGTTTAGTGTATCCTCAGGGTAAAAGAGTTTAATGCTAAAGACTGCGTGCTTTGATATTGAACACATCTGGGTGAGAGTCCTGGTCTTGACTAACGGCAGGAACTTGGTCTCCTTGCCAGTAATTTGAATCTTGGTTTTCTTATCTGTAAATGGGAATAAAGTGAGGGTAAAACACTCAGAGCCCTGGAGAGGATTAAAGAAAGAAGGGATGTGGGAGTTTGGAAGAGAACCAGGTGCACAGGAGGGCTTCCCTGATGTCTCAGCAGTAAAGAATTCACCTGCCAACGCAGGAGACTTGGGTTCTGTGTGTCGAAGATCCCCTGGGGAAGGAAATGGTAACCCACTCCAGTATTCTTGCCTGGGAAATCCCGTGGGCAAAGGAGCCTGGCAGGCTACAGTTCATGGGGTCGCAAAAGAGTCAGACATGACTTAGCGACTGAGCACAGGTACACAGTAAACATCTAAGAGACTTAGCTATTGTGATTGCGATTGTGGCTCATGTGCCCAACACCCAGCAGTAGCTTAGAGTGTGGGTGACTGAACGGACGGAGAAGAGGCTGAACAAATAGACATTCGCCTGTCCTCTGGCTGGCTGGGCTGAACTCATCGTGACCTTCTGTGGTGGGCCCCAGGTACTCTGATGACTCCCTGCAGTGGAAAGTGTACTGTGTTAGGGGTCAAAGAGCAAGGCGAACCCCTTAAGGGCAGGGAACTGGGGTACCAAGGGGCCAAGACTTTATTGGGGTCCCACCAGCGCTGCTCTGGAACACCGCACAGGAGGCCCAGGAGGGCGGTCCTTGTTGGGGAGCCCTGGCAGGTCTCGGGCACAGCCTGGGTTCCATCCGCTCTTGTGCAATCCTCACTCCCAGGGTGACTGTTGCTTCTGGAGTTTGTTTAAGGAAAGTGGCGGAGGGAGCATGAGCTTTGGAGCCGCTCGGCAGCCACTGTGGCTGCGCAAGCAGACACACAACAAAGCAGCCCATTGAAGGCCAGAACCACCGAGTCCCATAAACAGCCTTCAGAAGGGACACCTTGTCCCACATTTACAGAAATGCACCCCGGGCTCTATTTAAAGACCTACACACTGGAGTAAGCACGAGTCGGTTTATTTCTGATTGTCCACATGGCCCCCTGGGATTCTCTCTGAAGAATGACTGCACACCTCTATTGACCCTACCCATCCCCAGCCATTTCAGCCTCTCTGAGTCTTTTCACTAAAATGAACAAACAATCTAGCCCATTCATCTAAAAAATTTTTTCTTCCTGAAACATAGTTTAGCCAGATCCCTCTTAGAGGGCTGAGCTTGCACCAAATATAGATGTTTAATAATTAAGTTATTTTGATGTTACTGAGTAGCAGAGACCAGGTGTTTTTTTTTGGCCGGGGTGGGGGGGGGGCAGGGTGGTGGGGAGGGGCCTGGAGGAGGCACAGGGTGTAAAATATAGGTCAATTGCAAACTCGGATCCCATGATGATTGTTCTCTGGGCAGAAAGAACTTTAAAAATGCAAGCAAAAGACAAATGAGACCTGGGCCCAGACTACCCTGTTCTCTCCAGCCAGTCACGGGGAAAGAGCTGAGGATGGGAAGGGCACTGCCAGGTGTCAAGCTCTGAGCTTGGAGTGTGTGTGTTTCACATTCACCCTAGGTGTTACTACAGGGAGGGACGGGGGAGCTCTTGGGGTCAGGCAGATGAGGTTGAAATCCTGGCTCCACCAGGGAAGCTTCTTGCCTATCTGTGCCTCACTTTCCTCACTTGTAAAAGAGGATAACAAAAGAACCAACTCACAAGGTTGTGGCAAAGATGACATGAAGTGATATTTACAGAGCAGTTAGAATAATAGTGCCTGGGTCATGCTAAATACCACTGACTTAAAAAATCGTCACAACCTAAACGTTGAGAGTTAGGTTTTATTCGATGGGAGACAGCATCTCAAGTGATCCTGAGAAAACTGCTCCAAGCAGGCGAGAGGAGGAGCCAGGTTGTATAAGAAGTCTTACAACAAAGGGCAGGTGGCCTGAACATCAAAAGGTTATTGTTAATTAAACAAAAGCAGATATCCCAAATTAAGGAATTCAGTGCCTTTTTTACGCATGGAGAGATATAAGAGTCTGGGCTGACTGAAATCATTAGTTTCATATGCATCTCAGCTATGGGGCCAGCTATCATATGCCTCAGTTCCTCAGGGTTCACTGTAGGTAGTGGCTGTAGCCTGATGGCTGTCAGATCACAGGTATTCTCCTTCCTGAGTGCCCTTAGGGCTCAGGAAATCACATTTGGAGGGCTGGAGTTGCTGATGGCTGTGACATCCTTGTTTATTGACATGGCAAGAAATACTCCATTTCTCAATACTCAATCATTATTATCCTCACATTAGAGATGAAGAGGGCTTCCCAGGTGGCACTAGTAGTAAAGAACCCCCCTGCCAATGCAGGAAACCCAAGAGATGCAGGTTCAATCCCTGGGTCAGGAAGATCCCCTGAATATCAGGGCAACCCACTGCAGAGTTCTTGCCTAGAGAATCCCATGGACAGAGGAGGTTGGTGGGCTACAGTCCATAGGGTCGCAAAGAGTCGGACGTGACTGAAGTGACTTAGCATGCACAGAGACAAGGAATTAAGTCTTGCAGAGACCATACGAGTTGCTCAAGGTCATACAGCTAGCTAGTGGTGGAAACGGGTCTCAGGCCCTAATCAGCTTCATCCAGAACTGGTGGACTTGCCCCCACCCTTCACCGCCGAGCAAAGGAAGGGGATTCCAGCTAAGTCTTGAGCTGAAGAGGCTGAGGGACCCCTTGCCTACCCTTTCCCATGCCCACAACCTACGGGGACCCAGAGAAAGAAGGTTGAGTCCAGGAATCTAGGACATTTAAATACTGACATTTAGCCAGTGCTTCCTACTGCTTCTATTCAACACAAATACAGCTTTCGCCATGTGACAGCTCTGTTCCAAGCACTTTACAGGTATTTTACTCTTTTAGTTCTTATAATTCTCCCCTATGAGGTGGCTGCTGTTAATAGCAGTAGTGGTATTTTTCAAAGAAAATCATTTATGATAAAACCATTGAAACTTTCCTTAAAAGGTCAAGCTTGTAATCACTTGAATGGGACAGTTAAGAACAGTTGCCCCCACCCCCATCTTCATCCACATATTTCATGGTACAAACAAAACTGGATGGAGCTTCAGTCTCCTGACCTCCAGGTCAGCACTCCTACAAGCAACACCATTCCAGTCCTGGGTCCACCATCAGCAGTCATCTGGATAAGGGATTCTGGACTGGCCCCAGCTTTAAATGAAGTGCCCCTAGGCCCAGGCAGAATTTAGCAGCTATCTAGTCCAGAGCTCTGGCTTCATTTCCAAGGATATGAAACTGGAAAGAATGAAGAGCATTGTAGCATACCCGTAAAAGGGCGGTCCAGTGCTGAAGATCAGGATTCCACATCCTAGGACCATGTTGTTCACAAGCAAGATCTTGAACCTGAGCACTGAAGAACTGATGCTTTCGAACTGTGGTGCTGGAGAAGATTCCTGAGAGTCCTTTGGACAGCAAGGAGTTCAAACCTGTCAATCCTAAAGGAAATTAATCTTGAATATTCATTGGAAGGACTGTTGCTGAAGCTGAAGCTCCAAAACTTAGGCCACCTGATTCGAAGAGCTGGCTCATTGGAAAAGACTCTGATGCTGGGAAAGATTGAGGGTGAGAGAAGGAGGTGACAGAGGATGAGATGGTCAGATAGCATCATCGACTCAATGGACATGAATTTGAGAAAACTCCGGGAGATAGTGGAGGACAGAGGAGCCTGCTGCTGCTGCTGCTGCTAAGTCGTGTCAGTCGTGTCCGACTCCATGGGGTTGCGAAGATTCACAGCCTGGGATTTAAACTCAGGTCTGGCTCCAGAATCCATGCTCTTACTTATCATGTCAAATGCTTTATATTCAAAAACATTTAATACTGCAGCTTGCCCCTCACTCCAACCCTCAGCACCCCATTGCTTAATCCTTTACCATTTTTTCCTTTCCCAATAGAACTTGTCTCCTCTAACTTAACATATAATTTACTTAATTGATTATGGTTTATTAATGAATGAATAAGCACCACTAGGACTTTGTTTTGTATGCTGATGTATGCCAGGCACTTAGAGCAGTGCTGACACACAGTAGGCACTCTGCTGCTGCTAAGTCACCTCAGTCGTGTCCGACTCCTAGCGACCCCATGGACTGCAGCCTACCAGGCCCCTCTGTCCATGGGATTTTCCAGGCAAGAGTACTGGAGTGGGTTGCCATTGCCTTCTCTGAGGCACTCACTAAATGCCAAATAAATCATTAGATAAAGAAACAAGGGATTCATGGGAGTCATGTTGCATTAGGTACATTAAGTAAATTGTTCAAGTCCTCATTTGGCTGAATGGTGAGACAGGATTCAAACCCAGATCTGACTTCATAATGTTCTTCTTTTTTTCTTTTTTAATAAACTTGTGAATCTGATACATGATCATTGTTTAAAACGTTTTATGTCTTTATTTGGTTGCGTCGAGTCTCGTTGCGGAACATGAGATCTTTCGTCGGGGGGGCACAGTCTCTCCAGTTGTGGCTTGGAGGCTCCAGAGTGCACAAGCTTCAGTAGTTGTGACATGTGGGTTTAGTTGCCCTGCTGCAGGTGGGAGCTTAGTTCCCTGACCAGGGACTGAACCTGAGTCCCCTTATTGCAAGGTGGATTCTTAACCACAGAACCACCAGGGAAGTCCTTATAATGTTCTTCTTAATTATGGGTTTTCTCTTAAGAAATGATGTGTTTAGCCGTTTTATACATATATATATATATTATATATATACATTTTTTTAAACCAACAAAGCTCTGAGAGACTTTGAAAGTTGCTATGGACTTATAAGAATATGCCCCATATGAAATCCACACTAAACTAATAGGAGTGTAAGGGAGACCAACAAAATTTTGGCTTTTCCTATAATAGGGACTAGGATGCTTTTTATTTTTATTTTTTAATATAAATTTATTTATTTTAATTGGAAGCTAATTACTTTATAATATTGTATTGGTTTTGCTATACATTGACATGAATCCACCACAGGTGTACATGTGTTCCCCATCCTGCAGTACAGGAGAATCTGCCTGCAATACAGGAGATCTGGGTTCTATTCTTGGGTCGGGAAGATTGCTTGGAGAAGGAAATGACAACCCATTCTAGTATTCTTGAGTGGAGAATCCCATGGACAGAGGAGCCTGGCAGGCTACAGTCCATGGGGTTGCAAGAGTCGTCTATGACTTAATGACTAAATCACAAAATTCCAAGTTTTTTCAGAAAAATCCCGTGTGTGTGTGTCCCTGCTGCGCTGGTGCAACAAGAGACTGAGCTGGGCAATGGGACAGCACGGTTCCTGCCCTTGGGGAACTTAGTCTGGTGGAGGCACTGAAAGTGCTGAGTGACTGTGGTGCGTGGTGTATAAAAGCTTAAGGATGAGATACTTGGGAACACAAAGGTTTGAGAGCTCATGGAAAGCTTCAGGGAAGTCACCCAGAAGAGGGAGGGGCTATTGGAACCAGTTCCTCTTGTGTCCAAAGTCCTTGTGTGTGTGTGTACATGCATGCATACTCAGTCGTGTCCAGCTCTTTGTGATCCCATGGACTGTAGCTCGCCAGACTCCTCTGTCCATGGGATTTCACAGGCAAGAATACTGGAGTGGGTCGCCATTTCTTTCTCCAGGGGATCTTTCCCAACCCAGGGATTGAACTCATGTCTCCTGTATTGACAGGCAGATTCTTTACCACTGAGCCACCTGGGAAGCCCACTCACCCCCCATAGGAATGCATTAAAGACAACTATCTTTCCCTAAGTGGGGATTTCTGGAGACATGACACTAAGGCGAAGATGATCATTTCAGTGATGAAGTTAGCAGGGCCTGTTTCAACCTCTCCAAAGCTGACTTAAACCTTCGGACTAGAGCTCCTTTCTAACCCTCCTGTGCTGGTCTCCCTGTCCTCTTGCCCTCTCTCCTCCTGGAGCCATGTAAGCTCAGGGCTGAGCACCCTGCTCCCTGCCAGCTCCAAGCGGAGCTGCCTATTTGACCAGATTGCACCTTGGGATTAGCTCCTGCTGCTTCACATATCAGGCTTCCAGGGACCATGGCGCAGAGCTTAAGCTCTTCCTTTTTCAAAACTGGGAGATTTCTGGCAACCTTGGGATAGGATTTTTCTATTTTGTCTCCTCTTTTTCTTTAATAGCAAAGGGCTGGAAAATGCAGAAAACCCTGTGCTCAGCAAAAAACCTCCCTCTATAAGGAAATAGCAGGAAACCGCGTTCCAGGATGAACACCAGTTTAGGTGTTTCTTGGAGGCTTTGGCTTGGTTACATAATGCCTGATGGCCCGGCCCAGGCAAGCTGGCACCCCTGAAGCTTGGCAAAGCCCACCTTTGCTTTGTGAGCCCCTTGCCCTGAGCTGCTCAGGTCCTTGGGAAAGCACACACGCTCTCTGTGATTAACAGTTTTCTGTTTAATGCTGACTCCTCCCGTGCCCCCTTCTCCTCTGCCCTCCTGGCTCAGTTTTCATGGAAAAAACAACAGTTTCCATGATGAGCTCAGAGTACAGGCAGGAACTGAACCTGTCTGGGCTTTTTGCTTCCTCACTGGAGGGGTGTGGATTAAGTGACCTGTGGTTTTTGCTTGGAGCCAACATTCCATGATTCTATGGTTTTTCTCGCAGAGAAAAGCTTCTCCCTATTCTTGAGTCTGCAGACCGTGACTGAGGGGGAAGGCTTCCAGGCACAGCCATGGAGTCCCCTCCTCCTTGGCTGTGACTAATCCTGTCCTCTCCCCACCTAGCAACAACGCACACATACACACAGGGTCTTAAGCAAGCATGCATCTTGTGGACTGCCTTCTTTCTTTCATTTATCTGCCCACCCATCCATCCATCCATTTATTTGCTTATTCATTCATTTGTTCCATGACTGCTCATTAAGTGCCCACTGTGTCTTGTAGACACAGAGGTAATCAGATCCCCTCCTTGCCTTTGAAGTCACAGACTGGTAGTGGAGGGGTGGCATGTAGATCAGTCAGGTCATGCTTAGTGAAAGGCTGAGTGCAGGGGTTGGATGAGGGGGCTGTGAGGAGAAGAAGTGCCCACAAGCATCCTGGTCATATCACTTCCTGCTCAATTTATGCTTGCTCACACTGGACCCAGAGTATATACATATAACTGTGAAATGCCCTAAACACTTTAGAGATGATATCTCCATCCTGTGCTTAGGAGAGCTGGCCAAGGTTCAGGACGTGCATGCAGGTGGGGAAGTCGGAACCAAACTCAGGACCCCCTGAGTGTTGTTAAGTTGGTGATTCTTATCTTGATGACAGCCTGCAAGGCTCAGGACTCTGAAATAAGACAGGGTGGAAAAAAGCATTCAGGCTTCATTGTAGAATTCCAGAGCCAAGAATAGTCATCTACTTCAGCCTCCTCTTGGCAGGCGAGGAAACTGAGGCATAGATTGGGCAAGTCATCCATTCATTGTCCGCGGCTTGGAGGAGGCTGAGCTGGGAGAATGCCCAGGTCTCCTGACTCCAAGCTGTTCTCCAATAGACCTTGGTTCAGCCCACTGCTGTAACTGCTTACACCCCCACTTCCTAGAACTTTCGCTGGGAGGTCCTGCATCAGACTGGCTGGCCACAGCAAATGCTGCTGTGCTAGCAAACAGGGTTGAGCTCATCCCCTGGGGTGGTGTGGCAGGATGGTGGTGGTAGCCTGGGCCTCAGCTGCCATCTGAAATCATGGATGAAAATAGCTTGCCTGCGGTCTATTGATACCCAATACTCTATCATCAGATTGGGGAAGTCAATTAAAAGTGTCTGGTTTCCCTCCTCAGGGCCTGGGAATTGCACAAAGGCCAGAGACTAGTGGCCAAGGGGAAGAGGGCCTTAACCCTCCTTATTCAACACCAGAGCCAGAGGCCGCACCTAGCCGGTCTGCAGGAAGCATCAGGCAGCTCCCAGGGACTGGCAAAGAGGGACCAGCTCTCCAGTCTGAAGAAAGGCTCAGACTCAGGTTGCATGAACATCTGGCCCTCCTGGAAAATGCACAGGAAACAGGATGGGAGGGCCCTGGGATCGCCCTGGAACTTCCTGTGGCCAGTAGAGTCGAGGCCAGGAGACCAGGCTGGTATGAGATGGGAGCGACTGTGGCTGATTCCAAATGGGACCTCAGGGATCCTGGTTAATGTTCAGACCAGGGAAGAGGTATGAGTGTCCAGGGGAATGCAAGCTCCTCTCGTGTCACCCATGAACACAGAAATGTGGACCTCCTTCTCTCCAGCTTGATGCTGACCTGGGCCAGCCAACATGAGACAGAAGTCAGGCTTGCCAAGCCCTACTCTGAAGTCAAGCCATGCACCTTCCCCAAGACAGCTTGGCCTCTGTGGGTTATACGTTGGTATAGTTCTGTCTCATTACCCAGCCAGCTCCTCTTCCATCTTTGCCCCCATTCTGCTTCCTCTTTTCAAGCCCCCAGGTTCCAACTTTCCTTGGGTGGATGGTGAAAACTGTGATACCATGCTGAACCAGCAGTTGTCCAAGTTGAAGATCCAACATCTGAATCACCTTTGAGGGCTTCTTAAAAATAGAGTGTTGGGTCCCTTCCCCAGAGTTTCTCACTCACTAGGTCTGAGATGGATTCTAAGAACATGTATTTTGAACAAATTCCTGAGTGATGCTATGGGTCCAGGGACCACACTTGGGGAAATACAGTATTAAGTAGTGACCAGATGAGGAAGGGAGCAACCTTAGCTGACACAACCAGGGAAGACCTCCCTGAGGAGGTAACATTGACTTGGAACTTGAAGGACAAGGAAGATCCAGATGTGCAAAGGTCTGTTGTTCAGTCACTCAATTGTGTCCAACTCTTTGCGACCCCATGGACTGCAGCATGCCAGGCTTCCCTGTCCTTCACTATGTACCAGAGTTTATTCAAATTCATGTCCATTGAGTTGGTGATACCATCTAACCATCTCATCTTCTGCTACCCTCTTCTCCTTTTGCCTTCAATCTTTCCTAGCGTCAGGGTCTTTTCCAATGACTCAGCTCTTCACATCAGGTGACCAAAGTATTGGAGCTTCAGTCTCAGCATCAATCCTTTCGGTGAATATTCAAGTTAATTTCCTTTAGGATTGAGTGGTTTGATCTCCTTGCAGTCCAAGGGACTTTCAAGAGTCTTCTTCAGCACCACAATTCAAAGGCATCAATTCTTCAGTGTTCAGTCTTCTTTATGATCCAACTCTCACATCTGTACATGACTACTGGAAAAACCATAACTTTGACTATATGAACCTTTGTAGGCAAAGTACTGTCTTTGCTTTTTAATATACTGTCTAGGTTTGTCATAGCTTTTCTTCCAAGGAGCAAGCGTCTTTTAATTTCTTTTAATTTCACTGCAGTCACCATCCACAGTGATTTTGGAGCCCAGGAATATAAAACCTGTCACTGCTTCCATTTTTTTCCCCTTCTATTTGCCAGGAGGTGATGGGACCAGATGCCATGATCTTAGTTTTTTGAATGTTGAGTTTTAAGCCAGCTTTTTGACTCTGCTCTTTCATCCTCATCAAGAGGCTCTTTAGTTCCTCTTCACTTTCTGCCTTTCTGCAAAGGTGTAGGGGTTTCTAAACTCTTCTGTGCCATAGGTGCTGGGACAGTCTAGTGAAGCTGATGGACCCCTTCCCCAAATGATGTTTTTAAACACATAAAACAATATATGCAGGGTTACACAGGAAAACAATTAAACTGAAATTGACCTCGATCCATAGACTCTTCTGATTAAGAACCCCTAAAGAAGGAGTGTTTGGGAGAAGAGGGAACAGCAAGTTCAAAGACCCTGCGGTCCCTGCGGTGTAAATGAACCTGGCAAGTTGAAGCCCAGGTCAAGGGACTGAATATACAGGTCTGAGGAGTAAACCCAGGGGCCTGGGGTTGTAGGGGCGGGAGTGGAGGTGTGGGGATGTGGTAGGTTTTCATCCATATTCCCCCCTATGCTGGAAGACATCAGGGCTTAAAACAGAGTGGTGATCAGATTCTTGTTCTAAAAGATCACTTTGGCTGCTGGATGGAGGATGGTATGTTAAGGGGACAAGAAGGAAGGCAGGAGACCTGTGAAGGCTTTTGCCAGCCTCCAGGTAATGCACAGAGAGGGGATTGGGTGGGGGACGCGGGGGTGGGAGTAGGGGGGACAGCTTGGGGAGTCAAGGGGGATTGGGGAGGCACACTTGAGCAAAATGCTTGTGTGTTGGCCATAGGGCAGAGGCCAGGCAGGACAGGGAGTGGGGGTTTGAGCCTAGTGCTGACTGTTCCTAATTCACCATGCGATCTTAGACCAGTTGCTTCCCCTCCCCATCCTCAGGCCCTAGTGGGAAAGGGGAAGGATGGCCTAAACTCTAGTGTAAGTCTATAAGGGTTGAGTGCAGGACTGGCGAACCCTCCAGCTAAGAAGTGCTGTTTGCCGGGGGAGGGTGATGCCCGCGGTGGCGGCGCCCCTGTGGCTGCCCATTCTGGCCTGCGGGCTGCTCTACGGGCGGAGGGGGCGGCGCGGCGGCGGGGAAGGCGGCAGCCAGGTGGCGGAGCGACGAGGCGGCGAGGCGCCTCCGTCTGGCTGCCAGCGGCGGCTCGCGCGGTCCAGCAGCGCCCGCCCAGGGCAGCGAGGCCCCGAGGGAGGCTCCCGTGGCCGCGCGGGGGCGAGACTAGCGCCCTCCTCCACAGTCTCTGCCGCCGCCGCCTCCTTCTACTCCTCCTCCTGCTCCTCTGGGCAAAGCCTTTGGAAAAAAGGGACGGGCAGAGGGGCAGACGGCAGCTGGCCGGCTCCGCGCCGCCCACCCGGGCAGCGAGCACTCAAGAGGAAAAACTACCACTTCTCAGCCCTGGCTCCCACCCACCCCCATCCCTCCTCGCTAGGTCCCGGGCCCCATGCCTGGAGGAGGGGGCTCCCCCACCCGCTAGATGCCTGAAAGGGAAATGTTCCTCCAATTTCACTGCCACAGCCCATCATTTCCTCCCTCAGATCTTTGAATTGCGGTCTGGAGATTGCTTCTGGGAGGCTCGGTCATTTAGTCAATCAACAAACTTTATTGAAAAACCAATCCTTGTTGGCCCAGAGCTGGGCTCTGTTTGCTACACAAATTAAGATCCAGGCACTGCCCTGGAAGGGCACCGGTCTAACGGTGGAGACAGAAATGCTTGCTAACGTGAATTGAGCACCTGTTTATTGTTTTGCCAGGTTTTGAAGGTAGGTGGTATTATCCTCATTTACAGATAAGAAGACAGATACCAGTGGTACAGGATAGACTAAGATAGTGGGTAAAATTACATCTACAACACAGTATATAACTCCAAAGAAGTGAATCTCTTAGGATATACAGACCTCGCTTACAAAACCCACTGGAGTGGCTATAATTAAAAAAGACTGAAAATATCAAGCATTGTCAGGAGTGAGGAGCAACTTGAATTTTCAAATCCCATTGGTAAGAGTGTCAGTTGGAACAAACATTTTAGAAAATGCTTGGTGGTGTCCGTTAAAGCTAAACCTGATGCAGCAATCCCACTCCCAACTGCACTTGGTACTTATGTCCACCCAAAAGCTTGTTCAAGAATGTTTCTAGAAGTTTTATTCACAGGACTTCACTGGTGGTCCAGTGGTTGGGAATCCATCTTGCAGTGTAGGGGCTTGGGTTCTATCCGTGGTCAGGGAGCTGGGATCCCACATGCTTCAGAGCACCTAGGCCCCTGAGGCACAACTAGAGAATCTGTGTACTGAAGTGAAAGATTCTGTATGCCACAACTAAGACCTGAAACGGCCAAATAAATAAATAGAAGCTTTATTCATATACAATAGCTCCAAATTGGAAATAACCCAAATGTCCAGCAACAAGAAAAAGGGTGAATTCATTGTGGTACAGGCACATGATGGAATATTATGCAGCAATGAAAAAGAATGACCTAATGCTGCAGACAGCAACACAGATGGGTCTCACAGATAATAGCTGGTGAAAAAAGTGCATACTGTTTAATTCCATTTACATAAAGTTTCAGGGATAATTTAAGGTGATAAAGGTCAGAACAGTGGCTACCTTAAGAGGTTGCTGACTAGAGGGACACAAGGAACTTTGTGAGGGCTGGACATGCTCTAAATCTTGATCTGGGCAATGGTTACACCAGTGTAAACATGTGTAGAAACTAACCAAGTTCCACACTAAATATCTGTGCACTTTACTTTTTAGAAGTTATTGTTGTTCAGTCACTCAGTCATGTCTGACTCTGCAACCCCATGGACTGCAGCACATCAGACTTCCCTGTCCTTCATTATCTCCCGGAGCTTGCTCAAACTCATGTCCATTGAGTTGGTGATGCCATCCAACCATCTCGTCCTCTGTCGTCCCCTTCTCCTCCTGCCCTCAATCTTTCCCAGAATCAGGGTCTTTTCCAGTGTGCTGGCTCTTTGCATCAGGTGGCCAAAGTATTGGAGCTTCAGCTTCAGCATCAGTCCTTCCAATGAATATTCAGGACTGATTTCCTTTAGGATTGACTAGTTGGATCTTGCAGGCCAAGGGACTCTCAAGAGTCTTTTCCAACACCACAGTTCAAAAGCATCAATTCTTTGTCACTCAGCCTTCTTTATGGTCTAACTCTCATATCCACACATGATTACTGAAAAAATCTTAGCTTTGACTATATGGACCTTTGTTGGCAAAGTAATGTCTCTGCTTTTTAATATGCTGTCATATCTCAATACAAACAAAGCAAAACAAAGAACTCCTGCCTCTCAGTAAGGAAAAGTTAGGAAGTACAAAGTTTGATAGGCAAAGAATGCAAATTGGTAATTCACAGAATAAGAAATCCTAAGAGCTAACAAGTAATTGAAAAGATGCTCTGGAATTCCCTGGCAGTCCAGTGGCTAAGACTTCACCTTCTAATGCAGAGGGTAAAGTTCGATTCCTGGCTGTGGAGCTAATATCCCACATGCCTTGCTGCCAAAAAATCAAAACATAAAGCAGAAGCAATATTGTAGCAAATTCAATAAAATCTTTAAAAAATGGTCCATATTAAAAAAATCTTAAAAAAGAAGAAAAGATGCTCAATCTCATTAGTAATAAGATGAATATACATTGAAACATGATATCACTTGACACCCATCAGAATGGCAAAGATCAGTAAAGCAAACGGGTGTTCAGCACTGGCCGGGATGTGGGGAGATGGGGCTGGAGCACTGCTGAAGGGCAGGCAGTTAACTAGTTGGCTCAGGTGGTGAGAAAATAGTCAAGCCAGCAGAGCTGAGTGATATAAAGTAAGTGCACACCTTGGGACCCAGATATCCAACTCAGTGCTTGTACAGATCAGCAAGGGGACTGGAAGGATGACATATTCCCTGTGGCATCATTTATGGGAGGGCTGGATTGGGCGCAAACCTTGGAGTTGATCAAAGGGAGGGATAGGGACCTCTCTGGTGATCTAGTGGGTAAGACTCTGAGCTCCCAGTGCAGGGGGGCTGAGTTCGATCCCTGACTGGGAAACTAGAGCCCGAATGCAGCAATGAAGATCAGTGTGCTGCTTCTAAGACCCAGTGCAGCCAAATAAATATTTCTTTTAAAGGGAAGGATAAATAAAGTGATGGGTTCACACTATGAATGCTGCACAGTAATTAGAAATAACAAACTTCTAATTGAAGAGTATACACAGTGGAGCTTCCAAAATAAGATCAAGTGAAAAAGGTAAGAAACAACTAGATTTACAGCAAGGTACATAAGCTAACCCCCCACCGCCCACCACGAACACAACAGCTCTGCTCATTTTATGATAATTTATTCATAGTTAAGGGAATACGTTAAATATCAGAGTGGGTGCTTAAGGGAGAGGGAGAGTAAAGGTTGGGAATGAAGAAGAAAATAAAATATGACCAGTCATTCTACTTCGAGAGAGAAATGAAAGTATATGTTCACACCAAGTTTTCTACATATATATTCACGTTATTTGTAATAGACCCAAAATGGGAACCACTCCAGTGTCCATCAACAGATAAGTGGTTGAGCAAATTGTACTATAACTACAATAGACTGCTTCTCAACAATAAAAGAGGAAAAACCACGATACACACAACAGTATGGATGACTTGCAAAATAATTACGCAGAATGAAAGAGTCCAGATAGTATGATTCTATTTATATACATTTCTAGAAAACACAAACTAATCTGTAGTGACAGAAAGCAGATGAGTGGTTGCCCCCAGAGTGGGGGATAGGAGGAGGGGAGTGGTGGGGGGAGAGATGACCAGAGGGCACGAAGAAACTTGTGGAGGGATTTGTTCACTACCTGGGTTATGGTGATGGGTTCTTCAAGTGTATGAACGTGCCAAAACTCATCAAATTGCACACTTTAAATCTTATTCTATGTCAATTAAAGCTATAAAAAGAAACAAGAAAGAGCTTTGCACTAATGATGATCATATATTTTGAGCTAAAGGATATCATTAACCAACTTGTTGTGCTTGAAATTAAAAGCTAAAACAGCAACAAATGCAAATAAAGCAAAAAAAAAAAAAAAAAAGAAAAGAAAGGCTTAGATGGTTGAATTGACCCAGGCCTAACAGCTAGGATGCTGACTCCAAGACTGTAACCATTAGTCTCTATGGCTCAGGGCTTGCACTAGTTCAAGGCGCTCTATAAGCAACTGTATTGGTGAGGAAACTAGAGGCAACCACATTCACCCAACCTTTAGGGGTCATCTCTGGGAAGGAACCCAGGTACTCAGAAATGGGGTGCAAGGCCATGACCTCTAGGCCTTCCCCATCCAGTTGGAGAGAGATTCTTAGACAGATGATCTCAATGCTGAGTGAAGTCAGGGAAAGCTTCCTGTAAGAGGCGATGCTTGAGTTCCAAAAAGTGCTTGGTTTGGAGTTAGCACTCAGCGGATATTATCTATTTGTTTTTTACTATTCCCCATGATTTTAGAGAGAGTAGAGTGGAGAGGAAGATGGCATTCCAGACAGAGGGAAGTATACCATCCAGGGCAGGTAAGCATGTCCCTCACTTTCCTGACACTTAGTAGAAAATCAATAAGCATTGGGTCCTGTCTCCTTCCTTTCTCCAAATTCTTACAGATTGTTCCCAATACCTACCCAGGAGGCCACTTGACCATACAAGGACTTGACCAGAAAGTAGAAAGACAGGCCTAGGCTAGGCCAGGTGGACCCTGAGTCTAGAAAGTGTTAGTTGCTCAGAGGTGTCGCAGTCTTTGTGACCCCATGGACTGTAGCTTGCCAGGCTTCTCTGTCCATGGGATTCTCCAGGCAAGAATACTGGAGTGGGTAACCATTCCCTTCTCCAGGGCATCTTCCTTACCCAGGGTTTGAACTTGGATCTCCTGTATTGTAGGCAAATTCTTTACTGTCTGAGCTACTAGGGAACCTTGGCTAGTCTAGAAAGGGTCAGGCAAAGGCTATAGGGACCAGTAGCCTGTCAGCCGGGTGGAGAGCGAGAGGGCCGTTTCTGATTCTGTGCTGTGAAAAAGCCCCATTGTGGGGTCTTCAGGGGAGAATATATTTATTTTGTTTCCCGAGCTGTGTGAACAGGGCACTGTGCTGCCTGGGTTGAGAGGCTTCTGTGTGGCTGGGGAGGGATCACACCCCCCTCCTGGGTGGTGTGCTATGAAAAGGCTTCATTCAGCCAGGCCTGGAGGCCCACCGGCAGCCCAGGCTCCTGCACTGTCCCTGTGGGGGCAGCCTGGCTTCCCTCCCTCTCTCCCTGAGGTACGGGCTTGGGGTTGGGTGTGGGTGTGGAGGCCGCCAGGTCAGGCCCAGTCCCCGCGGGGCCCCGTCACTCTCAGGTTTGGTCCCTCAACTGCACACCTCGGTGTGGAGCTGACCGAAGGAGAGGGCCTGGGACCCAAGAGCCATTTAGTCCCCGTCTCGACTTGAGATGTAACTCACGTTGAGAGAAGTTTCACACATGCAGTCATAGAGAGTTGCTGAGGCCGACCTTCACCATACAACTTTAAATCCTTGTTCACTGCTAGGCCATGTTGCCAAGTTGGGGGTCGGTGGGGGGCGCTCTGAATGTTTATATAATTTCTATGATTATTTTGTGAATAGCATGATTATGTTGCTTTATGTTTGGGGTGTGTGTGTGTGTGTGTGTGTGTGTGTGTGTGAAGAGTGTTAATTTGTTCACAGGAAATGCTTTAAACACACCTCAATTTTTGGAGCCCTGTTTGGCATCTTTCTATTTTTCGGTACACTGGGAGACTCAGTCCCTGGAACTGGATCAAGATCGTCTGGACCTCTGAGGGCCCTTGGCAAAGACAGCCTGCCTCCTGAGCACGTCTGGATGCGAGGGGTGAGGTGAGAGGGCAGGATGCCCGAGTCCCGGGCAGCCATGGAAGCCGTGGGTGGAAGGACTGCCTCCTGGCCAGCCGTCCCTGTGAGCGGGCAGAGAGGCCAGGGAGGGGCCCTTCTGCGAAACTGACTGGCTTCCCAGGTGATCAGGCTCCTGGCGGGGAAGATGAAGTTCAAGTCCCTGTGGGGCTGTTCTCTGTCTGCCTCTCCCACTGTGCTAGGCTCCCAGGCCAAGCATGGGTTCTCTCTCACTGGACACGCTCCCCACCCCACTCAGACCCCCACCCCAGTTCTCTACTGCCATTCTGGGCTCACACCACCCACCTGGCTCCACCAGCAGAAGCTCTCTTACTCAAAGTTTAAGGAGGAGAACCCAGAACCCCCAGCTGCTGTGGGGTCTATCTCAGTGAGTGGGTGGCTCGCTGTCACTATCCTGCCTGTCACACTGGCCCTCTGTCTTCTAGTTCCAGCTTTGTCTCTGCCTCACTGAATGACGGTGGGAGGTCACTGAGCCTTGGTCTTCTCATCTGCACAGGGCAGGGATTGAATTGGTTGGTTGCTGAGGGCCCTCAAAGCTCCAATTTTCTGTCAGTCTGGAAATCTGGATGCAGGTATACTGCAATCAGACTGGGAATATCTTTACATGAGTACATGGGAGGTCATGCCTGGATGCTAGCCACTTTGCATGCGGCAACACTCCCCAAAGGGGCTTTCTCCTGAATATTTGCCTCCATGTTAAAGATGTTTGACTGGGGCTTCCCTGGTGGCTCAGTGGATAAGAATCCAGCAGCCAATGCAGGAGTCATGGGTTCGATCCCTGATCCAGGAAGATCCCACATGCTGCCAAGCAGGTAAGCCCATGCACCACAACTACTGAGCCTTATTTTAGAGCCCGGGAACTGCAACTGCTGAGCCCCGGTGCTGCAACCACTGAGGCCTGTATGCCTAAAGCCTGTTCTCCACAAGAGAAGCCATCTCAATGAGAAGCCCATACACCCAACTAGAGAGTAGCCTGTGCTCGCTGCAAGTAGAGAAAAACCCTTGCAGCAACGAAGACCCAGCACAGCCAAAAATAAATAAAATGAAATTATTTTGGAAAATTCCATGGATGGAGGATCCTGGCAGGCTACAGTCCACGGGGTCACAAAGAGTCGGACACGACTAAGCAACTTCACTTTCTCACCAGAAATGATTTGAAGTTGTTGATAGAGATTATAGCTAATTCATTTTTTAATGTTGAAGAAGTTGGGGTAATAAAACAGTAAGATTTCGTATATAAAAATGAATGTCCTATTGCAGTCATAGAGGAGAGTCGCAGATCTATAGATTATATGAAGTTGGGAAACACAGATCGTACAAAACATTAAAATATAAGTCCAGAAAAAAAAAATATAAAAACAAAGATGTTTAACTAGTATACAGCCCCCCTCATCCCTCCGTCTCTTTGCAGACAATCATAGAGAAGGTCTGGATGCTGGTGTCAGGAACGGAAGTTGGGGATAGGGGCTATGAGGTCAAGGAGGGAGGGAGTTGGGAGTGGGCTGCACTGGAGGGGTGACTGCTCAGCCCCGGGGAACCCTGAACTCTCAGCTGCCTATTCTAAACAGGGTCTGGTTATAGCCCATTGAGCCTCTGGAGAGTTTCCCTTCCCAGAGGAGCAAGAGGGCCATTTGCTCTCTAGCAAGACGTCTGATGGGGAGGCATCTCTGTGGCCTTGCACATGCTCTCAGTCTTGGACTTGTACTCAAGGGTGAAAAGAAGGTGAGGGAAGCATCTGGCTGGGCATGGCTCAAATGCCTGAGGGATGCATACACCAGCAATTCTAGCTGAGATGTGACATCACCCTGAACTTTCAGGAGAGGGATCTGGCTTATCTGACACGTGATGTGGTCATCCCAGAGAAAGCTGGGATGTTCTCAAAGGATGAAGGATGAATTCACAGATAGATGGATGGATAAAATTAAGCTTATCTGAGAGAGATATCTCTAATGACTTTATGTAGATGACTCATTTATTTAAGAGAGGAAAATTGAATTTTGTCTCAATGTTTTGAGCCTGATGGACTAAGAGAATGAGTCTGAAAGGGAGGGCTGCTGGTCAGGGTTGTGGAAAAGAGATGGATGTTCAGCTTGCAGACTGGGGATCAGACAAGGATGGCTTGATCAGAGATCTGTTGGGTTTGAAGCAGCAGAACAAGAGCCAAGTGGAACAAAGGGTTCTTGTTAAGGTGGGGATGTAGATTTGGAAACTTCATACATAGAGATGATAGCCGATAGTTTGTGAATGAGTCAGTCCTCAAAAGAGAGACATTATGGCAAAATATGAAGAATGGGGAACCCTCGGAAGCTTGAATTAATATCCTTTGGTTTATAAATGGGCAAACTGGGCTCCAGAATTTGTCATTAATTCACATAGCAATCCATCCATCCATCCAACCATCCATCCACTCAACAAATACATTTATCCAGAAGCTATAATGTACAAGGTAATATTCTTGATAATGTTCATGGTTAAGGGCCTGACAAGGGATAGTGTCAGCAAGTGGGCAGACTTAAGAGAGAAGGATATGGGAACCAAGGAAGGAGGATGTTCAGGAAAGCCAATAGCATCCTATCTCATGGAGCTCAAAGAGCAGGAAAGTTAAAGAAAACAAGTTGGATTTGCTCTCTGGTGGATCCTGGGAGAGAGTTTTGGTAAACTGTTGGCAAGGAGGAGTCATGAATGAAGGAGTTAAGGAGAGACTGTCTATGCTTCTGGAAGATGGACAGAAATGATGTTTATCTTCTGCATCGTGCTTTTCAGTGGTGAAGCACTACATCTGTGCAACCAGCACATTCACCATTACAGATGTATTGTCTGAAATGTCTAAATAGGATTCCATCAGGACAGGGTTCCCTGATATAGAGCAGATGCTCTATTGTCTACCATCAGTCATTTACTGGTGAAAGCATGTGCTTTGGAAAAGCCCTGTGCCAGACAGCAGAAGACCTGGTTTCGAGTCCTGGCTTTGATGCCTGTCAACCAACCAGATTATGTTGGCCAGATCATTCAATACGAGCTTTTTATCCATATACCAACAAAGTTACTTCCTACCCCTTATCTGGTATTGCCGTTCACTTTGGACTCCCCCCAAATATATTACTTGCAAATTGCGGCTGCTAAATAAATACATTTGTTGTGTCGATGGATGGAAGGATAGATGGCCAGGTGGATGAGTCACAAATTCTGGAGCTCAGTTTGCACGTCTATAAACCAAGGGACATCAATTCAAGCTTTCTGAGAGTCCTTCCATCTTCAATCATCTATGGTCATCTATGATTATGCTTTTTATTAAAATCACAAGCAGAATTCTTCCAAAGTTGTTTAGAGCTAGCACACCTGGGCCAATTAAGCTGTTGTAGATTATCCCAGTGAATCTCCTTGAGGTTAGAGACTGGACCATCTATTATCATGGCTCCAAAGCCTTTCATCTATGATCAGAGATAGAAGATTCATACTAAGCGTTCACTGAAGGAAAAAGGAATCACTTCCAACTATACTCTGATTCTCTAGAGACACTTAAGGATACGTAGCATGTGGTTGGGGCTTCCCTGGTAGCTCAGATGGTAAAGAATCTGTCTGCAACGCAGGAGACCTGGGTTTGATCCATGGGTTGGGAAGATTTCCCTATAGGAGGGCAACTCACTCCAGTATTCTTGCCTGGAGAACCTACATGGATTCTTGGGCAGGTTACAGTCCATGGGGTCGCAAAGAGTCAGACACGACTGAGTGACTAACACTTTCACTTCAGCATGTGTTTCTCATTGTAGACAACACGCCATAGTGTTTGCAAGCAACTCAAAGATGTCCTTTCATGACAGGACATGTCCCTGTAGCCCGTTTCTGGTGAGCCACCCGTATGTGGCTTCGCAGTTTCAGGTTTGAGCTTATCTCTTCCCTGGTAGCTCAGTTGGTAAAGAATCCACCTGCAATGCAGGAGACCCTGGTTTGATTCCTAGGTCGGGAAGATCCGCTGGAGAAGGGATAGGCTATCCACTCCAGTATTCTTGGGCTTTCCTTGTGGCTCAGCTGGTAAAGAATCTGCCTGCAATGTGGGAGACCTGGATTCGATCCCTGTGTTGGGAAGATTCCCCTGGAGAAGGGAAAGGCTACCCACCCCAGTATCCTGGCCTGGAGAATTCCATGGACTGTATGGTCCATGGGGTCGCAAAGAGTCTGACACGACTGAGTGACTTTCACTTTCTACATCCGTCAGTCCATCAACTCAGAATTCAGATCATCAGAAGAGAATTCCAATCACAGCGTGAAAAGGAAGCCAACGGTTTGGAAAGCATCCAGAGGCAGGTGGCCAGGAGGGTGAAGGGCCTGGAAATGCCTGAAAATGAGGAGTGATGAAAAGAACTAAGGGTATTCATCCAGAAGAGAAGATGACATGGCACCCGCGGCCAATAGTACCGTCCAAGCTCACTGGGACTAGAGTTTGTACTTTTTTCTCTGCACGGTCCTTCTGAGAACAAACCTGTGACTGGTGAATGGGAGTAACAGGGAGGCTGATTTCAGCTCATTCTAAGAACCTCAGGAGGTTTTTTTCAGCCAAGTTATAAGAATATAGAATTGACTGCCCAGGGAAGCAGAGAGTCGGCTGACAGTTGCCAAGGATGGAGGAACACAGGCTGCCGTAACCTGGGTGGATATACCAGGTGACTTCTCAGACTTCTTTCAGTGTGGAGGTTCCAAAGAATTTTGAAGTGGAGTAAAGAGAAAGCTCTTTGCTTTTGTCGATTTAGAAATCGTCTGCTGGTCTTAGCTGTGGTTCATCTCACACCTGGCTGATCTCCTCTAAACGCATTTCTCTACTCAGCAGTTTGGGTCTCCCAGCTGAAATGATTATAAACCTCTTCTCTCTCTCTCTCTCTCTCTCTCTCTTTTTTAAAAGGATCTTTTTCTTTTCCAAATAAAGAACTTAGGAAGTCTCAGGAAGACTGGACCTACGTGGAGAAATTCCACAAGAAATAATTAACCAAACAAACAAACAATAAACCTCCAAGCCAAAATTATATAGCAGTGAAGTGCACACCTCCCAAATTCAGGTTGTCCGGCTGTCCAGAGCACAGAACTTTTGTCTGTCTTTAATATCTGGTGGATTTGCCTGACCCAAGATTGGGCTTCTTAAGTTTGGTTCTGGGCATGGGTAAGTGGGAAACCCTCTGAAGCTTACACCTCCTGAAGATGGATAGAGAGGGAGAAACTTGGTTTCCATAGCAATTAGGGGGTCCCAATCATAAACAACCATTTTTTCTACCTGGACCCAAGTCTTCGAAAAGTAACTCAGCCTGAGGTTTGCACATTGGGGACCTCCTATCTGGTGGTTGGTGATGTCAGTGGAAAGATTTTCATGGAATTATTCAGAGTATGTCCCGCAAAATAGAAATTAATCTATCAGCTGCAGGGCCTAAAATAAAAACTGATTTGCAGCCACTTTGTGACAACACCATTGCCAACCAGAAGTAGCCTTTGGCTCCCCGACCCAGGGCTCAGTTGGAATTTTTTTCACAGTAGCATAAACTCTCAGAGCCAGCATGGCTCTTCGGGATTGTCCAACCCCCTCATTTTACAGATGAGGTTTCGTTTGAAGCTAAGTTCCAAGCAGGATTTGCATCCAACAGGAAACAGCATTAACATTTTCCAGAAGCCGCCCTTGCCTCTCTGGTGAAGGCTACTTTAGCACAAAAGTCCACGTCTTGTTTCAATTAGCTTGCATGCTCTGGGCACAATTACTGGAAAATGGGGAGCTGGGCGGAGGAGGTGATGTCACTGGAGACCCCGGTAAAAGCCTGGTGATGTGTTGACAGTCACTGGGGCCCTCACTAATGTGATTGGTGATGGAGACAGGAGGGAGGCTGCTGTTCCTGGAGAAGCTGGTTCTAGGTGGCAGCTACTGGTCCTCAGGGGCCATTATGGGAGAGGCACCTGAGTGTCAGGCCTCAGGTAGGGGAGGGAGTGTGTCCACCGTGCTGAGTACCAGATACAAGAGCGCCACCTACTGTCTGAGGAGATCAAGTGGATCTCTGCATCCACTGTGGGCAAAGAAGGTGTAGTTAAGTATGCTGGGCGGCTTTTCCATGGCTCTGAACTGTTTGAGGAGGACCCTTTTCTCCAGCTGTTGTCCCCAACACCCGTCTCTGCCAACCTTGGTTCCTCCACCTGCTGCATCTCACAGGAGAGCTGGGTTCCACCACACTGACCAGGGCTCACAGAGGATGGGCTCCAGTTCCCTGGGTCGTGGGCTTTCTATGAACTCACAGAAGCCTCTGCCTCATAGGTTTCTCTTCTGAGCGTGTGTGTGTGTGTGTGTGTGTGTGTGTGGTGTGTCTTGGGGAAGGGAGGGTGGAATGAGGGAGCTGGTGCTGTTGTGCTGACAATGCAAGTCTGTTCTGCAGCCCAGAGGAAAAAATTAGTACAAACTAGAAGAAAGAAAATTTTGGTGTTTCCAAGAATACTTAAATAATTGCTGCTATTCTGGCCCTGAGATTGTTGGTTTGTTTGAGTAATAGCTCTGGCCTGAGTCCTTAACACCACTCTGGCTCCCAGAGGCCAGGCTGGCTCTGTCACATCTGTAAGGATTTCTCCAGAATGTGTGGTGCTCAGAGGGACTCCATGGTGACACAAGGGAGCCAAACACTGGGCTATAAGGTGAGATGGTGAAAATGGCATGTCACTGTCCAGGGACACTTCTCGGGGCTCACAATTCATAGCATTTCAGACATGTTGAGGCTTTCATGGGGCTTCTTCAGTTCCACTCCAGGCCTCTCCTCCATGGGGAAGGTTGGCTCCATGCCTGCATCCTTTCTGGGTCAGAAGACAGCTACTGGACTGCCTCAGGGTCCCTGGGACCCTGGAATGCCCCCAGTCAACTCCAGTCTGTTCCCCCCAGCCCTGCCACAATCCCAGTGCATCTTCAGGGCTGGCCCCTCCCAGGGGTCCTGCAGGGGCCTCCTCTTTCAGCTTTTGCCTTTAAAAAGGGGCTGATCATCCATCCATCCCTACCCACTCCCTGGGATGCCCTGAAAGGCTCCATTCAGCATCAGACACAGTATCCTTGTTCATTTCCAATCCCTTGGTTCCCAGCTTGGAAGCTGCTAACCAGTCTCCCAGGCCAGGAAAATCCTGCTCAGGTAGGACTACTCCTAGATCTTTCCAGACTTCCACCTGGATGGCAGCTTTGGAGCTTAAGAGCCAGACATGTTAATTTATTCTGTGGTTCCCCCATGATCCTCTACTTTGGAGTCATGCTGGATTGGGGTCTCCCTTCCCCAATGTGCAAGAGTCACATGTTAAGGTAAAACTCGGGGGAGGGATTCAGAACAGTCCCTACTTCTCATGTCATCCTGTCCCCACGGCCTTGCTCTCACCCCAGGGCTCCTCCCTGTTCACCCCTGAAGCTGCCCTCCTCCGGGTGGGGTTGTGTCCCCTCAGATGGCAGCTCCTTCTAGTGATGCTGCAGGGAGTAAAGGCTGGGACCCGTAGGTCTTCAGGTTGCTGTGGAAGGAGGCCGTGGCCTTGAAAGTATATCCTGGGTCCCAGAGCCTTGAGCTTTGGTCCTGAGCTCCCACCCACGGGCCCTTTTGACATGTGGGCTATAGAGCAAAGCCTTCAAACCCGCAGCTTTGGCACTGTTATTTGGGTTCCCATTTCCTAGTCATGCACCCTTAGTATGCGAGTGTGCTCGGTCGTGTCTGACTCTTGGCAGCCCCATGGACTATATCTTACCAGGCCTTTGTCCATGAGATTTTCCAGGCAAGAATATTGGAGTGGGTTGCCATTTCCTTCTCCAGTGCCACCTTAGGGAAGGACTTAATTCCCCCAACCTTAGTTTTCTTGTCTGTAAAATGGGGTTAGCAGTACAATCCACAGTCCCTTTTCTGAAACCCTGTGGGGCAGATGTGCTCCAGGACTCCGAGTTTTTCAGCTTCATTTATGTAACATGGTGCATCTATCCTACATGACATAATACCCCACTGGGGTCTGAAACACCTTGTAATCAAACACATTGGTGTTTCTGCAACTGAATTTTGAACATTCACACTACATGAAATAAAGACCATAAATGGTCTGGGTCTGTTCAGTTCAAATTTTGTTACCAAACAATTTTTTTTTAAATTCTTGTTCAATTTTCAGAATTTTGAAAGGTTGGGGTTGCAGATAAGGGTCAGGCTACTCTGTGTCTCCATAGATAATGGCATGCAGCAGAAAGAGGTGAAGAAATGTTCATGGTCTGATGCCAGACCCAACCCAGCTGTGAGCTTTGGGATAAGACAAGTCTTGTGACAAGGTCAAGGGTGATGCGTGAAGGAGAACCGTTCAGGAGTGGCTGTGCTGTTACCCGAGTGTCTGAGCCATTGATTCCAACTCCACAG
Source organism: Bos javanicus (assembly GCF_032452875.1). Lineage (NCBI taxonomy): Eukaryota > Metazoa > Chordata > Mammalia > Artiodactyla > Bovidae > Bos > Bos javanicus. The sequence goes on along the minus strand of NC_083888.1, from coordinate 19,837,402 downwards.
ATCCTGAGCCTCAGCCATCACAGGGCCCTGAGCCTTTCCCTGGCATCTGACTTAATCCATCTCCAGGCCTGGACCTTTCTCGGGTGGATCCTCAGCTAAGACCTCTGCCGCACTGGTGACCAGTAGGACCAGAACGACTACCACATGATCGTCCTCAGGCCCTGGGCTCCCCGACCATTATGGGCTGCTGCCTCCGACAGCTGCAGCTGTTCTCCACCTGCATGGCCTTCTCGCTGGGGGCCAGCGTGGGCACCTGGAAGGGGGCCATAGGTAACTGGTCCATGTTCATCTGGTGCTTCTGCTTCGTCCTGACCCTCCTCATCCTCATAGTTGAGTTATGCGGGCTGGAGGGCCACTTCCCCTTCTCCTGGGACAACTTTCTCATCACCTGCAACTGCTACTCCGCCCTCCTCTGCCTCTCGGCCTCCATCATCTACCCCATCATCTACATTCAGTTCTTCTCCAACAGCCACGACTGGGACCGCACCATCATCTCCACTGCATTCTCCTGCATCGCCTTTGTGGCTTATGCCATGGATGTGACCTGGACTAGGGCCCAGCCCAACATGATCACAGGCTATATGGCCACCGTGCCAGGCCTGCTTAAGGGGCTGGAGACCGTCGTGGCCTGTGTCATCTTTGTCTTCCTCAGCAACACCTCCCTGTACCTGCACCAGCCGGCCCTGGAGTGGTGCGTGGCCGTGTACTCCACCTGCTTCGTCTTGTCATCCGTGGCCATCCTGCTGAACCTGGGCAAGTGCGACAGCAGGCTGTCCATCCCCTTCTCCGTTTTCCAGGTTGTGTTGACCCTGCTCTCCGTCCTCCTCTACACCACTGCTCTGCTCCTCTGGCCGCTCTACCAGTTCAACGAGGAATTGGGCAGGCAGCTCCAGCGGTCCAGTGATGTGAACTGCAGCAGTCGAATTCCCACCTCCGTGTGCATCTGGGACCAACAACTGGCTGTGGTTAGTTTGACAGCCATCAACCTGCTGATTTATGTGACTGACCTGGTGTTCTCTGCCCGCCTGAATTTTAACAGTGGCTGAGGCTTTGCCCAAGGGCTCCCAATTCCTTCCTTGTCTCACCTGAAGTTCATTACCAAGCTCTGATGTCCTCTTTCCAGCTCTCCTCTCTCCGTTCTCACATCCTTCTGCATTCATCTCACTCCCTTTCCCTTTTCCTTCCCACCTTCTGCTCTATCTCCTTCCTGTTTTCTTTGGTTGCCCACATCCTGTTTTGCCTTTTTCTCTTGCTGCTCTCTCATCTTTTCTACATTTTCTGTTTTTTACCCCTTTCCTGGTCATCCTTGGTTTTCTCATCTCCTGTGTCCTGACCACCTATCCCCATTTTCCTTCTTCTGATCCATCAGGACCTAAGACTCCTTCCTTCTCTGCCCACCACCCCCTCCCGCCTCCTAAGGTGCTGACTCCACAGCACACAGCCCTCTGTGCAGCTGTTCACGCCCTGGGCTTCCGGAGGAGCCTTGTTGCCAAAGCAAGTCTGTCCCTCTGGTACATGTGTGATGGGTTTGGGGATGGGGGTAGGTAGCTAGGCATTGGGTCCTCTTTCTTTGTGTACAGTATGTCTCCCATTTAAGTTAAAAAAAAAAAAAAGTCTCTGGAGGTCAGTAATTTCCAGTGGGTGGGAGTCTTGAAGCAGAGTCCCTGGGTCCCTAGGCCCCAGCTGGTGGTTGGCCCCGTCTGACATTGGCTCTAGAATTTTTCCAAGCTTACTGAAAACCCACTGCCTACAGAAGCCATTTTAAAGGAAGCCAAGGCTGAATGCCTCCCCATCCCAACTACCGTCTGGGGAATCAAAGCAGGAGCTGGTGAAGAACCCCAGAGTCTTGAAGACAGCTGTCTGCAGTGTTGGTGAGGGGCAGCGATGTGGCCCTCCTGCCTCAGTGATCAAAAGTGCAGGTCCTGCCTCTGCAGGGAGAAGAGCATGGCCCTGCCAGCCTTAAAGCTGATGTTAGTCTGCCTGGGATTTTTTGTTTTCTTTTTCTGGTCAGGAGGACAAAATTGACTGAATGGACCTGTTCTTAAAGGTGAAATTTCTTTTCTATTTTTCTGGGGAAGGTGAGTTGACTGAGTGGGGATTTCAGCTGCTGTAGTCAAGTGAATTGCAGTGCTTGAGTGTGTGTGCACACACATGTCAGTGGCTTTTTGCCACTGTGTTCTGCTTTTCTGAGACTTAGGCATAAAGTGACCTATATAAATGCAGAAAAAAATATGTATGGTTTCTTTTAATTACCTGGAGTTTCCAATCCCCATCAGCCCCTGCTGTCAACCATGGAAATCTTGTCCTTTCTTCCATATCCACAATGTTCTTTTTTAAAAAACCTCAAAGATAAAATAAACAAAATGAAAATGAAACCAACAAAATCCACAGGTTCTAATTGCCCAAACTTGACTAGAAATCAGAAAGAGCCTAGGTCTTAAAGGGGCCCTGCCAGCCCTTGGATGCCTCTCTTTAAAGGTGTGTGCTTTGTGCATACTGACTGTGTGTGTGTGTGTGTGTGTGTGTCAGTGGGGAGGCATACATTAAGACCAGCAGCCCTTCAAATAACTGGCAAACTCATCTCAAGCCTTCTTCCTCGCCGGTTCGCAGCCACAAAGCCTCAGAGCCCAGCATCCTAGAGTCACCAGGGCCAGAGGAGCCAGGCAAGCAGAGCTCTGGGGGAGGGGAGGAGAAGGACCCCCTCTGCTGCCCCTCACTCCTGTACTGGGAGGAAGCATGTGATCTTCACCCAGAGGTGGGTTGGATGGAGGGGAAGGGCTCCCAGGAGGTGGTCCTTGTGGCAGGAAAATCTTAAGAAGCAATAAAATAAAACTCGTATTTTAAAATAAGAAAAATTTATTTGGCCAAATACACCTAAAGCTGGGTTAAAAAGTTAAACAGATTTCTTTCTTGCAGGACTTCTTAGGACTAAAAGAGATCTATAGCAGCAAGTGATTCCCAGACTTGTATAATAGGGAACTGTTTTTTTCCATGGAACATCCTGGACTAGTATTCCATGGGATACTCTTGGGAACCATCAGTCACATCCCCCTCCCCCTAGACTGGTTCAACAGCTTGACTGGAAAGGCTCTAACAACATCACCTCCCACAGTGGGCCATCTTATTTTGCAGCAGCTTTCATTCCTTAAGGGGTGCAAAGTCCACTTGCCCTGCTCTCTGGACTTGCACAGAGAATTTCAATCTCTGCTCAGCTGGAGAGTTCTCCGAAAAGTCCTCAAGAGTCCTTGGCTCTCCTCTGCTCACCTGCTCTAGACAGGATATCTTTGCGTTGATTCAGGTGCTCGTTCAGGGCAGGAATTGGGTTTTGCTGTGGGATCTGCAGTGCCTGGCACACAGTGAACACACAGTAAATAGTTGTTTAGAAGAGAAAGGCATAGAGCCTCCCTGGATGGCTCACACAACCACAACAGTGCCTCCATCTCCAGAACTTCCACATTCCTGGCTGCTTCGTTGTCAAGCCATGGCCTTCCCTAGGGTTTATTATTAGCAAAGGAGACAGGGCCCCTGATGGCAGGAAGCTGGCTGGGGCTCAGGGTGCTGGCCTTTCCGCCCTAGGGGCCTCTCAGCAAATAGTCCCTTGGAAACAGGGCAGGTGTCCCTGAGGAGGGGGCAGACTGGGAGGGGCCTCACTCCCCCCACACACTGGACCCTGGAGGAGCTCCTGTGTGAGCAGGACGGCAGCCTTGGCTGGAGGGACTGTCTTGGGCGGTGACCTGGGCAATTCCGTGGTCTCCAGGGTCCCTGCCACTCTGGCCACGTGTCCCTGTCACAGCCCTGAAACCCTTTCACGCCCCTGTTCTCCTGTCTCAGTTCCAGTCCAGGCCTCTCCTCCATGGGAAGGTTGGCTCCATGCCTGCCTCCCTTCTGGGTCAGAAGACCCCTACTGGGCTGCCTCAGGGCCACTGGGACTCTGGGATCCTGCCCGCCCCCGTCATCCTCACTCTGCCCTCCTGACCCCCACCCCTCTCCCAGGAGCATCCTCAGGGTTGTCTCCTCCTAGGGGTCCAGCAGGAGCCTCCTCTTCCAGCCCCTGCCCTTAAAAAAGGCCCAGTCATCTGTCCATCCCCATCCCCTCCCTGGATACCCTGAAAGCCTCCACCTCAGCCTCAGACACAGCATCCTTGTTCATTTCCAATCCCTTTTCCCAGCTTGGAAGCTGCTAATCAGTCTCCCAGGCCAGGAAAATCCTCACTCAGGTAGGACTACTTTCTAGATGTTTTTGGACTCTTATCTGGATGGCAGCTTTGAAGCTAAAAAATCAAACATGATGTCAATTTATTCTGTGGTTCCTCATGACGCCACCCCAGAGTCATGCTCGGTTGGAGTCTCCCTGCCCCAGTGGGGAAGAGTCACATGTGAAGGCAAAATTGGGGTGCGGAATTTAGAACACTTCCTACTTCCCACGTCATCTTGTCCCCACGGCCTTGCTCTCAACCCGTGGCTCCTCCCTGTTCACCCCTGAAACTTCTCTCCTCAGAATGGGACTGTGCCCCTCAGATGGCAGGTCCTTCTAGTGATGCTGCAGGGAGGAGAGGCCGGGACACGTGTGTCTTCAGCTTGCTATGGGAGGAGGCCAAGGGCCTTGAAGGTGGGTCCTGGGTCTCAGAGCCCCGAGCTTTGGTCCTGGCCTCCTCCCCATGGACCCTGCCGACATGTGGGCTGTAGAGCAAAGTGTTCAAACCCACAGCTTTAGTTGTGTTTTCTGAGTTCCCTCTTCCTGGTCATGCATGCCACCTAAGTTGAAGGCATGTGATTTCTTTAGCCTTAGTTTTCTCATCTATATAATGGGGTTAGCAGTATAATCCACAGTCTCTTTTCTGAAACCCTTGGGTCAGATATCCTCCAGAATTCAGAATTTTTCATTTTCAGACAAGTGACCTGGTGCATCTATTCTATATGACATAACATCCCACTGGGGTCTAGAAGTCCCTTGTAATCAAATACATTAGTGTTTCTACAACTGCAATTTTGAGCACTCATAATACATAAAATAAATGAAAATCATAAATTATCCCAGATATGTTCCGATCAAATTTGCTACCAAATGAATTTTTAAACATTCTTGTTCAGTTTTCAGAGGCTTGAAGGTTTGGGGTTGCAGATAAGGACCATCCTACGTTGCATCTCTATAGATAATGGCACGCAGCACAAAGAGATATAAAAAGTGTTCATGGTTGAGGCCGGACCCAGCCCAGCTGTGAGGTTTGGGATAAGACAAGTCTGTGACAAGGCCACGGGTGATGGGTGGGGAGAACCATTCTGGAGTGGCTGTGCTGTTACCTGAGTGTCTGAGCCATTGGTTCCAACTCCAAAGATCCTGAGCCTCAGCCGTCACAGGGCCCTGAACCTTTTCCAGGCGTCTGACTTAATCCACCTCCAAAACTGGATCTTTCTCTGGTGGGTCCTCAGGGAAGACCACTGCTGTACTGGTGACCGTGACCTGCCTTACAGTCATGACACCATGTCCACCCGGCGGACATCCCCAAGCAATGAAGGCATCCTCTGGGTGTTCTGGCTCCTCCGCTTGCCACAGCTCTGCTCCACCTGCGTGGCCTTCTCTCTTGTGGCCGACATGGGCACTCTGAGAGGAGCCATAGGAAACTGGTCCATGTCCTTCTGGTGTGTCTGTTTCGCCATGACCTTCATCATTACCATAGTTGAGTGTTGCAGGCACCCGTCCAGCTTTCCTTTCTTCTGGTACAACATCTCTGTCACCTACACCTGCTACGCTGCCCTCATCTGCCTCTCGGCCTCCATCATCTACTCCATCACCTATGTCCAGTTCGTGCATTATGGTCCTTATAGGGACCGGGCCATCGCTGCCACTGCTTTCTCCTGCATCGCATCTGTGCTGTATGTCATAGAAGTGGCCAGGATATGGGACTGTTATGAGCTCAAGGAGATCTTCTTCTATGTGCACACCACGCGATCCCTGTTGAAGGTGCTGGAGACCTTCGTGGCCGGTGTCATCTTTGCGTTCCTCAGCAACACCTCCCTGTACCTGCACCAGCCGGCCCTGGAGTGGTGTGTGGCCGTGTACTCCATCTGCTTCATCCTGGCAGCTGTGGTCCTCCTGCTGGACCTGGCTGAATGGAAATACATGCTGCCGGTCCCCTTCTCCATTTTCCAGCTAGTGCTCAGCCTGCTCTCCGTCCTCTTCTACATCAGTGCTCTGGTCCTCTGGCTGCTCTACCAGTTCAGCGAGGAGTTCGGCGGGCAGCCCCAGAGGCCCAGTGATGGGGAGTGCAGGGACGAGCTCACCTACGACATGTGCGCCTGGGACCAGCGCCTGGCTGTGGCCGTCCTGACAGCCGCTAACCTGCTGGTTTACGTGGCCGACCTGGGGTACTGGGCCCGCCAGGTGTCTGTAGGGACTGAGGACCAGCCCAGGGACTCCTGATCCTCTGCTCACGGGAGGTATCCTCACCGAACTCTGACATCCTCTGATGCCCTCTTCCTGGCCCCCTCTCTCCCTCCTCACATCCTTCCCCACGCATCTCGCTCTCTTTTCTGTTCCCTTCCCTCCTGCTGCTCTGTCTCCTTCCTGGTTTCCTTGGTTGTTCAATTTCTGTTTTGTCTCTTTCTCTTGCTTCTCTCATTTTGCCTTCATTTTCTGCTTTTTGGCCCTTTTCTGATTGTCCTTAGTTTTCTTGTATCCTGTGTCCTGACCACCTCTCCCCATTTTCCTTCTTCTGATCCATCAGGATCTCAGACTCCTTCCTTCTCTGCCCACGACCTCCTAAGATGCTGACTCCACAGCACACAGCCCTCTGTGCAGCTGTTCACACGCTGGGCCTCCGGAGGGGCCTCATTGCCAAAGCGTGTCTGTCCCCCTGGCAGTGCCTTACTGGTGTGGCTGGGAGAGTTTAGGGGGTGTGGGCAGGTAGGAAGGGATTGGGCTCTTTTTCTCCCAGTGGAGCAACTGTATAGTGCACCTCCCCTTTAAGTTAAAAAAAAACCTCTGAAGGTCAATAATCTCTAGTGGGCGAGATTCTTGCATGAGATACTCTGGGTTCCTGGGCCCCACTTGGTGCTCAGTCCTCCAAGAGATCGGCTCCAGAATTTTTGCAGGCTCACTAAACATCCGTCGCTTAGAGGGCATCTTAGAGGAAGTCAGGGGTAAATGCCTTCCATCCAACTACTCTCTGGGGAATAAAAAAAAAAAAAAAAGCTGGTGAAGAACCCCAGGGTCTTGAAGACACCTGTCTGCAGTGTTTGTGAGGGGCAGCGATGTGGTCCCCCTGACTCAGTGATCAAAACAGCAGATTCTGCCTCTGCAGGGCGAAGAGCATGGACACTGCCAACCTGTCTGAATGTTTTGTTTTGTTTTTCCTTTTTTCCCTTCTGTTCTGCGGGCCAAAAATTACTGAGTGACTCTGTTTTTTAAGAGAAAGTGTCAAATTTTCTTGGGCGGGTGGTTTGTAGGGGGTGGGGTTGCTGCTTCCATTGTGAAAGGAACTGTATTGTTGGGTGTGAGGGGACACATACGTGTGTTTTTCTGTGTTGGTTGCTTTTTGATGTTGCTTCCTGCTTCTCTGGGACTCAGGCATAATTTGCACTATATAAATGTGCACATTTTAAAAAGATTTTCTGGAGCCTCTTGTTCCTATCAGCACTGCTGTCACTCATGCTGCTGCTAAGTCTCTTTAGTCATGTCCAACTCTGTGGGACCCCAAAGATGGCAGCCCACCAGGCTCCCCCATCCCTGGGATTCTCCAGGCAAGAACACTGGAGTGGGTTGCCATTTCCTTCTCCATTGTATGAAAGTGAAAAGTGAAAGTGAAGTCTCTCAGTCGTGTCCAACTCTTTGCGACCCCATGGACTGCAGCCTATCAGGCTCCTCTGTCCATGGGATTTTCCAGGCAAGAGTACTGGAGTGGGGTGCCATTGCCTTCTCTGCTGTCAATCATAGAGAATGGCTTTTTCTATTCTCCCACTTTCATAATAACTTTTTCAACCTCAATATAAACATGAAAGAAAAGAAAAAAAGCAAAACAAAACAAAATCCACATACTGTACTTGCTGCAAATTTGCCTAGAGCTCAGAGGAGTCCCAATCAATTCCCACCCTCACCCAAACAGAGGTCTCTGGGAGCCCCTCCCACTGGCTCCCCAACCAGGCCTGGACTAGAGCCTGGGGGTGTGGCCCAGCCTGTGACACTAGATGTTGGGCCCCACCCCAGTGCCCAGGATCCTGTCCCCTAGCTCTTAAAGGGGCCGTGACAGCATCTGGATGCCTCGCTATAAAGGTGTGTGCTTGTGTGCATGCTCAGTGCACTGTGTGTACATGTGTGTGTGCCCCTGTGCTTCCCTGCATTGAGATCAGCAGGCCTTTACAGTCACTGGTGGCTGTGAAGGTCCCACAAGTCTCCTGTTGTCAATTACAAAGCCTCAGAGCCCAGTATCCTAGGGTCACCAGGACCAGAGAGGCTGGCAAGCAGAGCTGTTGGGGAGGGGAGGGGAAAGACCCCCCTCTGCTGCCCCTCACTCCTGTCCTGGGATGAAGCATGTGATCTTCACCCATTGGTAGTGGGGTGGAGGGGGAGGGCTCCCAGAAGGTCATCCTAATGCAGGCAGATCTTAAGAGGGAATGAAATAAAATTTTTATTTTAAGGCAAGAGAAGAAAAACTTGCAAATAAGATGTTTCTCTGCCCATTTGGGCCTCTTCTTTCCTTGCTAGTGTACATTGTGCATTAATCTGACCTCTTTAAGAGCAGAAATATCTGCTCCACCATAGAGATCAATTTTTCTAGCTGAAGCCATGGAACTTCTTAGAAGATAACATTGCTTACTTACTTACGACCTTATTGAGGTCACTAGACGTATTACTTGTGTTCTGCCCATTTTACAAGATTCTTGTTTCTTGAGTCAATGATGAAAAAAATAAGATAACTAGGCTACTTGAACCTGCCTGCAATGCAGGAGACACTGGTTCGATTCCTATGGCGGGAAGATCCCCTGGAGAAGGGATAGGCTATCCACACCAGTACTCTTGGAGCAGATTTATGCAGATCGCACATACTGCAACTAGGACCCAGCCTAGCCACATACATAAATAAAAATATATGCTTTTGAAAAAGAGAAACAAGTGATTAGCCACTGGAGTCACTGATCTACAATCCACCCTGGAAGGAATTCAGAGTGAAAATCAGGATAAAGTACTTTGTGATCTGGGACAAGTGTGAGAACCAGACCTCAGAGAGTTAGATATTTTCAGGAGAATTTTTATATGAGCCCAGTTTCTTGCATCTTCCAATATTCGGAAAAGCACTAAAACCATTACCCAAGATATCTGGTCCTCATGAAGAGTGGTAACCTATACCAAGCTGTGGGTCCCCAAATCACATACATCCTGCCCTCCTTCTTACTTCTCCAGGACAGGTCTCAGAGCTTCCTGAGAGACTGTCTCCCCAGATATACTCATCCGGTTGGCTCCAATAAAACTTTATTTCTTTCTTAAGTTGACTATTGATTAATTTTTCATTGACAAACACATTGATACACCCAAGTTTTTGCACAGGAGTATCATATTCTTATATTTCCTGAATCAAATGGAACACAGCCCTGGGATCTCACTTCCCAGGAGAATGGAAATGCCTCTCTGCTTTAATAAAAGAATCGCCCAGGGTGGGCTCACCTGAGGGGCTCACTGTCCAAGCCTCATGGTTCATGAAGGCGGCTGTTCCATCCCCCCTGCTGGGGGGTTAAGTGTCATTTGTCACAATTCCAAGGCGGTCCAGTCCCTCACTGTGGATCTCAAAAGAGAGTGTAAAGGTCCTCTGCTTAGTCCAACCCTCTCGTCATAGAGGAGGAGCAGCTGGACCCCAGGTAGGGGCAGGGCTTGTCCAGAGTCAGCCTGCGTGTGGCAGAGTCAGAGTCAGGACCAGGTGTCCTGTCCCCAGGCAGGCTGTCTGTCCACAGCCCCACGCTGCCTGTGACAAATGTGGCAGCAGCATCCTCCAGGCTGGGATTCTGCCCCGTCCACCCTCATTCTGCATAAACCTGCTCCGTCCCCCTGAGGAGGGCACTCACTGCTGCTGAGTCAGTTTCCTCATCTGCTAGATGGGGCAGGGGTGCCAGAGACCCCTGGTCCTTCCCAATGCCGCCTTTCCCTGATCTTTTCTGCTGGGAGTACAAAGGGACTGATCTGAAATAGTAGAAGAGGAAATGGAAACCCAGACTGAGAAAGAGGTAGATTGGGGTCCACAGTCACATGTGGTCCTGCCTCCAGTCAAGTGGCCCCAGAGCCCTGGTCTGGTCTCCCTGGAGATGAACCATGAGTTGGATGGAGAGCAGAGCCCAAGAGATCTGGTTTCTGGTTTCAGTTCTGCCACAGGATAACTCATGAGCATGGATGAGTTTCGTCACTGATCTGAGCTTCAGTCTCCCATTTATAAAATAGGAAAATGAGGCTAAAATCATGGTTTTTAAGCTGTCCTCTGGAGACCTTGGTTTCTAGTGAGATGGTGGGGTTGCAAGTAGGGTGTTGGCCCACCCCGCATTTTCTCGAACCAGAGCAATCTGGCTTGAATCAAACTCCCACTCAAGATCTCATTTGAAAATAAGATTGGAAAGATTGGAAGTGATTCATATGCTCATCTTTAGGATGGTGGTTAATAAACTATTGTGTAGACAGAAGAAGGAATACTAAACAGTATGAAAAAATGAGGATGCTCTCAAATAATGATAAGGAAATATCTCCAGTATATACAGAGTAAACACAGTAAGATGTATAGTATGTTATTTTAAAATGTATAATAGGGAGAGAAATACAAATAAAAATAAAGATATCTATATAATTGGTTTGCTTCAAGAAACACAGAAAGGACCCCCATGAGTTCAGTGGAGCAGATGCCTGCTCTTAATCAGGAAGAGGAATGGAAGAGAGAGTAGATGGAGCCACAGGCAGAAGTGAGGTTTCTCAATATATGGCTTTTAAAAGAATATTTTTATTTTGAACCATGTAAATATATTACCTTTTCAAGAAAATAAAATTTAAGTTTGAAAACTATACCAACTGGAGAAGAAGGGTCAGGGGAGGGATAGTTGGCAGATGGTTTCCATGTTCCCTGCAATTCTGATGGACAGTCTGGGGGAGGAGCTGAGAGATGCCCACACAAGCCTGTCTCCAAAGGCAGAGGGAAGGGAGGTGCCTTGGGTCCAGGGGCTGGAGAGGGGGAGCTGTGGCCCCCAAGCTTACCTGCTATGACAAGGACTCCCCCAGCCCTTTAGCACACACAGTTGATGGAGAAGCCCCATGGTGCCCAAGCCTCAGGCCCTACCCTTGCTCCCTGCCTGGCCTGGGCTCTCTGTCTCCCGAGGCAGTGGCCAGAGGCTCCCTCCTCAGCCGGCCAGCCAGAGCCTCCTCCAGGCAGTGTGACTCCAGCTGACGCCCCCACTCCCCAAGACTGTGGCTTGAGCCGCATCCAGAACGGAGCCCAGGGCACAGATGTTCCCATTCTCTGGCTCTGGAGCAGCTTCTTGGAATAATCATGGAGCTAGCCTTCCCTAATTTACCTTTGAGTGGAGAGAAGAGGATTTCTTCTCTCCTGGGGCATCAGGCACCTGGTTATCTGCCCTGGGAACCAGTCCAGGATGCCAATCCTGGTCCTTGTCTGTGCGTTTGTCTTCTGTCTCAAGGTGGGTGTAGGGAGGCAGATGAGCTGAGGAGAAGGCAGTGTCTAATGTCTCCACGCTCTCTCTGGCATTTTCTGGCTGGCTGGTCAACAGGAAGTGGTCTGGCTGAGATGAGGGCACTGCTGCAGGACCTCTGCTTGGAGCACTGCAGTTAGACCAGGACAGACAGGAGCCCGGAGATTATTCCTGGACCCAAGAGAAGAGGGAAGGGGCTCAGCCGTTCCTGAGGTTCTAGTACCTGCTGAGTTTTGCAGGAAGCCAGACTTGAACTCCAGGCTCTGACGAGGAGCAACTGTGTAACCTGGAGCAAAAGATATAATGTAGTTTTGGGGCCTCAGTTCAACATCTATAAAATGGGGATGACAATAAATATATCTCTGAAGATGAAATAGAGATAAGTCAAGTAGTCAGAGTGCTGTTGCTGCAGAAATGGCTACTCCATTCCTCCTGGGTCTAAGATACAATGCCAAATCCAGGGAGAGTTTAAGATCTTGAACCACGTATCTAGGCTCAAATCCCAGCTCTGCCACTTCCTATCTGTGTGATCTTGGCCAGTTGACCTTTCTGTGGCTGTGAAAATGGGGACACAGAGTGCATAGTTCAGGGGCTGCTGGGAGGAACAAATGAATCCACAGCAGAGCTCGACCTGCAGTGAGCACAACACGTGTGACCTCTTGTAACTGTTGTGTCCACCGCAGCCCCGCTGCAGCCCAAGTCCTCAGGGCCCTTTGTCAGCTGACAGAACCTGTGAGCTGTAATCTGAGGTCTCTTTTGGAGCCAGGCTGGGCTGGTGAGATTCTTTTCTGAATCTGCTTCTCACCAGGGGTTGGGTGTTGATGATGGGAGCTCTGTTCAAGCCTACCTCCTCACCCCCAGTCCAACCAGCATCTGTTTCCATAAATCCCTCCAGTGCTTTGTCTGGAAGAAGAGTGAGCTTCCTCAGGCAACAAAGTTCTCAGAAACCATCCATCTGGGCAGCTCACAGAGTGGGGCTCCCTCTGGGCATCCTCCCCTCCCTACATTGACCCTGACAAACCTTAGGACAAATGACACCCTCTCAGCACTACAGCCAAGGAAAGGCACTCCCCTGGTCCCAGCTGCAGTCTGCCTGTCCCTCGGGCTCCCAGCTGCCCACTGCTGCCCGCAGCACGTCATCCCTCAGGTCACCAGGTGACGGCAGTGGTCCATGTCCCTGCTGAGCCAGGGCCAGCTGCCCATCAGCCCAGACCACTGCCCCCAGTAACACTCTCGCTGCTAGTCTGGGATCACTCCTTATGCTAATCCCTAAGAAGAAAGAGTTTGTGTTTCTTCCTGGTGCTTCAGGCGGAAGGAGGGATTCCAGAATATTCTGTTCCTGGACCCTGCAGAGGCTGGCAGAGACCCAGATCCCTCCATCATCTCAACCTCTGCCCCCCACCACAGGACCCTGGCACGCCTGCTTTCTCCTCTTGCCGCTCCACAAACTGGTTTTAAGCTTTGTTCTTGGTGTCAAGAAGTTGTTCCTTATAGGCATGTAAGGAAACAGGGTTCTGTGTCATCAAGCAAATAGGGGGACAGAGTCCCCAGTCCATTTGTAGGAAGCTGTTATTTTTTTGTTGAAACAGGCCTGATATGTTATGTGTATAGTATTATGACCTATTATAAAATAGAATGCAAAACTCTACATTCAGCTTCAAGTAAACTCTGAGGCTTCAAACATAAACACTACAATATAGATGCACCAGGTAGAGCATTTGCCTCTTTCACGCATGACTATATTCCCAGCACTGAACTAGGCTGACACAGCAGTATTTGTTGAATGAATATGACTTTATACTATAGGTTTATGAATATTACCTTACAGCCTCACGATCCAGGTTGAACCTCCTGACCAGGTTACATTCTGTTCTTTCTAACTTTAGTGGAAATGACCTTTTCTGGTCATCCTTGGTTTTCTCATCTCCTGTGTCCTGACCTCCTCTCCCCATTTTCCTTCTTCTGATCCATCAGGACCTGAGACTCCTTCCTTCTCTGCCCACCACCCCCCTGCCCCTGCCAAGGTGCTGACTCCACAGCACACAGCCCTCTGTGTAGCTGTTCACACCCTGGGTCTCCGGAGGGGCCTTGTTGCCAAAGCAAGTCTGTCCCTCTGGTACATGTGTGATGGGTTTGGGGATGGGGGTGGGTAGCTAAGCATTGGGTCCTCTTTCTTTTTGTACAGTGTGTTTCCCATTAAAGTTAAAAAAAACAAAAAACAAAGTCTCTGGAGGTCAGTAATTTCCAGTGGGTGGGAGTCTTGAAGCAGAGTCCCTGGGTCCCTAGGCCCCAGCTGGTGGTTGGCCCCGTCTGACATTGGCTCCAGAATTCTTCCAAGCTTACTGAAAACCCACTGCCTACAGAAGCCATCTTAAAGGAAGCCAAGGCTAAATGCCTCCCCATCCCAACTACTCTCTGGGGAATCGAAGCAGGAGCAGGTGAAGAAATCAGAAAGTACCTAGGTCTTAAAGGGGCCCTTCCAGCCCTTGGATGCTGCTGCTGCTGCTGCTAAAGCATTTCAGTCGTGTCCGACTCTGCGACCCCAAAGACGGCAGTCCACCAGGCTGCCCCGTCCCTGGGATTCTACAGACAAGAACACTGGAGTGGGTTGCCATTTCCTTCTCCAATGCATGAAAGTGAAAAGTGAAAGAGAAGTCGCTCTTTGGATGCCTCTCTTTAAAGGTGTGTGCTTTGTGCATACTGACTGTATGGTTGTGTGTGTGTGTCAGTGGGCATGCATACATTAAGACCAGCAGCCCTTTAAATAACTGGCAAAGTCATCTCAAGCCTTTCCCCTCTTGTCCGTAGCCACAGAGCCTCAGAGCCCAGCATCCTGGCGTCACCAGGGCCAGAGGAGCCAGGCAAGCAGAGCTCTGGGGGAGGGAAGGGGAAGGCCCCCTCTGCTGCCCCTCACTCCTGTACTGGGATGAAGTGTGTGATCTTCACCCAGAGGCAGGTTGGATGGAGGGGAAGGGCTCCCAGGAGGTGGTCCCTGTGGCAGGAAAAATCTTAAGAAGCAATAAAATAAAATTCGTATTTTAAGACAAGAAAAATTTATTTGGCCAAATACATCTAAAGCTGGGTGAAAAAGTTAAACAGATTTCTTTCTTGCAGGACTTCTTAGGACTAAAAGAGATCTATAGCAGCAAGTGATTCCCAGACTTGTATAATAGGGAACTGTTTTTTTCCATGGAACATCCTGGACTAGTATTCCATGGGATACTCTTTGGGAACCATCAGTCACATCCCCCTCCCCCTAGACTGGTTCAACAGCTTGACTGGAAAGGCTCTAACAACATCACCTCCCACAGTGGGCCATCTTATTTTGCAGCAGCTTTCATTCCTTAAGGGGTGCAAAGTCCACTTGCCCTGCTCTCTGGACTTGCACAGAGAATTTCAGTCTCTGCTCAGCTGGAGAGTTCTCCGAAAAGTCCTCAAGAGTCCTTGGCTCTCCTCTGCTCACCTGCTCTAGACAGAATGTCTTTGCATTGATTCAGGTGCTCGTTCAGGGCAGGAATTGGGTTTTGCTGTGGGATCTGCAGTGCCTGGCACACAGTGAACACACAGTAAGTAGTTGTTTAGAAGAGAAAGGCATAGAGCCTCCCTGGGTGGCTCACACAACCACAACAGTGCCTCCATCTCCAGAACTTCCACATTCCTGGCTGCTTCGTTGTCAAGCCATGGCCTTCCCTAGGGTTTATTATTAGCAAAGGACACAGGGCCTCTGATGGCAGGAAGCTGGCTGGGGCTCAGGGTGTTGGCCCTTCAGCCCTGGGGGCCTCTCAGCAAATAGTCCCTTGGAAACAGGGCAGCGGTCCCTGAGGAGGGGCGGACTGGGAGGGGCCTCACTCCCCCACACACTGGACCCTGGAGGAGGCCCTGTGTGAGCAGGACTGCAGCCCTGGCTGGCGGGACTGTCTTGGGCAGGTGACCTGAGCAATTCCATGGTCTCCACGTCCCTGCCACTCTGGCCACGTGTCCCTGTCAGAGCCCTGAAACCTCTTGAGGCCCTGTTTTCCTGTGTCAGTTCCAGTCCAGGCCCCTCCTCCATGGGAAGGTTGGCTCCATGCCTGCCTCCCTTCTGGGTCAGAAGACCCCTACTGGGCTGCCTTAGGGCCACTGGGACTCTGGAATCCTCCTACTGCCCCCCTACCCCTCCGCCATCATCTCCACTCTGCCCTCCCCAACCCCAGTCCCAGGAACATTCTCAGGACTGTCTCCTCCCAGGGGTCCTGCAGGGGCCTCCTCTTTCAGCTCCTGCCCTGAAAGGGGGTGATCATCCGTCCATCCCCACCCCCTCCCTGGATACCCTGAAAGGCCCCCATCAGCATCAGACACAGCATCCTTGTTCATTTCCAATCCGTTCTTCCAGCTTGGAAGCTGCTAACCAGTCTCCCAGGCCAGGAAAATCCTCACTCAAGTAAGACTACTTTCTAAATTGTTGTGGCCTCTTACATGGATGGCAGCTTTGAAGCTAAAAAAAATCAAACATGATATCAACTTATTCTGTGGTTCCTCATGACGCCACCCCAGAGTCATGCTGGGTGAGGGTCTCCTTTCCCCAGTGGGGAAGAGTCACATGTGAAGGCAAAATTGGGGGGTGGAATTTAGAACACTTCCTACTTCCCACGTCATCTTGTCCTCACGGCGTTGCTCTGACCCCATGGCTCCTCGTTGTTCACCCCTGAAACTGCCCTCCTCCGGGTGGGGCTGTGTCCCTCAGATGGCAGCTCCTTCTAGTGATGCTGCAGGGAGGAGAGGCCGGGACACGTGTGTCTGCAGCTTGCTATGGGAGGAGGCCGAGGACTGTGAGGTGGATCCTGGGCCTCCTACCCATGGACCCTGCCGACATGTGGGCTGTAGAGCAAAGTGTTCAAACCCACAGCTTTAGGTGTGTTTTCTGAGTTCCCTCTTCCTGGTCATGCATGCCACCTAAGGTGAAGGCATGTGATTCCTTGAGCCTTAGTTTTCTCATCTATAAAATGGGGTTAGCAGTATAATCCACAGTCTCTTTTCTGAAACCCTTGGGCCAGATATCCTCCAGAATTCAGAATTTTTCAGTTTCAGACAAGTGACATGGTACATCCATTCTATATGACATAACATCCCACTGGGGTCTAGAAGTCCCTTGTAATCAAATACATTAGTGTTTCTACAACTGCAATTTTGAGCACTCATAATACATAAAATAAATGAAGATCATGAATTATCCCAAATCTGTTCAGGTCAAATTTGCTACCAAATGAATTTTTAAACATTCTTGTTCAGTTTTCAGAGGCTTGAAGGTTTGGGGTTGCAGATAAGGACCATCCTATGTTGCGTCTCTATAGATAATTGGATGCAGCACAAAGAGATGAAAAAAAATGTTCATGGTTGAGGCCTGACCCAACCCAACTGTGAGGTTTGGGATAAGACAAGTCTCCTGACAAGGCCAAGGGTGATGGGTGGAGAGAACCATTTGGAGTGGCTATTCTGTTACCCAAGTGTGTGAGCCTTCCAACTCTACAGATCCTGAGCCTCAGCCCTCATGGGGCCCTGAGCCTTTTCCAGGCGTCTGACTCAATCCACCTCCGGAACTGGATCTTTCTCTGGTGGGTCCTCAGGGAAGACCACTGCTGTACTGGTGATCGTGACCTGCTGGACCATCACAACACCATGTCCACCCAGTCGACATCCCCAAGTGGTGACGCCAAGTTCAATGTGTGCCGCTTCCTCCGCCTGCCGCAGCTCTGCTCCACCTGCGTGGCCTTCTCGCTTGTGGCCGACATGGGCACTCTGAGAGGCGCCATAGGAAACTGGTCCATGTCCTTCTGGTGTGTCTGTTTCGCCATGACCTTCATCATTGCCTTAGTTGAGTGTTGCAGGCACCCGTCCAGCTTTCCTTTCTTCTGGTACAACATCTCTGTCACTTATGCCTGCTACGCTGCCCTCATCTGCCTCTCGGCCTCCATCATCTACTCCATCACCTGTGTCCACTTCATGCCTTATGGTCCTAACTGGGACCGGGCCATTGCCGCCACTGCTTTCTCCTGCATCGCGTCTATGCTATATGTCATAGAAGTGGCCGGGATGAGGGCTTGGTATGAGCTGAAGGAGATCTTCTTCTATGTGCACACCATGAGAGCCCTGCTGAAGGTGCTGGAGACCTTCGTGGCCGGTGTCATCTTTGCCTTCCTCAGCAACACCTCCCTGTACCTGCACCAGCCGGCCCTGGAGTGGTGTGTGGCCGTGTACTCCATCTGCTTCATCCTGGCAGCTGTGGTCCTCCTGCTGGACCTGGCTGAATGGAAATACATGCTGCCTGGGCCCTTCTCCATTTTCCAGCTAGTGCTCAGCCTGCTCTCCGTCCTCCTCTATATCAGTGCTCTGGTCCTCTGGCCGCTTTACCAGTTCAGCGAGGAGCTCGGCGGGCAGCCCCAGAGGCCCAGTGATGGGGACTGCAGGGACGAGCTCACCTACGACATGTGCGCCTGGGACCAGCGCCTGGCTGTGGCCGTCCTGACAGCCGCCAACCTGCTGGTTTACGTGGCCGACCTGGGGTACTGGGCCCGCCAGGTGTCTGTAGGGACTGAGGACCAGCCCAGGGACTCCTGATCCTCTGCTCACAGGAGGTATCCTCACCGAACTCTGACATCCTCTGATGCCCTCTTCCTGGCCCCCTCTCTCCCTCCTCACATCCTTCCCCACGCATCTCGCTCTCTTTTCTGTTCCCTTCCCTCCTGCTGCTCTGTCTCCTTCCTGGTTTCCTTGGTTGTTCAATTTCTGTTTTGTCTCTTTCTCTTGCTTCTCTCATTTTGCCTTCATTTTCTGCTTTTTGGCCCTTTTCTGATCATCCTTAGTTTTCTTGTCTCCTGTGTCCTGATCACCTCTCCCCATTTTCCTTCTTCTGATCTATCAGGACCTGAGACTCCTTCCTTCTCTGCCCACAGCCTCTTCCCCCCTCCTAAGGTGCTGACTCCACAGCACACAGCCCTCTGTGCAGCTGTTCACACCCTGGGCCTCCGGAGGGGCCTTGTAGCCAAAGCAAGTCTGTCCCTCTGGTATATGTATGATGGGTTTGGGGATGGGGGTGGGTAGCTAGGCATTGGGTCCTCTTTCTTTGTGTACAGTATGTCTCTCATTTAAGTTAAAAAAAAAGTCTCTGGAGGTCAGTAATTTCCAGTGGGTGGGAGTCTTGAAGCAGAGTCCCTGGGTCCCTAGGCCCCAGCTGGTGGTTGGCCCTATCTGACATTTGCCCTAGAATTTTTCCGAGCTTATTGAAAACCCACTGCCTACAGAAGCCATCTTAAAGGAAGCAAAGGCTGAATGCCTCCCTATCCCAACTACTCTCTGGGGAATCAAAGCAGGAGCTGCCGAAGAACCCCAGGGTCTTGAAGACAGCTGTCTGCAGTGTTGGTGAGGGGCAGCGATGTGGCCCTCCTGCCTCAGTGATCAAAAGTGCAGGTCCTGCCTCTGCAGGGAGAAGAGCATGGCCCTGCCAGCCTTAAAGCTGATATTAGCCTGCCTGGGATCATTTGTTTTCTTTTTCTGGTCAGGAGGACAAAATTGACTGAATGGACCTGTTCTTAAAGGTGAAATTTCTTTTCTATTTTTCTGGGGAAGGTGGGTTGACTGAGTGGGGATTTCAGCTGCTGCAGTCAAGTGAATTGCAGTACTTGAGTGTGTGTGCGCACACGTGTCAGTGGCTTTTTGCCACTGCGTTCTGCTTTTCTGAGACTCAGGCATAAAGTGACCTATATAAATGTAGAATAAAATATGCATGGTTTCTTTTAATTACCTGGAGTTTCCAATCCCCATCAGCCCCTGCTGTCAACCATAGAAATCTTGTCCTTTCTTCCACAGCCACAATGTTCTTTTTTATTTATTTTTTTCTAATTTTAAAAACCTCAAAGATAAAATAAACAAAATGAAAATGAAACCAACAAAATCCACAGGTCCTAATTGCCCAAACTTGACTAGAAATCAGAAAAAGCCTAGGTCTTAAAGGGGCTCTGCCAGCCCTTGGATGCTGCTGTTGCTAAGTCGCTTCAGTCGTGTCCAACTCTGTGTGACCCCATAGACGGCAGCCCACCAGGCTCCCCCATCCCTGGGATTCTCCAGGCAAGAACACTGGAGTGGGTTGCCATTTCTTCTCCAATGCATGAAAGTGAAAAGTGAAAGGGAAGTTGCTCTTTGGATGCCTCTCTTTAAAGGCGTGTGCTTTGTGCATACTGACTGTGTGTGGTTGTGTGTGTGTCAGTGGGCATGCATACATTAAGACCAGCAGCCCTTTAAATAACTGGCAAAGTCATCTCAAGCCTTCTTCCTCTCTCATTCTCAGCCACAAAGCCTCAGAGCCCAGCATCCTAGAGTCACCAGGGCCAGAGGAGCCAGGCAAGCAGAGCTCTGCGGGAGGGGAGAGGAAGGACCTCTGCTGCCCCTCACTCCTATACTGGGATGAAGTGTGTGATCTTCACCCAGAGGTGGGTTGGATGGAGGGGAAGGGCTCTCAGGAGGTGGTCCCTGTGGCAGGAAAAATCTTAAGAAGCCATAAAATAAAATTCGTATTTTAAGACAAGAAAATTTATTTGGCCAAATACACCTAAAGCTGGGTTAAAAAGTTAAACAGATTTCTTTCCTGCAGGACTTCTTAGGACTAAAAGAGATCTATAGCAGTAAGTGATTCCCAGACTTATGTGACCAGGGAACTGTTTTTTTCCATGGAACATCCTGGACTAGTATTCCATGGGATACTCTTTGGGAACCATCAGTCACATCCCCCTCCCCCTAGACTGGTTCAACAGCTTGACTGGAAAGGCTCTAACAACATCACCTCCCACAGTGGGCCATCTTATTTTGCAGCAGCTTTCGTTCCTTAGGGGGTGCAAAGTCCACTTGCCCTGCTCTCTGGACTTGCACAGAGAATTTCAGTCTCTGCTCAGCTGGAGAGTTCTCCGAAAAGTCCTCAAGAGTCCTTGGCTCTCCTCTGCTCACCTGCTCTAGACAGAATGTCTTTGCATTGATTCAGGTGCTCGTTCAGGGCAGGAATTGGGTTTTGCTGTGGGATCTGCAGTGCCTGGCACACAGTGAACACACAGTAAGTAGTTGTTTAGAAGAGAAAGGCATAGAGCCTCCCTGGGTGGCTCACACAACCACAGCAGTGCCTCCATCTCCAGAACTTCCACATTCCTGGCTGCTTCGTTGTCAAGCCATGGCCTTCCCTAGGGTTTATTATTAGCAAAGGAGACAAGGCCCCTGATGGCAGGAAGCTGGCTGGGGCTCAGGGTGCTGGCCCTTCAGCCCTGGGGGCCTCTCAGCAAATAGTCCCTTGGAAACAGGGCAGCTGTCCCTGAGAAGGGGGCAGGCTGGGAGGGGCCTCACTCCCCCACACACTGGACCCTGGAGGAGCCCCTGTGTGAGCAGGACGGCAGCCCTGGCTGGTGGGACTGTCTTGGGCGGTGATTGGGCAATTCCATGGTCTCCAGGGTCCTTGCCACTCTGGCCACGTGTCCCTGTCATAGCCCTGAAACCCTTTCACGCCCCTGTTCTCCTGTCTCAGTTCCAGTCCAGGCCCCTCCTCCATGGGAAGGTTGGCTCCATGCCTGTCTCCCTTCTGGGTCAGAAGACCCCTACTGGGCTGCCTCAGGGCCACTGGGACTCTGGGATCCCACCCCACCCCTGTCATCCCCACTCTGCCCCCCTGACCCCCACCCCTCTCCCAGGAGCATCCTCAGGGTTGTCTCCTCCTAGGGGTCCAGCAGGGGCCTCCTCTTCCAGCCCCTGCCCTTAAAAAGGGCCCATCATCTGTCCATCCCCATCCCCTCCCTGGATACCCTGAAAGCCTCCACCTCAGCCTCAGACACAGCATGCTTCTTCATTTCCAATCCCTTTTCCCAGCTTGGAAGCTGCTAACCAGTCTCCCAGGCCAGAAAATCCTCACTCAGGTAGGACTACTTTCTAGATGTTTTTGGACTCTTATCTGGATGGCAGCTTTGAAGCTAAAAAATCAAACATGATGTCAATTTATTCTGTGGTTCCTCATGACGCCACCCTAGAGTCATGCTGGGTTGGAGGCTCCCTGCCCCAGTGGGGGAGAGTCACATGTTAAGGCAAAATTGAGGGGCGGAATTTAGAACACTTCCTACTTCCCACGTCATCTTGTCCCCACGGCCTTGCTCTCAAGCCATGGCTCCTCCCTGTTCACCCCTGAAGCTTCTCTCCTCAGAATGGGACTGTGCCCCTCAGATGGCAGGTCCTTCTAGTGATGCTGCAGGGAGGAGAGGCCGGGACACGTGTGTCTTCAGCTTGCTATGGGAGGAGGCCAAGGGCCTTGAAGGTGGGTCCTGGGTCTCAGAGCCCCGAGCTTTGGTCCTGGCCTCCTCCCCATGGACCCTGCCGACATGTGGGCTGTAGAGCAAAGTGTTCAAACCCACAGCTTTAGCTGTGTTTTCTGAGTTCCCTCTTCCTGGTCATGCATGCCACCTAAGGTGAAGGCATGTGATTTCTTTAGCCTTAGTTTTCTCATCTATATAATGGGGTTAGCAGTATAATCCACAG
Source organism: Bos javanicus (assembly GCF_032452875.1). NCBI lineage: Eukaryota > Metazoa > Chordata > Mammalia > Artiodactyla > Bovidae > Bos > Bos javanicus. The sequence goes on along the minus strand of NC_083888.1, from coordinate 19,815,193 downwards.
TCTCTTTTCTGAAACCCTTGGGTCAGATATCCTTCAGAATTCAGAATTTTTCAGTTTCAGACAAGTGACCTGGTGCATCTATTCTATATGACATAACATCCCACTGGGGTCTAGAAGTCCCTTGTAATCAAATACATTAGTGTTTCTACAACTGCAATTTTGAGCACTCATAATACATAAAATAAATGAAAATCATAAATTATCCCAGATATGTTCCGATCAAATTTGCTACCAAATGAATTTTTAAACATTCTTGTTCAGTTTTCAGAGGCTTGAAGGTTTGGGGTTGCAGATAAGGACCATCCTACTTTGCGTCTCTATAGATAATGGCACGCAGCACAAAGAGATATAAAAAGTGTTCATGGTTGAGGCCGGACCCAGCCCAGCTGTGAGGTTTGGGATAAGACAAGTCTGTGACAAGGCCACGGGTGATGGGTGGGGAGAACCATTCTGGAGTGGCTGTGCTGTTACCTGAGTGTCTGAGCCATTGGTTCCAACTCCAAAGATCCTGAGCCTCAGCCGTCACAGGGCCCTGAACCTTTTCCAGGCGTCTGACTTAATCCACCTCCAAAACTGGATCTTTCTCTGGTGGGTCCTCAGGGAAGACCACTGCTGTACTGGTGACCGTGACCTGCCTTACAGTCATGACACCATGTCCACCCGGCGGACATCCCCAAGCAATGAAGGCATCCTCTGGGTGTTCTGGCTCCTCCGCTTGCCGCAGCTCTGCTCCACCTGCGTGGCCTTCTCTCTTGTGGCCGACATGGGCACTCTGAGAGGGGCCATAGGAAACTGGTCCATGTCCTTCTGGTGTGTCTGTTTCGCCATGACCTTCATCATTACCATAGTTGAGTGTTGCAGGCACCCGTCCAGCTTTCCTTTCTTCTGGTACAACATCTCTGTCACCTACACCTGCTACGCTGCCCTCATCTGCCTCTCGGCCTCCATCATCTACTCCATCACCTATGTCCAGTTCGTGCATTATGGTCCTTATAGGGACCGGGCCATCGCTGCCACTGCTTTCTCCTGCATCGCATCTGTGCTGTATGTCATAGAAGTGGCCGGGATATGGGACTGTTATGAGCTCAAGGAGATCGTCTTCTATGTGCACACCACGCGATCCCTGTTGAAGGTGCTGGAGACTTTCGTAGCTGGTGTCATCTTTGCCTTCCTCAGCAACACCTCCCTGTACCTGCACCAGCCGGCCCTGGAGTGGTGTGTGGCCGTGTACTCCATCTGCTTCATCCTGGCAGCTGTGGTCCTCCTGCTGGACCTGGCTGAATGGAAATACATGCTGCCTGGGCCCTTCTCCATTTTCCAGCTAGTGCTCAGCCTGCTCTCTGTCCTCCTCTACATCAGTGCTCTGGTCCTCTGGCCGCTCTACCAGTTCATCGAGGAGCTCGGCGGGCAGCCCCAGAGGTCCAGTGATGAGGACTGCATGGACGAGCTCACCCACTACATGTGTGCCTGGGACCAGCGCCTGGCTGTGGCCGTCCTGACAGCCATCAACCTGCTGATTTACGTGGCCGACCTGGGGTACTGGGCCCACCAGGTGTCTGTAGGGACTGAGGACCAGCCCAGGGACTCACAGGAGGTATCCTCACAGAACTCTGACATCCTCTGATGCCCTCTTCCTGGCCCCCTCTCTCCCTCCTCACATCCTTCCCCATGCATCTCGCTCTCTTTTCTGTTCCCTTCCCTCCTGCTGCTCTGTCTCCTTCCTGGTTTCCTTGGTTGTTCAATTTCTGTTTTGTCTCTTTCTCTTGCTTCTCTCATTTTGCCTTCATTTTCTGCTTTTTGGCCCTTTTCTGATTGTCCTTAGTTTTCTTGTATCCTGTGTCCTGACCACCTCTCCCCATTTTCCTTCTTCTGATCCATCAGGATCTCAGACTCCTTCCTTCTCTGCCCACGACCTCCTAAGATGCTGACTCCACAGCACACAGCCCTCTGTGCAGCTGTTCACACCCTGGGCCTCCGGAGGGGCCTCATTGCCAAAGTGTGTCTGTCCCCCTGGCAGTGCCTTACTGGTGTGGCTGGGAGAGTTTAGGGGGTGTGGGCAGGTAGGAAGGGATTGGGCTTTTTTTCTCCCAGTGGAGCAACTGTACAGTGCACCTCCCCTTTAAGTTAAAAAAAACCTCTGAAGGTCAATAATCTCTAGTGGGCGAGATTCTTGCATGAGATACTCTGGGTTCCTGGGCCCCACTTGGTGCTCAGTCCTCCAAGAGATTGGCTCCAGAATTTTTGCAGGCTCACTAAACATCCGTCGCTTAGAGGGCATCTTAGAGGAAGTCAGGGGTAAATGCCTTCCATCCCAACTACTCTCTGGGGAAAAAAAAAAAAAAAGCTGGTGAAGAACCCCAGGGTCTTAAAGACACCTGTCTGCAGTGTTTGTGAGGGGCAGTGATGTGGTCCCCCTGACTCAGTGATCAAAACAGCAGATCCTGCCTCTGCAGGGAGAAGAGCATGGACACTGCCAACCTGTCTGAGTGTTTTGTTTTGTTTTTCCTTTTCTTCCTTCTGTTCTGTGGGCCAAAAATTACTGAGTGACTCTGTTCTTTAAGAGAAAGTGTCAAATTTTCTTGGGCGGGTGGTTTGTAGGGGGTGGGGGTTGCTGCTTCCATTGTGAAAGGAACTGTATTGTTGGGTGTGAGGGGACACATACGTGTGTTTTTCTGTGTTGGTTGCTTTTTGATGTTGCTTCCTGCTTCTCTGGGACTCAGGCATAATTTGCACTATATAAATGTGCACAATTTAAAAAGATTTTCTGGAGCCTCTTGTTCCTATCAGCACTGCTGTCAATCATGCTGCTGCTAAGTTGCTTTCGTCGTGTCCAACTCTGTGCGACCCCAAAGATGGCAGCCCACCAGGCTCCCCCGTCCCTGGGATTCTCCAGGCAAGAACACTGGAGTGGGTTGCCATTTCCTTCTCCAATTTATGAAAGTGAAAAGTGAAAGTGAAGTCTCTCAGTCGTGTCCGACTCTTTGCGACCCCATGGACTGCAGCCTACCAGGCTCCTCTGTCCACTGCAGCCTACCAGGCTCCTCTGTCCATGGGATTTTCCAGGCAAGAGTACTGGAGTGGGGTGCCATTGCCTTCTCTGCTGTCAATCATAGAGAATGGCTTTTTCTATTCTCCCACTTTCATAATAACTTTTTCAACCTCAATATAAACATGAAAGAAAAGAAAGAAAGCAAAACAAAACAAAATCCACATACTGTACTTGCTGCAAATTTGCCTAGAGCTCAGAGGAGTCCCAATCAATTCCCACCCTCACCCAAACAGAGGTCTCTGGGAGCCCCTCCCACTGACTCCCCACCCAGGCCTGGACTAGAGCCTGGGGGTGTGGCCCAGCCTGTGACACTAGATGTTGGGCCCCACCCCAGTGCCCAGTATCCTGTCCCCTAGCTCTTAAAGGGGCCGTGACAGCATCTGGATGCCTCGCTATAAAGGTGTGTGCTTGTGTGCATGCTCAGTGCACTGTGTGTACATGTGTGTGCGCCCTTGTGCTCCCCTGCATTGAGATCAGCAGGCCTTTACAGTAACTGGTGGCTGTGAAGGTCCCACAAGTCTCCTGTTGTCAATTACAAAGCCTCAGAGCCCAGCATCCTGGCGTCACCAGGACCAGAGGGGCCAGGCAAGCAGAGCTGCGGGGGAGGGGAGGGGAAGGACCCCCTCTGCTGCCCCTCACTCCTGTCCTGGAATGAAGCGTGTGATCTTCACCCATTGGTAGGGTGGTGGAGGGGGAGGGCTCCCAGAGGTCATCCTAACGCAGGCAAATCTTAAGAGGGAATGAAATAAAATTCTTATTTTAAGGCAAGAGAAGAAAAATTTGCAAATAAAATGTTTCTCTGCTCATTTGGGCCTCTTCCTTCCTTGCTAGTGTGCATTGTACATTAATCTGACCTCCTAAAGAGCAGAAATATCTGCTCCACAATAGAGATGAATTTTTCTAGCCGAAGCCTTGGAACTTCTTAGAAGATAACACTGCTTACTTACTTACGACCTTATTGAGGTCACTAGATGTATTGCTTGTGTTCTGCCTATTTTATTAGATTCTTATTTCTTGAGTAAATGATGAAAAAAAATAAGATAACTAGGCTACTTGAACCTGCCTGCAATGCAGGAGACTCTGGTTCGATTCCTATGGCAGGAAGATCCCTTGGAGAAGGGATAGGCTATCCACACCAGTACTCTTGAAGCAGGTTTATGCAGATCGCACATACTGCAACTAGGACCCAGCCTAGCCACATACATAAATAAAAATATATGCTTTTGAAAAAGAGAAACAAGTGATTAGCCACTGGAGACACTGATCTACAATCCACCCTGGAAGGAATTCAGAGTGAAAATCAGGATAAAGTACTTTGTGATCTGGGACAAGTGTGAGAGCCAGACCTCAGAGAGTTAGATATTTTCAGGAGAATTTTTATATGAGCCCAGTTTCTTGCATCTTCCAATATTCGGAAAAGCACTAAAACCATTACCCAAGATATCTGGTCCTCATGAAGAGTGGTAACCTATACCAAGCTGTGGGTCCCCAAATCACATACATCCTGCCCTCCTTACTTCTCCAGGACAGGTCTCAGAGCTTCCTGAGAGACTGTCTCCCCAGATATACCCATCCGGTTGGCTCCAATAAAACTTTATTTCTTTCTTAAGTTGACTATTGATTAATTTTTCATTGACAAACACATTGATACACCCAAGTTTTTGCACAGGAGTATCATATTCTTATATTTCCTGAATCAAATGGAACACAGTCCTGGGATCTCACTTCCCAGGAGAATGGAAATGCCTCTCTGCTTTAGTAAAAGAATCACCCAGGGTGGGCCCACCTGAGGGGCTCACTGTCCAAGCCTCATGGTTCATGAAGGCAGCTGCTCCATCCCCCCTGCTGGGGGGTTAAGTGTCATTTGTCACAATTCCAAGGCTGGTCCAGTCCCTCACTGTGGAGCTCAAAAGAGAGTGTAAAGGTCCTTTGCTTAGTCCAACCCTCTCGTCATAGAGGAGGAGCAGCTGGACCCCAGGTAGGGGCAGGGCTTGTCCAGAGTCAGCCTGCGTGTGGCAGAGTCAGAGTCAAGACCAGGTGTCCTGTCCCCAGGCAGGCTGTCTGTCCACAGCCCCACGCTGCCTGTGACAAATGTGGCAGCAGCATCCTCCAGGCTGGGATTCTGCCCCATCTACCCTCATTCTGCATAAACCTGCCCCATCCCCCTGAGGAGGGCACTCACTGCTGCTGAGTCAGTTTCCTCATCTGCTAGATGGGGCAGGGGTGCCAGAGACCCCTGGTCCCTCCCAACGCGGCCTTTCCCTGATCTTTTCTGCTGGGAGTACAAAGGGACTGATCCAAAATAGTAGAAGAGGAAATGGAAACCCAGACTGAGAAAGAGGTAGATTGGGGTCCACAGTCACATGTGGTCCTGCCTCCAGTCAAGTGGCCCCAGAGCCCTGGTCTGGTCTCCCTGGAGATGAACCATGAGTTGCATGGAGAGCAGAGCCCAAGAGATCTGGTTTCTGGTTTCAGTTCTGCCACAGGATAACTCATGAGCATGGATGAGTCTCATCACTGATCTGAGCTCCAGTTTCCTGTTTATAAAATAGGAAAATGAGGCTAAAATGATGGCTTTTAAGCTATGTCCTCTGGAGACCTTGGTTTCTAGTGAGATGGTGGGGTTGCAAGTAGGGTGTTGGCCCACCCCACATTTCTCGAACCAGAGCAATCTGGCTTGAATCAAACTCCCACTCAAGATCTCATTTGAAAATAAGATTGGAAAGATTGGAAGTGATTCATATGCTCATCTTTAGGATGGTGGTTAATAAACTATTGTGTAGACAGAAGAAGGAATACTAAACAGTATGAAAAAATGAGGATGCTCTCAAATAATGATAAGGAAATATCTCCAGTATATACAGAGTAAAAACAGTAAGATGTATAGTATGCTATTTTAAAATGTATAATAGGGAGAGAAATACAAATAAAAATAAAGATATCTATATAATTGGTTTGCTTCAAGAAACACAGAAAGGACCCCCATGAGTTCAGTGGAGCAGATGCCTGCTCTTAATCAGGAAGAGGAACGGAAGAGAGAGTAGATGGAGCCACAGGTAGAAGTGAGGTTTCTCAATATATGGCTTTTAAAAGAATATTTTTATTTTGAACCATGTAAATATATTACCTTTCCAAGAAAATAAAATTTAAGTTTGAAAACTACACCAACTGGAGAAGAAGGGTCAGGGGAGGGATAGTTGGCAGATGGTTTCCATGTTCCCTGCAATTCTGATGGACAGTCTGGGGGAGGAGCTGAGAGATGCCCACACAAGCCTGTCTCCAAAGGCAGAGGGAAGGGAGGTGCCTTGGGTCCAGGGGCTGGAGAGGGGGAGCTGTGGCCCCCAAGCTTACCTGCTATGACCAGGACTCCCCCAGCCCTTTAGCACACACAGTTGATGGAGAAGCCCCATGGTGCCCAAGCCTCAGGCCCTACCCTTGCTCCCTGCCTGGCGTGGGCTCTCTGTTTCCCGAGGCAGTGGCCAGAGGCTCCCTCCTCAGCCGGCCAGCCAGAGCCTCCTCCAGGCAGCGTGACTCCAGCTGACGCCCTCACTCCGCAAGACTGTGGCTTGAGCCGCATCCAGATCAGAGCCCGGGGCACAGATGTTCCCATTCTCTGGCTCTGGAGCAGCTTCTTGGAATAATCATGGAGCTAGCCTTCCCTAATTTACCTTTGAGTGGAGAGAAGAGGATTTCTTCTCTCTGGGGCATCAGGCACCTGGTTATCTGCCCTGGGAACCAGTCCAGGATGCCAATCCTGGCCTTTGTCTCTGTGTTTGTCTCCTGTCTCAAGGTGGGTGTAGGGAGGCAGATGAGCTGAGGAGAAGGCAGGGTCTAAGGTCTCCACGCTCTCTCTGGCATTTTCTGGCTGGCTGGTCAACAGGAAGTGGTCTGGCTGAGATGAGGGCACTGCTGCAGGACCTCTGCTTGGGGCACTGCAGTTAGATCAGGACAAATAGGAGCCCAGATATTATTCCTGGACCCAAGAGAAGAGGGAAGGGGCTCAGCCGTTCCTGAGGTTCTAGTACCTGCTGAGTTTTGCAGGAAGCCAGACTTGAACTCCAGGCTCTGACGTGGAGCAACTGTGTAACCTTGAGCAAAAGATATAATGTAGTTTTGGGGCCTCAGTTCAACATCTATAAAATGGGGATGACAATAAATATATCTCTGAAGATGAAATAGAGATAAGTCAAGTAGTCAGAGTGCTGTTGCTGCAGAAATGGCTACTCCATTCCTCCTGGGTCTAAGGTACAATGCCAAATCCAGGGAGAGTTTAAGATCTTGAACCAAGTATCTAGGCTCAAATCCCAGCTCTGCCACTTCCTATCTGTGTGATCTTGGCCAGTTGACCTTTCTGTGGCTGTGAAAATGGGGACACAGAGCGCATAGTTCAGGGGCTGCTGGGAGGAACAAATGAATCCACAGCAGAGCTCGACCTGCAGTGAGCACAACACGTGTGACCTCTTGTAACTGTTGTGTCCACCGCAGCCCCGCTGCAGCCCAAGTCCTCAGGGCCCCTTTCTCAGCTGACGGAACCTGTGAGCTGTAACCTAAAGTCTGTTCTGGAGCCAAGCTGGGCTGGTGAGGGTTTGCCCTGTTGCTCTTTTCTGAATCTGCTTCTGACCAGGGGTTGGGAGGTGATGACAGGAGCTCCGTTCAAGCCCATCTCCTCACCTCCACTCCAACCAGCATCTGTTTCCATAAATCCCTCCAGTGCTTTGTCTGGAAGAAGAGTGAGCTTCCTCAGGCAACAAAGTTCTCAGAAACCATCCATCTGGGCAGCTCACAGAGTGGGGCTCCCTCTGGGCATCCTCCCCTCCCTACATTGACCCTGACAAACCTTAGGACAAATGACACCCTCTCAGCACTACAGCCAAGGAAAGGCACTCCCCTGGTCCCAGCTGCAGTCTGCCTGTCCCTCGGGCTCCCAGCTGCCCACTGCTGCCCGCAGCACGTCATCCCTCAGGTCACCAGGTGACGGCAGTGGTCCATGTCCCTGCTGAGCCAGGGCCAGCTGCCCATCAGCCCAGACCACTGCCCCCAGTAACACTCTCGCTGCTAGTCTGGGATCACTCCTTATGCTAATCCCTAAGAAGAAAGAGTTTGTGTTTCTTCCTGGTGCTTCAGGCGGAAGGAGGGATTCCAGAATATTCTGTTCCTGGACCCTGCAGAGGCTGGCAGAGACCCAGATCCCTCCATCATCTCAATCTCTTCCCCCCACCACAGGACCCTGGCACGCCTGCTTTCTCCTCTTCCCGCTCCACAAACTGGTTTTAAGCTTTGTTCTTGGTGTCAAGAAGTTGCTCCTTATAGGCATGTAAGGAAACAGGGTTCTGTGTCATCAAGCAAATAGGGGGACAGAGTCCCCAGTCCATTTGTAGGAGGCTGTTATTATTTTTGCTGAAACAGGCCTGATATGTTATGTGTATAATATTATGCCCTATTGTAAAATAGAATGCAAACTCTACATTCAGCTTCAAGTAAACTATGAGGCTTCAAACATAAACACTACAATGTAGATGCACCAGGTAGAGCATTTGCCTCTTTCACTCATGACTATATTCCCAGCACTGAACTGGGCTGACACAGCAGTATTTGTTGAATGAATATGACTTTATAATATAGGCTTATGAATATTACCTTACAGCCTCACGATCCAAGTTGAACCTCCTGACCAGGTTACATTCTGTTCTTTCTGTCTTTGATGGAAATGACCTTTTCTGGTCATCCTTGGTTTTCTCGTCTCCTGTGTCCTGACCACCTCTTCCCATTTTCCTTCTTCTGATCCGTCAGGACCTGAGACTCCTTCCTTCTCTGCCCACAGCCTCCTCCCCCCTCCTAAGGTGCTGACTCCACAGCACACAGCCCTCTGTGCAGCTGTTCACACCCTGGGCCTCCGGAGGGGCCTTGTTGCCAAAGCAAGTCTGTCCCTCTGGTACATGTGTGATGGGTTTGGGGATGGGGGTGGGTAGCTAGGCATTGGATCCTCTTTCTTTGTGTACAGTGTGTCTCCCATTTAAGTTAAAAAAAAAAAAAGTCTCTGGAGGTCAGTAATTTCCAGTGGGTGGGAGTCTTGAAGCAGAGACCCTGGGTCCCTAGGCCCCAGCTTGTGGTTGTCCCTGTCTGACATTGGCTCCAGAATTTTTCCAAGCTTATTGAAAACCCACTGCCTACAGAAGCCATCTTAAAGGAAGCCAAGGCTGAATGCCTCCGCATCCCAACTACTCTCTGGGGAATCGAAGCAGGAGCAGGTGAAGAAATCAGAAAGGGCCTAGGTCTTAAAGGGGCCCTGCCAGCCCTTGGATGCTGCTGCTGCTGCTGTTGCTAAATCACTTCAGTCGTGTCTGACTCTGTGTGACCCCAAAGACGGCAGCCCACCAGGCTGCCCCGTTCCTGGGATTCTCCAGACAAGAACACTGGAGTGGGTTGCCGTTTCCTTCTCCAATGCATGAAAGTGAAAAGTGAAAGGGAAGTTGCTCTTTGGATGCCTCTCTTTAAAGTCATGTGCTTTGTGCATACTGACTGTGTGTGGGTGTGTGTGTGTCAGTGGGCATGCATACATTAAGACCAGCAGCCCTTTAAATAACTGGCAAACTCATCTCAAGCCTTCTTCCTCGCCTGTTCACAGCCACAAAGCCTCAGAGCCCAGCATCCTAGAGTCACCAGGGCCAGAGGAGCCAGGCAAGCAGAGCTCTGCGGGAGGGGAGGGGAAGGACCTCTGCTGCCCCTCACTCCTGTACTGGGATGAAGTGTGTGATCTTCACCCAGAGGTGGGTTGGATGGAGGGGAAGGGCTCCCAGGAGGTGGTCCTCATGGCAGGAAAATCTTAAGAAGCAATAAAATAAAATTCGTATTTTAAGACAAGAAAATTTTTTGGCCAAATACATCTAAAGCTGGGTGAAAAAGTTAAACAGATTTCTTTTTTGCAGGACTTCTTAGGACTAAAAGAGATCTATAGCAGCAAGTGATTCCCAGACTTGTATAATCAGGGAACTGTTTTTTTCCATGGAACATCCTGGACTAGTATTCCATGGGATACTCTTTGGGAACCATCAGTCACATCCCTCTCCCCCTAGACTGGTTCAACAGCTTGACTGGAAAGGCTCTAACAACATCACCTCCTACAGTGGGCCTCTTATTTTGCAGCAGCTTTCATTCCTTAGGGGGTGCAAAGTCCACTTACCCTGCTCTCCGGACTTGCACAGAGAATTTCAATCTCTGCTCAGCTGGAGAGTTCTCCGAAAAGTCCTCAAGAGTCCTTGACTCTCATCTGCTTACCTGCTCTAGACAGGATGTCTTTGCGTTGACTCAGGTGCTCATTCAGGGCAGGAATTGGGTTTTGCTGTGGGATCTGCAGTGCCTGGCACACAGTGAACACACAGTAAATAGTTGTTTAGAAGAGAAAGGCATAGAGCCTCCCTGGATGGCTCACACAACCACAACAGTGCCTCCATCTAGAGAACTTCCACATTCCTGGCTGCTTCGTTGTCAAGCCATGGCCTTCCCTAGGGTTTATTATTAGCAAAGGAGACAGGGCCGCTGATGGCAGGAAGCTGGCTGGGGCTCAGGGTGCTGGCCGTTCAGCCCTGGGGTCCTGTCAGCAAATAGTCCCTTGGAAACAGGGCAGGTGTCCCTGAGGAGGGGGCAGGCTGGGAGGGGCCTCACTCTGCCCACACTGGACCCTGGAGGAACCGCTGTGTGAGCAGGACGGCAGCCCTGGCTGGAGGGACTGTCTTGGGCAGGTGACCTGGGCAATTCCATGGTCTCCAGGGTCCCTGCCACTCTGGCCACGTGTCCCTGTCACAGCCCTGAAACCCCTTCAGGCCCCTGTTCTCCTGTGTCAGTTCCAGGCCCGGCCCCTCCTCCATGGGAAGGTTGGCTCCATGCCTGCGTCCCTTCTGGGTCAGAGGACACCTACTGGGTTTTCTCAGGGCCACTGGGAGCCTGGGATCCCCCCGTCATCTCCACTCTGCCCCCCCTCACCCCTGCCCCAGTCCTGGATGCATTCTCAGGGTCCCCCTCCCAGGGGCCCAGCAGGGGCCTCCTCTTTCATCTCCTGCTCTTAAAAAGGGGCCCACCATCTGTCCATCCCCACCCCCTCCCTGGGATGCTCTGCAAGGCTCCACGTTAGCATCAGACACAGCTCTTTGTTCATTTCTAATCCCTTCTTCCCAGCTTGGAAGCTGCTAGCCAGTCTCCCAAGCCAGGAAAACCCTCACTCAGGTAGGACTACTTTCTAGATTTTTCTGGCCTCTTACCTGGATGGCAGCTTTGAAGTTAAAAAATCAAACATGATGTCAACTTATTCTGTGGTTCCTCATGGCGCCACCCCAGAGTCATGCTGGGTGAGGGTCTCCTTTCCCCAGTGGGGAAGAGTCACATGTTAAGGTAAAATTGTGGGTGGGGGGCGGGAATTTAGACCACTTCCTACTTCCCACATCATCTTGTCCCCACGGCCTTGCTCTCAACCCATGGCTCCTCCCTGTTCACCCCTGGAGCTGCCCTCCTCTGGGTGGGCTGTGTCCCTCAAATGGCAGCTCCTTCTAGTGATGCTACAGGGAGGAGAGCCCGGGACACGTGTGTCTTCAGCTTGCTATGGGAGGAGGCCAAGGGCTGTGAAGGTGGATCCTGGGTCCCAGAGCCCTGAGCTTTGGTCCTGGCCTCCTACCCATGGACCCTGCCGACATGTGGGCGATAGAGCAAAGTGCTCAAACCCACAGCTTTAGGTGTGTTTTCTGAGTTCCCTCTTCCTGGTCATGCATGCCACCTTAGGTGAAGGCATTTGATTCCTTGAGCCTTAGTTTTCTCATCTATAAAATGGGGTTAGCAGTATAATCCACAGTCTCTTTTCTGAAACCCTTGGGTCAGATATCCTCCAGAATTCAGAATTTTTCATTTTCAGACAAGTGACCTGGTGCATCTATTCTATATGACACAACTGGGGTCTAGAAGTTCCTTGTAATCAAATACATTAGTGTTTCTACAACTGCACTTTTGAGTACTCATAATACATAAAATAAATGAAAATCATAAATTATCCCAGATATGTTCAGGTCAAATTTTGCTACCAAATGAATTAAAAAAAATTCTTGTTCAGTTTTCAGAGGCTTGAAGGTTTGGGGTTGCAGATAAGGACCATCCTACCTTGTGTCTCTATAGATAATGGCATGCAGCACAAAGAGATATAAAAAGTGTTCATGGTTGAGGCCTGACCCAACCCAACTGTGAGGTTTGGGATAAGACAAGTCTCTGACAAGGCCAAGGGTGATGGGTGGAGAGAACCATTTGGAGCGGCTGTGCTCTTACCTGAGTGTCTGAGCCATTGGTTCCAAGTCCACAGGTCCTGAGCCTCAGCCCTCACAGGGCCCTGAGCCTTTTCCAGGCGTCTGACTCAATCCACCTCCGGAACTGGATCTTTCTCTGGTGGGTCCTCAGGGAAGACCATTGCTGTACTGGTGACCGTGACCTGCCTGACCATCACAGCACCATGTCCACCCGGTCGACATCCCCAGATGGTGGTGTCGTGTTTGTCGTGTGCTGCTGCCTCCACCTGCCACAGCTCTTCTCCACCTGCGTGGCCTTCTCTCTTGTGGCTGACATGGGCTTTTGGAGAGGGGCCATAGGTAACTGGTCTATGTCCCTCTGGTGTGTCTGTTTCGCCATGACCTTCATCATTGCCTTAGTTGAGTGTTGCAGGGCCGATTCTGAATTTCCTTTCTTCTGGTGCAACATCTCCGTCACCTATGCCTGTTACGCTGCCCTCATCTGCCTCTCGGCCTCCATCATCTACTCCATCACCTACGTACAGTTCGTGCCTTATGGTCCTTACAGGGACCGGGCCATCGCCGCCACTGCTTTCTCCTGCATCGCGTTTGTGCTGTATGTCATAGAAGTGGCCGGGATGAGGGCCTGGTATGGTATCAAGGAGATCTTCTTCTATAAGAATACCATGTCAGCCCTGCTGAAGGTGCTGGAGACCTTCGTGGCTGGTGTCATCTTTGCGTTCCTCAGCAACACCTCCCTGTACCTGCACCAGCCGGCCCTGGAGTGGTGTGTGGCCGTGTACTCCATCTGCTTCATCCTGGCAGCTGTGGTCCTCCTGCTGGGCCTGGCTGAATGGAAATACATGCTGTCCAGGACCTTCTCCATTTTCCAGCTAGTGCTCAGCCTACTCTCCGTCCTCCTCTACATCAGTGCTCTGGTCCTCTGGCCGCTCTACCAGTTCAGCGAGGAGTTCGGCGGGCAGCCCCAGAGGTCCAGTGATGGGGACTGCAGGGACGAGCTCACCCATGACATGTGTGCCTGGGACCAGCGCCTGGCTGTGGCCGTCCTGACAGCCATCAACCTGCTGATTTACGTGGCCGACCTGGGGTACTGGGCTCACCAGGTCTCTGTAGGGACCGAGGAGCAGCCCAGGGTCTCCTGATCCTCTGCTCACAGGAGGTATCCACCGAACTCTGACATCCTCTGATACCCTCTTCCTGGCTCGCTCTCTCCCTCCTCACATCCTTCCCCATGCATCTCGCTCTTTTCTGTTCCCTTCCCTCCTGCTGCTCTGTCTCCTTCCTGGTTTCCTTGGTTGTTCAATTTCTGTTTTGTCTCTTTCTCTTGCTTCTCTCATTTTTCCTTCATTTTCTACTTTTTGGCCCTTTTCTGATTGTCCTTAGTTTTCTCGTCTCCTGTGTCCTGACCACCTCTCCCCATTTTCCTTCTTCTGATCCATCAGGACCTCAGACTCCTTCCTTCTCTGCCCACAGCCTCCTCCCGCCTCCTAAGGTGCTGACTCCACAGCACACAGCCCTCTGTGCAGCTGTTCACACGCTGGGCCTCCGGAGGGGCCTCACTGCCAAAGTGTGTCTGTCCCCCTGGCAGTGCCTTACTGGTGTGGCTGGGAGAGTTTAGGGGGTGTGGGCAGGTAGGAAGGGATTGGGCTTTTTTTCTCCCAGTGGAGCAACTGTACAGTGCACCTCCCCTTTAAGTTAAAAAAAACCTCTGAAGGTCAATAATCTCTAGTGGGCGAGATTCTTGCATGAGATACTCTGGGTTCCTGGGCCCCACTTGGTGCTCAGTCCTCCAAGAGATTGGCTCCAGAATTTTTGCAGGCTCACTAAACATCCGTCGCTTAGAGGGCATCTTAGAGGAAGCCAGAGGCAAATGCCTTCAGTCCCAACTACTCTCTGGGGAATAAAAAAAAAAAAAAAAGAGCTGGTGAAGAACCCCAGGGTCTGAAGACACCTGTCTGCAGTGTTTGTGAGGGGCAGCGATGTGGTCCCCCTGACTCAGTGATCAAAACAGCAGATCCTGCCTCTGCAGGGAGAAGAGCATGGACACTGCCAACCTGTCTGGGTGTTTTGTTTTGTTTTTCCTTTTTTTCCTTCTGTTCTGTGGGCCAAAAATTACTGAGTGACTCTGTTCTTCAAGAGAAAGTGTCAAATATTCTTGGGCGGGTGATTTGTAGGGGTGGGGGTTGCTGCTTCCATTGTGAAAGGAACTGTATTGTTGGGTGTGAGGGGACACATACGTGTGTTTTTCTGTGTTGGTTGCTTTTTGATGTTGCTTCCTGCTTCTCTGGGACTCAGGCATAATTTGAACTATATAAATGTGCACAATTTAAAAAATTTTTCTGGAGCTTCTTATTCCTATCAGCACTGCTATCAATCATAGAGAATGTTTTTTTCTATTCTCCCACATCTATAATAACCTTTTCAACCTCAGTATAAACATGAAAGAAAAGAAAGAAAACAAAACAAAATCCTCCACTCTATTTGCCGCAAATTTGCCTAGAGCTCAGAGGAGTCCCCTGTGCGACCCCATAGACGGCAGCCCACCAGGCCCCACTGTCCCTGGGATTCTCCAGGCAAGAACACTGGAGTGGGTTGACATCTCTTCCTCCGGTGCATGAAAGTAAAAAGTGAAAGTGAAGTCGCTCAGTCGTGTCTGACTCTTAGCAACCCCACGGACTGCAGCCTACCAGGTTCCTCCATCGATGGGATTTTCCAGGCAAGAGTACTGGAGTAGGTTGCCATTGCCTTCTCCCAATCAATTCCCACCCTCACCCAAACATAGGTCTCTGGGAGCCCCTCCCACTGGCTCTCCACCCAGGCCTGGACTAGAGCCTGGGGGTGTGGCCCAGCCTGTGACACTAGATGTTGGGCCCCACCCCAGTGCCCAGTATCCTGTCCCCTAGCTCTTAAAGGGGCCGTGACAGCATCTGGATGCCTCGCTATAAAGGTGTGTGCTTGTGTGCATGCTCAGTGCACTGTGTGTACATGTGTGTGCGCCCTTGTGCTCCCCTGCATTGAGATCAGCAGGCCTTTACAGTAACTGGTGGCTGTGAAGGTCCCACAAGTCTCCTGTCGTCAATTACAAAGCCTCAGAGCCCAGCATCCTGGTGTCACCAGGACCAAGCGGGCTGACAAGCAGAGCTGTGGGGGAGGGGAGGGGAAGGACCCCCTCTGCTGCCCCTCACTCCTGTCCTGGGATGAAGCGTGTGATCTTCACCCATTGGTAGGGGGGTGGAGGGGGAGGGCTCCCAGAAGGTCATCCTAATGCAGGCAAATCTTAAGAGGGAATGAAATAAAATTCTTATTTTAAGGCAAGAGAAGAAAAATTTGCAAATAAAATGTTTCTCTGCCCATTTGGGCCTCTTTCTTCCTTGCTAGTGTGCATTGTGCATTAATCTGACCTCCTTAAGAGCAGAAATATCTGCTCCACAATAGAGATGAATTTTTCTAGCCCAAGCCATGGAACTTCTTAGAAGATAACACTGCTTACTTACTTACGACCTTATTGAGGTCACTAGATGTATTACTTGTGTTCTGCTCATTTTACAAGATTCTTGTTTCTTGAGTAAATGATGAAAAAAATAAGATAACTAGGCTATTTGAACCTGCCTGCAATGCAGGAGACCCTGGTTCGATTCCTATGGTGGGAAGATCCCCTGGAGAAGGGATAGGCTACCCACTCCAGTACTCTTGGGCTTCCCTGGTGTCTCAGTCAGTAAAGAATCTGCCTGCAATATGAGAGACTTGGGTTGGATCTCTGGGTTGGGAAGATCCCCTGGAGGAGGGCATGGCAACCCACTCCAGGATTCTTGCCTGGAGAATCCCCATGGACAGAGGAGCCTGGTGCACTGCAGTCCATGAGGTCTCAAAGAGTTGAACACAACTGAGCGACTAAGCATACATTAGCACTGGCTACTTGAAATGAAATATATAGTTCTCTAAGATCCATGATTGTAGTAGTGTGCTTCTAGACATGAGAAGAAGCAACAAGTGGAAACCATCTCCTGGAACTGAGAGACTTGTAAGACAGATGGTCCAGCCGTCCTACTGTTGCCAAGACAGGGTGAGTAATACCATGTGAGTGGCCTATCAGTGAAATCCCCATCTGACCTGGGAATGAGCATTCCTAGCACCCTGGGACAAATTGGTGAAAAATGTCTCCTAAACCTTGGCTGAAATTAAGACAGAAATAAAGGGAATTGTGTAATAAAGAATGTTGCCGACCACCCAGTTCTACAAGAATCAAGCCAGGACTTCCTTGGTGGTCCAGTGCCTAAGTCTGCACTCCCAACGCAGGGGCCCCAGGTTTGATCCCTGGTTGGGCAACTAGATCCCACATACTGCAATTAGGACCCAGCCTAGCCATATACATAAATAAAATAAATGCTTTTGAAAAAGAGAAACAAGTCATTAGCCATTGCAGTCGCTGATCTACAATCCACCTTAGATGGAATTCAGGGTGAAAATCAGGATAAAGTACTTTGTGCTCTGGGACAAGTGTGAGAGCCAGACCTCAGAGAGTTAGATATTTTCAGGAGAATTTTTTTATGAGCCCAGTTTCTTGCATCTTCCCATATTCAGAAAAGCACTAGAACCATTACCCAAGACATCTGGTCCTCATGAAGAGCAGTAACCTATACCAAGCTGTGTGTCCCCAAGTCACATACATCCTGCCCTCCTTCTTACTTCTCTGAAGGACAGGTCTCAGAGCTTCCTGAGAGACTGTCTCTCCAGTTATACTCATCAGGTTGGCTCCAATAAAACTTCTATTTCTTTCTTAAGTTGACTATTGACTAATTTTTCATTGATAAACACATTGATACACCCAAGTTTTTGTGCAGGAGTATCATATTCTTATATTTCCTGAATCAAATGGAACACAGCCCTGGGACCTCACTTCCCAGGAGAATGGAAATGCCTCTGTGCTTTAATAAAAGAATCGCCCAGGGTGGGCCCACCTGAGGGGCTCACTGTCCAAGCCTCATGGTTTTTGAGGGTGGCTGCTACAACCCCCCTGCTGGGGGGTTAAGTGTCATTTGTCACAATTTCAAGGCTGGTCCAGTCCCTCACTGTGGAGCTCAAAAGAGAGTGTAAAGGTCCTCTGCTTAGTTCAACCCTCTCGTCATAGGGAAGGAGCAGCTGGAAACCAAGGAGGGGCAGGATGTGTCCAGAGTCACCCTGCGTGTGGCAGAGTCAGAGTCAGGACCAGGTGTCCTGTCCCCAAGCCGGCTGTCCGTCCATGGCCCCACGCTGCTTGTGACAAATGTGGCAGCAGCATCCTCCAGGCTGGGATTCCGCCCCATTCACCCTCATTCTGCATAAACCTGCTCCGTCCCCCTGAGGAGGGCACTCACTGCTGCTGAGTCAGTTTCCTCATCTGCTAGATGGGGGAGGGGTGCCAGAGACCCCTGGTCCTTCCCAACGCCGCCTTTCCCTGATCTTTTCTGCTGGGAGTACAAAGGGACTGATCTGAAATAGTAGAAGAGGAAATGGAAACCCAGACTGAGAAAGAGGTAGATTGGGGTCCACAGTCACATGTGGTCCTGCCTCCAGTCAAGTGGCCCCAGAGCCCTGGTCTGGTCTCCCTGGAGATGAACCATGAGTTGCATGGAGAGCAGAGCCCAAGAGATCTGGTTTCTGGTTTCAGTTCTGCCACAGGATAACTCATGAGCATGGATGAGTCTCATCACTGATCTGAGCTCCAGTTTCCTGTTTATAAAATAGGAAAATGAGGCTAAAATGATGGCTTTTAAGCTATGTCCTCTGGAGACCTTGGTTTCTAGTGAGATGGTGGGGTTGCAAGTAGGGTGTTGGCCCACCCCGCATTTCTCAAACCAGAGCAATCTGGCTTGAATCAAACTCCCACTCAAGATCTCATTTGAAAATAAGATTGGAAAGATTGAAAGTGATTCATATGCTCATCTTTAGGATGGTAGTTAATAAACTATTGTGTAGACAGAAGAAGGAATACTAAACAGTATGAAAAAATGAGGATGCTCTCAAATAATGATAAGGAAATATCTCCAGTATATACAGAGTAAAAACAGTAAGATGTATAGTATGCTATTTTAAAATGTATAATAGGGAGAGAAATACAAATAAAAATAAAGATATCTATATAATTGGTTTGCTTCAAGAAACACAGAAAGGACCCCCATGAGTTCAGTGGAGCAGATGCCTGCTCTTAATCAGGAAGAGGAATGGAAGAGAGAGTAGATGGAGCCACAGGTAGAAGTGAGGTTTCTCAATATATGGCTTTTAAAAGAATATTTTTATTTTGAACCATGTAAATGTATTACCTTTTCAAGAAAATAAAATTTAAGTTTGAAAACTACACCAACTGGAGAAGAAGGGTCAGGGGAGGGATAGTTGGCAGATGGTTTCCATGTTCCCTGCAATTCTGATGGACAGTCTGGGGGAGGAGCTGAGAGATGCCCACACAAGCCTGTCTCCAAAGGCAGAGGGAAGGGAGGTGCCTTGGGTCCAGGGGCTGGAGAGGGGGAGCTGTGGCCCCCAAGCCTACCTGCTATGACCAGGACTCCCCCAGCCCTTTAGCACACACAGTTGATGGAGAAGCCCCACGGTGCCCAAGCCTCAGGCCCTACCTTTGCTCCCTGCCTGGCCTGGGCTCTCTGTCTCCCGAGGCAGTGGCCAGAGGCTCCCTCCTCAGCCGGCCAGCCAGAGCCTCCTCCAGGCAGCGTGACTCCAGCTGATGCCCTCACTCCCCAAGATTGTGGCTTGAGCCGCATCCAGAACAGAGCCCAGGGCACAGATGTTCCCATTCTCTGGCTCTGGAGCAGCTTCTTGGAATAATCACGGTGATAGCCTTCCCTAATTTACCTTTGAGTGGACAGAAGAGGATTTCTTCTCTCCTGGGGCATCAGGCACCTGGTTATCTGCCCTGGGAACCAGTGCAGGATGCCAATCCTGGCCCTTGTCTGTGCGTTTGTCTCCTGTCTCAAGGTGGGTGTAGGGAGGCAGATGAGCTGAGGAGAAGGCAGGGTCTAAGGTCTCCACGCTCTCTCTGGCATTTTCTGGCTGGCTGGTCAACAGGAAGTGGTCTGGCTGAGATGAGGGCACTGCTGCAGGACCTCTGCTTGGGGCACTGCAGTTAGATCAGGACAAATAGGAGCCCAGATATTATTCCTGGACCCAAGAGAAGAGGGAAGGGGCTCAGCCGTTCCTGAGGTTCTAGTACCTGCTGAGTTTTGCAGGAAGCCAGACTTGAACTCCAGGCTCTGACGTGGAGCAACTGTGTAACCTTGAGCAAAAGATATAATGTAGTTTTGGGGCCTCAGTTCAACATCTATAAAATGGGGATGACAATAAATATATCTCTGAAGATGAAATAGAGATAAGTCAAGTAGTCAGAGTGCTGTTGCTGCAGAAATGGCTACTCCATTCCTCCTGGGTCTAAGGTACAATGCCAAATCCAGGGAGAGTTTAAGATCTTGAACCAAGTATCTAGGCTCAAATCCCAGCTCTGCCACTTCCTATCTGTGTGATCTTGGCCAGTTGACCTTTCTGTGGCTGTGAAAATGGGGACACAGAGCGCATAGTTCAGGGGCTGCTGGGAGGAACAAATGAATCCACAGCAGAGCTCGACCTGCAGTGAGCACAACACGTGTGACCTCTTGTAACTGTTGTGTCCACCGCAGCCCCGCTGCAGCCCAAGTCCTCAGGGCCCCTTTCTCAGCTGACGGAACCTGTGAGCTGTAACCTAAAGTCTGTTCTGGAGCCAAGCTGGGCTGGTGAGGGTTTGCCCTGTTGCTCTTTTCTGAATCTGCTTCTGACCAGGGGTTGGGAGGTGATGACAGGAGCTCCGTTCAAGCCCATCTCCTCACCTCCACTCCAACCAGCATCTGTTTCCATAAATCCCTCCAGTGCTTTGTCTGGAAGAAGAGTGAGCTTCCTCAGGCAACAAAGTTCTCAGAAACCATCCATCTGGGCAGCTCACAGAGTGGGGCTCCCTCTGGGCATCCTCCCCTCCCTACATTGACCCTGACAAACCTTAGGACAAATGACACCCTCTCAGCACTACAGCCAAGGGAAGGCACTCCCCTGGTCCCAGCTGCAGCCCGCCTGCCCCTCGGGCTCCCAGCTGCCCACTGCTGCCCGCAGCACGTCATCCCTCAGGTCACCAGGTGACGGCAGTGGTCCATGTCCCTGCTGAGCCAGGGCCAGCTGCCCATCAGCCCAGACCACTGCCCCCAGTAACACTCTCGCTGCTAGTCTGGGATCACTCCTTATGCTAATCCCTAAGAAGAAAGAGTTTGTGTTTCTTCCTGGTGCTTCAGGCGGAAGGAGGGATTCCAGAATATTCTGTTCCTGGACCCTGCAGAGGCTGGCAGAGACCCAGATCCCTCCATCATCTCAATCTCTTCCCCCCACCACAGGACCCTGGCACGCCTGCTTTCTCCTCTTCCCGCTCCACAAACTGGTTTTAAGCTTTGTTCTTGGTGTCAAGAAGTTGCTCCTTATAGGCATGTAAGGAAACAGGGTTCTGTGTCATCAAGCAAATAGGGGGACAGAGTCCCCAGTCCGTTTGTAGGAAGCTGTTATTTTTTTGTTGAAACAGGCCTGATATGTTATGTGTATAATATTATGCCCTATTGTAAAATAGAATGCAAAACTCTACATTCAGCTTCAAGTAAACTATGAGGCTTCAAACATAAACGCTACAATATAGATGCACCAGGTAGAGCATTTGCCTCTTTCACTCATGACTATATTCCCAGCACTGAACTGGGCTGACACAGCAGTATTTGTTGAATGAATATGACTTTATAATATAGGCTTATGAATATTACCTCACAGCCTCACGATCCAGGCCTGCAATAGCGTCCAGTGTGAGCTTCCAATGGCCATGGTACCTGGACTAGCTCCCTTGGCTGTGCCCTGGCTGCCTAGCTCCTGCCTTCCTCGTCTGAGCCTATTTCTAAGCCTGGTCCCACCCTAATAATTCTCTAAGCTACCCAGCAGCTCTCTAGTACAGTTGTTCTCTGCTGAAGTTGCCAGAGATGTTCTCTGCAGGTCTAATCAAGAGCCCATCATGTCTAAAAGCAGGTGCTAATTATCTCTATTTTCTGGATGATGAAACTGAGGCTTAGAGTATCATTGACTGAGCACAGGACTGCCATGTTCCAGGCTGAGCTCTGGTCTCAGTTCAGGGTTGGGGGACATGTGGACATGTCAGTGGAAAGGCCCTGAGATGACCAAGAGGAATTGGGAGAAGTTCTCAGTGGCTGGAGGGAGGGAGGCAAAGAGGCAAGAGAAGTAGAAAGAGGTATCAGCTTGTAGGGCTTTCAAGGTGATATTTTGGAATGTGTGTTTCACCTGAGGGAGCAAAGAGAAGCCTGAAAACTTTTCTTAGTTAAGTTCACTCCAAAGCAGACATTGAGGTAAAGAATGGAAACAGTCATTAGCAGGAAGCTTATGGCAGGAGAGCAAGTGAGGATGGATGGACCTGGACCAGGTGGTGACTCGAGATGAAGAGAGGATGGATTCACACATATTTTGTAAAGAGCATCTGTGAAGGTGCTGCCATTGACTGAATGAGAAAGATGAGAAAGGATCAGTGTGTTTTGGGGGTGGGAGTTTCAAGAGGTGGGATTGGATATGTTGAGTGTGAGGTGCCATGCATGATTCAGAGGGAGAACTCAGGAGGTAGCTGAGCATTCAGGAGGTAACTGTACTCTAGTACTCAGTAGAGATTAGCTCTGGAGGCAGGAATTGCGTAGTTGTCATCACTCAGCCTATTTACTTCATTCAGCATCTTCTTAAATGTTACATCCATGGAGCAGTCTTATCTACTCCCCACATTCCAATAACTGCCTCTTCACCTGTTTTCCCCTTGTCATTATATTTATTACCAGATAACATGCTATTATATATTGGTTTGCATATTATCCATCTAGATAAGTAGGATTCGTGAGGGAAGAAACTATTGGTTCCATTCTCTGCTCTCTGTCCAGTGCCTAGAACACTTAAAGCCATCTGACTGGATAAGGACTAGAAGGTGCACAGAGAAGAGGTGGTCGAGGCTGGAGTCCTGAGGATCTGAGACCTTCAGACAATGGGAGAGGAGGAGGAGGGAGGGAGAAAAGGAGGGATGGGAGGCTGAGGAGCAGGGGGACCATCATTCCAGAGAATCGTTCCTGGTGCATTGAGGGCAGAGAGCCATTTCTTAATAAACTTTCTCCCTCTAGAAGCACACGAGCCGGGCCTCAGGTGCAGGTGGAGGAATAGCACGTGTATCTGGAGGGGCCTCAAGGAAACGAGGAGGCAGGAGCCCAGGCTGCCTCCCTGATGCTCTGGCTGGTTCCCCCTTTCTTAGCCTCCCTTCCCAGAGCACACTCAGTGGGTGGTGTCCAGAGGGAGGGGAGGGGCGCTGGGAGCACCTGGGATGGAGCCTGAGATGTTAAGAGAGCAGAAGGGAGAGGTGAGGTTACAGCTGTCCCTGGGGCATCAAGTGTCAGTAATCCTGGCCCCTCCCCTCATCAAGACCAGTTGAATGTTTGCTCTCAAATATTTCATAAATCTGCCCCTGCCTTCCACCCCTGAAATGTCTTTGCTCAAGGCCCATCATCCCATATGTGGACTCTACAATCAGCCCCCAAACTTGCCCCCCAACTTCTTGGCCAGCCTCCATCCCATTTTCCTCCTACACCCAGAGTGTCAGTTCCAGAGTGGGCCTCTGATGGATCAGCCCCTCCTTAGAGAATGTCAGCGAGGCCTCATCACTAAGATCCTACTTGTGTCTCTGGTGTCCAGGTCCATCTACACTGAGCCCTGTCTGCTGCTCCTGCAACACCTCCCTTCCTCCCACCTCACCTGTTGTGCTCATGTGAGACCCAGGAGCTGCCCACATCAGATTACTTCACAGAAGTGTCACTCTGGAAGCAATCAGAGATGGAGTTGTTGGAATCAAGGAAGACCTCCTGGAGGAGGTGATTAAAAGTCAAGTCTTAAAGGACATATAAAAAGGTTAACAAAGCAAAGAAGTGAGGAAGAGTTTTCAGTTATATGATTTGCTTGAGGATCTCATGAAGTTTCAGTGGCAGAGTGGATGTGACTGCTGCTTGTGTGTGGGAGGAGGGAGAAGAGAGAATTGACCCTGGCCAACTGGAGGCTGGTCTATATGCCCACTTGGGTCAGGAATGAGGTTTGGGGTGGCAGAAAGTAATGAGTTGGAGCTGAGACACTTCCCTAAAGCTAGGACCACATTGTTCACAACCTCAGAGGTAGAGTAGGCAAGGAAAACCATGCCCTTCAGCAAGAGGAAAGGTCAAGGCTAATACCCACCTTGACAGGAGTTTTGGATTTTTTTTTTAAGTCTTCACAAGAGAAGCAAAATCTAAGTCTTCATTTCCGGTGAAACGGGCCCAAATATACATGACCTCTGAGGTCAAACAATGCCAACCTGGAAATTAACACAACTGGCACCCAGCAGGTGTTTGGCCTGGAGGGTCCTGAGCAGAAGCAAATGCAGTTATTCTGGGTGAAGCTTCCAACAAAGGTGTCAGGACCCTCCCAGAAAAGCGAGTCCTGTAAAAGGGGGCTCACAGTTTAATGACAAAGTACGTGAGGGATCAACCTGCTGTGAGTCCCAGGAACTCCAGTGAATACACACCAATATGAAATACTCAGCAAACCAATACACTTTGATAAACAAATACACTAATGATAAACACATTAGAAAAAGATACCATGAAAAAAAAGACAGGAAGATAGGAGAGAGAACTGTAATGGGTTGAAGAGGGTCCTCCTGAAACTCATGTCTACTCAGAACCTCAGATCGTGGCCTTATATAGAAGCATGGTGATGCAAGCATACTTAACTGAAGATTTGGAGATGGAAATCATCCTGGATGGAGGGTGGGACCACAGTCCAGTGACTGGTGTCTTTACGAGAGAAAGGATGCAGAGATTTACCCACACAGAGTTGAGAGAAGATGAGCATATGAAGACAGAGATGGAGTTAAGGGTGGGGGGCTACAAGATAAGGGGTCTCCAGAAGCTAAAGGAGGCAAGGATGGACCCTCTTGGAGCATCACAGGCAGCACAGCCCTGCTGACACCTTGATTTCAGACTTCTGACCTCCATAACTTGAGAGAATAAATCTCTCTTGTATTAAACCACCAAGCTCATGGTAACCTTATGCAACAACTCTAAGAAATAAAAATAAATAAAAAATTGGAAAATATAGTCTCTCATATTTTTATAAATTACCAGAAAATCTAGCTGACCTACTCTAGAGCATGGTAGTCACTTGGATCCCAGGTCCCCTTGTTATTTCCTGTGTCCCCCAGTGTCTGAGACTCACAGGGGAGGGTCCACTGATCTAGAGAAGGGGAGTCAGTCCAAATGCCCACAGGAGCCAGGAGGGAAGGAAGGAAGTAAAGGGGATGGAGAGGACTAGGGCCCCTGGAGAGGACTAGGGCCCTTGGAGAGGACCAGCTGCACCTGCCAGGGTAGAAAAGAAGGAGGCCCTGTGCATGACACACTCTCATGTGTATAAAATGGAAAAAAAATACAGATATGCCCTACAAACATGTGCATTTATGTACACACATGTCTACATATTTCAGAACATATGAAATGTGTTGAAGATTGTACATGAGGTTGAGGACACAGATGCTCCCTGGATGGAGGGGTGAACGTTCCTGTGAGCAGGCAGGAAGTCTGGTCATGCCCAAGAGAAGAAATCAGGACATGCGAGATGATCATAGACTTGCTTTATGTCAATTATACAGGAGAATAAGAGAAATGTAGAAAACTGCACGAAGATATGAATGGAAAACAATATAGAGAGCATAGCCACATCAGCTCCAGTGCCCCCAGCCCCTCAAGGACACACAGCCCGGTGACACTAGACCTCCTGAGGCTTCCAAAGGAGCTGGGAGTCTGAATTTTCATGAGAAATTAAAACACTGCCACTTCCAAGCCCTTAGGGAAAGAAATAGTAATACTAGTGATTCTACATCATTTCTTCATGAAAACACTGTGATGGAAACTGAACACATCAAGAGTCCACCTGCAGTGCAAGCTGGTTTGCAGCCCCTGATCTGCAGCAAATCAAGCTGCATGTGCTGATGTCCAAGTAGGGCAGGGCCTTCCAGGTCCTCTGTGAAGGGGGCGGGGAGGGGAACAGGTAGGGGACATGGATTGAGAGTGCCCTGTCAGAGACCCTCTGAGGAGTCCTTCATGTGCTTCTATTCATTTAATTGACACATAGTAGGTTATAAGCCCAGTGCACAGTTGGGGAACCTGAGGCTCTGATGAGTAAATGGACAGGATCATCCAGTTATGAGATGTCTTATCCTTGTCGCTCTGGTGTCCATCTTCCCTCTTCCTTCTCTGTCCTTCCAGCACCTCCTCCTTCCTTCCTTTGTCCCGGCCATGACCTTCCCGGCTCCTTGTCTTCCAGTCCACACGCCTGGCTGCTGGGCAGGCAGGGCTCAGCCACATCCAGGCTGTGATGTCTCTGGGGCACCATGTTCAGGCTCACAGATTAGAGTGGAGGAGGGGCTGCTGGGGAGACTCAGGCAAACCTCTTGCTTTCCAGGTGGGGGAACTGAGGCCCAGAGAGGACACAGGCCTGACCCAGGGTCACACAGAAGGAACCACCATGCCTCTCCTGCCCAAGTCCTCCCTCTGTGCTATTAAGTGGAT
The DNA here is from genome assembly GCF_032452875.1 of Bos javanicus. Taxonomy (NCBI): domain Eukaryota; kingdom Metazoa; phylum Chordata; class Mammalia; order Artiodactyla; family Bovidae; genus Bos; species Bos javanicus. The sequence goes on along the minus strand of NC_083888.1, from coordinate 19,789,190 downwards.
CTAAAGAGATGAGAATACCAGACCACTTGACCTGCCTCTTGAGAAACCTATATGCAGGTCAGGAAGCAACAGCTAGAACTGGACATGGAACAACAGACTGGTTCCAAATAGGAAAAGGAGTACGTCAAGGCTGTATATCGTCACTCTGCTTATTTAACTTATATGCAAAGTACATCATGAGAAACGCTGGGCTGGAGGAAGCACAAGCTGTAATCAAGATTGCTGGGAGAAATATCAATAACCCCAGATATGCAGATGACACCATCCTTATGGCAGAAAGTGAAGAGGAACTAAAAAGCCTCTTGATGCAAGTGAAAGAGGAGAGTGAAAAAGTTGGCTTAAAGCTCAACATTCAGAAAATGAAGATCATGGCATCTGGTCCCATCACTTCATGGGAAATAGATGGGGAAACAGTGTCAGACTTTATTTTTTGGGGCTCCAAAATCACTGCAGATGGTGATTGCAGCCATGAAATTAAAAGATGCTTACTCCTTGGAAGGAAAGTTATGACCAACCTAGATAGCATATTAAAAAGCAGAGACATTACTTTGCCAACAAAGGTCTGTCTAGTCAAGGCTATGGTTTTTCCAGTGGTCACGTATGGATGTGAGAGTTGGACTGTGAAGAAAGCTGAGCCCTGAAGAATTGATGCTTTTGAACTGTGGTGTTGGAGAAGACTCTTGAGAGTCCCTTGGACTGCAAGTAGATCCAATCAGTCCATCCTAAAGGAGATCAGTCCTGGGTGTTCTTTGGAAGGACTGATGCTAAAGCTGAAACTTCAGTACTTTGGCCACCTCATGCAAAGTGTTGACTCATTGGAAAAGACTCTGATGCTGGAAGGGATTGGGGTCAGGAGGAGAAGGGGACGACAGAGGATGAGATGGCTGGATGGCATCACCGACTCGATGGACATGAGTCTGAGTGAACTCTGGGAGTTGGTGATGGACAGGGAGGCCTGGCGGGCTACGAATCATGGGGTCGCAAAGAGTCGGACATGACTGAGCGACTGAACTTACCTTAAATTTCAGGGTCATTTTGTTGAGGTAAGTTGTGAACAGCTTTGGGGACAGATACCCCCATCAACCCTCATGCCAGTGCCCATCCTCCACCCCGGCAGTGCCCACTGGGAGGCCAGCAGGCTCCAGGGCTCCCCTGCAATGGGGCTCAAGGAGCTTTGGGAGTCCAGGGAGGTTCTCAGGTTTGCTCTGTTTCTCTTTCCAGCCTCAGCTTGTCCCAGGGTTTATTATCAGCAAAGGTGACAAGGCCCCTGATGGCAGGAAGCTGGCAGGGGCTCACGGTGCTGGCCCTTCAGCCCTCGGCACCTCTCAGCAAATAGTCCTTTGGAAACAGGGCAGGTGTCCCTGAGGAGGGGGCGGGCTGGGAGGGGCCTCACTCCCCCACACACTGGACCCTGGAGGAGGCCCTGTGTGAGCAGGACTGCAGCCCTGGCTGGCGGGACTGTCTTGGGCAGGTGACCTGGGCAATTCCGTGGTCTCCAGGGTCCCTGCCACTCTGGCCATGTGTCCCTGTCACAGCCCTGAAACCCCTTCAAGCCCCTGTTCTCCTGTCTCAGTTCCAGTCCAGGCCCCTCCTCCATGGCGAAGGTTGGCTCCATGCCTGCATCCCTTCTGGGTCAGAAAACCCCTACTGGGCTGCCTCAGGGCCACTGGGACCCTGGGATCCCCCCAGTCATCTCCATTCTGCCCGCACCCCCCCCCCGCCCCCACCCCAGTCCCGGGAGCATCCTCAGGGCTGTCACCTCCCAGGGGTCCTGCAGGGGCCTCCTCTTTCAGCTCCTGCCCTTAAAAGGGGGCCAAACATCTGTCCATCCCCACTGCCTTCCTGGGATGCCCTAAAAGACTCCACGTCAGCCTCAGACACAGCATCCTTGTTCATTTCCAATCCCTTCTTCCCAGCTTGGCAGCTGCTAACCAGTCTCCCAGGCCAGGAGAATCCTCACTCAGGTAGGACTACTTCTAGATATTTCCAGACTCGAATCTGGATGACAATTTTGGAATTCTGTGGTTCCTCCAGGACACTCCACCTTGGAATGCTGGGTTGGAGTCTCCCTGCCCCAGTGAGGAAGAGTCACATGGGAAGGCAAAATGCAGGGGAGGGGATTCAGAACAGTTCCTATTTTCCATGTCATCTTGTCCCCATGGCCTTGCTCTCACCCCATGGCTCCTCCCTGTTAATCTCTGAAGCTGCCCTCCTCCGGGTGGAGCCACATGTGTCCTCTCAGATGGCAGCTCCTTCCAGTGATGGCTCCTGGGAGGACAGGCCAGGACACGTGTCTCCAGGTTGCTGTGGAAGGAGGCCATGGCCCTGAAGGTATGTCCTGGGTCTCAGAGCCCTGAGCTTTGGTCCTGGCCTCCCACTCTGGCTGACCTGCTGAACTGTAGAGCAAAGTGCTCAAACCTACAGCTTTGGCATTTTCATCTGGGTTTCCCACTCCTATCTACGGGGCAACCTCGGGGAAATACTTAACCACCCAGCTTCAGTTTTCTCATCTGTAAAATGTGGTTAGCAGTACAATCCAATATCCCATTTCTGAAACCTTTGGGTTTGCTCCAGAATTCCGAATTTTTCAGCTCCAGGTAGGTGACATGGTGCGTCTACTCTGAAATATCACACTCACTGGGGTCTGAAAGCACCTTGTAATCAGATACAGGAGTGTTTCTGCAACTGAACTTTTGAACATAAATTGTCTCATGTTTGTTCAGGTCAAAACTTGTTACCAAATGAGTTTTTTCAAAATTCTTTTTTTCAATTTTCATAGCCTTGAAGGGTTGGGATTGCAGATAAGGACCAGTGTAACTTCTGTCTCCATAGATAAAAGTACACAGCTCAGAGAGATAAAATATTCATGGTTTGAGGCCAGACCAAACATGGCTATAAGGTTTGGGATAAGACAAGTCTCCTGACTAGGCCAAGGCTGATGGGTGGGGAGAAACATTCTGGAGCGGCTGTGCTGTCACCCGAGTGTCTGAGCCATTGGTTCCAACTCCGCAGATCCTGAGCCTCAGCCCTACAGGGCCCTGAGCCTTTTCCAGGCGTCTTGACTCCAGAGCTGGATCTTTTTTCGGTGGGTGTCAGCAAAGACCATTGCCGTATCGATGACCTAGGCCTGCACAACCATCAGGACCTCCACAGGATCGTCCTCAGGCCTGGGTTCTCTGACCATCATCATGGGCTACTTTCTGCGCCTGCTGCAGCTGCTCTCCACCTGCGTGGCCTTCTCCCTGGTGGCTGGTGTGAGCACTTTGCAGGTGGCTGCAGGTAACTGGTCCATATTTGTCTGGTGCTTCTGCTTCATCATGACCCTCATCATCCTCATAGTCGAGTTGTGTGGGCTTCAGCCTCGCCTCCACCTCTCCTGGGATGGCTTTCTCATCACCAGCGCCTCCTGTGCCACCTTCTTATGTCTCTCAGGCTCCATCGTCTTTGCCACTGCCTGTATCCAGTTGCTGCCTCACAGCCCCTTCGGTGACCACGCCATTGTGGTCACTGCCTTTTCCAGCCTTGCATCTGTGGCTTATGCCACTGAAGTGGTCTGGACCTGCGCCCGGTCTGGAGAGTTCTCCTGCTCTGTGCTCACCTTGCCAGGCCTGCTTCACAGGCTGGAGATTTTCGTGGCCTGCATCATCTTCGCCTTCATCAGCAGCCCCCATCTGTATGTGCACCAGCCGGCCCTGGAGTGGTGCGTGGCCGTGTATTGCATCTGCTTCCTCCTGTCAGCCGTGACCCTCCTGCTGAACTGGTACAACTGGGACAACAGGCTGCCTGTCCCCGTCCCCCTTGTGCATTTGGGGCTGACCCTGCTCTCCGCCCTCCTCTATGCCTCCGCTGTGGTCCTCTGGCCGCTCTACCAGTTCAACAGGGAGTTCGGCGGACAGCCCCAGAGGTCCAGCGACGTGAGCTGCCGTGATAAGCTCAGCTCCTAGGTGTGCACCTGGGACCAGCGACTGGCTGTGGCCGTCCTGACTGCCGTCAATCTGCTGGTTTACGTGGTGGACCTGGTGGACTTGGCCCGCCGCTGTTTTTATCAGCTTCTGAGGCTCTGCACCAGGCCCCCCGGTTCCCTCTTATTGTCAGTGGAGGCATCTTCACCAAGCTCAGTCGTCCTCTGATGTCCTCTTCCTGGCTCCCTCTCTCCCTTCTCACATCCTTTCCCATTCATGTTGCTCTTTCCTGTTCCCTTCCCTCCTTCTTCTCTGTCTCCCTTCTGTCTCGTGTGCTTGCCCATAATTCTGTTTTGCCTCTTTCTTGTGTTGTTCCATCTTTTCTACATTTTCTGCTTTTTGGCCCTTTTCTGTTCTTCCTTGGTTTTCTCGTCTCCTGTGTCCTGACCACCTCTCCCCATTTTCCTTCTTCTGATCCATCAGGACCTGAGACTCCTTCCTCCTCTGCCCTCCCCCCTCCTAAGGTGCTGACTCCACAGCACACAGCCCTCTGTGCAGCTGTTCACACCCTGGGCCTCCGGAGGCTCTGGTTGTCTGTCACCCTGGCTGTGTCTTAGTTGGTACAGATGTGTGGAGTGGGGTGAGTGTGGGTAGCTAGGAACTGAACCCTGTTTTTCCCAGTGGAGGGGGTTGTAGAGTATTATTGTTGTTCAGTCTCTCAATTGTGTCTGACTCTTTGCGACCCCATGGACTGCAGCACACCATGCTTCCCTGTCCTTCACCATCTCCCGGAGCTTGCTCAAATGTATGTCCATTAAGTCAGTGATGCCATCTAACCATCTCATCCCCTGTCACCCCCTTCTCCTGCCTTCAATCTTCCCCATCATCAGGGTCTTTTCTAATGAGTAGGCTTGTTTTTAAGTTAAAAGGAGGTCAATAATTCCCAGTGGGTGGGAGTCTTGAAGCAGCGACTTTGGGTCCCTGGGCCCCATCCGGTGCTCAGCCCCACCTGAGACTGACTCCAGAATTTTTGCAGGTTCACTAAACACCCACTGCCTAGAGGGCTTCTTAGAGGAAGTTGTGATGATTTCCATCCCAATTACTTTCTGGACATCGAAGTAGGAGCTGGCAGAGAACCCCAGGGACTTGCAGACACCTGTCTACAGTGTTGGTGAGGGGCAGTGATGTGTCCCTCCTGCCCCAGTGATCAAAACTGCAGGTCCTGCCTCTGCAGGGAGAAGAGTGTGGCCCCTGCAGCCTTAAAGGTGATGTTAACCTGGATTTTTTTCCCCTGATCAGGAAGGCAAAAATTAGTGAATATCCTTATTCACTAAAGGGGAAGTTTCTTTTCATTCTTCTTCCCAGCGGGGTTACTTCAAAGGGTGGAAATTCCTTCTGCCAGAGTGAAAGGAATTGCATCCCTGACTGCTGCACACAGAAGTATGATTCTATGGCTTAGTATGATTCTATCAGTGGCTTTCTCTGCTGCTTCCTGCTTCTCTGAGACTCATGAATAAGATGGTCTATATGAATGTATAGGTATGTATATCTTATTCCCAGGTGCTTCTGTTTCCCATCAGCCCCCTGCTGTCAATCATAGAGAAAATCTCGTCCCTTCTCCACAATCACAATGTACTTTTTTAACCTCAATATTAAGATAAAGGAAAACAAAACGAAACAATACCTTCTCCCCTCCTCACTAATCAAGAGATCCTAATTAACCCAAATTTATCTAGAGCTCAGAAGAAGCCTACCAGATTTCCCTCCTCACCCACCTGACCCTGGGTGGGGTCCCTGGTGGGGGCCCTCCCACTGTCTTCCCGCCCTCACCTGAGCTAGACCTTAGGGAGTGGACCATCCCTGGAAAACTAGAGTTTGGGCCCCACCCCAGTGCCAAATATCCCATCAGATAACTCTTAAAAGGCTCTTGCCAGCTCCTCAATGTCTTTCTTTAATAGTTTGTGCCAGGGACTCCCCTGGTAGTCCACTGGTTGAGACTCCTGACTTCCACTGCAGGGGGAGTGGGTTCTATACTTGGTCTGGGAACTAAGGTTCCACCTGCCATTCAGTGCAGGCAAAAACATTTTTTTAAAAAAAGTTGTGTGTCTGTGTGCATGCGAAGCATGTTGCCTGGGTATGAGCATGCGTGTCCATGTGCATGATGGCATTGGCACCAGCAGCCGTTTGTATAACTGTGGTGAGGAAGTCACCCCAAACCTTCTTCCTCTCCTGTTCTCAGCCACAAAGCCTCAAAGCTCAGCATAGTAGCTTCACCAGGGCCAGAGGGGCCAGGCAAGAGGAGCTGTGGGGGAGGGGAAGGGAAGGACGCCCACTGCTGCCCCTCACTCCTGTACTGGGATGAAGTCATGTGATCTTCACCCAGTGGCAGGTGGGATGAATGGGGCAGGCTCCCAGGAGGTGGTCCCTATCATGGGGAAATCTTAAGAAGGACTAAAAAAAATTCGTATTTAAGGCAAGATGAAAAATTTCAGGATAAAGTTGTTCCCTGTCCATTTGAATCTCCTCCCTCCCCTCTAGAGTGCATTGTGCATCTGCAGTATGTGTTAACCAACCTCTCTGCTCAGCCTTACAGGTGAATTTTCCTTCTTCTGGCCCCAGTCATATAACTCCTTAGAAGATTAACATAACTTATGACCTTATTAATGTCACAGCTGTATTATTTGTATTCTGCCTATTCTACAAGATTATTGTTTCTTGCATTGCCAAATGTGTGACTGAGCCTCTGGTAAAAAATTAATGTTGACTTGAAATGATTGACCTGATGTATAGTCTATAAGATCCTTGATTGTAGTAGTGTGACTCTAGATATGGGAAGAAGCGATAGGAAGGAACCATTTCCTGGAGTTGACACTCTTGTAAGACAGGTGGTCCAGAGGATTAAGGCTACTGTTACCAGGACTGGGTGAGTGATAGCACTTGAACCACCAGGAATAGACATTCCTAGTGACCTGTGACAAAATAGCCATAAAAGGGATTTTCCAGGCAAGAATACTGGAGTGGGTTGCCATTTCCTTCTCTAGGGGATCTTCCTGACTTTGGGATCCAACCTGCACCTCCTTAGATATCCCTAAGATAAAAAGGGAGAGGACTGTGAAATAAAAAATGTCACCCACTGTTCAGTTCTACAAGAATCAAGTAGTTAGCCACCATAGTCACTGTCCTACAATCCACCCTGGAAGGAATTTAGGTCGAACATCAGGATGAGACACTGTGATCTATAAAGCTGGACCTCAGATAGCAAGAGTTTCTCAAGAGAAATTTTTATGATCCCAGTTTCTTGCATCTTCCCATACCTAGAAAAGCACTCAAACCATTAACTAAGGGATCTCTTCCTCATGAAGAGCAGAAACATTCCACCAAAACTATGTGCTTGGTTGTGTGTACCCCTGAAGTCACATACATACTGGCCTCCTCCCTTACCTCTTCAGAACAGTTTCATAACTTCCGGAAAGATTGTGGCTCGGGTCATATTCCTCCTTGTTGCTGTTTACTCGCTCAGTCGTATCCAGCTTTTTCGACCCCATGAACTGTGGCCTGCCAAGTTCCTCTGTACATGGGATTTTCCAGGCAAGAATACTGGAGTGGGTTGCTATTTCCTTCTCTAGGGGATCTTCCTGACTCTGGGATCGAACCTGCACCTCCTGCATTGGCAGGTGGATTCTTTACCGCTGAGCTCAAATAAAAAACTCCATTTCTTTCTTAGATTGACTAATGATTCACTTTTCATCAAGAAAAGCAAGCATGCCTAGTCCTCCCCAGGCTTCCCTGATGGCTTAATGGAATCCCAGAGTAAGAGAGAGGGGCAGATCTGGGGTCCACGTCTGGGTTCACAGTCACATTGGTCCTGCCTCCAGTCCAGTGGCCCCACCATTGTGGTCTGTCCCCTTAGGGATGAACCATGAGGAATATGGAAAGCAGAACCCAAGAAATCTGGTTTCTAGTTCTAGTTCTGCCATCATATGACAGATGAGTCTTGTCCCTGATCTGAGTTTCTGGTGAGCTGATGGGGGTTGAAAATAGGGTGTTTTCCTCACTCACCACTTTCTCTAACCAGAGCAGCCTGGTGGAAATCAAGGTCCGACTCAAGATCTCACTTGAAAATAAGATTGGAAAGATTGGAAACAACTCACATGGTCATGTTGAAGATGCTGGTTAATGAACCAAGGTGTAGACAGAAGAGGGAATACTATACAGCTGGGAAAAATGAGGATGCTCTCAAAATAATGATAAAGAAAAATGTCCAATATACCCTAAGTAAAAATAGTAAGATACAGAACAATATATTATATCCTTTTTTAATGTAAAGAGAGTGGGAGAAATAGAAAATAAATCTGCATGTACTTGTTCTGTATCATGGAGCACAGGAAGGGCTCCCATGAGTGCAATGGAGCAGCCACTACCTGGCACTGATGAGAGAGGGCAGCTGAGGGGAGAGGGCACAGAGCCACATGTGGATGGGAGGTTTCTCAATATGTGGCTTTTTAGAGCATTTTGATTTTGAAACATGTAAGTAAATTATCTTTAAGAAAAGAAAATTTCAATTTGAAAAATAGACCAAGTGGAGAAGGAAGGTCAGAAGAGGGATGGTTGGCAAACTGTCTGCATGTTCCCTGCAGCCTGATGGACAGGCTGGGGGAGGAGCTGAGAGATGCCTGCATGGGCCTGTCTCCAAAGGCAGAGGGGAGGGAGGTGCCTTGGGTCCAAAGGTCTGGGGAGGGAGAGCTGTGGCCCTGAAGTCCACCTGTAGGATCCCCAGGGCGTCCCCCAGCCCTTTAGCAGAAACAGTTGATGGAGAAGTCCTCTGGTGCCCTAGCCTCAGGCCCTTTTCTTGCTCCTTGCCTGGCCTGGGCTCCCTGTTTCCCGGGACAGCTGCCCTACCCTTGCTCCTCTGGCCTCCTCCATGCAGAGTTTTCCAGCTGACGCTCCTTCAGACTGTGGTCTGAGCCACATCCAGAACAGAGCCCGTGGCACAGATGTTCCCATTCTCTGGCTCTGACCAGCTTCTTGGAAAAATCACAGAGTCAGCGTTTCTCAATTCTCCTGTGAGTGGAGAGAAGAAGGACCCCTCTCTCCTGCAGTCTCAGGCATTGGCTGTCCACCCTGGTTGGGGGTGGCAGTACTGGCTGCCAATGCATGTGGCCCTTGTCTGTGTGGCTGTCTCCTCTCAAAGGAGGAGAAACACCTCCCCGTAGAGAGGTTGGTGGGTGGAAAGAGGATAGTTATGTTCCACTAGCCCCTGCCTAGAGTCTCCACACTTTCTCTGACATTTTCTGGCTGGCTTTCCAACAGAAAGTGGTCTGGTTGTTGCAGAACCTCTGGTGGGTCCAGCCAGAGCAGGACACACAAGAGCCAGGAGATGATTCCTGGACCTGAGAAAAGTGGGAAGGAGCTCCACATTTCCTGAGGTTCTACTACCTGCTGAGCTTTGCAGGGAGACAGACCTGTATTCAAATCCAGGCTCTGTCAGGGAGTAACTGTGACTTTGTTTAAATTACATAATGTACTCTCTGAGCCTTAGTTTCATCATCTATAAAATGGGGATGACAATAATAATCTCCCTGAAAAAGAGGAGAGTGAAAAAGTTGGCTTAAAGCTCAACATTCAGAAAAGGAAGATCATGGTATCTGGTCCCATCACTTCATGGGAAATAGATGGGGAAACAGTGGAAACAGTGGCAGACTATTTTTTGGGGCTCCAAAATCACTGCAGATGGTGATTGCAGCCATGAAATTAAAAGACGCTTACTCCTTGGAAGGAAAGTTATTACCAACCTAGACAGCATATTGAAAAGCAAAGACATTACTTTGCCAACAAAGGTCAGTTTAGTCAAGGCTATGGTTTTTCCAGTAGTCATGTATGGATGTGAGAGTTGGACTGTGAAGAAAGCTGAGCACCGAAGAATTGATGCTTTTGAACTGTGGTGTTGGAGAAGACTCTTGAGAGTCCCTTGGACTGCAAGGAGATCCAACCAGTCCATTCTAAAGGAGATCGGTCCTGGGTGTTCTTTGGAAGGAGTGATGCTAAAGCTGAAACTCCAGTACTTTGGCCACCTCATGCGAAGAGTTGACTCATTGAAAAAGACTCTGATGCTGGGAGGTATTGGGGGCAGGAGGAGAAGGGGATGACAGAGGATGAGATGGCTGGATGGCATCACTGACTCGATGGACATGAGTTTGAGTGAACTCTGGGAGTTGGTGATGGACAGGGAGGCCTGGCGTGCTGCAATTCATGGGGTCACAAAGAGTCAGACATGACTGAGAGACTGAACTGAACTGAACTGAACTGAAGATAAAATGAATAAATATAACAAGTCACCAAATCAGATGGTTAATATGAAAAAAATATTGGTTACTCTTTTCCTCTGGGTATAAATTGCAAGGTGAATGAATGCCAAGCAGGATTTACGATCCTAAACCCCCATGACTGGGTTCAAATCCCAGCTCTGCCACTTAAACCTGTGTGATCTTGGCCAGTTGACCTTTCTGTGCCTGTGAAAATGGGGACAGTGAGGACATAGTTCAGGGGCTGCTGGGAGGAACAAATGAATCAGAGCAGAGCTGGATATGCAGTGAGCATGACACGTGTGACCTCTTGTAACTGTTGTGTCCACAGCAGCCCCGCTGCAGCACAAGTCCTCGGGGCCCCTTTCTCAGCCGACAGAACCTATGAGCTGTAATCTGAGGTCTTTTCTGGAGCCAGGCTCAGAGGGTGAGGATTCATCGCAGTTGATCTTTTCAGGGTCTGCATCTAACCAAGGGTGGGGAGGTAGGGTGGGGAGGTCAATTCAAGCCCATGCTCTCACCTCCACTCCAACCAGCGTGTTTCCGTAAATCCCCCCAGTGTTTTGTCTGCAGAGAGAGTAAGCTTCCTCAGGTCACAAAGCTCTCCAAAACAATTCATCTGGACAACCAGGCTGCTCATGGGGTGGGGTCCCTCAGGGCTCCTCCCCTCCCTACATTGACCCTAACAAGCCTTAAGGCCAATGACACGCTGTTAGCACGGCTGCCAAGGGAAATCACTCCCCTGGTCCCAGCGGCAGCCTGTCTGCCCCTCAGGCTCCGGGCTGCCCACTGCTGCCCGCAGCATGCCATCCCTCAGGCCACCAGGTGACCTCAGCGGTCCACATCCATGCTGAGCTGGGGCCAGCTCCCACCAGCCCAGACCCCTGCCCCCAGTTACACTCTTGTTACTAGTCTAGGACCACTCTTTAAGCAAATCCCTTACAACAAAAAGAGCTTGTTCTTTCTGTTGCTTTGGGCAGAAGGAAGCACTACTGGAATACTCTATTCCTTGAACCTGTCAGAGGCCAACATAGTCCAAGATCCTTCCATCATCTTTTATTCTCTGCCCCCCTCCCATAGAACCGTGATACCCCAGCTTTCTCCTCCACGCACCCCAAACTCAGTTTAAGCTTTGTTCTAATGTAAACCAGACTTGATTAAATACAGGCACATAAACACACCATTTTCTGTATCTTAAAGCAAATAGGGCAGCACAAGTACCCGTCCATTCATAGGAAGTCATAACTTTGTATTGAAACATGACTGACATGTCATGGGTAGATTATTATGGCCCTATTTGGATGGATGGATCACAGGTGAGTCTTTCATCAAGGCCACCTTTCACCAGGCCCCGCTCTGTGCCCAGCCCCTCACATCATTGTCTTTGACCCTCACACTAACCTGGAAGGGTTATTATTATCCCTTGTCTACACGTCAGGAATCAGAATGTCAGCGGGGCTAGAGCCCAGGACCTCCCAGCCCGGGAACCACTGAGCGGGCCTGGCCTCCAGCCTCTGCCAGCCAGGTCCTGCCCTTCCTGCAGCTGCACCTCAGGCCAGGCTCCTGTGGCTTCCAAACAGCAGGAGAGCCTCAGCCTGGTTGCTGTCTTCCAGCCTTTCCTTCCCTTAGAGGAGAGATGCGAACTCACATAGACAGGATTCTTATTGCAAATCCACCCCTCGTTCCATAGACTCCAGTGAGTCCCGGTGCAGTTAGACCGAACCACTAGGCCCTGCCAGCTCCCCTGCAGCCTGAGCTCTTCCTCCAGATGGTGGGTCCTGGGTGGGGGTCCGTCAGGCAGAATAATTCCAGCCTCCGCTGAGGGCCCCATGGCGGGTAGAGCTGAGACTGACTGGCAGGGCAGAGTCTGCACCCTTCTTCCTCTGTCCCAGCCCCAAATCTCAGGGGATGGGAATCCTGGCTTCTCTCCTTTCAAGGAAGCCTGATTCTTTGGAAGAAACTTGGGCTGGGAGTCAGAGAGCCTGGGGTCACCTTCCAGGCCAGGCTTCACCACTGCTCTGGCTGCCCTGAGCTTCAGCTCACAGGTGAGTGAGGGCATCTAGAGGGTCCTGGAGCTTCCCCCTATTCATATGAAAGACCCAGTCCCTCACATCTCCTGCCGGAATGACTCTCAGGCTGATCCCACATGCAAGTCAGTCTTAGAGAGAGATGGTCCAAGGGCTCTACCTGGTGGCCACTCACAGCCAGACAGGCAGCCCCACCCAGCAGTTTCCAAGGTTCATAAAAATCATAACTGAGGAGGTCAGGACCCTGACCCTGGGAGACAGGGCAGGAGAGAACCCTGAGAATTCGATCTGCCCACCCTCTCACACCTGGCTCCTGGGTGTCAGTGGTGGGAATGGGAACCACCATCAGTGTAAAACTGTCTGAGAAGCACTGGCATTGCTGTCAGATGGGACTAGATTTCAATCCCTTGAGTTCTTAACTTCAGCCCTGTAGCGGGCTGTTTAGGACTCGTCCTGCAGGGCTGTGTCCTCTCTCTGCATGAATAGGCAGCCAAGGTAGATGGCGGGGTGAGGCTGGACCAGTGAGAAGAGCCCCCTGGTGGTGTTCAGCCCTTAAGCCAATGGCTCATCCATGGCTGCACATTTCAATGGCCTGATGTGGGCAGTGCTTCTCAAAGTGTGGTCCCTGGACCAGCAGCAAGGCATCAACAGGAAATGTTGGGGAATGCAGATTCCTAGGTTCTCCCACCAAGACCTGCTGAATCAGAAACTCTGGACAGGGCCCAGCAGCCCCCAGGTGATGCCAACCTGGTGCAGTGAGAGAACGCTGTGCTCACGTACCAGGGGATGCTGAGAAGACACCTTATGGGATTTGAATGTCTTATGCATCGGAATCACCTCTGGAGGTCAAAATACTAACCAGGGCCTGCCACACCCCTACTCCTCCACCTCAGTGATTCTTGACCTTGTAGCAGAGAGCAGTGGCTCTCCTAGACTGGCCTGTGGTCTACAGAATAGTCATGGGTTATTGTCACTTGGTGGCTGCTCGAGCTATGACAGGCATGGTGCTGTGGGCTCTGTATGGATCATCATCTCACAAGAACCCTAGGAGTTGTTAGATTCTCTTGCTTCACAAATGGAGAAATTGAGGCACAGAGAGGTTGAGTAACTCAGCCTAGGTTACACAGCTACTAAATGGCAGGATTCCAAACTGGTTATCTCAGACTCCAGAGTCCACCACCTTTTTTCCCCATTTTACAAATGAGAGGAATGAGGTGCTGAAGGTCACCTGGGGACACCCATCACTCCTTCTGCACCTTTGCCTGAAAGTGCCTGAGAGCTCCCCAATATCAAGATGGGCCGAATCAACCTCTGAGCTGGGTGTCGCCCCCAGGAAATAATGCCTCCCTCCTGGGCATAGACACAGCTGGAAAAGGGAGGGGGAGCCAGGGGTATTAATTAAGTCACCAGGACTACTCCTGGACCCACAGGATTCAAGATGTTAAGGAAATTGACACTCATCCCCATCCAGCTCAATTGTTCATTGCCCTCTCAGTGCTGGGCAGTGTCCACTGACACCCAGCTCAGAGAGAAGAAATAAAAAGACAAGAGGAGGATCTGGAGGAGTAGAGAGCATATGTGGTGGTGGTTTAGTTGCTAAGTCGTGTTCTACTCTTGCAACCCCATGGCCTGGGGCCTGCCAGGCTCCTCTGTCCATGGGATTCTCCGGGCAAGAATACTGGAGTGGGTTGCCATTTCCTTCTCCAGAGGATCTTCCTGACCCAGGAATCAAACCCAGGTCTCCTGCATTGCAGGCAAATTCTTTACCAACTGAGCTACAAGGGAAGTTGAGAGCATATGGAGCCATTTTAATGCTAAAAATGCACTTTTCAAAAGCAAGAGAGTTGCTGTCCTGAAAAGACAAAGGCCTCAAGTCCTTGGGGAGGTGCTGCACTCCACCAGGCAGGCAGCCCTCGCTGCTATCGAATTCTCCTGGAGATGCGGTAGAGCTCCATGGCTGCTCTGGCGTCTTCCACCGAGTTGTCCTGTAGACACGGACTGAGAGGGGACAGGGGGCTGAATCCAGGCACCATGTGACCCGGGCCTTCCCTGCTCACTTCCTGAGTCCAGGGCTGAAGTGGGTCAGGGGTGAGTCTCCCAGGCCCCTGAGACTCTGGACTCGGCAGGTGTCTGGAGGGGTGAGTCTCCCAGGCCCCTGAGACCCTGGACTCGGCAGGTGTCTGGAGCAGGCCAGGCTTCACCCATGAGCCTGGGGCCCAGGCAGGCCCAGGCAAGGAATCCAGGTCCTAAGGCCAGGTATGTCCTCCAGGGGCTCCTGTCTGCTGGGTGGGGGTGGGGCACTGCAGACTTGGCTCAGACCCAGAGGGGCTGGAGCAGTTCTTACAGGAGCCCAGGGCCCGGGGAACGTGGACACAGATGTTTCTAGAGTGCTCCTTGCTCAGCATGTTGAGAACAGGGCTCTTCAGTGAATCCAGGAGCTGATACTTTGTCCTGGGTCCCTGGTGCCACAAGCCCTGCATAGGGACCTCTGGTATTTGGGAGATACACAAACTCAGGTCCATCCCCTGCCTCCTGCACATTCTGGCTTCCAAGACAAGCCCCCCAACTCCTCAGACTGGGGCTTGGACTCTCGTCTCCCCAGGCCCCCCTCTCCTGCCTTCTTCACTAAGACACACCCGCATCCTCCACTCAGATCTGGTGTCCTGTCTGGCCCCGCCCTCCATCCCTGCTCAGGACGCCTGGCCTCCCCTCTGTGGACACTCCCGACAGATGTGCTAATGGTCAGGTCATGGGCCTCCTCCATTTCAACCAAGAGTTTCTCAAGGATGAATCAGACCTTGTTTACCTGGATCCTCAGCCTCTGATCCAGAGCAGATGATTCATAAACATCCACTGAACTGGAAGGGCCTACATATGGCTATAACTCCCTGGGCCCTTCCATCCAAATGAGCTCCCAGCCACCAGCACACACTTGCCCCCGCCTGGGGCTCTGAGGGGCCTGCTCATCCAATGACTTTGAGCTCAAGATCCCTCCCTCTCTTCTTGGAATGCCCCTTGTTGCATACTGCATCTTTCCTATCTGGGGGGCAATCCCAGAGGCTTCTCTGTGAGTAAATGTTAGTCCCCTGGTTACATCTCATCAATACTTTCCCATTGAGTCCGAAATACTCAATGTGGTGCCCAAGGCTGTGAATGCCTGTCCCTGCCAGATTCTGCACCGCATCCCCCTCCCCACCACGTCTCTCTATCTTTCTCTCCCATAAACATTGCTCAGACCCCCTGCATCTGACAGGATCCAGACTGTGTGCTCTTTATGAGAATCTAATGCCTGATTATCTGAAGTGGAGCTGAGGTAGTGATGCTAACACTGGAGAGTGGCTGTCATTGTCTTCCATCACTCCCAGTGGCACTGTCTATTTGTAAGAAAACAAGCTCAGGGCTCCCACTGCTTCTGCATTATAGTGAGTTGTATAATTATTTCATTATGTATCACAGTGCAATAATTATAGAAATAAAGTGCACAATAAATGCAATGTGCTTCAATCATCCCAAAACCACCGCCTTCCCTCCTGTATGTGGAAAAATCATCTTCCACATAACAGGTCACTGGTGCCAAAAAGTTTAGGGACCGATGCTCCAGAGGACTCTCTTGTTTATCTGGGGACCACTGGCATTTGGGAGATCCACAAGGGGAGCCCTGCATATGAGCCTGGGACTCTGCTCACCCACATGTGAGGAAAAGGTGGTGTAGGAATCACCTGACTTACTCCTCCAAGGCCACTTTCTGCCCTGAGCTTTGTGGATCCACTGATGTCCTGGGATGGGTTAGGAGGTCTATAGAGCCCTGATAGTGAGTGCAACATTTCCAGGGTATGTGCATGCATATTTCTGGGATAGTCATATTCTCAAAGAGACTTTTGTGTCAGAAAGGTTAAGAGTTTCCAAGGGGCTCTCTCATACCTTCTGAAGAAGTAGAGTCTCCTAATATTGCCGAAACAAACCAAGTAAGTGAGGGAGTGTGAATCTGAGAATCTCTCTGTGTTTTCCATCTGGAATAGTGACTTCCCTTGGCATCAGGAGAAGCTCATTCAGAAAAACCTTGGAGCCTCTCTCAGCATTTAATTTCCCCAGATTGTCTCCTTCTCAAACCATAGCATCAGAGCATCAGAGTGGAGAGACCACTTTAGGATTTCAGTTCAGCTCTCTACCTTATAACCCAGCCTGATCTCGTCACTAACTTTGTTCATAGTAATGCTTCTTAAGACCCACTTGACTTCATGATCCAGCATGTCCAGCTCTAGGTGAGTGACCGCACCATCGTGTCTATCTGTGTCATTAAGACCTTTCTTCGTATAGTTCTTCTGTGTATTCTTGCCACCTCTTCTTAATCTCTTCGGCTTATGTTAGGTCTTACCATTTATGTCCTTTATTGTGCCCATCCTTGCATGAAATGCTCCCTTGATCTCTCCAATTTTCTTAAAAGAAATCTCTAGCCTTTGCATTCCGTTGTTTTCCTCTGTTTCTTCGCATTGTGCTTTAAGAAGACCTTTTTATTTCTCCTTGTTATTCCCTGGAACTCTGCATTCAGTTTGGTGTATCTTTTCCTTTCTCCTTTGCCCTTTGCTTCTCTTCTTTCCTCAGCTATTTGTAAAGTTTCCTCAGACAACCACTTTGCCTTCTTGCATTTCTTTTCCTTTGGGATGATTTTGGTCACTGCCTCCTGTACAGTGTTACGAACTTCGATCCATAGTTCTTCAGGCACTCTCTCTATCAGGTCTAATCCTTTGAATCCATTCATCACCTCCACTGTATAATGATAAGGGATTTTATTTAGTTCATACCTGAATGGCCTCATGGTTTTCCCTACTTTTCTTCAATCTAAGCCTGAATTTTCCAATAAGGAGCTGATGATTTGAGTCCCAGTCAGCTCCAGGTCTTATTTGCATAGAGCTTCTCTGTCTTTAGCTGCAAAAAACATAATCGATCTGATTTCAGTATTGACCATTTGGTGATGTCCATATGTAGAGTCATCTCTTGTGTTGTTGGAAAATGGTGTTTGCTATGACCAGTGTGTTTTCTTGACAAAACTGTTAGCCTTTGCCCTGCTTCATTTTGTACTCCAGGGCCAAAATGCCTTGGCCTCTTGTCCTGGGTGTCTCTTGACTTCCTAGTTTTACATTCCAATCCCCTATGATGAAAAGAGCATCTTCTTTTGGTGTTAGTTCTAGAAGGTGTTGTATGTCTTCACGGAACTGGTCAACTTCAATTTCTTCAGTATCAAGCCCTGGGACATAGTCTTGGATTACTGTGATGTTGAATGGCTTGCCTCAGAAATAAACCAAGATCATTCTGTTGTTTTTGAGATTGCGCCCAAGTACTGCATTTTGGACTCTTCTGTAAATTAGTAAGACAAAGTAAAACATCCTAAGAAGTTTGTTCGATTTTAAATTGTGTTGTCTATTATTAAGTTGTAGAATTTCTGTCTATTTTCTAGATACTAGAGATGAATAACACAATTTTTGTCATATTTTTAAAAAAATTTCCAGAAATGCTTGCCTACCTCCTACTCTAGAGCAGGATGATCACATCGAACCCAGGACCCCTTGCCATGTCCTGTGTCCCCCAGTGTCTGAGACTCACAGGGGAGGATCCACTGATCTAGAGAAGGAGGGTCAGTCCAAATATGCACAGGAGCCAGGAGGGAAAGAAATAAGTAAAGGGGATGGAGAGGACTAAGGCCCCTGGACAGGACCAGCTGCACCTTTTGGGGTTGGTAGAAAAGCAAGATGCTGTGTGCATGACATGGTCTCATGTTTAAAAAACAGGGAAGAAAAAAGATACAGATATGCTCTACAAATATGTGTGCATGTCTGTACACACATGTCTACATATGACGTCAGAGCATGTGAAATGTGTTGAAGGCTCTAATGACGTTGAGGACATGGATGCTCCCTGGATGGAGGCATGGACGCTCCTGTGAGCAGGCAGGCAGCCTGGCCATGTCCAAGAGGGAAAACTGGGACACGTGAGGTCATCATTTGTTGTTGTTCCTTCGCTCAGTCGTGTCCAACTCTTTGTGACCCCATGGACTGCAGCATGCCAGGCTTCCCTGTCCTTCACTATCTCCTGGAGCTTTCTCAAACTCCTATCCATTGAGTTGGTGAGTCTTCCCCTTCTCCTCCTGCCTTCCATCTTTCCCAGCATCAGGGTCTTTTCTAATGAGACAACTCTTTGCATCAGGTGGCCAAAGTATTGGAGCTTCAGCTTCAGCATCAGTCCTTCCAATGAATATTCAGAATTGATTTCCTTTAGGATTGACTGGTTTAATCTCCTTGCAGTCCAAGGAACTCTCAAGAGTCTTCTCCAACACCACAGTTCAAAAGCATCAATTCTTCAGCATTCAGCCTGCATTATGGTCCAACTTTCACATCCCTACCTGACTACGGGAAAAACTGTCAGTTCAGTCGCTCAGTCGTGTCCGACTCTTTGCGACCCCATGGACTGCAGCACGCCAGGCTTCCCTGCCCATCACCAACTCCCAGAGCTTGCTCAAATCATGTCCATCGAGTCAGTGATGCCATCCAACCATCTCATCATCTGTTATCCCCTTTTCCTCCTGCTTTCAATCTTTCCCAGCATCAGGGTCTTTTCCGATGAATCAGTTCTTCACATCAGGTGGCCAAAGTACTGGAGTTTCAGTACTTCAGCATCAGTCCTTCCATGGAAAAACCACAGCTCTGACTATATGGACATTTGTTGGCAAAATAATGTCTCTGCTTTTTAATACACTGTCTAGATTTGTCATAGCTTTTCTTCCAAGGAGCAAACGTCTTTTAATTTCATGGCTGCAGTCACCATCTGCAGTGATTTTGGAGCCCAAGAAAATAAAACATCTTTTAATTTAGTTCTTTTAAAGTTGTTCTGCTTTGTGTCAATTATACATGAGAAGAAGAAAATATAGAAAATACTAAGCAAAGATGAGAGTGAAAGTCAGTATAAAGGGCATAGCAGCTAATTTTATGAGACTTGTAAAGGATCTGGAAAACTGGATTTTCATATGCAATGAAAAAACCGTGCATCTACCAAACATTTCAGGAAGAAATAAAACTACTTCTACACTATCTTTTCCTGAAAACACTGTGAAGGAAAACCAAACAAATCCCTGGGCCACTTCCAGGACACACAGGTTTGCAAGCCATGATCTGGAACAAATCAAGCTTGCATGTGCTTATGCCCAGAGTGGGGCTGGGGCCATATGGGTTCCCTTTGGTGGGTAGGGGAAGGGGAACAGGTAGCTGGCATGCCAGCTATGGTTCCAGTGTGTTCAGGTGCCAGGTCCTCTATAAGCCATTCATACAGCTTCATTCATTAAATTGACATATAGTAGGTATTAAGCCCATTGCACACATGAGAAAACTGAGACTCTGTAAGGTAACTTACCAGTTTCCTCCACACCCCACAGCCTCCCTGTAACTCTGAGTTTCCATCTCACCTCCTCCTTCCTTCTTTTGTCCTGACCTTGACCTTCCTGGCTCACCGTCTTCCAGTCCACACACCTGGCTGCTGGGCAGGCAGGGCTCAGCCACATCCAGGCTGTGCTCTGATAGAGGCACCATGTCCAGGCTCACAGATTAGAGTGGAGGAGGGTCTGCTGGGGAGGCTCAGACAAACCTCCTGCTTTCCAGGTGGGGGAACTGAGGCCCAGAGAGGGCACAGGCCTTATCCAGGGTCACACAGCTAGAAACCCCATGCCTCTCCTTCTCCAGTGCTTCCCTCTGTGCCATTAAATGGATCCAAAGCCTCCGCATCAGCATCAGACACAGCATCTTTTTTCATTTCCAATCTCTTCTTCCCAGCTTGGAAGCTGCTCACCCGTCTCCCAGGCCAGGAAAATCCCTGCTCAGGTAAGAGTACTTCTAGATCTTTCCGGACTCACACCTGGCTGGCAGCTTTGGAACTTAAGAGCGCAACATTATGTTAATTTATTCTGTGGTTCCTCCATGAGGCTCCACCTTGAATCATGCTGGGTTGGGGTTTCCCTGCCCCAGTGGGGAAAAGTCACATGTGAAGGCAAAACTGAGAGCAGGGATTCAAATAGTTCCTACTTTCTGTGTCATCTTGTCCCCACGGCCTTGCTATCACCCCGTGGCTCCTCCCTGTTCACCCCTGGAGTTGCCCTCCTCTGGGTGGGGCTGTGTCCCCTCAGATGGCAGCTCCTTCTAGTGATGCTGCTGGGAGGAGGGGCCGGGACGTGTGTCTTTAGGTTGCTGTGGAAGAAGGCCATGATCCTGAAGGTGTGTCCTGGGTCCCAGAGCGCCACGATTTGGTCCTGGGCTCCCACCTGCCGGCCTGCTGACATGCTGGGCTGTAGAGCAAAGTGCTCACACCCACAGCTTTGGGATTTTTATCTGGGGTTCTCTTTTCTTAGGGTTTCGACCTTAGGGAAGACATTTAAGTCCCCAAGTCTTAGTTTTCTCATCAATAAATGGGGTTAGCAGTGCAATCCGCAGTCCATTTTTTTTTTTTTTTAAATCCTTGGGATTAGATAAGCTCCAGAATTCAAGATTTTTCAGCTCCAGACAAATGACATGGTGTATCTACTCTACATGACATCACACCCCACTGGGGTCTGAGAGCACCTTGTAATCATACACATAAGTGTTTCTGAAACTGAAGCCTTTGAACATTCACACTAGGGGAAATAAATACAGATGATAAATTCTCTAATATCTGTTCAGGTATAATTTTACTACCAAATAATTTTTTAAAAATTTGTTTTCAATGTTGAGAGACTTCAAGGGATGGCTTTGTAGATAAGGACCATCCTACCCTGTGTTTCTGTAGATAATGCCACACAGTTCAGAGAGGTCCAAAATGTTGATGGATTGTGCCCAGACCCGACCCAGCTGTGAGGTTTGGGATAAGACAAGTCTCCTGACAAGGCCAAGGCTGATGGATGGGGAGAACCATTCTGGAGTGGCTGTGCTGTTACCCACGTGTCTGAGCCATTGGTTCCAACTCCACAGATCCTGAACCTCAGCCATCACAGGGCCCTGCGCCTTCTCTAGGCATCTGACTTAATCCTCCTCCAGAGTTGGATCTTTCAATGATGGGTCATCAATGAAGATAACTGCCACACTGGTGACTGTGACCTGCCAGATTTCACAACACCATGCCCACCAGGGCGACATCCCCAGAAAAGGATGAATCGGGCAAGGTGTACTGCCTCCTCCATCTGCCGCAGCTCTGCTCCACCTGCATGGCCTTCTCCCTGCTGGCCGACACGGGCATTTGGAGAGGAGTCAGAGGTGACTGGTCCATGTCCATCTGGTGCATCTATTTCGCTGTGACCCTCATCTTCTCCACTGTTGAGTTCTGTGATCTCCCGTCCTGGTTTCCTTTCTACCGGTACAACTTCCCCGTTAGCCATGCCTGCTACGCTACCCTCGCCTGCCTCTCGGCCTCCATCGTCTACTCCGTTGCATATGTCCAGTTCCTGCCTTATGGTCCTTACCGGGACCAGGCCATCACCACCACTGCCTTCTCCCGCGTCGCATCTGTGTTTATGCCTTGGGTGTGGCCTTCAAGTGGAACTGGTATGACCTCGATGGTATCATCTGCTACGTGCACACTGTGACAGGCCTGCTGAAGGTGCTGGAGACCTTTGTGGCTGGTGTCATCTTTGCCTTCATCAGTAGCCCCTCCCTGGACCTGCACCCTGTTGTGCAACACATGGCCCTGGTGTGGTGTGTGGCCGTGTACTCCATCTGCTTCATCCTGGGAGCTGTGGTCCTCCTGTTGAAACTGAGTGAACGGGAATATAGGCTGCACATCCCGTACCCCATTTTCCAGCTTGTGCTCACCTTGTTCTCCATCCTCCTCTACATCAGCACTGTGATCCTCTGGCCTCTCTACCAGTTCAATGAGGAGTTTGGGGGGCAGTCCCAGCGGTCCAGTGTTGTGAGCTGCAGTGATGAGCTCGCCTACGACATGTGCCTGTAGGATCGCCTACTGGCTGTGGCCATCCTGACAGCCATCAACCTGCTGATGTACACGGTTGACCTGGGGTACTGGGCCCACCAGGTTTCCATAGGGACTGAGGATGTCTCCAGTGCTCCCGATTCTGTCCAGTCCTATCCCGTATCTTCACTCTGCCTGGCTCCCTCTCTCCCTCCTCACATCCTTCCCCATTCATCTCACTCTCTTTATGCTTCCTTCCCTCCTTCTGCTCTGTCTCCTTCTTGTTTTGTTGCCCACATCCTGTTTTGCCTCTTTCCCTTGTTTCTTTCATCTTTTCTACATTTTCTGTTTTTTTTTTTTTTGCCCCTCTTGCATTCATCCTTGGCTTTCTCATCTCCTTTGTCCTGACCACCTCTCCCCATTTTCCTTCTTCTGATCCATCAGGACCTGAGACTCCTTCCTTCTCTGCCCACTTCCCCTTCCCACTTTCTAAGGTGCTGACTCCACAGCACACAGCCTTCTGTGTAGCTGTTCACACCCTGAGCCTCTGGAGGGGCCTCATTGCAAAAGCGTGTCTGTACATGCTGGTGGTGTCTTAGTTGGTGGTATTGGGGGTGGGGGTTGGAAGTGTGGGGGTGGGTAGCTAGGGAATGGACCCCTCTTTATCCTTTCCTCCACTGATGAACATTTAGGCTGCTTCCATGTCTTGGCTATTGCAAACAGCGCTGCAATGAACATTGGGGTGCATGTATTTTTCCAGATAATGTTTTTCTCCAGATATATGCCCATGAGTGTGATTGGAGGGTCATATGGTAGTTCTATTTTTAGTTTTTTAAGGACCCTCCATACTGTTCTCTGGGTTTCCCTGATGGTTCAAACAGTAAAGAATCCACCTGAAATGCAGGAGACCTGGGTTCGATCCCTGGGTTGAGAAGATCCTCTGGAAAAGGGAATGGTTACCCACTCCAGAATTCTTGCCTAGAGAATCTCATGGAGGATCCTGCTGTGATGTATGTCAGAGAGTGTTTTGCCTATGTTCTCCTCTAGGAGTTTTATAGTTTCTGGTCTTATGTTGAGATCTTTAATCCACTTTGAGTTTATTTTTGTGTATGGTGTTAGAAAGTGTTCTAGTTTCATTCTTTTACAAGTGCTTGACCAGATTTCCCAGCACCACTTGTTAAAGAGATTGTCTTTAATCCATTGTATATTCTTGCCTCCTTTGTCAAAGATAAGGTGTCCATATGTGCATGGATTTATCTCTGGGCTTTCTATTTTGTTCCATTGATCTATATTTCTGTCTTTGTGCCAGTACCATACTGTCTTGATAACTGTGGCTTTGTAGTAGAGCCTGAAGTCAGGTAGGTTGATTCCTCCAGTTCCATTCTTCTTTCTCAAGATCGCTTTGGCTATTCGAGGTTTTTTGTATTTCCATACAAATTGTGAAATTATTTGTTCTAGCTCTGTGAAGAATACTGTTGGTAGCTTGATAGGGATTGCATTGAATCTATAAATTGCTTTGGGTAGTATACTCATTTTCACTATATTGATTCTTCCAATCCATGAACATGGTATATTTCTCCATCTATTAGTGTCCTCTTTGATTGCTTCTGCACATCAAAGGAAACTATTAGCAAGGTGAAAAGACAGCCTTCAGAATGGGAGAAAATAATAGCAAATGAAGCAACTGACAAACAACTAATCTCAAAAATATACAAGCAACTCCTACAGCTCAACTCCAGAAAAATAAACGACCCAATCAAAAAATGGGCCAAAGAACTAAATAGACATTTCTCCAAAGAAGACATACAGATGGCTAACAAACACATGAAAAGATGCTCAACATCACTCATTATCAAAGAAATGCAAATCAAAACCACTATGAGGTACCATTTCACACCAGTCAGAATGGCTGCGATCCAAAATTCTACAAATAATAAATGCTGGAGAGGGTGTGGAGGAAAGGGAACCCTCTTACACTGTTGGTGGGAATGCAAACTAGTACAGCCACTATGGAGAACAGTGTGGAGATTCCTTAAAAAACTGGAAATAGAACTGCCTTATGATCCAGCAATCCCACTGCTAGGCATACACACTGAGGAAACCAGAAGGGAAAGAGACACGTGTACCCCAGTGTTCATCGCAGCACTGTTTATAATAGCCAGGACATGGAAGCAACCTAGATGTCCATCAGCAGATGAATGGATAAGAAAGCGGTGGTACATATACACAATGGAGTATTACTCAGCCATTAAAAAGAATACATTTGAATCAGTTCTAATGAGGTGGATGAAACTGGAGCCTATTATACAGAGTGAAGTAAGCCAGAAAGAAAAACACCAATACAGTATACTAACACATATATATGGAATTTAGAAAGATGGTAACAATAACCCTGTGTACGAGACAGCAAAAGAGACACTGATGTATAGAACAGTCTTATGGACTCTGTGGGAGAGGGAGAGGGTGGGAAGATTTGGGAGAATGGCATTGAAACATGTAAAATATCATGTATGAAACGAGATGCCAGTCCAGGTTCAATGCACGATACTGGATGCTTGGGGCTAGAGCACTGGGATGACCCAGAGGGATGGTATGGGGAAGGAGGAGGGAGGAGGGTTCAGGATGGGGAACACATGTATACCTGTGGCAGATTCATTTTGATATTTGGCAAAACTAATACAATTATGTAAAGTTTAAAAATAAAATAAAATTAAAAATAAAATAGAGAAGAGAATCTCATGGACAGAGGCGCCTGGCAGGCTACAGTCCTTGGGGATGCAAAGAGTCAGACATGGCTGAGCAACTTTCATATACTATTCTCCATAGTGGATGTATCAATTTACATTCCCACCAACTGTGTAGGAGGGCTCCCTTCTCTCCACACCCTCTCCAGCCTCTATTGTTTGTGTGGATTTTTTGATGGTAGTCATTCTGGCTGGTGAGAGGTGATATCAGATTGTTTTGATTTGCATTTCCCTAATAAATAACAATGTTGAACATCTTTTCATGTAGCTGTTGTTATCTGTATGTCTTGGAGAAATGTCTTATGTTTCCTGCCCACTTTTTGAGTGGATTGTTTGTTTTGATGCTACTAAATGTCACAAGCTTTTGGTAAATTTTGGAGACTAATCCCTTATTGGTCATGTCCTTTGCAAACATTTTCTCCCATTCTGTGGGTTGTCTTTTCATTTTGTTTATTGTTTCCTTTGCCTGAAAAAGCTTTAGAGTTTAAGTAGGTCCCATTTATTTATTTTTGTTTTTATTTCCATTATTCATAGAGACAGATCAAAAAAAGATATTGCTGTGATTTATATCAGGCAAGGCAACCTATAGATTCAATGCAATGCCTAACAAATTACCAGTGGAATTTTTACAGAACTGGAACAAAAAAATCTCAAAATCTGTATGGAGACACAAAAGACCCTGGATAGCCAAAGCAATCTTGAGAAAGAAAATTGGAGCTGGGAGAATCAGGCTCCTTGACTTCAGAGTATACTATAAAACTACAGTCATCAAAACAGTATGATACTCACACAAAAATAGAAATTATAGATCAATGGAACAGAACAAAAACAGATATAAACCCATGAACCTATAGACCCAATGACTGAACTGGGTCTCTTATATCTCCTGCATTGGCAGGCAGGTTCTTTACCACTAGCACCATCTGGGAAACCCTATGGACAATTAATCTATGACAAAGGAGGCAAGACTGCCCATTGTTGGAAAGACAGTCTCTTCAACAAATGCTGCTGGAAAAACTGGACAGCTAATGTAAAAAATGAAATTAGATCATATTTAAACTGCATACACAAAAATAAGCTCAAAATGGATCAAGGACTTAAATGTGAGACTGGACACTATAAAACTCATAGAGGAAAACATAGGCAGAACACTTTCCAACTAGCTGAGCGCTGAAGAATTGATGCTTTTGAACTGTCGTGTTGGAGAAGACTCTTGAGAGTCCCTTGGACTGCAAGGAGATCCAGCCAGTCCATTTTGAAGGAGATCAGCCCTGGGATTTCTTTGGAAGGAATGATGCTAAAGCTGAAACTCCAGTACTTTGGCCACCTCAGTGAAGAGTTGACTCATTGGAAAGGACTCTGATGCTGGGAGGGATTGGGGGCAAGAGGAGAAGGGGACGACAGAGGATGAGATGGCTGGATGGCATCACTGACTCAATGGATGTGAGTCTCAGTGAACTCTGGGAGTTGGTGATGGACAGGGAGGCCTGGTGTGCTGTGATTCATGGCATCGCAAAGAGTCGGACACGACTGAGTGACTGATCTGATCTGATGTTTTCTGTACTTTGCTTTTTTTTTTTTTTTTTACAAAATTATTGTTTCCTGCATTAACAAATGTGTGACTGAACCTCCAATAAAAATATTAATGACCAGGTGACTTGAAATGATTGACTTGATGTATAGCTTGTAAGATCCATGATTGTAATAGTGTGACTCTAGATATGGGAAGAAGGAATAGGATGGAATCATTACCTGGAGCTGACAGACTAGTAAGACAGGTGGCCTAGAGGCTTTTGGCTACCGGTAACAGAAATTGAGTATTAGCACACCGAGTGGCCTGTATAAAAAATCCTCTCCCCTCCTTGGAATGAGCATTCCTATGACCCAGGGACAAATTGGTCAAAAGTGTCTCCCAAGCCTTGCTTGAAATTTAGAGGGGAATAGCCATAGGATTGTGTAATACCACAATCAAATAGAACAAACCACCCAGTTCTACAAAAATCAAGTCATTAGCATACTGCCATCATTGATCTAGAATCCACCCTGGAAGGAATTCACGGCAAAGACCGTGATAAGGCAAGTTGTACTCTGGGAAAACTGGCAGAACCAGCCCTCAGATACTTAGACATTTCCAGTAGAAATATTTACAAACCCAATTTCTTACATCTTGCCATACTATAAAAGCACTAAAACCATTAACTATGGCTTCTGGTCTTTTTGAAGATCAATAACTTTGTCAAGAAGTGTGCTTGGTTGCATGTACCCCTTCCCTGAATCACATACATAGTGGCCCCCATTTACCTCTTTGGAACAGTTCTCACAGCTTCCTGAAAGAATGTCTTGCTGGTTATAATTCTTATATTGGCTTGAATAAAATTTTTCATTTCTTTCTTAATTGATTTTCACTCATTTTTTCATAGATATGAGCAAGTGTGCATTTATAAATATTTGCATAAGTGAAAGAAATTCATATTCTCTATTTTCATGAATTAAATTGAACATAACTCTGTGACCTCACTTCCCAGGAGGATGGAGATGCCTCTGTGCTTTAGTGAAAGATCTGTTGTCCAGGTGGGCTCACCTGAGGGACTCACTGTCCAAGTCTTGTGGTTCAGGAGGGTGGCTGCTCCATCTCTTCTGTTGGGGAGTTGAGGATCATTTGTCACAATTCCAAGGCAGGTCAAGTCCCTTCACTGTGGAGCTCAAAAGAGAGTAGAAAGGTCCTCTGCTTAGTCGAAACTTCTCGTCATAGAAGTGGTGCAGCTGGACCCCAGGGAGTGGCAGGACGTGTCCAGAGTCACCCTGTGGGTGGCAGAGTCAGAGACAGGACCCAGGTGTCCTCCTTCCCAGGCCGGCTGTCTGTCCACAGCCCCATGCTGCTTATTATAAGTGTAGCAGCAGCACCCTCCAGGCTGGGATTCTGCCCCATCCACCCTCGTTTTGTACAAACCTGCCCCATCCCCCTGAAGAGGGCACTCACTGCTGCTGAGTCAGTTTCCTCATCTGCTAGATGGGGGAGGGGTGCCAGAGACCCCTGGTCCCTCCCAGCCCCGCTCTTCCCGGGGCCCCTGGACTTGCCAGTCCTGGAGACTCAGACATGGAGATGGAAGCCAGCTCCCTCCCCTCTGTCCACCCTCTCTGCTTGCTTCCTCTTGGCTGCTGGGTCCTGTTTATTGATCACATCCTTCCTGATTACACAGACCTTCCTTCCCCATGACCTCTGCTTGGTGGGGAACATGTTTCTCTTTCATAACAAGAGTTTCCTCAGTCACTTCCCAGGGGTCTGACTCTCCAGTGTTTCTTGTCAAAAACACAAACTGTTTCCAGGTGCCCCCACAGTCTGAGGTGTCCCAGATTCCCTTGTTCTTGCACATGCTTGACTTTCCACTTCTTCAGAGTCCATCTCAGCAGCCATTTGTAGGAAAACATTGCTTTTGTGGGATTTCTAGGTGGTTCAATAGTAAAGAATCTACTTGCCAATACAGGAGACGTAGGAGACACTGGCTTGATCCCTGGGTCAGGAAGATCCCCTGGAGAAGGAAATGGCAACCCACTCCAGTATTCTTTTCTGGGAAATCCCATGGACAGAGGAGTCTGGCAGGCTACAGTCCATGGGGTCACAAAAAGTCAGACATGACTGAGTGACTGAGCATGCATGCATGCATTACTGTTGTATTGAAATAAGGCCTGATACATTATTGTTATGTTATTATGGCCCTATTATAAAGAAGAATGCAAAACTCTGCATTCAGTTTCAAATAAAACATGAGAAAGATAAACACTAAAATCTAGAACCAATATGTATGTGTATTCCCAGTGCTAAGAAGAGGGTTTGACACATGACAGATGTTTTCCAGTCCCAAGTCCTGAGGACGTGAGACCCTCAGATGATGGAGAGGAGGAAGAGGAGAAGGAGGAAGGAGAGTCTGAGCAGCAGGAGGACCATCACTCCAGAGAAGGTTTCCTGAAGCAGGTGAATTGTGTTGAGAGACCTGGTGATGAGAGGGTAAATATATCTTGAGTTGCCCACATGCTGCTCAGCGGTGAACTGGTGAGAACATTTTCCATGGAGAGGTGGGAACAGAAGGCAGAGAGGGGGTTAGAGTAGATGGGAGAAGGGAAGATGCAGAGGGGGGTTAGATCATGTTCAGGATACTTGTGGAGAAAGAGTGCAAAGGACAATAGCTGGGCAGGTGTAGGACCAAGGGTTTGCTTCTGCTTTGTTTTAAACTGCAAGATGCTACAACGTGGTTTGCACATGACATGTGCCATATACATGGATTGAATTCCATTTACTCATGCCAGAACGCAAACCCTTTTTACTGGCAGAATCTGACCAGTAACTGAATATTTTTGGTTCATGGCCTTGCCCCTGGACCTGAGTGTAAAAGAAAGGGGAAACTAGAGTTCAAATGATTTTCCACCAGACTTTCAAACTCATCGGTAACTTTTTTTCCTAATGCCAAATTCTGTAGACTCAGTGTTTGTTTCCCTCAAAAATTCATATGTTGAAGCCTAAATCACCAATATGTTGGATTTGGAGGTGGGGCTTCTAGGAGGTAATTAGGTCATGAGGCTGGGGCCTGTGTGAATGGGATTAGAGCCTTTATGAGAAGAAATAGGACAGATGATCTTTCTCTCCATCATGTGAGGTCATAGCCTCATACAGTGGGAAGACTGCAAACCAGGAAGAGAGCCCTTACCAGATTTCAGCTCTCCAGGAACTTTGATCTTGAACTTCCTAGTCTCCAGAACTCTGAGAAGTAAATGTCTGTTGTTTAAGCTGCCCAGTCTATGGAGTTCTGTTACAGCAGCTCAACTGGAAAACACTGGGTCCTGGCAATATATCAGGAAGTCCAGTTTGTTGAGTTGGAGTGTTTCTTCCAATCAAAGCCTATGCGGCAGACATAATAGATCTGGGAAGAAAATTGTCATCTTCCTGAAGGACCCAGAAATATCTGGTCCTCAACTATTTCCAGGCCTAGTGCCCTCCCCAGCCCTCACAGCTGTTATTCCCCTCCTCCTCCACCAAAGCCATGGTGCATCTTTGCTCAAGGCTGCATTTCACTGGCCCCCCTCTCTGCCTGGCCCTTCATACCATTGTCTCTGACTCTTACACTGACCCTGGGAAAGTTATTACTATCCCAGTCTACACATCAGGAACCAGAACCTCAGCAAGGCGAGAGCTCAGGACCTCCCAGTCCAGGAACCACTGAGCAGGTCCTGGCCTTCAGCCTCTGCCAGCCAGGTCCTGCCCTTCCTTCAGCTGCACCTCGGGTCAGGCTCCTTGGGCTTCCAAACAGCAGGGGAGCCTCAGCCGTGATCACTGTTTTCCAGACTTTTCCTTCCTTTAGAGGACAGGTGCTAATTCACAAAAAGATAATTTTTATTAGAATCCACCCCTCCTTCTGTAGACTCCAGTGAGTCCTGGGTGCAGTTAGGCTGAACCACCAGCCTTGCCAGCTACCCCTTGGCCTGAGCTCTTCCTCCAGATGGAGGGTGCTGGATGGGGGTCCATCAGGCAGAATGCTTCCAGCCTCCACTGAGGGCCCTCAGGGGCAGAGCTAGGATTGGCTGGCAGGATGGAGTCGGCAGCCCTCTCTCTCTGTCCTAGCCCTAAACTCTGAGAGATGGGAGGACAATAAAGAGGTGAGGATGCCCTTGAGCAAGGGTCAAGTTCAGGACCCTAAACAAGTCCCCACCAGTGTCCCCAGGGCTCCACCACCTGGTAACAGAAACCAGCGATTCTACCAGGTGACACAGCACACCCCCTGAACTCAGGATGCTGGGCCAGGCTAGCATTTGCCCTTTTCTCCCATTTCTCAGCAAACCCACTCAAACTCTCTCATCCCCCAGCAGGAAAAGCATTTGTTCTTTCCATATAGAGGAGAAATTGTGCTCCAAGTGAGTAAGTTTCTTGGCTGCAGAGCCTGGCCCAGACAGCAGCACACTGGGCAGGAAGTGCGCGGCGTTCGTATCACTCCTGGGACCAGACTGGCTGGATCCTCACCTTCAGAGACAGTGATGCTGTCCTGATGGGGCTGGGCGCTGGGGAGCAAGGTGGTGGGATGTGTGCTTGGAGACAGCAGATGAGGTGGAGAATCCTGTCCCTGAATAGAAGGTCTTTCTCCATCGGGTGGCGCTGGGGGCAGAGGAAGAAGGGGAGGAGGGGTGGCTACAGAGTGTTAGAGGGGCGGGCACCCTTCCCAATCCCTGTACTCCTCCAGCTAACAGGTCTGAGTCACAGGTGCCCCAAGGGAGCTCAGCAAGGCATGGCCACTGTAGACAGCCTTTTTAGACCACCCCCCAGATTTCGCTTGGTTCCTCCAGGGTTAGGTAGCACTAAGGGCTCACGTCCCTATCTTCTAGTTTATTTTGCCAGAACCTCAGGAACATACTGGAGAAGGCAATGGCACCCCACTCCAGTACTCTTGCCTGGAAAATCCCATGGACGGAAGAACCTGGTAGGCTGCAGTCCATGGGGTCGCTGGGAGTCGGACACGACTGAGCGACTTCACTTTCATTTTTCACTTTCATGCATTGGAGAAGGAAATGGCAACCCACTCCAGTGTTCTTGCCTGGAGAATCTCAGGGACGGGGGAGCCTGGTGGGCTGCTGTCTCTGGGGTCACACAGAGTTGGACATGACTGAAGTGACTTAGCAGCAGGAGGAATGTACAGGTCTTTCCAAAACCAGCTCTGGGCTGGAGGACACGCTGGATGCTCCTGGCTCAGCTGAGTTCTGGTTTTCTTCCCACCTTTTCCTCATTTGTTAAGAATCCACTGTGAATGGGTTTGGGGGACATGGGCAGAGAAGGGACAAGGAGGCCAGGGAGTTGGGGTGGCTGGTGGGGCAGAGGTGAAATGCAATCCAGATAAAGGCAAACCATTGAATAAGTTGGGGACATTTAACCTGGAAAGTCAAAGATCCAGGGTTGAGACAGAGACATGAGAATGAGCTAAAGATGGGTGACAGGTCACCATGTGGAAGTGACACTGGATTTGTACTAGGTGGAAGCTTCAGTGGGGAAAGTCCTGTGTGTATAAACCAGGGACCCAACCCTCCGAGCAGTGCTTTCCAGACAATTACTCCCCTGTCCTTGGGCACATCCAGGCCAGAGTCCATGGCCCAGATGAAAGGAGTCAGGTGGCAAGTGGGAGGTGGGCTAGGGCTCAGGGCTCAACCTGATGACCTGAGTCCAGACACAGCCCTGAACATGCTTCCACCGGCCAGCGTTTCTTCACAGACACCAGCAGCTGGGCTGAGAGACACCTGCCCAGTGCAGCCTGCATTCTCAGTCCTGACAAGCATCAGACCAGGGTCACTGGCTTGTTCCTGGATCAGCTGCTTAGGCATTTAGAGTTGTGAGCCCTGGAGCAGAGGCCCTGACCACACTCATCACCCTTCCCTTCTCTAGGTTCATCAGCAGGCCCACCTGGTCATCATTATTTTTATTGGAGCCTCAATCTCACAAATTACATTTGTTAATATAAGAAACAACAGTATTGTCAAATAGGCAGAGTACAAGTGAAATAGCTTGTGAAATTAATAAGCTCATAAGTAAATAGTGTTATCTTCTAAGGAGTCACATGGCTGGGGCCAGAAGAAGAAAAATTCATCTTTATGGTAGAGCAGGTATTTCTCGCCTTGGGGAGGTCAGGTTAACACATATTGCAGATGCTCACTGCACTCTAGAGGGGAGGGAGGAGGCCCAAAAGGGCAGAGAAAAAAAACTATGTTGAAATGTTTCCTGTCTTGCCTTGAAATACAATTTTTATTTCATTCTTTCTTAAAATTTGCCTGCCATGTGCACCACCTCCTGGAAGCCCTCCCCACCCACCGCACCTTCCTCTGTGTGAAGATCACATGGTTCATCCCAGTACAGGAGTGAGGGGCAGCAGGGCAGGGGGGTCCTTCCCTGCCCGTCCCCCACAGCTCTGCTAGCCTGGCCCCTCTGGCCCTGGTGACACCAGAATGCTGGGCTCTGAGGCTTTGTGGCTGAGAGCAGGAGAGGAAGAAGGCTTGTGGGGGCTTCCCGGCCTCCAGTTACTGTAAAGGGCTGCTGGTCTGAATTCATCCATGAAGAGGGTCGGGGAGGCACATGCATACGCACGCACTGAGCCTACATCCAGGCACCTTTAAAGGAAGCATCCTGGTGCTGGCAGAGGGTTTTAATAGCTAAGGATTTGGGGCTTTGGAGTGGGGCCAAACTGCTAGTTTGCTCTAATGGGCTGAAGCCCTAGACTCAGCCTGAGGGGGTGTGGGGAGTCACTGGGTGCGGTTCACAGAGGGGGTCTTTTGGGTGAGCATGGAAGTCCAAGTTGGCTAGGGTACTTCTGAACTCTAGACACATTGAGGGCAGTCAGGACCTTTTGATTTTGTTTTCCTTTGTCTTTGTCCTTTATATTAGGTTGGGGAAAAAAAGAACATTATGATGTAGAACAAGAGACAAGGCTTCTCTCTATGATTGCCAGCAAAGGCTGATAGGAACCAGAAGCTCCAGGGAATTTAAAACACACACAGACACACATATATTTTATATATGTACACACACACACACACATTATAAAATACATTATGTAGATCACATTATGCCTGGGGCCCAGAGCACAAGGAAGCAAGAGTAGAAAGCAACTGACTCACAGAAACACATGTGTGCACCACACACTCAAGCACTTCGGTTTCTTTAACTACAAAAGCAGCAATTCTCCACCACCTCAACACATCTGCCCAAGATTTTTTAAAAGAAATGTCCCTTTAAGAACAAGCCCACCCAGTAAATTCTGAACCCCTGATTAGAAAAGTAAAAAAAAAAAAAAAAATCAAGGGAACAACAGCATTGAGGCTGCAGTGTCCATGGTCTTCTCCCCACAGAGGCAGGGCCTGCTGCTTTGATCACTGGGGCAGGAGAGCCACATCACTGCCCCTCACCAAGACTGCAGACAGGTGTCTGCAAGTCCCTGGGGTTCTTCACCAGCTCCTTTTTTTGATTCCTCAGAGAGGGCATTCATCCCTTGCTTTCTCTAAGAGTCCCTCTGGGTGATGGGTGTTTAGCGACCCTGAAAAAATTCAACCAATCTCTTGGAAGGATGAGAATCAGATGGGACATAAGGATCCAGGGTCTCTACGATTTCTGCCACTGAAAATTGTTGACCTCCAGAGATTTTTTTCTTTTAAGTAAAAGGGAGATGCACCATTCAGGTCCTGATGGATCAGAAGAAGGAAGATGGGGAGAGGTGGTCAGGACACAGGAGATGAGAAAACCAAGGATGACCAGAAAAGGGCCAAAAAGTAGGAAATGAAGGGAAGATGAGAGCAGCAAGAGAAAAAGCAAAACAATGTGTGGGCAACCAAAGAAAGCAGGAAGAAGATGGAGAAGGGGAGAAGGAAACAGAAAAGAGAGTGAGATGAAGGGGGAAGGATGTGAGGAGGGAGAGAGGGAGCCAAGAAGAGGACATCAGAACTCTGTAAAGATACCTCCTATGAGCAGAGGGGATCAGGAGACCCTGGGCAGAGCCTTAGTCTCCACAGAAACCTGGCGGGCCCAGTACCCCAGTTCGGTCACATAAACCAGCAGGTTGGCGGCTGTCAGGATGGCCACAGCCAGGCGCTGGTCCCAGGCGCACATGTTGTAGGCGAGCTTGTCCTTGCAGTCCTCATCACTAGACCGCTGAGGATGCCCGCCGAACTCCTCGTTGAACTGGTAGAGCAGCCAGAGGACCAGAGCACTGATATAGAGGAGGACAGAGAGCAGGCTGAGCACAAGCTGGAAGAGGGGGAAGGGCCCAGGCAGCCTGTATTCCCATTGTCCCAGGTTCAGCAGGATGGCCAGGGCTGCTGGGATGAAGCAGATGGAGTACACGGCCACACACCACTCCAGGGCCGGCTGGTGCAGGTACAGGGAGGTGTTGCTGATGAAGGCAAAGATGATGCCGGCCATGAAGGTCTCCAGCACCTTCAGCAGGCCTGGCATGGTGAGCACATAGCAGGAGGTCTTGTAGATCTTGCAGCGCTCCCACATTTTGACTACTTCCATGGCATAAAACACAGACGCAATGCAGGAGAACGCAGTAACAGCGATGGCCTGGTCCCGGTGAGGACCGTAAGGCAGGAACTGGACGTAGGTGAGGGAGTAGATGATGGAGGCCGAGAGACAGAGGAGGGCAGCGTAGCAGGCGTAGGTGTTAGATAAGTACCAGAAGAAAGGAAACTCGGATGGGAACCTACGTAACTCAACTGTGAGGACAATGAGGGTCACCGCACAACAGAAGCACCAGATGGACATAAACCAGTTACCTACGTACCCCCTGTGAATGCCCATGTCGGCCACCAGAGAGAAGGACATGCAGGTGGAAAAAAGCTGTGGCAGGCGGAGGAACCGGCACGTGGTGTCCAGGTCGGCCAGGTATAGAGCTGCTCCTGAGTTGGACATGGTGCCGTGACGGTCAGGCAGGTCACAGTCACTGGGGTGGCAGGATCTTCTGAGTAACCACTGTAAAAAGATCCAGTTCTGGAAGTTGATTAAGAGAGATTCAGCTAGAAAGGCTCAGAGACCTGTGACAGCAGAGGCCCAGGGGCTGTGGAGTTAGAACAAATGGCCCGGTTGCTTGGGTAACAGCACAGCTTCTCCTGAATGGTTCTCCCCACTCATCACTGTTGGCCTTGTCAGGATACTTGTCTTATCCCAAACCTCAGAGCTGGGTTGAGTCTGGCCTCAAACCATGAACACTGTGGATCTCTGACTGTGTGCCATTATCTATGGAGACACAGAGAAGGATGGTCCTTATCTGCAATCCAAACCCTTCGAGTCTCTCAAAATTGAAAACAAATTTTTGAAAAATTTTTCGGTAACAAAATTTGACCTGAACAGACACGAGACAATTAATGATATCTATTTAATTTACTTAGTGTGAAATTTCAAATGTTCAGTTGCAGAAACACTAATGTCTGAATATAGGGTGTGTTCACACCCCAGTGGGGTGTGATGTCATATAGAGTAGATGTACTATTTAACCTGTCTGGAGCAGATCTGACTCCAAGGGTTTCAGAAAAGGAACTGTGGATTCTACTGCTAACCCCATTTTACAGATGAGAAAACTAAGGCTGTGGAATCAAGTTCCTTCCCTAGGTGGCATGACTAGGAAGTGGGAACCCAGATAAAAATGCCAAAACTGTGGGTGTGAACACTTTGCTCTAAAGCCCTGCATGTGAGCAGGGCCTGTGGGTGGGAGCCCAGGACCAAAGCCTGAGGCTCCGGGACCCAGGACACACCTTCAGGGCCACATCCTCCTTCCACAGCATCTGAAGATACACCCAGGACAATCTGAAGTATCCCGGCCTGTCCTCCCTGCAGCATCACTAGGAGTTGCCATCTGAGGGGACACATCCCCACCCAGAGGACGGCAGCTTCAGAGGTGAGCAGGGAGGAGCCATGGGTGAGAGCAAGGCCGTGAGGACAAGATGACGTGGGAGTAGGGACTGTTCTGAATCCGCTCCCCCCATTTTGCCTTCACATGTGACTCTTCCCCCCTGGGGAGGAGAGACTCCCCACCCAGTGTGACTCCAAAGTAGAACATCATTGAGGAACCGCAGAATAAATTAACATAATTTGGGGCTCTGAAGCTCCAAAGCTGCCATCTAGGTAGAAGTCTGGAAAGATCTAGGAGTAGTCCTACCTGTGAGGAGTTTCCCGGCCTGGCAGACTGGTTAGCAGCTGCCAAGCTGGGAAGAAGGGATTGGAAATGAACAAGGATGCTGTGTCTGAGGCTGACGTGGAGTCTTTTAGGGCATCCCAGGAAGGCAGTGGGGATGGACGGATGTTTGGCCCCCTTTTAAGGGCAGGAGCTGAAAGAGGAGGCCCCTGCAGGACCCCTGGGAGGTGACAGCCCTGAGGATGCTCCCGGGACTGGGGTGGGGGCGGGGGGGCGGGCAGAATGGAGATGACTGGGGGGATCCCAGGGTCCCAGTGGCCCTGAGGCAGCCCAGTAGGGGTTTTCTGACCCAGAAGGGATGCAGGCATGGAGCCAACCTTCGCCATGGAGGAGGGGCCTGGACTGGAACTGAGACAGGAGAACAGGGGCGTGAAGGGGTTTCAGGGCTGTGACAGGGACACGTGGCCAGAGTGGCAGGGACCCTGGAGACCACGGAATTGCCCAGGTCACCTACCCAAGACAGTCCCACCAGCCAGGGCTGCAGTCCTGCTCACACAGGGGCTCCTCCAGGGTCCAGAGTGTGGGGGGAGTAAGGCCCCTCCCAGCCCGCCCCCTCCTCAGGGACCGCTTCCCTGTTTCCAAAGGACTATTTGCTGAGAGGCCCCCAGGGCTGAAGAGCCAGCACCCTGAGCCCCAACCAGCTTCCTGCCATCAGGGGCCTTGTTACTTTTGCTGATAATAAACCCTGGGACAAGCTGAGGCTGGAAAGAGAAACACAAAGCAAACCTGAGAACCTCCCTGGACTCCCAAAGCTCCTTGAGCCCCAATTGCCAGTGGAGCCCTGGAGCCTGCTGGCCTCCCAGCGGGCACTGCCAGGGGTGGGGGCGGGACACTGGCTGAGAGACAGGCTGGGGTGTCACTCTGACTGTTCCTGAATTTGTTCCCAATTTACTGTTAAAATGACCCTGCGATTTACACCTAAGGCTAAATAATAACTTTGGGTCCATTTAACACCACAGAAGCAGACCTTGGGGAAAGAGAGACATGGGGGTTCCTTCTGTGTGACCCTGGGTAAGGCCTGTGCCCTCTCAGGGCCTCAGTTCCTCTACTCTATCTGTGAGCACTGACATGGTACCACTCTCCATAGCACGTGCTACATCAGAGCACAGTCTAGATGAGGCTGAGCCCTGTCTTCCCAGCAGCCAGGCGTGTGGACTGGAAGACAGTGAGCCAGGAAGGTCATGGCTGAGACAGAGGAAGGAGGAGGATGTGCCAGAAGGGCATAGAAGGAGGAGGGGAGATGGAGACTCAGAATGACAAGGAGGCTGTGGGGGCCTGGAGGAGACACTTTAGAGCTGGATGATCCTGGGCAAGTTATTCATCAGAGCTTCAGTTTCCTCGTCTGTACAATGGGCTTAATACCTGATTTGTGTCAATTAAATGAATAAAAGCATGTGAAAGGCTCCTCAGAGGGTCTGAAACAAAACACGGTCATGCCAACTACCTGTTCCACCCTACCCCCACCCCCCATAGAGAACCCAGAAGGCCCTGGCTCCACTCTGGACACAAGTGCATGCAAGCTTGATTTGCTTCAGATCAGAGGCTACAAACCTGTGTGTCTTGAAGGTGGCCCAGAGATGTGTTTGGTTTCTCTTAAGGGAGTTTTCATGAAAAGAATGTATGAAATGTGTACTATTTCTTCCCTAAGTGTTTGGTAGCTGCAGTGTTTTTATTTCACATGAAAACCCACATTTCCAACTCCTTATGAAGCCTCAAGTTTATGTTTGTGCCCTCCAAGAGTCTGTTTACCCAGTCCTGTAGAAGTTCTGTAATCAAATCCCACTGGCCTCCAAAGTCAGATTTGCTGGGGGTTCTCAGTCCCTCTGCCAGATCCCCAGGTTGGGAAGTCTGTTGTGGGTCCTAGAACTTTCTTAACAGTTTGAGAATTTCTTTGGTATAATTTTTCTGCAGTTTGTGGGTCATCTGCTTGGCAGCTCTATGGTGGGATTAATGGCGACCTCCTCCAAAGAGGGCTTATGCCACATGTTACATGACCCAGGTCTGCTGCAGCCAGAGCCCCTATCCCCACGGCAGGGCACTGCTGACCCATGCCTCCATAGGAGATACTCAAACACTCAAAGGCAGGTCTGGTTCAGTCTCTGTGGGGCCTCTGGTGCACACAAGGTTTTGTTTGAGCCCTCTGAGCATCTCTGGTGGGTATGGGTTTGGTTCTAAGTGTTATTTTGCCCTTCCTACTGTGTTGTTGGGGTTTCTCCCTTGCCCTTAGGTGTGGGGTATCTTTTTTTGGTGGGATCCAACATTCTCCTGTTGATGGTTGTTTAGCAGCGAGTTACAATTTTGGAGTTCTTGATGGAGAAGATGAGCACAAGTTCTTCAACTCTACCATCTTGTATTAGTCTAAAGAATAGTAAGGAGAGATAAGAAAGCCTTCCTCAGTGATCATTGCAAAGAAATGCAGGAAAATAATAGAATGGGAATGACTAGAGATCTCTTCAAGAAAATTAGATATACCAAGGGAATATTTCATGCAAAGATGGGCACAATAAAGGACAGAAATGGTATGAACCTAACAGAAGCAGAAGATATTAAGAAATGGTGGAAAGAATACACAGAAAAACTATACAAAAAAAATCTTCATGACCCAGATAACCATAATGGTGTGATCACTCATGTAGAGCCAGACATCCTGGAATGTGAAGTCAAGTGGGCCTTAGAAAGCATCACTACAAATAAAGCTAGTGGGGGTGATGGAATTCCAGATGAGCTATTTCAAGTCCTAAAAGATGATTCTGTTAAAGTGCTGCACTCAATATGCCAGCAAATTTGGAAAACTCAGTAGTGGCCAAAGGGACTGAAAAAGGTCAGTTTTCATTCCAATCCCAAAGAAAGGCAATGCCAAAGAATGTTCAAACTACTGCACAATTGCAGTCATCTCACATGCTATCAAAGTAATGCTCAAAATTGTCCAAGCCAGGTTTCAACAATATGTGAACCGAGAACTTCCAGATGTTCAGGCTGGTTTTAGAAAAGGCAGAGGAACCAGAGATCAAATTGCCAACAT
Organism: Bos javanicus; assembly: GCF_032452875.1. Classification (NCBI taxonomy): domain Eukaryota; kingdom Metazoa; phylum Chordata; class Mammalia; order Artiodactyla; family Bovidae; genus Bos; species Bos javanicus. The sequence continues at coordinate 19,749,561 of NC_083888.1, read as the reverse complement.
CTGTTGGATCATTGAAAAAGCAAGAGAGTTCCAGAAAAACATCTACTTCTGCTTCATTGACTACACCAAAGCCTTTGACTGTGTGGATCACAACAAACTGGAAAATTCTGAAAGAGATGGGAATATCAGACCACCTTACCTGCCTCTTGAGAAATCTGTATGCAGGTCAAGAAGCAACAGTTAGAACTTGGCATTGAACAATGAACTGGTTCCAAATTGGGAAAAGACTACATCAAGGCTGTATATTGTCACCCTGCTTATTTAACTTATATGCAGAATATATCATGCGAAATGCTGGGCTGGATGAAGCTGGAATCAAGATTGCCAGGAGAAATATCAATAACCTCAGATATGCAGGTGCTACCACCCTTATGTGGTGGTGTGAAAGTGAAGAAAACCAACAGAAAGTGAAGAGGAACTAAAGAGCCTCTTGATGAAAGTGTAAGAAGAAGGTGAAAAGGCTGGCTTAAAACTCAACATTCAAAAAACGAAGATCATGGCATCTGGTCCCATCACTTCATGGCAAATAGACTGGGAAAATATAGAAACAGGGACAGATTTTATTTTCTTGGGCTCCAAAATCACTGCAGATGGTGACTGCAGCCATGAAATTAAAAGACGCTTGCTCCTTGGAAGAAAAGCTATGACCAACCTAGATAGCATATTAAAAAAGCAGAGACATTACTTTGTCAACAAAGGTCCATCTAGTCAAATCTATGGTTTTTCCAGTAGGCATGTATGGACGTGAGAGTTGGACCATAAAGAAAGCTGACTACCAAAGAATGAATGCTTTTGAACTGTGGTGTTGGAGAAGACTCTTGAAAGTCCCTTGGACTGCAAGGAGATCCAACCAGTCCATCCTAAAGGAAATCAGTCCTGAATATTCGTTGGAAGGACTGATACTGAAGCTGAAACTCCAATACTTTGGCCACCTGATGGGAAGGGTTGACTAATTTGAAAAGACCCTGATGCTGGGAAAGATTGAAGACAAGAAGAGAAGGGGATGACAGAGGATGAGATCGTTGGATGGCATCACCGCCTCGACGGACATGAGTTTGAGCAAACTCCGGGAGTTGGTGATAAACAGGGAAGCCTGGTGTGCTGCAGTCCATGGAGTCACAAAGAGTCAGACATGGCTGAGTGACTGAATTGAACTGAACTTGAAGCCTCAGGAGATCTGCTGTCAATGGGCTGTTTTGCTTTGCGGGGGAGGGGTGGAGCTGAGCAGATGCTCCTTTACTTTATATTGTTTTTCATTCTTATATTTGTTTAGTTTTTTATATTTTCTTCTTCTCATATATAACTGACATAAAGCAAGACTATGATCGTCTCCCTTGTCCCAGTTTCCCCTCTTGGGCGTGGCCAGACTTCCTGACTGCTCAGAGGAGCACCACCCCTCCATCCAGGAAGCATCTATGTTCTCCACCTCTTGTACAGCCTTCAGCACATTTCACATACCCTGAAATCATATTTAGACATGTGTGTACATATGCAGCTTCCCAAGTGGCTCTAGTGGTAAAGAATCCACCTGCAATGCAAGAGATGTGGGTTCCATCCCTGAGTTGTGAATATCCCCTGGAGAAGGGAATGGCAACCTACTCCAAAATTCTTGCCTGGTAAAATTTCATGGATAGAGGAGCCTGGTGAGTTACAGTCCATGTGGTTGCAAAGAGTCCAAGAAGACTCAGTGACTGAGCATACATATGCATACGTATATGCACATGTTTTGTGATACATAGCTGTAGATTTTTTGTTATTGTTGTTGCAATTTTATAAACATGAGATCATGTCATGAACAGGGCATCTTGCTTTTTCACCAGCCCTGACAAGTGCAAGTGGTCCTCCCCAGGGTCCTTAATCCTCTTACTTTCCTTCCCTCCTGGCTCCTGTGGGCATTTGGACTGACCACCCTTCTCTAGACCGGTGGATCCTCCCCTGTGAGTCACATACACTGGGGAACACAAGATATGACAAGGGGTCCTGGGATCTATGTGACCACCGGTTGGCAATCCTCTCTGTGAACTTTTTAAAAATATGAGAAAGACTCTTTTCTTCCTTTCTGGAAACTTTTTGGTTTCCTAGGGCTACTGCAACAAGTTAGCACAAATTGCTGCTCAGTTACTTCAGTCGTGTCCGACTCTGTGCAACCCCAGAGATGGCAGCCCACCAGGCTCCCCTGTACCCGGGATTCTCCAGGCAAGAGCACTGGAGTGGGTTGCCATTTCCTTCTCCAATGCATGAAAGTGAAAAGTGAAAGTGAAGTCACTCAGTCGTGTCAGACTCTAGCGACCCCATGGACTGCAGCCTACCAGGCTCCTCCGTCCATGGGATTTTCTAGGCAAAAGTACTGGAGTGGGGTGCCATTGCCTTCTCCACAAGTTAGGTGGCTTAAAATAACAGAGATTTATTCTCACAATCCTGGAGGCCCGAAGTGTGGAATTAAGGTGTCAGCAAGGCTGTGATGTCTGTGATGCTCCAATAGGGTCCATCCTTGCCTCCTTCAGCTTCTGGAGACCCCTTAGCTTGTGGCCACTTAATTCTATCTCTGGCTCCACCTTCATGTGCTCATCTTCGCTCAACTCTGTGTGTGCAACCCTCTCTGTCCTTTCTCTTACAAAGACACCTGTCACTGGACCGTGGGCCAACACTCCATCCAGGATGATTTCATCCCTAAACCCTTAACTAAATATGTCTGCAAAGACCATACTTCTAAATAGCATCACATTCTGAGGTAGACATGAATTTGGGGGATATTCTGCAGCCATTAAGGTTCTCTCTCATATCTTCCTGTCCTTATTTCATGGTGTCTTTTTCTAATGTGTTTATTGCATTAAGTGTATTTATTTGCTTTATCTTTTAGATTGGTGTTTGTTCACTGAAGTTCTTATGACTCACAGTGGGTCGATCCCTCATGTACCTTGTCATTAAACTGTGAGCCCCATTTTACAGGACCCCTTTTTCCTGGGAGGATCCTGCTGCCTGGGTTGGGAGCTTCACCCAGAATAACTGCATTTGTTGCTGCTCAGGACCCTCTAGGCCAATCTTGTGTTGGGCACTAATTGTGTTAATTTCCAGGTTGGAGTTTTTGGACCTCAGAAATCATGCATATATGGGCTCAACACACAAGAAGTAAAGACGACATTTTTATTTCTCCCGTGGAGGTAGATATCAGCCTTGACTTTTCCTCTTGCTGAAGGGTAGGTTTTCCTTGTCTACCCTTGCTCCTAGGCTGCAGACCACGTGGTCCTGGCTTTAGGGAAGTGTCTCAGCTCCAGCTCCTTACCTTGCACCACTCCAAAGTCTCATTCCTGGCCCAAGTGGGCATATAGACCAGCCTCCAGTTGGCCAGGCTCAATTCTCCATTTCTCTTTCTCTCAAACATCCAATCAATAGTCACATCAGCTCTGCTACTGAAGATTCAGAGACCCTTGAGTAAAGCATCTAATCGTACAACTCCTTCCTCTCATCTGTGCCTTGCTAATTCTAACTTGTCCTTGATCCCAAATCACCTCCTCTAGGAAGACTTCCTGGATCCCACCAGCTCCATCTCTCATTGCTCCCAGACTGATACTTCTCAACCTTGGTCCTCTGGGAAGTAGAGATTGTGGACAGGTCATTACATTGTCCTGCATCTTGTCTGATTACATTACAAGTGAGGTGGGGAGTAACAGAGGTGTTGGATGGGCCTGAACGCAGTAGAAATAAGTTGGATTTTAGCTGTAAGTGAAGATGCCTCACTGGCATTTTTTGCGATTGGGCCACTCAGTCAGATGCCCACACTGAAAGTGTGCCTCTAGTTGTTAGGGGGAAAATGAAATGGAGGTCAGTGAAGAAGCAACACAATATAGTGGTCGTGTGAAGCAACTGGAACATGCGTGAGTAACTGTGGGCGTGTAAAAGCTACACTCAAGGGTTTGACAGTTTCTTATACAATTAAACATAAACTACCCCATGATCCGGCAATTTCACACATAAGTATTTTCTCAACAGAAGTGAAAGTTGACTCTATAAGACTTGTATGAGAATGTAGACCACAGCTTTCCCATAATAATCTCACACTGGAAGCAAACAATACGTCAATTAACTGGGGGATGAACAAACAGTAATCTATTCAAGGGAGGTTTGCCTGGTGGCTCATCAGGAAAGAATCCACCTGCAATGCAGAAGATGCTTGCAGAAGGTACGGGTTTGATTCCTGGTCTGGGAAGATCCTTTGGACAGGGAAATGGCAATTCACTCCAGTATTCTTGCCTGGGAAACCCCATGGACAGAGGCACTCGGTGGGCCAGAGTTCATGGGGGTTGCCAAAGAGTCGGACACAACTAAACAACAAAGACATTCAAAATTAGATATCACCCACAATACAAACGAATGAACCATGTATCTACATAAACATGGATGCATCTCAAACACTGGATGCCGAGTGAAAGAAGCCAGGCACAAAAGAGTATCCACTGCAGATGCTGAAATAGGTTCAAGTAATCTATGAGGGCGTGCTGCATGGTGTGCTGCGGGCCATGGGGTCGCGAAGAGCTGGACACGACTGAACTGAACCGAACTGAACCTATGAGGGGAAAAAGTCAGAAGCAGTTCCCTCTTGGGTGGGGGACATGGATGTACTTAGAAGGGTATGAGAAACCCTCTGAGGTGTATTTATTGCTTTTATTTTAACTGTTTGCAACACATAGCTGTTTGCATTTGCCAAAACTCATTGAATGGTGCCCTTAAGATTTGTGCCTGTCATTGTATATAAAATTTACCCAAAGGAATAAAAGAGAACCATAAACAAATGCTGAACCCCAGGTAATGCTAGTAATGCTGAAGTACTCAGGGCTGGTGAAGCACATTTGAAGCTTATTTTAGTACATTTTTAAAAAGGTGTATTAGTGGATGGAAAGAGAAATGGATAAGTAGAGAAATATGTGATGGAGTAAGTACATATATTTATTGAAGAACTAGATAATGAATGTATGGGTATTCACTGTTCTTTCAAATTTGAAAATTTTCATTCCCCATATTAATCCCAAGAACACACATTTTGAACAAAAATCTAATATATTTGTTTTGGATTGATGACAATGTTAGTCACAGGAGACAAATGTGAGTAAATGGCTTCTGTGTTTTGCTTCACCAATATCCATTGTACAGAAAGCAGTCTCATAGGACTATAATAGGGTAAGATAAAGAGATTTTATTGTAACTTCATCAAGCTCAGGATTTATTTTTTAGCTACTTCCCAAAGCAAGGTAAATGCTGACCTGTTTTAAAAACTATCTTTAGTGTTTTTTTAGTAGACAGTATCAATAATTACTCTGTAACACTATAATTTCTTATTACTGTTTATTATAATTAAACTTGAATTGAAAGAAATAGATTCTGAACCCATGAATTTTTTGTGCATGGATTTTCTTTTGAGTGAAAATGAAATTTAAGATGTCCTCTCATTCTATAAAGTGTTTGATAACATTTTACAAATATGCAGTATCAAGACATGTATATGCCACCTTTTGATAATGTTTTAAATAATGGAACACTTTATACCAATCTGTAAACATTCTGTTTTTCCAAATGTCCAATTTCAGTTTTTGCCCTTTCATCTTACCTGATGTTAAAGAGCATGGTGATATGAAAACATCCTGAGTGTACATCAGTGGGTGAATAGAATAAGAAACATATGCAGAATACTATTCAGCCCTAAAGAAGGAAAGAGATTCTGACATTAGCAGCAGCAGAGATAAACCTGGAGGATGTTACACTAAGTGGAAAGAGAGACACAGAAAAGCCAGCGAAATCTCACTTATGTGTGGAATCTAAAAAAGTCAGATTAACAGAGGCAGAATGTAGAACAATGGTTACCAGGGACAAGGAGGTGGGGAAATGGAGAGATGTTGTCAAAGGATATGAAGTTTTAGTTAAATCCAGGGATACTCTGATGCTGTGGTTTGGGAAGGAAACAAGCTGGGTAAATTAAATGCTCAGAAAGGCTACCAAATATTTCTGAACATGCTTCTACTGATGACAACAGAGGTCACTGCTCCAGACAGACAGCCCAGAGAGAACCTCAGCTCCATGCTTCCTCACTTACTCTGTTTGGTACACAATATTAGGAAACTCTACTCTTTGGAAGATATAAGAAAGCCCCTTGGAAACTTTTCAGCTTTTCCAGCACAAAACTCCCTTTGAGAATATGACTATCGCAGAAATATGCATGCACATACCCTGGAAATACTATATTCACTTACAGGGCTATATAGACCTCCTAAAACCCATCTCAGGACATCAGTGGACTCATGGCCTCAGGGTAAGAAGTGGCCTTGCAGCAGTAAGTCAGGTGATTCCTGCACTATGGGTTCCTGGTTCATACTCAGGGCTCCCCCATGGGTGCCCCCCTCAAATGCCAGAGGTCCCCAGATAGACGAGAGAGTCCTCTGGAGGCAGACCAAGGAGTCTGAGTCCTGACAATGATGCCCACACTCATCTTCGTGGTCCCCTTTTCTTTCTATGACTCAGGAGTTCTGGGACCCCCATTGCAGGATCCTCAGAAGGTGACTATTGAAGCCTTTGAGGAAGGTGAAGTGCTGCTGTATTCTCTGCTATTTGGATCAAACTCTTTTCAGAGAGTTGATTGTGGTCTAGGGTTTGCACCCTGAGGGGCTTCTGAACTAGGGCTCTGACAGGGGAGGGGTACTTCTCACAGGAGAAGCCAGTGGCAGAGAGGACTGAGCAATGTTTATGGGAGAGAGAGAGTAGTCTGGCAGGGACAGGCATTCACAGTCTTGGGCACCACAAGGCTCTCACTTTTTGAACCCCTCTCATTGTATATTTGTCTCTTTCTTATCTGGGAAGAATTCCCAGAGGCTTCTCTGTAAGTGAATGTTAGTCCCCTGTTTACATATCAACAATGGCTTTCTAGAGTCCCAAATGCTTAATGTGGTGAAGGTAAGGAGCAGTGGCTGCGCTTTGCTGGAGCAGCCACGAAGAGATACCCCACGTCCAAGGTAAGAGAAACCCAAGTAAAATGGTAGGTGTTGCAAGAGGGCATCAGAGGGAAGACACGCTGGAACCATACTCACAGAAAACTAGTCAATCTAATCACACTAGGACCATAGCCTTGTCTAACTCAATGAAACTAAGCCATGCTGGTGGCCGGTGGGGCCACCCAAGACAGATGGGTCATGGTGGAGAGTTCTGACAGAATGTGGTCCACTGGAGAAGGGAATGGCAAACCACTTCAGTATTCTTGCCTTGAGAACCCCATGAACAGTATGAAAAGGCAAAATAATAGGATATTGAAAGAGGAACTCCCCAGGTCAGTAGGTGCCCAATATGCTACTGGAGATCAGTGGAGAAATAACTCCAGAAAGAAAGAAGGGATGGAGCCAAAGCAAAAACAATACCCAGTTGTAGATGTGACTGGTGATAGAAGCAAAGTCCGATGCTGTAAAGAAGCAATATTGCATAGGAACCTGAAATGTCAGGTCCATGAATCAAGGCAAATTGGAAGTGGTCAAACAAGAGATGGCACGAGTGAATGTCAACATTCTAGGAATCAGCGAACTGAAATGGACTGGAATGGGTGAATTTAACTCAGATGACCATTATATCTACTACTGTGGGCAGGAATCCCTCACAAGAAATGGAGTAGACATCATGCCAACAAAAGAGTGCAAAATGCAGTACTTGGATGCAATCTCAAAAATGACAGAATGATCTCTGTTCGTTTCCAAGGCAAACCATTCAATATCACAGTAATCCAAGTCTATGCCCCAGCCAGTAATGCTGAAGAAGCTGAAGTTGAACGGTTCTATGAAGACCTACAAGACCTTTTAGAACTAACACCCAAAAAAGATGTCCTTTTCATTATAGGGGACTGGAATGCAAAAGTAGGAAGTCAAGAAACACGTGGAGTAATAGGCAAATTTGGCCTTGGAATATGGAATAAAGCAGGGCAAAGACTAATAGAGTTTTGCCAAGAAAATGCACTGGTCATAGCAAACACCCTCTTCCAACAACACAAGAGAAGACTCTACACATGAACATCACCAGGTGGTCAACATTGAAATCAGATTGATTATATTCTTTGCAGCCAAAGATGGAGAAGCTCTATACAGTCAACAAAAATAAGACCAGGAGCTGACTGTGGCTCAGATCATGAACTCCTTATTGCCAAATTCAGACTTAAATTGAAGAAAGTAGGGAAAACCACTAGACCATTTAGGAATGACCTAAATCAAATCCCTTATGATTATACAGTGGATATGAGAAATAGATTTAAGGGCCTAGATCTGATAGATAGAGTGCCTGATGAACTATGGAATGAGGTTCATGACATTGTACAGGAGACAGGGATCAAGACCATTCCCATGGAAAAGAAATGCAAAAAAGCAAAATGGCTGTCTGGGGAGGCCTTACAAATAGCTGTGAAAAGAAGAGAAGCAAAAAACAAAGGAGAAAAGGAACGATATAAACATCTGAATGCAGAGTTCCAAAGAATAGCAAGAAGAGATAAGAAAGCCTTCCTCAGCAATCAATGCAAAGAAATAGAGGAAAACAACAGAATGGGAAAGATTAGGGATCTCTTCAAGAAAATTAGAGATACCCAGGGAACATTTCATGCAAAGATGGGCTCGATAAAGGACAGAAATGGTATGGACCTAACAGAAGCAGAAGATATTAAGAAGAGGTGGCAAGAATACACAGAAGAACTGTACAAAAAAGATCTTCATGAACCAGATAATCAAGATGGTGTGATCACTAACCTAGAGCCAGATATCCTGGAATGTGAAGTCAAGTGGGCTTTAGAAAGCATCACTACGAACACAGCTAGTGGAGGTGATGGAATTCCAGTTGAGCTATTTCAAATCCTGAAAGATGATGCTGTGAAAGTGCTGCACTCAATATGCCAGCAAATTTGGAAAACTCAGCAGTGGCCACAGGACTGGAAAAGGTCAGTTTTCATTCCAATCCCAAAGAAAGGCAATGCCAAAGAATGGTCAAACTATCACACAATTGCACTCATCTCACACGCTAGTAAGGTAATGCTCAAAATTCTCCTAGCCAGGCTTCAGCAATACATGAACCGTGAACTTCCAGATGTTCAAGCTGGTTTTAGAAAACGCAGAGGAACCAGAGACCAATTTGCCAACATTTGCTGGATCATCAAAAAAGCAAGAGAGTTCCAGAAAAACATCTATTTCTGCTTTATTGACTATGCCAAAGCTTTTGACTGTGTGGATCACAATAAACTGTGGAAAATTCTGAAAGAGATGGGAATACCAGACCACCTTACCTGCCTCTTGAGAAATCTGTATGCAGATCAGGAAGCAACAGTTAGAATTGGACATGGAACAACAGACTGGTTCCAAATAGGAAAAGGAGTACGTCAAGGCTGTATATTGTCACCCTGCTTATTTAACTTATATGCAGAGTACATCATGAGAAACGCTGGGCTGGAAGAAGCACAAGCTGGAATCAAGATTGCCGGGAGAAATATCAATAACCTCAGATATGCAGCTGACACCACCCCTATGGCAGAAAATAAAGAGGAACTAAAAAGCCTCTTGATGAAAGTGAAAGAGGAGAGTGAAAGAGTTGGCTTAAAGCTCAACATTCAGAAAACAAAGATCATGGCATCTGGTCCCATCACTTCATGGGAAATAGATGGGGAAACAGTGGAAACAGTGTCAGACTTTGTTTTTTGGGGCTCCAAACTCACTGCAGATGGTGACTGCAGCCATGAAATTAAAAGATGCTTACTCCTTGTAAGAAAAGTTATGACCAACCTAGATAGCATATTCTAAAGCAGAGACATTACTTTGCCAACAAAGGTCTGTCTAGTCAAGGCTATGGTTTTTCCAGTGGTCATGTATGGATGTGAGAGTTGGACTGTGAAGAAGGCTGAGCGCTGAAGAATTGATGCTTTTGAACTGTGGTGTTGGAGAAGACTCTTGAGAGTCCCTTGGACTGCAAGGAGATCCAACCAGTCCATTCTGAAGGAGATCAGCCCTGGGATTTCTTTGGAAGGAATGATGCTGAAGCTGAAACTCCAGTACTTTGGCCACCTCATGTGAAGAGTTGACCCATTGGAAAAGACTGTGGTGCTGGGAGGGATTTGGGGGCAGGAGGAGAAGGGGACGACAGAAGATGAGATGGCTGAATGGCATCATTGACTCGATGGACATGAGTTTGAGTGAACTCCGGAAGTTGGTAATGGACAGGGAGGCCTGGAATGCTGCGATTCATGGGGTCGAAAAGAGTCGGACATGACTGAGCGAATGAACTGAACTGAACTGAAGGCTGTGAATGCCTGTCCCTGCCAGAGTCTTCTCTCTTGTGTGTGTCTGTCTCTGTCTCTCTCCATCATAAACATTGCTCAGAACACCCACCCTGGCTTCTCCTGCTTACTGTGAGAAGTGCCTCTCCCCCAGCACAGCCCTGGTTCAGGAGCCCCTCATTTCCTCAGGATGGTCACTCCAGATCATGGTCCACTCTCTGAAAAGGGTTTAATCCAAATATTGGAAAATACAACAGCAAGGCACCCTTGCAGAGCTTAAATTGTCACCTTTGAGAGGGTCATACAGTGAGGTTCCCAGAACTCCCTTGTCATATCCTGTGTCCCTGTTGCAGGAAGGGGGACCCCTTCCAGGGCCCGAAACTGGGCTCTTGTCTAACACTTGGAAATGAATTGTCCGAGGAGATACATGTGCTGACAAAGCAAGGGATTTTATTGGGAAAGGGCACCAGGTGGAGAGCAGTAGGGTAAGGGAAACCAGGAGAACAGCTCTGCCGCGTGGCTCGAAGTCTCGGGTTTTATGGTGATGGGATTAGTTTCCGGGTGGTCTTTGGCCAATCATTCTAATTCAGAGTCTTTCCTGGTGGCACACGCATTGCTCAGCCAAGATGGATGCTAGCGAGAGGGATTCTGGGAAGTGGACGGACATGCGGTGTCTCCTTTGGACCTTTCCCGAACTCTTCTGGTTGGCGGTGGCTTATTAGTTCCCTATTCCTTATCAGGATCTCCTGTCATAAAACAACTCATGCAAATGGTTACTATGGTGCCTGGCCAGGGTGGGCGGTTTCAATCAGTGTGCTTCCCCTAACATCCCCAGTGTCTGAGACTTGCAGGGGAGGGTCCACTGATCTAGAGAAAGGAGATCAGTGCAAACGCCCACAGGAGCCAAGAGGGAAGGAAATAAGTAAAGAAGATGGAGAGGACTAGGGCCCACGGAGAGGACCAGCTGCACGTGTCAGGGGTGGTGGAAAAGCAAGATGCTGTGTGCATGACACAGTCTCATGCTTATAAAACAGAAAAAAGATACAGATACACCCTACAAACACATGTGCATGTATGTACACACAGGTCTACATATGATATCAGAGCATGTGAAATGTGTTGAAGGCTTCACATGAGGTTGAGAACATGGATGTTTCCTGGATGGAGGGGTGGACGCTCCTGTGAGCAGGCAGGAAGCCTGGCCACGCTGAAGAGGGGAAACTCAGCACATGTTGAGATAATTATAGTCCTGCTTTATGTCAACTATACATGAGAAGAAGAAAATATAGGAAACTACACAAAGATATTGGAGAAGGCAATAGCAGCCCACTCTAGTACTCTTGCCTGGAAAATCCATGGACAGAGGAGCCTGGTAGGCTGCAGTCCACGGGGTCGCTAAGAGTCGGACACGACTTCACTTTCGCTTTTCACTTTCATGCATTGGAGAAGGAAATGGCAACCCACTCCAGTGTTCTTGCCTGGAGAATCCCAGGGGCGGGGAAGTCTGGTGGGCTGCCGTCTATGGGGCCGCACAGAGTCAGACACGACTGAAGCGACTTAGCAGCAGCAGCAGCAACACAAAGATATAAATGGAAAACAATATAGAGGGCATAGCCGCTGCTCATCTCCAGTCACTCCCCCACCAAGAGAACATAGCCCAGTGATACCAGATCTCCTGAGGTTTCTAAAGGAGCAGGAAATCTGGAGTTTCGTGTGAAATTAAAACACTGCAGCTTCCAAACCCTTAGCGAAGAAACAATACTTATTCCACACCATTTCTTCCAGAAAACACTGTGAGGGAAAACTAAACACATCAGGGGACCACCTTCAGTACAAACCAGTTTGTAACCCCCGATCTAGAGCAAATCAAGCTTGCGTGTACTCATGTCCAGAGTGGGGCCAGGGCCTTCTGGGTCCTCTGTGAGGGGGGCGGGGACAGGTAGCTGGCATGACTGTGTTTTGTTTCAGACCCTCTGAGGAGCCTTTCACATGCTTTTATTCATTTAACTGACACAAATCAGGTATTAAGCCCATTGCACAGATGAAGAAACTGAAGCTCTGATGAATAACTTGCCCAGGATCATGCAGCTCTAAAGTGTCTCCTCCAGGCCCCACAGCCTCCTTGTAACTCTGATGTCCATCTCCCCTCCTCCTTCTTTGCCCTTCTGGCACCTCCTCCTCCTTCCTCTGTCCCGGCCATGACTTTCTCGGCTCACTGTCTTCCAGTCCACATGCCTGGCTGCCAGGCAGGCAGAGCTCAGCCACATCCAGGCTGTGCTCTGATGGGGGCACCATGTCCAGGCTCACAGACTAGAGTGGAGGAGGGGCTTCTGGGAGACTCAGGTAAAGCTGCTGCTTTCTGAGTGGGGGAACTGAGGCCCAGAGAGGGCACAGGCCTTACCCAGGATCACACAGCAGGAACCTCATCCTGTCCTTCTCCAAGCTCTGCTTCTGTAGTGTTAAGTGGATCCAAAGTTATTATTTAGACTTAGGTGTAAATCGCAGAGTCATTTTAACAGTAAATTGGGAACAAATTCAGGAACAGTCAGAGTGACATCCCAGCCTCTCTCATGGCCCACTGGGAGGCCAGCAGGTTCCAGGGTTCCACTGACAATTGAGGCTCAAGGATCTTTGTGAGTCCAGGAAGGTTCTTGGGCTTAGCTTTGTGTTTCTCTTTCCAGCCTCAGCCTGTCCCCGGGTTTATTATCAGCAAAGGTGACAGGGCCCTGATGGCAGGAAGCTGGCTGGGGCTCAGACTGCTGGCCCTTCAGCTCTGGGGGCCTCTCAGCAAATAGGCCCTTGGAAACAGGGCAGCTGTCCCTGAGGGGGACAGCTGGGAGGGGCCTCACTCCCCCGACACACTGGATCCTGGAGGAGCCCCTGTGTGAGCAGGACTGCAGCCCTGGCTGGAGGGACTGTCTTGGGCAGGTGGCCTGGGCAATTCCATGTTTCCAGGGTCCCTGCCACTCTGGCCATGTGTCCCTGTCACAGCTCTGAAACCTCTTCAGGTCCCTGTTCTCCTCTCTCTGTTCCAGTCCAGGCCCCTCCTCCATGGGAAGGTTGGCTCCATGCCTGCATCCCTGCTGGGTCAGAAGACCACTACTGGGCTGCCTCAGGGCCCCTGGGACCCTGGGATACCCCCAGTCATCCCCACTCTGCCCCCACCCCCACCCCAGTCCCAGCATCCTCAGGGCTGCCCCCTCCCAGGGGTCCTGTAGGTGCCTCCTATTTCAGCTCCTTCCCTTAAAAGGGGGCTGATCATCCGTCCATCCCCACCCCCTCCCTGGGATGCCCTGAAAGGCTCCACATCAGCATCAGTCACAGCATCCTTGTTCATTTCCAGTTCCTTATTCCCAGCTTGGAAGCTGCTAACTAGTCTCACAGGCCAGGAGAATCCTCACAGGTAGGACTACTCCTAGATCTTTCCAGACTCCCAGCTGGATGGCAGATTTGGAGCTTAAGAGCCAAACATTATGTCAATTTACTCTGTGATTCCTCCAACACACTTCACCTTGGAGTCATGCTGGCAGAGAGGATTCACAACAGTCCCTGCTTCCCATGCCATCTTGTCCCCACGGCCTTGCTCTCATCCCATGGCTCCTCCCAGTTCACCCCTGAAGCTTCCGGGTGGGTCTGTTTCCCCTCAGATGGCAGCTCCTTCTAGTGATGCTGCAGGCAGGAGGGGCCGGGACACATATGTCTTCAGGTTGCTGTGGAAGGAGGCTGTGGCCCTAAAGGGGTGTTCTGAGTCCCAGAGTCCCGAGCTTTGGTCCTGGGCTCCCACCCACAGGCCCTGCTGACATGTGGGCTGTACAGCCAAATGCTCAAAGCCACAGCTTTGGCATTGTTACCTGAGTTCCCACTCCTATCCATGGAACCTCGTGGTAGACATTTGGTTCCCTGAGCCTTATTTTCTCTTTTGTCAAATGGTAAGCAGTACAATGTACAATTGCTATTCTGAAAACTTGGGGCTCAGATCTTCTCCAGAATTCAGAATTTTTCTGCTTCAGACAGGTGACATGGTGCATCTGCTGTATATGACATCACACCACTCTGGGGTCTGAAAGCACCTTGTGATCAAGCATAGTAACATTTCTGCAACTGACTTTTTGAAGTTTAACAGTAAGTGAAATAAATAAAGATCATAACTTGTCTCATGTTCATTAAGGTCAAATGTTATTACCAAACAAATTTTTAAAACTCTTTTGCATATTTCACAGCTTTGAAGGTTAGGATTATAGATAAGGACCATCCTACCCCGTGTCTCTGACAGTAATGGCAAAAAGTTCAAAGAGATAAGTAATGTCCATGGTTTGATGCCAGACCCAAGCCAGCTGTGAGCTTTGGGATAAGACAAGTCTTGTGGCAAAGTCAAGGGTGATGGGTGGGGAGAACCATTCTGGAGCAGCTGTGCTGTTACCCAAGTGTCTGGGCCGTTGGTTTCAACTCTGCAGATCCTGAGCCTCAGCTGACACTGAACCCTGAACTTTTTCTACTTGTCTGACTCAATCCACCTCCTGAGCTCCTTCAAGAAGACCACAGCCATCCTGATGTCAGTGATCCACATGACCGCGTGATCGTCCTCAGGCCTGGGCTCTGTGACCATCATGGGCTACTTCTTCCGCCTGCTGCAGCTGCTCTCCACTTGTGTGGCCTTATCCCTGGTGGCCAGTGAGAGAGCCTGGAGAGCAGACGTAAGCAACTGGTCCATGTTCATCTGGTGCTTCTGCTTCGTCGTGAATCACTTTATTGTCCTAGTTGAGGTATGCGAACTCCAGGAGCAATTTTCTTTGTCCTGGGACAACTTTCTCATCACCTACACCTGCTTCTCTGCCCTCGCCTGCCTCTCAGCTTCCATCATGTACCCCATCATCCATCTTCAGCTGTTGAGTTATGGCACCCAGCAGAACCATGCTATCGCCGCCACTGCATTCTCCTTTATTGCTTCAGTGGTTTACGCCATGGAAACAATCTGGACCTGTGTCAACACTAGTGAGTCTTGCTCCTTTATCGGCCTGCTCAAAAAGCTAGAGATCATTGTGGCCTGTTGCATCCTTGCCTTCATCAGCAACACCTTCCTGTACATGCACCAGCAGGCCCTGGTGTGGTGTGTGGCCGTGTACTCCATTTGCTTCATCCTGGGGGTCATATCCTTATTGCGGCATCGGTGTGATTGTGATGAGAGTCTACCCTCCTCCCATTTTGTGTTTGGGCAGACTGTGCTCTCCGTCCTCCTCTACACCACTGCTGCTGTCCTCTGGCCTCTCCATCAGTTCAATGAGCAGTTTGGCGGGAATCCCCAGCGGTCCAGAGATGCAAGCTGCAATGCTGGGTATAGCGTGTGCATCTGGGACCAACAACTGGCTGTGGCCACCCTGACAGCCATCAACCTGCTGATTTACATGGTTGACCTGGTGATCTCGGCCTCCCGGATCTGAGGCTCTGCCCAGAGGCTCCTGATTCCCTCTTCTCACTGGAGGTTTCTTTACCGAGCTCTGACATTCTCTGACGTCTCCTTCCTGGCTCCCTCTCTCCTCTCATCCTGCCCCACTCATCTCTCTATCCTTTCTGTTTCCTTCCCTCCTTCTGCTCTGTTTTGTCTCCTTCCTGTTTTGTGTGGTTGCCCACACCCTGTTTTGCCTGTTTCTCATTTTTTCCTCATTTTATACTCTTTGTCCCTTTTGGGGTCATTCTGTTTTCTCATCTCCTGTGTCCTGACCACCTCCCCCCATCTTCCTTCTTCTGATCCATCAGGACCTGAGACTCCTTCCTTCTTTGCCCATCGCCCCTCCCCCTTCCTAAGGTGCTGACTCCACAGCACACAGCCCTCTGTGCAACTGTTCACACCCTGGGCCTTTGGAGGGGCCTCGTTGCCAAAGCGTGTCTGTCCCCCTGGGTGCCCTAGTTGGTGTGTGTATGTGTGCTTGGTAGGGAGGAGGAGGGGGGTTGTAGCTAGGGATTGGGCCACCTTTCTCCCTGTGTAAGGTGGTATACAGTGTCCCTCCTCTTTAAGGTAAAAGAAAAACTCAGGAGGTCAATAACTCCAGTGAGTTGCAAGCTTAAAGCAGAGACCTTGGATCCAGAGGCCCTATCTGATGCTCAGTCCTACCTGAGATTGGCTCCAGAATATTGTGGACTCATTAAATACCTGCTGCCTAGAGCTCATTTTAAAGCTAGTGAAGGGTAGATGACTTCCAGTCCAACTGCTCTCTGGGGAATCAAAAACTGAACTGGCAAAGAGCTGCAGTTTCTTGAAGACAATACTCCAGAGTATTTCAGAGGTGCAGAGATGTGACCCACCATCCTCAGTGCTAAAAACAGCAGATCCTGCCTCTGCAGGGAGAACATGGACACTGCCAGCCTTGAAGTTGGTGTTAGACTCGGTACAGTTTCTGTTCTTTTTTTATCACAAAGGTAAAAATTACTGTGTGGCCTTATTCTTAAGGGGGAAGTGCCTTTCAACCCTTTTTAGATTAGCAGGTGGGTTGGTTGAGTGGGTATCATTGCTCCAATAGTCAGAGTATTAATGCTTGCTTTCCTTGACTATGCTTTGCACAGACAAGTTTCTGTGTGCCAGTTGCTTTCTACTGCTGTTTCTGCTTCTCTAGGACTCACATATAATGTGATCTATATGTGTGCTCGCTCAGTCACTTCAGTCATGTCTTACTCTTGGCTACCCCATGGACTGTAGCCTGCCAGGCTCCTCTGTCCATGGGATTCTCCAGGCTAGAATACTGGAGCAGGTTGCCATGACCTCCTCCAGGGGAACTTCCCAACCCAGGGATTAAACCTACATCTGTTATGTCTCCTGCATTGGCAGGTGGGTTCCTTACCACTGCTGCTGCTGCTACTGCTAAGTCGCTTCAGTCGTGTCCGACTCTGTGTGACCCCAGCGACAGCAGCCCACCAGGCTCCTCTGTCCCCGAGATTCTCCAGGCAAGATACTGGAGTGGGTTGCCATTTCCTTCTCCAATGCATGAAAGTGAAAAGTGAAAGTGAAGTCTCTCAGTCGTGCCCGACTCTTAGCGACCCCATGGACTACAGCCCACCAGGCTCCTCCATCCATGGGATTTTCCAGGCAAGAGTACTGGAGTGGGGTGCCATTTCCTTACCACTAGTGCCACCTAAACGTGTAAAAAATTTAAAAATTCCCTGGAGCTTCTGGTTCCCATAAGTCCCTGCTCTGTATAATAGAGAGAAGCCTTCTCCTGCATCTGCAATGTACTTTTTAAAACCTCAGTAGAAAGATAGAAAAACCCCTGCAAAATAACATAATCTAATTGACTCAAATTTGTCTAGAGTTCAGAAGCAACTAAGTAGATTTCCATTCTCACCCAAACAACCCTCTCTGCAAACCTGTCTCACTGTCTCCCAATTTCCACATTGGCCAGAGCCTAGGAGTTTGGCCCAGCCATGGAAAAGTAGCCTACGGGTCCTACCCCATTGCCCAGTACCCTGTCCCCTAGCTTTTAAAGGGCCCCTGTCAGAACCTGGATGCCTTTCCGTAAAGCTGTGCGCCTGTGTGCATGCTCTGTGTGTGTTCCAGGCCACGGGTGCACTGACACCAGCAGCCCTTTACAGTAACTGGTGGCTAAAGTCTTCTGTCTTCAGACACAGAGTCTCAGAGCCCAGCATCCTGGCGTCACCAGGGCCAGAGGAGCCAGGCAAGCAGAGCTGCGGGATAGGGGAGGGGAGGGGAGGGGAGGAACTCCCATGGCTGCCCCTCAGTCCTGTACTGGGAGGAAGCATGAGCTCTTCATGCAGTGGAAGGTGGGGTGGTGTGGGAGGGCTCCAAGGAGGTGCTTTCCATGATCAGAAAATCATAAAAAGTGATGAAACGAAACTCAAATTTGAAGGCAAGACAAGAAAAATTTCAACATAAAAAATTTTCTCTGCCCTTTGGCTCTCCTCCTCCTCTAGTATCCATTGTACATCTGCATTGTGTTAAACAGCCCTCCTCAAAGGAGGGTTTGGCCAAAAAGATCAATTTTTCTTCTAGTGCCAGCCATGCAACTCCTTAGAAGATAACACTGCTTACCTACTCATGATTTGATTAATGTCACTACTTATTATTAATTTATTCTGCTTATTTTATAAGATTGTTATTTCTTACATTAATGAATGTGTGATTTAGGCTGTGGTTAAAAAAAAATAATGATGATGATGACCAAATACTTGAAATGACTGGCCTGATATATAGTCTATAAGATCTATATGATTATAATAGCGTGACTCTGGCTATGGGAAGAAGCAAAGGAGGGAACCATTTCCTGGAGCTGACAGACTAGTAAGACAGGTGGCCCAGAGGATTAAGGCTACTATTACCAGGACTAGGTGAGTAATTGCACACCGAGTGGTCAGTTAGCAAAATCCTTTCCTGACTTGGGAATGAGCATTTCTAGACTCCAGAACAATTGGTCAAAAATGCTTTCCAAACCTTGCTGGAAATTAAGAGGGAATTGGAAGGGATTGTGTAATAAAGAATGTTGCCCACCACCCAGTTCTACAAGCATTAAGTCATTAGTCACTCCAGTCACTGATCTACAATCCATCCTGAAAGGAATTCAGGGCGAATGTCACGATGAGGCCCTTTGTGCTCTGGGAAAATTGGCAGAACCAGCCCTCAGATACTTATGTATTTTTAGTAGAATTTCTTATAAACATGGTACCTTGCATCTTCCCATACTTAGAAAAGCACCGAAACTATTAACCATGGTATCCGGTCCTTTTGAAAAGCAGTAACTTTGTCAAGATGTGAGCTTGGTTGCGTGTATCCCTTCACCAAAGTCACATACACACTGCCCTCAACCCCTAACTGCTTTTGAACAGTTTCCACAGCCTTCTGAAATTGTCTCCCTGGTTATAATTCTTATGTTGGCTTGAATAAAATTTTCCATTTCTTTCTTGACTATTGATCAATTTTTTTCATTGATATAAGCAAGTATGCATTTATCTCCATAAGTTCAGTGCAGGGAGTCTCATAGTCTTACATTTTCCTGAATCAAATTGAACACAACCTTGGGACCTCACTTCCCAGGAGGCTGGAGATGCCTCTGTGCTTTAGTGAAAGACCTGTACAGGGTGGGCTCACATGAGGGGCTCACCGTCCAAGCCTGTGGTTCATGACGGCGGCTGCTGCATCCCTCCTATTGGAGGGTTAGGGGTCATTTGTCACAATTCCAGGGTTGGTCCAGTCCCCTCACTGTGGAGCTCAAAAGAGTAGAAAGGTTCTCTGCTTAGTTCCACCCTCTCGCCATAGAGGAGGAGCAGCTGGACCCCAGGGAGGGGCAGGACATGTCCAGAGTCACCCTGCGTGTGGCAGAGTCAGAGTCAGGACCAGGTGTCCTGTCCCCGGGCCGGCTGTCTGTTCATGGCCCCACGCTGCTTGTGACAAGTGTGGCGGCAGCATCCTCCAGGCTGGGATTCTGCCCCGTCCACCCTCGTTCTGCATAAACCTGCCCCGTCCCCCTGAGGAGGCACTCACTGCTGCTGAGTCTGTTTCCTCATCTGCTACATGTGAGAGGGGTGCCAGAGACCCCTGTCCCTCCCAGGCCCCCTCTTTCTGGGGCCCCTGGACTTGCCAGTCCTGGAGACTCAGGTGTGGAGATGGAAGCCGGCTCTCTCCCCTCTGTCCACCCTCTCTGCTTGTTTCCTCTTGGCTGCTGGGTCCTGTTTATTGGTCACATCCTCTCTGATTACACATACCTTCCTTCCCATGACCTCTGCTTGGTGGGGAACATGTTTCTCTCTTGTAACATGAGTTTCCTCAGTCACTTCCCAGTGTTCCAACTCTCCAGTGATTTTTGTCAAAAACCCAAACTGCTTCCAGGTACCCCTACAATTTGAGGTGTCCCAGACTTCCTTGTTCCTGCACGTTCTTACTTACCACTTCTTTGGAGTCCAGTTCAGCAGCCAAGTGTAAGAAGCCATTACTTTACAGGCTTCCCTAATGGTTCAGTGGTAAAGAATCTGCCTGCCAATGCAAAAGACACGGTGGTTCAATCCCTGATCCCGGAAGATCCCACATGCCTTGAAGCAACTAAGCCTGTGCACCAGAACTACTGAGCCTGTGCTCTAGAGCCCAGGAGTCAAAACTACTGAAGTCTGGGTTCCCTACAGCTGGTGCTCTGAAACAGAAGTCATCACAAAGGAGAAGCCCAGGCAAGGCAACTAGAGAAAAGCCTCACAGCAATGAAGACACTGCACAGCCATAAATAAATAAGTAAATAAAATTATTTTAAAAAATCACCTGACTTACTCCTCCAAGGCCAGCTTCCTACTCTAAGCCCCATGAATCCACTGATGTCCTGGAATGGGGTCTAAGAGGTCTACCAAAGCCTTGTAAATGAATGCAAGATGTCCAATGTAGGTACATTTGTCTTTCTAAGATAGTCGTGTTTTCAAGGGGATTTATGTGCAGAAAAGGTAAGAGTTCCCAAGGGACTCTCATAACTTCCAAAGAAGTAGTATCTCCTAAAATTGCTGAATCAAACAGTTTAAGTGAGGGAGTATGGATTTGAGAATCTCTCTGGGTTGTCTGTCTGGAGCACTGACCTCCCTTGGCCTCAGGAGAAGCATGTTCAGAAACATTTGGTAGCTTTTCTGAACATTTAATGTCCCCAGATCATCTCCTTCCCAAACTACAACATCAGAGCATCCCTGGGTGGAGGGACCATTTTAGAACTTTAGTTCAGTTCTCTACCTTGTACCCTAACTCTGGGCTCATCCATCATTTCCCAGAGAGAGCTCTGTACAGTGCTCCTCAGAGTGTGCTTTGTGGATTAGTGCTGATTGCAAATTGTTCCTTGTTTGCAATGAGATGAAGTACAGAAAGTGAGAGGGAGTATTTACAAACTCTTAGAATCCCAGGGACGGGGGAGCCTGGTGTGCTGCTGTCTATGGGGTCGCACAAAGTTGGACATGACTGAAGCAACTTAGCAGCAGCAGCAGCAGCAGCAGCAGAGCAACTTGACGTTGTACAAAGATGCAAGAGTATGATCAGAGTCAGCAAATTGGAGGGTAAGTTTACTGTAGCAGTGGCAGGACAGGCATGACCCAGATGAAGGAGGCTGGGCTAGAGAATCAATGCTCTGCTTCCTTAATCAAGAATGTTTTGCCAAAAACAAAAATAAAGTTAGTAAAACTAAATAGTGGGCTTAGTGAAGATGTAAAAATTGTGAATTACACAAAAACTAATATGTTAAATTATTGTCTTATTTTGTGATAATATGGGAGCTAATTGTCAACAACTATTGTTTCATACAGGGCTTCCCTGATAGCTCAGTTGGTAAAGAATTCACCCGCAATGCAGGAGACCTGGCTTCGATCCCCAGGTTGGGAAGATCCCCTGGAGAAGGAAAGGCTACCCACTCCAGTGTCCTGGCCTAGAGAATTCCATGGACTGTATAGTCCATGGGGGTCACAAAGAGTCAGACACAACAGAGCGACTTTGACTTTCACACTTCCATTGTTTTATACAAAGTAAAAATGTAATTGAGGGGATTCTCCTATAAAAGTAGTCAAACTATGGAAGAAACGCCTGCAGTTTCTGCAAGATAATTTGATTCCAACTTTTTAGACATGCCAACTGACAATTAGATTAGCTTATCTATCCTATAACTTCAGGACTTTAATGATTTATAACTTGCATTCTATTAAAAAAAGATACTATGCTTTTTATTAGTTTTTTTTCATGTTGTATCATTTTTATTAAATTCACCATTCTATGAACATATGTCAGATTAATCTTTCTCAACCAGTCCATTCTGAAGGAGATCAGCCCTGGGATTTCTTTGGAAGGA
Organism: Bos javanicus; assembly: GCF_032452875.1. Classification (NCBI taxonomy): domain Eukaryota; kingdom Metazoa; phylum Chordata; class Mammalia; order Artiodactyla; family Bovidae; genus Bos; species Bos javanicus. Next base: position 19,727,487 of record NC_083888.1, on the reverse strand, counting down.
ATGATGCTAAAGCTGAAACTCCAGTACTTTGGCTACCTCATGAGAAGAGTTGACTCATTGGAAAAGACTCTGATGCTGGGAGGGATTGGGGGCAGGAGGAGAAGGGGACGACAGAGGATGAGATGGCTGAATGGCACCACTGACTCAATGGACATGAGTCTGGGTGAACTCTGGGAGTTGGTGATGGACAGGGAGGCCTGGTGTGCTGCGATTCATGGGGTCGCGAAGAGTCAGACACGACTGAGTGACCGAAGTGAACTGAACTGAACTGAAACTTATTTATTTATTTTAAACAGTTACAAGATGTTGGTTTGTTTATTTATTATGTTTTTATTTGGCCCCTCCACACAGTATGTGAAGTGAAAGTGAAAGTCACTTAGTCGTGTCAGACTCTTTGTGACACCATAGACTACACAGTCCCTGGAATTCTCCAGGTCAGAATACTGAAGTGGGAAGCCTTTCTCTTCTCCAGTAGGAAGCCTTTCCCTTCTCCAGGGGATCTTTCCAACCCAGGGATCAAACCCAGGTCTCTGGCATTGCAGGTGGATTCTTTACCAGCTGAGCAACAAGTATGTGGGATCTTAATTCCCCAACCAGGGGTGGAACTTGTGCCCCCTGCATTGGAAGTGCAGAGTCTTAACCATTGGACTGACCATCAGGGAGTCCTGTGAAACTTTATTTTAAAAATTAAATCATTACCCTTCTCAAAAATCTCAGACATTTTTTGAAAGAACAATTAAGAACCTACCTCTACAACTCGGCACTGTGTTTCTTGCCTTATTGTTCGCTGTTTTTGTTTTTTTTTTTAATGATAATTGTATATGTTTAAGGTGTGTAATGATATCTCATTGGGGTTATAATTTGCATTTCTCTCACTATTAAGGTGTCTGAGTACTTTTTCATGTGTTTACCTACCATTCCCATGGACTTCCCTGATAGTTCAAATGGTAAGGAATCCGTCTGCAATGGGTTCGATCTCTGGGTTGGAAAGATCCCCTGGAGGAGGGAATGGCTACAGACTGCAGTATTCTTGCCTGGAGAATCCCATGGACAGCAGATAGTGAAACTTAAGCACAGTGTTAAGTGGTAGGGTCAGAACTTGAACTCATGACTATTTGATTATAAAGTTCATGGCTTCCTGGTTGTTCCATGCACTCTGCCCAGAGAGATGAATTTCTCAGACCAGACCCTGACATCTAACATAAGAAAGAGAAGCCACAGAACTTGTCACTCAGTCTGGGGCTCGTCCTTCAGGATTTGTGTAAAGAATCCCATGAACCAATCTCATGGAGCCTGGTGGGCTACAGTCCATGGAGTTGCATAGAGTCAGACACAGTTGAGCAACTAACACTATTCCCATATCTGTCTTTGCAAAATATTTTGGCCTATTTTTTGCAATCAAACTGTGCCATTTGAATTAAATGATCTATTTCTTATATTAACTTTCACTTTTCCAACTATTGATTTACACAATTTATACACTTTTCCAAAAGAGCACGAGTACTGATTAGGTGGATTCACTGCATCTAAATCATTTATCTCTTATATGAATTTCATTTTTGTAAAATAGTAGCCATTCTTGTAGACTCATAATGCCTTGAAGCAAGGCTTAGAGGGTAAAATACCAAATTAAAAATTTTAGAGTTCCATGGTATCTAAAGAAATTATTAAAAATTATCACGTTTAAATCAGTAAGATAACTAAAACATCTTAGGAAGTTTAGTCGATATTCAACTGGGTTGTCTATTATTAGGTTGTATAACTTATTTCTACATTCCAGTTACTAGAGATAAAAAATATAATCTTTGTCATAGTTTTAACAAGTTTCCAGAAAAACTTGCTGACCTTCTGCCCTAGAGAAGGGAGATCACATGGATCCCAGGACCACTTGTCATGTCCTGTGATCCTAGTGTCTGAGGCTCACAGGAGGCTCACTGATCACCACAGAGATCATCACAGAGAAGGGTGCTCAGTGCAAATGCCCACAGGAGCCAGGAGGGAAGGAAATGAGTAAAGGAGATGGAGAGGACTAGGGTCCCTGGAGAGGACCAGCTGCGCCTGTTGGGGGTGGTAGAAAAGCAAGATGCTGCATGATGATACGGTCTCAAATTTATAAAATCGAAAATATCTATACGTGTGCCCTACACACATGTACATATGTGGGATGTGTTGAAGGCTGTACATGAGGTTGAGAACATGGATGCTCCCTGGATGGAGGGGTGGACGCTCCTGTGAGCAAGCAGGAAGCCTGGCCACACCAAAAGGAAAAACTGGGCACATGTGAGCTGATCATAATCCTACTTTGTCAATTATACATGAGGAGAAGAAAAATATAGAAAACCAAACAAAGATGAGGATCAAGAAGAACATAGAGTAAAGGGCATAGCAGCTGATCGTATGAGCTAGAAGAGCTAAAAGAGCTAGAAATCTGGATTTTCATGTGAGATGAAAACACTGTGCATCTACCAAACACTTGAGGAAGAAATACAGCTGATTCGACACACCTCTTCCTGAAAGCACTGCGAAGGAAAAACCAAACACACAGGCAGATCACATCCAGGACATACAAGTGTGCAGCCCCTGGTCTGGAGCAAATCAAGCTTGTGTGTGCTTATGTCCAAAGTGGAGCCAGGGACTTCTGGGTTTTCTTTCAGGGGGAGGGGAACAGGTAGGTTGTATGGATCCAGGGTGCCAGGTGCCAGGCCCTCTGAGGAGCCCTTCACATAGTTTCATTCATTTAACTGATTACAGGGGCTTCCCTGGTGGCTTAGAGGGTAAAGCGTCTGCCTGCAATGGGGGAGACCCGGGTTCCATCCCTGGGTTGGGAAGATCCCCTGGAGAAGGAAATGGCAACCCACTCCATTACTCTTGCCTGGAAAATCCCATGGACGGAGGAGCCTGGTAAGCTACAGTCCATGGGATCACAAAGTCGGACACAACTTTGTATAGTTTGCTTGTATAGTAGGTATTCAGCCCATTGCACACATGTGGAAACGGAGGCTCTGTAAAGTAACTTGCCAGTTTCCTCCACACCCCACAGACTCCTTGTCACTCTGAGTGTCCATCTCCCCTCCTTCTTCTCTGTCCTTCCGGCACCTCCTCCTTCCTTCCTCTGTCCAGGCCATGACCTTCCTGGCTCACTGTCTTCCAGTCCACATGCTTGGCTGCTGGGCAGGCAGGGTTCAGCCACATCCAGGCTGGGCTCTGAAGGGGGCACCATGCCACCCTCAAAGATTAGAGTGGCAGAGGGGCTGCTGGAAGACCCAGGTAAAGCTGCTGATTTCCAGGTGGGGGAACTGAAGCCAGAGAGGGCACATGCCTTATCCCACCCAGCAGGAACCCCCATGCCTCTCCTCCAAGCTCTCCCTCTGTGTGATTCAGTTCAGTTCAGTTCAGTCGCTCAGTCATGTCCAACTCTTTGCAACCCCAAGAATCGCAGCACGCCAGGCCTCCATGTCCATCACCAACTCCTGGAGTTCACTCAAACTCATGTCCATTGAGTCGGTGATGCCATCCAGCCATCTCATCCTCTGTCATCCCCGTTTCCTCCTGCCCCCAATCCCTCCCAGCATCAGAGTCTTTTCCAATGAGTCAGCTCTTCACATGAGGTGACCAAAGTGTTGGAGTTACAGCTTTAGCATCAGTCCTTCCGAACAACACCCAGGACTGATCTCTTTTAGAATGGACTGGTTGGATCTCCTTGCAGTCCAGGGGACTCTCAAGAGTCTTCTCCAACACCACAGTTCAAAAGCATCAATGCTTCAGCGCTCAGCTTTCTTCACAGTCCAACTCTCACATCCATACATGACCACTGGAAAAAACCATAGCCTTGACTAGACGGACCTTTGTTTCCAAAGTAATGTCTCTGCTTTTCAATATGCTGTCTAGGTTGGTCATAACTTTCCTTCCAAGGAGTAAGCGTCTTTTAATTTCATGGCTGCAATGACCATCTACAGTGATTTTGGAGACCCAAAAAATTAAGTCTGCCACTGTTTCCACTGTTTCCCCATCTATTTCCCATGAAGTGATGGGACCAGATGCCATTATCTTTGTTTTCTGAATGTTGAGCTTTAAGCCAACTTTTTCACTCTCCTCTTTCACTTGCATCAAGAGGCTTTTTAGTTCCTCTTCACTTTCTGCCATAAGGATGGTGTCATCTGCATATCTGAGGTTATTGATATTTCTCCCGGCAATCTTGATTCCAGCTTGTGCTTCATCCAGCCCAGCGTTTCTCATGATGTACTCTGCATATAAGTTAAATAAGCAGGGTGACAGTATACAGCCAGTATACAGATGTACTCCTTGTCCTATTTGGAACCAGTCTGTTGTTCCATGCCCAGTTCTAACTGTTGCTTCCTGACCTGCATATAGGTTTCTCAAGAGGCAGGTCAGGTGATCTGATATTCCCATCTTTTGAAGAATTTTCCACAGTTTATTGTAATCCACACAGTCAAAGGCTTTGGCATAGTCAATAAAGCAGAAATACATGTTTTTCTGGAACTCTCATGCTTTTTCGATGATCCAGCGAATGTTGGCATTTCGATCTCTGGTTCCTCTGTGCGATTAAATGTATCTAAATGCTCCCCATCAGCATCAGATGGAGCATCCTTGTTCATTTCCAATCCCTTCTTCCCAGCTTTGAAGCTGTTAACCAATCTCCCAGGCCAGGAAAATCCTCACTCAGGTAGGAGTACTCCTAGATCTTTCCAGACTGCACCTGGATGGCAGTTTTGGAGATTAGAAGCCAAACATTATGCTAATTTATCTTTTTTTAATTTTTTAAATTGTGAAAATATGATGACACATTTACAGTAGACTTGCAAAATACAGAACAAAGTTACATATGTATATGTAATATAGGTATGTATGTAATATCCACTATATATTTCAATTACTTTTTAAGTAGATAAATTACAATTTTTAGTTAGAGTTTTAATAGCAAACTCCCAAAAATTAATAGAATGAAAATGCAGAAAAGTATAGTAGACCTGAAAAGCGCTATGAACCATTCAACATAATTAAGATTTATTCAATTTTCACACAACAGTTCAGTTCAGTTCAGTTCAGTCGCTCAGTCATGTCTGGCTCTTTGCAGCCTCATGAATTGCAGCATGCCAGGCCTCCCTGTCCATCACTAACTCCCAGAGTTCACTCAGACTCACGTCCATCGAGTCAGTGATGCCATCCAGCCATCTCATCTTCTGTCGTCCCCTCTCCTCCTGCCCCCAATCCCTCCCAGCATCAGAGTCTTTTCCAATGAGTCAACTCTTCCCATGAAGTGGCCAAAGTACTGGAGTTTCAGCTTTAGCATCATTCCCTCCAAAGAAATCTCAGGGCTGATCTCCTTCAGAATGGACTGGTTGGATCTCCTTGCAGTCCAAGGGACTCTCAAGAATCTTCTCCAGCACCACAGTTCAAAAGCATCAATTCTTCGGCGCTCAGCCTTCTTCAGAGTCCAACTCTCACATCCATACATGACCACTGGAAAACCATAGCCTTGACTAGACAGACCTTTGTTGACAAAGTACAGCAGGATACAAATTCTGTTCAAGGTCCCATAGACAATAAACCAGGAGACACTGGAACATATCCAGGGATATAAAACAAGTGCAAAAATTTCGTGCTCTAAATGTGTTCTGTGGTTCCTCCAGGACACTCCTCCTTGGAGTTATGCTGGGTGGGGGTCTCCCTTCCCTAATGCGGAACAGTCACATGTGAAGGCAAAACTGGGTGGAGGGGATTCACAGCAGTCCCTACTTCCCACGTTATCTTGTCTCCAGGGCCTTGCTCTCACCCCAGGGCTCCTCCCTGTTCACCCCTGAGGCTGCCTTCCTCCGGGTGGGGCTGCGTCCCCTCAGATGGCAGCTCCTTCTAGTGATGCTGCAGGGAGGACAGGCCGGGACACTGTGTCTTAGTTTGCTGTGGAAGGAGGCCGTGGCCCTAAAGGCATGTCCTGCGTCGCAGAGCCCTGAGGCTTGGTCCTGGGCTCCCACCCACGGGCCTTGCTGACACGTGGGCTGTAGAGTGAAGTGTTCACACACACAGCTTGGCATTTTTATCTGGGTTCCCACTTCCTAGCCTTTCAACCTTAAGGATGGCACTTAAGCTCCCTGTTGAGGCAGTCTAAGTGCAGATTGGAAAAGAATTTCTGGACACAGAGCATTTCAGAAGGAAGTGAGTTTATTAAAAAGAAAGAGCAGAGATAACAAATTGGGCGCTGCAAGCACAGCAGGATGACCTGACATACCAGGGAGAGTTGACAGTTTTCGACAGTAGCCAGTTTTTATAGCCTCAAGACAAGAAAATTCCTGCTGGAAAGTTGGTGTTAGGTGTCTGGTTAGGGCGCTATAGGGTGACTACCAGGGTGGGCCTTTTTTTGCCTCATTTGGAGTCAGAAAGCCTGCTGGTGATGATCTGGGGGTCTTTTGGCCATGGTGACAAAGGGGTTCAGTCAGCTTCTGAGGCGACCTGGGGTGTCGGCTACGCTTCTGGCCTTTATCTTGCACCTGTGGCCTTGGGGCAGGACTCAACATCCCCCAGCCTTAGTTGTCTCATATGTAAAATGGGTTAGCAGTACAATCCAGTCTGTTTTTTGAAACTCTTGGGGTCAGATAAGGGCCAGAACTCATAATTTTTCAGCTTCAGACTGGTGACATGGTGTACCTACTCCGTATGACATAACAACACCTCCCTGGAGTCTGAAAGAACCTTGTAAACAAACATACTAGTATATTCTCAACTGAACTTTTGAACATTCACACTAAGTAAAAAGTCTGTTCAGGTCAAATTTTGTTACCAAATAATTTTTTTTAATTTTGCTTTCAATTTTGAAGGACTTGAAGGGTTAGCATTGCAGATAACAACCGTCCTACTCTGTGCCTCTGTAGATAATGACACACAGTCAAAGCAATCCAAAATATTCATAGTTTGAGGCCAGATTCAACCCAGCTATGAGTTTTGGGATAAGACAGGTCTCCTGACAAGGCCAAGGGTGGTGGGTGGAGACAACCATTCTGGAGCAGCTGTGTTGTTACCTGACCATCTGAGTCACTGATTCTAACTCCACAGATCCTGAGCCTCAGCCATCATAGGGCCCTGAGCCTTTTCCAGGCATGTGACTTATTCCCCCTCCAGAGCTGGATCTTTCTTTGGTGGGTTTTCAGTGACCACTGCTATAGCAGTGACTGTGATCTGCCTGACCATCACAGCGCCATGTCCACCAGGTGGACATCCCCAGACCTGGACGGCTGGGCCCAGGTGTGCTGCCTCCCCAGCCTGCCACAGCTCTCTCCACCTGTGTGGTCTTCTTACTGGTGGTCAACATGGGTGTTGAGAACAGGGACATAGGTAACTGGTCCATGTTCAGTTGGTGCTTCTGTTTCACTGTGACCCTCATCATCCCCATCGTAGGGCTATGTAGGCTCCCATCCAGCTTTCCTTTCTTCCGGTACAATCTCCCTGTCACCTATGCCTGCTATGCCTCCCGCATCTGCCTCTCAGCCTCCATCATCTACTCCATTTCACTCACCCAGTTCCTGCCTATGGTCCTTACTGGGACCAGACCATCACCACCACTGCATTCTCCAGCTTCGTGTGTGTGTTTTATGTCATGGATGTGGCCTTCATGTAGAACAGCTACAAGCTGGATGATATCACCTGCTGTGTGCACACCATGCCAGGCCTGCTGAAGGTGCTGGAGACCTTCGTGGCCTGTGTCATCTTCATCTTCATTAGCAACACCTCCCTGGACCTGCACCAGCTGGCCCTGGAGTGGTGTGTGGCCGTGTACTCCATCTGCTTCATCCTGGGAGCCATGGCCCTCCTGCTGAAGCTGGCTGAATGGGAATACCTGTTGCCCATCCTGTACCTCATTTTCCAGCTTGTTGTACTCACTCTGTTTTACATTCTCCTCTACTTTAGTGCTCTGATCCTCTGGCAGCTTTACCAGTTTGATGAGGAGTATGGGGGCTAGCCCCAGCAGTCCAGGGTTGTGAACTGCAGCAATGAGCTCACCTACACCATTTGCAGCTTGGACCGGGGACTGGCTGTGGCCATCCTGACATTCATCAACCTGTTGGTTTATGTGGCCGAACTGGTGTACTGGGCCCACCAGATTTCTGTAGGGTCTGAGGATGTCTCCAGTGCTCCAGACTCTGTTTGGTCCCATCTGGTGTCTTTACTGAGATCTGTGGTCTCCTAATGTCCTCTTCCTGGCTCCCTCTCACCCTCTTCACATCCTTCCCCATTCATCTCACTCTCTTTTCTGTTTCCTTCCCTCTTTCTGCTCTGTCTTCTTCCTGTTTGTATGGTTGCCAGTATCCTGTTTTGCATCTTTCTCTTGCTGCTCTCATCTTTTCTACATTTTCTGCTTTTTGTTTTTTTTCTGATCGTCGTTGGATTTCTCATCTCCTATGTCCTGGTCACCTCTCCCCATCTTCCTTCTTCCTATCCATCAGGACCTGAGACTCCTTCTTTCTCTGCCCACCACCCCCTCCCACCTCTTAAAGTGCTGACTCCACAGCACACAGCCCTCTGTGCAGCTGTTCATACCCTGGGCCTCTGGAGGGACCTCATTGCCAAAACATGCCTGTCCCCTGATATATGTGTGATGAGTTTGGGGGTAGGGTGGGTAGCTAAGCATTGGGCCCTCTTTTTCCCAGGGGAGGGAGTATACACTGTGCCTCCCCATTAAGTTAAAAAAAAAAATCTCTGGAGGTCAGTAATTTCCAGTGGGTGGGAGTCTTGAAGCAGAGACCCTGATCCCTAGGCCCCAGCTGGTGTTCAACCCTGCCTGACGTTGGCTCCAAAAATTTTCCAGGCTTACTTAAAATCCACTGCCTGCAGAGGCCATCTTAAAGGAAGAAAAGGTTGAATGCCTCCCCATCTCAGCTACTCTTGGGGAATCAAAGTAGGAGCTGGTAAAGAATCCTAGAGTCTTGAAGACACCTGTCTGCAGTGTTGATGGGGGGCAGTGGTGTGGCCCTCCTGCCTCAGTGATCTAAATAGCAGGTCCTGTCTCTGCAGGGAGAAGATCATGGCCACTGAAGCCTTAAAGGTGATGTTAGCCTGCCTGGGATTTTTTTCTTTTCTTTTCCTGGTCATGAGGACAAAATTGACTGAATGGACCTGTTCTTAAAGATGAAGTTTCTTTTCTATTTTTCTGGGGAAGGTGGGTTGACTGAGTGGCAATTTCAGCTGCTGTAGTCAAACAAATTGCAGTACTTGAGTGTGTGGTGCACACACACATGTGTTTCTGCATGTCAGTGGCTTTTTGCCACTGCTTTCTGCTTCTCTGAGAATCAGGCATAAAGTGATCTGTATAAATGTAGAAAAAAATATGTATGGTTTCTTTTAACTACCTAGAGTTTCTGATCCCCATCAGTCCTTGCTGTCAACCATAGAGAGAAATCTTGTCCTTTCTTCCACATCCACAATGTTCTTTTTTAAAAACCTCAATATAAAGATAAAATAAAATGAAAACAAAACCATCAAAGTCCACAGGTCCTAACTGCCCAAATTTGACTAGAAGTCAGAAGCTGCCTAGGTCTTAAAGGGGCCCTGCCAGCCCCTAGATGCCTCTCTCTAAAGGTGCGTGCATACTGACTGTGTGTGCTTGTCCATGTCAATGGGCAGGCATGCATTAAGACCAGCAGCCCTTTAAATAACTGGTGGCTGTGAAGTCACCCCAAGCCTTCTTCCTCTCTTACTCTAAGATACAAAGCCTCAGAGCCCAGCATCCTTTATGTCACCAGGGCCAGAGGAGCCAGGCAAGCAGAGCTGTGGGGGAGGGGCAGGGGAAGGACTGCCCTCCCCTCCCAAGCCTCGCACCCCACCCTGGCCACTGCCACTCACTCCTGTACTGCGAGGAAGCCATTTGATCTTCACCCAGTGGCAGGTGGGGTGAATGGGAAGGGCTCCCAGTAGGTGATCCCCATCGTGGGGAAATCTTAAGAAGGACTAAAAAAGTTCATATTATAAAACAAGGCAAGAAAAACTTCAACATAAAATTTCCTCTGCCCATTTGAGCCTCCTCCCTCCCAGTGAGCATTATGCATCTGCAGTATGTGTTAACCAACCTCTCTGGGGGCAGAAATACCTGCTCAACCATAAAGATGAACTTTCCTTCTTTTGGCCCCAGGCATATAACTCCTCAGAAGATTAACACAATTTATGACCTTATTAATGTCATAGATGTATAATTTGTATTCTGCCTATTTTACAAGATTATTGCTTCTTGCACTAACAAATGTGTGATTGAGCCTCTGGTAAAAAATAATGTTGACCTGAAATGATTGACCTGATTGTATACTCACTGAGATCCATGATAGTAATAGTGTGACTCTAGATATGGGAAGAAGCAATAGGAAGGAACCATTTCCTGGAGCTGACAGTCTAGTAAGATAGGTGGTCCAGAGGATTAAGGCTACTGTTACCAAGACTGGATGAGTAATAGCACCTTAAGTGACCAGGAATAGACATTCCTAGTGACTTGTGACAAAATGGCCACAAAATGCCTCCCAAACTCTGGTTAAAATTAAGACCAAAAAGGAGAAGACTGTGAAATAAAAAATGTGGCCCACCACCCCGTTCTACAAGAATCGAGTAATTAGCCACCACAGTCACTGACCTACAATCTACCCTGGAAGGAATTTAGCTCGAACATCAGGATGAGACACTGTGATCTATAAAACTGGACCTCAGATAGCAAGAATTTTTCAAGAGAAATTTTTATGATCCCAGTTTCTTGCATCTTCCCATACCTAGAAAAGCACTAAAACTGTTAAGTAGGGGAGCTATTCCTCATGAAGAGCAGTAACATTCCACCAAAACTACGTGCTTGGTTGCGTGTGCCCCTTCCCTGAAGTCACATACATGCTGGCCTCTCCCCTTACCTCTTCAGAACAGTTTCATAGCTTCTAGAAAGATTGTCGCTCGGGTCATATTCCTCATTGTTGTTGTTTACTCGCTCAGTCATGTCTGACTTTTTCAACCCCATGAACTGTGGCCCGCCAAGTTCCTCTGTTCATGGGATTTTCCGGGCAATAATATTGGAGTGGGTTGCCATTTCCTTCTCTAGGAGATCTTCCCGACCCCAGGATCAAACCTGCGCCCTCTGCATGGGCAAGTGGATTCTTTACAGCTGAACTCAAATAAAAATTCTCCTTCTTTCTTAGATAGATTAATGATTCATTTTTCATCAAGGAAAGGAAGCATGCATAAACCTCCCCAGACTTCCTTGATGGCTTAGTGGAATCCCAGAGTAAGAGAGAGGCAGATCTGGGGTCCACGTCTGGGTTCACAGTCACATTGGTCCTGCCTCCAGTCCAGTGGCCCCACCGCTGTGGGCTGGTTCCCTTAGGGATGAACCATGAGGAGTATGGAGAGCAGAATCCAAGAAATCTGGTTTTTAGTTCTAGTTCCACCATCATATAACAGATGAGTCTTGTCCCTGATCTGAGTCTCAGTTTCCCATTGATAAAATAAGCAGATTGGGCTAAAATCATGGTTTCTGGTGAGGTGATGGGAGTTGAAAATAGGGTATTGGCCTCACCCACCACTTTTTCTAACTAGAGCAGCCTGGTGAGAATCAAGATCCTACTCAAGATCTCACTTGAAAATAAGGTTGGAAAGATTGGAAACAACTCATATGGTCATGTTTAGGATGCTGGTTAATAAACCAAGGTGTAGACAGAAGAGGGAATACTATACAACTGGGAAAAATGATGATGCTTTCAAAGTAATGATAAAGAAAAATGTTCAATATACCCTAAGTAAAAATAGTAAGATACAGAACAACATATTATATCCTTTTTTAATGTAAAGAGAGTGGGAGAAATAGAAAATAAATCTGCATGTACTTGCTCTATATCATGGACTCCCATGAGTGCAATGGAGCAGCCACTACCTGGCACTGATGAGAGAGGGCAGCTGAGGGGAGAGGGCATGGACCACACGTGGAAGCGAGGTTTCTCAATATGTGGCTTTTTGGAGCAATTTGATTTTGAAACATGTAAGTAAATTACCTTTAAGAAAACAATATTTCAGTTTGAAAAATAGACCAAGTGGAGAAGGAAGGTCAGAAGAGGGATGGTTGGCAAATGGTCTGCATGTTTCCTGCAGCCTTGATGGACAGGCTGGGGGAGGAGCTGAGAGATGCCTGCATGGGCCTGTCTCCAAAGGCAGAGGGGAGGGAGGTGCCTTGGGTCCAGGGGTCTGTAGAGGGGGAGCTGTGGCCCTGAACCCCACCTGTTGGATCCCCAGGGCCTCCCCCAGCCCTTTAGCAGAAACAGTTGATGGAGAAGCCCTCTGGTGCCTAAGCCTCAGGCCCTTCTCTTGCTCTCTGCTGCCTGGCCTGGGCTCCCTGCCTCCCAGGACAGCGGCCCTAAGCTTGCTCCTCTGGCCTCCTCCATGCAGAGTGTTTCCAGATGATGCTCCCCCAGACTGTGTTCTGAGATACATCCAGAACAGAGCTCGGGGCACAGATGTTCCCATTCTCTGGCTTTTCTTGGAAAATCGTGGCAATGACTTCCTCAATCCAACTTTGAGTGGAGGGCAGAGGAACCCTTCTCTCCTGCGGCCTCAGGCACCTGCCTGTCCACCCTGTTGGGGCAGCAGTGATGGCTGCCAATCCATGCACCCCTTGTCTGTGAGGCTGGCTCCTCTCAAAGGTCCCTGTGGAGAGGCTGGTGGGTGGAAAGAGAATAGTTACGCTCCATTAGCCCCTGCCTTGGAGAAGGAAATGGCAACCCACTCCAATATTCATGCCTGGAGAATCGCATGGACAGAGGAGCCTGGTAGGCTACAGTCCATGGGGTTGCAAATAATTGGACATGACTGAGAGCGCGCACACACACACACACACACACACACAGCCCCTGCCTAGGATCTCAACATTCTCTGGCGTTTTCTGACTGGCTTTCCAACAGGAAGTGGTCTGGCTGTTGCAGGACCTCTGGTTGGAGCACTGTGGTCAGAGCACGACACCAGGAGCCAGGAGATGATTTCCTGGATTCAAGAGAAGAGGGAAGGGGCTCTGCATTTCCTGAGATTCTATTACCTGCTGAGTTTTGCAGAGAGACAGACCTGTATTCAAATCCAGGCTCTGTCAGGGAGTAACTGTGTGACTTTGTTTAAATTACATAATGTACTCTCTGAGCCTCAGTCTCATCATCTATAAAATGGGGATGACAATAATAATCTCACTGAAGATAAAATGAAATAGAGGTAATAAGTTAGTTGAGGTAGATAAGTCTTACCAAAAGACTTAGAGGTAATAAGTCTTACCAAATAAGACAGTTGTTACAAAAAAAATATTGGCTACTCTCTTCCTCTGGGTATAAGTTGCAAGGTGAATGCCAAGGAGAATTTAAGATCCTAAACCCACATGACTGGATTCAAATCCAGCTCTGCCACCTAAATCCATGTGATCTTGGCCAGTTGACCTCTCTGTGCTTGGAAAATGGAGACACTGAGTGCACAGTTCAGGGGCTGCTGGGAAGAGCAAATGAATCAGAGCGGAGCTCAACCTGCAGTGAGCACGACACATACGACCTCTTGTAACTGTTGTGTCCACAGCAGCCCCGCTGCGGTCCAAGTCCTCAGGGCCCCTTTCTCGGCCAACAGAACCTGTGAGCTGTCACCTAAGGTACCTTCAGAAGCCAGGCTGGGAGGTGCGGGTTTGCTCCAGTTGGTCTTTTCTGGGTCTGCTTCTGACCAGGGGTCAGGAGGTGAGGAGGAGGAGCTCAGTTCAAGCCTAGCCCCTCACCTCCACTCCAACCAGCATCTCTTTCCATAAATCCCTCCAGTGCTTTGCCTAGAAGGAGAGTAAGATTTGTCAGGTAACAAAGTTCCTCCAAAGCACCCATCTGGGCCACCAGGCTGCTCATGGGGTGGGGGTTCTCTCAGGCCTCCTCCCCTCCCTACATTGACCCTGACAAGCCTTAGGGCCGATGACACCCTCTCAGCACTACTGTCAAGGGAAGTCACTTCCCTGGTCCCAGCTGTAGCCCCCCTGACCCTTGAGCTCCCCCCGGCTGCCCACTGCTGCCCGCAGCATGCCATCCCTCAGGCTACCTGGTGACCTCAGTGGTCCACATCCATGCTGAGCTGGGGCCAGCTGCCCATCAGACCAGACCACTGCTGCCAGTAACACTCCTATTGTTAGTGTGGGACCACTCCTTATCCAAATTTCTAAAAATAAAGGGAGTGTGGTTCTTTCTGGTGCTTCAAGGAGAAGGAGGCACTTCCAGAATATTCTGTTCCTAGAGCCTGCAGAAGCTATCAGGGGGCCAGTCCCTCCATCATCTCTCTTACACTCTGCCCCCTCTCCCACAGGACCCAGTTTCTCCTCCATCACCCAGAGGAGGAGTATCAACCATAACTTGCTCAAATATAGGCACTTGAAGACACTGCTTTCTGTATCTTCAAGCAAATAGGGCAGCGCAGGAACCAGTTCATTCAAAACTTTCGTACTGAAATATGCCTGACATGTTATGGGTGTATTATTAGCATTATGGTCCTGTTACAAAGTGGAAGGGAAAATTCTGCATTCACTTTCAAGGAAAATAAGAGGTTTCCAAGATAAACCCTAGAATACAGATCCACTGAATAGGGATATCGTGTCCTTTGTTCATTGTTGTAGTCCCCATACTGAGGCCCTGGCACATGGCAGATACCTGCTGACTGTATACAGCATAAGACTGAAGCCTCAGGCTTCAGCTTGGATCTCCTGATCGGGATCCATTCCATTTCTTTTTTTTTTTTTATTTTTTTTATTTTTAAACTTTACATAATTGTACTAGTTTTGCCAAATATCAAAATGAATCCACCACAGGTATACATGTGTTCCCCATCCTGAACCCTCCTCCCTCCTCCCTTCCCATACCATCCCTCTGGGTCATCCCAGTGGACTAGCCCCAAGCATCCAGTATCGTGCATAGAACCTGGACTGGCATCTCGTTTCATACATGATATTTTACATGTTTCAATGCCATTCTCCCAAATCTTCCCACCCTCTCCCTCTCCCACAGAGTCCATAAGACTGTTCTATACATCAGTGTCTCTTTTGCTGTCTCGTACACAGGGTTATTGTTACCATCTTTCTAAATTCCATATATATGCATTAGTATACTGTATTGGTGTTTTTCCTTCTGGCTTACTTCACTCTGTATAATAGGTTCCAGTTTCATCCACCTCATTAGGACTGATTCAAATGTATTCTTTTTAATGGCTGAGTAATACTGCATTGTGTATATGTACCACAGCTTTCTTATCCATTCATCTGCTGATGGACATCTAGGTTGCTTCCATGTCCTGGCTATTATAAACAGTGCTGCGATGAACATTGGGGTACACGTGTCTCTTTCCCTTCTGGTTTCCTCAGTGTGTATGCCCAGCAGTGGGATTGATGGATCATAAGGCAGTTCTATTTCCAGTTTTTTAAGGAATCTCCACACTGTTCTCCATAGTGGCTGTACTAGTTTGCATTCCCACCAACAGTGTAAGAGGGTTCCCTTTTCTCCACACCCTCTCCAGCATTTATTATTTGTAGACTTTTGGATCGCAGCCATTCTGACTGGTGTGAAATGGTACCTCATAGTGGTTTTGATTTACATTTCTCTGATAATGAGTGATGTTGAGCATCTTTTCATGTGTTTGTTAGCCATCTGTATGTCTTCTTTGGAGAAATGTCTATTTAGTTCTTTGGCCCATTTTTTGATTGGGTCATTTATTTTTCTGGAGTTGAGCTGTAGGAGTTGCTTGTATATTTTTGAGATTAGTTGTTTGTCATTTGCTTCATTTGCTATTATTTTCTCCCATTCTGAAGGCTGCCTTTTCACCTTGCTAATAGTTTCCTTTGATGTGCAGAAGCTTTTAAGGTTAATTAGGTCCCATTTGTTTATTTTTGCTCTTATTTCCAATATTCTGGGAGGTGGGTCATAGAGGATCCTGCTGTGATGTATGTCAGAGAGTGTTTTGCCTATGTTCTCCTGTAGGAGTTTTATAGTTTCTGGTCTTACGTTTAGATCTTTAATCCATTTTGAGTTTATTTTTGTGTATGGTGTTAGAAAGTGTTCTAGTTTCATTCTTTTACAAGTGGTTGACCAGATTTCCCAGCACCACTTGTTAAAGAGATTGTCTTTAATCCATTGTATATTCTTGTCTCCTTTGTCAAAGATAAGGTGTCCATATGTGCGTGTATTTATCTCTGGGCTTTCTATTTTGTTCCATTGATCTATATTTCTGTCTTTGTGCCAGTACCATACTGTCTTGATAATTGTGGCTTTGTAGTAGAGCCTGAAGTCTGGTAGGTTGATTTCTCCAGTTCCATTCTTCTTTCTCAGGATCACTTTGGCTATTCGAGGTTTTTTGTATTTCCATACAAATTGTGAAATTATTTGTTCTAGCTCTGTGAAGAATACTGTTGGTAGCTTGATAGGGATTGCATTGAATCTATAAATTGCTTTGGGTAGTATACTCATTTTCACTATATTGATTCTTCCAATCCATGAACATGGTATATTTCTTCATCTATTAGTGTCCTCTTTGATTTCTTTCACCAGTGTTTTATAGTTTTCTGTATATAGGTCTTTAGTTTCTTTAGGTAGATATATTCCTAAGTATTTTATTCTTTCCATTGCAATGGTGAATGGAATTGTTTCCTTAATTTCTCTTTCTATTTTCTCATTATTAGTGTATAGGAATGCAAGGGATTTCTGTGTGTTGATTTTATATCCTGCAACTTTACTATAATCATTGATTAGTTCTAGTAATTTTCTGGTGGAGTCTTTAGGGTTTTCTATATAGAGGATCATGTCATCTGCAAATAGTGAGAGTTTTACTTCTTCTTTTCCAATTTGGATTCCTTTTATTTCTTTTTCTGCTCTGATTGCTGTGGCCAAAACTTCCAAAACTATGTTGAATAGTAATGGTGAAAGTGGGCACCCTTGTCTTGTTCCTGACTTTAGAGGAAATGCTTTCAACTTTTCACCATTGAGGATAATGTTTGCTGTGGGTTTGTCATATATAGCTTTTATTATGTTGAGGTATGTTCCTTCTATTCCTGCTTTCTGGAGAGTTTTTATCATAAATGGGTGTTGAATTTTGTCAAAGGCTTTCTCTGCATCTATTGAGATAATCGTATGGTTTTTATTTTTCAATTTGTTAATGTGGTGTTTTACATTGATTGATTTGCGGATATTGAAGAATCCTTGCATCCCTGGGATAAAACCCACTTGGTCATGGTGTATGATCTTTTTAATGTGTTGTTGGATTCTGATTGCTAGAATTTTGTTAAGGATTTTTGCATCTATGTTCATCAGTGATATTGGCCTGTAGTTTTCTTTTTTTGTGGGATCTTTGTCAGGTTTTGGTATTAGGGTGATGGTGGCCTCATAGAATGAGTTTGGAAGTTTACCTTCCTCTGCAATTTTCTGGAAGAGTTTGAGCAGGATAGGTGTTAGCTCTTCTCTAAATTTTTGGTAGAATTCAGCTGTGAAGCCATCTGGACCTGGGCTTTTGTTTGCTGGAAGATTTTTGATTACAGTTTCAATTTCCGTGCTTGTGATGGGTCTGTTAAGATTTTCTATTTCTTCCTGGTCGAGTTTTGGAAAGTTGTATTTTTCTAAGAATTTGTCCATTTCTTCCACGTTGTCCATTTTATTGGCATATAATTGTTGATAGTAGTCTCTTATGATCCTTTGTATTTCTGTGTTGTCTGTTGTGATCTCTCCATTTTCATTTCTAATTTTATTGATTTGATTTTTCTCCCTTTGTTTCTTGATGAGTCTGGCTAATGGTTTGTCAATTTTACTTATCCTTTCAAAGAACCAGCTTTTGGTTTTGTTGATTTTTGCTATGGTCTCTTTTGTTTCTTTTGCATTTATTTCTGCTCTAATTTTTAAGATTTCTTTCCTTCTACTAACCCTGGGGTTCTTCATTTCTTCCTTTTCTAGTTGCTTTAGGTGTAGAGTTAGGTTATTTATTTGACTTTTTTCTTGTTTCTTGAGGTGTGCCTGTATTGCTATGAACTTTCCCCTTAGGACTGCGTTTACAGTGTCCCACAGGTTTCGGGTTGTTGTGTTTTCATTTTCATTCGTTTCTATGCAAATTTTGATTTCTTTTTTGATTTCTTCTGTGATTTGTTGGTTATTCAGCAGCATGTTGTTCAGCCTCCATATGTTGGAATTTTTAATAGTTTTTCTCCTGTAATTGAGATCTAATCTTACTGCATTGTGGTCAGAAAAGATGCTTGGAATGATTTCAATTTTTTTGAATTTACCAAGGCTAGCTTTATGGCCCAGGATGTGATCTATCCTGGAGAAGGTTCCATGTGTGCTTGAGAAAAAGGTGAAATTCATTGTTTTGGGATGAAATGTCCTATAGATATCAATTAGGCCTAACTGGTCTATTGTATCATTTAAAGTTTGTGTTTCCTTGTTAATTTTCTGTTTAGTTGATCTATCCATAGGTGTGAGTGGGGTATTAAAGTCTCCCACTATTATTGTGTTATTGTTAATTTCTCCTTTCATACTTGTTAGCATTTGTCTTATATACTGCGGTGCTCCCATGTTGGGTGCATATATATTTATAATTGTTATATCTTCTTCTTGGATTGATCCTTTGGTCATTATGTAGTGACCTTCTTTGTCTCTTTTCACAGCCTTTGTTTTAAAGTCTATTTTATCTGATATGAGTGTTGCTACTCCTGCTTTCTTTTGGTCCCTATTTGCATGGAAAATCTTTTTCCAGCCCTTCACTTTCAGTCTGTATGTGTCCCCTGTTTTGAGGTGGGTCTCTTGTAGACAACATATGTAGGGGTCTTGTTTTTGTATCCATTCAGCCAGTCTTTGTCTTTTGGTTGGGGCATTCAACCCATTTACATTTAAGGTAATTACTGATAAGTATGATCCCGTTGCCATTTACTTTATTGTCTTGGGTTCGAATTTATACACCGTTTTTGTGTTTCCTGTCTAGAGAATATCCTTTAGTATTTGTTGGAGAGCTGGTTTGGTGGTGCAGAATTCTCTCAGCTTTTGCTTGTCTGAGAAGCTTTTGATTTCTCCTTCATACTTGAATGAAATCCTTGCTGGGTACAATAATCTGGGCTGTAGGTTATTTTCTTTCATCATTTTAAGTATGTCTTGCCATTCCCTCCTGGCTTGAAGAGTTTCTATTGAAAGATCAGCTATTATCCTTATGGGAATTCCCTTGTGTGTTATTTGTTGTTTTTCCCTTGCTGCTTTTAATATTTGTTCTTTGTGTTTGATCTTTGTTAATTTGATTAATATGTGTCTTGGGGTGTTTCGCCTTGGGTTTATCCTGTTTGGGACTCTCTGGGTTTCTTGGACTTGGGTGATTATTTCCTTCCCCATTTAAGGGAAGTTTTCAACTATTATCTCCTCAAGTATTTTCTCATGGTCTTTCTTTTTGTCTTCTTCTTCTGGAACCCCTATGATTCGAATGTTGTAGCATTTAATATTGTCCTGGAGGTCTCTGAGATTGTCCTCATTTCTTTTAATTCATTTTTCTTTTATCCTCTCTGATTCATTTATTTCTACCATTCTATCTTCTAATTCACTAATCCTATCTTCTGCCTCTGTTATTCTACTATTTGTTGCCTCCAGAGTGTTTTTAATTTCATTTATTGCATTATTCATTATATATTGACTCTTTTTTATTTCTTCTAGGTCTCTGTTAAACCTTTCTTGCATCTTCTCAATCCTTGTCTCCAGGCTATTTATCATTCCATTTCTTCTACCTTTAGGGGAAATGTTTGAGAATCACTGATTTGCGTGTGATCTCATTTTAATCTTCCCAACTGCCCTATGGCCTTGTATGACAGACACCTCCCTGCATGGATTCGTTGAGAACCTGAACTCCCCACCATATTTGAGGATGTCCTCCTTCAGTGAGTCTCAGTGAGAGATTGGGCCTCACCCTCAATAAGAAACTTGAAAGGCCAGATAAATATTTGAACTGCCCCACAACTGGGCACACCTAAGGAGCAGGTGACACACAGATACCAGGACAGATCAGAATCCCTTCTGCGGGGCCTGCAGTAGCATTCAGCATGTGCTTCCAATGGCCAAGGTGCCTGGACCAGCTGCCCTTGGCTGCCCAGCTCCCACCTTCTTGGTCTCTGCCTGATCTCAGCTTGGTCCCTTCCCAGTGATTCTCCAAGTTATCCAGCATCCTTCTAGTACAGCTGTTCTCTGCTTAGGATTCCAGAAATGTTCTCTTCATGGTGTAATCAAAAGCCTTCATGTCTAAAAGCAGGTGCTATTAACTCCACTTTCTGGATGAGGAAACTGAGGCTTAGAGTAGCATAGACTGAGCCCAGGATGACTGTGTGCCAGAGTGAGCTTTGGTCTCAGTTCAGGGTTGGGGAGCACATAGACATGTCAGGGGAAAGGCCCTGAGATGACTAAGAGGAACTGGAAGAAGTTCTCAGTGGCTGGAGGGAGGGAGGTGATGAGGCTGGAGAAGAAGAAAGGGGTGTGAGTTTATAGGGCTTTGGAGGTGATACTTTAAAGTTTGTGCTTCATCCCAAGGCAGCAAAGAGAAGCCTTCAAAGTTATCTAAGTTTGAGTTCAGCACAAGCAGACATTGAGGGAAAGAATGGAAATAGAGGAAGCAGCTAGAAGCTAATGGCAGGAGTGCAGGTGAGGGGATGGAAGGATCACAGGTGCGACTTTGTTCAAGGCTGCCTTTCACCAGGCCCGCTCTGTGCCTGGCCCCTCACATCATCATCTCTGACCCTCACACTAACTTGGGAGAGTTAATTATTATCCCCAGTCTACACATCAGGAACTCAGCAGGGCTAGAGCTCAGGACCTCCCAGCCTGGGAACCACTGAGCAGGGCCTGTCAGGTCCAGTCTCTGCCCACCAGGTCCTCCCTTCCTTAGGCTGCACCTCAGGCCGGGCTCCTGGGGCTTCCAAACAGCAGGGGAGCCCCAGCCATGGTCACTGTCTTCCAGCCTTTCCTTCCCTTAGAGGGCAGATGCTAGTCACATAGAAAGAGTTCTTATTACAAATCCACCCCTCTTTTCTGTAGACTCCAGTGACTCCCGGTGCAGTTAGACTGACCCACTAGGAATGCCAGCTCCTCCTCAGCCTGAGCTCCTCCTGCCGAAGGAGGGTCCTGGGTGGGGGTCCGTCAAGTGGAAAAACTCCAGCCTCCACTGAGGACCCCAGGGGTGAAGAGCTGGGATTGGCTGGCAGGGTGGTGTCTACACCCCTGTCCCTCTATCTCAGCCCTAAACCCTGGGGATAGGAGGACATCAAGAGGTGAAGATGCTCAGTCTTGAGTGAGGGACCAGCTCAGGGCCCTAAACAGGATCCCAACAAGCGTCCCTGGGGCTCCAGCACCTGGGAACAGAGGGCAGTGGTTTTTCACAACACCAGCATCTGGGCTGATTGGCACCTGCCAAGTGTAACTGACCCTGCACTGAGCCAGAAGCAGAAAGCTGGATTAGAGATTTGAAAGCTCTTCCTCTGGGAATCCTAGTTCCTCTCCTTCCAAGAAAGCCTGAAACCCTGGAAGGAACCTGGGCTGAGAGGCAGGAATCCTGGGGTCGCCTTTCACACCAGGCTGCAACACTGCCCCAGGCCTCTCCCAACCTCAGCTCATTGGCTAAGAGAGGGCATCTAGATATGGAGCTGCCCCCTAACCAAGTTGGAGATCCAGCCCCTCACGCCTCCTGCCAGTGTCCCTCATGCTAGTTCTCCATGCAAGTCAGCCTAGGAGAGAGATGGTTCAAGGTCTCCACCTGGTGGCCGCTCCACAACCAGCACACAGCCGCCTCCAGCAGAGACCTCTGAGAAGTCAAGCTGCACCTCCCTGCTCTCTCACACTGGTTCCCAGGTGTCATAGCTGGGAATGGGAAAACTGTCATTATAAAGCTGTCTGAATGAAAAGCACTGGCATTGCTGTCAGATGGGCCTGGATTTGAAATCCTTGGGTTTTTAACCTTACCTCCTCCCTGCAGGGGGCTATTTGGGACATGTCCTACAGGGCTGTGTCCACTCTCTGCATGAACATGCAGCCCAGGGAGATGGCAAGGCGAGGCTGGACCAGTGACAGGAGTCGCCCTGGAGGTGCTCAGCTCTTAGACCAGGGGTTCATCCGTGGCTGCACATCACGGTTGCCTGATATGTACAGTGATCTCAAAGTGTGGTCCTCGAACCAGCAGCAGAACATCAACAGGAAGTTACTGGGAATGCAGATTCCTGGGTTCCACCCCAGACCTGCTGAGTCAGAAACTCTGGGATGGGGCCCAGCAGCCCCCCAGGTGATGCTGATCCTGGTCCAGTATGAGAACGCAGTGCTCAGGTACCAGAGTTCTGAGAAAGCTCCACAGGGTATTCCAGGGTGTTAGGCATCGAAACATATGTGAAGGTCAACAGGGGCCACCGCACCCCCACTCGTCTGCCTCACTCCCCATCCCCAGGGATTCTGGTTCCTTGGAGCTGAAGAAGGACCTAGGCGCAGATCTAAATAGCAACATGCAGCTGATCCTAATTTGAGTCACTGCTCTGGTATGGACACTTCCATACATATACTATGCATGCTCTTCCTTTAGAGGCCAGGCCCTGCAGCACAGGACAGCTGCTCTCTGCTAGGTCAGTGGACTGTGCAGAGAATAATCACCAGATATTGACGTTTAGTGGTAGCTTGAGCTATGACACGCATGGTGCTCAATGGTTTGCGTGTAACATCTCAGAACAGCCCAGTGAATTGTTAGAATTCTCTGCTTTACAGACAGAAAAACTGAAGCACAGAGAGGTTAAGTAACTCACCTTTGTCGCACAGCTACTAAAGGACAGAATCAGAATTCCAACCTAGTTCTCTCAGACTCCAGAGTCCACCACCTCTGCTTCCTCATTTTACAAACAAGAGCAGGAATGAGGTGCTGAAGGTCACCAGCGGGGGCACCCATCCCTTCTGCTGTACCTTTGCCTGGAAGCTCCCCAGTGCTGGGGCAGCAACTTCAAGATGTGACAAATGGCACTCTGAGCTGGGTGTCACCCTCAGGAAATTATGCCTCCCTCCTGGGCATAGATGGAGTTGGAAAAGGAAAGTGAGGTGGAGTATTAATTAAGTCACAAGGATTTCATCCTGGAATCACAGGATTCAGGATGTTAAGAAATTTGACACTTGCCCCTGTCCCAGTTCAACTGTTCCTTGCCCTCTCAATGCTGGGTGGTGTCCACTGACACCCAGAGAGAAGAAAGAAAAAGAGGAGGATCTTAAGGAGTAGAGAAAATATAGGTCCATTTTACCACTAAAAATGCATTTTACAAAAGCAATAAAGATTTTTTCCTGAAGAGATGAAGGGCTTGGGGAGGGGTTGATACCACTAGGAGGGCAGCCCTCACTGCTCTCAATCCTCCTGGAGAAGCAGTAGAGCTCCATGGCTGCCCTGGCATCCTCCACCGAGTTGTGTCCCAGCACGCTGTCCTGCAGACACAGGACAGAGAGGGGACTGGGACTGAATTCAGACGCCATGGAACTCGGGCCTTCCCTGCTCACTTCCTGAGTCCAGGGCTGAAGTGGGTCAGGGGTGAGTCTCCCAGGCCCCTGAGACCCTGGACTCGGCAGGTGTCTGGAGCAGGCCTTGTTTCACCCATGAGCCCGGGGCCCAGGCAGGCCCAGGCAAGGAATCCAGGTCCTGAGGCCAGGTGTGCCCTCCAGGGGCTCCCATCGGCTGGGTGGGGGTGGGGTGCTGCAGGCTTGGCCTCAGACCCAGGGGGGCTGGAGCAATTCCTACAGGAGCCCAGGGACCAGGGAACGGGGACAGAGATGTTTCTAGAGTGCTCCTTGCTCAGCATGTTGAGAACAGGGCTCTTCATTGAGGCCAGGAGCTGACACTCTGTCCTGGGTCCCTGGTGCCACAAGCCCTGCAGAGGGGCCCAAACTCAGGCCCATCTCCCTCCTCCTGAACATTCTTGCTCCCAGACAAGCTGTCCCCCATCCCTCAGACTGGAGTTGGGTTCTCATCTCCCTGGCCCCCATCTCCTGCCTCCTCCACTAAGACACACCCTTCACCCTCCACTCAGACCTGGTGTCCTGCTTGTTTCCTGCCCTCCATCCCTGCTCAGGACACCTGCTCTCCCTCTGTGGACACACCCCACTGATGTGCTGATGGTCAGGTCACAGGCCACCCTCCTTTCAATAAAGAGTTTCTCAAGGACGGACCGCACCTTGCTCACCCGGATCCTCAGTATTTGTCCAGCTGGGTATAGAGCAGGTGCTTCATAAACATCTGCTGACCCTGAGTCGACACAGCTTCTAGCATCCAGCCTGCTCTCTGAGCCTTTCTGCCCCAGTGAGCTCCCAGGTCCCAGCCCCCAGCACATGCCTGCCTCCACCTGGGGCTTTTGTGGGTCTGTTCTGCCTGCAAGTTTGAGCTCAGGGTCTCTCACTTTTGCAACCTCGTCATGGGGCCAATTTCCTGAGTGAAAATCCCAGAGGCTTCTCTGTAAGTGAATGTTAGTCCCCTGGTTACATCTCAACAGTGGTTTCCTACTGAGTCTTAAATGCTTCATGAGGTGCCCAATGCTGTGAATGTTTGTCCCTGCCAGACTCTGTATCTCTTTCTGTGAATCTCTGTCTCTCCCTCTCATAAACGTTGCTCAGTCATCTCTGCCTCTGGGAGGATCTAGCTTCGTGCTCCTTCTAAGAATCTAATGCCTGGTAGTCTGAGGTGGAGCTGAGGCAGTGATGCTAGCACTAGAGAGTGGCTGCCACTGTCTCCCATAACCCCCAGATAGAGCTGTGTAGTTGCAGGAAAATAAGCTCAGGACTCCCACTGATTCTGCATTATGGTGAGCTGTAAAATCATTTCATATTTCATTATATATCACGGTGTAATAGTAAGAGAAGCCAAGTGCACAATAAATGTAATGCACTTGAATCATCCCCAAACCATTCCCCATACCCCCTTCCAGGGAAAAATCGTCTTCCATGAAACAGATCCCTGGTGCCAAAGAGTTTGGGGACCACTGCTCCAGAGGACTGGGTTGTCTGTTTGGAGACCTCTGGCATTTGTGCGGGAACTACAATGGGGAGTGCTGAGTATGAGTCCAGGACTGTGATCACCCACACCTGAGGGAAATGTGGAACAGGAGCCACCTGACTTACTCCTCCAAGGCTGGCTTTCAACCCTGAGCCCTGATGTCCTGGGATGGGTTCTAGGAGGTCTACAAGAGCCCTGCAACTGAATGCAACATCTGAGGGTACCTGCATGTGTATTTCTAGGATAGTCATATTCTCAACAACTAGAGGAACAATAGAGTGGGAAAGACTAAAGATCTCTCCGAGAAAATTAGAGATACCAAGGGAACATTTCATGCAAAGATGAGCTCGATAAAGGACAGAAATGGTATGGACCTAACAGAAGCAGAAGATATTAAGAAGAGGTGGCAAGAATACACAGAAGAACTATACAAAAAGATCTTCATGACCCAGATAACCATGATGGGCACTCACCTTGAGCCAGACATTGTGGAATGCAAAGTCAAGTGTGCCTTAGGAAGCATTGCTGCTGCTGCTGCTGCTGCTGCTGCTGCTGCTGCTAAGTCGCTTCAGTCTTGTCCGACTCTGTGTGACCCCATAGACAGCAGCCCACCAGGCTCGGCCGTCCCTGGGATTCTCCAGGCAAGAACACTGGAGTGGGTTGCCATTTCCTTCTCCAATGCATGAAAGTGAAAAGTGAAGTCGCTCAGTTGTGTCTGACTCTTAGCGACATCATGGACTACAGCCTACCAGGCCCCTCTGTCCACGGGATTTTCCAGGCAAGAGTACTGGAGCGGGGTGCCATTGCCTTCTCCAGGAAGCATTACTATGAACAAAGCTAGTGGAGGTGATGAAATTCCAGCTGAGGTATTTCAAATCCTAAAAGATGATGCTGTAAAATTGCTGCACGCAGTGTGGCAGCAAATTTGGAAAACTTAGCAGTGGCCACAGGACTGGAAAAGAGCAGTTTTCATTCCAGTATCAAAGAAGGGCAATGCCAGAAAGTGTTCAAACTACAGTACCATTGTGCTCAATTCACATGCTAGCAAGGTTATGCTCAAAATCCTCCAGTCTAGGTTTCAGCAATATGTGAACCGAGAACTTCCAGATGTACAGCTGGTTTAGAAAAGGCAGAAGAATCAGAGATCAAATTGCCAACATCTGTTGGATCATAGAAAAAGCAAGGGAATTCTAAAAAAATCTACTTCTGCTTCACTGACTCGAGAAAGTCTTTGACTGTGTGGATCACTATAAACTGTGGAAAATTCTTAAAGAAATGGGAATATCAGACCACCTTATCTGTCTCCTGAGAAATTTGTTTACATATCAAGAAGCAAAAAAGCAGACATTGAACAACTGACTGGTTCAAAATAGGGAAAGGAGTACCGTCAAGGCTGTATATTGTCAGCCAGCTTATTTAACTTGTATGCAAAGTTGTTGTTGTTGTTCAATCACTCAGTGGTATCCGACTCTTTGTGACCCCTTGGACTGCAGCATGCCAGGCTTCCCTGTCCTTCACTATCTCCCAGAGTTTGCTCAAAGTCATGTCTATTGAGTCAGTGATGCCAACCAACCATCTTATCCTCTGTTGCCCTCTTCTCCTCCTGCCCTCAATCCTTCCCAGAATCAGGGTCTTTTACAATGAGTTGTCTCTTTGTATCAGGTGATCAAAGTATTGTAGCTTCAGCTTCAGCGTCAGTCCTTCCAATGAATATTCAGGGTTGATTTCCTTTGGATTGACTGGCTTGATCTCCTTGCTGTCCAAGGGAATCTCAAGAGTCTTCTCAACACCACAGTTTGAAAGCATCAATTCTTCAACACTCAACCTTCTTTATGGAACTCTCTCTTCAGTTCCTGGAGGTTGATGAGGACAAACTGGGGTACAGAAGGCACGACACCCCAGCCTTCCTCACCTCAGTGCCCCTCCCCAACCTCGGCAGTGCCCACTGGGAGGCCCACAGGCTCCAGGGCTCCACTTACAGCTGGGGCTCAAGGAGCTTTGTGAGTCCAGGGAGGTTCTCAGGTTTGCTCTGTTTCTCTTTCCAGCCTCAGCTTGTCCCAGGGTTTATTATCAGCAAAGGTGACAAGGCCCCTGATGGCAGGAGGCTGGCTGGGGCTCAGGGTGCTGGCCCTTCAGCCCTGGAGACCTCTCAGCAAATAGTCCTTAGGAAACAGGGCAGCGGTCCCTGAGGAGGGGGCGGGCTGGGAGGGGCCTCACTCTCCCAAGACTGGACCCTGGAGGAGCCAGGCTGGCGGGACTGTCTTGGGCAGGTGACCTGGGCAATTCCATGGTCTCCAGGGTCCCTACCACTCTGTCAGCCCTGAAACCCCTTCAGGCCCCTGTTCTCCTGTCTCAGTTCCAGCCCAGGCCCCTCCTCCATGGGAAGGTTGGCTCCATGCCTGCATCCCTTCTGGGTCAGAAGACCCCGAATGGGCTGCCTCAGGGCCCCTGGGACCCTGGGATCCCCCCAGTCATATCCACTCTGCCCCCCGGCCCCCACCCCAGTCCTGGATGCATCCTCAGGGCTGGCCCCTCCCACGGGTCCTGCAGGGGCCTCCTCTCTCAGCTCCTGCCCTTAAAAGGATTAGATTTGCACGTGGATGGCTGCTTTGGAGCTTAAAAAGCTGGCATTTTAACATTTCGTTCCTTGGTTCCTCCATGATGCTCCACCTTGGAATCATGCTAGGTTGGGGTCCCCTGACCCAATGCAAAAGAGTCACATGTGAAAGCAAAATTGGGGAAGGGAGTCACAATAGTCCCTACTTCCCATTTCATCCTGTCCCCATGGCCTTGCTCTCACTCCATGGCTCCTCCCTGTTCACTTCTGAAGCTGCCCTCCTCCGGGTGGGGCTGTGTACCCTCACATGGCAGCATCTTCTAGTGATGGCTGCAGGGAGGAGAGGCCAGGATTCATGTATTTTCAGGTTGCTGTGGAAGGAGGCTTTGGCCCTGAAGGTGTGTTCTAGGCTTTGGTCCTAGGTTCCACCTGAGGGGATTTCTGCCATGCGCACTGTAGAGCAAAGAGTTCATGCCCACGGCTTTGGCATATTTATCTGGGGTTCCAACTTCATGGTCATGCCACCTTAGGGAAGGACTTAATTCCCCTACCTTAGTTTTCTCATCTGTAAAATGGGGTTAGTCAAAAGGACACTCCATAGTCCCTTTTCTGAAACCCTTGGGTCAGATATTCTCTAGAATTCAGAACTTTCAGCTCCATACAGGTGACATAGTACATCTACTCTACATGACATCACACCCCACTGGGGTCTCAAAGCACCTTGTAATCATACACATTAGTGTTTTGGCAGCTGAACTTTTGAACAGTCACACTGAGTAAAATAAAAAAAGATCATAATTTGTCTCATGTCTCTTTGGGTCAAATTTTGTTACCAAACAATTTTGAGAGACTTGAAGGGTTGGGATTAAAGATAAGGACCATCTGTCTCTGTGTCTCCATAGATAATGGCACATATAGAGACCCAGAATGTTCGTGGTTTGAGGCTAGACCACACCCAGCTGTGAGGCTTTGGATAAGACAAGTCTCCTGACAAGGCCAAGGGTGATGGGTGGGGGGAACCATTCTGGAGCAGCTGTGCTGTTACCTGATTGTCTGAGGCCATTGGTTCCATTTCCACAGATGCTGAGCCTCAGCCGTCACAGAGCCCGGAGCTGTTTGTCGGCGTCTGATCCTCTGGATCTGGATCTTTCTTTGGTGCGTCCTCAGTGAAGACCACTGCCAGACCAGTGACTGTGACTTGCCAGACATTCATAACACCATGCTCACCAGGGCGACACTGCCATACCAGCGCTACGTGAACAGAGTGTTCTGGTTCCTCCGCGTGCCGCAGCTCTTGTCCACCTGCGTGGCATTCTCCTTGGTGGCTGACATGGGCATTTTGAGAGGGGACATAGGTAACTGGTTCATGTCCTTCTGGTGCATCTGTTTCATTGTGACCCTATTCATAGTCATAATTGAGTTAAACGATCTCCAGCCTTGCTTTCCTTTCTACTGGTACAACTTTCCCGTCACCTTCGCCTGCTACGCCGCCCTCATCTGCCTCTCAGCCTCCATCATCTGCTCCGTCACCTACGTCCAGTTCCTGCCTTATGGCCCTGAGTGGGACCGGGCCATCGCTGCCACTGCATTCTCCTGCATCGCGTCAGTGCTTTATGCCATAGAAATGGCAGGCATGTGGAACTTCTACAAGCTCAAGGAGATCCCCTGCTACCTGCACACCGTGCCCAGCCTGCTGAACGTGCCGGAGACCTTCGTTGCTGGTGTCATCTTTGCCTTCCTCAGCAACACCTCCCTATACCTGCACCAGCCGGCCCTGGTGTGGTGCGTGGCTGTGTACACGATCTGCTTCATCTCAGAAGCAGTAACCATCCTGTTGAATCTGGGCAAATGGGAGGACAGGCTGCCCATCCCCTTCCCCATTTGCCAACTTGTGCTCACCGTGTTCTCTGTCCTCCTCTACATCAGTGCTCTTGTCCTCTGGCCGCTCTACCAGTTCTATGAGGAGTTGGGCGGGCTGCCCCAGCGGTCCAGCGATGTAAGCTGCGTTGATGGCCTCATGTGCACCTGGGACCAGTGCCTGGCTGTGGCCGTCCTGACAGCCATCAACTTGCTGGTTTACGTGGCTGAGCTGGGGTACTGGGCCCACCAGGTCTCTATCAAGACTGAGGACCAGCCTGGAGACTCCTGATCCTCTGCTCACAGGAGGTATCCTCACTGAGCTCTGACGTCCTCTGATGCCCTCTCCCTGGCTCCCTCTCTCCCTCCTCACATCCTTCCCCATGGATCTCACTCTCTTTTCTGTTCCTTTTCTCCTTCTGCGATGTCTCCTTCCTGTCTTGTGTGGTTGCCCACATTCTCTTTTGCTTCTCTCATTTTTTCTACATTTTCTGCTTTTTGGCCCTTTTCTGGTTTTCTTGCCTCCTGTGTCCTGACCACCTCTCCCCAATTTCCTTCTTCTGATCCATCAGGACCTGAGACTCCTTCCTTCTCTGCCCACCGCCCCCTCCCGCCTCCTAAGGTGCGGACTCCACAGCACACAACCCTCTGTGCAGCTGTTCACACCCTGGGCCTCCAGAGGGGCCTCATTGCCAAAGCGTGTCTGTCCCGCTGGGGGTAATAGTTGGTGTGTTTATGGGGGGTGTATGAGTGTTGGGGGTAGGTAGGTCCTCATTTCTGTTAGTGGAGGGGGCTGTACAATGCACTTCCCCTTTAAGTTAAATAAAATCTCTAGAGGTCAATAATGTCAGTGGGCAGGAAATTTGAAGCAGAGACCTTAGATTGAGACCCAACCTGTTGCACAACCCCACCAGAGATTGACTGGAGAATTTTCCCAGGCTTACTAATTATCTGCTGCCTAGAGGGTGTCTTAACAGAAGTGTCTTAACCAGTTCAGCTCCTCTCTGGGCAAACTAAAAAGGATCTAGGAAAAAACCACAAGGTCTTGCAGACACCTGTCTGCAGTGTTGGTGAGGGACGGTGATGCAGCCCTCCTGCCTCCGTGATCAAAGCAGTAGGTCCTGTCTCTGCAGGGAGAAGAGCATGGTCCTGCCAGCCTTAAAGGGGATGTGAGCTTGCTATTCTTTTTTCCTATTCTTTTCTTTTTTCTGATCAAGACAGCAAAAATTAGTAGGTGACCCTATTTGTAAAGGGGAAAGTTTCTTTTCAAATTTTCTTCAGTGGGCAGTTTGAGGGGGTAGCATTTGACAGCATTGACAATGCTGATGTCATTGTCATAGAACTGCATGGCTTGAGTGTGTGGTGCACACACATATGCTGAAGCATAATGTGGTCTATGTAAATACATATAGTTTAGAAAAACTCCACAGAGCTTTTCGTGTCCATCATTGTCTCTGCTCAATCACATTGTCTCTTTCTCAATCACAGAGAAAGACTTGTACCCCCTCCCACATTTATAGTCTCTTTTTCAATTTCAATATAAAGATGAAGGAAAACAAAGAAAAACTTCCACAAAATCCAAATATTCCAATTGCCCCAAATTTGCCTAGGGCTCAGAAGGATCCTATCCAATTTCCACCCTCACCCAAACCTGGGTTTCATGGAGCCCCTTCCACTGATGCCCCACCTACACCTGGACGAGACCCTGGGTCACAGGTGGCCCAGCCTGGGACACAAGAGGTTAGGCCCACCCCAGTGCCGGCTTCCTGTGCCTGAACCCTTAAAGGGGCCAGGAAAGCACCTGGACGCCTCTCTTTAAGGGTGTGTGTCTGTGTGCAGGCTCAGTGGGTGTTTGTGTGTCTCTGTGTGTACCTGTATATGTGCCCATGGGTTCCACTGCACTGAGGCCAGTAGCAGTTTGTTTACAGGAACTGGTGACTGGGAAGGCACCGAAAGGCCTCTTCCTCTCTTCCTCTCAAATGCAAAGCCTCAGAGCCCAGCATCCTGGTGTCACCAGGCCCAGAGGGGCCCGGCAAGCAGAGCTGTGGGAGAGGGGCGGGGAAGGACCCCCGCTGCTGCCCCTCAGTCCTGTGCTGGGAGGAAGCCTGGGATCTTCACCCACAGGCAGGTGCGGTGGAGGGGGAGGGCTCCCAGGAGGCAGTTTCCATGGCCGGTAAAACTTAAGAAGCAATGAAAAAGACTTGCTATTTTAAGACAAGACAAGAAAAATTTAAACATAAATATTTTCTCTGCCCATTTGAACCTTCTCCCTCCCCTCTGGTGTGCATTGTGTATTTGCATTGTGTATAAAACCTACCTTCACAAGGACAGAAACACCTGCTCCACCATAAAGATCAATATTTCTGTTCTGGGCCCAGCCATGTAACTCCTTAGAAAATACTACTGCTTACAAATGACCTTATTAATGTCACTACTTTATTACTTCTATTCTTCCTGTTTGACAAGATTCTTGTTTCTTGCTTTCACCATGTGTTATTGAGCCCCTGAAAAAACTAATGATTAACTGACTTGAAACGATTAACCTGATGTATATATAATTCTAAGATCACTGATTGTAATAGTGTGACTCCAGATATGGGAAGAAGCAACAGGAGGGAATCATTTCCTGGAGCTGACAGACTAGTAAGACAGTTGGTCCAGAGGATTTTGGCTACTGTTACAAAGACTAGACGAGTAATTGCTTGCTGAGTAGCCTATCAATGAAATCTTTACCTGACCAGGGAATGAGCATTCCTAGCATCCTGGGGCAAATTGGTCAAAAACACCTCCTAAACTTTAGCTGAAATAAGACAGAAACAAATGGAGAATATTGAGTAGTAAAAAATGTTGCCCACCACTGGGTTCTACAAGAATCAAGTCATTAACCACTGCAGTCACTGTCCTATCCTGAAAGTAATCTACCCTGAAATGAATTCAGGGTGGAAATCAGGAAGAAGCACTTTATGTTGTAGCAAAACTGGCAGAACTGGTCCTCAGATAGACATTTTTAGGAGAAATTTTTATGAACCCAGTTTCTTGCATCTTCCCATACTTAGAAAAGCACTAAATCCTTAACTCTGCTATCTGACCCTTTTAAAGAACAATTACTTGGCTAAGATATATGCTTGGTTGCATGTACTCTTCTCCAAATCACACACATATTGTCTCCAACCCTTAACTCTTCAGCACAGTTCTCACAGCTTTCTGAAAGACTGTCTCCCTGGTTATAATTTTTTGTTGACTTGAGTAAAACTTTTCACTTCTTTTTGAGTTGACAACTGATAATTTTTTTTTTTTTACTGATATGAGCATGTATGCATTTATCTCTTGCAAGTTCAGTGCAAGAACTCTCATTTTCTTATATTTTCATGAATCAGACGAAACACAAACTCCCTCCCAGAGAGGGAGGTGATGAGGTTGGAGAGGTAGAAAATGGTCTCAGCTTGCAAAGCTTTGGAGGTGACATTTTAAAAGTTTGTGTTTCATCTAAAGGCAACAAAGAGAACCCACCAGAGTTATTTCAGTTTGCATTCAGCACAAGCAGACATTGAGGAAAAGAATGGAAATAGACAAAGCAGCTAGAAGCTAATGGCAGGAGTGCAGGTGAGGGGATGGATGGTTCTCAGGTTCATCTTTGTTCAAGGCTGCCTTTCACCAGGACCCCTCTGTCCCTGGCCCCTCACATCATTGTCTATGACCTTCACACCAGCCTTAGGAGAGTTATATAATCTCCAGTCTACAGATGAGGAACTAGAACCTCAACAGGGCTAGAGCTCAGGACCTCCCAGCCCTGGAATCACTGAGCAGGGCCTGGTTTCCAGTCTCTGCCCACCAGGTCCTGTCCTTCCTGTGGCTGCACCTCAGGCCAGGTTCCTGGGGCTTCCAAACAGCAGGGGAGCCCCAGCCATGGTCTCTGTCATCCAGCCTTTCTTTCACTTAGAGGACAGATGCTAGTCACATAGAGAGAATTCTTATTACAAAGCCACCCTTCCTTTCTGTAGACTCCAGTGAGTCCCGGTGCAGTGGGACTGAACCACTAGGCTTGCCAGCTCCCCTTTAGCCTGAGCTCTTTAGACAGAGGATCCTGGGTGAGGGAGGTCCGTCAAGTGGAACAACTCTAGCCTCCACTGAGGACCCCGTGGATGAGAAGCTGGGACTGACTGGCAGGGTGGTCTCTGCACCCCTGTCCTTCTAGTGAAAGTGAATCGCTCAGTCGTGTCTGACTCTTTGTGACCCCGTGGACTATACAGTCCATGGAATTCTCTTTGACCAAAATACTGGAGTAGGTATAGCCTTTCCCTTCTCCAGGGGATCTTACCAACCCAGGGATCGAACCCAGGTCTCCCACATTGCAGGCAGATTCTTTACCAGCTGAGCCACAAGGGAAGCCCAAGAATACTACAGTGGGTAGCTTATCCCTTTTCCAGCAGATCTTCCCAACCCAGGAATCAAACTGGGGTCTCCTGCATTGCAGGCAGATTCTTTATCAATTGAGCTATCAGGGAAGCCCCCTGTCTCTCTATCCCAGCCCTAAACCCTGGGGATAGGTGGACATGAAGAGGTGAAGACACTCAATCTTGACCGAGGGACCAGCTCAGGGCCCTAAACAAGATCCTGATAAGCATCCCTGGAGCTCCAGGACCTGGGAACAGAGGGCGGCGGTTCTTCACAGACACGAGCAGCTGGGCTGAAAGGCACCTGCCAAGGGTAACTGACCCTGCACTGAGCCAGAAGCAGGAGGTAGGGTTAGAAATTTGAAAGCTCTTCCTCTGGGAATCCTGGTTCCACTCCTTCCAAGAAAGCCTAAAACCCTAGAAGAAACCCCGGCTGAGAGGCAGGAATCCTGGGGTCACCTTCCACACCAGGCTGCAACACTGCCCCAGGCCTCTCCCAACCTCAGCTCGTTGGCTGAGAGAGGGCATCTAGAAGTCCCTGGAGTTGCCCCCTGGAGCCACCCTCTAACCAAGTTGGAGACCTAGCCCCTCATGCCTCCTGCCAGAGTGTCCCTCAGGCTGGTTCTCCCTGCAAGTCAGCCTGGGGGAGAGATGGTCCAAGGCCTCCACCTGGTGGCCACTCCACAGCCAGACACAGAGCCACCTCCAGCAGAGACCTCTGAGAAGTCAAGCTGCACCTCCCCGCCCTCTCACACTGGTTCCCAGGTGTCATAGCTGGGATGTAAAGCACTGGCTCTGGAAACCTGTCTGAATAAAAAGCACTGGCATTGCTGTCAGATGGGCCTGGATTTGAATCCCTTGGTTCTTGACCTTACCTGGGGCCCCTCATCCCTGCAGTGGGCTATTTGGGACACGTCCTGTGGAGCTGTGCCCCCTCTCTGCATGAACAGGCAGCTCAGGGAGATGGCAGGGGCGAGGCTGGACCAGTGACCGGAATCCCTCTGGAGATGCCCAGTTCTTAGACCAGTTGCTAATCCGTGGCTGCACATCATGGTTGCCTGATGTGGACAGTGCTTCTCAAAGCGTGGTCCTCGGACCAGCAGAACATCAAAAGGAAATTATTTGGAATACAGATTCCTGGGTTCCACCCCAGACCTGCTGAGTCAGAAGTTTTGGGATGGGGCCCAGCAGCCCTCCAGGTGATGCTGATCCTGGTCCAGTGTGAGAACACGGTGCTCAGGTACCAAGGTGCTGAGAAAGCTCCACAGGGCATTCCAGGGTGTTAGGCACTGGAAACATCTGAAGGTCAACAGGGCCACCCTACCCCCACCCATCTGCCTCACTCCCCACCCCCAGGGATTCTGGTTCCTTGGAGCTGAAGCAGGAACCAGACACAGATCTAAATAGCAACATGCAGCTGATCCTAATGTGAGTCACTGCTCTGGTATGGACACTTCCTTACGTACACTGTGCATGCTCTTCCTTTAGAGGACAGGCCCTGCAGCACAGGACAGGTGCGCTCTGCTAGGTCAGTGGACTGTGCAGAGAATAATCACCAGATATTGACGTTTAGTGGTAGCTTGAGCTATGACATGCATGGTGCTGGATGACTTGTATGTAATATCTCAGAAGAGCCCAGCGAATTGTTAGAATTTCCTGCTTTACAGTTCTAAAAACTGAAGCACAGAGAGGTTAAGTCCTTAGTCACACAGCTACTAAATGACAGAATCAGAATTCCAACCTAGTTCTCTCAGACTCCAGAGTTCACCACTTCTGCTTCCTTTTTGTACAACAAGAGCAGGAATGAGGTGCTGAAGGTCACCATGCGGGGCACCCATCACTCCTGCTGTACTTTTGCCTGGAAGCTCCCTAGTGCTGCGGCATCAACTTCAAGATGTGATGAATGGACCTCGGAGCTGGGTATCACCTCAGGAAATAATGCCTCCTGCCTGGGCATAGAAGTAGTTGGGAAAGGAAGGTGAGGTTTCATCCTGGACTCACAGGATTCAGGGTGTTAAGGAATTTGACACTTGCCCCATCCCAGCTCAAGTGTTCCTTGCCCTCTCAGTGCTGGGTGGTGTCCACCAACACCCAGATCAGAGAGGAGAAGGAGAAAGGGAAGAATCTTAAAGAGTAGAGAAAATATAGATCTATTTTACTGTTAAAAATGCATTTTCAAAAAGCAAGAGAGTTGCAGTCCTGAAGAGATGAAGGCCTCTGGTCCTTGGGGAGGGCTGATACCACCAGGCGTGCAGCCCTCACTGCTCTTGATTCTCCTGGAGATGTGGTGAAGCTCCATGGCTGCCCTGGCGTCCTCCACTGAGCTGTGTCCCACCCCACTGTCCTGCAGACACAGGACAGAGAG
The DNA here is from genome assembly GCF_032452875.1 of Bos javanicus. Taxonomy (NCBI): domain Eukaryota; kingdom Metazoa; phylum Chordata; class Mammalia; order Artiodactyla; family Bovidae; genus Bos; species Bos javanicus. The sequence goes on along the minus strand of NC_083888.1, from coordinate 19,691,294 downwards.
GAGACAGGGGGCTGAATCCAGGTGCCATGGGATCCGGGCCTTCCCAGCTCACACCCTGATGTCCAGGGCTGAAGTGGGTCAGGTGAGTTTCCCAGGCCCCTGACACCCTGGACTCGGCAGGTGTCTGGAGCAGACCTGGCTTCACCCATGAGCCCAGGGCCCAGGCAGGGCCAGGCACGGAATCCAGGTCCTGAGGCCACGTGTGCCCTCCAGGGGCTCCCATCCACTGGGTGGGACTGGGGTGCTGCAGACTTGGCCTCAGACCCAGAGAGGCTGGAGCAGTTCTCACAGGAGCCCAGGGCGCAGGGAATGTGGACACAGATGTTTCTACAGTGCTGCTTGCTCAGCACATTGAGAACAGAGCTCTTCAGTGAACCCAGGAGCTGACACTCTGTCCTGGGTCCCTGGTGCCACAAGCCCTATAGAAGGGCCCAAACTCAGGCCCATCCCCTGCCTCCTGCTCCCCAGACAAGCTGCCCCCACTTCTCAGACTGGGGCTCCAGTTGTCCTCTCCCCAGCCGGCCCCCTGCTCCTTCACTAAGACACAATCTTCACCCTCCACTCAGACCTGATGTCCTGTCTGCCCCCATCCTCCGTCCCTGCTCAGGACGCCTGCCTTCTCCTCTGTGAACACAACTTCCAGATGTGCTGATGGTCAGGTCATGGGTCACCCTCCCTTCCACCTTCTCAAGGACAGGCCAGGCCTTGTTCACCCAGGTCCTCAGCCTGTGGTCCAGAGTGGCCCAGAGCAGGTGCTTCATAAAACATCCACTGAGCTAGAATGCAGAGTTCCAAAGAATAGCAAGGAGAGATACGAAAGCCTTCTTCAGCAATCAATGCAAAGAAATACGGAAAACAATAGAATGGGAAAGACTAGAGATCTCTTCAAGAAAATTAGAGATACCAAGGGAACATTTCATGCAAAGATGGGCTCGATAAAGGACAGAGATGGTAGGAACCTAACAGAAGCAGAAGATTTTAAGAAGAGGTGGCAAGAATACACAGAAGAACTGTACAAAAAAGATCTTCACGACCAAGATAATCACAATGGTGTGATCACTCACCTAGAGCCAGATATCCTGGAATGTGAAGTCAAATGGGCCTTAGGAAGCATCACTACAAACAAAGCTAGTGGAGGTGATGGAATTCCAGTTGAGCTATTTCAAATCCTGAAAGATGATGCTGTGAAAGTACTGCACTCAATATGCCAGCAAATTTGGAAAACTCAGCAGTGGCCACAGGACTGGAAAAGGTCAGTTTTCATTCCAATCCCAAAGAAAAACAATGCCAAAGAATGCTCAAGCTACCACACAATTGCACCCATCTCACACACTAGTAAAGTAATGCTCAAAATTCTCCAAGCCAGGCTTCAGCAATATGTCAACCATGAACTTCCAGATGTTCCAGCTGGTTTTAGAAAAGGCAGAGGAACCAGAGATCAAATTGCCAACATCTGCTGGATCATGGAAAAAGCCAGAGAGTTCCAGAAAAACATCTATTTCTGCTTTATTGACTATGCCAAAGCCTTTGACTGTGTGGATCACAACAAACTGTGGAAAATTCTGAAAGAGATGGGAATACAAGACCACCTGACCTGCCTCTTGAGAAATCTATATGCAGGTCAGGAAGCAACAGTTAGAACTGAATGTGAAACAACAGACTGGTTCCAAATAGGAAAAGGAGTACGTCAAGGCTGTATATTATCACCCTGCTTATTTAACTTACATGCAGAGTACATCATGAGAAATGCTGGGCTGGAAGAAGCACAAGCTGGATTCAAAATTGCCAGGAGAAATATCAATAACCTCAGGTATGCAGATGACACCACCCTTATGGCAGGAAGTGAAGAAGAACTAAAGAGCCTCTTGATGAAAGTGAAAGAGGAAAGTGAAAAGGTTGGCTTAAAGCTCAACATTCAGAAAACAAAGATCATGGCATCTGGTCCCATCACTTCATGGGAAATAGATGGGGAAACAGTGGAAACAGTGGCTGATTTTATTTTTCTGGGCTCCAAAATCACTGCAGATGATGATTGCAGCAATGAAATTAAAAGACGCTTATTCCTTGGAAGCAAAGTTATGACCAACCTAGACAGCATATTGAAAAGCAGAGACATTACTTTGTCAACAAGGTCTGTCTAGTCAAGGCTATGGTTTTTCCAGTGGTCATGTATGGATGTGAGTGTTGGACTATAAAGAAAGCTGAGCGCTGAAGAATTGATGCTTTTGAACTGTGGTGTTGGAGAAGACTCTTGAGAGTCCCTTGGACTGCAAGGAGGTTCAACCAGTCCATCCTACAGGAAATCAGTCCTGAATATTCATTGGAAGGACTGATGCTGAAGCTGAAACTCCAATATTTTGGCCACCTGATGCGAAGAGCTGACTTATTTGAAAAGACCCTGATGCTGGGAAAGATTGAGGGCAGGAGAAGGGGACGACAGAGGATGAGATGGTTGGATGGCATCACCGACTCAATGGACTTAGGTTTCAGTGGACTCCGGGAGTTGGTGATGGACAGGGAGGTCTGGTGTGCTGTGGTTCACGGGGTTGCAAAGAGTCGGACACGACTGAATGACTGAACTGAACTGAGCTAGAAGGGCCAGATGTGTATATTATCTGTGTGATAATATACACATTTGGTCACAGTTCCTAATGTCCAGTCTGTCTCCCTGGGCTCTTGTACCCTAGTGAGCTCCCAGCCCCCAGCACATGCTAGCCCCTCCCAGGGCTTTGAGGGAGCCTGCTCAGTCTGTGGGTTTGGGTTCAGTGTTCCTCACTTTTTTAATCCCTCTTGTTAGACATCTGCCACCCTCCTATCCTGGTTGCGGAGCAGGGGTGGGTGGGGAGGGGGAAGGATTCCCAGAGGAGTCTATGTAAAGGAATGATACCAACATGGGCTTCCCACTGAATCCCAAATGCTTAATGTGGTGCCCAAGGCTTGGATTGGCCTGTCCCTGCCAGACTCTGCTCTCATTGCTCAGACCACCTGCCCCCTGTCTTCTGCCCCTTACCACAGTAAGTGCCCCTCCCGTAGCACAGCCCTGGTTCAGGAGCCCCTCATTTCCTCAGGGTGCACCCGCCAAATTCCAGTCCACTCTCTGAAAAGGGTTTAATCCAAATATTGGAAAATACAAAGCAATGCACATTTGCAAAGTTTTCAACAGTCACCTTCTAGAGGGTCATACAATGGGGTTCCCCAGTGTCTGAGACTCACAGCGGGGGGTCTGGTGATCTAGAGAAGGGGGGTCAGTCCAAATGCCCACGGGAGCCAGGTGGGAAGGAAATAAGTAAAGGGGATGGAGAGGACTAGGGCCCTGGAAAGGATGAACTGCAGCTGTCAGGGGTGGTGGAAAAGATGCCCTGTGCATGACACGAGCTCATGCATATAAAACAGGAAAAAAGATACAGATACTCCCTACAAACACATGTGCATGGAGGTACACACATGTCTAAATATGATTCAGAGCACATGAAATGTATTGAAGGCTGTACATGAGGTTGAGGACACAGATGGAGGGCTGGATGCTCCTGTGAGCAGGCAGGAAGCCTGGCCATGCCCAAGAGGGGAAACTGGGACATGCGAGATGATCATAGTCTGGCTTTATGTCAGTTATACACTAGAATAAGAGAAATATGGAAAACTACACAAAAATATGACTGGAAAACAATATAGAGGATATAGCAGATGCTCAGCTCCAGCCACCTCCCCCAAGGGAACACAGCCCCGTGACATCGGATCTCCTGAGGCTTTTAAAGGAGCAGGAAATTTGGATTTTTGTGTGAAATTAAAACAATGGGCAGCTACCAAACACTTAGGGAAGAAATAATACCTTTTCTACATCTCTTCCAGAAAACACTGTGAGGGAAAACTAAACGCATTAAGAGACCGCCTCCAGTACAAACTCGTTTATGGCCCCTGATCTGGAGCGAACCAGTCTTGCATGAGCTTATGTTCAGAGTGGGACAGGGCCTTTTGGATCCTCTCTGAGGGGGAGGGGGACGGGAACAGGTAGCTGGGATGACTGAGTGTACCATGTGCCAGGCCCTCTAATGAGCCCATCACGTACTTTTTATTCATCGACTGACACAGAGTAGGTATTCAGCCCATTGCTCAGATGGCGAAACTGTGGTTCTGTTAAGTAACTTGCCAGGTTCCTCTATGACACACAGCCTCCTTGTAACTCTGGTGTCCATATTCCCTCTTCCTCCTCTGCCCTTTTGGCAACTCCTCCTTCCTTCCTCTGTCCCAGTCATGACCTTCCTGGCTCACCGTCTTCCAGACTTCCCGGCTCACTGTCTTCCAGTCCACACGTCTGGCTGCTGGGCAGGCAGGGCTCAGCCACATCCAGGCTGTGCTCTGACGGGGGCACTATGTCCAGGCTCACAGATGAGAGTGGAGGAGGGGCTGCTGGGAGACTCAGGTAAAGCTGCTGCTTTCCAGGTGGGGGAACTGAGGCCCAGAGAGGGCACAGGCCTGACCCAGGGTCACACAGAAGGAACCTCATCCTCTCCTTCTCCAAGCCCTCCCTCTGTGGCATGAAAAGGATCCAAACTTGTTGTTTACCCTGAAGCAGCATGTGTGCATGTTAGTAGCTCAGTTGTGTCCTACTCTTTGCAACCCCATGGACTGTAGCCTGTCAGGCTCCTCTGTCCATGGAATTCTCCAGGCAAGAATACTTGGGTGGGTTGCCATTTTCTTCTCCAGTAGCATATACAGAGTAAATTTAGAGAGGTTATGGGAACAAAGTGGAAGATAGATAGTGTGACACCCCCAGGGCCCTGCCCCCACCTTGGCAGTGCCCACTGGGAGGCCCACAGGCTCCAGGGCTCCATTGGCAATTGGGCTCAAGGAGCTTTGTGAGTCCAGGGAGGTTCTCAGGTTTGCTCTGTGTTTCTTTTTCCAGCCTCAGCTTGTCCCAGGGTTTATTATCAGCAAAGGCGACAAGGCCCCTGATGGCAGGAGGCTGGCTGGGGCTCAGGGTGCTGGCTCTTCAGCCCTGGGGACCTCTCAGCAAATAGTCCCTTGGAAACAGGGCAGCGGTCCCTGAGGAGGGGGCGGGCTGGGAGGGGCCTCACTCCCCCAACACTGGACCCTGGAGGAGCCCCTGTGTGAGCAGGACTGCAGCCCTGGCTGGCGGGACTGTCTTGGGCAGGTGACCTGGGCAATTCCGTGGTCTCCGGGGTCCCTGCCACTCTGGTTGGCCACATGTCCCTGTCACAGCCCTGAAACCCCTTCAGGCCCCTGTTCTCCTGTCTCAGTTCCAGTCCAGGCCTCTCCTCCATGGGAAGGTTGGCTCCATGCCTGCATCTCTTCTGGGTCAGAAGACACCTATTGGGCCACCTCAGGGCCCCTGGGACCCTGGGATCCCCCCAGTCATCTCCACTCTGCCCCCCGCCCCCACCCCAGTCCCGGGAGCATCCTCAGGGCTGGCCCCTCCCAGGGGTCCTGCAGGGGCCTCCTCTTTCAGCTCCTGCCCTTGAAAGGGGGTGATCATCCGTCCATCCCTACCCCCTCCCTGGGTTGCCCTGAAAGACTCCACGTCAGCATCAGACACAGCATCCTTGTTCATTTCCAATCCCTTCTTCCGGGCTTGGAAGCTGCTAACTAGTCTCCCAGGCCAGGAAAGTCCTGCTCAGGTAAGACTACTCCTAGATCTTTCCAGACTCGCATCTGGATGGGAGCTTTGGAGCTTTGGAGCTTAAGAGCCAAACAGTATGTTAATTTATTCTGTATTAATATACTGTATTAAACAGTATGTTAATTTATTCCAAACAGTATGTTAATTTAATTTTAATGATTCCTCTGTGATGCTCCACCTTGGAGTCATGCTGAGTTGGGGGGTCTCCCTTCCCCAGTGGGAAAGAGTCACATGTGAAGGAAAAATTGAGCAAAAGATTCAAAATGTTCCTACTTCCCATGTCATCTCTTCCCCACAGCCTTGCTGTCACCCCATGGCTCCTCCCTGTTCACCCCTAAAGCCTCCCTCCTCTGGGTGGGGCTGTGTCCCCTCAGATGGCAGCTCTTTTTAGTGATGCTGCAGGGAGGAGAGGCCAGGGCAGGTGTGTCTCCAGGTTGCTGTGGAAGGAGGCCTGAAGGCGGGTCCTGGGTTCCAGAGCTCCCACCCGCAGGCCTTGCTGACATGTGGGATGTAGAGCAAAGGGTTCACACTTACGGCTTTGGTATGTTTATCTGGAATTTCCACTTTATGGTCATGCCACCTTAGGGAAGGACTTAATACCTCCAGCCTTTATTTTCTCATCTATAAAATAGGGTTAGTGCTACCATTGCAATCCCTTTTTCGAAATCCTTAGTGTCAGATCTGCTCCTGAATTCAGACTTTTTCAGCTCCAGATAGATGACATGGTGCATCTACTCTGTAGGACATAGCATTCAACTATGGTCTGAAAGTACATTGTAATTAAAGACATTAGTGCTTCTGCAACTCATCTTTTGAACATTCACAATAAGTGAAAAAAAAAAAAAAGAGAGAGAGATCATAAATTGTCTTATGTCTCTTCATGTCAAATTTTGTTACCAAACAATTTTTTAAAAATTTGTTTTCAATTTTGACAGCTTTGAAGGGTTGGGATTGCAGATAATGACCATCCTACCCTGTGTCTCCATAGATAATGGCATACAGCTATTTAGAGAGACCCAAAATGTTCGTGGTTTGAGGCTAGACCACACCCAGCTGTGAGGCTTGGGATAAGACAAGTCTCCTGACAAGGCCAGGGGTGATGGGTGGGGGGAACCATTCTGGAGCAGCTGTGCTGTTACCCAGTTGTCTGAGCCATTGGTTCCAACTCCACAGATCCTGAGCCTCAGCGGTCACAGGGCCCTGTGTCATTTCCAGGCGTCTGGCTTAACCCACCTTCGGAGCCAGATCTTTCTCTGGTGGATCCTCAGCAAAGACCACTGCTGTACCGGTGACAGTGACATGCCTGGACATCGAAACATCATGCCCACTAGGGCATCATCCCCAGACTATGATGACTTTTGGGCAGGGTTCTGGTACTTCCGCTTGCCAGAGCTCTTCTCCACCTGCGTGGCTTTCTCCCTGGTAGCTGACATGGGCTTTGCGAGAGGGGACATAGGTAACTGGTCCATGTCCATCTGGTGCTTCTGTTTCGCCATGACCCTCATCATAGTCATGGTCGAGTTATGGAGGCTCCCGTCCCACTTTCCTTTCTACTGGTACAACTTCCCTGTCACCTATGCCTGCTACGCTGCCCTCGTCTGCCTCTCGACCTCCATCACCTACTCCATCACCTACGTCCAATTCCTGCTTTATGGTCCTTCCCGGGACCGGGCCATCGCTGCCACTGCGTTCTCCTGCATCGCGTCTGTGGTTTATGCCCTGGATGTGGCCTGGGTGTGGGATTGGTATGATCTCAGTGATATCCCCTGCTATGTGCACACTGTGCCAGGCCTGCTGAAGGTGCTGGAGACCTTCGTGGCCGGTGTCATCTTTGCCTTCCTCAGCAACACCTCCCTGTACCTGCACCAGCCGGCCCTGGAGTGGTGTGTGGCCGTGTACTCCATCTGCTTCATCCTGGCAGCTGTGGTCCTCCTGCTGAACCTGGGTGAACGTGAATACAGGCTGCCAGTCCCCTTCTCCATTTACCAGCTTGTGCTCAGCCTGCTCTCCGTCCTCCTCTATATCAGTGCTCTGGTCCTCTGGCCGCTCTACCAGTTCAGCGAGGAGCTCGGCGGGCAGCCCCAGAGGCCCAGTGATGGGGACTGCAGGGACGAGCTCACCTACGACATGTGCGCCTGGGACCAGCGCCTGGCTGTGGCCGTCCTGACAGCCGTCAACCTGCTGGTTTACGTGGCCGACCTGGTGTACTGGGCTCGTCAGGTTTCTGTAGGGACTGAGGATTAGCCCAGGGACTCCTGATCCTCTGCTCACAAAGGTATCCTCACCAAGCTCTGACATCCTCTGATGTCCTCTTCCTGGCCTCTCTCTCTGTCTCCTCATATCCTTCCCCATTTCTCCCTTCCCAAAGCACTCAGTGCTCAGGTGCCCAGAGGAAGGGTAGGGTGCTAGGAACAGCTGGGATGGGGTCTGAGATGTAAAGGGAGTAGGAGGGAGAGGTGGGGTTGCAGCTGTCCTTGGGGGCACCAAATATCTGGTAATTGCTGCCCCTTCTCTCATCAAGACCAGCTGAATGTTTGCTCCCTAAATATTTTCATAAATCTGCCCCTGCCCCCTCCTGGAGTGTCTTTGCTCAAGGCCCATCATCACATACCTTGACTACAGAATTAGCCTCCATCCATTTTCCTTCTATAGTCAGAGTGTCAGTTTCAGAGTGAGCTTCTGACTGATCAGTCCCTCCTTAGAGAATGGCAGTGAGGCCTCCTCACTTACAGCTAAAATCCAACCTATGTCTCTGGTGTTCAGATCCATCCACAGTGGGCCCTGTCTGCTGGTCCGGCAGCACCTCCCTTCCTCCCCATCTCACCTGTCTTGCCCAGACTCAGAAGCTTGTGATGACTTGCCCGCACCAGGATGCTTCACAGAAGGGCAAAGGCTGAGAACTGTCAGTCTGGGAGCAATGAGGCATGGAGCTGGTGGGATCCAGGGAGGCTTCTGGTAGGAGATGACTAAGAGTCAAGCCTTTAAGGAGAAGTTCAGGCTCACAGGAAAGAAGAAAGGATATTTAGAATTAATTGATTTGCTCAAGGATCTCATGAAGTTTCAGCGGCAGAGCTGATGTGACTGCAGCTCATGTGCAGCAGGGAGGAAGGAGGAGGGAGAAGGGAGAATTGAGCCTGGCCGTCTGGAGGCTGGTCTATTTGCCCACTTGGGTCAGGAATGAGGCTTTAGGGTGGCACAAGGTGAGGAGTTGGAGCTGAGACACTTCCCTAAAGCCAGGACTATGGGGCCTGCAACCTCAGAGCAAGGGTAGGCAAGGAAAGCGCTGCCCTTCAGATAAACATCATATGACATCCCTTATATGTGAAATCTAAAAAGAAATGATACAAATGAACTTACAAAACAGAAAGAGACTCACAGACTTAGAGAATGAATTTATGGTTGCCTGTATACCCTGTTTTATTTAAACTGGATAACCAAGAAGGACATATAGCACATGGAACCCTGCTCAATGTTATGTGGAACCTGGATGGGAGGGGAGTTTGGGGGAGAATGGATACATGTATATGTATGACTGAGTCCCTTTGGTGTGCATCTGAACCTATCACAGCATTGTCAATCAGCTATACCCCAACGCAAAATAAAAAAGTTTAAAAACAAACAAACAAAAACAAAACCATGCCCTTCAGGAAGATAAAAGGACAAAGTTGATATCTGCCTCCAAAGGAATTTGAGATTTCTTTGAAGTCTCCACAGGGGAAATAGAATTCTCAGGTCTTCACTTCTGGTATATTTAGACCAAAGTGTACCTGATCCCTGAGATCCAACAGCTCCAACCTGGGAAATTTACACAGGTGGGGACCAACAAGCAACTGGCCTGAAGGGTCCTGAGCAGAAGCAGGTGCTGTTATTCTGGCTGAAGCTCCGAACCCAGGCGGCAGGATCCTCCCTGGAAAAGCGCTCCTGTACAAGGGGCTCACAGTGTAAAGACAAAGTACCCGAGGGAAAAATCAACTGTGAGTGCCAAGAACTCCAGTGAACACACACCATTCTGAAAGAGACAGCAAACAGGTACATGTATGATTAAACACATTAGAAAAAGACACCATGAAAAAAGTACAGGAAGATGTGAGAGAGAACCTTAATGAGTCGAAGAGTGACCCTCACCCCCCCCAAAAATACCCATGTTTATGGCATTATTTAGAAGTAGGACATAATTATTTAAGGATCTTGAGATGAAAATCATCTAGGATGGAGGGTGGGCTGGCAATCCAGTGACTGGTGGCCTTATAAGGGAAAGGACAGAGAAGTTTGCACACACTGAGAAAAGATGACAACACGAAGGCTGTGGCAGAGATGGAATAAGTGGCCACAAGCTGAGGGGTTTGAAATATTACTAGTGGAAATGAATGAGCCTCACCTGGAGCGCTGGAGACAGCATGGTCCCCCTGACACCTTGATTTCAGACTTCTGGCCTCCAGTACTGTGGGAGAATAAATTCCTGCTGTGTTAAGCAATCAAACTTAGAGTAAATTGTTCCAGTAGCCCTAGGAAACTAGGATGAGTTTCCAGAAATGAAGATATTTCTTAAGTTTACAGAGAAACCAGCCTTCTGCCGTAGAACATGGTGATCACATGGATCCCAAGCCTCTTGTCATATCCTGTGTCCCCCATGTCTGAGACTCAGAGGGGAGTCTTTAGAGAAAGGTGGTCAGTCCAAATGCTCACAGGAGCCAGGAGGGAAGGAAATAAGTAAAGGTGGTGGAGAGGACTAAGGCCCCTAGAGAGGACCAGCTGTACTTGTCGGGGGTGGTGGAAAAGTGAGATGCCTGTGCATGACAGGGTCTCAGGTTTATAAAACAGGAAAACAATCTACAGATGTGCCCTAAATACATGTACATATATGTCTCCATATGATGTCAGAGCATGTGAAGTGTGCTGAAGGCTGTACATGAGGTTGAGGACACAGATGCTCCCTGGAAGGATGGGTGGATGCTCGTGTGAGCAGACAGGAAGCCTGGCCACGCACAAGAGGGGAAACTGGGCACATGTAGATGATCATAGTCCTGCTTTATGCCAATTACATATGAGAAGAAGAAAATATAGAATGTGCTAAACAGAGATGACAATGGAAAACAATATAAAGTAAAGGGCATAGCAACTGATTCATGAGACTTCTAAAGGAGCTAGAAATCTGGATTTTCACGAGAGATGAAAACACAGTGCATCTACCAAATAGTTCAAGAAGAAACAAAACTGATTCTACACCATCTCTTCCTGAAAATACTGGGAAGGAAAAACAAACACATCCCTGGGTCACTTCCAGGACACACAGGTTTGCCTGATCTGGAGCAAATCAAGCTTGCACGTGTTTGTGTCCAGGGACAGAGCCTTCTGGGTCCTCTTAGAGCAGCAGGGAGAGGGGAACAGGAAGCTGGCATGGATTGAGTATGTTGTGTGCCAGGCCCTCTGATAGGCCCTTCACAATCTTTCATTCACTTAATTGACACATTCCCTGGTTGCTCAGTGGTAAAGAATTTACCTGCAATGCAGGAAGTGGAAGAGATGTGGGTTTAATCCATGGGTCAGGAAGAGCTGTTGGAAAAGGAAATGGCAAACCAGTCTGGAAATTCTTGCTTGGAAAATCCCATGGACAGAGTAGCCTGGCAGGCTCCAGTCCAAGGGACTGTAAAGAGTCGAACATAACAGCATGCATGCACAGGCATTAAGCCCACTGCAGAGATGGAAAAACTGAGGCTCAGTGGGTAACGTGCCAGGTTTCTCCATGCCCCACATCCTCCCTGAAATTCTTACTGTCCATCTCACCTCCTCCTTCCTTCCTCTGTCCTGGTTGTGACTTTCCCAGCTCACTGTCTTCCAGTCCACATGCCTGGCTTCTGGGCAGGCAGGACTCAGCCACATCTAGGCTGTCCTCTGATGGGGGCATCATGTCCAGGCTTACAGATTAGAGTGGAGGAGAGGTTGCTGGGAAGCTCAGACAAACCTGCTGCTTTCAGCAACCCCCATGCCTCTCCTTCCTAAATCCTCCCTCTGTGCCATTAAATGGATTCAAAGGCTCCACATCAGCATACAGACACAAAATCCTTGTTCACTTTTAACCTCTTCTTCCCAGCTTGGAAACTGCCATCCAGTCTCTCAGGTCACAGAAATCCTCATTCACGTAGAACTACTCCTAGATCTTTCCAGACTCCCACCTGGATGGCAGGTTTGGAGCTTGAGCCAAACATTATGTTATTTATACTGTGGTTCCTCCAGGACACTCCATCTTGAGTCATACTGGGTTGGTGTCCACTGTCCCAGTGAGGAAGAGTCACATGTTAAGGCAAAGTTGAGGGGAGGGGATTCAGAACAGTCCCTACTTCCCATGTCATCTTATTCCCATGGCCTAGCTCTCATTCCATGGCTCCTTCCTGTTCACCCCTGGAGCTGCCCTCCTCCAGGTGGGGCTGTGTCCCTCAGATGGCAGCTCCTTCTAGTGATGCTGCAGGGAGGACAGGCCGGGACACGTGGGTCTTCAGGTTGCTGTGGAAGGAGGCCACGGCCATGAAGGCGGGTCCTGGATCCCACAGATGCAAGCTTTGGTCTTGGGCTCCCACCCACAGGCCCTGCTGACATGCTGGGTTGTAGAGGAAAGTGTTCAAATCCATGGCTTTGGCATTTTTATATGAGGTTACTACTCCTAAACTTTGACCTTAGAGAAGGCCCTTGATTCACCAAGCCTTAGTTTTTTCATCTCTAGAATGGGATTAGCAGTGGTGGCTCAGCTGGTAAAGAATCTGCCTGCAATGTGGGAGACCTGGGTTTGATCCCTGGCTTGGGAAGATCCCCTGGAGAAAGAAACGGTTACCCAATCCAGTATTCTGGCCTGAAGTATTCTCTGGGTCGCAGAGTTGGACAAGACTGAGCGACTTTCACTTTAGTTTTTTCATTTCTAAAAATGGGGTTAGCATACATCCACAGTCCATTTTATGAAATCCATGGAGTTAGATATGCTCCAGAATTCAGGATTTTTCAACTCCAGTTACATGTAGTGTGTCTACTCTATAGGACATCCCACCCCATCCCACTGGGGTCTGAAAGCACTTGTAATCAAACACATTAGTGTTTCTGAAACTGAACTTTTAAACACTCATACTAAGGGAAATAGAGATCATAATTTGTCTCATGTCTGTTCACATCTAATTTTGTTACCAAATAATTAAAAAAATTTTTTTTCTTCAATTTTGACGCACTTGAAGGGTTGGAACTGTAGAAAGGACCATCCTACACTGTGTCTCTGTAGATAATGACACACAGCTCAGAGGGATCCAAAATGTTCCTGGTTTGAGGCCAGACCCAGCCTGCTCTGAGCTTTGGGATAAGACAAGTCTTGTGACAAGGCCAAGGGTTATGGGTGGGGAGAATCGTCTTAGACCAGCTGTGCCTTTACCCAAGTGTCTGAGTCATTGGTTCCAACTCCGTAGATCCTGAGTAGCAGCCGTCGCAGGACCCGAGGCTCTTTTCAGATGTCTGATTAATCCACCTCCAAAGCTGGATCTTTCTCTGGTGGGTCCTCAGTGAAGACCCAGTCTGATGACAAAGACCAGCCTGACCATCAGGCTCACCATGAGCTCGTCCTCTGGCCTGGCCTTTGCAACCATCATGGGCTACTTCCTCCGCCTGCTGCAGCTGCTCTCCACCTGCCTGGCCTTCTCGCTGGTGGCTACCACTGGCACTTGGAGGGAGACCATAGGTAACTGGTCCATGTTCATCTGGTGCTTCTGCTTCATCGTGACCCTCCTTACTTTCATAGTCGAGTTATGTGGGCTCCAGTTCCTCTGGCCCTTTTCCTGGGACGACTTTCTCATCAACTATGCCTCCTACTCCACCCTCCTCTGCCTCTCGGCCTTCATTATTTACCCCACCACGTACCTCCAGATCGTCCCTCGTGGCAGCTCCTGGAACCACACCATTGCTGCTACTGCTTTCTCCTGCCTCGCTTCTGTGACTTATGCCACTGAAGTAGCCTGGATCTATGCCTGGCCCAGCCAGATCACTTGCTATGTGCTCCCCATGCCAGGACTGCTCAAGGGGCTAGAGAACTTCGTGGCCTGTGTCATCTTTGGCTTCATCAGCAATACCTCCCTGTACCTGCACCAGCCGGCCCTGGTGTGGTGTGTGGCCGCATATTCCATCTGCCTCTTCCTGGGGGCCGTGGCCCTCCTGCTGTATCTGAGAGGCTATAGCAACAAGTTGCCCATTTGCTTCCCCATTTTCCTGTTGGGGTTGGCCCTGTTCTCCATCTTCCTCTATGCCAGCGCTCTGATTCTATGGCTGCTCTACCAGTTCGACAAGAATTTTGGTGGCCAGCCCCAGCGGTCCAATGATGTGAGCTGCCGCCATCACCACTTGGTGTGCATCTGGGACCAAAGACTGGTTGTAGCCATCTTGACAGTGATCAACCTGCTGATTTACTTGGCTGACCTGGTGTACTGGGCCCGCTGGGTCTTTATTAGGGACTGAGGACCAGCCCAGGGACACCTGATCCCCTCTGCTCACAGGAGGTATCTTCACCAAGCTCTGGTGTCCTATAATGTCTTCTTCCTGGCTCCCTCTCTCCCTCCTCACATCCTGCCCCACTCATCTCTCTCTCCTTTCTGTTTCCTTCCCTCCTTCTGCTCTGTTTTGTTTCCTTCCTGTTTTGTGTGGTTGCCCACACCCTCTTTTACTGTTTTCTCTTTTTGCTTTCACCTTTTCTACATTTTCTGCTTTCTGCCCCTTGTCTGATCATCCTTGGTTTTCTTGTCTCCTGTGTCCTGACCACCTCTCCCCATTTTCCTTCTTCTGATCCATCAGGACCCGAGACCCCTTCCTTCTCTGCCCACCGCCCCCTCCCATCTCCTCCACATCATACAGCCCTCTGTGCATCTGTTCACACCCTGGGCCTCTGGAGGTCCTCATTGCCAAGGTGTGTTTGTCCCCCTGGCAGTGCCTTAGTTAGTGTGTGTGTGTGTGTGTGTGTGTGTATGTGTTGGGGTGGAAGCAGGTAGATAGGCACTGGGCTCACTTTCTCCCAGTAGAGGAGGGTGCACAGTGTGCCTCCCATTTAAGTTAAAAAGAAATACCTGGAGATTAATAATGTCCAGCGGGCAGGATATTCAAAGCAGAGATCTTTGGTCCGTAGGCCCTACCTGGTGCTCAGCCTCACCTGAGATTGGCTCCAGAATTTTTGCAGGCTCACTAAACATCGACTGACTAAAGCACATTTTAGAGGAAGCCAGAAGTGAATGCCTTCCAGCCCAACTACTCTCTGTGGAATCAAAAAAGGAGCTCGTGATGGACCCCAGGGTCTTGAAGACACGTGTCTGCAATGTTGGTGAGGGGCAGCAATGTGGCCCTCCTGCCTCAGTGATCAAAACAGCTTGTCCTGCCTCTGCAGTGAGAAGAGCATGGACCCACCAGCCTTAGAAGTGATGCAAATGTGGACAAAGAATGTTGCCTGCATTTTCAGAAAATAGTGAATTATCTTGTCCATCATGTTCTCAGGCCATCAGCCTCTGTTTCAGCACTAATATCCTATCCTGAGGGGAATTCAGGATGGAGAAAAACAAGGTACTGATCCTAAAAAGTTAAGATGCATATCAGAGGAATAATTTTTGTGAGCCCAAGCACTATATCTTTCCATACATAGAAAAGCATTAAAATCATTGACTTGAGATATCTGTTTTTCGTGATGAGCAATAATCTACTGATGTTAACTACATGTGTTCCCCCAGCCCCAGTAAAATCTTCCGTATATCCTGACTCATCCCTGACCTCTTTGGAACAGTTCCTCAGAGCTATCTGAGAGTGTCTCCTTGGCTAGAGTCCTCAGTAACATCTCCAAATTAAACATAAATTTGTGACTTTTAGGTTTTGCTTTTTTTTTTTTTTTCAGTCAACAGTTTTGGTGACTACAGAACGCACCCAGGGAAGGCTTCTCCTCTTCTCCTGAACTCTTCGAAGCACTAGCCTTGTACCCCCAGAGGCCTCTTGTGCCTATCTGCCTCCTTAGGAAATCCAGATGAATTGGGGTGAGTCTCTCTTGGGTTTTAGATTTCCTGTTATTGTCTGATAATCCTAAATTTTATTCTGTGATGTTAAGCTCCTCTCTGGAGGAGTAGGTTCTCCTTGAGACTTAGTTTTGAGAAGCAGTAACTGGTTTGAAGTGAAGTGAAGTGAAGTCGCTCAATTGTGTCCGACTCTTTGCAATCCCATGGACTGTAGTCCACCAGACTTCTCTGTCCATGGGATTTTTCCAGGCAAGAGTACTGGAGTGGGTTGCCATTTCCTTCTCCAAGGGAATCTTCCCGACCCAGGGATCGAACCCAGGTCTCCTGCATTGCAGGCAAATGCTATACCCTATCTTCACTTAAAAGATGTGGGAAGATTTTGCTCAGTTGAAACACACTCAATGGTAATGAAATAAAATCCATACTTATGCCAAGTTGAGAAAAATTGAAGCATAAAACTTTTCTCTGCCCATTTGGGTCTCCTCCTTCACTTTTTTGTGTATTGTGCATCTGCATGAACTAGGCCTCCTTGGGAGACAACATTTTTTCTTGATCTCATCAAGAATCATGGCTTCTTAGGAGATAATCTTCCTTCTTAATTCTGTGAGGGACCAAGATGACCCAGGCTTCTCAGGTAGATTCTTCCCAGCAGTAAAGAATCCACCTACCAATGCAGGAGATGCAAGAAATGCAGGTTCAGTCCCTGGGTTGGGAAGATCTCCTGGAGGAGGAAATGCAACCCACTCCAGTATTCTTGCCTGGAAAATCCCATGGTCAGAGGAGGCTGGCAGACTATAGTCGCCAGATCGCAAGTCAGACACAACTGAGCGTGAACAAGATGACTCATACACATTGTTCTCTTTGTTTGTATAGATTTGGATTGAGTAAACTGACAATAATATATCATTTAATGTATAACTGTTTGTCTCAAAAGCTTATACAACTGTGCTCTGACCTATAACAGGTGGAACAGTCCTCAGATTTTTGAAAGACTGTCTCGTGGATTATAATCCTCCAGGTTAGCTCAAATAAAAATTTCCACTTGTTTCTTAGATAGACTATGATTTTTTTTTCATGAACATTGGATTATTCTCAGTTGAAGGACACTGGGAATAGTTTATTATGTTCATACAGAGTTTATACTTACAAGTATCTGCTTAATTGATAATTAAAGGAAATCGCACCTTAAATTGGCCAGATTGCGGTTCTTTTGACATTGCAAAATTAATATATTTTTGCATGTGCAGCTAGAGGAAACAGCTTGATAAACCATCCTTTTAAAATTCTTACCTTAAAGGAACAAAAGCCCTGTAGTGAAAACTTAGATTTCTCTTCCTGTGTCTTTGTGATTAAATGTACTTGATTTTAGGCATTTCCCCACCCCTCCCTGTGTTTTTGGAAAAGGAAATGGCAACCCACTCCAGTACTATTGCCTGGAAAATCCCATGGATAGAGGAGCCTGGTAGGCTACAGTGCATGGAGTCGCAAAGAGTTGGACATGACTGAGCGACTTCACTTTCCTTTCCCTGTGTTTTAAGAGCTTGGTCTCTGTTATCCAGAGGAATTCATATGGCAGCCAGTGAAATACACTGGGATTCCAAGGAGACTTTTTGTCTGGCTCTGCCAACTCTTAGGGAAATTAGTCATAAGGGATCCCAACCCATAAGGGTCCTTTGTCATCTTAACCTTCTTTTTACTTTCTTATACTATTTTTGGAAGCAAACTTTCCACATTTTGTGAAGGCTACGTCCTTTGCACCTTCTTGTGGTGGCACCTCCTTTTATTTTTGGTTTGGGTGGGTCTTCATTGCAGCTCTTCGTTGCTACATGGAGCTGCCCTCTAGTTGCTGTGTGCGGGCTTCTCATAGCAGCAGGCTCTCTTGTTGCCTAGCACGGGCTCTGGGGTGTGTGGGCGCAGCAGTTGTGGCACACTGGCTTAGTTGCTCCGTGGCATGTGGGATCTTTCCAGACCAGGGATCGAACCCATGTTTCCTGCATTGGCAGGCAAATTCTTTACCACCTAGTCACCAGTGAAGCCCTGAAATAGAACGGTTTTTAATCTTTGGTTTTCAGAAAACCTTTCCTCCTATGCTATGATCTACAACAAATTGATAAAGTATACATTTGTAAATAAAGATGTAACATTTATCTTTTTCTCTTTACTTGATCCCTCTAGAACTTGGCTTATCCAGCTTGCTCTCCTGTGGACTTGATGATTTACTGTGACCAGATTACAACTAGTTATACTATTCACTGTTTTCATTTGTTGTCTCAAATTATGTTTGCCTCATGCCTCTCTCTGCTGTACTATGACTTTACTAATGTCACTGCTCTATCACTTATATTCTGTCTACTTCTAAGATTAATTACTATCTCTTATTTACCCAATGTGTAACCAAGCCTCCGATAAAATTAATGATGGCTAAACATGTTACTCTATCATGTATAAAACTCTACATAGAGTAACTGTAATACTGAAACTCTAGATTTTAGGAGAAGCAACTAGAGAAAATATTTCCTGGATCACAAAAGACTAGTGAGACGGTGATCCATAGAATTTAAGGTTATCAACAGGACCTAATCTGAAGAATTAGCGTATTAAGTGGCCTATCAAAAGGATCCTTGCCTGATTTAGGAACGAGTCTTTCTAGTGCCCTCAGACAAACTGGCTATGAAATGCCTCCCAAACCTTGGTCAAAGTTTGACCAGGAGAAATTGCCAAGGACAAAGAACATGGTTTGCCATTTCAGTAAACAATGGATGTTGCCCTCTATCTATCCATCAGCCACTGCAGCCACCCTCAAAAGTGCAACCAGGGAGGAATTCAGAATGGATAAAAACAGGATACTAGTTCAAGATGGTGAACATGCACATCTAATAACTTCAGTGAGCTCACACTCACTTCCCATAGATAGGAAAGCACTAAAATGATTAACTTGAGGTGCCTGGGTTTTATGGCTAGCAATAATCTTTTGATGGTTAACTTCATGCTTTTTTTTTTTTTCAGCAAAAACACATGCATATTCTGGCTCTTCCCTTAGCTCTTTGGAACAGTTCCACAGAACTGTCTTAGAGGCTGTCTCCAAGGCTATGGTCCTCTATAAGGTTCCTGAGTAAAACATAATTTGTAAAGTTTAGTATGTGCTTTTTTTTTCAAATTGACATTAACCTGGATTTTTTTCTTCTTTTTCCTGGTTATGAGGGCAAACAGGAAGTTGCTTTTCAATTTTTTAGGGGGTGGAGGGGTAGATTGAGGGCAAGCAGAGGGGTAGGTTTGAAACCTGCTGCTATAGTGAAAGGAATCGCATCGTTTGCATGTGTAGAGCATGCGCACGTTTCTATGTCAGATGTTTCCTAATGATCAGAGAAAGACGAAGAAAAAAACCAACCAGACAAACAGGCAAACCATAAAATCCACAGACCCTGATGACCCAAATTTGCTTAGAATGCAGAATCAACTGAGCAGGTGTCAATCTTTACCCAAACCAAGGTTTTTACAAGCCCCTGCTATTGCCTCCCCAGCCCAGAGTCTTAGGGCTCATCCCTGGGAAACTAGGGGTTGGGCCCCACCCCAATGCCCAACATCTCATCCTGTAGCTCTTAAAGGTCCCTTGCCAGCACCTCAACACCTGTCTTCAAAGTTGTGTGCCTGTGTGCTTGCTCAGAGTGTGTCTTTGTGTGTGTGTCCATCTATGCACTCCCATGCATTGAGATCAATGGCCCTTTACAGTAACCGGTGGCCAGAAACGCACCACAGTCCTTCTTCCTCTCCTAGTGTCAGAACAAAGCCTCAGAGCCCTGCATTCTAGGGTCACCAGGGCCAGAGGGGCCAGGCCAGCAGAGCTATGGGAAGGGCAGCGGAAGGACCCCCACTGTGCCCCTCACTCCTGTACTGGGATGAACCATGTGATCTTCACCCAGTGGCAGGTGCGGTGGATGGGGCGGGCACCCAGGAGGTGATCCCCATGGCAGGTATTCTTAAAAAGTAATGAAATAAAATTCATATGTTAAGGCAAGACAAAAATTTCATATGGCCAAATACATTTAACGCCATATTAAAAAGTTAAACAGACTTGTTTATTGCAGGACTTCCTAGGACCTTTTATAGAGCAGTATGCATTATAAAATTACCGATAGCAGGAAGTATTTCTCAAACTTACTTGCACAATCAGGGAACTCTTTCCATGCAGCATCTTGGACTAGTGTTCCATGGACTATCCTTTGGGAACAATTAGTTTCAAGCCTTCGCTGGGAGTGATCCAGCAGTGCTGGCTGGAAAGGCTCTAATGCTCTAACATCACCTCCCACAGTGGCCCATCTCATTTGGGGGCATCTTTAATTCCTTAGGGGGTGCAAAGCCCACTTGCCCTGCTCTCTGGAGTTTGAACAGAATAGACCAACCCTTTTCTTTTTCAGAGTCCTCTGAAAGTTCTGCTATGTCTCTGGATCTTCTGTCTTCACATCCCCTAGACTAAATGTCTCTGCATTAAGCCAGATGCTCCTTCAGGACAGGAACTAGCTTTGCTGTGGGGTCTGCAGTGCCCAGCACACAGCAAACATGCGGTAAATCACTGTTTAGAGCAGAAGTGCATAGAGTCTTCCCAGATTGCTCATACAACCACAATTGTGCCCCCATCTCCAGACTTTCCCTGCTCCTGGCTGTCTGCGATGAAGTGCTGTGGAGCCACACATGGTGCCTCACATGTTTCCAGGGACATTCGGTCTCCAGTGCTCGTTGTTCTATGGTCCCTTAACTCTTCAGATCCCGCAACTCTCTTATAGGTAATTTCGAGATGGCGACTTGTTCCCTGATCAAGATCTTGCACAAGCTGTTCCCTCTACCTTCAACGTGGCCACCTCTTTGTCAGTCTTCAGTTCTCAGCTGAAATGCCACCTGCGTAGGAGGATCTTCCAAAAGTCATCTGCTTCGTCCCGGGACCGTTGTTCTCTTCATCGTGCTGGTCACTTCTTGAGGTTACCTTGTTAGAGGATTTAACTAGTTTATGGATTTGTCATCTGACACACCCACTGGAGCAGAGCTCCATGCAAATAAGCATCTAGTGTCTGTGGTCACCTCTGGGTCTCTGGGCCAAGTCCATCCAGGGCATAGTTTGGACAAATGAACAACTGGAATCAGTGATCATTGGAAAAGGAGGTGTTCTTATCACATGTAGACAAAGTGATAATTATTACGATAAAGTGGATGGGGAGGAAACTTTGGGTGGTGATGGAACAGTTTATGGCCTTGAGACTGTTGATGGTTTCATGAAGTGTATATTTATCTGAAAACTCATTGAGTTGTATACAGAACAGTTTCATATCAATAATATCTAAATAAAGAAGTTTTTTAAAAGCTAACATAAAAAAGTAGTTAAGAACCCCACATGGTAACATAAAAATCAAATATAATGTTTGGAAAGACAAAATAATATATATTACAATTATGATAAGGTAAAAATAAGCTTTATATGGATATACATTACAAAGAAACACATTTGTGTTACTAAAAAAAAAATCGATCGTGGAGGTCTTGTCATCTTGGACCACATAGACTCTCCTCCCACATTTCATCATAAATGCTCCTGTCACTGTTCAGCCAGACATCCTAGGGCAGAGTGAGGCTGTGAGGTGCTGACCTTCTACCAGAGGCAGATTCAGGAGCTGCATCTGGCTGCCTGGGCAGCTCCGGGCAGTTGGGCCTGTGAAGGACCCTTGTCACCTTTGACTGTGCGGTCACTCACCAGGGAGGGCTAGTCTGCCTGAGAATTCTCCTATCTTGATCAGCTCCACCCCTCATGAAGTGCACGAGCCAGGCCTCCAGGTGCAGGCGCAGGAAGAGCCCGTGTGTCAGGAGGGTCCTCCAGGAGACGCGGAGGCAGGAACCCAGGCTGCCTCCCTGACGCCCTGGCCTCCATTCCATTTTCCTCCTACAGCCAGAGTGTCAGTTCCAAAGTGGGCCTCTGATGGATCAGCCCCTCCCTAGAGAATGTCAGTGAGGCCTCATCACTTACAGCTAAAAATTCTATGTCTCTGGCGTTCAGGTCCATCCACATTGGGCCCTGTCTGCTGCCCCTGCAACACCTCCCTTCCTCCCCACCTCACCTGTTTGGCCCAGGTAAGACCCAGGAACTTGTGATGACCTGTCCACACCAGGCTGCTTCACAGAAGGGCAAAGACGGAAAACTATCAATCTGGGAGCAATCAGACATGGAGCTGGTGAGGCTCTGGAAGCCTTCCTGGAGGGGGTGATTAAAAGTCAAGTCTTTAAGGAGGAAAAGAAGAGAGAAAGAACCTTTAGAATTAATTGATTTGCTCAAGTTTCTCCTGAATCTTCAGTGGCCGAACTGATGTGGCCCCTGCTTGTCTGTAGGAGGGAGGAGGGAGAAGGGAGAATTGAGCAGAGATATCTGGAGGCTGGCCTATTTGTCCACTTGGGTCAGGAATGAGACTTTGGGGTGGCACAAGGTGAGGAGTTGGAGCTGAGACACTTCCCTAAAGCCAGGATCACATGGTCTGCAGCCTCGGAGCAAGGGTAAACAAGGAAAACCAGGCCCTTCAGAAAGAGGAAAGGTCAAGGCTGATACCTACCTCCACGGGAGGTTTTTTTTTGTCTCCACAAGAGAAATAGAAACTTCAGGTCTTCACTTGTGGATTTGGGCCCAAAAGTTCTCAATCCCTCAGGTCCAGTGGCTCTACAAACTGGGGAAATTAACACAATAGGTGCCAAACAGGTGATTGGCGTGGAGGGTCCTGAGCAGAAGCAGGTGCGGTTATTCTTTGGGGAAACTTTCGTGAAACTCCCAACACAGATGTCAGGATCCTGCCAGGAAAAGGGATCCTGTAGAAGGGGTGTCACAGTGTAATGACAAAGTACACAAGGGATCAACCCACTGTGAGTCCCAAGAACTCCAGTGAACACAGAACAATCTGCAAAAGAAAACAAATTCACTTAGTATGATAGACACATCAGGAAAAGACACAATGAGAAAAGGACAGGAAGATCTGAGTGAGGACCATAACGGATTGAAGATTGTCCTCCGAAAATGCCATTTCTACTCAGAAAACACATTCATTTAGAAATAGGGTCTTTGGAGACATATTTAGTTAAGGCCTCTGGGATGGAAAACATCCTGGGTGGAGTGTGAAACCAAAGTCCAGTGACTGGTGTCTTCATAAGAGGAAGAACAGAGAGGTTTGCGCACACAGAGTTGAGAGAGGATGAGCGCGTGAAGGTGGAGGCGCAGATGGAGTTAAGTGGCCTCAAGCTGAAGGCAGGAACTGGCTTGGATTGAGTGTGCCATGCGTCAGGCCCTCTGATGAGCCCTTCCCATGTTTTTATTCATTATTTAACACAAAGTAGGTATTAAGCCCATTGCACAGGTGGGGAAACTTCAGGATCATTTAGCTATAAGTGTCTGCCAAAGCTCCAGAGCCTCTTTGTAACTCTGAGTATCCATTTTTCCTTCTTCCTACTCTGCCTTTCTCTGGCACCTCTTCCTTCCTTCCTTTTCTGGCCTTGACCTTCCCGGCTCACTGTCTTCCAGTCCACATGCCAGGCTGCTGGGCAGGCAGGGCTCAGCCACATCCAGGCTGTGTTCTGACGGCACCATGAACAGGATCATGGATTAGAGTGAAGGAGGGGCTGCTGGGAGACTCAGGTAAACCTGCTGATTTCCAGGTGGGGGAACTGAGGCCCAGAGAGGGCATAGGCCTTGCCCAGGGCCACACAGCTGGAACCCCGATGCCTCTCCTTCCCCAAGCCCTCCCTCTGCACCATCAAATGGATCCAAAGCTGTCATTTTAACCTTAGGTGGAATCAAGGGTGACTTTGGAGAGGTTGGTGGGGGGGAAATTGGGGAACAGACAGCATGACCCTCCAGACTCCCTCACCCCAGTGCCCTTTCCTAACCCTGGCAGTGCCCACTGGGAGGCCCGCAGGCTCCAGGGCTCCACTGGCAGTTGGGGCTCAAGGAACTTTGTGAGTCCAGGGAGGTTCTCAGGGTTTTCTCTGTGTTTCTCTTTCCAGCCTCAGCTTGTCCCAGGGTTTATTATCAGCAAAGGTGACAAGGCCCCTGATGGCAGGAAGCTGGCTGGGGCTCAGGGTGCTGGCCCTTCAGCCCTGGGGGCCTCTCAGCAAATAGTCCCTTGGAAGCAGGGCAGATGTCCCTGAGGAGGGGGTGGGCTGGGAGGGGCCTCACTCCCCTACACTGGACCCTGAAGGAGCCCCTGTGTGAGCAGGACTGCAGCCCTGGCTGGCGGGACTGTCTTGGGCAGGTGACCTGGGCAATTCCATGGTCTCCAGGGTTCCTGCCTTTCTGGCCACGTGTCCCTGTCACAGCCCTGAAACACCTTTAGGCCCCTGTTTTCCTCTCTCAGTTCCAGTCCAGGCCCCTCCTCCACGGAGAAGGTTGGCTCCATGCCTACATCCCTTCTGGGTCAGAAGACACCTACTGGGCTGCCTCAGGGCCACTGGGACCCTGCAATCCCTCCCCCCAACCCCAGCTGCCCCCAACATCTCCACTCTGCCCCCCGGCCCCACTTGGTACCGGGTGCGCCTCCCAGGGGTCTAGCAGGTAGCTCCTCTTTCAGCTCCTGCTCTTAAAAGGGGTTAGATTCTCACATGGATGGCAGCTTTGGAGCTTATAAAGCTGGCATTTTAATATTTGTTTCTTGGTTCCTCCAGGACACTCACCTGGGCATCATGCTGGGTTGGGGTCTCCCTTTCCATGTGGGGAAGAGTCACATGTTAAGGCAAAATTCCCCAGGGTGGGAAGGATTCACAACAGTTCCTACTTCCCATGTCATCTCGTCCCCACGGCCTTGCTCTCACCCCATGGCTCCTCCCTGTTCACCCTTGGAGCTGCCCTCCTCCGGGTGGGGCTGTGTCCCTCAGATGGCAGCTCCTTCTAGTGATGCTGCAGGGAGGACAGGCCAGGACACGTGGGTCTTCAGGTGCTGTGGAAGGAGGCTGTGGCCCTGAAGGTGGATCCTGGGTCCCAGAGCCCCGAGCTTTGGTGCTGGGCTCCCACCCGCGGGCCCTGCTGACATGTGCGCAGTGGAACAAAAGGCTCAAACTCACAGCTTTGGCATTTTCATCTGAAGTTCCCACTTCCTAGGCATGGGACCTTAGGGTAGAGATTTTTTTCCCTCAAGCATTAGCTTTCTTATCTGTAAAATGGAGTTAGCAGTACAATCCATAATGCCTTTTATGAAATTGTTGGGGTCAGATATACTCCAAAATTCAGAATTTTTCACCTTTAGGCAGGTGGCATGTTTCATCTACTCTACATGACCTCACACCCCACTGGGGTCTGAAAGCATCTTGCAATCAAACACAGTAGTGTTTCTTCAACCAAACTTGAACATTCACACTAAGTGAAATAAATAAAGGCCATAAATTGTCTCATGTCTGTTCAGATCAAATTTGTTTCAAATGACTTTTTAAAAAAATTTTCTGCCTTGAAGGGTTGGGCTTGCAGATAAGGACCACGTGTCTCTGGAGATAATGGCACGCAGCACAAAGAGGTGAAAAACGTTCACGGTTTGGTGCCAGACCCAACCCAGCTGTGAGGTTTGGGATAAGACGAGTCTCCCGACAAGGCCAAGGGTGATGGGTGGGGAGAATCATTCTGAGCGGCTGTGCTGTTACCTAGGTGTCTGGGCCACTGGTTCTACCTCCGCGGATCCTGAGCCTCATCCATCACAGGACCCTGAGCCTTTCCCTGGTATCTGACTTAATCCACCTCCGGAGCTGGATCTTTCTCTCGTGGGTCCTCAGCGAAGGCCAGGCCTTACCAGGGACAGTGACCAATTTGACCATATGAACCACCATGTCCACCACTTCGTCATCCCCAGGCCTTTGCTCCTGGACTGTCATGGGCTGCTCCGTCCGCCTGCTGCAGCTGCTCTCCACCGGCGTGGCCTCCTCCCTGGTGGCCAGTGTGGGCACTCAGCGGGTGGGTGTAGATAACTGGTTCATGTTCTTCTGGTGCTTCTGCTACGTTGTGACCCTCCTCATCATCATTGTGGAATACAGTAACCTCCGGTCCCACTTTTCCTCCCACTGGTACAACTTCCCCATCAACTACGCCTGCTATGCCGCCCTCTTCTGCTTCTCAACCTCCATCATCTCTGCCACTACTTATGTCCCGTTCTTGCCTCAGGGCCCCACCCGGAACCATGCCATCACTGCCACAGCGTTCTCTTGCATTGCTGCTGCGGCTTACGGGATCGAATTTGTCGGGACCTGGGTGGGTCACCGGCCCAGAAGGATCATCACGTATGTGCATACAGTACATGGCCTCCTCAAGCTGCTGGAGAACTTTGTGGCCTGCATCATCTTCGCCTTCATCAGCAACACCTCCCTGTACCAGCACCAGCCGGCCCTGGTGTGGTGCGTGGCTGTGTACTCCACCTGTTTCATCCTGGGGACCCTGGCCATCCTGCTGGGCTTGCTCTACTGTGACAATTGGCTGCCCATCCGCTTCCCCGTTTCCCAGCTTGGGCTGACCCTGTTTTGCATCCTCCTCTACATCAGCGCTCTGGTCCTCTGGCCGCTCTATCAGTTCAATGAGGATCTGGGCGGCCAGTCCCAGCGATCCAGTGATACGACCTGCAGAGATGAGTTCACTACTTACGTGTGCAACTGGGACCAGCGACTGGCTGTGGCCGTCCTGACAGCCATCAACTTGCTGCTTTATGTGGCCGACCTGGTGATCGCGAGCTGCCTGGTCAGTGACAGGCTCCACCCACGGGCTCCAGATTCCCTCTACTTATGGAGATATTATGTCGTCTAATGTCTCCCTGGCTCCCTCTCTCCCTCCTCACATCCTTCTCCACTCATTTCACTCTGCTTTCTATTTCCTTCCCTCCTTCTGCTCTGTGTTCTTCCCATTCTGTGTGGTTGCCCACACCGTTTTGCCTCTTTCTCATTTTTCCTACCTTTTCTGCTTTCTGCCCCTTTTCTGGTCATCCTTGATTTCTCATCTCCGGTGTCCTGACCACCTCTCCCCATTTTCCTTCTTCTGATCCATCAGGACCCGAGACTCCTTCCTCCTCTGCCCACCCCCTCCCACCTCCTGAGGTGCGGACTCCACGGCACACGGCCCTCTGTGCAGCTGTTGACAGCCTGGGCCTCTGGGGGGGCCTTGTTGCCGAAGCACATCTGTCCCCTTGGCGGTGCCTTAGTTGGTGTGTGTGGGGGGTGGTTTGGGGTGGTGGTGGGTACCTAGTGATTGTGTCCCCTTTCTCCCAGTGGTGGGCGGTGTACAGGGCTCTTCCCTTCTAACTGAAAAAAAGCAAAATAAAACTCAGGGGTCAATAATTTCCAGTGGGCAGAAGGCTTAGAGCAGGGACCCTGGATTTTGAGACCCCACCTGGATTGCTCAGCCCCACCTGAGACTGGCTCCAGAACTTTTGCAAGCTCACTAAATACCTGCTGCCTAGAGGGTATCTTAGAGGAAGCCAGGGGTGGATACCTTCCATCCCAGCTGCTCTCTGGGTATCAAACAAGTGTAATAGAAAGCAAGCTCTTGTGCCTTGTGCACTGTAAGGCCAAGCAATACCGGAATGTCTGAGTTTGGAGTAGAAAAAAAGGTTTACTGCAAGATCGTGGGAGGAAAAAGGTGGCTCATGTCCAAAAGCCCTAACTCCCCTAAGAGTATCAGGATATTTAAAGGCCAGGTAAGGGAGGAGGGTCTCAGGATAGCAAGTAGCTCCTATGCAATGCTCTGATTATGAGTCCTTACCTCCAGGAGGCCTGGGGGCTATGTGCTCAAGGTCTTGAAGTGGTTCTGTTTAGTTCAGTTTAATTTCTCAGCCATGTCTGACTTTGCAACCCCATGGACTGTAGCATGCCAGGCTTCCCTGTCCATCACCAACTCCAAGAGATTACTCAAACTCATGTCCATTGAGTCAGTGATGCCATCCAACCATCTCATCCTCTGTCGTCCCCTTCTCCTCCTGCCTTCAATCTTTCCCAGCATCAGGGTCCTTTCAAATGAGTCAGTTCTTCACATCAGGTGCCAAAGTATTGGCGTTTCAGCTTCAGCATCAGTCCCTCCGATGAATATTCAGGACTGATTTCCTTTAGAATGTACTGGTTAGATCTCCTTGCAGTCCAAGGGACTCTCAAGAGTCTTCTCCAACACCCCAGTTCAAAAGCATCAATTCTTCAGTGCTCAGCTTTCTTTATAGTCCAGCTTTTGAAGTGGTTAAGGTCTCACATTCACTCAGGGTTTTTCACATCTGTAAAACAACTCTGAAAATGTGCATCAGATAGTGTCTTCTAGGTACTTCAAAAGGAGCTAAAGCAGAGGGTTTGAGGGAGGGATCTCCAGTATTCTTGCTTGGAGAATCCATGTGGGCTACAATCCATGGAGTCACAAGAGTTGGACACAACTGAGTGACTAACACTTTCTTTCTGGTCCAAGAAGCCCCCATAGGGTCCTGCTCGGTTACAAAAGAAACGATCAAAAAAATACGGTCTTGGAGAAACCTGCCTGCATGTTTGCGAAGGGCATCCCTGTGGCCCTCCGGCCTTAGTGTTCCCAGGCCTCTTCAGGAAGAAGTAATGGCCACTGCCAGCCTTGAAGGTGATGATAGGATGGGTATTTTTTGCTTTGCTTTTCTAGTCTGGGTGGCAAAAATTACTGGGTGACCCTATTCTTAAAGGGAAAGTTTCTTTTCAAATTTTTCTTGGGAGTGTGGGATGGGTAGATGGGGAAGGAGGGAGGTGGGCAGGGCATAACATTTTAGAGAAGGACATAGCCCAAGGACAGGGCATAAATTGATTATTACTGAAGTAGGGGATATTTGGGCCCCTGGAATGGACAGCTGGCCCCTGGAATGGACAGCTGGTGTTTGTCAAATGGGCTAAAACTGAAGCTCTGTTCTCAACCAGACACTCCAAAGACAAAGCTAGTGGCAGAAGCTGAGCTCTGTTAAAGCAGAGATAAGGTTTCCACTCCCGAGGTCAAGGAAGACTTCCCCATCTGCACATGTGTGGAAGGCTCCTTGTAGTTCAAAAAGGAAAAGGGCAGCACCCCATAATAAGTGTGGACATGCACCCACAGGCTTCTGCATTGGGATTCATCTTAGCAAAAAGTTGCGTACACATCTTGGTCAAATGTAAACAAAGACCTTGAAGGATTATCCTATATAAGCAACATAAATCACCTCCTATTGCACTCCTCTCCAAGTGTCTATTTCTGGCCTCCTTCTGACTTAAATAAAAAAACTGTTTCTCTGTGTGTTTTCCCACATGTAATACTGTGTCTCTAATAATAAACTGTGTACCTGTTTTTACGGTTTTTGCCATCTTGAAACGTTCTTGCTTTCAAATGGGGGAAAAAGCAGGGCCACTTTTCTTCTAGCCTCCAGCCCCTGGTGGCAAGGAGTCTTGGTTTTTATCCAGGCTACCCAGGTTCAATTCCTGGGCAGGAAGCTAAGATCTCTTGTCAGGACCATTCACAGCTGTCTCACTGAGGTCAATGCCAGACTGCTTTAGTTAAAGAAAGTGGTGGGTGAGGCCAGCATCTTACTTGCAACAGGCAAAATAGGATGTGGGCACACCAAACAGGAGGAAAGAGCAAAAGGAAGGAAGGAAACAGAAGTCTGTTTAGAGTCGGATGGGCCTGGAATGAATCCCTTGGGTTCTTAACCTCACCTGGAGACCCTCATCCATGTAGTGGGCTGTTTAGGACACTCCTTGCAGGGTTGTGCCCTCTCTGCATGAACAGCAGCCAAGGGAGAGACGGGGGAGAGGCTGGATGGTGACAGGAGTCCCCACAGTGGTGCTCATCTCCTAGGCCAGTGGTTTATCCATGATGACACAGCATAATCACCTGATGCTCTGGCAGTACTTCTCAAACATGGTTGCTGGGCCAGCAGCAGAATATCAACATGCGGTAGAGGGTGTCGAATTAAAAAAAAAAAAAAGGACGTGAGAGTTGTGCGTTAAATTTTATTTGGGGCAAAATGAGGACTGTAGCCTGGGAGATAGCATCTCAGGTAGCTCTGAGAGATTGCTCCAAAGAGGCAATTTATATATGATTTTCATGAAAGGGGAATATGTGCAGTCAAGCACATATTTTTCCAGAAGGTTCCAACTAGTCTCATGAAGCTTTTGCTAGTCATGAGGAACAGTGGTCACCATGAAGGATTTAGTGTTTTTGTAGATATGAGGAGGTACAAGAATTGGGCTCATAAAATCGGCTCCTGAAAATATCTGTCTGAAGACCTGTCCTGCCAGGACCCCAAGCACAGAGGGCCTCATTTCTGCTCTCCACCCTGAACTCCTTTTAGGGGGTGTTGAAGGTCAGCAGCTGCAGTAGCACATGATTTAATCCTTGTAGAGGTAGATGGCAAGCGCCAATTTGTAGCCGATAGGGGGAACTTGTTGGGAATGCAGATTCCTGGGTTCTACCTGAGACCTGCTGAATCAGAAATTCTGGGATGGGGCCCAAGAGCCCCCAGGTGGTGCTGCTCTTGGTCCACTGTGAGAACATGGTGCTCAGGTCCTGGGGTGCTGAAAAACCCCTCAGGTGACTCCAATGTCTTAACATTCAGAATCACCTCTAGAACGGAACTTCCATGGTGGTAGTGGTTAAGAATCTGCCTTGCAGTGCAGGGGACATGGGTTCAATCCCTGGTCAGGGAACTAAGTTATCACATGCCATGGAGCAACTGCGTCCACTGCAACTGGAGAGTCTATGTACTGCAATGAAAGATTCCACAAGATTAAAAAAAAAAAAAAATCCAATTCAGCCAAATAAATAAAAGAAAAGAATAATTCCAGAAGTCAAAATACTAATAGGTTTCTGCCCTAACCCCATTGCCCAACCCCAGTGATTCTGGTTCAGTGAACCTGAAACGGGACCCAGGCAGGGATTAAAAAACAACTCAGAAACTGATTCCAATTCACAGTCACTGCTCTAGTTTGGACCCTTCTCCCCACACACTATGCACAACCTTTCTTCACAGGCTGGGCCCTGCAGCAGAGGATGACTGCTGTCCTAGGTGGGCCTGTGGTACAGAGAATAATCATAGTTACAGACATTTGGTGGCTGCTTGATCTATGACAGGCCTGGTGCTTGGGGTTTGTATCAACATCTCATGAGAACCCTATGAATGGTTACATTCCCCTACTTTACAGAGGGTTGAGTCACTCACCCTAGGTCACACAGCTACTAAATAGCAGAACCAGGATTCCATCCTAGTTCCTCCAGACTCCAGAGTCCACTACCTTTTCTCCCCCTTTTTATAAATGAGAGGAGGTGTAACTGAGCAGGAACCCATGAGATCTTCCCAGGACAGGCCCCTCCCCGATATCCTCTGCTTTAGCTCTTCTCTGGAGTTTCTAGTTCCAGAAAAACATCTATTTCTGCTTTATTGACTATGCCAAAGCCTTTGACTGTGTGGATCACAATAAACTGGAAAATTTTGAAAGAAATGGGAATACAAGACCACCTGACCTGCCTCTTGAGAAACCTATATGCAGGTCAGGAAGCAACAGTTAGAACTGGACATGGAACAACAGACTGGTTCCAAACAGGAAAAGGAGTACGTCAAGGCTGTATATTGTCACCCTGCTTATTTAACTTACATGCAGAGTACATCATGAGAAATGCTGGGCTGGAAGAAGCACGGGTTGGAATCAAGACTGCCGGGAGAAATATCAATAACCTCAGATATGCAGATGACACCATCCTTATGGCAGAAAGTGAAGAAGAACTAAAAAGCCTCTTGATGAAAGTGAAAGAGGAGAGTGAAAAAGTTGGCTTAAAGCTCAATATTCAGAAAACTAAGATCATGGCATCTGGTCCCATCACTTCATGGGAAATAGATGGGGAAACAGTGGAAACAGTGGCAGACTTTATTTTTTGGGACTCCAAAATCACTGCAGATGGTGATTGCAGCCATGAAATTAAAAGACTCTTACTCCTTGGAAGGAAAGTTATGACCAACCTAGGTAGCATATTCAAAAGCAGAGATATTACTTTGCCAACAAAGGTCCGTTTAGTCAAGGCTATGGTTTTTCCAGTAGTCATGTATGGATGTGAGAGTTGGACTGTGAAGAAAGCTGAGTGCTAAAGAATTGATGCTTTTGAACTGTGGTGTTGGAGAAGACTCTTGAGAGTCCCTTGGACTGCAATGAGATCCAACCAGTCCATTCTAAAGGAGATCAGTCCTGGGTGTTCTTTGGAAGGAATGATGCTGAAGCGGAAACTCCAGTACTTTGGCCACCTCATGCGAAGAGTTGACTCATTGGAGAAGATTCTGATGCTGGGAGGGACTGGGGGCAGGAGGAGAAGGAAACGACAGAGGATGAGATGGCTGGATGACATCACTGACTCGATGGACGTGAGTTTGAGTGAACGGACACGACTGAGCGACTGAACTGAACTGAGCTAAACTGAAGTTTCTAGATAATAAATAGTAGGTGATGCACATTTCCTGAGATGGTCTGCAGATGTGAAAACCAACTCCCTCTCCAACAAATGGAAGAGGTTAACTGCCTGATGGCCAGAAGCATGTAGCCCCAGGCCTCCTGGAGCCTAAGGACTGATAGAGTTCAGCCCTGTGACACCACCTTGCAATCACGCCATCAGCCAATCAGAGAAATGTGCAGGAGTTAATCACAGACCCTAGGACACTCCCTGCCCCCAACATGGCTTTTAAAACAGCTTTGCTGAAACTCTTCAGGGAGTATTTTAGGGCACAAGCCACGTGTCTCCTTGCATGGCTCTACAATAAACCTTTTTCTGGTCCAAACCTCAACATTTCAGTTTGTTTGGCCTCACTGTGCATGGGGCCCAAGAACTTGTAGGAACAGAGGGATGAGGTGCTGAAGGTCAGAAGGGGGCACCCATCACTTCTCTTGTACATTTGCCTGGAAGCTTCCCAGTGCTGGGGCGCCAATTTCAAAATGGGGTGAATGGACCTCTGAGCCAGGTGCCACCCCCAGGAAATAATGCCCCCCTCCCATGAGCAAATGGAACTGGAACAGGGAGGCAAAGGGAGGGGTATTGATTAGTCACGTGGTCTGCTCTCTGGGCCCACAGGATTCAGGGTGTTCCTGTCCTGGCTCAAGTGTTCATCGCCCTCTCAGTGCTGGGTGGTGTCCACCAACACTTGACTCAGAGAGAATAAAGAAAAAGAGGAGGATCTGAGGGAGTAGAGAGAATATGGAACCATTTTACTACTAAAAAAGCATTTTCCAAGAGCAAGGGAATATTTGCTCTGGAAAGATGAGGATCTAGTCCTCGGGCAGGGCCGGGATGAACTCCACCAGGCAGGCAGCCCTACTGCTCTCGAATTCTCCTGGAGATGAGGTAGAGCTCCATGGCTGCCCTGGTATCTTCCACCAAGTTGTATCCCAGCACACTGTCCTGCAGACTCAGGACTGAGAGGGGCCTGGGGGCTGAATCCAGGTGCCATGTGACCCGGGACTTCCCTGCTCACACCCTGACTCCAGGGCTGAAGTAGGTCAGAGTGAGTCTCCAAGGGCTTTGATACAATAGTCTCAGCAAGTGCTGAAGCAGGCCTGGCTTCAAGCAGTTCTCATAGGGAGGCCAGGGCCTGGAGAACATGGACACAGATGTTTCTAGAGTGCTCCTTGCTCAGCATGTTGAGAACAGGGATCTTCAGTGAGTCCAGGAGCTGATACTCTGTCCTCGGTCCCTGGTGCCACAAGCCCAGCAGAGGGGCCCAAATTCAGGTCTATTTCCCGCCTCCTGCACATTCCTGCTCCCCAGACAAGCTGCCCCCACTCCTCAGACTGGAGCTCAGGTTTTTCCCTCCCCAGTCCCTGCTTTCTGCCTCCTCCACTAAGACACACCCTTCACCCTCCACTTGGACTTAGTGTCCTGCCTGCCCCTGTCCTCCATCCCTGCTCAGGATACCTGCCCTCCCCTCTGTGGACAAACCCCCAGATATGCTGATGGTCAGGTCATGGGTCACCCTCCCTTCAACCAAGACTTTCTCAAGGACTGGCTGGGCCTTGCTCACCCAGGTCCTCAGCCTCTGGTCCAGAGCAGGTGCTGAGTTAGAAGGGCCCCTGTGTGGCCGCAGCTCCTAGTGTCCAGCCCGCTTCCCTGGGCCCTTCTACCCCAGTGAGCTCCCAGTTCTCAGCACACACCTGCCCCTGCCTGGGACCTCAGGGGGACCATCTTTGCCTGTGAGTTTGAGCTCAGGGTCCCTCTCTCATTTTTTGATCCCCCTCCCCCTGCTCATTGCATATGTGCCACTCTCCTATCTGAGGGGAAGTCCCAGAGTCTTTTCTGAAACTGAAAGTTAGTCCCCAGGTTACAGCTCAACAATGGCTTCCCACTGAGTCCTAAGTGCTCAATGTGATGCCCAAGACTGACTGTCTGTCCCTGTCAGACTCTACTTGCTCTCTCTCCCATAAACATTGCTCTGTCCCCCCTGCCCCTGGCTTGTTCTGTGAGAAGTACCCTTCCCCTATCATTTCCTAAAGATGCAAACTCCAGACTGCAATCACTCTCTTAAAATCGTTTAATCCAAATAGTGAAAAATATAGCAACCCACCTTCCCCAAAGGTTTCAATAGTCACCTTCTGAGGGTCCTGTGATGGGGGTCCCAGAACTCCTGAGGCATAGAAGCAAAAGGGGACCATGAAGATGAGTGCAGGCATCATTGTCAGGACTCAGACTCCTTGGTCTGCCTCCAGAGGACTCTCTGGTCTATCTTGGGACCTTGGGCATTTGAGGGGCACCACAAGGGGGACACCTGAGTATGAGCTCAGGACTCTGCTCACCCACACCTGAGGGGAAGGTAGTGCAGGAATCACCCGACTTACCTCTAAGGTCAGCTTTCTACCCTGAGTCCCGTGGGTCCATTAATGTCCTGGGAAATAGGTTTTAGGTGGTCTGTAACAGCCTTATAACAGAATGCAATGTTTCCAGGGTATGTGCATGCATATTTCTGGGATCATCATATTCTCAATGGGAATTGTGTACTGGAAAAGCTGAAATGTTTCTAAGGGGCTTTCTGAATCTTCAAAAGAAGTAGATATTATGTATTAATATTGTGTACCAGCAGAATAAGTGAGGGAACAAAGATTTAGGATTCTCTCTGTGTTGTCCATCTGGAGCAGTGACCTCCCTTGGCATCAAGAGAAGCAGGTTCAAAAAGATCTGGTAGCCTCTCTGGGCATTAAATTTCCCCAGCTTGTCTCTTTCCCAAAGTACAGCATCTGAGCATCCCTGGATTGAACTACAACTTTGTATCTTTTAACAACATCTCCCCCGACCTCCCTGCCCCACCACTGTTCTACTTTCTGCCTCTGTGAATCTGTTTTTTTTTTTTTTAGATTCCACACATAAGTGCAATTGTACTAGTTTTTCCGTGTCTCCCTTTCAACTCAGTGTAACGTCCTCCAGGTTTATCCAAGTTGTTGCTAATGTCAGAATTTCTTTCTTTTTAAGGGCTGAATAATATTCCATGTGTGTGTGTGTGTGTGTTTCTTATTCTATTCACCGACCGATGGACACTCAGGTTATTTTCATATTGCCATGCTCCTTAGTATCAGATAAGATGAAAGGGCAAAAACTAAAATTGCAGATTTGGAAAAATAGAATTTCTACAGATTGTTATAAAGTGTTCCATTATTTAAAACATAATCCAAAAGTGACATATACATATCTTGATACTGCTTGTTGTAAAAGTTATCAAACACTTTATAGAATGAGAAGACTTCTTGAATTTCATTTTCCATCAAAAGATAATCCATGCACCAATGTGTTGTAAACTACTGTTAAAATATAGAGCAATATAAACACCCCAGAAAGTTTCCGCATGCCCTTTTGAGTAAATCCACCTCCCCAACCCAAGAGGGGACCACTTTCGATTTGCATAGTAGATTAGTTTCTATTTCAGAATCATACTGTGTATATTCTTTTGTTTCTAGAATCTTTCAATTATCACAAAGTTTTTGAGATGCATCCATGTTTTGTGTAGCTTATAGTTCATCCTTTGTATTGTAATACTCTAGGTTTGACTGTATTACTGTCTTTATTCCCCTGTTGGTTGATCTATTGCCTGTTTCTAATTTGGGATTATTATGCAAAAGCTGCTATGAATGAACATTCTCATATAAGACTTGTAAAGGAAGATTTCATTTCTGTTGAGAAAATACTTATGGTTGAAACTGCTGGGTCACGGGGTAGTTTATGTTTAATTGTATAAGAAACTTTCAGACCCTTGAGTGTAGCTTTTACATGCCCACAGTGATGTACGCATGTTCCAGTTGCTCCACGTGACCACTGCATTCTGCATTGCTTCTTCACTGACCTCCATTTCATTTTCTTCCTAACAACCGGAGGGACAGTTCCGATGTGGGCATCTGATTGAGTGGCCCAACCGTAGAAAATGTCAGTGAGGCATCATCACTCACAGCTAAAATCCAACTTATTTCTCTGATGTTCAGGCCCATCCAACACCTCTGTTACTCCACGCCTCATTTGTGATGCTCAGATAAGATGCAGGACTCTGTAGTGACCTGTCCACAATCACTGCTTACCACATGGTAAAGGCTGAGAATTATCAATCTGGGAGCAATGAGAGGCGGAGCTTGTGGGATCCAGGAAGACTTCCTGGAGGAGGTGATGTGGAGGTCAAGGACAAGTTAGAATTAACAAAGCAAAAAGACAGGAAACAGTTGCAGGATTAAATGCTTTGCTCAAGGATCTCAAGAGTCTTCAGTGGCAGAGCTGATGTGACTGCTGCTTGTGTGTAGGAAGGAGGAGGGAGAAGGGAGAATTGAGCCTGGCTAACTGGAGGCTGATTCATATCCCCACTTGAGTAAGGGACGAGGCTTTGGGGTGGCACAACGTAAGGATTTGGAGCTGAGAGACTTCCCTAAAGCCGAGACCACACGGCCTACAGCCTTGGAGCAAGGGTAGACAAGGAAAAACCATGCCCTTCAGCCAGAGGAAAGGTCAAGGCTGACATCCGCCCCACATGAGTTTTGCCTTTTTTTTTTTTTTTTAAGTTTCCACAAGAGGAATAGAAATTTCAGGTCTTCTTTTCTTGTGCGTTTGGATCCCAATGTGCATGATCCCTGAGATCCCACAACTCCAACCTGGGAAATTAACACAGTCAGTGCCCAATAGGTGATTGATCTGGAGGGTCCTGAACAGGAGCAGGTGCAGTTATTCTGGGTGAAGCTCCCAACCCAGTAGGACCCTTCCAGAAAAAGGGGTCCTGTAAAAGAGGGTCTCAGTTTAATGACAAAATACATGAGGAACAACCCACTGTGAATCCCAGGAACTCCAGTGAACACACATCAATCAGAAATACTCAGTAAACAAATTCACTTTATATGATAAAACACATTAGAAAAAGAATCATGAAGTAAGGACAGGAAGACGTGAAAGAGGACCATAAAGGGCTGAAGAGTGTCTTCCAAAAATTCATGTCTACTCAAAACTTCAGAATGGGCCTTATTTAGAAGCAGGGTCTTTGCAGACATATTTAGTTAAGAATGGAGGGTGGGCCTGAAATCTCATGACTGGTATCTTTATAAGAGAAATGAGAGAGAGATTTTCACACACATAGTTGAGAGAAGATGAGGACATGAAGGTGGAGGCCGAGACATAGATAAATGGCCACAAGCTAAGGGGCCTCCAGAAACTAAAAGAGGAAAGGAAGGACCCTCTTTCTGAAGAATCTGAAGCAGCACAGTTCTGCTGACACCTTGATTTCAGACTTCAGGCCTCCAGGACAGTGAGAGAATAAATCTCTGTTGTTTTAAGCCAGCAAACTTGTACCAAATTGTTGCAATAGTCCTAGGAAACCAAGCTAAGTTTCCAGAAAGGAAAAAAGAGTTTTTGTTGTATTTTTTAAAAGTTTACAGAGAGAATGCCTGATCTCCTGCCCTAGAGCATGGTGGTCACATGGATCCCAGCACCCCTTGTCATATCCTGTGTCCCCCAGTGTCTGAGACTCACAGGGGAGGAGCCACTGATCTAGAGAAGGCTCCTTCCCTCCCACAGGAGCCAGGAGGGAAGGAAATAAGTAAAAGGGATGGAGAGGACTAGGGCCCCTGGAGAGTTTAGCTGCACTTGTTGGGGGTGGTTAAAAAGTAAGAG
Organism: Bos javanicus; assembly: GCF_032452875.1. NCBI lineage: Eukaryota > Metazoa > Chordata > Mammalia > Artiodactyla > Bovidae > Bos > Bos javanicus. Next base: position 19,653,535 of record NC_083888.1, on the reverse strand, counting down.
GCCATGTACATGACATGGTCTTATGTTTATAAACCTGGAAAAAAAACTACAGATATGTATCACAAACATGCGTGCATGTATGTATGTGTGTGCATGCTCAGTCCCCCTGTAGTGTCAGACCGCATGGACTATAGCCCACTAGGCTCATCTGTCAGTGGCATTTTCCCAGACAAGATTACTGGAGTGGGTTGTCATTCCCTTCTTCAGGGGATCTTCCTGACTCAGGGATCAAACCTATGTCTCCTGAGTCACCAGCATAGACAGGCAGATTCTTTACCAGTGAGCCACATGGGAAGCTGCATATGTACACACATGTCTACGTATGATTTTAGAGCATGTGAAAGGTGTTGAAGATTGTACATGAGATTGAGGATATGGATGATCCCTGAATGGAGAGGTGGACACTCCGTGAGCAGGCAGGAAGCTTGGCCATGCCCAAGAGGGTAAACAGGGCACATGTGAGATGCTCATAGCCCTGCTTCGTGCCAATTATACCTGAGAAGAAGGAAATATAGAAAATACTAAACAAAGGTGAGAATGAAAAGCAGTGGAAAGTAAAGGACATGGCAGCTACTCAGCTCCACCCCTCCTTCCAGAGGCAACATGGCCCAGTGACACCAGATCTCCTGAAGCTTCCAGAGGAGCTGGAAATCCAGATTTCCATGTGAAATTAAAACACTGCAGCTACCAACACTTCAGGAAGAAATAATACTGATTCTACACCATCTCTTCCTAAAAACCCTGTGAAGAGAAACCAAACACATCCCTGGGCCACCTTCAGGACACACAGGTTTGCAACACCTGATCTGGAAGAATGAAGCTTGCATGCACTTATGTCCAAAGTGGGGCTAGGGCCTTCTGTGTCCTCTGTGAGAGGGAGGGGAACAGGTAGCCGGCATGGACTGAGTGTGTTTTGTGCCAGGCCCTTTCATGAGCCCTTCACATGCTATTATTTATTTAATTGACATAAATCAGATACTAAGTTTCCTCATCCTACACACATGAGGAAACTGAGGCTTTGATGACTAATTTGCCCAGGATCATTCAGTTATGAAGTGTCTCCTCCAGGCCCCACAGCCTTCTTGTCACTCTGAGTGTCCATCTCCCCTCCTCCTTCTCTGCCCTTCTGACACCTCCTCCTCCTTCCTCTGTCCTGACCTCGACCTTCCTGGCGCACTGTCTTCCAGTCCACATGCCTGGCTGCTGGGGCAGGCAGGGCTCAGCCACATCCAGGCTGTGATCCGATGGGGGCACCATGTCCAGGCTCACAGACTAGAGTGGAGGAGGGCTGCAGGGAGACTCAGACAAACTTCCACTTCCTGCTTTCCAGGTGGGGTAACTGAGGCCCAGAGAGGGCACAGGCCTGACCCAGGGTCACACAGCTGGAACCCCCATGCCTCTCCCACTCCAAATCCTCCCTCTGTGCCATTAAAAGACTCCAAAATTGTCTTTCACTCTTAAGTGGAAATCCCAGTGGCAGTTCAGGGAGTTAAGTTGGTGACAAACTGGGGTACAGAGCATTAACATCCCAGAATAACTTATATCTGGTGCCCCTCCCCACCCCTGGCAGTGCCCACTGGGAAGCCAGCAGGCTCCAGGGCTCCACTGCCAGTTGGGGCTCAAGGAGCTTTGTGAGTCCAGGGAGGTTCTCAGGTTTGCTCTGTTTCTCTTTCCAGCCTCAGCTTGTCCCAGGCTTTATTATCAGCAAAGGTGACAAGGCCCCTGATGGCAGGAAGCTGGCTGGGGCTCAGACTGCTGGCCCTTCAGCCCTGGGGGCCTCTCAGCAAATAGTCCCTTGGAAACAGGGTAGCTGTCCCTGCGGAGGGGGTGGGCTGGGAGGGGCCTCACTTCCCCAACACTGGACCCTGGAGGAGCCCCTGTGTGAGCAGGACTGCAGCCCTGGCTGGAGGGACTGTCTTGGGCAGGTGACCTGGGAAATTCCGTGGTCTCCAGTGTCCCTGCGACTCTGGCCAGGTGTCCTTGTCACAGCCCTGAAACCCCTTCAGGCCCCTGTTCTCCTGTCTCAGTTCCAGCCCAGGCCCCTCCTCCATGGGAAGGTTGGCTCCATGCCTGCATCCCTTCTGGGTCGGAAGACCCCTACTGGGCTGCCTCAGGACCACTGGGACCCTGGGATCCCCCCAGTCATCTCCACTCTGTCCCCCGCCCCCACCCCAGTCTCGGGTGCATTCTCAGGGCTGTCTCCTCCCAGAGATCAAGGAGGTACCTCCTCTTTCAGCTCCTGCCCTTAAAATGGTCCAACCATCTGTCCATCCCCATCCCCTCTCTGGGAGGCCCTGAAAAGCTCCACATCAGCATCAGACACAGCGTACTTGTTCATTTCCAATCCCTTGGTTCCCACCTTGGAACCTGCTAACCAGTCTCCCAGGTCAGAAAAATCCTGCTCATGTAGGACTACTCTTAAATCTTTCCAGACTCACATCTGGATGGCCCCTTGGAAGCTGAAAAGCCAAACATTATGTTTATTTATTCTGTGGTTCCTCCATGACTCTCCTCCTTGGAGTCATGCTGGGTTGAGGTCTCCCTTCCCAAATGAGGAAGAATCAAACATAAAGGCAAAATTGAGGGAAGGGGATTCAGAATAGTGGCTACTATTACCAAAAGGTGTGGGGTCTGGTTGTTCACTGCCCAAAAGTCAATAAATAGGCCAGGTTGGTGGGAAGGAAAGTTTACTTCATTTCAGATAGTGGCAATTTGGCGGGAGGGTGGATGTCTATCCCAAGGCTGACTCCCCACCCCACCCTATCCACCGTACATCCCTGCCAAGCAGGAGGTGAGAGCCTTTATAGGCTGAGGGAGGGGGCTACATGCAGAAACAGCATAGTCAGCTCTGACAGTCATCTTCATATCGGTCCTCGGTGGTCTGACTCACATCATCTTGATTGTTCTCAGTCAGTTCAGTTCAGTTCAGTTGCTCAGTCGTGTCCGATTCTTTGCGACCCCATGAATCGCAGCACACCAGGCCTCCCTGTCCATCGTCAACTCCCAGGGTTCACTCAGACTCACGTCCATCGAGTCAGTGATGCCATCCAGCCATCTTATCCTCTGTCGTCTCCTTCTCCTCCTGCCCCCAATCCCTCCCAGCATCAGAGTCTTTTCCAATGAGTCAACTCTTCACATGAGGTGGCCAAAGTACTGGAGTTTCAGCTTTAGCATCATTCCTTCCAAAGAAATCCCAGGGCTGATCTCCTTTAGAATGGACTGGTTGGATCTCCTTGCAGTCCAAGGGACTCTCAAGAGTCTTCTCCAACACCACAGTTCAAAAGCATTAATTCTTCGGTGCTGAGTTTTCTTTATAGTCCAACTCTCACATCCATACATGACCACTGGAAAAACCATAGCCTTGACTAGACGAACCTTTGTTGGCAAAGTAATGTCTCTACTTTTGAATATGCTGTCTAGGTTGGTCATAACTTTCCTTCCAAGGAGCAAGTGTCTTTTAATTTCATGGCTGCAATCACCATCTGCAGTGATTTTGGAGCCCCCCAAAATAAAGTCTGATACTGTTTCCACTGTTTCCCCATCTATTTGCCATGAAGTGATGGGACCAGATGCCATGATCTTGTTTTCTGAATGTTGAGCTTTAAGCCAACTTTTTCACTTTCCACTTTCACTTTCGTCAAGAGGCTTTTGAGTTCCTCTTCACTTTCTGCCATAAGGGAGGTGTCATCTGCATATCTGAGGTTATTGATATTTCTCCCGGCAATCTTGATTCCAGCTTGTGTTTCTTCCAGTCTAGCATTTCTCATGATGTACTCTGCATGTAAGTTAAATAAGCAGGGTGACAATATACAGCCTTGATGTACTCCTTTTCCTATTTGGAACCAGTCTGTTGTTCCATGTCCAGTTCTAACTGTTGCTTCCTGACCTGCATACAGATTTCTCAAGAGGCAGGTCAGGTGGTCTGATATTCCCATCTCTTTCAGAATTTTCCACAGTTTATTGTGATCCACACAGTCAAAGGCTTTGGCATAGTCAATAAAGCAAAAATAGATGTTTTTCTGGAACTCTCTTGCTTTTTCTGTGATCCAACAGATGTTGGCAATTTGATCTCTGGTTCCTCTGCCTTTTCTAAACCCAGCTTGAACATCAGGAAGTTCACGGTTCACGTATTGCTGAAGCCTGGTTTGGAGAATTTTGAGCATTACCTTACTAGCATGTGAGATGAGTGCAATTGTGCGGTAGTTTGAGCATTCTTTGGCATTGCCTTTCTTTGGGATTGGAATGAAAACTGACCTTTTCCAGTCCTGTGGCCACTGCTGAGTTTTCCAAATTTGTTGGCATATTGAGTGCAGCACTTTCACAGCATCATCTTTCAGGATTTGAAATAGCTCAACTGGAATTCCATCACCTCCACTAGCTTTGTTCGTAGTGATGCTTTAATTCTACATCACTACGAACTGGTTTGTTTCCATTTGTTTGAAGCCACTTCTCAGAACTGGCAGCTTATGTCATGGCTACAGTCTGATCATCATGTAGTTGACTTCTTCCACCTGGTGTGGGTTCCAGTACCTATAAGACAGCTTATAGGATATGGATCAGAATATTATCTATAGCCCTCAAGGAGGAACTAAAGATCCTTGACTACACTTAATGAGTTCATTATTATTATTATTTGGTCTCCTTTGTCCGTTTTCCTTTGTTTCTACATGTTCTCATTTCTTTGATTAAACTCATTCTTTAACTAAAGTTTTCCATAGACAAAAGGCAGGCAGGGTCATGGAGGAAAGGACCATAGAGTCCTGCTCTGTTTCACTACTTCCCACATCATCTTGTCCCCACGCCTTGCTCTCACCCCATGGCTCCTCCCTGTTCACCCCTGAAGCTGCCCTCCTCCGGGTGGGGCTGTGTCCCTCAGATGGCAGCTTCTTCTAGTGATGCTGCAGGGAGGACAGGTTGGCACACGTCTGTCTTCAGGTTGCTGTGGAAGGAGGCTGTGGCCCTACAACCGTGTCCTGGGTCCCAGAGCCCCGAGCTTTGGTCCTGGGCTCCCACCCATGGGCTCTGTTGATATATGGGCTATACAGCAAAGCACTCAAATCCACACATTTGGCATTTTTATCTGGGGTTCCCACATCCTGTTCATGCCACCTTAAGGAAAGCAGTTAATTCTCTGAGCCTTAAGTTTTGTCATGTGTAAAATGGGGTTAGCAATACAATCCTCAATCCCATTTCTGAAACTCTTGGGGTCAGATATAATTCAAAATTCAGTTTTTTCAGCTTCAGGTATGTGACACGGTACATCTCTATACGACACGTCACCCCACTGGGGTCTGAAAAGACCTTGTAATCAAACACATCAGTGTTTCTGCAACTGAACTTTTGAACATTCACATTAAGTGAAATAAATAGAGATCACAAATTTTCTCATGTCTGTTTAGGTTAAATTTTGTTACCAAATTTTTTTTTTTAATTTGTTTTCAATTTTGAGAGACCTGAAGGGTTGGGGTTAGAGATAAGGGCCATCCTATCCTGTGTCTCAGATAATGGCCCACAGCTCAGAGAGATCCAGGATGTTCATGGTTTGAGGCCAGACCCAACCCAGCTGTGAGGTTTGGGATAAGACAAATCTCCTGACAAGGCCAAGGGTGATGGGTGGGGACAACCATTCTGGAGCGACTGTGCTGTTACCCGAGTGTCTGGGCCACTGGTTCTAACTCCATGGATCCTGAGCCTCAGCTGTCACAGGGCCCTGAGCCTTTTCCAGGTGTCTGGCTTAATCCACCTCCAGAACTGGACCTTTCTCTGGCAGGTCCTCAGTGAAGACCACTGCCATACTGGTGACCGTGACTTGCCTGACCATCACAGCACCATGTCCACTGGGGTCACACACCCAAACCTGGATGACTGGAACACAGTGTGCTGCTTCTTCCGCCTGCCACAGCTCTTCTCTACCTGCGTGGCCTTCTCCCTGGTGGCCGACATGGGCATTTGGAGAGGGAACATAGGTAACTGGTCCATGTCCATCTGGTGCTTCTGTTTTGCTGTGACACTCATAATAGTCACAGTCAAGTTTTTTGATTTTGAATCACACTTTCCTCTCTTCTGGTACAACCTTTCCATCACCTACGCCTGCTACGCTGCCATCCTCTGCCTCTTGGCCTCCGTCATCTACTCCATCACCCACGTCCAGTTCCTGCCTGATGGACCTCTCCGGGACCGGGCCACTGCAGCCACTACATTATCCTGTATCGCTTCTGCATTTTATGCCATAGATGCCTTTGTGTGGAACTACTATTGGCCCGAAGATATCCCCTGCTATGTGTACACATTACCAGCCCTGCTGAAGGTGCTGGAGACCTTTGTGGCTGGTGTCATCTTTGTCTTCCTCAGCAACACCTCCCTATACCTGCACCAGCCGGCCCTGGAGTGGTGCGTGGCTGTCTACTCCATCTGCTTCATCCCAACAGCACTAGCTATGCTGCTAAAACTGGGTGACTGGGAGAACATACTGCCCGTCCCCTTCCCCATTTTCCAGTTGGGGCTAACCTTGCTCTCCGTCCTCCTCTACATCAGCGCTCTGGTCCTCTGGTTGCTCTACCAATTCTATGAGGAATTCGGCGGGCAGCCCCAGTGGTCCAGTGATATCAGCTGTATCGATGACCTCATATGCACTTGGATCCAGCGATTGGCTGTGGCTGTCCTGACAGCCATTAACCTATTGATTTATGTGGCTGACTTGGTGTACTGGGCCCGCCAGGTTTCTATAGGGACTGAAGACCAGCCCAGGGACTTCTGATCCCCTCTGGTCACAGGAGGTCTCCTCACTGAGCTCTGTTATCTTCTGATGTCCTCAATGGATGTGAACTTGGGCAAACTCTAGGACATGGCGAGGGACAGGGAAGCCTGGCTTGCTGCGGTCCACGGGGTTACAGAGAGTCAGACACGACTCAGAAAGTGAACAACAGCAATGTCCTCTGATGTCCTCTTCCTGGCTCCCTCTCTCCCTCTTCACATCTTTCCCCACTCATCTCTCTCTTTTCTGTTTCCTTCCCTCCTTCTGCTCTGTCTCCTTCCTATTTTGTTGGGTTGCCCGCATTCTGTTTTGCCTCCTTTTTGCTGTCATATTTTCTACATTTTCTGGGGGTTTTTGCCCCTTTTCTGGTCGTCCTTGGTTTTCTCGTCTCCTGTGTCCTGACTCCCTCTCCCCATTCTCCTTTTGATCCATCAGGATTGTAGACTCCTTCCTTCTCTGCCCACCCCCTCCCACCTCCTAACGTGCTGACTCCACAGCACACAGCCCTCTGTGCAGCTGTTCACACCCTGGGCCTCCGGAGGGGCCTCATTGCCAAAGCAAGTCTGTCCACCTGGGGGTGCCTTAGTTGGTGTGTATGTGGGGAGAGTTAGGGGGTGGGTTGGAAGGGGTTGGTGGCTGGAGGTACATAGCTAGAATTTGGCCTCCTTTCTCCCAGTGGAGAGGAATGTACAGTGTACCTCCCCTTTAAGTCACGCAAAAATCTCTGGAGGTCAGTAATTCCCAGTGAGCAGGACTCTGGATCCCTGGGTCCCATGTTGTATTCAGCCCCACCTGAAATTGGTTCCGGAATTTTTCCAGGCTTACTAAATATCCGCTGTGTAGAGGTCATCTTAACAGAAGTTGGGATACATTTTATCCCAACTACTTTCTGGGAAAATAAAAAAGGAGCTGGTAAAAAATCACAAGGTCTTGAAGACATCTGTCTACAGTATTTGTGGGGGGCTGCGATGTGGCCTCCTACCTCAGTGATCAAAGCAGCAGGTCCTGCCTCTGCAGGGAGCCATATCCTGGAGCTGACAGACTAGTAAGACACATGGTCCAGTGGACTCGGCTACTCTTACCAGAACTAGATGAGCAATAGCACTTGAGTGGTCTATCAGTGAAATCTTTACCTGGCCTGGGAAAGAGCATTCCTACTAACCTGGGACAAATTGGTTAAAGATGTATCTGAAAACCTGGTTGAAATTAAGGTGGAAATAGATGGGCTGTGTAATAAAGAATACTGTCTACCATCCAGTTCTACAAGAATCTAGTCATCAGCTACTGCAGTCACTGATCTACAATCCACCTTGAAAGGAATTGAGGGCGAAGATCAGGATAAGGCACTTTGTGCTCTGGGAAAACTGGAAGAACTGGCCCTCAAAGAGGTATTTTCAGGAGAAACTTTTATGGATCTAGTTTCTTGCACCCTCTCATGCTCTTGCAGAAAAGTGCTAAAACTGTTAAATAAGATGCCTGTACCTCAGGAAGACTGTTTATTATTCTGAGGTTGGCTTGAATAAAATTTCCCATTTCTTTCTTAGACTGTTGATTAATTTTTAATTGACAAAATCAAGTACGCATTGATGCCTACAAGTCTGGGTAAAGAATTTCATATTCTTCTATTTTCCTAAGTCAAACTGAACACAACACTGGGAGCTCATTTCTAAAAGGATGGAGATGCCTCTGTGCTTTAGTAAAAGAATCGCCCAGGGTTGGCTCACCTGAGGGGCTCACTGTCCAAGCCTGTGGTTCATGATGGCGGCTACTCCATCCCTCCTGTTGGGGGGTTAAGTGTCATTTGTCACAGTTCCAAGACTGGTCCTATCCCCTCACTGTGGAGCTCAAAAGAGAGTGTAAAGGTCCTCTGCTTAGTCCAACCCTCTCGTCATAGAGGAGGAGCAGCTGGACCCCAGGGAGGGACAGGATGTGTCCAGAGTCACCCTGCGTGTGGCAGAGTCAGAGTCAGGACCAGGTGTCCTGTCCCCAGGCCGGCTGTCTGTCCATGGCTCCATGCTGCTTGTGACAAGTGTGGCGGAAGCATCCTCCAGGCTGGGATTCTGCCCCGTCCACCCTCATTCTGCACAAACCTGCCCCGTCCCCCCGAGGAGGGCACTCACTGCTGCTGAGTCAGTTTCCTCATCTGCTAGATGGGGGAGGGGTGCCAGAGACCCCTGGTCCCTCCCAGCCCCGCTCTTCCCGGGGCCTCTGGACTTGCCAGTCCTGGAGACTCAGACGTGGAGATGGAAGCCGGCTCCCTCTCCTCTGTCCACCCTCTCTGCTTGTTTCCTCTTGGCTGCTGGGTCCTGTTTATTGGTCACATCCTCCCTGATTACACAGACCCTCCTTCCCCATGACCTCTGCTTGGTGGGGAACACGTTTCTCTTTCATAACATGAGTTTCCTCAATCACTTCCCAGTGTTCCAACTCTCCAGTGATTCTTGTCAAAACACAAACTGCTTCCAGGTGCCCCCACAGTCTGAGGTGTCCCAGACTTCCTTGTTCCTGCACATTCTTGTCCTCCCGCTTCTTCAGAGTCCAGCTCAGCAGTCTGAATGCTCTCACTCTGTTTGAGAAGCTCGTGTTACCTTTAGGGAACACAAAGTTCGTTCTGTTGAGAGTACAGAGAGACTGACCATAGCAGGGGAAGTGGGAAACAGAAGCCCAGAATGAGAGAGAGGCAGACCTGGGGTCCACGGCTGGGTCCACAGTCACATGTGCTCCTGACTCCAGTCCAGTGGCCCTACAGCCCTGGTCTGGTCTCCCTGGGGATGAATGGTGATCATGTGGAGAGCAGAGCCCAAGAGATCAGTTTTCCAGTTCCCATTCTACAGCTCATCTGCCATGAGCACGGACGAGTCTTGTCACTGATCTGAGCCTCAGTTTCCCATTTATAAAATAAGCAAATTATACTAAAGGGATTGTTATTAAGCTATTTTCCCTGAGGCTCTAAGTTTCTGGTGAGTTGATGGGGTTGTAAGTAGGTTGATGGCATCATCCACCACTTTTCTCTAACCAGAGCTGTATGAAATGAATTCGCTCACTCAAGATCTCATTTGGTAATAAGGGTGGATAGGTTTAAAATAACCCAAGTACTCATCTTTAGGACAAATATTAATAAACCATGGTGTAGCCACAAGATGGAATACTATACAGCTTAGAAAAATGAGGAGTCTCTCAAAATAATAATAAGAAAATATCCCCAGGATTTATAAGGAAAAACCAGTAAGATACAGAATTATGAATAGTATTATACATTTTAAATAATCAAAGGAGAGAAAATAAAAATAAATACGTCTGTATTTGCTTGATTCATATCAAAAAGCACATGAATGACTCCTAGGAGTCCAGTGGAGCAGTTACCTGGTCCTGGTGGGGGAGGGGAGCTGAGGGTTGAGTAAGGAGGGATTATATGGCTCAATATATGGCTTTTTAGAACAACTTGATTTTGAAATATGGAAGTAAATTAACTTTTTAAGAAAACAAAATTCAAGCTTGAAAAATATCCCAAAAGGAGGAGAAGGGTCAGGGGAGGGATGGTTGCCAGATGGTCTCCATGTTCCCTGCAGACTTGATGGACAGGCTGGGGGAGGAGCTGAGAGATGCCCACACAGGCTTGTCTCCAAAGGCAGAAGGAAGGGAGGTGTTTTGGGTCCAGGGGTCTGGGGAGGGGAAGCAGTGGCCTCCAAGCCCACCTACTGGGTGACCATGGCCTCCCCCAGCCCCTTAGCACACACAGTTGATGGAGAAGCCCCCTCGGTGCCCAAGTCTCAGGCCCTTCCCTTGCTCCCTGCCTGGCCTGGGCTCCCTGTCTCCTGGGGCAGCGGCCAGAGGCTCTCTTCTCAGCCAGCCAGAGCTGGCTGACAGGCAGGGTGACTCCAGCTGACGTCCCCTAGACTGTGGCCTGAGCTGCATCCAGAACAGAGCTGAGGGCACAGATGTTCCCATTCTCTGGCTTTTCTTGGAAAATCATGGAGATGACTTTTCAATCCAGCTTTGAGTGGAGAGAAGAGAGACCCTTCTCTCCTGTGGCCTCAGGCACCTGGCTGTCCACCCTGGTTGGGGATGGCAGTGCTGGCTGCCAATCCATGCGGCCCTTGTCTGTGAGGCTGGCTGTGAATGTCCTTGTAGAGAGGCTGGTGGCTGGAAAGAGAGTGATACTCTCCATCAGCCCCCACCTAAAGTCTCCACACTGTTTTTTCTGGCTGGTTTTCCAACAGGGACTGACCTGACTGAAATAGGGGTGCTGTTGCAGGATCTCTGGGTGGGGCACTGCAGCCAGACCAGGACACACAGTGTCCAGGACATGACTCCTGGACCCAAAGGAAGGATTCCAACCTCGTTCCCACAGATCCACAGATCTTGCAAGTCCACTACCCTTGTTTCCTAGTTTTATAAACGAGAGGAGGGATGAGGTGCTGAAGGTCAGCAGGGGGCACCCATCCCTCTTCCTGCACCCTTGTCTGGAAGCTCCCCAATGCTGAGGCACCAATATCAAATTGAGATGAATGGACCTCTGAGGGGGGGTGTCACCCCCAGGAAATAATGTCATCCTCCAAGGAACAAATGCAACTGGAAAAGTGAGGCAGAGGCAGGGTATTAATTAAGTCCCAGGGACATCTTCTTGGACCCACAGGATTCAGGATGTTAAGGAAATTGACACTTGTCTCCATCCCATCTCAAGCCTTTGTTGCCGTCTCAGTGCTGGGTGGTGTCCACTGACACTCAGCTCAGAGAGAAAAAAGAAAGAGATAAGAGGAGGACCCGAGGGAGTAGAGAGGATATGGAGCCATGTTACTGCTAAAGATGCACGTTCCCAAAGCAAGAGAGTTTTTGTCCTGAAGAGATGAAGGCCTCTAGTCCTTGGGGAGGGGGCTGAACTCCACCAGGCGTGCAGCCCTCACTGCTCTCGAATTCTCCTGGAGATGCGGTAGAGCTCCATGGCTGCCCTGGTGTCTTCCACTGAGTTATGTCACAGCACGCTCTCCTGCAGACACAGGACAGAGAGGGGACTGGGGGCTGAATCCAGGCACCATGGGACCCGGGCCTTCCCTGCTAACATCCTGATGTCCAGGGCAGAGGTGGGTCAGGGATGAGTCCCCAAGGCTTGTGACACCCTGGACTTGGCAGGTGTCTGGAGCAGCCCTGGCTTCACCCATGAGCCCAGGGCCCAGTCAGGGCCAGGCAAGAAATCCAGATCCTGAGGCCAGGTGTGCTGTCCAGGGGCTTCCCACACTCTGGATGGGGGCAGGACACTGCGAGAATACTGGAGTAGGTTGCCATGCCCTCCTCCAGGGGATCTCCTGACCCAGGAATCGAACCTGTGTCTCTTATACCTCCTGCATTGGCAGGCATGTTCTTTACCACTAGCACCACCTGGGAAGCACCCCTAGCTTATACCCTTCCTCTTTTCTTTATATAAACTATGAGGAAAACCTGGGGATTTAGGAGTGGATTCTTTGGGACATGACTTCACATTCTCCCCAGGATTAGCAGCTTCCTCGATAAAGCTATTTTTCTTTTAACTGACACTTTTCCCTCACCGTTGGACTTCTGAAAAGAGGCAGCCAAACCTGAGGGAGGTCCCTAAGTAAGGATCCAGGAAGAGCACATCATGACTTGTAAAGAAGAGGGAACTGGGAGCCCCTGAGCTGATCCTCGGTCCTTGAAAAAACCATGTGGGCCAAGAACACCAAGTCGACCACGTAAATCAGCAGGTTGATGGCTGTCAGGATGGCCACAGCCAGCTGCTGGTCCCAGGTACAAAGAGAGTAGATGAGCCCATCATTGCAGCTCGACCGCTTGGGCTGGCCACCAAACTGCTCGTCAAACTGGTAGAGAGGCCAGAGGACCAGAGCGCTGGTGTAGAGGAGGACGGAGAGCAGGGTCAGCCCCAAAAGAAAAGTGGGAAAGGCAATGGGCAGCCTGTTGTCGCAGTCACACCAGTTCAGCAGAAGGGCCGAGGCTGCCAGGAGGAAGCAGATGGAGTACACGGCCACGCACCACACCAGGGCCGGCTGGTGCATGAACAGGTGGCTGTCAATGATAAAGGCAAAGATGACACCAGCCACAAAAGTCTCCAGCCCCTTGAGCAGTCCTGGCACAGTGACCATGTAGCCGGTGATCACGCCGAGCCAGACCCAGGTACGAGCCCAGGCCACTTCGCTGGCATAAGCCACAGAAGCAATGCAGGAGAATGCAGTGGCAGCGATGGCATGATCCTGGGAGCGGCCATGGGGGAAGAACCAGATGTAAGTGACGGGGTAAACGATGGAGGCCGAGATGCAGAGGAGGGCAGCGTAACAGGCATAGGTGATGAGAAAGTTGTACCAGGAGAAGGGGAAGCGGGACTGGAGCCCACAGAACTCGATTATGAGGATGATGAGGGTCACGAGAAAACAGAAGCACCAGATGAATACAGACCAGTTACTCACGGCCCCCATCCAAGTGCCCACGCTGGCCACAAGGGAGAAGGCCAGGCAGGTGGAGAGCAGCTGCAACAGGCGGAGGAAGTAGCCCAGGAGGATTGCAGAAAGCAGGCCTGAGGATGAGCACATGGTGATCATGAAGTCAGATCAGTCTCTGTCACCAATATGGCGGTGGTCTTCCCTGAGGACCCATCAGAGAAAGATCCAGCTCTGGAGGGGGATTAAGTCAGATGCCTGGAAAAGACTCAGAGTCCTGTGACTGCTGAAGCTCAGGATCTGTGGAGTTAGAACCAGTGGCTCAGACACCTGGTAACAGCACAATCGCTTCAGAATGATTCTCCCCACCCATCACCCTTGGCCTTGTCAGGAGACTTATCTTATCCCAAACCTCACAGCTGGGTTAGGTCTGGCATTAAACCATGAATATATTTTTTTTAATGATTACTTTGTGGTACATGACGTTATCTGCAGAAACACGGGGTAGGATGGTCCTTATCTACATTACTCAATTTTCATGTCTCCGAAAATTTAAAAAGAATTAAAAAAAAATTCATTTGGCCTTTAATGTCATGGATTTTGCTCCAAATTGAAATCTTGAATAAATATAATATTAAATTAAAATAATTCATTTGCTAATAAAGTTTTACCTCAACAGACATGAGACAGTTTCTGATCTTTATTTCACTTAGTGTGAATGTTTAAACGTTTGGTTGAAGAAACACTACTGGGTTTGACTGTAAGGTGCTTTAAGACCCCAGGGGGTGTTACATCATACAGGGTAGATTCACCATGTTTCATGACTGAAGCTGAAAAAGTCTGAATTCTGGAGGATATATGACCCCAAATGTTTCAGGAATGAGGTCCTGGATTGTACAGTTAACTCCATTTTGCAGAGGAGGAAACAAAAAACATTCACGGACTTAAGTACCATCCCTAATTTCGTACCATGGCTGCTGCTGCTGCTAAGTTGCTTTAGTCGTGTCTGACTCTGTGTGACCCCATAGACAAAAGCAGCCCACCAGGCTCCTCTGTCCCTGGGATTCTCCAGGCAAGAATACTGGAGTGGGTTGCCATTTCCTTCTCTCGTACCATGGCTAGGAAGTGGAAATTCAGATAGAAGTACCAAAGCTGTGGGTTTGAGCACTTTGTTCTGTACCGCACAAGTTGGTAGGGCCCATGGATAGGAGCCCAGGACCAAACTCGAGCTCTGGGACCCAGGACACAGCTGCAGGTCTTCCTTCCACAGCAACCTGAAGACACGCGTGTCCCGGCCTGTCCTCCCTGCAGCATAACTAGCAGGAGCTGCCATCTGAGGGGACACAGCCCTACCCAGAGGAGCGGGATCAGAGATTAACAGGGAGGAACCATGGGATGAGAGTAAGGCCATGGGGACAAGATGACATGGGAAGAAGAAACTATTCTGAATCCCCTCCCCTAATTTTGCCTTAACATGTGGTTCTTCTCCACTGGAACAGGGGACACCCACCCAGCATGACTCCAAGGTGGAGCATCATGGGGGAACCACAGAATAAATTAACATAATGTTTGACTCTTAAGCTCCAAAGATGCCATCCAGATGGGAGTCTGGCAGTAGTCCTACCTGTGAGGATTCTCCTGGCCTGGGAGACTGGTTAGCAGCTTCCAAGCTGGGAAGAAAGGATTGGAAATGAACAGGGTTGCTCTGTCTGATGCTGATGTGGAGGTTTTCAGAGCATCTCAGGGAGGAGGTGATGATGGATGGATGATCAGACCCCTTTTAAGGGCAGGAGCTGAAAGAGGAGACCCCTGCAGGACCCCTGGGAGGGGCCAGCCCTGAAGATGCTCCCGGGACTGGGGCAGGGGTGGGGGGCAGAGTGGAGATGACTGGGGGGACCCCAGGGTCCCAGTGGCCCTGGGGCAGCCCAGTGGGTGTCTTCTGACCCAGAAGAGATGCATGCATGGAGCCAATCTTCCCCATGGAGGAGGGGCCTGGACTGGAACTGAGACAGGAGAACAGGGGCCTGAAGGGGTTTCAAGGCTGTGACAGGGACACGTGGCCAGAGTGGCAGGGACCCTGGAGACCACGGAATTGCCCAGGTCACCTGCCCAAGGCAGTCCCGCCAGCCAGGGCTGCAGTTCTGTTCACACAGGGGCTCCTCCAGGGTCCAGTGTTGGGGGAGTGAGGCCCCTCCCAGCCCGCCCCCTCCTCAGGGACCGCTGCCCTGTTTCCAAGGGACTATTTGCTGAGAGGCCCCCAGGGCTGAAGGGCCAGCACCCTGAGCCCCAGCCAGCTTCCTGCCATCAGGGGCCTTATCATCTTTGCTGATAATAAACCCTGGGACAAGCTGAGGCTGGAAAGAGAAACACAGAGAAAACCCTGAGAACCTCCCTGGACTCACAAAGTTCCTTGAGCCCCAATTGCCAGTGGAGCCCTGGAGCCTGCGGGCCTCCCAGTGGGCACTGCCGGGGTGGGGAAGGGGCACTAGCATGAGGGAAGCTGGGGGTGTCGTGCTGCCTGTTCCCCAGTTGCTCTCCCACCAACATCCCCAAAGTCACCCTTGATTCCACCTAAGGTTAAATGACAACTTTGGATCCATTTGATGGCACAAGGGAGGACTTGGGGAAGGAGAAGCATGGGGATTTGTGCTGTGCGACCCTGGGTGAGGTATGTGCCCTCTCTGGGCCTCAGTTCCCCCACCTGGAAGTCAGCAGGTTTGCCTGAGTCTCCCAGTAGCCCCTCCTCCACTCTAATCCATGAGCTTATTCATGGATTAGTCAGAGCACATGGTACCCCCGTCAGAGCACAGCCTGGATGTGGCTGATTCCTGCCTGCCCAGCAGCCAGGCACGTGGACTGGAAGACAGTGAGCTGGGAAGGTCATGGCCAGGACAAAAGAAGGAAGGAGGAGGTGCCAGAAGGGCAAAGAAGTGGAGGAGAAATGGACACTCATAGTTACAGAAGGCTCTGGACCTCTGGCAGACATTTCAGAGTTGGATGATCCTGGGCTACTTATTCATCAGAGCCTCAGTTTCTCCATCTGTATAATGGGCTTAATCCCTACTTTGTATCAATTAAGTGAATAAAAGCATGTGAAGGGCTTATCAGAAGGCCTGTCACATGACACCCTCCATCCACTCCAGTTACCTGGCCAGGCACCATGGTAACCATTTGCATGAGTTGTTTTATGACAGGAGGTCCTGGTAAGGAACACAAAACTAATAAGCCACCACCAACCAGGACAGTTTAAGAAAGGTTCAAAATTGACACCATGTGTCTAACCACCTCGCAGAATCCTCCTTGCTGGCATCCATCTTGGCTGAACAAGGCATGCACCACCAGGAAAGACTCTGAGTCAGAAGGATTGGCTAAAGACAATCCAGAAACTAATTCATCACCATAAAACCCAAGACTGCAAGCCACGTGGCAAAGCAGTTCCCCTGGGTTCTCTTACTCTTTACTGCTCTCCACCTGGGCGCCCCTTCCCAGTAAAATCTCTTGCTTATGTGTCTCCTCAGATAATTCATTTCTGAGTGTTAGGCAAGAGCCCACTTTTGGGCCCTAGAAGGAGTCCTCCTTCCTGCAACATAAGAAGTCAAGAAAACATTATAAATGATCATATGATCACACGAATCAGGTCCAGCATCTTGGGCAAGCTATCAGTCTCTGATGTTGTCTTCTTCTTGTCCTGGTGTGGTGTAGATTCCCCTCTGTTTGAGTGTCATTTTAAGGTGAGATCAAGTCAGCTGTCCTCTCTATAGACCAGTCCAGTATAGGGGCCTTTGGAAATGGGAATTAATCCAAGAGTCAATTTCCCTTCAATTTCAGTATGCATGAGCTAGTTAAGAATACCTGACAAAAAGATCCTTTCATCCAAGTTGGAGACAGTCGCTTAAATTGTGTCTTTTCCCAGTCCTGGTTGCAGGTCATGAGGCATCTGATCTTCATCCAAAGGTAGACTACTGAGATAAGCTTCAGAAACAAACTTAGGGTGTTCTTTAAGAATTCAATTAGATGTTACATTAATATCCCACAACAGCAAAGAACTATCCAGAAAGTGAGTCTGACTAGATACAGACCTCCATTAACAGACTGGGATTTGATATTTATTGAAACATCTTTTTCTCCCTAAAATTACCCTCATTTTTATCAAATATAACCAAATTAAGGTTAATTTGTTTTCAAACAGGTTTGCTGTCAATAAATTTGGCCTGATGGTTTGTATAACCATAATCGATCATAGACTTTTTGCTTTGCTGAAACTTTAATCTCAGACGGAACTTTTAAAATAAAACAGGGCTGGGAAAGTCACACCAAAGGCTTATCACACATTTCGCCTAACAAATCTAAGTGAATTCTTCCCTTTTCAAGGTCTCAAAAATTCCTTGAGATTTCTGTACCTGTTAATGAGATAACCTTCCTAACTCATCTGATAAAGTAACTGGAAACCTATGAGTTTTCAGTCTCTGGAGGAGTCAGAGAGAAAATATAATTGTTTTAATTTGTTTATAAAGTATTAGTTCAGTTCAGTCGCTCAGTCGTGTCAGACTCTTTCCAACTGCATAAACCGCAGCACTCCAGGCCTCTCTGTCCATCACTAACTCCCGGAGCCCACCCAAACCCATGTCCATTGTGTCGGTGATGCCATCCAACCATATCATCCTCTGTTGTCCCCCTCTCCTCAGGCCCTTAATCTTTCCCAGCATCAGGGTCTTTTCAAATGAGTCAGCTCTCCGCATCAGGTGGCCAAAGTATTGGAGTTTCAGCTTCAACATCAGTCCCTCCAATGAACACCCAGGACTGATCTTCTTTAGGATGGACTGGCTGGATCTCCTTGCAGTCCAAGGGACTCTCAAGAGTCTTCTCCAACACCACAGTTCAAAAGCATCAATTCTTCAGCGCTCAGCTTTCTTTATAATCCAACTCTCACATCCATACATGACCACTGGAAAAACCATAGCCTTGACTAGATGAACCTTTGTTGGCAAAGTAACGTCTCTACTTTTGAATATGCTGTCTAGGTTGGTCATAACTTTCCTTCCAAGGAGCAAGTGTCTTTTAATTTCATGGCTGCAATCATATCCACAGTGATTTTGGAGCCTAGAAAAATAAAGTCAGCCACTGTTTGCCCATCTATTTCCCATGAAGTGATGGGACCGGATGCCATGATCTTCGTTTTCTGAATGTTGAGCTTTAAGCCAACTTTTTCACTCTCCTCTTTCACTTTCATCAAGAGGCCTTTTAGTTCCTCTTCACTTTCTGCCATAAGGGTGGTGTCATCTGCATATCTGAAGTTATTGATATTTCTCCCGGCAATCTTGATTCCAGCTTGTGCTTCCTCCAGCCCAGCGTTTCTCATGATGTACTCTGCAGAGAAGTTAAATAAGCAGGGTGACAATATACAGCCTTGACGTACTCCTTTTCCTATTTGGAACCAGTCTGTTGTTCCATGTCCAGTTCTAACTGTTGCTTCCTGATCTGCATACAGGTTTCTCAATAGGCGGGTCAGGTGGTCTGGTATTCCCATCTCTTTCAGAATTTTCCACAGTTTGTTGTGATCCACATAGTCAAAGGCTTTGGCATAGTCAATAAAGCAGAAATAGATGTTTTTCTGGAACTCTCTGGCTTTTTCCATGATCCAGCAGATGTTGGCAATTTGATCTCTGGTTCCTCTGCCTTTTCTAAAACCAGGTTGAACATCTGGAAGTTCACGGTTCACATATTGCTGAAGCCTGGCTTGGAGAATTTTGAGCATTACTTTACTAGCATGTGAGATGAGTGCAATTGTGCAGTAGTTTGAACATTCTTTAGCATTACCTTTCTTTGGGATTGGAATGAAAATTGGCCCTTTCCAGTCCTGTGGCTGAGTTTTCCAAATTTGCTGGCATATTTAGTGCAGCACTTTCACAGCATTATCTTTTAGGATTTGAAATAGCTCAACTGGAATTCCATCACCTCCACTAGCTTTGTTCGTAGTGATGCTTCTTAAGGCCCATCTGACTTCACATTCCAGGATGTCCAGCTCTAGGTGAGTGTGAGTGATCACACCTTCGTGATTATCTGGGTCATGAAGATCTTTTTTGTACAGTTCTTCTGTGTATTCTTGCCACCTCTTCTTAATATCTTCTGCTTCTGTTAGGTCCATACCATTTCTGTCCTTTATCGAGCCCATCTTTGCATGAAATTTTCCCTTGGTATCTCTAATTTTCTTGAAGAGATCTCTAGTCATTCCCATTCTGTTGTTTTCCTCTATTTCTTTGCATTGATCACTGAGGAAGGCTTTCTTATCTCTCCTGCTATTCTTTGGAATTCTGCATTCAGATGAATATATTTTTTCTTTTCTCCTTTGCCTTCTGCTTCTCTTCTTTTCTCAGCTATTTGTAAAGCCTCCTCAACCATTTTGCCTTTTTGCATTTCTTTTTCTTGGGGATAATTTTGATCACAGCCTTCTGTACAATGTTACAAACCTCCGTCCTAGTTCTTCAGGCACTCTGTCTATCAGATCGAATCCCTTGAATCTATTTTTCACTTTCACTGTATAGTCATAAGAGATTTGATTTAGGTCATACCTGAATGGTCTAATGGTTCTACCTACTTTCCTCAATTTAAGTCTGAATTTGGCAATAAGGAGTTCATGATCTGAGCCACAGTCCACTCCTGGTCTTGTTTTTGCTGACAGTATAGAGCTTCTCCAACTTTGACTGCAAATAAAATAATCAACCTGATTTTGATATTGACTGTCTGGTGATGTCCATGTGTAGAGTCTTCTCTTGTGTTGTTAGAAGAGAGTGTTTTTGCTGTGACTGGTGCATTCTCTTGGTAAAAGTCTGTTAACCTTTGCCCTGCTTCATTTTGTACTCCAAGGCCAAATTTGCCTGTTACTCCAGGTATCTTTTGGCTTCCTTTTACATGCCAGTTCCCTGTGATTAAAAGGACATCTTTTTTGGGTGTTAGTTCTAGAAGGTCTTGTAGGTTTTCATGGAACCCCTTAGCTTCTTTGGCATTAGTGGTTGGGACATAGACTTGGATTACTGTGATATTTTATGGTTTGCCTTGGAAATGAACAGAGATCATTCTGTCATTTTTGAGATTGCATCCAAGTACTGCATTTTGGACTCTTTTGTTGACTATGAGGGCTACTCCATTTCTTCTAAGGGATTCTTTGATGTCATGGTCATCTGAATTAAATTCACCTGTTCCAGTCCAACAGATTGGTTCCAAATAGGAAAAGGAGTTTGTCAAGGCTGTATATTGTCACCCTGCTTATTTAACTTATATGCAGAGTACATCATGAGAAACGCTCGGCTGGAAGAAGCACAAGCTGGAATCAAGATTGCCGGGAGAAATATCAATAACCTCAGATATGCAGATGACACCACCCTTATGGCAGAAAGTGAAGAGGAACTCAAAAGCCTCTTGATGAAAGTGAAAGTGGAGAGTGAAAAAGTTGGCTTAAAGCTCAACATTCAGAAAAGGAAGATCATGGCATCCGGTCCCATCACTTCATGGGAAATAGATGGGGAAACAATGGAAACAGGGGCTGATTTTATTTTGGGGGGCTCCAAATTCACTGTAGATTGTGACTGCAGCCATGAAATTAAAAGACACTTACTCCTTGGAAGAAAAGTTATGACCAACCTAGATAGCATATTCTAAAGCAGAGACATTACTTTGCCAACAAAAGTCCATCTAGTCAAGGCTATGGTTTTTCCTGTGGTCATGTGTGGATGTGAGAGTTGGACTGTGAAGAAGGCTGAATGCTGAAGAATTGATACTTTTGAACTGTGGTGTTGGAGAAGACTCTTGAGAGTCCCTTGGACTGCAAGGAGATCCAACTAGTCCATTCTAAAGGAGATCGGCCCTGGGATTTCTTTGGAAGGAATGATGCTAAAGCTGAAACTCCAGTACTTTGGCCACCTCATGCAAAGAGTTGACTCATTGGAAAAGACTCTGATGCTGGGAAGGATTGGGGGCAGGAGGAGAAGGGGACGACAGAGGATGAGATGACTGGATGGCATCACTGACTCGATGGACATGAGTCTGAGTGAACTCAGGGAGTTGGTGATGGACAGGGAGGCCTGGAGTGCTGCGATTCATCGGGTCTCAAAGAATTGGACATGACTGATCAACTGAACTGAACTGAACTGATTCCAGTCCATTGTAGTTCAATGATTCCTAAAATGTTCATGTTCATTCTTGCCATCTCCTCTTTGACCACTTCTAATTTACCTTGATTCATGGACCTAACATTCCAGGTTCCTATGCAATATTGTTCTTTACAGAATTGGACTTTACTTCCATCACCAGTCACATCTACAACTGGGTGCTGCTTTAGCTTTGGCTCCATCTCTTCATTCTTTCTGGAGCTATTTCTCCACTCTTCTCTAGTAGCATATTGGGCACCTACCAAGCTGAGGAATTCATCTTTCAATGTCATATCTTTTTGCCTTTTCATACTGTTCATAGGGTTCTCAAGGCAAGAATACTGAAGTGGATTGTCATTCCCTTCTCCAGTGAACCACTTTTGGTCAGAACTCTCCACCAGGACCTGTCCATCTTGGGTGGTCCTACAGGGCACGGCTCATAGTTTCATTGAGTTAGACAAGGCTGTGATCTATGTGATTAGTTTGGTTAGTTTTCTGTGATTGTGGTTTTCATTCTGTCTGCCCTCAGATGGATAACAATAAGAGGATTGTGAAAGCTTCCTAATGGGAGGAACTGTCTATTGGGGAATCTGGGTCTAGCTCTGTTGGTCAGGGCCCTGCTCAGTAAATCTTTAATCCAATTTTCTGCTGACGGGTGGGGCTGTGTTCCATCCCTGTAGTTTGGCCTGAGGGCAAACTATGGTCAATCTAGAATCAAGATTTCTGGGAGAAATATCAATAATCTCAGATATGCAGATGATACCATGCTTATGCATGCAGAAAGTGAAGAAGAACTAAAGAGCCTCTTGATGAAAGTGAAAGAGGAGAGTGAAAAAGTTGGCTTAAAGCTCAACATTCAGAAAACAAAGATCATAGCATCTAGTCCCATCGGTTCATGGCAAATAGATGGAGAAACAGTGGAAATAGTGGCAGACTTTATTTTTTGGGGCTCCAAAATCACTGAAGATGGTGACTGCAGCCATGAAACAAAAAGACACTTACTCCTTGGAGGAAAAGTTATGATCAAACTAGACAGCATATTAAAAAGAAGAGACATTACTTTGCCAACAAAAGTCAGTCTAGTCAAGGCTATGGTTTTTCCAGTAGTCACATATGGATATGAGAGTTGGACTATGAAGAAAGCTGAGCACTAAAGAATTAATGCTTTTGAACTGTGGTGTTGGAGAAGACTCTTGAGAGTCCCTTGGACTGCAAGGAGATCCAACCAGTCCATCCTGAAGGAAATCAGTCCTGAATATTCATTGGAAGGACTGATGTAGAAGCTGAAACTCCAATACTTTGGCCACCTGATGTGAAGAGCTGACTCATTTGAAAAGACCTTGATGCTGGGAAAGATTGAAGGTGGGAGGAGAAGGGGATGACAGAGGATGAGATGTTTGGATGTCATCACAAACTCAATGGACATGAGTTTGAGTAAACTCTGGCAGTTGGTGATGGAAGGGAGGCCTGGAGTGCTGCAATCCATGGGGTCGCAAAGAGTTGGACACAACTGAGAGACTAAAATGAACTGAATGGTGGTAATGGCGACCTCCTGCAAAAAGACTTATGCCAGCACACCCCACGGCTCACAGGACTGCGGTATTCAGTGCTTCTGACCCCACAGCAAGCCATTGTTGACCCACAACTCCACAGGAGACTCCTGGACACTCATAGGCAAGTCTGGCTCAGTCTCTTGTGGGGTCAGTGCTTCTTCCTCCTGGGTCCTGGTGCATACAAGGTTTTGTTTGTGCCCTTCAAGAGTCTGTTTCTCTAGTCCTGTGGAAGTTCTGTAATCAAATCCCATTGGCCTCCAAAGTCAAGTTCCCTGGGGGTTCACCATCCCTTGGCCGGATCCCCCAGGTTGGGGAATCTGTTGTGAGCCCCAGAACCTTTGTAACAGTGCAAGAACTTCTTTGATATATTTGTTCTCCAGTTTTTGGGTCGTCTGCTCAGTGGCTCTATGGTGGAGCTAATTATGGCCTCCTCCAAGAGGATTTATGCCACACATAGTGCTTCCCAGGTCTGATGAAGGCAGAGCCCCTGTCCCCATGTGGCCACTGCTGATCCATGCCTCCACAGGAGACATTCAAACACTCAAAGGCAGGTCTGGCTCAGACTCTTGTGGGGTCTCTGGGTCCTGGTGTATTCAAGGTTTTGTTTTCGCTCTCCGAGTGTCTCTGGCGGGTATGGGGTTTGATTCTAAAGGCAATCTCCCCCCTCTTACCATCTTGTTCAGGCTTCTTCTTTGCCCTCGGATGTGGGGTATCTTTTTTTTGTGGGATCCAACATTCTCCTATAGATGGTTGTTCAGCAGCAAGTTGCAATTTTGGAGTTCTTGCAGGAGAAGATGAGCATACATCCTTCTACTCTGCCATCCTACAATATAAAATTCATTAGCTTATAAATAAAAGAACAAATAAAATTTTTGAAGACTTCTTCCCATTTTTCCTCAGTCTCAAGAGTTAAAGATGATCTAAATGTTTACTGAGTGTTTACTGAGGGCCCAGGTCTCAAGGCACAGGGAAAGAAAATCAAGTTCTAGCAAAATGGTGCCAGGTCTACACAAAATGGTGGCCACACAAAGCAAAATGGCCATTACAAATCACAATACAGAACACAGAATATAAAACACTCACATAGACCTGGCAGTCCTAATCAGATGCTCGCTTAAACACAAGATTTCAGTCTCTCGGGAAAGCTCCTATAGAGACACAGAACTTCAGATCCAAGTACTAACAGAGTAAATGAAAATAAGCCAGGTTGAAAGAAGAGGGATGAAGAGGTGGGAGAGGAGAGCAAAAAGGATGGTCTTACAAATTTCTCCTGCTACCTGCAGATACCCAGGTGTTATGGACTTTACCTTGGGCCTCCAGGGAAGGGAGGACTGGAACTTGGCCCTACCAAAAAATCAGACCAGATCAGAACAGAACCAGAATTCAGAACAGAAGCAGAATTCAAGTTCTATGCCAGGAGAAGGTGATTGGTCTCTAATTCTCAGCTCAGGCTGAGGCACTTTGACCAGATTCCTGCATCCAGGAAGGTGGGACTAGAAAAAAAGGGTGGAATAGGAAGGGTTAAGGAGAGGAAAGAGAGACTGAAGGGGAGAGAGGTCCATAAAGTCTTTTGTTTCTTATCTGGTCGGGACACTTTGGCCATTTGTCCACATCAGGAGGAGACCAGGGACAAAAGGGTTTGAGTTGTGGCTGCTGAGTCTGGCCCACTGGTGGGCAAGCTGGTCCCTGAGTTCCCCAACTGGTCAGGATGTTAGTCTCCATTTGCTCCAGAAAGGGGAACCCCTTCCAGGGCCCAAAATTGGGCTCTTGTCTAACCCTTGGAATTGAATTGTCCAAGGAGACACATGTGCTGACAAAGCAAGAAATTTTATTGGGAAGGTGTTGCCCAAGCAGAGAGCAGTAGGGTAAGGGAACCCAGGAGAACTGCTCTGCCACATGGTTCATGGTCTCAGGTTTTATGGTAATGGGATTAGTTTCTGAGTTGTCTTTAGCCAATCATTCTGACTCAGAGTCCTTCCTGGTGGTTCCATCTTGTTTAGCCAAAATGGATGCCAACGAGAAGGTTCTGGGAGGTGGTTGGTTTTGGACACGTGGTGTCACCTTTTGACCTTTCTTGAACTCTTCCAGTTGGTGATGGCTTATTAATTCCGTGTTCCTCATTAGGACCTCCTGTCGTAAAACAACTCATGTAAATGGTTACTCTGATGTCTGGCCAGGATGGGCAGTGTCAGTCAGTGTGCTTCCCCTAACACATCGCCTGGTTAGGAAGATCCCCTGGGGGAGGAACTGGCAACCCACTCCAGTATTCTTGCAGAGATATTCCCATGGACAGAGAAGCCTGGTGGGCTACAGTCCATGGGGTTGCCATGGGAATAACACAACTGAGAGACTGAGCATGCATGCATGCAAGCTATGGGTTAGCATAAATTTATGAAGAGGCTTGGGTTATATATGCATATTCATGAAGGGGCTTAAGCAGCAGAGAGTTCAATATAGAATTGGAGCAGGGGTTGTCAGAGTCCAAGCTTTAGTTCATTGAAGTTAGGAGGGTCAGAGAAGGCCAAGATCATTATTCCTTGGGTCCACATATTAAAAAGCAGAGACACCATTTTGCTGACAAAGATCCATATAGTCAAAGCTATGTTTTTTTCCAGTAGTCATGTACAGATGTGTGAGTTGGACCATAAAGAAGGCTGAACACAGAAGAATTGATGCTTTCAAATTATGATGCTAGAGAAGATTCTTGAGAGTCCCTTGGGCAACGAGGTGATCAAATCAGTCAATCCTAAAGGAAATCAGTCCTGAACATTCACTGGAAAGACTGATACTGAAGCTGAAACTCCAATACTTTGGCCACCTGATGTGAAGAGCCAACTCATTGGAAAAGACCCTGATGATGGGAAAGATCGAGGGCAGGAGGAGAATGGGGGTGACAGAGAATGAGATGGTTGGATGGCATCACCACCTCAATGAACATGACTTTGAGCAAACTCCAGGAGACAGTGAAGGACAGGGAGGCCTGACTGCAGTTCCTAGGGCCACCAAGAGTCAGACACGACTTAGCAACTGAAAAATCACCAGTTGATTTAATGCTTGAGCACTGGGGGTGAGAAAAGGGTTGAATTCTACAAAACAGCTCAAAAATTCTTCAGGCTAATATTTACCATTGAAATGAAAGAGAAGTCGTTATAACTAATTCTTTCTTTGCTATTGTTACTTCTTTTTCATGAGTTACTTGTCTTGAGTTGCTTGTTCCTGCATTCTTTTGTCCCCTTAAGATCATTAATTCCTTTTCAAGGGCAAGTATTGTGGCCATACTTGCCATAATACCTGTCTGAGGGACAGATGTGTATACTCTGTCTTGTAATACCAGGCAGGGGAAGCAGTGCCCAGTGAGACATAATTATATCTTGGGAATAATTAGATTCTCACAATATAATTAGGCAAAGGACATATAACCATCTTATATAATGGCCATTTAAATATACCAATTTATGTAAACTTTCATCTCAGTGTTGTTGATTTTCATACCTTTAACTTTAGTTTCCTTTAAGAGCCCATTAATAAGCCTTGGTCTTAAAGAAGTCCTAGAAGCTTCCCTTTTTATCCCTGGACATTTTATCCCATTTGAAGTCCCCAGTGAGGGGTTGAACCAAAGGACAAAAGAACCCTCTGACCCTCCTAACTTCAATGAACTAAAGCTTGGACTCTGACAACCCCTGCTCCAATTCTATACTGAACTCTCTCCTGCTCAAGCCCCTTCATGAATATGCATATGTGACCCAAGCCTCTTCATAAATTTATGCTAACCCATAGCTTGCATGCATGCATGCTCAGTCTCTCGGTTGTGTTAGTCCCATGGCAACCCCATGGACTGTAGCCCACCAGGCTTCTCTGTCCATGGGAATATCTCTGCAAGAATACTGGAGTGGGTTGCCATTTCCTCCTCCAGGGGAGCTTCCTAACCCAGCAATGTGTTAGGGGAAGCACACTGACTGACACTGCCCATCCTGGCCAGACATCAGAGTAACCATTTACATGAGTTGTTTTACAACAGGAGGTCCTAATGAGGAACACGGAATTAATAAGCCATCACCAACTGGAAGAGTTCAAGAAAGGTCCTTTTGTTAATCTTTTAACTTGATTAGTTGCCCTGTTGTCTATTGTCCTAAGCGTTTCCTGGTCAAATATCTCAAGTGCAATTTTCTTCCAGCTTTAAAATAAGCATATTTATTTATTTATTTTTCAGTTCAGTTCAGTTCAGTCACTCAGTCATGTCCGACCCTTTGCAAACCCATGGACCACAGCATGCCAGGCCTCCATGTTCATCACCAACTCCCAGAGTCTACCCAAACCCATGTCCATTGAGTTGGTGATGCCATCCAACCGTATCACCCTCTGTCGTCCCCTTCTCTTCTGGCCCTCAATCTTTCCCAGCATCAGGGTCTTTTCAAATGAGTCAGCTCTTCGCATCCGGTGGCCAAAGTATTGGAATTTCAGCTTCAACATCAGTCCCACCAATGAACACCCAGGACTGATCTCCTTTAGGATGGACTGGTTGGATCTCCTTGCAGTCCCAGGGACTCTCAAGAGTCTTCTCCAACACCACAGTTCAAAAGCATTAATTCTATATCTATTTTTAAAATGGGGTAAAAAGAGCAGATTTGTTTGGGGCTTTTTAACGTTGGGAACAAACAGGGCCTCTATTTGGTCCATCTAGTCTTAGATCATGTTGTATCAAATCTTTTGTTTAATCCCACCGGCATCAGTTTTCTTTATCCCATTTCTTAATAGCCATCTAAAGATTTCTTTGGGCTTCCCTGGTGGCTCAGTGGTAAAGAATATACCTGCTAATGCAGGAGATGCAGGAGACGCTGGTTTGGTCCCTGGGTTGGGAAGATCCCCAGAAGAAGGAAATGGCAACCCACTCCAGTACTCTTGCCTGGAGAATTCCATGGGCAGAGGACCCTGTCGGACTACAGTTCATGGGGTTGCAAAAGATTTGGACAAGACTTAGCTACTAAACAACAATGAAGATCTTATCTTTTTGAGTTTAGTCCCTTTAAATTTCCAACTTGTTGGGAAATGTCTAGATTTTGCCTCAGCTTCTTATTCACTTGTTAATCAATCTAACTAATAGTTCATCTAGTGTATTAACATCTGTAAACCCCATTGAAGGGAAGCCAGGACCACAAATAAAGCTTTCCAAACTGTACTTTTTCCTTGTTTGTTTTAAAGTAAAGGAGTTCTTAGATGAGCCTAAAATATTTTAATCGACCTTCTAATTTGTTTGTCTTTCCTCAGATACCAAGAGAAGAACTGTTTATACTGAGACTCTCTGAAAATATACCAATTTAGAAGTTTTCTCAATTTAAAGGGTTCATCATCTGGCCACTGCTTGAGGTGCCCCACAAGAAGGTGTAAAGGATACAGCCTTCACAAGATCTAGAAAGCTTCCTCCCCAAAATAGTCTGAGAAAGTAAAGGGCCTTCGTTGTATAGGCAGACTCAACGAAGGTTAAGGTGACAAAGGCCACTTATGAGCTAGGAAAGTTGCATAGCCAGATCAAAAAAAACTCCTTAAAATTCTAATCTATCCAACTGGCTGCCATACATGTTCCTTCTGATGGTAGAGACTCTTAAAACACAGGGAGGAAAAACCTTAGAAGGTCTGTTATATTTATAAATCAAAGACACAGGAAGAAAAATGCAAGGTGCCTCTAAATGACTTTTGTTCCTTTAAGGTCAGAATTCTAAAGAGAGAGTTTATCAAGCTGGTTTTCTAGCTGCGCATGCAAAGCTAATTAGTTTTGCAGTGTCCAGTAAATAAAATTTGGCCATTTGGGGGCAATATTTCCTTTAAATTCCAATTAAGCAAGAACTTGTAAATATAATTCTGTAAGCACTTTTCCATGTCTTTCAACTGAGAATAAACCACTATGATGAAAAAATTAATCAACAGTCTAAGAAACAAGTGGAAACTTTTTTATTTGAGCCAGTCTGGGGATTATAACCTAGGAGACAGTATTTCACAACATTCTGAGATTGTTCCACCCATGAGGTCGAAGCACAGTTATATAAGCTTTTATGACAAAGGGTTATTTGTCAAGTGAGGTATTACCGACACTTTACACAATCTGGATCAACTCAATAAAGTGTGCGGTGAGTACAGGTCATTGTGACTCCTTAGGAGAAGAGGAAGGAAGTTTATCTCCAAAAAGTTGGGATCCTTGATATGGTAAAGAAGGAATTTTATCTCCTTAAGAAAGTGAAAGTGTTAGTCACTGAGTCCTGTACAACTCTTTGCAACCCCATGGACTGTAGCCTGCCAGGCTCCTCTGTTCATGGAATTCTCCAGTCAAGAATACTGGAGTGGGTTGCCATGCTCTTCTCCAGGGGATCTTCACAATGCAGGGATCAAATCCAGATCTCCCACATTGCAGGCAGATTCTTTACCGTCTGAGCCACATGGCTGTCAATCTACTTAGAAGGTGTGATTAATGCAGATTCTCAATTTGCAATAATGGGAGGGAGGAGACCCAAACAGGGAAAGAATAATTTTATGTTTAAACTTTTCTCCTCTTGCCATTAAAATATGGATTTCATTTCATATCACTCAGTGTGTTTCCACTGAGCAAAATCTTCCTAGTGTATTTCACCTTAGAATAACCCAGATGCTGTTTCTTGAAACTGAATGTCGAGGAAAACCTACCCTTCCAGGAAAGAGTTTAATAGCGCCAAATCAAACTTTGCATCATTGCCCAATAATAGGAGATGCGATAACCTCCCCCATATTCATCTGGACTCTCTGAGGAGGCAGATGGGCACAAGAGGTACCCAACCTCCAGTCCTTCATAGAGTTCAGGAGAAATCTGCTCTAGGTTCCTTCATCAGTCACCAAAAACATATGACTGAAGAAAAAAAAACCTCACAATCTAAGTTGTAAGTTACATTCTGTTTGGAGACCTCACTAAAGACTATAGCTTGGGAGGCACGTCACAGATAGCTCTGTGGAACTGTTCCAAAGAGGTGAGGAGGGGGCATGATACATGGGAGTTTTTGCTGGGGGGAAAAAAAAGAAACATGTAGTCAAATATCAAAGGATTATCACTAAGCACAAAAACAGAACTCTCAAGGTAATGAGTTTAGTCTTTTTCTCAGGGCCAGAAGGTGCAGGAGTCTGAGGGCATTAGAATCATTCCTTTCTTATGCATCGTAATGAGCTAAAGCCAGTGCCTTTTCTCCATCGTGAATTCCCCTCGGGCTGACCCCACTGGGGGCTGCTGCAGTGGCTGAAGGCTTGATGGCCAGCAGCATTCATCGTTTAAGAAATGACTCACAATATTTTTTGTCCACATGGTCTGTAAGCAATGGGTTTTAGTAAGCCAGAAAAAATTCTGGAGCCAATCTCAGATGGGATGGAGCACCAAGGGGGGGCTAGGGATCCAAGTCTCTGCATTAGCACACCCACCCAAGGGAAATTATTGATCTCCAGAGATTTTTTTTTTTAACTTAAAGGACAGGTACACTATACCACCACCTCCACGAGGAGGAAGTGAGGCCTGATCCTTAGCTACCAACCACATCTCAAAACCACCCCACACACTAACTAAGGCACCACCAGGGGGACAGGCACGCTTTGGCAATGAGGCCCAGGATGTGAACAGCTGCACAGAGGGCTGTGTGCTGTGGAGTCAGCACCTCAGGAGGCAGGAGGGGGCGGTGGACAGAGAAGGAAGGGGTCTCAGGTCCTGATGGATCAGAAGAAGGAAAATGGGGAGAGGTGGTCAGGACACAGGAGATGGGAAAACCAATGATGACCAGAAAAGGGCCAAAGAGTAGAAAATACAGAAAAAATGAGAAAGAGACAAAACAAGGTGTGGGCAACCACACAAAACAGGAAGGAGACAAAACAGAGCAGAAGGGAAGGAAATAGAAAGGAGAGCAAGATGAATGAGGGAGGGTGTGAGGAGGGAGAGAGGGAGCCAGGAAGAGGATGTCAGAGCTTGGTAAAGATACCTCCTGTGAGCAGAGGTGGTCAGGAGTCCCGGGCTGGTCCTCAGTCCCTACAGAAACATGGTGGGCCCAGTACACCAGGTCGGCCACGTAAATCAGCAGGTTGATGGCTGTCAGGATGGCCACAGCTGACAGGATGGCCACAGCTGTGTCAGGCGACACAGCCAGTCGCTGGTCCCAGATGCATACATAGTTGGTAAGTCTATGTTGACAGCTCACATCCCTGGACCTCTCGGGCTGCCCACCAAACCTTTCATCAAATTGGTAGAGTGGCCAGAGGACCAGAGCACCAATGTAGAGAAGGACAGACAGCAGGCTCAGCACCAGATGGAACATGGAGGAGGAGATGGGCAGCCAGTTCTCATAGTTAGCCAGGTTCAACAGGATGGTCATGATCCCCAGGATGAAGCAGATGGAGTACACGGCCACGCACGACACCAGCAATGGATGGTCCATGTACAGGTAGGGATTGCTGATGAAGGGTAAGATGACACAGGCCACCAGTGTCTCTAGCATCTTGAGGAAGAATGGCAAGCTGCCTATATAGCCAGTGAAATCACCTGTCCGGGGCCAGCCCAAGATCCAGATTGCTTCGGTGGCATAAGACACAGTAGAAATGAAGCAGAATGCAGTAGCAGCAATGGCGCGGTCCCGGGAGGGGTTGCAAGGCAAAAACTGGACATAGGTAGTGGGGTAAATGATGGAGACCAAGAGGCAGAAGAGGGCGAGGTAGCAGGCATGGCAGAGGAGAAAGTCCCCCCAAGAGAAGGAGAAGCGGTACTGTAGTGCCAGTGACTCGATTATGAGGATGATGAGGGTCATCAGGCAGCAGAAGCACAAGATAACAAAGGACCAGGTACTTGTGGGCACCGTCCAGCTGTCCAGGCTGCCCACTAGTGAGATGGCCACGCAGGTGGAGAGCAGCTGCAGTGTTCGGAGGAAGTAGCCCATGATGGCCCAGAAGTCCAGGCCTCAGGACGATTACGTGGAGTTTTCGATGTTCATGCAGGTCACCTTCGCTAGTATGAGAGTGGTCACTGGAGAAAGATCCAGCTTCAGAGGCAGATTAAGTCAGACATCTGGAAAAGGCTCAGGGCCCTGTGACCGCTGAGGCTCGGGATCTGTGGAGTTGGAACCAATGGCTCAGACACTCGGGTAACAGCACAGCCGCTCCAGAATGGTTCTCCCCACCCATCACCTTTGGCCTTGTTAGGAGACTTGTCTTATCTTACAGCTAGGTTGGGTCTGGCCTCAAACCATGAACATATTTTTGTCCTTTGCACTGGGTCATTATCTACAGGAACACAGAGTAGGATAGCCCTTATCTGATATCCCAAACCTTTAAGGCTCTGAAAATTGGAAAGCATAAAAAAAATTCATTTGGTAACAGAATTTGACCTAAAAAGACATGAGATAATTAGTGGTCTTTATTTCACTTAGTGTGAAAGTTCAAAAGTGAAGTTGCAAAAATATTAATGTATTTGATTACAAACAGCTTTTGGTGTTAACATCATATAGAGTAGATGTGTACCAGGTTGCTTGTCTGGGGCTGAAAAATTCTCAATTCTAGGCCTTATCTTTATTCTGACTCTAAGTATTTCAGAAAAGGGACTGTGGATTGTACTGCTAACCTCATTTTACAGATGATAAAACCAAGGCTGGAGCAATCAAGTGCCTTACATAAGGTGGCACGACTAGGAAGTGGGACCCCACATGAAAATGCCAACATTGTGGGTTTGAGCACTTTGCTCTACAGCCCACATGTCAGCAGGGCCTGAGGGTGGGAGCCCAGGACCAAATCTCAGGTCTCAGGGACCCAGGACATCCCTTCAGGGCCATGGGCTTCTTCTACAGCAACCTGAAGATACACATGTCCCAGCCTGCCCTCCCTGCAGCATCACTAGAGGGAGCTGCCGTCTGAGGGGACACAGCCCCACCCGGAGGAGGGCAGCTTCAGGGGTGAACAGGGAGGAGCCCTGGGGTGAGACCAAGGCCGTGGGGATGAGACGACATGGGAAGTGGGAGCTGTTGTTCAGTCTCCTCCCCAAATTCTGCTTTAACATGTGATCCTTCTCCACTGGGGAGGGAGACCTTGACTCAGCATGACTCCAAGGCGGAGCATCACGGAGGAACGACAGAATAAATTAACATACTATTTGGCTCTTAAGGTCCAAAGCTGCCATCTAGGTGGGAGTCTGAAAAGATCTAGGAGTAGGCCTACCTGTGTGGATTTTCCTGGCCTGGGAGACTGGTTAGCAGCTTCCAAGCTGGGAAGAAGGGATTGGAAATGAACAAGGATGCTGTGTCTGGTGCTGATGGGGAGACTTCCAGGGCATCCCAGGGAGGGGGTGGGGATAGATGGATGATCACCCCCTTTTAAGGGCAGGAGCTGAAAGAGGAGGCCCCTGCAGGACTCCTGGGAGGGGCCATCCCTGAGGATGTACCCGAGATTGGGGTGGGGGGGCAGAGTGGAGATGACTGGGGGGATCCCAGGGTCCCAGGGGCCCTGAGGCAGCCCAGTAGGTGTCTTCTGACCCAGAAGGGATGCAGACATGGAGCCAACCTTCCCGTGGAGCCTCCTCCATGGGAGGCTCCATGGAAGCCTGGACTGGAACTGAGACAGGAGAACAGGGGCCTGAAGGGGTTTCAGGGCTGTGACAGGGACACGTGGCCAGAGTGGCAGGGACCCTGGAGACCATAGAATTGCCCAGGTCACCTGCCTATGACAGTCCCGCCAGCCAGAGCTGCAGTCCTGCTCACACACGGACTCCTCCAGGGTCCAGTGTCGGGGGAGTGAGGCCCCTCTCAGCCTACCCCCTCCTCAGGGACAGCTGTTTCAAAGGGACTATTTGCTGAGAGGCCCCCAGGGCTGAAGGGCTAGCACCCTGAGCCCCAGCCAGCTTCCTGCCATCAGGGGTCTTGTCACCTTTGCTGATAATAAACCCTGGGACAAGGTAAGTCTGGAAAAAGAAACACAGAGCAAACCTGAGAACCTCCCTGGACTCACAGAGCTCCTTGAGTCCCAATTGTCAATGGAGTCCTGGAGCCTGCTGGCCTCCCCATGGGCACTTCCGGGGTGGGGGCAGGGCACCGGGGGGAGGGAGTTGGGGTGTCATGCTGTCTGTACCTCAGTTGCTCCCCCACCAACATCCCCAAAGTCACCCTTGATTCCACCTAAGGTTAAATGACAACTTTGGGTCCATTTGATGGCACAAGGGAGGACTTGGGCACGAGAGGCATGGGGCTTCCAGCTGTGTGACCCTGGGTACGGCCTGTGCCTTCTCTGGGCCTCTGTTCCCCCACCTGGAAAGAAGAGCTTTGCCTGAGTCTCCCAGCAGCCCCTCCTCCACTCTAGTCTGTGAGCCTGGACATGGTGCCCCCGTCAGAGCACAGCCTGGATGTGGCTGAGCCCTGCCTGCCCAACGCCAGGCATGTGGACTGGAAGACAGTGAGCTGGAAGGGTCATGGCTGGGACAGAGGAAGGAAGGAAGAGGTGCCAGAAGGACAGAGGAGGTGGAGGGGAGATGGACACTCAGTTACCAGAGGGCTCCGGACTTTTGGCAGACATTTCAGAGTTGGATGATTTTGGGCAAGTTGCTCATCAGAACCTCAGTTTCCCCATCTGTGCAATGGGCTTAATCCCTAATTTGTATCAGTTAAATGAATGAAAGCATGTGAAGGGCTCATCAGAAGGCCTGTCACATGGCACATTCAATCCCTACCAGCTACCTGTGCCCTTCATCATCTCCCTCACAGAGGACCCAGAAGGCCCTGGCCCAACTCTGGACATCAGCACAGGCAAGCTTGATTTGCTTCGAATCAGTGACTGCTATCCTGTTTGTATTCAAGGTGGCCGGTACCTGTGTTTGGTCTCCCTTCACAGTATTTTCTGTGTGTGTCAGACGGTTACAGAATTGATGATATGTTTTCCTTATGTGTTTAACTGTACAGTGTTTTAATTTCAAAGAATATCTGTATTTCTAGGTCCCTTTGAAGTCTCAGGAGCTCTGGTGTCGCTGAGTTTTGTTGTCTCTAAGAGGAGGGTGCTTGGAGAAGGCAATGGCACCCCACTCCAGTACTTCTGCCTGGAGAATCCCATGGATGGAGGAGCCTTGAAGGCTGCAGTCCATGGGGTCGCTAAGAGTCAGACACAACTGAGCGACCTCACTTTCACTTTTCACTTTCATGCATTGGAGAAGGAAATGGCAACCCACTCCAGTGTTCTTGCCTGGAGAATCCCAGGGACGGGGGAGCCTGGTGGGCTGCCATCTATGGAGTCGCACAGAGTCAGACACAACTGAAGCGACTTAGCAGCAACAGCAACAGAGGAGAGTGCTTGGAGCTGAGTGGGTGCTTCTCTCTTCCCATTCTCTGCCCACGTCCCCCTAACCCATTCTCAGGGGATTCTCAGCAAATGAGGAAAAGATGGGAGGAAAATCAGGTCTCAGCTGAGCCAGGGGAACCAGTGCACAGGGCTGACTTTGGCTTTCGAAACACCTGTAAGTTCTCTGACAGAATGAACTACGACACAGGGATGGGATCCCTTCCTGCCACCTAACCCTGGAGGCATCAAGGGAAATCTGGGATGTCTGGAAAGGACCATTGACAGTGGTCCTGCCTCACTAAGCTCACCTGGGTCACCTCTGACTCAGACCTGTTTGCTGGTAGAGTAAGGGGATTGGAAGGGCTGCCTGCTCTTTTCACACCTGGTAGCCTTCCCTCTCTGGAGAAGACAATGGAACCCCACTCCAGTACTCTTGCCTGGAAAATCCCATGGACAGAGGAGCCTGGTAGGCTCCAGTCCATGGGGTCGCTAAGAGTCAGGCACAACTGAACGACTTCACTTTCACTTTTCACTTTCATGCATTGGAGAAAAATGGCAACCCACTCCAGTATTCTTGCCTGGAGAATCCCAGGGACAGAGGAGCCTAGTGGGCTGCTGTCTATGGGGTCGCACAGAGTCAGACACGACTGAAGCGACTTAGCAGCAGCAGCAGCAGCCTTCCCTCTCACCTTCTCCACCCTCTTAAGTGAAGTGAAATCGCTCAGTCATGTCCGACTCTGTGCGACCCCATGGACAGTAGCCTGCACCAGGCTCCTCCGTCCATGGGATTCTCTAGGCAAGAGTACTGGAGTGGATTGCCATTTCCTTCTCCAGGGAATCTTCCCAACCCAGGGATGGAACCCAGGTCTCCCACATTGATAGACAGATGCTTTACCGTCTGAGCCACCAGGGGACCCGCCCAGTGGAGAAAAGACTTTCTATTCAGGGACAGGATTCTCCATTTTTACCTGCTTCCTATGTTCATGCTCACACCCTGCCCTGCTCCCCTGCGCCCTGCCCTATCCGAAGGCCCGCTGTCTCTGAAGGTGAGAATCCAGGCGGTCTGGTTCCAGCAGTGGTAGGAACGCTGCCCGCTTCCTGCCCAGTCTGCCATGGGCACCATGGCCAAGAAGCTTACTCACTCAGGGCACAGTTTCTCCTCTTCATGGAAAGAGCATGTGCTTTTCCTTCTGGGGGATAAGAGGGTTTGAGTAGCTTTGCTGAAACATGGAGGGAAAGGCAAACTCTAGCCTGGCCCAGCACCCTGAGTTCAGGGGATGTGCTGTGTCTCCTGGTAAAACCGCTGGCCTCTGTTTCCAGGTGCTGAGGGCAAGACCTGGTGGGCAGAGGCTGGGGGCCTGGCCCCATTCAGTGGTTGCGGGGCGGGGAGGTCCTGAGTTCTAGCCCCACTGAGGTCCTAGTTCCTGATCTGTAGACTGGAGATTATAATAACCCTTCCAGGGCTGGTGTGAGGGTCAGAGACAAAGAAGTGAAGGGCGGCTCCCAGAAGGGTGCCAGTGAAAGGCCATCCGTCCTCTCACCTGCAGTCCTGCCATTAGCTTCTAGCTGGTTTCTCCATTTCCATTCTTTCCCTCAATGTCTGCTTGGGCTGAACTCAAACTGAGACACCTTTGACAGCTTCTTTGTAACCTGAGGACGAAAAACAAACTGCAAAATGTCATCTCCAAAGCCCTGCAAGCTCAGACCCCTTTCTACCTCTCCAGCCTCCTCATCTTCCTCCAGCCACTGAGAATTTCTTCCAGTTCCTCTTGATCATCACAGGGCCTTTCCCTTAATGTCCACGTGCTCCCCAACCCTGAACTGAGACCAGAGCTCAGCCTGGCACACAGTAGTCCTGTGCCCAGTCAATGCTACTCCAAGCCTCAGTTTGCTTGTCCAGAAAACGGAGATCATATCTCCTGCTTTTAGTCATAAGGGCTTTGGATTACACCCTGCAGAGAACATTTCTGGCAAAGCTCAGCTGGTAAAGAATCCGCCTGCAGTGCAGGAGACTCCAGTTCAATTCCTGGGTCAGGAAGATCCCCTGGAGAAGGGATAGGCTACCCACTACTGTATTCTTAGGCTTCCCTGGTGGCCCAGATGGTAAAGAATCTGCCAGCAATGTGGGAGACCTGGGTTCAATCCCTGGGCCGGGAATATCCCCTGGAGAAGGGAACGGCTACCCACTCCAGTATTTTTGCTGGAGAATTACATGAACACAGGAGCCTGGCGGGCTATACAGTCCATGGGGTCACAAAGAGTCAGACATGACTGAGCGACTTTCACTTCACTTCACTTCAAGCAGAGAACAACTGTACTAGAAGGATGCAGGGTAGCTTGGAGAGCTACTAGGGAGGGGCCAGCCTGGGAATAGGCTTAGATCAGGATGGGGGGAGCTGAGCAGCCAGGGCACAGCCAGGGCAGCTGGTCCAGGCACTCGTGGCCATTGGAAGCACGCACTGGATGCTCCTGCAGATCAGAAGGAAATCTGACCTGACCTGGTGTGTTCCAGCTGCTCCTTAGGTGTGTGTGCAGGCCCCTCTTGTGCAGCTGGTCAAATACTTATCTGGCCGTTAAGTTTCTTATTAGGGTGAGGCCTAGTTGCTCACCACAACTCACAGGAGAGGGACACCCTCAAATATGGCAAGCAGTTCAGATTGTCAGTGAACCCATGCAGGGAGGTATTCATCACACAAGACCATGGGGGTGGTTGGGAGAATGAAGTGAGATAACACACAAAGCACTGATTCTCAGACATTTCCCCTAAAGGCAGAAGGGATGGCATGTGTCCAGGGTGGGAGGTCCAGGCAGGACCCTGGGCTATAATCCTGTGCTGTGGTCAGCAAGTGTCTGCCGTGTGCCAGGCCCTCTTCTCAGTTCAGGGACTACAACAATGAACAAAGGGCAGAATACCCCTTCTCAGTGGATCTGTATTCTAGGGTTTATCTTTGAAGCCTCCTGTTTTCTTTGAAAGTCAGTTCAGAGTTCTGCATTCTATTTTGTAATAGGTCCATAATGTCAATAATATACCCCTAATGGGAAATAGATGGGGAAACAGTGGAAACAGTGTCAGACTCAATTTTTGGGGGCTCCAAAATCACTGCAGATGGTGACTACAGCCATGAAATTAAAAGACGCTTACTCCTTGGAAGGAAAGTTATGACCAACCTAGGTAGCATATTCAAAAGCAGAGACATTACTTTGCCAGCAAAGGTCCGTCTAGTCAAGGCTATGGTTTTTCCTGTGGTCATGTGTGGATGTGAGAGTTGGACTGTGAAGAAAGCTGAGTGCTGAAGAATTGATGCTTCTGAACTGTGGTGTTGGAGAAGACTCTTGAGAATCCCTTGGACTGCAAGGAGATCCAACCAGTCCATTCTGAAGGAGATCAGTCCTGGGCATTCTTTGGAAGGACTGATGCTAAAGCTGAAACTCCAGTACTTTGGCCACCTCATGCAAAGAGTTGACTCATTGGAAGACTCTGATGCTAGGAGGGATTGGGGGCAGGAGGAGAAGGGGACAACAGAGGATGAGATGGCTGGATGGCATCACTGACTCGATGGACGTGAGTCTGAGTGAACTCTGGGAGTTGGTGATGGACAGGGAGGCCTGGCGTGCTGCGATTCATGGGGTCGCAAAGAGTCGAACACGACTGAGCGACTGAACTGAACTGAACATGTCAGGCTTGTTTAGTACAAAAGTTATGAATGGTCTGGTGCCTGCGCTGCCCTATTTGTTTGAAGATACAGAAAACTGTGTCTTGTTGTGCCTATATTTGAGCAAGTTCCGGTGGACACTCCTCCTCTGGGTGATGGAGGAGAAAACTGGGTCCTTTGGGAGTTGGGCAGAGTGTAAGGGAGATGATGGAGGCATCTGGGACATGTTGGCAGTTTCAATCAGTGTGCTTCTGCTAACAGTGCCAGCCTCCTTTGGGAGAGCAGAGAATTAAGGGAATTCTCTGAGGCCACAGACCTCCTGCTGTAGGGCTGTGCCTGATCACACCCTGCTGTAGCCACGTGTTCCGGGAAACAAACTCACTCAGAAGGACAATGCAGATAGTGGAGCACAGTTTATTACACCGGCGGGCCCAAGGCAGAGTCTCCCCTTAGCCAAGGACCCCGACCAGCATTTGTGAAAATCTTTTATACTCCATGTGTACGTGTCTGAACCCACCACTCCAAATTCCTTGAGACTTACATAAACCAAGGAAAATACAAACCAATAACCCCATCATTCATGTGCTATGTGCTCATGTGCTCAAACAGTCAAACAATTAACCAGTAATCAATAAACCTGAGGTTACACTCTGATAGATACAGAAAAATTTATAGCCTGTCTGGAGAAGGGGTGATTAGTGTATGTTTTCTCTTAGGCGATGAGTAACCTAGATATGATCTTCAAGGTCATAAGACCTCCAGACAGGGGGTCTTATCCTTCTGTTGTTGTTTTCATGGGCACTAAACACAGAGTTCAGAGTCCATTGGAAAGGTGGCTGAGCATGATCAGCATGAACAGGCCTAAGATGGAGTCCAGGCCCTATGAATTCCTTCTTCAACCCGACCGCGTGGCTCGACTGTGGAACTCCAGGCTATGGCAGAGAATGGGAGAGAGGTTGCCCTTTGCAGCTGCCAAGGTCTCTTAGGCCTTGAGGACACTTTTTTATTCTCTTGTCCGTGCCAGCCTGACCTTCCACTCAGAGAAACACTAAATATTGGAGGATCAGGAGGAGGGCGTCTGGTGTGTTGTGACACCCACCAGCATTTTGGTAAATCCCCCGAGGTGCACCTCAAGGCCTCTTGATGTTTTCTGTTTTGGGGACTGATGGAGTTCCAGTTTGAGGTTTCTGCCTGTTTGTAAGGTGTTGCTTTGGAGAAGTGTCCCAGGCTTGTGGGACTTAGAAGTCACGTCTGGGGCAGGCTTGCCATTTGTGCTTTGAATTTCTGGGCACCTCTTAGGCATTTGCTTTGTTTTTGGTGACTTCCCGTTAGTGTGGTTTGGTTTGGCTTGATTACTCTGATTTGTGAGCACAGACTTCTGACGCTAACTGCTTAAGCTAGAATGGAAGTGCTTCCTCTAAAGTTCCTTCTCAGAGTCCCCTAGGGAAAATCCTAGGGGACTTGGTCAACCTGTAATTATGACAAGAATTTACTTAAGTGGAAGTTAAAGATGATCACATGTAAAAGATATTTTTCCCCCGAGAAAGCTCTTTTTTTTTTTTTGCCTATGTAATTAATTAAGATGATGTGGGGAAGGGGCAGGCAGGAAGCTGGCTTGGTAACTTTAAACAAAGACCTCCTGGGGGAAACTTACATTTCCATGTGTTTTTGAGATGTGAATGTTCTATCTGACATTCCTAAGGTGTTCTGTTGTGTGTTTGTTTGAGTTAGGCCTATAAGAGGTCCTTTTATAATTTATTAGTGCCCAAGTGATGGATACTTCTAAAATTAAAGAAACTAACAAATTATGAAATCTAGAATGCTCTCATTGTAAACAACTCTTTTTTCCTGTACCTATCTAACCAAAGTTAAGTTAACCTGAAAACAAGAAAAGCTGGTTTGGGAAACGCCATTATGATCTTCCCCTTGATGTCTCTTACAGATGCTAATAAGAACAATTAAGAATAACAGCAGAAAAAAATTTGGAAGGAAAATGTAGCAATTATTTCAATGACTGGAAGACGACAGGGCAACCCACTCCAGTATTCTTGCCTAGAGAATCCCATGGACAGAGGAGCCTGGAGAGCTACAGTCCCTGGGGTTGCAAAGAGTCAGACAGGACTGAGCAACTAAGCACATTTCACTGAGGCAGATTCTTTTAAAAAATGATTTGCCTTAACTAAATAAATGTAAAAAAATCTTTGGATGGTTATTTGGAACCAAATAAATAGAATGGAGATTTATTTGATTAAAATAAGGTTTGATATTACTACACTGCTGCTGCTGCTGCTGCTAAGTCACTTCAGTCGTGTCTGACTTTACCTTAAAGTTAATGAGCCAAGAGGGATTCCCGCTGTTGTTTTTCAGTCCCTCAGTCATATCAGCAGAGTCGCTCTGCTGCTGCTGCTGCTAAGTCGCTTCAGTCGTGTCTGACTCTGTGCGACCCCATAGACGGTAGCCCACCAGGCTCCGCCATCCCTGGGATTCTCCAGGCAAGAACACTGGAGTGGGTTGCCATTTCCTTCTCTTTGGGACCCCATGAACGACAGCAAGCCAGGTTCATCTCTCACATCACTACATGACTACTGGAAAAACCATAGCTTTGACTATCCGGACTGTAGGGGGAGTTCGTAATTTCCTCGGTTCTGTCTTGCTGCAGCAAAAAATTGAAGCGACGGACAGATCAGTGTTACAGCTCAGTTTTATTTGGCAAGCAAAGGAAAATACATCCTTGAGGCATGCGGGCGGGCTGACCCAAAAGACAAGAAGAGAAGAGAGGCCCCCGGGTCAATTTTGGCTCCTCTTTTTGTATGTTTTTTTCTCCTTCCCCTGAGCCTGCCCTGTGTAAACTGGGCTAGCCAGGAAGACTGTTTTACCTGAGGTCCTCACTCCACTCCCTGGACCTTCCTTTGTACTATTTTCGTGGGCTTTTTCCTTCTTTGTCTTTTAGCCACTACCATTCTGGACTCCTTTATCCCATTCTAACTACCTAACAGGACCTTTGTCAGCAAAGCAATGTCTCTGCTTTTTAATACGCTGTCTAGTTTTATCATAGCTTTTCTTCCAAGGAGCTAGTGTCTTTTAATTTCATGGCTGCAGCCACCATCTTCAGTGATTTTGGAGCCAAGAAAATAAAGTCTGTCACTATTTCTATTTTTCCCCCTCTATTTGCCATGAAGTGACGGGATCAGATGCCATGATCTTAGTGTTTTGGATGTTGAGTTTTAAGCCAGTTTTTT
Organism: Bos javanicus; assembly: GCF_032452875.1. Taxonomy (NCBI): domain Eukaryota; kingdom Metazoa; phylum Chordata; class Mammalia; order Artiodactyla; family Bovidae; genus Bos; species Bos javanicus. The sequence goes on along the minus strand of NC_083888.1, from coordinate 19,611,488 downwards.
CACTCTCCTCTTTCATCTTCATCAAGAGACTTAGTTCCTCTTTGCTTTTTGTCATTAGGTTAGTGTCATCTGCATATCTGAGGTTATTGATATTTCTCACAGCAATCTTGATTCCATCTTGTGCTTCATCCAGCCTGGCATTTCACATTATGTACTCTGCATAAAGCACATTTTTCTGTCTTCTGACTGGTGGGATTTGAGCTCTCATTTGAGTTGTCATTTTGATCTTCATTCCAAGTAATTACAGATGCTGACTATCTTCTTCTGTGGTGGAGATTTGGTGTTTTGTTTTGTTTTCTTCTCAAATTGTATGAGGAAAATTTATCTGTGGCAAGTGGCTTCTAGAAAGTTCATTGTGTCTGGAGTTCATTTCAAAAATACCTTCTCTTGGACATTTCTTGAGGTTAGCCGTCATAAACAGTCCACCAGGCTTTCTGAATTGGAGATGCCAATAAGCACCAGTGGTCAAGTTGAAGTTAGAAGAAAAGTCCACAGGGGCAGCCATTTCTCATGCCCACCTCTAGACCCTCCAGTGACAAGTGCCTAGGGAAATTTGGCTTCTTGGGAAGTAAATTAGAGTGGACTGTGCCTGACCAAACACTCAAGGACTTGCGGTTCAGTACTTCTTCTCCCTAAAGCTTCACAATCCTCCATTCCACTGTCCCATCCGGGGCCACAGCATCCTGCTGAGGGTGCTGACGTGCCTAGGAGGCAGTGCTCTCAGGAAGGAGGCTTGAGTTGGGAACCTCAGCACCAGGAGACATGGTGCCTGGGTGTCTGTTGCCCCCAAAGTCCTTGAGCCCTTGATCTCATTCAGGACTCTGGTCCCAGCCAGAACACAGCAGACAATAGGTCTTTAAAAAATGTTAACCGAAGGGCACTATGCCAGGCTGTGTGGACCCCACCCCAGTCCAGCAGTGGGACCCAAGCCTGCTCAGCCTCCAGGGATGGGATAGCATCCCATGTCAGGAAGGCTGGAGATAATAGAGTAGGCATCACTTTTCTTTCCTTTTCTTCAACATCTTGTTGATGCTTCCTTGCAGTATTGTCGATCTGCAATATGATTGTTGTCAGTGTACAGCCGCCTGCTTCAGGCAGGACGTATCCATGGAGTGTATTTGTTGTTTTCTGAATTCTTTTGCCATGGAGATTATTGCAGAAGGTCAAGAAAGATGCTGAGCATCAGGTCCTTGGGGATTATCTATTTCACATGCAGTTTTCTGTGTATATGAGGAAGGAAGGAAGGAGATAATCCTTGTGGAGTATCTCTTAGAGACAAACATTTCTGTGTATAGGTCAGAGATAGAGATTTCTATGTGTATGCAGAAGGAAAGAAGGAAGGAAGCTGATAATCCTTATGGATTATTGATTACAGATACAGATTTGTGTCTGTGTTAGACAATAATGAGAGAAGTTTGAACCTTCAAACAGTGCTAGTGGGAATGTGAAATGGTGCTGCCATTTTGGAGAACAGTGTGGCAGTTCCTCAAATTGTCAAACTTGAAGTCACCACATGACCCTGCAGTTCCACTCTTACATATAAACCCAAACACCTGTGCATGCATGTGCACAGCAGCACAATTTCCAAGGACCACCCAAATGACCATCAACAAGTGATCAGAGAACAGATACACACAGTGGGGTCCGTCCACACAGTGGAATATGACTCGGCCATGAAAAGGAGCGAAACTCTGACACAGGCTACAGTGTGGATGGACCTTGAACACATGATACTCAGTGAGAGAAGCAGACACAGAAGGACACACAGCACGTGATTCCATTTATAGGCAATGTCCCAAAAAGGCAAATCCACAAAGAATGAAAGTGGGTTTGTGGTGGCTATGGGATAGGGGAGGGGGTGGATGGATGGATGGATGTTGGATGGGTGAATGGATGTATGGATAATGGATGGATGGATGGATGGGTAGATGGATGTGTGGATGGGTGGGTGGATGGAAGAAGGGGTAAACAGAATGTGGTCCATTCACACAGTGGACTATGACTCAGCCATGAAAAGGAGTGAAGCTCTGACACAGGCTACAATGGGGATGAACTTGAACACACAATGCTCAGCGAGAGAAGCAGACACAGAAGGACGTACTGTCTTAGTCTGCCTGGGCTGCCATAGCGAAATAGAAGGCTGGGGGCTTCAGCAACAGGAATGCATTTCCTACAGCTCTGGAGGCCAGATGTCAGAGATCAGGGCGTCAGGATGGTCAGGTTCTGGTGAAGCTCTGTTCTTGGTGGGGGCAGGGGTCTTCACTGCATCCTCACATGGAGGAAGGGCTGAGGAGGTTCCTTCGGGGTCTGTTTCTTAAGAGCACTAATCCCGTTCATGGGGTCTCCACTCTCACGACCTCATCACCTCCTCAAGGCCCCCCTCCTCACACCATCACCCTGGGGGTTAGGTTTCAACATGTGCATTTTGAGGGGGACACCAACACACAGCCCAGAATAATCACAAACCATATGATTGCATTTATAATAAACATCCAGAACAGGCAAATCCAGAGACAGGGAGTCAGGGAGTGGGGCCTGGCGCTGGGGGAGGGGAAGGGCAATGTGAGGACCTGAATAAACCCTGCAGCTTAGGATGTTCAGGAATAGCCAGTTCTGACTCCACATTGGAACTGTGTCTTTGGCTCTCTGTTACTTTTGTTACTATAATCACACATAGCGGCCTGCCTCAGAGAATCCTGCCCCTCTGCCTGACTGTTAAAGTGCCTTTGTTCAGAACCCTGTCCACCTGTGGATGGCAGGAAGGAAGAGATTAACACATCCCCTGCCTGAGGCTTGGTGTTCTCCCAAGGTATTTTCAAGATTTAAGGCCTTTTTAGTTTGTTTCCTCACACCCTCCTTCTTTAATTCATAAAAGAACCTGGCATCCAGACCCCGAAGAGATAGTTCTTTGGAGATATTGATCGGCCGTCATTTTGCTCAGCCGGCCCTTAGGATACAGTTGTATTTCTAGTCTCCACACCTCGTGTCATGCAGCCAGCATATGCAGCAAGCATAGCAAGCTTGGATCCCTGCCCCTGCACCTGACCTCTGTCCTCAGCTGATTTTAATCTGCATCCTAAGCAGCTGTGTTCCAGCTGCAAAGAGAGGGAGCCTATTCACAAGGCCCTCCCAGGGCACGGGGCTCACATGGGCAGACCCCTCCCAGGGCAGGGGGCCTGTCTGGGCAGGGCTCAGCACACAGGTACCCTGCATGGAACCCTGCAGAGCACCCCCAGCCCTCTTCCTGGTCACCTCAGAGCAGGACCTGGACTAACAAACAGCCGCTCCTGGGCAGGTCAGTGACCCTGGGCTTCACTCTGTGCGGCCTCCTTCTGGCAGGTCTTCCAGAGGTTCCACTGCACCCGGGGCCCTGGGCTCCTGTCTCCACCCACCACCCCTCCTCTCCCTGACTCCTGGGTTCCTCTATTTAGGAGAAGATCTTCTTGAAATTCTCTCCCACTCGTGGGCCAGATAAAATGATTAGAAATCAAACCAGAGCTGCAGCCCCATGTCCATCTTGACCCTCAGGCCCACACCTGTTCCTTGCACCTGGCAGGCACAACAAGACCCATTTTCTGCAACCGTGAGCCCCTGGTGGGTGAGGATTGGCTGACTGGATGAGTTGGCCAGCCCTTCCCAGCTATGCCTGGGTTGAGGTCTTTATAAACAACCCCTTCCAGGCAGTGGGGCTTCTCTGATGGCTCGGTTGGTAAATGAAATAACCTGCAATGCACGAGACGCGAGTTGGATACCTGGGTCAGGAAGATCCCCTGGAGAAGGGAATGGCAACCCAGTCCAGTATTCCTGCCTGAGAAATCCCATGGACAGAGGAGCCTGGCAGGCTACAGTCCATGGGGTCACAAAAATCTGACACGACTTAGCGACTAAACCACCACCGCTTCCCTAGTAGCTCAGCTGGTAAAGAATCCGCCTACAAGGCAGGAGATCTGGGTTCAGTCCTAGGCTTGGGAAGATCCCCTGTAGAAGGGAACCGCTACCCACTCCAGTATTATGGCCTGGAGAATTCCATGGACTGTATAGTCCCTGGGGTTGCAAAGAGTCAGACGCAACTGAGCAACTTTCACTTGGAAAAAACCACCCCCTCCAGGCAGCAAGAATGCCTGCAGTGGCACCTAACACCATCTTCTCTGCCCCTCAGGAGCATAGCTGGTCTGGTGAGAAGGATGAGGGGTCACACATCGTGGGCTGATTTCTTATTTTGGGTTTCTTTTTCATTGTTCTAAGAGCTGGGTCCCAAAAGAACTTGCTGTGATGAATGTCAAAGTTTCTACTGCCTATATTTTCCTCTAGAATTTCATAGTATCTGACCTTACAATTAGATTTTTATCTTGAAAATCTGTTGCTAAGTCGTGTCCAACTCTTTTGTATTCCCATGGACCATAGCCTGGCAGGCTCCTCTCTCCATGGGATTTCTCAGGCAAGAATACTAGAGTGGGTTGCCATTCTCTTCTCCAGGGAATCTTCCTGACCCATGGATCAAACCCGAGTTTGTTGCATTGACAGGCGAGCTCTTTACTACTGAGCCATAATACGGTGGAATCTTTATCTTTGTTGTCGTTCAGTTACTCAGTTATGTCTGACTCTTTGCAACCCCATGGACTGCAACATGCCAGGCTTCTCTGCCATCACCATCTTCCGGAGTTTTCTCAAACTCATGTCCATCAAGTCGGTGATTCCACTAACCATCTTGTTCTCTATTAACCCCCTCTTCTCCTGCTTTCAATCTTTCCCAGGGTCTTTTCCAATGAGTCAGCTCCTCACATCAGGTGACCAAAGTACTGGAGCTTCAGTTTCAGCATCAGTCCTTCCAATGAATATTCAGGACTGATTTCCTTTAGGATGGACTGGTTGGATCTCCTTGCAGTCCAAGGGACTCTCAAGAGTCTTCTCCAACACCACAGTTCAAAAGCATCAATTCTTCAGGGCCCAGTTTACTTTATGGTTGAACTCTCACATCTATACATGACTACTGGAAAAACCATAGTTTTGACTAGATGGACCTTTGTCAGCAAAGTAATGTCTCTGCTCCTTAATGTTATCATTATACTGCTGCTTGATTCAGTTACCACATACACATACAGCATATCTCTTTTCTGGATTCTTTTACCGCAGAGGAATTGCAGAAGGACTAGCAAAGTTCCCTGTGCTGAACATCAGGTCTTTGTAGGGTATCTATTAGAGATACTGATTTCTGTGTATATGTTAACGATACAGATTTTGGTATATATGTTAGACATACAGACTTTAGTTTATATCTGGAGGAAGCAAGGAAGGAGATAATCTTGCAGATTATCTGTTACAGACATAGATTTCTGCTTATATGTTAGTGATACAGATTTCTGTGTATTCTTACAGATTCTGAAATGTTTGCATTTGTGGGAGGAAAGTAATAAAAAAGTGAAAGTGTTAGTTGCTCTGTCGTGTCCAACTCTTTGCCACCCCACCCCTGCCAGGCTCCTCTCCATGGAATTCTCCAGGCAAGAATACTGGAGTGAGTAGCCATTTCCTTTTCCAGGGGATCTTCCCAACCCAGGGATCAAAGCCAGATCCCCTGCATTGCAGGTAGATTCTTTACTGCCTGAGCCACCAGGGAAGCCCATTTCTGGGAGGAAAGGGCAAGGAAAGAAGAAAGGAGGTAATCCTTTTGGAATATCTATTTTAGATACAGATTTCTGTGTATATGTTAGTCCCAACCTCCTAATTCATCCTTGCTCTTTCAACTTTTTTGGAACCCTCTGTGTTTGAATTCGCAGAGTCTCTTTTTGTGTTGTAAATTAGTTTGTCTACTTCCTTTTAGATTTTGCCTAGTATTCACATCATATGCTATTTTATCCCTCTGTCTGCCTGACTAGTGTCTGACCCTCCAAGGTCCATTCTTGTGGTGACCAGTGGAATAATTTCATAATTGCAGTGGCGGTTCTCATGGTTGAATTGTGGTCCACTGTATGTATGTACCACACCTTCTTTAAGCTTTAATGTGTCAGTAGACATTTTTCTCGGAGAAGGCAATGGCATCCCACTCCAGCACTCTTGCCTGGAAAATCCCATGGATGGAGGAGCCTGGTGGGCTGCAGCCCACCAGGCTCCTCCATCCATGGGATTTCGAAGAGTTGGACACGACTGAGTGACTTCACTTTCACTTTCCACTTTCATGCATCGGAGAAAGAAATGGCAACCCACTCCAGTGTTCTTGCCTTGAGAATCCCAGGGACAGGGGAGCCTGGTGGGCTGCCCTCTATGGGGTCACACACAGTCGGACACGACTGAAGCGACTTAGCAGCAGCAGCAGACATTTTGCTGGATCTGTGTCTTGGCTACTGTAAGCAGTGCTGCAGTGAGTGTTGGGGTGCATGTGGGTTTTTGAATGATGGTTTTCTCGGGATATAGGCCCAGGTGTGGGAATGTCAGATCCTAGGCTTAGCTTTCTGGGAAGTGTCCCCCCGTCAACCGACACAGGGAGGCTGTGCTTTCTAGTGGCTGTTGCCAATGTCCATTCCCACGTACTGTGTAGGTGGCTTCTCTCTCCTCCTGGCTTGCTCTTGCATTGTTGCCTGTGACATGTGAGAATGGCCATTCTGAGCGGTGGGATTTGATTTGTCATTGTCACTTTAATTTGCATCCTCCTGTAATAATTAGAGATGTTCAGAATCTTATCCTGTTGCAGGGTGGGAATTTATTTTTCCCCCTTTATACTTTTATTTACAGGGTGTCAGGGAAATTTACCTGTTGCAATTGGCTTCTTGAACATCGGTTGTGTTTGGAATTTACGTCTGCAACGTCAGCCCCAGATCCTTTCCTGAGGGCAGCTGTCACTCACAGCCCCACAGGCTTTGTTCATTGGAGGTGTAAGCACAGCCGGTCAAATTGTAGTTACAGGAAATGTCCACAGGGCGGCAGCGCTGTTTCGTTCTCAACTCGCTTGTTTCTTGGGCAACCAGAGCCTTCGGGAATGTCTGCTTCCTGGGCTGTGAGTTAGAGGACTGTGCCTGAGTAAACACCCAAGGGCTTGTGTTCCCCTGCCTCTTCGCCCTAACGCTTTACTCTTCATTATCCGAGTTATCCCTGCCTCGCCCACAGAACCCTGCTGAGGTGCCTAGGAGGCTGCACTCTCAGGAAAGAGGATTGAGGTGGGGACCCCAGCACCAGTCAACCTGCAGTCTTGGTTACTTTTCAGAGTTCAAGGCCAGAGGGTCAGGCGACCATCCTTTGGTTAAACGCCAGAGCAAACCTCACAGTACAGGTTAAAGCGGGGCTCAGTTAAGGGCACCCTGCCGGGCTGTTCAACCCTACTCCTGGCTAGGCATGGATCCAAGGCCGTTCAGACTCCAGGGATAGGATGGCAGCCCAGGTCAGGGAGATGGGTGGAAATTAGGCTTTGCTTTTCTTTAATCTAATGGCGATGGTATACAGGAATATAGTTGCCCTGCCGGTTGGTGCTTGTTGTCAGTATACAGCCACCTGATTCAGTATGACATATATTAACACACAGCATATCTGTTCTTTTATGGATTGTTTTGCCCTAGAGGTTCTTGCAGAATTTCAAGCAAAGTTCCCTGTGGTGAACATCAGGTGTTTGTGCAGCCTCTGTGAGATATACAGATTTCTGTGTAAATGTGGAATTAGGAAGGAAGGAGATAATCCTTGTGGATTACCCATTACAGATATAGCTTTTTGGGTATATGTTAGTATCAACCTCCTATTTCATTCGTGACATTTCCTTTTTTTTTTTTTTTTTTGAGTTTTTTGTGTTTTGATTCTCAGAGTCTCTTTTTGTGCTGTAAACTACTTCCTCTGTATTTCTTTTTTTAAATTTTGCCTAGAAGGGACATCTGCTATTTTCTTCCTGTTTCTGACTTCACTTGGTATATGATCCACCAAGGTCCATCCTTGTGGGAACCATTTGCAGGATTTCATAATTTCAGTGGCAGTTTTTCTTGTCTGAGTAATAGCCCATTGTATATATATATACCACAGTTCTTTAATATTTAATCTGTCCATGGACCATTTCTTGGGTCTGTGTCTTGGTTATTCGAAGTAGCACTGGAATGAACATTAGATTGCATGTGTCATTTTGAATGATGATTTTTTTGTAATATAGGCCCAGGTGTGGGCACAAACGGAGAAGGCAATGGCACCCCACTCCAGTACTCTTGCCTGGAAAATCCCATGGACGGAGGAGCCTGGTACACTGCAGTCCATGGGGTCGCTAAGAGTTGGACACGACTGAGTGACTTCACTTTCACTTTTCACTTTCATGCATTGGGGAAGGAAATAGCAACCCACTCCAGTGTTCTTACCTGGAGAATCCCAGGGACGGGGGAGCCTGGTGGGCTGCCGTCTATGGGGTCACACAGAGTCAGACACGACTGAAGTGACTTAGCAGCAGCAGCAGTGGGCACAAAAGTCGTAGGCTTAGTTCTCTTGAAATTTTTTCTTCTGGCCTGTGCAGGCTGTCCTTTCTAGGGGCTGTTGCCAATGTCTGTTCCTATGAAAGGTGTAGGGGGATTCCATCATCTCCCTGGTCTTTCCCCCCTTTCCTGTTTGTAGACAGTTAGGATTCCCATTCTGTCAGATGGGATTAGATTTCTTATCGTTTTGATGGGCATTCCTGCTGTAATAGTTCAGGATGCTGGGATTCTTGTTCTGTGGCTGTTTGGGTTTTCTTTTCTTTTTCCTTAAAAGCTGTGAGGAAATTTTACCTTTAATTGGATTCTTGAAAGTCAGTTGTCTTTGGAATTTATTTCTGCAATAGCCGTCCAAGGTCCTTTCCTGAGGGAAGGTGTCATTAACAGCCCCAGAGGCATTGTTAATTGGAAAGTGAAAGTGAAGTCACTCAGTCGTGTCCGACTCTTTATGACCACATGGAGCCCACAGGGCTTTTCTGTGCATGGGATTTTCCAGGCAAGAGTACCAGAGTGGGTTGCTATTTCCTTCTCCAGGGGATCTTCCTGACTCAGGAGTCGAACCTCGGTCTCCCGCATTGCAGGCAGACGCTTTACCCTCTGAGCCACCAGGGAAGCCCCATTGTTAATTGGAGGTGCTAGTAAACATGCAGTGGACAAGTTATAGTTACAGAAAATGTCCACAAGGTGGCAGCACTTCTTCATGCCCAACTCTGGTTTCACCTGCAACCCCAGCCCTAGGGAAAGTGGGCTTCCTGGTCTATGAATGAGAGTGAAATGTGCTTGAGCAAACTTCCAAGAGCTTGTGTCTCACTACTTCTTCCCCCTAAAGCTTCACCCCTTCCCTCCAGACTCATCTGAACCTGGGGCACGGCTCCCTGATGAGGCTGTGCTCTGAGGAAGGAGACTTCAGCTGGGACTCCGGCACCAGTGAACCTGGATTTTTGGTGACTTTACCCTGGTCCAGAGGGTCAGGCCACCATCGTTAAGGAGCACTAGGGATTCTGGTTCCAGCCAGGGCAAGCCAGACAGTTCAGGTTTAACAGGGGTGTCAAAGAAGGGCACCTCCTGGCCTGTCTCGACTCCACCCCAATCCAGCCCTGCACTCAAGTCTACTCAGGTTCCAGGAATGAGTTATCAGCCCAAGTTAAGGAGGTGGCAGGGTATAAACTAGTAATTCCTTTTCTTTAATCTCATGGGTAGCTGTGCTGGGACAGTTTTCCGGTTTGTGCTTGTTGGCAGTGTACAGCCACCTGAGTCAGTTGTGACATACAGACAGCATATCTGTTGTTTCCTTCAATTCTTTTCCATAGAGGATATTGCACAAACTCAAGTAAAGTTCCGTGTGATGATCCTCGGGTCCTTGTGGAGTGTCTATTAGAGATAGAGTTTCTGCACAGTGGATGGAAGGAAGGAGATAAAGCCTTTATTTATTTATTTATTTTGGTTTGCTTTGTCTGTGTTGGAAATCTCAGTCTCTTTTTGTCTTGTACATTAGTTCCTGTACCACCTTTTTTATTTTGCCCAGAATGGACTCATATGCTATGGCCTTTCTCTGTCTGGCTTCACTTCGTGTGTGACCTTCAAGGTCCATCCCTGTGGCTGCAGGGGTGTTATTTCAGTTTCAGTGGCAGTTTCTCTGGGGTGAGTAACAGTGCATTATCTACACGTACCACATCTTTTTTAAGTTTTAGCCTGTGGGTGACGTCTTGCTGGTTCTGTGTCTTGGCTATTGTAAGGAGTGCTGCAGTGAAGGTCGGGGTGCATGTGCGTATTTGAATCTTGTTTTTCTCAGGATATCAGCCCAGGGTGGGAACGTCAGATCCTAGGGTTAGCTGTCTCAAGGGGCTGTCTCTACCCCACCCTAGTTTTTCCTTCCTCTCTTACTTATCGTTTATCTTTTTTTGGCCAGATGTGTGTTTCAAACCTTACCAAATTTTTGGGGGGTTGTTTGGTATAATTTGAGTACAGATCCGTTATCTGATATGTGGTTTGAAAACAGTTTCTTCCAGTTTGTGGTTCATTTTTTGATGTTCTGAATAAGGTGTTTCATAGAGTAGAAGTTTTAATTTTTATAAATAATTTTATAATTTTTAATTTTCTGAGGAAGTTTTTAATTTTCTGAGGAAGGTTTTAACTTCCTGAAGAAGTTTTTAATTGTATGAAAGTGAGTAGTTCTATGAATATTATTAATTATAAAAGATTTTAGGAATGTCAATAGTTTTATAAATTTATTCAACTTATAGAAGTTATGCAAATTTTGATATTCATTTTATGAAAATTATCAATTTTATGGAAGTTTTAATTTTATAGAAATTTTCAATTTTATGGAGGTATTTAATTTTATGGAAGTTATTAATTTTGTGGAATATCTGTGTAGTGATATAAATATTTACCTACAGAGAGATATAAATATCTATCTACCTAGACATGTAAACATCTATCTACAGAGAGATAAACAATTCTCTATATATTATATAAATATCTATGTACACATCTGTTTATATTTTTTGGCCAGGTGTGTTTTTCAATCTTTATCAAATTTTAAGGAGCTGTTTGATACAATTTGAGTACAGATCCTTTCTTGATTGAGTACAGATCCTTTCTCTGATATGTGTTTTGGAAATAGTTTCTTCCAGTCTGTGGTTCATCACTTGGTTTTCTGAATAAGGTGTTTCAGTCATGGATGCAGTCACCATCCACAGTACTTTTGGAGCCCAAGAAAATAATATCTGCCACTGTTTCCATTTCTTCCCTGTGTATTTGCCATACAGTGATTGGACCAGATACTATGATCTTAGTTTTTTGAATGTTGAGTTTTATTCCAGTTTTTTCATTTTCCTCTTTCACCTTCATCAAGAGGCTCTTTAGTTCCTCTTCACTTTCTGCCATTAGGGTGGTATCATCTGCATATTTGACATTGCTCACATTTTTCCTAGAAACCTCATTTCTAGCTTGTGATTTCATCCAGCCCAGCATTAATATGATGTACTCTGCATAGAAGTTAAATAAGCCATGTAGCAAGACACATCCTTGACATACTCCTTTCCCAATTTTGAACCAGTCCATTGCTCCATATCCAGTTCTAACCTTTGCTTCTTGACCTGCATACAGGTTTCTCAAGAAGCAGGTAAGGTGGTCTGGTCCTCCAATCTCTTTAAGAATTCTCCAGTATGTTGTGATTCACATAATCAAAGGCTTTAATTCTTTTTTAAGTTTTAAGTTTATGAAAGTTTTTAATTTTATGATATAAAAATAGATACCTATATTTTATGACATATATACCTATATTTTTGCATATGAGATATGTTCCTACATTGTCATATGAGATATATACTAATATTTTCATGTGGCATACATACCTATATTGCCATATATGAAATGTATAACTTTATTTTCATATATGAAATACACATGGAATACTACTCAGCAGAATAGCAAAATAAAAATGGGAAAGTTTTAAAAACAGGAGATGCCATCAAGAAACAGGTTTTGATGAGATTTTTAAAAATCACGTAAAATTGTTTTACTCTTGATTTTTGCTTTACAAAGAACTTATCAGTCAGGTCAAGCCATTTAATATAACTATAGGATAAATATGCTTTTTTTAAAACTTAAGTTGCTTCTGTCAATGTTCTCTGACAAAACATTTTATTTTCATTATTTTTCATGCCTACAAATTGATTTCAGTTCACAATGCCCTATAAGTAGAAGTCATTTAGCAATCTTCTCGCTTCAGATTAAGACTTTTGTATGTATTAAGATGTAAGACAGTATACTTGATTTGGAAGGGTTATCTTCAGTCTCTAAAAGCATTACTCAAAAGGCACAATGGTTTTCATTATGGTCCCTGGACTGGTATTTGCAAATCTACTAAATCAGAAGCTCTGAACTGCCGTCTGATGATTTTAGTAAATAAGCGTCCAGGTGAATCTGAAGCACTAAAGCAAACTGACTTTTGAGAACTTCAGTTTTCAGTTTTTGCGCTGAAAATCCTGGCAAAATACACTTTTACCAAGCCCCAGTTGTAAGAATTAGCATCATTAGAAGTTATTGTAAAATTTTCATCCTTTTGGTTAAAGAACAATAGCAAAGGAGTGTACTCTGCAAATATATGTATGTATATTTTCATATATGAAATATATACCTATGTTTTCTTATATGAAATATATACCTAGGTTTTCATATGTGAAATATATACTGAGTACTGCTCAGTTAATAAAAAGATTAAAATAATGGCATTTTCAGCAGTATAATCCTAGAGATTATCATAATAAATGATGTAAGTCAGAAAGACAAAGAGAAATCCCATATAATATCACTTACATGTAAAATCTAAAGTATAACACCAATGAACTTATCTATGAAATGGAGACAGACTCATAGATATGGTTACCAGTTACCAGTGGGAGGGGCAAGATAGGTATAGAGGATTAAGAGATAGAAACTATGTATAATATCCATAAAGTATAAGGATATATTATACAGCATGAGGAAATATAGCCTTTATTTGTAATACCTTTAGATGGAGTATAATCCATATAAATATTGAATCACTATGTTGAATACCCAAAACTAATATAATATTGTAAATAAGCTGTACTTCAACTTAAAAAAATGTTGATGGCTATCTACAAAAACAATAAAGTAGTCAAAAATTTAAAAATAAGTGAAATAAAAATGGGAAATTGTTAAAAATAGAAGATTCCATCAAGAAATTAATTTTGATGAGAATTTTAAAAATCACCTAAAATAGCTTTACTGTTTTAATTCTTGCTTTTCAAGAACTTATTAGTCCAGTCAAGCCAATTAATCTACCTAACACTAAACCTTACCAAGCTAAGGGCGGTAAGCATATTTGGTCACCATGTTTTTCCAAGAAGCCTCTAGTTGGCAAAGGTTTTTTTTAACTTTAACCTTTCTTGTCACTAATTGTAGCTATTTCAGGAGCAATATTGTTCTGGTGGCAATATCACGTGGTATAACAGGTCCTAAGATCACATTACCAAGGGTTTTCTTTTTAACTGAGCAACTTTTTAAAAAGTCGTGCTGTGCTTCATCCTGTCGGTGTTAAATTCTCATTGGAGAGGAAGTCACTTGTGACGCTGCTAGCCCCAGAGCCTCCTGCTCTCATCCTAAAGTGCGCCTGTGTTGCCGTATTAGGAACCTGGGGTCTGCAAAGTGAAGAGATTACCGTGTTGAAGGAGCTGGGAAGTGGCCCGTTTGGAGCGGTCCCTCTGGGCAGGTGGACAGGGCAGTATGATGTTCTGTTAAGGGGATCAGGGAGCGCTCCATGTCAGAAGATGAGGCCCAGACCATCAGGTAAGTTTCTTCTGGGGAATCATGGTTTAGCCCTCACCATGAGAGCACGTTCATGCAAACAGGTCTGTGGGTAACATCTCTAAGGCCTGAATCAAGAGTCCACAAATCATAGAATATACAATGGAATAGTACTCAGCCGTAATAAATGAAATAATGCCATTTCATCAACATGAATGGACCTAGAGGTTAGCATATTAAGTGAAGGCACAGACAGACAAATAGCATATGATATCACTTATGTGTGGAATCTAAACTATGATGCAAATGAACTTCTTGACAAAACAGAAATAGTCTCAGACATAGAAAACAAACTTATGGTTACCAAAGGGGAAAGAGGTGGGGGACAAATTAGGAGTCTGGTATCGACAGATACATACTACTATATATGAAATAGATAAACAAGTCCCTATGAACAGGATGGGGAGCTATAATCAATATCTTGTAATAGCCTAATAATCTGAGAAAGAACATGTATGTGGGTATATTTATATGTATGTATTATATATGCTTATATAAATATATGTAATATATATTATATATATATAATATATATACAATTGAATGACTTTGCTGTACACCTGGAATTAACGTAAAACAAATACTCTTCAATTAAAAATGCACCTGTTTTCGATAGAAAACAAGTCCACATATCATTAATACAAATATTTGAAGTTATAAGTCAATTTAGCACACCTTTACACAAGATTGACTATTCAAACAGAAGTCTTTGGCTGGGGCTGGCTTCACGGGCACAGGTTTGCATGGTGTCGGGGGCTCCTCTTGCACTTTGAAGGGCTCCGTGCTTGGTTTAAGGCTGGCTGTCACCATCCAAATTCTTAATAATTCTTACACAAGAATTCCGACATTTTCATTTTGCGCTGATCCTTCCCAATTATGTAGCTCATCCAGTCTCTGGCAATTGTGCTGTCATCAAACTGGGGATGGGCCTTGATGTCAGAACAGAAAAATCCAGCAGAAACTCCCTGAGGCTCATGGTGTAACCCCTGGGTCCTGGTGTAACTTTAAAACATATATTTTGCTATTGCTGCTGCAGCTGCTAAGTCACTTCAGTAGTGTCCAACTCTGTGCGACCACGTAGATGGCAGCCCACCAGGCTCCGCCGTCCCTGGGATTCTCCAGGCAAGAACACTGGAGTGAGTTGCCATTTCTTTCTCCAATGCATGAAAGTGAAAAGTGACAGTGAAGTCGCTCAGTCGCGACCCCATGGACTGCAGCGTACCAGGCTCCTCCATCCATGGGATTTTCCAGGCAAGAGTACTGGAGTGGAGTGCCATTGCCTTCTCCGATATTTTGCTATTAGAGGGCTGTTAATCCTACAGAATCCTAAAATGTTATTAACAACTCACCTAGTCATACAGAAAGAGGTCAAGCTGTATCACCAGGGCAAACTGTTACACCACAAATGGAATGGTCAGTCTGAGGCCTGAGATGTGGGAAATGTCAGCTGACAAGGTGGTCTCACCATGTGCCCCCTGGGCAGTGACTGAATTTGCTCAAGGAACAGCATTTATTTGCTCAAGGAACAGCAGACCTTGGTCCCAACACAAACCTTCCCTGTATAGGGAGCAATGCAGTTCTCTAAAACTGTTCAAAGATGTGTGTGTGTGTATGTGTGTGTGTGTATGTGTGTGTGTGTGTATGTATGCACGTGCACGCGCGTGTGTGTTAGTTGCTCAGTCGTGTCCAACTCTTTGCAACCCCATGGACAATAGTCCACCAGGACCCTCTGTCCATGGAATTCTCCAAGCAAGAATACTGGGTAGACATTCCATTCTCCAGGAGATCTTCCCAACCCAAGGATCAAATTTGGGTCTTCTGCATTGCAGGCATAACCAAGATCATTGCCTTAAGTAACATGATAATGAATGTCCCCTATAGTTAGACTAGGAAGAAAGGAAATAACTAAATATTCAATAAATCCTCATCTGTGAAAATAATGGTCAAGTTGACAGGTTACACTTAACGTACTTCACATATCTGAAAATTAAAGAATCATCCTGTAATGCTCCTCATTGTTAATTATTAGAGAAATGCAAATCAAAACTTCAGTGAGGTACCACCTCAAACTGGTCAGAATGGCCATCATTTAAAAAATCTCCAAATAACAAGTGTTACAGAGGATGTGGAGAAGAGGGAACCCTCCAGTAGTGTTGGTAGGAATGTTAATTGGTGCAGTCACTGTAGAGAACAGTATGGCAGTTCCTCAAAAAAAAAAAAAAAATAGTTACCATATGATACAGCAATCCCACTCCCAGCCATACAGACTAAGCTATAATTTGAAAAGATACATGCAGTATTCTAAAAGAATTTGTGCATACAAGCTGCAGATCTGAGAAGAAACCTTTACTCTCACATCTGAGACATCAAATTTGTCTTCACATATTGCTTGCTACATGGAGACCCTTGGTTCATACTCCATGTAATCACATTCTGTCATAGTTTGAATCTGTCCAATTTGAATTTTAGGATGTGGTTTCTCTCCAGCAGCTTAGGAGCATTCCCTTTTCTCCAGGCCCTGTTACTCTGGCATGACATTTCAAACCTCAAAACTGTTACTTGTTGCTATGAGCATCAATTTCATTTTAGCTCAGTTTGAACAGAGAAGCAAAAAATCAGAGGGGCCTATGTTTTCTGTTTTCATCATGGAGAAAAATGAAACTGTTAGAAGAAAAATTCCTGAAGCTCATGTGATCTTTGTCACTAATTGTTGGCAGGGGTTTTCTTTTATTTTAAGTGTGACCCTTCATTCATATAATAACAAATAACAGAACTAGAAGAAAGTAGTTTGAAAAGATGGCTTGAAAATCTGAACCGAAGGAAACAATGAAAACCGCAAAGATCAGGGTGCCAAGCTTTTAAGAATATTTTAGGTGTGCAAACAGTAATTAGTATGCTTGCGATTTCAACAATATATTTTTATTCTGATAAGGAATGTATTTTTTCAGAAGATTTCCAGCATGGCCACCTCCTGCTGGAAGCTGGGATGCTGGAATCAGGCCTCTTCCTGTCTGTCTTTACAGGACACTGGGCTGCACTCTGAGAAGTTCCTGTTGCTCCCCTGACCATCATGTGGCCAGAGAAATTGGTAACGTTGTTGTTTTGCCTGTTGAAATGTGTAATAGGACAGATTCTTTCGGTTTCCTGATGTGGGTGAAGTGTGGAGCCCAGTGATGACTTCTTCCTAGTTCCCACACGAGGGTGAGCCCCCATCGGATGATGAGAGACCCTGCATGTGTGACCTGTGCCTCCTGGGAGACCAGCGCTAAACTAGTTTGAACCTGACCAAGTTCTGTCTACATGGTAGATTTAGCCCTCTATAAGTCCTATCTACATGATGATGTTTAGATGAGACTGTGCTTTCTGAAGGAAAGTTACAGGCTCAAAATAGCCTGGAGTTAAACTCCCCTCTGGTCCTCCCCACCATTCTATGCAAAACAAAGAACTCTCTCACCCAAAGGAAAAAATGGACATTAAGGTTGGTTACAACCAGCTCCCAGCCAGTCCAGCCTCTGGCCGATCTCCAGAATTCCTTGCCCCAGCCATTTAAGAGATATCTACTCTGAACAACCTTGGAGAAGAACAGGCCCCCTTAAGACAGTAGATTTCCACATATATGCCTATACATACCTGCTCTTTTCTTGGGTTAGTGTAGCAGCTCACTAATCTGACTGCTGCCCCTTCTCACCTCATTAAAGGTGATCTGTTCCTGTAAAGTGCCGATCTCCTTCTTTTTCTGAACCTCGCCTTCTCTAACTCCATTCCCTACACTTTCTGCAGTGAGAACATTTAGACCTGACCTTGTACTCTCTGCACTGGGACATGGAGACCCGGGTGGAGGCCTGGTCTGGCTTCTGTCCTAGAAAACTCCATGCTTGCATCTGAATGTCAGTGCTCAGCTGTCTGGGGTCTGGAGCTGAGGAGGCCTTCTCTAGGTAACCGTGCTCTTCTCTGAGTGGGGTTCCATGGCCCTTCTGGGGGGCCTGCCAGGTTCAGCTTCCCTGGGGCTCCTGGAGACCCCTCAGGTGGGCTACCTGGTAATTATTCCAATTTTCCAGCACATTCGGGTTGAGTAGAGAAGCAGGTTCACCTGGTGAATTGGTTCCAGGGCACAGGGATCGGGCATAAAGTCAATGGGCAGCAGGTGAGGCTGCGGCTGTGAACTCCTTCCAGTCGACTCTCTCCTCCGAAGAGAACAGGGCTGCCCCTCGTCTTTCAGCCCAGCTCTCCTGTGTTTTCTCAGCACCTCGTCGGGACAAGAAAGACAGAGCCCGCCAGAACCAAGGTACTGTATTTAACTCCAGCATGAGCTTCCAAACCAGTAAAAAAAAAAAAAAAAAAATCACACAGAACCAAAGTGAAAACAGGAGGGGCCTGACTTCTCAGGGACAATTGAGGGGAGAGGAGACAGACCCTGCACTTCTTTCTAGGGTCCCGGGGGTCCCACAGACCTGGCTCGTTTACCCACTGGGGTCTGGCTGACCACAGCCATGGTGTCCTGATCGAGGGGGCACGTGACCCGAGGTGGGGTTCTGGGGACTGTGTGAGTCTCACCCCCTCTGCATGGGTCAGGATCACGTATGTGGGGAGACCACACACACAAAGACAAGAAAAAGGGAAGGATACATGAGAGCTTCACTTGTGTTTAGGAATCAGTACTTTATGGAATTCACTTTATACAGGCTGTGCCTGTTTGCCTTTTTACCCCCGCGAGGTTCACCCTCCCTGGGGCTCCTGGAGACTCCTCAGGAGACTCCTCAGAGACACGACACCCTAACCAAGGGTCGTGGGACCCCAGGTGCAGGCTCTGGGGATTGTGTGGGTCTCACCCCATCCACGTGGGTCGGGATCCTGTGTACACAGAGGCCGTGTATCTGCTGTGTGCCTGCAGTGTGTCTTGTCACCTCGGAGATTCCCAACATCTGAATTGAGGGTGTTGCCTGATTAACCTGTGGTCCCTTTTCTTCTCTTCACGTTGTCACATTCACGTGAGGTCAGGCGCCTTTGAGTGGGTTGCTGCTCTGTGTTCTGCTGAGTGACAACCTTTGCTGTCAGATTAATGTCATATCATTCTATGCTATGCTAAGTCGCTTCAGTCGTGTCCTACTATTGCGACCCCAGAGACGGCAGCCCACCCGGCTCCCCCGTCCCTGGGATTCTCCAGGCAAGAACACTGGAGTGGGTTGCCATTTCCTTCTCCAATGCATAAAAGTGAAAGTGAAGTCGCTCAGTCGTGTCCTACTCTTAGCGACCCCATGGATTGTAGTCTAACAGGCTCCTCCATCCATGGGATTTTCCAAGCAAGAGTACTGGAGTGGGGTGCCATTGCCTTCTCCATATCATAGCATATCACATGTCTAATTCATAGGTCACCACTGCCTGGTTTCCCCTTCACCAAGCTCAAGTATTTTAATTGTTATTGGTTTTTCATGTTATTGGTTTTCATGGTGTTGTTACAGAAAATGGCCACAAGGCGGCATCACTTCTCCACGCTACAATGTTTATTTCTTTATTCTGTAATTTTCTTGTAATTTTATATCGGAACATAGTTGATTTCTGATGTTTTTGTTTCAGGTGTACAAGAACTTGATTCAATTATACATAGATGTGTATCTGTTATCTTTCAGGTCCTTTTTCACGTTTAGGTGATTCAGTTCCGTTCAGTCGCTCAGTGGTGTCCAACTCTGCGACCCCATGAATCGCAGCACGCCAGGCCTCCCTGCCTGTCCATCACCAACTCCCGGAGTTCACTCAAACTCATGTCCATCGAGTCGGTGATGCCATCCAGCCATCTCATTCTCCGCCGTTCCCTTCTCCTCCTGCCCCTAATCCCTCCCAGCATCAGAGTCTTTTCCAATGAGTCAACTCTTCGCATGATTACAATGTGTTCAATAAACTTCTGGATCATCTATCCGACACGAATTAATGTGTATATGTTAACTCCAAGCTTTCAATTTCTCCTGCCTGTATCTGGAGGTTGGGGGCTCTGCAGAAAGGAAGAGATACTCCAGGTTGGTTTTGGAGGTATACTGCCTGCCACATGCTCCCAGCTCCCTCAGCTCCTGGACTCTGCAGCCTTGGGACGCAAGCCAATCTGGCTTCAGGGATGTGACACCAGCCCGGTCACTATTGCCTGGAGGGAATAGAGTTAGCATTTTTTCCCATTTTTTTTTCTTTCTGTTTTTAATCAATTATTTGAACTAGAGTTTTTAGGTGAATTAAAATCTTGTTTTTGTTTTTTTTTTCCCCCTTTCCTTTTCAATCTACCGCAACTGGTTCACTTCCATATAGATGTATACGCTTTTGGGGAGGTTCTTTTTCTATATAGGTAATTACATAGTGTGGTGTAAGATTCCTTGTGTTACACAGTGGGTCCTGGTGTCTTACTTTAGAAATAGTTATGTGCATATGTTAGTCTGAAGCAGCTCATTTCTCCCTGCCCCACATCTTACATTCTTGGTGACTGGAGATTTCCCTTCTAAGTCTCTGAGCTGTGTCTCTTAGAAAGAGTTCACTTGTATCCATTTTCAGATTACACCTGGAAGTGATCATGTGATACTTGCAGCTGCCTGTCTCCCTTACTTCACTTGGGATGACCACGCCTCCTTCCTTTTCTGTGGCTGGATTCCGCGTTATATCCTCCTTTTTCTGGTGGAGGTACGCTGCACTGTGAACATGAACCCACCTCTGTCTTCATTCATGTGTGGTCCTATAATTAGCTGCTTCCTGTCTTGGCTGCTGTACCTTGTGGGGTCAAAATTACATAGGTACACTTCTCTATTAAAGTTTGGGTTGTCTCGACCCAGCCGCCTGGACCCCACCCCAGTCCAGACAAGAGACCCAAGTCTGCCCAGGCTCCAGGGATGGGGTAGCAGCCAAAGTCAGGGAAGTTGGAGGGAATAAACTAGGCATTACTTTTTTATTCCGTTTCTTTAACCTCATGTCTATGCTGTGCTGGAGTATAGTCGATTTCCGCCTGATTCAGTTATGACATATACATGCAGCGTATCTCTTCTTTTTTAAATTCTTTTGCTTAAGAGCTTATTGCAGAAGGTTGAACCCGTGCTGAACATTAGGTCTTTGTGGAGTATCTGTTAGAAATACAGATTTTTTTTTGTATATGTGGAAGGAAGGAGATAAGCTTATATAAGATAAGATATATTAAAATTACTGGTACAGCTTTCTGTGTACATATTGCTGCTGTTTAGTTGATAAGTTTTGTCCGACTCATTTTGCCCCTACAGTCTGCAGCACACTAGCTTCCCTGTCCTTCACTATCTTCTGGAGTTTCCTCAAATTCATGTCCATTGAATCAGTGATGCTGTCTAACCATCTCATCTTCTGCCTCTCTCTTTTCCTTTTGCTTTCTATCTTTCCCAGCATCAAGGTCTTTTTCAACGAGTCAGTTCTTCACATCAGGTGGCCAAAATATCAGAGCTTCAGCTTTAGCATCAGTCCTTCCAATGAATATTCAGAACTGATTTCTCTTAGGATGGACTGGTTGGATCTCCTTGCAGTCCAAGGGACTCTCAAGAGTCTTCTCCAGCAACACAGTTCAAAAGCATCAGTTCTTCAGCGCTCAGCCTTTATGGTCCAACTGTAACATCTGTACGTGACTATTAGAAATACCATGCTGCTGCTGCTGCTAAGTCGCTTCAGTCGTGTCCGACTCTGTGCGACCCCATAGACAGCAGCCCACCAGGCTCCCCTGTCCCTGGGATTCTCCAAGCAAGAACACGAGTGGGTTGCCATTTCCTTCTCCAATGCATGAAAGTAAAAAGTGAAAGTGAAGTTGCTCAGTCATGTTCAACTCTTAGCGACCCCATAGACTGCAGCCTACCAGGCTCCTCTGTCCATGGGATTTTTCCAGGCAAGAGTACTGGAGTGGGGTGCCATTGCCTTCTCCCAGAAATACCATAGCTTTGACTATAGAGATTTTTGTCAGCAAAGTGATTGTCTGTTTTTCAAAACGCTGTCTAGGTTGGTCATAGCTTTTCTCACAAGGAGCAAGTGCATCAAAAATAACATTAAATAAAGTATTTTTTCAGAGAACACTGACAAAAGCAACATAACTTTCAAAAAACCATATTTATTTTGTAGTTAGATTAATTGGCTTGACCTGAATGATTTGTGAAGCAAATTTTAAAAGACTAAAACTACTTTATATGATTATTTAAAATCTCATCAAAATTAATTTCTTGATAGAATCTCCTATTTTTAAAAAATACCCAGTTTTATTTTGCTAACTTTTTTTGTTGATTATTTTTTGTGTTTGTAGCTAGCCATCAACTGTATTTTTTAACTGAAGTACAGTTGATTTACATTCCTATGTTTGTTTTGGGTGTGCAACATAGTGATTCAATATTTTTATGGAATATACTCTATTTAAAGGAATCACAAAATAATGACTGTATTTCACTCTGCTGTAGTAGCTTATTTCTTTTACGGATAGCAGTGTGTGTCTCTTATTCCCCTACCCCTATCTTGCCCCTCCCACCTCCCTCTCTGCACTGCTGACTTAGTCCTCTGTACAGTGAGTCAGTTTCAATGCAGGAGACACGGGTTCGCTCCCTGGGTCAGGAAGATCCCCTGGTGGAGGAAATGGCACCCCACTCCAGTATTCTTGCCTGGAGACTCCCATGGGCAGAGGAGCCTGGTGGGCTACACAGTCCATGGGGTCGCAACAGAGCTGGACACGACTGAGCGACTGAACAACAACAGCACCTGTTTTGAGGTGTATATATTGACCTGAACCAGCTAATTCCCCTCGTCCCCCCTCCACATTTCTTTCTTGGTAACCCTAAGTTTCTTTTCTAAGTATGTTAATCTGCTTCTCTTTTGTAAAGAAGTTCATTTGCATCCATGTTTTGATTACCTAGAAGTGACATCATACGATACTTGTCTGTCCCTGTCTCCTTTACTTCACCTGGAATGATCATCTTGATTTTCTTTTCTGTGGCTGGCCTTGGAATTATTTCCTACTTCTTTATGGTTGAGAAATATTGCTTTGGGTATATGGACCCCACCGTGTATCCATTCATCTGTAATTTCATCAATTAGCTTGCTTCCCAGACTTGGCTGTTGTACCTTGTGGGGCCGAGACTGCAGGCGTTCCCTTGGCTTTTAAATTTTTGAATTTCTCCAGATTTATGCCCAGACATGGGCTTGCTGGGTCCTGAAGTACTTCTGTTATTTTTTAAATGAACCTCCATGTGTTCTCCCTACCGGATGAACCTATGTACATTACGATCAACAGTGCAGGAGGGTTCCCTTGTCTCCACACCCTCTCTGGCATTTATTCTTATAAAATAATTTTATTTATTCATTCTTCTGGTTGCACTGGGCCTTAGTTGCTGAGCGCAGGCTTCCTCTGTCTGCAGCGAGCGGGGCTACTCTCTAGCTTCACTGTGCAGCTTCTCCTTGAGGTGCCCTCTGGCTGCAGAATGTGGGCTCCAGAGCACCGGGCTTCTGTCTCCTGCATTTGCAGGCGATTCTTAACCATGGCACCACCAGGTAAGTCCTAGCATTTTTTTTCTAGCATTTATTCTTTAAGATGTTTTGAAATGGCCATTCTGACCAATGTGAGTGCTTAGCTTATTGGACTTTGAGTCTTTCTATAATTAGTGATGCTGAGCATCTTTTCATGTGCCCAAGTGCAATCTGCAGGCCTTCCTCTGAGAAATATCATCTTCAATCTTTGGCCCATTTTATTCTTGGGTTGTATTTATTTTTGATATTGAGTTGCATGAGCTGTTTGTATGTTTTGGAGATGAATTCCTTGTGGGTGTCTTGGTTTGCAAATCTTTCTTCCCATTCTGAGGGTTGTGCTTGTCTCTTGTTTAGGGTTTCCTTTGGTAGGCAAATGGTTTTAAGGTTAATGAAATCCCATTTTCTGATCTGTGGTTTATTTTTCATTGTTCTGAGAGGTAGATCCACAGCAGACTTCCTGCATTTTATGTCAAATCATGTCCTGTTTATATTTTTCTCAAGAATTTCATAGTATCCATCATTGCCTGTAGATATTTACACCATATTTATTTTGTGTACGGTGTTAGGAATTTTTCTAACTTCTTTCTCATTTTCATGTCTGAAGGAACCCTCACTGCGTCCTCCACAGTGGCTGTTACCAATTTCCATCCCAAGCATCAGTGGAGGAGTGTTCCCCTGTCTGCACAGCCTCTCCAGCACTTATTGTTTGTGGAGTGTTTGGCAATGGCCATTCTGACCAGTGTGATGTGATGCCTTGCTGTAGTTCAGATTTGCATTTCTCTAATATTTAACAATGTTGACATCATTTCATGTGATTTTTTTGAAAAGGGTGTGAGTTATACTTATATCTTGAAATTGGCTTCTTTAATGCCTGCCTTATTTTGAATTATTTTTCCATGGCCACCCATAAAACATTTCTCTAGGGCATGTATTTAATTTTTTGGAGCTCCTGGATCCTTGTGAATATTAAATGTCCAGCAGCACAGCTCTTCATGGTGTTATTACAGAAAATGTCCATAAGGCGGCAGCACTATTTCTTGCCTGCTGCTGCTGCTGCTGCTAAGTCGCTTCAGTCGTGTCCGACTCTGTGCGACCCCATAGACAGCAGCCCACCAGGCTCCTCCGTCCCTGGGATTCTCCAGGCAAGAACACTGGAGTGGGTTGCCATTTCCTTCTCCAATGCATGAAAGTGAAAAGTGAAAGTGAAGTCGCTCAGTCGTGTCCGACGCTTCGTGACCCAATGGACTGCAGCCTACCAGGCTCCTCTGTCCATGGGATTTTCCAGGCAAGAGTACTGGAGTGGGTTGCCATTGCCTTCTCCTCAGGCAAACTGAGCCTTTGGGAAAGTTGGCTTCCAGGGCTGTGAATTAGAGAGGAATGTGCCAGGGTCTCCCTTCTTCCCCTTAAGGCTTCACCCCTCCCCTGGAGACTCCTCCCATTCTGGGGCACTGCTCCCTGCTGAGGTGCCTAGGAGGCTGCACTCTCAGGAAGGAGGCTTCAGCTGGGGACCCCAGCACCAGGAAACCTGGAGGAAGGTGACTTTTCCAAGGTCCTTGTGGCCAGAGGGTCAAGCCACCATCCTTTGGGTGCACTAGGGTCTATGGTCCCAGCCAGAGCAAACCGGATGCTACCGGCTTGGGAGCAGGCTCAGTTAAGGGCACTCACCCTAACTGTCTCAGCCCCTCTCCTGCCCAGTCATGGGACTCAAGCCTGGTCAGGTTCCAGGTACAGCAAGTGGCCCACATCAGGGAGACCAGAGCGAATAAAAAAGGCATTACTCTTTTCTTTAATATCATGCTGATGAAATGCTGACCTGTATTTGATTTGCAGTGCTGTGCTTGCTGTCAGTGTACAGGCTCCTGATTCAGTTATGACGTGTACATACAGCATATCTGTTCCTTTTTCACTTCTTTGTCATAGACGTTATTGAACAAGGAGAGTAAGCTCCCTATGCTGAACATTCTGTCCTTCTGGAGCATCTATTTTGACTCTATGTGACCCCAAGGGCTGAAGCCCAACAGGCTCCTCTTTCCATGATTTCCCAGGCACAAATACAGAGTGGGGGGCCATTCCCTTCTCCTGGGGATGTTTTGACCCAGGGTTGAACCCAGGTCTCCCTCATTGCTTTCATATTATTTATACTTTGAGCCACCAGGGAAGCCCACAGAATCTATTAGAGATACAGATATTTATGTATGTGGAAGGAAGGAGATAATCCTTTGAATTATCTATTATGAGTACAGATTTATGTGTATATGTTAGACATATGGATTTGTGTGTACCTGTTAGACATACAGATTTCTGTGTATATGTGGAAGGAAGGAATAAGGAATGAAGGAATAAGGAAGGAGGGCAGGGAAGAAAGGAGGTAGTCCTTGTGAATTATCTATTCAGATACCGTTTCTATGTATATGTAGTCCTGAATTCCTAATTCATCCCTGGCCCTTTATGGTTTCTTTTCTTTGGAATTCCTGTTTGTGTTTGAATTTTCAGAGTCTCTGTCTCTGTATTGTATATTAGTTTCTTTATTTATTTTTGTCTAGAAGGAACATCATATTATATTTCCTTCCTCTATTTTCTATTTTCTTCCACTTAGTGTTTGATTCTCCAGCCTCCATCATTGTGGCAAACTGTGGCCTAATTTCATCACTGCAGTGCTGCTTTTCATGGCTTACTAATAGTCCAATGTATTTACCACATTGTCTTTAAGCTTTAATCTGTTACAGGATTTTGTCATTCTGTGTCTTGGCTATTATAAGTAGTACAGCAGTGAATGTTGGGGTGCATGTGTCTTTTTGAATGATGGATTTCTGGGGCTATAGGCCCAGGTGTGGATGTCAGACACGAGGCTTAGCTCTCTTGAGAAGTTTATCTTCTGGCATGCGGAGGCTGCCTTTTCTAGGGGCTGTTGGCGACGTCCATTCCCACCAACCGTGTAGTGGGGTTCAATCATTAACTGGCTGTCTCCCACATTTGCTCTTTGTCGGCCTTTGAGGGTGTCCATTCTGACTGGTGGGATTTGATTTCTTGTCATCATTTTGATTGTCTTTCCTCCTGTAATAATTAAATGCTGAATGGTTTGTCCTGTGGCCATTTTTTCTTTTTTTTTTTCCCCCACAAAGGATTTGAGGAAATTTACCCATCGCAATTGACTTCTTGAGTCCGTTATGTTTGGAATTTATTTCCGCAATAGCCACCCCAGGGCCTTTCCTGAGGGCAGCTGTCATTAACCACCCCACAGGGCTTTTGAATTGGAGGTACAGGTAAGCGCTGGTGGGCAAGTTGTTGTTACAGGAAATGTCCACAAGGCGGCAGCACTTCTTCATGACAACTCTGGTTCCACCTGCACAGAGCCTGAGGGAAAGTGGACTTTTGGGGCTGTGACTTAGAGTGGAATGTGCCTGAGCAAACACCCAAGGGCTTGTGTCTCACTATTCTTCCCCCTGAAGCTTCTCCCCAGCCCACTACCCTCATGCCTACCTGGCGGACCGCTCCCTGGTGAGGGGCCCAGGAGGCTGCACTCCCTCCTGGGACCCCAGCACCAGGGAACTGGAGACTAGGAGACTTTTTCAAGGTCTTCGAGGTCAGAGGGTCCTGCCACAATCCTTTGGATGCCCTAGGGCGTTAGGAACCAGCCAGAGGAAACCACAAAATACAAGCGTCATAGGGGTTTAAATTAGGAGCACTCTTCCTAGTGTTCGACCCTCCCAGCCCAGTCATAGGAACCAAGCCTCCTCAGGCTCCAGGGATGCGATAGGAGCCCAAGTCAGGGAGGGAAGAGGGAATGAAACAGATACTGCTTTTATTTTCTTTTCTGTAATCTCGTGTCTTTGCCGTGTTAGAATGTAGTTGATTTGCGGTTTTGTGCTTGTCGTCCATGTGCAGCCGCATTTTTCAGTTATGATGTATACACACAGCATATCTGTGCTTTCTTGGATTTTTTTTCCATAGAGGTTATTGCAGAAGGTAGGGGGAGGTTCTTGTGCTGAACTTCAGATCCTTGTGCAGTATCTATTAGAGATACAGTTTTTGTTTGTTTTTTGCATGAATGTGAAGGAACAAATGAGGGAAGGAGATAATGCACGTAGATTAACTATTACAGATAAAGAATTTGGTGTATGTGTTAGTGCCAACCTCCTCTGAATTCATCCTGGCCTTTTATTAACCCTTTATTTGTGTTTGAATTCTCAGAGGCTCCTTTTGTGTTGTAAATTGGTTTCTTTTTATCTCTTTTTACGTGGCCTGGAAGGATCTTCCTCTGCTGTTTTGTCTGGCTGATTTCACTTAGTGTATGGTCCTTCAGGGTCCACCCTTGTGGAGCCCTGGACATAATATCACAATTTCAGTGGCACTTTTTTATGGCTGAGTGATAGTCCATGGTAAGTACGTAGCACATCTTGTTTAAGCTTTGAGCTGTGGGTGGAAATTTTGTGTTTCTGTGTCTTGTCTGTGGTAAGCAGTGCTGCGGAGAATGTTGGGGTGCATGTGTCTTGTGAATGATGGTTTTCTCAGGACATAGCCCAGGTGTGGGAATGTCAGATCTAGGCTTAACTATCTTGAAACTTTAATTTCTGGCATGCAGAGACTGTCTTTTCTAGTGACTGTTGCCAGTGTGCATTCCCATCGACCATGTAAGGGGTTCCCTCACCTCCTGGCTCTCTTCTACATTTATTTCCTGTAGACTTGGGTGGATGGCCACTCTGACTGGTGTAGGGTGACATTTGTTGTCATTCTGTCATTCTTCCTGCAGTAATTAGGGGTGCTGAACATCTTGTCTGGTTGCCATTTGGGATAGTTTTTATTTCTTTTTTTTTTTTTTCATTAAAGGGTGTTAGGAAAATTTACCAGTTGCAATTGGCTTCTTGAAAGTCGGCTGTTAGTAATTTATATGTGCAATATCCACCAGAGAGAGTGGTCAGAGAGTTGGGGCACGATATTTTGGGTGCACTGGAGACTTTGTTCACAGCCAAGCAAACCCGACAGTACAGGTTTAAGTGGGGGCTCAGTTAAGGGCGCCCTGCCCAGCTGTCTCTGCCCCCATGCATTCCAGCAGTGGGACCCAAGCCTGCTCAGACTCCAGGGATGGGATAGGAACTCAAGTCAGGGGGTCGGAGGGAACAAAATGGGATTCCTTTTCTTTGACTTTTCTTTAATCTCCAATTTTGTGCCTCTTGTCAGTGGACAGCCATCTGATTCAACTATGACATAAACAGCATAACTCACGTTTTGGGGATCCTTTTGCCATAAAGATTATTGCAGAAGGCTGAGGAAAGTTCTATCTGCTGAAAATCATGTTCTTCAGGATATCTATTATTACAGATATTTTGTATTTGTGAAAGTAAGGAAGGGAGGAGATAGTCCTTGTAAATTATCTATTACAGATTTAGTTTTCTGTGTATATGTTAGAGATAGATTTCTGAATATATTTGGAAGGAAGAAAGAAAGGAAAAATATAATCCTTCTTGATTACCTATTACAGATAGAGATTCATGTGTTTTTTTAGTCATGACCGCTGAATTTATCCATATCCCTTTATTGTTACTTGTTGGGGATTGGTTGTTTGTGTTTGTATTCTCAGGGATTTTTTTTGAGTTTTCAATGAGTTTCTTCATATATTTAAAAACTTTCCCTGTAGGGGTATCATAGTCTTTTGTCTTCTCTGGCTGACATCACTTAGTGTGTGATCCTCCGAGGTCCATCCTTCTAGTGACTGACGACAGAGTTTAGTAGTTTCAGTGGTGCCTCCTCATAGCTGAGTGACAGTCCATTGTATATGTGCCCCGTATTTTCTTTAGGCTTTCATCTGCCATTGGACATTTTCTCGGGTCTGTGTCTCAGCTACTGTGAGTAGTGCTGCAGTGAACGTGGGGTGCATGTGTCTTTTGGAATGACAGTTTCTTGGCCCAGGTGTGCATGTGTCAGATCCTAAGCTTAGCTACTTGGAAAGTGTTTTTTTTCTGGCACGTGGAAACTCTCCTTTCAGTGGCTATTGCCAATGTCCATCCCACTGATTGTGCTGGGTCAGAGAGGGAGGTGTTACTTGTCTTGCCGGCTCTGTACTGCATTTATTGTTTGTGGATTAGTGTGATTAGATTTCTGGCTATTTTCATTGACTTTCCTCCTGTAATAATTAGGGATGCTGAGTATCTTGTCCTGTAGCCATTTGGGGATTGTTTTTTCTTTATTTTCTTCCTTAAATTGTGTGAAGAAAATGTACATGTTGCAACTTGCATCTTGAAAGTCAGTTGTGTTTGGAATTTATTTCTGCAATACCCACCCCAGGACCTTTCCCGAGGGCAGCTGTCATTCCAGCCCACAGGCCTTGTGAATGGAGGTGCAGAAAGCAAGGTGTTTAAGTTGTAGTTACAGGAAATGTGCACAGGGTGGCAGCACTGTTTCTTGCCAACTCTGGTTCTTCAGGCAAACTGAGCCTTTGGGAAAGTTGCCTTCCAGGGCTGTGAAATAGAGTGAAAGGTGCCTGGGCAAACACCCAAGGCCTTGAGTCTCACTGCTTCTTCCCCTTAAGGCTTCACCCCTTCCTTTCAGATTCATCCCATTCTGGGCCACCGCTCCCTGCTGAGGTGCCTAGGAGCCTGCACTCTCAGAAGGAGGCTTCAGCTGGGGACCCCAGCACCAGCGGACCTGGAGGAAGGTGACTTTTCCAAGGTCCTCGTGGCCAGAGGGTCAGTCCACCATCCCTTGGATGCAGTAGGGGCTATGGTCCCGGCCAGGGCAAGCCAGATGGTACATGTTGAAGAGGAGGCTCAGTGAAGGGCACCCGGCCCGACTGTCTGGACCCCTCTCTACCCACTCATGGGAACCAAGCCTGCTCAGGTTCCACGGGCTGGAAAGCAGCCCAAGTCAGGGAGATGGGAGGGAATAAAATAGACATTGCTCTTTTCTTTTCTTTAATCTCACGTGCATGCTACGTTGGCCTACATTTGATTTGCAGTGTTGTGCTTGTTGTCAGTGAACAGGCTCCGGTTTCAGTTATGACATTTACACACAGCATCTCTGTCCTTCAAGTCTTTGCCATAGAGATGATTGAACAAGGTCAAGTAACCTCCCTGGGCTGAATATTATATCCTTCTGGTGTATCTATTCTGAGTGTATGCGACACCAAGGACTGTAACCCACTGTGTTCCTCTCTCCATGGAATTCTCCAGGCACAAATACTGGAGTAGGTAGCCATCCCCTTCTTTGGGGGATATTTTGACCCCAGGCATTAAATCCAGGTCTCCATCATTGCCTTCATATTATTTACCCCTTATGTCACCAGGGAAGACCATAGTATCTATTAGAGATAGAGACTATATATATATATATATATATATATATATATATATATATATAGACACACACACACACATATATGAAAGGAAGGAGGAAGGAGATAATCCTTGTGAATTATCTATTACAGATTCAGGTTTTTGTGTGTATGTCATGCAGATACAAATTTCTATGTGTATGTAAGAGATACAAATTCCTCTGTATATGGTAGTGCTGATTTCCAAATGTTTCACTGGCCTTTATTGTTCCTTTTTTTGGGAAATTTCTTTTATGTTTGAATTTTCCTAGTCTCTTTCTGTGTTGTAAATTAGTTCCTTAGTATCTCTTTTTTTATTTGCCTCAAAGGAACATCATATGCTATTTTTTCCCTCTGTCTGGCTGGTTAAATTTAGTGTATGATCATCCAGGCTCCATTCTTGTGGCAACCCGGAGCATAGTTTCATATTTTCAGTGCTGCTTTTTCATGACTGAGTAATAGTCCATTGTATTTATGTATGACATTTTCCTTAAGCTTTAATCTGTCAGGACATTTTGTGGTTCTGTGTCTTGACTATTGTAAGCACTGCAGCAGTGAACGCTGGGGTGCATGAATCTTTTTTTAATGATGGTTTTCTCTGCACACTGACCCAGGTGAAGATGCCAGATAGTAGGCTTAGCTTGTCGGAAAGGTTTTTTGGGGGTTTTTTGGCATGAGAAAATTGTCTTTTCTAAGGGATGTTGGCAATGTCCATTCTCACCAACCATGTAGTGGAGTTCAAACATCCCCCGGCTTTCTCCTGCATTTACTGTTTACACACCTGTGATGATGGCCATTAGGGCAGGTGGGATTTGATTTCTTGCTGTTTTGATTGTCATTTCCCCTATAATATTTAAGGATGCTGATCATCATGTGCTGTGGCTGTTTGGGTTTTTTTTCCATAAAGAATTTAGGATCCTTACCTGTCAGAATTGGCTTTTAAATGTCAACTCTGTTTGGAATATATCTCTGCACCACCTGCCCAAGATCTTTCCTGAGGGCAGGTTGTCCTTAACAGCCCCCCAGGCCTTGCGAATTGGAGGTGCAAGTGGGCACTGCTGGTCAAGTTGTAGTTACAGGAAATGTCCACAGGGCAATAGCAATTCTGCATGCCCAACTCTTGTTCCCCTTGCAAGGAGGTCCTTAAGGAAAATCAGCTTCCTGGGCTGTGAATTATAGTGGAAAGTGCCTGAGGAAACACTCAAGGGCATGGTCTGAGTACTTCTTCCCCCTAAATCTTTACCCCTCCCCTCTAGACGCCTCCCAACCTGGACCACACACCCTGCCGAGGGGCCTAGGAGGCTCCACTCTCAGAAGATGGCTTGCGTTGGGCACCAGAGCACCAGGAGACCTAGAGTTAGGTGATTTTCCAAGGTCCTGGACGTCAGAGGGTTGGGCCACCATCCTTTAGGTGCCCTGGGACTCTGTTCCCAGCCAAGCAAACCAGATAGTACAGGTTTGGGGGCGGGGGGGCTCTATTACCAGCACCCTACCCGTGGTCTCTGCCGCATCCAGTCCAGCACGGGCACCCACGCCTGCTCAGGGTCCAGGGAAGGGATCGCAGCCCAAGTCAGGGAGGTTGGAGGGAACAAATGGGCATTCCTTTTCCTTCTTTTACTTTTCTTTAATCTCCATTTTTATGCTTCTGTTAGTGCACAGCCGCCTGATTCAACTATGACACATACATATAGCCTATCACTTCTTTGGGGGATTCTTTTGCCATAAAATTTATTGCAGAAAGTTGGTCCAAGTTCCCTTTGCTGAAAATCATGTCCTGGATTATCTATTAGATATACAGATTTTTTTGTGGGTTTGTGAAAGGAAGGAAGGGAGGAGCTAATCCTTGTGAATTACCTATTACAGAGGGAGGTTTCTTTGTATAGGTTAGAGATACAGGTTTCTGTGTATATTTGAAAGGAAGAAGGGAAGATGATCCTTCTGGATTATCATTGTCATTGTTGTTCAGTTGGCCAGTCATGTCCGACTCTTTGAGACCCCATGGACTGCAGCCCGCCAGGCATCTCTGGCCCTGAGCATCTCCTGGAGTTTGCCCAAGTTCATGCCCATCACCTTGGTGACGCCGTCCAGCCTTCTCATCCTCTGACACCCTCTTATCCTTCCGTTCTCAATCTTTCCCAGCATCGGGGACTTTTCCAGCGAGCTGATTGTTTGCATCAGATGACCAGAATCCTGGAGCTTCAGCATCAGTCCTTCCAATGAGTATTCAGGGTTGTTCTCCCTTAAGATTGACTGGTGTGATGTCCTTGATGTCCAGGGGACCTTCAGGAGTCTTCTCCAGCGCCACAGTTTGAAGGCGTCAATTCGCTGGTGCTCTGCCTTCTTTGTGGCCCCGCTCTCACAACCACACATGACCAATGGGGAGACCACAGCCTTGACTATATGGACATTTGTCAGCAGAGTAATGTCTCTGCTTTTCAATACACTCCCTAGGTCTGTCATAGCTTTCCTGCCAAGAAGCAATCATCTTCTGGTTTCATGACTGCAGTCACCATCCACAGTGATCTTAGAGCCCAAGAAGAGGAAATCTGTCACTACTTCCATACTTCCCCTTCTATTTGCCATTAAGTAATGGGGCCAGATGCCATGATCTTAGTATTTTTAATATTGAGTTTTAAGCCAGCTCTTTCACTCCCCTCCTTCACCCTCATCAAGAGGTTCTTCAGTTCCTCTTCACTTTCTGCCATTAGAGTGGTATCATCCGAATATCTGAAACTGTTGATGTTTCTCCCAACTATCCTGATCCCAGCTTGTAACTCAGCAGCCCGGCCTTTCTCATGATGTGCTCAGCATATAGGTAAACAAGCAGGGTGAGAGCAGTCAGCCCTGTCATCCTCCTTTCTCAATCTGGAAGCCATCAGTTGTTTCCTGCAGGGTTCTAACTGTTGCTTCTTGACCCACATACAGGTTTCTCAGGAGACAGGTAAGTTGGTCTGGTATTCCCATCTCTCTAAGAGCTTTCCCCAGTTTGTTATGATCCACACAGTCAAAGGCTTTAGAGTAATCAATGAAACAGAAGTAGATGTTTTTCTGGAATTCCCTTGCTTTCTCTATGATCCAGCGAATGTTGGCAATTTGATCTCTGCTCCCTCTTCCTTTTCTAAACCAGCTTGGACATCTGGAAGTTCTTGGTTCGCATAATGCCTTGCATGCAAGTAAGATTTTAAGCATGATCTTATTAGCATGGGAGATGAATATAACTGTCCAATAGCACATCTTTATTGCTGCCCTTCTTGGGAATTGGCATGAGGATTGACCTTTTCCAGTCCTGTGGCCACTGCTGGGTTTTCTGGATTTGCTGACATATTGAATGCAACACATCAATGGCGTCATCCTTTATCGTTTCAAATAGCTCTACTGGAGTTCCATGGCATCCACTAGCTTTTTAAACAGCAGTTGATGAGTTTCTCATGGCAAGTCTACTGGGGTGGTTTGCCATTCACTCCTCCAGCGGATCACGTTTTGTCAGAAGTCTCTGGTATGACCCATCCTTCTCAGGTGGCCCTACACTGCATGGCTCATACCTTCATTGAGTTATACAAGCCCCTTGGACACAACAAGGCAGTGATCCATGAAGTGGGGATTATCATTACAAATTCCTGCGTATATGTTTTTCAGGATCTCTGATTTTATCCCTGCCCCTTTATTGTTACTTTTTTGAGACTGATTCTTTGTGTTTGAATTCTCAGCAATCTTTTTGTGTTTTACATTGGTTCCTTTGTAAATTTTTAAAATTTTGCCTGTAAGAGAAATCAAATTCTTTTGTCTTCCTCTGTCTAGCTGACTTCATGTAATGCATGATTCTCCAAGATCCAGTCTTGTTGTGACTGATGTCACACTTCAGTGGTGGCTGTTCATGGGTGAGGAAGAGTCCACTGTGTATGTATGTGTACCACAGTTTCTTTAATCTGTCGGTGGACATTTTCCCATGTCTGTGTCTCAGCTGCAGTGAACGTTGGGGAGCATGTGTCTTTGGAATGATGGTTTTCATAAGATAGATGACCAGATGTGGCTATGTCAGATCCTAGGCTTGACACCTTTGAAAGTTTTTTTTTTTTTTTTTCCCCCTGGCATAGCCTTCCTTTCTGTGGCTGTTGCCAATGTCAATTCCAGAGACCGAGTCAGGTGGGACGCCGGGAGTAGACATGGTTTGTAGACATTTTAGAATGGCCATTCTGACTAGTACATTGTTATTTTGATGGCATTCCTCCTGTAATAATTAGGGGTGCTGAGCATCTTGTCCTGTGTCCCTTTGGAGATTTTCTTCTCTACTTTTCCCTGAAAGTATGTGAAGAAAATTTACCTGTTACAGTTGGCTTCTGAAAGTCAGTGTGTTTGTAATTTATCTGCAATACCTGCCCCAGGAACTTTCCTGAGGGCAGCTGCCATTAGCAGCCTAACAGCCCTTGTGAATTGGAGACACCATTATGCACGTGTTCAAGTTGTAGGTACAGGAAATGCCCACAAGGCGGCAGCACTTCTTCATTCCAACTCTGATCCTCCTGCAACCCGAGCCTTAAGGTGAGTCGGCCTCCTGGGCTGTGATTTAGAGTGGAATGTGCATGAGCAAACACTCCAGAGCTTGTGTCTCACTAATTTTTCCACCTAAAGCTTCACCCCTCCCCTCCAGACTCATCCCAACTTGGGCCACAGCCCCTGCTGAGGTGCCTAGGAAGCTGTAGTCTCATGAAGGAACCTTGAATTGGGGACCCCAGCACCAGGAGACCTGGAGGCTAGGTGATTTTTCCAAGGTCCTTGAAGTCAGAGGGTCATGCCAGCATCCTTTGGGTATCTAGGGCATGGGGTCCCAGCCAGAGAAACAGACAATACCGTTGTTATAAGGCTCTAAATTAAGCGCATCCTTCCCAGTCAAGACCAGTGTCCCATCCCAGTCCAGCCATGGGAACCAAGCCTCCTCAGACTCCAACGATGGGATAGCAGCCCAAGTCAGGGAGACAGGAGGGTATGAAATAGATATTGCTTTTGTTTCCTTTCCTTTTCTGTAACCTCATGCCATTGCTATGTTGCAATATGGTTGATTTGAGGTTTTATGCTTGTTGTCAGGGTTTATACACCCTTGATTCAGTGATGACATATCCATATAGCACATCTGTTCTTTTTTTGGATTCTTTTTCCATAACGGTTATTGCAGAAGGTATAGGAAAGTTCCATTTGCTGAATATCAGATCCTTGTGAAGTATCTATTAGAGACACAGATTTTTGTGTGTGTGTATGTCAAAGGAAGGAATGAGGGAAGGAGATAATCATCATGGATCTTCTATTACAGATACAGATTTTGGTGTATATGCTGAAGTAGTGGATTTCTGTGTATTTGTCAGTCCCAAGCCCCTGTGAATACAACCTGGTCCTTAACTTTAAAAAAAATTCTGTGTTTGAATTCTCAGAGGCTTCTTTTGAGCTATGAATTAGTTCCTTTTTTTTTTTTTTAATCTTTTTTTATGTTGCCCTGGAGATTCTTCATCTGGTATTTTCTTCCTTTGTCCGGCTGATTTCATTTAGTGTATGATCCTCTAAGGTTCACCTTTGTGATGACCAATCACATAATTTCATAATTTCAGGTGTGGTTTTTATGGCTGAGTAATAGTCTATGGCAAATATTTTCCCATCTTGTTTAAGCTTTAAGCTGTGGGTGACACTTTGTGGTTCTGTGTCTCGGCTGCTGTGAGCAGTGCTGCAGTGAACGCTGGGGTGCATGTGTCTTTTTGAAAGATGGTTTTCTGGGGATATACTCCAAGTTTGGGAATGTCAGAGGCTGTAGTTAACTTGAAATTTTATTATTTTGGGGGGGGATGCAGATTGTTGGCCGTTCTGACCATATAGTGGTATTTGTGTAGTTTTGTCATTTTTCCTATAAGTAGGGATGCTGAGCATCTTGTCCTGTGTCTGAGTTTTTTCTTTTTTTATTTCCTTAAAGGGCATGAGGAAAATTTACCTGTTGCAGTTGTCTTCTTGAAAGTCAGCTGTGTTTGGAATTTATTTCTGCAATACCTTCCCCAGGGCCTTTCCTGAGTGCTGCGGTCGTCAGCATTCCCAAAGTCCTTGTCAGTTGGAGGTGGCATTATCTGTGCTCAAGTTGTAGTTTCAGGTAATGTCCACAAGGTGGCAGCACTGTTTCGTGCCAACTCTGGTTCTTAGGGATTCCCTGGTGGCTCAGACGGTAAAGAGTCTGCCCTCAATGAGGGAGACTCGGGTTCGATTCCTGGGTCAGGAAGATCCCCTGGAGAAGGAAATGGCAGGCAAGCTGAGACTTTGGAAATTGACTTCCTGGGCTGTGAATTAAGAGTGTAACGTGCCTGAGCAAACACGCAAGGCCTGTCTCACTGCTACTTCCCCTTAACACTTCACCCTCTGTTTCAGACTCATCCCAACCTGGGGCACCGCTCCCTGCTGAGGTGCCCAGGAGGCTGTACTCTCAGAGGCTTCAGCTGGGGACCCCAGCACCAGCGGACCTGGAGGAGGGTGACTTTTCCTGGGTCAGAAGACACCCACTGGGCTGCTCCAGGGCCACTGGGACCCTGGGGTCCCCCCAGTCATTTCCACTCTGCTCCCCACCCACCCCAGTTCGTGGAGTATCCTCAGGGCTGGCCCGTCCCAGGGGTCCTGCAGGGGTCTCCTCTTTCAGCTCCTGCCCTTAAAAGGGGTCTGATCATCCATCCATCATCACCCCCTCCCTGAGATGCCCTGAAAACCTCCACATCAGCATCAGACAGAGCATCCCTGTTCATTTCCAATCCCTTCTTCCAGCTTGGAAGCTGCTAACCAGTCTCCCAGGCCAGGAGAATCCTCACAGGTAGGACTACTGCCAGACTCCCATCTGGATGGCATCTTTAGAGCTTAAGAGTCAAACATTATGTTAATTTATTCTGTGGTTCCCCCATGATGCTCCATCTTGGAGTCATGCTGGGTGGGTGTCCCCTGTTCCAGTGGAGAAGAACCACATGTTAAGGCAAAATTAGGGGAGGGGATTCAGAATAGTTTCTACTTCCCATGTCATCTTGTCCCCATGGCCTTGCTCTCATCCCATGGTTCCTCCCTGTTAATCTCTGATCCCACTCCTCTGGGTGGGGCTGTGTCCCCTCAGATGGCAGCTCCTGCTAGTGATGCTGCAGGGAGGACAGGCCAGGACATGTGTGTCTTCAGGTTTCTGTGGAAGGAAGACCTGCAGCTGAGTCCTGGGTCCCAGAGCTCGAGTTTGGTCCTGGGCTCCCACCCATGGGCCCTGCTGACTTGTGGTCCTAGCCAGAGGGAATCACACAATACCAGTGTCACAGGAATCAAAATTAAGGGCACACTTCCCAGTGTCGTGATGCTCCGAGTCCAGCCACAGGAACCAAGCCTCCTCAGGCTCCAGGGATGGGGTAGGAGCCCAAGTTAGGGAGGCAAGAGGGAAACGAAATAGATATTGCTTTCATTTCCTTTCCTGTCCTGTAATCTCATGCTTTGCTGTGTTAGAATATAGTTGATTTGCGGTTTTGTGCTTGTCCTCACAGTACAGACGCTTTTTGAGTTATGACATATACACACAGCATATCTGTGCTTTCTTGGATTCTTTCTCCATAATAGCTATTGCAGAAGGTAGGGGCAAGTGTCAAATTCCTTAACACCCTGAATCCTGTGAGTCCAGGATGAAACCTCACCTTCCTTTCCCAACTACATCTATGCCCAGGCAGGAGGCATTATTTCCTGAGGTGATACCCAGCTCCGAGGTCCATTCATCACATCTTGAAGTTGATGCCCCAGCACTAGGGAGCTTCCAGGCAAAAGTACAGCAGGAGTGATGGGTGCCCCGCATGGTGACCTTCAGCACCTCATTCCTGCTCTTGTTTGTAAAAAAAGGAAGCAAAAGTGGTGTACTCTGAAGTCTGAGAAAAATAGGTTGGAAATCTGATTCTGTCATTTAGTAGCTGTGTGACTAAGGACTTAACCTCTCTGTGCTTCAGTTTTTAGACCTGTAAAGCAGGAAAATCTAACAATTCGCTGGGCTCTTCTGAGATATTACATACAAGTCATCCAGCACCATGCATGTCATAGCTCAAGCTACCACTAAATGTCAATATCTGGTGATTATTCTCTGCACAGTCCAGTGACCTAGCAGAGTGCACCTGTCCTGTGCTGCAGGGCCTGGCCTCTAAAGGAAGAGCATGCACAGTGTACGTAAGGAAGTGTCCATACCAGAGCAGCGACTCACATTAGGATCAGCTGCATGTTGCTATTTAGATCTGTGTCTGGGTCCTGCTTCAGCTCCAAGGAACCAGAATCCCTGGGGGTGGGGAGTGAGGCAGATGGGTGGGGGTAGGGTGGCCCTGTTGACCTTCAGATGTTTCCAGTGCCTAACACCCTGGAATGCCCTGAGGGGCTTTCTCAGCACCTTGGTATTTGAGCATCGTGTTCTCACACTGGACCAGGATCAGCATCACCTGGGGGGCTTCTGGGCCCCATCCCAGAGTTTCTGACTCAGCAGGTCTGGGGTGGAACCTAGGCATCTGCATTCCCAATAATTTCCTGTTGATGTTCTGCTGGTCCGAGGACCACACTTTGAGAAGCACTGCCACATCAGGCAACCATGATGTGCAGCCACGGATTAGCAACTGGCCTAAGAACTGAGCACCTCCAGAGGGATTCTGGTGACTGGTCCAGCCTCGCCCCTGCCATCTCCCTGGGCTGCCTGTTCATGCAGAGAGGGGGCACAGCTCCACAGGACATGTCCCAAATAGCCCACTGCAGGGATGAGGGGCTCCAGGTAAAGTTAAGAACCCAAGGGATTCAAATCCAGGCCCATCTGACAGCAATGCCAGTGCTTTTCATTCAGACAGGTTTCCAGAGCTGGTGCTTTGCATTCCCACCTATGACACCTGGGAACCAGTGTGAGAACCTGGGAACCAGTGTGAGAGGGCAGGGAGGTGCAGCTTGACTTCTCAGGGGTCTCTGCTGTAGGCAGCTCTGTGTCTGGCTGTGGAGTGGCCACCAGGTGGAGTCCTTGGACCATCTCTCCCCCAGGCTGACTTGCAGGGAGAGCCAGCCTGAGGGACGCTCTGGCAGGAGGCGTGAGGGGCTGGGTCTCCAATTTGGTTAGGGGTGGCTCCAGGGGGCGGCTCCAGGGACCTCTAGATGCCCTCTCTCAGCCAATGAGCTGAGGTTGGGAGAGGCCTGGGGCAGTGTTGCAGCCTGGTGTGGAAGATGACCCCAGGATTCCTGCCTCTCAGCCGGGGTTTCTTCTAGAGTTTTAGGCTTTCTTGGAAGGAGTGGAACCAGGATTCCCAGAGGAAGAGCTTTCAAATCTCTAACCCTGCCTCCTGCTTCTGGCTCAATGCAGGGTCAGTTACCCTTGGCAGATGCCTTTCAGCCCAGCTGCTCATGTCTGTGAAGAACAGCCACCCTCTGTTCCCAGGTCCTGGAGCTCCAGGGACACCTATCAGGATCTTGTTTAGAGCCCTGAGCTTGTCCCTCTGTCAAGATGGAGTGTCTTCATCTCTTCATGTCCACCTATCCCCAGGGTTTAGGGCTGGGATAGAGAGACAGGGGGCTTCCCTGATAGCTCAGTTGGTAAAGAATCTGCCTGCAATGCAGGAGACCCCAGTTTGATTCCTGGTTCAGGAAGATCTGCTGGAAAAGGGATAAGCTACTCACTCTAGTATTCTTGGGCTTCCCTTGTGGCTCAGCTGGTAAAGAATCTGCCTGCAATGTGGGAGACCTGGGTTCGATCCCTGGGCTGGTAAGATCCCCTGGAGAAGGGAAAGGCTATACCCACTCCAGTATTCTGGTCGAAGAGAATTCTATGGACTATATAGTCCACAGGGTCACAAAGAGTCAGACACAACTGAGTGACTCACTTTCACTAGAAGGACAGGGGTGCAGAGATCACCCTGCCAGTCAGTCCCAGCTTTTCATCCATGGGGTCCCTCAGTGGAGGCTGGAGTTGTTCCACTTGACAGACCTCCCCCACCCAGGATCCTCTGTCTCAAGAGCTCAGGCTAAGGGGGAGCTGGCAAGCCTACTGGTTCAGTCCCACTGCACCGGGACTCACTGGAGTCTACAGAAAGGAAGGGTGGCTTTGTAATAAGAATTCTCTCTATGTGACTAGCATCTGTCCTCTAAGTGAAAGAAAGGCTGGACGACCGAGATCACAGCTGGGGCTCCCCTGCTGTTTGGAAGCCCCAGGAGCCTGGCCTGAGGTGCAGCCACAGGAAGGACAGGACCTGGTGGGCAGAGACTGGAGATCAGGCCCTGCTCAGTGACTCCAGGGCTGGAAGGTCCTGAGCTCTAGCCCTGTTGAGGTTCTAGTTTCTCATCTGTAGACTGGAGATTATATAACTCTCCTAAGGCTGGTGTGAAGGTCAGAGACAATGATGTGAGGGGCCAGGGACAGAGGGGTTCCCGGTGAAAGGCAGCCTTGAACAAAGATGAACCTGAGATCCATCCATCCCCTCACCTGCACTCCTGTGATTAGCTTCTAGCTGCTTTGTCTATTTCCATTCTTTTCCTCAATGTCTGCTTGTGCTGAATGCAAACTGAAATAACTCTGGTGGGTTCTCTTTGTTATCTTAAGATGAAACACAAACTTTTAAAATGTCACCTCCAAAGCTTTGCAAGCTCAGACCATTTTATACCTCTTCAACCTCATCACCTCCCTCTCTGGGAGGGAGTTTGTGTTTCGTCTGATTCAGGAAAATGTAAGAAAATGAGAGTTCTTGCACTGAACTTGCAAGAGATAAATGCATACATGCTCATATCAGTAAAAAAATTCATCAATTGTCAACTCAAAAAGAAGTGAAAAGTTTTACTCAAATCAACAAAGAATTATAACCAGGGAGACAGTCTTTCAGAAAGCTGTGAGAACTGTGCTGAAGAGTTAAGGGTTGGAGACAGTATGTGTGTGATTTGGGTACATGCAACCAAGCATACATCTTAGCCAAGTTATTGTTCTTCGAAAGGATCAGATACCAGAGTTAAGGATTTAGTGTTTTTCTAAGTATGGGAAGATGCAAGAAACTGGGTTCATAAAAATTTCTCCTAAAAATATCTATCTTCCTCTGGTTTCTTTCTGGTTCTGCCAGTCTTGCTACAACATAAAGTGCTTCTTCCTGATTTCCACCCTGAATTCATTTCAGGGTAGCTTACTTTCAGGATAGGTCAGTGACTGCAGTGGTTAATGACTTGATTCTTGTAGAACCCAGTGGTGGGCAACATTTTTTACTACTCAATATTCTCCATTTGTTTCTGTCTTATTTCAGCTAAAGTTTAGGAGGTGTTTTTGACCAATTTGCCCTAGGATGCTAGGAATGCTCATTCCCTGGTCAGGTAAAGATTTCATTGATAGGCTACTCAGCAAGCAATTACTCGTCTAGTCTTGGTAACAGTAGCCAAAATCCTCTGGACCAACTGTCTTACTAGTCTGTCAGCTCCAGGAAATGATTCCCTCCTGTTGCTTCTTCCCATATCCAGAGTCACACTATTACAATCAGTGATCTTAGAATTATATATACATCAGGTCAATCGTTTCAAGTCTGTTAATCATTAGTTTTTTCAGGGGCTCAATAACACATTGTGAAAGCAAGAAACAAGAATCTTGTCAAACAGGAAGAATAGAAGTAATAAAGTAGTGACATTAATAAGGTCATTTGTAAGCAGTAGTATTTTCTAAGGAGTTACATGGCTGGGCCCAGAACAGAAATATTGATCTTTATGGTGGAGCAGGTGTTTCTGTCCTTGTGAAGGTAGGTTTTATACACAATGCAAATACACAATGCACACCAGAGGGGAGGGAGAAGGTTCAAATGGGCAGAGAAAATATTTATGTTTAAATTTTTCTTGTCTTGTCTTAAAATAGCAAGTCTTTTTCATTGCTTCTTAAGTTTTACCGGCCATGGAAACTGCCTCCTGGGAGCCCTCCCCCTCCACCGCACCTGCCTGTGGGTGAAGATCCCAGGCTTCCTCCCAGCACAGGACTGAGGGGCAGCAGCGGGGGTCCTTCCCCGCCCCTCTCCCACAGCTCTGCTTGCCGGGTCCCTCTGGGCCTGCTGACACCAGGATGCTGGGCTCTGAGGCTTTGCATTTGAGAGGAAGAGAGGAAGAGGCCTTTCGGTGCCTTCCCAGTCACCAGTTCCTATAAACAAACTGCTACTGGCCTCAGTGCAGTGGAACCCATGGGCACATATACAGGTACACACAGAGACACAAACACCCACTGA
This sequence comes from Bos javanicus, assembly GCF_032452875.1. Lineage (NCBI taxonomy): Eukaryota > Metazoa > Chordata > Mammalia > Artiodactyla > Bovidae > Bos > Bos javanicus. The sequence goes on along the minus strand of NC_083888.1, from coordinate 19,568,703 downwards.
GCCTGTGCACACAGGCACACACCCTTAAAGAGAGGTGTCCAGGGGCTTTCCTGGCCCCTTTAAGGGTTCAGGCACAGGAAGCTGGCACTGGGGTGGGCCTAACCTCTTGTGTCCCAGGCTGGGCCACCTGTGACCCAGGGTCTCGTCCAGGTGTGGGTGGGGCATCAGTGGAAGGGGCTCCACGAAACCCAGGTTTGGGTGAGGGTGAAATTGGATAGGATCCTTCTGAGCCCTAGGCAAATTTGGGGCAATTGGAATATTTGGATTTTGTGGAAGTTTTTCTTTGTTTTCCTTCATCTTTATATTGAAATTGAAAAGAACACTATAAATGTGGGAAGGGGTACAAGTCTTTCTCTGTGATTAAGAAACAGACTATGTGATTGAGCAGAGACAATGATGGACACGAAAAGCTCTGTGGAGTTTTTCTAAACTATATGTATTTATATAGATCACATTATGCTTCAGCATATGTGTGTGCACCACATACTCAAGCCATGCAGTTTCTATGACAATGACATCAGCATTGTCAATGCTGTCAAATGCTACCCCCTCAAACTGCCCACTGAAGAAAATTTGAAAAGAAACTTTCCCCCTTTACAAATAGGGTCACCTACTAATTTTTGCTGTCTTGATCAGAAAAAAGAAAAGAATAGGAAAAAAGAATAGCAAGCTAACATCCCCTTTAAGGCTGGCAGGACCATGCTCTTCTCCCTGCAGAGGAAGGACCTACTGCTTTGATCACCGAGGCAGGAGGGCTGCATCACCATCCCTCACCAACACTGCAGACAGGTGTCTGCAAGACCTTGTGCTTTTTTTCCCTAGATCCTTTTTACTTTGCCCAGAGAGGAGCTGGATTGGTTAAGACACTTCTGTTAAGACACCCTCTAGGCAGCAGATAATTAGTAAGCCTGGGAAAATTCTCCAGTCAATCTCTGGTGGGGTTGTGCAACAGGTTGGGTCTCAATCTAAGGTCTCTGCTTCAAGTTTCCTGTCCACTTGACATTATTGACCTCTAGAGATTTTATTTAACTTAAAGGGGAGGTGCACTGTACAGCCCCCTCCACTAACAGAAATGAGGACCTACCTACCCCCAACACTCATACACCCCCCATAAACACACCAACTATTACCCCCAGGGGGACAGACACACTTTGGCAATGAGGCCCCTCCGGAGGCCCAGGGTGTGAACAGCTGCACAGAGGGTTGTGTGCTGTGGAGTCCGCACCTTAGGAGGCGGGAGGGGGCGGTGGACACAGAAGGAAGGAGTCTCAGGTCCCTGATGGATCAGAAGAAGGAAAATGGGGAGAGGTGGTCAGGACACAGACAAGAAAACCAGAAAAGGGCCAAAAAATAGAAAATATAGAAAAAATGAGAGAAGCAAAAGAGAATGTGGGCAACCACACAAGACAGGAAGGAGACAGAGGAACAGAAAAGAGAATGAGATGCATGGGGAAAGATGTGAGGAGGGAAAGGGGAGCCAGGAAGAGGGCATCAGAGGACGTCAGAGCTCAGTGAGGATATCTCCTGTGAGCAGAGGATCGGGAGTCTCCAGGCTGGTCCTAAGTCCCTACAGAGACCGGCGGGCCCAGTACCCCAGCTCAGCCACGTAAATCAGCAAGTTGATGGCTGTCAGGACAGCCACAGCCAGGCGCTGGTCCCAGGCGCACATGAGGTCGTCAATGCAGCTCACATCGCTGGACCGCTGGGGCAGCCCGCCCAGCTCCTCATAGAACTGGTAGAGCAGCCAGAGGACAAGAGCACTGATGTAGAGGAGGACAGAGAACACGGTGAGCACAAGTTGGAAAATGGGGAAGGGGATTGGCAGCCTGTTCTCCCATTCGCCCAGATTCAACAGGATGGTTACTGCTGCTGGGATGAAGCAGATGGAGTACACAGCCACGCAGCACTCCAGGGCCGGCTGGTGCAGGTATAGGGAGGTGTTGCTGAGGAAGGCAAAGATGACACCAGCAACGAAGGTCTCCAGCACGTTCAGCAGGCCTGGCACAGTGTGCACGTAGCAGGGGATCTCTTTGAGCTTGTAGAAGTTCCACACGCCCGCCATTTCTATGGCATAAAGCACTGACGCGATGCAGGAGAATGCAGTGGCAGCGACGGCCCGGTCCCACTCAGGGCCATCAGGCAGGAACTGGACGTAGGCGATGGAGTAGATGATGGAGGCTGAGAGGCAGATGAGGGCGGCATAGCAGGCAAAGGTGACGGGAAAGTTGTACCAGTAGAAAGGAAAGCGAGGCTGGAGATCGTTTAACTCAATTATGACTATGAATAGGGTCACAATGAAACAGATGCACCAGCAGGACATGAACCAGTTACCTATGTCCCCTCTCCAAATGCCCATGTCAGCCACCAAGGAGAATGCCACGCAGGTGGAGAAGAGCTGCGGCACGCGGAGGAGCCAGAACACTCTGTTCACGTAGAGCCAGTATGGGAGTGTCGCCCTGGTGCTCATGGTGTTATGAATGTCTGGCAAGTCACAGTCACCGGTCTGGCAGTGGTCTTCACTGAGGACCCACCAAAGAAAGATCCGGCTCCAGAGGATCAGACGCCTACAAACGCCTCAGGGCTCTGTGACGGCTGAGGCTCAGGACCTGTGGAGTTGGAACCGATGGCTCAGACACTCGGGTAAGAGCACAGCTGCTCCAAATGGTTCTCCCCACCCATCACCCTTGGCCTTGTCAGGAGACTTGTCTTATCCCAAAGCTCCCAGCTAGTTGTGGTCTAGCCTCAAACCATGAACATTGTGGATCTCTCTAAGCTGACCATTATTTATGGAGACACAGAGACGGATGGTCCTTATCTTTAATCCCAACCCTTCAAGTCTCTCAAAATTGAAAATGAATATTTAAAAAATTGTTTGGTAACAAAATTCGGCCCAAAGAGACATGAGACAAATTATGATCTTTTTTTATTTTACTCAATGTGACTGTTCAAAAGTTCAGCTGCCAAAACACTAATGTGTATGATTACAAGGTGCTTTCAGACCCCAGTGGGGTGTGATGTCATGTAGAGTAGATGTACTATGTCACCTGTATGGAGCTGAAAATTCTGAATTCTAGAGAATATCTGACCCCAAGTGTTTCAGAAAAGGGACTATGGAGTGTCCTTTTGACTAACCCCATTTTACAGATGAGAAAACTAAGGTAGGGGAATTAAGTCCTTCCCTAAGATGGCATGACCATGAAGTTGGAACCCCAGATAAATATACCAAAGCCATGGGCATGAACTCTTTGCTCTACAGCACACATGGCAGAAATCCCCTTAGGTGGAGCCCAGGACCAAAGCCTAGAACACAACTTCAGGGCCACAGCCTCCTTCCACAGCAACCTGAAAATACATGAATCCAGGCCTCTCCTCCCTGCAGCCATCACTAGAAGAAGCTGCCATGTGAGGGGACACAGCCCCACCCGGAGGAGGGCAGCTTCAGAAGTGAACAGGGAGGAGCCGTGGGGTGAGAGCAAGGCCGTGGGGACAGGATGAAATGGGAAGTAGGGACTATTGTGACTCCCCTCCCCAATTTTGCTTTCACATGTCACTCTTTTGCATTGGGTCAGGGTATCCCAACCTAGCATGATTCCAAGGTGGAGTGTCATGGAGGAACCAAGGAACGAAATGTTAAAATGCCAGCTTTTTAAGCTCCAAAGCAGCCATCCACGTGCAAATCTAATCCTTTAAAGGGCAGGAGCTGAGAGAGGAGGCCCCTGCAGGACCCCTGGGAGGGGCCAGCCCTGAGGATGAGCCCGGGACTGGGGTGGAGGCGGGGGCGGGGGGCAGAGTGGAGATGACTGGGGGGATCCCAGGGTCCCAGGGGCCCTGAGGCAGCCCAGTAGGGGTCTACTGACCCAGAAGGGATGCACGCATGGAGCCAACCTTCCCATGGAGGAGGGGCCGGGACTGGAACTGAGACAGGAGAACAGGGGCCTGAAGGGGTTTCAGGGCTGTGACAGGGACACATGGCCAGAGTGTCAGGGACCCTGGAGACCACGGAATTTCCCAGGTCACCACCCAAGACAGTCCCTCCAGCCAGAGCTGTAGTCCTGCTCATACAGGGGCTCCTCCAGGGTCCAGTGTGTGGGGGGAGTGTGCCTCTCCCAGCCCGCCCCCTCCGCAGGGACAGCCGCCCTGTTTCCAAGGGACTATTTGCTGAGAGGCCCCCAGGGCTGAAGGGCCAACAGCCTGAGCCCCAGCCAGCTTCCTGCCATCATGGGCCTTGTTGCCTTTGCTGATAATAAACCCTGGGACAAGCTGAGGCTGGAAAGAGAAACAGAGAGAAAACCTGAGAACCTCCCTGGACTCACAAAGCTCCTTGAGCCCCATTGCAGGGGAGCCCTGGAGCCTGCTGGCCTCCTAGTGGGCACTGCCAGGGTGGGAAGGAGCACTGGGGTGAGGGAAGGAGGGATTGTCATGCTCTTTGTACCCCAGTTTGATCCCAGTTTAATTACTTGAACTCACCCTGAAATTCCACCTACGATAAGAGACAACTTGAATGCTTTGAATCCATTGAATGCATCAGAGAGAGCATATGGAGAAGAGGAGGCATGGGGGTTCCAACCGCGTGACCCTGGGTCAGGCCTGTGCCCTGGAAAACAGGAAGTGGAAGTTTGTCTGAGTCTTCCAGCAGCCCCTCCTCCACTCTAATCTGTGAGCCTGGACATGGTGCCCCTGTCAGAGCACAGCCGATGTGGCTGAGCCCTGCCTGCCCAGCAGCCAGGCATGTGGACTAGAAGACAGTGAGCTGGGAAGGTCATGGCCAGAACAGAGGAAGGAATGAGGAAGTGCCAGAAGGGCAGAGAAGGGTGAGATGGGATGGACACTCAGAGTGACAAGGAGTAGAGCCTTCATAGCTGGATGATCATGGCAAGCTACTCAATAGAACCTCAGTTTCCCCCTTCTGTTCAATGTCTCTATACCTATTTTGTGTCAATTAAATGAATAAAAGCATGTGACGGGTTCATCAGAAAGCCTGTCACATGGAACCCTCAATCTGTGCCAGCTACCTCCCCACCCCCCTCACAGAGGACCCAGAAGGCCCTGGCTCTGAACATCAGCACATGCAGCTTGATTTGCTGCAGATCAGGGGCTGCAAGCCAGTTTGCACTGCAGGTGGACTCTTGATGTGTTCAGTTTCCACCACAGTTTCCATCAGTGTTTTCATGAAAAAATGATGTAGAATCACTAGCATTACTATTTCTTCCCTGAGTGTTTGGTGGCTGCACATTGTTTTAATTTCACATGAAAATTCGGATTACAGCTCCTTTTCAAGCCTCAGGAGATACAGTGTCACCTGATTTTGTTCCCTTGGCAGTGGGGTTGCTGGAGATAAGTAGCTGCTAGCCTCTTTTCTTTATATTGTTTTCCATCCTCATCTCTGTTTAGTATTTTCTATATTTCTCTCATTCTCATGTATAACTGACATAAAGCAAGACTATTATCATCTCTCCTGTGACTGGTTTCCTGTCTTCGACATGGCCAAGCTTCCTGCCTGCTCACAGGAGCGTCCACCCCTCCATCCAGAGAGCATCCATGTCCTCAACCTCAACCTCAGCCTTCAATACATTTCAAATGCTGTAAAATCACGTGTAGACATGTGTGTACACACAAGCATACATGTTTGTACATACATGCATACATGTTTGTAGGGAATATCTGTATCTCTTTTCCTGTTTTGTCAACATGAGACCACGTCTTCCCAGACCATCTTGCTTTTGCACCGCCCCAGACAGGTGCAGCTGGTCCTCTCCAGGGATCCTAGTGCTCTCCATCCCCTTATTTCCTTCCCTCCTGGCTCCTTGGGCATCAGTGGACCCTCCCCTGTGAGTCTCAGACACGGGGACATAGGATGTGACAAGGGATCCTGGGATCCAAGTGACCACCATGCTATAGGGCAGGAGGTCAGCAAGTTTTTCTGAGAAATTTTCTTAAAAATATGACAAAGAATATATTTTTCATTTCTGGAAATTAAATCTGGTTTCCTAGATCTGCAACAAATTATCACAAGCCTGGCAGCTTAAAACAGCAGAAACCTGTTCTCTCACAGTTCTGGAGGTCAGCAATTTGAAACAAGGTGTCAGCAGGGCTGCTCTGTCTCTGATGCCCCAGGGGAGGGTCCCGCTTTGCCTCTTTTAGCTTCTGGAGGCCCTTTAGCTCGTCCCATGTTACTGAACTCTGATGATGTCCGATCATCCCTCAAGAAGCCAAACACCGAGAGATGAGTGCTGGGCTTTGCCTGGGACGAGGTGCGGCTCCCCCACTGTGAACACAATCATCGCTCATGTCTGTGCATCAGCCCATGTTGGACGGTGGTTTGAAAAAAATACTCATGAACATTTCTACCTTTTTTTGTGCATCAACTCAGAGGATTTGTTTTTTTCCAGTTTAGTAGGTCTGAAGTGAGAAAAAGATTGTATCAAGAGTCAGCCACTGACTCTTCTCCTGCACTGAAAGCTCCTGCAGGGAATCGTCTCAGTGGAAATCCACCCCTGGCGCGCCCCCACCCCACCCCCACCCCAGGGGACACACTCTGGCCAAATCAAGTGATCTGTCCCGTCTTAAAAGGAGAAACTGCTTCAGACCTCCTTTCTTCCTCACACTGTGGTGACGCTAAGGCTGTGTCCCGCCAACACACTAGAACCCCTCCTCCTTCCGGGGACTGGAGTTGGGGGGAGGGGGGCGCAGATGCCCAGGCAGCTCCTGTCTCGGGCATCAGGACTGGAACCACAGAGCTGGGGCTGGATTCAGTTCCCTAAGAAGCTGACCCCTCTTCTCCCTCCCTTGCCTGCAGACTCCTCTGTGAACGCGGCAGGCTTTTCACAGTTTCCTTTCCTTTTTGCCTTTAATTTAGTGCCCTTGTTGGAAGAATCCTTACTATGGAGTAACAGGAAGACCTGCGCATGGAGTTCCCTCCCACTTACCAGATCTTGACAAAAGAGCTCTAACTGCAAAATACTGGAATAACTTAGAGATCCATGCAGGAACAATGTTCTTCACAACTGAAGACATACACGGGCAAGGTTGTATTAAAAGTAGAAAACCACTTTTTTCTTGATACAGGGTCATACTGTTAGGGGAACCACACTGACACAACCACCCACCCCGTTCAGGAACCCTAGTAACCACTTGTATGAGTTGTCTTACGATAGGAGGTCCCGGTAAGAAACACGGAACTAAGAAGCCACCACCAACCAGAAGGGTTCAGGAAAGGTCGAAAGGAGACAGCATGTGTCTGACCACCTTCCGCAATCCTTTCTGGCATCCATCCTGGCTGAACAAGGTGGGCACCACCAGGAAGGACTCTGAATCAGAATGATTGGCTATGGACAACCCGGAGACTAATCCCATCACCATAAAACCCAAACTGTGAGCCATGTGGCAGAGCTGTTCTCCTGGGTCCCCTTACCTTCCTGCTCTCCGCCCCGGTGCTGTTTCCCAATAAAAATCTCTTGCTTTGTCAGCGCATGTGTCTCCTCGGACAATTCATTTCCGAGTGTTAGACGAGAGCACAGTTTCGAGCCCTGGAAAGGGTCCCTCTTCTTGCAACAATACCTCTAGTTTTGCCAATCTGTCAAGATGCGTGCCAGTGGACTTGTAGAAGGGATAGATGTAGGTCCCTTCCCCCAACTTCACTGGCTCCCCCAGAACAGATTTCAAACAAACAAGCAATTCTTCCTTGGGAAGAGAGTGGTACAGAGTCACAAACAAGCCATTTCCCACTTCTGCAGTGTCCAACTGGCCCCAAAGTTCCAAACAGCAAAGAATACACACGAACAGGTGGGAAGGGGGGCTCCTGGGACCCACACCCCTCTACTCACTCAGTCAAGAGCTCTGTGCTCCTTCAGAGGCCAGTTTCCTTCTCTTAACAGAAAGTGAAAGCACCCTGTGAGCAAGGCGTGGGGAGGGGCAGGGCTAGTTCCTGAATCTAGCAAGTTTGGCAGCTGCTGGAGAAGACCTATAGATCTTCCTGGGAATAGATGGTACTCCACCCTGTCTTCCCAGTGGCACTCTGCTCCTTGCTCTAGGAAGACAGGGAGGGGCTGGAGACTTGGGGACCTGACTCCTGCCTGGACACTCAACATTGTCCCCCAAGTCAGGCCCAGCTGCTTGTCGCTGAAGAAGCCAATACAGAGAGCTAAGTCTTGGGTTTAAGAAAAGTAGCTTTATTTTAGGGAAGCCGGCAAGAAGGTGTTTTACTGCCCAGAAGAATCAACTCCCAGCAGGGCAAGGCTCAGCCGGGATTTATACAAGGAGGGAAGCAGGAAACGGCTGCAGGCTGCATGCCGGGGGTGCGCTGTGCTTCTATTTTGGGGGACTTTACAGTAACCACCAGGAGCCTTTCTGGGCTGAGAATATGTGGTCCTTACTTTGTTCAGATCAGTACATCAGTTCGAGGGGTCAGTGGTTGTATATTTTCTAGAGAAAAAAGAATTGAGGCAAAAACAGAGCTTAACTGGCAAAGCAAAACTGAAACCAGAAAACATCAAACTCTAAGTATTCATAAGCCTTTGGTTGAGTAACAAGCAAGGTTACAAACTGGTGCCGGTGACCTGCCTGACCACCATGATCACCATGTGCCTGTCCTCAGGCCTGGGCACCAAGCCCATCGTGGGCTTCTTCCTCCACTTGGGGCAGCTGCTCTCCATCAGTATGCCCTTCTCGCTGGCAGCCAGTGAGGGGGGCATAATTAACTGGTGCATGTTCATGGTGCGTCTGCTTCACCGTGACCCTCACCATCTTCATAGGGGAGTTTTGTGGGCTCCCTTCTCTTGGGACGGCTTTCTCTGCACCCATGCCTTTTATTTCTCCATCTCCTGCCTCTCAACGTCCATCGTCTTTGGCACCACCTACATCAAGTTCTTGCCTCCAGGCTCCACCCGAACCTGGGTCCTCACTGCCACTGCATTCGCCTTCGTGGCTGCTGTACTCTATGCCACTGAAGCGTTCTGCATCATATCCAGCCTGGAGGCATGGTCTGGTTCAAGCCAGCCTTCCCAGGCCTGCTCAGGAGGCCAGAGAACTATGCTGACTGGCTCATCATCGCCTTCATCAGCAGGCCCCACCAGTATCAGCAACAGCCAGCCCTACATTCGTGGTTGTGTCTTCAAGTCCCTGGGGTTCTTCACCAGCTCCTTTTTCGATTCTCCAGAGATTGGTTGGGGGTGGAACTTATCCCAAATTCCTTTAAGATGCCCTCTAGGCAGCCAGTGTAAGGCTGAGCATCAGGTGGGGCCCTGGGATCCAAATTTTCTGCATCAGGACTCTTGCCCATTGGAAATCAGTGACCTCCAGAATTTTTTCTTTCTTTCTTTATTTTTTTTTTTACTTAAAGGGGAGGTGCACTATACACTCCCTTCTATTGGGAGAAAGGAGCCCTGATGCCTAGCTACCTACCTTCACTCCTTCTCGTCCTCATCCAGTCCGATGGCTTTAAGATTCCACTCAGTTGACAAATACACCTGTGCACCAAGTGTGTGCCTGGCAGTTTTCTAGACAATGGAGAGAGCAGAGAAGATAACCAGTAGTTCTCCCCTCATGGAGCTTATCCTCTAGGACACAAGATGGAAAATCTGAGAACCAATGTGTAATATCAGGTCAGTTCAGTTCAGTTCAGTCGCTGAGTCATGTCCGACTCTGCAACTCCATGAATCGCAGTACGCCAGGCCTCCCTGTCCATCACCAACTCCCAGAGTTCACTCAGACTCACGTCCATCGAGTCAGTGATGCCATCCAGCCATCTCATCCTCTGTCAGCCCCTTCTCCTCCTGCCCCCAATCCCTCCCAGCATCAGAGTCTTTTCCAATGAGTCCACTCTTTGCATGAGATGGCCAAAGTACTTGAGTTTCAGCTTTAGCATCATTCCTTCCAAAGAAATCCCAGGGCTGATCTCCTTTAGAATGGAATATCAGGTCAGTGGATGATAAATACTATGATAAAGGGAAAACAGGTGAAAAAGAGAGTTAATGGAATGCAGGGGTGGGCAAGGCTGCTATTTTAGGTGGTTGGAGGTCAGGCCACTCTATGGATGTGACCCACCCCTCACCAAGAGATTCTGATTCATTGGAGCTGAGTGAAGTGAATTGGCTGTATAATGATAACTCCCCAATTCTGGCCTCCAGAGCTGATCTCTACAGAGACCCTGAGTCATATGCAACTGCCTCCTGATCTCTCCCTCTGGATGTCTCAGGATGCCTCACACTCGCCATGTCTGGTCCCATCTCCTGAACCCCCCTAGCGCCAACACACACAGATCCTTCCTTGTCTTTCCCATCTAAGATGATGGCACCACCTTCACAGATGCGCTTCACAAAATACTGTGAATCCACACCACATACACACACACACACACACACACACACACTCTCTTCCTCCTCTCTAGAGCATCCACTTGATCTTGGTCCAGATCCATCCAGCCTTCTCACCTGTGCTCCCCTCATAAGCTTCTCACTGCTTCCTCTGTTTTCATTCTTTCCCTCAAAGTCAGCTTGGGCTGAACTCAAACTAAGTTACCTTTGACCACTTTTCTTTGCTCCCTCAAACTGCACAGTGTCACCTCCCTGTATGTTCGCACCCCTTTCTACCTCTCCAGCTTCATCACCTCCCTCCCTCCAGTCACTGAGAAGTACTTCCAATTCCTCTTGGTCATCTCAGGGCCTTTCCTGCTACATGTCTACACACACCCCAACCCTGAATGGAGACCAGAACTCAGCCTGGAACATAGTAGTCCTGTCCAGTCAACGTCACTCTGAGCCTCAGTTTCCTCATCCAGAAAATGGAGATAATAGCACCAGTTTTTATAAATTTATTTATTTTTTATTAAAGGATAATTGCTTTACAGATAGCACCAGTTTTTAAAGGTGAAGATTCTTGATTGCATCCTTCAGAAAACACCTCTAGCAACTTAGGCAGAGAATGACTGTCCTAGAAGGCTGCTAGAGAATTATTAGGGAGAGATGGGCCTGAGAGCAGGCTTAGACCAGGAAGGAGGGGTGCTGGGCAGCTGGGGCACAGGCAAGGGCAGCTGGTCTAGCCACCATGGCCCCTGGCAGCAGACTCTGGATGCTACTCAGGCCCCAGCAATAGGAATCCGATCTGACCTGGTGTCTGTGTATCACCTGCTCCTTAGGTGTGTGTCCAGACTTCACATGGCGGCAGGTCAAATATTTACCTGACCTTTGAGTTTCTTATTGAGGGTGAGGCCCAGTTTTCCATCGAGATTCACACGATGGGGACATCCTCAAATATGAGGTGGGCGGAAGTTCAGGTTCTCAATTGTTCTTCTCCCTGGAGATGTTCATCAAACACGACCATGGGAAAGTTGGGAGAATTAAAAGAGAACAAAGGAATCACTGATTCTCAAACATTTCCCCTAAAGGCAGAAGGGATGGAATGTATCCCGGTCAGGAGGTCCAGGCAGGAAGGGGCCTGAGGTTGTAAGCTCGCATTAATACTTATTCAATAAACTTCTGCAACGTACCAGGCCTTCTGCTCAGCACTGGGAAAACTTCAGTGAACAAAGGACAAGACACCTCTGCTTTGTGGATCTATATTCTAGAGTTTATCTTTGAAGCCTCGTGTTTTCCATGAAAGTAAATGTGGGATATTGCATTCCTTTTTATAATACCCCATAATAATATACTCTTAACATATCAGACTTGTTTCAATACAAAAGTAACAACTTCCTACTAATGGGCTGGTGGCTGAGCCATCCTATTTGCGTCAAGATACTAGAAGATGAGGTCCTTATGTGCCTATATTTAAGCACATTGTGGTTGACACATGAACAAAGCTGGATCAGAGTACATGTGATCGGGGGGAGTAGAACACAGGGGAGCCAAAACCTGTGAGAGAGGAGCAGAGGGTCCGAGAGATGATGGAGGGTTCTGGGGTCCTGCCAGCCTCTGACAAGGTCCAGGAACAGACTATTCAAGAAGCATTTCCTGCCCAAATAGCAGAAAGAACACCAGGCTTTCTTTTAGGGGTTTTCCCTAAGAAGTGGTCCCACACTAGCAATGGGAGTGTTACTGGGGGCAGTGGTTTGGGCTGATGGGCCAAGCACTTGAGGGATTTATGGAATCAGATGCTGGTTGGAGTGGAGGGTGAGGAGATGGGCTTGAACTAAGCTCCCCCACCCCCACTGCTTCTCCATTCCTTGTCAGAAGCAGACCCAGAAAAGACCAACTGGGCAAACCTCACCAGCCCAGCCTGGCTCCAGAAGAGACCTCAGGTGACAGCTCACAGGCTCTGTCGGCTGAGAAAGGGGCCCTGAGGACTTGGGCTGCAGTGGGGCTGCTGTGGACACAACAGTTACAAGAGGTCGTATGTGTTGTGCTCACTGCAGGTCGAGCTCTGCTGTGGATTCATTTGTTCCTCCCAGCAGCCCCTGAACTATGTTCTCAGTCCCCATTTTAACAGGCACAGAGAGGTCAACCGATCACCTTTACAGAGGTTTAGGTGTCAGAGCTGGGATTTGAACACAGTCATGTGGGTTTAGGACCTTAAAATCTGCTTGGGTTTGATTTGTACCTTAGACCCAAAGGGACAGAGTGGCCAATATGTTTTTCAGCACCAACAGACTGACCTGGCGACATCACCTCCATTTCATTCATCTTCAGGGATATTATTATTGTCATGCCCATTGTACAGATGATGATTCTGAGGCTCAGAGACTGTGTTATGTTTTTTGCTCAAGTTTACACAGTCACTTTCTGTCAGAGCCCAGATTTGAATACAGGCCTGTCTCCCTGCAAAACTCAGAAAAAGAAAAGTGTTAATCGCTAAGTCGTGTTTGATGCTGCGACCCCACAGACTGTAGCCCTCACAGGCTCCCTCTGTCCATGGAATTGTCCAGGCAAGAATACTAGAGTGGGTAGCCATTTCCTTCTCCGGAAGATCTTCCCAACCCAGGGATAAAACATGAGTCTCCTGCGTTGCAGGCAGATTCTTTACCATCTGAGCCACCAAGGAAGCCCCAGCAGGGAACAGAACCTCAGTAAATGCTGAGCCCCTTCCCTCTTCCCTGGGTCCAGGATTCATCTCCTGGCTCCCGTGTGTCCTGGTCTGGCTCTAGTGCCCCACCCAGAGGTCCTGTGGCCAAGTTCCTATACACTTCCAGACCACTTCCTGGAAGGCCAGACCACTTCCTGTTGGCAAGCCAGCCAGAACATGACAGAGAGAGTCCAGACCCTAGGGAGAGACTGATTGGAGCCTGGCCTGAATCTCCTCGGCCCATCAGTCTTCCTAGAGACTTTTCCACAGGACAGTGACACAGACAAGGGCCACACGGATTGGCAGTCGATGTCTGGCTCCCGGGTAGGTGCCTGAGTCCTCCGGAGAGCAGGGTCCCTTCTCTCTACTCAAAGGTGGACTAGGAAGGTTGATTCTGTGATTTTTCCAAGCTGGCCAGAGAATGGAAACATCTGTGCCCCGGGCTGTGTTCTGGATGCAGCTCAGGACACAGTCTGGAGGATGTCAGCTGGAGTCACCCCGCAAGGGGGAAGCTCTGGCTGGCCTTCAAGGAAGGAGACTCTGGCCACTGCCCCAGGAGACAGGGAGCTCAGGTCAGGCAGGGAGCAAGGGAAGGGCCTGAGGCTTGGGCAACGGGAGGTCTTCTCCATCAACTGTGTGTGCTAAAGGGCTTGGAAAGGCCCTGGCCACTCAGCAGGGAGGATTGGGGACCACAGCTCCCCCTCCTCAGACCCCTGGACCCAAGGTGCCTCCCTTCTGTCTGCTTTGGAGACAGGCCTGTGTGGGCATCTCTCAGCTTCTCCTGCAGCCTTTCCGTGAAGGCTGCAGGAAGCATGGAGACCATCTGCCAACTATCCCTTCCCTGACTCTTCTCCAGTTGGTATATTTTTCAAACATAAATTTTAGTTTTTTAAAAAGGGAATCTTTGCCTGGTTCAAAATAAAAATATTCTGAAAAAGCCATGTTCTGAGAAACCTCACTTCTACCTGTGGCCCCATCCACTCTCTCCTCAGTTCCCCTCCCCGACCCGGCCCACGTAGCTATTCCAATGAACTCAGGGGAGTCCTTCCTGTGCTCCTTGATGCAAGTCAAGTACATACAGGTGTATTTAATATTATTTCCCCTCATTTTTATTATATAAAATATAGTATACTCCATGTTGATTTATATCTTAACTATTTTTATTTCATGTATCCTGGAGATATTTACTTATCACTGTTGCAGAGTATTCCTTCTTGCACTACATCACTGTTTATTAATCCGCATCCTAAAGATGAACACCTGGGTTATTTTCAATCTTTTCTATCTTACTTTTGAATCTGATCTTGAGTGGGAGCTTGATTTATGCCAGGCTGCTCTGATCAGGAGAAGGTAAATGGGGAGAGGTGGTCAGGACACAGGAAATGAGAAAAGCAAGGATGACCAGGAAAGGGGCGAAAGGTACAAAAATGTAGAAAAAATGAGAGAAGCAAGAGAAAGAAGCAAAACAGAATGTGGGCAACCACACAAGACAGAAAGGAGACAGAGCAGAAGGGAAGGAAATGGAAAAGAGAGTGAGATGAGTGGAGAAGTACGCGAGCAAGGGGAGAGGAGAGCCAGGAAGAGGACATCAGGGGCCAACAGAGCTCGGTGAGGAGCTCTGGGGGTCAGGAACACTGGGTTGGTCCTCAGTCCCTACAGAAACCTGGCGAGCCCAGTACACCAGGTCAGACACGTAAACCAGCAGGTTGATGGCTGTCAGGAGGGCCACAGCCAGTCGCTGGTCCCAGAAGCACATGTCATGGTTGAGCCCATTGATGCGGCCCATATCACTGGACCGGTGGGGCTGTCCACCAGACTCCTCATTGAACTGGTAGAGCGGCCAGAGGACCAGAGCGCTGACATAGAGGAGGACAGACAGCAGGCTGAGCACAAGTTGAAAAATGGGATACAGGCTGGGCAGCCTGCATTGCCATTTGCCCAGGTTCAGCAGGATGGCCAGGGCTGCTGGGATGAAGCAGATGGACTACACGGCCACACATCACTCCAGGGCCGGCTGATGCAGGTACAGGGAGGTGTTGATGATGCAGGTGAAGATGAAACCAGCCATAAAGGTCTCCAGCACCTTCAGTAGGCCTGGCATGGTGAGCACACAGCAGGAGGTCTCTTTGAACCCATAGGTGATCTGCATGCAGACTACTTACAGGGCATGTAGCACAGATGCCACACAGGGGAACGTAGTGGCACTGATGGCCCAGTCCCGATAAGGACCATCAGGCAGGAACTGGACAAAGGTGACAGAGTAGATGATGGAGGCCGAGAGACAGAGGAGGGTGGTGTTGCACCAGAAGAAAGGAAAGCAGGACGAGAGCTCACGTAAGTCGACTATGGAGATGATGAGGGTCACAATGAAGCAGATGCACCAGAAGGACATGGACCAGTTACCTGTGGCCCCTCTCCACATGCCCATGTCGGCCACCAGAGAGAAGGCCATGCAGGAGGAGAAGAGCTGTGGTGGGCGGAGGCAGAAACAGCAGCACGTGACCTCCAAGAAGCCCCTGTCTCAGGTGTCACCTCAGTGCACATGGGCTGTGCTGGTCTGGCTGGTGGTGGATCGAGTCAGCCTCCTGGAACAGGCTCAGGGCCCTGTGACGGCTGAGGCTCAGGATCTGTGGAGTTGGACCCAATGGTCAGACACTTGGGTAACAACACAGCCGCTCCAGAATGGTTCTCCCCACCCATCACCCTCGGCCTTGTCAGGAGACTGCCTCATCCCAAAATCTCACAGCCATGTTTGATCTGCCCCCAAACCATGAATATTTGGGGCCTCTTGGGCTGCATACCATTATCTTTTGGGGTTGTAAGGTAGAATCATCCTTATGTATAATCTCAAATCTTCAAGTCTCTCAAAATTGAAAACAATTTTTAAAAATTTCATTTTTGTAGCAGAATTTGAGCTGAATGTACATGAGACAATTCATGGTCTCACGGTTCTCCACCTCCCCCTCAGAGAGGACCCAGAAGGCCCTGGTCCCTTCATGCAAGCTTAGTTAGCTCCAGATTAGGGGCACAAACCAGTTTGTACTGGAGGTGGCCCCGAGGATTTGTTTTGTTTTTCTTCATGGTATTTTCTGGAAGACATGATGTAGAATCAGTGTTGTTTTTTCCCTAAGGGTTTGGAAGCTGCAGTGTTTTAATTTCACAAGAAAATCCAGATTTCCTGCTCCTTTAGAAACCTCAGGAGATCTGGTGTCACTGGGCTGTGTTCCCTTGAGGTTGGGGGAGTAGCTGGGGGTGAGCATCGGCTATGCCCTCTTTACTGTTTTCCATTTATACCTTTGTGTAGTTTTCTATATTTCTCTTATTCTCCTGTATAATCGACATAAACAGGGCTATGATCATCTCACATGTGCCTATTTCCCCCTCTTTGGTATGGGCAGGCTTCCTGCCTGCTCACACGAGCGTCCTCCCCTTCATCCAGGGAGCATCCGTGTTCTCAACATCTCGTACAGCCTTCAACACATGTCACAAGCTCTGAAACTGTATTTAGACACATGTTTGCATACATGCACACATGCCTGTAGGGAGTATCTTCCTTATTTTCTGATTTGTAAACATAAGACCGTGCCATGCACACGGCATCTTGCTTTTCCACCACCACCGGCAGGTGCAGCTGGTCTTCTCCAGGGGCCCTAGTCCTCTCCATCCCCTTTACTTACTTCCTTCCCTCCTGGCTCCTGTGGGCGTTTGGACTGACCCCCCTTCTCTAGATCAGTGGACCCTCCCCTGTGAGTCTCAGACACTGGGGGACACAGAATATGACAAGGGGTCCTGGGATCCCTGTGACCACCATACTCTAGAGCAGGAGGTTGGCAAGCTTTTCTGGAACTTTAAAAAAATATGACAAATAATATATTTTTCATTTCTGGAAATTCATTTTGTTCTACTAGGGCTACTGCAGCCAATTACCACAAGCCTGATGGCTTAAAACAACAGAAACGGATTCTCTCACAGTTCTGGAGGTCAGCGTTTTGAAACAAGGTGTCAGCAGGGCTGCTCTGTCTCTGATGCCCCAGGGGAGGGTCCCTCCTTGTCTCTTTTGGCTTCTGGAGGTGCCTTAGCCCATGGCTGTGTTCCTGAACTCAGGCTCGTCTACTCAGTCCTCAAGAAGCCAAACACTAAGACACCAGTGTCCGGCTTTTTCTGGGACAAGGTGCCGCTCCTCTGCTGTGAACACAATCATCACCCACTTCTGTGCATCAGCCCATGTTGGGCGGAGGGTTAGAAAAAATACGAATGAAGGTTTCCACCATTTTTTGTGGATCAACTTGGAAGATGGTTTTTTCCAGTTTAGCAGGTCTACGTTGAGAAGAAGATCGTATGTCCAGTAACAGTTACAGACTTTTCTTCTGCACTGAAACCTCCTGCAGGGAATTGTCTTAGTGGAAATCCACCCCCCTGCCCACCTCCGCCTCCCCGCCCCATGCCATAAGGGACGCACTCTGGCCAAATTGAGTGACCTGTCAGGTCTTAAAGGGAGAGACTACTTCAGAACCCCTTTCTTCTTCAAGCTGTGGTGACGCTAAGGCTGTGCCCCGCCAATACACTAGAACCCCTCCTCTTCCAGAGACTGGAGTTGGGGGGGAGGGGGAGGGGGGTGGCACAGACCAGGACAGCCCCTGCCTGGGGCATCATAGGAACCACAAAGCTGGGGCTGGATCAGTTCACTAAGAAGCTGACCCCTCTTCTCCCTCCCTTGCCTGCAGACTCGTCTGTGAACACGGCAGGCTTTTCACAGTTTACTTTCCTTTTGGCCTTTAATTTGGTGCCCTTGTTGGAAGAATCCTAATTAGGGAGTAACAGGAAGACCTGCGCATAGAGTTCCCTCCCACTTCCGGATCTTGAAAAAAGAGCTCTAACTGCAAAATACTGGAATAATTTAGAGATCCATGCAGGGACCAACACTCTTCCCAACTGAAAACATACATGGGTAAAGTTGTATTGAAAGTAGAAAACCATTTTTTTCTTGATTAGAGGGTCATACCTCCAGTTTTGCCCATCTGCCAAGATGCGTGCCAGTTGTAGAAGGGATGGATGTAGGTCCCCTCCCCCCACTTCACTGGCTCTCCCAGAACAGATTTAAAACAAACAAGCAATTCTTCCTTGGGAAGAGAGTGGTACAGAGTCACAAACAAGCCATTTCCCACTTCTGCAGTCCAACTGGCCCCAGAGTTTCAAAGAGCAAAGAATACACCCAAACAGGTGGGAAGGGGGCTCCTGGGACCCACACCCCTCTACTCACTCAGTCAAGAGCTCCATGCTCCTTCAGAGGCCAGTTTCCTTCTCTTAACAGAAAGTGAAAGCCCCCTGTGAGCAAGGAGTGGGGAGGGTCAGGGCTACTTCCTGAAACGAGCAAGTTCGGCAGCTGCTGGAAAAGACCTATAGATCTTCCTGGGAATAGCTGGCACTCCACCTTATCTTCCCAGTGGCACTCTGCCCCTTGCTCTAGGAAGAAAGGGAGGGGCTGGAGATTTGGGGACCTGACTCCTGCCTGGACACTCAACATTGTCCCCCAAGTCAGGCCCAGCTGCTTGTCGCTGAAGAAGCCAATACAGAGAGCTAAGTCTTGGGTTTAAGAAAAGTAGCTTATCTTAAGGAAGCCGGCAAGAAGGTGTTTTACTGCCCAGAAGAATCAACTCCCAGCAGGGCAAGGCTCAGCCGGGATTTATACAAGGAGGGAGGCAGGAAACGGCTGCAGGCTGCATGCCTGGGGTGCGCTGTGCTTCTATTTTGGGGACTTTACATTAACCCCTGGGCCGCCTTGCTGGATTGAGAAGATGAGTGTGGTCCTTACTTTGTTCAGATCAGCACATCAGTTCTAGTGGTCAGTGGTTGTATATTTTCTAGAGAAAAAAGAATTGAGGCAGAAACAGAGCTTAACTGGCCAAGCAAAACTGAAACTAGAAAACATCAAACTCTGTTTAACTATTCATAAGCCTTTGGTTGAGAAACAAGCAAGGTTACAAACGGGTGCTGGTGACCTGCCTGACCACCATGATCACCATGTACCCGTCCTCAGGCCTGGGCACCAAGCCCATCATGGGCTTCTTCCTCCACTTGGGGCATCTGCTCTCCACCTGTGTGCCCTTCTCGCTGGGGGCCAGTGAAGACACTCTGAAGGGAACGTAATTAACTGGTGCATGTTCATCTGGTGCATCTGGTTCACCGTGACCCTCACCATCTTCATAGTGGAATTCTGTGAGCTCCGGTCCCGCCTCCCCTTCTCCTGGGGCGGCTTTCTCTGTGCCCATGCCTTTTACTTCTCTATCACCTGCCTCTCAAAGACCATCATCTTCGGCGCCACCTACATCAAGTTCTTGCCTCCAGGCTCTGCCCAGAACAGGGTCATCACTGCCACTGCATTCGCCTTCGTGACTGCTGTTCTCTATGCCATTGAAGCGTTCTGCATCATATCCAGCCTGGAGGCATGGTCTGGTTCAAGCCAGCCTTCCCGGGCCTGCGCAGGAGGGCAGAGAACTATGCTGACTGGCTCATCATCGCCTTCATCAGCAGCCCCCACCAGTATCAGCATCAGCCAGCCCTACGTTCGTGGTTGTGTACTTCATATGCTTCCTCCTGGAAGGAGCTGTGAACTTCATAGTGAAGCGTTTTGTTCGAGTCAAAGACAAAAAGCTCTGTTCCCTACCGGTATCCTGTCTGAGCAGACGGTACTCTCTGTGCTCCTCTACCCTAGTGCTCTGGTCCTCTGTCAGCTCCACCAGTTCAATAAGAAGCCTGATGGGCAGCCCCAGTGGTCCAGTGATGTGAGCTGCAGCAACAGACACACCTGCTTGGTGTGCGGCTGGGACCAGCGGCTGGCTGTGGCCGTCCTATCCAGCTGCTGCTTGATGTGGCTGACACTGAGTGCCTGGACTGTGAGGCTATTGTAGGGACTAAGAATGCACTTTCTAAATGAGAGGTGTTCTTTATAGAGCTCTGACATCCTCTGATGCCCTCTTCCTGGCCCCCCTCTCCCTTCTCACATCCTTCTCCATGCATCTCACTCTCTTTTGTGTTCCTTCCCACCTTCTGCTCTGTCTTTGTCCTGTTTGGTGTTTGCTCACATTCTGTTTTGCCTTTCTCTTGCTTCTCTCATCTATTCTACACTTTCTGCTTTTTGCCCCTTTTCTGGTCATCCTTGGCTTTCCCATCTCCTGTGTCCTGACCACCTCCCCCATTTTCCTTCTTCTGATCCATCAGGACCTGAGACCCCTTCCTTCTCTGCCCACTGCCTCCTAAGGTGCTGACTCCACATCACACAGCCCTCTGTGCAGCTGTTCACACCCTGGGCCTCTGGAGGGGCCTCGTTGCCAAGCAAGTCTGTCTCACTGGGGGTGTCTTAGTTGGTGTGTGTGTGTGTTGGAAGGAGGCTGGGGTTGGGGGTGAGTACCAAGGGATATGGCCCACTTCTCCCCAGCGGATGGGATATACTGTCCACCACTCCTTTAAGTTAAACAAAAGTCTGTGCAGGTCAGTAATTTCCAGTGGGAGGAGTCTTGAAGCAGAGATCCTGGTCCCTAGGCCCCAGCTGGTGGTTGGCCCCATCTGACATTGGCTCCAGAATTTTTCCAAGCTTACTGAAACCCACTGCCAGCAGAGCCCATCTTAAAGGAAGCAAAGGCTGAATGCCTCCCCATCCAACTACTCTCTGGGGAATCAAAGTAGGACCTGGTGAATGAACCCCAGAGTCTTGAAGACACCTGCCTGCAGAGTTGGTGAGGGGCAGCGATGTGGCCTTCCTACCTCAGTGATCAAAACAGCAGGTTTTGCCTCTGAAGGGAGAAGGGCATCGCCATTGCCAGCATTAAAGGTGATGTTAGCCTGGGTGTTATAGTTTTCTTAATTTTTATTGTCTCAAGGGCAAAAATTACTGGTTGACTATATTTTTGCATGGAAAGTTTCTATTCAAAACTTTGTTGATGGGTGGTGTTGGATGGCTGGGTATTGCTGATGCCACAGTCGAGGAAACTGTGTTGCTTGAGTTTGTGCTGCACAGACATGTGTTTCTATGTGTCAGCTGTTTTCTCATGCTGCCTCCTGCTTCTCTAGGACCCACATATAATATAATCTAAATAAATGTAAATATACATGGATTTCTTAATTCTCTGGAATTTCTGGATACCATCACCCCTGCTATCAATCATAGATGAAGCCTTGCCCTTTCTCCTACAACTGTAATGCTCTTTTTTAACCTCAATACAAAGATAAAAGAAAAAAACCCACAAACTTGACATATCTAATTGCCCAAATTTTCTCAGAGCTGGGAAGGATGCAGGAGATTTTTATTCTGATGAAAGCCCCCATCTCTGGGAGCCCTTCCCAATGTCTCCACACTCGCACCTTCCCCGGGCCCTGGGGCCATGGCCCAGCCCAAGACAACTAGCAGTTGTGTCCCCAACACTAGACTTTCTGTCCCCTTAGCTCTTAAAGGACGAGACCCTGGAGAACTGTATTTAAAGGTGTGTCCCTGCGTGCATGCCCAGCGCGTGTTTGCCTGTGTATGTGCCTGTATGTCTGTGCTCACAGGTGCATTTGGACCAGCAGCCTTTATAATAACTGGTGGCCAGGAAGCCACCCTTATTGTGTTCAGTCTCGTTTCTCAGCCACAAACCACAGAGCCCAGCATCCTGGAGTCACCAGGACTGGAGGAGTCAGGCATCAGAGCTGTGGTGGGCAGGGGAGGGGGTGGGACAGGGGAAGGCCCCCCTGCTGCCCCTCGCTCCTGTACTGGGATGAAGCATGAGTTCTTCACACAGGGGCAGGTGGGGTGGATGGGGAGGGCTCCAGGACGTGGTTCCCGTGGCAGGCAAATCCTAAGAAGCAAACAAATAAAATTCATATTTTAAGTCAAGACAAGAAAAATTGAAACAAAATTCGTCTCTGCCTGTTTTGACCTCCTCCCTGCCCTGAAGTGTGCAGTGTGCATCTGGAGTATGTGTTAACCAGACCTTCCGAAGGGCAGAAATACCTGACCCAATATAAAGATCCATTTGTGTTCTTCTAACCCTAGCCTTGTGACTTGACATGACACTGCCTCCCTATGACCTTACTAATGTCACTAGCTATATTACTCTTGTCTAGCACTTTATAAGAGTGTTGTTTCTCGCATTAACAAATGTGTCATTGAGCCTCTGATAAACATGGTGATGACCAGGTGACCTTACATACAGTTTTATAAGATCCATGACTCGAAATATGGGAAGAAGCAACAGGAGGGAACCATTTCTGAGAGCCGGACAGACAAGTGAGACAATTGTTCTGGAGGATTTTGGCTACTGATACCAGAACTAGAAGAAGAATTGCACACCCAGTGGCCCATCAATGGAATCCTCCCCTGACCTGGGAAAATTCCTCCCAAACCTTGATTGCAATTAAGATGGAAACAAATAGATTGTGTGATAAAGAATGTTGCCCACCACTGAGGTCTTCCAAAATCAAGTCACTGGCTGCTGCAATTCACTCACCTGCAATCCACTCTGGAAAGAAGTCGTGAAAAAGGTCAGGATTGTACTTTGTACTCTGAGAAAACTGGCAGAACCTGCCCTCACATACTTGGATATTTCAGGAGACTTTTCTATGAACCCAGTTTTCTGCATCTGTTCATGCTTGGGAAGCACTAAAAGCATGAACCATGATATCTGTTCTTCCTGAGTGAAGCAACCTTCTACCAAAGCGTAGGCTGGTTTCATGTCCTTCCCCAAATCACTTAAACATTGACCTCCAAACCAAACCTAATCTCCTCAAAACAGCTCTTGGAGCGTCTTGAGAGACTGTCTCCCCAGTTAAACTTCTCAGGTTGGTTCCAATAAAATTTCCAGTTCTTTCTTAGGTTGTCTGACTATTGGCTAATTTTTTATCCACAAAAGCAAGTATGCGTTGACCTCCGCAAGTCTCAGTGCAGGAACCTCAGATTCTTATATTTTTCTAAATCAAATTGAACACAACCCTGGGACCTCACTTCTCAGGAGGATGCAAATGTCTCTGTGCTTCAGTAAAAGAATTGTCTAGGGTGGGCTCACCTGAGGGGCTCGCTGTCCAAGCCTCGTGGTTCACGGGGGGCAGCTGGTCAATTCCTCCTGTTGAGAGATTAAGGGGCATTTGTCACAATTCCAATGGTGCTCCAATTCCTCACTGTGGCCCTCAAAAGAAAGTGTAATGATCCTGTATTTAGTCCAACCCTCTAGTCTTAGGGTATTCCCTGGTGGCTCAGATGGTAAAGAATCCTTCTGCAATGCAGGTCGACCTGGGTTTGATCTCTGAGTTGGCAAGATCCCCTGGAGATGGGTTGTCAACCCCCTCCAGTATTCTTGCCTGGGAAATCCCTCGGACAGAGGAGCCTGGTGGGCTGCAGTCCATGGGGCCGCAAAGTGTCAGACATGACTGAGTGAGATACACTTAGTCTTCTCTTCATAGAGGAGGAGCAGCTGGACGCCAGGGAGGGGCAGGACTTGTCCAAAGTCACCCTGTGTGTGGCAGAGTCAGAGTCAGGACCAGGTGTCCTGTTGCCAGGCTGGCTGTCTGGCCACGGCCCCATACTGCTTGTTATAAGTGTGGCAGCAGCATCCTCCAGGCTGGGATTCTGCCCCGTCCACCCTAGTCCTGCACAAACTTGCCCCATCCCCCTGAGGAGGGCACTCACTGCTGCTGAGTCAGTTTCCTCATCTGCTAGATGGGGGAGGGGTCCCAGAGACCCTGGTCCTTCCCAGCCCCCCTCTTCCCGGGGCCCCTGGACTTGCCAGTCCTGGAGACTCAGACGTGGAGATGGAGCCGGCTCCCTCCCGTCTGTCCCCCTTCTCCACCCTCTCTGCTTGTTTCCTCTCGGCTGCTGGGTCCTGTTTATTGGTCACATCCTTCCTGACTAAACACACCCTCCTTCCCCATGACCACTGCTTGGTGGGGAACATGCTTCTCTTTCATAACATGAGTTTCCTTAATCCCTTTCCTGGGGTCCAACTCTCCAGTGATTCTTGTCAAAAACACAAACTGCTTCTAGGCACCCCCACAGTCTGAGGTCTCCCAGACTTCCTTGTTCCCACACATTCTTGACTTTCCACTTTTTCAGATCCAGCTCAGCAGCCAGAATGCTCTTGCCTTATTTAGGGAGCTTGTGTTTCCTTTGGGAAAAGCAAATTCCTTCCTGCTGTGCATATAGAGGGCTGACCATAAGCAGGGGAAGATGAAACAGAAGCCCAGAGTGAAGAGAGGCAGATCTGGGGTCTGCGACTGGATTCACAGTCACATCTGCTCTGACTCGAGAGCAGACAGGCTCGGGGAGGAGCTGAGAGATGCCCACACAGGCCTGTCTCCAAAGGCAGAGAGAAGGGAGGTGACTTGGGTCCAGAGGTCTCAGGAGGGAGAGCTGGGGACCCGAAACCCACCTACTTGGTGACCACGGCCTCCCCCAGCCCTTCAACACACACAGTTCATGGAGAAGACCTCCCAGTACCCAAGCCTCAGGCCCTTCCCTTGCTCCCTGTCTGGCCTGGGCTTCTTGTCTCCTGGGGCAGCAGTCAGAGGCTCCCTCCTCAGCCGGCCAGAGCGTCCTCTGCACAGGGTGACTCCAGCTGACGCCCCCAGACTATGGCCTGAGCCGCATCCAGAACACAGCCTGGGGCACAGATGTTCCCGTTTTCTGGTCCTGGAGCAGCTTCTTGGAAAAATCACAGAATCAGCCTCCTCAGTCTTCCTCTGAGTGGGGAGAGTTGGGGCCGTTCCCTCCTGTGTCTCAGGCACCTGGTTATCTGCCCTGGGTGCTAGTGCAGACGGCCGATCATGAGGCCCTTGTCTGTGTGGTTGGCTCCTGTCTAAAAGTGCCTGTTGGGGGGCAGGTGAGCTGAAGAGAAACAAGGGGGCTTTAATCAACCCCTGTGAAGTTTCTCCCTGCTGTCTCCGGACTTTTCTGGCTGGCTACTTCCCTTTTCAACAGGAAATAGGTAGTCTGACTGAGACAGGGGTGCTGCTGTAGGACCTCTGAATGAGGTACTGCAGCCAGAGCAGGACAGACAGGAGCCAGGAGGTTATACCTGGATCTGAGAGAAGAGGGAACGGGCTCAGCATTTCCCGAGGTTCTTGCTGAGCTTTGGGGGAGACAGATCTGTATTCAACACAGGCTCTCTCAGAGAGTAACTGTGTGATCTTGAGGAAAAAAACATAATGTGCTCTCTGAGCCTTTCATCATCTCTTAAATGGGGATGACAATAATAATATCCTTGAAAATGAAATAGTGATAATAAGTCACCTAGTCAGACTGGTGGTATGTTTTGTCGCTCAGTCATGTCCACCTCCGTGCGACCCCTTGGACTGTATCCCGCCAGGCTCCTCTGTCCAAGGGGATTTTCCAGGCAAGAATACTGAAGCAGGTTGTCATGCC
Source organism: Bos javanicus (assembly GCF_032452875.1). Classification (NCBI taxonomy): domain Eukaryota; kingdom Metazoa; phylum Chordata; class Mammalia; order Artiodactyla; family Bovidae; genus Bos; species Bos javanicus. Next base: position 19,543,322 of record NC_083888.1, on the reverse strand, counting down.
CTCCTTCAGGGGATCCTTCTGACCCAGGGATTGAACCCAGGTCTCCCACATTGTATGTGGATTCTTTACCATGTGAGCCACCAAGGAGGTGCTGGACCTCCTTGTTGTTTGTTTGCACCCTGTTGGTGCAAAAAATATTGGCTGTTTTATCTTTCTGGAATTCAAGGTACAAATTAATGTCAATCAGGGTACAAGATCCTGCACCCACATGACTGGGTTCAAATCCCAGCTCTGCCACTTCCTACTTGTGTGATCTTGGTCTAGTTACCCACTGTGTGTCTGTGATAATGGGGACACTGAGTGCATAGTTCATGGGCTGCTGGGAGGAACAAAACATCCAGAACAGTGGTTACCCTGCAGTGTGTGCTGTGTGTGACACCTCTCTTAACTTTTATGTCAATACCTGCCCTGTTGGCCCATGGCAAATGTTTCTGAAATGAATACAAGTGCTTACAGCTCAGACTGTAGCCTGGACCTACCAACTGGCATGCATTCCATCCCTTCTGCTTTTTAGGGGAATATTTGAGAATCTCTGAATCATGTTTTGTCCCATTTAATCCTCCTAACAACACTTGACCTTCTGTGATGGATATCTCCATGGAGGAAAATCACTGAGGACCTGACCTCAGCACTATATTTGAGGACAATCCCATAATGTGTGCAACCTGGGGAGAGACTGGGCCTGACCCTCAATAAGAAAGAAAAGGCAAGGAAAGTGCAGTCGCTCAGTCGTGGCCAACTCTTTGCGACCCCATGGACTGTAGCATCCCAGGCTCCACTGTCCATGGGGATTTCCAGGCAAGGATACTAGAGTGGGTTGCCATTTCCTTCTCCAGAGTCTCTTCCTCATCCAGGGATCGAACCCAGGTCTCCCACATTGCAGGCAGATGCTTTACTGTCTGAGCCATCAGGGAAGCCTCAAGAAAGAAAAGGCCAGATAAATATTGGACCTGCCCCACAAATGGGGCCTGGACACACAAGAACAGGTATACACAGAAACAAAGAGAGACCAGAATTCCTTCTGCAGGGCCTGCAGAGCATCCAGTGTGCTTCCAGTGGCCACGGGGCCTGGACCAAGTGCCCTTGGCTGTGAGCTGGCTGTCCAGCACCCTCATTTCTGGTCTGAGCCTGTTCTCAGGCTGGTCCCTCTCTAGCAGTTCTGCAAGCTATCCAGTATCCTTCTAGTACAGTTGTTCTCTGCTTATGCTGCCAGAGATGTCTCTGGAGGGTACAGTTAACAGCCTTTATGACTAAAAGCAGGAGCTATTATCTCCATTTTCTGGATGAGCAAACTGAGACCTAGAGTAGCATAGACTGAGCACAGGTCTACTGTGAGCCCGGCTGAACTCAGGTCTCAGTTGAGGGTTGGGGGGTGGTGTGTAGACATATAAGGTGAAAGGCTCTGAGATGACCAAGAGAACTGGAAACAGTTGTCAGTGGCTGGAGGCAGGGGAGGAGGCTGGAGAGGAAGAAAGGGGTCTGATCTTGCAGGGCTTTGGAGGTGGGTGATGTTGTGGAGTCTGTGTTCCATCCTAAGGGAGCAAACAGAAATCTTCAGAGTATCGTACTTTGACTTTACTCCAAACCAGTCTTTGAGGGAAAGGATGGAAATAGAGGAAGCATCTAGAAGCTTATGGCAGGAGTACAGGTGAGGGGATGGATGGATCTGGACCAGGTGGTCTAAAGATGAAGAAGAGTGGGTGGGTTCAGGAGCATTTTGTGAAGAGCATCTGGGAAGGTGGTGCCATTGACTGAGATGGAAAGATGAGGAAGGATCAGTGAGTGATGGGAGCAGGGGATTGAAGAGGTGGGACTGGACCTACGGAGTGTGATGTGTCCCGAGACATCCGGTGGGGGAGATCAGGAGGCAGGTGTATATGACTCTGGATCCCAGTAGAGATCGGCTCTGGAGACAGGAACTGGGGAGCTGTCCTCCCTTGGCCTATACTCTTCTTTCAGTTTCTTCTTAAACGTCACATCCATGGAGCAGCCTTGCCCCACTGCCACCAACAGGCACTCGAATAACCCTTCTTACCTGTGTTTCCTTTATCATGGCATTAATAGCCCACTGACTGATGTTATGTATTGATGTGCACGTCTCCTGTGCTAGAGTGCAAGCTCTATGAGGCCGGAACTCTTGGTTCTGTTCTCTGCTCTCTATCCAGTGTCTAGAATAGGGCCTGGCACACACACACTTGGGGAACAAGAGTATTTATTGATGAGTGGAATCTTAAAGTCATCGGACTGAATGAGGAAAAAAAGACTCCCAGAAAAAAGGTGGTCTGGGCCCAAGTCCTGAGCAGATGGTTCCTTCCTGTTGCTTATTCCCGTATCTGTAGCTGTTGTTGTGGTTTAGACGCTAAGTCGTCTCTGATCTTTGAGACCAATGGACTGTAGCCTGCCAGATTCCTCAGTCCTTAGGGTTTTCCAGGCAAGAATACTGGAGTGCGTTGCCATTTCGTTCTCCAGGGCATTTTCCAGACCTAGGAATCAAACCCGAGTCTCCTGCATTAGCAGGCAGGTTCGTTACCACTGAACCATATGGGAATAGTCACTGCATTACAATCCTGGATCTTATAAAACTATATATACTATATGAATCATTTCAAGAGGCCTAGTCACCATTATTTTTTCATCACATTCTTTATCACACATCTGTTAATACAAGAAATAAGGCATGAATCTTTAAAATAAGCAGAGCACAAGTAATACAGTTAGAGACATTAATCAGGTCCTAAGTAAGTTAGCAGTGCTATCTTCTAAGGAGTTACATGGCTTCCTCTAGAAAATGTCACCCTTGTGGTGAAATGGGTATTTCTTCCCTTGAAGAGGTCTGGTTAAGGCACAATGCAGATGAAATATGTACACTAGAGAAGAGGGAAGAATCTGACAGAGACAGACCAAAAATGTTCAATTTAAATTTTTTTTGTCTTGTCTTAAAATAGGAATTTTATTTCATTGTTGCTTAAGATTTTCCTGCCACAGGGACCACCTCCTAGAAGTCCTTCCCTTCCATCCGTCCAGCCCCTGGGTGAGGATCACACGCTTCACCCCAGTACAGGAGTGAGGGGCAGCAGTGGGGTCCCTCCCCTCCCCTCTCCTCCCCCGCAGCTCTGCTTGTCTGGCCCCTCTGGCCTGGTGATGCTAGGATGCTAGGGTTGAGGCTTTGTGGCTGCGAACAGGAGAAGAAGGCTTGTGGTGAATTTCTCATCACCAGTTACTATATAGGGCTGTTGGTGTCATCGCAGGGTGGCATATGAACTTTTATGCAGAGTATGTCATGAGAAACGCTGGGCTGGAGGAAGCAAGCTGAAATAAAGATTGCTGGGAGAAATTGCAATAACCTCAGATATGCAGATGACACTACCCTTATGGCAGAAAGTGAAGAAGAACTAAAGAGCCTCCTGATGAAAGTGAAAGAGGAGAGTGAAGTGAAAAAGTTGGCTTAAAGCTCAACATCAGAAAACTAAGATCATGGCATCCGGTCCCATTTCTTCATGGCAAATAGATGGGGAAATAGTGGAAACAGTGGCTGATTTTATTTTTTGGAGCTCCAAAATCACTTCAGATGGTGATTGCAGCCATGATATTAAAAGATGCTTGCTCCTTGGAAGGAAAGTTATGACCAACCTAGACCTCATATTAAGAAGCAGAAACATTACTTTGTCAACAAAGGTCCATCTAGTCAAGGCTATGGTTTTTCCAGTGGTCATGTATGGATGTGAGAGTTGGACTATAAAGAAAGCTGAGTGACGAAGAATTGATGCTTTTGAACTGTGGTGTTGGAGAAGACTCTTGAGAGTCCCTTGAACTGTAAGGAGATCCAACCAGTCCATCCTAAAGGAAATTGGAAGGACTGATGTAGAAGCTGAAACTCCAATATTTTGGCCACATGATGCGAAGAGCTGACTCATTTGAAAAGACCCTGATGCTGGGAAAGATTGACGGCAAGAAGAGAAGGGGACGACAGAGGATGAGATGGTTAGATGGCATCACCGACTCAATGGAAATGAGTCTGGTAAACTCCGGGAGTTGGTGATGGACAGGGAGGCCTGGCGTGCTGTGGTTCATGGGGTTGCAAAGAGTCGGACACGACTGAGCGACTGAACTGACTGACTGACATGAGCACGCACACATGTACACGCACAGGTGCACTGAACTCCATACCAGTACACATCTTTAAAGAGAGGCCTTGAGGTGCCGTCATGGCCCCTTTAAGAAGTAGTGGGCAGGATGTTGACATTGGGGTGGGGCCCAACCTCTTGCCTCACAGGCTGAGCCACATCCCCAGGCTCTGGTCCAGATGGAGGTGGAGAGTCAGTGGGAGTGGTTCTCAAAAACATAAATTTGGTGAGGGTGAAAACTGACTAGGGCTCTTTTGAGTTCTAGGTCAATTTGGGGTATTAAAATATGTGGATTTGTTGGGGCTTTTTTTTTTTTTTTTAAACTTTACAAAATTGTATTAGTTTTCCCTTTCATCTTTATATGCATGCTAAGTGGCTTCAGTCTTGTCCAACTCTTAGTGACCCATGGACTGTAGCCCACCCAGCTCCTCTGTCCATGGGATTCTCCAGACAAGTGTACTGGAGTGGGAGGCCATGCCCTTCTCCAGGGGATCTACCTTACCCAAGGATCAAACTGGCATCTCTTGCATTGTCTCCTGCATTGCCCATGCATTCTTTACTGCTGAGCCATGGACGATGCTCTTTATCTTTATACTGAGATAAAAGAACATTAAGTGTGTGAGAAAAAGTATAAGGCTTTTCCCGATGATTGACAACAGGGGCTCATGGAAACAAAAAGATCTAGAAAAAAAATTTTTAATTATATATTTATTTTACCTGATTCCAGAAACTCAGGAAGCAGCAGCAGAAAGCAACAGGTACACAGAAACACACACACGTGTCACCTCACACTCAAGCAATGCAATTCCTTTGGCAGTGGAAGCAGCAACAACCACCCCACCCCCACCCCCAAACCACCTGCCTAAGAAATTCTGAAAAGAAACTTTCTCTTTAAGAACAAGTCACCCAATAATTATTGGCCTCCTGACCAGAAGATAGGAAAAGAAAGAAAAAAATAATCTCAGGCTAGCATCACATAAGGCTGCAGGGGCCATGCTCTTCTCCCTGCAGAGGCAGGACCTGCAGTTGTGATCACTGAGGCAGGAGGCCATCACTGCCCCTCACCAACACTGCAGACAGGTGTCTGCAAGTCCCTGGGGTTCTTCACCAGCTCCTTTTTCATTTCTCCAGAGACTGGTTGGGGGTGGAAGTCATCCCAAATTCCTTCAAGATGCCCTCTAGGCAGCCAGTGTTGAGTAAGCTAGGAAGAATTTTGGAGCCAATCTCAGGTGAGGCTGAGCATCAGGCTGGGCCCAGGGATCCAAAATCTCTGCTTCAGGACTCTTGCCCATTGGGAATCAGTGACCTCCAGAATGTTTTTTTTTTTTTTTTTTTACTTAAAGGGGAGGTGCACTATACACTGCCTTCTATTGGGAGAAAGGAGGCCCGATGCCTAGCTACCCACCATCACTCCCACCCCAGAAACACACAGCAACTAAGGCACTGCCAGGGGGACAGATATGCTTTGGCAATGAGGCCCCTCCCGAGGCCCAGGGTGTGAACAGCGGCACAGAGGGCTGTGTGCTGCGGAGTCAGCACCGTAGGAGGCGGGAGGGGGCTGTGGGCAGAGAAGGAAGGAGTCTCAGGTCCTGATGGATCAGAAGAAGGAAAATGGGGAGTGGTGGTCAGGACACAGGAGACGAGAAAACCAAGGATGACCAGAAAGGGGGCAAAAAGCAGAAAATGTAGAAAAGATAAGAGTGGAAAAAAAGAAAGAAGCAAAACAGGGCTTGGGCCAACAAAGAAAACAAGAAGACAGAGCAGGAGGGAAGGAAATGGAAAGGGAAGGAGATGAATGGGGAAGGATGTGAGAAGGGAGAGAAAGAACCAGGAAGAGAACATCCCAAGCTCAGTGAAGAAACTGCAGGTGAAAAGAGAAATTGGGAGCCCCGGGGCCCATCCTTAGTCCCTACAGAAGCCTCCAAGACCAAGTACAGCAGGTCAGCCAAGTAAATCAGCAGGTTAGTAGATGTCAAGATGCCCACAGTCCAACCTTCATCCCAGATGCACAGAGCAGGTGAGTTTTTTAACCACAGCAGCTTACACTGCTGGACCTCGGGGGCTGCCCGCTCAGCTTTTCTTCAAAGGGATAGAATGGCCAGAGGACCAGAGAGCTGGTGTAGAGGAGGATGGAGAGCACGGTCTCCATCTATACTAAAGGATGGTCCACAAATATGTGTTTCATTGTCATCCTTGAGCAACAGGGTGGACATGGTCCCCAGGGAGAAGCAGATGGAGCACAGGGTCATTTGTCTTACCATGGCAGAAGTACACTGGAAACGGGTGTCACAGTTTACAAGGATGCTATAAGTGAGAGCAAGAATGACACAGACCAGGAAGATCAACAGGCTCCCAAGCACATCTGGACCAGCAGGCACCGAGCAGGATGTATCACCAGTCAGGGCACAGGTCCAGGCCACTTTGGTGGCATAAAGCACAGAACTGATGAAGGAGAAGGCAGTGGCAGAGATGGCCTGGTTCCAGGTGGGACCCTGGAGCAAGAACTGAACATAGTTGATGATGAAAACAATGAGGCAGCAAAGGGTGAAATAGAAGGCACAGTGGTAGAGAATAGCAGGACAAGGGAAAGTGGGATTGGAGCCCACACAACTCCACTATGAAGACAGTGGAGGGTCCCACCGAAGCAGAAGCACCACAGGATCACAGACCAGTTAACTGTGCACTCACTCCAAGTGTCCATGCTGGCCACCAGCAGGGAGGGCACGCAGGCGGAGAGCAGCTGCCCCAGGTGGAGGAAGAAGCCCACGGTCCTGGAGCCCAGGCCTGAGGAGGTTCTCATGGTGATGGTGACGGTCAGGCAGGTCACCAGCACTGGTGTTGTCATCTTGCTTATTTTACAATAAAATCTGTGAACTACACAGCTCTGGGTTTTGATGGACTGGTTCAGTTTCACTTTGCCTGTTTTGTTCTGTTTCTTTGTTTTTGTTTTTCCAGGAATATATGGCCACTCACCCCTAGAGCAGATGTGCTGATTTGGACAATGTAATGACCACAAACTCAGGTTCTCAGTCCACCAAGGTGCCTTATGCTTAATGCAAAGTCTCCAAAACTAGAAGCACGACACACCCCCAGCACACATCCTGCAACCATTTCCTGTTTCTCTTGCGTAAATCCCAGCTGAACCTTGCAGCGTTGGGCGTTGGTTCCCACCTTCTCCCCTAGTTGCCGGCTTCCTTAAGATAAAGTTACTTTTCTTTCATCCAACACTGACCTCTCTGTATTGTCTTTTCAGCAAACTAATCAGAGCCTGGTGACAGTCAGAGCCTTTGTGCAACCAGGCAGGAGTCAGGTCCCCTAGCCTCTGCCCCTCTAGCTACACTTGAGTTGATGAGGAGGCTGCTGTTGGGAAGGTGGGGAGGATCTACAGGTAAGTTTTACAGCTGCTAAACTCATTAGTTTCTGGAATTTTCCTATCCCTCCCCACTCATTGTGGACAGCCTGTTTTCAGTTTCTGTTGAGAGAAGGAAACTGGCTTCTGAAGGAGCTGCTGAGCTCTTGACTGAGTGAGTAGAGGGTCGTGCACCCCGGAAGCCCCCCATTTCTACCCATTTGGACATAATCTTTGCCCTTTAGAACTCAGACATAAAGAATCTGCCAGCAATGCAGGAAACGAGAGTTTGATCCCCAGATTGGGAAGATCCCCTGGAGACAAGAATGGCAACCCACTCCAGTATTCTTACTGGAAAATCCCATGGACAGGGAAGCTTGGCAGGCTACAGACCATGGAGTCACAAAAGAGTTGGATATGACTAAGCGGAGACTAACGCCTTCACTTTGAACACCGCAGGAGTGGGAAATGACTCGCTTGCCACTCTGTACTAGTCTCTCCCAGAGAATTAGTTTGTTTGTTTGTAATCTGCTCTAGGGTAACAAGTGATGTGAAGTGCATTGGGGGGCGGGGGAGGGGTGTCTTTATCTATCCCTTCTAGAAGTTCACTGGGACGCATCTTAACAGATTGGCAAAACCAGAGCTATAACCCTATAACCAAGAAAAAAGAGGTTTTTAAATTATAATACAGCCTGGATCACATATGTTTCTGATTCTGAAAAGCAGTAGTCCCAGGTGGGTCTCTAAATTACTCCCCTATTTTGCAGTTAGAACTGATTTGTCGGAGATCTGATTAAGTGGGAGGATATTCCATATTTGAGCCTTCCTGTTACTCATAATAAGGATTTTTTCCAACAAGGGCACTAAATTAATTGTACAAAAGGGAAACTAAAGTGTGAAAAGCCTGCACTCTTTACAGAGGAGTCTGCAGGCAAAGGAGGGAGAAGAGGGGCCAGCTTCTTAGGGAACTGACTCCACCCCGACCTCTGGGGTTCCTATCCCGATGGCCCAGGTAGAGGTTGCCCCGAGGTCTGTGCCCGGCTCCCCGAGTCTCTGGAAGAAGGAGGGGTCCTAGTGTTAGGGCAGGGCACAGCCTTAGCGTCACCACAGCATGAGGAAGAAAGGGGGTCTGAAGTAGTCTCTCCCTTTAAGACCGTCAGGTCACTCAGCTTGGCCTCCATGTGTCCTTGAGGGTGGGTGGGGTTGGATTTCCACTAAGATAGTTCTCGGTAGGAGGACAGCCCGGTGGCTATTATTGGACTTACACTGTTTTCAACCTCAGACCTACTAAACTGGACAATTGCCAATCCTCTTTACAGAGATTATCCACAAAAAATGGTGGAAACATTTATTATATTTTTCAACCCACTGCCCATCATGGGCTGATGCACAGATGTGGGTGGTGATTGTGTTCACAGCAGAGGTGCAGCACTTTGTCCCAGGCAAAGCCCAACATTCATCTCTCAGTGTTTGGCCTCTTGAAGAATGAGCAAACAAGCCTGAGTTGGATAACACGGCTAAGGGGTCTCCAGAAGCTAAAAGAGACAAAGAGGGACCTCCCCTGGGGCATGAGAGACCACAGTCCTGCTGACACCTTGTTTCAAAACGCTGACCTCTGGAACTGTGAGAGAACACATCTCTGTTGTTTTAAGCCACCAGGCTTGTGATAATTCACTGCAGTAACCCTAGGAAATCAAGATGAATTTCCAAAAATAAAAAGTATATTCTTTGTCATATTTTTTTTTAAAGTTTTCGGAAAAGCTTGCTGACCTCCTGCCCTAGAGCATGGTGGTCACATGGATCCCAGGACCTCTTGTTATCTCCTGTGTCCCCCAGTGTCTGAGACTCACGGGGAAGGGTCCACTGATCTAAAGAAAGGTGGTGAGTCCAAACGCCCCCAGGAATGAGGAGGGAAGGAGATAAGTAAAGGGGATGGAGAGGACTAGGGCCCCTGGAGAGGACCAGCTGCACCTGTCGGGTGTGGTAGAAAAGCAAGATGCTGTGTGCATGACATTGTCTCATGTCTATAAAATGGAAAAAAAGATATAGATACTGCCTCAAACCATATTTGCATGTATGTACACATGTTTCTACATATGATTTCAGAGCCCATGAAATGTGCTGAAGGCTGTACATGAGGTTGAGGACATGGATGGAAGGGTGGATGCTCGGGTGAGCAGGAGGAAGACTGGCCATGCCTAAGAGGGGAAACCAGGACATGGGAGATGATCATACTCCTACTTTATATCAACTATACATGAGAAGGGACTTCCCAGGTGGTACTAGTGATAAAGAACCCACCTGCCAATGCAGGAGACGTAAGACATGGGTTCAATCCTTGGTCAGGAAGATCCCCTGGAGGAGGGCAACACACTCCAGTATTATTATTATTTTTAATTTATGTATTACTCCAGTATTCTTGCCTAGAGAATCCCATGGACAGAGGATCCTGGTGGGCTACAGTCCATAGGGTTGCGAAGACTCAGACACAGCTGAAGCAACTTAGCATGCATGCGTACATGAGAAGAAGTAAACCACACAAAAATATGAATGGAAAACAATATAGAAGCCATCCACAGTACAATCCACAATCCCTTTTTTCAAACCCTTTTTTCTAAGGGTCTGAAAGCACCTTATAAACAAACATATTACTGTTTTTGTACTGAACCTTTGAACGTTCACACTAAGTGAAATAAAGACTCTAAATTTTCTCCTACCATCTTGTTGGGGCTTCTCCTTTGCCCTTGGATGTGGGGTATCTTTTTGGTTGGATCCAACATCTCCTGTTGATGGTTGTTCAGCAATGAGTTACCAATTCTGGAGTTCTCAAGGGAGAAAATGAGTGCACAACCTTCAACTCCACCATCTTGTTGTCGACTCCTGGAATGGGCAAATTTAATTCAGATGACCATTATATTTACTACTGTGGGCAAGAATCCCTTAGAAGAAACGAAGTAGCCATCATAGTCAACAAAAGAGTCCAAAATGCCATACTTGGGTGCAATCTCAAATACGACAGAGTGATCTCTGTTCGTTTACAAGGCAAACCATTCAATATCACTGGGATCCAAGTCTATGCCCCAACCACTAATGCCAAAGAAGCTGAAGTTGAATGGTTCTATGATGACCTACCAGACCTTCTAGAGCTAACACCAAAAAAAAGATGTCATTTTCATCATAGGGGACTGGAATACAAAAGTAGGAAGTCAAGAGATACCTGGAGTAACAGGCAAGTTTGGCCTTGGAGCACACAATAAAGCAGGGCAAAGGCTAACAGACTTTTGCCAAGAGAACATACAGGTCATAGCAAACACTCTACTCTTCCAACAACACAAGAGATGACTCTACACATGGACATCACCAGATGGTCAATACAGAAATCAGATGGATTATATTCTTTGCAGCCAAAGATAGAGAAGGCCTATACACAGTCAGCAAAAATAAGACTGGGAGCAAATTGTGGTTCAGATTATGAACTCCTTATTGCCAAATTCAGACTTAAACTGAAGAAAGTACGGAAAACCACTAGACCATTCAGGTATGACCTAAATCAAATCCTTTATGATGATACAGAGGAAGTGACAAATAGATTCAAGGGGTTGGGTCTGATAGAGTGCCTGATGAACTATGGACAGAAGTTCATGACATTGTACAGGAGGTAGTGATCAAGACCATCCCCAAGAAAAAGAAACACAAAAAGGCAAAATGATTGTCTGAAGAGGCCTTACAAATAGCTGAGAAAAGAAGAGAAGCTAAAGGCAAAGGAGAAAATGAAAGCTATACCCATCTGAATTCCAAAGAATAGCAAGGAGAGATAAGAAAGCCTTCCTCAGTGATCAGTGCAAAGAAACAGAGGAAAACAATAGAATGGGAAAGACTAGAGATCTCTTCAAGAATATTAGAGATACCAAGGGAATTTTTCATGCAAAGATGGGCACAATAAAAGACAGAAACGGTATGGACTTAACAAAAACAAGGTATTAAGAAGAGGTTGCAAGAATACACAGAACTATACAATAAAAGAACTTAATGACCCAGATAACCATGATGGTGTGATCACTCACCTAGAGCCAGACATCCTGGAGTCCATAGTCAAGTGGGCCTTAGGGAGCATCACTACAAACAAAGCAAGTGGAGGTGATAGAATTCCAACTGAGCTATTTCAAGTCCTAAAAGGTGATGCTGTTAAAGTACTGCACTCAATATGCCAGCAAATTTGGAAAACTGTGGCCACAGGACTGGAAAAGGTCAGTTTTCATTCCAATCCCAAAGAAAGGAAATGCTGAAGGATGTTTAAACTACCATACAATTGCACACATCTCACATGCTAGCAAAGTAATGCTCAAAATTCTCCAAGCCAGGCTTCAACAGTATGTAAACTGAGAACTTCCAGATGTTCAAGCTAGATTTAGAAAAGGCAGAGTAACCGCTCTGGTGGTTTCAAATTGCCAACATCCGTTGAATCACCAAAAAAGAAAGAGAGTTCCAGAAAAACATCTGCTTTATTGACTATGCCAAAGCCTTTGACTGTGTGGATCACAAAAAACTGGAAAATTCTGAAAGAGATGGAAATACCAGACCACCTGACCTGCCTCCTGAGAAATCTGTATGCAGGTCAAGAAGGAACAGTTAGAACCGGACATGGAACAATGAACTGGTTCCAAATTGAGAAAGGAGTACATCAAGGCTGTATATTATTTAACTTATATGCTGAGCACGTCATGTGAAATGCTGGGCTGGATGAAGCACAAGCTGGAATCAAGATTGCCGGGAGAAATATCAATAAACTCAGATATGCAGATGACACCACCCTTATGGCAGAAAGTGAAGAGGAACTGAAGTGCCTCTTGATGAATGTAAAACAGGAGTGAAAAAATTGGCTTGAAACTCAACATTCAGAAAACTAAGATCATGGTATCTGGTCTCCTCACTTCATGGAAAATAGATGGGGAAACAAAGGAAACAGTGACAGACTTTATTTTCTTGGGCTCCAAAATCACTGCAGATGTTGACTGCACCCATGAAATTAAAAGCCGCTTGCTCCTTGGAAGAAAAGCTATGGCAAACCTAGACAGAGCATTAAAAAGCAGAGTCATTACTTTGCTGACAAAGGTCCACATGGTCAAAGCTATGGTTTTTCCAGTAGTCATGTATGGATGTGATAGTTGGACTATAAACAAAGCTGAGCGCCAAAGAATTGATGCTTTTGAACTGCGGTGTTGGAGAAGACTCTTGAGAGTCCTTTGGACTGCAAGGAGATCCAACCAGTCAGTCTTAAAGGAAGTCAGTCCTGAATATTCATTGGAAGGACTGATGCTGAAGCTGAAACTCCAGTACTTTGGCCACCTGATGAGAAGAAGTGACTCATTTGAAAAGACCCTGATGCTGGGAAGGATTGAAGGTGGGAGGAGAAGGGGATGATAGAGGATGAGATGGTTGGATGGCATCACAGACTTGATGGCCATAAGTTTAAGCAAGCTCCAGGAGTTGGTGATGGACAGGGAGCCCTGGCTTGCTGCAGTCCATGGGGTCGCAAAGAGTTGGACACAACTGAGCGACTGAATTGAACTGACCTGATAAATTTTCTCATGTCTGTTCAGGAAGATTCTCTAGCCAAAGGAATTTATAAAAGTTCTTCTTTTCTTTTTGGAGCCTTAAAATGTTCAGATTGTGGATAAGGGCCACATTCCACGGTATCTCCAAAAATAGTGGCGCACAGCCAAAGAGATAAAAAGGCTTTATGGCTTGAGGCAAAACCAACTGGGCTGTGAGGTTTGGAATGGGATAGTCTTGACAGAGTCAGACATGACTGAAGCGACTTAGCAGCAGCAGCAGCAGCAGTCTTCTTACAAGGTCAAGGGTGATGGGTGGGGAATATAGTTCTGGAGCTGTTGCCCAAGTGATTGAGTTATTGGTTCTAACTCCACAGATCCTGAGCCTCAGCAGTCACAGGCCCCGAGACTTTTCAAGGCATCTGATTTAATCCGCCTCCAGAGTGTACGTTGGCTGGTGGGTCCTCAGTGAAGACCACTGCCATATTGGCGACGGGACTTGCCTGACCATCACAACATCATGTCCACCGTAGGACATCCCCAGAAAAGTGTGGCTTGTACATTGTGTTCAGCTGCCTCCACGTGCCACAGCTGGTCTGCATCATCTCGGCTTTCTTCCTAGTGCTCGACATGGGGATTCGATGGGGGGACATAAGTAGCTGGATCATGTTCAGCTGGTGCTTCTGTATCATCGGTACGCTCACCATCGTCATACTGGAATTATATAGGTTCCCGACCGACTTTCCTTTCTGCTGGTACAACTTCTCCATCACCTATGCCTGCTACGCTGCCCTTATCTGCCTCTCAGCCTCCATCTTCTACCCCATCACCTACATCAAGTTCTTGCCTTATGATGCCACCCGAAACCGGGCCATCGCTGCCACTGTGTTCTCCTGCATCGCCTGTGTGGTTTATGTCATGGAAGTGGCCTGCGTATGGGAATGCTACAAGCTGAAGGAGATCCCCTGCTACGTGCACACCGTGCCAGGCCTGCTGAAGGTGCTGGAGACCTTTGTGGCCTGTGTTATCTTTGCCTTCCTCAGCAACACCTCCCTGTACATAGACCAGCCAGCCCTGGAGTGGTGCGTGGCCGTGTATTCCATCTGCTTCATCCTGGCAGTTCTGGCCATGCTGATGGACCGGGAAGAATGGGAGAACAGGCTGCCCATCTCCTTCCCCGTTTTTCATCTGGGACTGAACTTGCTGTCTATCCTCCTCCACTTCACTGCTCTGGTCCTCTGGCTGCTCTACCAGTTTGATGAGAAGTATGGCGGGCAGCCCCAGCAGTCCAGCGATGTGAACTGCATTGATAGAACTACCCACGGCATGTGCGCCTGGGAGCAGCGCCTGGCTGTGGCCATCCTGACAGCCGCCAACCTGCTGACTTACATGGCCGACCTGGGGTACTGGGCCCACCAGGTTTCTGTAGGGACTGGGGGTCAACCCACAGACTCCTGATCCTCTCTGCTCACAGGAGATCTCTACTGAGCTCTGACATCCTCTGATGCCCTCTTCCTGGCTCTCTCTCCCTCCTCACATCCTTCCCCATTAATCTCACTCTCTTTTCTGTTTCCTTCCCTCCATCTGCTCTGTCTCCTTCCTGTCTTATGTGATAGCCCCCATTCTCTTTTGCCTCTTTCTCTTGCTTCGCTCATCTTTTCTACATTTTCTGCCTTTACCCCCATTCTGACTCTCTTTGTTTTCTCACCTTCTGTGTCCTGACCACCTCTTCCCATCTTCCTTCTTCTGATCCATCAGGACTTGAGACTCCTTCCTCCTCTGCCCACCTCCCCTCCCACCTCCTGAGGTGCGGACTCCACGGCACACGGCCCTCTGTGCAGCGGTCACACCCTCGGCCTCCAGAGGGGCCCCATTGCCAAAGGATGTCTGTCCACCTGGGGGTGCCTTAGTTGGTAATTGTCTGTGTGTTTTTTTGGAGAGTGGAGGCAGGTGGTAAGCAACTGGACACTCTCTCCTGGTGGAGCGTTGGAGGGTGGTGTGCAATGTGCCTCCCCTTTAAATTAAAAAAAAAAAAAAGTCTCTGGAGATCGGTAATTCCCAGTTGGCAAATTTAAAGCACAGACCCTGGGCCCCTGGGCCCCTCCTGGTGCTCAGCCCCACCTGAGAATGGCTCCAGAATTTTTGCAGGCTCACTAAACACCCACTCCCTAGAGGGCATCTTAGAGGAAGCCAGGGGTCAATACCTTCCATCCCAGCTATGCTCTGGGGAATCACAAAAGGAGCTGGTGAAGAACCCTAGGGTTGTGTTGGTGAGGGGCAGCCATGTGGCCCTCCTGCCTCAGTGATCAAAACTGCAGTCCTGCCTCTGCAGGGAGAAGAGCATGGGCCCACCAGCCTTAAAGTGATGTTAGCCTGCTTTTTTTTTTTTTTTCTGTTCTTGTCTTTTTTCTGATTGGGAGGGCAAAAATTACTGGGTGACTCTGTTCTTAAAGGGGAAGCTTCTTTTCAAATTTTCTTGGGCAGGTTGTTTGGAGAGGGGAGGGAGTTGCTGTTCCCATCGTCAAAAGAACTGCATTGCTTGAGTGTGCAGTGACACACAGTTCTTCTTTTTTTTTTTTATAAAGAATTTTTAAAAAAATTATTTATTGATTAAGTTTTTGCTATGCTGAGACTTCGCTGTTGTGAGTGGGCTTTCTCTAGTTGCAGAGCACTGACTCTAGTGTACACAGGTTTCAGTAGTTCTGGCACACGGGTTTAGTCACTCTGCTGCATGTGGGATCTTCGCAGACCAGGGGTGTGCCCTGTGTGACAGGTGTTCTCTATCCACTGTGCCATCAGGGAAGGCCACATGTGTGTTTCTGTGTGCTGGTTGCTTTCTGCTGCTGCTTCCTGGTTCTCTGGGACTCCAGCATAATGTGATCTATAAAATGCATACAATTTTTTTTTTATTCCCAGAGCTTTTGGTTCCCATCAGCCTCTGCTGTCAGTCATTGAGAATAGCATTGTCCCTTCTTCCACATTCATAATGTAGCTTTTCAACCTCATAAAAGTGAAAGAAAAAGACAAAGACAAAAAACTCCAGAACCAAATCCACATAGTCTAATTGCGCCCAACTTGTCTAGAGCTCTGAAGGTCCTAGCCAATTCCCACCCTCACCAAAGCTAGGTCTCTGGGAGCCCCTCCCACTGACTCCCATCCACAACTGGACCAGAGCCTGGGGGTGTGGCCCAGCCTGTGACACAAGAGGTTGGGCTCCACCCCAGTGCCAGCATCTTTTCCTCTAACCTTTAAAGGGGCCATGACAGCACTTGGATGCCTCTCCAGAAAGGTGTGTGCCTGTGTGTATGCTCAGTGCAGGTATGTGTGTATACATGTGTGTGTGACCATGTGCTTCCCTGCATTGAGACCACAGCCCTTTACAGTAACCGGTGGCTGTGAAGGCCCCTCAATCTCCTGTCCTCAATGACAAAGCCTCGAGCTCAGCCTCCTAGAGTCACCAGGGCCAGAGGAGCCAGAAAAGCAGAGCTGTTGGGGAGGGGAGGGGAAAGACCCCCCTCTGCTGCCCCTCATTCCTGTACTGGGATGAAGCATGTGATCTTCACCCAGAGGCAGGTGGGGTGCAGGGGGAGGGCTCCCAGGAGGCCGTCCACATCACGGTGAAATCCTAAGAAGGACTGAAATAAAAGTTGTATTTTAAAGCAAGATAAGAAAAATTTAAAAATAAAAATTTTCTCTGTCTTTTTCGGCCTCTTCCCTCCATTCTAGTATGCTTTGTGCATCTGTATTATGTGTTAACCAGCCCTACTCAAGGGCAGAAATACCTACTCAAACATAAAGTTGAGTTTCTCTGGTGCATGCATGTAACTCCTTAGAAGGTACTACTACTTACTTATTTAGGACCTTATTAATGTCGTTAGCTGTGTTACTTATCCTGCCTATTTTACAAGACTCTTGTTTCTTGCATTAACAAATGAGTGATTGAGCCTATAATAAACAATCATGATGACCAAGGGACTTGAAATGACTGATCTGATGTAAAGTTCTATAAGATCCATGATTGTAATAGTGTGACTCTGGATACAGAAAGGAAAGAGGCAACAAGAGGGAGCCGTTTCCTGGAGCTGACAGACTAGTAAGGCAGGTGCTCCAGAGGATTTGGCTACTGTTACCAGGAGTGGGTGAGTAACAGCGCATTCAGTGGCCTAACAACAAAATCCTGGATTGATTTTGGAATGAGCATTCCTAGAACCCTGGGACAAATTGGCCAAAAAAGCCTCCCAAACCTTGTTTGAAATTAAGATCAAAAGGAAGGGAATTGTGCAGTAAAGAATGTCGCCCATCACCAGCTGTACAAGAATCAAGTCATTAGCCACTGTGGTCACCGACCTATAGTTGATCCTGGAAGGAATTCAGGGGGAAACTCAGGATGAGGCATTTTGTGCTCTGGGAAAACCGGGAGAACCTGCCCTCAGATAGTGATAGCTTTTTAGGAGAAATTTTTATGAACTCTGTTCTTGCATCTTCTCATACTTAGAAAAGCATGAAAGCCTTTAGCTAAAGTATTTTTGCTTAGGAACAGCAGTAAGCCTCTTCCAAGCCATGTGCTTGTTTGCATGTTCCCCTTCCCCCAAATCACGTACATACTAATCTCCTGCCTTATGGCTTCAGAACAGTTCTCAGTTTACTGAAAACTAGGACCTGGGTTATAGTTGTCAGGTTGGCTTGAATAAAGTTTTTGGTTTCTTTCTTAGATTGACTAGTGATTAATTTTTTTTTCATTGAGAAAAGCAAGTGAGCATTTACCCCTGTAAGTCTAGGTACAGGATTTTTACATTCTTCTATTTTCCTAAATCAAATTGAAAACAACCCTGGGACCTCACTTCCCAGGAAGATGAAGGTGCCTCTCTGCTTTAGTAAAAGAACTGCCCAGGGTGGGCTCACCTGAGGGGCTCACTGTCTAAGCCTCATGGTTCATGAGGGCGGCTGCTCCATCCACCCTGCTGGGGGGTTAAGTGTCATTTGTCACAATTCCAAGGCTGGTCCAGTCCCCTCACTGTGGAGCTCAAAAGAGAGTGTAAAGGTCCTCTGCTTAGTTCAACCCTCTCGTCATAAGGGAGGTACAGCTGGACCCCAGGGAGGGGCAGGACGTGTCCAGAGTCACCCTGCGTGTGGCAGAGTCAGAGTCAGGACCAGGTGTCCTGTCCCCAGGCCAGCTGTCTGTCCACGGCCCCACAGTGCTTGTGACAAGTGTGGCAGCGGCATCCTCCAGGCTGGGATTCTGCCCCATCCACCCTCGTTCTGCACAAACCTGCCCCATTCCCCTGAGGAGGGCACTCACTGCTGCTGAGTCAGTTTTCTCATCTGCTAGATGGGGGAGGGGTGCCAGAGACCCCTGGTCCTTCCCAGCCCCCCTCTTCCCAGGGCCCCTGGACTTGCCAGTCTTGGAGACTCAGACGTGGAGATGGAAGCCCCTGTGCCTCCCCCATGACCATGCTTCCTCCACTGAGAGCTGGCTGTGCAGGAGGCGTGGAGCTCGAGATGGGGCTGGTGCCACGGCACATGCTACCCTCTGGGTCCTGACACTCGCTCACCTCAGCACCTACCTGGGAGGTAAGGAGGCTTCCCTAGCTTTTCCCTCCCCTGGGGACATCCAAACCCCAGAGCCAAAGCTGGAGGTTGAGTTAGAGATTTCCTTTGGGAAAAGTTTTCCTTTGGGAATCCTGGTTCCTGTCCTTTTGAGGAAGCCTGAAGCCCTGGAAGGAACTAGGGGCTAGGAGTCAGGAGCCTGGGGTCACCCTCCAGGCCAGGCCGCAGCAAATACATCCCCAAATACATCTTATGGATGAGGGGCCTGGTGCCAGTCTCTGAGTTTTAAGACATTCCATTCTTTCATTAACAGACTGCTAGTGACTATATATAACATCCAGCTAAAAATTAGCAGGGGGGTACTCTTTCTGCCCCCTTTTGATACGTATGTCAGAAGCTTTCTCTATCTCTTTTATCCTTTAATAAAACGTTATTATACAAAAGCTCTGAGCTATTAAGCCTCATCTCTGGTCCTGGATTGAATTCTTCTCCTCTGGAGGCCAAGAATCCCAGCGTCTTTTCGTGGTTCAGCAGCAACCTATCATCAAGGGCTCTCCCTTGGTGGCCACTCACAGCAAGACAGGCAGCCCCACCCAACCCAAGAGCTTCCAAAGTTCATTAAAATAATAATAGTAACAACAGAGTTCATGACCCTAAACTCTAGAGCCAGAACAGGAGAGAACCCTGAGAGGTCGGGCTACACATCCCTACTCTCCCAGACCTGGTTCCCAGGTGGTACCACCTACGTCACCTGGTTCAGTGGTACAAATAGCAGGCATTGCTGTTGTAAAGCAGCAACCCCCCTACCCCCCCAACCCCCCGAGTGAAAAGCACAGTAGTTTGGTGTCATGAAAGTGAAAATGAAACTGTTAGTCGCTCGGTCATGTCTGACTCATTGTGACCCCATAGACTGTAGTCTGCCAGGCTCCTGTGTCCATGGAATTCTCCAGGCAAGAATACTGAAGTGAGTTCCCATTTCCTTCTCCAAAGTTTGAACTTGGATTTCAATCCCTTGGGTTCTTAACCTCACCTGGAGCCCCTCATCCCTTCAGTGGGCTACTTAGGACATGTTCTGCAGGGCTATGTCCTCTCTCTGCACGAACAGGCAGCCCAAGGAGATGGTAGGGGTGAGGCTGGACCAGTGACAGGAGGCCCCTTGGAGGTGCTCAGCCTTTAGGCCAGTGGCTCATCCGTGGCTGCACAGCACAGTAGCCTGATGTAGGCAGCACTTCTCAAACATGAACTCTGTGCCTCCTGCACACCCAGCTCTCAGTAGGGGAAGCGCTGACACGTGGGAAGCACAGGCTGATGCTCTAGAGAGACCCCAGTCAGCCCACCTGACTCCGTGTCTACCTCTGTGAGCTCAGGTCCTGTCCATCAAAGGGCTGAGGAGGGGGCTGAGGTCCCCCATAGGCAGGGTGCCCAGCACCAGGCTGGGGGTGGTGGGGACCTATGAACAGCACCATCATCCCTGTTCCTAATAAAGGCAGAGCCACCCCTGCTGCCCCTCTGGACCCCTGACCTAGCTGGGCCCCCACACACCTGGGGTTGATGCTGCAAATGCTGGGTTTTCTCACTGAGGCTGTGATAGAAGGAGGCATGGGAGGTGATGTTTGTTGAGGGGCTGCTTTGTGACTGGTTCTGGGCTCTGTGCTTCACACATGTCATCTTCCACAGTCCTCCAGTGACCCCAGCCTGGCTCTTGAGCCCCTGCTCTGTCCTCCCCAGCAGACCACTGGGAGCAACTCCTCAGAGAGCAGATTTGGGACAACCCAGGAGCCCTGCTGTCACCTATGGCTCTACTCATATCTGGGCAACTCCTGCCTCAGTCGTCTCCTCTGTGAAATGGGGATAAGAGTCCCGACTCCGTAGCCACCATGGAAACAACTGGGCTCATGCTGAACTCTGCTCTAGCCTTTCAGGCATCTGCATGGAGGTCACTGCCTCCTGCTCTTCTGCCCTCAGTTCTGAAAAGAGCAGATCAGGGTCCACTCCAGGCAACAGGGAGAAGGGAGAGCTGTGCTTCTCAACACCCTTCGCCTTTCGGTGGTTTCTTCCCAAGCCCTTTAGCTGCCCTACTCTGCTTCTCCAGATTAGTTCCCCAGCCCCTCTTCTCACCATCCACCCCCCACCTTCTCTCTGCTCCATTGCTTCTGCCATTCTGTCCTGGGCCAGGGGGAGGGTGTGTGTCCCCATGTTGTCCTTCATCTCGGCTCACAGAACACCTGTCCTTGTGCCCTTCTCAAGCCTTCAACATCCTGGGGACAGTCTGCTGCAGGGCAGGAGGCTCCATGAGTGACTCTGCCGTCCTGGGTGGTAGGAACCAGTCCCTGGAGACCGGGATAAACCCAGCAGGATGGCAGCGGGAGGAGAGGAAGGAGGAACAGCCTGTGGGGAGTCTCTAGTGTGTGTGTGGGGTGAGAGGGGAGTGCATCTGGCATGGCAGTCCTGGCTGGGATGTGCTCTCACCTGAGCCTGTGGGAAGACATTTGTGCATCCCCTCCTGCCTCAAGGGGGCTGCATGTGAACCTAGAAATGGGGAGGATGATGAGTGTGGTCAGGACCTCTGCTCCAAGGCTCACCACCCCCAATGCCTAAGCGGTTGACCCAGGAACAAGTGAGTGACCCCAGCCTGATGCTTGTCAGGACTGAGAATGCAGGCTGCACTGCGCAGGTGCCTCTCAGCCCAGCTGATGGTGTCTGTGAAGAAACGCTGGCCCGTGGGAACATGTTTGGGGCTGTGTTTGGACCACAGGACACCAGGTTGAGCCCTGAATCCTAGCCCACCTCCCACCTGCCACCTGACTCTTTTCACCTGGGCCGTGGACCCCGTCCTAGATGTGCCCAAGGACAGAGGAGTCATAGTCTGGAAAGCACTGCTTGGAGGGTTGAGTCCCTGGTTTATACACAAGGCTTTCCCTACTGAAGTTTCCAGCCAGGATAAATCCAGTGTCACTTCCACATGGTGACCTGTCACCCATCTTCACCTCATCCTCATGTCTCCATCTCAACCCTGAGTTCTTGACTGTCCAGGTTACAAGGCCCCAGTTTCTTCAATACTTTCCCCTTATGTGGAACCTGACCCCATTTTCTTCTGCCCCACCACCCACCCCAATATTGGCCTCCTCCTCCCTTCTCTGCTCATTTTAATTTAGTCACATCTGCAAAGATCTTTTTTTTTTTTTTCCCAAATAAATAACATTCACAGGATACAGGAGTTGACAAGGTTATCTCTCCAAGAAATATTTTTCCAGCCTACCAGAAGGACTGATTGTTTTTAAGGAAATAGGTATTTTTAGACTATTTCCCAAGGGGAAATTCAATAAGAAATTAACAAGAGCAGAAAAGAAATTGCTAGATAAAAATGAAACTGACCTGAATCAACCTGTATGAATTTTTAGTGGACTGTTTCAGGAAAGTTATTCCCTTATCACCTCAATTAGCAAAAACACTGAAATATCCATGTAGATTGTGTAAAGTTCAAGTGTGGCAAGGAAACAATGTGGAAAAAGATATTTTAGGTAAATGTAAATTCATTAACTAAAGCCCAGATTGCAAATTTAAATTCTGAGAAACAGAATTTAGGGTAATAAACATTACAAGGGACAAGGAGATAGTTTTTGAATTGAGAAAGTGAACAAGAAGACATAACAAGCCCAAACATATATGCATCTAACTATACGGCCTTGGAATATATGAAGCAGAGCAGTCAGCAGAACTTTTTAAAATATGTATTTATTCATTTATTTGGCCTCATCAGGTCTTCATTGCATCACTTGGGATCTTTGGCTGTGGTGCATGGAGTCTCTAGCTGATGCACGTGGGCTCGCTAGTTATGGCATGCAGGCTTAGTTGCTTTGAGACATGTGGAATCTTACTTCCCCAACCAGGGATTGAACCCACATTCCCTGCATTGCAAGGTAGATTCTTAACCACTGGACCACCAGGGAAGTCCCCCGTAGAACTTTCTGCAATGATAGAAATATTCTATACCTGTCTTGTTCAATACAGTAGCCTCTAACAACATGTAGGTATATGGTGCTTGAAATGTGGCTGGTAGGACTGAAGACTTACATGTTTCAATCTATTTAATTTTATTTAGTTAAAAATTAGGGGACTTCCTTGGTAGTTAAGACTCTGCACTTCCACTGCAGGGGGCACAGGTTCAGTTCCCATTTGGGGAACGAAGATCCCACATGCTGCATGGCTTGGCTAAAATAAATAAATAAATAAAACAAAAGGATATGATTAAAAAAAATTAAATAGCCGCATGCATCTACTGTCCAATATACTGTACAGAAGAATTGAGTTCATGAAGTAAGTAACTCTGAAGTGATAATCACAAGTTTCTTCACATTAATAACCTTTATCCTCTTTCTCTTTATTTCCTATTCTGACTCCAAAACAGTTGGACCATTCAGACTGTTTGATAACAAGTTAACGTATCTCCTATTTACCTAAATGATTTCATACACTGTCACCGTGATTCACATTTTATCATGCTCTGGGCATTAAAAAATATTTTCCCCTTTGGGCCTTGTGTCAGTATTTGGATGTTCCTTTGGGTTGAAGTCAAGCAATAATAAATGGCTTTTTGCAAACTTACCATCTAGGTTCCCTTGACCCTTGGCTCCTCTCCAACTGTGACCCTCTCTTTCCCCTTACAGACACTAGCTGCCCCAGGAGAAACCATATTTACTGTCTTTCCTTCTCTTTATCTGTCTCCAATGCACTGGCTTCTGTCCTGAGAACTTCATAAAAAAGCTCTAAGCAAGGCTGTCAATGACTTTCAAATGGTCACATCCAGTGGACACTTTTCAGTGCTTATTTCATGTGATCTCTGCAGTATTTAACCAAAAGTTTATGTTTAAATTCCTCTTGTCTTTCCTTAAAATGTTAATTTTATTTCAATGCTTCTTAAGATTTGCCTGCCATGGAGACTACCTCCTGGGAATGCCCCCTGCTCCACCCCACCTGCCCCTGGGTGAAGATCACATGCTTCATCCCAGTCCAGGAGAGAGTGGCAGCAGTGGGGGGCCTTCCCCTGAGCCT
This sequence comes from Bos javanicus, assembly GCF_032452875.1. NCBI lineage: Eukaryota > Metazoa > Chordata > Mammalia > Artiodactyla > Bovidae > Bos > Bos javanicus. The sequence goes on along the minus strand of NC_083888.1, from coordinate 19,519,698 downwards.
CCCTCACAACTCCACTTTCCTGGCACCTCTGGCCCTGGTGACACTAGGGCGCTGGGTCTGAGGCTTTGTGGTTGAGGACAGAAGACTTGTGGGGTCTTCGCAGCCACCAGTTACTGCAAAGGGCTGCTGGTCTCAATACAGGGGAGCACATGGGCCCACACCATGCACACACATGTGCACTGAGCACACACACAAGGACACACCTTTCTGGAGAGGCTCCTTTAAGAGTTAGGGGGCCAGGATGTTGGCATTGAGGTGGGACCCCCCCCCCCATCTTGTGTCACAGGCTGGGCCACACCCCAAGGCTTTTATCCAGGTGTGGATGGGGAGTCAGTGGGAGGGGCTTCCAGAAACAAATTTGGGTGAGGGTGGAAATTGGCTGGACTCTTCAGTAGTCTAGACAAATTGGAGCATTTAGAATATGTGAATGTCTTTCTCACATTTTTTATTTTGATTCTCTCATCGTTACATTGGGATTTAAAAGGGACAGTGGATATAGGCAAGGGGACAAGCCTTTTCTCTCTGACTGACATCAGGAGCTGATGGGAGCCAGAAGCTCCAGGGAATTTTTAAAAATTATATGCACTGATCTAGATCATATTATGCCTGAGTCTCATAGAACCAAGAAACAGCAGCAGAAAGCAATTGGCACACAGAAACACACAAGTGTGTGTCCCCTTGCACTCAAGCACTGCAGTTGCTTTGACAATGGAAGCAGCAACCCCCACCCCTACAAACCACCTGCCCAAGAAAATTTGAAAAGAAACTTCCCCCTTTAAGTACAGGGTTACCCAGTAATTTTTGCCCTCCTAATTAGAAGATAGAAAAAAAAAAAATCTCAGGCTAACATCACCTTTAAGGCTGCAGTGGCCATGCTCTTCTCCCTGCAGAGGCAGGACAAGCTGTTTTGAACACTGGGGCAGGAGGGCCACATCGCTGCCCCTCACCAACGCTGCAAACAGGTGTCTTCAAGATCCTGGGGTTCTTCACCAGCTCCTTTTTTTGATTCCCTATAGAGTAGTTGGGATGGAAGGCATTCACCCCTGGCTTCCTCTAAGATACCCTCTAGGCAGCAGGTGTTTAGTGAGCCTGCAAAAATTCTGGAGCCGACCTCAAAGGGGCTGAACACCAGGTGGGGCCCTGGAATCCAGGGTCTCTGTTTTAAGACTTCTGCCCGCTGGAAATAATTGACCTCTTGAGATTTTTTTTTTTAATTGAAGGGAGGGCACACTGTACACCCGCCTTCCACTCAGATAATTGAGGCCCAATGCCTAGTTACCCCGGAGAAGGCAATGGCACCCCACTCCAGTACTCTTGCTTGGAAAATCCCATGGATGGAGGAGCCTGGTAGGCTGCAGTCCATGGGGTCGCAAAGAGTCGTACACGACTGCGAGACTTCACTTCCACTTTTCACTTTCATGCATTGGAGAAGGAAATGGCAACTCACTCCAGTGTTCTTGCCTGGAGAATCCCAGGGACGGGGGAGCCTGGTGGGCTGCCGTCTATGGGGTTGCACAGAGTCGGACACGACTGAAGCGACTTAGCAGCAGCAGCAGCAGCCTAGTTACCCATGCCACCCCTAAACTCACACACACACACCAACTAAGGCACTGCCAGGGGTACAGACTTGCTTTGGCAACGAGGCCCCTCCGGATGTCCAGGGTGTGAACAGCCACACAGTGAGGTGTGTGCTGTGAAGTCAGCACCTTAAGAGGTGGGAGGCGGTGGTGGGCAGAGAAGGAAGGAATCTGATCTTGATGGATCAGCAGGAAAATGGGGAGAGGAGGTCAGGACATAGGAGACCAAGGATGATCAGAAAAGGGGCAAAAGCAGGAAATGTAGAAAAGATGAGAGAAGCAAGAGAAAGACAAAACAGGGTGTGAGCAAACACATAAAACAGGACAAAGAGCATATGGAGAGAAGGAAACAGAAAAGAGAGAGAGATGAACGGGAAAGAATGTGAGAAGGGGAGCCAGGAAGACGACATCAGAGCTCAGTATAGAAACCTCCATTGACAAGAGGGCTGATCCTCAGTCCTTGACAAAACCTAGCTGGCTGAGATCACCAGGTCGGCCACATAAATCAGCAGGTTGATGGCTGTCAGGATGGCCACAGCCGGTCGATAGTCCCTGAGGCTCGAGCAGTGGGTGAGCCCCAACGTGTACATGACCCAGAATCCCTCGGGCTTGTCCTCAATCGCCTCATTTACTGGGTAGAGCCACCAGAGAACCAAAGCCGTGGAGTAGAGGAGGACAGAGAGCAGGGTCAGCTGGATGGGCAGCCTGTACTCCCAGTTGCCCAGGTTCAGCAGCGTGGCCACAACCGCCTGGGTGAAGCAGATGCAATAGATGGCCAGACACCACTCGTGAGCTGGCTCCTTTGGGTGCCGGGAGGTGTTGCTGATGAAGGTGAAGATGACACAGGTCACAAAAATCTCCAGCACCTTCAGCACGCCCTGAGTGGTGTACACAGCGCAGGTGAGGTCTTTGAGCTTGTCGCAGTTCCACGTGCAAGACAGTTCTACACCATAAAGGAAGCACGTAATGTAGGTGAATAATAGGGCAGCGTTGACCCGGTCTATGAAAGGGTCATAAGGCAAAAACCGGTGGCTCTGGATAGACTGGACGACGAGTAGTGAGAGACAGACGTGGGTGGCGAAGCAGGCATCTGGGAGGGGCATGTGGTACCAGAAAGGAAAGTGGGACTGGATATAACACAATTCAACTATGACTACGATGAGGCTTATGGGCAAAGAGAGGAACCAGATGAGCATGGCGCAGATATTTATGTCCCTGTAACCTATGCCCCTCTTCCTTTCAGAAGTCACCAGCCAGAAGGCCACACAGCTGGAGAACAACTGCAGCAGGCGGAAGCAGAACCACACCAAGGCCAAGTAGTCCTGGTCTGTGGATGTGGACCTGGTGGCCATGGTGCTGTGATGGTCAGACAGGTCACGGTCACTGGTTGTGGCAGTGGTCCTCACTGAAGATCCACCAGAGAAAGATCCAGATCCGGAGATGGATTGAGTCAGATGCCTGAAAACGACCCAGGGCCCTGTGATGGCTGAGGCTCAGGACCTGTAGAGTTAGAACCAATGACTCAGACACTTGGGTAACAGCACAGCCACTCCAGAATGATTCTCCCCACACATCACTGGTGGCTTTTTCAGGAGACTTGTTTTATCCTAAACCTCACAGCTAGATTGAGGGTGGCATCAAAACTGTGTATATATTTTTATCTCTTTGTGCTGCTGCTGCTGCTGCTGCTTATAAGTCACTTCAGTCGTGTCCGACTCTGTGCAACCCCCTAGACCACAGCCCACCAGGCTCCCTCGTCCCTGGGATTCTCCAGGCAAGAATACTGGAGTGGGTTGCCATTTCCTTCTCCAATGCATGAAAGTGAAAAGTGAAAGTGAAGTCGCTCAGTTGTGTCTGACTCTAAGCAACCCCATGGACTGCAGCCTACCAGGCTCCTCCATCCATGGGATTTTCCAGGCAAGAATACAGGAGTGGGGTGCAATCGCCTTCTTTGTGTTAGATACCATTATTTAAAGGAATATAGAGTATGCTGCTCCTTTTCTACAATCACAAACCTTCATGATTCTCAAAATTGAAAAAGAATTAAAAAAAAAAATAGTTTGGTAGCAAATTTTGACCTGAACAGACCTGAGACAATTAACGACTTTTGTTTATTTCAATGAAAGTGAATGTTCAAAAGTACAGTTGCCAAAATGAATGTGTTTGATCACAAATTGTTTTTAGACACCAGTGGGGTGTGATGTCATATAGAGTAGATGCACCGTGTTACTAGTCGGAAGCAGAAAGTTTCTGAATTCAGAAGCATATCTGTCCCAAAGGGATTTCAGAAAAAAGACTATGGATTGTAGTCTTTTGGAGGATGTGTCCCGGCCTGTCCTCCCCGCAGCATCACTAGAAGGAGCTGCCATCTGAGGGGACGCAGCCCCAACCAGAGGAGGGCAGTTTCAGGGGTGAACAGGGAGGAGCCATGAGGTGAGAGCAAGGCCGTGGGAACAGAATGACATGGGAAGTAGGGACTGTTGTGAATCCCCTCCACCCATTTTTGCCTCAACCTGTGACTCTTCCCCACTGGGGAGGGGATATCTCAACCCAGCGTGACTCCAAGGATGAGTGTCTTGGAGAAATCACAGAACAAATTAACATAATGTTTGGCTCATAAGCTCCAAAGCAGCCATCCATGCGCCAGTCTGGAAAGATCTAGGAGTAGTCCTACCTGTGTGGGTTTTCCTGGCCTGGGAGACTGGTTAGCAGCTTCCAAGCTGGGAAGAAGGGATTGGAAATGAACAAGGATGCTGTGTCTGATTCTGATGGGGAGTCTTCCAGGGCATCTCAGGGAGGGGGTGAGGATGGATGGATGATCACCCCCTTTTAAGGGCAGGAGCTGAAAGAGGAGGCCCCTGCAGGACCCCTGGGAGGGGCCATCCCTGAGGATGCACCCAGGACTTGGGGGGGGGAGGGGGGGGGCAGAATGGAGATGACTGGGGGTACCCCAGGGTCCCAGTGGCCCTGAGGCAGCCCAGTAGGGGTCTTCTGACCAGAAGAGATGCAGGCATGGAGCCAACCTTCCCATGGAGGAGGGGCCTGGACTGGAACTGAGACAGAACAGGGGCCTGAAGGGGTTTCAGGCTGTGACAGGGACACATGGCTAGAGTGGCATGGACCTTAGAGACCACGGAATTGCCCAGGTCACCTGCCCAAGACAGTCCCACGAGCCAGGGCTGCAGTCCTGCTCACACAGGGGCTCCTCCAGGGTCCAGTGTTGGGGGAGTGTGCCTCTCCCCGCCTGCCCCCTCCTCAGGGACAGCCGCCCTGTTTCCAAGGGACTATTTGCTGAAAGGCCCCCAGGGCAGAAGGGCCAGCACTCTGAGCCCCAGCCAGCTTCCTGCCATCAGGGGCCTTGTCATCTTGCTGATAATAAACCCTGGGACAAGCTGAGGCTGGAAAGAGAAACACAAAGCAAAGCCTGAGAACCTTCCTGGACTCACAAAGCTCCTTGAGCCCCAATCGCCAGTGGAGCCCTGGAGCCTGCTAGCCTCCCCCCACTGCCAAGGGTGGGGAGGGGCACTGGCGTGAGGAACGCTGGGGGTGTCATGCTCTCTGTACTCCAGTTTGATCCTGGCTTAATTACCTGAACTCACCCTGAGATTCCACCTAAGACTAAAAGACAACTTTGGATCCTTCTCATGTCACAGAGGGAGGGCTGGGGAAGGAGAGGATGAGGTTCTTGCTGTGTGACCCTGGGTCAGGCCTGTGTCCTCTCTGGGTCTCAGTTCCCCGACCTGGAAATCAGCAGCTTTGCCTGAGTCTCCCCAGAAGTCCCTCCTCCACTCTAATCTGTGATCCTGGACATGGTGCCCCCGTCGGAGTACAGCCTGGATGTGGCTGAGCCCTGCCTGCCCAGCAGCCAGACGTGTGGACTGGAAGACAGGGAACCAGGAAGGTCATGGTCAGGACAGAGGAAGGAGGAGGAGGTGCCAGAAGGGCAAAGAAGGTAGAGGGGAGAGATTGTGGGAGATCCCGCAGAGCTGGATGAACCTGGGCAAGTTACTCACCAGAGCCTTAGTTTCGCCGTCTGTGCAGGGGGCTTTAGTATCTACTTTACATTAATTAAATGTATGGAAGCATGTGAAGGGCTTATCAGAGCCCTGGTGCATGGCACAATCAACCCATGCCATTTACCTGTCCCCCTCCCCCTCACAAAGGACCCAGAAGGCCCTGGCCCCACTCTGGATATCAGCATATGCAGCTTGATTTGCTGCAGATCAGGGGCTGCAAACCAGCTTGGACTGGAGGTGGTCCAGGGGTGTGTTTGGTTTCCCTTCAGAAAGCGATGGTAGAGAATCAACATTATTTTTTTCCTCAAGTGTTTGGTAGCTGCACAGCGCTCCAATTTCACATGAAAAGCCAGATTTCCAGCTCCTTTTCAAGCCTTAGGAGATCCGGTTTCACTGAGCTGCATTCCCTAAAAAGGGGGTCACTGGAGCTGAGCAGCTGCTGTCTCCTTTATATTGTTTTCATTCTCCGTTTAATTTTCTATATTTTCTTTTTCTCATGTATAACTGAACTGACAAAAATTAGGACTATGATCATCTCCCATGTGCCTGTTTCCCCTCTTGGGTGTGGCCAGGCTTCCTGCCTGCTCACAGAAGCATCTGCCCCTCCATTCAGGGAGCATCCATGTCCTCAACCTCATGTACAGCCTTCAGCGCATTTCACATGCTCTGACATCACATTTGGACATGTGTGTACATATATGCACACGAGTTTATAGGGCATATCTGTATATATTTTCCAGTTTTATACACATGAGACCGTGTCATGCACATGGCATCTTGCTTTTTCACCACACTTTTGAGGTGCAGCTGGTCCTCTCCAGGGGCCCTAGTGCTCTCCATCCCCTTTACTTATTTCCTTCCCTCCTGGCTCCTGCGGGTGTTTGGACTGACCTGCCTTCTCTAGATCAGTTGACCCTCCCCTGTGAGTCTCAGACACTGGGGGACACAGGATATGACCAGGGGTCCTGGGATCCACATGACCACCATGCTCTAGAGTAGGAGGTCAGCAAGCTTTTCTGAAAACTTGAAAAAAAAATATGACAAAGAATTTATTTTTCATTTCTGGAAATTCATCTTGAATTTCTAGGGCTACTGCAGCAAATCATCACAAGCCTGATGGCTTAAAACAGCAGTGTATTCTCTCACAGTTCTGGAGGTCAGAGTTTTGAAACAAGGTGTCAGCAGGGCTGCTCTGTCTCTGATGCCCCAGGGAAGGGTCCCTCTTCGCCTCTTTTAGCTTCTGGAAGCCCCTTAGCCATGTTACCCAACTCGGGCTTGTCTGCTTATCCCTCAGGAAGCCAAACATTGAGAGACCAGTGTCGGGAACAAGGTGCTGCATCTCCACTGTGAACACGATCATCGCCCATGTCTGTGCATCAGCCTACAATGGGGGGGCGGGGGTCAGAAAAAATACTAATGAACGTTTCTACCATTTTTTCTGGATCACCTGTGTACGGAGGACTGGTGTTTTTATGGTTTAGTAGGTTTGAGGTGGAAAACAAAATCCAATGATGGCCAACTGGCTGTCCTCTCGCACTCAGACCTCCTGCAGAGAACTGTCTTGTTGGAAATCTACCCTCTCCCTCCCCCTCCCCCTGTAGTGGACACACCCTGACCAAACCGAGTGTCCTGTCAGGTCTTAAAGGAAGAAACTTTCAGATCCTTTTTTTCTCATGCTGGGCAGGGGGTGGGGTGGGGGGTGCCCCAGGTTAGAACTCCCCTGGTGTTAGAACAATAGAACTCTTCTTCCGTCCAGAGACTGGGGGAAGGGAGCGCAGACCTAGGCAGCCCCTGCCTGGAGCATTAGGATAGGAACCACAGAGATGGGGGAAATTCAGATCCATAAGAAGCTGATCCCCTCTTTTCCCTCCCTCGCCTGCAAAGACTCGTCTGTAAAGGGGGCAGGCTTTTCACAGTTTAGTTTCCCTTTTGCCTTTAATTTAGTGTCCTTGTTGGAAGAATTTTGCCTTTCAGTGCCCTGTTACTGTTACTATGGAGTAACAGGAAGGCCTGTTCCCCATGGAGTTCCCTCCCACTTACCAGATCTTTGACAAATTAGTTCTAAGTCCAAATAGTGGAGGAATTTAGAGACCCATTCAGGGGGTCTCTGAATGGGCCAGTCTGTATTGCAATTTAAAAAAAGACTTTTTTAAAACAAGGTCATAGCTCTAGTTTTGCCAACCTGCCAGGATGTGTCCAGTGGACTTCTACAAACTCTAGAAGTCCACTGGATGGATGTAGGCCCCCCCACTTCACTTCACCCACTCCCCTGGAACAGATTACAAATAACATGCAAATTCCCTCTTGGGTAGAGACTGGTACAGAGTCACAGAAAAGCCAGGTCCCACTCCTGTTCTGTCCAAATTGACCCCAAAGTTCCAAAGGGCAAAGAATATTCCCAAACAGGTGGGAAGGGGGCTTCCAAGGTACACACCCCTCTACTCACTCAGTCAACAGCTCCGCAGCTCCTTCAGAGGCCGGTTTCCTTCTCTCAACAGAAAGTGAAAGCAGGCTGTGAGGAAGTGTTAGGGGAAGCACGCTGACTGAAACCGCCCACCCTGGCCAGGCACCACAGTTGTTTCCATGTTTCCATGAGTTGTTTTATGACAGGAAGTCCTGGTAAGGAACAGGGAACTAATAAGCCTCCATCAACCAGAAGAGTTCGGGAAAGGTCAAAAGGAGGCACCACGTGTCCGACCACCTCCCAGAATCCTTCTCTCTGGCATCCATCTTGGCTGAACAAGGCACCACCAGGAAGGACTCTGAGTCAGAATGATTGGCTAAAGACCACCCAGAAACTAATCCCATCACCCTAAAACCCAAGACTGCGAGCCATGTGACAGAGCAGTTCTGGGTTCCCTTACCCTCCTGCTCTCCACCCGGGTGCCCTTTCCCAAAAAATCTCTTGCTTTGTCAGCGCATGTGACTCCTCAGACAATTCATTTCCAAGTGTTACACAAGAGCCCAGTTTCGGGCCCTGGAAGGGGTCCGCCTTCCTGCAACAGAAGGACTCGGGAGGGACAGGGCAAGTTCGGAAACTAACACATTTGGCAGCTACTGGCACATCCCTGTAGATCCTCGCTGGGAGCAACTGGCACCTCGACCTTCTCAGAGGCACCACCCTTGTCGCCCCCGGAGGAGGGGGAGGGGCCGGAGCCCCAGGGACATGACTGCTGCCTGGATGGCCAACATTGTCACCCTGCTCAGAATAAGAACTCAGTATTGAGAAACAAGTGTTGAGTAAAAGAAAAGTAGCTTTATTTTAAGGAAGATGCAACCGGGGGAGAAGGCAGACCACTGTGCAAAAGAACCAGCTCGCAGCACTCCAAGGTTGAGCCGGAATTTATACAAGGAGGGAAACAGGAAAGGGATGCAGGCTGTAGGCTGCATTGCTGGAGGTGCTCTGTGCTTCTATTTTTAGAGACTTTACATTAACCACGAGACACCTTTCTGGCTTTTAAACTTGAGTGTGGTCCTTACATTGTCCAGATCAGTGGGTCATTATTCTACAGGTCACTGGTCATATATTTCTAGAGAAAGAACTAAGATAGAAACAGACAAAAACAGGCAGATCCACACAGTCCATTTTTTGGACTGATCAAACAGATCAATACAGATAAAAACAGTCCATCAAACTCTGGAGCTGTGTTTAACTATTCATAAGACTTTGGTTGTAAAACAAGCAAGGTTTTAACTCTGTTGATAGTGTCTGACCATCACCATCACTATGGCAGGAAGCTGCTGGGGATCAGGGTGCTGGCCCTTCAGCCCTGGGGGCATGTCAGCAAATAGTCCCTTGGAAACAGGGCAGCTGTCCCTGAGGAGGGGGCGGGCTGGGAGAGGCCCCACTCCCCCGACACACTGGACCCTAGAGGAGCCCCCGTGTGAGGCAGGACTGCAGCCCTGTCTTGGGCAGGTGACCTGGGCAATTCCATGGTCTCCAGGGTCCCTGCCACTCTGGCCACGTGTCCCTGTCACAGCCCTGAAACCCCTTCAGGCCCCTGTTCTCCTCTCTCAGTTCCAGTCCAGGCCCCTCCTCCATGGGGAAGGTTGGCTCCATGCCTGCATCTCTTCTGGGTCAGAAGACACCTACTGCGCTGCCTCAGGGCCACTGGAACCCTGGGATCCCCCCAGTCATCTCCACTCTGCCCCCCGCCCCCACCCCAGTCACGGGTGCAACCTCAAGGCTGTCACCTCTTAGGGGTCCTGCAGGGGGCTCCTCTTTCAGCTTCTGCCCCTAAAAGAGGGCCAATCATCTGTCAATCCCCACCCTGTCCCTGGGATGCCCTGAAAGGCCCCCCATCAGAATCAGACACAGCATCCTTGTTCATTTCTAATCCCTTCTTCCCAGCTTGGAAGCTGCTAAGTAGTCTCCCAGGCCAGGAGAATCCTCACTCAGGTAGGACTACTTCTAGATCTTTTCAGACTCACATCCGGATGGCAGTTTTGCAGTTTAAGAGTCAGACATTATGTTCATTTATTCTGTGTTTCTTCAAAGACGTTCCACTTTGGAGTCATGCTGGGTTGGGGGGCTCCCCTCCTCAATGGGGAAGAGTCACATGTGAAGGCAAAATTGAGGGAGGGGATTCACAGCAGTCCCTACTTCCCACATCATCTCATGTCCCCACGGCCTTGCTCTCACCCCAGGGCTCCTCCCTGTTCACCTCTGAGGCTGCCCTCCTACAAGTGGAGCTGCGTCCCCTCAGATGGCAGCTCCTTCTAGTGATGCTGCAGGGAGGACAGGCCGGGACACTGTGTCTTAGTTTGCTGTGGAAGGAGGCTGTGGCCCTGAAGGCATGTCCTGGGTCGCAGAGCCCTGAGGCTTGGTCCTGGCCACCCACCCACAGGCCCTGCTGACACGTGGGCTGTAGAGTGAAGTGCTCAAACCACAGCTTTGGCATTACTATCTGGGTTCCCACTCCTCAGCTTTTAACCTCAGGGAAGTCACTTGAGTCCTCCAGCCTTAGTTTTCTCATTTGTAAAATGGGGTTAGCAGTATAATCTACAGTCTCTTTTCTACAGTCTCAATTCTGGAGTCAGAGTTGAGATATGCTCCAGAATTCAGAGATTTTTAGCACTAGACAGATAACCTGGTGCATCCACTGTATATGACATAACACTGAAAGCTCTTTGCAATTAAACACATTAGTATTTGTGCAACTGCCTAAATTGAACTTTCACACTAAGTGAAATGAATGCATGCATGCTTGCTAAGTTGCTTCAGTCGTGTTCGCTTCTTTGTGATGCTATGGACTGTAGCCGCCCAGGCTCCTCTGTCCATAGGATTCTCCAGGCAAGAATACTGGAGTGGGTTGCCATGCTCTCCTCCAGGGGATCTTCCCAACCCCGGGATCGAATCTGCGTTTCCTGAGGCTCCTGCATTGCAGGCAGATTCTTTACCCTTGAGCTACGGGGGAAACCCCAAGTGAAATAAATAAAGATCATTAATTGTCTCATGTATGTTTAGGTCAAATGCTTTTACCAAATGAATTATTTAATACTTTAATTTTCAGAGCCTGAAAGGCTTGGGATGTCAGATAAAGCCCATCCTACCCTGTGTTCCTGTAGATAATGACACAGTTTAAAGGGCAAAAATATGTTCATGGTTTGAAGCCAGACCCAACCCAGCTGGGAGTTTTGGGATAAGACAAGTGTCCTGACAAGGCCAAGGCTGATGGGTGGTGAGAACTCTTCTGGAGCGGCTGTGCTGTTACTCGAGTGTCTGAGCCATTGGTTCCAACTCCACAGATCCCGAGCCTCAGCCGTCACAGGGCCCTGAGCCTTTCCCTGGCAACTGACTTAATCCGCCTCTGAAGCTGGATCTTTCTCCGGCGGGTCCTCAGCCACGACCACTCTCATACTGAAGGTGAAGGTGACCTGCATGACCATCGTGACCTCCATGTAATCATCCTGAGGCCTGGACTTCTGGGCCATCATGGGCTACTTCCTCCGAACACTGCAGCTGCTCTCCACCTGCGTGGCCATCTCACTAGTGGGCAGCCTGGACAGCTGGACGGTGCCCACAAGTACCTGGTCCTTTGTTATCTTGTGCTTCTGCTGCCTGGTGACCCTCATCATCCCCATAATCGAATCACTGGCGCTACAGTACCGCTTCTCTTTCTCTTGGGGGGATTTTCTCCTCTGCCATGCCTGCTACCTCTCCCTCTTCTGCCTCTTGGTCTCCATCATTTACCCCGCTACCTATGTCCAGTTTTTGTTTTACACCCCCTCCTGGGACCACGCCATCGCTGCTACTGCGTTCTGCTTCATTTCTACTGTGTCTTATGCCACCGAAGCAATCTGGATCTTGGGCTGGCCCCAGACAGGTGATTTCACTGGCTATACAGGCAGCTTGCCATTCCTCCTCAAGATGCTAGAGACACTGGTGGCCTGTGTCATCTTACCCTTCATCAGCAATCCCTCCCTGTACATGGACCACCCATTGCTGGTGTCATGCGTGGCCGTGTACTCCATCTGCTTCATCCTGGGGATCGTGACCATCCTGTTGAACCTGGCTAACTGTGAGAACCGGCTGCCCATCTCCTCCTCCATGTTCCATCTGGTGCTGAGCCTACTGTCTGTCCTTCTCTACATTGGTGCTCTGGTCCTCTGGCCACTCGACCAATTTGATGAAAAGTTTGGTGGGCAGCCCGAGAGGTCCAGGGATGTGAGCTGTCAACATAGACTTACCAACTATCTTTGTGTCTGGGACCAGCGACTGGCCGTGGCCATCCTGACAGCCATCAACCTGCTGATTTACGTGGCCGACCTGGTGTACTGGGCTCGCCAGGTTTCTGTAGGGACTGAGGACCAGCCCGGGGACTCCTCACCACCTCTGCTCACAGCGGGTATCTTTACCGACCTCTGACACCCTCTTCCTGGCTCCCTCTCTCTCTCCTCACATCCTTCCCCATTTATCTCACTCTCCTTTCTGTTCCATTCCCCACTTCTGCTCTGTCTTCATCCTGTTTTCTTTGGTTTTCCACATTCTGTTTTGCCTCTTTCTCTTGCTTCGCTCATCTTTTCTACATTTTTTACTTTTTGCCCCTTTCCTGGTCATCCTTTGTTTTCTCATCTCCTGTGTCCTGACCACCTCTCCCCATTTTCCTTCTTCTGATCCATCAGGACCTGAGACCCCTTCTTTCTCTGCCCACCGCCCCCTCCTGCCTCCTAAGGTGCTGACTCGACAGCACACAGCCCTCTGTGCAGCTGTTCACACCCTGGGCCTCTGGAGGGGCCTCATTGCCCAAGTGTGTCTGTCCCCCTGGGTGCCTTAGTTAGCACGTGGGGTGGATTTGGGGTGTGATTGGTAGCTAAGGATCAGGCCTCACTTAGTCCTCATAGAGTGGGTGGTACACTGCACCTTTCCTTTAAGTTAAAAAAATAAAGCTCTGGAGATCAGTAATTTCCCTTAGGCAGGAGTGCTAATGCAGAGACTTGGATCCCTAGGCCCCCCTTGGGGCTCCGTCCCACCTGAAATTGGCTCTGGAATTTTTACTGACTTACCAAAACCCACTGTCTATAGGCCTGTGGACAAAAAATATTGTGAATCATTTCTGTAAACGATGAATGCTGCTGGCCATCAAGCCTTCAGCCACTGTAGTAGCCCCCAGTGGGGCAGCCTGAGGGGAATTCACGATGGAGAAAGACAGGGCACTGGCTTTAGATCATTACGATGCATAAGAAAGGAATGATTCTAATGCGCTCAGACTCCTGCACCTTCTGGTCCTGAGAAAAACACTAAACCTTGAGATATCTGTTTTTGTGATTAGTGATAATCCTTTGATGTGTGACCACGTTTCCTTTTTTTTTTTTTTCAGCAAAAACTTCCATGTATCCTGGCCTCCTTTCACCTCTTTGGAACAGTCCTGCAGAGTGATCTGTGAGGTGTCTCCCAAGCTATAGTTTCCAGTGAGGTCTCCAAATAGAACATAACTCACAACTTAGATTGTGAGGTTTCTTGTTTTTTCTTTTCCCTTCAGTCAGCAGTTTTGGTGACTGATGAAGGAGGAAGCAACAGTTAGAACTGGACATGGAACAACAGACTGGTTCCAAATAGGAAAAGGAGTACGTCAAGGCTGTATAGTGTCACCCTGCTTATTTAACTTATATGCAGAGTACATCATGAGAAACGCTGGACTGGAAGAAACACAGCTGGAATCAAGATTGCCGGGAGAAATATCAATAACCTCAGATATGCAGATGACACCACCCTTATGGCAGAAAGTGAAAAGGAACTAAAAAGCCTCTTGATGAAGGTAAAAGTCAAGAGTGAAAAAGTTGGCTTAAAGCTCAACATTCAGAAAACGAAGATCATGGCATCTGGTCCCATCACTTCATGGGAAATAGATGGGCAAACAGTGGAAACAGTGTCAGACTTTATTTTTCTGGGCTCCAAAATCACTACAGATGGTGACTGCAGCCATGAAATTAAAAGACACTTACTCCTTGGAAGGAAAGTTATGACCAATCTAGATAGCATAGTCAAAAGCAGAGACATTACTTTGCCAACAAAGGTCTGTCTAGTCAAGACTATAGTTTTTCCTGTGGTCATGTATGGATGTGAGAGTTGGACTGTGAAGAAATCTGAGTGCCAAAGAATTGATGCTTTTGAACTGTGGTGTCGGAAAAGACTCTTGAGAGTCCCTTGGACTGCAAGGAAATCCAACCAGTCCATTCTGAAGGAGATCTGCCCTGGGATTTCTTTGGAAGGAATGATGCTAAAGCTGAAACTCCAGTACTTTGGCCACCTCATGCGAAGAGTTGACTCATTGGAAAAGACTCTGATGCTGGGAGGGATTGGGGGCAGGAGGAGAAGGGGACAACAGAGGATGAGATGGCTGGATGGCATCACTGACTCGATGGACGTGAGTCTGAGTGAACTCCGGGAGTTGGTGATGGACAGGGAGGCCTGGCGTACTGCGATTCATGGGGTCGCAAAGAGTCGGACACGACTGAGCGACTGATCTGATCTGATCTCAGTCAGCAGTTTTGGTGACTGATGAAGGAGGAACCCAGAGCAGTCTTCTCCTAACTCTACAAGACACTGAAGACTGGGTACCTTTTGTGCCCATCTGCCTCCTCAGAGAGTCCAGATGAATATGGGGGAGGTTATTGGATCTCCTGTTATTGGGTAATGATGCAAAGTTTGATCTGGTGCTATTAAACTCTTCCCTGGAGGGGTAGGTTTTCCTCGGCACTTAGTTCAAGAAGCAGTACCTGGGCTATTCTCAGGAGAAAGACACTAGGAAGATTTTGCTCAGTGGAAACACACTGAGTGAAATGAAATGAAATCCATATTTTAATGGCAAGAGGAGAAAAGGTTAAATATAAAATTTTCCTTTCCCTGTTTGGGCCTCCTCCCTCCCCTTATTGGGTATTGCACATCTGCATTAACCACGCCTCCTAAGTAGATAACATTCCTTCTTTATCATATCAAGGATCACAGCTTCTTAGGAGATAAACTTTCTTCTCCTAAGGGGCCACAATGACCACCACACACTTTGTTGAGCTGATCTGGATCATGTTAAGTGTCAGTAATACCTCGCTTGATGGATAACCGTTTGTCCCAAAAGTATAACTGTGCTTTGACCTCCTGGGTAGAACATTCGCAGAGTGTTCTGAAAGACTGTCTCCTAGGTTATAATTCCCAGACTGGCCCAAATAAAAGTTTCCACTTGTTTCTTAGACTGTCTGTCAATTAATTTTTTTCATCACAATGGGTTATTTTCAGATGAAAGACAGAGAAGTGCCTACAGAATTATATCTACAAGGTCTTGCTTAATTGGAAGTTAAAGGAAACATCACCCCAAAATGGCTGAATTGGTGTTCACTGGACTTTGCAAAATTAAGTAGTTTTGCATGTGCAGCTAGAAGAACCAGCTTGATAAAATATCTTTTTAGAATTCTGACCCTAAAGGATCAAAAGCCCTTTAGAGGGATCTTGCATTTCTCTTCCTGCATCTTTGATATGTAAACATAACTGATCTTCTGAGGCTTTTTTCCCCCTGTATTTTAAGAGTTTCCTATATTTTAAGAGTCTCTACCATCCAGAAGGAGCACATGGCAGCCAGTCAAATAGATTAGAATTTTAAGGAGATTTTTTTGGTCTGGCTGTGTCAACACTCCTAGCCCATAAGTGCCCTTGGTCACCTTCACCTGTGAGGTATAGGTATCTGCCTAAACCGTGAAAGCCCTTTACTTTTTCAGACTACTTTTGAAAGAAAGCTTTCTAGGTCTTGTGAAGGCTATATCCTCTTCTGGGGGCACTTCTTGTATCTTCTTGGTTTGAGTCACTATTAAAATCACTATTCAACAATGGCCAAACGACAACAGACTTTATTTTCTTGGGCTCCAAAATCCCTGCAGATGGTGACTGCAGCCATGAAATTAAAAGCCGCTTACTCCTTGGAAGGAAAGCTATGACAAACCTAGACAGCATATTAAAAAGCAGAGACATCATTTTGGTGACAAAGGTCCATATGGTCAAAGCTCTGGTTTTTCCAGTAGTCATGTATGGATGTGAGAGTTGGACTATAAAGAATTTCTTATATTTCCTGTATGAATATAATGGGGCATATTGCCATTTATGAAAATAGAATTTCCTATATTTCATGTATAAACATATGGGGGCATATTTCATATATATAAATAAAATGTCCCATATCTCATGTATGAAAATACATAAAATTTCCTATATTTCATATATGAGAATAAAATATGGGTGTATAGTTCATATATGAAAATAGAATTTTCCATAGTTCATACATGAGCATATGAGCAGTTCTAAAGCTTCTGATTTAGTAAATCAGTCCAGGAACCACAGTGAAAATCATTGTGCCTTTTGAGTAATGCTTTTAGAGACTTGAGATAATTGTTCTAACTCAAGTACACTGTCTTACATCTCAATATATACATACAAAAATCTTAATTTGAAATAGTAAGATTTCTAAGTGACTGTATTTTAGATTATTGTGAAATGAAATAAAAATGTAGGCATCAACAACAACGCTAAAATGTTTTATCAGAGAACACTGACAAAAGCAACTCAACTTAAAAAAAAAAAAAACATTTATCCTCTAGTTAGATTTATTGACTTGACTAATCAGTTCTTCAGGAAGCAAAAATTAAGAGAGTAAATCTACTTCATGTGATTTTTAAAAATCTCATCAAAGTTAATTTCTTGATAGCATCTTTTACTTTTAAAAATTTCCCCTTTTTATTTTGCTAATTTTTTTCTCTTGATCCTTTTTTGTATTTACAGCTAGCCTTCAACTATTTTTTAATGAAGTACAGTTAATTTACAGTACGATATTTGTTTTCAATGTACAACATGCTCATTCAACGTTTTTACTGACTATACTCGATTTAAAGGTATTACAAAATAATGCCTGTATTTCCCTCTGCTGTCTGCTGTCTGCTTGTAACTTATTTATTTTATATTCAGTGGTTTGTGTCTCCTAATCCCCTACCCCTGTACTGGCCCTCTCACTTCACTCTTCCCACTGGTAACCATTAGTTCTCTGTATCTGTGAGTCTGTTTCTGTTTCACAGATAATTTTATTTGTGTCATACTTTAGGTTCCACATATACGTTTTCTCATATGGTACTTGTGTTTCTGACTTACTTCGCCTTCTATGATAATCTCAAGGCTCATGTTGCTGAAAATGGCATTATTTTAATCTTTTCTTTATTTCATAAATGAAAATATGAATGGATATTCCATACATGAAAATAGAACTTTCTAGATTTCATTTATGGAAATATGGGTGCATATTTTCATATATGAAAATAGAATTTTCTAGATTTCCTGTAAGAAAGTATGGGTGCATATTTCCACATGTAAAAATTGATTTTTTATATTTCCTATTTGAAAATAAAATTTCTTATATTTTCTATATGAAAATATGGATGTATATATCTATATATGAAAATCTAATTTTCTGTATTTCCTGTCTGAAAATATGGGTGCAGATCCTAGGGTTAGCCCTCTAGATAATTTTTTTTCTGGCATTTGGAGACAGTCACTGTGGGTGTTGCCATTGTCCTTTCCCAAGACAGAGGAGGGGCATTCCCTCCCTTCCAGCTGCTATCCTGCATTTATTGTTTGTAGATTTTTGATGGTGGCTCTTCTGACTGGTGGGGATTGAGTCCTTATTGTCTTTTTTGATTGTCATTCCTGAGGTAATCACAGATGTTGATGTCTTCTGCGGTGGAGAGTTAGTGTTTTGGGTCCCCCCCCCCCCCCGAAATCGTGGGAGGAAAATTTACCTATGGTAAGTGGCTTCTAGAAAGTTGGTTGTGTTTGGAATTTATTTCGGCAGTACTTGCCCCAGGACATTTCTTGAGGATAGCTGTCGTGAACAGCCCGCCAGGCTTTCGGAATAGGACGTGCCAGTGAGCACCGGCGGTCGAGTTGAAGTTACAGGAAATGTCCACAAGGGGGCAGCCGTTTCTCACGCCCGCCTCTGGACCCTCCAGTAAGGAAAGCCTAGGGAAAGTTGGGTTCCTGGGATGTGAATTGGAGTGGGCTGTGCCTGATCAAACACTTAAGGGTTGGTGGCTCAGTACTTCTCCTCCCTAAAGCTTCACAACCCTCCGTTCTACTGTCCCATCCAGGGCCACAGCGTCCTACTGAGGGTGCTGAGGTGCCAGGAGGCAGCACTCTCAGGAAAGAGGCTTGAGTTGGGAACGTCAGCACCAGGAGATGTGGAGGCTAGGTGTCTGTTGCCCTCAAGGTCCTCCAGACCTTGATCCCATTTGGGACTCTGGTCCCAGCCAGAACACAGCAGACAGTAGGCCTTTAAAAAGGGTTAACCGAAGGGCACTGTGCCAGGCTGTGTGGACCCCACCCCAGTCCAGCAGTGGGACGGAAGCCTGCTCAGCCTCCAGAGATGGGATAGCATCCCCGTCAGGGAGGCTGGAGATAACAGAGTAGGCACCACTCTTCTTTCCTTTTCTTCAACATCTTGCCGATGCTACCTTGCAGTATAGTTGGTTTGCAATGTTGTGATTGCTGCCAGGGTACAGCCACCTGGTTCAGGCAGGACATATCCATGGAGTGTATTTGTCCTTTTTCAGATTCTATTGCCATAGAGCTTATTGCAGAAGGTTGAGCAAGGTGCTGAGCGTCAGGTCTTTGAGGATTATGTATCTCACACGCAATTTTCTCTGTATATGAGGAAGGAAGGAGATAATCCTTGTGGAGTGTCTATTGCTGCTGCTGCTGCTGCTAAGTCGCTTCAGTCGTGTCCGACTCTGTGCGACCCCATAGACGGCAGCCCACCAGGCTCCCCCGTCCCTGGGATTCTCCAGGCAAGAGCACTGGAGTGGGTTGCCCTTTGCTTCTCCAATGCATGAAAGTGAAAAGTGAAAGTGAAGTCGCTCAGTCGTGTCCGACTCTTAGCGACCCCATGGACTGCAGCCCACCAGGCTCCTCCGTCCATGGGATTTTCCAGGCAAGAGTACTGGAGTGGGGTGCCATTGCCTTCTCCCGGAGTGCCTGTTAGAGACACGTATTTCTGGGTATAGGTCAGAAATAGAGATTTCTGTGTGTATGCAAAAGGAAGGAAGCTGATAATCCCTATGGATTACTGATTACAGATACGGATTTATGCCTGTGTTAGTCAGACAACAATAAGGAGAAGTTTGAACCTTCAAACAGCACTGGTGGGAATGTGAAATGATGCTGCCATTTTGGAAAACAGTCTGGCAGTTCCTCAAAATATCAAACTTGGGAGTCACCACATGACCCAGCAATTCCACTCTTGCGGATAAACCCAAACACTTGTGCACACATGTTCACAGCAGCCCAATTTCCAACAGCCAAACGGGGGAAAACCACCCAAATGACCATCAATAAGCAATCAAACAGGTACACACAGTGGGGTCCATCCACACAGTGGAATATGACTCGGCCATGAAAAGGAGCGAAGCTCTGACACAGGCTACAGTGTGGATGGACCTTGAGCACCTGATACTCCGTGAGAGAAGCAGACACAGGAGGACACACAGCATGTGATTCCATTTATAGGAAGTGTCCCAAACAGGCAAATCCACAAAGAATGAAAGTGAGTTTGTGGTGGCTATGGGATAGGGGAGGGGGTGGATGGATGGATGGATGGATGATGGATGGGTAGATGGATGTGTGGATGGGTGGGTGGATGGAAGAAGGGTTAAACAGAATGTGGTCCACTCACACAGTGGACTATGACTCAGCCGTGAAAAGGAGTGAAGCTCTGACACAGGCTACAATGGGGATGAACTTGAACACATGCTCAGAGAGAGGAGCAGACACAGAAGGACACACTGTCTTAGTCTGTCTGGGCTGCCATAGCGAAATAGAAGGCTGGGGGCTTCAGCAACAGGAACGCTTTTCCTACAGTTCTGGAGCCCAGACGTCTGAGATCAGGGCGTCAGGATGGTCAGGTTCTGGTGAAGCTCTGTTCTTGGTGGGGGCAGGGGTCTTCACTGCATCCTCACATGGAGGAAGGGCTGAGGGGGCTCCTTCGGGGTCTGTTTCTTAAGAGCATTAATCCCATTCACGGAGTCTCCACTCTCACGACCTCATCACCTCCTCAAGGCCCCCCTCCTCACACCATCCCCTTGGGGGTTAGGTTTCAACATGTGCATTTTGAGGGGGACACCAACATACAGCCCAGAATAATCACAAACCATATGATTGCATTTATAATAAACATCCAGAACAGGCAAATCCAGAGACAGGGAGTCAGGGAGTGGGGCCTGGCGCTGGGGGAGGGGAAGGGCAACCGGAGGACCTGAATAAACCCTGCAGCTTAGGATGTTCAGCAATAGCCAGTTCTGACTCCATGTTGGAACGGTGTCTTTGACTTGCTCTCTGTTACTTTTGTTACTATAATCACACATAGCAGCCTGCCCCAGAGAATCCTGCCCCTCTGCCTGACTGTTAAAGTGCCTTTGTTCAGAACCCTGACCACCTGTGGATGGCAGGAAGGAAGAGATTAACACATCCCCTGCCTGAGGCTTGCCGTCCTCCAAGATATTTGCAAGATTTAAGGCCTTTTTAGTTTGTTTCCTCACATCTCCTTCTCTAATTCATAAAAGAACCTGGCATCCAGACCCCGACAAGATAGTTATTTGGAGATATTGATCGGCCATCATTTTGCTCAGCCGGCCCTTAGGATACAGTTGTATTTCTAGTCTCCACACCTCGCGTCATGCAGCCAGCATAGCAAGCTTGGACCCCTGCCCCTGCACCTGACCTCTGTCCTCAGCTGATTTTAATCTGCATCCTAAGCAGCTCTGCGCCAGCTGCAAAGAGAGGGAGCCTGTTCACAGGGCCCTCCCAGGGCACGGGGCTCACATGGGCAGACCCCTCCCAGGGCAGGGGGCCCATCTGGGCAGGGCTGAGCACACAGGTACCCTGCATGGTACCCTCATGCAGAGCACCCCCAGCTCTCTTCCTGGTCAGAGCTGGCCCTGAGCACCTCAGAACAGGACCTGGACTAACAAACAGCCGCTCCTGGGCAGGTCAGTGACCCTGGGCTTCACTCTGTGCGGCCTCCTTCTGGCAGGTCTTCCAGAGGTTCCACTGCACCCGGGCCCTGGGCTCCTGTCTCCACCCTCCTCTCCCTGACTCCTGGGTTTCGCTTTTTAGGAGAAAATCTTCTTGAAATTCTCTCCACTTATGGGCCAGATGAAATGATTAGAAATCAAACAAGAGCTACAGCCCCATGTCCACCTTGACCCTCAGGCCCACACCTGTTCCTTGCACCTGGCAGGCACAACAAGACCCATTTCTGTAACTATGAGCCCCTGGTGGGTGAGGATTGGCTGACTGGATGAGTCAGCCAGCCCTTCCCAGCAATGCCTGGGTTGAGGTCTTTATAAACAACCCCCTCCAGGCAGTGGGGCTTCTCTGGTGGCTCGGTTGGTAAACGAAATAACCTGCAATGCACGAGACGCGAGTTGGATCCCTGGGTCAGGAAGATCCCTGGAGAAGGGATGGCAACCCAGTCCAGTTATCTTGCCTGAGAAATCCCATGGACAGAGGGGCCTGGCAGGCTGCAGTCCATGGGGTTGCAAGAATCTGACACGACTTACGACTAAAGCACCACTGCTTCCCTAGTAGCTCAGCTGGTAAAGAATCCGCCTGCAAGGCAGGAGATGTGGGTTCAGTCCTAGGCGTGGGAAGATCCCCCTGTAGAAGGGAACTGCTATGCACTCCAGTATTCTGGTCTGGAGAATTCCATGGACTCTATAGTCCCTGGGGTCGCAAAGAGTCAGACACAACTGAGCAACTTTCACTTGGAAAAAACCACCCCCTCCAGGCAGCAAGAATGCCTGCAGCAGCACCTAACACCATCTCCTTTGCCCCTCAGGAGCACAGCTGGTCTGGTGAGAAGGATGAGGGGTCACACATCGTGGGCTGATTTCTTATTTTGGGTTTCTTTTTCATTGTTCTAAGAGCTGAGTCCCAAAAGAACTTGCTGTGATGAATGTCAAAGCTTCTACTGCCTATATTTTCCTCTAGAATTTCATAGTATCTGACCTTACAATTAGACCTTTATCTTGAAAATGTGTTGCTAAGTCGTGTCCAACTCTTTTGTATTCCCATGGACCATAGCCTTGCAGGCTCCTCTCTCCATGGGATTTCTCAGGCAAGAATACTAGAGTGGGTTGCCATTCTCTTCTCCAGGGAATCTTCCTGACCCATGGATCAAACCCGAGTTTGTTGCATTGACAGGCGAGCTCTTTACTACTGAGCAATAATAAGGTGGAATCTTTATCTTTGTTGTCGTTCAGTTACTCAGTTATGTCCAACTCTTTGCAACCCCATGGACTGCAAAATGCCAGGCTTCTCTGCCATCACCATCTTCCGGAGTTTTCTCAAACTCATGTCCATCAAGTCGGTGATTCCACTAACCATCTTGTCCTCTATTAACCCCCTCTTCTCCTGCTTTCAATCTTTCCCAGGGTCTTTTCCAATGAGTCAGCTCTTCACATCAAGTGACCAAAGTATTGGAGCTTCAGTTTCAGCATCAGTCCTTCCAGTGAATATTCAGGACTGATTTCCTTTAGGATGGACTGGTTGGATCTCCTTGCAGTCCAAGGGACTCTCAAGAGTCTTCTCCAACACCACAGTTCAAAAGCATCAATTCTTCAGGGCCCAGTTTACTTGATGGTTGAACTCTCACATCTATACATGACTACTGGAAAAACCATAGTTTTGACTAGATGGACCTTTGTCAGCAAAGTAATGTCTCTGCTCCTTAATGTTATCATTATACTGCTGCTTGATTCAGTTACCACATACACATACAGCATATCTCTTTTCTGGATTCTTTTACCACAGAGGAATTGCAGAAGGTCTAGCAAAGTTCCCTGTGCTGAACATCAGGTCTTTGTAGAGTATTTATTAGAGATAGAGATTTCTGTGTATATGTTAACGATACAGATTTTGGTATATATGTTAGACATACAGACTTTAGTTTATATCTGGAGGAAGCAAGGAAGGAGATAATCTTGCAGATTATCTGTTACAGACATAGATTTCTGCTTATATGTTAGTGATACAGATTTCTGTGTATTCTTACAGATTCTGAAATGTTTGCATTTGTGGGAGGAAAGTAATAAAAAAGTGAAAGTGTTAGTTGCTCTGTCGTGTCCAACTCTTTGCCACCCCACCCCTGCCAGGCTCCTCTCCATGGAATTCTCCAGGCAAGAATACTGGAGTGAGTAGCCATTTCCTTTTCCAGGGGATCTTCCCAACACAGGGATCAAAGCCAGGTCCTCTGCATCACAGGTAGATTCTTTACTGCCTGAGCTACCAGGGAAGCCCATTTCTGGGAGGAAAGGGCAAGGAAAGAAGAAAGGAGGTAATCCTTTTGGAATATCTATTTTAGATACAGATTTCTGTGTATATGTTAGTCCCGACCTCCTAATTCATCCTTGCTCTTTCAACTTTTTTGGAACCCTCTGTGTTTGAATTCTCAGAGTCTCTTTTTGTGTTGTAAATTAGTTTGTCTACTTCCTTTTAGATTTTGCCTAGTATTCACATCATATGCTATTTTCTCCCTCTGTCTGCCTGACTGGTGTCTGACCCTCCCAGGTCCATCCTTGTGGTGACCAGTGGAATAATTTCATAATTGCAGTGGCAGTTCTCATGGTTGACTTGCGGTCCACTGTATGCATGTACCACACCTTCTTTAAGCTTTCATGTGTCAGCAGACACTTAGCTGGATCTGAGTCTTGGCTACTGTAAGCAGTGCTGCAGTGAGTGTTGGGGTGCATGTGGGTTTTCAAATGATGGTTTTCTCGGGATATAGGCCCAGGTGTGGGAATGTCAGATCCTAGGCTTAGCTTTCTGGAAAGTGTTTCCCCACCCCCCCGACACAGGGAGGCTGTGCTTTCTAGTGGCTGTTGCCAATGTCCATTCCCACGTACTGTGTAGGTAGGTTCTCTCTCCTCCTGGCTCGCTCCTGCATTGTTGCCTGTGACATGTGAGAATGGCCATTCTGGGCGGTGGGATTTGATTTGTCATTGTCACTTTAATTTGCATCCTCCTGTAATAATTAGGGATGTTCAGCATCTTATCCTGTTGCAGGGTGGGAATTTTTTTTTTCCCCTTTATACTTTTATTTAAAGGGTGTCAGGGAAATTTACCTGTTGCAATTGGCTTCTTGAACATGGGTTGTGTTTGGAATTTACGTCTGCAGTGTGAGCCCCAGATCCTTTCCTGATGGCAGCTGTCACACTCACAGCCCCACAAGCCTTGTTCATTGGAGGTGTGGGTAAGCACATCTGGTCAAATTGTAGTTACAGGAAAAGTCCACAGGGCGGCAGTGCTGTTTCGTGCTCAACTCTGGTTTCTTGGACAACCAGAGCCTTCGGGAATGTCTGCTTCCTGACCTGTGAGTTAGAGGACTGTGGCTGAGTAAACACCCAAGGGCTTGTGTCCCCCTGCCTCTTCGCCCTAACGCTTCACTCTTAATCATCCGAGTCATCCCTGCCTCGCCCACAGAACCCTGCTGAGGTGTCTAGGAGGCTGCACTCTCAGGAAAGAGCGTTGAGCTGGGGACCCCAGCACCAGTCGACCTGCAGTCTCGGTTACTTTTCAAAGTTCAAGGCCAGAGGGTCAGGCGACCATCCTTTGGTTAAACGAAGGACTCTGGTCGCAGCCAGAGCAAACCTCACAGTACAGGTTAAAGACGGGGCTCAGTTAAGGGCACCCTGCTGGGCTGTTCAACCCTACTCCTGGCCAGGCATTGATCCAAGGCCGTTCAGACTCCAGGGATGGGATGGCAGCCCAGGTCAGGGAGGTGGGTGGAAATTAGGCTTTGCTTTTCTTTAATCTAATGGCGATGGTATACGGGAATATAGTTGACCTGCCGTTGGGTGGTTGTTGTCAGTATACAGCCACCTGATTCAGTGTGACATGTATTAACACACAGCATATCTGTTCTTTTATGGATTGTTTTGCCCTTGAAAATCGTGTAGAATTTCAAGCAAAGTTCCCTGTGGTGAACATCAGGTGTTTGTGCAATATCTGTTAGATATACAGATTTCTGTATAAATGCGAAATTAGGAAGGAAGGAGATAATCCTTGTGGCTTACCCATTACAGATACAGCTTTTTGGGTATATGTTAGTATCAACCTCCTATTTCATTTGTGAAGTGTCTTTTTTTTTTTTTTTTTTTTTGAGTTCTTTGTGTTTTGATTCTCAGAGTCTCTTTTTGTGCTGTAAACTACTTCCTCTGTATTTATTTTTTTAAATTTTGCCTAAAAGGGACATCTGCTATTTTCTTCCTGTTTCTGACTTCACTTGGTGTATTATCCACCAAGGTCCATTCCTGTGTGAACCATTTGCAGGATTTCATAATTTCAGTGGCAGTTTTTCATGTCGAGTAATAGCCCATTGTATATATAGACCACATTTCTTTAAGGTTTAATCTGTCCATGGACCATTTCTTGGGTCTGTTTCTTGGTTATTCGAAGTAGCACTGGAATGAACACTAGGTTGCATGTGTCATTTTGAATGATTATTTTTTTGTAATATAGGCCCAGGTGTGGGCACAAAAGTCCTAGGCTTAGTTCTCTTCAAATTTTTTCTTCTGGCCTGTGCAGGCTGTCCTTTCTAGGGGCTGTTGCCAATGTCTGTTCCTAGGAAAGGTGTAGGGGGATTCCATCTCTCCCTGCTCTTTCCCCCCTTTCCTGTTTCTAGACAGTCAGGAATCCCATTCTGTCAGATGGGATTAGATTTCTTGTCGTTTTGATGGGCATTCCTGCTGTAATAGTTCAGGATGCTGGGATTCTTGTCCTGTGGCTGTTTGGGTTTTTTTTCTTTTCTTTTTCCTTAAAAGCTGTGAGGAAATTTTACCTTTAATTGGATTCTTGAAAGTCAGTTGTCTTTGGAATTTATTTCTGCAATAGCCACCCAAGGTCCTTTCCTGAGGGCAGGTGTCATTAACAGCCCCAGAGGCATTGTTAATTGAAAAGTGAAAGTGAAGTCACTCAGTCGTGTCCGACTCTTTGTGACCACATGGAGCCTACCGGACTTCTCTGTCCATGGGATTTTCCAGGCAAGAGTACTGGAGTGGGGTGCCATTACCTTCTCCAGGGTATCCTGACCCAGGGATCGAACTTGTGTCTCCCGCATTGCCGGCAGACGCTTTACCCTCTAAGCCACCAGGTAAGCCCGATTGTTAACTGGAGGTGCTAGTACACACACAGTGGACAAGGTGTAGTTACAGAAAATGTCCACAAGGTGGCAGCACTTCTTCATACCCAACAACCCCAGCCCTAGGGAAAGTGGGCTTCCTGGTCTATGAATGAGAGTGAAATGTGCTTGAGCAAACTTCCAAGAGCTTGTGTCTCACTACTTCTTCCCCCTAAAGCTTCACCCCTTCCCTCCAGACTCATCTGAACCTGGGGCACGGCTCCCTGATGAGGCTGTGCTCTTAGGAAGGAGACTTCAGCTGGGGACTCCAGCACCAGTGAACCTGGATTTTTGGTGACTTTACCCTGGTCCAGAGGGTCAGGCCACCATCGTTAGGGAGCACTAGGGATTCTGGTTCCAGCCAGGACAAGCCAGACAGTGCAGGTTTAACAGGGGTGTCAAGGAAGGGCACCTCCTGGCCTGTCTCGACTCCACCCCAATCCAGCCCTGCACTCAAGTCTACTCAGGTTCCAGGAATGAGTTATCAGCCCAAGTTAAGGAGGTGGCAGGGTATAAACTAGTAATTCCTTTTCTTTAATCTCATGGGTAGCTGTGCTGGGACAGTTTTCCGGTTTGTGCTTGTTGGCAGTGTACAGCCACCTGAGTCAGTTGTGACATATACAGACAGCATATCGGTTGTTTCCTTCAATTCTTTTCCATAGAGGATATTGCACAAACTCAAGTAAAGTTCCATGTGATGATCCTCGGGTCCTTGTGGAGTGTCTATTAGAGATACAGAGTTTCTGCACCTGTGGAAGGAAGGAAGGAGATAAAGCCTTTATTTATTTATTTAGGTTTGCTTTGTCTGTGTTGGAAATCTCAGTCTCTTTTTGTCTTGTACATTCCTTCCTGTATCACCTTTTTTTATTTTGCCCAGAATGGACTCATATGCTATGGCCTTTCTCTGTCTGGCTGACTTCACTTAGTGTGTGATCTTCAAGGTCCATCCCTGTGGCTAGCAGTGGTGTTATTTCAGTTTCAGTGGCAGTTTCTCTGGGGTGAGTAACAGTGCATTATCTACATGTACCACATCTTTTTTAAGTTGTAGCCTGTGGGTGACATCTTGCTGGTTCTGTGTCTTGGCTATTGTAAGGAGTGCTGCAGTGACGGTCGGGGTGCATGTGCGTATTTGAATCTAGTTTTTCTCAGGATATCAGCCCAGGGTGGGAACGTCAGGTCCTAGGCTTAGCTGTCTCAAGGGGCTGTCTCTACCCAACCCTAGTTTTTCCTTCCTCTCTTATTTATCATTTATATTTTTTTGGCAAGATGTGTGTTTCAATCCTTACCAATTTTTTTCCCGGTTGTTTGGTATAATTTGAGTACAGATCCCTTATCTGATATGTGGTTTGAAAATAGTCTCTTCCAGTTTGTGGCTCATTTTTTGATTTTCTGAATAAGGTGCTTCATAGAGTGGAAGTTTTAAATTTTATAAATAATTTTATAATTTTTATTTTTAATGGGAAGTTTTTAGTTTTCTGAGGAAATTTTTAATTTTTAATATTCTGAGGAAGGCTTTAAAATTCTGAAGAAGTTTTTAATTGTATGAAAATGAGTATTTGTAAAAAAATTAATTCTATGAATATTATTAATGTATATTATAACATTAATATTATTTAATATATTATATTATATTAACACATTATTAATATATAATTATTATATTATTATATAATACATTATAAAATATATGAATAATATAATATATATTATATTATATATGTAATATATATACAATATATTTACATATAAATATATATTTTATTTATATATATAAATATAAATATTTATAAATGTATTTATTATATATATAAATTATTTTTTATATACATTTATACACATATAATTATATATTATATAATAATTATATATAATATATATTTTATATATTATATATAAACATATTTAATATAATATATAAATTATATAGATATTATATATATTTATATATGCATTTTTATATATTTATTTATATATATTTATATATTATGTTATATAATTATTATATATAAAACATAAATTATATATATTATATAGAAATTATATATGAATAATTTAATATATTTATATAAATATATAATAAATATTACAATATATTATATATCATACATAATATATAATTATACATTATATATTATGTATAATTATTAATATATAATATGTAAGATATATTAATATATTATAATCAATATTATTAAGATATAATATAATTAATATATTAATGTATAATGTATAATAATGTGATAATATATTATTAATATTAATGAATACTATTAATGTATTCATTAAATTGTATGTAATGTATGAAAGTTATTTATTTTAGGAATGTTAATAATTTTATGAAAGTTATTCAATGTATGAAAATTATTAATTTTATAAAAGTTTTAATTTTATGGAAATTTTCAATTTTATGGAGGTCATTAATTTTATAGAAGTTATTAATTTTATGGAATATCTGTGTAGCAATACAAATATTTATCTACCAAGAGATATAAATATCTATCTACCTAGACATGTATGCATCTATCTACAGAGAATTAAATAATTCTCTATATATTGATATAAATATCTATATACAAATCTGTTTATCTTTTTTGGCCAGGTATGTATTTCAGTCTTTATCAAGTTTTAAGGAGCTGTTTGGTATAATTTGAGTACATATCCTTTCTCTGATATGTATTTTGGAAATAGTTTCTTCCAGTCTGTGGTTCATCATTTGGTTTTCTGAATAAGGTGTTTTATGTCATGGCTGCAGTCACCATCTGCAGTGATTTTGAAGCCCAATTTAATAAAAATCTGTCACTGTTTCCATTTATTCCAGTTTTCTCATGCTCCTCTTTCACCTTCATCAAGAGGCTGTTTAGTTCTTCTTCACTTTCTGACATAACAGTGGTGTCATCTGCATATCTAACATTATTGATATTTCTCCCAGCAATCTCATTTCTAGCTTGTGATTCATTCATCCCAGCATTTTGCATGATGTACTCTGCATAGAAGCTTGATGGCAATATACAGCTTTGACATACTCCTTTACCAGTTTGGAACCAGTCTGTTGTTCCATGTCCAGTTCTGTTTGCTTCTTGACCTTCATACAGATTTCTTGAGACGGGTAAGGTGGTCTGCTGCTGCTGCTAAGTCGCTTCAGTCGTGTCCAACTCTGTGTGACCCCATAGACAGCAGCCCACCAGGCTCCCCCATCCCTGGGATTCTCCAGGCAAGAACACTGGAGTGGGTTGCCATTTCCTTCTCCAATGCATGAAAGGGAAAAGTGAAAGTGAAGTTGCTCAGTCGTGTCCGACTTTTAGCAACCCCACGGACTGCAGCCCACCAGGCTCCTCCATCCATGGAATTTTCCAGGCAAGAGTACTGGAGTGGGGTGCCATTGCCTTCTCCGAAGGTGGTCTGGTGTTCCCATCTCTTTAAGAATTCTCTGCAGTTAGTTATGATCCACACACTCAAAGGCTTTAATTCTTTGAAAGTTTATAATTTTATGAAAGTTTAAAATTTTATGATATAAAAACATTTAACTATATTTTATATATGACATAGATACCTCTATTGTATATATGAGATATGACCTATATTGTCACATAAGAGATATATACTGATATTTTCACATAAGACATACATACTTATATTTCTGTATACAAAATATATAACTCTATTTTCATATATGAAATACATATGGAATACTACTCAACAAAATAGAAAAATAAAAGTGGAAAATTTTTTAAAATAAGAGATGCTATCAAAAAACTTTGATGAGACTTTTAAAAATCACATAAAATAATTTTACTCTTTTAATTTTTGCTTTACAAAGAACTTATCAGTCAAGTCAGGCAAATTAATGTAACTACAGGATAAATATGTTTTGTTTTTAAACTTAAATTGCTTCTTTGGTCAATGTTTTCTGACAAAACATTTTATTTTCGTTATTTTTCATGCTTACATATCGATTTCAGTTCACGATGCCCTATAAATAGAAGTCATTACCAATCTTCTAGTTTCAAATTAAGCCTTTTGTATGTATTAAGATGTAAGACAGTATACTAGATTTAGAAGGGTTATCTTAAGCCTCTAAAAGCATTACTCAAAAGGCAGTGATTTTCATTATGGCCCCTGGACTGGTATTTGCAAATCTACTAAATTTGCAAATCTACTAAATCTGGAACTGCCGTCTGACAATTTTAGTTAATAAGCGTCCGGGTGAATCTTAAGCACTGAAGCAAACTGAAGTTTGAGAACTATTGCTGTGAAAGTCCTGGCAAAACACGCATTTTACCAAGTCCAAGTTGTAAGAACTAGTATCATTACGCTGCTGCTAAGTCGCTTCAGTCGTGTCTGACTCTGTGTGACCCCATAGGCAGCAGCCCACCAGGCTCCCCCGTCCCTGGGATTCTCCAGGCAAGAACACTGGAGTGGGTTGCCATTTCCTTCTCCAATGCATGAAAGGGAAAAGTGAAAGTGAAGTCGCTCAGTCGTGTCCGACTCTTAACGTATAGTAAAATTTTCATTCTTTTGGTTAAAGAACAATAGCAAAGGAGTGCACTCTGAAATTATATACATGAATAATTTCATATATGAAATATATACTGAATACTACTCAGCTATAAAAGATTGAAATATGGCATTTTCAGCAGTATAATCCTAGAGATTATCATAATAAGTGATATAAGTCAGAAAGACAAAGGGAAATACCATATAATAGCACTTTTATGTGAAATCTGAAGTATGACACCAATGAATTGATCTATAAAATGGAAACAGATTCATATACAGAGAACTAGGGGTTACCTGTGGGGATAGAGTGCTGGGAGGGGCAAGATAGGTGTAGGAGACTAAGGGATGGAAACCACTATGTATAAAATCAATCAGCTATAAGGATGTGTTTATACAGCACAAGGAAATACAGCCTCATTTGTAATACCTTTAAATGGAGTATAATCAATATAATTCAATATAATAATATTGAATCACTATGTTGTATACCCAAAACTAACACAGTACTGTAGATAAACGTTCAGTTCAGTTCAGTCGCTCAGTCGTGTCCAACTCTTTGCGACCCCATGAATTGCTGCACACCAGGCCTCCCTGTCCATCACCAACTCCCGGAGTTCACTCAGACTCACGTCCATCAAGTCAGTGATGCCA
This sequence comes from Bos javanicus, assembly GCF_032452875.1. Classification (NCBI taxonomy): domain Eukaryota; kingdom Metazoa; phylum Chordata; class Mammalia; order Artiodactyla; family Bovidae; genus Bos; species Bos javanicus. Next base: position 19,488,258 of record NC_083888.1, on the reverse strand, counting down.
TCCAGCCATCTCATCCTCTGTCGTCCCCTTCTCCTCCTGCCCCCAATCCCTCCCAGCATCAGAGTCTTTTCCAATGAGTCAACTCTTCGCATGAGGTGGCCAAAGTACTGGAGTTTCAGCTTTAGCATCATTCCTTCCAAAGAAATCCCAGGGCTGATCTCCTTCAGAATGGACTGGTTGGATCTCCTTGCAGTCCAAGGGACTCTGAAGAGTCTTCTCCAACACCACAGTTCAAAAGCATCAATTCTTCGGCGCTCAGCTTTCTTCACAGTCCAACTCTCACATCCATACATGACCACGGGAAAAACTATAGTGTTGACTAGACAGACCTTTGTTGGCAAAGTAATGTCTCTGCTTTTGAATATGCTATCTAGGTTGGTCATAACTTTTCTTCCAAGGAGCAAGCGTCTTTTAATTTTATGGCTGCAGTCACCATCTGCAGTGATTTTGGAGCCCCAAAAATAAAGTCTGACACTGTTTCCACTGTTTCCCCATCTATTTCCCATGAAGTGATGGGACCAGATGCCATGATCTTTGTTTTCTGAATGTTGAGCTTTAAGCCAACTTTTTCACTCTCCACTTTCACCTTCATCAAGAGGCTTTTTAGTTCCTCTTTATTTTTTTTAGGAAAAATAAGTGAAATACAAATGGGAAATTTTTAAAAATACAAGATTCCATCAAGAAACAAATTTTGATGAGAATTTTAAAAATCACGCAAAGTAGCTTTGTGAAAGTTGCTCAGTCATGTCCAACTCTTTGCAAACCCATGGGCTATACAGTCCATGGAATTCTCCAGGCCAGAATACGGGAGTGGGTAGCCTTTCCCTTCTCCACAGGATCTTCCCAACCCAGGGATCAAACCCAGGTCTCCCACATTGCGGGCAGATTCTTTACTAGCTGAGCCATAAGGGAAGCCCAAGAATACTAAAGTGGGTAGCCTATCCCTTCTGCAGCAGATCTTCCTGACCCAGGAATCAAACAGGGGTTTCCTGCACTGCAGGCAGATTCTTTATCAACTGAGCTATCAGAGAAGCCCAGCCAGCACCAAAGTAACTTTACTGTTTTAATTTTTGTTTCTCAAGAACTTATTGGTCCAGTCAAGCCAATTAATCTACCTAACATTAAACCTTACCAAGCTAAGGGCACTAAGCACATTTTGTCACCAAGTTTTTCCAAGATGCCTCTGGTTGGCAAAGGTTTTTTTTTTTTTTTTTTTAAACTTTAACCTTTCTTGACTATGCCAAAGCCTTTGACTGTGGATCACAAAAACTGTGGAAAATGCTTAAAAAGATGGGAATACCAGACCTGCCTCCTAAGAAATCTGTATGCAGTTCAAGAAGCAACATTTAGAATTGGATATGGAACAACAGTGGAGAAGGCGATGGCACCCCACTCCAGTACTCTTGCCTGGAAAATCCCGTGGATGGAGGAGCCTGGTGGGCTGCAGTCCATTGGGTCGCTAAGGGTCAGACACGACTAAGTGACTTCCCTTTCACTTTTCACTTTCATGCATTGGAGAAGGAAATGGCAACCCACTCCAGTGTTCTTGCCTGGAGAATCCCAGGGATCGGGGAGCCTGGTGGGCTGCTGTCTATGGGGTCACATAGAGTTGGACATGACTGAAGTGACTTAGCCACAGTAGCAGCAGCATGGAACAACAGACTGGTTACAAACTGGGAAAGGAGCACGTCAAGACTGTATATTGTCACCCTACTTATTTAACTTATATTCAGAGTACATCATGCAAAATGCCAGGCTGGATGAAGCACAAGCTGGAGTCAAGATTTCTAGGAGAAATATCAATAACCTCAGATATGTGGATGGCACCACACTTATGGCAGAAAGCAAAGAGGAACTAAAGAACCTCTTGATGAAACTGAAAGAGGAGAGAGAAAATTTGGCTTAAAATTCAACAAACAAAAAACTAATATCATGGCATCGAGTCCCATCACTTCATGGCAAATAGATGGGGAAACAGTGGAAACAGTGACAGACTTTATCTTTTGGGGCTCCAAAATCACTGCAGATGGTGACTGCAGACATAAAATTAAAAGACGCTTGCTCCTTGGAAGAAAAGCTATGACAAACCTAGCATATTAAAAAGCAGAGACATTACTTTGCTGACAAAGTTCCACTGTGGTTTTTCCAGTCATCATGTATGAATGTGAGAGTTGGACCATAAAGAAAGCTGAGTACCAAAGAATTGATGCTTTTGAACTGTACTGTTGTAGAAGACTCTTGAGAGCCCCTTGGACTACAAGGATATCAAACCAGTCAAGCCTAAAGGAAATCAGTCCTGAATATTTATTGGAAGGACTGATGCTTAAGCTGAAGCTCCAATATTTTGGCCACCTGATACAAAGAATTAACTCATTGGAAGAGACTGTGATGCTGGGAAAGATTGAAGGCAGAAGGAGAAGGGGATGACAGAGAATGAGATGGTTGGATGTCATCACCAACTCGATGGACATGAGTTTGAGTAAGCTCCAGGGGTGGGTGGTGGACAGTGAAGCCTGGCGTGCTATAGTCCATGGGGTCGCAAAGAGTAGGACACGACTCAGTGACTGAACTGAACTGATTGTTCTCATGGCAATATCATATGGTCTAACAGGTTCTAAGACCACATTACCAAGAGTTTTCTTTTTAACTGAGCAACTTAAAAGTCATGCTGTACTGCATCTTGTCAATGTTAAATTCTCACTGGAGAGAGTAACTTTTGAAGCTGCTAGCCCCAAAGTCTTCTAGTCACATCCTAAAGTGCACCCGTGTTGCCTTATTAGGAATCTAGGAACTGCAAATTGAAGAGATTACCGTGTTGAAGGAGCTGGGAAGTGGCCAGTTTGGAGAAGTCCATCTGGGCAGGTGGAAGGGACAGTATGATGTTCTGTTAAGGTGATCAGGGAGTGCTCCATGTCAGAAGATAAATTCTTCCAGGAGGCCCAGACCTTCAGGTAAGTTTCTTCTGGAGAATTGTGGTTTAGCCCTCATCATGAGAGGATGTTCATGCAAACAGGTCGTCGGTAACATCTCTAAGGCCTGAATCAAGTGTCCACATATCATAGGATATACAATGGAATATTACTCAGTCATAAAAAATGAAATAATGCCATTTCAGTAACATGGATGGATGTAGAGATTAGCATATTAAGTGGAGACACAGAAGGGCAAGTATATGATATCACTTATGTGTGGACTCTAAACTATGATGCAAATGCACTTCTTGACAGAAGCAGTCTCAAACATAGAAAACAAACTTAGGGTTACCAAAGGGGAAAGGTATGGGGATTAATTAGGAATTTGGTATTAACAGATACACACTATTATATATAAAATAGATAAACAAGGCCCTCCTGTACAGCACAGGGAACTATATTCAGTATTTGTAATAACCTAATAATCTGAAAGCATGTATGTGGGTGTGTTTTTGTATATATGTATTATATATGCTTATAAATAATAACTATAATGTATTTTATATATTATATATATTTAATATGTATATAACAAAATCCCTTTGCTAAATACATGGAACTAACACAAGAGCATAAAACAACTATTCTTCAATTAAAAATGCACCAGTTTTCAATAGAAAGAGTCCACATACCATTGACACAAATATTTGAAGTTTAAATCAATTTAACACACCATTACACAAAATGCACATTTTTTAAAACTGCTTAAAGATGCATAACTGAGCTCGTCACTTTGATACAGCCACTATAGAAGATGGTAAGGAGATTCCTTAAAAAACTAGGAATAAAACCACTGTATGACCCAGCAATCCCACCCCTAGGCATATATCCTGAGGAAACCAAAATTGAAAAAGACACATGTACCCCAATGTTCACTGCAGCGCTATTTACAATAGTTAGAACATGGAAGCAACCTAGATGTCCATCGACAGATGAAGGGATAAAAAGCTGTGGTACATATATATAATACAATGGAATACTACTCAGTCATAAAAAGGAATGCATTTGAGTCAGTTCTAAAGAGGTGTATGAACCTAGAGCCTATTATACAGAGTGAAGTAAGTCAGAAAGAGAAAGGTAAATATCGTATACTAACACATATATATGGGAACTAGAAAGATGGTACCGATGAATTTATTTGAAGGGCAGCAATGGAGAAACAGGCATAGAGAACAGACTTATGGGCACGGTTAGGGGAGAGGAAGGAGGGGATGAAATGTATGCAGAGAGTAACATGGAAACTTACATTACCATATACAAACTAGATAGCCAATGGAATTTGATGTATGACTCAGGGAACTCAGGGGCTTTGTAACAACCTAGAGGGATGGGATAGGCAGGGAGATGGGAGAGAGGTTCAAGAGGGAGGCGACATATGTATACCTATGGCTGATTCATGTTGATATTTGGCAGAAAACAGCAAAATTCTGAAAGCAATTTTCCTTCAATAAAAAAAAATGAAACAAAAAGTGAAAAAAAAAAAGATGCATAGCCAAGCTCATCACCTTAAGGAACATGATGACACATGTTCCTATAGTTAGACTAAGAAGAAAAGAAATAACTAAATATGTAATAAATCCTTATCTGTGAAAAAATTGTCAAGTCACATTAACTTTATTTTACACATCTGAAAATTAAAGAATCATCCTATAATGCTCTTTACTGTTAATTAGTTGAGAAATACAAATCAAAATGACAATGAGGTACCAACTCAAACTGGTCAGAAGGGCCATCATTAAAAAAATCTCCAAATAACAAGTGTTTCAGAGGGTATGGAGAAAAGAAAACCCTTCTACAGTGTTGGTGGAAAAGTAAATTGGTGCTGTCACTGTAGAGAACAGTATGGTGGTTCCTCAAAAAAACTAAAAATAGAGTTACTATATGATCCAGCAATCCCACTTCTAGCCATATATCCACACAAAGCTATAATTCAAAAAGATACATGCAGTATGTGCATACCAGCTGCAGATCTGACAAGAATCTTTTACGCTCACATCTGAGATATTAGATTTGTTTTCATATATGGCCTGCTATATTTAGACTCTTGGTTCCTACTCCATGTAACCCCATATTGTCATAATTAAATCCAATTTGAATGTTAGCTTTATTTTTCGGATGTGGCTTCCCTCCAGCAGGTTAGGAGCATTCCCTTTTCTCCAGGTCCTGTTACCCTGGTATGACATTTCAGACCTCAACAACTCTTACTTGTTGATATGATATCAGTTTCATTCTAGATCAATTTGAACACAGAACCAAAAAATCAGGGGCCTATGTTTTCTGTTTTCTTCATGGAAACTTTTAGAAGAGAAAGTACCTGCAGCTCATGTGCTCTTTGAGTCTCTTATTGTTTGCAGGAATTTTCTTTCATTTTTCTTCCAGGTGCGACCTTTTATTTGTTTAATAACAAATAACAAAATTAGAAGAAAGTAGTTTGAAATGAGGGCTTGCTTCTATGTAGAAAATCTGAACCAATGGAAACTGTAAAATCAGGGTGCCAAGTTTTAAGAATATTTTAGGTTTGCAAACAATAACTATTATACTTGCAATTTCAACAATGTATTTTTATTCTGATAAATAATATACTTTTCCAGAAGGCTTCTAGCGTGGCCACCTCCTGCTGGAAGCCTGGGTTGCTGGAATCAGGCCACTTCCTGTCTGTCTTTACAGGACACTGGGCTGCACTCTAAGAAGTTCCCCGCTGTTCCCTGGATCCTGACCATCATGTGGCTGGAGAAATTGGTAACACTGTTGTTTGGCCTGTTGAAATGTTTAATGAGGCAGATCCTTTCAGTTTCCTGATGTGGGTGAAGTGTGGAGCCCAGTGATTATTTCTTCAAGAAATGTACATCCTAGTTCCCACATGAGGGTGAACCCCCTGTCCAATGATGAGAGACCCTGCATGTGTATGACCCATGCCTCCTGGGAGACCAGCTCTAAACTAGTCTGAACCTGACCAAGTTCCATCTACATGGTAGATTTAGACCTCTGTAAGTCTTGTCTACACTGATGATGTTTAGACGAGACCGTGTGCTTTCTACAATGAGAACATTTAGACCTGAACCTATTCTGTGTGCCCTAGGATATGGAGACCTGGGTAGAGACCTGGCCTGATCTCTGTCCTGGAAAACTCCATGCCTGCATCTGAATGTCAGTGCTCAGATGTCTGGAGTTGGGGTGGGCCTCTCTGGGTAACCATGCTCTTCTCTGAGTGGGGCTCCACAGTCCTCCCGGGGGTCAGTGCTGAGGTAGGGCTTGCGGTCTTTCCCCGTGCTGGGTTCACCTTCCCTAGGGGTCCTGGAGACTCCTCAGGTGGGCTACTTGGTAATTATTCCAATTTTCCTGCCAGCACATTCAGGTTGGTAGAGAGGCAGGTTCACCTGGTGAATTGACTGGAGAGTACAGGGCTTGGACAAAAAGTCAATGAGCAGCAGGGGAAGTTGCTGCTACGCACACCTTCCAGTCCACGCTCTCCTCCAAAGACAACAGGGCTGCCCCTCGTCTTTCAGCCCAGCTGTCATCTGTTTTCTCGACACCTCAGTAGGACAAGAAAGACAGAGCCTACCAAAACCAAGGCAGTGTGCTCAACTCTAGCATGAACTTTCAAATCAGTAAAGAAATCACACAGAACCAAAGTGAAAACGGGCGGGAGGGGTGGGGGGCGGGTGCTGACTTCTCAGGGACAATTGTGTGGAGAGGGACGGATGCTACACTTCTTTCTAGGGTCCCAGGAGGTCCCAGGCTCCTGGCTTGTTTATGCATCGGGAACCCACCATCCACAGCTATGGGGTCTTGACCGGGGGGACGTGTGACCCCAGCCGGGGGGTCTGGGGACTGTGTCTCACCCCATGTGCATGGGTCAGGATCATGTGTAGGGGGAGACCACGGACACGAAGGTAAGAAAAGGGGAATAATATATGAGGGCTTCATTTGTGTTTAGGAATTAATACTTTATGGTATTCACTTTATACAGGCATGTGCCTGTTTGCCTCTCACCCTTGAAAAGTTGACCCTCCCTGGGGCTCCTGGAGACTCGTCAGGTGGGCTACCTGGTAATTATTCCAATTCACCAGTATGAGCATGGCAAGAAAGGAGGCAGGTTTACCTGGTGAATTGATTGCAGGGCACATGGATCAGGCAAACAGCCAATGGGCAGCAGGTGACGCTGCGGCTTTGATCTTCTTCTGGTAGACCATCCCTACTCAGCAGAGACCAGACCTGCCCCTTGTCTCCCAGCCCTGCGCCTGGTGTGTTTTCTCAATACCCCAGTGGAACAAGAAAGGGCCTTGTCTACGAGAACCAAGGTAGTGTGTTCAACATTATCATGACAGCTGTGAAAACAGTTAATTTCACACAGAACCAAATGGAAGAGAGGAGGACTTCTCGGGGACAGTGTGGGGAGAGGAGACTGACCCTACATTTCTTTCTGCCATCCCAGGAGGTTACAGGAACCCACTCGTTTCCACCTTAGGGGCCCAACCAGCAGAGACCTGATGTCGTAACCAAGGGTGTGGGACCCCCAGGTACAGGGTCTGGGGAGGTGGTGTCACCTTGGAGAGTGTGGAAGTGTGTCCCCAGGCGCAGGGTATGGGGATTGTGTGGGTCTCACCCCATCCACACGGTCAGGAATCTGTACCCAGAAACCCTGTATCTCCTTTTTACCTGCAGTGTGTCTTGTCCCCTCTGAGATTCCCAACATCTGAATTGAGGGTGTTGCCCTGATTAACCCATGGCCTTTTTCTTCTCTTCATCTTGTGGCATTCATATGAGGTCAGGCACCTTTGAGCGGGTTGCTGACATGTGTTCTGCTGAGTGAAAACCTTTGATGGTGTCGTATTAATATTGTAGCATATCCCATATCTAATTCATAGGGTCAAGACTGTCTGGTTCGCCTACAACAAGCTCAGGTAATTCAATTTGTAATTTAATTTTTATTTTATATTGGAGTAGAGTTGATTTCCATTGTTTTGTTCATTTTAGGTGTATAGGAACTTGATTCGATTTTACACAGATGTAGGGAAAGAGCGCGCAGAGAAGGCAATGGCGACCCACTCCAGTACTCTTGCCTGAAAAATCCCATGGATGGAGGAGCCTGGTAGGCTGCAGTGCATGGGGTCGCGAAGAGTCGGACACGACTGAGCGACTTCACTTTCACTTTTCACTTTCATGCATTGGAGAAGGAAATGGCAACCCACTCCAGGGTTCTTGCCTGGAGAATCCCAGGGACGGGGGAGCCTGGTGGGCTGCCGTCTATGGGGTCACACAGAGTCGGACACGACTGAAGCAACATAGCAGCAGCAGTAGGGAAAGAGCAAATTAGCCAAGATGGCGCGATCAGGCTCTCTAGCCCCATGACCTCTTGCTTTGGCCCACGTTTTGTAAATAATGATTATGTAACAGTTGAGCGTGCTTGTAGTTCTGCGCATCCGCGCCATGAGTACTCTCTAAGCTCTACCTGGAAATCCCTTGCGGTTGTTACTAGGTTATGTTATGGCTGATGCTATGGCTCATGCTATGGCTGCTGCGTCAACCAGGAGAGGATAATCATGTCTGCAGTTCCTACAGCTTCCTCGCGTCTTCTTCCAGCTCTCCCCTGCTTGCGCCTTGCCTGCCATGGGTTCAATGTACTGTGTGCACAGTAAGATCCAGTGAGACAATTGACACTGGGAGCAAGATCAGCAAGGGAATAGAGGTATATCTATTCTTTTTCCATTTTTTTCTTTGTATAGGTTATTACAGTTTCTTCAGCAGAGTTCCCAATTCTATTCAGTAGGTCCTATTTGATTATCAGTTTGATAGATTATTAGTTTGTATATATTAATCTGTAACTCTTGATTTATCCCTCCCTTTTAATATTCTTTTGATAATCATAATATGGTTTTCTCAGTCTGTGAGTCCATTTCTGTTTTGTACATTAGTTTATTGGCATGAATTTATACCATCAAAAAAGCAAGAGAGTTCCAAAAAAACATCTACTTCTGCTTTATTGACTATGCCAAAGCCTTTGACTGTGTGGATCACAACAAACTGTGGAAAATTCTGAAAGAGATGGGAATACCAGACCACCTGACCTGCCTCCTGAGAAATCTGTATGCAGGTCAAGAAGCAACAGTTAGAATTGGACATTGAACAACAGACTGGTTCCAAATAGGGAAAGGAGTAATGTCAAGGCCGTATATCGTCACCCTGCTTATTTAACTTATATGCAGAGTATATCATGGGAAATTCTGGGCTGAATGAAGCACAAGCTGAAATCAAGATTGCTTAAAGAAATATCAATAACCTCAGATATGCAGATGACACCACCTCTATGGCAGAAAGCAAAGAAGAACTAAAGAGCCTCTTGATGAAAGTGAAAGAGGACAGTGAAAAGTTGGCTTAAAACTCAACATTCAGAAAACTAAGATCACAGCATCCGGTCCTATTACTTCATGGCAAATGGGGAATCAGTTGGAAGCAGTGACAGATTTTATTTTCTTGGGCTCCAAAACCACTGTAGATTGTGACTGCATCCATCAAATTAAAATTCGCTTGCTCCTTGGAAGAAAAGTTATGACCAACCTAGACAGCGTATTAAAAAGCAGAGACGTTTCTTTGCCGACAAAGGTCTATCTAGTAAAGCTACGTTTTTTCCAGTAGTCATGTATGGATGTGAGAGTTGGACTATAAAGAAGCCAGAGTACCAAAGTATTAATGCTTTTGAACTGTGGTGTTGGAGAGAAGACTCCTGAGAGTCCCTTGGACAACGAGATCAAACCAGTGAATCCTAAAGGAAATCAATCCTGACTATTCATTCGAGAGACAGATTCTGAGGCTAAAGCTCTAATACTTTGGCCACCTGATGTGAAGAGCTGACTCACTGGAAAAGACCTGGATGCGGTGAAAGATTGAAGGCAGGAGGAGAAGGGGACAACAGAGGATAGGATAGTTGGATGGCATCACCGATTCAATGGACATGAGTTTGAGCAAGCTCCAGGAGATGGTGAAAGACAGGGAAGCCTAGCGTGCTTCAGTCCATGGGGCCGCAAGGAGTTGGACATGACTGAGCGACTGAACAACAAAGAGCTAGTGAGGCTGAGCTTCTTTTCTTGTGTTTTATGGCCATCTCTATGCCTTCTATGGAGAAATGTGCATTTAGATCTTTGCACAATTTTTTATTGGATTATTTGATATTGTACTGTGAGTTGTTTGTATGTGTTAGTGATAAATTCTCTGTGGGTATTTTTATTTGCAAGAATTTTTTCCATTCTGAGGGTTGTCTTTTTTTCTTTCACTGATCGTGTCATTTGCTGTGCAAATGCTTTTAATATTTATTAGGTCCCATTTTTTTGTTTTATTTGTCCTGATTCTAAGAGATGGATTATAAAAGAACATGCTACATTTTATGTCAAAGTGTGTTCTGCTATTTTCCTTAAGAATTTCATAGCATCTGTCCTTTTATTTAGACCTTTAATTTATTTGCAGTTTATTTTTGTGTATGGTGTTGGGGAGTATTCTAATTTCATTCTCATTTTCATGCTAAGGAACCTGCCCAGTGTCCCCCACAGTGGCTGCTCCCAGTTTGCATTCCCAGCATCAGGGTAGGAGGGCTCCCTTTTCTCTGTACCCTCCCCGGCATTTATTGTTTGTAGGGTTTCTGCCTACAACCATTCTGAGTGGTGTGATATGATACCTGGTTGAAGGTTGGTTGTCATTTCTCTCATACTTAGTGATGTTGACATCTTTTCATGTGATTTGCTTAAACACTGTGAGTTAAACTTTCTTATTCAAATTGGTTTCTTGAATGCCTGGCTACTTTGAATATTTTCCTGATGAATTTGCCTAGGACATTTCTTGAGGAGGGTGTTTTTTACTTTTAGTCCTACAGGTCTTGTGGAAAGTAAGTGCCCATCAGCAATGGTTTCAAAGAGGTTGTTATGAGAAATGGCCACAAGGTGGCAGCATGTCTTTATGCCCAACTCTGGTTACTGGGGTAAACAGCCTTAGGGAAAGTCCTGCTCCTGGACTGTCAGAGTGGAATATACCAGAAGAAACACCTGAGGTTCGTGTCCCAATCCTACTTTCCTCTGTACCCCTAGCCCCTGGACAAATCTCAATTGCTGCAACACTACACTTTGGAGTGTGCTGTTATTCGTGGGGGAGGAGGGTGTGTGGGTGTGTGTGTGTGTGTTAGTTGCTCAGTCGTGCCTGACTCTCTGACCCCATGGACTGCAGCCCACCAGGCTCCTGTGTCCATGAGATTTTCCAGGCAAGGACCCTGGAGTGGGTTGCCATTTCCTTCTCAAGGATATTCATAGGTGGGGTGACCCTAAGAAAGGAGGTTGGAGGTGGGAACCTCACCACCAGGAGACATGGAGCCAATGGAGCTTGTAAAAGCTCTTCCAGCCCAGAGGCTTCAAATGCTTTGGGTGCAGCGGTCATACTTTCACTGCGGGTGGAGCCACCTGGATCTGGAGGTTATGGGCTGATACAGAGGGGAACAGGCTCACCAGGTCCATGGGGCAGGGCTTATTGGCTGGTTCATCCTCCCCAGCTCCATCAGCCGCATGACAGTCCGTCCTTGGGAACCAAGCCTGCTCAGGCTTCAGGGATGTGATAGCAGCCCAGATCACCAAGGCCTGAGGGGAATAGAGTCGGCATTCTCTTTCTGTAATTTGTATTTTGTATTGGTGTATAGGTGACTTACAATGTTGTAGGGTGTGTTTATTTTTGTTTTCAGTTTTAGGTGGGCAGCGACATGATTCATTTATGCATAGACGTGTACATGTCCTTTTTTGGGTTCTCTTCCCATATAGTTTATTATGCAGTGTTGAATAGGAGTCCTCGTTGATTATTTCATAAACAATAGTGTGTATGTGTGTATTTCATAAAGAGTAGTGTGTGTATGTTCACCTCCACCTGTTCATTGCTCACTGCCCACCACCTTACCCTTTTGGGAACTATAAGGTGCTTTGCTATGTTGTGAGGTGTTTCTGTTTGGCAAAGAAGTTCATTTGGATCCATTTTTAACATCGACCTCTAAGTGATATCCTATAATATTTCTTTCTTGTTTCACTTCACTTAGTATGATCGTCTCTACTTCTGTCTTTGTTGCCAGACATGGCATGATGTCACCCTTAGTATGGTGAGTAATAATGCGCTGTGTGCATGCACCCCATCTCGTTTACCCATTCATCCGTTGCCAGAGCCAGCCGGCAAAGTCGATCAGGTCCCGAGAACGTGCACGGCGGGGCTAAGAAAGAAACTAAAGCAAGAGACTACAAAGATGGGGTCGAGAGGTTCAGACACGTCACCACGAAGGGACGCAGTCTGACACCAACTTTATTCAACATCTCATATTTATACAGAAAAGCGTGAGAGAGACAAAACAGTTGACATTTTTTCTTGGTTAGCCTATACATCTTACAAACAGTCACAAGAAATCTTGAGAGCATGGGAATGGCTCCCTGTTATTATTTCTTACACCAGATAACATTTCTCTGTGCGTGAGAAGTTTGCACAGAACTCCAGGTGCCTGCAGTAAATAAGCGCCTAATCTCTGGGGTGGCGGGACAGAGAGCTATGTTTGCAAGCAAACCCTCAAGGACTGAGGCAGCTCCCAGAGCTGTGTCCTTCGGACAAAGGACCCCATTCTCACGGGCAGCTCCCCGCAATCCGTCCTTATCCACTTAGGTTGCTTCCCTGCCTTGGCTGTTACAGAGCTGCCATGAATGTTAGGTGCACCTGTCTTTTAAAATAATGGTTTTCTCTGGATCTATGCCCAAGAATGGGATTCCTGGGTCCTATGGTACTTCTCTGTTTAGTTTTTAATGAACCTTTGTTCTGCTCTCCTTCTTGAATTTACTCACTTTCATTCCCATCAACAGGGAGGGCAGTTCTTTTTCCTCTCCAGCATTTATTCTTCTAAATTTTTTTGATGCTGACCATTCTGACCTGTGTGAGGAGATACCACGTTGTACTTCTGATTCACAGTTGTCTAACACTTACAGATGCTGAGCATCTTTTCATGTGCTTCATTTGGAGAAATGTCCATTTAAATCTTGTGCCCCTATTTGATTGGGTTATTTGTTTGATGTTGAAGTGCAAGAAGCTATTTGTACATCTTGGAGATAAATTCCTCATGGGTGTCTTTGTTTGCAAATATTAGTTCAATTATGATGTCTTTTTGTTGTGTTTCTGGTTTCCTCTGCTGTGCCAACATTTAAGGGGAATTAGGTCCCATTAATTTATTTTTATTTTAATAATTCTAAGAGGTGGGTAAAAAAGGACTTGCTACATTTTATGTCAAAGTGTGTTCTGTTCTTCAAGAACTTCATTGTATCTGTCCTTTTATTTATATCTTTAATCTATTTGGAATTTATTTATGTGTATGCTATCAGGGAATATTCTAATTTTAAGAAATTATGATTTTTAAAACCCCACACCATTCTCCATAGTAGCTGTTACTAATTGACCTTTTCACGAACAGTGTAGGAGGGTTCCCTTTTTCCCATACTTTCTCCAGCATTTATTGTTCATCAGCTTTTGACAATGGCAATTGTGAACCATGTGAGGAAATACCCTATTGTAGTTTTGATTTGCATTTTTCTAATATTTTAGCAATGCTGATATCTTTTCATGTGATTTTATTTTTTCAAGGGTGTGAGTTAAACCAGCACCTGAAATTGGCCACTTGAATGCCTGCCTTGTTTTGAATTCTTTTTGGATGACAACCCCTAAGACATTCCTCGAGGGCAGGTGTTTTTTACTTACAGCCCCTCCATCCTTGTGAACAGTAAATTCCCAGCACCACTGCTTTTCAGGTATTGTTACAGAAAAAGGCCACAAGGGAGCAGCACTTCTTCACGCCTCCCTCTTCTTTTTTCCCCTTCATTTCCTACTATTTTATGTTGGAATATAGCTGCAGAATATTACATTTTATATAGGTACCCCATCTTCTGTATCCATTCATCTGCCTTTCTACAATTAGCTTGCTTTCTTGTCTTGGCTAGTGGAACTGAGATCGAGGGTTACCCATGTCTTTTAAATTTTAGGTTTGCTCTGGATTTTTTCCTAGGTATTGGATTGCTGGGTCCTAAGGTACTTCTATGTTATTTTTCAGATGAACCTCTGTACTGTTCTCCCTATTGTATGTACCTATGTGCGTTAGGAAGGACAGTGAGGAGGGTTCCCTTGTCTCCACATCCTCTCCACACTTATCGTTTGTAGAGTGTTTGCAATGGCTATTCTGACTGGTGTGATGTGATATCTTGCTGTGGTTTAGATTTGCATTTCTCTAATATTTAGCAATGTTAACATCTTTTCTTGTGATTTTTTTAAAGGGTATGAGTTAAACTTACCTCTTGACATTGGCTTCATAAGCACCTGCCTCATTTTGAATTCTTTTTCGATGACCACTCCTAGGACATTCCTTGAGGACATGTGTATTTTACTTCCAGCCCCCGGATCCTTGAGAATGTTAAATATCCAGCATTACAATTCTTCATGGTGTTGTTACAGAAAATGGCCACAAGACGGCAGCACTTCTTCATACCTCACACTTCTTTTAGTTTTTCCCTATAATTTCCTTGTTATTTTACATTGGAATAGAGTTAATATCTGATATCGTGTTTGTTTCAAGTGTACAGGATCTCTATTCAATTATACATACCTGTTTATCTATTTTGTTTTGGGTTCTTTTTCACATATAGATGATTAAAGTGTGTTCAATAAACTTCCCTCTGCTTTTTAGTAATTTCTACGGAAGAACAGATTGGTTCCAAACGGGGATAAGAGTACGTCAAGGCTGTATATTGTCACTCTGCTTATTTAACTTCTATGCAGAGTGGTGGTGATGGTGGTTTAGTCGCTATGTCGTGTCCGACTCTTGCGATCAGATGGACTATAGCCCACGAGGCTCCTCTGTCCATGGGATTCTCCAAGCAAGAATACTGGAGTGGGTTGCCATTTCCTTCTCCAGGGGATCTTCCCAACCCAGAAATTGAACCTGGGTCTCCTGCATTGCAGGCAGATGATTTACCAACTGAGCTATGAAGGAAGCCCCCTATGCAGATGACATCATGAGAAATGCCAGGCTGGAAGAAGCACAAGCTGGAATCAAGATTGCCGGGAGAAATATCAATAACCTCAGATATGCAGATGACACCACCCTTATGGCAGAAAGTGAAGAAGAACTAAAGAGCCTCTTGATGAAAATGAAAGAGGAGAGTGAAAAGGTTGGCTTAAAATTCAGCATTCAGAAAACTAAGATCATGGCATCTGGTCCCATCACTTCATGGCAAATAGATGGGGAAACAGTGGAAACAGTGACAGACCTTATTTTTGGGGGCTCCAAAATCACTGCAGATGGTGACTGCAGCCATGAAATAAAAAGACGCTTGCTCCATGGAAGAAAAGTTATGACCAATCTGGACAGCATATTAAAAAGCAGAAACATTATGTTGCCAACAAAGGTCCATCTAGTCAAAGCTATGGTTTTTCCAGTAGTCATGTATGGATGTGCGAGTTGGACTATAAAGAAAGCTGAGCACCAAAGAATTGATGCTTTTGAACTGTGGTGTTAGAGAAGACTCTTGAGAGTCCCTTGGACTGCAAGGAGATCCAACCAGTCCATCCTAAAGGAAATCAGTCCTGAATATTCATTGGAAGGACTAATGCTGAAGCTGAAACTCTAGTACTTTGGCCACCTGATGTGAAGAGCTGACTCATTTGAAAAGACCCTAATGCTGGGAAAGACTGAAGGCAGGAGGAGAAGGGGACTACAGAAGATGAGATGGTTGGATGGCATCACTGACTCTATGGACATGAGTTTAAGAAAGCTCTGGGAGTTGGTGATGGACAGGGAAGCCTGGTGTGCTGCAGTCCATGGGGTCACAAAGAGTCGGACACGACTGAGCAACTGAACTAAATTGAACTGATGGATCATCTATTTGATATGTATCTATGTGTAACCCAAGGCAATCAGGCTCCAGAGATGTGACCAGCCCATGTCACTATGGTCTGAGGGAAGTAGAGTCAGCTTTTTTTTTTTTTTTAATGTTTCTATTCTACAATTTGAATTGAAGTATACTGGTGATTTACATTCTTGTGGGTCTTTTTTTTTTCCTTTTCAATCTAATGCAACTTGATTCACTTCTCCATGGGGATTATTTTTCCATATACATTATTACAGAGAGTTGCATGTTTCTTTGTGTTGCACAGTGGGTCATGGTGACTTTTTATAAATAGTAGTGTGCATATGTTGGTCTGAAGCAGCTCATTTCTCCCTGACCCACATCATTCTTTCTTGGTTACTAGAAGTTTCTTTCCAAAGTCTGAGAGGTTGTGTCTCTTTGGGAAAGAAGTTCATTTGTATCCATGTGATATCATATGATATTGCCTCTCCCTCTGCTTTACTTCACTTGGAATGAACTTTCATTTCTATGGCTGGACTTGGCATTATTTCCTACTTCTTTATGGTTGAGAAATTGCATTGTGTAGATGTACTCCATTGTCTGTATTATCAACTACAAATTGGCACTTACCAAGAGCATTGCCAATGACTGGACAACAAAGGCATTTGCCATCTGCCTCGACAGAGATTGAACCCCATGCTGCTATAGCTGTTGACCTTCAACAACCCCTGAGCAAGTTCAGGGTGGAGTAAGGCACTCTGTGCTCCAGGAAATATGGTGGGACAGGTCTTTAGATAGTTGGATGTTTTTAGGAATGATTTTATGATCTCAATCCTTGCATCTCCTCATATCTAGAGAAGCATTAAATCCCTTCATGGTGACATCAGATTCTCATGACTAACAAAAATCTTTTTGTAAAATGAGTGCTTCAAGGCATTGAACTCCCCCTTCACCAAAACCTTATATATTGACTTTCAGTCTCACAGAGTGATCTGAGATGCTGCCTCCCAGACTGCAGTCCTCATTTTGCCCCAAATAAAACTTAACTCACAACTCTCAAGTTGTACATCTTTTTTAGTCAACAGTTATGGAGACCACGAAGGGACCCAGGGTGGACTTCTTTCTTCAACTGGACTCCCACGAGGAACCAGAGCTTTGGCACCAGCAGCGGCCCCTTTCTCCCATCTGCCTCCTCAGGGAGTGCAGACTAATTTGGGTTAAGTCTCTCCTGGTTCTCGAATCTCCCATATTGGTTGAGATTCTGAGCTTTATTTGGTGGTAGAGAAGGTTATCTGTCCCCTTCCAATTGGAAAGATACTGGGGGGCCCAGGTGAAACATCCAGGGCACACCCACTCATGGTCTAGACCCTGAGTGGGGCTCAGTTGAAAGATACCGAGAAAGTCCCACCCAGTCAAAAGATACTGGCTGGCTGAAAGATGCCAGGAGAATTGCCCACCCAGTGGAAAGGTACTGGGTAGGAGAGCTCAGTTGGGAAAAAATTGAGGAATACCTGGGGCTCGGCTGGAAGGTGCCAAGGTCACTCTGTTGTAGGGCACTGAATGGTCTTGGCTGAGTGGCTACGTAAGAGGCTGATCTGACACTTTCCCTCAGTTTGACTGCCATTATATAATCTGTCGGGATAAAAGTGAGGATAGCACATGAAAGCTTTGCTCTGAAGGAAAGGGACAAGACTCCTCCCAGCCAGTTTTGGTTTTCTCAGGTGACTGAGAAATTTACAGAGTGGTGGAGGCCTAGTCCTCATACTGTGCCGTGGTCCCATAGGGAAACACACTCATTAACCAAAATACTTGCTCGTCTTGGGGGGGTCACACATAAGAACTGGCCTTTCAGCGACCTGAGCAGCCACGGTGGTCTTAGATTGCTGGAGGCAGAATCCGAGATATATAAGATGAACTGAAACCGTGCTGGGGTGACTCCTGGAGGAGTTAAGCTCACAAGCAGCACATGGGCCTGCTACACAAGTTCCCTAGTGATTTTTATCCCTGACAAATTCAGCTTAAAATGGGAAACAGAATGTCTTAAAAACAGAAAGGGGTGTCAGAAAGCCAGCCTCTGACTAACACTCCAGTCAGATTCACGTACATTACGTACGGAGCTCGTACTTGCAAGTACCTAGTTAATTGGAGAAATTTACTAAAAGAGATCTCAACCTAAAATGGCCAAATTGGGGCTCTTTTGATATTCCAAAGTTGATAATTTTGCACACACAATTAGAAAAGGCCAGCCATGCTTACTTTGACTGGTATCTAGGAGCTTCTAAAAGAGGAAATGATAGAGTAACTTCTTCGCAGGAAACCAACAAGAAATTGCTTGAAACTATATCAGATCTAAAAAAGGCTGCTAGCACTGACTTTGCAAGGTCACAGGTCTAGTGGAACTGGGAAGTCATGTTTGGCCATTTATGCCACTTGGCTTTTGATTTTTGGGCATCCCTTTACTTTTGTTCCATTTGGAGTGTGACTCCTGGCTGGTGAAGTTCTGGTTCACTTTGATTTGTTGGTTTGGTTTGAGCGCACAGACATACAAACTGCTCGAGCTAATGTGGGAACTGCTCACACTAAGCTTCCACACTCCACCTGGGAACCCTTAGGAAAAACAAATTTTTTTTGACTGGTCAGTCTATAGCTATGACAAGAAAAATAGCCTAAAAACATTAGATCTTCATTGACACAGAATAGGAAAATGGACTGAAGTTCCCTTATGTCTAGGACTTCCTCCTGTAATCAACAGTCTGGGGGTGATCAAACTAAGACCCCTACTTCCCCAGAGGGACAATCCCTGCTGAGATCAATCTGCCCTTGTTGTCAGGGCCAAGTTGAGCACTATCTGGTCTAAATTTTGGCTATAAAACTATGGTGACAAAAAAATACGGTTTTTGACAATGTGGTCACAATATTCTTTAGATTCCAGAGGAAGCTTGAAGAAAAAAAAAAATCTCTCTAAGAATTCTTGTCTTGAGGAAATAACTCCGCCTCTACCTTTAGACCAGAGCTCTCTGGATCACTTATCTGACCATCTCTAATTCCTGAAACAAAAAGAAAAAAGGGAGCAAAGCCTTTTAAAATCTTGTTCCAACCATTTTTACAATTAGTGTGTTTTGTATTGTGATATCTGATTCATAACCAAGTTTGGAAAACAAAGCTATAGGATCTCTTGTGTCTATTTGGATATGTATGTCTCAGTGTGTGTCTTTGTTTTTTTGGTACTATTGCTGATTGCTAAGATCAGTTTGTAAATGAGCTCTAATATAATTTCCCTTAAAAAAAAAGTAAGTGCTTACGGATCAAATAATTTTAAATACAAGAGAAATTAACCTAAATGAATTTCATGTTCTTATAAACTGGGAAATATTCAGTATTAGAATTCCTTATTTTATTGTTTGTTTATTGATCTAACTACTGTAGACATGTCAAAGAGTAATTAACATTAAGCAGAATATTTTCATTGTGTCTAGGTTTAATATAACTTAAATATTATTCTATCTGTTACAAGTTTGTCAACAAGGAAATTACCTTGAGTGAAGGAACTTCTAAAAAAATGTAAATGAGATATGAGCTTTTGATAAACTCTATTAAGAATAATTATGCTTTAGGAAAGTCTGTTTAAAATAGTCTCTCCAGATTGGGATAACTTGAATTTCTAAGGGTTGTGCTAAACTAAGTATTGCAAGTCTATTGAATAGCTAGGTCATTTCCAAATAAAATAAGATTTTGAAACATTTACTACTGAACACTAATTTCCTCTTACAGAGAAACTAAAGAGATTTGGGATTAAAAATGAGTGATGTTTGGTGCCATCCTAAAGTGTTCTCTTTAAGAAAACAAAGGTTTTAGAAATTATCACTGGTATTTATACTCACCAATCTATAAAATGCTAATATAAAAGTCAGTTCTTGGTTGCTTAAGGAAAGTAAGAAGAGTGTTTTCAGTAAAGAAGGTATGAGGAATGGAATTGCATTTTGTGAAGGGAAAAAAAGTAATACTGACTTACAGGTGGTTTTTTAGGATGGAAGAACAAAGTAATGGATACAGAATGTGATAAGGTTTGTGGAAAGTGAACCATGAGAAACGAGTTTTGTACATGGTTTAAAATAAGTTTAAAATAAAGCTAATTAAGTTTACCTTTTAAATAAAGTTCATTTCAGTTCAGTCACTCAGTCGTGTCCGACTCTTTGCGGCACACCAGGCCTCCCTGTCCATCACCAACTCCTGGAGTTTACCTAAACTCATGTCCATCAAGTCGGTGATGCCATCCAGCCGTCTCATCCTCTGTTGTCCCCTTCTCCTCCTGCTCCCAATCCCTCCCAGCATCAGAGTCTTTTCCAATAAGTCAACTCTTCGCATGAGGTGGCCAAAGTATTGGAATTTCAGTTTTAGCATCAGTCCTTCCAAAGAACACCCAGGACTGATCTCCTTTAGAATGAACTGGTTGGATCTCCTTGCAGCCCAAGGGACTCTCAAGAGTCTTCTCCAACACCACAGTTCAAAAGCATCAATTCTTTGGCACTCAGCTTTCTTCACAGTCCAACTCTCACATCCATACATGACCACTGGAAAAACCATAGCCTTGACTAGACGGACCTTCGTTGGCAAAGTAATGTCTCTGCTTTTGAATATTCTGTCTAGGTTGGTCATAACTTTCCTTCCAAAGAGTAAGAGTCTTAATTTCATGGCTGTAGTCACCAACTACAGTGATTTTGGAGCCCAGAAAAATAAAGTCTGACACTGTTTCCCCATTTATTTCCCATGAAGTGATGGGACCAGATGCCATGATCTTAGTTTTCTGAATGTTGAGCTTTAAGCCAACTTTTTCATTCTCCTCCTTCACCTTCATCAAGAGGCTTTTTAGTTCCTCTTCACTTTCTTCCATAAGGGTGGAATCATCTGCATATCTGAGGTTATTGATATTTCTGCTGGCAATCTTGATTCCAGCTTGTGCTTCTTCCAGCCCAGTGTTTCTCATGATGTACTCTGCATATAAGTTAAATAAGCAGGGTGACAATATACAGCCTTGATGTACTCCTTTTCCTATCTGGAACCAGTCTGTTGTTCCATGTCCAGTTCTAACTGTTGCTTCCTGACCTGCATACAGGTGTCTCAAGAGGCGGGTCAGGTGATCTGGTATTCCCATCTCTTTCAGAATTTTCCACAGTTTATTGTGATGCACACAGTCAAAGGCTTTGGCATAGTCAATAAAGCAGAAAGCAAACTGGTGCAAAAACTTGAATTTAGCTTTTCTCTTTGTTAAGAGGACATCTTTTCTTCAGATGTTGAACTGCCTTTGATAATGGATTTAAGTTTCTTTATCTCTTAAATGATGTGTTCTGAAATCCCTTATTGTGACTTTGGCTACGTAATTAGTATTGTTTTGCAATGACCTATAACCCTATCTGACTTAGTGTTCCAAACCTTTTTGATATTTGTTGACAAAACTTTTTAAATCATTCTAATGAAGATTTCTAGCTAACTTTGGGATGATTCAGAGGGCCCCTGAAATATCCCAAAGAGAGATACTACACTAATTAGGTTCATTTTGTGTACAGAATTACATGAGGAATATTGTCAAGTGAGTAATAAGTCTTGGATTATATTGTATGGTAAATGTTACTAATATAGATATCCTAGAAACTATATGGAGTTCATAATATAGGGTAAGGGAGCTAGAGAAGGGGAGGCTCAGAAAAAGAATGAGACCAATACTTTACAGGAACAGATCACCTTTAATGAGGTGAGAAGGGGCAGCAGTCAGATTAGTGAGCTGCTCCCCTAACCTAAGGAATGAGTAAGTATATATAGGCATGTATGTGAAAAGTTACTGTCTTAAGGGCTCCTGTTCTTCTCCAAGGTTGTTTGGAGTAGTTATCTCTTAAATGACTGGGGCAAGGAATTCTGGAGATCGGCCAGTGGCTGGGACCAGCTGGGAGCTGGGCATAATCAACCTTAATGTCCATTTTTTCTTTGGGTGAGAGAGTTGTTTGTTTTGCATAGAATGGTGGGGAGGACCTGGAGGGGAGTTTTAACTCCAGGCTATTTTGAGCCATGTAACTTTCCTTCATTCCAGACCCTAAGGAATATATACAGAAAGAGAGGTGGGCACCGTTATGTTCAGGGCTTCTTCGTGCTGATAAATGAGGGTCAGGGGTTTGTGGTCTGGGAGGAAGGAAGTCCAAGGCCCGTAGTGTCGATTTTCTATTTTAGCCTTCAGGGTCTCAAGCAAAAGAAGTCTTGACTTGGTCTTGGGAAATGGCTGGGATTCGGTCTTGGAGGAATCTCTGGAAAAGATTAAACAAGGCCCAAAGGTAAGTAGGAGGATGATAAAAATGAATGGTCTGAGAAAGGGGTAAAAGTTATAAAAGGTTTCCTGTAGCCACAGGGTGAAGATGTAATCTTCAATGTGTTTGAGTGTGGATCCTTGAGCACTCGAGACCCAGATATCTGTCAGAAGTTGTTCCAGGAATAATTGTAGCTGTGAAACTGACAGGCTCATCTGTTGCCAGTTGGGACTGGTGGAAGCTGTGAGAACTTTAGAGTCATAGGGCCTGTGTGAGAAACTTGATAAGTACTAGTCTGGCAAGCATTTTCATCATTGGGCTGCATAACCTTTTTTTTTTTTTTTAAACCGGTGATGTGTACCCAAGGGGTGATTTTTTTTTTTTTTTTAATTTTGTAGCAGTAGGGGTCACCAGAATTACTGTGTAGGGTTCTTGTCATTTTGGGGTTAGATCTGAGTGGGACTGAACTGTCATATAGACTTTGTCTGTTATTTGAAGGGATGGGTATGGAAGATTGGGGTGTGGTCGAGGGAGTAAGTTATCCATATATTGCCAAAGGTCATCTTGTATCTGGGCAAGTAAAGGAAAAGGAAGGTGGGAAGGCAGTTTGGGACTGTCCTGGGAAGGGGGAAGACCCAAAAGTATTATGGGCCTCCCATACATGGCCTCAAATGGACTGATGTTTAAGGGTTTTTTTGGTAAGGCCCGGACCTTTAAGAGGGCTGAAGGGAGGAGGTTAGTTCAGTCTTGATGAAGTTCAATCGTTAATTTGGTCAGAGTTTCTTTTAGGACTTGGTTGGCTCTCTCAACCTTTTCAGAAGACCAGTGATGATAAGGAATGTGAAACCTCCAAGGAACTGGAAGGGCTCGTGCAATATTTTGGGTGATTTGGGATGTGAACTCGGGCCCATTGTCAGACTGGAGGGAGGAAGGCATTCCAAACCTTGGGAGGATTTCAGTAAGAATAAGCTGAGCCACAGTAGGGGCTCATTTGTTAGTAGTTGGGAAAGCTTCATCTGTTTAGAAAATATATCTACAAAGACTGGAAGAAATTTAACCCTTTTTACAGGTGGCATGTGGGTGAAATCTACCTGCCAGTCTTGTGCAGAAAGATGTCTGTGTGGGTGGGGAAAGGAGGGGGGCGAATGTTAGAATTAGGATTTGTCCGTTGACTAATGGTATAAGTTTGGGTCAGATTATTTAAATAAGTCCTATCGTCCTAGTCAGTTTAATAAAGTTCTGAAGGAAAGCATTAAGTACTTTTGCAGAGGGGTGGAAAAGGGAATGTAAATATGAAAGTAATGTGTGGATGTTAGGCTCACCAATTTGGGCTATAGTAAAGACAGGACTAACAGAGGTGGCTTGCCACTTTGTTTTGTGATCTGTTATATTGTTATAAAAGGAGATAGGACTATGTTGCTGATGTCTCTGGCAATGTATTACAGCAGCTTGTTTTGGGAGCTGAGACGCATGGAGAAGTTCAGAAGTAAAAGAAGCATTGAGAATAGGTGTGTTCTTTTAAGTGAGCAATTTTCTCTCTTTTCAGATTATAATGTTAGAATGTAATATGTTATAGACATATTTGGAGTCAGTGTAAATGTTTATCTTTTGGTCTTTGGCTAGGGTCAAAGCTTGTGTAAGAGCTATCAGTTCAGCCTATTGGGAGGATGTTTGAATTGGGAGTGTGGCTGACTTGATGAGGTGAGTGGGGGTAATTTTGTTGGCTGTCCCTGAACTATAGCATATCGAACCCCAAATGGGGCTTGTTTCTGGGCAGTGTCATCTATGAACCAGGATGGGACTTTGGGGTCAGTAAGGGGCTGATCAGTTATGTGTTCAAAGGGATTAAGTGTCATATCTAAGGTCTGAACACAGTCATGAGATAGGTATTCTGTTTCTGGATCTGGTGTAGGGAGTAAGCTAGTAGGATTAAGAGGTTTACAAGGCATGAAAGAAAGGGATGGGTCAAGGAGGAGTATGTGGAGGATTTGTAGTCGAGCAGGGGCCAGAGAAAGGAAAGCCCGATGAGACAGTAAATCTTTGAAGGAATGAGGTGAGCATACATTTAGAGGAGCATTTTGGGTTAGTTTTTGGGGTTTCAGTTATTAAGAGGGTGGTTGCAGCTAAGGCCTGGAGACAAGGTGGCCATCCGAGTGTGATGAGATCGGGTTGTTTAGATAAGTGAGCTAGAGGGCCCCATATGTCTCCCCCTTTTAGGCACAGAATCTGTAAGGCATGTCCTTGTTGAGAATGTACAAAAAGGAAAAGAGGCTTGGTGTAATCAGGTAAGTAAAGAGAAGGGGCCTGTAGTGAATGTTTGATAAGAATCTGTATTGGTGTGTGGAGAGAGGTGGGGGCCAATAAGGGTTTATCTAAGTTTTTTTGAGTAGCTTAGTAGAGAGGTTTTGTGTGGAGGGCAAAATTTGGGACCCATATTTGGAAGAAGTTTAATAGACCTAATAGAGAAAGAAGTTTGTTTTTTGGTTTGGGGCCTGGGGGTCTGTGTCAAGGCTTGAAATCTCTGAGTTGGGATTATTTTGGATGTGGGAGTGAGAAGTAATTCCATGTAATTGACAGTGGTGTAAGCAATTTGTGTTTTGGAGAGTGAGACTCTGTAGTTCCCAGTTGTCTAGGCCATTTAATACTGTTGCAGTGTGGACTAGGCAGTTATGGCGAGAGGAACAATAAATCGTCTACATATTGGAGTAAGGTAGTATGTGATTCTCCAGTACTCTTGCATGGAGAATCCCATGGTTGGAGGAGCCTGGTGGGCTGCAGTCCATGGGGTCGCCAAGAGTCGGACACGACTGAGCGACTTCACTTTCACTTTTCATTTTCATGCATTGGAGAAGGAAATGGCAACCCACTCCAGTGTTCTTGCCTGGAGAATCCCAGGGACGGGGGAGCCTGGTGGGCTGCTGTCTCTGGGGTCACACAGAGTTGGACACGACTGAAGCGACTTAGCAGTAGTAGCAGCAGTAGAGTCTAGGTCTAAAGCTTGTAGGTCTCTTTGGAGGGCTTGACCAAAAAAATGAGGGCTATCTCTAAAGTCTTGTGGTAAAACCGTCTAAGTTAATTGTTGAGATTGATATGTGTCTGGATCCATCCAGGTGAAGGCAAATAGGGGCTGTGAGGAGTGGTGTAGAGGTATAGTAAAGAAAGCGTCTTTGAGGTCTAATACCGTGAAGTAGAGTGTGTCAGGGAGAATATGTGAGAGAAGGGTGTAGGGATTAGTGACCATGGGTGTACGGGTATTATGGCCTATTGACCTTGTGGAGATCTTGGACTAGACGTCAGGAGTGGGGTCCCTTTTTAACTGCCAGTATGGGAGTATTATGAGAACAGATAGGCTGCAAAAGGCCGGCTTTGAGCAGTCGGGAGATTATTGGTTTAAGGCCTTGTTGGGATTTTGTGGTCAGGGTATATTGAGTTTGGGTTATTATTTCAGAGGGATTTTTAAGAAATACCTGTATGGGGGAATGGTGTCTGGCTACTAATGGGGCTTTGGTTTCTCAGACCTGAGGATCTATTGGGGGAAGGCCAGGGAGCAGGTTTTGGGAGTGAGGGCTGGTCAAGGGTTTGGGTGTCATTTGAATATGAAGAATTGATATGGGATCTAAGAATGGGAGATTTATAGAAATTTGTAGCTTAGCCAGAAGATCATGTCTCATCAATATCCACTGGGCATTAAGGAACTACTATAAAAGAATGTGTTAATGTTGTCTTACCAAAGAAACAAAGGAGAGGAGGGGTTATGGTAATAAAGACCTGAATTTGGATAACAGATCTCTCTCTAGGAGTGTCATTGGGCACTTAGGCATTATGAGGAATGAGTTTATGAAGGTCAATTTTTCAAATTGACAGAGTAATGGAGGGCTGATTTTTGGCCTTAGGGAATTTCAGAGACCCCTTGATTGTGAGTTTTGAGTCTTGAATTGGGCCAGAGTAGGAAGTTAAGAGAGATAAAGCAGCTCCAGTGTCTACTATAAAGGAGGTCTTTTTTTCTGGGCAGTACCCCATCTATCCTAAGTTCTGAGCTCATGTCTGGGACATGGGCTGGAGGGACTGGAATCCAGGCCCTGTCATTGGAATAACTCTTGTAGGGTTGGGCTGGGGTTTGGGGGAGATGTGGGGATCTCTCCAGGGATACCAGGGCATCCCTGTGGACATTCCACTCTCCAGATCTGGGGGGTGGGGACCTCTCCAGGGGTGTCAGGGCATCTCTGAGGACAGTCCACCTTTCAGTGTCCCCACTGACCACAGGCTGGGCATGCTTTTGTCGGGGGCCTCAGGTTTGGACATGTCTTTGTCCAGTGTCCTGACTGGTTGCATCAGAAGCAGGGTCTGGGGGGGGAGAGGGCTGGGGGGCGGGTCTTAAGTTCCAGTCTGGGATGACTTGGGGTGGGCTGATCTTAATTGCTGCCACCAAAAAGGCATACTTAGCTTTTCTCTCATGGTCTTTTTCTCTCTCAGCCTCTTCCTTTCTATTATTGAACATCTTGAGGGCTATTTCTAGAAGGTCTCTTTGAGGGGTTCTCAGGGCCCTTTTGTAGCTGGCATAGTTTTCAGCGAATATTGGGGGTTGACTGGCTTAAGAACTGGACATGTAGGTACAGAAGTCCAGCAGGGGTGGAAATATCTAGATTAGTGTATTTTTGGACTGCCTCAATAAGCTGAAAGAAAAAGGGCAGGATTTTCATCTTTTTCTTGAGTCATTTTCCTAATCTTATGAAACATGAATGTGTGAGCTTTTTAGCATTTCTTTTAGTAAACAGGTGATCATATGATGCAGGTACCAGATGTCAGCATTGCCTGCTTGATATGTCCACCGTGGCTCAGTTAAAGGGACTGCATCATCAGCCACTAAATTAGTCCTATCTTGGTTATGGAGCTGATCAGCATGAGTCTGGGCTGCCTGTCATATCGATTTCTTTTCATCAGGGGTTAAAGTGGCATTTAGGATGTAATAAAGATTATTTCAGGTAAAATGATATGTTTGTGTAAGGTGGAGGAATTCTTTTCTGTATCGAGTAGGATTTTTTGAAAAGGATCCCAATTTTCATTCAATTTGGTTCATATCAGAAATTGAGAAAGGCACACAAACCCATGTAGGGCCCTCTGGTCCTGCCTCCACTCTGGGAGGAAATGTGTTTGCTTCGGGTCCTAGCCAATGGAGGTGGGGTGGAAATCTCTTTTGGGGTTTTCGAGTCATTGCTTTCTGTTTTGGAGGAGGAAGGGCTAAAGGGTGGGGTCTCATCTCTGGAAGCTTTTTCTCCAGGGTGGTAGAGAGGAGGCTCATCTGTCTGGTCAAAATTGGGGGCTAAGGGTTTAGGGGGCCTTTAGATTTGGATTCTTTTGGAATGGAGGGGGAGAGAGAGCAGAGGAGGATCTGATAGGTAGTAGAGAGAAGGACAGCTTTTAAGGTCTCAGAATGCTTGAATATAGGGGACCTTTGACCATTTGTCATTCCATTTGAGGAAGTTAGTGAGATCTGATAAAATACTGAAATCGCAAGCCCCGAACTCAAGCCAGTGGTTTTGATTGTCTAATTGGTATTGAGGCCAGATCTTTATAGAGTTGTTTTAAGTGGTTAGCTTTGAGTTCAGTGAATGAGAGTGGTTTGAGGTTTTTGAGAATACAGTCCAGAGGGGAATCCTTTGGGACAGATTGGCCAGACCCCATAATTGAAAGGCACGCAGAGGCTCCTATTGGGAGCTTGAGTCATCACCCATAGTTGCAATAGGAGTTATGAGACGAGAGTTCTGTGTCGAGGTGGAGCGTCCCCCACCATCACCTACAGAGTGGCCCTAGGCTGGGGGTCCCCGGGACCCAGAAAGGACTGAGTTCTAGGGCGCCTCTAGAACACCTTCCGGATCTTACCTTAATCTAGGGGCCGGCTTGAGTGGAGTGTTGCATGTAAAGTGGTCAAATGGCAAAAGGCCCCTGTCCTGGAGTTGGCTGGTCTCGTGGAAGAGAAAGTGTAGAGAAAAGAGGAAGAGAGAGAGAGAAGCCAATATTCCTCAGGTTACGTGAAAAACCAATAAAGCCCTTATACAGGACTTGTACCACTCACGAAGGCACAGGGCGTCCTCTCGAGGAGGTCTTGAAAGCCCAGGCGGGCAAGTGAGCTCAGTAGGCTTCCATGCTCCAAAGAGCTTGCTGTGCAGAACAAGAAGGAACCTCAACCTCCCGGGTTTTGGCACCAAAAATGTAGGGTAAGGGAGTTAGAGAAGGCGAGGCTCGGAAAAAGAATGAGACCGGCACTTTATAGGAACAGATCACCTTTAATGAGGCGAGAAGGGGCAGCAGTCAGATTAGCGAGCTGCTGCCCTAACCTAACTGCTGCTGTCTCTGGGGTCACACAGAGTCGGACACAACTGAAGTGACTTAGCAGCAGCAGCAGCCCTAACCTAAGAAATGAGTAAGTATATATAGGCATGGATGTGAAAAGTTACTGTCTTAAGGGTGCCTATTCTTCTCCAAGATTGTTCGGAGTAGCTATCTTTTAAATGGCTGGGGCAAGGAATTCTGGAGATGGGCCAGAGGCTGGAAAGTCCCATGGATGAGGAGCCTGGTGGGCTACAGTTCATGGGGTCATGAAGAGTCGGGCATGACTGAGACTTCCCTTTCACTTTTCACTTTCATGCATTGGAGAAGGAAATGGCAACCCACTCCAGTGTTCTTGCCTGGAGAATCCCAGGGATGGTGGAGCCTGGTGAGCTGCCATCTATGGGGTCGCACAGAGTTGGACATGACTGAAGCGACTTAGCAGCAGCAGCAGCAGCAGCAGCAGCAGCCAGAGGCTGGGACCAGCTGGGATCTGGGCGTAATCAACCTTAATGCCCATTTTTTCTTTGGGTGAGGGAGTTCTTTGTTTTGCATAGAATTGTGGGGAGGACCTGGAGGGGAGTTTTAACTCCAGGCTATTTTGAGCCATGTAACTTTCCTTCACATAAAATTCTGATATGTTTGGGTAAAATGTTATCAGACATAATTCTAGTTACTATCTTAAAATATTGTCATAACACAAGGTTTCACAAAAATGCTTCCTCTTAAAGAAGATTTATAGAGGGGACTTTTGAATAAATACCAGTTTCTGAACTAGGTAAGGATACTAATGGAAAACTGGATAACTTTACAAAAGTTAACAAAAGGACTGGATGAACTGGCAAATATGCTTATAACTTTTATGGATTCTATCTGAAAAATTACTGTGTTGAATCTGTGTTTTCCAGGTTTAAGAAAAAAATTCCCCTCAAACTAATTATGAGGGTAATTTGGTAAAATTATATTTTATAAACAAACTGAAACATTTATCCTTTCTATCTGAACCCTCCAGAGATTGGAAGCTCTTAGTTTCCAGTAACTTTATCAGATAAGTTAGGAAAGTTATCTCACTAACAGGTACAAAAATCTCAAGGAATTTTGGAGACCTTGAGAAGGGAGGAATTCACTTGGATCTGTTAGGCAACATCTGTGGTAAGCCTTTGGCATGACTTTCCTAGCCCTGAAAGGTTTTATTTTAAAAGTTCAGTTTGAGACTTTATAAAAGTCTCAGCAAAGCAAAAAGGTCTGTGATCAGTTATGGTTATAGAAATCATCAGGCCAAGTTTATTGAGACCAGACCTATATTGCAAGTCTTAATTTGGTTATATTTGGTAAAAATGATGGTGATTTTAGGGAGAAAGAGATGTTTCAATGAATGTTAAATCCTAGTTTGTTAATGGAGGTCTTTATCTACTAAGACTCATTTCCTGGACAGTTCTTTGCTGTTAGGGTATATTAATGTAACATTTAATTGAATTATTAAAGGACACTCTAGGGTTGTTTCTGAAACTTATCTCAGTAATCTGTCTTTGGATGAAGATCATATGAAGACTCATGACCTGCAACCAAGACTGGAAGAAGACATAATTTAAGGAACTGTCTTCAACCTGGATGGAAGGACCTTTCTATCAGGTACTCTTAACTAGCTCACACCCAGTCAAATTGAAGGGAAATTGACTCTTGGGTTAACTCCCACTTCCAAAGGCCCCTAAGCTGGACTTGTCTATAGAGAGGCATACTGACCTCAAACTCACCTTAAAACGATGCTCAGAGGAAACTGCACTCACTACACTAGGACAAGAGGATGACATCAGAAGTAGACAGCTTGCCTAAGACGCTGATCTGACTTTTATGATCATTTATAATGTTTTCTTGATTCCTTGGACCTATGCCTATCAATCAAATGTTTTCTATCATGGCCATGATTCTATGCTAGTTTTAAATTCAATCCGATTGTTGGGTTCTGGCCAATTACCTGTGTCTAGTACTTCTGGGTTACCTTGGAGGATTTCTGTTCTCTAGGATTCTGATTGGATACCCCCAATAATAACTGGAAATTTATTTTAGATGAGTGTTCAGTCCTGTAATGTCTATTCATGATATTACTAGATGGGATCCTCTCACCTGGCCAATTAATAATAACTGCTCTGATGCTGGCCATAGATTTAAGTTTTCTCTTAGGGTCAGTTCAGTTCAGTTCAGTCACTCAGTCGTGTACGACTCTTTGCAACCCCATGGACTATAGCCTACCAGGCTCCTCTGTCCATGGGATTTTCCAGGCAATAGTACTGGAGTGGATTGCCATTTCCTTCTCCAGAGGATCTTCCCAACCCAGGGATTGAACCTGGGTCTCCCGCATTGTAGACAGATGCTTTACCATCTGAACCAACAGGGAAGTCCCTCTCTTAGGGTCATTTAAACTTAATCAGAGTGCTGAGCTAAGTCTCAATAAAAAAAAATTAACCTCTCATCTATTGAAAGGAAAACTCCCACAATTATGGGGAGGATCTACATGGTTAACACCAGGCTATGATCATTTAAGTTTAAAGGCTCCTCTATGTTGGAAATGGTTAAATCACAAAATGATCAACCTGGTATTTATGAGACAAGGCTGGGTGCTTTATGAACTATGCCTATTATTACCCTTAGAGAGAGTGATTGGTATGGAACTCAGTGGATTTGTGGCACTAATTTATGGCCTTGACATCTCCAGGGATGGATACAAAGGTGTAGCTTTGGATTCCCATGAATTTAAGGTCATATATGAGTGACTTCTCTTTCACTTTTCACTTTCATGCATTGGAGAAGGAAATGGCAACCCACTCCAGTGTTCTTGCCTGGAGAATCCCAGGGACGGGGGAGCCTTGTGGGCTGCCGTCTATGGGGTCGCACAGAGTCGGACACGACTGAAGCGACTTAGCAGCAGCAGCATGTTAACAAATTAGAGGTAACCCAACCAATCTGTCATTGGTATGATCCCAGTGGGTCAAAGATCTGGATTCTACTAGTATGACCATTTAGCAGGTTTGGGTGTGTGCCTTCAATGGGGTTGGAGGATGTAATTGACCATATTTAAGTTTTAACAGCTTTCATAAGCTTTAAATTATAGTAGCCAGACTATTAGCCTATTGAATTCTGAGATCTCTATGATAAGAAAGGCACTGCTACACAACTGCAAGGCCCTTGACACCTTACAGCATCTCAGGGAGATATCTGTGCTATAATTCAAAGTGAATGCTATACCTGATAAATCCTTTAATGTAACACATTTGAACCACATGAAAAATCAGATTTATGCTTTAAGAGACCCACTCCCTAGTCTTGATGATATTAAAAAAAAAAAAAAAAACTGGTTTTGTGTGGGAGGCTCATGGCTAAAATATTTACTTTTAATTCCACTAATGTTATTAACTATACCATTTGTATTTTGCTTGTTTCACAAGATTATTATTTCTTGTATTACCAAGTGTACGACTGAGCCTCCAACAAAAATGATGACTAGACTTAAAGCAGTTGATCAAATGTATAGCTCGATATATGATCAATGATTGTAATAGTGTAAATCAACCAGTAACACTGAAGAAGCTGAAATTGAACGGTTCTATGAAGACCTACAAGACCTTTTAGAACTAATAGTCAAAAAAAATGTCCTTTTCATTATAGGGGACTGGAATGCAAAAGTAGGAAGTCAAGAAACACCTGGAGTCCTTGGAATACGGAATGAAGCAAGGCAAAGAATAATAAGGTTTTGCCAAGAAAATGCACTGGCATAGCAAACACCCTCTTCCAACAACACAAAAGACTCTACACATGGACATCACCAGATGGTCAACACCGAAATCAGATTGATTATATTCTTTGCAGCCAAAGATGGAGAAGCTCTATACAGTCAACAAAAATAAGACCAGGAGCTGACTGTGGCTCAGATCATGAACTCCTTATTACCAAATTCAGACTTAAACTGAAGAAAGTAGGGAAAACCACTAGACCATTCAGGTATGACCTAAATCAAATTCCTTATGATTATACCGTGGAAGTGAGAAATAGATTTAAGGGGCAAGATCTGATAGATAGAGTGCCTGATGAACTATGGAATGAGGTTCGTGACATTGTACAGGAGACAGGGATCAAGACCATCCCCATGGAAAAGAAATGCAAAAAAGCAAAATGGCTGTCTAGGGAGGCCTTATAAATAGCTGTGAAAAGAAAAGAAGCAAAAAGCAAAGGAGAAAAGATATAAGCATCTGAATGCAGAGTTCCAAAGAATAGCAAGAAGAGATAAGAAACCCTTCCTCAGTGATCAATGCAAAGAGATAGAGGAAAACAACAGAATGGGAGACTAGAGATCTCTTCAAGAAAATTAGAGATACCAAGGGAATATTTCATGTAAAGATGGGCTCGATAAAGGACAGAAATGGTATGGACCTAACAGAAGCAGAAGATATTAAGAAGAGGTGGCAAGAATACACAGAAGAACTGTACAAAAAAGATCTTCACGATCCAGATAATCACGATGGTGTGATCACTGACCTAGAGCCAGATATCCTGGAATGTGAAGTCAACTGGGCCTTAGAAAGCATCACTACGAACAAAGCTAGAGGAGGTGATGGAATTCCAGTTGAGCTATTTCAAATCCTGAAAGATGGTGCTGTGAAAGTGCTGCACTCAATATGCCAGCAAATTTGGAAAACTCAGCAGTGGCCACAGGACTGGAAAAGGTCAGTTTTCAATCCAATCCCAAAGAAAGGCAATGCCAAAGAATGCTCAAACTACCCCACAATTGCACTCATCTCACATGCTAGTAAAGTAATGCTCAAAATTCTCCAAGCCAGGCTTCAGCAATATGTGAACCGTGAACTTCCAGATATTCAAGCTGGTTTTAGAAAAGGTAGAGGAACCAGAGATCAAATTGCCAACATCCGCTGGATCACGGAAAAAGCAAGATAGTTCCAGAAAATCATCTATTTCTGCTTTATTGACTATGCCAAAGCCTTTGACTGTGTGGATCACAACAAACTGTGGAAAATTCTGAAAGAGATGGGAATACCAAACCACCTAACCTGCCTTTTGAGAAATCTGTATGCAGGTCAGGAAGCAACAGTTAGAACTGGACATGGAACAACAGACTGGTTCCAAATAGGAAAAGCAGTACGTCAAGGCTGTGTATTGTCACCCTGCTTATTTAATTTATATGCAGAGTACATCATGAGAAACGCTGGACTGGAAGAAACACAAGCTGGAATCAAGATTGCTGGGAGAAATATCAATAACCTCAGATATGCAGATGACACCACCCCTATGGCAGAAAGTGAAGAGGAACTAAAAAGCTTCTTGATGAAAGTGAAAGTGGAGAGTGAACAAGTTGGCTTAAAGCTCAACATTCAGAAAACGAAGATCATGGCATCTGGTCCCATCACTTCATGGGAAATAGATGGGAAACAGTGGAAACAGTGTCAGACTTTATTTTTCTGGGCTCCAAAATCACTGCAGATGGTCATTGCAGCCATGAAATTAAAAGACGCTTACTCCTTGGAAGGAAAGTTATGACCAACCTAGATAGCATATTCAAAAGCAGAGACATTACTTTGCCAACAAAGGTCCATCTAGTCAAGGCCATGGTTTTTCCTGTGGTCGTGTATGGATGTGTGAGTTGGACTGTGAAGAAAGCTGAGCACTGAAGAATTGATGCTTTTGAACTGTGGTGTCGGAGAAGACTCTTGAGAGTCCCTTGGACTGCAAGGAGATCCAACCAGTCCATTTTGAAGGAGATCAGCCCTGGGATTTCTTTGGAGGGAATGATGCTGAAGCTGAAACTCCAGTACTTTGGCCACCTCATGTGAAGAGTTGACTCATTGGAAAAGACTCTGATGCTGGGAGGGATTGGGGGCAGGAGGAGAAGGGGACGACAGAGGATGAGATGGCTGGATGGCATCAGTGACTCAACGGACGTGAGTCTGAGTGAACTCCAGGAGTTGATGATGGACAGGGAGGCCTGGCATGCTTCGATTCATGGGGTTGCAGAGTCGGACGCAACTGAGCGACTGAACTGAACTGAACTGAACTGAGGTATGAAAAGATGCAATGAGAGGGAATACTTTCCTGGGCCATAACTAGAAGACAGGTATCCAGAGATCTTTGACTATTGAGACCTAGTCCAGTAATAGCACGTTGAGTGTCTTATCAACAAAAACCTTCTACAAAACTGGGAACGAGCCTTCTCAGCAACACGGGACAAAATGGTCATGAAATGCACCCCCCCCCCAAAGTATGGTCAGATTTATGACTACAAGGGGGCCATGTTAACTACAAATTGGCACTTACCAAGAGCATTGCCAATGACTGCACAACAAAGGCATTTGTCATCTGCCTCTACCTAGATTGAGCCCCATGCTATAGCTGTTGACCTTCAACAACCCCTGATGGATTTCAGGGTGGTGTGAGACACTCTGTGCTCCAGGGAATCTGGTGAGACTGGTCTTTAGATAGTTAGATGTTTTTAGGAACACATTTTATGATCTCAATCCTTGCATTTCCTCATATCTAGAGAAGCACTAAATCCCTTCATGGTGACATCAGATCCTCATGAATAACAAGAAATCTTTTGTAAATTGAGTGCTTCATGGTATTGAACTCCCCACTCACCAAAACCTTATATATTGACTCTTCCTCACTATTGCTTTGGAGCAGTCTCACAGAGCTATCTGAGATGCTGCCTCCTGGGCTGCAGTCCTCTTTTTGCCCCAAATAAAACTTAACTCACAACTGTCAAGTTGTACATCCTTTTGTAGTCGACAGTTTCATCTTCCCAAATCTAGAGTTACACTATCATGATCATTGATCATATATCGAGCTATACATTTGATCAACTGCTTCAAGTCTAGTCATCATTATTTTTGTTGGAGTCTTATTTATATACTTGGTAATATAAGAAAAAATAATCTTGTGAAGCAGGCAAAATACAAATAGTATAGTTAATAACATTAGTGGAATTAAAAGTGGAATATTTTAGCCATGAGCCTCCCACACTAAACCAGTTTTTTTTGTTGTTGTTTTTGTAACTTATTTATTTTAGTTAAGTTGGTTTATTACATTTTAATTCTTTACTTCCCTTTATTCTGAAATTTTACATTTTGCATAAAAATAATATGAGTTGTTAAGGAAACCAGTTCATTATCAGATTAATCAGATTTATGCTCCATCAAACCTCTTACTTTTGAACATCCAAAGACATCTTTGGGAAGATCTGACAGTCCTATCCCAGTGTCAGTCTTTTTTTGTTTTGTTTTTTTCAGTTTTATTTATTTATTTTCTTTACAGTATTGTATTGGTTTTGCCATACATTGACATGAGTCCACCATGGGTGTACATGTGTTCCCCTTCCTGAACGCCCCTCCCACCTCCCTCGCCATCCTATCTCTCTGGGTCATCCCAGTGCACCAGCCCCAAGCATGATGTATCATGCATTGAACCTGGACTGGCGATTCGTTTCACATATGATAATTTACATGTTTCAAAGCCAGTCTCCCATATCATCCCACCCTCGCCCTCTCCCACAGAGTCCAAAAGACCATTCTATGCATCTGTGTCTCTTTTGCTGTCTCGCATACAGGGTTATTGTTATCATCTTTCTAAATTCCATATATATGCATTAGTATACTGTATTGCTGTTTCTCTTTCTGGCTTACTTCACTCTGTATAATAGGCTCCAGTTTCATCCACCTCATTAGAACTAATTCAAATGTATTCTTTTTAATGGCTGAGTAATACTCCATTGTGTATATGTACCTCAGCTTTCTTATCCATTCATCTGCTGATGGGCATCTAGGTTGCTTCCATATCCTGGCTATTGTAAGCAGTGCTGCGATGAACATTGGGGTACACATGTCTCTTTCAATTCTGGTTTCCTCGGTGTGTATGCCCAGCAGTGGGATTGCTGGGTCATATGGCAGTTCTATTTCCAGTTTTTAAAGAATTATCCACACTGTTCTCCATAGTGGCTGTACTAGTTTGCTTTCCCACCACCAGTGTAAGGGTTCCCTTTTCTCCACACCCTCTCCAGCATTTATTTCTTGTAGACTTTTGGATAGCAGCCATTCTGACTGGTGTGAAATGGTACCTCACTGTGGTTTTTATTTGCATTTCTCTGATAATGAGTGATGTTAAGCATCTTTTCATGGGTTTGTGT
This sequence comes from Bos javanicus, assembly GCF_032452875.1. Classification (NCBI taxonomy): domain Eukaryota; kingdom Metazoa; phylum Chordata; class Mammalia; order Artiodactyla; family Bovidae; genus Bos; species Bos javanicus. Next base: position 19,451,591 of record NC_083888.1, on the reverse strand, counting down.
CATAGCCATCTGTATGTCTTCTTTGGAGAAATGTCTGTTTAGTTCTTTGGCCCACTTTTTGATAGGGTCGTTTATTTTTCTGGTATTGAGCTGCAGGAGTTGCTTGTATATTTTTGAGATTAATTCTTTGTCCATTGCTTCATTTGCTATTATTTTCTCCCATTCTAAAGGCTGTCTTTTCACCTTGCTTATAGTTTCCTTTGTTGTGCAGAAGCTTTTAATTTTAATTAGGTCCCATTTGTTTATTTCCAATATCTGGAATTTCCAATTCCATTTATTTCCAATATTCTGGGAGGTGAGTCATAGAGGATCCTGCTGTGGTTTATGTCGGAGAGTGTTTTGCCTATGTTTTCCTCTAGGAGTTTTACAGTTTCTGGTCTTACGTTTAGATCTTTAATCCATTTTGAGTTTATTTTTGTGTATGGTGTTAGGAAGTGTTCTAGTTTCATTCTTTTACAAGTGGTTGACCAGTTTTCCCAGCACCACTTGTTAAAGAGATTGTATTTTCTCCATTGTATATTCTTGCTTTCTTTGTCGAAGATAAGGTGTCCATAGGTGTGTGGATTTATCTTTGGGCTTTCTATTTTGTTCCATTGATCTATATTTCTGTCTTTGTGCCAGTACCATACTGTCTTCATGACTGTGGCTTTGTAGTAGAGCCTGAAGTCAGGCAGGTTGATTCCTCCAGTTCCATTCTTCTTTCTCAAGATTGCTTTGGCTATTCGAGGTTTTTTTGTATTTCCATACAAATTGTGAAACTATTTGTTCTAGTTCTGTGAAAAATACCATTGGTAGCTTGATAGGGATTGCATTGAATCTATAGATTGCTTTGGGTAGTATACTCATTTTCACTATATTGATTCTTCTGATCCATGAACATGGTATATTTCTCCATCTATTTGTGTCCTCTTTGATTTCTTTCACCAGTGGTTTGTAGTTTTCTATATATAGGTCTTTTGTTTCTTTCGGTAGATCTATTCCTAAGTATTTTATTCTTTTCGTTGCAATGGTGAATGGAATTGTTCCCTTAATTTCTCTTTCTATGTTCTCATTGTTAGTGTATAGGAATGCAAGGGATTTCTGTGTGTTGATTTTATATCCTGCAACTTTACTAAATTCATTGATTAGCTCTAGTAATTTTCTGGTGGAGTCTTTAGGGTTTGCTATGTGGAGGATGTGTCATCTGCAAACAGTGAGAGTTTTACTTCTTTTCCAATCTGGATTCCTTTTATTTGTTTTTCTGCTCTGATTGCTCTGGCCAAAACTTCCAAAACTATGTTGAATAGTAGTGGTGAGAGTGGGCACCTTTGTCTTGTTCCTGACTTCAGGGGAAATTCTTTCAGTTTTTCACCATTGAGGATAATGTTTGCTGTGGGTTTGAAACTAAGATTATGGCATCTGGTCCTATCACTTCGTGGCAGATAGATGGGGAAACAGTGGAAACAGTGCCAGACTTTATTTTTCTTGGCTCCAAAATCACTTCAGATGGTGACTGCAGCCATGAAATTAAAAGACACTTACTCCTTGGAAGGAAAGTTATGACCAACATAGACAGCATATTAAAAAGCAGAGACATTACTTTGCCAACAAAGGTCTGTCTAGTCAAGGCTATGGTTTTTCCAGTGGTCATGTATGGATGTGAGAGTTAGACTATAAAGAAAGCTGAGCGCCGAAGAATTGATGATTTTGAACTGTGGCATTGAAGCAGACTCTTGAGAGTCCCCTGGACTGCAAGGAGATCCAACCAGTCCATCCTAAAGGAGATCAGTCCTGGGTGTTCACTGGAAGAACTCATGTTGAAGCTGAAACTCCAATACTTTGGCCACCTGATGTGAAGAGCTGAGTCACTGGAAAAGACCCTGATGGTGGGAAAGATTAAGGGCAGGAGGAGAAGGGGACGACAGAGGATGAGATGGTTGGATGGCATCACCGACCCAGTGGACATGGGTTTGCGTGGACTCCGGGAGTTGTTGATGGACAGTGAGGCCTGGCATGCTGCGGTTCATGGGGTCGCAAAGAGTCGGACATGACTGAGCGACTGAACTGAACTGACCTGTCATGCATAGCTTTTATTATGTTGAGGTATGTTCCTTCTATTCTTGCTTTCTGGAGGGTTTTTATCATAAATGGATATTGAATTTTGTCAAAGGCTTTCTCTGCATCTATTGAGATAATCATATGGTTTTTATTTTTCAATTTGTTAACGTGCTATATTACATTGATTGATCTGCGCATAGTGAAGAATCCTTGCATCCCTGGGATAAAGGCCACTTGGTCATGATGTATGATCTCTTTAATATGTTGTTGGATTCTGTTTGCTAGAATTTTGTTAAGGATTTTTGAATCTATGTTCATCAGTGATATTGGCCTGTAGTTTTCTTTTTTTGTGGTATCTTTGTCAGGTTTTGGTATTAGGGTGATGGCCTCATAGAATGAGTTTGGAAGTTTACCTTCCTCTGCAATTTTCTGGAAGAGTTTGAGTAGGATCAGTGTTAGCTCTTCACTAAATTTTTGGTAGAATTCAGCTGTGAAGCCATCTGGTCCTGGGCTTTTGTTTGTTGGAAGATTTCTGATTACAGTTTCTATTTCCATGCTTGTAATGAGTCTGTTAAGATTTTCTATTTCTTCCTGGTTCAGTTTTGGAAAGTTGTACTTCTCTAAGAATTTGTCCATTTCTTCCAAGTTGTCCATTTTATTGGCATATAGTTGGTGATAATAGTCTCTTATGATCCTTTGTATTTCTGTTTTGTCTGTCGTGATCTCTCCATTTTCATTTCTAATTTTACTGATTTGATTTTTCTCCCTTTGTTTCTTGATGAGTGTGGCGAATGGTTTGTCAATTTTATTTATCTTCTCAAGAACCAGCTTTTGGCTTTGTTGATTTTTGCTATGGTCTCTTTTGTTTCTTTTGCATTTATTTCTGCCCTAATTTTTAAGATTACTTTCCTTCTACTAACCCTGGGGTTCTTCATTTCTTCCTTTTCAAGTTGCTTTAGGTGTAGAGTTAGGTTATTTATTTGACTTTTTTCTTATTTCTTGAGGTATGCCTGTATTGCTATGAACTTTCCCCTTAGCACTGCTTTTACAGTGTCCCACAGGTTTTGGGTTGTTGTGTTTTCATTTTCATTCGTTTCTATGCAAATTTTGATTTCTTTTTTGATTTCTTCTGTGATTTGTTGGTTATTCAGCAGCGTGTTGTTCAGCCTCCATATGTTGGAATTTTTATTAGTTTTTCTCCTGTAATTGAGATCTAATCTTACTGCATTGTGGTCAGAAAAGATGCTTGGAATGATTTCAAGTTTTTTGAATTTACCAAGGCTAGATTTATGGCCCAGGATGTGATCTATCCTGGAGAAGGTTCCGTGTGCACTTGAGAAAAAGGTGAAATTCGTTGTTTTGGGGTGAAATGTCCTATAGATATCAATTAGGTCTAACTGTTCTATTGTATCATTTAAAGTTTGTGTTTTCTTGTTAATTTTCTGTTTAGTTGATCTATCCATAGGTGTGAGTGGGGTATTAAAGTCTCCTACTATTATTATGGCATTGTTAATTTCCCCTTTCATACTTGTTAGCATTTGTCTTACATATTGTGGTGCTCCTATGTCAGGTGCATATATATTTATAATTGTTATATCTTATTCTTGGATTGATCCTTTGATCCTTATGTAGTGTCCATCTTTGTCTCTTTTCACAGGCTTTGTTTTAAAGTTTATTTTATCTGATCTGAGTATTACTACTCCTGTTTTCTTTTGGTCTCTATTTTCATGGAATATCTTTTCCAGCGCTTCACTTTCAGCCTGTATGTGTCCCTTGTTTCGAGGTGAGTCTCTTGTAGATAACATACATAGGGGTCTTGTTTTTGTATCCATTCAGCCAGTCTTTGTCTTTTGGTTGGGGCGTTCAACCCATTTACATTTAAGGTAATTATTGATAAGTATGACCCCGTTGCCATTTACTTTATTGTTTGGGGTTTGAGTTTATACACCCTTTCTGTGTTTCCTGTCTAGAGAAGATCCTTTAGCATTTGTTGGAGAGCTGGTTTGGTGGTGCTGAATTCTCTCAGCTTTTGCTGTAAAGCTTTTGATTTCTCCTTCATATTTGAATGAGTCTGTAAAGCTTTTGATTTCTCCTTCATATTTGAGTGAGATCCTTGCTGGGTACAGTAATCTGGGCTGTAGGTCATTTTCTTTGATCACTTTAAGTATGTCTTACCATTCCCTTCTGGCTTGAAGACTTTCTATTGAAAGATCAGCTGTTATCCTTATGGGAATCCCCTTGTATGTTATTTGTTGTTTTTCCCTTGCTGCTTTTAATATTTATTCTTTGTGTTTGATCTTGTTAATTTGATTAATATTGTCTTGGGGTGTTTTGCCTAGGGTTTATCCTGTTTGGGACTCTCTGGGTTTCTTGGACTTGGGTGATGATTTCCTTCCCCATTTTAGGGAAGTTTTCAACTATTATCTCCTCAAGTATTTTCTCATGGTCTTTCTTTTTGTCTTCTTCTTCTGGGACTCCTATGATTCAAATGTTGGGGCATTTAACATTGTCCCAGAGGTCTCTGAGGTTGTCCTCATTTCTTTTAATTCTTTTTTCTTTTTTCCTGTTTAATTTATTTCTACCATTTTATCTTCTACCTCGCTTATCCTATCTTCTGCCTCCGTTACTCTACTGTTGGTTCCCTCCAGAGTGTTTATGATCTCATTTATTGCATTATTCATTATATATTGACTATTTTTTATTTCTTCTATGTCCTTGTTAAACCTTTCTTGCATCTTCTTGATCCTTGTCTCCAGGCTATTTATCTGTAACTCCAATTTGTTTTCAAGATTTTGGATCATTTTCACTATCATTATTCAGAATTCTTTATCAGGTAGATTCCCTATCTCTTCCTCTTTTGTTTGGTTTTGTGGGCATTTATCCTGTTCCTTTACCTGCTGTGTATTTCTCTGCCTTTTCATCTTGTTTATATTGCTGTGTTTGGGGTGTCCTTTTTGTATTCTGGCAGTTTGTGGTTCCTCTTTATTGTGGAGGTTCCTCGCTGTGGGTGGGGTTAGATGGGTGGCTTGTCAAGGTTTCCTGGTTAGGGAAGCTTGTGTTGGTGTTCCCATGGGTGGAGCTGGATTTATTCTCTCTGGAGTGCAATGAGGTGTCCTGTAATGAGTTTTGAGATGTCAGTGGGTTTGGTGTGACTTTGGGCAGTCTGTATATTGAAGCTCAGGGCTATGTTCCTATGTTGCTGGAGAATTTGCATGGTACGTCTTGCTCTGGAACTTTTTGGCCCTTGGGTGGTGCTTGGTTTCAGTGTAGGTATGGAGGCGTTTGATGAGCTCCTATCAATTAATGTTCCCTGGATTCAGGAGTTCTCTGGTGTTCTCAGGATTTGGACTTAAGCCTCCTGCCCCTGGTTTTCAGTCTTATTCTTACAGTAGCCTCAAGACTTCTCCATCTACACAGCACTGATGATAAGACATCTAGGTTAATGGTGAAAAGTTTCTCCACAGTGAGGGACACTTGGAGAGGTACACAGAGTTACATGGAGAAGAGAAGAGGGAGGAGGGAGATAGAGGTGGCCAGGAGGAGAAGAGGGGGAATCAAAAGAGGGGAGAGCAACCTAGCCAATAATCACATCCGATGCTGGGAGGGATTGGGGGCAGGAGGAGAAGGGGACGACAGAAGATGAGATGGCTGGATGGAATCACTGACTTCATGGATGTGAGTCTGAGTGAACTCCGGGAGTTGGTGATGGACAGGGAGGCCTGACGTGCTGCGATTCATGGGGTTGCAAAAAGTTGGACATGACTGAGAAACTGAACTGAATTGATGTGCTCTCCACAGTCTGGATCCCTCAGAGATGTTCACAGCGTTACACAGAGAAGAGAAGAGAGAGGAAGGAGACAGAGGTGGCCAGGAGGTTAAAAGGGGGATTCAAAAGGAGAGAGACAGATCCAGCCAGTAATCAGTTCCCCAAGTGTTCTCCACAGCCCAGAACACACACACAGATTCACAGAGTTGGGTAGAGAAGAAAAGGGGGAGGGGGAGATAGAGGTGACCTGGTGGAGAAAAAGGAGAGTCAAAAGGGGGAGAGAGCAATCAGGCCAGTGATCTTGCTCCCACATAAAAATGGGTACTGAAGATTGGGTTCTTAAAGGTACAAAGTTGATAACAAATACCAAAAAGCAAAATTAAAAATCTAGAGTAGAGGTTAGATTCTCAAAAATACAATATTAAAAAAAACAAAGTCACAAAAATCATGAAATATATATATGAAGTTTACTTTAAAAATAGGGTCTTTTTTTTTTTCAAAGTAATAGGTTATAAAAATGAAAATTTAAGGAGTAATAGAGGACTTAAAAATAAAAAAATTTTTTTAATTAAAAAATGATAATAGTAAATATATATCTAGGACTTTGGAGCTGTTGCGGACAGTGTGGGGTCAGTTCATTTTCAGGTAGTTCCTTGGTCCGGCTTGTACGTCTCAAGGTCTGTAGGCCCCTTCCTATGTAGTCAGTGGTAACTACAGGGTTTTAATCTATTGCACCTGTCACTTCCAAAGTAGTTCCCTGTTTATTTTAGCTTCTTCTGTTTGCTGGTCTCTTCAGTGTCTAATTTCCGCCCTGACACAAGGGGGCGGTGGTGGTCACTTTTTATAGGCTCACTTGTTCAGTCATGCTGTGGGGAGGGGGAAACACTGCAAACAAATAACACTGGCATGTGCTCGCAGTGTCTCAGCCACACTGGGTTTGCCCCGACTCACGGTGTGTGTGCTTTCCCAGTCTGTACTGCTCAGGCTCTAGGTTGCTCTGCCAGGAACTGTCTGAGGCTGGCCCTGGGTTGCATGCACTCCCCAGGTCTAAGCCACTCAGGTTCAGGTTCTTGGGTACTTCACAGAAGTGCAGACTTGGTTGGGCCCACGTTTTGTGCCCATCCCAGTTCCAAGCAGCTCAGGTGACCAGGTGCTTGGCGAGCACAGTCGCCGCCAGTGGGCTGTGACTTATCGCCTCCCCGGTCCCAGCTTCTCGGTTTTCTGGGTGTACAACCGGCGCGCCTTCTCAGGTGTGTCGTGTATCTCTTCTGGGGAGCTGATCTCTGGCTGCGACCCTCCCAGCAGATGTCAACCATCCAGAATCCAAAGAAGTCTTGGTTAGCAACGAAGTCTGCTTGCAGTTTGGTATGATATGCCTCTCTGGGGCCGCAATTGCCCCTTCCAGCTCTAGCTGCCCTCACCTGTCTGTCTCTGGTGGGGATGGGCTGGTCCATAGCCGGCTAGCTCTGCTCAGTCCTTTGTTCTGTGAGTGGGCCTGGCAGTGTCTTAGGTTAAGGCTTTTCATGGGATAGCTATCCCACAGTCTGGGTTACAATCTCAAGCTAATTCCCTCAGATCAGGCCCAGTCCTTACTCTAAGCAATGCAGCCCACGCCTCCCTGTCCAGCCCCCGCTTGTTAGTGGGGGATGTGAGAGTCTGGGCTGCTGCTCCACTGGGAGCTGCTGTTAGGCACATAATCTGTGGGTTTTAATTATTTATTTTTCCTCCCGGTTATTTTGCCCTCTGAGATTCCAAGGCTCGCCACAGACCTACCAGAGTGTTTCCTGGTGTTTGGAAATTTCTCTCTTTTTTTAAGACTCCCTTCCTGGGATGAATCTCTGTCCCTACCTCTTTTGTCTCTCTTTTTATCTTTTATATTTTGTCCTACCTCCTTTTGAAGACAATGGGCTGCCTTTCTGGGGACCTGATGTCCTCTGCCAGCATTCAGAAGTTGTTTTGTGGAATTTGCTTGGCATTCAAATGTTCTTTCGATGACTTTGTGGGGGAGAAAGTGGTCTCCCCGTCCTATTCCTCTGCCATCTTAGGACCGCCTCCCAACCAGTTTTTTAAGAGAGTGTCAGGACTAGGGAATGGGTCACTTAAAGCAGAATTCTGTTTTTTCATGATTTATCAGGTGTGTTGCATTAAAGGATTTATCAGGTATTAAAATACAGCATTCACTTTGAATTGTAGCACAGATATCTCCTGAGATGCTGTAAGGTGTCAAGGGCCTTGCAATTGTGTAGCACTGCCTTTCTTATCATAGAGATCTCAGAATTCAATAGGCTAATAGCCCGGCTGCTGCTGCTGCTGCTAAGTCACGTCAGTCGTATCCGACTCTGTGTGACCCCATAGATGGCAGCCCACCAGGCCCCGCCATCCCTGGGATTCTCCAGGCAAGAACACTGGAGTGGGTTGCCATTTCCTTCTGCAATGCATGAAAGTGAAAAGTGAAAGTGAAGTCGCTCAGTCATGTCCGACTCTTCGAGACCCCATGGACTGTAACCCACCAGGCTCCTCCGTCAATGGGATTTTTCCAGGCAAGAGTACTGGAGTGGGGTGCCTTCTCCAAATAGTCTGGCTACTATCATTTAAAGCTTATGAAAGTTGTTAAGGCTTCAATATGGCCAATTCCATCCTCCAACCCCATTCAAAGTGCTTGCGTGTGCACGCACACACACACACAAGCTGCTAAATAGTCATACCAGTAGAATACAGATCTTTGACCCACTGGGATCATACCAGTGGTAGATTGGTTGGGGTTTCCTCTAATTTGCTAACATGTATGCACTCATCTCACACACTAGTAAAGTAATGCTCAAAATTCTCCAAGCCAGGCTTCAGCAATATGTGAACCGTGAACTTCCAGATATTCAAGCTGGTTTTAGAAAAGGTAGAGGAACCAGAGATCAAATTGCCAACATCTGCTGGATCATGGAAAAAGCAAGAGAGTTCCAGAAAAATATCTATTTCTGCTTTATTGACTGTGCCAAAGCCTTTGACTGTGTGGATCACAATAAATTGGGGAAAATTCTGAAAGAGATGAGAATACCTCTTGAGAAACCTGTATGCCTCTTGAGAAACCTGTATGCAGGTCAGGAAGCAACAGTTAGAACTGGATATGGAACAACAGACTGGTTCCAAATAGGAAAAGGAGTACATCAAGGCCGTATATTGTCACCCTGCTTATTTAACTTATATGCAGAGTACATCATGAGAAACACTGGGCTGGAAGAAGCACAAGCTGGAATCAAGATTGCTGAGAGAAATATCAATAACCTCAGATATGCAGATGACACCACCCTTATGGCAGAAAGTGAAGAGGAACTCAAAAGCCTCTTGATGAAAGTGAAAGAGGAGTGAAAAGGTTGGCTTACAGCTCAGCATTCAGAAAACTAAGATCATGGCATCTGGTCCCATCACTTCATGGGAAATAGATGGGAAACAGTGGAAACAGTGTCAGACTTTATTTTTTTGGTCTCCAAAATCACTGCAGATGGTGACTGCAGCCATGAAATTAAAAGACGTTTACTCCTTGGAAGGAAAGTTATGACCAACCTAGATAGCATATTCAAAAGCAGAGACATTACTTTGCCAATGAAGGTCTGTCTAGTCAAGACTATGGTTTTTCCAGTGGTCATGTATGGATGTGAGAGTTGGACTGTGAAGGAAGCTGAGTGCTGAAGAATTGATGCTTTTGAACTGTGGTGTTGGAGAAGACTTTTGAGAGTCCCCTGGACTGCAAGGAGATCCAACCAGTCCATTCTGAAGGAGATCAGCCCTGGGATTTCTTTGGAGGGAATGATGCTAAAGCTGAAACTCCAGTACTTTGGCCACCTCATGCGAAGAGTTGACTCATTGGAAAAGACTCTGATGCTGGGAGGGATTCGGGGCAGGAGGAGAAGGGGACGACAGAGGATAAGATGGCTGGATGGCATCACCGACTCGATGGACATGAGTTAGAGTGAACTCCTGGAGTTGGTGATGGACAGGGAGGCCTGGCATGCTGCAATTCATGGGGTCGCAAAGAGTCGGATATGACTGAGTGACTGAACTGAACTGATGACCTTAAATTATGGGACTCCTAGGTTACACTTTTGTATCCATTCCTAGAGATGTCAAGGCCATAATTTAGTGCTGCATATCCACTGAGTTCTATACCAATCATTCTCTCTAAGAGTAATAATAGGCATAGTTCATAAAGCACCCAGCCTTGTTTCATAATATTACCAGGTTGATCATTTTTAGTATGATTGAATTGTTTCCAACATAGAGGAGCTTTTAAATTTAAATGATCATAGCCTGGTGTTAACTATATCGATCCATCCTATAATTGTGGGAATTTTCCTTTTAATAGATGAGAGGTTAGTTTTGTTTTGTTTTTTATTGAGACTTAGCTTGTCACTCTGATTAAGTTTGAATGACCCTAAGAGAAAAAAATCTATTGCCACCATCAGAGCAGGTGTTATTAATTGGCCAGGTGAGAGGATCCCATCTAGTAATACCATCTAGTAATACCAATAGACAGAACAGGACTGAATACTCATCTAAAATAAATTTCCAATTATTGGGGTGTCCAATCAGAGTCCTGGAGAACAGAAATCCTCCAAGGTAACCCAGAAGTACTAGACACAGGTAATTGGTCACAACCCAACAATCAGATTGAGTTTAAAACTAGCATAGAATCGTGGCCATGATAGAAAACATTTGATAAGCATAGATCCAAGGAATCAAGAAAACATTATAAAGAATCATACGAATCAGATCTGCATCTTTTGCAAGCTGTCTACTTCTGATGTTGTCTTCTTCTCATCCTAGAGTAGTGAGTGCAGTTTCTTCTGTTTGAGCATTGTTTTAAGGTAAGTTTGAGGTCAGCAGGCCTCTCTATAGACATGTCCAACTTAGGGGCCTTTGGAAGTGAGGATTAATCCAAGAGTCAATTTACCTTTAGTTTCACTGGGCATGAGCTAGTTAAGAGTACCTGATAGAAAGGTCCTTCCATCCAGGTTGGAGACAGTTCCTTAAATTATGTCTTCTTCCAGTCTTGGTTGCAGGTCATGAGTGAAGACATCTGATCTTCATCCAAAGACAGATTACTGAGATGTACTTCAGAAACAACCCTAGAGTATCCTTTAATAATTCAATTAAATGTTACATTAATATACCCTAACAGCAAAGAACTGTCCAGGAAATGAGTCATAGTAAATACAGACCTCCATTAACAAACTGGGATTTAACATTCATTGAAACATCTCTTTCTTCCTAAAATCACCATCATTTTTACCAAATATAACCAAATTAAGGCTTGTTTGTGATACAGGTCTGGTCTCAATATACTTGGCCTGATGATTTATATAACCATAACTGATCATAGACATTTTTGCTTTGCTGAAACTTTTATAAAGTCTCAGACTGAACTTTTAAAATAAAACCTTTTGGGCTAGTAAAGTCATGCCAAAGGCTTACCACAGATTTTGCCTAACAGATCCAAGTGAATTCCTCCCTTTTCAAGGTCTCCAAAATTCCTTGAGATTTCTGTTCCTGTTAGTAAGATAACCTTCCGAACTTATCTAGTAAAGTTACTGGAAACTAAGAGTTTCCAGTGTCTGAGGGGTTCAGATAGAGAGAAATGGTAAATGTTTCAATATTTTTATAAAATATAATTTTACCAAGTTACTGTCATACTTAGTTTTAGGGGAAGTTTTTTATTAAATCTGGAAAACACAGATTCAACACAGTAATTTTTCAGATAGAATACATAAAAGTTATAAGCATATTTTCCAGTTCATTCAGTCCTTTTGTTAACCTTTGTAAAGTTATCCGGTTTTCCATTAGAATCCTTACCTAGTTCAGAAGCTGGTATTTATCCAAAAGTCCTCTCTATAAATCTTTAAGAGGAAGGAGTTTTGTGGAACTTGGTTAGAGCAATGACAGTATGTTGATATAGTAACTAGAATTATGTCTGATAACATTTTACCCAAACATATCAGAATTTTATGAATTCCATATAGTTTCTAGGATATCTATATTAGTAACATTTACCATACAGTATAACCTGAGATGTATTACTCACTTGGCAATGCTTCCCATGTAATTCTCTATACAAAATGAACCTAATTAGTATAGTATCTCTCTTTGGGATATTTCAGGGGCCCTCTGAAGCATCCCAAAGTTAGCTAGAAATCTTCATTAGAATGATTTAGGAAGTTTTGTCAACAAATATCAAAAAGGTTTGGAACACTCAGTCAGATAGGGTTATAAGTCATTGTGAAACAATACTAATTACTTAGCCAAAGTCACAATGAGGGATTTCAGAACATCGTTTAAGAGATAAAGAAACTTAAATCCATTATCAAGGCAGTTTGACATCTGAAGGAAAGGTGTCATCTTAACAGAGAGAGAAGCTAAATTCAAGTTTTTGCACCAGCTTACTTTATTTAAAAGGTTAACTTAATTAAATTTATTTTAAACTTATTTTAAACCATGTACAAAACTCTTTTCTCATGGTTCACTTTCCACAAAACATCACTTTCTGTACCCATTACTTTGTTCTTCCATCCTAAAAAGCCACCTGTAAGTCAGAAGTATTTTCTTTTCCCTTCACAAAATGCAATTCCATTCCTCATACCTTCTTTACTGAAAACACATTTCCTACTTTCCTTAAGCAACCAAGAACTGACTTTTATGTTAGCATTTTATAGATTGGTGAGCATAAATACCAGTGATAATTTCTAAAACCTTTGCTTTCTTAGAACATTTTAGGATGGCACCAAACATCATTTGTTTTTAGTCCCAAATCTCTTTAGTAAGAGGAAATCAGTGTTCAGTAATAAATGTTTCAAAATCTTATTTGGAAATGGCCTAGCTATTCAATAGAATTCCAAGACTTAGTTTAGCACAACCCTTAGAAATTCAAGTTATCCCAGTCTGGAGAGACTTTTAGACAGACATTCCTAAAGCATAATTATTCTTAATAGAGTTTCTCTAAAAGCTTATATCTCATTTAAAGTTTTTTAGAAGTTTCTTCACTCGAGGTAATTTCCTTTGTGTACTTTCCTAGATGAGAATATGTAAATAGATTCTCCTGAAAGGTGTATAATTTTCAGGGATAGTATAATGTGAAACGGACTTTTGTTCACCTTTCAGCCCACCAGTTGTGGGCTTGAAATAGAAACTTTTTCCTATTTCAGCCCTGGAACCTGGGGCGCCGAGTTACCAGCCTGAAATAGGAAGTTTTCCCCGGGGTGCTGACTCCCCCACCCCCAGCAAGAGGGGGAACTCCTGCCTCTTGCTGGAAGGCATTTCAGAAGCTTGAAGTGCAGATTAAAAATATGGGAAATACATCTTCAGAGTTAACACTTTTTTAATTGTTTTTGAAAAAATCGTCAAAGTTTTAATGTGTCTTTTGATGGTACTCATTATCAGAGCATGGGCTTGGTAAAATGCGACTCTCCCATGGCTTCCTTGTCATTTATTTTGCTGGTAGATTCACTGGCCTCTGACTAGTTAGTTCTTTTTGAAGCAAATACTGAAATGGTCAGTCTAGTTTGTGTGATGCTTAATAATCTCATCCAAAGGAATTTCTCAGTTGTTTTTCTGTTGTACAACATTTCCCATTTCATTTTGTTCCTTTTTTTTGTCTTGTTTTCTTTTGTGTTCGTACCTATACATCCCACAGTTTTTTGTAATTGAAGTACAGTTGATTCACGTGACTATGTTTGTGTTGCGATACAGCACAGGGAGGCAATATTTTTATGGAATCAACTTTATTGAAATATTACTACATTGTGAGGTTTTCGTTGGTTTTGGAGATGAATTGTTTGTGGGTGTCCTGGTTTGCAAATATTTCTTTGCATTCCGTGTTGCCTTCTTCATTCCCAAAGGCTTCCTTTGTTGGACACCTGCTTCAAAATTGAAGTAGGTCGCGTTTCCTAGTTTTGGTTTATTTCTCATTGCTCTAGGAGATGGATTCCAAAAGACCTTGCAATGAAGTCACCCAAACCCAAAAAGAACTTGTAGTTTACATGTTCACGTGTCCTGCCTATGTTCTCCTCAAGACTTTCATAGCATCCCTCCTGACCTTTAGATATTTATGATTTGGAGTTCACTTCGTGTATGATGTTGAAGAGTGTTCTAACGTCATTCTCATTTTCTTTGTTTTAGTAAGCCTCCTACGGTTCTCCATACTGTCTCTGACCAATGTCTATTGCCAGGATCAGGGGAGGAATGTTCCCTTTTCTTGACGCCTTCTCAATCAGTGTTTGTCAAGTTTCTGACAATGGCCGTTCTGAGGGCTGTGAGGTGACTCCTTGCTGTGGTTTCGATTTGCATTTCTCATATTTTGCTCAATTGACCTCTTTTCATGTGATTTCTTTTCAAGGGCGGGTTCATGTTACTTCTCCATGCAACTTCCTGTAACTTGGCCCTGTTTTAAATTCTTTTCTGATGACCACCCCTAGGACGTTTGTTGAGATGAGCTGTTTTTAGCTTACAGACCCTTTGGCCTTGAGAATACTCAATGCCCATCAGCACAGCTTTTCAAGCTGTTGTTACAGAAAATGGCCACAAGGCGGCAGCATTACCTTAGTTCAGTTCAGTCGCTCAGTCCTGTCCGACTGAACAGCTCCTCAGTCCATGGGATTTTCCAGGCAAGAGTACTGGAGTGGGGTGCCATTGCCTTCTCCTTGCTCATGCACATTCCACTCTTATTCACAGCCCAGGAAGTCTACTTTCCCTAAGGATCTGGTTGCAGGTAGAACCAGAGTTGGGCATGAAGAAGTGCTGCCACTTTGTGGACATTTTCTGTAACTACAACTTGCCCACCAGTTCTTACCAGCACCTCTAATTCAAAGGCTCACTGCAGATGGTGCTGTTCACTTCAATCGTTCAGTCGTGTCCGACTCTTTGCAACCCCATGGACTGCAGCACGCCAGGCCTCCCTGTCCATCACCAACTCCTGGAGCATGCTCAAACTCACGTCCATTGAGTCGGTGATGCCATCCATCATCTCATCCTCTGTCGTCCCCTTCTCCTCCAGCCTTCAATCTTTCCCAGCATCAGGGTCTTTTCAAATGAGTCAGTTCTTTGCATCAGGTGGCCAAAGTATTGGAGTTTCAGCTTCAGCATCAGTCCTTCTAATGAATATTCAGGACTGATTTCCTTTAGGCTTGGCTGGTTGGATCTCCTTGCAGTCCAAGGGACTCTCAAGAGTCTTCTCCAACAAACACCACAGTTCAAAAGCATTAATTCTTCGGTGCTCAGATTTCTTTATAGTCCAACTCTCACATCCATACATGATACTGGAAAAACCATAGCTTTGACTAGATGGATCTTTGTTGGCAACATAATGTCTCTGCTTTTTGCAGCCATGAAATTAAAAGATGCTTGTTCCTTGGAAGAAAAGCTATGACTGACCTAGACAGCATATTCAAAAGCACAGACATTACATAACTGACAAAGATTCGTCTAGTCAAGGCTATGGTTTTTCCAGTATCATGTATGGATGTGAGAGTTGGACTGTGAAGAAAGCTGAGCACTGAAGAATTGATGCTTTTGAACTGTGGTGTTGGAGAAGACTCTTGAGAGTCCCTTGGACTGCAAGGAGATCCAACCAGCCAAGCCTTAAGGAAATCAGTCCTGAATATTCATTAGAAGGACTGATGCTGAAGCTGAAGCTCCAATACTTTGGCCACCTGATGCAAAGAACTGACTCATTTGAAAAGACCCTGATGCTGGGAAAGAGTGAAGGCGGGAGGAGAAGGCGATGACAGAGGATGAGATGGTTGGATGGCATCACTGCTTTGATGGACATGAGTTTGAGCATGCTCCGGGAGTTGGTGATGGACAGGGAAGCCTGGAGTGCTGCAGTCCATGGGGTCGCGAAGAGTCAGATACAACTGAGCAATTGAACTGATGACTGATGATGGTGGAGTGGTTAATGAGATCTGTCCTCACAATAGGTCCTGGGAAGGTATTGCAGAAATGAATTCCAAACACAACAGACTTTCAAAAGACCAATTTCAAAGGTCAGTTTTCTTCACATGCTTTAAGGAAAGAAAAAAGAGAGAAAACAATTCAAATGGCCCCAGGACAAGATGAGGAAAGGAGCTGAGATTCTATCTAGATGCCTCATTGTTACAGACAAGCTGAGTGTCTGCTAGGCACACAGGACCTAAACAAGAATCTTGAGGCCTCTAGATAAACACTGCTGATTGTCTGTCTAGGGTCCCCATAACCAAAAAGGAGATAGCATCTGCCAGGCAAAAAAAAAAGCTTTCAAAGGAGCTAATCCTAGGATCTGACATACATAAACCTGGGCTCTTATGACAAGAAAACCACCATTCCAAAAGACACAGGCACCCCAAAGTTCACTTCAACACTATTTACAGGAGCCAAGAGACAATTCCAAGAAAATGTCCACCGACAGATTAAAATTTAAAGAAAATGTGGTACATATACAAGGCTGAGACTATTACTCAGCCTTGAAAATCCACCACAGAAATTACGAAATTATGCCATTGGTCACTACAAGGATGGACCTTGGAGGATCATACATTATGTGAAGTGAGACAGAGAAAGACAAAAGAATGTGATATCCTTATAGGCAAAAATTTTTAAATATATGATGGAAAATCATTTAAAACTCAAAAAAAAAAAAACACTGAGATTTCAAACACAAAAAGAATCCGCAAAAATTAACAGTAAGGGGCAGGTTTAAATTCCAAGGTCACGACTAACACATACACAGGAATCTATGTGCAATAGAAAATCCACAAGGATTATATTTTTCCTTCCTTTCATCCTTCTAAATATACACAGAAACCTGCCTCTCTACATATACAAAGAAAACGATATCTGTAATAATTCACAAGGATTATCTCCTCTTTTCCTTCCTTTCACAAATACAAAAACATCTGCATCTCTAAAAGGTAATCCTGATGGACGTGATTTTCAGCAGACAATACTTTCCTCAGCCTTCTGAAATAAACTCTGTGGCAAATGAATCCCCCAAACAAGAGTTATGCTCTTTGTGTATGTCATAATTGAATCAGGTGGCTGCCCACTGACAAGAAGCACAAACTGGAGATTAAAATAAAAGGAAAAAAAGGCATGCTCATTTTGTTCCCTCTGATCTCCCTGACATGAGATGCCATCCTATCCCTGGAGCCTGAGCAGGCCTGGGTCCCACTGATGGATTGGGTGCTGTAGAGACAGCTGGGCAGGGTGAGCCCCCACTTAAACTTGTATGTCTGGTTTGCTTGGCTGTGAACTAAGTCTCCAGTGCACCCAAAGATGGTGGCCCAATCCTCTGATCACCAGGACCTTGGAAAAGTCACCTAGTCTCTGGATGCTGGGGTCTCCAATTCAAGCAGGGAGCGGTGCCCCAGGCTGGAATGGGTTTGGAGGGGAGAGGTGAAGCTTTAGGAGGAAGATGCACTGAGACAGGAGCCCTTGAGTGTTTGCTCAGGCACTTTCCACCCTAATTCACAGCCCAGGAAGCCAATTTTCCCTAAGGATCTCATTGCCCGAGGAATCAGAGTTGGGCAGGAAGAACTGCTGTTGCCTGTGGGTCTTTCCTATAACTACACTTTGACCAGCCCTGCTTAATTGCAGGTGTAATTCACAAGGCCTGGGGCACTGTTAATGACAGCTGTCCTCAGGAAAGGTCTTTGGGTGGGTACTGCAGATATAAATTCCAAACACAGCCGACTTTCAAGAAGCCAACTGCAACTGGTAAATTTTCCTCACACCCTTAAAGGAAAAGAAAAACAACAACAAAAACCCAAATGCCCAAAGGACAAGATGCTCAGCATTCCTAATTATTACAGGAGAATGACAAAATGGCAACAAATATCACACCACACCAGTCAGAATAGCCATCCACACGAGTCTACAAGCAACAAATGTAGGAGAGAGCCAGGGGGTGAGGGGACCCCCACTATACAGGGAATGCACATTGGAAGCAGTCACTGCTAGAAAAGAGTCTCTTCAGGCCAGAAGTTAAAGTTTCCAGAAAGGTAAACCAGGGTCTGACATTCCCACACCGGGACTATATCCCAAGAAAACCATCATTCAGAAAGACACATGCACCCCAGCACTCACTGCAGCACTGCTCACAATAGACAAGACAGAAAGAAAATGTCCACCCACAGCTTACAGGTTAAACAAGATGTGGTACATATTTACTATGGACTGTTACTCAGCCATAAAAAAGCACCCCTGAAATTAAGGAGTCATGCCATGGGTCTCCACAACGGTGAACCTTGAAGGATCATACAAGTAAAATCTGTAGGACAAAGGAAGAAAATAGCAGATGAAGACATTCTAGGCAACATAAAAAGAGATAAAAAGAAGAAACTAAAACACAAAAGGAGCCTCTGAAAATATAAACACAAAGAATTTAAAAAATAAAAGTGGCTAGGATGAATTCAGAGGAGGTCGGGACTAACATATGCACTGAAATCTGTATCTGTAATAGATAATCCATTAAGATTATCTCTTTGTATCATTCCTTCGAGATTAAAAAAAAAATCTGTGTCTGTAATAGATATTGCACAAGGATCTGATGTTCAGCAAATGGAACTTTCCCCTACCTTCTGCAATAGCTATTATGGAGAAAGAATCCAAGAAAGCACAGATATGCTGTGTGTGTGTCATAACTAAAAAAGCGGCTGTACAGTGACGACAAGCACAAAATCGCAAATCAACTATATTCTAACACAGCAAAGGCATGAGATTACAGGAAAGGAAAGGAAATGAAAGCAATATCTATTTCATTTCCTCTTGCCTCCCTAACTTGGGCTCCTACCCCATCCCTGGAGCCTGAGGAGGCTTGGTTCCTGTGGCTGGACTCGGAGCATCACGACACTGGGAAGTGTGCCCTTAATTTAGATTCCTGTGACATTGGTACTGTGCGGTTCCCTCTGGCTGGGACCACAAGCCCCAGGGCACACAAGGATTGTGTCATGACCCTCTGACCTTGAAGACCTTGGAAAAGTCACCTAGCCTCCAGGTCTTCTGGTGCAGGGGTCCCCAATTCAAGGACCCTTCCTGGAAGTGCAGCCTCCTAGGCCCCTCACCTGGGGTTGTGGCCAGTGTTGGGATGAGTCTGGAGGGGAGGGGAGAAGCTTTAGGGGGAAGAAGAAGTAAGACACAAGCCCTCGAGTTTTTGCTCAGGCACATTGCACTTTAACAAACAGCCCCAGGAGGCACGCTCTCCTTAACTCTGGTTGCAGGAGAACCAGAGTTCGGCATGAAGAAGTGCTGCCGCCTTGTGGACACTTCTTGTAACTACAACTTGTACACCTCTGTTAGGGGTCTCTCCATTCACAAGGCCTATGGGGCAGTTAAAACTGCTCTCGGGAATGGTCCTGGGGCTGGTATTGCAGAAATGAATTACAACGACCGACTCAAGAAGCCAATTGTGACAGGTAAATCTCAAATCCTTTATGGAAAAAATAAATGGCACTGAACAAGACATTTAGCATTATTACAGGAGGAAAGACAATCAAAACGATAACAAGAAACCAAATCCCACCAGTCAGAATGGACATCCACAAAAGTCTAGAGATAGTAAATGTTCGAGAGGGCCAGAAGCTGATTGGACCCCTGTACAAGGTTGGTGGGAATGGACATTGTCGACAATCCCTAGAAAAGATAGCCTCCACATGCCAGAATATAAACATTCAAGACAGCTTTCCATAGTATCTGACGTCCACACCTGGGCTTATATCCCCCTAAACCCATCATTCAAAGACACATGCACCCCAACACTCACTGCTGCACTGCTTACAATAGCCAAGGCGCAGAATGACAAAGTGTCCTCTGACAGGTTAATGCTCAAGGACAATGTGGTGAATAAATGCATCGGACTATTAGCCATGAAAAGGCAGCATTGAAATTATGCAGTTATGCCACTGTTTGCCACAGGGATGGACACTGGAGGATCATACACTAAGTGTATTCAACAGACAGAGGAAGAAAATAGCATATGATGTTCCTTTCAGTCAAATAAAAAAAGAGACACAAAGAAACTAATATACAGCTAAGAAAGAGATTCTGAAAATTCAAACACAGACAAGGAATCCCAAAGAGAAGAAACAATAAAGGGCCAGGGGTTAATTAGGAATTCAGGACTACATATTCACAAAAACCTGTATGTTAAACATATACACATAAATCTGTATCTGTAATAGATAATCCACAATGATTATCTCCTTCCTTCCATCCACATATACACAGAAAGCTGTATATCTATACACACAAATCCATATGTCAAACATATACAAAGAAATCTGTACCCATAATAGATAATTCAAAGGATTATCTCCTTTCTCCTTCCCTCCATATATATAAAAAAATCTGCATCTCTAATAGCTACTTAGAGCTTCCCTTGTGGCCAAAGGGTTAACAATATGACGGTAATGTGGGAGACCTGGGTTCAACCTCTGGGTCCAGAAGATTCCTAGGAGAAGGGAATGGCTACCTAGTCCAGCATTCATGCCTGGGGAATCCATGGAAAGAGTAACCCAGCGAGCTACAGCCCTTGGGGTTGCATAGAGTCAGTACAGATACACCAGAAGGACATAATATTCAGCCCAGGGAGGTTACTTGACCTTGTTCCATAATCTCTATGGCAAAGAATTGAAAAAAAAAAAATTACAGATATGCTGTATGTAAATGTCATAACTGAATCAAGAGCCTGTACACTGACAACAAGCACAACATTGCAAATCAAATACAAACCAACAAACACAGCATCCGCATGAGATTAAAGAAAAGAAAAAAGCAACGTCTATTTCATTCCCTCCGATTTCCCTGCCTTGGGCTGCTTTCCATTCCCTGGACCCTGACCAGGCTTCAGTCACATGACTGGACTGGAGAGGAGTTGACAGTCAGGCGGGGGCCCTAAATGGAGCCCCTGTTAAACCTGTACTGTCTTGCTTTGCCGTGGCTGGGACCATAGAACCTAGTGCACCCACAGGATGGCAGCCTGAACCTCTGGCCGCGAGGACCCAGGAAAAGTCACCCTCCTCCAGGTCCGCTGGTGCTGGGGTCCCCAGCTGAAGCCTCTTTTCTGAGAGTGCAGCCTCCTAGGCACCCCAGCAGGGAGCGGTGCCCCAGTTTGGGATGAGTCTGAAGCAGAGGGTGAAGTGTTAAGGGGAAGTAGCAGTGAGACAGGCCTTGCCTGTGCTCAGGCACGTTACACTCTTAATTCACAGCCCAGGAAGTCAATTTCCAAAGTCTCAGCTTGCCTGCCATTTCCTTCTCCAGGGGATCTTCCTGACCCAGGGGTCGAACCCGAGTCTCCCTCATTGAGGGCAGACTCTTTACCGTCTGAGCCACCAGGGAATCCCTAAGAACCAGAGTTGGCATGAAACAGTGCTGCCTCCTTGTGGACATTACCTGAAACTACAACTTGAACACAGATAATGCCACCTTCAACTGACAAGGACTTTGGGGATGCTGACGACCGCAGCACTCAGGAAAGGCCCTGGGGAAGATATTGCAGAAATAAATTCCAAACACAGCTGACTTTCAAGAAGACAACTGCAACAGGTAAATTTTCCTCATGCTCTTTAAGGAAAGGAAAAAAAAAAAAAAAAAAACAAACTCAGACACAGGGCAAGATGCTCAGCATCCCTACTTACAGGAAAAATGACAACAAATATCACTATACGGTCAGAACGGCCAACAACCTCTGCATCCCCCCCCCAAATAATAATAAAATTTCAAGTTAACTACAGCCTCTGACATTCCCAAACTTCGAGTATATCCCCAGAAAACCATCTTTCAAAAAGACACATGCACCCCAGCACTGCTCACAGCAGCCGAGACACAGAACCACAAAATGTCACCCGCAGCTTAAAGCTTAAACAAGATGGGAAAATATTTGCCATAGACTATTACTCAGCCATAAAAACCACACCTGAAATTATGAAATTATGTGATTCACAAAAGTGAACCTTAGAGGATCATACACTAAATGAAATCAGCCGGATAAAGGAAGAAAATACCAGATGAAGAATCTCCAGGGCAACATAAAAAAAGATCAAAAAAAAAAAAAAAAACTAATTCACAGCTCAAAAGAAGCCTCTGAGAAATCAAACAGAATTTTTTTAAAAAGTTAAGGACCAGGATGTATTCATAGGGGCTTGGGACTGACAAATACACAGAAATCCACTACTTCAACATATACACTGAAATCTGTATCTGTAATAGAAGATCCATGAGGATTATCTCCTTCCCTCATTCCTTCCTTTGACATACACACAAAAAAATCTGTGTCTCTAATAGATACTGCACAAGGATCTGATATTCAGCAAATGGAACTTTCCTTTACCTTCTGCAATAACCGTTATGGAAAAAGAATCCAAAAAAAGAACAGATGTGCTATATGGATATGTCATCACTGAATCAAGGGTGTATAAACCCTGACAACAAGCATAAAACCTCAAATCAACAATATTCCAACACAGCAATGGCATGAGGTTACAGAAAAGAAAAGGAAACAAAAGCAATATCTATCTCATTCCCTCCTGTCTCCCTGACTTGGCTGCTATCCCATCCCATCCCAGTTGGAGTCTGAGGAGGCTTGGTTCCCATGGCTGGACGGGGATGGGACACTGGTCTTGACCTGACTAGGAAGGATGCACTTATTTTAGAGCCTTATAACAACTGTATTGTCTGTTTCTCTGGTTGGAACCACATGCCCTAGAGACCCAAAGGATGCTGGCATGACCCCCTGACTTCAAGGACCTTGGAAAAGTCACCTAGCCTCCAGGTCTCCTGGTGCTGGGGTCCACAATTCAAGGTTCCTTCATGAGACTACAGCTTCCTAGGCACCTCAGCAGGGGCTGTGGCCCAAGTTGGGATGAGTCTGGAGGGGAGGGGTTAAGCTTAAGGTGGAAGAATTAGTGAGACACAAGCTCTGGAGTGTTTGCTCATGCACATTCCACTCTAAATCACAGCCCAGGAGGCCAGCTCACCTTAAGGCTCAGGTTGCAGGAGGACCAGAGTTGGAATGAAGAAGTGCTGCCGCCTTGTGGGCATTTCCTGTACCTACAACTTGAACACGTGCATAATGGTGCCTCCAATTCACAAGGGCTGTTAGGCTGCTAATGGCAGCTGCCCTCAGGAAAGTTCCTGGGGCAGGTATTGCAGATAAATTACAAGCACAACTGACTTTCAAGAAGCCAACTGTAACAGGTAAATTTTATTCACATACTTTCAGGGAAAAGTAAAGAAGAAAATCCCCAAAGGGACCCAGGACAAGATGCTCAGCACCCCTAATTATTACAGGAGGAATGCCATCAAAATAACAACGTACTAGTCAGAATGGCCGTTCTAAAAGTCTACAAACCATGTCTACCCCCGGCGTCCCACCTGACTCGGTCCCTGAAATTGACATTGGCAACAACCACAGAAAGGAAGGCTATGCCAGGGGGAAAAAAACCCCAAAAACTTTCAAAGTGCCAAGCCTAGGATCTGACATAGCCACATCTGGTCATCTATCCTATGAAAACCATCATTCCAAAGACACATGCTCCCCAGCGTTCACTGCAGCTCAGACACAGGAAAATCTCCACCGACAGATGATTAAACAAACTGTGGTACACATACATACACAGTGGACTCTTCCTCACCCATGAAAAGCCACCACTGGAAGTGTGACATCAGTCACAACAAGACTGGATCTTGGAGGATCATACATTACATGAAGTCAGCTAGACAGAGGAAGACAAAAGAATTTGATTTCTCTTACAGGCACAATTTTAAAAATATACAAAGGAACCAATGTAA
The DNA here is from genome assembly GCF_032452875.1 of Bos javanicus. Lineage (NCBI taxonomy): Eukaryota > Metazoa > Chordata > Mammalia > Artiodactyla > Bovidae > Bos > Bos javanicus. The sequence continues at coordinate 19,427,986 of NC_083888.1, read as the reverse complement.
AACACAGAAAGATTGCTGAGAATTCAAACACAAAGAATCTCAAAAAAGTAACAATAAAGGGGCAGGGATAAAATCAGAGATCCTGAAAAACATATATGCAGGAATTTGTATCTGTAATGATAACCCCCCCCCCTTCACAGATCACTGCCTTGTCGTGTCAATGAAGCTATGAGCCACGCCGTGTAGGGCCACCCAAGAAGGATGGGTCATACCAGAGAGTTCTGACAAAACGTGATCCGTTGGAGTGAATGGCAAACCACCCCAGTAGACTTGCCATGAGAAACTCATGAACTGCTGTTTAAAAAGCTAGTGGATGCGATGGAATTCCAGTAGAGGTATTCGAAACCATAAAAGGATGATGCCATTGATGTGTTGCATTCAATATGTCAGCAAATCCTGAAAACCCAGCAGTGGCCACAGGACTGGAAAAGGTCAATCCTCATGCCAATTCCCAAGAAGGGTAGCAATAAAGATGTGCTATCGGACAGTTATATTCATCTCCCATGCTAGCAAGATCATGCTTAAAATCTTACTTGCATGCAAAGTATTATGTGAACCAAGAACTTCCAGATGTCCAAGCTGGTTTAGAAAAGGAAGAGGAACCAGAGATCAAATTGCCAACATTCGCTGGATCATAGAGAAAGCAAGGGAATTCAGAAAAACATCTACTTCTGTTTCATCATAAACTGTGGAAAGCTCTTAGAGAGATGGGAATACCAGACCAACTTACCTGTCCCCTGAGAAACCTGTATGTGGGTCAAGAAGCAACAGTTAGAACCCTGCAGGAAACAACTGATGGCTTCCAGATTGAGAAAGGAGGATAACAGGGCTGACTGTTCTCACCCCGCTTGTTTACCTATATGCTGAGTGCATCATGAGAAAGGCCAGGCTGCTGAGTTACAAGCTGGGATCAGGATAGTTGAGAGAAACATCAACAGTCTCAGATATGCGGATGATACCACTCTAATGGCAGAAAGTGAAGAGGAACTGAAGAACCTCTTGATGAGGGTGAAGGAGGGGAGTGAAAGAGCTGGCTTAAATCTCAATATTAAAAATACTAAGATCATGGCATCTGGCCCCATTACTTAATGGCAAATAGAAGGGCAAGTATGGAAGTAGTGACAGATTTCCTCTTCTTGGGCTCTAAGATCACTGTGGATGGTGACTGCAGTCATGAAACCCGAAGATGATTGCTTCTTGGCAGGAAAGCTATGACAGACCTAGGGAGTGTATTGGAAAACAGAGACATCACTCTGCTGACAAATGTCCGTATAGTCAAGGCTGTGGTCTCCCCATTGGTCATGCGTGGTTGTGAGAGCGGGGCCACAAAGAAGGCAGAGCACCAGCGAATTGACGCCTTCAAACTGTGGCGCTGGAGAAGACTCCTGAAAGTCCCCTGGACAGCAAGGACATCACACCAGTCAATCTTAAGGTAGAATAACTCTGAATACTCATTGGAAGGACTGATGCTGAAGCTCCAGGATTCTGGTCATCTGATGCAAACAATCAGCTCGTTGGAAAAGTCCCTGATGCTGGGAAAGATTGAGCGCAGAAGGATAAGAGGTTGTCAGAGGATGAGAAGGCTGGATGGCATCAGCAAGGTGATGGGCATGAACTTGGGCAAACTCCAGGAGATGATCAGGGCCAGAGATGCCTGGCGGGCTGCAGTCCATGAGGTCTCAAAGAGTCGGACATGACTGGCCAACTGAACAACAATGACAATGATAATCCAGAAGAATCATCTTTACTTCCCTTCTTCCTTTCAAATATACACAGAAATCTGTATCTCTAACCTATACAAAGAAACCTCCCTCTGTAATAGGTAATTCACAAGGATTAGCTCCTCCCTTCCTTCCTTTCACAAACCCACAAAAAAATCTGTATATCTAACAGATAATCCAGGACATGATTTTCAGCAAAGGGAACTTGGACCAACTTTCTGCAATAAATTTTATGGCAAAAGAATCCCCCAAAGAAGTGATAGGCTATATGTATGTGTCATAATTGAATCAGGCGGCTGTACACTAACAAGAAGCATAAAAATGGAGATTAAAGAAAAGTAAAAGAAGGAAAAGGAATGCCCATTTGTTCCCTCCAACCTCCCTGATTTGGGCTGCGATCCCTTCCCTGGACCCTGAGCAGGCGTGGGTGCCCATGCTGGACTGGATGGAGCAGAGACCGCAGGCAGGGTGCTGGTAATAGAGCCCCCCCGCCCCCAAACCTGTACTATCTGGTTTGCTTGGCTGGGAACAGAGTCCCAGGGCACCTAGAGGATGGTGGCCCAACCCTCTGACCTCCCTGACCTTGGAAAATCACCTAACTCTAGGTCTCCTGGTGCTCTGGTGCCCGATTCAAGCCTCCTTCCTGACAGTGGAGCCTCCTCGGCCCCTCAGCAGGGTGCTGTGGTCCAGGCTGGGAGGAGTCTAGAGGGGAGGGGTGAAAATGTAGGGGGAAGAAGTACTCAGACCACGCCCTTGAGTGTTTCCTCAGGCACTTTCCACTATAATTCACAGCTCAGGAAGCTGATTTTCCCTAAGGACCTCCTTGCAAGGGGAACAAGAGTTGGGCAGGCAGAATTGCTATTGCCTTGTGGACATTTCCTGTAACTACAACTTGACCAGCAGTGCCCACTTGCACCTCCAATTCGAAAGGCCTGGGGGGCTGGTAATGACAAGCTGCCCTCAGGAAAGATCTTGGGCAGGTGGTGCAGAGATATACTCCAAACAGAGTTGACATTTAAAAGCCAATTCTGACAGGTAAGGATCTAAATTCTTTATGGAAAAAAAAAAAACCTCAAACAGCCATAGCACATGATGATCAATATCCTTAAATACTATAGGGGGAATGATAATAAAAACAACAGCAAGAAATCAAATCCCACCTGTCCAGATGGACATCATCACAGGTTTATAAACAGTAAGTGTAGGAAAAAGCTGGGGGATGTTTGAACTCCACTACATGATTGGTGAGAATGGACATTGCCAACATCCCTTAGAAAAGACAATTTTCACATGCTAAAAAATCCCCAAAAAACCTTTCCGACAAGCTAAGCCTAGTATCTGGCATCTTCACCTGGGTCAATGTGCAGAGAAAAACCATCATTCAAGAAGATTCATGCACCCCAGCGTTCATTGCTGCAGTGCTTACAATAGCCAAGACACAGAACCACAAAATATCCTGACAGATTAAAGCTTAAGGAAAATGTCATACATAAATGCAATGGACTATTACTCAGTCAAGAAAAAGCAGCACTGAAAATATGAAACTATGCTCCAGGTTGCCACAAGAACGGAGCCTGGATGATCATACACTAAATTTAATCAGTCAGACAGAGGAAGAAAATAGCGTATAATGTTCCTTTGAGGCAAATAAAAAAAGAGATACTAAGGAACTAATTTACAACACAGAAAGAGACTAGGAAAATTCAAACATAAATAAGAAATTTCCCCAATAAAGAAACAATAAGGCCAGGGATATATTTGGAAATCAGCACTACCATATACACAGGAATTTGTATCTCTTACATACACATAGAAATTTGTATCTGCATAACATACACACAAAAATCTGAATCTGTAATAGATAATTCATAAGGATTATCTCCTTCTTTCCACACACATATATATATGTATGTAAACTCTACCTCTAATAGATACTATGGGCTTCCCTGGTGATGTAACGGGTAAATAATATGAAGGCAATGATGGAGACCTGGATTCAATGCCTGGGGTCAAAATATCCCCCAAAGAAGGGAATGGCTATCTACTCCAGTATTTGTGCCTGGAGAATTCCATGGAGAGAGGAACATAGTGGGTTACAGTCCTTGGTGTCGCATATACTCAGAATAGATACACCAGAAGACATAATATTCAGCCCAGGGAGGTTACTTGACCTTGTCCAATCATCTCTATGGCAAAGACTTGAAGAACAGAGATGCTGTGTGTAAATGTCATAACTGAAACCGGAGCCTGTTCACTGACAACAAGCACAACACTGCAAATCAAACGTAGGCCAACGTAGCATCTGCGTGAGATTAACGAAAAGAAAAGAACAATGTCTTTTATTCCCTCCCATCTCCCTGACTTGGGCTGCTTTCCAGCCCGTGGAACCTGAGCGGGCTTGTGTCCCATGAGTGGGTGGATAGGGGTCCAGACATTCGGGCCGGATGCCCTTCACTGAGCCTCCTCTTCAACATGTACCATCTGGCTTGCCCTGGCCGGGACCATAGACCCTACTGCATCCAAGGGATGGTGGATTGACCCTCTGGCCACGAAGATCTTGGAAAAGTCACCTTCCTCCAGGTCCGCTGGTGCTGGGGTCCCCAGCTGAAGCCTCCTTCCTGAGAGTGCAGCATCCTAGGCACCTCAGCAGGGAGCGGTGGCCCAGAATGGGATGAATCTGAAAGGGAGGGGTGAAGCCTTAAGGGGAAGAAGCAGTGAAACCCCTTGGGTGTTTGCCCAGGCATATTTCACTCTAATTCACAGCCCTAGAAGCCAACTTTCCGAAAGGCTCACTTTGCCTGAAGAATCAGAGTTGGCAAGAACAGTGCTGCCGCCTTGTGGCCATTTCTTGTAACTACAACTTAAACACCTTGCTTACTGTACCTCCATTCACAAGGCCTGTGGGGCTGGAATGACAGCTGCCCTCGGGAAAGGTCCTGGGGTGGGTATTGCGGAAATAAATTCCAAACACAACTGACTTTCAAGATGCCAGTTGCAACATGTACATTTTCTTCACACAATTTAAGGAAGAAAATAAAGAAAAAACAATCCTCAAACGGCCATAGGACAAGATACTCAGCATCCCTAATTATTACAGGAGGAAAGTCAATGAAAATAGCCAGAAATCTAATCACAGTAATCCACAAACAATAAATGCATACCGAGCCGAGAAGACAAGTAACACCTCCCTCTCTGACTCAGCACAATCAGTGGGATGGACATTAGCAATAGCCACTGAAAGGAGAGTCTCTGCGTGCCAGAAAAAAAACACTTTCCAAGTAGCTGAGCTTAGGATTTGACATATGCACACCTGGGCTGAGAAACTGTCATTCCAAAAGACACATGCACCCCACGTTCACTGCAGCACTACTCACAGTAGCTGAGACACAGACCCGAGAAAATGTCCAATGACAGGTAAAAGCTTAAAGAAAATGCGGGGCACATATACAATGGACTGTTACTCAGCTATGAGGAGGCACCACTGAAAGTATGAAACTATGTCGTCAGTCACTAGAAGGATGGACCTTGGAGGATCACACACTAAGTGACGTCAGCCAGAGAAGACAAAAGACTATGATACCCCTACAGGGAAAATTTTTAAATATATGAAGAAACTCATCATTGAAAACTCAAAAAAATCCCTGAGACTACAAAAACAAACAAACCTCAAAAGGTAACAATAAAGGGATATGGATAAATTCAGCGGTCATGACTAAATATACACATGAATCTCTATCTGTAATAGGTAATCAACAAAAATTATATTTTTCCTTTCTTTCTTCCTTCCAAATATATTCAGAAATCTATCTCTAACATATACACAGAAAACTAAATCTGTAATAGATAATTTACAAGGATTATCTCCTCTCTTCCTTACTTTCACAAATACAAAACATCTGTAATAATAGATAATCCTGAAGAAAATGATTTTCAGCAGATAGAACTTTCCTCAGCCTTCTGCAATAATCTTTATGGCAAAAGGATCCTCAAGACGAGAGTTACGCTGTCTGTTTATGTCATAGTTGAATCAGACGGCTGTCCACTGACAAGAGGCACAAAATTGGAGATTAAAGAAAAGTAAAAGAAAAGGAATCCCATTTTGTTCCCTCCAACCCCCTGACTTGAGTTCCTATCCCATCCCTGGAGTCTGAGCAGGCTTGGGTCCCACTGCTGGAATGCATGGGGGCAGAGACAGCTGGCCAGGGCGCCCTTAACCGAGCCCCCACTTAAACCTGTACTGTCGGGTTTGCTTGGCTGTGAACAAAGTCTCCCGTGCACCCAAAATATCGTGCCCCAACTTTGACCACTCTGGTGGATATTGCAGATATAAATTCCTAATAGTCGACTTTCAAGAAGCCAACTGCAACTGGTAAATTTTCCTAACACCCTAATTTAAGGAAAAAAAAACAAAGAAATAAAAACTACCCCAAACTGCAACGAGATGTTCGGCACCCCTAATTATTGCAGGAAGAATGACAGAATGACAACAAATATCACCCTGTACCAGTCAGAATGGCCATCCACACAAGTCTACAGGAAATAAATGTAGGAGAGAGCCAAGAGGTGAGGGAACCCCCTACATGGTCGGTGGGAATGCACACTGGCAACAGTCACTAGAAAAGACAGTCTCTGCAGGCCAGAAATTAAAGTTTCAAGATAGTTAAGCCTAGGTCTGACATTCCCACACCTGGGCTATGTCCTGAGGAAACCATCATTCACAAGACACATGCACCCCAACATTCTCTGCAGCACTGCTTAGCACAGACAAGACACAGAAACACAAAATTTCCACCCACAGCTTAAAGCTTAAACAAGATGTGCTACATACTTACCATGGACTATCACTCAGCCACAAAAACGTGCCACTGAAATTGTGATATTATGTCCAGGTTTCCACAAGGGTGGACCCTGAAGGACCATACACTAAGTGAAATCAGCCAGACAAGGAAAATAGCAGAGGAAGAACCTTCCAGGCCACATAAAAAGAGATAAAAAGAAATTAACTTACAACACAAAAGGAGCCTCTGAAAATTCAAACACAAATAAAGGATTAATAAAATAAAAGGCCAGGATGAATTCAGAGGAGGTTGGCACTAACACATACACCGGATTCTTTATCTGTAATAGCTAATCTACGTGCATTATCTCCTTCCTTCATTTGTTCCTTGACATTCACGCAAAAAACAAACAAAAACTGTATCTCTAATAGATACTGCACAAGGATCTGAAGTTCAGCACAAGAACTTCCCCCTACCTTCTGCAATAACGTCTATGGAAAAAGAATCCAAGAAAGCACAGATATGCTGTGTGTATACATCATAACTGAAAAACGCGGCTGTACATGGACGACAAGCACAAAACTACAGATCAACTATATTCTAACATGGCAAAGACATGAGGTTACAGAAAAGAAAGTAAAAGCAGTATCTGTTTCATTCCCTCTTCCCTCCCTGACTTGGGCTCCTATCGCATCCCTGGAGCCTGAGGAGGCTTGGTTCCTATGACTGGGCTGGGAGGGTCTAACACTAGGAAGAGTGCTCTTAATTTAAACCCCTATGACGCTTGTATTTTGTGGTTTCCTCTGGCTGGTTCCTAACGCCCTAGGGCATCCAAAGGATTGTGGCATGACTCTCTGCCCTTGAAGACCATGAAAAATCTCCTAGTCTCCAGTTCCCTGGTGCTGGGGTCCCGGGAGGGAGTGCAGCCTCCTGGGCCCCTCACCAGGGAGCGGTCCGCCAGGTAGGCATGAGGGTAGTGGGCTGGGGAGAAGCTTCAGGGGGAAGAATAGTGAGACACAAGCCCTTGGGTGTTTGCTCAGGCACATTCCACTCTAAGTCACAGCCCCAAAAGTCCACTTTCCCTCAGGCTCTGACTGCGGGTGGAACCAGAGTTGTCATGAAGAAGTGCTGCCGCCTTGTGGACATTTCCTGTAACAACAACTTGCCCACCAGCGCTTACCTGTGCCTCCAATTCAAAAGCCCTGTGGGGTGGTTAATGACAGCTGCCCTCAGGAAAAGTCCTGGGGTGGCTATTGCGGAAATAAATTCCAAACATAACGGACTCAAGAAGTCAATTGCGATAGGTAAATTTCCTCAAATCCTTTGTGGGGAAAAAAAAGAAAAAATGGCCACAGGACAAACCATTCAGCATCTAATTATTACAGGAGGAAAGACAATCAAAATGATGACAAGAAATCAAATCCCACCAGTCAGAATGGACACCCTCAAAGGCCGACAAAGAGTAAATGTGGGAGACAGCCAGTTAATGATTGAACCCCACTACACGGTTGGTGGGAATGGACGTCGCCAACAGCCCCTAGAAAAGGCAGCCTCCACATGCCAGAAGATAAACTTCTCAAGAGAGCTAAGCCTCGTGTCTGACATCCACACCTGGGCCTATAGCCCCAGAAATCCATCATTCAAAAAGACACATGCACCCCAACATTCACTGCTGTACTACTTGTAATAGCCAAGACACAGAATGACAAAATCCTGTAACAGATTAAAGCTTAAGGACAATGTGGTAAATACATTGGACTATTAGTAAGCCATGAAAAGCAGCACTGCAGTGATGAAATTAGGCCACGGTTTGCCACAATGATGGAGGCTGCAGAATCAACACTAAGTGGAAGAAAATAGAGGAAGAAAATATAATATGATGTTCCTTCTAGACAAAAATAAATAAAGAAAGAAAGAAACTAATATACAATACAGAGACAGAGACTCTGAAAATTCAAACACAAACAGGAATTCCAAAGAAAAGAAACCATAAAGGGCCAGGGATGAATTAGGAATTCAGGACTACATATACATAGAAACGGTATCTGAATAGATAATTCACAAGGACTACCTCCTTTCTTCCCTGCCCTCCTTCCTTATTCCTTCATTCCTTATTCCTTCCTTCCACATATACACAGAAATCTGTATGTCTAACAGGTACACACAAATCCATATGTCTAACATATACACATAAATCTGTACTCATAATAGACAATTCAAAGGATTATCTCCTTCCTTCCACATACATAAATATCTGTATCTCTAATAGATTCTGTGGGCTTCCCTGGTGGCTCAAAGTATAAATAATATGAAAGCAATGAGGGAGACCTGGGTTCAACCCTGGGTCAAAACATCCCCAGGAGAAGGGAATGGCCCCCCACTGTATTTTTGCCTGGGAATCATGGAAAGAGGAGCCTGCTGGGCTTCAGCCCTTGGGGTCACATAGAGTCAAAATAGATACTCCAGAAGGACAGAATGTTCAGCATAGGGAGCTTACTCTCCTTGTTCAATAACGTCTATGACAAAGAAGTGAAAAAGGAACAGATACGCTGTATGTACACATCATAACTGAATCAGGAGCCTGTACACTGACAGCAAGCACAGCACTGCAAATCAAATACAGGTCAGCATTTCATCAGCATGATATTAAAGAAAAGAGTAATGCCTTTTTTATTCGCTCTGGTCTCCCTGATGTGGGCCGCTTGCTGTACCTGGAACCTGACCAGGCTTGAGTCCCATGACTGGGCAGGAGAGGGGCTGAGACAGTTAGGGTGAGTGCCCTTAACTGAGCCTGCTCCTAAGCCGGTAGCATCTGGTTTGCTCTGGCTGGGACCATGGACCCTAGTGCACCCAAAGGATGGTGGCTTGACCCTCTGGCCACAGGGACCTTGGAAAAGTCACCTTCCTCCAGGTTTCCTGGTGCTGGCGTCCCCAGCTGAAGCCTCTTTCCTGAGAGTGCAACCTCCTAGGCACCTCAGCAGGGAGCAGTGCCCCAGAATGGGAGGAGTCTCGAGGGTAGGGGTGAAGCCTTAAGGGGAAGAAGTGAGACCCAAGGCCTTGGGTGTTTGCCCAGGCACATTCCTCTCTAATTCACAGCCCCGGAAGCCAACTTTCCCAAAGGCTCAGTTTGCCTGAGGAGAAGGCGATGGCACCCCACTCCAGTACTCTTGCCTGGAGAATCCCATGGACGGAGGAGCCTGGTAGGCTGCAGTCCATGGGGTCGCTAAGAGTCGGACACGACTGAGCGACTTCACTTTCACTTTTCACTTTCCTGCATTGGAGAAGGAAATGGCAACCCACTCCAGTGTTCTTGCCTGGAGAATCCCAGGGACGGGGGAGCCTGGTGGGCTGCTGTCTATGGGGTCGCACAGAGTCGGACACGACTGAAGTGACTTAGCAGCAGGCAAGAAATAGTGCTGCCGCCTTGTGGACATTTTCTGTAATAACACCATGAAGAGCTGTGCTGCTGGACATTTAATATTCACAAGGATCCAGGAGCTCCAAAAAATTAAATACATGCCCTCGAGAAATGTTTTATGGGTGGCCATGGAAAAATAATTTAAAATAAGGCAGGCATTAAAGAAGCCAATTTCAAGATATAAGTATAACTCACACCCTTTTCAAAAAAATCACATGAAACTATGTCAACATCGTTAAATATTAGAGAAATGCAAATCTGAACTACAGCAAGGCATCACATCACACTGGTCAGAATGGCCATTGCCAAACACTCTACAAACAGTAAGTGCTGGAGAGGCTGTGCAGACAGGGGAACACACCTCCACTGATGCTTGGGATGGAAATTGGTAACAGCCACTGTGGAGGACCCAGTGAGGGTTCCTTCAGACATGAAAATGAGAAAGAAGTTAGAAAACTTCCTAACACCGTACACAAAATAAATATGGTATAAATATCTACAGGTAATGATGGATACTATCATCATTCTTGAGAAATTCTTGAGAAAAATATAAACAGGACATGATTTGACATAAAATGCAGGAAGTCTACTGTGGATCTACCTCTCAGAACAATGAAAAATAAACCACAGATCAGAAAATTGGATTTCATTAACCTTAAAACCATTTGCCTACCAAAGGAAACCCTAAACAAGAGACAAGCACAACCCTCAGAATAGGAAGAAAGATTTGCAAACCAAGACACCCACAAGGAATTCATCTCCAAAACGTACAAACAGCTCATGCAATTCAATATCAAAAATAAATACAACCCAAGAACAAAATGGGCCAAAGATTGAAGATGATATTTCTCAGAGGAAGGCCTGCAGATTGCACTTAGGCACATGAAAAGATGCTCAGCATCACTAATTATAGAAAGACTCAAAGTCCAATAAGCTAACCACTCACATTGGTCAGAATGGCCATTTCAAAACATCTTAAAGAATAAATGCTAGAAAAAAAATGCTAGGACTTACCTGGTGGTGCCGTGGTTAAGAATCACCTGCAAATGCAGGAGACAGAAGCCCAGTGCTCTGGAGCCCACATTCTGCAGCCAGAGGGCACCACAAGGAGAAGCTGCACAGTGAAGCTAGAGAGTAGCCCCGCTCGCTGCAGACAGAGAAAGCCTGCGTGCAGCAACTAAGGCCCAGTGCAACCAGAAGAATGAATAAATAAAATTATTTTATAAGAGTAAATGCCAGAGAGGGTGTGGAGACAAGGGAACCCTCCTGCACTGTTGATCGTAATGTACATAGGTTCATCCCGTAGGGAGAACACATGGAGGTTCATTTAAAAAATAACAGAAGTACTTCAGGACCCAGCAAGCCCATGTCTGGGCATAAATCTGGAGAAATTCAAAAATTCAAAAGCCAAGGGAACGCCTGCAGTCTCGGCCCCACAAGGTACAACAGCCAAGTCTGGGAAGCAAGCTAATTGATGAAATTACAGATGAATGGATACATGATGGGGTATGTATACCCAAAGCAATATTTCTCAACCGTAAAGAAGTAGGAAATAATTCCAAGCCCAGCCACAGAAAAGAAAGTCAAGATGATCATTCCACGTGAAGTAAAGGAGACAGGGACAGACAAGTATCGTATGATGTCACTTCTAGGTAATCAAAACATGGATGCAAATGGACTTCTTTACAAGAGAAGCAGATTAACATACTTAGAAAAGAAACTTAGGGTTACCAAGAAAGAAATGTGGAGGGGGGACGGGGGGAATTAGCTGGTTCAGGTCAATATATACACCTCAAAACAGGTGCTGCTGTTATTCAGTCACTCAGTCGTGTCCAGCTCTGTGGGACCCTATGGACTGTGTAGCCCACAGGCTCCTCTGCCCATGGGAGTCTCCAGGCAAGAATACTGGAGTGGGGTGCCATTTCCTCCACCAGGGGATCTTCCTGACCCAGGGAGCAAACCCGTGTCTCCTGCATTGAAACTGACTCACTGTACAGAGAGCTAATAGTCAGCAGTGCAGAGAGGGAGGTGGGAGGGGCAAGATAGGGGTAGGGGAATAAGAGACACACACTGCTATCCGTAAAAGAAATAAGCTACTACAGCAGAGTGAAATACAGTCATTATTTTGTGATTCCTTTAAACAGAGTATATTCCATAAAAATATTGAATCACTATGTTGTACACCAAGAACAAACATAGGAATGTAAATCAACTGTACTTCAGTTAAAAAATACAGTTGATGGCTAGCTACAAACACAAAAAATAATCAACAAAAAAAGTTAGCAAAATAAAACCGGATATTTTTTAAAAATAGAAGATTCCATCAAGAAATTAATTTTGATGAGATTTTTAAATAATCATATAAAGTAGTTTCAGTCTTTTAAAATTTGCTTCACAAATCAGTAAAGTCAAGGCAATTAAACTACAAAATATGGTTTTTTGAAAGTTATGTTGCTTTTGTCAGTGTTCTCTGAAAAAACACTTTATTTAATGTTATTTTTGATGCCTATTTAGTTCACAATGCCATATAAATAGAAATGAATTAGCAATTTTCTAGTTTCAAATTAAGACTTTTGTATGTATTAAGATGTAAGACAGTACACTTGATTTAGAAGAGTTATGTTAAGTCTCTAAAAGCATTACTCAAAAGGCCCAGTGGTTTTCATTATGGTCCCTGGACTGGTATTTGCAAATCTACTAAATCAGAAGTTCTGGAGCTGCCGTCTGACAATTTGAGTTCATAAGCCCTCTAGGTGATTCTGGAGCACTGAAGCAGTGAAGTTTGAGATCTATTGCCCTATAAGTGCCAGAAAAACAAACATTTTACCAAGTCCAAGTTGTAAGAATTAGTATCATTATAAGTTATAGTAAAATTTTGATTCTTTTATATAAAGAATAGCAAAGGAGTTCACGCTACAAATGTATATGCCTGTATTTTCATATATGAAATATGCGCCAATATTTTCACCTGTGAAACAGAAACTTCTATTTTCACTAGAGAAATATGCACTTATACATTCTGAAGTATAGAAAATTCTATATTCATATGTGAAATATGTAGTGATATTTTCATATGTGAAGTTCAGAAAATTCTGTTTTATTATTGAAAAATGCATGGATAAATTCACATAGAAGTACAGAAAATTCTACTTTCATATATGAAATATGCACCAATATTTTCATTTGTGAAATACAAAATATTTTATTATCATATATGAAAGATATGCTGATATTTTAAAATGTGATTTATAGAAAATTCCATTTTCACATATAAATATCAATATTTTCATATTATAAAATGTAGAAAAGATTAAAATAATGCCATTTTCAGCAACACGAACCTAGAGATTAACATACTAAGTGAAATAAATCATAAAGACAAAGACAAATACCATGTGATGTGACTTATATGTTGAGTCTAAAATGTGACAGAAATGAACGTACCTATGAAACAAGAACAGACTCACTGATACAGAGAACTCTGGTTACCAGCAGGGAGAGGAAGGCTGGAGGCGGAGGGACAAGATGGAATATGGGATTACGGGGTACAAACCACCACATGTAAAATAAATAAGCTCTAAGGTTATCGTGTAAAGCAGTGGAAGTATAGCCATTATTTTTAATACCTTTAGATGATGCATATTCCATAAAAATATTGAGTCACTATGTTGTACAACCAAGACAAATATAGTAATATAAATCAACTGTACCTCAATTTAAAAAATAGTGGATGTCTGGTTACAAACACAAAAATAATCAAAAAGAAAAAAGTTAGAAAATAAAAATGGGGTATTTTTAAAAGTAGAAGATAGAAAATAGTTTCCATCAAGAAACTTTGATGAGATTTTTAAAAATCACATATAGTAATCTTACTTTTGTTTCACAAAGAACTAATTAGTCAAGTCAAGCCAATTAATCTACAGGAAAAAAAATGCTTTTCTGAAAGTTAAGTTGCTTCTGTCAGGGTTCTCTCACAAGACGCTTTAACATTATTTTTGATGGCTATGTTGATTTCAGTTCACAGTGCCCTAAATAGAAGCCACTTAGCAATCTTCTAGTTTCAAATTAAGACTTTTGTAGGTATTAAGATGTAAGATAATTTAGATTATCTTGATTTAGAAAAGTTATTTTACATCTTTAATAGCATTACTCAAAAGGCACAAGGATTTTCATTATGGTCCCTGGACTGGTATTTGCATATCTACTAAATCAGGAGCTCTGGAACTGCCCTCTGAGGATGTGAATTCACAAGCTCTCCAGGTGATTCTGAAGCACGGGAGCACACTGAAGTTTGAGAACTATTGTCCTAGAAATCCAGGCAAAACTCACATTTTACCAAGCCCAAGCTGTAAGATTTAGTATCATTATAAATTATAGTAAAATTTTGATTCTTTTGGTTAAAGAACAATAGCAAACAAGTTGACTCTACAAATGTGTACCCCTATATTTTCATACGTAAAATAGAGAAAATTTTATTTTCATATGTGAAATAACCAGTTATATCTTCATATATGAAACAGAAAATTCTATAAGTAGATGCACCTATATGTTCATATATGAAATACAGAAATACAGATGCAGGTTCAATCTCTGGGTTGGGAAGATCCCCTGAAGAAGAGAATGGCTACCCACTCCAGTATTCTTGACTGGAGAAGAATGTCCATTCCATGGACAGAGAAGCCTGGCATATTACACTTGCTCCTTGTGAGAAAAGCTATGACCAACCTAGACAGCATTTTGAAAAGCAGAGACAATCACTTTGCCGACAAAAATCTCTATAGTCAAAGCTATGGTATTTCTGAGAGGAGGCAATGGCACCCCACTCCAGTACTCTTGCCCGGCAAAATCCCATGGATGGAGGAGCCTGGTAGGCTGCAGTCTATGGGGTCGCTAAGAGTTGGACACGACTGAGTGACTTCACTTTCACTTTTTACTTTCATGCATTGGAGAAGGAAATGGCAACCCACTCCAGTGTTCTTGCCTTGAGAATCCCAGGGACGGGGAGCCTGGTGGGCTGCCGTCTATGGGGTCGCACAGAGTCGGACACGACTGAGGTGAGTTAGCAGCAGCAGCAGCATGGTATTTCTAGTAGTCATGTACAGATGTTACAGTTGGACCATAAAGAAGGCTGAGCGCTGAAGAACTGATGCTTTTGAACTGTGTTGCTGGAGAAGACTCGAGAGTCCCTTGGACTGCAAGGAGATCCAACCAGTCCATCCTAAATCAGTCCTGAATATTCATTAGAAGGACTGATGCTAAAGCTGAAGCTCTGATATTTTGGCCACCTGATGTGAAGAACTGACTCATTGAAAAAGACCTTGATGCTGGGGAAGATTGAAAGCAAAAGGAAAAGAGAGAGGCAGAAGATGAGATGGTTAGATAGCATCACTGATTCAATGGACATGAATTTGAGGAAACTCCAGAAGATAGTGAAGGACAGGGAAGCCAGTGTGCTGCAGTCTGTAGGGGCAAAATGAGTCGGACAAAACTTATCAACTAAACAGCAGCAATATGTACACAGAAAGCTGTACCTGTAATTTTAATATATCTTATCTTATATAAGCTTATCTCCTTCCTTCCACATATACAAAAAAAAATCTGTATTTCTAACAGATACTCCACAAAGACCTAATGTTCAGCACGGGTTTGACCTTCTACAATAAGCTCTTAAGCAAAAGAATTTTAAAAAGAAGAGATACGCTGCATGTGTATGTCATAACTGAATCAGGCGGAAATCGACTATACTCCAGCACAGCATAGACATAAGGTTAAAGAAACGGAATAAAAAAAGTAATGCCTAGTTTATTCCCTCCAACTTCCCTGACTTTGGCTGCTACCCCATCCCTGCAGGCTGAGCAGACTTGGCTCTCTTGTCTGGACTGGGGTGGGGTCCAGGCGGCTGGGTCGAGACAACCCAAACTTTAATAGAGAAGTGTACCTATGTAATTTTGACCCCACAAGGTACAAAAGCCAAGACAGGGAAGCAGCTAATTATAGGACCACACATGAATGGAGACAGAGGTGGGTTCATGTTCACAGTGCAGCGTACCTCCACCAGAAAAAGGAGGATATAACGCGGAGTCCAGCCACAGAAAAGAAAGGAGGCGTGGTCATCCCAAGTGAAGTAAGGGAGACAGGCAGCTGCAAGTATCACATGGTATCACTTCTAGGTGTAATCTGAAAATGGATACAAGTGAACTCTTTCTAAAAGAGACACAGCTCAGAGACTTAGAAGGGAAACCTCCAGTCACCAAGAATGTAAGATGTGGGGCAGGGAGAAATGAGCTGCTTCAGACTAACATATGCACATAACTATTTCTAAAGTAAGACACCAGGACCCACTGTGTAACACAAGGAATCTTACACCACACTATGTAATCACCTATATAGAAAAAGAACCTCCCAAAAAGCATATGCATCTATATGGAAGTGAACCAGTTGCGGTAGATTGAAAAGGAAAGGGGGGAAAAAAAAACAAAAACAAGATTTTAATTCACCTAAAAACTCTAGTTCAAATAATTGATTAAAAACAGAAGAAAAAAAAAAAAAAAAGGGAAAAAAATGCTAACTCTATTCCCTCCAGGCAATAGTGACCGGGCTGGTGTCACATCCCTGAAGCCAGATTGGCTTGCGTCCCAAGGCTGGAGAGTCCAGGAGCTGAGGGAGCTGGGAGCATGTGGCAGGCAGTGGTACCTCCAAAACGGACCTGGAGTATCTCTTCCTTTCTGCAGAGCCCCCAACCTCCAGATACAGGCAGGAGAAATTGAGAGCTTGGAGTTAACATATACACATTAATACGTGTCAGATAGATGATCCAGAAGTTTATTGAACACATTGTAATCATGCGAAGAATTGACTCATTGAAAAGACTCTGATGCTGGGAGGGATTGGGGGCAGGAGGAGAAGGGGACGGGGGAGAATGAGATGGCTGGATGGCATCACCGACTCGATGGACATGAGTTTGAGTGAACTCCGGGAGTTGGTGATGGACAGGGAGGCCTGGCGTGCTGCGATTCATGGGGTCGCAAAGAAAGAGTTGGACACGACTGGGCGACCGAACGGAACTGAATCACCTAAACGTGAAAAAGGACCTGAAAGATAACAGATAAACATCTATGTATAATTGAATCGAGTTCTTGTACACGTGAAACAAAAACATCAGAAATCAACTATGTTCCGATATAAAATTACAAGAAAATTACAGAAAAAATAAACATTGTAGCGTGGAGAAGTGCTGCCGCCTTGTGGCCATTTCTGTAACACCACCATGAAAACCAATAACATGAAAAACCAATAACAATTAAAATACTTGAGCTTGGTGAAGGGGAAACCAGGCAGTGGTGACCTATGAATTAGACATGTGATATGCTATGATATTAATGTGACAGCAAAGGTTGTCACTCAGCAGAACACAGAGCAGCAACCCACTCAAAGGCGCCTAACCTCACGTGAGTGTGACAACGTGAAGAGAAGAAAAGGGACCACAAGTTAATCAGGCAACACCCTCAATTCAGATGTTGGGAATCTCCCAGGTGACAAGACACACTGCAGGCACACAGCAGATACGTGGCCTCGGTGTACACAGGATCCTGACCCACGTGGATGGGGTGAGACCCACACAATCCCCAGAGCCTGCACCTGGGGTCCCACGACCCTTGGTTAGGGCGTCGTGTCTCTGAGGAGTCTCCTGAGGAGTCTCCAGGAGCCCCAGGGAGGGTGAACCTCGCATGGGTAAAGAGGCAAACAGGCACAGCCTGTATAAAGTGAATTCCATAAAGTATTGATTCCTAAACACAAGTGAAGCTCTCATGTATCCTTCCCTTTTTCTTGTCTTTGTGTGTGTGGTCTCCCCACATACGTGATCCTGACCCATGCAGAGGGGGTGAGACTTACACAGTCCCCAGAACCCCCCTCAGGTCATGTGCCCCCTTGATCAGGACACCATAGCTGTGGTCAGCCAGACCCCAATGTGTAAACGAGCCAGGTCTGTGGGACCCCCGGGACCCTAGAAAGAAGTGCAGGGTCTGTCTCCTCTCCCCTCAATTGTCCCTGAGAAGTCAGGCCCCTCCTGTTTTCACTTTGGTTCTGTGTGATTTTTTTTTTTTACTGGTTTGGAAGCTCATGCTGGAGTTAAACACAGTACCTTGGTTCTGGCGGGCTCTGTCTTTCTTGTCCCACCGAGGTGCTGAGAAAACACAAGAGAGCTGGGCTGAAAGACGAGGGGCAGCTCTGTTCTCTTCGGAGGAGAGAGTCGACTGGAAGGAGTTCACAGCCGCAGACTCACCTGCTGCCCATTGACTTTATGCCCGATCCCTGTGCCCTGGAACCAATTCACCAGGTGAACCTGCTTCTCTACTCAACCTGAATGTGCTGGAAAATTGGAATAATTACCAGGTAGCCCACCTGAGGGGTCTCCAGGAGCCCCAGGGAAGCTGGGGCAGGCCCCCCAGGAGGGCCATGGAACCCCACTCAGAGAAGAGTACGGTTACCTAGAGAAGGCCTCCTCAGCTCCAGACCCCAGACAGCTGAGCACTGACATTCAGACGTAAGCATGGAGTTTTCTAGGACAGAAGCCAGACCAGGCCTCCACCCGGGTCTCCATGTCCCAGTGCAGAGAGTACAAGGTCAGGTCTAAATGTTCTCACTGCAGAAAGTGTAGGGAATGGAGTTAGAGAAGGCGAGGTTCAGAAAAAGAAGGAGATCGGCACTTTACAGGAACAGATCACCTTTAATGAGGTGAGAAGGGGCAGCAGTCAGATTAGTGAGCTGCTACACTAACCCAAGAAAAGAGCAGGTATGTATAGGCATATATGTGGAAATCCACTGTCTTAAGGGGGCCTGTTCTTCTCCAAGGTTGTTCAGAGTAGTTATCTCTTAAATGGCTGGGGCAAGGAATTCTGGAGATCGGCCAGAGGCTGGACTGGCTGGGAGCTGGTTGTAACCAACCTTAATGTCCATTTTTTCCTTTGGGTGAGAGAGTTCTTTGTTTTGCATAGAATGGTGGGGAGGACCAGAGGGGAGTTTAACTCCAGGCTATTTTGAGCCTGTAACTTTGCTTCAGAAAGCACAGTCTCATCTAAACATCATCGTGTAGATAGGACTTATAGAGGGCTAAATCTACCATGTAGACAGAACTTGGTCGGGTTCAAACTAGTTTAGCGCTGGTCTCCCAGGAGGCACAGGTCACACACATGCAGGGTCTCTCATCGTCCGGATGGGGGCTCACCCTCCTGTGGGAACTAGGAAGAAGTCATCACTGGGCTCCACACTTCACCCACATCAGGAAATGGAAAGAATCTGTCCTATTACACATTTCAACAGGCAAAACAACAATGTTACCAATTTCTCTGGCCACAGGATGGTCAGGGGAGAGACAGGAACTTCTCAGAGTGCAGCCCAGTGTCCTGTAAAGACAGACAGGAAGAGGCCTGATTCCAGCATCCCAGGCTTCCAGCAGGAGGTGGCCATGCTGGAAATCTTCTGAAAAAATACATTCCTTATCAGAATAAAAATATATTGTTGAAATGGCAAGCGTACTAATTACTGTTTGCACACCTAAAATATTCTTAAAAGCTTGGCACCCTGATCTTTGCGGTTTTCATTGTTTCCTTTGGTTCAGATTTTCAAGCCATCTTTTCAAACTACTTTCTTCTAATTCTGTTATTTGTTATTATATGAATGAAGTGTCACACTTAAAAGAAAACCCCTGCCAACAAGTAGTGACAAAGATCACATGAGCTTCAGGAATTTTTCTTCTAACAGTTTCATTTTTCTCCATGATGAAAAGAGAAAACATAGGCCCCCCTGATTTTTTGCTTCTCTGTTCAAACTGAGCTAAAATGAAATTGATGCTCATAGCAACAAGTAACAGTTTTGAGGTTTGAAATGTCATGCCAGGGTAACAGGGCCTGGAGAAAAGGGAATGCTCCTAAGCTGCTGGAGAGAAACCACATCCTAAAATTCAAATTGGACAGATTCAAACTATGACAGAATGTGATTACATGGAGTATGAACCAAGGGTCTCCATGTAGCAAGCAATATGTGAAGACAAATTTGATGTCTCAGATGTGAGAGTAAAGGTTTCTTCTCAGATCTGCAGCTTGTATGCACAAATTCTTTTAGAATACTGCATGTATCTTTTCAAATTATAGCTTAGTCTGTATGGCTGGGAGTGGGATTGCTGTATCATATGGTAACTTTTTTTTTTTTTTTTGAGGAACTGCCATACTGTTCTCTACAGTGACTGTACCAATTAACATTCCTACCAACACTATTGGAGGGTTCCCTCTTCTCCACATCCTCTGTAACACTTGTTATTTGGAGATTTTTTAAATGATGGCCATTCTGACCAGTTTGAGGTGGTACCTCACTGAAGTTTTGATTTGCGTTTCTCTAATAATTAACAATGAGGAGCATTACAGGATGATTCTTTAATTTTCAGATATGTGAAGTACATAAGTGTAACCTGTCAACTTGACCATTATTTTCACAGATGAGGATTTATTGAATATTTAGTTACTTCCTTTCTTCCTAGTCTAACTATAGGGGACATTCATTATCATGTTACTTAAGGCAATGATCTTGGTTATGCCTGCAATGCAGAAGACCCAAATTTGATCCTTGGGTTGGGAAGATCTCCTGGAGAATGGAATGTCTACCCAGTATTCTTGCCTGGAGAATTCCATGGACAGAGGGTCCTGGTGGACTATGGTCCATGGGGTTGCAAAGAGTTGGATACGACTGAGCAACTAACACACATGCGTGTGCACGTGCATTACATACACACACATACACACACACACACATCTTTGAACAGTTTTAGAGAACTGCTTTGCTCCCTATACAGGGAAGGCTTGTGTTGGGACCAAGGTCTGCTTCCCAATAAATGCTATTCCTTGAGCAAATTCAGTCACTGCCCAGGGGGCACATGGTGAGACCACCTTGTCAGCTGACATTTCCCACATCTCAGGCCTCAGACTGACCATTCCATTTGTGGTGTAACAGTTTGCCCTGGTGATACAGCTTGACCTCTTTCTGTATGACTAGGTGAGTTGTTAATAACATTTTAGGATCCTGTAGGATTAACAGCCCTCTAATAGCAGAATATCAGAGAAGGCAATGGCACCCCACTCCAGTACTCTTGCCTGGAAAATCCCATGGATGGAGGAGCCTGGTAGGCTGCAGTCCATGGGGTTGCGACTGAGCGACTTCACTGTCACTTTTCACTTTCATGCATTGGAGAAAGAAATGGCAACTCACTCCAGTGTTCTTGCCTGGAGAATCCCAGGGACGGCAGAGCCTGGTGGGCTGCCGTCTATATGGTCGCACAGAGTCAGACACTACTGAAGCGACTTAGCAGCAGCAGCAGCAATAGCAAAATATATGTTTTAAAGTTACACCAGGACCCAGGGGTTACACCATGAGCCTCAGGGAGTTTCTGCTGGATTTTTCTGTTCTGACATCAAGGCCCCTCCCCAGTTTGATGACAGCACAATTGCCAGAGACTGGATGAGCTACATAATTGGGAGGGATCAGCACAAAATGAAAATGTCGGAATCCTTGTGTAAGAATTATTAAGAATTTGGATGGTGACAGCCAGCCTTAAACCAAGCACGGAGCCCTTCAAAGTGCAAGAGGAGCCCCTGACACCATGCAAACCTGTGCCCATGAAGCCAGCCCCAGCCAAAAACTTCTGTTTGAATAGAGTCAATCTTGTGTAAAGGTGTGCTAAATTGACTTATGCCTTCAAATATTTGTATTAATGATATGTGGACTTGTTTTCTATCGAAAACAGGTGTTTTTAATTGAAGAGTAGTTGTTAATTCCAGGTGTACAGCAAAGTCATTCAATTGTATATATATTACATATATATAATATATATTACATATATTTATATAAGCATATATAATACATACATATAAACATACCCACATACATGTTCTTTCTCAGATTATTAGGCTATTACAAGATATTGATTATAGCTCCCCATCCTGTTCATAGGGACTTGTTTATCTATTTTATATATAGTAGTATGTATCTGTCGATACCAGACTCCTAATTTGTCCCCCACCTCTTTCCCCTTTGGTAACCATAAGTTTGTTTTCTATGTCTGAGACTATTTCTGTTTTGTCAAGAAGTTCATTTGCATCATAGTTTAGATTCCACACATAAGTGATATCATATGCTATTTGTCTTTCTGTGTCTTCACTTAATATGCTAACCTCTAGGTCCATTCATGTTGATGAAATGGCATTATTTCATTTATTACGGCTGAGTACTATTCCATTGTATATTCTATAATATGTGGACTCTTGATTCAGGCCTTAGAGATGCTACCGACAGACCTGTTTGCATGAACATCATCTCATTGTGAGGGCTAAACCATGATTCCCCAGAAGAAACTTACCTGGTGGTCTGGGCCTCCTGGAAGAATTCATCTTCTGACATGGAGCGCTCCCTGATCCCCTTAACAGAACATCATACTGTCCCTTCCACCTGCCCAGAGGGACCGCTCCAAACGGGCCACTTCCCAGCTCCTTCAACACAGTAATCTCTTCACTTTGCAGACCCCAGATTCCTAATACGGCAACACAGGCACACTTTAGGATGAGAGCAGGAGACTGGGGCTAGCAGCGTCACAAGTGACTTCCTCTCCAATGAGAATTTAACACCGACAGGATGAAGCACAGCACGACTTTTTAAAAAGTTGCTCAGTTAAAAAGAAAATCCTTGGTAATGTGATCTTAGGACCTGTTATACCACGTGATATTGCCACCAGAACAATATTGTTCCTGAAATAGCTACAATTAGTGACAAGAAAGGTTAAAGTTTAAAAAACCTTTGCCAACTAGAGGCTTCTTGGAAAAACATGGTGACCAAATGTGCTTACTGCCCTTAGCTTGGTAAGGTTTAGTGTTAGGTAGATTAATTGGCTTGACTGGACTAATAAGTTCTTGAAAAGCAAGAATTAAAACAGTAAAGCTATTTTAGGTGATTTTTAAAATTCTCATCAAAATTAATTTCTTGATGGAATCTTCTATTTTTAAAAATTTCCCATTTTTTTTCACTTATTTTTAAAATTTTGACTACTTTATTGTTTTTGTAGATAGCCATCAACATTTTTTTAAGTTGAAGTACAGTTTATTTACAATACTATATTAGTTTTGGGTATTCAACATAGTGATTCAATATTTATATGGATTATACTCCATCTAAAGGTATTAAAAATAAAGGCTATATTTCCTCATGCTGTATAATATATCCTTATACTTTATGGATATTATACATAGTAGTTTCTATCTCTTAATCCCCTACACCTATCTTGCCCCTCCCACTGGTAACTGGTAACACCTATCTTGCTCCTGCCACTGGTAACCATATCTATGAGTCTGTCTCCATTTCATAGATAAGTTCATTGGTGTTATACTTTAGATTTTACATGTAAGTGATATTATATGGGATTTCTCTTTGTCTTTCTGACTTACATCACTTATTATGATAATCTCTAGGATTATACTGCTGAAAATGCCATTATTTTAATCTTTTTATTAGCTGAGCAGTACTCAGTATATATTTCATATATGAAAACCTAGGTATATATTTCATATAAGAAAACATAGGTATATATTTCATATATGAAAATATACGTACATATATTTGCAGAGTGCACTCCTTTGCTATTGTTCTTTAACCAAAAGGATGAAAATTTTACTATAACTTCTAATGATATTAATTCTTACAACTTGGGCTTGGTAAATGTGTATTTTGCCAGGATTTTCAGCGCAAAAACTGAAAACTGAAATTCTCAAAAGTCAGTTTGCTTCAGTGCTTCAGATTCACCCAGGCGCTTATTTACTAAAATTGTCAGACGGCAGTTGAGAGCCTCTGATTTAGTAGATTTGCAAATACCAGTCCAGGGACCATAATGAAAACCATTGTGCCTTTTGAGTAATGCTTTTAGAGACTGAAGATAACCCTTCCAAATCAAGTATACTGTCTTACATCTTAATACATACAAAGGCTTAATCTGAAGCTAGAAGATTGCTAAATGACTTCTACTTATAGGGCATTGTGAACTGAAATCAATTTGTAGGCATGAAAAATAATGAAAATAAAATGTTTGGTCAGAGAACATTGACAGAAGCAACTTAAGTTTTAAAAAAAGCATATTTATCCTGTAGTTATATTAATTGGCTTGACTTGACTCATAAGTTCTTTGTAAAGCAAAAATCAAGAGTAAAACAATTTTACGTGATTTTTAAAAATCTCATCAAAACCTGTTTCTTAATGGCATCTCCTGTTTTTAAAACTTTCGCATTTTTATTTTGCTATTCTGCTGAGTAGTATTCCATGTGTATTTCATATATGAAAATAAAGTTATATATTTCATATATGGCAATATAGGTATGTATGCCACGTGAAAATATTAGTATATATCTCATATGACAATGTAGGTACATACCTCATATGCAAAAATATAGGTATATATGTCATAAAATATAGGTATCTATTTTTATATCATAAAATTAAAAACTTTCATAAACTTAAAACTTAAATTAAAAAAGAATTAAAGCCTTTGATTATGTGAATCACAACATACTGGAGAATTCTTAAAGAGATTGGAGGACCAGACCACCTTACCTGCTTCTGTTAGAACTGGATATGGAACAATGGACTGGTTCAAAATTGGGAAAGGAGTATGTCAAGGATGTGTCTTGCTACATGGCTTATTTAATTTCTATGCAGAGTACATCATATTAAGTGCTGGGCTGGATGAATCAAAAGCTAGAAATGAGGTTGCTAGGAAAAATGTGAGCAATGTCAGATATGCAGATGATACCACCCTAATGGCAGAAAGTGAAGAGGAACTAAAGAGCCTCTTGATGAAAGTGAAAGAGGAGAATGAAAAAACTGGAATAAAACTCAACATTCAAAAAACTAAGATCATAGTATCTGGTCCAATCACTTTATGGCAAATACACAGGGAAGAAATGGAAACAGTGGCAGATATTATTTTCTTGGGCTCCAAAAGCGCTGTGGATGATGACGGCATCCATGACATGAAACACCTTATTCAGAAAAACAAATGAGGAACCACAGACTGAAAGAAACTATTTCCAAAACACATATCAGAGAAAGGATCTGTACTCAATCAGAGAAAGGATCTGTACTCAGATTGTATCAAACAGCTCCTTAAAATTTGATAAAGATTGAAAAACACACCTGGCCAAAAAATATAATCAGATGTGTACACAGATATTTTTATCAATATATAGAAAACTGTTTATCTCTCTGTAGATAGATGTTTACATGTCTAGGTAGATAGATATTTATATCTCTCAGTAGATAAATATTTATATCACTACACAGATATTCCACAAAATTAATAACTTCCATAAAATAACCTCCATAAAATTGAAAATTTCCATAAAATTAAAACTTCCATAAAATTGATAACTTTCATAAATTGAACACCAAAATTTGCATAACTTCTATAAATTGAATAAATTTATAAAATTATTTACATTCCTAAAAGAAATCTTTCATAATTAATAATATTCATAGAACTGCTCACTTCCATACAATTACTCACATTCATACAATTAAAAACTTCTTCAGGAAGTTAAAACCTTCCTCAGAAAATTAAAAACTTCCTCAGAAAATTAAAAATTATAAAATTATTTATAAAAACTAAAACTTCACTCTATGAAACACCTTATTCAGAACATCAAAAAATGAACCACAAACTGGAAGAAACTGTTTTCAAACCACATATCAGATAAGGGATCTGTACTCAAATTATACCAAACAACCCCCAAAAAATTTGGTAAGGTTTGAAACACACATCTGGCCAAAAAAAGATAAACAATAAATAAGAGAGGAAGGAAAAACTAGGGTGGGGTAGAGACAGCCCCGTGTGACAGCTAACCCTAGGATCTGACGTTCCCACCCTGGGCTGATATCCTGAGAAAAACAAGATTCAAATACGCACATGCACCCCGACGTTCACTGCAGCACTCCTTACAATAGCCAAGACACAGAACCAGCAAGATGTCACCCACAGGCTACAACTTAAAAAAGATGTGGTACATGTAGATAATGCACTGTTACTCACCCCAGAGAAACTGCCACTGAAACTGAAACAACACCACTGCTAGCCACAGGGATGGACCTTGAAGATCACACACTAAGTGAAGTCAGCCAGACAGAGAAAGGCCATAGCATATGAGTCCATTCTGGGCAAAATAAAAAAAGGTGATACAGGAAGGAATGTACAAGACAAAAAGAGACTGAGATTTCCAACACAGACAAAGCAAACCAAAATAAATAAATAAAGGCTTTATCTCCTTCCTTCCATCCACTGTGCAGAAACTCTGTATCTCTAATAGACACTCCACAAGGACCTGAGGATCATCACATGGAACTTTACTTGAGTTTGTGCAATATCTGTCTGTGTATGTCACAACTGACTCAGGTGGCTGTACACTGCCAACAAGCACAAATCGGAAAACTGTTCCAGCACAGCTACCCATGAGATTAAAGAAACGGATTACTAGTTTATACCCTGCCACCTCTTTAACTTGGGCTGATATCTCATTCCTGGAACCTGAGTAGACTTGAGTCCCAGGGCTGGATTGGAGTGGGGTCAAGACAGGCCGGGAGGTGCCCTTCATTGACACCCCTGTTAAACCTGCACTGTCTGGCTTGCCCTGGCTGGAACCAGAATCCCTAGTGCCCCCTAACAATGGTGGCTGACCCTCTGACCTTGAGGACCAGGGTAAAGTCACCAAGAATCCAGGTTCACTGGTGCTGGAGTCCCCAGCTGAAGCCTCCTTCCTAAGAGTGCAGCCTCTCAGAACCTCAGCAAGAGCAGTGCCCCAGGTTCAGATGAGTCTGGACGGAAGACTGGGTGAAACTTTAAGGGGAAGAAGTAGTGAGACACAAGCCTTTGGAAGTTTGCTCAAGCACATTTCACTCTTATTCATAGACTAGGAAGCCCACTTTCCCTAAGGCTCTGGTTGCAGGTGGAACCAGAGTTGGGCATGAAGAAGTGCTGCCACCTTGTGGACATTTCCTATAAGTACAACTTGCCCAGTTCAGTTCAGTTCAGCTCAGTCGCTCAGTCGTGTCTGACTCTTTGCGACCCCATGGACTGCAGCACGCCAGGCCTCCCTGTTCACCACCAACTCCTGGAGTTTACTCAAACTCATGTCCATTGAGTCGGTGATGCCATCCAACCATCTCATCCTCTGTCGTCCCCTTCTCCTCCTGCCTTCAATCTTTCCCAGCATCAGGGTCTTTTCAAATGAGTCAGCTCTTCGCATCAGGTTTCAGCTTCAACATCAGTCCTTCCAATGAATATTCAGGACTGATCTCCTTTAGGATGGATTGGTTGGATCTCCTTGCACTCCAAGGCACTCTCAAGAATCTTCTCCAACACCACAGTTCAAAAGCGTCAATTCTTCGGCGCTCAGCTTTCTTTATAGTCCAACTCTCACATTCATACATGACTACTGAAAAAACCATAGCCTTGACTAGACAGACCTTTGTTGGCAAAGTAATGTCTCTGTTTTTAATATGCTGTCCAGCTCGGTCATAGCTTTTCTTCCAAGGAGTAAGCGCCTTTTAATTTCATGGCTGCAGTCACCATCTGCAGTGATTTTGGAGTCCAAGAAAATAAAGTCTGTCACTGTTTCCACTGTTTCTCCATCTATTTGCCATGAAGTGATGGGACCAGATGCCATGATCTTAGTTTTCTGAATGTTGAGCTTTAAGCCAACTTTTTCACTCTCCTCTTTCACTTTCATTAAGAGGCTCTTAAGTTCTTCTTCACTTTCTGCCATAAGGGTAGTGTCATCTGCATATCTGAGGTTATTGATATTTCTCCTGGCAATCTTGATTCCAGCTTGTGCTTCATCCAGCCCAGTGTTTCTCATGATGTACTCTGCATAGAAGTTAAATAAGCAGGGTGACAATATACAGCCTTGACGTATTTCTTTTCTTATTTGGAACCAGTCTGTTGTTCCATGTCCAGGTCTAACTGTTGCTTCCTGACCTGCATACAGATTTCTCAAGAGTCAGGTCAGGTGGTCTGGTATTCACATCTCTTTTTCCAGAGTTTATTATTATGCACACAGTCAAAGGCTTTGGCATAGTCAATAAAGCAGAAATAAATGTTTTTCTGAAACTCTCTTGCTTTTTCAATGATCCAGCAGATGCTGGCAATTTGATCTTTGGTTCCTCTGCTTTTTCTAAAACCAGCTTGAACATCTGGAAGTTCACGGTTCATATATTGTTGAAGCCTGGCTTGGAGACTTTTGAGCGTTACTTTACTAGCGTGTGAGATGAGTGCAGTTGTGCAGTAGTTTGAGCATTCTTGCCCACTGCGTGTTTACTAGCACCTCCAATTAACAAGGCCTCTGGAGCTATTTGTGGCTCAGCTGGTAAAGAATCTGCCCATGATGTGGAAGACGTGGGTTCAATCCCTGGTTTGGGAAGATCTCCTGGGGAAGGGAAAGGCTACCCACTCCAGTGTTCTGGCCTGGAGAATTCCAAGGGGGTCGCAAAGAGTCGGACACAACTGAGTGACTTTCACTTTCACCTGGAAGTATTAATTACCCCTACCCTCAGGAAAGGACCTGGGGCAGCTATTGTAGAAATAAATTTCAAACACAACTTACTTTCAAGAAACCAACTGCGAAGGTAAATTTTCCTCACTCCCTTTAAGAGAAAGAAATGAAAAAAAACAAAAAACCACAAATGGCCACAGGACAGGAAGCTCAGCATCCTGAGTTATTACAGGAAGAATGCTAATCAAAATGATAACAAGAAATCTAACCCCATCTGACAGAATGGGAATCCTGACTGTCCACAAACAGGAAAGGGGGGAAAGAGCAGGGAGATGATGGAATCCCCCTACACCTTCCCTAGGAACAGACATTGGCAACAGCCCCTAGAAAGGACAGCCTCCACAGGCCAGAAGAAAAAATTTCGAGAGAGCTAAGCCTAGGACTTTTGTGCCCACACCTGGGCCTATATTACAAAAAACCATCATTCAAAATGACACATGCAACCTAATGTTCATTCCAGTGCTACTTCAAATAGCGAAGACACAGACCCAAGAAATGTCCACGGACAGATTAAACCTTAGAGAAATGTGGTATATATATACAATGGGCTATTACTCAGGCATGAAAAACTGCCACTGAAATTCTGAAATTCTGAAAATGGTTCCCACAAGGATGAACTTTGGTGGATCATACACTAAGTGAAGTCAGCCACAGAAGAAGAAAATAACAGGAGATGTCCCTTTTAGGCAAAGTTTAAAAAAAGAAACAGAGGAAGTAGTTTATAATATAAAAAGAGACTCTGAGAATCGAAAAACAAAGAATTAAAAGAAAAAAAAAAGGAAACACCACGAATGAATTAGGAGGTTGATACTAACACATACCCCAAAAGCTGTATCTGTAATGGGTAAGCCACAAGGATTATCTCCTTCCTTCCTAATTTCGCATTTATACAGAAATCTGTGTATCTCACAGATACTGCACAAACACCTGATGTTCACCACAGGGAACTTTGCTTGAAATTCTACAAGATTTTCAAGGGCAAAACAATCCATAAAAGAACAGATATGCTGTGTGTTAATATATGTCACACTGAATCAGGTGGCTGTATACTGACAACAAGCACCAAACGGCAGGTCAACTATATTCCCGTATACCATCGCCATTAGATTAAAGAAAAGCAAAGCCTAATTTCCACCCACCTGCCTGACCTGGGCTGCCATCCCATCCCTGGAGTCTGAACGGCCTTGGATCCATGCCTGGCCAGGAGTAGGGTTGAACAGCTCGGCAGGGTGCCCTTAACTGAGCCCCCTCTTTAACCTATACTGTGAGGTTTGCTCTGGCTGCGACCAGAGTCCTTCGTTTAACCAAAGGATGGTCGCCTGACCCTCTGGCCTTGAACTTTGAAAAGTAACTGAGACTGCAGGTCGACTGGTGCTGGGGTCCCCAGCTCAATGCTCTTTCCTGAGAGTGCAGCCTCCTAGGAACCTCAGCAGGGTTCTGTGGGCGAGGCAGGGATGACTCGGATGATGAAGAGTGAAGCGTTAGGGCGAAGAGGCAGGGGGACACAAGCCCTTGGGTGTTTACTCAGCCACAGTCCTCTAACTCACATCCCAGGAAGCAGACATTCCCGAAGGCTCTGGTTGTCCAAGAAACGAGAGTTGAGCACGAAACAGCGCTGCCGCCCTGTGGACATTTCCTGTAACTACAACTTGGCCAGCAGCGCTTACTCACACCTCCAATGAAAAAGGCCTGTGGGGCTGTGAATGACAGCTGCCCTCAGGAAAGGATCTGGGGCTCACATTGCAGACGTAAATTCCAAACACAACCGATGTTCAAGAAGCCAATTGCAACAGGTAAATTTTCCTGACATCCTTTAAAAAAAAGTATAAAGGGGGGAAATAAATTCCCACCCTGCAACAGGATAAGATGTTGCCGCCGCTGCCACTAAATCACTTCAGTCGTGTCCGACCCTGTGCGACCCATAGACGGCAGCCCACCAGGCTCCTCTGTCCCTGGGATTCTCCAGGCAAGAGTACTGGAGTGGGTTGCCATTTCCCTCTCCAGTGCATGCATGCATGCAAAGTCACTTCAATTGCCTCTGACTCTGTGTGACCCAATGGACACCAGCCCACCAAGCTCCTCCGTCCGAGGGACTCTCCAGGAAAGAACACTAGAGTGGGTTGCCATTTCCTCCTCCAGGATAAGATGCTGAACATCCCTAATTATTACAGGAGGATGCAAATTAAAGTGACAATGACAAATCAAATCCCACCGCCCAGAATGGCCATTCTCACATGTCACAGGCAACAAGGCAGGAGCGAGCCAGGAGGAGAGAGAACCCACCTACACAGTACGTGGGAATGGACATTGGCAACAGCCACTAGAAAGCACAGCCTCCCTGTGTCGGGGGGGGGAAAAAAAACACTTTCCAGAAAGCTAAGCCTAGGATCTGACATTCCCACACCTGGGCCTATATCCCGAGAAAACCATCATTCGAAAACCCACATGCACCCCAACACTCACTGCAGCACTGCTTACAGTAGCCAAGACACAAATCCAGCAAAATGTCTGCTGACACATTAAAGCTTAAAGAGGATGTGGTACATACATACAGTGGACCACAACTCAACCATGAGAACCGCCACTGCAATTATGAAATTATTCCACTGGTCACCACAAGGATGGACCTTGGAGGGTCAGACACCAGTCAGGCAGACAGAGGGAGAAAATAGCATATGATGTGAATACTAGGCAAAATCTAAAAGGAAGTAGACAAACTAATTTACAACACAAAAAGAGACTCTGAGAATTCAAACACAGAGTTTGTGAAGTTGAAAGAGCAAGGATGAATTAGGAGGTCGGGACTAACATATACACAGAAATCTGTATCTAAAATAGATACTCCAAAAGGATTACCTCCTTTTTTCTTTCCTTGCCCTTTCCTCCCAGAAATGGGCTTCCCTGGTAGCTCAGGCAGTAAAGAATCTACCTGCGATGCAGGGGACCTGGCTTTGATCCCTGGGTTGGGAAGATCCCCTGGAAAAGGAAATGGCTACTCACTCCAGTATTCTTGCCTGGAGAATTCCATGGAGAGAAGCCTGGCAGGGGTGGCAAAGAGTTGAACAAGACAGAGCAACCAACACTTTCACTTTTTTATTACTTTTCTCCCACAAATACAAAAATTTTAGAATCTCTAAGATTACACAGACATCTGTATCACTAACATAAACAGAAATCTATATCTGTAATAGATAATCTGCAAGGTTATCTCCTTCCTTGCTTCCTCCAGATATAAACAAAAGTCTGTATGTCTAAAACATATAACAAAATCTGTATCGTTAACATATACACAGAAATCTGTATCTCTAGTAGATACTCCACAAAGACCTGATGTTCAGCACAGGGAACTTTGCTAGACCTTCTGCAATTCCTCTGTGGTAAAAGAATCCAGAAAAAGAGATATGCTGTGTGTATGTCATAACTCAATAAGGCAGTAGTATAATGATAACATTAAGGAGCAGAAACATTACTTTGCCTGCAAAGGTCCATCTAGTCAAAGCTATGGTTTTTCCAGTCATGTATGGATGTAAGAGTTGGACCATAAAGAAAGCTGAGCCCCAAAGAATTGATGCTTTTGAACTGTGGTGTTGGAGAAGACTCTTGAGAGTCCTTTGGACTGCAAGGAGATCCAATCAATCCATCCTAAATGAGATCAGTCCTGAATATTCATTGGAAGGACTGATGCTGAAACTGAAGCTCCAATACTTGGTCCACCTAATGCGAAGAGCTGACTCATTTGAAAAGACCCTGAACTGGGAAAGATTGAAAGCAAGAGGAGAAGGGGATAACAGAGGACAAGATGTTTAGATGGAGTCACCCAATGAACATGAGTTTGAGAAAACTCCAGGGGATGGTGATGGACAGGGAAGCCTGGCGTGCTATGGTCCATAGGGTCACAAAGAGTCAGACATGACTTGAGTGACTGACCAACAAAGATAAAGATCCCACCTTATTATGGCTCAGTAGTAAAGAGCTCGTCTGTCAATGCAACAAACTCGGATTTGGATCCCTGGGTCAGGAAGATTCCCTAGAAAAGAGAATGGCAACCCACTCCAGTATTCTTGCCTGAGAAATCCCATGGAGAGAGGAACCTGGCAGGCTATGGTCCATGGGATTACAAAAGGGTTGGACACGAGTTAGCAACAGATTGTCAAGATAAAGATCTAATTGTAAGGTCAGATACTATGAAATTCTTGAGGAAAATATAGGCGGTAGAAACTTTGTCATTCATCATAGCAAGTTCTTTTGGGATCCACTTCTTAGAACAACGAAAAAGAAACCCAAAATAAGAAGTCAGCCCACGATGTGTGACCCCTCATCCTTCTCACCAGACCAGCTGTGCTCCTGAGGGGCAGAGAAGATGGTGTCGGGTGCCGCTGCAGGCATTCTTGCTGCCTGGACAGGGTGGTTTTTTCCAAGTGAAAGTTGCTCAGTTGTGTCTGACTCTTTGCAACCCCAGGGACTATACAGTCCATGGAATTCTCCAGGCCAGAATACTGGAGTGGGTAGCCATTCCCTTCTGCAGAGGATCTTCCCAACCCTGGGATTGAATCCAGATCTCCTGCCTTGCAGGCGGATTCTTTACCAGCTGAGCTACTAGGGAAGCAGTGGTGGTTTAGCTGCTAAATCGTGTCAGATTCTTGTGACCCCATGGACTGTAGCCTGCCAGGCCCCTCTGTCCATGGGATTTCTCAGGCAGGAATACTGGACTGGGTTGCCATCCCTTCTCCAGGGGATCTTCCTGACCCAGGTATCCAGCTCGCGTCTCGTGCATTGCAGGTTATTTCATTTACCAACCGAGCCACCAGAGAAGCCCCACTGCCTGGAGGGGGTTGTTTATAAAGACCTCAACCCAGGCATTACTGGGAAGGGCTGGCTGACTCATCCAGTCAGCCAATCCTCACCCACCAGGGGCTCACGGTTGCAGAAAATGGGTCTTGTTGTGCCTGCCAGGTACAAGGAACAGGTGTGAGCCTGAGGGTCAAGATGGACATGGGACTGCAGCTCTGGTTTCATTTCTAGTCTTTTTTTCTGGCCCACGAGTGGGAGAGAATTTCAAGAAGATCTTCTCCTAAAGAGAGGAACCCAGGAGTCAGGGAGAGGAGGGGTGGTGGGTGGAAACAGGAGCCCAGGGCCCCGGGTGCAGTGGAACCTCTGGAAGACCTGCCGGAAGGAGGCCACACAGAGTGAAGCCCAGGGTCACTGACCTCCCCAGGAGCGGCTGTTAGTCCAGGTCCTACTCTGAGGTGACCAGGAAAAGGGCTTGGGGTGCTCTGCATGAGGGTTCCATGCAGGGTACCTGTGTGCTGAGCCCTGCCCAGACGGGTCCCCTGCCCTGGGAGGGGTCTGCCCATGTGAGCCCCGTGCCCTGGGAGGGCCCTGTGAACAGGATCCCTCTCTGCAGCTGGCACAGAGCTGCTTAGGATGCAGATTAAAATCAGCTGAGGACAGGTGTCAGGGATCCAAGCTTGTTATGCTCACCACATGACACAGGTGTTGAGGCAAGGAATACGACTGTATCCTAACTGCCGGCTGACCAAAATTATGGCTGATTAATGTCTCCAAATAACCCTGTTGTAGGGTTCTGGGTGCCAGGTTCTTTTATGAATTAGAGAAGGAGGATGTGAGGAAACAAACTAAAAAGGCCTTAAATCTTGCAAATATCTTGGAGAACGGCAAGCCTCAGGCAGGGGATGTGTTAATCTCTTCCTTCCTGCCATCCACAGGTGGACAGGGTTCTGAACAAAGGCACTTTAACAGTCAGGCAGAGGGGCAGGACTCTCTGGGGCAGGCCGCTATGTGTGATTATAGTAACAAAAGTAACAGAGAGCCAGTCAAAGACACAGTTCCAACGTGGAGTCAGAACTGGCTATTCCTGAACATCCTAAGCTGCAGGGTTTATTCAGGTCCTCCCACTGCCCTTCCCGTCCCCCAGCGCCAGGCCCCACTCCCTGACTCCCTGTCTCTGGATTTGCCTGTTCTGGATGTTTATTATAAATGCAATCATATGGTTTGTGATTATTCTGGGCTGTGTGTTGGTGTCCCCCTCAAAATGCACATGTTGAAACCTAACCCCCAAGGGGATGGTGTGAGGAGGGGGGCCTTGAGGAGGTGATGAGGTCGTGAGAGTGGAGACCCCGTGAATGGGATTAATGCTCTTAAGAAACAGACCCCGAAGTAGCCCCCTCAGCCCTTCCTCCATGTGAGGACGCAGTGAAGACCCCTGCCCCCACCAAGAACAGAGCTTCACCAGAACCTGACCATCCTGACGCCCTGATCTCAGACGTCTGGGCTCCAGAACTGTAGGAAATGCATTCCTGTTGCTGAAGCCCCCAGCCTTCTGTTTCGCTATGGCAGCCCAGGCAGACTAAGACAGTGCGTCCTTCTGTGTCTGCTTCTCTCGCTGAGCATTGTGTGTTCGAGTTCATCCCCATTGTAGTGAAAGGTTGTTGTTGAATCACGCGAATACACCGGGATTCTTGGCCCCCCGAGGAGAAGAATTCAATCCGGGGCCAGAGACGAGGCTTGATCGCTCAGAGCTTTTGTGTAATAAAGTTTTATTAAAGTATAAAGGAGATAGAAAAAGCTTCTGACATAGGCATCAGAAGGGGGTAGAAAGAGTACCCCCCTGCTAGTCTTCAGCTGGATGTTATATAGTCACTAGCAGCCTGTTAATGAAAGAAAGGAATGTCTTAAAATTCAGAATGACACCAGGCCCCTCACCCATAAGATGCATTTTGGGATAATCTTGGCACCAAATGGCTTATCCTGGGCCATAAAATGATTAACTTGAATCTTGAAGAAGGGCAGACCACCATACAAATAGTTTCATTTACATAGATTAGGGGAACAATATTTGAGTATAACATACTGGTTTGTCAAGTAGGTTCTGGGCCAAGAGGCGGAACCGACTTGGAGACAGAGTTTGGGGTAAAGGCATAGTACATTAGCATAGCTTAAGACGAACATTTCCATAAGAAAAAGGCATTGGTTATCTCTAGGCTCAAGAATAGATAACTTTAGGCGAAACCAGGTGTCATTATGGCAACACAGTATTTTAAGAGAAACCTCCCTTTAAATTTGTATAGAGAAGGAAAAAATATTGCTAGTTTGTTTCCTCCTGCCCCTTAAGAGAGATAAAAATGTCTGACACTTGCAGGCTATTTCCTCCATTTGGAGACCCCTGGCCTTCCTGCCTGTTACCCTCTCATTTTCATCGACTCCAGTCCCCAGGTCCTGGTCTACAAAGACTGTGAAAAGTTTGTCCTTTCTTCCTCCTTGAGAATTCCAGACCCCTCTCTCCTTGGGGACCCCTAGATTTCCTATCAACCTGCCTAGGAAATGACTCTCTCAGTAGCCTGTGTCAGAGCTTCACTCCTTTTCATGGCTGAGTCATATTCCACTGTGTGAATGGGCCACATTCTGTTTACCCCTTCTTCCATCCACCCACCCATCATCCATCCATCATCCATTCATCCATCCACCCACCCATCCACCCACAGATCAATCTGTTAGGGGAAGCACACTGATTGAAACCGCCCACCCTGGCCAGGCACCATAGTAACCATTTGCATGAGTTGTTTTCTGACAGGACATCCTGATAAGGAACACGGAACTAATAAGCCACCACCAACCGGAAGAGTTCAGGAAAGGTCCAAAGGAGACGCCGCGTGTCCGTGCACTTCCCAGAATCCCTCTCGCTAGCATCCATCTTGGCTGAGCGATGCGTGCGCCGCCAGGAAAGACTCTGAATTAGAATGATTGGCCAAAGACCACCTGGAAACTAATCCCATCACCATAAAACCCGACACTGCGAGCCACGCAGCAGAGCAGTTCTCCTGGGTTCCCTTACCCAACTGCTCTCCACCCGGGTGCCCTTTCCCAATAAAATCCCTTGCTTTGTCAGCACATGTATCTCCTCGGACAATTCATTTCTAAGTGTTAGACAAGAGCCCAGTTTCGGACCCTGGAAGGGGTCCCCTTTCCTGCAACAAATCCACCCATCCATCCATCCGAGGATAACAGGCAGGAAGGCCAGGGGTCTCCAATGCTTTTTTGCTCTCTCTTACAGATGGGAACTAACAATTTCGGCCTCACTCCTTTGAACTGTATCCTGAAAAACTAGGATAGATTTGATCCCCAGAGCTTAAAGAAGACCCACACTTATTTCCATATAAGAAGCAGTACCCACTGAAACCTGAGGAAGGGTTAAAATGAAGTCGCTCAGTTGTGTCCAACTCTTAGCGACCCCACGGACTGCACCCTACCAGGCTCCTGCGTCCATGGGATTCTCCAGGCAAGAGTACTGGAGTGGGTTGCCGAAGGGTTAAGGAAGGGTTAAAACCTATCACTGAGAATTTAAAGGAGCAGGGGCTATTAATTCCCTGTAACAGTCCATGCAACACTCCTATTTTGGGTATAAAGAAATCAAATAGTAAATGGAGACTAGTTCAAGATTTATGAATAATAGCGACTGTAGTTCTTTACACCCCGTGGTGCCTAACCTTATACTCTATTGTCTGAAATTCCTGAACGAGCCAAATATTTCTCAGTAATTGATTTAAAAGATGCTTTCCATTCAGTGCCTTTGGCGGAGGAAAGTCAATTTCCATTTGCCTTTGAAGACCCTATGCAGCCCGCTTTTCACTTAACCTGAACATTTTTGCCCCAGGGATTTCGTGACAGCCCTCACCTATTTGGGCAAAGTTTGTCATGAAATCTACAAAACTTGAATAGCTCCGAAGCAGTGGTACTACAATATATAGATGATATTCTGCTCTGTGCTGAGAGAGGAAGCTTGTTCACAAGCCTCAGAAGATTTCTTAAACTCTCTGGCAGGCTGCGGTTACAAGGCATGAAGGGAAAAGGCTCAGCTTTGTCAACAATCTGTGAGCTATCTGGGCCTAATCATATCAGAAGGGACCGGGACCATAGGCCCTGAGAGAATTAAGCCTATACTAAAGGTCCAACAACTTACAACGATTGGAAACAATTGGGATTTTTGACTCAGGAAATGTATAATGTAATCTTTCCCGTGTTTTCCAACCCCAGTTCAGGTCCTCCCTTTGCCTGGCCAAGCATTGATTGGGACTGGATATCTCAGTCACGCTGGCTTGCTCCAAAAGGGGCGTACTGAATATGTGGCTCTTACCTGTGGGCATGGCTCCCCCCTGGCTAGATAGGGAGATGCCCCCTAGGTCTAGCTTTTACTCATGGCTTCATATTTTCAGAGCTTCCAGAAAAGCCTGCTAATTTACCGCACCTTAAAACTCGGTGGGCAAGGTCTGTGTTTCACTGGTGTAATTATTTGGCTGCAGTGTTTGTTCCCTCTCTGGGAACTACAAATGTTATGCTACAAGTGGATGCTTTGACTAATTTTACTCAACAGGCATCGCAAGATTCTCAAAAAGCTATTTCAGCTCTTAATGCTGAACAAATACAAATTAGAAAGGTGGTTTTACAAAACAGATTGGCCTTAGATATTCTGACAGCTGCACAGGGAGGAACTTGTGCCATTATTCATACCCAATGCTGTACATATATACCTGATACGAGCACGAATGTTACTCATTTTACTAA
This sequence comes from Bos javanicus, assembly GCF_032452875.1. Classification (NCBI taxonomy): domain Eukaryota; kingdom Metazoa; phylum Chordata; class Mammalia; order Artiodactyla; family Bovidae; genus Bos; species Bos javanicus. The sequence goes on along the minus strand of NC_083888.1, from coordinate 19,389,861 downwards.
ACACATGAACAAGATGATTCAGGCTATGGATACTCCTGAAGACTCAACTGCCTCACTTTGGACATTAACTAGTTCCCCATGGTGGAAAACTATCTTAATTACAATAATTCTGATTGTTCTGTTTTTGCTGTTTTCTCCCTGCATCTGTAACTGTGTAGCTGGATTTGTTTCTATTTGCATGAAGGCTTTTAAGTTACAAATGGTTGCTCAAACTCCTGTAATTGCAGCAGCTTCCTCCATCTACTACTTGGAGCCTGAGGGTTAGGAGAATAGGATGCCTCACCAATTTAGGGACAATGCCCCTTATCAGCTCAGAAGCAGTTATGGAATGAGAACGAAGCCCCTTTCCCTAGGCAACATAATTCTCCTAGAAGAAAAGCGGGGATGAGAAGGTAACAGGCAGGAAGGCCAGGGGTCTCCAAATGGAGGAAATAGGCTGCAAGTGTCAGACATTTTTATCTCTCTCTTGCGCCAGGAGGAAACAAACTAGTGTTATATTTTTTCCCCTTGTCTATACAAATATAAAAAGAGGTTTCTCTTAAAATTTTGTGTTGCCTTAATGACACCCAGTTCTACCTAAACTTAACTTTTCTCAAACCTTGAGCTAACCAATGCATTTTTCTTATGGAAATGCTTGTCTTAAGCTATGTTAATGTGCTATGCGTTTACCCCGGACTCTGTCTTCAAGTCGGTTCCGCCTAAAGGCTCAGAACCCACTTGATAAACCGGTAGGTTATACTCACACATTGTTCTCCTAATCTGTGTTAATGAAACGATACATTTGTGTGGAAATCTGCCTTTCTTCAAGGTTTATGTCAATCGTTTCATGGCCCGGGATGACTCACCTGGTGCCAGTGTTATCTCAAAATGCATGTTCTGGGTGAGGGGCCTGGTGCCATTCTCTGAGTTTTGAGATAACTCCTTTCTTTAATTAGCAGACTACTAGTAGCTATATAACATCCAGCTAAAGACTAGCAAGGGGGTGCTCTTTCTGCAGCCTTCTGATGTCTATGTCAGAAGCTTTCTCTATCCCTTTTATGCTTTAATAAAACTTTATTACACTGAAGCTCTGAGCGATCAAGCCTCGTCTCTGGCCTCAGATTGAATTCTTCTCCTCCAGAGGCCAAGAATCCCAGTGTCTTTCATGGTTCAGCAACAACCTTTCACGTCCATCCATCCATCCATCATCCATCCATCCACCCATCCATCATCCATCCATCCACCCACTCCCCTCCCCTATCCCCTAGCCACCACAAACCCACTTTCATTCTTTGTGGATGTACCTGTTTGGGACATTGCCTATAAATGGAATCACGTGCTGTGTGTCCTGTGTCTGCTTCTCTCACTGAACACTATCATGTGTTCAAGGTCCATCCACACTGTAGCCTGTGTCAGAGCTTCGCTCCTTTTCATGGCTGAGTCACATTCCACTGTGTGGATGGACCCCACTTGTGTATCTGTTTGATTGCTTATTGATGGTCATTTGGGTGGTTTCCCCTGTTTGGCTGTTGGAAACTGGGCTGGTGTGAACATGTGTGCACAAGTGTTTGGGTTTAGCCACAAGAGTGGAATTGCTGGGTCATGTGGTGACTCCAAGTTTGATATTTTGAGGAACTGCCAGACTCTTTTCCAAAATGGCAGCACCATTTCACATTCCCACCAGTGCTGTTTGAGGGTTGAAACTTCTCTCCTTATTGTTGTCTGACTAACACAGGCACAAATCTGTATCTGTAATCAGTAATCCACAGGGATTATCAGCTTCCTTCCTTTCGCATACACACAGAAATCTCTATTTCTGACCTATACCCAGAAATATGTGTCTCTAAGAGACACTCCACAAGGATTATCTCCTTCCTTCCTTCCTCATATACAGAGAAAATTGCATGTGAGATAGATAATCCCCAAAGACCTGACGCTCAGCACCTTGCTCAACCTTCTGCAATAAACTCTATGGCAAAAGAATCTGAAAAAGGACAAATACACTCCATGGATACGTCCTGCCTGAACCAGGTGGCTGTACCCTGGCAGCAAACCAACTATACTGCAAGGTAGCATCGGCAAGATGTTGAAGAAAAGGAAAGAAGAGCGGTGCCTACTCTTTTATCTCCAGCTTCCCTGATGTGGGATGCTATCCTATCCCTGGAGGCTGAGCAGCCTTCGGTCCCACTGCTGGACTGGGGTGGGGTCCACCCAGCCTGGCACGGTGCCCTTCGGTTAACCCTTTTTAAAGACCTATTGTCTGCTGTGTTCTGGCTGGGACCAGAGTCTCGAGTGGGACCAAGGGCTGGAGGACCTTCCGGGCAATAGACACCTAGCCACCACGTCTCCTGGTGCTGAGGTTCCCAACTCAAGCCTCCTTCCTGAGAGTGCTGCCTCCTGGCACCTCAGCACCCTCAGCAGGACGCTGTGGCCCTGCATAGGACAGAAGAACGGAGAGTTGTGAAGCTTTAGTGGGAAGAAGTACTGAGCCACCAGACCTTAAGTGTTTGGTCAGGCACAGTCCACTCCAATTCACATCCAGGAAGCCAACTTTCCCTAGACTCTCCTTACTGGAGGGTCCAGAGGCGGGCGTGAGAAATGGCTGCCCCCTTCTGGACACTTCCTGTAACTTCAACTCGACCGCCGGTGCTCGCTGCTGCTGCTGCTGCTGCTAACTCACCTCAGTCGTGTCGGACTCTGTGCGACCCCAGAGACGGCAGCCCACCAGACTGCCCCGTCCCTGGGATTCTCCAGGCAAGAACACTGGAGTGGGTTGCCATTTCCTTCTCCAGTGCATGAAAGTGAAAAGTGAAAGTGAAGTCGCTCAGTCGTGTCCGACTCCTAGCGACCCCATGGACTGCAGCCTACCAGGCTCCTCCGTCTATGGGATTTTCCAGGCAAGAGTACTGGAGTGGGGTGCCATTGCTGGCACCTCCAATTCAGAAAGCCTGGCGGGCTGTTCACGACAGCTATCCTCAAGAAATGTCCTGGGGCAAGTACTGCCGAAATAAATTCCAAACACAACCAACTTTCTAGAAGCCACTTGCCACAGGTAAATTTTCCTCCCACGATTTGAGGGGGGAAAAACCCCAAACACCAAATCACCATAGAAGACGGTCAGCATCTGTAATTACCTCAGGAATGACAATCAAAAAAGACAATAAGGACTCAATCCCCACCAGTCAGAAGGGCCACCATCAAAAATCTACAAACAATAGATACAGGATAGCAGCTGGAAGGGAGGGAATGCCCCTCCTCTGTCTTGGGAAAGGACAATGGCAACACCCACAGTGACTGTCTCCAAATGCCAGAAAAAAAAATTATCTAGAGGGCTAACCCTAGGATCTGCACCCATATTTTCAGACAGGAAATACAGAAGATTAGATTTTCGTATATAGATATATACATCCATATTTTCATATAGAAAATATAACAAATTTTATTTTCAAATAGGAAATATAAAAAATCAATTTTTACATATGGAAATATGCACTCATACTTTCTTACAGGAAATCTAGAAAATTCTATTTTCATATATGGAAATATGCACCCATATTTCCATAAATGAAATCTAGAAAGTTCTATTTTCATGTATGGAATATCCATTCATATTTTCATATACGAAATAAAGAAAAGATTAAAATAATGCCATTTTCAGCATCATGAACCTTGAGATTATCATGAAGGCGAAGTAAGTCAGAAACACAAATACCATGTGAGAAAATGTATATGTGGAACGTGAAATATGACACAAATAAAATTATCTGTGAAACAGAAACACTCACAGATACAGAGAACTAATGGTTACCAGTAGGGAGAGGGAGGTGGGAGGGCCAATACAGGGCTAGGGGACTAGGAGACACAAACCACTGAATATAAAATAAATAAGTTACAAGCATACAGCAGAGGGAAATACAGGCATTATTTTGTAATACCTTTAAATTGAGTATAGTCAGTAAAAACATTGAATGAGCATTTTGTACACTGAAAACAAATATAGTACTGTAAATTAACTGTACTTCATTAAAAAATAGTTGAAGGCTAGCTATAAATACAAAAAATAATCAACAGAAAGAAATTAGCAAAATAAAAATGGGAAATTTTTAAAAATAAAAGATGCTATCAAGAAACTAACTTTGATGAGATTTTTAAAAATCACATGAAGTAGATTTACTCTTTTAATTTTTGCTTCCTGAAGAACTAATTAGTCAAGCCAATAAATCTAACTACAGGATAAATATGTTTTTTTTTTTAAGTTGAGTTGCTTTTGTCAGCGTTCTCTGATAAAACATTTTAGCATTATTTTTGATGCCTACATTTTTATTTCATTTCACAATTCTCTAAAATAGAAGTCACTTAGAAATCTTACTATTTCAAATTGAGACTTTTGTATGTATATATTGAGATGTAAGACAGTGTACTTGAGTTAGAACAATTATCTCAAGTCTTTAAAAGCATTACTCAAAAGGCACAATGATTTTTCTGTGGTTCCTGGACTGATTTACTAAATCAGAAGCTTTAGAACTGCTCATACACTCATATATGAACCATGGAAAATTATATTTTCATATATGAACTATACACCCATATTTTATTCTCATATATGAAATATAGGAAATTTTATGTATACATGAGATATGGGACATTTTATTTATATATATGAAATATGCCCCCATATGTTTATACATGAAACATAGGAAATTCTATTTTCATAAATGGCAATATGCCCCATTATATTCATACAGGAAGTATAAGAAATTCTATTTTCATATATGGCAATATGCCCCTATATTTTCACAAGTGAAATATGGGAAATTCTATTTTCCCATATGAAATATGCCACCATATTTTCATACAGGAAATATAGAAAATTCCATATTTCACAGAAGGAGATCTTCCCTGTTATTTCCATATGTGAAATATATAATATTCCGTATTTCATAGATGCAAATCTGCCCCCTATTTCCATATGTGAAATAAAATATTAAAATAATGCCATTTTCAGCAACATGAACCTACAGATTCTCATACTAAGTGAAGAAAGGCAGAAGCAAAGACAAGTACCGTATGACATCACTTGTATGTGGAGTCCAAAATATGACATAAACGAACTTATCTGTGAAACAGAAACAGACTCACAGATACAGAGATCCAGTGATTACCAGTGGGGAGAGGGATGAGGCAGGGGTGAAACAGAGGATTGAGAGATGCAAACCACCATGTGTAAAATAAACAAGCTACAAGGATATAGTAAACAGCTGAGGGGAAATATAGCCATTATTTTGTAAAACCATTTGTCATTGTTGTTCAGTTGCTCGGGCATGTCCAACTCTTTGCAATTCCATGGACTGCAGCACACCAGGCTTCCCTGTCCTTCACTGTCTCCTCAAGTTTGCTCAGACTTGTCCATTGAGTTGATGATGCCATCCAACCATCTCATCCTCTGTCTCCCCTTTCTCCTCCTGCCCTCAATCTTCCCAGCATCAGGGGCTTTTCCAATGAGTCAACTCTTCGCATCCTGTGCAAAAGTATTGGAGCTTCAGTCCTTCATTCCTTCAGCATCAGTCCCTCCAATGAATATGAGGACTGATTTCCTTTAGGATGGATTGGTTTGATCTCCTTATTGTCCAAGGGACACCCTACAGTCTTCTCCAACACCACAATTTGAAAGCATCTTGGGCACTCAGCCTTCCTTATGGTTCAACTGTCATATGTGCACACGACTAGTGGGAAAACCATAGCCTGACGAGATGGACTTTGTCAGCAAAGTGATGTCTCTACTTTCTAAACATGCCACATACATACACAAATATGTATGTGATTTTGGTGAGAGGGTCCGTGCAACCAGGTCTTTTTAGGTGACTGCTATTTGAGAGGAACAGATACCTTAGTTAATGGGATTAGTGCTTTTCTAAGTATGGGAAGATGCAAGTCCCTGAATTCGTAAATATTTCTCCTGTCATATTTAATTGAGGGCTGGTTCTGCCAGGTCTCCCAGAGAGCAAAGCACCTCATCCTGATCTTCACTCTGATTTCCCTCCAGGATGGATACTAGGTCAGCAACAACCGTGGCTAATGACTTGATTCTTGTCAACCTGGGTGGTGGGCAACATTCTTTATTACATAATCCCGTCCATTTTATTTATTTTCAATAAAATTTGGGAGGCATCTTTGACCAATTTGTCTCAAGAGTTAAGAATTTCACTGATACACCACTCAAATGCTGTTACTCACCCAGTCCTAGAAACAGTAGCAAGCTCCTCTGGGCCACTTGCCTTACAAGTCCCTCAGCCTCCAAGAAATGGTTCCCTCCTGTTGCTTCTTCCCATGTCTAGAGTCACACTGTTACAATCATGGGTCTTACCGACTATCCATCAGGGCGATTGTTTCAAGTCACTTGGTCATCATTATTTTTATCATAGGCTCTGTTAAACATTTGGTAATACAAGAGAAAGTCATATAAAAGTAAAATAGGCAGAATACAAGCAATAGAATTTGTGGTATTTATAAAGTCATAAGTAAGCATTGTTATTTCCTAAGGAGTTACATGGCTGCACCAGAAGAAGAAAAATTCATCTTTATGGTATTTCTGCCCTTAGGGAAGATTAGTTAACATGTAACGTGATGCACAATCACACTAGAGGTAAGGGAGGAGGCCAAACAGGCAGAGAATAAATTTATAATTTTCTTGTCTTCCTAAAAATATGGAAATTACTACATTACTTCTTAATGTAGTTCTGCCATGGGTTCTGCCATGGGAACCGCCTCCTGGGAGCCCTCCCCACCTATGCAACCCGCGCCTAGGTGAGGATCACATGCTTCATCCCAGAGCAGGAGTGAGGGGCAGCAGAGGGGGGCCTTGCCCTCACCCTCCCCGCCACAGGTCTGCTTGCCAGGCCCCTCTGGCCCTGGTGACACCAGGATGCTGGGCTCTGGGGCTCTGTGGCTGAGAGTACACACACACACACACACACACACACACACACTCAGCATGTACAAAGACACACACACACACACCTTAAAAGGAGGCACTCGGGAGCTGGCAGGGCCCCTTTAAGAACTAAGGGACCAGATGCTGGGCATTATGGTGGGGCCCACCTTTCTTTTCCTAACACTGAACCATTCTCTAGGATTTGGCTGAGGTCATAAAAGGTGAGCTGAAGGGGTAGGGACGGGGGATAGAGACTCAGAGAGGGTTTCCTTGAGAGGGTGGTATGCGTGAGGAGGAAGTCTGCTTGGCAGCTTTGAGCTGCAGGCAAATTTGGAGTACTTAGGATCTGTGGATTTCATGGGTTTTCTTGCTTTTATCTTGTGTATGTGCTGGTTGCATCCAACTCTTTGGGACCCCAGGGACTGTAGCCCACCACGCTCCTCTGTCTGTGAAATTCTCCAGGCAAGAATACTGTAGTGGGTTGCCATTCCCTTCCCCAAGGGATCTTCCTGACCCAGGGATCAAACCCAGGGCTCCTGCATTGCAGGCAGATTCTTTACTCTCTGACCTAAAGGTTTTGTCACACGAGTGTTATGTTCCTCGGTTCTTTGTCTCATCACAACAAAGATTTGGAGCGACGGACATTAAAGCCCTCGGCGCGTCATAGCTCTCGGGTCTTGGACAAACCGTGCTACAGCTCTTAGGCAAATCAGTGTTATAGCTCTATTTTATTTAGAAGATAGCAAGAGAGAGAGAGAGTGAGAGAGAGAGAGAAAGAAAAGAGTGCACGCACGCGGGAGAGAGAGTCTAAGAGAAAGCGCTTTGGCTCCTCATTTTATGTTTTTTCCTCCACCTGGGCCTGCCCTATGCAAATTGGGCTTAGCCAGGAGTGCTGTTTGTTCTGCCTGAAGTCTTCACTCTGGTCTTCAGACCTTCCTTGTCTTTTAGCCACCGCCATTTTGGACTCCTTTTCCCTATTCTACCTACCTAACATTCCCCCTCAAGAGATGGGAGGCCCAATTCTTTGGGAATAGGGGCGTTGAGGTCTTTCTGGCTACTTCCTGCTGAACTGGGGCAGCGAGGGGTATTGGGCCTCCCCCTCTTGCTAGTCTCAATCCTCAGAGTCCTTATAGCGGTGTCCAAGGTGTGTGATATTTTCCGTGGTCAGCTGTAGTTTTGTATCTTTGTTGAACTGGCACTGCATGTTGTAGCTGGTTGACCTGGGCAGAGACAAAACAGGTTAGACAATTGACAGTACATGGAATAAGCATAAGCATCATCAATATAGCATAACAAGGACTAGTAGGGACAGTAGTCAATTTTAAGTTCACATCGCCAGGATGGCTGAAGTCCCTCCTTGTTCAGGGATCAGAAGATCTATCTCCTGTCTGTTTTGGAGTACAGTCTCTGTCAAGCTGTGTTGGCTCCTTAGAGTTATCCTGAGAAATCTTATCCCCAGAAACCAGATTTTAGGGGTATTCATTAGAATGACACTCATTGGTAGTTCTGAATAGGTATCTGAGATCTCCCAGGGGCTCACAGGTGTATTGAGTGTCCTCTTCTGTTTTCTTCCATGGCTTGACTCGTGAGCAGTGAATCCAGGAGTCATGTCCTGGTACCTTGACTGCTGTGGGGGTAGAAAGTATTACAGGGTAGGGGCCCTTCCATGTGGGCTGGAGTTGAGCCTTTGGGGACCCATCTTTCCAGACTTTAATTAGGACTTGAGTTCCTGGAGCATATAGTGGTGACTCTTTAGAATCTTTTGGGTCCTGGTTCATACCCCACAAGCGTATACCCTGTTGGAATTGCCCAATGGCCATGGTATAAGACTGGAGGGTCTGAACCTCTGGATCTAGGAAGAGGTCATTGACATAAACAAAAGGTCTCCCATATAGCATCTCATAAGGACTAAGACCAACCTGTTCCTTAGGGGCAATGCGGGTGCGGAGGAGAGCTATTGGTAAAGCCTCCTTCCATCCCAGGGAGGTCTCCTGGGTTATCTTTTTTATTGCTGATTTTAAGAATTGATTGGCTCTTTCTACTTTTCCTGAAGATTGAGGCCTCCAGGCACAATGGAGATAATAAGTAATGCCCAATGCTTTCGAGACTCCTTGGATGACCTTAGAAGTAAATGATGTCCCATTGTCATTTTGTAATGAGCTGGGCAGACCAAATCTTGGAATGATTTCATGGAGCAGTTTTTTTTACCACCTCCTTAGCCTTCTCGGTCATGGTGGGAAAGCCTTCAATCCATCCTGTGAATGTATCTATCATGACTAATAGGTATTTATACCCTTGAGAAACTGGCATCTGGGTGAAGTCCAACTGCCAGTCCTCTCCTGGGTAGGCCCCACGTCGTTGGATGGGCTGGGCCAGCTGGGGTCTTCGAGCTCCTTGAGGGTTGTTTAATTGGCAAGTGGGACAAGAGGACACCACCTGTCTTATAGTTGTTTGGAGGCCTGTTCCTCTGAAGGACCTTTCTAGTAATCTTTGGAGGACCTTTTCTCCTAAATCAGTAGTGGCATGTAAGGAGTTAACCAACTTCCATTGGAGGTTTCCAGGAAGAAAAAGGAGTCCCTCCTTTTGGAATCACCCCATATGATCTTCTTGAAAGCCCTTGCTCTTAGCTTTAAGAATCTCGCCTTCGGTATATGAAAGAGTTTCTGGCAAATTAGTCTGTGGAACTAAGGTGGCAATCCCTATTAGGTCATGGTTCTGTAATGCTGCTCTCCTAGCTGCCTGATCAGCTGCTTGGTTCCCTCGTGCCACTTCCGTGTTCCCTTTTTGGTGTCCTTTACAGTGGGAGACTGAAACCTCAGTAGGCAGATGGACTGGCTCCAAGAGTTGAAGAATCTGATCACCATATTTGATTGGGGACCCTCGGGTGGTCAAGTGGCCCCTTTCTTTCCAAACAGCTGCATGTGCATGTAGCACCAGAAAGGCATACTTGGAGCCAGTGTAAGTGGCTATTCTTTTTACTTTTCCCAGCTCTAAAGCTCGAGTCAGGGCTATGAGCTCAGCTAATTGGGCTGAAGTACCTGGTGGCAGAGGCTTAGCCTCTATGGTCTCAAAATTGGAGACTACTGCATACCCGGCTCTTCTTTTTCCATCCAAGACAAAGCTGCTTCCATCAGTGTACCAGATTTCCTCAGGATTGGTCAGAGGATCTTCTGACAATCCCTCTCGGGGTTTTGTCCAGTGGTCCAAGGTTTCTAGACAAGAGTGAAACAGGAGAGAGCCCTCGGGGGTAGGTAGGAGGGTGGTTGGGTTAAGAACCTCACAAGGGGATATAGTGAGGCCTGGATTTTCCATCAGCATTACTTGATATCTGAGGATTCTTTGATCAGACATCCATAAATGGCCTCTCCCATTTAGGAGTTGTTTTACTTCGTGGCTGGTAAAAATAGTTAGTTTGCCCCCAAAGGAGAGTTTTAAAGCATTTTCTATCATGATTGCAATAGCTGCAAGATTTCGAAGGCAGGGGGGGCCAACCTTGGGAAGTTGGATCGAGCCTCTTGGATAAGTAAGCTACAGGTTGGGGCTCAGATCCCAACCTTTGAGTTAACACTCCCAAGGCTATTCCCTCTCTTTCATGAACATAAAGTTGGAATGCTTTTTGTGGGTCTGGCAACCTCAAGGCAGGTGCCTGAATTAAGGCCTGTTTTAGTGTAGCCTCTGCCTCCTTTTGAGGAGCTCCCCACATCAGTGGGATTGAATCATCTCATCCCTTTAAGCTTTCATATAAGGGCTGGGCGATTAGACCATAGTTGGGTATCCAGATTCTACAATAACCAGTTAGCTCCAGGAAAGCTCGCAATTGTTTTCGAGTCGTAGGGGAGGGCAACTGGAGAATTCCTTGTACCCGATCAGAGGACAGCCTCCTGGACCCGAATGTAATCTGAACTCTGAGGTAAGTGACCTTTGTCTCGACCATCTGTGTCTTAGCACGGGAGACTTTATATCCCCTTTCTGCCAAGAAATTTAGAACCTGAATTGCATGTTGTTGGGCACTTTACTCATCTGGAGAGCAGATTAGTAGGTCATCTACGTATTGTAATATTTTCCCATTAGGTCCCAGATCCAGATCTAGGAGATCCCAGCTAAGGGCCTGTCCAAACAGGTGGGGGCTATCTCTGAACCCCTGAGGTAATACTGTCCAAGTCATCTGTTGGTGTTTTTCTCCTGGGGCCTCCCACTCAAAGGCAAAAAGGTATTGGGATTCTTTAGCCAGTGGTAGGCAAAAAAATGCATCTTTGAGATCCAAGACTGTAAACCATTTGGCACTGGGTGGGATTTCTCCCAAGATTACATAGGGATTGGGTACTGTGGGATGGAGGGGGACTACAGCTTCATTTATAATCCGGAGATCTTGAACCGTTTGCCAGGTTCCGTCTTTTTCTTTACTGAGAGGATTGGGGTGTTACATGGCGAACTGATGGGGACCAATGGCCCACAAGCAAGGAATTTATTTATTAAAGGTTGTAGTCCCTCCCGAGCCTCTCTTTTGAGAGGATATTGTTTCCAGTTAGGAAACCGAGTGGGATCTCAGAGGACAATGATCACTGGTTCAGCTTGGTGCGCTCGTCCAGGAATACCCTGGCCCCACACCTGGGGATTAATTTTGTCTTCCCATAGTTTTTGGTCCCTCTCTATTGAAGGTGTAATGGGTTCTTCAGTAGTAACCAGGAGCTGTAGAGCTCTAGGGGCTGAAAAACTTCCCATCACAAGGGTGGTCTCCAGTTTAGTGAGTATATCTCTTCCCAATAAGGGAAGCACTTATTCCCAATAAGGGAAGCACTTCTTTGTTGCTGGGATGGACACTCAGGGACCACCAGAAACTGGTGGGAAAATATTTGTCCATCCCAGCAACAAAGAAGTGCTCAGGTGAATCTTTTAGTAGTTGCTTTTCCTGTAGCACCCAAAATGGTACAGGTTTGGGAGGAGAGGTCTCCGGAGTAGGAGATCAAGACAGAGTAGGTAGCCCCTGTGTCAACCAAGAAATTCTCGGACCTACCTGTCCTCATTTTATATGTTTTTTCCTCCACCTGGGCCTGCCCTATGCAAATTGGGCTTAGCCAGGAGTGCTGTTTGTTCTGCCTGAAGTCTTCACTCTGGTCCTCAGACCTTCCTTGTCTTTTAGCCACCGCCATTTTGGACTCCTTTTCCCTATTCTACCTACCTAACAGTTTAAAAGCTAACATTATAGAAGTGGTACAAGGGACACCACCTCTGGACAATGCTTCTCTCTATGATTGACTGCAGGGGCTGATGGGTACCAGGAACTCCAAGAATTTTTTAAAATGATGCACATTTACATGGATCTCATTATTCTGAGTCACAAAGAAACAGGATGCAGCATCAGAAAATAGCTGGCACACAGAAACACATGTGTGTGCCCTACACACTCAATGAATGCAGTTTCCTTGACTATGGCAACAGCGATTTCCATCTGGTTCAAACCACGCCACTAAAAATAAAATGAAAAGAAACTTCTCCCTTAAGAATAGGGCCACCCAGTAACTTGTGCCCTTCTAACCAGAAAAGAAATCCAGCTAACATCACCTTTAAGGCTGCAGTGGCCATGCTTTTCTCCTTGCAGAGGCAGGACCTGATATTTTGATCACTGAGGCAGGGGGACCACATCATTTCCCCTCACAAACACTGCAGACAGGTGTCTTCAAGACCCTGGGTTTCTCTGCCAGCTCCTACTTTGATTCCTCAGAGTAGATGGGATGGAAGGGTATCCACCCCTGGCTTTCTCTAAGACGCCCTCAAGGCAGTGGGTGTTCAGTTCAGTTCAGTTCAGTTCAGTCGCTCAGTCGTGTCCGACTCTTTGTGACCCCATGAATTGCAGCACACCAGGCCTCCCTGTCCATCACCAACTCCCGGAGTTCACCTAGACTCATGTCCATCGAGTCAGTGATGCCATCCAGCCATCTCATACTCTGTCATCCCCTTCTCCTCCTGCTCCCAATCCCTCCCAGCATCAGAGTCTTTTCCAATGAGTCAACTCTTCGCATAAGGTAGCCAAAGTACTGGAGTTTCAGCTTTAGCATAATTCCTTCCAAAGAAATCCCGGGGCTGATCTCCTTCAGAATGGACTGGTTGGATCTCCTTGCAGTCCAAGGGACTCTCAAGAGTCTTCTCCAATACCACAGTTCAAAAGCATCAATTCTTCGGCGCTCAGCCTTCTTCACAGTCCAACTCTCACATCCATACATGACCACAGGAAAAACCATAGTCTTGACTAGACGAACCTTTGTTGACAAAGTAATGTCTCTGCTTTTCAATATGCTATCTAGGTTGGTCATAACTTTCCTTCCAAGGAGTAAGCGTCTTTTAATTTCATGGCTGCAGTCACCATCTGCAGTGAGTTTGGAGCCCCCAAAAATAAAGTCTGACACTGTTTCCACTGTTTCCCCATCTATTTCTCATGAAGTGATGGGACCAGATGCCATGATCTTCGTTTTCTGAATGTTGAGCTTTAAGCCAACTTTTTCACTCTCCACTTTCACTTTCATCAAGAGGCTTTTTAGTTCCACTTCACTTTGTCCCATAAGGGTGGTGTCATCTACATATCTGAGGTTATTGATAGTGAGCCTGCAAATATTCTGGAGCCAAAATCTCAGGTGGGGCTGAGCACCAAGTGGGGCCCAGGGACCTAGGGTCTCTGATTTAATCCTCTTTCTTCTGGAAATTATGGACCTCCAGAGATTTAATTTTTAACTTAAAGGAGAGGTGGGGTGGACACCTCCCTCCACTAGGAGAAAGAAGGTCCAATCCCTATCCACTCTGCCCCCCAACCTCACAGCCTCATACCCACTGACATCAACTAAGGCATTGCTAGAGGGACAGACACACTTTGGCAACGAGGCCCCTCTGGAGGCCCAGGGTATGAACAGCTGCACAGAGGGCTGTGTGCTGTGGAGTCCATACCTTAGGAGGTGGGAGGGGGCGGTGGACAGAGAAGGAAGGAGTCTCAGGTCCTGATGGATCAGAAGAAAGAAGATGGGAAGAGGTGGTCAGGACATGGAAGATTAGAAAACCAAGGATGACCAGAAAAGGGGCAAAAAGCAGAAAATGTAGGAAAAATGGAACAGCAAGCTTCTGCTGCTGCTAAGTCGCTTCAGTTGTGTCCGACTCTGTGTGACCCCATAGATGGCAGCCCACCAGGCTCCTCTGTCCCTGGGATCCTCCAGGCAAGAACACTGGAGTGGTTGCCATTTCCTTCTCCAGTGCATGAAAGTGAAAAGTGAAAGTGAAGTCACTCAGTCATGTCTGACTCTTCATGACCCTGTGGACTGCAGCCTACCAGGCTCCTCTGTCCATGGGATTTTCCAGGCAAGAGTACTAGAGTGGGTTGCTATTGCCTTCTTCTGGAACAGCAAGAGAAAGAGGCAAAAGAGAATGTGGGCAACCACACAAGACAGGAAGGAGTCAGAGCAGAAGGAGGGAAGGAAACAGAAAAGAGAGTGAGATGAATGGGGAAGGATGTGAGGAGGGAGAGAGGGAGCCAGGTAGAGGACGTCAGAGAAGGCAGAGCTCAGTAATGAAATTTCTGCTAGGAAGAGAAATCGAGACTCACGGGCAGAGCGTTACCTTACAAAAACCAAGGCCATGTATGCACTGTCAGCCACGTAAGCTAGCAAGTTCATGGCTGTCAAAATGGCCACAGCCAATCGTTGGTTCCAGAAGCACAGTGTTGGGGGAAGGTCACCGCTGCAAGTCATATCATTGGACCTTAGAGGCTGGCCCCCAAAATTCTCGTCAAACTGGTAGAGCGGCCAGAGGACCATAGCAGTGGTGTAGAGGAGGATGGAGAGCACTGTCTGCCCGACCAGGAAACCAGGGTAGGTGTCACTGTCGTAGTCACACCCATTGACAAAGTAGCCCACGACCCCCAGGATGAAGCAAATCGAGTACACGACCACACACCAAATCAGGGCCGGCTGGTGCTGGTACAAGTCAATGTTAGTGATGAAGCCGAAGATGACACAGGCCACGATGTTCTCCAGCCTCCTGATCACGCCTTGAAAGGTGGGCACAAAGCAGTCTACATTGCCAGGCCGGGCACACATCCAGGCCACTTGCAAGGCATAAAGCACAGAAGCCATGGCTGAGAAGGCAGTGGCGGTGATGGCGCGATTTTGGGCAGGACCCTGAGGCAAATACTCGATGTAGGTGATGCCAAAGATGATGGAGGCTGAGAGGCAGGCGAAGGTAAAGTAAAAGGCATAGGCATGGAGAAAACCATCCCAAAACTGGGGGAAGGGGAACCGGCATATACATAACTCAGTTAGGAGGATGAGGAGGGATGCAGAGAAGCAGAAGCACCAGACGAAGAAGCACCAGTTACCTATGCCCGCCCGCAGAGTGTCCTCGATGGCCACCAGCGAGAAGGACACACAGGTGGAGAGCAGCTGCCCCAGGCGGAGGAAATAGCCCACGATGGTCACAGAGTCCAGGCCTGAGAACAAGCTCATGGTGCTGTGATGGTGGTGCACGTCTATGTCACCGATATGGCTGTGGTCTTCACTGAGGGAGAAAGGTCCAGCTCTGGAGGCGGATTAAGTCAGACGCCTGGAAAAGGCTCAGGGGGCCTGTGATGACAGGCTCAGGATATGTGGAGTTTGAACCAGTGACTCAGACCCCTGATAACAGCACAGCTGCTCTACAGTTTTTTCTCCCCACCCATCACCCTTGGCCTTGTCAGACTTGTCTTATCCCAAGGCCCCCAGCTGGGTTGGGTCTGGCCTCAAATGATGAATATTTTGGATCTTCCTATGTGCCGTTATCTACAGACACAGGATAGTGTGGTCTCTATCTACACTTAGACTACACTCTAAGTCTCTGAAACTGGAAAAGAAATTAAAAAACAAAACAAAAAAACACACCTTGTTTCGTAAGAAATTTGACCTGAACAGACATGAGACCATTTGTGGTCTATATTTATTTCACTTAGTGTAAATGTTCAAGAGTTCAGTTGTAGAAATACTAAGATGTTTGATTAAAAGGTGCTTCCAGACCCCATTGGGTATTATGGCATGTAGGGAGATGCACAAGGTTATGTGATTAAAGCTAAAAAATATTGAATCCTGGAGTAGATCTGACCCGGGGATTTCAGAAAAGGGATTATGGATAGTACTCCATAATCACTCCATTCTCCATATGAGAAGACTGACTCTTGAGGAATCCAGTGCCTTCCTTAAGGTGGCATGGCTAGGAACTGGGAATCCCAGATTAAAGTATCAGCTGTGGGTTTCAGTGGTTTGCTCTACAGCCCACATGTCAGCAGGGGCCCCGTGGGTGGGAGTTTTGGGACCCAGGATCCGCCTTCAGGCCACGGCCTCCTTCCACAGCAAACTGAAGACACACGTGTCCCGGCCTCTCCTCCCTGCAGCATCACCAGAAGGAGCTGCCATCTGAGGGGACACAGCCCCACCCGGAGGAGGGCAGATTCAGGGTTGAACAGGGAGGAGCCATGGGGTGAGAGCAAGGCCATGGGGACAAGATGACATTGGAAGTAGGGACTGCTTTGAATCCTTTTCCCAACTTTTCCTTAGCATATAACTCTTCCCCATTGGGGAAGGGAGACCCCAACCCAGCCTGACTCAAGGTGGGATGTCATGGGGGAACCTCAGAATAATTAGCATAACGTTTGGCTCTTAAGCTCCAAAACTGCCATCTAGGTGTGGGTCAGGAATGATCTAGGAGTAGTCTTACCTGAGTGAGGATTTTCCTGGTCTGGGAGACTGGTTAGCAGCTTCCAATCTGGGAAGAAGGGATTGGAAATAAACAAGGATGCTGTTCATTCCCCATGGAGGAAGGGCCTGGATTGGAAGTTAGAGGAGAACAGGGGCCTAAGGGGTTTCAGGGCTGTGACAGGGATACATGGCCAGAGTAGCAGGGACCACGGAATTGCCCAGGTCACCTGCCTAAGACAGTCCCTCCAGCCAGGGCTGCAGTCCTGTGCACACAGGGGCTCCTCCAAGGTCCAGTGTGGGGGGAGTGAGGCCCCTCCCAGCCCGCCCCCTCCTCAAGGACAGCTGCCCTGTTTCCAAGGGACTATTTGCTGAGATGCCCCCAGGGCTGAAGGGCCAGCACCCTGAGCCCCAGCCAGCTTCCTGCCATCAGGGGATTATTATATCACCTTTGCTGATTATAAACCCTGGGACAAGCTGAGGCTGGAAAGAGAAACATAGAGCAAACCTGAGAACCTCCCTGGACTCACAAAGCTCCTTGAGCCCCAATTGCCAGTGGAGCCCTGGAACCTGCTGGCCTCCCAGTGGGCACTGCCGGGGTGGGGAAGGGGCACTGGGGTGAGGGAGACTGGGGAGGTTATGTTTTCTGTACCCCAGTGTTTTTCTCACTAACCTCCAGGAACTCATCCTTCAATTTCAGTTAAGACTAAATGACAACTTTGGATTCATTTAATGGCACAGAGGGAGAGCTGGAAGGGGAAGGAGAGGCATGGGGTTCCTGCTGTGTGACCCTGGATAAGGCCTGTGCCTCTCTGGGCCTCTGTTCCCCTACCTGGAAAGCAGCAGGTTTCTCTGAGTCTCCCAGCAGCCCCTCCTCCACTTTAATCTGTGAGCCTGAACATGGTGCCCCAGTCAGAGCACAGTCTGGATGTGGCTGAGCCCTGCCTGCCCAGCAGCCAGGCGTGCAGACTGGAAGTCAGTGAGCTGGGAAGGTCAAGACCAGGACAGAGGAAGGAGGAGGAGGTGTCAGAAGGGCAGAGAAGGTGGAGGGGAGATGAACACTCAGAGTGACAAGGAGGCTGTGGGGCCTGGAGGGGATGCTTCATAGATGGATGACCTTGGGCAAGCTTATTTATCAGAGCCTCAATTTCCCCATCTGTGCAATGGTCTTAATATTGACTTCATATAAATTAAATGTATAAAAGCATGTGAAGGGCTCATCAGAGGGCCTGGAACATAAGCACACTCAATCCATGCCCGCTACCTGTCCCCCTGCCCCTCACAGAAGACCCAGAAGGCCCTGGCCCCACTCTGGACATCAGCACATGCAAGCTTGATTTATTGCAGATCAGGGGCTGCAAACCAGTTTATACTGGAGGTGGCCCAAAGGTGTGCTTGGTTTCCCTATACAGTGTGTTCTAGAACAGATCATATAGAATTGGTGTTATTTTTTTCTTAAGTGTTTGTTATCTACTCAATATTTTAATTTCAGTGAAAATCTGCATTTCCAGCTTTCTTTGACTCCTCAGGAGATCTGGTGTCACTGGGCTGTGTGCCCTTAGGGAGCAGTGGGGGGCTGTGCCTGGAGCTGAGCACTTACTCAGCCCTTTATATTGTTCCTCATGCTCATCTTTGCTTAGTATTTTCTGTATTTTTCTCATTCTCATGTCTGATTGATATAAAGCAGGACTATGATCATCTCCCATGTCCTGGTTTACCCTCTTGGGCATGGCCAGACTTCCTGCCTGCTCACAGGAGCATCTACTCCTCCAACATTCAGGGAGCATCGATGTCCTCAACCTCGAGTACAGCCTTCAACACATTTCAAATGCTCTGAAATCATATGTAGACACGTGTGCACAGACATGCACACATGTTTGTAGGGCATATCTGTAACCTTTCTTCCTGTTTTATAAACACAAGACCTTATCATGCACATGGCCTCTTGCTTTTCCACCACCCCCGACAGAGGCAGCTGCCTCTGTCCTCTCCAGCAGCCCTAGTCCTCTCCATCCCCTTTATTTATTTCCTTCCCTCCTGGCTCCTGGGGGCGTTTGGACCCTTCTCTAGATCAGTGGACCCTCCCCTGTGAGTCTCAGACACTGGGGACACAGGATATGACCAGGGGTCTTGGGATCCATGTGGCTACCATGCTCTAGGGCAGGAGGTAGGCAAGCATTTCTGGAAAATTTTCTGGAAATTTATCTTGGTTTTGTAACAAATTAGTAGTACAACAGATTACTGTAAGCTTGGTACCTTAAAACAACAGTAACTTGTTCTCTCACAGTTCTAGAGGTCAGAAGTGTGAAGCAAGGGGTCAGCAGGGCTGTGCTGTCTCTGATGCCCCAGGGGACGGTCTGTCCTTTCCCCCTCTAGCTTCTGGAGACCCCTTAGCTTGTGGTTACTTAACTCCCTCTCTGTCTCCACCTTCACGTGCTCATCTTCTCTCAACTACATGTATGTGAATCTCTCTGTCCTTTCTCTTATAGACACCAGTTACTGGACTATGGTCCCACCCTCTGTCCAGGACAATTTCCACACTGGAATCCTTAACTAAATATGTCAGCAGAGACCCTACTTCCAAATAAGGCCACATTCTGAGGTTCTGAGTAGACATGACTTTTTTGGAGGACACTCTTCAATTCATATGCTCCTCGCTCCCATCTTCCTGTCCTTTATTCATGGTGACTTTTTCTAATGTGATTAATTGTATCAACTGTATTTATTTGCTGTCTCTTTCAGATTGGTGTCTGTTCAGTGGAGTTCTTGGGACTCACAGTGGGTTGAGCCCTCGTGTACTTTGTCATTAAACTGTGAGCCCCCTTTTACAAGACCCCCCTTTACCTGGGAGGATCCTGCCGCCTGGGTTGGGAGCTTCACCCAGAAGAACTGCACTTGCTCAGAATCCTCCTGGCCAATCACCTGTTGGGCACAAATTGAGTTAATTTCCCAGGTTGGAGTTTTTAGAGCTCAAGGATCAAGAATATTTTGGCCCAAACCCACAAGAAGAGAAGACTTGAAATTTCTATTTCTTCTGTAGTGACTTAAAAAAAAAAAAAAACAATCCCAACTCCTGTGAAGGTGGATGTCAGCCTTATCCTTTCCTCTAGCTGAAGGCCATGGTTTTGCTTGTCTACCCTTACTCTGACCCTGTAGGCCACATGGCCCTGGCTTTAGGGAAGTGTCTCAGCTCCAACTCATAGTACATCAGTTCAGTTCAGTTCAGTTCAGTCACTCAGTTGTGTCCGACTCTTTACAACTCATGGACTGCAGCACACCAAGCTTCTCTGTCCATCACCAACTCCCAGAGTTTACTCAAACTCATGTCCACTGAGTTGGTGACGCCATCCAACCATCTCATCCTCTGTTGTCCCCCTTGTCCTCCCACCTTCAATCTTTCCCAGCATCAGGGTCTTTTCAAATGAGTCACTTCTTCTCATCAGGTGGCTAAAGTATTGGAGTTTCAGCTTCAGCATCAGTCCTTCCAATGAATATTTAGGACTGATCTCCTTTAGGATGGACTGGTTGGATCTCCTTGCCACCCAAGGAACTATCAAGAGTCTTCTCCAACACCACAGTTTAAAAGCATCAATTCTTCAGCGCTCAGCTTTCTTTATAGTCCAACTCTCACACCCATACATGACCACAGGAAAAATCATAGCCTTGACCATATGGACCTTTGTCAGCAAAATGATGTCTCTTCTTTTTAATATGCTGCCTAAGTTTGTCATAGCTTTCCTTCCAAGGAGTAAGCGGCTTTTAATTTCATGGCTGCAGTCACCATCTGCAGGGATTTTGGAGCCCAAGAAAATAAAATCTGTTGTCGTTTGGCCATTGATGAGTAGTAATTTTGATAGTGACTCAAACCAAGAAGATACAAGAGGTGCCCCAAAAAGAGGATAGAGCCTTCACAAGACCTAGAAAGCTTTCTTTCAAAAATAGTCTAAAAAAGTAAAGGGCTTTCATTGTATAGGCAGATACCTATACCTCGAAGGTGAAGGTGACAAAGGGCACTTACGGGCTACGAGTGACACAGCCAGACCAAAAAATCTCCTTAAAATTCTAATCTATTTGACTGGCTGCCATGTGCTCCTTCTGGATGGTAGAGACTCTTAAAATATAGGAAACTCTTAATATACAGGGGGAAAAAAAGCCTCAGAAGATCAGGTATGTTTACATATCAAAGATGCAGGAAGAGAAATGCAAGATCCCTCTAAAGGGCTTTTGATCCTTTAGGGTCAGAATTCCAAAAAGATATTTTATCAAGCTGGTTCTTCTTGCTGCACATGCAAAACTAATTAATTTTGCAAAGTCCAGTGAACACCAATTCGGCCATTTTGGGGTGATGTTTCCTTTAATTTCCAATTAAGCAAGACATTGTAGATATAATTCTGTAGGCACTTCTCTGTGTCTTTCATCTGAAAATAACCCATTGTGATGAAAAAAATTAATTGACAGACAGTCTAAGAAACAAGTGGAAAATTTTATTTGGGCCAGTCTGGGAATTATAACCTAGGAGACAGTCTTTCAGAACACTCTGCGAATGTTCTACCCAGGAGGTCAAAGCACAGTTCTACTTTTGGGACAAACGGTTATCCATCAAGCGAGGTATTACTGACACTTAACATGATCCAGATCAGCTCAACAAAGTGTGTGGTGCGTACAGGTCATTGTGGCCCCCTTAGGAGAAGAAAGTTTATCTCCTAAGAAGCTGTGATCCTTGATATGATAAAGAAGGAATGTTATCTACTTAGGAGGCGTGGTTAATGCAGATGCACAATACCCAGTGAGGGGAGGGAGGAGGCCCAAACAGGGAAAGGAAAATTTTATATTTAATCTTTTCTCCTCTTGCCATTAAAATATGGATTTCATTTCATTTCACTCAATGTGTTTCCACTGAGCAAAATCTTCCTAGTGTCTTTCTCCTGAGAATAGCCCAGGTACTGCTTCTTGAACTAAGTGCCGAGGATCACCTACCCCTCCAGGGAAGAGTTTAATAGCGCCAAATCAAACTTTGCACCATCACCCAATAACAGGCGATCCAATAACCTCCCCCATAGTCATCTGGACGCTCTGAGGAGGCAGATGGGCACAAAAGGTACCCAACCTCCAGTGCCTTGTAGAGTTAGGAGAAGTCTGCCCTGGGTTCCTCCTTCATCAGTCACCAAATCTGCTAACTGAAGGGAAATGAATAAACAAGAAACCTCACAATCTAAGTTGTGAGTTATGTTCTATTTGGAGACCTCACTGGAGACTATAGCTTGGGAGACACCTCACAGATCACGCTGCACAACTGTTCCAAAGAGGTGAGAGGGGGCCAGGATACATGGGAGTTTTTGCTGAAAAAAAAAAGAAAGGAAACATGTGGTCAAACATCAAAGGATTATCCCTAATCACAGAAACAGACATCTTGAGGTTTAGTGTTTTTCTCAGGACCAGAAGGTGCAGGAGTCTGAGTGCATTAGAATCATTCCTTTCTTATGCATCGTAACGATCTACAGCCAGTGCCCTGTCTTTCTCCATCGTGAATTCCCCTCGGGCTGCCCCCATGTGGGGGCTACTGCAGTGGCTGAAGGCTTGACTGTTTGCAGAAATGATTCACAATATTTTTTTGTCCACAGGCCTATAGACAGTGGGTTTTGGTAAGTCAGTAAAAATTCCAGAGCCAATCTCAGGTGGGACGGAGCCCCAAGGAGGGCCTAGGGATCCAAGTCTCTGCATTAGCACTCCTGCCTAAGGGAAATTATTGATCTCCAGAGCTTTATTTTTTTTAACTTAAAGGAAAGGTGCAGTGTACCACCCCCTCCATGAGGTTGAAGTGAGGCCTGATCCTTAGCTACCAATCACACCCCAAATCCACCCCACACACTAACTAAGGCACCCCCAGGGGGACAGACACACTTTGGCAATGAGGCCCCTCCAGAGGCCCAGGGTGTGAACAGCTGCACAGAGGGCTGTGTGCTGTGGAGTCAGCACCTTAGGAGGCAGGAGGGGACGGTGGGCAGAGAAGGAAGGGGTCTCAGGTCCTGATGGATCAGAAGAAGGAAAATGGGGAGAGGTGGTCAGGACACAGGAGATGAGAAAACCAAGGATGATCAGAAAAGGGACAAAAAGTAAAAAATGTAGAAAAGATGAGAGAATCAAGAGAAAGAGGCAAAACAGAATGTGGAAAACCAGAGAAAACAGGAGGGAGACAGAGCAGAAGAGGGGAAGGGAACAGAAAGGAGAGTGAGATAAATGGGGAAGGATGTGAGGAGAGAGAGAGGGAGCCAGGAAGAGGATGTCACAGCTTGGTAAAGATACCTCCTGTGAGCAGAGGTGATCAGGAGTCCCCGGGCTGGTCCTCAGTCCCTACAGAAACCTGGCAAGCCCAGTACACCAGGTCGGCCACGTAAATCAGCAGGTTGATGGCTGTCAGGATGGCCACGGCCAGTCGCTGGTCCCAGACGCATACATAGTTGGTAAGTCTATGTTGACAGCTCACATCCCTGGACCTCTCGGGCTGCCCACCAAACTTTTCATCAAATTGGTAGAGTGGCCAGAGGACCAGAGCACCAATGTAGAGAAGGACAGACAGCAGGCTCAGCACCAGATGGAACACGGAGGAGGAGATGGGCAGCCGGTTCTCACAGTTAGCCAGGTTCAACAGGATGGTCACGATCCCCAGGATGAAGCAGATGGAGTACACGGCCACGCACGACACCAGCAATGGATGGTCCATGTACAGGTAGGGATTGCTGATGAAGGGTAAGATGACACAGGCCACCAGTGTCTCTAGCATCTTGAGGAGGAATGGCAAGCTGCCTGTATAGCCAGTGAAATCACCTGTCTGGGGCCAACCTAAGATCCAGATTGCTTCGGTGGCATAAGACACAGTGGAAATGAAGCAGAACGCAGTAGCAGCGATGGCGTGGTCCCAGGAGGGGGTGTAAAACAAAAACTGGACATAGGTAGCGGGGTAAATGATGGAGACCAAGAGGCAGAAGAGGGCAAGGTAGCAGGCATGGCAGAGGAGAAAGTCCCCCCAGGAGAAGGGGAAGCAGTAATGAAGCGCCAGTGATTCGATTATGAGGATGATGAAGGTCACCACGAAGCAGAAGCACAAGATAACAAAGGACCAGGTACTTGTGGGCACCGTCCAGCTGTCCAGGCTGCCCACTAGTGAGATGGCCACGCAGGTGGAGAGCAGCTGCAGTGTTCGCAGGAAGTAGCCCATGATGGCCCAGAAGTCCAGGCCTCAGGATGATTACATGGAGGTCACGATGGTCATGCAGGTCACCTTCACCTTCAGTATGAGAGTGGTCGTGGCTGAGGACCCGCCGGAGAAAGATCCAGCTTCAGAGGCGGATTAAGTCAGTTGCCAGGGAAAGGCTCAGGGCCCTGTGACGGCTGAGGCTCGGGATCTGTGGAGTTGGAACCAATGGCTCAGACACTCGAGTAACAGCACAGCTGCTCCAGAAGAGTTCTCACCACCCATCAGCCTTGGCCTTGTCAGGAGACTTGTCTTATCCCCAAACTCCCAGCTGGGTTGGGTCTGGCTTCAAACCATGAACATATTTTTGCCCTTTAAATTGTGTCATTATCTACAGGAACACAGAGTAGGATGGGCTTTATCTGACATCCCAAGCCTTTCAGGCTCTGAAAATTAAAGTATTAAATAATTCATTTGGTAAAAGCATTTGACCTAAACATACACGAGATAATTAATGATCTTTATTTATTCCACTTGGGGTTTCCCCCGTAGCTCAAGGGTAAAGAATCTGCCTGCAATGCAGGAGCCTCAGGAGACGCAGATTCGATCCTGGGGTTGAGAAGATCCCCTGGAGGAGAGCATGGCAACCCACTCCAGTATTCTTGCCTGGAGAATCCTATGGACAGAGGAGCCTGGGCGGCTACAGTCCATAGCATCACAAAGAAGCGGACACGACTGAAGCAACTTAGCAAGCATGCATGCATTTATTTCACTTAGTGTGAAAGTTCAATTTAGGCAGTTGCACAAATACTAATGTGTTTAATTGCAAAGAGCTTTCAGTGTTATGTCATATACAGTGGATGCACCAGGTTATCTGTCTAGTGCTAAAAATCTCTGAATTCTGGAGCATATCTCAACTCTGACTCCAGAATTGAGACTGTAGAAAAGAGACTGTAGATTATACTGCTAACCCCATTTTACAAATGAGAAAACTAAGGCTGGAGGACTCGAATTCCCTGAGGTTAAAAGCTGAGGAGTGGGAACCCAGATAGCAATGCCAAAGCTGTGGTTTGAGCACTTCACTCTACAGCCCACATGTCAGCAGGGCCCGTGGGTGGGAGGCCAGGACCAAGCCTCAGGGCTCTGGGACCCGGGACATGCCTTCAGGGCCACGGCCTCTTTCCACAGCAAACTAAGACACAGTGTCCCGGCCTGTCCTCCCCGCAGCATCACTAGAAGGAGCTGCCGTCTGAGGGGACGCAGCCCCACCCGGAGGAGGGCAGCTTCAGGGGTGAACAGGGAGGAGCCCTGGGGTGAGACCAAGGCTGTGGGGACATGAGATGACATGGGAAGTAGGGACTGCTGTGAATCCGCTCCCTCAATTTTGCCTTCACATGTGACTCTTCCCCATTGAGGAGGGGAGCCCCCCAACCCAGCATGACTCCAAAGTGGAACGTCTTTGAAGAAACACAGAACAAATTAATATAATGTCTGACTCTTAAACTGCAAAACTGCCATCCGGATGTGAGTCTGAAAAGATCTAGAAGTAGTCCTACCTGAGTGAGGATTCTCCTGGCCTGGGAGACTGCTTAGCAGCTTCCAAGCTGGGAAGAAGGGATTAGAAATGAACAAGGATGCTGTGTCTGATTCTGATGGGGGGCCTTTCAGGGCATCCCAGGGACAGGGTGGGGATTGACAGATGATCGGCCCTCTTTTAAGGGCAGAAGCTGAAAGAGGCCCCTGCAGGACCCCTAAGAGGTGACAGCCTTGAGGTTGCACCTGGGACTGGGGTGGGGGTAGGGGGCAGAGTGGAGATGACTGGGGGGATCCCAGGGTTCCAGTGGCCCTGGGGCAGCCCAGTAGGTGTCTTCTGACCCAGAAGAGATGCAGGCATGGAGCCAACCTTCCCCATGGAGGAAGGGCCTGGACTGGAACTGAGAGAGGAGAACAGGGGCCTGAAGGGGTTTCAGGGCTGTGACAGGGACACGTGGCCAGAGTGGCAGGGACCCTGGAGACCATGGAATTTCCCAGGTCACCTGCCCAAGACAGGGCTGCAGTCCTGCCTCACACGGGGGCTCCTCTAGGGTCCAGTGTGTCGGGGGAGTGGGGCCTCTCCCAGCCTGCCCCCTCCTCAGGGACAGCTGCCCTGTTTCCAAGGGACTATTTGCTGAGATGCCCCCAGGGCTGAAGGGCCAGCACCCTGATCCCCAGCAGCTTCCTGCCATAGTGATGGTGATGGTCAGACACTATCAACAGAGGTAAAACCTTGCTTGTTTTACAGCCAAAGTCTTATGAATAGTTAAACACAGCTCCAGAGTTTGATGGACTGTTTTTATCTGTATTGATCTGTTTGATCAGTCCAAAAAATGGACTGTGTGGATCTGCCTGTTTTTGTCTGTTTCTATCTTAGTTCTTCTTTCTCTAGAAATATATGACCAGTGACCTGTAGAATAATGACCCACTGATCTGGACAATGTAAGGACAACTCAAGTTTAAAAGCCAGAAAGGTATCTCGTGGTTAATGTAAAGTCTCTAAAAATAGAAGCACAGAGCACCTCCAGCAATGCAGCCTACAGCCTGCATCCCTTTCCTGTTTCCCTCCTTGTATAAATTCCGGCTCAACCTTGGAGTGCTGCGAGCTGGTTCTTTTGCACAGTGGTCTGACTTCTCCCCCGGTTGCATCTTCCTTAAAATAAAGCTACTTTTCTTTTACTCAACACTTGTTTCTCAATACTGAGTTCTTATTCTGAGCTGGGTGACAATGTTGGCCATCCAGGCAGCAGTCATGTCCCTGGGGCTCCGGCCCCTCCCCCTCCTCCGGGGGCGACAAGGGTGGTGCCTCTGAGAAGGTCGAGGTGCCAGTTGCTCCCAGCGAGGATCTACAGGGATGTGCCAGTAGCTGCCAAATGTGTTAGTTTCCGAACTTGCCCTGTCCCTCCCGAGTCCTTCTGTTGCAGGAAGGCGGACCCCTTCCAGGGCCCGAAACTGGGCTCTTGTGTAACAGTTGGAAATGAATTGTCTGAGGAGACACATGCGCTGACAAAGCAAGAGATTTTATTGGGAAAGGGCAGGCACCCGGGTGGAGAGCAGGAGGGTAAGGGAACCCAGAACTGCTCTGTCACATGGCTCGCCGTCTCGGGTTTTAGGGTGATGGGATTAGTTTCCGGGTGGTCTTTAGCCAATCATTCTGACTCAGAGTCCTTCCTGGTGGTGCCTTGTTCAGGCAAGACGGATGCCAGAGAGAAGGATTCTGGGAGGTGGTCGGACAGGTGGTGCCTCCTTTTGACCTTTCCTGAACTCTTCTGGTTGATGGAGGCTTATTAGTTTCCTGTTCCTTACCAGGACTTCCTGTCCTAAAACAACTCACGGAAATGGTTACTATGGTGCCTGGCCAGGGTGGGTAGTGCCTGGCCAGGGTGGGCGGTTTCAGTCAGCGTGCTTCCCCTAACACTTCCTCACAGCCTGCTTTCACTTTCTGTTGAGAGAAGGAAACTGGCCTCTGAAGGAGCTGCGGAGCTGTTGACTGAGTGAGTAGAGGGGTGTGTACCTTGGAAGCCCCCTTCCCACCTGTTTGGGAATATTCTTTGCCCTTTGGAACTTTGGGGTCAATTTGGACAGAACAGGAGTGGGACCTGGCTTTTCTGTGACTCTGTACCAGTCTCTACCCAAGAGGAATTTGCATGTTTGTTTGTAATCTGTTCCAGGGGAGTGGGTGAAGTGAAGTCGGGGGGCCTACATCCATCCAGTGGACTTCTAGACTTTGTAGAAGTCCACTGGACACTTCCTGGCAGGTTGGCAAAACTAGAGCTATGACCTTGTTTTAAAAAAGTCTTTTTTTTAATTGCAATACAGACTGGCCCAGTTTGCTTTCGATTCTGAAGAATGGTGGCCCCTGAATGGGTCTCTAAATTCCTCCACTATTTGGACTTAGAACTAATTTGTCAAAGATCTGGTAAGTGGGAGGGAACTCCATGTGCAGGCCTTCCTGTTACTCCATAGTAACAGTAACAGGGCACTGAAAGGCAAAATTCTTCCAACAAGGGCACTAAATTAAAGGCAAAAGGGAAACTAAACTGCGAAAAGCCTGCCCCCTTTACAGACGAGTCTTTGCAGGCGAGGGAGGGAAAAGAGGGGATCAGCTTCTTATGGATCTGAATTTCCCCCACCTCTGTGGTTCCTATCCTAATGCTCCAGGCAGGGGCTGCCTAGGTCTGCGCTCCCTTCCCCCAGTCTCTGGATGGAAGAAGAGTTCTATTGTTCTAACACCAGGGGAGTTCTAACCTGGGGCACCCCCCCACCCCACCCCCTGCCCAGCATGAGAAAAAAAGGATCTGAAATAGTTTCTTCCTTTAAGACCTGACAGGACACTCGGTTTGGTCAGGGTGTGTCCACTACAGGGGGAGGGGGAGGGAGAGGGTAGATTTCCAACAAGACAGTTCTCTGCAGGAGGTCTGAGTGCGAGAGGACAGCCAGTTGGCCATCATTGGATTTTGTTTTCCACCTCAAACCTACTAAACCATAAAAACACCAGTCCTCCGTACACAGGTGATCCAGAAAAAATGGTAGAAACGTTCATTAGTATTTTTTCCGACCCCGCCCCCGGTTGTAGGCTGATGCACAGACATGGGCGATGATCGGGTTCACAGTGGGGGTGCAGCACCTTGTTCCCGACACTGGTGTCTCAATGTTTGGCTTCCTGAGGGATAAGCAGACAAGCCCGAGTTGGGTAACATGGCTAAGGGGCTTCCAGAAGCTAAAAGAGGCAAAGAGGGACCCTTCCCTGGGGCATCAGAGACAGAGCAGCCCTGCTGACACCTTGTTTCAAAACTCTGACCTCCAGAACTGTGAGAGAATACACTGCTGTTTTAAGCCATCAGGCTTGTGATGATTTGCTGCAGTAGCCCTAGATATTCAAGATGAATTTCCAGAAATGAAAAATAAATTCTTTGTCATATTTTTTTTTTTTTAAGTTTTCAGAAAAGCTTGCTGACCTCCTACTCTAGAGCATGGTGGTCATGTGGATCCCAGGACCCCTGGTCATATCCTGTGTCCCCCAGTGTCTGAGACTCACAGGGGAGGGTCAACTGATCTAGAGAAGGCAGGTCAGTCCAAACACCCGCAGGAGCCAGGAGGGAAGGAAATAAGTAAAGGGGATGGAGAGGACTAGGGCCCCTGGAAAGGACCAGCTGCACCTCAAAAGGGTGGTTAAAAAGCAAGATGCCGTGTGCATGACACGGTCTCATGTGTATAAAACTGAAAAAGATATACAGATATGCCTTATAAACTTGTGTGCATATATGTACACACATGTCCAAATGTGATGTCAGAGCATGTGAAATGCGCTGAAGGCTGTACATGAGGTTGAGGACATGGATGCTCCCTGAATGGAGGGGCAGATGCTTCTGTGAGCAGGCAGGAAGCCTGGCCACACCCAAGAGGGGAAACAGGCACATGGGAGATGATCATAGTCCTAATTTTTGTCAGTTCAGTTATACATGAGAAAAAGAAAATATAGAAAATTAAACGGAGAATGAAAACAATATAAAGGAGACAGCAGCTGCTCAGCTCCAGTGACCCCCTTTTTAGGGAATGCAGCCCAGTGAAACTGGATCTCCTGAGGCTTGAAAAGGAGCTGGAAATCTGGATTTTCATGTGAAATTGGAGCACTGTGCAGCTACCAAACACTTGAGGAAAAAAATAATGTTGATTCTCTACCATCGCTTTCTGAAGGGAAACCAAACACATCCCTGGACCACCTCCAGTCCAAGCTGGTTTGCAGCCCCTGATCTGCAGCAAATCAAGCTGCATATGCTGATGTCCAGAGTGGGGCCAGGGCCTTCTGGGTCCTTTGTGAGGGGGAGGGGGACAGGTAAATGGCATGGGTTGAGTGTGCCATGCACCAGGGCTCTGATAAGCCCTTCACATGCTTCCATACATTTAATTAATGTAAAGTAGATACTAAAGCCCCCTGCACAGACGGCGAAACTAAGGCTCTGGTGAGTAACTTGCCCAGGTTCATCCAGCTCTGAGGGATCTCCCACAATCTCTCCCCTCTACCTTCTTTGCCCTTCTGGCACGTCCTCCTCCTTCCTCTGTCCTGACCATGACCTTCCTGGTTCCCTGTCTTCCAGTCCACACGTCTGGCTGCTGGGCAGGCAAGGCTCAGCCACATCCAGGCTGTACTCCGACGGGGGCACCATGTCCAGGATCACAGATTAGAGTGGAGGAGGGGCTGCTGGGGAGACTCAGGCAAAGCTGCTGATTTCCAGGTCGGGGAACTGAGGCCCAGAGAGGGCACAGGCCTGACCCAGGCTCACACAGCAAGAACCTCATCCTCTCCTTCCCCAGCCCTCCCTCTGTGACATGAGAAGGATCCAAAGTTGTCTTTTAGTCTTAGGTGGAATCTCAGGGTGAGTTCAGGTAATTAAGCCAGGATCAAACTGGGGTACAGAGAGCATGACACCCCCAGCGTTCCTCACGCCAGTGCCCCTCCCCACCCTTGGCAGTGCCCACTGGGAGGCCAGCAGGCTCCAGGGCTCCACTGGTGATTGGGGCTCAAGGAGCTTTGTGAGTCCAGGAAGGTTCTCAGGCTTTGTTTTGTGTTTCTCTTTCTAGCCTCAGCTTGTCCCAGGGTTTATTATCAGCAAAGATGATAAGGCCCCTGATGGCAGGAAGCTGGCTGGGGCTCAGGGTGCTGGCCCTTCCGCCCTGGGGGCCTCTCAGCAAATAGTCCCTTGGAAACAGGGCAGCTGTCCCTGAGGAGGGGGCGGGCAGGGAGAGGCACACTCCCCCAACACTGGACCCTGGAGGAGCCCCTGTGTGAGCAGGACTGCAGCCCTGGCTGGCGGGACTGTCTTGGGCAGGTGACCTGGGCAATTCCGTGGTCTCCAGGGTCCCTGCCACTCTGGCCACGTGTCCCTGTCACAGCCCTGAAACCCCTTCAGGTCCCTGTTCTGTCTCAGTTCCGGGCCAGGCCCCTCCTCCATGGGAAGGTTGGCTCCATGCCTGCATCCCTTCTGGGTCAGAAGACCCCTACTGGGCTGCCTCAGCGCCACTGGGACCCTGGGGTCCCCCCAGTCATCTCCACTCTGCCCCCCGCACCCCCCTCCCCCCAAGTCCCGGGAGCATTCTCAGGGCTGGCCCCTCCCAGGGGTCTTGCAGGGGCCTCCTCTTTCAGCTCCTGCCCTTAAAAGGGGGTGATCATCCATCCATCCTAAGTCCCTCCCTGAGATGCCCTGGAAGACTCCCCATCAGCATCAGACACAGCATCCTTGTTCATTTCCAATCCCTTCTTCCCTGCTTGGAAGCTGCTAACCAGTCTCCCAGGCCAGGAAAACCCACACAGGTAGGACTACTCCTAGATCTTTCCAGACTGGCGCATGGATGGCTGCTTTGGAGCTTATGAGCCAAACATTATGTTAATTTGTTCTGTGATTTCTCCAAGACACTCGTCCTTGGAGTCACGCTGGGTTGAGATATCCCCTC
Organism: Bos javanicus; assembly: GCF_032452875.1. NCBI lineage: Eukaryota > Metazoa > Chordata > Mammalia > Artiodactyla > Bovidae > Bos > Bos javanicus. The sequence goes on along the minus strand of NC_083888.1, from coordinate 19,358,573 downwards.
CCCAGTGGGGAAGAGTCACAGGTTGAGACAAAAATGGGTGGAGGGGATTCACAACAGTCCCTACTTCCCATGTCATTCTGTTCCCACGGCCGTGCTCTTACCTCATGGCTCCTCCCTGTTCACCCCTGAAACTGCCCTTCTGTGGTTGAAGCTGTGTCCCCTCAGATGGCAGCTCCTTCTAGTGATGCTGCAGGGAGGACAGGCCGGGACACATCCTCCAAAAGACTACAATCCATAATCTTTTTTCTGAAGTCCCTTTGGGACAGATATGCTTCTGAATTCAGAAACTTTCTGCTTCCGACTAGTAACACGGTACATCTACTCTATGTGACATCACACCCCACTGGTGTCTAAAAACAATTTGTGATCAAACACATTCATTTTGGCAGCTGTACTTTTGAACATTCACTTTCATTGAAATAAACAAAAATTGTTAATTGTCTCAGGTCTGTTCAGGTCAAAATTTGCTACCAAACTATTTTTTTTTTAATTCTTTTTCAGTTTTGAGACTCATGAAGGTTTGTGATTGTAGAAAAGGAGAAGCATACTCTATATTCCTTTAAATAATGGTATCTAACACAAAGAAGGCGATAGCACCCCACTCCTGTATTCTTGCCTGGAAAATCCCATGGATGGAGGAGCCTGGTAGGCTGCAGTCCATGGGATTGCTTAGAGTCAGACACAACTGAGCGACTTCACTTTCACTTTTCACTTTCATGCATTGGAGAAGGAAATGGCAACCCACTCCAGTATTCTTGCCTGGAGAATCCCAGGGACAGGGGAGCCTGGTGGGCTGTCGTCTATGGGGTCGCACAGAGCCGGACACGACTGAAGCGATTTAGAAGCAGTAGCAGCAGCACAAAGAGATAAAAATATATACACAGTTTTGATGCCACCCTCAGTCTAGCTGTGAGTTTAGGATAAAACAAGTCTCCTGAAAAAGCCACCAGTGATGTGTGGGGAGAATCATTCTGGAGTGGCTATGCTGTTACCCAAGTGTCTTGAGTCATTGATTCTAATTCTACAGGTCCTGAGCCTCAGCCTTCACAGGGCCCTGGGTCGTTTCCAGGCATCTGACTCAATCCATCTCCGGATCTGGATCTTTCTCTGGTGGATCTTCAGTGAGGACCACTGCCACAACCAGTGACCGTGACCTGTCTGACCATCACAGCACCATGGCCACCAGGTCCACATCCACAGACCAGGACTACTTGGCCTTGGTGTGGTTCTGCTTCCGCCTGCTGCAGTTGTTCTCCAGCTGTATGGCCTTCTGGCTGGTGACTTCTGGCTTTCGGAAGAGGGGCTACGGGGACGTAAATATCTGGGCCATGCTCATCTGGTTCCTCTCTTTGCCCATAAGCCTCATCATAGTCATAGTTGAATTATGTTATATCCAGTCCCACTTTCATTTCTCGTACCACATGCCCCTCACAGATGCCTGCTTCGCCGCCCACGTCTATCTCTCACTACTCGTCGTCCAGTCTATCCGGAGACACCGGTTTTTGCCTTATGAACCTTTCATAGACCGCGTCAACGCTGCCCTATCATTCACCTACATTACGTGCTTCCTTTATGGTGTAGAACTGTCTTGCACGTGGAACTGCAACAAGCTCAAAGACCTCACCTGCGCTGTGTACACCACACAGGGCGTGCTGAAGGTGCTGGAGATGTTTGTGGCCTGTGTCATCTTCACCTTCATCTGCAACACCTCCCGGCACCCGAAGGAGCCAGCTCACGAGTGGTGTCTGGCCATCTATTGGATCTGCTTTATCCAGGCAGTTGTGGCCACGCTGCTGAACCTGGGCAGCTGGGAGTACAGGCTGCCCATCCAGCTGACCCTGCTCTCCGTCCTCCTCTACTCCACTGCTTTGGTTCTCTGGTGGCTCTACCCAGTAGATGAGGAGATTGAGGGCAAGCCCAAGGGATTCTGGGTCTTGTACATGTTGAGGCTCACCGACCGCTGGAGCCGCTGGAGCCGCAGGGACCATCGACAGGCTGTGGCCATCCTGACAGCCATCAACCTGCTGATTTATGTGGCCGACCTGGTGATCTCAGCCCGCTAGGTTTTGTCAAGGACTGAGGATCAGCCCTCTTGTCAATGGAGGTTTCTATACTGAGCTCTGATGTCATCTTCCTGGCTCCCCTTCTCACATCCTTCCCCGTTCATCTCTCTCTCTTTTCTGTTTCCTTCTCTCCATATGCTCTTTGTCCTGTTTTATGTGTTTGCTCACACCCTGTTTTGTCTTTCTCTTGCTTCTCTCATCTTTTCTACATTTTCTGCTTTTGCCCCTTTTCTGATCATCCTTGGTCTCCTATGTCCTGACCTCCTCTCCCCATTTTCCTGCTGATCCATCAAGATCAGATTCCTTCCTTCTCTGCCCACCACCGCCTCCCACCTCTTAAGGTGCTGACTTCACAGCACACACCTCACTGTGTGGCTGTTCACACCCTGGACATCCGGAGGGGCCTCGTTGCCAAAGCAAGTCTGTACCCCTGGCAGTGCCTTAGTTGGTGTGTGTGTGTGAGTTTGGGGGTGGCATGGGTAACTAGGCTGCTGCTGCTGCCGCTAAGTCGCTTTAGTCGTGTCCGACTCTGTGCAACCCCATAGACGGCAGCCCACCAGGCTCCCCTGTCCCTGGGATTCTCCAGGCAAGAACACTGGAGTGAGTTGCCATTTCCTTCTCCAATGCATGAAAGTGAAAAGTGGAAGTGAAGTCTTGCAGTCGTGTACGACTCTTTGCCACCCCATGGACTGCAGCCTACCAGGCTCCTCCGTCCATGGGATTTTCCAAGCAAGAGTACTGGAGTGGGGTGCCATTGCCTTCTCCGGGGTAACTAGGCATTGGGCCTCAATTATCTGAGTGGAAGGCGGGTGTACAGTGTGCCCTCCCTTCAATTAAAAAAAAAAAAAATCTCAAGAGGTTAATTATTTCCAGCGGGCAGAAGTCTTAAAACAGAGACCCTGGATTCCAGGGCCCCACCTGATGTTCAGCCCCTTTGAGATTGGCTCCAGAATTTTTGCAGGCTCACTAAACACCTGCTGCCTAGAGGGTATCTTAGAGGAAGCCAGGGGTGAATGCCTTCCATCCCAACTACTCTATAGGGAATCAAAAAAAGAAGCTGGTGAAGAACCCCAGGATCTTGAAGACACCTGTTTGCAGCGTTGGTGAGGGGCAGCGATGTGGCCCTCCTGCCCCAGCGTTCAAAACAGCACCCTAGTGTCACCAGGGCTAGAGGTGCCAGGAAAGTGGAGTTGTGAGGGAGGCGCAGGGGAAGGCCCCCCACTGCTGCCACTGTCTCCTGGACTGGGATGAAGCATGTGATCTTCACCCAGGGGCAGGTGGGGTGGAGCAGGGGGCATTCCCAGGAGGTAGTCTCCATGGCAGGCAAATCTTAAGAAGCATTGAAATAAAATTAACATTTTAATGAAAGACAAGAGAAATTTAAACATAAACTTTTGGTTAAATACTGCAGAGATCACATGAAATAAGCACTGAAAAGTGTCCACTGCATGTGACCATTTGAAAGTCATTGACAGCCTTGCTTAGAGCTTTTTTATGAAGTTCTCAGGACAAAAGCCAGTGCACTGGAGACAGAGAAAGAGAACGAAAGACGGTAAATATAGGTTTCTCCTGGGGCAGCTAGTGTCTGTAAGGGGAAAGAGAGGGTCACAGTTGGAGAGGAGCCAAGGGTCAAGGGAACCTAGATGATAAGTTTGCAAAAGGTCATTTACTATTGCTTGACTTCAACCCAAAGGAACATCCAAATACTGACACAAGGCCCAAAGGGGAAAATACTTTTTAATGCCCAGAGCATGATAAAATGTGAATCACGGTGACAGTGTATGACATCATTTAGGTAAATAGGAGATACGTTAACTTGTTATCAAACAGTCTGAATGGTCCAACTGTTTTGGAGTCAGAACAGGAAATAAAGAGAAAGAGGGTAAAGGTTATTAATGTGAAGAAACTTGTGATTATCACTTCAGAGTTACTTACTTCATGAACCCAATTCTTCTGTACAGTATATTGGACAGTAGATGCATGCAGCTATTTAATTTTTTTTAATCATATCCTTTTGTTTTATTTATTTATTTTAGCCAAGCCATGCAGCATGTGGGATCTTAGTTCCCCAAATGGGAACTGAACCTGTGCCCCCTGCAGTGGAAGTGCAGAGTCTTAACTACCAAGGAAGTCCCCTAATTTTTAACTAAATAAAATTAAATAGATTGAAACATGCAAGTCCTCAGTCCTACCAGCCACATTTCAAGCACCATATACCTACATGTTGTTAGAGGCTACTGTATTGAACAAGACAGGTATAGAATATTTCTATCATTGCAGAAAGTTCTACTGGGGACTTCCCTGGTGGTCCAGTGGTTAAGAATCTACCTTGCAATGCAGGGAATGTGGGTTCAATCCCTGGTTGGGGAAGTAAGATTCCACATGTCTCAAAACAACTAAGCCTGCATGCCATAACTAGCGAGCCCACGTGCATCAGCTAGAGACTCCATGCACCACAGCCAAAGATCCCAAGTGATGCAATGAAGACCTGATGAGGCCAAATAAATGAATAAATACATATTTTAAAAAGTTCTGCTGACTGCTCTGCTTCATATATTCCAAGGCCGTATAGTTAGATGCATATATGTTTGGGCTTGTTATGTCTTCTTGTTTACTTTCTCAATTCAAAAACTATCTCCTTGTCCCTTGTGATGTTTATTACCCCAAATTCTGTTTCTCAGAATTTAAATTTGCAATCTGGGCTTTAGTTAATGAATTTACATTTACCTAAAATATCTTTTTCCACATTGTTTCCTTGCCACACTTGAACTTTACACAATCTACGTGGATATTTCAGTGTTTTTGCTAATCGAGGTGATAAGGGAATAACAGAAAATAAGGTTTTGACACAAAATTGGCCTACCGACTTTCCTGAAACAGTCCACTAAAAATTCATACAGGTTGATTCAGGTCAGTTTCATTTTTATCTAGCAATTTCTTTTCTGCTCTTGTTAATTTCTTATTGAATTTCTCATTGAATTTCTCCTTGGGAAATAGTCTAAAAATACCTATTTCCTTAAAAACAATCAGTCCCTCTGGTAGGCTGGAAAAATATTTCTTGGAGAGATAACCTTGTCAACTCCTGTATCCTGTGAATGTTATTTATTTGGAGAAAAAAAAAAGATCTTTGCAGATGTGACTAAATTAAAGTGAGCAGAGAAGGGAGGAGGAGGCCAATATTGGGGTGGGTGGTGGGGCAGAAGGAAATGGGGTCAGGTTCCACATAAGGGGAAAGTATTGAAGAAACTGGGGCCTTGTAACCTGGACAGTCAAGAACTCAGGGTTGAGATGGAGACATGAGGATGAGGTGAAGATGGGTGACAGGTCACCATGTGGAAGTGACACTGGATTTATCCTGGCTGGAAACTTGAGTGGGGAAAGCCTTGTGTGTATAAACCAGGGACTCAACCCTCCGAGCAGTGCTTTCCAGACTACGACTCCTCTGTCCTTGGGCACGTCCAGGCCAGGGTCCATGGCCCAGGTGAAAGGAGTCAGGTGGCAGGGGGGAGGTGGGCTAGGGTTCAGGGCTCAACCTGGTGTCCTATGGTCCAGACATAGCCCCAAACCTGTTCCCACGGGTCAGCGTTTCTTCACAGACACCATCAGCTGGGCTGAGAGGCACCTGTGCAGTGCAGCCTGCATTCTCAGTCCTGACAAGCATCAGTCTGGGGTCACTCACTTGTTCCTGGGTCAACCGCTTAGGCATTGGGGGTGGTGAGCCTTGGAGCAGAGGTCCTGACCACACTCATCATCCTCCCCATTTCTAGGTTCACACGCAGCCCCCTCGGGGCAGGAGGGGACGCACAATGTCTTCCCACAGGCTCAGGTGAGAGCACATCCCAGCCAGGACTGCCATGCCAGATGCACTCCCCTCCCACCCCACACACACACTGGAGACTCCCCACAGGCTGTTCCTTCTTCCTCTCCTCCCGCTGCCATCCTGCTGGGTCTATCCCGGTCTCCAGGGACTGGTTCCTACCACCCAGGACGGCAGAGTCACTCATGGAGCCTCCTGCCCTGCAGCAGACTGTCCCCAGGATGTCGAAGGCTTGAGAAGGGCACAAGGGCAGGTGTTCTGTGAGCTGAGATGAAGGACAACATGGGGACACACACCCTCCCCCTGGCCCAGGACAGGATGGCAGAAGCAACGGAGCAGAGAGAAGGTGGGGGGTGGATGGTGAGAAGAGGGGCTGGGGAACTAATCTGGAGAAGCAGAGTAGGGCAGCTAAAGGGCTTGGGAAGAAACCACCGAAAGGCGAAGGGTGTTGAGAAGCACAGCTCTCACTTCTCCCTGTTGCCTGGGGTGGACCCTGACCTGCTCTTTTCAGAACTGAGAGCAGAAGAGCAGGAGGCAGTGACCTCCATGCGGATGCCTGAACAGGCTAGAGCAGAGTTCAGCATGAGCCCAGTTCTTTCCATGGTGGCTACGGAGTCGGGACTATTGTCCCCATTTCACAGAGGAGACGACTGAGGCAGGAGTTGCCCAGATATGAGTAGAGCCATAGGTGATAGCAGGGCTCCTGGGTTGTCCCAGGTCTGCTCTCTGAGGAGTTGCTCCCAGTGGTCTGCTGGGGAGGACAGAGCAGGGGCTCAGGAGCCAGGCTGGGGTCACTGGAGGACTGTGAAAGATGACATGTGTGAAGCACGGAGCCCAGAACCAGTCACAAAGCAGCCCCTCAACAAACATCACCTCCCATGCCTCCTTCTATCACAGCCTCAGTGAGAAAACCCAGCATTTGCAGCATCAACCCCAGGTGTGTGGGGGCCCAGCTAGGTCAGGGGTCCAGAGGGGCAGCAGGGGTGGCTCTGCCTTTATTAGGAACAGGGGTGATGGTGCTGTTTATGGGTCCCCACCACCCCCAGCCTGGTGCTGGGCACCCTGCCTATGGGGGACCTCAGCCCCCTCCTCAGCCCTTTGATGGACAGGACCTGAGCTCACAGAGGTAGACACGGAGTCAGGTGGGCTGACTGGGGTCTCTCTAGAGCATCAGCCTGTGCTTCTCACCTGGTTCAGTGGTACAAATAGCAGGCATTGCTGTTGTAAAGCAGCACCCCCTCCCCGCCCCCCAACCCCCTGAGTGAAAAACACGGTAGTTTGGTGTCATGAAACTGTTAGTTGCTTAGTTGTGTCTGACTCATTGCGACCCCATAGACTGTAGTCTGCCAGGAGGCATGGCAATCCTCTCCACTATTCTTGCCTGGAGAATTCCATAGACACAGGAGCCTGGCACAGGTTTCATGTTTGAGAAGTGCTGCCTACATCAGGCTACTGTGCTGTGCAGCCACGGATGAGCCACTGGCCTAAGGGCTGAGCACCTCCAAGGGGACAACAGCAATGCCTGCCATTTGTACCACTGAACCAGGTGACGTAGGTGGTGCCACCTGGGAACCAGGTCTGGGAGAGTGGGGATGTGTAGCCTGACCTCTCAGGGTTCTCTCCTGCTCTGGCTCTAGGGTTTAGGGTCATGAACTCTGTTGTTGTTATTATTATTATTTTAATGAACTTTGGAAGCTGTTGGGTTCGGTGGGGCTGCCTGTCTGGCTGTGAGTGGCCACCAAGGGAGAGCCCTTGGTAATAGGTTGCTGCTGAACCATGAAAAGACGCTGGGATTCTTGGCCTCCAGAGGAGAAGAATTCAATCCGGGGCCAGAGATGAGGCTTAATAGCTCAGAGCTTTTGTGTAATAAAGTTTTATTAAAGTATAAAAGAGATAGAGAAAGCTTCTGACATACATATCAGAAGGGGGCAGAAAGAGTACCCCCCCTGATAATTTTTAGCTGGATGTTATATAGTCACTAAGCTAAGTCACTTCAGTCGTGTCCGACTCTGTGCAACCCCATAGACGGCAGCCCACCAGGCTCCCCCGTCCCTGGGATTCTCCAGGCAAGAACACTGGAGTGGGTTGCCATTTCCTTCTCCAATGAATGAAAGTGAAAGTAAAGTCTCTCAGTCGTGTCCAACTCTTAGCGACCCCATGGACTGCAGCCTACTAGGCTCCTCCATCTATGGGATTTTCCAGGCAAGAGTACTGGAGTGGGGTGCCATTGAGCAGTCTGTTAAGAAAGAATGGAATGTCTTAAAACTCAGAGAATGGCACCAGGCCCCTCATCCATAAGATGTATTTGGGGGTGTATTTGCTGTGGCCTGGCCTGGAGGGTGACCCCAGGCTCCCTGACTCCTAGCCCCTAGTTCCTTCCAGGGCTTCAGGCTTCCTCAAAAGGACAGGAACCAGGATTCCCAAAGGAAAACTTTTCCCGAAGGAAATTAACTCAACCTCCTGCTTTGGCTCTGGGGTTTGGATGTCCCCAGGGGAGGGAAAAGCTAGGGAAGCCTCCTTACCTCCCAGGTAGGTGCTGAGGTGAGCGAGTGTCAGGACCCAGAGGGTAGCATGTGCCGTGGCACCAGCCCCATCTCAAGCTCCACGCCTCCTGCACAGCCCGCTCTCAGTGGAGGAAGCATGGTCACAGGGGAGGCACAGGGGCTTCCATCTCCACATCTGAGTTTCCAAGACTGGTAAGTCCAGGGGCCCCGGGAAGAGGGGGGCTGGGAGGGACCAGGGGTCTCTGGCACCCCTCCCCCCTCTAGCAGATGAGGAAACTGACTCAGCAGCAGTGAGTGCCCTCCTCAGGGGGATGGAGCAGGTTTATGCAGAATGAGGGTGGATGGGGCAGAATCCCAGCCTGGAGGATGCTGCTACCACACTTGTCACAAGCAGTGTGGGGCTGTGGACAGACAGCCGGCCTGGGGACAGGGCACCTGGTCCTGACTCTGACTCTGCCACACACAGGGTGACTCTGGACACATTCTGCCCCTCCCTGGGGTCCAGCTGCTCCTCCCCTATGACGAGAGGGTTGAACTAAGCAGAGGACCTTTACACTCTCCTTTGAGCTCCACAGTGAGGGGACTGGACCAGCCTTGGAACTGTGACAAATGACGCTAAACCCCCCAGCAGGGGGGATGGAGCAGCTGCCCTCAAGAACCATGAGGCTTGGACAGTGAGCCCCTCAGGTGAGCCCACCCTGGGCAGTTCTTTTACTAAAGCAGAGAGGCACCTTCATCTTCCGGGAAGTGAGGTCCCAGGGTTGTTTTCAATTTGATTTAGGAAAATAGAAGAATGTGAAAATCCTGTACCTAGACTTACAGGGGTAAATGTGCACTTGCTTTTCTCAATGAAAAAAAATTAATCACTAGTCAATCTAAGAAAGAAACCAAAAACTTTATTCAAGCCAACCTGTCAACTATAACCCAGGTCCTAGTTTTTCAGTAAACTGAGAACTGTTCTGAAGACATAAGGCAGGAGATTAGTATGTATGTGATTTGGGGGAAGGGGAACATACAAACAAGCACACGGCTTGGAAGAGGCTTACTGCTCTTCCCAAGGAAAAATACTTTAGCTAAAGGCGTTCATGCTTTTCTAAGTATGAGAAGATGCAAGAACAGAGTTCATAAAAATTTCTCCTAAAAAACTATCACTATCTGAGGGCAGGTTCTCCCAGTTTTCCCAGAGCACAAAATGCCTCATCCTGAGTTTCCCCCCTGAATTCCTTCCAGGATCGACTATAGGTCTGTGACCACAGTGGCTAATGACTTGATTCTTGTACAGCTGGTGATGGGCGACATTCTTTACTGCACAATTCCCTTCCTTTTGACCTTAATTTCAAACAAGATTTGGGAGGCTTTTTTGGCCAATTTGTCCCAGGGTTCTAGGAATGCTCATTCCAAAATCAACCCAGGATTTTGTTGTTAGGCCACTGAATGCGCTGTTACTCACCCACTCCTGGTAACAGTAGCCAAATCCTCTGGAGCACCTGCCTTACTAGTCTGTCAGCTCCAGGAAACGGCTCCCTCTTGTTGCCTCTTTCCTTTCTGTATCCAGAGTCACACTATTACAATCATGGATCTTATAGAACTTTACATCAGATCAGTCATTTCAAGTCACTTGGTCATCATGATTGTTTATTATAGGCTCAATCACTCATTTATTAATGCAAGAAACAAGAGTCTTGTAAAACAGGTAGAATAAGTAACACAGCTAGTGACAATAAGGTCCTAAATAAGTAAGTAGTAGTACCTTCTAAGGAGTTACATGCATGCACCAGAGAAACTCAACTTTACGTTTGAGTAGGTATTTCTGCCCTTGATAAGGGCTGGTTAACACATAATACAGATGCACAAAGCATACTAGAATGGAGGGAAGAGGCCGAAAAAGACAGAGAAAATTTTTATTTTTAAATTTTTCTTATCTTGCTTTAAAATACAATTTTTATTTCAGTCCTTAGGATTTCGCCGTGATGTGGACGGCCTCCTGGGAGCCCTCCCCCTGCACCCCACCTGCCTCTGGGTGAAGATCACACGCTTCATCCCAGTACAGGAATGAGGGGCAGCAGAGGGGGGTCTTTCCCCTCCCCTCCCCAACAGCTCTGCTTTTGTGGCTCCTCTGGCCCTGGTGACTCTAGGAGGCTGAGCTCGAGGCTTTGTGATTGAGGACAGGAGATTGAGGGGCCTTCACAGACCCCGGTTACTGTAAAGGGCTGTGGTCTCAATGCAGGGAAGCACATGGTCACACACACATGTATACACACATACCTGCACTGAGCATACACACAGGCACACACCTCTCTGGAGAGGCATCCAAGTGCTGTCATGGCCCCTTTAAAGGTTAGAGGAAAAGATGCTGGCACTGGGGTGGAGCCCAACCTCTTGTGTCACAGGCTGGGCCACACCCCCAGGCTCTGGTCCAGTTGTGGATGGGAGTCAGGGGGAGGGGCTCCCAGAGACCTAGCTTTGGTGAGGGTGGGAATTGGCTAGGACCTTCAGAGCTCTAGACAAGTTGGGCGCAATTAGACTATGTGGATTTGGTTCTGGAGTTTTTTGTCTTTGTCTTTTTCTTTCACTTTTATGAGGTTGAAAAGCTACATTATGAATGTGGAAGAAGGGACAATGCTATTCTCAATGACTGACAGCAGAGGCTGTTGGGAACCAAAAGCTCTGGGAATAAAAAAAAAATTGTATGCATTTTATAGATCACATTATGCTGGAGTCCCAGAGAATCAGAAAGCAGCAGCAGAAAGCAACCAGCACACAGAAACACACATGTAGCCTTCCCTGGTGGCACAGTGGATAGAGTACACCTGCCACGCAGGGCACACCCCTGGTCTGGGAATATCCCACATGCAGCAGAGTGACTAAACCTGTGTGCCACAACTACTGGAACCTGTGTGCACTAGAGTCAGTGCTCTGCAACTAGAGAAAGCCCACTCACAACAGTGAAGTCTCAGCACAGCGAAAACTCAATCAATCAATAATTTTTTAAAAAATTATTTATAAAAAAAAAAAAAGAACTGTGTGTCACTGCACACTCAAGCAATGCAGTTCTTTTGATGATGGGAACAGCAACTCCCTCCCCTCTCCAAACAACCTGCCCAAGAAAATTTGAAAAGAAGCTTCCCCTTTAAGAACAGAGTCACCCAGTAATTTTTGCCCTCCCAATCAGAAAAGAGACGAGAACAGAAAAAAAAAAAAAAAAAGCAGGCTAACATCACTTTAAGGCTGGTGGGCCCATGCTCTTCTCCCTGCAGAGGCAGGACTGCAGTTTTGATCACTGAGGCAGGAGGGCCACATCGCTGCCCCTCACCAACACAACCCTAGGGTTCTTCACCAGCTCCTTTTGTGATTCCCCAGAGCATAGCTGGGATGGAAGGTATTGACCCCTGGCTTCCTCTAAGATGCCCTCTAGGGAGTGGGTGTTTAGTGAGCCTGCAAAAATTCTGGAGCCATTCTCAGGTGGGGCTGAGCACCAGGAGGGGCCCAGGGGCCCAGGGTCTGTGCTTTAAATTTGCCAACTGGGAATTACCGATCTCCAGAGACTTTTTTTTTTTTTTTTTAATTTAAAGGGGAGGCACATTGCACACCACCCTCCAACGCTCCACCAGGAGAGAGTGTCCAGTTGCTTACCACCTGCCTCCACTCTCCAAAAAAACACACAGACAATTACCAACTAAGGCACCCCCAGGTGGACAGACATCCTTTGGCAATGGGGCCCCTCTGGAGGCCCAGGGTGTGACCGCTGCACAGAGGGCTGTGTGCTGTGGAGTCCGCACCTCAGGAGGTGGGAGGGGAGGTGGGCAGAGGAGGAAGGAGTCTCAGGTCCTGATGGATCAGAAGAAGGAAGATGGGAAGAGGTGGTCAGGACACAGAAGGTGAGAAAACAAAGAGAGTCAGAATGGGGGTAAAGGCAGAAAATGTAGAAAAGATGAGCGAAGCAAGAGAAAGAGGCAAAAGAGAATGGGGGCTATCACATAAGACAGGAAGGAGACAGAGCAGATGGAGGGAAGGAAACAGAAAAGAGAGTGAGATTAATGGGGAAGGATGTGAGGAGGGAGAGAGAGCCAGGAAGAGGGTATCAGAGGATGTCAGAGCTCAGTAGAGATCTCCTGTGAGCAGAGAGGATCAGGAGTCTGTGGGTTGACCCCCAGTCCCTACAGAAACCTGGTGGGCCCAGTACCCCAGGTCGGCCATGTAAGTCAGCAGGTTGGCGGCTGTCAGGACGGCCACAGCCAGGCGCTGCTCCCAGGCGCACATGCCGTGGGTAGTTCTATCAATGCAGTTCACATCGCTGGACTGCTGGGGCTGCCCGCCATACTTCTCATCAAACTGGTAGAGCAGCCAGAGGACCAGAGCAGTGAAGTGGAGGAGGATAGACAGCAAGTTCAGTCCCAGATGAAAAACAGGGAAGGAGATGGGCAGCCTGTTCTCCCATTCTTCCCGGTCCATCAGCATGGCCAGAACTGCCAGGATGAAGCAGATGGAATACACGGCCACGCACCACTCCAGGGCTGGCTGGTCTATGTACAGGGAGGTGTTGCTGAGGAAGGCAAAGATAACACAGGCCACAAAGGTCTCCAGCACCTTCAGCAGGCCTGGCATGGTGTGCACGAAGCAGGGGATCTCCTTGAGCTTGTAGCATTCCCATACGCAGGCCACTTCCATGACATAAACCACACATGCGATGCAGGAGAACACAGTGGCAGCAATGGCCCGGTTTCGGGTGGCATCATAAGGCAAGAACTTGATGTAGGTGACGGGGTAGAAGATGGAGGCTGAGAGGCAGATAAGGGCAGCATAGCAGGCATAGGTGATGGAGAAGTTGTACCAGCAGAAAGGAAAGTCGGTCGGGAACCTATATAATTCCAGTATGACGATGATGAGCGTACCGATGATACAGAAGCACCAGCTGAACATGATCCAGCTACTTATGTCCCCACATCGAATCCCCATGTCGAGCACTACGAAGAAAGCCGAGATGATGCAGACCAGCTGTGGCATGCGGAGGCAGCTGAACACAATGTACAAGCCACACTTTTCTGGGGATGTCCTACCGGTGGACATGATGTTGTGATGGTCAGGCAAGTCCCGTCGCCAATATGGCAGTGGTCTTCACTGAGGACCCACCAGCCAACGTACACTCTGGAGGCGGATTAAATCAGATGCCTTGAAAAGTCTCGGGGCCTGTGACTGCTGAGGCTCAGGATCTGTGGAGTTAGAACCAATAACTCAGTCACTTGGGCAACAGCTCCAGAATTATATTCCCCACCCATCACCCTTGACCTTGTAAGAAGACTGCTGCTGCTGCTGCTGCTAAGTCGCTTCAGTTGTGTCTGACTCTGTCAAGACTATCCCATTCCAAACCTCACAGCCCAGTTGGTTTTGCCTCAAGCCATAAAGACTTTTTATCTCTTTGGCTGTGCGCCACTATTTTTGGAGATACCGTGGAATGTGGCCCTTATCTGCAATCCCAACATTTTAAGGCTCCAAAAAGAAAAGAAGAACTTTTATAAATTCCTTTGGCTAGAGAATCTTCCTGAACAGACATGAGAAAATTTATCAGGTCAGTTCAATTCAGTCGCTCAGTTGAGTCCAACTCTTTGCGACCCCATGGACTGCAGCAAGCCAGGGCTCCCTGTCCATCACCAACTCCTGGAGCTTGCTTAAACTTATGGCCATCAAGTCTGTGATGCCATCCAACCATCTCATCCTCTATCATCCCCTTCTCCTCCCACCTTCAATCCTTCCCAGCATCAGGGTCTTTTCAAATGAGTCACTTCTTCTCATCAGGTGGCCAAAGTACTGGAGTTTCAGCTTCAGCATCAGTCCTTCCAATGAATATTCAGGACTGACTTCCTTTAAGACTGACTGGTTTGATCTCCTTGCAGTCCAAAGGACTCTCAAGAGTCTTCTCCAACACCACAGTTCAAAAGCATCAATTCTTTGGCGCTCAGCTTTGTTTATAGTCCAACTATCACATCCGTACATGACTACTGGAAAAACCATAGCTTTGACCATGTGGACCTTTGTCAGCAAAGTAATAACTCTGCTTTTTAATGCTCTGTCTAGGTTTGCCATAGCTTTTCTTCCAAGGAGCAAGCGGCTTTTAATTTCATGGGTGCAGTCAACATCGGCAGTGATTTTGGAGCCCAAGAAAATAAAGTCTGTCACTGTTTCCTTTGTTTCCCCATCTATTTTCCATGAAGTGAGGAGACCAGATACCATGATCTTAGTTTTCTGAATGTTGAGTTTTAAGCCAATTTTTTCACTCCTGTTTTACATTCATCAAGAGGCACTTCAGTTCCTCTTCACTCTCTGCCATAAGGGTGGTGTCATCTGCATATCTGAGTTTATTGATATTTCTCCTGGCAATCTTGATTCCAGCTAGTGCTTCATCCAGCCCAGCATTTCACATGACGTGCTCAGCATATAAGTTAAATAATATACAGCCTTGATGTACTCCTTTCTCAATTTGGAACCAGTCATTGTTCCATGTCCGGTTCTAACTGTTCCTTCTTGACCTGCATACAGATTTCTCAGGAGGCAGGTCAAGTGGTCTGGTATTCCCATCTCTTTCAGAATTTTCCAGTTTTTTGTGATCCACACAGTCAAAGGCTTTGGCATAGTCAATAAAGCAGATGTTTTTCTGGAACTCTCTTGCTTTTTTGATGATCCAACGGATGTTGGCAATTTGAAACCACCAGAGTGGTTACTCTGCCTTTTCTAAATCTAGCTTGAACATCTGGAAGTTCTCAGTTTACATACTGTTGAAGTCTGGCTTGGAGAATTTTGAGCATTACTTTGCTAGCGTGTGAGATGTGTGCAATTGTATGGTAGTTTAAACATCCTTCAGCATTTCCTTTCTTTGGGATTGGAATGAAAACTGACCTTTTCCAGTCCTATGGCCACAGTTTTCCAAATTTGCTGGCATATTGAGTGCTGTACTTTTAGGACTGCATCACCTTTTAGGACTTGAAATAGCTCAGTTGAAATTCTATCACCTCCACTTGCTTTGTTTGTAGTGATGCTTCCTAAGGCCCACTTGACTATGGACTCCAGGATGTCTGGCTCTAGGTGAGTGATCACACCATCATGGTTATCTGGGTCATTAAGTTATTTTATTGTATAGTTCCGTGTATTCTTGCCACCTCTTCTTAATACCTTGTTTTTGTTAAGTCCATACCGTTTCTGTCTTTTATTGTGCCCATCTTTGCATGAAAAATTCCCTTGGTATCTCTAATATTCTTGAAGAGCTCTCTAGTCTTTCCCATTCTATTGTTTTCCTCTGTTTCTTTGCACTGATCACTGAGGAAGGCTTTCTTATCTCTCCTTGCTATTCTTTGGAATTCTGCATTCAGATGGGTATAGCTTTCATTTTCTCCTTTGCCTTTAGCTTCTCTTTTTTTCTCAGCTATTTGTAAGGCTTCTTCAGACAATCATTTTGTCTTTTTGCATTTCTTTTTCTTGGGATGGTCTTGATCACTACCTCCTGTACAATGTCATGAACTTCCGTCCATAGTTCATCAGGCACTCTATCAGACCCAACCCCTTGAATCTATTTGTCACTTCCTCTGTATCATCGTAAAGGATTTGATTTAGGTCATACTTGAATGGTCTAGTGGTTTTCCCTACTTTCTTCAATTTAAGTCTGAATTTGGCAATAAGGAAATTCATAATCTGAACCAGTCTTATTTTTGCTGACTGTGTATAGGCCTTCTCCATCTTTGGCTGCAAAGAATATAATCCATCTGATTTCTGTATTGACCATCTGGTGATGTCCATGTGTAGAGTCATCTCTTGTGTTGTTGGAAGAGTAGAGTGTTTGGTATGACCTGTATGTTCTCTTGGCAAAAGTCTGTTAGCCTTTGCCCTGCTTTATTTTGTACTCCAAGGCCAAACTTGCTTGTTACTCCAGGTATCTCTTGACTTCCTACTTTTGTATTCCAGTCCCCTATGATGAAAATGACATCTTTTTTTTGGTGTTAGCTCTAGAAGGTCGTGTAGGTCATCATAGAACCGTTCAACTTCAGCTTCTTTGGCATTAGTGGTTGGGGCATAGACTTGGATCCCAGTGATATTGAATGGTTTGCCTTGTAAATGAACAGAGATCACTCTGTCATATTTGAGATTGCACCCAAGTATGGCATTTTGGACTCTTGTTGACTATGATGGCTACTTCATTTCTTCTAAGGGATTCTTGCCCACAGTAGTAAATATAATGGTCATCTGAATTAAATTTGCCCATTCCAGGAGTCAACAACAAGATGGTGGAGTCGAAGGATGTGCACTCATTTTCTCCCTTGAAAACTCCAGGGAGAGTTGGAGTTGGCAACTCATTGCTGAACAACCATCAACAGGAGAATGTTGGATCCAACCAAAAAAGATATCCCATGTCCAAGGACAAAGGAGAAGCCCCAACAAGATGGTAGGGAAAAATTTAGAGTCTTTATTTATTTCACTTAGTGTGAACGTTCAAAGGTTCAGTGCAAAAACAGTAATATGTTTGTTTATAAGGTGCTTTCAGACCCTTAGAAAAAAGGGTTTGAAAAAAGGGATTGTGGATTGTACTGTGGATGGCTTCTATATTGTTTTCCATTCATATTTTTGTGTGGTTTACTTCTTCTCATGTATGCATGCATGCTAAGTTGCTTCAGCTGTGTCTGAGTCTTCGTAACCCTATGGACTGTAGCCCACCAGGATCCTCTGTCCATGGGATTCTCTGGGCAAGAATACTGGAGTAATATATAAATTAAAAATAATAATAATACTGGAGTGTGTTGCCCTCCTCCAGGGGATCTTCCTGACCAAGGATTGAACCCATGTCCTACGTCTCCTGCATTGGCAGATGGGTTCTTTATCACTAGTACCACCTGGGAAGTCCCTTCTCATGTATAATTGATATAAAGTAGGAGTATGATCATCTCCCATGTCCTGGTTTCCCCTCTTAGGCATGGCCCGTCTTCCTCCTGCTCACCCGAGCATCCACCCTTCCATCCATGTCCTCAACCTCATGTACAGCCTTCAGCACATTTCATGGGCTCTGAAATCATATGTAGAAACATGTGTACATACATGCAAATATGGTTTGAGGCAGTATCTATATCTCTTTTTCCATTTTATAGACATGAAACAATATCATGCACACAGCATCTTGCTTTTCCACCACACCCGACAGGTGCAGCTGGTCCTCTCCAGGGGCCCTAGTCCTCTCCATCCCCTTTACTTATTTCCTTCCCTCCTCGTTCCTGGGGGCGTTTGGACGACCACCTTTCTTTAGATCAGTGGACCCTTCCCCGTGAGTCTCAGACACTGGGGGACACAGGAGATAACAAGAGGTCCTGGGATCCATGTGACCACCATGCTCTAGGGCAGGAGGTCAGCAAGCTTTTCCGAAAACTTTAAAAAAAAATATGACAAAGAATATACTTTTTATTTTTGGAAATTCATCTTGATTTCCTGGGGTTACTGCAGTGAATTATCACAAGCCTGGTGGCTTAAAACAACAGAGATGTGTTCTCTCACAGTTCCAGAGGTCAGCGTTTTGAAACAAGGTGTCAGCAGGACTGCGGTCTCTCATGCCCCAGGGGAGGTCCCTCTTTGTCTCTTTTAGCTTCTGGAGACCCCTTAGCCATGTTATCCAACTCAGGCTTGTTTGCTCATTCCTCAAGAGGCCAAACACTGAGAGATGAATGTTGGGCTTTGCCTGGGACAAAGTGCTGCACCTCTGCTGTGAACACAATCACCACCCACATCTGTGCATCAGCCCATGATGGGCAGCGGGTTGAAAAATATAATAAACGTTTCCACCATTTTTTGTGGATAATCTCTGTAAAGAGGATTGGCAATTGTCCAGTTTAGTAGGTCTGAGGTTGAAAACAGTGTAAGTCCAATAATAGCCACCGGGCTGTCCTCCTGCAGAGAACTATCTTAGTGGAAATCCAACCCCACCCACCCTCGAGGACACATGGAGGCCAAGCTGAGTGACCTGACGGTCTTAAAAGGAGAGACTACTTCAGACTCCCTTTCTTCCTCATGCTGTGGTGACGCTAAGGCTGTGCCCCGCCCCAACACTAGGACCCCTCCTTCTTCCAGAGACTCGGGGAGCCAGGCACAGACCTCGGGGCAACCTCTACCTGGGCCATCGGGATAAGAACCCCAGAGGTCGGGGTGGAGTCAGTTCCCTAAGAAGCTGGCCCCTCTTCTCCCTCCTTTGCCTGCAAAGACTCCTCTGTAAAGAGTTCAGGCTTTTCACACTTTAGTTTCCCTTTTGTACAATTAATTTAGTGCCCTTGTTGGAAAAAATCCTTATTATGAGTAACAGGAAGGCTCAAATGTGGAATATCCTCCCACTTAACCAGATCTCCGACAAATCAGTTCTAACTGCAAAATAGGGGAGTAATTTAGAGACCCACCTGGGACTACTGCTTTTCAGAATCAGAAACATATGTGAGCCAGGCTGTATTATAATTTAAAAACCTCTTTTTTCTTGGTTATAGGGTTATAGCTCTGGTTTTGCCAATCTGTTAAGATGCGTCCCAGTGAACTTCTAGAAGGGATGGATAAAGACACCCCTCCCCCGCCCCCCAATGCACTTCACATCACTTGTTACCCTAGAGCAGATTACAAACAAACAAACTAATTCTCTGGGAGAGACTAGTACAGAGTGGCAAGCGAGTCATTTCCCACTCCTGCGGTGTTCAAAGTGAAGGCGTTAGTCTCCGCTTAGTCATGTCCAACTCTTCTGTGACTCCATGGTCTGTAGCCTGCCAGGCTTCCCTGTCCATGGGATTTTCCAGTAAGAATACTGGAGTGGGTTGCCATTCTTTTCTCCAGGGGATCTTCCCAATCCGGGGATCAAACTCTCATTTCCTGCATTGCTGGCAGATTCTTTATGTCTGAGTTCTAAAGGGCAAAGATTATGTCCAAATGGGTGGGAATGGGGGGCTTCCGGGGTGCACAACCCTCTACTCACTCAGTCAAGAGCTCAGTTGCTCCTTCAGAAGCCAGTTTCCTTCTCTCAACAGAAACTGAAAACAGGCTGTCCACAATGAAGGGAGTGGACAATGACTTCATTGTCACAGTGGGGAGGGATAGGAAAATTCCAGAAACTAATGAGTTTAGCAGCTGTAAAACTTACCTGTAGATCCTCCCCACCTTCCCAACAGCAGCCTCCTCATCAACTCAAGTGTAGCTAGAGGGGCAGAGGCTAGGGGACCTGACTCCTGCCTGGTTGCACAAGGCTCTGACTGTCACCAGGCTCTGATTAGTTTGCTGAAAAGCCAATACAGAGAGGTAAGTGTTGGATGAAAGAAAAGTAACTTTATCTTAAGGAAGCCGGCAACTAGGGGAGAAGGTGGGAACCAACGCCCAACGCTGCAAGGTTCAGCTGGGATTTACGCAAGAGAAACAGGAAATGGTTGCAGGATGTGTGCTGGGGTGTGTCGTGCTTCTAGTTTTGGAGACTTTGCATTAAGCATAAGGCGCCTTGGTGGACTGAGAACCTGAGTTTGTGGTCATTACATTGTCCAAATCAGCACATCTGCTCTAGGGGTGAGTGGCCATATATTCCTGGAAAAATAAAAACAAAGAAACAGAACAAAACAGGCAAAGTGAAACTGAACCAGTCCATCAAAACCCAGAGCTGTGTAGTTCACAGATTTTATTGTAAAATAAGCAAGATGACAACACCAGTGCTGGTGACCTGCCTGACCGTCACCATCACCATGAGAACCTCCTCAGGCCTGGGCTCCAGGACCGTGGGCTTCTTCCTCCACCTGGGGCAGCTGCTCTCCGCCTGCGTGCCCTCCCTGCTGGTGGCCAGCATGGACACTTGGAGTGAGTGCACAGTTAACTGGTCTGTGATCCTGTGGTGCTTCTGCTTCGGTGGGACCCTCCACTGTCTTCATAGTGGAGTTGTGTGGGCTCCAATCCCACTTTCCCTTGTCCTGCTATTCTCTACCACTATGCCTTCTATTTCACCCTTTGCTGCCTCATTGTTTTCATCATCAACTATGTTCAGTTCTTGCTCCAGGGTCCCACCTGGAACCAGGCCATCTCTGCCACTGCCTTCTCCTTCATCAGTTCTGTGCTTTATGCCACCAAAGTGGCCTGGACCTGTGCCCTGACTGGTGATACATCCTGCTCGGTGCCTGCTGGTCCAGATGTGCTTGGGAGCCTGTTGATCTTCCTGGTCTGTGTCATTCTTGCTCTCACTTATAGCATCCTTGTAAACTGTGACACCCGTTTCCAGTGTACTTCTGCCATGGTAAGACAAATGACCCTGTGCTCCATCTGCTTCTCCCTGGGGACCATGTCCACCCTGTTGCTCAAGGATGACAATGAAACACACATATTTGTGGACCATCTTTTACTATAAACGGAGACCGTGCTCTCCATCCTCCTCTACACCAGCTCTCTGGTCCTCTGGCCATTCTACTACACCTTTGAAGAAAAGCTGGGCAGGCAGCCCCTGAGGTCCAGCAGTATGAGCTGCTGTGATTAAAAAACTCACCTGCTCTGTGCATCTGGGATGAAGGTTGGACTGTGGGCATCTTGACATCCACTAACCTGCTGATTTACTTGGCTGACCTGCTATACTTGGCCTTGGAGTCTTCTGTAGGGACTAAGGATGGGCCCCGGGGCTCCCAATTTCTCTTTTCACCTGCAGTTTCTTCACTGAGCTTGGGATGTTCTCTTCCTGGTTCTTTCTCTCCCTTCTCACATCCTTCCCCATTCATCTCCTTCCCTTTCCATTTCCTTCCCTCCTGCTCTGTCTTCTTGTTTTCTTTGTTGGCCCAAGCCCTGTTTTGCTTCTTTCTTTTTTTCCACTCTCATCTTTTCTACATTTTCTGCTTTTTGCCCCCTTTCTGGTCATCCTTGGTTTTCTCGTCTCCTGTGTCCTGACCACCGCTCCCCATCTTCCTTCTTCTGATCCACAGTCTTCCTTCTCTGCCCACCGCCCCCTCCCATCTCCTAAGGTGCTGACTCCACAGCACACGGCCATCTGTGCAGCTGTTCACACCCTGGGCCTCGGGAGGGGCCTCATTGCCAAAGTGTGTTTGTCCCCCTGACAGTGTCTTATTTGGAGATGTGGGGGGAAGGGCTGGGGATAAGGGTGGGTAGCTAGAGATTCTGGAGAAGGCACTGGCACCCCACTCCAGTACTCTTGCCTGGAAAATGCCATGGATGGAGGAGCTTGGAAGGCTGCAGTCCATGGGGTCGCTGAGGGTCGGACACGACTGAGCGACTTCACTTTCACTTTTCACTTTCATGCATTGGAGAAGGAAATGGCAACCCACTCCAGTGTTCTTGCCTGGAGAATCCCAGGGACGGGGAGCCTGGTGGGCTGCCGTCTATGGGGTCGCACAGAGTCGGACACGACTGAAGTGACTCAGCAGCAGCAGCAGCTAGAGATTCAGGCCCTCATCTCCCATGGGAGAGGAGTGCTCAGTGCACTTGCCTTTTAACTTAAAATCTATGGAGGTCTATAATTTTCACTGTCAGGAGTCTTGAAGCAGAGACCCTGGGTCCCTAGACCCCACCTGGTACTCTGTTCCACCTAAAACTGGCTCCAGAATCTTTGCAGGCTCACTAAACACCTGCTACCTAGAGGGCTTCTTAGAGGAATCCAGGAACGAATTCTTTCCATCCCAACTACTTTCCGGGAAATAAAAAAAAGGAGAGCTGGTGAAGAACCCCAGGGTCTTGAAGACAGCTGTCTGTAGTGTTGGTGAGAGGCAGAGACGTGGCCGTCCTGCCTCAGTGATGAAAACAGCAGGTCCTGCCTCTGCAGGGAGAAGAGCATGGCCACTGCAGCCTTAAAGCTGATGTCAGCCTGAGATTTTTTCTTTTCTATTTTATTGTTTCAAGGGCAAAAGTTACTGGGTGACTGTATATTTATACATAAAGTTTCTTTTCAAATTTTTACTAGGGGGTGGTGTTGGGTGGGTGGGTATTGCTGATGCCATAGCTGAAGAAACTGCATTGCTTGAGTGTGTACTGCATACCCGTGTGTTTCTGTGTATCAGTTGTTTTCTGACGCTGCTTCCTGCTTCTCTGGGACCCACACATCTTTTGGTCTAAATAAATGTAAATATACATATATTTTTTAATTCTCTGGAATTTCTGGATACCATCAAATCTTGCTGTTCATAGAGAGAAGCCTATCCTTTCTCCCATATCTATAATGTTCTTTTTTAAATCTCAATACAAATATAAAAGAAAAAAATACAAACCAGCCATAGCCTAATTGCCCCAAATTTTCTTAGAACTCAGAAAAACTGAGCAGATTTTTATTCTCACCCAAACCCCCATCTTTGGGAGCCCTTCCCAATGTGTCTCCACTCCCACCTTTCCCCAGAACCTGGGGGCATGGCCCAGCCCCAAATGACTAACTGTTGTGCCCCCAACACTAGACTTTCTGTCCCCTTAGCTCTTAAAGGGCCCCACCCTAGATGACTGTATTTAAAGGTGTTGTTTCTCACCTGTTTGCAGCCACAAAGCCCCAGAGCCCAGCATCTGGGTGCCACCAGGGCCAGAGGGGCCAGGCAAGCAGAGCTGTGGGGGAGGGGAGAGGAAGGCCCCCCACCCCCCCACCCCACTGCTGCCCCTCGCTCCTGTACTGGGATGAAGCGTGTGATCTTCACCCAGGGGCGGGTGGGGTGGATGGGGAGGGCTCCAGGAGGTAGTCCCCATGGCAGATAAATCTTAAGAAGCAATGAAACAAAATTAATATTTTCAGGCAAGACAAGAAACACTTTAAAAGCTTTCTCTGCCTGTTTTGACCTCCCGCCTCCCCTCTAGTGTGCAGTGTGCATCTGTGGTATGTGTTAACCAGCCCTCCTAAGGGCAGAAATACCTGAACCACCATAAAGATCAATTTTTATTCCTCTAACTTCAGCCTTGTATCTTTATATGATACTGCCTACCTATGACTTTATTAATGTCATTAGCTATATTACTTGTATTCTCCCATTTTACAAGAGCATAGTTTCTGACATTAACAAATGTGTCCCTGAGCCTCTGACAAAAATGATAATAACCAGTTAACTGAAACACTTGACCTCATATACAGTTCTATAACAACCATGATTGTGACGGTGTGACTAGACTGGGGAAGAAGCACCAAGAGGGAGCCACTTCCCAGAGCCTGAGGGACTAGTAAGACAGGTGGTCCGGATGATTTGGCTCCTATTAACAGGACTAGGTGAGTAATTGCCCTTTTACTGGTTTATCAATGAAAACCTTGCCCAACCTGGGAGTGCGCATTCCTAGCACCCTGGGACAAAATGGTCAAAATTTCTCCCAAATCTTGATTGAAATTAAGACAGAAACAGAGCAGATTGCGTGATAAAGAATGTTGCCCACCACCAGGTTCTACAAGAATCAAGTCACTAGCCACTGCAGCTCACTGACCTAAAATCTGCCCTGAGAGGAAGTCATGGAAAAGGTCAGAATGAGGTACTTTGTGCTCTGGGAACTGGCCCTCAGGAACATAGATATTTTCAGGAGACTTTTTTATGGACCAAGTTTCTTGCATCCTCCCATACTCAGAAAAGCTCTAAAACCACTAACCAAGACATCTGCTCCTCCTGAAGAGCAGTAACCTGTACCGAACTGTGTGCTGGTTGCGTGTCCCCCTTCCCCCAAGTCACATACACACTGTCCTCCCCTCCTTATCTCCTCAGAACAGTCCTCAGAGCTCCCTGAGAGGCTGTCTCCCTAGTCACAATCCTCAGGCTGACCAGAATAAAATTTACATTTCTTTCTTAGGTTGAATATTGACTAATTTTTCATCCACAAAAATAAATATGCATTGATCTCCCCAAGTCTGCTGCAGGAATCTCATATTCTACTACTTCCCTGATCCAAATTGAATACACACACACAGCCCAGGGACCTCACTTCCCAGGAGGAGGGAAATGCAGCCGCCGCTGCTGCTGCTGCTGCTAAGTCGTTTCAGTCGTGTCCGACTCTGTGTGACCCCATAGATGGCAGCTCACCAGGCTCCCCCGTCCCTGGGATTCTCCAGGCAGTAATACTGGAGTGGGTTGCCATTTCCTTCTCCAATGCATGAAAAGGAAAAGTGAAAGTGAAGTCGCTCCCACTTCGTGTCCGACTCCTAGACCCCATGGACTGTAGCCTACCAGGCCCCTCCATCCATGGAATTTTCCAGGTGAGAGTACTGGAGTGGGTTGCTATTGCCTTCTCTGGCTATGCTTTAGTAAAAGAATTGCCGAAGGCCAGCTCACCAGAAAGACTCACTGTCTAAGCCTGTGGTTCATGAGGGCGGCTGCTCCATCCCACCCGTTGGGGAGTTAAAGGTCATTTGTCACAATTCCAAGACAAGGTCCAGTCTCTTCACTTTGGAGCTCAAATGGAAATTTAAAGGTCCTCTGTTTAGCATAGCCCTCCCCTCGGTCCACCCTCTCTGCTTGTTTCTTTGCTCTTGGCTGCTGGGTTTATTGGTCAGTTTATTGATTTATTGGTCACAACCTTCATGATTACACAGACCCTCCTTCCCCACAACCTCTGCTTGGTAATATTCCTCTCCCATGAGTTTTCTCAGTCACTTCCCAGTGGTCCAACTCTCCAGTGACGCTTTTCAAAAATAAACTGCTTCCAGGTGTCCCCACCATCTGAGGTCCCCCAGACTCCCTTGTTCCTGCACATTCTTCACTTTCTCTTCTTCAGAATCCAGTTCAGCAGCCTGGATGCTCTCATCCTGTTTGAGGAGCTCCTGTTTCCTTTAGGAAACACACAGTCTTTTCTGCTGAGAGAACAAAGGGGCTGATCTCAGCAGGGGAAGAAGAAAGGGAAGCCTAGAGTGAGAGCGAGGTAGATCAGGGGCCACAGCTGGGCGACAGTCACATGTGGTTCTGACTCCAAAGCAGACCAGCTGGGGGAGCTGAGAGATGCTCGCACAGGCCTGTCTCCAAAGGCAGAAGGAAGGGAGGTGCCTTGGGTCCAGGAATCTGGGGAGGGGGAGCTGTGGCCCCCAAGCCCACCTGCTGCATGACCAGGGCCTCCCGCAGCCCTTTAGCACAAACAGTTGATGGAAAACAGCCGGGAGCAGGAGCTCCGCCCGTGGCAAAGGTCATGAGGAAGGAGGCTCGGCATACGCCATGGCGGGATCGAGCCTCAGGAGTCCCCCTGGAAATTCTCGAGCATCTACCCCCAAAACCAGAGTCTGCCTACTTTCTGCTTTGTGCTCTCACCTGCACCTCTGACTTTAGGGGGGGCTGTCCCCTACTACCTCTCTCTGAAAAAAAAAAAAAAGTTAACTTACAGCTCCAGTTAATAATTCCTGGGTATGATAGTGTTTCAACCTACAAACTCCTTTGGAAGTCCTCTAGCCTGCCTGAATAGGTGTTTCTGGCCACATGTGATTGCTCAGAGCCTCCCAACTGTGAGAGGCATGAGATGTTCTAAACTGTCTAAATACAGATTCCTTTGAACAGTTAAAAGATTGATTAGAAATTGTATTGGCGAAGGGTTTTTCACTTGTTGGGCCAATGTTTGCTGCTAAGTTTCCATATCCCTTACCTGCTGTGTCCCTGACAGTGTATTGATTAATATAATTGGTGTAAGTAGTAGCTTTAATGTTTGTAACCTTGGACCCTTGAGTTAATTCTTTTTCTTGTTATAGCCCACCACACCTTTGCTCTGTAGGAATGCAACTTTATCTAATGCTTTTGGAGGGTGGCGCCTGACTAATCACCTTTAGAGAAAAATAAGTTTTCTGAAGAAAGGGTCTTAAAATGTTAACAGGCCTCCGGGCCAGAAGATGATGCAAATCACTGAAACTTTTGCATATGATAAGTTTGCAGGAAGAAAGCCTGGCTTACTGCATGACTCTACCCCTTCCCCCATGCATAACTTAAGGTATAAAAACTACTTTGGAAAATAAAGTGCGGGCCTTGTTCACCAAAGCTTGGTCTCCCCATGTCGTTCTTTCTCTCACCTTCTGGCTGAATTATTCAGCCTCTTTTCTCCACTGAATTTCCTCACTGAGCTATCCTTATTTAACCACTCTTTATATCCTTAATTAATGTTTAATTAAGCAATTGTTTCCTGATCTTCGCCGATGCCGTCCCGGCTTCGAATTCCCTGGATCCACCGGGGCTGGACCCCGGCAGAAAACATCCCCCATTTGCCTGGTGCCCAAGCCTCAGGCCCTTCCCTTGCTTCCTTCCTGGTCTGGGCTCCCTGTCTCCTGGGGCAGCAGCCAGAGGCTTCCTCAGCCGGCCAGAGCCTCCTCCGCACAGGGTAACTCCAGCTGATGCCCCACCAGACTGTGTCCTGAGCCGCATCCAGAACAGAGCCCGGGGCACAGCTGTTCCCATTCTCTGGCGTTTTGTGGAAAATCATGAAGATGACTTCCTCAGTCCAGCTTTGAGTGGAGAGAAGAGGGACCCTTCTCTCCTGTGGCCTCAGGCACCTGGCTGTCCACCCTGGTTGGGGGTGGCAGTGCTGGCTGCCAATGCATGCGGCCCTTGTCTGTGCGGCTGGCTCCTGTCTGAAGGTGCCTGTAGGGAGTCATGGGAGCTGAGGAGAAGGCAGTGAGGCTCTAATCAATGCCTATGTAAGGTCTCCACTCTCTCTGGCGTGTTCTGGCTGGCTAGTCAACAGGAACTTGTCTGGCTGAGATGGCAGTGCTGCTGCAGGACCTCTGAGTGGGGCACTGCAATCAGAGCAAGACAGACAGAAGCCAGGAGGTGATCCTTGGACCGGAGAGTAGAGGGAAGGGACTCAGCATTTCCCGAGGTTCTATTACCTGCTGAGCTTTGCAGGCAGACAGACTTTTATTCAAATCCTGACACTGTCAGGGAGTTGCTCTGTGACCTTGAGCAAATGATGTAATATACAGTTTGAGCCTCAGTTTCATCATCTTTTAAATGGGGATAATACTAATAATATCCCTTATGATGAAATGATATGGCGGTAGTAAGTCACCCAGTCAGTCTGTTGCTGCTGAGAAAATGTTGACTACTCTATCTTTCTTGGATATAAGGTACAAAGTCAATGCCAATCAGAAATTAATATCCTGAACTCAAGTGCCTGGGTTCAAATTCCAGCTTGGCCACTTACTCAGTGTATGATCTTGGCCAGTTAAGCTCTTTGTACCTGTGAAAATGGAGACAGTGAGTACAAAGTTCATGGGCTGCTGGAAGGAACAAATGAATTTAAAGCAGTACCTGATATGCAGTGAGTGCTACTCCTCTTATAACTTTTATGGCCATAACTACCCCATTGGCACATGGCAAGTGTTTGTTAAATGAATATAACATAAGCTTACAGCTCAGGCTCCAGGATGAGCCTCCTGACCAGGAGACATTCCATCCTTCTGCCATTTGGGGAAATTTTTGAGAATCGCTGAGTCATATTTTGTCTCATTTAATATTCCTAACAACACTTGGCCTTGTGTGATGGATGTGGCCATGGAGGGGAACCACTGAGAATGTGAACTTCCTGCCATATTTGAGAACAAACTCATTGTGTGAGTCCTGGTGAGAGACTGGGCCTCACCCTCAATAAGAATCTTAAAAGGCCAGATAAATATTTGACTTGCCCTGTAAGTGGGGCCTGGACACACAAGAACAGGTGATACACAGAAACAAAGGCCAGAATTCCTTCTGCGGGGCCTGCAGCAGCATCTGGTGTGTGCTTCCAATGACCACGGTGCCTGGACCCGCTGCCCTTGGCTGTGACCTGGCTGCCCAGCACCCCTCCTCCTGGTCTCAGCTTGGAGTCAGGCTGGTCCCTCCCTAATGATTCTCCAAGCTATCCTGCATCCTTCTAGTACAGTTATTCTCTGCTTAAGTGGCCAGAGATGTTCTCTTCAAGGTGCAGTTAACAGCCTTTATGACTAAAAGCAGGAGCTATTATCTCCATTTTCTGGATGAGCCAACTGAGGCTTAGAGTGGCATTGACTGACACAGGACTGACTACTGTGTGCCAGGCTGAGTTCTCGTCTCAGTGCAGGTTTGGGTGGTGTGTGGACATGTAAGGTGAAAGGCCCTGAGATAACAAAGAGGAATTGGAAGCAGCTGTCAGTGGTTGGAGGGAGGGAGGTGAGGAGGCTGGAGAGGTACAAAGGGGCCTGAACTTGCAGGGCTTTGGAGGTGATGTTTTGGAATCTGTGTTCCAGCCTAAGGGAGCAAACAGAAGCCTTCACAGTATCTTACTTTGACTTTACTCCAAATCAGATTTTGAGGGAAAGGATGGAAATAGAGAAAGCAACTAGAAGCTTATGGCAGGAGTGCAGGTGAGGGGATGGATGGATCCCCTCAGGTGGCTCTAGAGATGAAGACGAGTGTGTGGATTCACAAGTACTTTATGAAGAGCATCTGTGAAGGTGGTGCCATTGACTGAGATGGGAAAGATGAGGAAGGATTAGCGTGTGTTGGGGGTGGGGGATTAAAGAGATGGGTCTGGACATGTTGAGTGTGACGTGTCCTGAGATGTCCAGAAGCAGAGATCAGGAGGTGGTTGGCTGTGACTGTGATCCCAAGTGAGATCAGCTCTGGAGGCAGGAACTGGGGAGTTGTCGTTATACAGCCTATTTGCTTCATTCAGTATCTTCTTAAATATCTACCCTGCCCACCTGCCTAAAATAGCAGCCTTGCCCCCCCACCCCCCGCATAGGCACTCCAATAACTCTTCTCACCTGTGTTCCTCTTATGTGGCATTTATCACTCACTGACTTGTTATTATATACTGATGTGCACGTCTCCTGTACTAGAGTGCAAGCTCCATGAGGATGGAACTCTTGGTTCTGTTCTCTGCTCTCTGTCCAGTGCCTAGATCAGCGCCTGGCACACACTCACTCGGTGCACAATAGTATTTGTTGACCAAGTGGAGTCTTAAAGTCATCTGACTGTTTATGAGGCTGAAAGGGCTCCCAGAGAAGAGGTGGTCTGGGCCCAAGTCCTGAGGAAATGGTTCCCTCCTGTTTCTTTTTCACATATCTGTAGTTGTTGCCGTTGTTTGGTCACTAAGTCATGTCCAACTCTTTGCAACCACAAGAACTGTAGCCCACCAGACTGCTCTGTCCATGGGAGACTTGTGGGGCCTTCATAGCCACCAGTTACTGTAAAGGGCTGCCTATCTCAATGCAGGGGAACAGTGGGCACATATACTCAGACACACATACAAACACACACAGACACACACATTGAGTGTGCACACAGGCATACAACTTTAAAGAGAGGCATCTGGGTGCTGCCATGGCCCCTTTAAGAGTTAGGGGGACAGGATATTGGCACTTGGTGGGGTCCAACCTCTTGAGTCACAGGCTGGGCTACAACCCCTGGCTGTGGTCCAGGTGTGGGTGGGGAATCAGTGGCAGTGGTTCCCAGAAACCTAGGTTTGGGTGAGGGTGCAAATTGGCTAGGACCCTTCTGACCTGTGTCTCTGCTGTGAGCAAATTTGGGGCATTAGTATATGTGAATTTGTCTTGCAGAGTTTTTTTCTTCCTTCCATCTTTCTATTGAGATTACAAAGGACATTATCAATATGGGAGAAGGGACAAGGTTCTTCTCTGTGATTAACTGAAGGGGCTAATGGGAACCGGAAGCTTCAGAAATTTTTTTAAAATAATATACACTGATATAGATCGTATTACGCTTGAGGCTCAGAGAAACAGGAAGCAGAAGCAGAAAGCACCTGGCACACAGAAACACACGTGTGTCGCCTCACAGCCAGGCGCTGCAATTCCTATGAGAACAGAAGCAGCAAACTTCACCCCCTAAAGCACCTGCCCAGGAAAATTTGAAAAGAGACTTCCCCTTTAAAAACAGTCACCCAGCAATTTTTGACCCCTTGAACAGGAGAAAAGAAAAAAAAACTCCAGGCTAGCATCACCTCTAAGGCTGCAGTGGCCATGCTCTTCTCCCTGCAGAGGCAGGAAATGATGTTTCCATCACTGAGACAGGAGGGCTACATCACTGCCCCTCACCAACACTGCCGACGGGTGTCTTCAAGACCTTGGGGTTCTCTACTGGCTCCTATTTTTGGTTTCCCAGAGAGTATTGGGATGGAAGGCATTCACCTCCAGCTTCCTCTAAGATGCCCTCTAGGCAGCCAGTGTTTAATGAGCCTGCCAAAATTCTGGAGCCAATCTCAGGTGGGGCTGAGCACCAGGTGGGGCTCAGGGACCCAGGGTCTCTGCTTCAAGACTCTCGCCCACTGGGAATTATTGACCTCCAGAGTTTTGAAATGGCAACCCACTCCAGTGTTCTTGCCTGGAGAATCCCAGGGACAGCAGAGCCTGGTGGGCTGCCGTCTCTGGGGTCGCACAGAGTCGGACACGACTGAAGCGATTTCGCAGCAGCAGCAGCAGAGATTTTGTTTTAACTGAAACGGGAGACACACGGTACATCCCTCTGCTCTGAGACAGGCTCCAATTCCTATATATCCACTCCACCCCCAAAGCCAGACACACGCACCAACTAAGGCACCCCCAAGGGGACAGACACACTTTGGCAATGAGGTCCCTCCGGAGGCCCAGGGTGTGAACAGCTGCACAGAGGGCTGTGTGCTGTGGAGTCAGCACGTTAGGAGGTGGGAGGGGGCTGTGGGCAGAGAAGGAAGGAGTCTCAGGTCCTGATGGATCAGAAGAAAGAGAATGGGGAGAGGTGGTCAGGACACGGGAGACAAGAAAACCAAGGATGACCCGATAAAGGACAAAAAGCAGAAAATGCAGGAAACATGGGAGCACCAAGAGAAAAAGGCAAAACAGGGTGTGGGGAAACACAAAACCCAGAAGGAGACAGAGCAGAAGGAGGGAAGGGAACAGAAAGGAGAGTGAGGAAGGGTGAAAGGAGGGCGAGAGGGAGCTGGACTGGGACTTCCTAATGCTGTACTTACCCAGCCTTGCGAGATTCCACAGAAATAGAAGCTGGAAAAACAGCATAAGAAACTATGTTAATGATTATCTTTCATGTTTTTCTTAGAATGATAGCCTTGTTACCAGCCCCAAGGCCAGATGCAGAAGGGAGTATGACTGGGATCATGAAAGCACGGACCTTGGAACACCGGGTCAGCGCCAGGCATGAACGCTGCCTACGCACTTGCTGATTGTTCCCGAGACTGGCCCAGAAGGGAAAGGCCTGGGGTGAAAACAAGGAGATCTGGACTATGTCAGTATAGTCCATGACATTTAGGAGTATGTGCTTAAAACAGCACGTGTCTTGAGAAAGATAAGATCAAAGACAGTCTTGTAGTCTGCAATTTGGAATAAAAGCTGGACTCAGAGTGGACTCTGCACCTCATTCCAATAGAGGCTGCAGGTCCCCTGACCCATTGCACCAGATTTGGTGTTCTGTCTTCATTCTCGAGGCTCGCTCCTGGACTGTTAAGGCAACAGTTGGCACCCAGCGTGGGGCTGGAGCAGAAGACCTCTCTACGAGTACAAGTGAAACTGCAGGACGCAGAACCTGGGACGATGGAGCGGCCTCTGAAAATCTCCACTGGTAAGTCTTTCAGGCATTTAATCGGGGTTAAAATGGGAAATGTTGAGAGTGCAGAACACTACTGCCCGTATATTTGTTTATTAAGACAGCTCTTGAAAGTGGGAGGAGTTTCTATTAGTGAAGGGCAATTATTAGAATTGTTACAAGCAGTGGATAAATACTGCTGCTGGTTCCCATCAATAGGGACCTTAGTTTTAAAAGCCTGGGAAAAGATTGGAGCTGAGTTAAAGAAAGAATATGCGAAAGGAACTCCGCTCCCTGTTTCTATTTGGAGTACGTGGGCATTAATTAAGTCAGTACTGGAACTTTTACAGACTTCTGATTCTTCTGATGAAAGTGATGATGACTCTTTTGAAAAGCCTCAAAGTCCAGAGTATGTGAAGCCAGAGGGAAAGGGCAAGCCATCTGCAAAACCCGCTCCCTCAGCTCCCAAGGAGGGTGATGAGGGATTTTTTTCTCCACCTCCTTCCCACTGTTCTCCATCCCTACCACCTGCTTTTGCAGGAAACATTTTCAGTCGAGAGTCTATGCCCACTCCTCGCCTTTCATCCATACAGAAAGGAATTTTACAAGCACAACGGGAAGGAGATTTAGAGGCTTTTTGTACTACCTCTCCTATGACTATTCATGAGAGTATAGCTCTTGGTGTTGATCCTAACAACCCTAATGGAGTCTATGAGGCTGTTCGTGAGCCTTTTCCTTTTAAAATCCTAAAGGAATTAAAACAAGCAATACAAAATTATGGTGTAAATTCCCCGTTCACGGTAGAAATAGTTCAGAGTGTGGCAGAGGGCAATCGCCTCATTCCAGCAGATTGGTTGGCATTAGCAAAAACAGTCTTGACCCCAGGGGAGTTTCGTCAGTTTAGAACTTGGTGGCAGGATCATGCTGAGACTCTGGCTGCACACAATCAGACTCATAATATCCCTATTTCCTTGGAACAACTTATGGGGATAGGTCCATGGGGGAGAGTGCAAGATCAAATACGTATGAATGATCAAGCCATAAAACAATTGCGAAGCTGTTGCTTGAGGGCCTGGGAGAAAATAGAGTCAATAAGCCAGACTTCTGTTTCCTTTCAAAAAGTTGTCCAGGGGCCTAAGGAGCCCTATACTGAATTTATTGCCCGATTACAAGAGGCAATCTCCCAGCAAGTCACAGATGCCAAGGCAGCAGACATCTTATTACAATTGTTGGCTTACGATAATGCTAACATTGATTGCAAAAAAGTAATGAACGCTTTCAAAGGAAAAGCTAGTTTAAATGATTATGTTAAGCTATGCCAGGGAGTGGGAACCGAATCCTTTAAAGGGGATTTATTAGCTCAAGCTATGGCTAGATTACAACTTCCTAAATTCCCCAGCACTTGTTTTAATTGTGGGAAACCTGGACATACTAGGGTTGAATGTAAGTTCAAAAAAGGGAACTTTCAAAAAGGTAATTCACAAAAGGGGAATGTCCCCAGCCTCTGCCCAAAATGTAAAAAAGGAAATCATTGGGCAAATCAATGTCGTTCTAAATTTCATAAGGATGGCACCCCCCTTTTGGGAAACGGCTCCCAGGGCAAGCTCCCAGCCCCATCAAACAAGGGAGCCTGTCCTGTTCAGACTCCACAGGTGTCTTCCCCAACTACTCCTGCCAGCAACAATAACGGTCAGAATTGTGGTGACCCAAGGACGAAAGAGCAGATGAAACCAAGGAGGGTCTTGCAATGCAGGAATGGAAAAACCAGACCCTTGTCGTCTTTCCCTCCCCCTTCTTGTAACTATTAATGGATTTCAAGTCCTCCTGAACAGTATAACCTGTCTCCCCTCCTACCCCATAGGAGGAAGGTATTTGCCTTACTCTTCCCTCCACCCAATATACATGCCTCATCCAATCAGCAAATGACCGACAAGACCCCTATCCCGCTCCTGTACTCCGGTTAAAAAGTGGACTAAAGACCCCTGTTCAATGTTGGTTCTCCCTTGAGCTGGCCCAGTGTTCTAACAGTGTCTCCCATTCTAATAAACTTTATTTCCCTCTCATTCTGTCTTATGTCTGGAAATTCTTTTCCCACCAGCACCTAGACCACAACATTTTTGGTGGCCTATATGGGGACTTGGGGTCTCTTCCCCACCTCCTCACTTCTCCTTTCTCATAGGGACCCTCTACAACAGGCAAGTGCTGTGGAAGCAACTGAGGAACTCTGGCCAGGGTTATCCTCTGGTGTGTTCCAAGGACCCCACAGCTCACTGAGCCCCAGTAGCTGCCACCCAAATGGGAAGGGTCTCTCCTTCGTCTTCTTTCCAACTGAGGACTAGGCCAACCAATGTTGTGTGGGCACGGCTCAGGCTCTTAAAGGCCATTAGGGTGCCTGCCACATGAAGACTCCCGTGAGCCGGTCCACTAGGAGGGTCGCAGAGCGGATCAGGCCACAAGGGCATCCGCCCCCAGGAAGACAACTTCCGTGCACCGTGTCAGGCACGTAGTGGTTGAAGCAAAGCAGGGACAGACCATTGTCCCCTGGCCACCGCCTCCCCCGTAGCATTGTAAGGCTGATTCCTCAGCCTTCTCCCCTGTCACGTTCACTTCTTTCCCTTTCGGTCCGGATTGATTTACAGGAGCCTCGGTGTTGCCTCTGAGCCATCCCAAGAGTGCCTTCCATGTTTCAGGCAATCGCCCAATGGTGAGTCACCCAGCTGCTCCCAGGGATCTCTGTCTTTCTCTGCCCAGGTCACGTGGTGCCTTAGCTGCACAGTTCTCAGAGGTCACCTCTCACTGTTGTACGCTACTGTTGGGATGGTCGGCTATTTTTGTGCCAAGAGTTGCACCGAGACGTCACTGAGACAAAAAAGGGACGACTTTTTGCCGTCGGTGACTCTCAGTACCCCCGTTTTATGGTGTATAGGCTAAGGATGGATTCTGGTATGTCTTGGGAGCCTTTCTCAGACTCACCCCTTGGCTACATTCTCAGAAACTAGAAAATTTTGACCCTGCAAAAGGCCTGCCCCAATACAAACTGGGGGACCCCACAAAAATGGCCTCTGAATGGCACACTAGGTTTTGCCAAAAGCAGAGAAAGGATTCAGAATTTCCTTATGTTCAGTCCTTCATGGCCCTCAGTTAAAATATGGATTTGAGGGACTCATGCCACATGTGTCTTTCTGTCGCCTCCCTATCTCCTGTCCCCTGCTGTGTCTCTCTCCATTAGATTTCCTAGACAACCCCTACTCGACCTTTCATATCCACATGATCTCTAGGAAAGAATTCTGAGGTTCCCTTTGGTCCAGGTCTTTCTCCTATATTCAAAAGCCTGAAGGATCAAAACTGTCCTCTATGCTTCTCTCTCAGGTGGGGAGAGAACCAAGTTTCCCCCACTCCTAAACATCCTAAAGAGTTCCCTGCTAACTACTGTTTCTCAGGGTGGGGAAGGATCAAGCTTCCCTCACTCCTGCAAATTTCCTTAACCCTTCAGATTCTTCTGATGGGACAAAGACCTCACTTCCCACCAGAGGGACAATCCAAGAATTTTATCAACTGATCTGTCCCTGATATCAGAGTCAATTTGAGCATAGTTGGTCTATAATTTAGGTGTAAAACTATGACTACAGAAAGGAAAGATGACTTTTTGACACAGGATGGCCATGATATTCTTTAGACTCCAGAGAAAACTGGTTAAAACAAAAATTTTTTTTCTTGGAAACTGCAAAACTGGTTCTTTTTGCATGTGCAATTAGAAACAACTAGCTTGTTAGGGAATCCTCTTACACTGTTGGTGGGAATGCAAACAAGTACAACCACTATGGAGAACAGTGTGGAGATTCCTTAAAAAGCTGGAAATAGAACTGCCATATGACCCAGCAATCCCACTGCTGGGTATACACACCGAGGAAACCAGAATTGAAAGAGACACGTGTATCCCAATGTTCATTGCAGCACTGTTTATTATAGCCAGGACCTGGAAGCAACCTAGATGTCCATCAGCAGATGAATGGATAAGAAAGCTGTGGTACATATACACAATGGAGTATTACTCAGCCATTAAAAAGAATACATTTGAATCAGTTCTAATGAGGTGGATGAAACTGGAGCCTATTATACAGAGTGAAGTAAGCCAGAAAGAAAAACACCAATACAGTATACTAACGCATATATATAGACTTTAGAAAGATGGTAACGATGACCCTGTATGCGAGACAGCAAAAGAGATACAGATGTATAGAACAGTCTTTTGGACCCTGTGGGAGAGGGCAAGGGTGGGATGATTTGGGAGAATGGCATTGAAACATGTATAATGTCATATGTGAAACGAATCGCCAGTCCAGGTTTGATGCACGATACAGGATGCTCGGGGCTGGTGCACTGGGATGACCCAGCGGGATGGTACAGGGGAGGGAGGTGGGAGGGGGGTCCAGGATGGGGAATATGTGTACACCCATAGCGGATTCATGTTGATGTATGGCAAAACCAATACAATATGTAAAGTAATTAGCCTCCAATTAAAATAAATTTATATTAAAAAAATAAATAAAAAGTTATTCATCCCTAAAATAAATAAATAAATAAAAGCCCTGCCTAGGGAAAAGCTTGAAGTTAACTCTTTCTATGTCCCTGAAATACACAGCCCACTTTGCCTGAGACCTCAGCCTTGGGCAAATTAGAACTTCAGCAAAAAATAGCAGTTGGGGGGGGAAGGTGGTTCAAAGAGACATTGTAAATCTCAGGCAGAAAACTATGAGATCTCTGTCTGTCTATCTGGATTTATGTGTGTCTCAGTGTGTGTCTTTTTTTTTTTTTTTCAATAATATTGCTGAAGTTGTGAGTTCTAATTTAATTGGCCTAAAGAAAAGTAAGTGCTTACAAATCAGACAATTCTAAATACAAGAGAAATTAATCTAACTGAATTTCAGATTCACGTGAATTGGGAAATATTCAATATTAAATATCTAGTATTAACATTTGTTTGCTAATCTAATATAGACATGTCTAAGAGTCATTAAGATTAAGCATATTTTCATTGTACCTAGGTTTATTATAAGTTAAATATTTTATATTGTTATATCTGTCACAGGTTTGTCGGCAAGGAAGGTACCTCAAGTGAAAAAACTTCAAAAAAAATGTAAACGAGATAAGAGCTTTTAGATAAACTCTATTAAGATTAAAAACGTCTGTCTAAAACAGTTTCTCTAGATTTTGGTAACCTGGATTTCTAGGGTTGTGCTGAACTAAGTAACAGAAGTTTATTGAACAGCTGGGTCATTTCCAAATAAAATAAGATTCTGAAACATTCATTACTGAATACTAATTTACAGAGAAACTAAAGATTTTGGACTATTAATAAATAATGTTTGATGCCATCCTGAGATGTTCGCTAGAATTTTTTTGAGAAATTATCACTGGTATGTGTGTTCACCAATCTATAGAATGCTAATATAAAGGTCAATTCTTGGTTGCTTAAGGAAAGCAGGATGTGTGTGTTCAATAGAGAAGGTATGAGGAATGAAGTTACACTTTATGAAGGGGAAGGAAGTAGGTCTGACTTACCATTGGCTGTTCCACGATGGGAGAACAAATGGGTACAGAGAGTGATAAGAAGGCTTTATGGAAAGTGGACCCCAAGGGAAGAGTTTTGTGTATAAATAAAAGTTTTCTTGAGATGTTGAATTGCCTTTGATAATTGATTTTAAGTTTCTTTGCCTCTAAAGTGATCTGTTCTATGTTTACCTTTGAAATCTTCTTTGTTACTTTGGCTAAGTGAATATATTATTTCACAATGATCTATATGATTCTATCTGACTGAGTGTTATAAACCCTTCTGATATTTATTGACAAAACTGCCTAAATAGCTTGACTTCTAGCTGACTTTGGGATGCTTCAGAGGGCCCCTGAGACATCCCAAAGAGCTCTTAAACTACCTGAGTTCATTTGACATGTTAAATTGCATGGGAAATATTGTTGGAGGAGTGACGAATCTTCTCAGGTTAAATTGTATGGTTGATGTTACTTATATAGATATCCTAGAAATTATGTGAAATTCATGAAAATCTGATATGTCCTGGTAAAATGTTGTCAGTTATAATTCTAGTTATCATGTTAAAGTGTTACAAGTCACAGCAATGACCAGGCTACTTTGTCAATTACAATTTAATTAGATTTTAAACATGCCTTGTATGGTTTCACTCTCATGCCTTTAGAAAAATACTGCTAGTTCTTCAAGATGTATGGTAAAGACTTTTCTAAGATTAACTGATAAATTTTGTTTGTTTGCTATCTGATAAATTGGTAACAGACTGGAATTTAGTCTACTCTCTATGTTAAGAGAACAAAGTTTTCTTAGAACGAATCTTTCAATAACAGATTATGAATTTCTTTGCCTTTAAGTGATTTATATTTGTTTTAAAAATCTTTTGTTACTTTAGTAAATAAGTGTTATTTAAGATTATGGTACATGTAAAAGCTCATTCTGCTTCTACAAAAAATAACGCCTCACTGTTAGACTTGTGCTATCCTAATGTCCTTAAAACATGGCAACAGTCTACTCCTAAATTGGGGAATTAAAAATGGGTGAACAATAGCTGAAAATCAAAGAGTCAGGGCTATGGGAAATCCAAGATGGCCGCTTGGCTTTTCCCAGCTCCCTGACAAACCTCATTTTTATTTGATGGGTTAAAGCCTTCCCTGGCTACAGGGTTAATGCCTCCATAATGAAAAAATCACTGAATATTAAGTTTTGTAAATTGTTAAACTAAGTTTCTAGTTTTGTTAATTAAGGTCTAGTGTTTACTAAGACTCACTTCTGAGATAGTTCCTTGTTATGTTATATTGCTATAAGATTTAATTAAATTATTAAAAAGGACACTCTAAGTTTGTTTCTAAGGCTCATCTCAGTAATCAATCTTCAGATAAAGGTCAGATGTTCCATAATGTACAACCAGGAGATTAACACCAGCCTATAGCCATTTAACAAATGAAGTCAGATGACCTGGGGTATACCAGGCTCTACCTAATGAAAGTTTTTGACTTATAATTCTTGCTTGCTGCTGCTGCTGCTGCTGCTAAGTCGCTTCAGTGGTGTCCGACTCTGTGCAACCCCATAGACGGCAGCCCACCAGGCTCCCCCATCCCTGGGATTCTCCAGGCAAGAACGCTGGAGTGGGCTGCCATTTCCTTCTGCTTATGACTTTACTAATAACAGCTAGCTATAGCTATATTATTTTCTATGTCACTTGTTTCGGAGGATTATTTCTTACGTTAACAAATGTGTGACTGAGCCTGTGATACAATGCTGATATGCAGTTCCATATGAGATCAATGATTGTAATAATGTAACTCTAGATATGGGAAGAAGCAACAAGAGGGAATATTTTCCTGGACCAAGAGGCTAGTAAGACAGTGGTCCAGAGACTTGCTACTTGCAAGGCCTGGTCCAATAACAGCACACTGAGTGGCCTGTCAATGGAATATTCCCTAGACCTGGGAATGAGCCTTCCCAGCACCGTGGGACACAATGGCCATGAAATGGCCCCCAAACATGGTCAAATGTGTGGCTGTGAAGGGGCCCTGCTGACCAGAAGTTGGTACTTGCCAGCTGCGTCTACAAAGATTACATCATGACCACTGCAAGCTGCTGACCTTCGACACCGCCTGAAAGGAGGTCAGGGTGGAGATCAGAAATAAGGCACTCTGTGCTCTGGGAAAAACCCAGAAGAACCGGCCTTCAGATAGTCAGATGTTTTCAGGTAAAGATTTTATGAGCCCAAATTCTTGCATCTTCTCATACCTAGAGAAACACTAACGTCACAAACCAATGTCTGGTCCTGGTTCCCCTGGTAGCCCCGGGGCAGCTTTTCTACTTCTATTAATCTTTGGGCCATATACCTTTAACTTTCTTGTTAAGTTTGTTTCTTCCAGAATACAACAAATCTCCAAGTGGTAGGATGACAAGAATATTCCCTGACCAACACCCAGACAATGCTGAAACAAGCCACCTTATCATTCCATGGACTCTTATCTCCCTCCGTAAATGCACCTGACAGAGAGCAGACAAAGGGAACCCAGAGCCCCACGACGCCCCTGTACAGCCTGAAGAAGCCAGAGTGGTCATCGCCCCTTTTCCCCTGAGACTGGGTTCCCAAATGCCTGAGAAGGGAAATAGGTAGACAGACATGAGCAGGGTATCAAAAGAGGCCAAAGAATTAGCCCTAGAAATAAAGAGAGGGAGGAATATGGTGACCCAAGGACAAAAGAGCAGATAAAACCAAGGAGGATCTTGCAATTCAGGAATGGAAAAACCAGACCCTTGTCATCCTTCCCTCCCCCTTGTTGTAACTATTAATGGATTTCAAGTCCTCCTGAGCAGCATAACCTGGCTCCCCTCTTACCCTATAGGGAGAAGGTATTTGCCTTACTCTTCCCTCCACCCAGTATACGTGCCTCGTCCAATCAGCAAATGACCCACAAGACCCCTATCCCACTCCTTGTACCCTGGGTATAAAAGTGGACTAAAGACCCCTGTTCAATGTTGGTTCTCCCTTGAGCTGGCCCTCTATTCTAACAGTGTCCCCCATTCTAATAAACTTTATTTCCCTCTCATTCTGTCTCATGTCTGGAAATTCTATTCCCCCCCACACCTAGACCATGACAAGATTTACCATGCTGTGTCATGGAATTATCCCCAGCAACCCAATGAAACACAGCCCTTGATATAAGTAGTAGTCAGGATATTATTGTTACTCCTGGAGAGACACCAACTGTTATTTCAACAGGAATATTGGGACCGCTTCCACAGGGGACAGTTGAATTATTGTCAGGAAAATCAGGGCTGACTTCCCGGGGAGTTCAAATTCATACTGGAGTTATAGCCAGTGATTATGAAGGAGAATTGGAGGTTATGGCCTCTACTGCTCTTCCCTGGAAGGTTTCTAAAGGGGATAGAATTGTTCAGCTTTTAATTCTACCTTATGTGGGTATAGGACATTCAGACAAAAAGCAGAGCTCTGGGGGATTTGGAAGCACAGGAAAAGGCTGGTATTTTTCTCACTGAAAAAATTTTAGAATCCAGACCCACCTAACAAGTCAATATAAGTGGCAAAAGCTTTCAAGGTTTAATAGATACTGGAGCTGATGTTTCTATCATCAGCTCTCAACATTGGCCTAAAGTGTGGCTGACTAGGCCTGCTCCAATATCTATTGTAGGTCTGGGACAGGCACAGGGGCTAAAGCAGAGTGCTATGGTATTGTCTTGTTCAGGGCCTGATAAACAAGCAGCCACTATCTAACCTTATATTGCTGATATACCTGGCAATCTATGGGGTCATGGTCTCTTGCAACAATGACATGCTGAGATACATATTCCTTCAAATCAATATAGCGAGGCCAGTCACCGAATTATGTTCAGTCAAGGTTATATACCAGGATTGGGACTGGGCACAAATCAACAAGGAAGATTTATCCTTTGACTACTCAAGATTTCAAACCGCCCCCTTTTCATTAGTGGCCACTGCTGATATTAATCTTCCTCCACCCACACCTATACCTCTTAATTGGAAAACTGATCAACCTGTGTAGATAGAGCAGTGGCCTCCAAAATAAGAAAAATTGGAGGCTTTACATGAATTAGTTAATGAACAGCTTAGCAAGGGACATATTATTGAGTCCTTTAGCCCTTGGAATTCTCTGGTGTTATACAAAAGAAATCTGGTGAATGGAGAACGCTTACTGATCTGAGAGCTGTTAAGGCTATTATTGTTCCGATGGGTGCTTTGCAGCCTCGCCTCCCTAATCCTAGTATGATTCCAAGAAATTGGCATTTGTTTGTTATTTTTATTATTATTGATTGTTTTTTCACTAGTCCTTGACACCCTGATGATCAACATAGATCTGCCCTTTCAGTTCCTTCCATTAATTTAAAGGAGCCACATAAAAGATTTTAATAGTCTGTATTATCTCAGGGTATGCTTAACAGCCCCCTATTTGTCAACATTTTGTAACCAAGGCTTTACACCCAGTGTGACAACAGTTCCCTCATGCATATATCAGGATATATTATGTGCCTTACCTGAAGTTGATAGCCTAAAGGAATTGTTTTTAAAGCTAAAGGAATGCTTGGAGTGTGCTGGCTTGTATATAGCTTCTGATAAATTACAATACACTGAACCTTTTCAGTACTTAGGAAATATAGTCACGCATACTACAATCAAACCACAAAAGGTGCAAATACGCAGAGACTCAATTAAAACTCTAAATGACTTACAAAAATTACTAGAAGATATTAACTAGATTCGACCTAAGTTAGGGATTCCAACTTATTCTTTATCCCATTTATTCTATTAAGAGGGAATCCAGAGCTTAATAGCTCCCGAGAGCTAACTCCTGAGGCTGAGAAAGAACTATCAATTATAGAACAAGCTGTACAAAAATGCCAAATAGACAGAATAGACCCTTTGGCGCCTCTCCAGTTGTTTATCTTCCCTACCCCTCATTCCCCTACTAGGTTGATTATGCTAACTCCTTTAATAGTTGAATGGATATTCATAGCTAATTCACAAACAAAATCTATTACCCCTTATTTAGATATGATAGCCACTATAATTCTCAAAGGAAGAGGGCATGTTCAATAGCTTACTGGACATGATTCCTGCCTTATTTGCACTGCACTAACTTCCAAAGAATTAAAATATTCTCTTCACAATTCATTATCTTGGCAACTTGCTTTAGCTGACTATGTTGGGCAAATCGACAGACACTGTCCTGATTTACCTATCTTATAGTTTTTAAAATAAACAAGATGGATTTTGTCTAGAATTACTAGTGTCGACCCCATTCCCTCAGCTCCTCCTATTTTTACAGATGGCACTAGCTGAGGTAAAACAGGATATACAGGCACATTTATGCTAGTTATTTAAACACCTGGATATTCTACGCAACGAGCAGAAATTCTAGCTATTAATCACACATTACAAAATATTCCCCAAACAAGTAACATCTTATCTGATTCTCAATAGTCTGTACATGTTACTAAACATATAGAAATAGCAACTATTAAGGATACTATCCCATCCACATTGTATACACTTTTTACAAATTTACAAAAGGTGATTAGATACCAACAGTCTCCATTCTACATTACTCATACTCCAGCTCATACTGATTTACCAGGGCCTTTAACAGAGTTCAGTTCAGTCGCTCAGTTGTCTCTGACTCTTTGCAACCTCATGGACTGCAGCATGCCAGGCCTCCCTATCCAAGGCCTCCCTATCCATTACCAACTTCCGGAGTTTACTCAAACTCATGTCCATTGAGTCGGAGATGCCATCCAATCATCTCAGAGATGACCAAGCCAATGCCCTTTTATTTCCAGAATTTATAGAAGCATCAGCCCTTCATGATCTGTCACATTGTAATTAAAATATTTAAAAACCAAGTTTCATATCCCTTGGGCTCAAGCTAAACAGATTGTATGGCCTTATCCTACATGCCAGATG
The DNA here is from genome assembly GCF_032452875.1 of Bos javanicus. Classification (NCBI taxonomy): domain Eukaryota; kingdom Metazoa; phylum Chordata; class Mammalia; order Artiodactyla; family Bovidae; genus Bos; species Bos javanicus. The sequence goes on along the minus strand of NC_083888.1, from coordinate 19,315,247 downwards.
GTTGTGATAACCACATCTCCAACAGAAGCCTTGGGAGTTAATCCCCGTGGCCTGAAGCCAAATCAGATCTGGCAGATGGACATAACTCACATTCCACCCTTTGGAAAGCTTGCTTATGTACACGTCATAGTTGATACTAACTCTAAGTTTATCTGGGCAACTGCTTGCTCTGGGGAATCTACAAAACATGTTATTTCACATTTGCATAGTTGCTTTACTACTATGGGCCTCCCACAAAATATAAAAACAGACAATGGCCCGGCTTACACTAGTTCTACTTTTAGGGATTTTTAAAAAGGCTTGGTCTATAAAACATCATACATGAACTCCCTATAATCCCCAAGGACAAGATATTGTAAAATGAGCTAACAGATCTCTTAAAGAAATGCTACAAAAACAAAAAGGTGGGAAATGGAATGTCACTTCCTCTACAGTAAAAATTATATAAAGCATTATTTATTTTAAATTTTTGCATCAAGATAATGATTTCACTGCAGTAGAATGACATTTTAAAAAGGAACAAAAAGAAATTCACCCCAAACCACCTGTTTGGTGATGTGATCCAGTAACACGTTCATAGCACAGGGGGACTCTGACAACCTGGGGGAGGGGTTTCGCTTGTGTTTCACCAGGTGATTCAGAAACACCCCTTCACGTCATCTGAAAGCATCTTTTCCGTGGAACGTTGCACCCCCAGAAATAAGTTTCAAAGGCCTGAGTCTGAAACAGACAAAGATAACGATTCCTCTCCCGTTGACTTATCGCAACAAGATCCCCACTTGGGGATAAAAAATTAAAAGATTAACACAGAAATCAGAAGAGATCTTAGAAAATAAAGGGAATGCTGTCACTCCTAACAATCTGCCTGTTGCCGTGTTTGCTCTTATCACCACCACAGTGAGTGTACCCTTAGCAACAGCTGAATCTAAAAATTAAACTTATTGGGCATATATACGTAGCCTCCCATTACTAAAACCCGTTGACTGTGGGGATTCTATGATCCCCGTTTATGTTTATTATTCTTCCTGGGTACCAGGACCTAAAGATACACGCCTTCCTCTTTTTAAACAAGAGGAAGGGACTCCCTTCAATGTTACTTATGGGTATGAATCCTGGCCAACTTGTATAGGACCAACTACAAGATGTCTTAAATTGTCTATGCAAGCCTGGCTGTCCAGTAATTCTTTAAATAGTAACTATGTTAAGGTTCAGCTACATCTTCTTGTGGTCTGAGTTTTGCTTATAACAACTCAGAACCCGATGTGAAATCGCTCAGTCGTGTCCGACTCTTTATGACCCCTGTGCTGTAGCCTGCCAGGCTCCTCGTCCACGGGATTCTCAAGGCAAGGATACTGGAGTGGGTTGCCATTTCCTTCTCCAAGGATCTTCCCTGACCCAGGGATTGAACCTGGGTCTTTCACATTGCAGGCAGACGCTTTACCGTCTGAGGCACCAGGGAACCCCATAATGACACCAAATTGGACAGACCTTTATTCGAGCATCACAAGCTGTAGACTGAAAAGCAAGATCGTATTCAGTGGGGTAATTGCAGCGGGACTGAGGGAATAATTTTGATTAATGGTTCCTATGGAATTGTATGGGACTGGTCCCCTAAGGGGTATGCAGTCTCTAATTGCTCTCATCAAAAGCAGTTCTGCTATCCTCACAAAAGGCTGTGTTGGCAGGGACATAAAGTCTTTAACCATACTAATTTACCACTCTTCAGATCATCCAATTATATGGCATGGTAGTGGCATGTCACCCCCTTCCCACAATTAGATCAAGGAAGAGGGCAAGGAGGGATTTGGAAATTAGCTTTAAGTCTTAAAAGATTCCAAATTTGGGATGGATATTATTCTGATAAAATGAATTATTCATTGACATTTAATACCAGTACAAATTGGACATTTTATATTCAGGCTTGCATGAGAGATCCTTATGTGCTCTTGAAAGGAACAATTTCTATCAGTGAAAGTGTACAGGAACTTTCTTGCCAGGACTAAAAATTATGTACCTGCTTAAATTCTTCACTTTATAATTTAATCACTCATTTGTTATATTAAGAAGAAGATTGGGGATATGGCTTCCAGTAAATCAAACCAGACCTTGGGAAGGCTCCCTTGAAACACATGCTCTTTTAAAGGTTATAAAGAAAGTACTGCAACGTTCTAAAAGGTTTATTGGACTTCTTATAGTAGCTATTATGAGAATTACTGCTATAGCCACAACCATGGCAGTAGCCGGGGTGCCACTGCATCAAACTATACAAATGACTGCATTTGTCCAGCAGTGGCACCAAAATGCAAGTTCTGCCTGGGGAAATCAAGCTCACATAGACCAAGAAATTAATGAACGATTGATTGATTTAGAAAATGCAGTTCTCCTACTAGGGGACAGAGTACAAAATTTAAAATTACAAATTCATCTGAAGTGTGATTGGAATATCTCTTTATTTTGTGTCACACTTCATAAGTATAATCAAGTGCATATACTTGGGATCAATTATCTAAACATTTGAGAGGACACGTTTGTAATAATCTATCCTTAGATATTTCCCAATTACAGGCTACTATTTCTAATATGCAGAATGCTCACTTACAACTACTCCCAGAAACTTATTTGAAGAAATTGAGGAAGGTTTACATAAACTAAACCCCTGTAGGAGGAGGATTGCTTAGTACTATAATATCAGGATGTATATTTTTGACTGTTTTGTGTCTAATCCTCAGATGATAAGAGAAACCGAAAGAAATCATCCAAGAACTGCTGAAGAAAGAAGTTGCTCGATTGGTGTATCTACGCCTGCAAAAATAAAAAGGGGGAGATTTACTGGGAATTCCTAATAATGTACTTACCCAGCCTTGAGAGATTCCACAGAAGTAGAATCTGGAAAAACAGCATATATTAAGAAACTATGTTAATGATTATCTTTCATGATTTTCTTAGAATAATAGCCTTGCTACAAACCCCAAGGCCAGACCCAGAAGGGAGTATGACCGGGATCATGAAAGCATGGACTTTGGAACACCGGGTAGGCGCCAGGCATGAAGACTGCCTACGTACTTGCTGATTGTTCCTGAGACTAGCCTGGAAGGGAATGGCCTGGAGTAAAAACAAGGAGATCTGGCCTATGCCAGTGTAGTCCATGACATTTAGGAGTACGTGCTTAAAACAGCACGTGTCTTGAGAAAGATAAGATCAAAGAAAGTCTTGTAGTCTGCAACTAGGAATAAAAGCTGGACTCAGAGTGGACTCTGCACCTCAGTCCAATAGAGGCTGCGGGTCCCCTGACCCATTGCACCAGATTTTGTGTTCTGTCTTCATTCTCGTGGCTTGCTTCTGGACCGTTAAGGCAACAGGGAGCCAGGAAGAGAATATCAGACAACGTTGTTGCTGTTCAGTCACCAAGTCATGTCCGACTCTTTGTGACCCTGTGGACTGCAGCACGCCAGGCCTCTAGGTCCCTCACTGTCTCCAGAGTTTGTCCAAGTTCACGTCCACTGAGGATGTCAGAGGATGTCAGAGGATGTCAGAGCTTGGTGAGGATACCTTCTATGAGCAGAGGGAATCAGGAGTGCTGGGCAGAGCCTTAGTTCCTACAGAGAGCTGGCGGGCCCAGTACACCAGGCCAGTCTCATAAACCAGCAGGTTGATGGCTGCTGTCAGGACAGCCACAGCCAAGCGCTGGTCCGAGGTGCACATGTAGGCGGTGAGCCCATCAGTGCAGTCCTCATCACTGGACCGCTGGGGCTTCCCACCCAACTTCTCATAGGACTGGTAGAGTGGCCAGAGGACCAGAGCGCTGATGTAGAGGAGCACGATGAGCAGGGTGTGCACAACCTTGACGGGCAGCTTGTACTCCATGTTGCACAGCTGGACGTGAACTTGGGCAAACTCCGGAGACAGTGAGGGACATAGAGGCCTGGCGTGCTGCAGTCCACAGGGTCACAAAGAGTCGGACATGACTTGGTGACTGAACAGCAACTGGACAAAGGTGATGGAGTAGATGACGGAGGCCGAGAGGCAGAAGAGGGCGGCATAGTAGGTGTAGGTGTCGAGGAGGTGGTACCAGAAGAAACGAAGGGGGACCGGAGCTTACATAACTAAGCAATGAAGATGATGAGGGTCACAGTGAAACAGAAGCACCAGATGGCCATGGACCAGTTGCCTACATCCCCTCTCCCAGTGCCCATGCTGGCCACCAGCAAGAAGGCCACATAAGTGGAGAACAGCTGCAGCAGGCAGAGGTAGAACCATATGGTGTCCAAAGAGATGGACAAAGTGAATGTCCTATTGGTGGACATGGTGCTGTGATGGTCAGGCCTGTCACTGACACCAGTACGGCAGTGGTCTTCGCTGAGGACCCATCAGAGAAAGACCTAGCTCTGGAGGTGGATTAAGTCAGACGTTTGGAAATGACACAGGGCCCTGTGATGGCTGAGGCTCAGAATCTGTGGAGTTAGAACCAGACACTTGGTAACAGCACAGCTGCTCTACAGTTATTCTCCCCACCGGTCACCCTTGGCTTTGTCAAGAGACTTGTCTTATCTCAAAGGTGGGTTGGGTCTCGCCACAAAGCCAAGCACATTTTTTAACTCTCTGCACTGCATGCCATTATCTACAGCCATACAGGGTACAAGAATGTGCTCAGTCGTGTCTGATTCTTTGTGACTCCATAGGCTGTAGCCCACCAGGTTTCTCTGTCCTTGGGACTTCTCAGGCAAGAATACTGGAGTGGATAGCTGCTTGCTATTCCAGGATATCTTCTCCAAACCAGGGATCAAACCCCTATCTCTCGCATCTCCGACACTGGCAGGTGGATTCTTTACCACTATTGCTATCTGGAAGCTCTGGTTACAGTGATGGTTTTCTACAATCCCAAGTTTCAACTCTCCCCAAATTGAAAAAAAAAAGTTTTTAATTGTTTAGTAACAAACTTTGACTTGAACAAAGTTGAGACAATTTATGTTGCCGAAACACTAACATGTTTGATTATAATTCAGTTGCCAAAACACTAACGTGTTTATTTCAAGGTGCTTTGAGACACAAGGCCGAGTGTTATGGCATATAGAGTAGATTCACCATGTCCTGTCCAACTTAGAAATTCTGAATAACGAGCACATCTGAGCCCATGAGTTCAGAAAAGAAGTAGTGGATTGCATTGTTAATGCAATTATTTTTAGCTGCGCTGCATGGTATGTGGAAATTCCCCAACCTGTGTTTGAGCCTGTGCCCCCTTCAGTGAAACAACTACTGGACCACCAGGAAAATCTGATAATCCATTCGTGGATGAGAAAACTAAGGTGAAAAGGCTGTAAAAGTGTAAACCCCAGATAAAAATAGCAAAGCTGTGGGTTTGAGCACTTTGCTCTACAGCCCACATGTCAGCAGGTCCCTTGTGGGTGGGAGTTCTGGGACCCAGGACCCACCTTCAGGCCCACGGCCTCCTTCCACAGTAACCTGGAGACACGTGTCCCGGCCTGTCCTCCCTGCAGCCATTACTAGAAGGAGCTGCCATCGGAGGAGACACAGCCCCACCCGGAGGAGGGCAGCTTCAGGTCTGAACAGAGAGGAGCCCATGGGGTGAGAACAAGGCCCTAGGGACAAGATGACATGGGAAGTAGGGACTGTTGTGGATCCCCTCCCCCAATTTTGCTTTCACATGTGACTCATCTGCATTGGGGAAGGGAGACCCCAACTCAGCATGACTCCAAGCATCATGGAGCATCATGGAAGAATCACAGAATAAATTAACATAATGTCTGACTCTTAAGCTCCAAAACTGCCATCCAGGTGGGAGTTTGGAAAGATCTAGAAGTAGTCCTACCTGTGAGGATTCTCCTGGCCTGGGAGACAGGTTAGCAACTTCCAAGCTGGGAAGAAGGGACTGGAAATCAACAAGGATGCTGTGTCTGAGGCTGATGTATACATCCCAGGGAGTGGGTGGGGATGGATGGATGATCACCCCCTTTTAAGGGCAGGAGCTGAAAGAGGAGGCCCCTGTAGGACCCCTGGGAGGTGACAGCCCTGAGAATGCACCTGGGACTGGGGTGGGGGTGGGGGGCAGAGTGGAGATGACTGGGGGGATCCCAGGGTCCCAGGGACCCTGAGGCAGTCTAGTACATGTCTTCTGACCCAGAAGAGACGCAGGCATGGAGCCAACCTTCCCATGGAGGAGGGGCCTGGACTGGAACTGAGACAGGAGAACAGGGGCCTGAAGGGGTTTCAGGGCTGTGACAGGGACACATGGCCAGAGTGGCAGGGACCCTGGAGACCATGGAATTGCCCAGGTCACCTGCCCAAGACAGTCCCGCCAGCCAGAGCTGCAGTCCTGCTCATATAGGGGCTCCTCCAGGGTCCAGTGTGTTGGGGGAGTGAGGCCCCTCCCAGCCCGCCCCCTCCTCAGGGACAGCTGCCCTGTTTCCAAAGGACTATTTGCTGAGACGCCCCCAGGCCTGAAGGGCCAGCAGACTGAGCCCTAGCCAGCTTCCTGCCATCAGGGGCCTTGTTGCCTTTGCTGATAATAAACCCTGGGAAAAGCTGAGGCTGGAAAGAGAAACAGAGAGCAAACCTGAGAACCTCCCTGGACTCACAAAGCTCCTTGAGCCCCAATTGCCAGTGGAGCCCTGGAGCCTGTGGGCCTCCCAGTGGGCATGCCAGAGGTGGGGAGGGGCACTGGGGTGAGGGAGGCTGGGGTGTCCTGCTCGCTGTTTGCCAGTCTATTCCCACCAACCTCCCAGAACTCATCTGGAATTTCCTTCCAGGGAGAAATGACAACTTTGGATCCAGGGACAGAGGGGGTTCCCTGGTAGCTCACCTGGTAAAGAATCTACCTGGAATGCAGAAGACCCTGGTTCGATCCCTGGGTCAGAAAGATCCCCTGGAGAAGGCATAAGCTACCCACTCCAGTATTCTTGGGCTTCCCTGGTGGCTCTGACGTTTTAAGAATCCACCTGCAATGGGGAGACCTGGGTTAGAACCCTGGGTTGGGAAGATCTCCTGGAGAAGGGCATGGCAACCCACTCCAGTGTTCTTGCCTGGAGAATCCCCATGGACAGAAGAGTCTGGCGGACTATAGTCCATGGAGTTGCAAAGTGTTGGGCATGACTGAGCAGCTGTGCACAATGGGACAGAGGGAGGGCTTGGGGAAGGAGAGCCATGGGTGTTCCTGCTGTGTGACCCTGGGTAAGGCATGTGCCACTCTGGGCCTCAGTTGCCCAACTGGGAAGCAGCAGGTTTGCCTGAGTTCCCCAGCAGCCCCTCCTCCACTCTAATATGTGAGCTTGGACACAGTGCCCCTGTCAGAGCACAGCCTGGATGTGGCTGAGCCCTGCCTGCCCAGCAGCCAGGCACGTGGACTGGAAGACAGGGAGCTGGGAAGGTCATGGCCAAGATAAAGGAAGGAAGGAAGGAAGGAGGAGGTGCCAGAAGGGCAGAGAAGGAGGGGAGATGGTCACCAGAGTTACAAGGAGGCTCTGGACCTTTGGCAGACATTTCATAGCTGGATGATCCTGGGAAAGTGACTCACCAGAGCCTCAGTTTTCCCATCTGTGCAATGGATTCAATACCTACTTTAATTAACGAAATCATGTGAACAGCTTATCAGAAGGCCTGTCACATGGCACACTCAATCCATGCCAGCTGTCTGTTCTCCTCCCCTGCTCCCTCACAGAGGACCCAGAAGGCCCTGGCCCCATTCTGGACATAGCACATACAAGCTTGATTTGCTCCAGATCAGAGGTTGCAAACCAGTTTGTATTGGAGGTGATCTAAGGATGTGTTTGGTGTCCCTTCAGTGTTTTCAGAAAGAGAGGGTATAGAATTGGTGTTATTTATTTCTATTGTGTTTGGTAGCTGCAAAGTGTTTTAATTTCACATGAAAATCCACATTTCCAGCTCCTTTTCAAGCTGCAGGAGATCTGGTGTCACTGGGCTATGTTCCTTTGGTGTGGGGTGAAGCTGAGCAAATGCTCTGCCATTTATATTATTTTTCATTTTCATCTCTGTTTAGTATTTTCTACATTTTCTTCTTCTCATGTTTAATTGACATAAAGCAGGACTGTGATCATCTCAAAAGTGCCCCATTCCCTCTCTTGGGTGTGACCAGGCTTCCTGCCTGCTCACAGGCACGTCCACACCCCCATCCAGGGAGCATCCAGGTCCTCAACTTCATGTACAGCCTTCAACACATTTCACAGGCTCTGATCATATGTAGACATGTGTGTACATACATTCACACATGTTTGTAAGGAGTATCTGTTCTTTTTTTGCTGTTTTATAAACATGAGACCATATCATCACACACCACATCTTGCTTTTCCACCACCCCCGACAGGTGCAGTTCGTCCTCTCTTGGGGCCCTAGTCCTCTCCATCCCCTTTACTTATTTCTTTCCCTCCTGAGTCCTGTGGGCATTTGGACTGGACCCCCTTCTCTAGATCAGTGGACCCTTCCCAGTGAGTTTCAGACACTGGGGACACAGGATATGACAAGGGATCCTGGGATCCATGTGATCATCATGCTCTAGAGCAGGAGGTCGGCAAGTTTTTCTGGAAACTATAAAAATATATGACAAATAATACGTTTTTCATTTCTGGAAGTTCATCTTGGTTTCCTAGGGCTATTATCACAAGCCTGGTGGCTTAAAACAACAGAAATGCATTCTCTCACAGTTCTGGAGGTCAGTGTTTTGAAACAATGTGTCAACAGGGCTGTGCTGTCTCTGATGCCCCAGGAAAGGGTCCCTCTTTGCCTCTTTTAGCTTCTGGAGGCCCCTTACCTTGTGGCTGTGTTACTGAACTCAGGCTTGTCTCTTCAGTCCTCAAGAAGCCAAATACCGAGAGACGAGTGTCAGGATTTGTCTGGGACAAGGTGCCGCTCCTCCGCTGTGAATACAATCACCACCCATGTCTGCATCAGCCCATGTTGGGCAGTGGGTTAAAAAAAGTACTAATGAACATTTCCATCATTTTTTTGTGAGTCATCTTGGTATGGAGGATTTTCTTTTTTCCAGTTTAGTAGGTCTGAGGTGAAAAAAAGATTGTATGTCCAACAACAGCCAACCGGCTGTCCTTGTGGATTCAAACCTCCTGTAGGGAATTGTCTTAGCGAAAATCCACTTTCCCTCCCTCTCCCCTTGTAAGGGACACACTTCAGGCAAATTGAGTGTCCTGTGGGATCTTAAAGGGAGAAACTACTTCGTACCACCTTTCTTCCTCACGCTGTGGGGGCGCTGAGGCTCTTCCTCCCACCCTTGCCTCTGCACTAGAACCCCTCTCCCTCCAGAGACTGGGGGGAGGTGGCACAGACCCGGGCATCCCCTGCCTGGGACACCAGGACAGAAACCATAGAGGTCAGTGTGGATTCAGTTCCCTAAAAAGCTGACCCCCTCTTCTTCCTCCCTTGCCTGCAAAGTCACCCCTGTAAAGGAGGCAGGCTTTTCACAGTTTCTTTCTTTTTTTTTTTTTTTTGCTTTTAATTTGGTGCCTTTGTTGGAAGAATCTTTATCATGAGTAACAGGAAAGCCTCCCACTTATCAGATCATTGACAAAAGAATTCTAACTGGAAAATAGTAATTTAGAGACCCATTCCAGGGCCACTGTTCTTCAGAATCGAAAACATACACGACTTGGGCTATATTAAAAAAGCATTTTATTCATGGCTACCTACTGGGTAATAGCTCTAGTGTTGCCAGCCTGCCAAGATGCGTGCCAGTGGACTTCTAGAAGGGACGGATGTAGACCCCCTCCCCCCACTTAACTGGCTCCCCCAGAACAGATTTAAAGCAACCAAACCAATTCTTCCTTGGGAAGAGAGTGGTACAGAGTCACAAATAAGCCATTCCCCACTCCTGCAGCATCCTACTGACCGCATAGTCCCAAAGAGCAAAGAATATGACCAAATAGCGGGGAAGGTGGCCTCGCAGGATGCATGCTCTTTTACTCACTCGATCAAGAGGTTGGCTGCTCCGTCAGAGCCCAGTTTCCTGCTCTCAACAGAAAGTGAAAGCAGGCTGTGAGCAAGGAGTAGGTAAGTTTTACAGCTGCTGGAAAAATACCTACAAATCTTCAGTGGGAGCAGCGGGCAGCCCAACTTTCCCAGCCGCATTGTCCCTTTCGCTCCAGGAAGAGGGGGAGGGCAGGAACTCCGGGGACCTGGCTGCTGCCTGGATGTATAATATTGTCACCCAGCTCAGGCTCCACTGCTCATCCCTGAAGAAGCCAGTACTGAGAGATAAGTCTTGGGCAGAAGAAAAGTAGCTTTATGTTAAGCAAGCTGGCGGGCAGGGGAGAAGGTGGATCACTGCGCAAAAGAACCAACTTCCAACACGGCAAGGCTCACCTGAAATTTATACAAGGAAGGAAGCTGAAACGGCTGCAGACTGTGTGCCGGGGTGCGCTGTGCTTCTATTTTGGGGACTTTACATTAACCTTGGGCCACCTTGCTGGATTGAGAAGGTGAGTGTGGTCCTTACTTTGTTCAGATCAGCACATCAGTTCTAGGGGTCAGTGGTCGTATATTTTCTTGAGAAAAAAGAACGGAGACAGAAACAGAACTTAACCGGCAAAGCAAATCTGAACTCAGAACGTCAAATCCGGAGCTGTGTTTAAACTGTTTACAAGCCTTTGGTTGAAGAACAAGCAAGGTTACAACAGCGGTGACGTTGACCACCTGATCGTCACCATCACCATGTGCTGGTCCTCAGGCCTGGCCTCCAAGCCCATCATGGGTTTTTTCCTCCGCGTGGGGCAGCTGCTCTCCACCTGCGTGTCCTTCTCGCTAGGGGCCAGCCTGGGCATTTGGGAGGAGGGCATGGGTAACTGGTGCGTGTTCGTCTGGTGTCTCTGCTTTGCCATGAGCCTCATCATCTCCATAGTGGAGTTATGTGGGCTGCAGTCCCGCCTCCCTTGCTCCTGGGATGGTTTTCTTCATGCTTATTCCTCCTACTTCGTCATCATCTGCATGGTGACTTCCTTCATCTTCGGCACCTCCTACATCCAGGTCTTTCCTCCAGGCCCCGCCCAGAACCGCGCCATCATCGCCACTGCCTTCTCCTGCGTGGCTGCTCTGCTTTATGCCATCGAAGTGGCCTGGGTCTGTGTCCGACCTGGCGACATGGTCTGCTTTGTGCCCACCTTCCCAGGTGTGCTCAGGAGGCTGGAGAACTATCTGGCCTGTGTCATCTTCGCCTTCATCAGCAACACTGACCTGTACCAGCACCAGCCGGCCCTGGTGTGGTGTGTGGTCGTGTACTCCATCTGCTTTGTCCTGGGGGCCGTGAACTACTTTGTGAATGGGTGTGACTGTGACAATGACAAAAAGCTGCCCCTTCGCATCCCCCTTTTACTGTGGCTGCAGACTGTGCTCTCTGTCCTCCTCTACATAACCGCAGTGATCCTCTGGCCCCTCTACCAGTTCCATGAGAAGTTGGGGGGGCAGCCCCAGCGATCCAGTGATATGAGCTGCAGTGATCAACTCACTACCATTGGCTGCATCTGGGACCAGCGACTGGCTGTGGCCATCCTGACAGCCATCAACCTGCTGGTTTATGTGGCTGACATGATGTACTTGATCCTAGAGGCTTTTGTATGGACTGAGGCTCAGCCCAGAGACTCTTTATTCTTCTTTTCACCTGCAGTTTCTTCACCAATTTCTGATGTCCCCTAATGCCCTCTTTTAGACTCAGATACCTGGTGTTGGTGGGGGAGGGGAGTTGAGGGGAAAGTGGATGGAGCCACAGGTGGAAGGGAGACTTCTCAGAATATGGCCTTTTTTGAGCATTTTGATTTTGAAACATGTAAGCAAATTGCTTTTTTAAGAAAACAAAATTAAAGTTTGAAAAATATACCAAGTGGAAAAGAAGGATCAGGGGAGGGATCGTTGGCCAGATGGTCTCCATATTCCCTGCAGCCTTGATGGACAGGCTGGGGAAGAGCTGAGAGATGCTCCCACAGGCTGTCGCCAAAATCAGAGGGAAGGGAGGCGCCTTGGGTCCAGGGATCTGGATACAAGACAGGCTGCGATCTTGGACCCTTTGCTGCAACCCTTGCTTGCACCTGGACAGCACCAAATCGATTTCTATTGATTAAGGAGGCCAAGAACCCTGGTCTATAACATGGGGAGAAGGAGCTGTGGCCCCCAAGCCCACTTGTTGAGTGGCCAGGGCCAACTCCAGCCCTTTAGTACACACAGTTGATGGAGAAGACCCCGGGTGTCCAGGCATCAGGCTCTTCTCTTGCTCCCTGCCTGAGCCTGATCCTCCCAAGCTCAGACTGTGGCCGGAGCCTGGTGTAGAACAGAGCCCGGGTCCATTCTCTGACCCTGGAGCAGCTTCTTGGAAGGATCACAGAGTCAGCCTTTCTCTATCCACCTTTGAGTGGAGAAAAGAGGGTCTCTTCTCTCCTGCAGCCTCAGGCACCTGACTATCTGTCTTAGGGGCCAGTGTAGGTGGTCCATCCATGTGGACCTTGTCTGTATGGCTGACTCCTATCCCAGGGTCCCTGTAGGGAGGCTGGTGGGCTGGGGGAAGGCAAGGAGGCTCCAATTGGACCCTGCCTAGCATCTTGATCCTCTCAGGATATTTCTGGCAAGCTTGCTAACAGCAGATGGGGGTACTGTTGTAGGACCTCGGGGTGGGGCTTCCTTCACTGAGAGCTGGCTGTACAGCAGGCAGGGAGCCCACGCTTTGAAAAGCTCAGCCCGAGGCCCAGACGACTGTGCTGTGCAGCCACGGATGAGCCACTGGCCTAAGGGCTGAGCACCTCCAGGGGACTCCGGTCACTGGTCCAGCCTCGCCCCTGCCGTCTCCCTTGGCTACCTGTTCATGCAGAGAGAGAGCACAGCCCTGCAGGATATGTCCTAACAGCCCACCGCATGCATGAGGGGCTCCAGGTGAGGTTAAGAATTCAGGGAATTCAAGTCCAAGTTCATTTGACATCAAACTACTGTGCTTTTCACTCAACTTTACAGTGGCCATACCTGCCATTTGTACCACTGACCTTTGGGAACCTGGAATGGGAGAGCAGGGAGCTGTAGCCTGACCTCTCAGGATTTTCTCCTGTCCAGGCTCTAGGGTTTAGGGTCATGGCTTCTACTGTTAACTATTTTCATGAACCTCAGAGGCTGCTGGGTGTGGCTGCCTGTCTGATTATGACCGGCCACCGGGGAGAGCGCTTGGACTATCTCTCCTCCAGGCTGACTTCCAGGCAGAACCAGCCTGATGAATACTCTGGCAGGAAATGTGAGGGGCTAGGTCTTTGACATGGTTAGGGGGTGGCTCCAGAGACCTCTCCAGTATGCTTGGGCTTCCCTAGTGGCTCAGACGATAAAGAATCTGCCTGCAATGCAGGAGAACTGGGTTTGATCCCTGGGTTGGGAAGATCCCTTGGAGGAGGGCATGGCAACCCTGTCCACTATTCTTGCCTGGAGAATCCCATGGACAGAGGAGCCTGGTGGGCTGCAGTCCATGGGATCGCAAAGAGCTGAACACGACTGAAGCAACTTGACTCACTTTCCAGGGACCCTCTAGATGCCCTCACTCAGCCACTGAGCTGAGACTGGGAGGGGGCTGAGGCAGCGGTGCAGCCTGGCCTGGAAGGTGACCCCCAGGCTCCTTGACTCCCGGCCCAAGTTCCTTCCAGAGGGTCAGGCTTCCTGGAAAGAAGAGGAGCCAGGATTCCCAGAGGAAAAGCTTTCCTAAAGGAAATCTCTAACCTGACATTCTGCTCCTGGCTCTGGGGTTTGCATGCCCCAGGGCAGGGAAAACCTGAGGAGGCCACCCCCACCTCCTAGGTGGCCCCAAGGTGAGGGTCAAGACCCCAGAGGACAGTGTGTGCTGTGGCCCCACCCCCACCCTAGACCCCTGCTTCCTGCACAGTCAGCTCTCAGTAGAGTCACGGGGAAGGAGAGGCTGATGCTCTAGAGAGACCCCAGCTTCAGTCAGCCCTCCTGGCTCTGTCTCCCTCTGTGAGATGAGGATGTCCTCCATCAAAGCGCTGAGAAGGGGACTGAGATCCCATAGACAGGGTGCCCAGCCTTGGGCTAGGGGAGGTGGGGACCCACAAACAGCACTGTCACCACGATCCTAATAAAGGAAGAGCTGCCCCTTTGGCTCAGCATCTCCTCCCCCTTTCCCTCCCTCCTCCTGCTCCTCCTCATCATCTGAGGGTCTCAGGTCCTCAGGACTTGGAGCCAGATCACATCTTCTCTGTGTGCCATGTTCTCTGTGTGTTCTCATCCAGTCTGATGGCTTTAAGACTCCACTCAATAGACAAATATCCTTGTGCACCGAGTGTGTGCCAGGCACTGTTCTAGGTCTGGACAGAGAGCAGAGGACCAAGAACTCTGTCCTCATAGAGCTGACACTCTAGTACAGAAGATGGACCATGTGCAACCAGTATGGTATCAGGTCAGTGGATGATAAATGCCATAATGAAGGAAAAACTGGTGAGAAGAGTTATTGGAGTGTGTGGGTATGAGTGGCCAGGCTGCTCTTTTAGGTGAGTGGGCATGGTAGGCATTTATGAAGATATTGAATGAAGTGAATAGGCTGTATGATGAAAACTCTGGAATTCCTGCCTCCGAAGTTGATCTCTGTTGGGGTCCAGAGTCAAATCCAACAGCCTCCTGATCTCTCCCTCTGGATGTCTCAGGACTCCTCACACTCACCATGTCCAATCACATCTCCTGAACCTCCGGACCACCCCCGCACACACACGCTGGTCCTTCCTCATCTTTCCTGTCTCAAAGGCACCACCTTCACAGATGCTCTTCACAAAACACTCATGAATCCACGCACTTTTCCTCTTCTGTAGGGCTACCTGGTCCAGATCCATCCATCCGTCTCAGCTGGACACCTGCCATAAGCTTCTAACTGATTCCTGTTCCCATTCTTTCCCTCAAAGCCTGTTTTGGACTAAACTCAAACTAAGATACCTTTGAAAGCTTCTCTTTGGATGAAACAGAGACTCCAAAACATCACCTCCAAAGCCCTGCGAGCTCAGATCCCTTTCTACCTCTCCAGCCTCATCGTCTCTCTCTCCAGCCACTGAGAACTTCTCCCAGTCCCTCTTTGTCATCTCAGGGACTTCCCCTTACATGTCTCAAGTCCCTCAACCCTGATCTGAGACCAGAGCACAGCCTGGCACACAGTAGTCCTGTGCTCAGTCTACGCCACTCTAAGCCTCAGTTTCCTCAACCAGAAAATGGAGATAATAGCACCTGCTTTTAGACATGATCGCACCCTGTGGAGAATCTCCCCGACAACTTTAGCAGAGAACAACTGTGCTAGAAGGATGCTGGGTAGCTTGGAGAATTATTATGGAGGGACCAGGCTCAGAACAGGAAGGAAGTGAGCTGGGCAGCCAGGGCACAGTCAAGGTCAGCTGGTCCAGGCACCACGGCCTTTGGAAGCACACAGTAGATGCTGCTTCAGGCCCCGCAGAAGGAATTCTAATCTGACCTGTGTCTGTTTGCTACCTGCTCCCTAGGTGTGTGTCCAGGCCCCACTTGTGGGGCAGGTCCAATATTTATCTGACCTTTTAAGTTTCTTATTAGGGTGAAGCCCAGTCTGTCACAAGTACACAATGGGGACATCCTCAAATATAGTGGGGAGGTTCTCAGTGGTTCCCCTCCCTGGAGATGTCCATCACACAAGGCTGTGGTGCTGTTAGGAGGATTAAATGAGATAGCACCAAATCCAAGAATTCTCAAACATTTCCACTAAAGGCTGAAGAAATGGAATATATCCTGGCCAGGAGACCCAGCCTGGAGCCTGAGGCGGTAAGCTCACGTTGTTATTGTTGTTCAGTCGCTCAGTCGTGTCCAGTTCTTTGCTACTCCATGGACTGCAGCATGCCAGGCTTCCCTTTCCTCATGTTATATTAAAAAAAAAAAAAAACTGTCATTTTCGAGATGGCTCAGTGGTAAAGAATCTGTCTGCCAATGCAGAAGACGCAGGAGATACAGGTTTTATCCCTGGGTTGGAAGATCCCCTGGAGAAGGAAATGGCCCCCACCCACTCCAGTGTTCTTGCCTGGGAAATCCCTTGGACAGAGGAGCCTGGCGGGCCACACTCCATGGGGCCACAAAGAGTTGGACATGACTGAGCACGCACGTGTGCACTTTTAATAATATACTCATCACATATCATGCTTATTTCAAAACAAAATAATGGCTTCCTACTGATGGACTGTGGGCTTCCCTGCCCTATTTGCTTAATGACACAGAACAGTTTCCTTTTGTGCATTATTTGAGCAACTTCTGGTTGACATCAAGAATAAAGCTTAAATTAAGTTTGTGGAGGAGAGGGAGGAGAAAGATGGGGTGCCAGAGTCCTGTGAGAAGTGGGCTGAGGTGAGAAGAGCAATGGAGGGATTTGGGGCACCTGCTAGAGTCTGCCAGCATCCAGAAACAGAATATTCTGAAAGTGCTTCCTTCTCCCCAAAGCATCAGAAATAATCTCAAACTCTTTGTTTTTTTTTTAAGGGATTTGCATAAGGAGTGATCCCAGACTAGTAACAAGAGTGTAACAAGGGGCGGTCGTCTGGGCTGACGGGCAGCTGACCCAGCTCAGCATGGACATGGATCACTGCAGTCACTGGGTGCCCTGAGGGATGGCGTGCTGCAGGCAGCAGTGGACACCTGGGAGCACGAACCAGGGGAGTGACTTCCCTTGGCAGTAGTGATGAGAGGGTGTCATTGGCTTTAAGGCTGGTCAGGGCCAATGTAGGGAGGGGAAGAAATCTGAGGGACCCCCTCACCCTATGAGCAGCTTGGTGGCCCAGATGGGTGGTTTTGGGGAACTTTGCTCCCTGAGGAAGCTCACCCTCCTTCCAGCCAAAGCACTGAAGGGATTTATGGAAACAGATACTGGTTGGAGTGAGGGGTGAGGAGATGGGCTTGAACTAAGCTCCCCCACCCCCACCACTTCTCCATCCCTGGTCAGAAGCAGACCCAGAAAAGACCAAGTGGACAAACCCTCACCAGCCCAGCCTGGCTCCAGAAGAGACCTCAGGTGACAGCTCACAGGTTCTGTCGGCTGAGAAAGCGGCCCTGAGGACTTGGGCTGCAGCGGGGCTGCTGTGGACACAACAGTTACAAGAGGTCGTATGTGTCGTGCTCACTGCAGGTCGAGCTCTGCTGTGGATTCTTTTGTTCCTCCCAGCAGCCCCTGAACTGTGCACTCAGTGTTCCCATTTTCACAGGCACAGAGATGTTAGCTGGTCAAGATCGTACAGGTTTAGGTGGCAGAGCTAGATTTGAACCCAGTCATGTGGGTTCAGGACCTTAAAATCTGCCTGGGTTTGATTTGTACCTTAGACCCAAAGGGGCAGAGTGGCCAATATTTTTTTCAGCACCAACACACTCACTAGGTGACGTTACCTCCATTTCATTCATCTTCAGGGCTATTATTATTATTATTATCCTCCTTTTATAGATGATGAGACTGAGGCTCAGAGTGAACATTATGTCATTTGCTCAAGGTCACACAGTTACTCTCTGTCAGAGCCCAGATTTGAATACAAGTCTGTCTCCCTGTGAAGCTCAGCAGGTAATAGAATCTCAGTAAACACTGAGCCCCTTCCCTCTTCTCATGAGTCCAGGAATCATCTCCTGGCTCCTGTCTGTCCTGCTCTGGCTGCAGTGCCCCCGTCTCAACCAGACCACTTCCTGTTGACAAGCCAGCAGAACATGACAGAGAGGGTGCAGATACTAGGGAGGGACTGATTGGAGCTTTGCCTTAATTTCCTGGGCCCATCAGCCATCCTACAGAGATTTTTTTCCCCAGGAGACAGCCACACAGACAAGGATCACATGGATTGGCAGTCGATGCCTGGCCCCCAGGATGGGTACCTGAGGCTGCTCTAGAGCAGAGTCCATTCTCTCTCCACTTAGAGGAGGACTGAGGAAGGCTGGGTCTGTAATTTTTCTAAGCTGGTCTAAGAGCCAAAGAATGGTAACATCTGGGCTCCCAGCGCTGTTCTGGATGTGGCTCAGGACACAGTCTTGTGGGTGGGGGAAATGCGTCAGCTAGAGTCACGCTGCATGAAGGAGGCTCTGGCTGACCAGCTCAGGACGGAGCCTCTGACCACAAGCCCCCAGGAGACAGGGAGCCCAGGCCAGGCTGAGAGCAAGGAAAGGGCCTGAGGCTTTGGCACCGGGGATCTTCTCCATCAACTTTTTGTGCTAAAGGGCTGGGGGAGGCCCTGACCACACAGCTGTGGGCTTGGGGGTCACAGATCCCTCTCCCCAGACCCCAGAACCCAAGCCACCTCCCTTCCCTCTGCCTTTGGAGACAGGCCTGTGGGGGCATCTCTCAGCTCCTCCCCCAGCCTGTCCGTCAGGGCTGCAGGGAGCATGGAGACCATCTGGTCACCTATCCCTCCCCTGACCCCTTCTTCTTTACTTTGTATATTTTTGAAAATTAAAATTTATTTTCTTAAAAAAGTAATATATTTTCAAAGTTTGAAACCAAAATGCTCTAAAAAGCCACACCCTGAGAGACATCACTTCTACCTGAGTCTCCATCCACTCTCCCCTCAGCTCCTCGCTCCCTCCAGGACCAAGTGACTGCTCCACTGGATTCACAGGAGCCCTTCCCTTGTTTCTTCTTTTTCATTCTGTTTAAGTATTTATTTATTTATTTTTGGCTGTACTGCATCTTTTTTTTTGCTGTGCTCCAGCTTTCTCTAGTCGCGGAGAACAGGGGCCGCTCTTCGTTGCAGTGCACTGGCTTCTCATTGCAGTGGCTCTTCTTGTTGCCAAGCATAGGCTCTAGGGGCACAGGTTTCAATGCTTGCAGCACAGGGGCTCATTCACTGGGGCTCACGGACCCGAGAGCTTGGGCTCAGAAGTTGTGGCGCACTAGGCTTAGTTTCTCTGAGGCATGTGGAATCTTCCCAGACCAGAATTTGAACCCATGTCCCCTGCAATGAAAGGCAGATCCTTCCCAGACCAGAATTTGAACCCATGTCCCCTGCAATGAAAGGCAGATCCTTCCCAGACCAGAATTTGAACCCATGTCCCCTGCAATGAAAGGCAGATCCTTCCCAGACCAGAATTTGAACCCATGTCCCCCGCAATGACAGGCGGATCCTTATCCACTGCGTCAGCAGCGTAGCCTTTCCCTTCCCTTGCTTCTTGACGCAAATCAAGCATATACAGATGTATTCAATTTTAGTTCTCTTTTTTATTACATAAAAAATAGCATGCTGCATGTCAATCTGTATCTTACTATCTTTTTATTTTACTTAGAAATTTAACAACAGCTGTCAGTGATATGGAAGTAGAAGGTGAGCTTTTAAAGGTAAACATTGAAATACGGAAAGCTATTATACCATGGGCATCACATTCTGTGACAAGCTGAAAATCTGTATGTTCCCTCATTAGATGTGTATGACAGGGTTTGGAGCTGTTAAACCATTGAAGTTTCCATCAGACACAGTCCATCAGACATTCACTTGGCTGTTCTTAATGGGAGATATTGATGGAAAGCCACAAAGGTGGCTTTGTGTCACTGGAATGACATTCCATTTAATGCCATACCCAAACAGACGAAAGTGTGGGCTTTCCAAGGGGAGGCATACCCATTGGGCTGGAAGCAGGCAGGATTATAACGTAGAACCTAACAACTCAGGAGAGAGTTCTACAGCCCAGTGACCCTAGGGAGGGGCTCAGTGAGTAAGTAATGTCATTGCTGCTTGTCGAAGGATTCTGTGTCCCTCTTTTAACATCCTTCCAACCCTACCTACTCCCTGGAGGAAGAATACAAATTATGAAAGCAATGATGATGGAAGGAATGTATATCTCTCTTTGAGAATTTATGTAAGTAAAAATAAGGAGTGGAAAACAAAAGTCCTTGTGCAATGGCATGAAAAGTGGATTAGAGAGCAGGGGAACAACTCTTTGGGTTTGGACAATGTGACCTCTATTTTGTCATTAATGAGAGAATTGCCTTAAATGATGTCAAAGTCAGTCCTGTTTATTTTTGTGGATTAGTAATTGTTTGTTTATTTTAAACGGGGAGAGGAATATAAGGGATAAAACAAAAGTAACTATATAGGAATTGGGAGGTCCTTTTAAGAGATAAAAAATTGACCTAAAGTGATTGAGGTGACTAGTGATAACTTGACATTGCACCTACTGACTGACTCTTGAATCTGCCTCACCATGTCCTTTGACCAGCTAGTCATCACTATTCATTGTCTTGACCATCACAAACTTCCCCATGGATTTTCCTTCCTATATTCTTACCATTCAGTTTTTTTCTACACCACCACTATTACCGAATCCAGGCTCTTACTGCTCCCTGCATGAGAGGCCAATAAACTGAGATGAGGTTTTGGGGCAAAGAATAATGACTTTATTGGGAAAGTCAGAAGACCAAGAAGATAGTGGTAGTGTTCCAAAGAACCATCTTACCTGAGTTAGAACTCAGGCTTCTTTTATTAATACTAAAAGAAGAGGAGGAGGTGGCTGGTTTTTGTAAACTTTTTGGTGCAGTAATCCTTTGTTTTTGTTTTTCCTTTTCTTTTTTTATTTTTTAAATTATGAAAGTATGAGAATACATTTGTATGAGACTAGGAAAATACAGAACAAATTTTATGTAGTTCTGCTATATATTACTGGAGAAGGGGGCTGCCATCTATGGGGTCACACAGAGTTGGACATGACTGAAGCGACTTAGCAGCAGCAGCAGCAACTCTATATTACACTTATTTCTTTAAGTAGATAAATTAAGATTTTTAGTTGGAGTTTCAATATCAAACTTTCAAAAATTAATAAAATGACTATCCAGAAAAGTAGAAGGGTATGCATATGTGCAGGCTAAGTTGCTTCAGCCGTATCTTACTCTTTGCGACTTCGTGGACTGTAGCCCACCAGGCTCCTCTTTCCATGGGATTCTCCAGGCAAGAATACCAGAGTGGATTGCCATGCCCTCCTTCAGGGGATCACCAGCATCTCCTGTGTCTCCTGTACTGGCAGGAGGATTCTTAGTAGACCTGAAAGCACCATGAATCAATTTAACATAATTAAGATTTATACAATTTTCACATAAAAGTAGGATACAGATTCTGTTTGGGTTCCCATAGACTATAAACTAGGAGACAGGGACATAAAACAAGGTGCAAAAATTTCATGGTCTAAAGGTATTGAAATCATACGGAGCCTGTTCTCTTATTACTGTGGAATTACGTTAGAAATCAATATCAAAAGATTTGAATATACCCCCACATATTTTCAAGTGCAATGTGACATTTACCAAGAGAGACATTTGACTTAGCCATTGAAAACCTCAGTAAAGTGAGAAGACTGAAAAAAACACAGAGGGTGATTGCAAAGAAGAAAGCATTTAATGAGAAATTATTCTCAAAATAAGAAATTAATATCAAAGGTATTTTTTAAAACCCAGGTATTTGGAAATTAAATGTCTATTTTTAAGTGATGGGTGTACCTAAGAAGCCATAACAAGGCAAATTAGCAAATATTTGTAACAGAATAAAAATGAAAAGAGAATTTACCAGAATCTGTTGCATTCACCTGAAGCTGCTCAATGCAACTAAATACAATGTGTAATCTTGAATAAGGTATGAAAACAAATAATGGACACTAACATTTGTGAAATTTGAATAAAATCTGTTCTTTAGTTAATAATACTATATCATTTGTTTATTTCCTGTTTCGTTTTTTATTTTTTTACAGCATAGTATTTCTTCATATTCGCAGAGTTGGATTAGAAGTTTCAAGCCTCATTCAATTTTTAGAAAAATCACTAAGATAATAAACTTTTAGACTTTTAGCAGTAATACTAGATGCCAAAATACATGGAATTTTATTGAAGTTTTGAGTGAATATAAGTTAGAAATCTAGCATTCTATTCACATGAAGTAAAACAAGTGGAATCAAAATAATCTTTTAGCTAGGAAAAAGTTCATACATTTTATAAAATAGTTATCACATTATACATACTATATATATACACACACATATATATCTGTATACAAAAGCTTTTCCACTACTCTTGATAAAGGTTTGAGAAAGAACAACAACAACAAAGAGTTGGAGAAATTGGAAAACATAAACTAATTGAAATGAGAGTACCGCACAGGAAATAGAAAAAGTGAAACACACCAGATAAAAGTAAAAGGTCATCATATAGTCCGGTTGTTTTTAAACATGGCTGGTCATTAGAAACACATTTAGAGCTTTGGAGAAAAAAAGCAATATGTCGGCATTTGTAATTTTCAAAAAATTCCCAGATAATTTTGATATGCATCTGGATTTTAAAAAGTGGTACAGATTTTTCTACTAAGAGGTACTTTTAGTGACACAGAATTCTACTATTTTCTGTTGACCAATTATGATACAATGGTATTAAGTGAATAGTAGTTACATAATCATAATAGTAAAGGAAGTTTATCAGTTTTCACAATCAATAGCCAGGCAAAAAATAAAGAAGATTACAATTGCCAGCCATAATGGAAACATGATTAACCTAATAGTATAAAATAATTACATACAATTTTGGGGGTAAGTAGCGTGATGTGGTAAGTAGAAGTGCATACATGCACAAGTTTCCATCTGCCCAGCCAGTCTATGTCTTTTGATTGGTGCATTTAATTCATTTAGATTTAAAGTAATTGTCATGGGTCCATGTGCAGATTGGAAAAGATTTTTCAGACGTGAGGCAGAATGAAAGGAGAATAAAGTTTATTAGCGTGAGAAACTCTGTTAGAACAGTGGGCCAATACAAGGGAGAGCCAAACCCTTTCAAACAGCTAGTAGCCAATTTTTATAGCATCAAAACAGAGAAAATTTCTACTGAAATGGTGGCATTAGGTGATTGGTTAGGTTGCTATGGGGTATGTAATATGCTGGGTATTTTTCTTAGTATGGGGTCAGAGAACCAGCCAGTTTAGATCCAGAGGCTCATGGCAACAGTTGCTATGGGGCTTGGTCAGTTCCAGAGACTTTTATCCTGTTACCTTGATACAGGGCTCCACACCTGTGGCCTTGTTATACAGTCCCACATTCCCCCTCTTTTTATTTATGGACCAAATCTTTAGCCCCTTAACACCCTGCTCATGAATAACTGTGTACCTATCCCTGTCTTGAGCCATGGGGACCCAGGTCATTGGGGAAAGGGCCGATGACTGCCCTGGCTTCTTCAAGCTGGACAGGGGCATTGTGGGTTCCTGGGCCCCAATGCCTGATCTCGGTTAGGGTACATTTACAGAGGGAGATGAGAATCCATGGAATGATAAGGCTTCTTGTTCCACCACTGTCTGGGTGTTGGCTGAGTGATATTCTTGTTGTACTACCAGTGGGAGACTTAGTTGTATTCTAGAAGAAAGAAACTTAACAAGCAGGTTAAGGATTTATGGCCCAAAGATTAATAGAAGTAGAAGAGCTGCCAAGAGACTAGCCAGGAGAACCAGGACCAGACATTGATCTGTGATGTTAGTGTTTCTCTAGGTACGAGAAGATGCAAGAATTTGAGCTCATGAAATTCTTTACCTGAAAACACCTGACTATCTGAAGGCCTATTCTTACAGTTTTTCCCAGAGCACAGAGT
Source organism: Bos javanicus (assembly GCF_032452875.1). NCBI lineage: Eukaryota > Metazoa > Chordata > Mammalia > Artiodactyla > Bovidae > Bos > Bos javanicus. The sequence goes on along the minus strand of NC_083888.1, from coordinate 19,291,672 downwards.
GCCTTATTTCTGATCTCCACCCTGAACTCCTTTCAGGGGGTGTCGAAGGTCAGCAGCTTGCAGTGATCATGATTTAATTCTTTGTAGAGGCAAACAGCAAGTGCCAATTTCCAGTTGACAGAGCCCTTCAGTGTCATAAATTTGACTTTTTGGGGGGGGGCATTTCATGGCCATTGTGTCCCACAGTGCTAGGAATGCTCATTCCCAGTTCTGTCTGGACCAGGCCTCACAAGTAGCGAAAGTCTCTGGACCATACCTGTATTTCTAGCCTCTTGGTCCAGGAAAATATTCTCTCTTGTTGCTTCTTCCCATACCTAGAGTTAGATTTTTACAATTCCTGATCACATATGGAACTACATATCATCATTTTATCAGAGGCTCAGTCACATATTTGATAATGTAAGAAGCAATTTTCTGAAACAGGCAACATAGAAAATATAGCTAGCGATTATTAGTAAGATCTTAAGCAAGAATTTAAGTCAAGAATTTCCTTTAGGTATAGCCCAGTACATCCCCAGGTCATCTGACCTAGTTTGGTAAATGATTATGTATAGTAAGTCACTTCAGTTGTGTCTGACTCTTTTTGCAACCCTATGGACTACAGCCCACGAGGCTTCTCTGTCCATGGGATTCTCCAGGCAAGAATACTGGAGTGGGTTGCCAGGCCCTCCTCCAGGGGATCTTCCTGACCCAGGGACTGAACCCTCATTTCTTATGTCTCCTGCCTTGGCAGGTGGGTTCTTTACCAATAGTGCCACCTGGGAAGCCCCAAAGACTATCAGTTCAGTTCAGTTCAGTTGCTCAGTCATGTCTGACTCTTTGCGACCCGATGAATTGCAGCTATCGACTAGTGTTAATTTCCTGTTTGTAGATCTTGGAGCATCTGATCTTTATTTAAAGACTGATTACTGAGATAAACTTTAGAAACAAACTTAGGCTGTCCTCTTTAATAACTTAAACCTTTTAGCAGTATAACATAAACAAGGAACTATCTCAGAAATGAGTCAAAGTAAACACAAACATTAATTAACAAAACCAAAACTTAATATTTAGACATAATTGTGTGTGTGTGGGGGGGGGTGGGGGTGGGTCGGTATTAACCCTGCAGTCTGGGAAGGCTTTAACCCATCACATAAAAATGAGGTTTGTCAGGGATCTGGGGAAAGCCAAGCAGCTGTCTTGGATTTCCCACAGCCCTGACTGTCTTACAGCTATTGTTCACCCATTTTTAATTCCTGGATTTAGGAGTAGACTATTGCCATGTTTAAGGACATCAGGATAGCAAAAGTCTGACAGTGAGGGGTTAATATTTTGAAGAAGCAGAATGAGCTTTATCTATATGCACCATAATCTTTATAGATTACCGGGGTCCAGCCCTGGTTGGATCCAGGGATTCCCTCAGGAGGACAGCATTGGCGATTAGAATAGCAAAGCAGAGATTTATTAGATGCTCAATAATAACTGGTTTACGTGGAAAATCAATATAACCTGTGACACCAGGTTAGCTCTGACCACGGAGGCCGCAGGCGCCCTCTCGAATAGCGGAAGGTGCCCCACCTTAGGCACCTTCTCGAGTGGGTCTTAGAAGCCCAGGCAAGTAAGTGGTCGCAGAGGACCCCCACGCTCCAATTATTTTGGCATGAAGGAAGAACAGAAGAGAAAAGGAGGAAAAGGAAACAAGAAAGAATGACACAGGGAGACCGAATTTCAGTGAACAAGGCCCGCACTTTATTTTCCAAAGTAGTTTTTATACCTGAAGTTGTGCATAGAGGATAATGGGGGAAGGGGTAGAGTCATGCAAGGTCAGCAGTCCTTGATCCTTATCGAAGCCAGGCTTTCTTCCTGCAAACTTATCATATGCAAAAGTTTTAGGTGATTTACATCATCTTCTGGCTAGGAAGCCTGTTAACATTTTATGACCCTTTTCCTCAGAAAACTTATTTTTCTCTAAAGGTGATTATTCTAAAGTCAGGAGTCACCCTCCAAAAGCATTAGATAAAGTTGCATACCTATAGGGCAAAAGTGGTGGGCTATAACAAGAAAAGAATTAACTCAAGGGTCTAAGGTTACAAACATTAAAGCTGCTACTTACATTTCTATACACCAACTATATTAATCAATACACTCCCAGGGACACAGTAGGTAAGGGATATGGAAACTTGGCAGCAAGCATTAACTCAACAAAGAAATCCTCTACTAGTTCTATTTAACAACTTTAACTCTCTGAGAAGCTCTGTATTGTTAGAATATCTTAAGCTTCCTGTGCCTCTAGGGGTTGGGAGGCTGTGAATCTGAACAAACCTGTCAGGCAAGCTAGAAAGTCATCAGAGGGGTTTGAATTGAAACACTCCTATTATGCCCAGGAGACTTATTAACTAGAGTTTTAAGTTGATTTTCTTACAGAGAAAGGTGGTTGGGGATAGCCCCCCTTTAATGTCAGAGGAGTTGGTGAAAGTCATGAAGTAGTAAAACAGACTCTAGTTTTGGGGTAGATGCTCAGGCAGGCCCAGAGGGGCACCCCTTGAGTTCTGGCTCGCCTTGCCCACCAGAACTCTCCCACGTGGCCTTGTCATGGGTGGGGATTCCCGTGCTGGCTTCCGGCAATAGATCATTGTGAAATAATGCTTATTTACTTTACCAGAGTAAGAAAAGCTTTTAAAAACAAATATAAATCATTTAAAGGTAAAGAAATTTACATAGTCTGTTATTAAAAGCCACATTTCAAGAAAACTTTGTGTTATGAACAGAAAAAACAAAACTAAATTTCACTCTGGTACCAGTTTACTATTAATTACAAAATTTATTTATCTGGTTAATCTTAGAAAGTTTTTTCCATAAACCTTGAAGAAGTAGCAGGATTCTTGCAAAGACATCAGAGTGAAACCATAGAAGGCACATTTAGAATCAAATTGCAATCAACAAAGCAACTTGGTCATTGCTGTGACATGTAACACTTTAACATGACAACAGAATTATAACTGACATTTTACCAGAACATACTAGATTTTCATGAATTCGATATAATTTCTAGGATATCTAAATTAGTAACATCAACCAGACAATATAACCTGAGAAGATTCATCACTCCTCTACTAATACTTCCCAAGTAATTTAACATGTCAAATGAACCCAAATACTTTAATATCTCTTTGCGATGTCTCAGGGGCCCTCTGAAACACTCCAAAATTAGCTAGAGGTCCAAAGAACTTCATTAGAATTTAATTTTAGGAAGTTTTTTCAAAAATATCTAAAGCGTTTATAACAGTCAGATTGGATCATATAGGTCACTGAAACAATAGTTATTTGCTTACCCAAAGTAACACAAGATTTCAAAGGTAAACACAGAACAGATCACTTTAGAGGTAAAGAAACTTAAAACCCATTATCAAAGGCAGTTCAACATATTAAGAAAACTTGTATTATACACAAAACTCTTTTCTTGGGGTCCACTTCTCGTAAACCTTTTTTTTTTTTTTTTAATCTATCACTTTGTTCATTTAGAAACAGCTACCTGTAAGTCAGACCTACTTTCTTTTCTCTTAATAAAATGAAATTTCATTCTTTATACCTTCTTTATTAAAAACATACATCCTACTTTCCTTAAACAACCAACAGCTGTCCTTTAGATTAGCATTCTGTAGATTTGTGAACATAAATACCTGTGATGATTTCTAAAAACATTTGTTTTCTTATAGAGAACATCTCAGGATGACACCACACATATTCATTAATAGTTCAGAATCTCTAGTTTCTCTGTAAGAGGAAGTTAGTGCTCAGTAATTAATGTTTCAGAAACTTATTTTATTTGGAAATGACCTAGCTATTTAGTAAACTTCCATCACTTAGTTTAACAAACCCCTAGAAATTCAAGTTGCCTCAATCTGGAGAGACTATTTCAAACAACATTCCTAAAGCATAATTATTCTTAATAGAGTTTATCTATAAGCTCTTATCTTTTTCACATTTTCTTTCTTGAAGAGTTTTTTTGGACTCCAGTCACTTTCCTCGGTGACAAATTTGTGACAGATATAATAAGGTTAAACTTATATCAAACCTAAGTATAATGAAAATGTTATGTTTAATATAAGTGACTCTTAGACATGTCTACATTAATTAGATCACTAAACAAACATTAATGCCAGATATTTAATACTGAATATTTCCTAGTTTATGTGAACCTGAAATTAATTTAGGTTAATTTCTCTTGTATTTAGAATTGTTTGATTTGTAAGTGCTTACTTTTCTTTAGGTCACTTAAACTAGAGCTCATTTACAACCTAACCTCAGTAATATTATCCAAAGACAAAGACATACACTGAGACATGCATAAATCCAGACAGACAGACATAGATCTCACAGTTATCTGCTTGAGATTTAAAATGTCTCTTTGTCCTCCGCCCCCGCCCCCCGCCCCACCTTTTTTTCTTGGCTTAAAGTTTTAATTTGCTCAAAGTTGAAGTCTCAGGCAAAGTGGTCTGTAAATTTCACGCATATGACAAGAGTTAACTTCAAACTTTCTCCTAGGCATAATTTTAACAAGCTAGCTTTTTCATGCAAGAACCAGTTTTGTAATTTCAAAAGATTTCATTTTAACCAGTTTCCTCCAGAGTCTACTATCATGGCCACACTATCTTTTTCCTGCTGTCGTCATTATCTCACAGCTAAATTTTACAGAGTGCTCAAATTGACTCTGATAACAGGGGCTGATTGACTGATAAAAGTTGTCCCAGCAGGAATTACCCCTCTGGGGAAATGTGGTGTGGTCCTAGTTTGATCAGAAGAATTTGGAAGGGAAAAGGAACTTGCAGGAGTGGGAGAAGCTTGTTCCCTCCCCACCCTGAGAGATAGAAGTTGGAAGGGGATTCTTTAGAATGTTGCTGCTGCTACTGCTAAGTCACTTCAGTCGTGTCCGACTCTGTGCGACCCCATAGATGGCAGCCCACCAGGCTCCCCCATCCCTGGGATTCTCCAGGCAAGAACACTGGAGTGGGTTGCCATTTCCTTCTCCAATGCATGAAAGTGAAAAGTGAAAGTGAAGTCGCTCAGTCGTGTCTGACTCTTAGCGACCCCATGGACTGCAGCCTACCAGGCTCCTCCATCCATGGGATTTTCCAGGCAAGAGTACTGGATTGGGGTGAGATGTTTTTGATCCTTCAGGCTTTTGATTATGGGAGAAAGTCCTAGATCAAAGGGAACCTCAGAATCCTTTCTTTGTGTCCAACAATAGAGATCAAATGTGGATAGGAAAGGTCAAGTAAGGGTCATCTAGGAAATCTGATGGAGGGGGAGACAGGGGGGTGAGGAGATAGGATGGTCATAAAAGGACACGTGGCCTGAGTCCCTCAGATCTGGATTCTGATTAAGGGCCATGAAGGACTGAACAAAAGGGACCTGTGAAAACCTTCCCTGCTTTGGCTACAACCTAGTGTGCCATTCAGAGGCCATTTTTCATCCCCTAATTTGTACTAGGGCTAGGTCTTTTTGAGATTTTCAGGGTCAAATTTTTCCAGTTCCTGATAATATAGTCAAGGGGTGAGTCTGAGAGAGGCTCTTGGGACCTACCAGAATCAGCTCTTAGCCTGCATGCCATAGAATGGGAGTTCTGAGAGTCACTGGCTGACAGAAAGGCATCCTTTTTGTCCCAGTGATCTCTCCATGCAGGTAATGGCACAAAACGGCCGACTGTCCCAACAGTCAGGTCTGATGGTGAGAGGTGACTCCTGGGAATTGTGCAGCTGAGGCACCGTGTGTTAGCTCTAGGAAACCTAGAAGACCTCCTAGAACTAAGACCAAAAGAGATGTTCTATTCATCATTTGTAATTGGAATGCAGAAGTAGGAAGCCAATAGATATCTGGAGTAACAGGCAAGTTTGGCTTTGGAGAACAAAATGAAGCAGGGCAGAGGCTAACTGAATTCGGCCAAGACAATGCACTGGTTACAGCAAATATCCTTTGTCAACAACCCAATAGATGACTTTACACATGAACATCACCAAATCGTCAATACTGAAATCAAATGGATTATATTCTTTGTAGCTGAAGATGAAGAGGCTGTATACAATCAACAAAAACAAGACCTGGAGCTGACTGTGGCTCAGATCATCAACTTCTCATAGCAAAATTCAGGCTTAAACTAAAGACAACAGGGAAACCACTAGGCCAGCCAGGTATGACTTAAATCAAATCCCCTATGAATATGCAGTGGAGGTAATGAACAGATTCAAGGGATTAGACCTACTCAACAGTGTGCCTGAAGAACCATGGGTGGAGGTTCATCATATTGTATAGGAAGCAGCAAACAAACCATTCCAAAGAAAAGAAAAGCAAGAAGGCAAAGTGGTTATCTGAGAAGGCTTTACAAATAGCTGAAGAAAGAAGAAAAGTAAAAAGCAAGGGAAAAAGGGAAAGGTATATCCAACTAAATACAGAGTCCCAAAGAACAGCTAGGAGAGACAAGAAGGCCTTCTTCAATGAACAATGAATAAAACTAGAAGAAAACAACAACAAGGGGAAGATTAGAGATCTCTTCAGGAAAATTGGAAATATCAAGAGAATATTTTGCCCAAGTTAAGTCATTCACTCATGTACGACTCTCTGTGACCCTATGGACTGCAGCATGCCAGGCTTCCCTGTCTATCACCGTCTGCCAGAGCTTTCTCAAACTCATGTCCATCACATCAGTGATGCCATCCAACCATTGCATCCTCTGTTGTCCCCTTCTCCTCCCACTTTCAGTCTTGCCCAGCATCAGGTTCTTTTCCAATGAGTCAGTTTTTCACATCAGGTGGCCAAAGTATTAAATTTTCAGCTTCAGCATCAGTCCCTCCAATGAAAATTCAGAACTGACTTCCTTTAGGATGGACTTGTTAGACCTCCTTGCAGTCCAAGGGACTCTCAAGAGTCTTCTTCAACACCATGGTTCAAAAGCATCACTTCTTTGGTGCTCAGCTTTCTTTATAGATCAACTCTCACATCCATACATGACTACTGGAAAAACCATAGCTTTGACTAGATGGATATTTGTTGGCAAAGTAATGTCTCTGCTTTTTAATATCCTGTCTAAGTTTGTCATAGCTTTTCTTCCAAGGCTTTTCTTTCTTCACCCAAAGATGAGCACAATAATGGATAGAAATGCTACAGAGCCTAGTAGACACTGAAGAGATCAAGAAGAGATGGAAAGAATATATGGAAGAACTGTACAAAAAGATCTTAACGAACTGGATTACTATGATGATGTGGTCAGTCACCCAGAGCCAGACATTCTGGAGAGTGAAGTCAAGTAGGGCTTCGGAAGCACTGCTGTTAATACAGCTAGTGGATGTGGTGGAATTCCAATAGAGCTATTCAAAACCCTAAAGGATGATGTCATCAAGGTGTTGCATTCAATATGTCAGCAAGTCTGGAAGACCCAGCAGTGGCCACAGGACTGGAAAAGGTCAATCCTCCTCTCAATTTCCAAGAAGGGTAGTACAAAAGAATGTGCTAACCATTGGACAGTTGCACTCATCTCCCATGCTAGTAAGGTCATGCTTAAAATCTTGCATGCTAGGCTTCAACACTATGCAAACCAAGAACTTCCAGATGTCCAAGCTGGGTTTAGAAAAGGAAGAGGAACCAGAGATCAAATTGCTAACATTCACTGGATCATAGAGAAAGCAAAGGAATTTCAGAAAAACATCTACTTCTGTTTCATTAACCATGCTAAAGCCTTTGACTGCATGGATCATAACAAACTGTGGAAAGCTCTTAAAGAGGTGGGAATAGCAGACCATTTTACCTGTCTTCTGAGAAACCTGTATGCAGGTCAAGAAGCAACAGTTAGAACCCTGTGTGGAACAATGATTGGTTTAAGATTGAGAAAGCAGTATGACAGGGCTGTCTGCTGTCACCCTGTTTGTTTAGCCTATATGCTGAGCGCATCATGAGAAATGCTGGGCTGCATGAGTTACAAGCTGGAATCAAGATAGGCAGGAGAAACATCAACAACCTCAGATATGAGGATGATGGCATTCTCATGGCAGAAAGCGAAGAGGAACTAAAGAGCCTCTTGATGAGGGTGAAGGAGGAGAGTGCAAGAGACGACTTAAGACTAAATATTAAAAAAACTAAGATCATGGCATTTGGCCTCATTCCTTCATGGCAAATAGAAGGGGAAAATGTGGAAGTAGTAACAGATTTCCTCTTCTTGGGCTCTAAAATCACTGCGGATGATGACTGCAGCCATGAAATCAGAAGACAGCTGCTTTCTGGCAGGAAAGTGAAAGTGAAAGTGAAGTCACTCAGTCGTGTCTGACTCTTTGCAACCCCATGGACTGTAGCCTATCAGGCTCCTCTGTCCATGGGATTTTCCAGGCAAGAGTGCTGGAGTGGATTGCCATTTCCTTCTCCAGGGGATCTTCCTGACTCAGGAATCGAACCCGGGTCTCCCGCATTGCAGGCAGACGCTTTACTGTCTGAGCCAGATTCAGAGATATGGCAGGAAAGCTATGACAAACCTAGACAGTGTGTTGAAAAGAAGAGACATTACTCTCCCAACAAAGGTCTGTATAGTCAAGGCTATGGTCTTCCCAGTGGTCATGTGTGGTGGTGATAGCTGGGTTATAAAGAAATCAGAATGCAAAAAAAAAAAAAAAAAATCAGAATGCCAAAGAATTGATGCCTTCAAACCATGGTGCTAGAGAAGACTCCTGAAAGCTCCATGGACAGCAAGGAGATCAAACCAGTCAATGTTAAGGGAGATCAACCCTAAATACTTATTGGAAGGACTGATGCTGAAGCTGAAGCTCCAGTATTTTGATCATCTGATGCTAACAGCTGACTCATTGGAAAAGTCCCTGAGGCAGGGAAAGATTGAGGGTAGAAGGAGAAGACAGCATCAGAGGATGAGATGGCTGAATGGCATCACCAATGCAATGGACATGAACTGGGGCAAACTTCAGGAGATGGTGAGGGACAGGAGACCTGACATGCTGCAGTCCATGGAGTTGCAAAGAGTCAGACATGACTGGGTGACTGAACAACAACAAGGAACCATGTGACATGGACAGGGAAAGACAGAGATCCCTGGGAGCAACTGGGTGACTCACCATTTGGTGATTCCCTGAAACATGGAAGGCACTCTTAGGATAGCTCGGAGGCAACACTTAGGTACTTGTAAATCAATCCAGACTGAAAGGGAAAGAAGTGAAAGAGACAGGGAAGATAGGTGGGGAAATCTGCCTCACAATCCTATAGGGGAGGCAGTGGCCAGGGGTGGTGGACTGTGGTTTGTTTGAACCAATATGTGCCTGATATGGTACACCGAAGTTGTCTTGCTCGGGGTGGATGCCCTTGTGGCCTTGTCCATTCCATGACCCACCCACCACCCACCCCCACCACAATCCGTTATCCTTTCACAGAAGCCTTCCAGTGACAAGTGCCCTAGTGGCTTTTAAGTGCCTGACCTGTGCCTGCACAATATTGATTGGCCTAGTCCTCAGTTGGAAAGTAGTAAATAAGAGAGACCCTCACTCCTTTGGGTTTCAGCTACTGGGACAGATTGAGCAGTGGGGCCTTTGGAACACATCAGAGGGTAACTCTGGCCAGAGTTCCTCAGCTGCTTCCACAGTCACTTGCCTGTTCATAGAGGGTCCCTACGAGAAAGGAGAGGCAAGACTTGGGGAAGAGACCCCAAGTCCTTGTACAGGCCACCAAAATGTTGTGGTCCATGCATGGGTTGGAAAAGAATTTCCAGACATGAAGCAGATTGAACAGAGAATAAAGTTGATTAGAGTAGGAGACACTGTTAGAACAGTGGACTGGTTCAAGGGAGAGCTAAACCTTTTCACAGGCTAGCTACCAATTTTTATAGCTTCAAGACACAGAAAATTCCTACTGGAATGGTGACATTTGGTGATTGGTTAAGAAGCTATAGGGTCGGTATTTTACCTAATGTGGGATCAGGCAACTGGCTGGTTTGGATCCAGAGGCATGGCTTGGACCAAGCACTATGTACTTGGTCAGTTCCAGAGATTTTTATCCTGTGACTTTGGTACAGAGCTCCACACCTGTGACCTTGGTATAGGGCTCCACAGTAATTATCAATATGTATGGTCCTATTACCATTTTTCTTAATTGTTTTGGATTTATTTTTTGTAGATCTTTCCCTTCTCTTGTGTTTCCTGCTTAGAGATGTTCCTTTAGCATTTATTGTAAAGCTAGTTTGGTGGTGCTGAATTCGCTGAACTTTTGTCTCTAAAGCTTGTGATTTCTCTGTAAAATCTGAATGAGAGTCTTTCTGCATAGAGTATTCTTGGTTGTAGTTTCTTCCCTTTCATCATTTTGAATATATCATGCCATACCTTTCTTTCTCTCTCTTTTTTGCCTTTCATATTTTCTTTGTATTTCTCTTCAATAGTTGCTTGACTCAACATCTTTCTGTCTGCTCTATACAATGAAAATACAAACTAAATGAGAATAGAAAAAATAAATAAAGCACTAAATTGTACGAATTACAAGTCTGTTCCAAAATATATTTACATTAAATAAAATACGCATTTCAGTAAGAGATCTACAGTGAATGACTCTGCATCCTGGGAACCTAGGCAGGGCTGGCATTCGTGGGAGAAGCTAAGAGACTTCACACCAATCACAGTTTGTAGGAGGTTTCTGATGGCCAATCTGCAAGCTACACTGAGCGCGTCATGAGCATCACCTGTGCAGGGACTGACTGGGGGGAGGAGAAGCAACTTTTACCTCGATGCTGAGTTCATTCTCATCAACAGCCTATTCAGTAAAGTTTCAAAAAAGTAAACATGTTAAGGTAAGAAGACAACTGTTTAGAACCCCAGACACATTTTCTGGCTGTATTTATGCAGAACTCTCCAGCTACAATGGGTGGTCGTGAAGACATTCTTCCTCATGACAACATGGTCACAGGACTCGGATGACCCAGCAAGACTGAGGGGAGCCGAGGACTGGGATACAAGTCCAGTTTTGGTTTGGGACACTCTTCTCATGCACAGTCCATGGCCCTGCAGTCCTCTCCTCCTACCATCTGGCATGGCACTTAATGTAGTCTTCAGCTTTATTCCGGAAGTCCTCCTTGTCCCACAAATGATGTTCTACAGCTTTGATATTCAGTGGATCATCAAAATTCAACAGATCAATAAACAAAATTTTAATCCCCAAACAACATCCTTCAGTATCCTCTTAGGGGCCCGGCAGGTGCCATCAACTGGATGTTCTCTCAGTAAACTGAGACATATCTCTCCTGTCTCTGTATGTTGGGGTGCCAGATCCAGGTCAAGCATTTCACTTTGGGAGGCACCATGTTGTATGCATTGGAGACCTCAGTTTCAAACTGAAATTTTCCATCCTAGTAGTAACTCTTCTCTGGGGTGACAGTTAGCTGAAAACAATGAAGCTTGTTTGGATCAGGAAAATGCACTTTATACATACAAGGTAAATTAACTTCAAGTTCTGCAACCTCTTTAACAAGCAGCCTGTCTCTCACAAACACTAGCCGAGTGGAGTCAGTGGCTGTGGCTGACTCTTCAGCTTGCTTGCCAGCATCAACATCACTACTACCTTTATCCTGGGCACCCCGAGACAGGCAAGGCAAGCCCGGTGCCCAACACCAGCTGGCCAGCTGGCCACAGACAGCAAGCCATGGCCCCTCACAGCCACACCAGCTCTGGCCATGTCATTCCCTTCTTTCTTGTAGAGTTTCTGTTGAGGAATCAGCTGATAACCTTATGGCAATTCCCTTGTATTTTATTTGTCATTTTCCCCTTGTTGCTTTTAATATTTTATCTTTGTCTTTAATTTTCATGTTTGATTACTATGTGTCTTGGTGTGTTCTCCTTGGGTTTATCCTGCCTAGAACACTCTGCTTCCTGGACTTGGCTGACTATTTCCTTTCCCATGTTAGGAAAGTTTCCAGCTATTATCTCTTCAAATATTTCCTCAAGTCCTTTCTCTCTTTCCTCTCCTCTGGGACCCCTATAATGTGAATGTTGGTGCATTTAATGTTATGCCAGAGGCCTGGAAAATCCCATGGATGGAGGAGCCTGGTGGGCTGCAGTCCATGGGGTCGCTAAGGGTCAGACACAACTGAGCGACTTCATTTTCACTTTTCACTTTCATGCATTGGAGAAGGAAATGGCAACCCACTCCAGTGTTCTTGCCTGGAGAATCCCAGGGACGGGGGAGCCTGGTGGGCTGCCGTCTATGGGGTCGCACAGAGTCAGACACGACTGAAGCGACTTAGCAGCAGCAGCAGCAGAGGTCTCTTAGGCTGGCTTTATTTTTTTCATTCTTTTTTCTATATTCTGTTTCATAGCAGTGATTTCCACCATTCTGTCTTCTAGGTCACTTAACTGTTCCTCTGCTTCACTTATTCTGCTGTTGATACCTTCTAGTGTAATGTTCGGAGAAGGCAATGGAACCCCACTCCAGTACTCTTGCCTGGAAAATCCCATGGATGGAGGAGCCTGGTAGGCTGCAGTCCATGGGGTCACTAAGAGTTGGACGTGACTGAAGCGACTTAGCAGGAGCAGCAGCAGTGTAATGTTCTGGAGAAGGCAATGGCACCCCACTCCAGTACTCTTGCCTGGAAAATGCCCTGGGCAGAGGAGCCTGGTAGGCTGCAGTCCATGGGGTCGCTAAGAGTCAGACATGACTGAACGACTTCACTTTCACTTTTCCCTTTCATGCACTGGAGAAGGAAATGGCAACCCACTCCAGTGTTCTTGCCTGGAGAATCCCAGGGATGGGGGAGCCTGGTGGGCTGCCATCTATGGGGTCGCACAGAGTCGGACACGACTGAAGTGACTTAGCAGCGGCGGCAGCAGCAGCAGTGTAATGTTCGTCTCTGTTTGTTTGTTCTTTAGTTCTTCTAGGTCTTTGGCAAACATTTCTTGCATCTTCTCCATTGGTTTTCTGAGATCCTGGATCCTCTTCACTATCATTATTCTGAATTCTTTTTCTGGAAGGTTGCCTATCTCTACTTCATTTAGTTGTTTTTCTGGGGTTTTGTCTTGTCCTTTCATCTAGGACATAACCCTCTGCTTTTTCATTCTGATTAACTTTCTGTGATGTGGTTTTCATCCTAGCTGCTGTGGAATTAGTGTTCTTCTTGCTTCCTCTGTCTGCCCTCTGGTGGATGAGGCTAAGAGGATTGAGTAAGCTTCCTGATGGGAGGGACTGGTGGAGGGAAAAGCTGGGTCTTCTTCTGGTGGGCAGGGCCATGCTTAGCAAAACTTTGATCCACATATTTGTTGATGGGTGGGGTAGTGCTCTCCCTGTTAGTTGTTTGGTCTGAGGCAATCCAGCCCTTGGGTCTGTCAGCTCTATGGTAGGGCTAATGGTGACCTCCAAGAGGGCTTATGCCAAGGGGTCCCTCAAGGACTCCTGCTCCCATGCCCCTGTCCCCATGGCAAGCCATTGCCAAACCACCCTCCACGGGAGACCCTCCAACACTAAGAGGAGGTCTGGTTCAGTCTCTTGTGGTGTCACTGCTCCTTTCGCCTGGGTCATGGTGCATGCAAGATTTCGTTTGTGACCTCCAAAACCTCCTTTGTTTCCTTTAGTCCTTGGAAGTCCTATAATCAAATCCTGCTGGCCTTCAAAATCAAATTCCTTGGGGATTCATAGTCCCTTTTTCAGATCGCCAGCCTGGGAACCCTGACATGGGACTCAGAACCTTCATAACAGTGGGAGAACTTCTTCAGTATTATTGTTCTCCAGTTTGTGGTCGCCCACCCAGCAGGTATGGGGTGTGATTTTATCACGATTGTGCCCCTTCTACCATATCACTGCAGCTTCTTCCTTGTCTTTGGGTTTGGGATATCCTTTTTTGGTGGGTTCTAACATCCTCCTGTTGATGGTTGTTCAACAGTTAGTTGCAATTTTCATGCTGTCACAGGAGGAGATGAGCACACATCCTTCTACTCCGTCATCTTGAATCACCCAGCCTGTATCTTACTACTTTTTGTATCATATATCCTAGAGATATTTACTTATCATCGTTGGAAAAGATTCCCTCTTGCACTATGCCATGGTTTATTAACTTGTATCCTAAAGATGAACACCTGGGTTATTTCCAATATTTCCTGTCTTATTTTCAAGTGAGATCTAGAGTGGGAGTTTCATTCATGCCAGGCTGCTCTAATCAGGACAAGGAAAATGGGAAGAAGTGGTCAGTACACAAGAGATAAGAAAACCAAGGAAAACCAGAAAAGAGCAAAAAAACAGAAAATTCAGAGAAGATGAGAGAAACAAAAAAAAGAGGCAAAACAGGATGAGGGCAACCACACAAAACAGGAAGGAGACAGAACAGAAGGAGAAAAGGAAACAAAAAAGAGAGTGAGATGAATGGGGAAGGATGTGAGTAGGGAGAGAGAAGAGACAAGAAGACATCAGAGCTTGGTAAATATGCATCTGGTAATCAGAGAGGCTCAGGAGTCCCCAGGCTAATCTTCAGTCCCTACAGAAACCTGGTGGGCCCAGTACACCAGGTCAGCCACGCATATCAGCAGGTTGAGGGCTGTCAGAATGGCCACAGCCATTCCTCATTCCAGGTGCAAATGTAATAGATGAGCCCATCGATACAGTCCATATAATTGGATTGCTGGGGCTGCCCGCCAAACTTCTCATTGAACTGGTAGAGCAGCCAGAGGACCAGAGTGCTGACATAGAGGAGGACAGAGAGAGGGTCAGCAAAAACTGGAAAATGGGGACAGTCACAGGCAGCCTGTATTCCCATCCAACCAGGTTCCCCAGGATGGTCAGGGCTGCTGGGAAGAAGCAGATGGAGTACACAGCGACACACCACTCCAGGGCCGGCTGGTGCAGGTACAGGGAGGTGTGGCTAAAGAACGTAAAGATGAGACAGGCCACGAAGGTCTCCAGCACTTTCAGCAGGCCTGGCATGGTGTGCACATAGCAGGGGATCTCACTGAGCTCATAATACTGCCATGAGCAGGCCACTTCCATGGCATAAAATACAGAAGCAACACAGGAGAATGCAGTGGCCACGATGGCTCGGTCCTGGTAAGGGCCATAAGGCAGGAAATGGACATGAGTGGTGGCACAGATGATGAAGGCCAAGAGGCAGAGGAGGGCAACATAGCAGGTGTAGATGATGGTAAGCTGTACCAGAAGAAAGGAAAGGGGGACTGGAGCTTACACAGCTCTACAGTGGAGATGATGAGGATCATGGCAAAACAGAAGCGCCAGATGGACATGGACCAGTTACCTACGGCCCCCCTCAGGATGCCCATGTCGACCACGAGGGAGAAGACCATGCAGGTGCAGAAGAGCTTCGGCAGGCGGAGGAGGCAGCACATGACGTCCAAGGCACCTTGTCTCGAGATGTCACCCTGAAGAACATGGTGTTGTGATGGTCAAGCAGGTCACAGTCACCAACACGGCAGTGGTCTTCCCTGAGGACCCATCAGAGAAAGATCCGGCTCTGGAGGTGAATTAAATCAGATTCCTGGAAAAGGCTCAGAGTCCTGTGATGGCTGAGGCCCAGGATCTGTGGAGTTAGAACCAGTGGCTCAGATACCTGGGATACCAGAACAACCGCTCCAGAATTACATTCCCCACCCATCACCCTTGACATTGTCAGGAGACCTGTGTTATCCCAAACCTTCTACTGGGTTAGGTCTGACCTCAAACCATTAACGTTTTGGACCTCTTGTGCTGCGTGCCATTATCTATGGGGGCCCAAGGTAAAATGGTCCTTATATACAATCTGAAAATTTCAAGTCTCTCCAAATTGAAAAAGATTAAAAAAAAATTATTTGGTAAGCAAATTTGATCAAAATGTACATGAGACAATTTATGGTCATTATTTACATCATTTACTGTTAATGTTCCAAACTGCAGTTGCTGAAACACTAATGTGTTTCATTAGAAGGTGCTTTCAGACTCTGGGGTGATGCTATGTTCTATAGAGAACTATCTGGTCATCTGTCTGAAGCTGAAAAATTATGAGCTCTAGAGCATACCTGAGCCCAAAGATAAAGATAAAGGACTGTGGATTCTACTGCTACTCCCATGTATTGATGAGAGTTAGCCGAGAGACTCAGGTACCTTTCCCAAGGTCAAAGGTTAGGAGTGAGAACCCAGATAAAAACACCAAAGCCATGGTTTGAGCACTTTGCTCTACACCCCACATGTCATCAGGGCCATGGGTGGGAGCCCAGGACCAAAGCTCGGGGCTTTGAGACCCGACACACCTTCAGGGCCATGGCCTCCTTCCACAGCAACTTGGAGACACACATGCCCTGGACCTATCCTCCCTACAGCCATCACTTGAAGGAGCTGCCATCTGAGGGGACACAGCCTCACCTGGAGGAGGGAAGCTTCAGAAGTGAACAGGGAGGAGCCATGGGGTGAGAGCAAGACCATGGGGACAAGATGATGTGGAAAGTAGGGACTGTTCTGAATCCCCTCTCTCAATTTTGCCATCACATGTGACTCTTGCCCACTGGGGAGGGGAGACTTCAACCCAGCATGACTCCAAGGTGGGGCATCATGGAGGAAACACAGAATAAATTAACATAATGTTTGGCTCTGAAGCTCCAAAGCTGCCATCCAGATGGGAGTCTGGAAAGATTTAGGAGTAGTCCTACCTGTGAGGATTCTCCTGGCCTGGGAGACTGGTTAGCAGCTTCCAAGCTGGGAAAAAGGGATTAGAAATGAACAAGGATGCTGTGTTTGATGCTGATGGGGGCCTTTCAGGGTATCCAGGGAGGGGATGGGGATGGACGGATGATCACCCCCTTTAAAGGGCAGGAGCTGAAAGAGGAGGCCCCTGATGGACCCCTGGGAGGAGACAACCCTGAGGATGCTCCCGGGACTAGGGTGGGGGCAGGGGGCAGGGGGGTTCAGAGTGGAGATGACTGGGGGGAGCCCAGGGCCCCAGTGGCCCTGAAGCAGCCCAGTAGGGGTCTTCTGACCCAGAAGAGACGCAGGCATGGAGCCAACCTTCGCCATGGAGGAGGGGCCTGGACTGGAACTGAGACAGGAGAACAGGGGCCTGAAGGGGTTTCAGGGCTGTGACAGGGACACGTGGCCAGAGTGGCAGGGACCCTGGAGACCATGGAATTGCCCAGGTCACCTGCCCAAGACAGTCCGCCAGCCAGGGCTGCAGTCCTGCTCACACAGGGGCTCCTCCAGGGTCCAGTGTTGGGGGAGTGAGGCCCCTCCCAGCCCGCCCCCTCCTCAGGGACCGCTGCCCTATTTCCAAGGGACTTTTTGCTGAGAAGCCACCAGGGTGGAAGGGCCAGCGCCGCATCCAGCTTCCTGCGATCAGGGGCCTTGTCACCTTTGCGATAATAAACCCTGGGACAAGCTGAGGCTGGAAAGAGAAACATAGAGCAAACCTGAGAACCTTCCTGGACTCACAAAGCTCCTTGAGGCCCAATAGCCAGTGGAGCCCTGAAGCCTGCGGGCCTCCCAGTGGGCATGCCAGGGGTGGGGAGGGATACTGGGGTGAGGGAGGCAGGCGGTGTCATGATGCCTATCCCCCAATTTGATCCCCACCTAATTCCAAGAACCCATCTACAATTCCGCCTAGAACTACAAGAGATCTTTGGATCCTTTTAATGCTACAAAGGGAGGGTTGCAGAAGGAGAGGTGTGGGGATTCCAGCTGGGTGACCCTGGGTAAGGCCTGTGACCTCTCCGGGCCTTAGTTTCCCCTACTTGAAAAGTAGGAAGTTTGTTTGAGTCTCCCCAGCAACCCTTCCTCCAGTAAAGCATCTGCCTACAATGTGGGAGACCTGGGTTCAATCCCTGGGTTGGGAAGATCTCCTGGAGAAGGAACTGGCAACCCACTCCAGTATTCTTGCCTGGAAAATCCCATGGACGGAGGAACCTGGTGGGCTACAGTCCATGGGGTGGCAGAGTCGGACACGACTGAGCGACTTCACTTTCACTTTCCCCAGCAGCCCGTCCTCCACTGTAATCTGTGAGTGTGGACATGGTGCCCCCATCAGAACACAGCCTAAATGTGGCTGAGTCCTGCCTGCCCAGCAGCCAGGCGTGTGGACTGGAAGGCAGTGAGCCAGAAAGGTCATGGCCTGGACAAAGGAAGGAGAAGGAAGTGAGAGGGACACTCAGTTACAGGGAGAGGTGGGGCCTGGAGGAGATACTTTAGAGGTGGAAGATACTGGGGAAGTTACTCATCAGTCTCAGTCTCCCCATCTTTGCAATGGAATTAATCCCAGCTTTGTGTCAATGAATGAACAAAAGCACGTGAAGGACCCATCAGAGGGCCTGGAACACGGCACACTCAATCTATGCCTGCTACCTGTCCCCCTCCCCCTCACAGAGGACCCAGAACACCCTGGCCCCACTCTGGACATCAGCACACGCAAGCTTGATTTGTTGCAGATCAGGGGCTGCAAACCTGTTTGTACTACAGGTGGTCCAGGGATGTGTTTTGTGTTTCGTCACAGTGTTTTCAGGAAGAGATGGTGTAGAATCAGTATTATTTCTTCCCTAAGTGTTGGTGGCTGCAGTGTTTTAATTTCACATGAAAATCCAGATTCCCAGCTCCTTTTGAAGCCTCAGGAGATCTGGTGTCACTGGGCTGTGTGTCCTCAAGATGGGGGGCCAGTGAATGGAGCTGAGCAGCTGCTACATGCTATATGTTATTTTCCATTTTCATCTTTGTGTAATTTTCTGTATTTTCTTATTCTCAAGTATAATTGGCATAAAGCAGGACTATGAGTGTCTCACATGTGCCCAGTTTCTCCTCCTTGGTATGGCCAGGCTTCCGCTTCCTCACAGGAGTGTCCACCCCTCTCTCCAGGGAGCATCCGTGTCCTCAACTGCATGTACAGCCTTCAGCAAATTTCACATGCTCTGATGTCATATGTAGACGTGTGTGTACATACATGTACATATGCTTATAGTGAGTATCTGTATCTTTTTTTCCTGTTTTATAAATGCAAGACTATATCATCACACAGAATCTTGCTTTTCCACCACCCCAGACAGGTGCAGCTGGTCCTCTCCATCCCCTTTACTTATTTACTTCCCTCCTGGCTCCTGGGAGTGTTTGGACTGACTGTCCTTCTCTAGATCAGTGGACCCTCCCCTGTGAGTCTCAGACACTGGGGGACACAGGGGGTCCTGGATGCATGTGACCATCATGCTCTGGAGCAGGAGGTCAGGATGCTTTCCTGGAAAATTTATTAAAAATACGACATAGAGTACACTTTTTATTTCTAAAATTTCATCTTGGCTTCCTAGGGCCACTGCAGCAAATTATGACAAGCCTGGTGGCTTAAAACAACAGAAATATATTCTCTCACAGTTCTGGGCATCATAACTCTGAAATCAAGGTGTCAGCAGGGCAGTGCTGCCTCTGATGCCCAGGGGAGGGTCCCTCTTTGCCTCTTTTAGCTTCTGGAGGCCCCTTACCTTGTGGCTGTGTTATCAAATGCAGGCTTGGCTGCTCATCTCTCAAGAAGCGAAATACTGAGAGATGAGTGCTGGGCTCTGTCTGGGACAAGGTGCCGCTCCTCCGCTGTGAACACAATCATCACCGGGATGGTGGGTTGAAAAAAATACTAATGAACCATTTTTTGTGGAAGAGCTTGATATGGAGGAATGGCATTTTTCCAGTTTAGTATGTGCGAGATGGAAAATGGAGCATAAAATTAAGCAATGGCTGTCCAAAAGGATATCCTAGTAGGAATTCCCCAGTGGCCCAGCTGGTAAAGAATTACCTGCCAATGCAGGAGACCTGGGTTTGATCCTTGGGTCAGGAATATCCCCTGGAGAAGGGAATGGCAACCCACTCCATTATTCTTGCCTGGGAAATCCCATGTAAAGACTACAGTCCACAGCTGGGTTACAGTCCACGGGGTTGCAAAGAGTTGGAAATGACTGAGCAGACAAGCACGCAGGGCTGTCCTACTGCACTCAGACCTCCTGCAGGGAACTGTCTCAGTGAAAATCTACTCCCCACCCCCCACCCCAGACCCCCCACCCTCCCACTGCCCCGGCCCTGTAGGGAACACACTCTGGGCAAACTGAGTATCCTGTTAGGTCTTAAAGAGAGAGACTACTTCAAATCTCCTTTCTTCCTCAAGCCGTGGGGGCTCTGAGGCTCTCCTCCTCTCCCCCCACCCCGCAGTCCCCCCACCGCTGCTCCTGCACTAGAATTCCCCCTCCTTCCAGAGACTGGGGGGAGGGAGGCTGAAGGCTCCAGGCTCCCCTTGCCTGGGGCATCAGGATAAGAACCACAGAATTTGGGCTCTTCCTCATCTTCCCCATCTCAGTCAATAGCACTGCCTTCCTGAATGCTCTTCACAAAATACTTCAAATCCACCTACTTTTCTTCATCTCTACAGCCACCTGGTCCAGATCCATCCATCCCTTCACCTGCTTTAGTTGGTTCCTCTATTTCCATCCTTTCCCTCAAAGATGAATTTGAAATAAAGTCAAACTAAGATATTTTGAAGGCTTCTCTTTGTTGCCTTAGGATGGAACATGGACTCTAAAATGTCACTTCCAAAGCCCTGAGAGTCCAGACTCCTTTCTACTTTTCCTGCCTTATTGCCTCCCTCCCTCCAGGCACTGAGATCGTCTTCCAGTTCCTCTTGGTCATCTCAGGGCCTTTCCCCTGACATGTCTACACATCCCCTAGCCCTGAACTGAGACCAGAGCTCAGCCTGGCACACAGTAGTCCTGTGCCCAGTCAGTGTCACTCCAAACCTTAGTTTGCTCATCCAGAAAATGGAGACAATAGCCTTCAGCAGCAAGTCTGACAACGTAACTTATTACCCCTATTTCATTTTATCTTCAAGGATATTATTATTGTCATCCCCATTTAACAGATGATGAAACTGAGGCTCAGAGAGTACATTAGATCATTTTACTCAAGGTCATACACTTACTCCCTGACAGAGCCTGGATTTGAATAAACGTCTGTCACCCTGCAAAACTCAGCAGGTAGTAGAACCTCGGGAAATGCTGAGATTTACTGAATGCTGACCCCCTTCTCTTGGGTCGAAGAATCATCTCCTGCCTCCTGTGGATCTTGGTCTGGCTGCAATGCCCTCAACTTGTCCAGACTTCCTGTTGACAAGCCAGCCAAAAAATGCCAGAGAGTGTGGAGACTTAGAGAGGTGCTGACTGGACCCTCACTGTATTCTCCTCAGCTCACTGGGCTCCCTACAGGAACTTTTAGACAGGAGCCAGACATACAGACAAGGGCCACTTGGATTGGCCATCTGCACTGGCCCCCAAGGCAGATAGCCAGGTCTCTGAGAGCCGAGGGAATGGCCCACTTCTTTCTACTCATCGGAGGATTGAGGAAGGTCAGCTCTGTGATTTTTTCAAGAAGCTGGTCCAGAGCCATGGAATGGAAACATCTGTGCCCTGGGCTCTGTTCTGGATGCAGCTCAGGACACAGTCTGGCAGATGTCGGGGGGTGGGGGGGT
Organism: Bos javanicus; assembly: GCF_032452875.1. NCBI lineage: Eukaryota > Metazoa > Chordata > Mammalia > Artiodactyla > Bovidae > Bos > Bos javanicus. Next base: position 19,270,224 of record NC_083888.1, on the reverse strand, counting down.
GGGAGGGGGGTGCGCCAGCTGGAGTCACCCTGCCTGGAGGAAGCTCTGGCCGGCTGAACAGGGAGCCTCTGGCCACTGCCCCTGGAGACAGGGAGCCCAGGCCAAGCAGGAAGCAAGGGAAGGGCCTGAGGCTTGGGCACCAGGAGTCTTCTCCATCAACTGTGTGTACTAAAGGTCTGGGGTGCCGGGGTCCAGCCCCGGCTGATCCAGGGTATTCGAAGGAGAGACGGCATAGGCGAGGATCAGGAAACAATTGCTTAATTAAACGTTAATTAAGGATATAAAGAGTAATAGAATGAGGATAGCTCAGTGAGGAAATTCAGTGGAGAAAAGAGGCTGAATAATTCAGCCAGAAGGTAAGAGAAAGAACGACATGGTGAGACCAAGTTTCGGTGAACAAGGCCCGCACTTTATTTTCCAAAGTAGTTTTTATACCTTAAGTTATGCATAGAGGATAATGGGGGAAGGGGTAGAGTCTTGCAGCAAGCCAGGCTTTCTTCCTGCAAACTTATCATATGCAAAAGCTTAGGTGATTTGCATCATCTTCTGGCCCGGAGGCCTGTTAACATTTTAAGACCTTTTCTTCAGAAAACTTATTTTTCTCTAAAGGTGATTGGTCAGGAGCCACCCTTCAAAAGCATTAGATAAAGTTGCATTCCTACAGAGCAAAGGTGTGGTGGGCTATAACAAGAAAAAGAATTAACTCAAGGGTCCCAGGTTACAAACATTAAAGCTACTACTTACACCAATTATATTAATCAGTACACTGCCAGGGACATAGCAGGTAAGGGATATGGAAACTTAGCAGCAAACATTGGCCCAACAAGTGAGAATCCCTTCACCAATACAATTTCTAATCAATCTTTTAACTACTCAAAAGAATCTGTGTTTAGACAGTTTAGAACATCTCCTGCCTCTCACAGTTGGGAGGCTCTGAACAATCACATGTGGCCGGAAAAACCTATTCAGGCAGGCTAGAGGATTTCCAAAGGAGTTTGTAGGTTAAACACTGTCACACCCAGGAATTATTAACTGGAGCTGTAAGCTAACTCTTTTTCAGAGAGGTAGTGGGGGACAGCCCCCCGTAAAGTCAGAAGTGTAGGTGAAGGCACAAAGCAGAAAGTAGGCAGACTCTGGTTTTGGGTGTAAATGCTCGAGAATTTCCAGGGGGACTCCTGAAGCTCGATCCCACCTTTGCGTATGCCGAGCCTCCTTCCTCATGACCTTTGTCATGGGCAGAGTTCCTCACACTGGCTCCCGGCAGTGATAGAATTCCAGTTGAGCTATTCCAGATCCTGAAAGATGATGCTGTGGAAAGTGCTGCACTCAATATGCAATATGCAATATGCACTCAATATGCAATATGCCGGCTCCTGGCACTGGGGGAGTCGTGGTCACAGCAGGTGGACTTGGGGACCACAGCTCCCCTTCCCCAGATCCCTGGATCCAAAGTGCCTCCCTTCCCTCTGCCTTTGGAGACAGGCCTGTGAGAGCATCTCTCAGCTCCTCCTCCAGGCTTTCTCCTTGGGAATCAGACCCACATGAGACTGTGGAACCATGGTGTACTCTGGGTCTGCCTCTCTCTTCACTCTGGGCTTCTGTTTCATCTTCCCCTGCTTATGGTCAGCCCCTTTGTACACCCTGCAGAAAGGACTTTGCATTCCCTAAAGGAACAAAGCTCCCCAAACAGGGCAAGACCACTTGGGCTGCTGATTTGGACTCTGAAGAAGTGAATAGTCAAGAATGTGCCGGAACAAGGGAGTCTGGGAGACCTCAGAATGTGGGGCCACCTGGAAGTAGTTTGTGTTTTTGACAAGAATCACTGGAGAGTTGGACCCCTGGGAAGTAACTGAGGAAACTCATGTTATGAGAGAGAAACATGGTCCCCACCAAACAGAGGTCATTGGGAAGGAGGGTCTGTGTAATCAGGGAGGATGTGACCAATAAACAGGACCCAGCAGCCAAGAGGAAACAAGCAGAGAGGGTGGACAGAGGAGAGGGAGCTGGCTTCCATCTCCATGTCTGAGTCTCCAGGACTGGCAAGTCCAGAGGCCCCGGGAAGAGGGGGGCTGGGAGGGACCAGGGGTCTCTGGCACCCCTCCCCCCTCTAGCAGATGAGGAAACTGACTCAGCAGCAGTGAGTGCCCTCCTCGGGGGAACGGAGCAGGTTTGTGCAGAACGAGGGTGGACGGGGCAGAATCCCAGCCTGGAGGATGCTGCTGCTACGCTTGTCACAAGCAGCATGGAGCCATGGACAGACAGCCGGCTTGGGGACAGGACGCCTGGTCCTGACTCTGACTCTGCCACACGCAGGGTGACTCTGGACACGTCCTGCCCCTCCCTGGGGTCCAGCTGCTCCTCCTCTATGACGAGAGGGTTGAACTAAGCATAGGACCTTTACACTCTCTTTTGAGATCCACAGTGAGGGGACTGGACCTTGTCTTGGAATTGTGAGAAATGACCCTTCACCTCCCAGCAGGAGGGATGGGGCAGCCGCCCTCATGAACCAGGAGGTTTGGACAGTGAGCCCCTCAGGTGAGCCAACCCTGGGCAATTTCTGTACTAAAGCACAGAGGCATCACCATCTTCTGGGAAGCGAGCTCCCAGGGTTGTGTTCTATATTATTCAGGAAAATAGAATATGAGATTCTTCCACCCAGACTTGTGGAGGTCAATGCATATTTGCTTTTGTCAGTGAAAAAATTAATCAATAGTCAAGTTAGAAAGAAAAGGAAAATTTTATTCAAAGTAGCCTGAGGAGTAAAGCTGCTGAAACAGTCTCTCAGGAAGCTCTGAGAACTGTTGAGAAGAGTACGGGGGGAGCAGTAGGGATGTGGCTCAGAGAGAGGGAGACACGCCACTAAGCACACACCTTGTTACAGGTTACTGCTCTTCCAGGACAACAGCCATCTTGCTTAATGGTTTTAGTGCTTTTCTAAACATGGGATGAGATGGTTGGATGGCATCACCGACTCAATGGACATGAGTTTGAGTAAACTCTGGGAGTTGGTGATGGACAGGGAGGCCTGGCGTGCTGCAGTCCATGGGGTCGCAAAGAGTCAGACACGACTGAGTGACTGAACTGAACTGAACTGAATATGGGAAGATGCAAAAACGTGTTACTGAAAATTCCTCTTGAAATATCTGTCTGAGGGCTGGTTCTCCCAGTTTTCCCAGAGCACAAAATGCTTCATCCTGATTTTGGCTTTGAATTATTTTTAGGGTGGATTGCATGTCAGTGACCACAGTGGCTAATGGCTTCGTGCTGGGTTGTGGGCAACATTCTTTATTACAGTCCCCTCCATTTCTGTCTTAATTTCAACAAAAGTTTGGGAGACAATTTGGACCAGTCTGTCCCAGGGTGCTAAGAATGTTCATTCCCAGGTCATCGAAGGATTTCTTTGATAACCCACTCAAGTGCTATTACTCTAGTTCTCTTAATAGTGAACAAAAGCATTTGGACCACCTATCTTTCTAGTCTATCAGGTTCCAGAAAATGGTTTCCATTTTCTGTTTCTTCCCATATCTATTGTCACACTATTACAGTCAAGGATCTTATAGAACTATGCATTAGGTCAATTGTTTTAAGTGGTTTATGCACCGTTATTTTTTAACCACAAGGTTGATAACACATTTGTTAATGCAAGAAACAAAACTCTTGTAAAATAGGCAGAAAATAGCTAGGGACATTAATCATGTAATAAGTAAGCAGTATTATCTTCTAGTTACATGGCTGGGACCAGAGGAATAAAGTGGTCTTTGTGGCTGAGCAGGTATTTCTGTCATTGGGGTGGGCTGGTTAATACAGATGCACAATGCACATTAGAGGGGAGTGCAGTGCAAAGTGAAAGTCACTCAGTCATGTCGGACTCTTTGTGACCCCATGGACTACACAGTCCATGGAATTCTCCCAGAATACTGGAGTGAGTAGCCGTTCCGTTCTCCAGGGGATCTTCCCAACCCAGGGATCAAACCCAGGTCTCCTGCACTGCAGGCAGATTCGTTACCAGCTGAGCCACAAGGGAAGTCCCTAGAAAGAAAGTTTTCCCTGACTGGGAGTCGAACCCTGGCTGCGGTGGCGAAAGCACCGAATCCTAGCCACTAGACCACCAGGGAGGGAGGAACCCAAATGGGCAGAGAAAAATTTTTATGTTTATATTTTTCTTATCCTAGCCTAAAAATATGAATTTTACTTCATCGTTTCTTAAGATTTTCCTGCTATGGGAACCCTGTCCTGGGAGCCCTTCCCCTCCACTCAACCTGCCACTGGATGAAGATCACAGGCTTCATCCCAGCACAGGACTGAGTGGCAGCAGTGGGGATTCTTCCCCTGCCCTCCCCCCCAGCTCTGCTTGCCTGGCTTGACACTAGATGCTGGGCTCTGAGGCTCTGCAGTTGAGAGCAAGAGAGGAAGAAGGCTTGTGATGCCATCCAAGCCACCAGTTACTGTAAAGGGCTGCTGGTCTCAATGCAGGCGAGCACACACACACACACAAACACACACACTGAGCATGCACACGGGCGCACATTTTAAAGAGAAGCATCCAGGTGCTGTCATGGCCCCTTTAAGAGTTAGGGGAAAAGGATGTTGGCACTGGGGTGGGGCCCAACCTCTTGTGGGCCCACCCCCTAGGCCACACCCCCAGTGTCTGGTCCAGGTATGGGCAGAGAGTCCCAGAAACTTAGGTTTGCCTGAGGATGGAAATTGGCTAGGACACTTCTGAGCTCTAGGCAAATTTGGGAAAATTACAGTGTGTGAATTTTGGTTTTGCGAAGGTGAGGAGGAGAGGAGGGCATGGGGGGGGGGTGTTTATTTTCTTTTGTCTTTATGTGTATGCTCAGTCACTGTTGTGCCCAACTCTTTGTGGCTCCATGGACTATAGCCTGCCAGGCTCCTCTGTGCATGGGATTTCCCAGGCAAAAATACTGGAGTGGGTTGCCATTTCCTCCTCCAGGGGATCTTCCCAACAAAGGGATCGAACCTGCATCTCCTGCATCTCCTGCATTGGCAGGCAAATTCTTTATTGCTGCACCACCTGGGAACCACCTGGGAAGCTTTTTAATATTGAAATTATAAGGGCTTTATGAACATAGGCAAGGAACAAGGCTATTCTCTACGATTGATAGCAGGGACTGATGGGAACCAGAAGGTCCAAGGAATTTTTTGAAAATTATATATATTTGTAGAGATTATATTATGTCTGAGTCCCAGAGAAACAGGAAGAAGCAGAAGAAAGCAATTGGCACAAGAAGCATGTGTGTATCCCCTTATGCTCAACTAACGCATCTCCCTTGACTATGAAAGCAGCAATCCCACCACCCCCATCCACCTGCCCAAGAAAATTAGAAAATTCCCCTTTAAGAATAGGGTCCCCCAGTAATTTTTGACCTCCTGACTAGAAAAAAAAAGAAAAGAAAATGAGAACACCCAGGCTAACATCCCTTTAAGGCTGCAGGGCCACACTCTTCTCCCTGCAGAGGCAGGACCTGGTGTTTTGATAACTGAGGCAGGAGGCCCACATCACTGCCCCTCATCAACACTGCAGACAGGTGTCTTCAAGACGCTGGCTTCTTCAGTAGCTCCTTTTTAAATTCCCCTGACAGCAGTTGGCATGGAAGTCATCTCAACTTCCTCTAAGATGCTATCTTGGCCAGGAATCCCCAATTTTTGGGCCACGGACGGGTACTGGTCTGTGACCTGTTAGGAACCTGACTGCGCAGCAGGAAGTGAGCAACGGGCATGACCTGAACCATCCCCCCGCCCTACCCCAGGGAGAAATGGAAAATTGTTGTTCCAAAAGACTGATCCCTGATGCCAAAAATGTTGGACTCCGTTGTTCTTGGCAGTGTGTTTTAGTAAGCCTACAAAAATTCTGGAGACAATCTTAAGTGGGGCTGAGCACCAGGTGGGCCCAGGAATTCAGGGTCTCTGCTTTAGACTCCCACTCGCTGGGAGTTATTGACCTCCAGAGATTTATTCTTTAAATAGATGAGAGGCACACTGTACACTCTCCCCTACTGGGAGAAAGTGGGCCCAATGACTAGCTACTTATCCCACCCCCCACACACATACCAACTATGGCATCGCAAGGGGAACAGACACGCTTTGGCAACGAGGCCCCTCCAGAGGCCAAGGGTGTGAACAGCTGCACAGAGGGCCGTGTGCCGTGGACTCAGCACCTCAGGAGGTGGGAGGGGCGGTGGGCAGAGGAGGAAGGAGTCTCAGGTTGTGATGGATCAGAAGAAGGAAAATGGGGAGAGGTGGTCAGGACACAGGAGACGAGAAAACCAAGGATGATCAGAAAAGGGATAAAAAGCAGAAAATGTAGAAGAGATGAGAGAAGCAAGAGAAAGAGGCAAAACAGGGTGTGGGGAACCACACTAAGCAGGAAGGAGACAGATGAGAAGGAGGGAAGGAAACAGGAAAGATGAATGGGGAAGGATGTGAGGAGGGAGAGAGGGGAGCCAGGAAGAGGATGTCGGAGGATTACAGAACTTGGTAAGAAGATGGAATCCAGAGGCCCTGGGCAGAGCTCAGTACCTGATAAAAATGAAGTGGATCCAGTATGCCATGTCAGACACATAAATCAGCAGGTTGATGGCTGTCAAGATGGCCACAGTCAGTTTTTGGTCCCAGATGCATAGTGTGGAGGCAAGCTCATCACTGCAGCTCATATCACTGGACCGCTGGGGCTGCCCGCCGAACTCCTGATTGAACTGGTAGAGTGGCCAGAGGATCAGGGCACTGGCATAAAGGAGGACAGAGAGCACGGTCTGCCCCAACAGGAAACGAGGGAAGAAGGTGTGTAGTCTGTTCTCGAATTTGACCAGCTTCAGCAGCATGGCCACGGCCCCCAGTGTGAAGCAGATGGAGTACACGGCCACACACCACACCAGTGCCGGCTGGTGCTGGTGCAGGTAGGTGTTGCTGATGAAGGCGAAGATGATGCAGGCCATCAATGTCTCCAGCAGCTTGAACAGGCCATGAATGGTAGCAAAATAGAAAGTGGTCTCACCCAGGAATAGTAGCCACAGAAAGGCCGCTTCCAAGGCGTAAAGCACACACGCGATGCAGGAGAATGCAGTGGCGGCAGTGGCCTGGTCCCGGAAGGGGCCATGAGGCAAGAACTGGATGTAGGTGATGGCGTACATGATGGAGGCTGAGAGGCAGAAAACGGTGGCGAGGCAGGCATAGGTGAAGAGAAAGCTCTTCCCAGAAAAGGGGAGACTGGGCTGGTACTCGCCTAATTGGACTATGAAGGTGATGAGGGTGATGACAAAGCAGAAGCACCAGATGAACATGGACCAGTGACTTACAGCCCCCATTCCAGTGCCCAAGCTGGCCACCAGTGAGAAAGCCGCGCACGTGGAGAATAGCTGCAGCAGGCGGTAGACGCATAACCGGGCTCTATCAGTGTCCATGTCTGGTACACCACGTGGAGGTCCTGATGGGTGTTCAGGTCACAGTCACTGGTATGGCAGTGGTCTTTACTTAGGATCCACTGAGAAAGATCCAGGTTCCGAGGCAGATTAAATCAGATGCCAGGGAAAGGCTCAGGGCCCTGTGATGGCTGAGGCTCAGGATCTGTGGAGTTGGAACCAATGGCCCAGACGCTCAGGTAACAGCACAGACGCTCCAGAAGGATTCTCCCCACCCATCAGCCTTGGCCTTGTCACAAGACTTGTCTCATCTCACAGCTGGGTTGGGCCTGGCCTCAAACTATGAGCATGTTTTAATCTCTTTGTGCTGTGTGCCATTATCCACAAAGACACAGGGGAGGGTGGCCCTTATCCGCAATCCCACTGCTTCAAGGATCTGAAAAAAAAGATAATGTTTTAAAAATATTTTGGGGTAGAAAATTTTACTAAAAGAGACATGAGACTATTTACAGTCTATATTTATTTCACTTAGTGTGAATTTCTGAAGTTCTTTTGCAGAAACAATAAAGTATTTGATTACAAGGTGTTTTCAGACCCCAGTAGGGTGTCATGTCACGGGGAGCAAATACACCATTTCAGCTGTTGGAGGCTGAAAACTTCTAAATTCCGGAGCATATCTGAACCAAAGGTTTTCAGAAAAGGGATCGTGGATTGTCCTGCGGATCCCATTTTACAGATGAGAAAGTCCAGTCAAGTGCCTTGTTTAAGGTAAAAAAGTGCAGAGTGGGAACCCAGATAAAAATGCTAAAGCTGTGAATTTGAACCCTTGGCTCTACAGCCCACACAACAGCAGGGCCCGGGGGTGGGACCCCAGGACCAAAATTTGGGGCTTTGGGACCCAGGACACACCTTCAGGGCCACGGCCTCCTTCCACAGCATCTGAAGACACACATGTCCCAGCCTGTCCTCCCTGCAGCATCACTAGAAGGAGCTGCCATCTGAGGGGACACAGCCCCACTCGGAGGAGGGCAGCCTTAGGGGTGAACAGGGAGGAGCCATGGGGTGAGAGCAAGGCCGTGGGGACGAGATGACGTGGGAAGTAGGGGCTATTGTGAATCCCCTCTCCCCCACCCCCACCCAATTTTGCCTTCAGATGTGACTCTTTCTCATTGGGAAGGGAGACTTCAACCCAGTATGACCCCAAAGAGGAGTGTCTTGAAGAAACTACAGGATAAATAAACATGTTTGGCTCTTAGGGGTGAACAGGGAGGAGCCATGGGGTGAGAGCAAGGCCGTGGGACGAGATGACGTGGGAAGTAGGGGCTATTGTGAATCCCCTCTCCCCCTCCCACCCAATTTTGCCTTCAGATGTGACTCTTTCTCATTGGGAAGGGAGACTTCAACCCAGTATGACCCCAAGGAGGAGTGTCTTGAAGAAACTACAGGATAAATAAACATGTTGAAGCCAACATGTTTAAAGTCGAATTTGCCGTTTGTCCTCAAAACTAAGTCTCTTTTTCTAACTTATTCATCTCTATCAAAGTTATTAGTCTCTTAATTACCCAGACTTGAAACCTGAAGGGGATTCACTCACCTTTGATTCATTCCTTCTAAAAAATTGCAATCAAATGGACATGACATAAAATTCATTTTCCCAGTTTTCAAGTGTATAACTCAGTAAAAAAAAAAAAAAACAAAACATGTTTGGCTCTTAGGGCTTCCCTGGTGGTTCAGACAGTAAAAAAAAATCTGCCTGCAATGCAAGAGACCCGAGTTCAAACCCTGGGTTTGATCCCCTTGAGAAGGGAATGGCAACCCACTCCAGTATTCTTGCCTGGAGAATTCCATGGACAGAGGAGCCTGGTGAGCTACAGTCCATGGTGTCATAAAGAATTGGACACGACTGAGTGACTAACAATTTCATTTACACTTCTTTTTGGCTCTTAAGCTCCAAAGCTACCATTCAGGTGGGAGTCTGGAAAGATCTAAGAGTGGTCCTACCTGAGCAGGATTCTCCTGGCCTGGGAGACTGGTTAGCAGCTTGCAGGCTGGGAAGAAGGGATTGGAAATGAACAAGGATGCTATGTCTGATGCTCACGTGGAGACTTTCAGGGCATCCCAGAGAGGGGGTGGGGATGGACGGATGATCACCCCCTTTCAAGGGAAGGAGCTGAAAGAGGAGTCCCCTGCAGGACCCCTAGGAGGGGGCCACCCTGAGGATGCTCCCAGGACTGGAGTGGGGCGGGGGGACAGAGTGGAGATGACTGGGGGGATCCCAGGGTCCCAGTGGCCCTGAGGCAGACAAATGACACTTAACCTCCTGCAACAGGAGGGATGGAGCAGCCACCTTCATGAACCACCAGCCTTGGACAGTGAGCCCCTCAGGTAAGCCCACCCTGGGCAATTCTTTTACTAAAGCACTGAGGCATTGCCATCCTCCTGGGAAGTGAGAGCCTAGGTTTGGGCCCAATTTGATTCCGTAAAATAGTATAATATGGGATTCCTGCACCCAGACTGTGGAGGTCAATGCATAGTTGCTTTTATGGATAAAAAATTAATCAGTAGTCATTCTAAGGAAGGAATAGGAAATTTTATTCAAGCCAACCTGACAGTTACAACTGGGGACACAGTCTTCCCAAGGAACAAGCATCTATTTAATGGTTTCAGTGCTTTTCTGAGTATGAGAGAATGCAAGAAATTGGAATCATAAATATTTCTCCTGAAAATATTTATGTGAGTTTCAGTTTCACCAGTTTTCCTGGAGCACAGAGGACCTCATCCTTATCTTCACCCTGAATTCCTTTCAAGGTGGATTGTAAGTCAGTAACTGCAGTTGCTAGTGACTTGAGTCTTGTTGAACTGGTGGTGGGTAACATTCTTTACTCACAATCTTGTTCCTTTTGGTCTTAAGTTCAACCAAAATTTAGGAGGCATTTTTCACCAATTTGTCTCCGGGTGCTAGGAATACTCATTCCCAGGTCAGCCAAGAATTTTACTGATAGACCACTCAAGTGCTATTTCTCATCTTGTCTTGGCAACAGTGGCCTAATCCCCCGAACCTCCTGTCTCAAGAGTCTGTCAAGCTCTAGAAAATGATCCCTTCCTGTTGTTTCTTCCCATATCTAATAAATGTAAATATACAAGTAATTTTTACTTCCCTGGAATTTCTGGTTACTATCAAAAACTGCTGTCAATCATAGAGAGAAGCCTGGTCCTTTCTCCCATATCTATAATGTTCTTTTTTTAAACCTTGATACAAAGATTTTAAAAAAATAAAATAAAATTGACATACCCTAATTGATCTAAATTTTCTTAGAACTCAGAAAAACTGGGCAGATTTTTGTTCTCACACAAATCACCATCTCTGTGAGGTCTCCCCACAGTCTCCCCACTCCCAGCTTTCCCCAGAGCCTGGGGACATGGCCCAGCCCAAGACAGCTAGCAGTTGCACCCCCTAAACTCTTAACTTTCTGACCCCTAGCTCTTAAAAGTCCCCCACCAGCACTTGCATGACTCTATCTAAAGGTGTATGCCTGAGTGCATGCTCAGTGTGTGGGTCTGTGTGTGGTCGTGTGTGTTTGTGTTCATACATGCCTTGACACCAAAAGCCCTTTAAAGTAACTGGTGGCTGTGAAGTCATTCCAAACCTTCTTCCTCTCCTGCTCTCAGCCAAGCCCAGCATCTTGCTCCAGCCTCTTGAGCAGTCCTGGCTCGGTGAGCATAGAGCCAGAGAACTCACCAGTCCAGCATAGGTCCAGGCCACGTTGGTGGCATAAACCACAGATGCAGGAGAATGCAGAGGCAGGGCTGGTGTGGTTCCAGAAGATGCCTTAAGGCAAGACTGAAGGTAGATAAGGGGGTTACTGATGGAGGCTGAGAGGCAGTAGTGGGTGACATAGCAGGCCCACGTGATGAAAAAGTTGTCCCAGGAGAGGCATAGGTGATACTGGAGCCCAAAAAAGTCAACTATGAGGATGAGGAGGGTCACGGTGAAGCAGAAGCACCAGATGAACATGGATCAGTTACTTAGTTCCACCGTCCAAGTGCCCACTCTGGCCACCAGGGAGAAGGCCATGCAGACGGAGAGCAGCTTCGGGAAGTGGAGGGAGGAGCCCATGATGGTCAGAAAGCCCAGGCCGGAGGATGGTCAGAAGGAGGATGTGATGGTCCTGTGGGTCACCGTCGGAGGACTGCACTTTGATCCTCTGGAACAGACACCTGAGAAAGATCTAGATCAAGAGACAGATCAAGTCAGACACCTGGAAAAAGCTCAGGGCCCTGTGAGGGCTGAGGCTCAGGATCTGTGGAGTTGGAACCAATGGCTCAGACACTCGGGTAACAGCACAGCAGCTCCAGAATGGTTCTCCCCACCCATCACCCTTGGCCTTGTCAGGAGACTTGTCTTATTCCAAACCTCACTGCTGGATTGGATCTGGCTTCAAACGGTGAACATTTTTTAAATCTCTTTGTGTTTTGTACCATTATCTATACATTATCTATACAGTCCATGGAATTCTTCCAGGCCAGAATACTGGAGTGGGTAGCCTTTCCCTTCTTCAGGGGATATTCCCAACCCAGGGATTGAACCCAGGTCTCCCACATTGCAGGCAGATTCTTTACCAGCTGAGCCACAAGGGAAGCCCCCAAGTATACTGGAGTGGGTAGCCTATCCTTTCTCCAGTGGATCTTCCCGACCCAAGAATCGAGCTGGGGTCTCCTGCATTGCAGATGGATTCTTTACCAACTGAGCTATGAGGGAAGAATACTTTAAAAAAAAGGTTCCTTAGAAAATTTGACCTGAACAGACAGGAGACACTTCATGGTTTTTATTATTTTACTTAGTGTGAATACTTAAAAGTTCAGTGACAGAAACACTAATGTGTATGATTATAAGGTGCTGGCCTCCCAGTGGGCCCTGCCAGGTGTGGGGGAGGGGCACCAGCTATCAGGGATGCCGGCAAAGTCTTGCTGTCTGTCTGCAAATTTGTTCCCAACTTAACCTCCATGAAGTAAGCCTGTGATATATACTTATGGTTAAATGACAAGTTTGGATCCATTGAATGGCATAGAGTGAGTTCTTGGGGAAGGAGAGCCATGGGGGTTCCTGCTGTGTGACCCTGGGTAAGGCCCGTGCCCTCTCTGGGCCTCAGTTTCCCCACCTGGAAAGCAGCAGCTTTGCCTGAGCCACCCAACAGCCCCTCCTCCACTCTAATCTGTGAGCCTGGACATGGTGCCCCTGTCAGAGCACAGGCTGGATGTGGCTGAGCCCTGCATGCCCAGCAGCCAGGCGTGTGGATTGGAAGACAGGGAGCCGGGAAGGTCATGGCTGGGACAAAGGAAGAAGGAAGAGGTGCAAGAAGGGCAGAGAAGGAGGAAGCTAGTAGGAAAGACACTCAGAGTGACAAGGAAGTTGAGGGTCTATCAGGGGACCTGTCACATGGTGCACTCAGTCATGCCAGCTACCTGTTCCCTTACCCATCCCCCTCACAGAGGACCCAGAAGGCCCTGCCCCACTCTGCACATAAGCACATGCAAGCTTGATTTGCTCCATATCAGAGACTGCAAACCAGTTTGTTCTGGAGGTGGTCCATAGGTGTGTTAGGATTTCCTTCACAGTGTATAGAGTAAAGTATTATTTCTTCACTAAGTGTTTGGTAGCTGCAGTGTTTTAATTTCACGTGAAAATCCACATTTCCAGCTCCTTTTGAAGCCTCAGGAGATCTGGTGTCACTGGGCTGTGTTCCCTCAGGAAGGCAAGTAGATGGAGCTGAGCAGCTGCTATGCCATTTATATTGTTTTCCATTCTCATCTCTGTTTAATGTTTTCTCTATTTTCTTCTTCTTATGTATAATGGACATAAAGCAGGACCGTGATCATCTCTCATGTGCCCCTTTCCCCTCTTGGGTGTGGCCAGGCTTCCTGCCTGCTCACAGGAGTGTCCACCCCCCCATCCAGGGAGCATCCAGGTCCTCTACCTCAAGGACAGCCTTCAACACATTTCACAGGCTCTGAAATCATATGTAGAAATATGTGTATATACATGTACATGTGTCTGTAGGGCATATCTGTATTTTTTTCCTGTTTTATAAACATGAGATTTTGTCATCACACAATATCTTGTTTTTCTACCACCCCCGACAGTTGCAGCTGGTCCTCTGCAGGGTCCTTCGTCCTCTCCATCCCCTTTACTTATTTCCTTCCCTTCTGGCTCCTATGGGTGTTTGGACTGACCCACTTGTCTAGGTCAGTGGATCCTCCCCTGTGAGTCTCGGACACAGGGAGGACCCAGGATATGACAAGCGGTCTTGGAATCTATGTGACTATCATGCTGTAGAACAGGAGGTCAGAATCCATTTCTGGAAACTTAGAAAAAGATATGACAAAGACTCTATTTTCTACTTCTGACTATTCATCTTGGTTTCCTTTAACTATATCCAAAAATCTATTACTATTTTGATTGCTTAAACAGAAATTTATGTCCCATAGTTCTGGAAGCCAGAAACCTAAAGCCAAGTTTTCAGCAGGGCTGTGCTGTCTCTGATGCTCCAGGAGGGTCATTCCTTTGTTCTTTTAGCTTCTGCAGGCCCCTTAGCTTGGGCTTCCCTGGTGTCTCAGACGGTAGAGTCTGCCTGCAATGTGGGAGACCTGGGTTCGATCCCTGGGTTGGGAAGATCCCCTGGAGAAGGGAACAGCTATCCACTCCAGTATTCTGGCCTGAGAATTCTATGGACAGAGGAGCCTGGCAGGCTACAGTCCACAGTTGGACAGGACTGAGCGACTTTCACTTTCACTGGCTTGTGGCACTAGTGGTAAAGAACCAGCCTGCCAGTGCAGGGGACATAAGAGAACTGAGTTTGATTCCTGGGTCAGGAAGATCCCCTCTAGAAGGGCACAGCAATGCACTCCAGTATTCTTGCCTGGAGAATTTCATGAACAGAGGAGCCTGGTGGTCTACGGCCCATAGGATTGCAAAGAGTCAGACACGACTGAAGCAACTCAGCATGCACACATGCACAAAGAGAAAACAGGAGAAAAGAGAGTTATTGGAGTGGGGTGGGCAAGGCTGCTGTCTTCGGTGGGTGGAGATCAAGATGCTTGATGGATGTGACATTTAAGAAGATACTGAATGAAGTGAACAGGTTCTATGATGACGACTCCCCAGTTCCTGCCTCCGGAGCTGATCTCTCTTGGGATCCACAGTCACACCCAACCGCCTCCTGATCTCTTCCTCTGGATGTTTCAGGACACGTCACACTCAACACGTCCAGTCCCACCTCTTCAATCCCCCACCCCGAACATATACTGATCCTTCCTCATCTTTCCCATCTCAGTCACTGGCACCACCTTCACAGATGCTCTTCATAAAATACTTGTGAACCCACCTACTCTTCTTCATCTCTAGAGACACCTTCTTCATCCCCAGATCCATCCATCCCCTCACCTGCAGCTTCTAGTTGATTCCTCCATTTCCATTCTTCCCTCAATGTCTGCTTGGACTGAACTCAAACTAAAACACCTTTGAAGGCTTTTCTTCACTCTCTTGGGATGAAACACAAACTCTAAAACATCACCTCCAAAGCCCTGCAAGCTCAGACCCCTTTCTACCTCTCCAGCTGCCGGAGTCCAGCTCCGGCAGCCAGGGAATCAGCCTGAAGGGATGAGTGGTGTCGGTGGAGAATGATGTAGCCACTGACTCGAGGTACAGGACTACATGTTTATTTTAAGCTTCAGGTTCTCTTTTATACTTTTTCAAAAGCATCAGGTAGGAGGTTTGACATTTACAGTTCCCCCTCACCCAGATTATTGTCTCATTGCTGCCCTTCAAACAGAGTTCCTGCTTCAGCGATTCTCTCAGAATCGTGTTTACTTGTGTTTACATTGTAACTCATGCTTATCTCTGGGCTGCATACTACATTCCTCAGTTTATTTCTTATCTTTCTAAATCCTGCTTGCCCCTAGTATCTTAAGCTCACTATCTCCTAAAAAGGCTTCTAGCTATTCTTAATTATTCCTAAACCCTAAGCTCAGTAAACTTCCTTTGCCATAAACATTTCCCTCACAAACAGATCTCAGATACCAATCCTTCCCATGGCCTCAAGCTGTGGCCTACGTGCTCATCCTGGAACATTCTTTGTAAAGATCCTTGAACAAATGTCAATGGTTACTGTATAGATTATTTTCTGGGCACAACTACAGAAGGCTTTGTGCTTTCTCGTGCTTCTCTCAAGAACAATAAGCACCTTAACATTCTTTTCAGCCAACTCAACTGAAGAAAGGAAGAAACAAGTCAGAATCACAAGAACTGACTCCTTCATCCCGGGTCCATGCCTGCGGAATGAAGAGATGGGGCTAGGGCTGTGCCTCCATTTTGTCAGTAATGCCTAACGCGGCTCCCGACATCCAGCCTCCTCACCTCCCTCCTTCTGAGAGAGTCTGAGCCACTGAGAACGTCTTCCAGTTCCTCTTGGTCATCTCAGAGCCTTTCCCCTGACATGTCTACACACCTCCAACCCTGAACTGAGACCAGAGCTCAGCCTGGCACACGGTAGTCCTGTGCTCAGTCAATGCCACTCTAAGCTTCAGTTTCCTCATCCAAGGAATGGTTATAGCACCTGCTTTTGGACATGACAAATCCTAATTACATCCTGCAAAGAATATCATTGACAACTTAAGCAGAGAACAACTGTCCTAGAAGCCTGCTGGGTAGCTTGGAGAATTATTAGGGAGAAACCAGGCTTAGACTAGGCTCAGATGAGGAAGGGAAGGAGGGGTGCTGGGCAGCCACAGCCTAGGGCAGTTGGTCCAGGCACTGTGGCCACTGGAAGCAGACAGCGGGTGCTACTGCTTCCAGTATTCCAGCTATTCCTACTGCAGGCCCCACACAAGGAATTCTGATCTGACCTGTGTCTGTGTGTCACCTACTACTTATGTGTGTGTCCAGACACCACTTGAGGGGAAAGTCAGCTATTTATCTGGCCTCTTAAGTTTCTTATGTGTCTGAGGCCTAGTCTCTCACCAAGACTTACATGATGGGACATCTTTAAATACTGTCTCAAGTTCTCAGTTGTCCCCTCCCTGGAGACATCCTTCATGCAAGGACTTGGGGTTGTTAGGAGGAATACATGAGATAAAACATGTCTGATAATTCTCAAACATTTCCCCTAAAGGCAGAAGAATTGGAACGTATCTTGATTGGGAGGTCTAGCCTAGAGTCTGATCCTGTAAGCTCCTGTAATATTCATTCAACAAACACCTCAATGTGCCATGCTGTCTTCTCAGCGTTGGTAATACTTTAGTAGACTCACCCAGCAGTGAGTGCCCTCCTCAGGGGGATGGGGCAGGTTTGTGCAGAACGAGGGTGGATGGGGCAGAATCCCAGTTTGGAGGATGCTGCTGCCACATTTGTCACAAGCAGTGTGAGGCTGTGAGCAGACAGCCAGCCTGGTGAAAGGACACCTGGTCCTGACTCTGACTCTGCCACACACAGGGTGACTCTGGACAAGTACTGTCCCTCCCTGGGGTCCAGCTGCTCCTCCTCTATGATGAGAGGGTTGGACTAAGCAGAGGACATTTACACTCTCTTTTGAGCTCCACAGTGAGGGACTGGACCAGGCTTGGAATTGTGACAAATGACCCTTAATCCCCCAACAGGAGGGATGGAGCAGCTGCCCTCATGAACCATGAGGCTTGGACAGTGAGCCCCTCAAGTGAGCCCACCCTGGGCATTTCTTCTACTAAAGCAGAGAGGCATTTCCATCCTCCTGGGAAGTGAGATCCCAGGGCTGTGTTCAATTTGATTCAGGAAAATATCAGATCATGAGTTTCCTGCATTTAACTTGTGGAGGTAAACACATACTTTCTTTTGTGGATGAAAAACTAATAGTCAATCTATTAGAAAAATAGATGGAAATTTTATTTCAAGCCAACCTGAAGATTGCAACTGGGGAGAGAGTCTCTGTCTGTTCCCAGGATGTAAGAGGGGGAGGACAGTGCCTATATGACTTGGGGGAGGGGACATGGCAACCAGCACATAGCTTGGTAGAAGGTTACTTCACTCAGGAGGAACAGATATCTTAGTTAATGCTTTTAGTGCTTTTCTAAGTATGGCAAGATGCAAGAAACTGGGCTCATGAAAATTTTTCCTGGAGATATCTAAATATCTGAGGGCCGGTTCTGTCAGTTTTCTCAGAATACTGAGTGCCTCAGCCTGATCTTCACTCTGAATTCCTTCCAGGATTGATTTTAAGTCAAGGACTGCAGTGGTTAATGACTTAATTCTTGTAGAACTGGGTGGTGGGCAACATTTTTATATCACAGTCCCTTGCCTTTTGGTCTTGATTTCAACCAAGGTTTGGGAGACATTCATAACCGGTTTGTCCCAGGACACCAGGTATGCATTCCCAGGTCAGGAGAAGATTTTGTTGGTAGGCCTCACCTAGTCCTGTTAATAGTAACCTCAGTCCTCTGAACCACCTGTTTTACTAGTTTGTCAGATTCCAGCAAATATTCCCCCCTGTTGCTTCTTCCCCTCTCCAGAGTCATACTGTTACAACAATGGATCTTACAGTACTATACTTTAGGTCAATCATTTCAAGTCATCATTATTTCTATCTGAGGCTCAATCACATATTTTTTTTAAAGCAGGAAGCAATTATCTTAGGAAAAGCACAGAACACAAATACTATGGCCTATGACATTAACCCAGTCATAAGTAAGTAGGGATGTCTTCTAAGGAGTTACATGATTGGGGCCTGAAGAAGAAAATTTATCTTTATGGTGGAGCAAGTAGTTTTGCCCTTGAGGAAGTCAGGTTAACGCATAATGCAGATAAATGCACACTGCACACCAGAGGGCAGAGAGGAGGCCCAAAGAGCAAACTAAAAATTTTGTCTAAATTTTTCTTGTCTTGCCTTAAAATAGGGAAATTACTACATCTTACCATTTTTTCGCCACGGGGATCACCTCCTGGGAGCCCTCCCCATCCACCCTATCTGCCTGTGGGTGAAGATCACACACTTCATCCCAGTACAGGATTAAGGGGCAGCAGTGGGGGGGCCTTCCCCTGCCCACCCCCCCCCCCGCCCCCCCCCCCGCCACAGCTCTGCTTGCCTGGCCCCTGTGGCCCTGGTGACGCCAGGATGCTGGGTTCTGTGGGTTTGTGGTTGGGAGCAGGAGACTTTGGGACCATCACAGCCACTAGTTACTGCAGACAGCTGCTGGTCTCAGTGTGCTCATGCCCAGGAACACACACACTGAGCATGCACACAGGCACATATCTTTATAGAGGGGTCTCCAGGTGCTATCATGGCCCCTTTAAGAGCTAGGGGACAGAACGCTGGGCATTGGGGTGGGACCCAACCGCTAGATCTGCAGCACTGAGCCAAGCCCTTAGGTTCTGGCTAATATGGAAATTGGGAGACAGTGGGACAGGTTTACAGAGATGGTGGTTTGGGTGAAAATGGAAGTCTGTTCAGTTGCTTCAGAACTCTAGGCAAATTTGGGTCAATTAGATTGTTGATTTTGTTTTTGTTTTTTACTTTTATCTTTCTATTTATATTTTTTAAAGAGACATTATGGATGAAGGAGAAGGAACAAGCCTTCTCGCTATGATTCAAAGCAGGGACTGTTGGGACCAAGCAACTCCAGGTAATTCTTTAAATTTATATACATTTATGTAGATCACGTTATACATGAGTCCCAGAGAAGCATGTAGGAGCAGCAGAAAGCAACTGGCACACGGAAACTTGCTTGTGTAACATAGTCAGGCACTGGAATTATGTTTACTGTTGTAGCAATAATATCCACCCACCCAACCCACCTGCCAATTGAAAAAGGGTTGAAAGACACTTCCCTTTAAGAATAAGGTCACATAGTAATTTGGCCCTTGATCAAAAAGAAAAAGATGAAATGAAAATGATGAAAAAAGATGAAAATGAAAGAGGAGAGTGAAAAAGTTGACTTAAAGCTCAGCATTCAGAAAACTAAGATCTGGTCCCATCACTTCATAGCAAATAGATGGGGAAACAATGGAAACGGTGACAGACTTTATTTTTCTGGGCTCCAAAATCACTGCAAATGGTGACTACAGCCATGATGTTAAAAGACGCTTACTCCTTGGAAGGAAAGTTATGACCAACCTAGACAGCATATTAAAGAGCAGAGACATTACTTTGCCAGCAAAGATCCATCTAGTCAAGGCTATGATTTTTCCAGTGGTCATGTATGGATGCGAGAGTTGGACTATAAAGAAAGCTGAACGCAGAAGAATTGCTGCTTTTGAACTGTGGTGTTGGAGGAGACTCTTGAGAGTCCCTTGGACTGCAAGGAGATCCAACCAGTCAGTCTTAAAGGAAATCAGTCCTGAATATTCATTGGAAGGACTGATGTTGAAGCTGAAACTCCAATACTTTGGCCACCTGATGTGAAGAGCTGACTCATTGGAAAAGACCCTGATGCTGGGAAAGATTGAGGGCAGGAGGAGAAGGGGACGACAGAGGATGAGGTGGTTGGATGGCATCACTGACTCGATGGACATGGGTTTGGATATACTCCGGGAGTTGGTGATGGACAGGGAGGCGTGGTGTGCTGCAGTTCATGGGGTCTCAAAGAGTCGGACACAACTGAGCGACTGAACTGAACTGAACTGAGTGTGAAATGGAGTATTTCCTGCCATATCAATAAACAGGATGTCACCGTCTTCCAGCCCTCTAAACGTGAATTTCTGAGCCCAGGAAGAACAATGCCTGCTGTCCAGCAGCTACTGAGTTGGCAACATGAGCTGCTGCCACTCCCTACCATGAACAAAGAACTAAGGATGTGAGTAATCAAATCTCTGGATGCTGGCCCAAGACAGCTGAGATGCAAATGAAAGGAATGATTTTAGTAAGCTCAGACTCTTGCATCTTCTCACAGAAAAGTGTTAAATTCTTTAACTAGAGAGATCTGGATTTCCTTAATTAGCAATAATTCTTTGATGTTTAGATTACCTGCTCCTTGTTACAAGCTTCTATATAATCTGACTCCTGCCCACCTCCCAACCCCGCCTCCTCAAAACATATCTCTCAGGGTCACTTGAGATGCTGGCTGCCGGGCTTGAAGTCCTAAAAACTCCCATCAAATAAAACATAACTCTCATCTTCTAGGTTGTGACTACTTTTTAAAGTTGATACTAGCTAACATCAGCTTTAAATGGCTATTTTTCTTTAAGCGGCAAGGTCCATGTTCTTCTGCCTGCAGAGGCAGGATATGCAGTTTTTAGCTCTGAGGCTGTCACATCCCTGCCCCTCTAAAATACTTCAGAGGTTGTCTTCAAGAAACTGCAGTTCTTTTCCAGCTCAATTTTTGACTCCCCATAGTGTAATTGGAATGGAAGCCATCTACCTCTTGCTAGCTTTAAGATGAGGTCTAGGCAGAGGGTTATAGTGAGCCCACAAAAATTCTGGAGCCAATTTCAGGTGGGACTGAGCAACAGGCAGGGCCTCTGGATCCAGGGTCTCTGCTTTAAGCTTGCAACTCACTGAAAACTATTGACCTCTGGAGTTTTTTCTTTTAACTGAAAGGGGAAGTGCACTGTACAAGGCCCTATCCTGAGAGAAAGGGGGTCAAATCCTTAGCTACCTGCACATGCACCAAACACACACAGCAACTAAGGCACCGTCAGGGAGACAGACACGCTTTGGCCATGAGGCCCCTCTGGAGGCCCAGGGTGTGACCACTGCACAGAGGGCCGTGTGCTGTGGAGTCCGCACCTCAGGAGGTGGGAGGGGCGGTGGGCAGAGGAGGAAGGAGTCTCGGGTCCTGATAGTGAAGGAGGAAACAGACAGAACGGGCTGCATCTTGAAAGCAGGACTCCATCTTGGTCTGGACTGTGGACTTTGAGCCCAGTATCTATGGAAACAACATACCAACTGAAAAACCAGACCCCCTCCCCACCCCTTCACCCACCATGGAAGAACCCCAGGGCTCGTACTTAGACTCTCCCTCACCTAAAAGAATACCGTAATTATCTGTGTATAAACCAATAGAATCATAAATTCTATTATGCTTACTGGAATATAACCACAGGCCTATTGATAACGGTCCTCTGTTAACTACCTAGGCCTAAGGCATCTGAGGAGAAGGCAATGGCACCCACTCCACTACTCTTGCCTGGAAAATCCCATGGATGGAGGAGCCTGGTAGGCAGCAGTCCATGGGGTCACAAAGGGTCAGACACGACTGAGCGACTTCACTTTCACTTTTCACTTTCACCCATTGGAGAAGGAAATGGCAACCCACTCCAGTGTTCTTGCCTGGAGAATCCCAGGGACAGCGGAGCCTGGTGGGCTGCCGTCTATGGGGTCGCACAGAGTTGGACACGACTGAAGTGACTTAGCAGCAGCAGCAAGGCATCTGAATCATGGGTCATCTTTGACTGTATCTTTCTTTTCCTTTGTTCAGACTAGTTTCAGGGAATTTGGGGAGGTGGGTTTGGGCATGTACACTTAAGGTATATAAAGTTTTCACAAAAACTGGTCCAGGTCCTTGACTAAGAGGAGACTCTGCCTTGGGCCCACCAGTGTAATAAACTGTACTCCACTATCTGCATTGTCCTTCTGAGTGAGTTTGTTTCCTGGAACGCATGGTTATGACAATAGATCCAAAGAAGGAAAATGTCCTGGTCTGGAAACAGGAGATGAGAAAACCAAGAATAACTGAAAGAGGGCCAAAAAGCAGAAAATGTAGGAAAGGTGAGAGAAGCAAGAGAAAGAGGTAAAACAGAATGTGGGCAAACATGCAAGACAGGATGGAGACAGAGCAGAAGGAGAGAAGGAAACAGAAAAGAGAGTGAGATGAACGGGGGAGGATGTGAGGAGGGAGAGAGGAGCCAGGAAGAGGGCATCAGAGGAGGCAGAGCTCGGTAAGAAGAGGGAATCTGGAGCCCCTGGGTAGAGCCTCGGTCACTGACCACAGTCAAGATCGTCAGGTCCACCACGTAAATCAGCAGGTTGATGGCTGTCAGGATGGCCACAGCAAGTCGTTGGTCCCAGACGCACACGTAGGAGGTGCGCTCATCAATGCACCTCAACTCTTTGGAACGCTGGGGCTGCCCACCGAACTGCCCATTGAACTGGTAGAGAGGCCAGAGGACCAGAGCAGTGGTGTAGAGGAGGATGGAGAGCACAGACTGCCCAAACCCCAAACAGGAGTAGGGCAGACTCTTGTCACAGTCACACCGGTGCCACAACATAGCCACAGCCCCCAGGATGAAGCAGATGCAATACACGGCCACACACCACACCAGGGCTGGCTGGTGCTCATACGGGTAGGTGTTGCTGAGGAAGGCGAAGATGACACATGCTACGAAGATCTCCAGCCTCTTGAGCAGGCCTAGCAAAGAGTAGAAGGACTTGCCAGTCTGGGCACAGGTCCAGACCACTTCGATAGCATAAGCCACAGAAGCGATGCAGGAGAATGCAGTGGCAGCAATAACATGGTGTCGGGGGGAGCCATCGGGAAAAATCTGAAGGTAGATGATGGGGTAAGTGATGGAGGCAGAGAGGCAGAAAAGGGTGCAGTAGCAGGCAGAGGTGATCAGAAATCTATCCCAGGAGAAGTGAAGTTTATCCTGGAGTGCACATAACTCAGCTATGAGGGTAAGGAGGGTCATGGCGAAGCAGGAGTACCAGACAAACATGGACCAGTTACTTATGAGCACACTCCAAGTGCTCTCCCTGGTCACCAGGAAGAAGGCCATGCAGGTGGAGAGCAGTTGCAGGAAGTGGAGGAAGTAGCTCTTGTTGGTCACAGAGTCCAAGCCTGAGGACAATGACGTGGATGTCATGATGGTCATGTGGGTCTCTGTCAATGGAATGGCCATGGTCCTTGCAAAGGACTCACCAGGTAAAGATCCAGCTCTGGAAGTGGATTAAGTCAGATGCCTAGAAAAGGCTCAGGGCCCTGTGACAGCTGAGGCTCAGCATCTGTGGAGTTTGAACCAATGGTTCAGACACCTGGGTAACCGCACAGCTGTTCCAGAATGGTTCTCCCCACCCATCACCGTTGACCTTGTCAGGCTTGGCTTATCCCAACCTTACAGCTGGGCTGGATCTGGCGTCAGACCATAAACATTACTTATCTCTTTCAGCTTTTGCCATTACTATCAGAGACACAAGGTAGAATTGTCCTTATCTGTAACTCCAATCTCCAAGGCTCTGAAAATTATACAAGTTTTAAAAAATTTATTTCATAAGAATATTTGGCCTGAATGGACATGAGACAATTTATGGTCTTTATTTCACTTAGTGCAAAAATTCAAAAGTTCAATTGCAAAAACACTAACATATTTGACTGGATCTTCCCAGGTGGAGCTATGGTAAAGAATCTGCCTGCCAACGCAGGAGATGCAGGAGACATGGGTTGATCCTTGGGTGGGGAAGAGTCCCTGGAGTAGGAAATGGAAACCCACTCCAGTGTTCTTGCCTGGAGAATCCCATGGATGGAAGAGCCTGTTGGGCTACAGTCCATGAAGTTGCAGAGTTGGAGATGACTGAGCACACACAGAACCGAATGTGTTGATTACTAAGTGCTTTCAGAGCCCAGTAGGGTTGTATCTCCTGTAAAGTAGATGCACCATGTCACCTGCCCGAAACTGAAAAATTCTGACTCTGGAGCAGATCTGACCTCAAAGTTTTCAGAACAGTGATTGTATAAATACATTGTCCTCCTAATCATCTGACAAAGAGAAAATTAGGCTCAGGGAACCAAGTGCCTCAAATAACATTCCGTGGATAGGAGTGAGAACCCAGATAAAAACGCCAAAGCTGGGAGCCTGAACACTTTGCTTTACAGCCCACATGTCACCAGGGCCCATGGGTGGGAGCCAAGGAAAAAAGCTTGGAGCTCTGGGACCCAGGACACGCCTTCAGGGCCATGGCCTCCTTCCACAGCAACCTGAAGACACACGTGTCCCGGCCTCTCCTCCCTGCAGCATCACCAGAAGGAGCTGCCATCTGAGGGACACAGCCCCACCTGGAGGAGGGCAGCTCCAGGGGTGAACAGGGAGGAGCCAGGGGTGATAGCAAGGCTGTGGGGACAAGATGACATGGGAAGTAGGGACTGTTGTGAATTCCCTCCCCCAGTTTTGCCTTCACATGTGACTTTCCCACTGGGGAAGGGAGACCCCAACCTAGCAAGACTCCAATGTGGAGTATCATGGGGTACCACAGAATAAATTAACATAATGTTTGGTTTTTAAAGGGCTTCCCTGATAGCTCAGTTGGTAAAGAATCTGCCTGCAATGGAGCAGACCCCAGTTCAATTCTTGGGTGGGGAAGATGCGCTTCTTGGGGTTCCCTTGTGGCTCAGCTGGCACAGAATCAGCCTGCAATTCAGGAGACCTGAGTTCGAACCCTGGGTTGAAGCTGCCATCCCACTGTGAGTCTGGGAAGATCTAGGACTAGCCCTACCTGAGTGAAGATTTTAGGCCTGTGAGACTGGTTCAGCTGTGTTATGCTTAGTCGTGTCTGAGTCTTTTTGGCCCTCCAGACTCCTCTGTCCATGGAATTTCCCAGGCAAGAATACCAGAGTGGGTTGCCATTTCCTTCTCCAGGGGATCTTACCAAACCAAGGATCAAACCTGTGTCTCCTGCTTTGGCAGGTTGATTCTTTACCACTTAGTCACCTGGGAAGCCCCACCCCCTCCCCCTAGCCCCCAGTTAGCAGCTTCCAAGCTGGGAAGAAGGGATTGGAAATAAACAAGGATGCTGTGTCTGATTATGACATGGAGCCTTTCAGGGTATCCAGGGAGGGGATGGGGATGGACAGATGATGGGGCCCTTTTTAAGGGCAGGAGCTGAAAGAGGAGGCACTGAATGGACCCCTGGGAGGGACAACCCTGAGGATGCACCCAGGACTGGGGTGGGGTTGGGAGTGGCAGAGTGGAGATGACTGGGGGGATCCCAGGGTCCCAGTGGCCCTGAGGCGGCCCAGTAGGTGTCTTCTGACCCAGAAGGGATGCAGGCATGGAGCCAACCTTCCCCATGGAGGAGGGGCTTGGACTGCAACTGAGACAGAAGAACAGGGGCCTAAAGGGGTTTCAGGGCTGTGACAGGGACATGTGGCCAGAGTGGCAGGGACCCTGGAGACCACGGAATTGCCCAGGTCACCTGCCCAAGACAGTCCCGCCAGCCAGGGCTGCAGTCCTGCTCACACAGGGACTCCTCCAGGGTCCAGTGTGTGGGGGGAGTAAGGCCCCTCCCAGCCCGCCCCCTCCTCAAGGACAGCTGCCCTGTTTCCAAGGGACTATTTGCTGAGAGGGCTGAAGGGCCAGCAGCCTGAGCCCCAGCCAGCTTCCTGCCATCAGGGGCCCTGTCACCTCTGCTGATAATAAACCTGGGACAAGCTGAGGCTGGAAAGAGAAACACAGAGCAAACCCTGAGAACCTCCCTGGACTCACAAAGCTCTTTCAGCCCCAACTGCCAGTGGAGCCCTGGAGCCTGTTGGCCTCCCAGTGGGCACTGCCGGGGTCGGGGAGGGGCCCTGGGGTGAGGGAAACTGGAGTGTCATACTGTCTCTTCATTTTTCCCAACTTACTACCAAAATGACCCTATGATTCATACTTAAGAGTAAATGACAACTTTGTGTCCATTTAATGTGACAGTCATGAAATTAAAAGACGCTTGCTCCTTGGAAGGAAAGCTATGACAAACCTAGACAGTGTATTAAAAAGCAGAGACATTACTTTGCTGACAAAGGTCTGTATATCAAAGCTATGGCTTTTCCAGTAGTCATGTACGGATGTGAGAGTTGGACCATAAAGAAAGCTGAGTACCGAAGAACTGATGCTTTTGAACTGTGGTGCTGCAGAAAACTCTTGAGAGTCCCCTGGACAGCAAAGAGATCAAAACAGTCAATCCTAAAGGAAATCAACTTGAATATTCATTGGAAGGACTGATATTGAAGCTGAAGCTCCAGTACTTCGGTCATCCGATGAGTAGAGCCAACTCACTGGAAAAGACTGTGATGCTGGGAAGTATTGAGGGCAGTAGAAGGGGATGACAGAGGATGAAATGGTTGGATGGCATCACTGACTCAATGGATATGAGTTTGAGCAAATTCTGGGAAATTGTGACGGACAGGGAAGCCTGGCATGCTGCAGTTCATGGGGTCACAAAGAGTTAGATATGATTTAGTGACTGAACAACAACAGCATGTTTGGTTGCTGCACAGCACTTTAATTTCACTTGAAAATGTAGATTTCTACCTCCGTTAGAAGACTCAAAAAATATGGTGTCACTAGGCTACATTCCCTTGGTGATAGATAATACGGTTGGGTGGCTGGAGCTGAGCAGCTGTTACATGCTCTATATTGTTTCCATTCTCATCTCTGTTTAGTTTTCTATATTTTTCTTATTCTCAGGTGTCATTGACATAAAGCAGGTCTATAATTATCTCACATGTTCCAGTTTCCCTTCTTGGACTTGGCCAGGCTTCCTGCCTACTCACAGGAGTGTCCACTCCTCCATCCAGGGAGCATCCATGTCCCCAACCTCATATACAGCCTTCAGCACATTTCACATGCTCTGAAATCATATATAGATATGTGTGTACATACACGCACACATGTTTGTACAGGGCACCTGTAGATTTTTTTTCCTACTTTATAAACATGAGCTTATGTCATGCACAGGGCATCTTGCTTTTCCACCGCCCCTGACAGATTCAGTTGGTTGTCTCCAAGGACCTTAGTCCTCTCCATCCACCTTACTTATTTTCTTCCCTCGTGCCTCCTGTGGGTGTTTCCACTGACCACCCTTCTCTAGATCAATGGATCCTCCCCTGTGAGTCTCGGACACTAGGGAACCCAGGATATGACAACGGGTCCTGGGATCCTTGTGACCACCATACTCCAGAGCAAGAGTAGGGCAAGCTTTTCTGGAAACTTTAAAAAATATGACAAGGATTATATTTTTAATTTCTGTTATCTGGAATATAGAAAGAAATTTTGCAACTTAATAATAAATAGGCAAACAACCCCCCAAAATAGGCCAAACTTCCTAAGAAGTTTTAGTGTATCTGACTGATTTAAATGAGAGAACTTTTTTTTATATTTCTTTATGTATTATAGAATTCTAACAACAAAGTTTTCATTTGGTATTTTATCCTCTATACAAATTTAAGTCTTGCCTCCGGGGTCTGGGTCTATGAGAATGGTTACTGTTTTACAAAAATGAAAATTAATATAAGAGATAAATGATTTAGATGCACTAAACCCACCTAATCACCAATTGTGCTCTTTTGGAAAAGTGTATAAATTGTGTCAACTGATAGTTGCACTGTGTTGGAAAAATGAGAGTTCATATAAGAAATAAGTCATGTAGTTCAAATGGCATAGCTTGATTGCAAAAATAGGCTGAAATATTTTATAAAGACTGATATCTAAATGGTAGGTAAATACATTAAAAAAATACTCAAACTCATTAATAGTGAGGAAAATGCAAGGTATAACCTCAATGAGATATCACTACACACCTTAACCAATGCAATGATAATTTTTTAAGAAACAGTGAGCAATAAGGCAGAAAACACAAGTCAATGCCAACTGAAGAGGATCTCAATTGTCACAAGGAGAAGTTTGAGTTTTATCTTTTAAAAGAAGTTTGAGGATTTTGAGAAGGGTAATGATATGATTTTAAATGAAGTTTCAGAGGACCTCCCTGGTGGCACAGTGGTTAAGACTGTGCGCTTCCAATGCACAGGGCACAGGTTCAACCCCTGGTCAAGCAACGAGATTCCACAGGTTGCATGGTCCTGACAATTAAAAATAAATAATAATAAATAAATAAAACTGGCACACTATAACTGTTTAAAATTAATAAAAATAAAGTTTCAGGAAGATTAACACATTCATAGAATGGCTAATTTAATAAAATGATGTAACATGAAAAAATCTAATAAAAACATAGTATTTCTTTTAATAGAAGGTAAGTATTAAAGTCATTAAAAATCTGATGGCCTAAGATAAATAAGCAAATCTGATTGTCCATTTGACATGTTTAAAAAGTTGGGACTAAACTTATCTTGCAGCATCTCCAGGAGTTTATTCTATTGTTTGAATATTTTTACAGGACCTTCCCCTTAATACATTCTGCTACTGCTACTGCTGCTAAGTCGCTTCAGTCATGTCCGACTCTGTGCGACCCCATAGATGGCAGCCCACCAGGCTCCCCCGTCCCTGGGATTCTCCAGGCAAGAACACTGGAGTGGGTTGCCATTTCCTTCTCCAATGCATGAGAGTGAAAAGTGAAAGTGAAGTCGCTCAGTCATGTCCAACTCTTCGAGACCCCATGGACTGCAGCCTACCAGGCTCCTCCATCCATGGGATTTTCTAGGCAAGAGTACTGGAGTGGGGTGCCATAATACATTCTAACTTTGTATAAAACAATAGTTGTAGACAATTAGCTGGAATATTATCACATAATAAAAGACAATAATGCCTTAGTCTTTCTATAATTCATTCATTTTAACTCTTCACCATCTGACTATTCCAGATGTTCAAGCTGAATTTAGAAAAGGCAGAGGAACCAGAGATCAAATTGCCAACATCTGCTGGATCATACAAAAAGCAAGAGAATTCCAGAAGAACATCTACTCTGCTTCATTGACTAACGCTAAAGCCTTTGACTGTGTGGATCACAACAAACTGTGGAAAATTCTTAAAGAGATGGGAATACCAGACCACCTGACCTGCCTCCTGAAAAATCTGTATGCAGGTCAAAAAGCAACAGTTAGAACCAAACATGGAACAACAGACTGGTTCCAAACTGGGAAAGGAGTACATCAAGGCTGTATATTGTCACCTTGCTTATTTAACTTTTATGCAGAATACATCATGTGAAATGCCAGGATGGATGAAGCACAAGCTGGAATCAAGATTGCCGGGAGAAATACCAATAACCTCAGATATGCAGATGACACCACCTTTATGGTAGAAAATGAAGAACTAAAGAGCCTCTTGATGAAAGTGAAAGAGTAGAGTGAAAAAGCTGGCTTAAAACTCAACATTCAAAAAGTTAAGATCATGACATCTGGTCCCATCACTTCATGGCAAATAGATGGGGAAACAATGGAAACAGTGGCTGACTTTATTTCGGGGGGCTCCAAAATCACTGCAGATGGTGACTGCAGCCATAAAATTAAAAGATGCTTGTTTCTTGGAAGGAAAGCTATGACAAACCTAGGCAGCATATTAAAAAGCAGAGACATTACTTTGCCAACAAAGGTCCGTCTAGTCAAAGCTATGGTTTTTCCAGTAGTCGTGTATGGATGTGAGAGTTGGACCACAAAGCTGAGTGCCGAAGAATTGATGCTTTTGAACTGTGGTGTTGGAGAAGACTCCTAGGAGTCCCTTGGACTGCAAGGAGATCAAACCAGTCAATCCTAAAGGAAATCACTCCTGAATATTCGTTGGAAGGACTGATGCTGAGGCTGAAGTTTCAATTCTTTGGCCATCTGATGAGGAGAACTGACTCCTTGACAAAGACTCTGATGCTGGGAAAGGTTGAAGGCAGGAGGAGAAGGGGACAACAGAAGATGAGATGGTTGGATGGCATCACTGACTTGATAGACGTGAATTTGAGCAAGCTCCAGGAGTTGGTGATGGACAGGGAGGCCTGGTATGCTGCAATCCATGGGGTCGCAAAAAGTCAGACGCTACTGAACGATTGAACTGAACTGAAGCTGGCTACTTAGTTTTGCAAAGTTAATTTTTTGTGTTTGGCAGGACATTCTCAATGAAGGAAGCAGTGCATTGATTCGCTGGCCCAGCCTCCTTCATCTGGGTCGTGTCTGTCTTGCCACTGCAGCTGGACCATCAGCACAAACTCCAACACTAAACTTAAACTCCAGGCCCCATTGTCTGGCACTGGTCATACCCCTGGATCTTTGGACAATGTCAAATTACTATAAAAGTTTATAAATGTTCACTGTGTGTACTTATCTCATTGTGGACCAGGAACAGTTTGCAACTGGTACTACTCCACAAACTGCATTTTGAGGAGCACTGTGCAGAGCGCTCTCTGGGAAATGATGGATGAGCCCCAGGCTGGGGTATAATGTAGAGATGAACTAAAGTTCTAAAGAGATCCCTCCACTAAGGGATTCTCTGATGCTGTGCTTTGGGAAGGCGACAAGCTTGGGAAATTAAAAGCTCAGAGAGGGTGCCAGATCTTTCTGAACCTGCTTGTCCTGATGCCAAGAAAGATCACTGCCCCAGATGGGCAATCCGGAGAGATCTCAAGTCCATGCTCCCTCACTTACTCAGTTTGGTTTAGGAACATTGGCAGAGCCTACTTCTTTGGAGTTATGCGGGAACCACCCAGAGACTCTTTAATATTTTCTGCGCATAAATCCCTTTGACTATATGACTGTCCCAGGAATATGCATTCTCATACATTGGAAATGTTGCATTCAGTTACAGGGCTCTTGTAGATCTCCTAGAGCCCATTCCAGGACATTAGTGGACCCATGGGCCTCAGGGTACGAAGCAGCCTTGGAGAAGTAAGTCAGGTGATTCCTGCACTACCTTTCCTTCAGGTGTGGGTGAGCAGAATCCTGGGCTCATACTTAGGGCTCCCCCTTGTGGTTCCTCCCCACAAATACCAGAGGCCCCAGATAGACAAGAGAGTCCCTCTGGAGGCAGACCAAGGAGTCTGAGCCCTGACAATGATGCCCACACTCACCTTCATGGTCCTCTTTTCCTGCTTTGATTCAGGAGTTTGGGGACCCCCGTCACAGGACCCTCAGAAGGTAACTATTTAAACCTTTGGGGAAGATGGAGTGCTGCTGGATTCTCTAACATTTGGATCAAACTCTTAAGAGTTGATTGTGGTCTGGAATATGCATCCTCAGGGAATGAGGGGCTCCTGAATGAGGGCTTTGTTGGGGGAGGGGTAATTCTCACAGGAGAATCCAGGGACAGAAGGAGTGAGCAAGGTTTATGGGAGAGAGAAAGTGAGAGAGAGAGAGTAGACTCTGGCAGGAAAGGCCATCCCACCCTTGGGTACCATATTAAGCATTTGGGACTCAGTGGGAAGCCATGCCGAGATGTAACCAGATGTTCACTTACAGAGAAGCTTCTGGATTTCCCCCCAGAGAGCAAAATGGCAGATATGCAATAGGGCAGGGGGAGGGTTCAAAAAGTGAGAGGGACCCTGAGCTCAAACTAGCAGGCCTTCCAAAACCCCGGACAGGTGCAGGTACATGCTGGGGGCTGGGAGCTCACCCAGGTAGAGGGGCTCAGGGAGGTGGGCTGGACATTAGGAACTGCGGCCACATCTGGGCCTTTGCAGCTCAGTAGATGTTTATGAGGCACCTGCTCTGGGCCAAGCTGGACCAGAGGCTGAGGACCCAGGTGAGCAAGGCCCAGCCCATCCTTATGAAACTCTCAGATGAAGGAAGGGAGACCCATGACCTGACCATCAGTACATCCACGGGGCATGTCCACAGAGGGGAGGGCAGGTGTCCTGAGTGGGGATGGAGGATGAGGGGCAGGCAGGACACACCAGTTCCAAGTGGAGGGTGAAGGGTGTGTCTTAGTGGAGGAGGCGGGAGAGGGGGCCCAGGAAGGAGAGAGCCCGAGCTCCAGCCTGAGGAGTGGGGGTTGGCTTGTCTGGGGAGAAGGGATGTGCAGGAGGCAGGGGGTGGGGCTGAGTTTGGGCCCCCTCTGTAGGGCCTGTGGCACCAGGGACTGAGGATAGAGAGTTATCACCTGGATTCACTGAAGAGCCCTGTTCTCAACGTGCTGAGCAAGGAGACTTGTGGAAGTCAGTACGTAGTTGCTTTTGTAGATAAAAAATTAATCAATAGTCCATCTAAGAAAGAAACTGAAAATTTATTCGAGCCATCCTGATGATTATAACTGGGGAGACAGTCTCTCAGGAAGCTCTGAGAACTGTTCTGAGGAAGTAAGACTGGAGGCCTTAATGTGTATGTGACTTGGGGGGAGGGGGACATGCAATCAGCACACAGCTTGGCAAGAAGGTAACTTCACGCAGGAGGAAGAGATATCTTAGTTAATGGTTTTAGTGCTTTTCTAAGTATGGGAAGAAGTGAGAAACTGGGTTCATAAAAACTTCACCAGAAAATGTTGACCAGAGGGCTGGTTCTGCAAGTTTTCTCAGAGCACAAAATGTCTCATCCTGACCTTCGCACTGAACCCCTTTCATGGTGGATCATAGATGACTGCAGGGACTAATGACTTCATGCCTGGAGAACTGGGCTTGGGCGACATTCTCTATTACACAGTCCCCTCCATTTCTCTCTTATTATCCATTTTCAGAGGCATTTTTTGACTGACTTGTCCCAGGGTGCTGGGAATGCTCATTCCCTGCTCAGAAGACAAGTCTGCTGATAGACCACGCAGTGTGCTGTTCCTCATCCAGTCCCGTAAACAGCAGCCAAAAGCCTCTGCACCACCTGTCCTACAAGTCTGTCAGCTCCAGGAAATGGTTTCCATTTTTTGCTCCTTCCCATCTCTAGGGTCACAAGATTACAGTCATGGATCTTATAGAGCTGAATATTATATGAATAATTTCAAGTAGCCTAGTCATCATTAAATTTCATCACAGACACAATCACAGAACTATTAATGCAAGAAACAAGAATCTTATAGAATTAGGTAGAATACAAGTAATAAAGGTAGTGACATTAATCTGATTCTAAGTATTGTACTATATGTGTGTTAAGCCGCTTCAGTCATGTCCGACTCTTTGTGATCCTATGGACTGTAGCCCTTCAGGCTCCTTTGTCCATGGGATTCTCCAAGCAAGAATACTGGAGTGCGTTGTCATGCCCCCTCCAGCGGATCTTTCTGACCTAGGGATTGAACCCACATCTCATATCTCCTGCATTGGCAGATGGGTTCTTTACCACTAGAGCCACCTGGGAAGCTGGTCATAAGTATCAGGTTGGTACAAATATAACTGCGGTTTTTGCATTATTGAAATTTGCTGTTTGGTATTGGAATACATTCTAAATAAATGTGGATATGCTACGCTACTGCTGCTGCTGCATCGCTTCAGTCATGTCCAACTCTATGCGACCCCATAGACGGCAGCCCACCAGGCTCCGCCATCCCTGGGATTCTCCAGACAAGAACACTGGAGTGGGTTGCCATTTCCTTCATGCATGAAAGTGAAAAGTGAAAGTGAAGTCGCTCAGTGGTATCCATCTCTTAGTGACCCCATGGACTGCAGCCCACCAGGCTCCTCTGTCCATGGGATTTTCCAGGCAAGAGTACTGGAGTCGGGTGCCATTGCCTTCTCGCTGGTTATGCTATATATCATTTTAATTACATGTATCTAATTTTATGTTTATTGCTAATGACTTACTACTTGCTGTTTATTTTATATTTATTTTAGAATATGGAAATGCTGTTAGACAAAAAGCAAATTCAAGTGATTTTCTTATTTGAGTTCAAAATGGGTCTTAAAGCAGTGAAGACAACTTGCAACATCAGCAGTACATTTGTCCCAGGAATCGCTGACATACAGTCCAGTGATGGTTCAAGAAGTTTTGCAAAGGAGACAAGAGCCTTGAAGATGAGGAGCATAGTGGCCGGCCATCAGAAGTTGACAATGACAACTGAGAGCAACAATTAAAACTGATCCTTTTACAAATGTACAAGAAGTTGCTGAATAACTCGATATCAACCGTTCTAACATCACTTGCCATTTGAAGATATTGGAAAGGTGAAAAAGCTTTATACCTGGATGCCTCATAAACTGACCAAAAATCAAAAAAATCATCCATTTGAAGAATCTTCTTCTCTTTTTCTATGCAACACAGCGCTGTTTCTCAATCAGATTGTGGCATGCAACAAGTGGATTGTAGGGGAAGTGGAACGGATGTTCAAGAGGGAGGGGTCATAAGTACACCTGTGGTAGATTCATTATTGTTGTATGGCAGGAAGCAACACAATATTGTAAAGCAATTATCTTTCAATTAAAAATAAACATTTTTTTTTCTTAAAGTGGATTGTATGTGACAACCAGCAATGACCAGCTCAGTGGCTGGACTGAGAAGAAGCTCCAAAGCACTTTCTAAAGCCAAACTTGCACCAAAAAAAGGTCATGGTCACTGTTTGGTGATCTGCTGCCCGTCTGATCCACTACAGCTTTCTGAATCCCGGTGAACCCAATACATCTAAGAAGTATGCTCAGCAAATCAATGAGATGCACCCAAAACTGCAATGCCTGCAGCTGGCATTGGTTAACAAAGAGGACCCAATTCTTCACAACAACACCCGACTACACGTTGCACAAGCAACACTTCAAACGTTGAACAAATTGTGAACAAGTTTTGCCTCATTCGCCATGTTCACCTGACCTCTCACCAACTGACTAACACTTCTTCGAGCATCTTTGTACAGAGAACACACTTCCATAACCAGCAGGAGGCAGAAAATGCTTTCCAAGAGTTTGTTGTATCCTGAAGCACGGATTTTTATGCTACAGGAATAAACAAACTTATTTCTCATTGGCAAAAATGCAGTGATTGTAATGGTTACTATTTTGATTAATAAAGATGTGTTTGAGCCTAGTTATAATGATTTAAAATCCATGGTTTGAAACTGTAATTGTGTTTGCACTGACCTAATATGTAGGCAGCATTATCTTCTAAGGAGTTATTTTTAAAAATTAACCTTTATGGTGGAGCAGGTATTTCTGCCCTTGGGAGGGCTGGTTTGCACATAATGCTGATGCACAATGCACTAGACGGGAGGGAAGCAGTCAAAACCGGGAGAGATAATTTTTGTTTAAATTTTTCTTATCTTGTCTTAAATTGTGAATTTTATTTCATTCCTTCTTATGATTTTCCCCAATCCAACAAAGGCCGCTGGTGCTGATCACTTGATTCATCCCAGTACAAGAGTGAGTGAGGACTCAGGGCCACAGTTTCCTTCCACAGCAACCTGAAGACACACGTGTCCCGGCCTCTCCTCCCTGCAGCATCACCAGAAGGAGCTGCCATCTGAGGGACACAGCCCCACCCAGAGGAGGGCAGCTCCAGGGGTGAACAGGGAGGAGCCATGGTGTGACAGCAAGGCCGTGGGGACAAGATTACATGGAAAGTAAGGACTGTTGTGCATCCCCTCCCACCAGTTTTGCCTTCACATGTGACTGTTTCCCATCGGGACAGGGGACCCCAACCCAACATGACTCCAAGGTGGAGCATGGGGGAACCACAGAATAAGTTAACATAATGTCTGTCTCTAGCTCCAAAGCTGCCATCCAGGTGTGAGTCTGGAAGAATCTAGGAGTAGTCTTATCTGAGTGAGGATTTTCTTGGCCTGGGAGACTGCTTCAGTTCAGTTCAGTCGCTCAGTGGTGTCCGACTCTTTGAGACCCCATGAATCGCCAGCACACCAGGCTCCCTGTCCATCACCAACTCCCAGAGTTCACTCAGACTCACGTCCATCGAGTTAGTGATGCCATCCAGCCATCTCACCCTCTGTCGTCCCTTTCTCCTCCTGCCTTCAATCCCTCCCAGCATCAGAGTCTTTTCCAATGAGTCAACTCTTCGCATGAGGTGGCCAAAGTACTGGAGTTTCAGTTTCAGCATCATTCCCTCCAAAGAAATCCCAGGGCTGATCTCCTTCAGAATGGACTGGTTGGATCTCCTTGCAGT
Source organism: Bos javanicus (assembly GCF_032452875.1). Classification (NCBI taxonomy): domain Eukaryota; kingdom Metazoa; phylum Chordata; class Mammalia; order Artiodactyla; family Bovidae; genus Bos; species Bos javanicus. Next base: position 19,234,177 of record NC_083888.1, on the reverse strand, counting down.
CCAAGGGACTCTCAAGAGTCTTCTCCAACACCACAGTTCAAAAGCATCAATTCTTTGGTGCTCAGCCTTCTTCACAGTCCAACTCTCACATCCATACATGACCACAGGAAAAACCATAGCCTTGACTAGACGGACCTTTGTTGGCAAAGTAATGTTTCTGCTTTTGAATATGCTATCTAGGTTGGTCATAACTTTCCTTCCAAGGAGTAAGCGTCTTTTAATTTCATGGCTGCAGTCACCATCTGCAGTGACTTTGACTGAACACAAGACTACTATGTTCCAGGCTGAGTTCTGGTCTCCATTCAGGGTTGGGGTGTGTGTAGACATGTAGCAGGAAAGGCCTTGAGATGACCAAGAGGAACTGGAAGTAATTCTCAGTGACTGGAGGGAGGGAGGTGATGAAGCTAGAGAGGTAGAAAGGGGTGCAAACATACAGGGCTTTGCAGGTGACGTTGTGCGGTTTGAGGGAGCAAAGAAAAGCGGTCAAAGGTAACTTAGTTTGAGTTCAGCCCAGGCCGACTTTGAGGGAAAGAATGGAAATAGAGGAAGCAGTGAGAAGCTCATGAGGGGGCACAGGTGAGAGGGCTGGATGGATCTGGACCAAGATCAAGTGGATGCTCTAGAGAGGAGGAAGAGTGTGTGTGTGTGTGTGTGTGTGTGTGTGTGTGTGTGTGTATTCAAAGTATTTTGTGAAGCACATCTGTGAAGGTGGTGCCGTCAACTGAGATGGGAAAGACAAGGAAGGATCTGTGTGTGTTGGCGCTAGGGGGGTTCAGGAGATGGGAGCACACAGGTGGAGACCAGCTCACATCCATAGAGTGGCCTGACCTCCAACCACCTAAAATAGCAGCCTCGCCCATCCCTGCATTCCAATAACTCTCTTTTTCACCTGTTTTCCCTTTAGCATAGTATTTATCACCCACTGACCTGATATTCCATTCTGAAGGAGATCAGCCTTGGGATTTCTTTGGAAGGAATGATGCTAAAGCTGAAACTCCAGTACTTTGACCACCTCATGCAAAGAGTTGACTCATTGGAAAAGACTCTGATGATGGGAAGGATTAGGGGCAGGAGGAGAAGGGGACGACAGAGGATGAGATGGCTGGATGGCATCACTGACTCGATGCACGTGAGTCTGAGTGAACTCCAGGAGTTGGTGATGGACAGAGTGGCCTGGCGTGCTGTGATTCATGGAGTCACAAAGAGTCGGACATGACTGAGTGACTGAACTGAACTGAACTGACCTGATATTACACATTGGTTCTCAGATTTTCCATCTTGTGTTCTAGAGGATAAGCTCCATGAGGGAGGAACTACTGGTTATCTTCTCTGCTCTCTGTCCAGTGTCTAGAAAACTGCCGGGCACACACTTGGTGCACAGGCATATTTGTCAACTGAGTGGAATCTTAAAGCCATCGGACTGGATGAGGACGAGAAGGAGTGAGGGTGGGTAGCTAGGCATCGGGCCTCTTTTTCCTGATAGAAGGGAGTTTATAGTACATCTCCCCTTTAAATAAAAAAAAAAAATTCTGAAGGTCACTGATTCCCAATGGGCAAGAGTTCTGAAGCAGAGAATTTGTATCCTGGGTCCCACCTGATGCTCAGCCTCACACTGGCTGCCTAGAGGGCATCTTAAAGGAATTTGGGATAACTTCCACCCCCAACCAATCTCTGGAGAATCAAAAAAGGAGCTGGTGAAGAACCCCAGGGACTTGAAGACACAACCACGAACGTAGGGCTGGCTGATGCTGATACTGGTGGGGGCTGCTGATGAAGGTGATAATGAGCCAGTCAGCATAGTTCTCTGGCTTCCTGAGCAGGCCTGGGAAGGCTGGCTTGAACCAGACCATGCCTCCAGGCTGGATATGATGCAGAACGCTTCAATGGCATAGAGTACAGCAGCCACGAAGGCGAATGTAGTGGCAGTGATGACTCTGTTTTGGGCGGAGCCTGGAGGCAAGAACTTGATGTAGGTGGTGCCAAGGATGATGGTCGTTGAGAGGCAGGAGATGGAGAAGTAAAAGGTGTGGGTGCAGAGAAAGCCGTCCCAGGAGAAGGGGAGGCCAGACCGGAGCCCACAAAACTCCCCTATGAAGATGGTGAGGGTCACGGTGAAGCAGACGCACCAGATGAACATGCACCAGTTAATTACGTCCCCCTTCAGAGTGTCCTCACTGGCCCCCAGCGAGAAGGGCACACAGGTGGAGAGCAGCTGCCCCAAGTGGAGGAAGAAGTCCACGATGGGCTTGGTGCCCAGGCCTGAGGTCGGGCACATGGTGATCATGGTGGTCAGGCAGGTCAGCAGCACCAGTTTGTAACCTTGCTTGTTTCTCAACCAAAGGCTTATGAATAGTTAAACAGAGTTCATTGTTTTCTAGTTTCAGTTTTGCTTTGCCCGTTAAGCTCTGTTTCTGCCTCAATTCTTTTTTCTCTAGAAAATAAACAATCACTGACCCATGGAACTGATGTGCTGATCTGAACAAAGCAAGAACCACATGTTCTCAGCCCAGAAAGGCTCCTGGTGGATACTGTAAAGTCCCCCAAAATAGAAGCACAGCGCACGCCCAGCATGCCGCCTACAGCCATTTCCTGCTTCCCTCCTCGTATAAATCCCGGCTGAGCCTTGCAGTGCTGGGAGTTGATTCTTCTGGGCAGTAAAACACCTTCTTGCTGGCTTCCTTAAGATAAAGCTACTTTGCTTAAACCCAAGACTTAGCTCTCTGTATTGGCTTCTTCAGCGACAAGCAGCTGGGCCTGACTTGGGGGACAGTGTTGAGAGTCCAGGCAGGAGTCAGGCCCCCAAGTCTCCAACCCCTCCCTTTCTTCCTAGAACAAGGTGCAAAGTGCCACTGGGAAGATAGGGTGGAGTGCCAGCTAGTCCCAGGAAGATCTATAGGTCTTTTCCAGCAGCTGCCGAACTTGCTAGTTTCAGGAACTAGCCCTGCCCCTCCCCAGGCCTTGCTCACAGGGTGCTTTCTCTTTCTGTTAAGAGAAGGAAACTGGCCTCTGAAGGAGCACCGAGCTCTTGACTGAGTGAGTAGAGGGGTGTGGGTCCCAGGAGCCCCCTTCCCACCTGTTCGTGTGTATTCTTTGCTGTTTGGAACTTTGGGGCCAGTTGGACACTGCAGAAGTGGGAAATGGCTTGTTTGTGACTCTGTACCACTCTCTTCCCAAGGAAGAATTGCTTGTTTGTTTGAAATCTGTTCTGGGGGAGCCAATGAATTGGGGGGAGGGAACCTACATCCATCCCTTCTACAAGTCCACTGGCACGCATCTTGGCAGACTGGCAAAACTAAAGGTATTGTTTCAGGAGGAGGGTCCCTTTCCAGGGCCCGAAACTGTGCTCTTGTCTAACACTCGGAAATGAATTGTCCGAGGAGACACATGCGCCGACAAAGCAAGAGATTTTTATTGGAAACGGCGCCGGGGCAGAGAGCAGGAGGGTAAGGGAACACAGGAGAACAGCTCTGCCGCATGGCTCACAGGCTTGGGTTTTATGGTGATGGGATTAGTTTCCAGGTTGTCCATAGCCAATCATTCTGATTTAGAGTCCTTCCTGGTGGTGCCCGCCTTGTTCAGCCAGGATGGATGCCAGAAAGGATTGTGGAAGGTGGTCAGACACATGCTGTCTCCTTTCGACCTTTCCTGAACCCTTCCGGTTGGTGGTGGCTTCTTAGTTCCGTGTTTCTTACCGGGACCTCCTGTCGTAAGACAACTCATACAAGTGGTTACCAGGGTTCCTGGCCAGGGTGGGTGGTTGTGTCAGTGTGCTTCTCCTAACAGTATGACCCTGTATCAAGAAAAAAATGGTTTTCTACTTTTAATACAACCTTGCCCATGTATGTCTTTAGCTGTGAAGATCATTGGTTCCTGCATGGATCTCTAAATTTTTCCAGTATTTTGCAGTTGGAGCTCTTTTGTCAAGAGCTGGTAAGTGGGAGGGAACTCCATGTGCAGGTCTCCTGTTACTCCATAATAAGGATTCTTCCAACAAGGGCACTAAATTAAAGGTAGAAAGGAAACGAAACTGTGAAAAGCCTGCCGCATTCACAGAGGAGTCTGCAGGCAAGGGAGGGAGAAGAGGGGTCAGCTTTTTAGGGAACTGAATCCAGCCCCAGCTCTGTGGTTCCAGTTCTGATGCCCGAGGCAGGTGCTGCCAGGGCATCTGCGCCCCCCTCCCCCCAACTCCAGTCCCCGGAAGGAGGAGGGGTTCTAGTGTGTTGGTGGGACACAGCCTTAGATCACCACAGTGTGAGGAAGAAAGGAGGTCTGAAGGAGTCTCTCCTTTTAAGACGGGTCAGATCACTTGATTTGGCCAGAGTGTGTCCCCTGGGGTGGGGGTGGGGTGGGGGCGTGCCAAGGGTGGATTTCCACTGAGACGATTCCCTGCAGGAGCTTTCAGCGCAGGAGAAGAGTCAGGGGCTGTTATTGGACATACAATCTTTTTCTCACCTCAGATCTACTAACCTGGAAAAAACCAAATCCTCCAAGTTGATCCACAAAAAAAGGTAGAAATGTTTATTAGTATTTTTTTCAAACCACCGTCCAACATGGGCTGATGCACAGACGTGAGCGATGATTGTGTTCACAGTGGAGGAGCGGCACCTCGTCCCAGGCAAAGCCCAGCACTCATCTCTCGGTATTTGGCTTCTTGAGGGATGACCGGACAAGCCAGAGTTTAGTAACATGGGACAAGCTAAAGGGCCTCCAGAAGCTAAAAGATGCAAAGCGGGACCCTCCCCTGGGGTATCAGAGACAGAGCAGCCCTGCTGACACCTTGTTTCAAAACGCTGACCTCCAGAACTGTGAGAGAATATGTGTCTGCTGTTTTAAGCTGCCAGGCTTGTGATAATTTGTTGCAGATCTAGGAAACCAGATTTAATTTCCAGAAATGAAAAATATATTCTTTGTCATATTTTTAAAAAAATTTCTCAGAAAAACTTGCTGACCTCCTGCACCAGAGCATGGTGATCACTTGGATCCCAGGATCCCTTGTCCCATCCTATGTCCCGTGTCTGAGACTCACAGGGGAGGGACCACTGATGCCCAAGGAGCCAGGAGGGAAGGAAATAAGGGGATGGAGAGCACTGGGATCCCTGGAGAGGACCAGCTGCACCTGTCTGGGGCGGTGCAAAAGCAAGATGCTCTGGGAAGACGTGGTCTCATGTTGACAAAACAGGAAAAAGATACAGATATTCCCTACAAACATGTATGCATGTATGTACACACATGTCTACACGTGATTTCACAGCATTTGTAATGTATTGAAGGCTGAGGTTGAGGTTGAGGACATGGATGCTCCCTGGATGGAGGGGTGGACGCTCCTGTGAGCAGGCAGGAAGCTTGGCCATGCCGAAGATGGGAAACCAGTCACAGGAGAGATGATCATAGTCCTGCTTTATGTCAGTTATACATGAGAATGAGAGAAATATAGAAAATACTAAACAGAGATGAGGATGGAAAACAATATAAAGAAAAGAGGCTAGCAGCTGTTTATCTCCAGCAACATCACTGCCAAGGGAACCAAACCAGGTGACACTGTATCTCCTGAGGCTTGAAAAGGAGCTGTAATCCGAATTGTCACGTGAAATTAAAACAATGTGCAGCCACCAAACACTCAGGGAAGAAATAGTAATGCTAGTGATACCACATATTTTTTCATGAAAACACTGTGATGGAAAACTGAACACATCAAGAGTCCACCTGCAGTGCAAACTGGCTTGCAGCCCCTGATCTGCAGCAAATCAAGCTGCATGTGCTGATGTCCAGAGCCAGGGCCTTCCGGGTCCTCTGGGAGGGGGGCGGGGAGGTAGCTGGCACAGATTGAGGGTTCCATGTGACAGGCCTTCTGATGAACCCGTCACATGCTGTTATTCATTTAATTGACACAAAGTAGGTATAGAGACATTGAACAGAAGGGGAAACTGAGGTTCTATTGAGTAGCTTGCCATGATCATCCAGCTATGAAGGCTCTACTCCTTGTCACTCTGAGTGTCCATCCCATCTCACACTTCTCTGCCCTTCTCGCACCTCCTCGTTCCTTCCTCTGTTCTGGCCATGACCTTCCCAGCTCACTGTTTTCCAGTCCACATGCCTGGCTGCCGGGCAGGCAGGGCTCAGCCACTTCGGCTGTGCTCTGACAGGGGCACCACGTCCAGGCTCACAGATTAGAGTGGACGAGGGGCTGCTGGGGGACTCAGACAAACTTCCACTTCCTGCTTTCCAGGGCACAGGCCTGACCCAGGGTCATGCGGTTGGAATCCCCATGCCTCCTCTTCTCCATATCCTCTCTCTGATGCATTCAATGGATTCAAAACATTCAAGTTGTCTCTTATCTTAGGTGGAATTTCAGGGTGACTTCAAGTAATTAAACTGGGATCAAACTGGGGTACACAGAGCATGACACTCCCTCCCTCCCTCAGCCCAGTGACCCTTCCCCACCCTGGCAGTGCCCACTAGGAGGCCAGCAGGCTCCAGGGCTCCCCTGCAATGGGGCTCAAGGAGCTTTGTGAGTCCAGGGAGGTTCTCAGGTTTGCTCTCTGTTTCTCTTTCCAGCCTCAGCTTGTCCCAGGTTTATTATCAGCAAAGGCAACAAGGCCCCTGATGGCTGGAAGCTGGCTGGGGCTCAGGCTGCTCTCCCTTCAGCCCTGGGGGCCTCTTAGCAAATAATCCCTTGGAAACAGGGCGGCTGTCCCTGCGGAGGGGGCGGGCTGGGAGAGGCCTCACTCCCCCCACACACGGGACCCAGGAGGAGGCCCCGTGTGAGCAGGACTGCAGCCCTGGCTGGAGGGACTGTCTTGGGCGGTGACCTGGGCAATTCCGTGGTCTCCAGGGTCCCTGCCACTCTGGCCACATGTCCCTGTCACAGCCCTGAAACCCCTTCAGGCCCCTGTTCTCCTGTCTCAGTTCCAGCCCAGGCCCCTCCTCCATGGGAAGGTTGGCTCCATGCCTGCATCCCTTCTGGGTCAGAAGACCCCTACTGGGCTGCCTCAGGGCCCCTGGGACCCTGGGATCCCCCCAGTCATCTCCACTCTGCCCCCTCACCCCCACCCCAACCCAGGCGCATCCTCAGGGCTGGCCTCTGCCAGGGGTCCTGCAGGGGCCTCCTCTCTTAGCTCCTGCCCTTAAAAGGATTAGATTTGCACGTGGATTGCTGCTTTGGAGCTTAAAAAGCTGGCATTTTAACATTTCGTTCCTTGGTTCTTCCATGATGCTCCACCTTGGAATCATGCTAGGTTGGGGTCCCCTGACCTAATGCAAAAGAGTCACATGTGAAGGCAAAATTGGGGAGGGGAGTCACAATAGTCCCTACTTCCCATTTCATCCTGTCCCCACGGCCTTGCTCTCACCCCATGGCTCCTCCCTGTTCACTTCTGAAGCTGCCCTCCTCCGGGTGGAGCTGTGTCCCCTCACATGGCAGCTTCTTCTAGTGATGGCTGCAGGGAGGAGAGGCCTGGATTCATGTATTTTCAGGTTGCTGTGGAAGGAGGCTGTGGCCCTGAAGGTGTGTTCTAGGCTTTGGTCCTGGGCTCCACCTAAGGGGATTTCTGCCATGTGTGCTGTAGAGCAAAGAGTTCATGCCCACGGCTTTGGTATATTTATCTGGGGTTCCAGCTTCATGGTCATGCCACCTTAGGGAAGGACTTAATTCCCCTACCTTAGTTTTCTCATCTGTAAAATGGGGTTAGTCAAAAGGATACTCCATAGTCCCTTTTCTGAAACCCTTGGGGTCAGATATTCTCTAGAATTCAGGATTTTCAGCTCCATACAGGTGACATAGTACATCTACTCTACATGACATCACACCCCACTGGGGTCTGAAAGCACCTTGTAATCATACACATTAGTGTTTCGGGAACTGAACTTTTGAACAGTCACATTAAGTAAAATAAAAAAAGATCATAATTTGTCTCAAGTTTCTTTGGGTCGAATTTTGTTACCAATTTTTTAAATATTCATTTTCAGTTTTGAGAGACTTGAAGGGTTGGGATTAAAGATAAGGACCATCCATCTCTGTGTCTCCATAAATAATGGCCAGCTTAGGGAGATCCACAATGTTCATGGTTTGAGGCTAGACCACAACCAGCTGGGAGCTTTGGGATAAGACAAGTCTCCTGACAAGGCCAAGGGTGATGGGTGGGGAGAACCATTCTGGAGCAGCTGTGCTGTTTGTTACCTGAGTGTCTGAGCCATTGGTTCCAACTCCACAGGTCCTGAGCCTCAGCCCTCACAGGGCCTTGAGCCTTTTCCAGGCGTCTGACACAATCCACCTCTGGAACTGGATCTTTCTCTGGTGGGTCCTCAGGGAAGACCACTGCTGTACTGGTGACCGTGACCTGCCTGACCATCACAGCACCATGCCCACCCGGTGGATACACCTAAGCAATGACTCCATCCTCTGTGTGTTACTGCTCCTCCGCCTGCCGCAGCTCTTCTCCACCTGCGTGGCCTTCTCGCTTGTGGCCGACATGGGCACTCTGAGAGGCGCCATAGGTAACTGGTCCATGTCCTTCTGGTGTGTCTGTTTCGCCATGACCCTCATCATCTCCATAGTCGACTTATGCAATCTCTATTACGATTTTCCTTTCTACTGGCATAACATCTGCGTCACCTATGCCTGCTACGCTGCCCTCATCTGCCTCTCGGCCTCCATCATCTACTCCATCACCTACCTCCAGTTCCTGCCTGATCATCCTTACCGGGACCGGGCAATCGCTGCCACTGCTTTCTCCTGCATCGCGTCTGTGCTGTATGTCATAGAAGTGGCCAGGATGAGGGCCTGGTATGATCTTGAGGAGATCTTCTTCTATGTACACACCATGTCAGCCCTGCTGAAGGTGCTGGAGACCTTTGTGGCCGGTGTCATCTTTGCCTTCCTCAGCAACACCTCCCTGTACCTGCACCAGCCAGCCCTGGAGTGGTGTGTGGCCGTGTACTCCATCTGCTTCATCCTGGCAGCTGTGGTCCTCCTGCTAAACCTGGGTGAATGGGAATATATGCAGCCCAGGCCCTTCTCCATTTTCCAGCTTTTGCTCACCCTGCTCTCCGTCCTCCTCTATGTCAGCTCTATGGTCCTCTGGCCACTCTACCAGTTCAGCGAGGAGCTCGGCGGACTGCCCCAGCGGTTCATGGACATGAGCTGCGTTGATGAGCTCTCCTACAACGTGTGCGACTGGGACCAGTGCCTGGCTGTAGCCATCCTGACAGCCATCAACCTGCTGATGTACATGGTCGACCTGGTGTACTGGGCCCGCCAGGTTTCCATAGGGACTAAGGATGTCTCCAGTGCTCCTGATTCTGTCTGGTCTTATCGGGTGTCTTCACGGAGTGAAGATATCCTATGATGTCCTCTTCCTGGCTCCCTCTCTCCCTCCTCACATCCTTCCCCATTCATCTCACTCTCTTTATGTTTCCTTCCCTCCTTCTGCTGTGTCTCCTTCTTGTTTTGTTGCCCACATCCTGTTTTGCCTCTTTCCTTTGCTCCTCTCATCTTTTCTATATTTTCTGGTTTTCACCCCTCTTGCATTCATCCTTGGCTTTCTCATCTCCTGTGTCCTGACCACCTCTCCCCATTTTCCTTCTTCTGATCCATCACGACCTGAGACTCCTTCCTTCTCTGCCCACCACCTCCTAAGGTGCTGACTCCACAGCACACGGCCCTCTGTGCAGCTGTTCACACCCTGGGCCTCTGGAGGGGCCTCATTGCCAAAGCGTGTCTGTCCCCCGGCAGTGCCTTAATGGTGTGGTTGGGAGAGTTTAGGGGATGTGGGCAGATAGGAAGGGATTGGGATTTTTTTCTCCCAGTGGAGCAACTGTACAGTGTACCTCCCCTCTAAGTTAAAAAAAGAGCTCTGAAGGTCAATAATTTCTAGTGGGTGAGATTCTTGCATGAGATATTCTGGATTCCTGGGCCCCACTTCGTGCTCAGTCCTCCAAGAGATTGGCTCCAGAATTTTTGCAGGCTCACTAAACATCCATTTCTTAAAGGGCATTTTAGAGGAAGCCAGGGGTAAAGGCCTCCATCCCAACTACTCTCTGGGGAATCAAAAAAAAAAAAAAAAAAAAAAGAGCTGGTGAGGAACCCCAGAGTCTTGAAGACACTTGTCTGCAGTGTTTGTGAGGGGTAGTGATGTGGTCCCCCTGACTCAGTGATCAAAACAGCAGATCCTGCCTCTGCAGGGAGAAGAGCATGGATGCTGCCAACCCTAACACTGTAGTTTGTCTGGGTGTTTTGTTTTGTTTTGTTTTCCATTTTCTTCTTCTGGTCTGGAGGCCAAAAATTACTGAGTGACTCTGTTCTTCAAGAGAAAGTTTCAAATTTTCTTGGGCAGGTGGTTTGTAGGGGGTGGGTTTGCTGCTTCCATTGTCAAAGGAACTGTATTGTTTGAATGTGAGGGGACATATACGTGTGTTTTTCTATGTCCGTTGCTTTTTGATGTTGCTTCCTGCTTCTCTGGGACTCAGGCATAATTTGAACTATATAAATGTGCACAATTTAAAAAGATTTTCTGGAGCTACTTATTCCTATCAGCACTGCTGACAATCATAGAGAATGGCTTTTTCTATTCTCCCACATTCATAATAACCTTTTCAACCTCAATATAAACATGAAAGAAAAGAAAGAAAGCAAAACAAAACAAAATCCACATACTCTACTTGCTGCAAATTTGCCTAGAGCTCAAAGGAGTCCCAATCAATTCCCACCCTCACCCAAACATAGGTCTCTGGGAGCCCCTCCCACTGACTCCCGACCCAGGCCTGGACTAGAGCCTGGGGGTGTGGTCCAGCCTGTGACACTAGATGTTGGGCCCCACCCCAGTGCCCAGTATCCTGTCCCCTAGTTCTTAAAGGGGCCGTGACAGCATCTGGATGCCTCGCTATAAAGGTGTGTGCTTGTGTGCATGCTCAGTGCACTGTGTGTACATGTGTGTGCACCCTTGTGCTCCCCTGCATTGAGATCAGCAGGCCTTTACAGTAACTGGTGGCTGTGAAGGTCCCACAAGTCTCCTGTTGTCAATTACAAAGCCTCAGAGCCCAGCATCCTGGCGTCACCAGGACCAGAGGGGCTGGCAAGCAGAGCTGCGGGGGAGGGGAGGGGAAGGACCCCCTCTCCTGCCCCTCACTCCTGAGTGGGATGAAGCGTGTGATCTTCACCCATTGGTAGGGGGGTGGAGGGGGAGGGCTCCCAGAAGTTCATCCTAATGCAGGCAAATCTTAAGAGGGAATGAAATAAAATTCTTATTTTAAGGCAAGAGAAGAAAAATTTGCAAATAAAATGTTTCTCTGCCCATTTGGGCCTCTTCTTTCCTTGCTAGTGTGCATTGTGCATTAATATGACCTCCTTAAGAGCAGAAATATCTGCTCCACCATAGACATCAATTTTTCTAGCCCAAGCCATGGAACTTCTTAGAAGATAACACTGCTTACTTACTTACGACCTTATTGAGGTCACTAGATGTATTACTTGTGTTTGTGTTCTGCCCATTTTACAAGATTCTTGTTTCTTGAGTCAATGATGAAAAAAATTAGATAACTAGGCTACTTGAACCTGCCTGCAATGCAGGAGACCGTGGTTCGATTCCTATGGCAGGAAGATCTCCTGGAGAAGGGATAGGCTATCCACTACTGTACTCTTGGGCTTCCCTGGTGGCTCAGTCAGTAAAGAATCCGCCTGCAATGTGGGAGACCTGGGTTCGATCTCTGGGTTGGGAAGATCCCCTGGAGGAGGGCATGGCAACCCATTCCAGTATTCTTGCCTGGAGAATCTCCATGGACAGAGGAGCCTGGAGAGCTGCAGTCCATGAGGTCTCAAAGAGTTGGAGACAACTGAGCAACTAAGCATACATTAGCCCTGGCTACTTGAAATGAAATATATAGTTCTCTAAGATCCATGATTGTAGTAGTGTGATTCTAGATATGAGAAGAAGCAACAAGTGGAAACCATCTCCTGGAACTGAGAGACTTGTAAGACTTGTAAGACAGGTGGTCCAGCCGTCCTACTGTTGCCAGGACAGGGTGAGTAATACCATGTGAGTGGCCTATCAGTGAAATCCCCATCTGACCTGGGAATGAGCATTCCTAGCACCCTGGGACAAATTGGTGAAAAATGTCTCCTAAACCTTGGCTGAAATTAAGACATAAATAGAGGGATTGTGTAATAAAGAATGTCACCGACCACCCAGTTCTACAAGAATCAAGCCAGGACTTCCCTGGTGGTCCAGTGCCTAAGTCTGCACTCCCAACGCAGGGGCCCCGGGTTTGATCCCTGGTTGGGCAACTAGATCCCACACACTGCAACTAGGACCCAGCCTAGCCACATACATAAATAAAATAAATTGCTTTTGAAAAAGAGAAACAAGTCATTAACCACTGCAGTCGCTGATCTACAATCCACCCCGGAAGGAATTCAGAGTGAAAATCAGGATAAAGTACTTCTCTGGGAAAAGTGTGAGAACCAGACCTCAGATAGTTAGATATTTTCAGAAGAATTTTTTTATGAGCCCAGTTTCTTGCATCTTCCCATATTCAGAAAAGCACTAAAACCATTACCCAAGATATCTGGTCCTCATGAAGAGCAGTAACCTATACCAAGCTGTGTGTCCCCAAATCACATACATCCTGCCCTCCTTCTTACTTCTCCAGGACAGGTCTCAGAGCTTCCTGAGAGACTGTTTCCCCAGATATACTCATCCGGTTGGCTCCAATAAAACTTCTATTTCTTTCTTAAGCTGAGTATTGATTAATTTTTCATTGACAAACACATTGATACACCCAAGTTTTTGTGCAGGAGTATCATATTCTTATATTTCCTGAATCAAATGGAACACAGCCCTGGGACCTCACTTCCCAGGAGAATGGAGATGCCTCTGTGCTTTAGTAAAAGAATCACCCAGGGTGGGCTCACCTGAGGGGCTCACAGTCCAAGCCTCATGGTTCATGAAGGCGGCTGCTCCATCCCCCCTGCTAGGGGGTTACGTGTCATTTGTCACAATTCCAAGGCTGGTCCAGTCCCCTCACTGTGGATCTCAAAAGAGAGTAGAAAGGTCCTCTGCTTAGTCCAACCCTCTCGCCATAGAGGAGGATTAGCTGGACCCCAGGGAGGGGCAGGACGTGTCCAGAGTCACCCTGTGTGTGGCAGAGTCAGAGTCAGGACCAGGTGTCCTGTCCCCAGGCCGGCTGTCCATCCATGGCCCCACGCTGCTTGTGACAAGTGTGGCCACAGCATCCTCCAGGCTGGGATTCTGCCCCGTCCACCCTCATTCTGCATAAACCTGCCCCATCCCCCTAAGGAGGGCACTCACTGCTGCTGAGTCCATTTCCTCATCTGCTAGATGGGGGAGGGGTGCCAGAGACCCTGGTCCTTCCCAACGCTGCCTTTTCCTGATCTTTTCTGCCGGGAGTACAAAGGGACTGATCCAAAATAGTAGAAGAGGAAATGGAAACCCAGACTGAGAAAGAGGTAGATTGGGGTCCACAGCTTGGTCCACAGTCACATGTGGTCCTGCCTCCAGTCAAGTGGCCCCACAGCTCTGGTCTGGTCTCCCTGGAGATGAACCATGAGTTGGATGGAGAGCAGAGCCCAAGAGATCTGGTTTCTGGTTTCAGTTCTGCCACAGGATAACTCATGAGCATGGATGAGTCTCATCACTGATCTGAGCTTCAGTCTCCCATTTATAAAATAGGCAAATTAGACTAAAATGATGGTTTTTAAGCTATGTCCTCTGGAGACCTTGGTTTCTAGTGAGATGGTGGGGTTGCAAGTAGGGTGTTGGCCCACCCCGATTTTCTCTAACCAGAGCAATCTGGCTTAAGTCAAACTCCCACTCAAGATCTCATTTGAAAATAAGATTGGAAAGATTGGAAGTGATTCATATGTTCATCTTTAGGGTGGTGGTTAATAAACTATGGTGTAGACAGAAGAAGGAATACTAAACACCTGGAAAACAATGAGGATGCTCTCAAATAATGATAAGGAAATATCTCCAGTGTATACAGAGTAAAAACAGTAAGATATATAGTATGCTATTTTAAAATGTGTAATAGGGAGAGAAATACAAATAAAAATAAAGATATCTATATGATTGGTTTGCTTCAAGAAACACAGAAAGAACCCCCATGAGTTCAGTGGAAAAGATGCCTGGTCTTAATCAGTAAGAGGAACTGAAGAGGGAGTAGATGGAGCCACAGGTAGAAGTGAGGTTTCTCAATATATGGCTTTTAAAAGAATATTTTTATTTTGAACCATGTAAATATATTACTTTTTCAAGAAAATAAAATTTAAGTTTGAAAACTATACCAACTGGAGAAGAAGGGTGAGGGGAGGGATAGTTGGCAGATGGTCTCCATGTTCCCTTCAACTTTGATGGACAGTCTGGGGGAGGAGCTGAGAGATGCCCACACAAGCCTGTCTTCAAAGGCAGAGGGAAGGGAGGTGCCTTGGGTCCAGAGGTCTGGGGAGGGGGAGCTGTGGCCCCCAAGCCCACCTGCTATGACCAGGACTCCCCGAGCCCTTTAGCACACACAGTTGATGGAGAAGCCCCATGGCGCCCAAGTCTCAGGCCCTACCCTTACTCCCTGCCTGGCCTGGGCTCTCCGTCTCCCGAGGCAGTGGCCAGAGGCTCCCTCCTCAGCCGGCCAGCCAGAGCCTCCTCCAGGCAGTGCGACTCCAGCTGACGCCCCCACTCCGCAAGACTGGCCTGAGCCGCATCCAGATCAGAGCCCGGGGCACAGATGTTCCCATTCTCTGGCTCTGGAGCAGGTTCTTGGAATAATCATGGAGCTAGCCTTCCCTAATTTACCTTTGAGTGGAGAGAAGAGGATTTCTTCTCTCCGGGGCATCAGGCACCTGATTATCTGCTCTGGGAACCAGTGCAGGATGCCAGTCCTGGCCCTTGTCTGTGTGTTTGTCTCCTGTCTCAAGGTGGGTGTAGGGAGGCAGATGAGCTGAGGAGAAGGCAGGGTCTAAGGTCTCCACGCTCTCTCTGGCATTTTCTGGCTGGCTCGTCAACTGGAAGTGGTCTGGCTGAGATGAGGGCACTGCTGCAGGACCTCTGCTTGGGGCACTGCAGTTAGATCAGGACAGACAGGAGCCCGGAGATTATTCCTGGACCCAAGAGAAGAGGGAAGGGGCTCAGCCTTTCCTGAGGTTCTAGTACCTGCTGAGTTTTGCAGGAAGCCAGACTTGAATTCCAGGCTCTGACGAGGAGCAACTGTGTAACCTTAAGCAAAAGATATAATGTAGTTTTGGGGCCTCAGTTCAACATCTATAAAATGGGGATGACAATAAATATATCTCTGAAGATGAAATAGAAATAAGTCACCTAGTCAGAGTGCTGTTGCTGCAGAAATGGCTACTCCATTCCTCCTGGGTCTAAGGTACAATGCCAAATCCAGGGAGAGTTTAAGATCTTGAACCAAGTATCTAGGCTCAAATCCCAGCTCTGCCACTTCCTATCTGTGTGATCTTGGCCAGTTGACCTTTCGGTGCCTGTGAAAATGGGGACACAGAGCACATAGTTCAGGGGCAGCTGGGAGGAACAAATGAATCCACAGCAGAGCTCGACCTGCAGTGAGCACAACACGTGTGACCTCTTGTAATTGTGTCCACTGCAGCCCCGCTGAAGCCCAGGTCCTCAGGGCCCCTTTCTCAGCTGACAGAACCTGTGAATTGTAATCTGAGGTCTCTTCTGGAGCCAGGCTGGGCTGGTGAGATTCTTTTCTTTATCTGCTTCTGACCAAGGGTAGGGAGGTGATGACGGGAGCTCTGTTCAAGCCCATCTGTTCAACCTCCACTCCAACCAGCATCTGTTTCCATAAATCTCTCCAGTGCTTTGTCTATAAGAAGAGTGAGCTTCCTCAGGCAACAAAGTTCTCAGAAACCATCCATCTGGGCAGCTCACAGAGTGGGGCTCCCTCTGGGCATCCTCCCCTCCCTACATTGACCCTGACAAACCTTAGGACAAATGACACCCTCTCAGCACTACAGCCAAGGGAAGGCACTCCCCTGGTCCCAGCTGCAGCCTGCTTGCCCCTCGGGCTCCCAGCTGCCCACCTCTGCCCTCAGCACGTCATCCCTCAGGCCACCAGGTGACTGCAGTGGTCCATGTCCCTGCCGAGCCAGGGCCAGCTGCCCATCAGCCCAGACCACTGCCCCAGTAACACTCTCATTGCTAATCTGGGGCCACTCCTTATGCTAATCCCTAAGAAGAAAGAGCTTGTGTTTCTTCCTGGTGCTTCAGGCAGAAGGAGGGATTCCAGAATATTCTGTTCCTGGACCCTGCAGAGGCTGGCAGAGACCCAGATCCCTCCATCATCTCAGCATCAAAGCAGCATCCACTGCTGCTTTCTCCTCTTCCTTCTCCACAAACTTGTTTTAAGCTTTGTTCTTGGTGTCAAGAAGTTGCTCCTTATAGGCATGTAAGGAAACAGGGTTCTGCGTCATCAAGCAAATAGGGGGACAGAGTCCGCAGTCCGTTTGTAGGAAGCTGTTATTTTTTTGTTGAAACAGGCCTGATATGTTATGTGTATATTATTATGACCTATTGTAAAATAGAATGCAAAACTCTACATTCAGCTTCAAGTAAACTATGAGGCTTCAAACATAAACACTACAATATAGATGCACCAGGTAGAGCATTTGCCTCTTTCACTCATGACTATATTCCCAGCACTGAACTGGGCTGACACAGCAGTATTTGTTGAATGAATATGACTTTATAATATAGGCTTATGAATATTACCTTACAGCCTCACGATCCAGGCCTGCAATAGCATCCAGTGTGAGCTTCCAATGGCCATGGTGCCTGGACCAGCTTCCTTGGCTGTGCCCTGGCTGCCTAGCTCCTGCCTTCCTGGTCTGAGCCTATTTCTGAGCCTGGTCCCACCCTAATAATTCTCTAAGCTACCCAGCAGCTCTCTAGTACAGTTGTTCTCTGCTGAAGTTGCCAGAGATGTTCTCTGCAGGTCTAATCAAGAGCCCATCATGTCTAAAAGCAGGTGCTAATTATTTCTATTTTCGGGATGATGAAACTGAGGCTTAGAGTATCATCGACTGAGCACAGGACTGCCATGTTCCAGGCTGAACTCTGGTCTCAGTTCAGGGTTGGGGGACGTGTAGACATGTCAGTGGAAAGGCCCTGAGATGACCAAGAGGAACTGGGAGAAGTTCTCAGTGGCTGGAGGGAGGGAGGCAAAGAGGCAAGAGAGGTAGAAAGAGGTGTGAGCTTGCAGGGCTTTCAAGGTGATATTTTGGAATGTGTGTTTCACCTGAGGGAGCCAAGAGAAGCCTGAAAACTTTTCTTAGTTAAGTTCAGTCCAAAGCAGACATTGAGGTAAAGAATGGAAACAGTCGTTAGCAGGAAGCTTATGGCAGGAGAGCAAGTGAGGGGATGGATGGATCTGGACCAGGTGGTGACTCGAGATGAAGAAGAGAGGATGGATTCACACATATTTTGTGAAGAGCATCTGTGAAGGTGCTGCCATTGACTGAATGAGAAAGATGAGAAAGGATCAGTGTGTTTTGGGGGTGGGAGTTTCAAGAAGTGGGATTGGACATGTTGAGTGTGAGGTGCCATGCATGATTCAGAGGGAGAACTCGGGAGGTAGCTGGAGCATTCAGGAGGTAACTCTACTCTAGTACTCAGTAGAGATTAGCTCTGGAGGCAGGAATTGCGGAGTTGTCATCATTCAGCCTATTTACTTCATTCAGCATCTTCTTAAATGTCACATCCATGGAGCAGTCTTATCTACTCCCCACATTCCAATAACTGCCTCTTCACCTGTTTTCCCCTTGTCATTATATTTATTACCAGATAACATGCTATTATATATTTGTTTGCATATTATTCATCTAGATAAGTAGGATTCATGAGGGAAGAAACTATTGGTTCCATTCTCTGCTCTCTGTCCAGTGCCTAGAACACTTAAAACCATCTGACTGGATAAGGACTAGAAGATACACAGAGAAGAGGTGGTCGAGGCTGGAGTCCTGAGGACCTGAGACCCTCAGACAATGGGAGAGGAGGAGGAGGAGGGAGAAAAGGACGGATGGGAGGCTGAGGAGCAGGGGGACCATCACTCCAGAGAATCGTTCCTGGTGAATTGCGGGCAGAGAGCCATTTCTTAATAAACTTCCTCCCTCTAGAAGCACACGAGCCAGGCCTCAGGTGCAGGTGGAGGAATAGCACGTGTATCTGGAGGGTCTCAAGGAAACGAGGAGGCAGGAGCCCAGGCCGCCTCCCTGAGCTCCGGCTGGTTCCCCCTTTCTTAGCCTCCCTTCCCAGAGCACTCGGTGGGTGGTGCTCAGAGGGAGGGGAGGGACGCTGGGAGCACCTGGGACGGAGCCTGAGATGTTAAGAGAGCAGAAGGGAGAGGTGAGGTTACAGCTGTCCCTGGGGCATCAAGTGTCAGTAATCCTGGCCCCTCCCTTCATCAAGACCAGTTGAATGTTTGCTCTCAAATATTTCATAAATCTGCCCCTGCCCTCCACCCCTGAAGTGTCTTTGCTCAAGGCCCATCATCCCATATGTGGACTCTACAATCAGCCTCCAAACTGGCCGCCCAGCTTCTTGGCCAGCCTCCACCCCATTTTCCTCCTACAGCCAGAGTGTCAGTTCCAGAGTGGGCCTCTGATGGATCAGCCCCTCCTTAGAGAATGTCAGCGAGGCCTCATCACTTACAGCTAAGATCCTACTTGTGTCTCTGGTGTCCAGGTCCATCTACACTGAGCCCTGTCTGCTGCTCCTGCAACACCTCCCTTCCTCCCACCTCACCTGTTGTGCTCATGTGAGACCCAGGAGCTGCCCACATCAGATTGCTTCCCAGAAGTGTCACTCTGGAAGCAATCAGAGATGGAGTTGTTGGAATCAAGGAAGACCTCCTGGAGGAGGTGATTAAAAGTCAAGTCTTAAAGGACATATAAAAAGGTTAACAAAGCAAAGTAGTGAGGAAGAGTTTTCGATTATATGATTTGCTCAAGGATCTCATGAAGTTTCAATGGCAGATTGGATGTGACTGCTGTTTGTGTGTGGGAGGAGGGAGAACAGCGAATTGACCCTGGCCAACTGGAGGCTGGTCTATAACTGGAGGCTGGTCTATATGCCCACTTGGGTCAGGAATAAGGTTATGGCGGCAGAAAGTAACGAGTTGGAGCTGAGACACTTCCCTAAAGCCACGACCACATTGTTCACAACCTCAGAGGTAGAGTAGACAAGGAAAACCATGCCCTTCAGCAAGAGGAAAGGTCAAGGCTAATACCCACCTTGACAGGAGTTTTGGATTTTTTTTTTAAGTCTCCACAAGAGAGGCAAAATCTAAGTCTTCATTTCCGGTGAAATGGGCCCAAATATACATGACCTCTGAGGTCAAACAATGCCAACCTGGAAATTAACACAATTGGCACCCAACAGGTGTTTGGCCTGGAGGGTCCCGAGCAGAAGCAAATGCAGTTATTCTGGGTGAAGCTTCCAACAAAGTTGTCAGGACCCTCCCAGAAAAGCGAGTCCTGTAAAAGGGGGCTCACAGTTTAATGACAAAGTTTGTGAGGGATCAACTTGCTGTGAGTCCCAGGAACTCCAGTGAATACACACCAATATGAAATACTCAGCAAACCAATACACTTTGATAAACAAATACACTAATGATAAACACATTAGAAAAAGATACTGTGAAAAAAAAGACAGGAAGATAGGAGAGAGAACTGTAATGGGTTGAAGAGGGTCCTCCTGAAACTCATGTCTACTCAGAACCTCAGAACGTGGCCTTATATAGAAGCATGGTGATGCAAGCATACTTAACTAAAGATTTGGGGATGGAAATCATCCTGGATGGAGGGTGGGACCACAGTCCAGTGACTGGTGTCTTTACAAGAGAAAGGACACAGAGATTTACACACACAGAGTTAAGAGAAGATGAGCACATGAAGACAGAGGTGGAGTTAAGGGGCGGGGGGGCTACAAGATAAGGGGTCTCCAGAAGCTAAAGGAGGCAAGGACGGATCCTCTCGGAGCATCACAGGCAGCACAGCCCTGCTGGCACCTTGATTTCAGACTTCTGACCTCCATAACTGTGAGAGAATAAATCTCTCTTGTATTAAACCACCAAGCTCATGGTAACCTTATGCAATAGCCCTAGGAAATAAAAATAAATAAAGAATTGGAAAATATAGTCTCTCATATTTTTATAAATTACCAGAAAAGCTAGCTGACCTACTCTAGAGCATGGTAGTCACTTGGATCCCAGGTCCCCTTGTTATTTCCTGTGTCCCCCAGTGTCTGAGACTCACAGGGGAGGGTCCACTGATCTGGAGAAAGGGAGTCAGTCCAAACGCCCACAGGAGCCAGGAGGGAAGGAAATAAGTAAAGGGGATGGAGAGGACTAGGGCCCCTGGAGAGGACTAGGGCCCCTGGAGAGGACCAGCTGCACCTGTCGGGGGTGGTGGAAAAGAAGGAGGCCCTGTGCATGACACACTCTCATGTGTATAAAATGGAAAAACAATACAGATATGCCCTACAAACATGTGCATTTATGTACACACATTCTACATATTTCAGAACATATGAAATGTGCTGAAGACTGTACATGAGGTTGAGGACACAGATGCTCCCTGGATGGAGGGGTGGACATTCCTGTGAGCAGGCAGGAAGCCTGGTCATGCCCAAGAGAAGAAATCAAGACATGTGAGATGATCATAGACTTGCTTTATGTCAATTATACAGGAGAAGAAGAGAAGTATAGAAAACTACACGAAGATATGAATGGAAAACAATATAGAGAGCATAGCCACATCAGCTCCAGCGCCCCCAGCCCCTCAAGGACACACAGCCTGGTGACACCAGACCTCCTGAGGCTTCCAAAGGAGCTGGGAGTCTGAATTTTCATGAGAAATTAAAACACTCCTGCTTCCAAACCCTTAGGGAAAGAAATAGTGATTCTACATCATTTCTTCATAAAAACACTGTGCTGGAAACTGAACACATCAAGAGTCCACCTGCAGTGCAAGCTGGTTTGCAGCCCCTGATCTGCAGCAAATCAAGCTGCATGTGCTGATGTCCAAGTAGGGCAGGGCCTTCCGGGTCCTCTGTGAGGGGGGCGGGGAGGGGAACAGGTAGGGGACATGGATTGAGAGTGCCCTGTCAGAGACCCTCTGAGGAGTCCTTCATGTGCTTCTATTCATTTAATTGACACATAGTAGGTTATAAGCCCAGTGCACAGATGGGGAACCTGAGGCTCTGATGAGTAAATGGACAGGATCATCCAGTTATGAGATGTCTTATCCTTGTCGCTCTGGTGTCCATCTTCCCTCTTCCTTCTCTGTCCTTCCAGCACCTCCTCCTTCCTTCCTTTGTCCCGGCCATGACCTTCCCGGCTCCTTGTCTTCCAGTCCACACGCCTGGCTGCTGGGCAGGCAGGGCTCAGCCATATCCAGGCTGTGATCTCTCTGGGGCACCATGTCCAGGCTCACAGATTAGAGTGGAGGAGGGGCTGCTGGGAGACTTGGGCAAACCTCTTGCTTTCCACGTGGGGGAACTGAGGCCCAGAGAGGGCACAGGCCTGACCCAGGGTCACACAGAAGGAACCTCATCCTCTCCTTCCCCAAACCCTCCCTCTGTGCCATTAAATGGATCCAAAGAGATGGGAATACCAAACCACCTGACCTGCCTCTTGAGAAACCTATATGCAGGTCAGGAAGCAACAGTTAGAACTGGACATGGAACAACAGACTGGTTCCAAATAGGAAAAGGAGTATGTCAAGGCTGTATATTGTCACCCTGCTTATTTAACTTACGTGCAGAGTACATCATGAGAAATGCTGGGCTGCAAGAAGCACAAGCTAGAATCAAGATTGCCGGGAGAAATATCAATAACTTCAGATATGCAGATGACACCACCCTTATGGCAGAAAGTGAAGAGGAACTCAAAAGCCTCTTGATGAAAGTGAAAGAGGAGAGTGAAAAAGTTGGCTTAAAGCTCAACATTCAGAAAACGAAGATCATGGCATCCGGTCCCATCACTTCATAGGAAATAGATGGGGAAACAGTGGAAACAGTGTCAGACTTTATTTTTGGGGTTCCAAAATCACTGTAGATGGTGACTTGCAGCCATGAAATTAAAAGACGCTTACTCCTTGGAAGGAAAGTTATGACCAAACTAGACAGCATATTCAAAAGCAGAGACATTACTTTGCCAACAAAGGTTCGTCTAGTCAATGCTATGGTATTTCCAGTGGTCATGTATGGATGTGAGAGTTGGACTGTGAAGAAATCTGAGAGCCAAAGAATTGATGCTTTTGAACTGTGGTATTGGAGAAGACTCTTGAGAGTCCCTTGGACTGCAAGGAGATCCAACCAATCTATCCTAAAGGAGATCAGTCCTGGGTGTTCTTTGGAAGGACTGATGCTAAAGCTGAAACTCTAGTACTTTGGCCACCTCATGTGAAGAGTTGACTCATTGGAAAAGACTCTGATGCTGGGAGGGATTGGGGGCAGGAGGAGAAGGGGACGACAGAGGATGAGATGGCTGGATGGCATCACCCACTCGATGGACATGAGTTTGAGTGAACTCCGGGAGTTGGTGATGGACAGGGAGGCCTGGCGTGCTGCGATTCATGGGGTTGCAAAGAGTAGGACATGACTGAGCTACTGAACTTAACTTAAAGTTGTCTTTTAGCCTTAGATGTAAATTGCAGGGTCATTTTGTTGAGGTAAGTTGGGAACAGCTTCAGGGACAGATACCCCCATCAGCCCTCATGCCAGTACCCCTCCCCACCCCTGGCATGCCCACTGGGAGGCCAGCAGGCTCCAGCGCTGCCCTGCAATTGGGGCTCAGGGAGCTTTGTGAGTCCAGGGAGGTTCTCAGGTTTGCTCTGTGTTTCTCTTTCCAGCCTCAGCTTGTCCCAGGGTTTATTATCAGCAAAGGTGACAAGGCCCCTGATGGCAGGAAGCTGGCTGGGGCTCAGGCTTCTGGCCCTTCCGCCCTGGGGGCCTCTCAGCAAATAGTCCCTTGGAAACAGGGCGGCTGTCCCTGCAGAGGGGGCGGGCTGGGAGAGGCCTCACTCCCCCAACACACTGGACCCTGGAGGAGCCCCTGTGTGAGGAGGACTGCAGTCTTGGCTGGCGGGACTGTCTTAGGCAGGTGACCTGGGCAATTCTGTAGTCTCCAGGGTCCCTGCCACTCTGGCCACATGTCCCTGTCACAGCCCTGAAATCCCTTCAGGCCTCTGTTCTCCTGTCTCAGTTCCAGCCCAGGCCCCTCCTCCATGGGAGGGTTGGCTCCATGCCTGCATCCCTTCTGGGTCAGAAGACCCCTACTGGGCTGCCTCAGGGCCACTGGGACCCTGGAATCCGCACTCGTTCCCCCACTCCAGTCATCCCCAGTCTGTCACCCAGCCCCTACTGCAGTCCTGGTTGCCTTCTCAGGGCTATCCCCTCCTAGGGGTCCGGCAGGTGCCTCCTCTTTTAGCTCCTGCCTTTAAAAGGGGGCCAGTCATCGGTCCATCCCCACCCCCTCCCTGGGATGCCCTGAAAGACTTCACATCAGAATCAGACACAGCATCCTTGTTCATTTCCAATCCCTTCTTCCCAGCTTGGAAGCTGCTAACCAGTCTCCCAGGCCAGGAGAATCCTCACTCAGGTAGGACTACCTCTAGATATTTCCAGACTCACATCTGGATGGCAATTTTGGAGCTTAAAAGCTAAACATTATGTTAATTTATTCTGTGGTTCCTCCGGGACACTCCACCTTGGAGTCATGCTGGGTTGGAGTCTCCCTGCCCCAGTGAGGAAGAGTCACATGGGAAGGCAAAATTCGGGGGAGGGGATTCAGAACAGTTCCTATTTTCCATGTCATCTTGTCCCCATGGCCTTGCTCTCACCCCATGGCTCCTCCCTGTTAATCTCTGAAGCTGCCCTCCTCCAGGTGGAGCTGTGTCCTCTCAAACGGCAGCTCCTTCCAGTGATGGCTCCTGGGAGGACAGGCCAGGACACGTGTCTCCAGGTTGCTGTGGAAGGAGGCCATGGCCCTGAAGGTATGTCCTGGGTCTCAGAGCCCCGAGCTTTGGTCCTGGGCTCCCACTCTGGCTGACCTGCTGAACTGTAGAGCAAAGCACTCAAACCTACAGCTTTGGCATTTTCATCTGGATTTCCCACTCCTATGTACGGGGCAACCTCAGGGAAATACTAAACCACCCAGCTTCAGTTTTCTCATCTGTAAAATGTGGTTAGCAGTACAATCCAATATCCCATTTCTGAAACCTTTGGGTCTGCTCCAGAATTCAGAATTTTTCAGCTTTAGAATTCAGAATTTTTCAGCTCCCGATAGGTGACATGGTGCATCTACTCTGTGTGATATCACACTCACTGGGGTCTGAAAGCACCTTGTAATCAGATACAGGAGTGTTTCTGCAACTGAACTTTGGAACATAAATTGTCTCATGTTTGTTCAGGTCAAAACTTGTTACCAAATGAGTTTTTTCAAAATTCTTTTTTCAACAAACACATGAAAAGATGCTCAACATCACTCATTATCAGAGACATGCAAATCAAAACCACTATGAGGTACCATTTCATACCAGTCAGAATGGCTGCGATCCAAAAGTCTACAAGCAATAAATGCTGGAGAGGGTGTGGAGAAAAGGGAACCCTCTTACACTGTTGGTGGGAATGCAAACTAGTACAGCCACTATGGAGAACAGTGTGGAGATTCCTTAAAAAACTGGAAATAGAACTGCCTTCTGATCCAGCAATGGGCATACACTGCTGGGCATACACACTGAGGAAACCAAAAGGGAAAGGGACACGTGTACCCCAATGTTCATCGCAGCACTGTTTATAATAGCCAGGACATGGAAGCAACCTAGATGTCCATCAGCAGATGAATGGATAAGAAGGCTGTGGCACGTATACACAATGGAGTATTACTCAGCCATTAAAAAGAATATATTTGAATCAGTTCTAATGAGGTGGATGAAACTGGAGCCTATTATACAGAGTGAAGTAAGCCAGAAAGAAAAACACCAATACAGTATACTAACGCATATATATGGAATTTAGAAAGATGGTAACAATAACCCTGTGTACGAGACAGCAAAAGAGACACTGATGTATAGATCAGTCTTATGGACTCTGTGGGAGAGGGAGAGGGTGGGGAGATTTGGGAGAATGGCATTGAAACATGTATAATATCATGTATGAAACGAGTCGCCAGTCCAGGTTCAATGCTCGATACTGGATGCTTGGGGCTGGTGCACTGGGAGGACCCAGAGGGAGGGTATGGGGAGGGAGGAGGGTTCAGGATGGGGAACACAGGTATATATAATGGTGGGTTCATTTCGATATTTGGCAAAACTAATACAATATTGTAAAGTTTAAAAATAAAATTAAATTAAAAAAATTCTTTTTTCAATTTTCATAGCCTTGAAGGGTTGGGATTGCAGATAAGGACCAGCCTAACTTCTGTCTCCATAGATCAAGGTACACAGCTCAGAGAGATAAAATATTCATGGTTTGAGGCCAGACCAAACATGGCTATAAGGTTTGGGATAAGACAAGTCTCCTGACTAGGCCAAGGCTGATGGGTGGGGAGAAACATTCTGGAGCGGCTGTGCTGTCACCCGAGTGTCTGAGCCATTGGTTCCAACTCCGCAGATCCTGAGCCTCAGACCTCACAGGGCCCTGAGACTTTTCCAGGCGTCTTGACTCCAGAGCTGGATCTTTTTCTGGTGGGTGTCAGCAAAGACCACTGCCGTATCGATGACCTAGGCCTGCACAACCATCAGGACCTCCACAGGATCGTCCTCAGGCCTGGGCTCTCTGACCATCATCATGGGCTACTTTCTCCGCCAGCTGCAGCTGCTCTCCACCTGCGTGGCCTTCTCCCTGGTGGCTGGTGTGAGCACTTTGCAGGTGGCTGCAGGTAACTGGTCCATATTTGTCTGGTGCTTCTGCTTCATCGTGACCCTCATCATCCTCATAGTCCAGTTGTGTGGACTTCAGTCTCGCCTCCACCTCTCCTGGGATGGCTTTTTCATCACCAGTGCCTCCTGTGCCACCTTCTTATGTCTCTCAGGCTCCATCGTCTTTGCCACCACCTGTATCCAGTTGCTGCCTCACAGCCCCTGTGGTGACCAGAAGCTCTTCACAATATGCTCCTGAACCCACCCACTCTTCTTCATCTCTAGACCACCTGGTCCAGATCCATCCATCCCCTCACCTGTATTCCTGCCATAAGCTTCTAGATGCTTCCTCTATTTCCATCCTTTCCCTCAAAGACTGGTTTGGAGTAAAGTCAAAGTACGATACTCTGAAGATTTCTGTTTGCTCCCTTAGGATGGAACACAGACTCCACAACATCACCCACCTGCAAAGCCCTGCAAGATCTGACCCCTTTCTTCCTCTCCAGCCTCCTCCTCTGCCTCCAGCCACTGACAACTGTTTCCAGTTCTCTTGGTCATCTCAGAGCCTTTCACCTTATATGTCTACACACACTCCCAACCCTGAACTGAGACCTGAGTTCAGCCAGGCTCACAGCAGTCCTGTGCTCAGTCTATGCTACTCTAGGTCTCAGTTTGCTCATCCAGAAAATGGAGATAACAGCTCCTGCTTTTAGTCATAAAGGCTGTTAACTGCACCCTCCAGAGACATCTCTGGCAGCATAAGAAGAGAACAACTGTACTAGAAGGATACTGGATAGCTTGCAGAACTGCTAGAGAGGGACCAGCCTGAGAACAGGCTCAGACCAGAAATGAGGGTGCTGGACAGCCAGCTCACAGCCAAGGGCACTTGGTCCAGGCACCGTGGCCACTGGAAGCACACTGGATGCTCTGCAGGCCCTGCAGAAGGAATTCTGGTCTTTGTTTCCGTGTATACCTGTTCTTGTGTGTCCAGGCCCCAGTTGTGGGACAGGTCCAATACTTATCTGGCCTTTCTTTCTTGAGGCTTCCCTGATGGCTCAGACAGTAAAGCATCTGCCTGCAATGTGGGAGACCTGGGTTCGATCCCTGGATGAGGAAGACTCTGGAGAAGGAAATGGCAACCCACTCTAGTATCCTTGCTTAGAAATCCCCATGGACGCTGGAGCCTGGTATGCTACAGTCCATGGGGTCGCAAAGAGTTGGCCACGATTGAGCGACTGCACTTTCCTTTCCTTTCCTTTTCTTTCTTATTGAGGGTCAGGCCCAGTCTCTCCCCAGGTTGCACACATTATGGGATTGTCCTCAAATATGGTGATGAGGTCAGATCCTCAGTGATTTCCCTCCTTGGAGATATCCATCACAGAAGGTCAAGTGTTGTTAGGAGGATTAAATGGGACAAAACATGACTCAGAGATTCTCAAATATTCCCCCAAAACGCAGAAGGGATGAAATGCATCCCAGTTGGTAGGTCCAGGCTACAGTCTGAGCTGTAAGCACTTGTTGTATTCATTTCAGAAACATTTGCCATGGGCCAACAGGGCAGGTATTGACATAAAAGTTAAGAGAGGTGTCACACACAGCACACACTGCAGGCTAACCACTGTTCTGGATGTTTTGTTCCTCCCAGCAGCCCTTGAACTATGCACTCAGTGTCCCCATTATCACAGACACACAGTGGGTAACTAGACCAAGATCACACAAGTAGGAAATGGCAGAGCTGGGATTTGAACCCAGTCATGTGGGTGCAGGATCTTGTACTCGGATTGTCATTAATTTGTACCTTGAATTCCAGAAAGATAAAACAGCCAATATTTTTTAGCACCACAGTCCAGCACTTCCTTGGTGGCTCACATGGTAAAGCATCCATGCAATGTGGGAGACCTGGGTTCCATCCCTGGGTCGGAAAGATCCCCTGAAGGAGGGCATGACAACCTGCTTCAGTATTCTTGCCTGGAAAATCCCCTTGGACAGAGGAGCCTGGCGGGATGCAGTCCAAGGGGTCGCACGGAATCGGACATGACTGAGCGACAAAACACACCACCAGTCTGACTAGGTGACTTATTATCTCTATTTCATTTCATTTTCAGGGATATTATTATCATCATCCCCATTCAAGAGATTATGAAAGTGAGGCTCAGAGAGCACGTTATGTTTTTTCCTCAAGGTCACACACTCTCTGAGAGAGCCTGCGTTGAATACAAATCTGTCTCCCCCAAAGCTCAGCAAGAACCTCGGGAAATGCTGAGCCCATTCCCTCTTCTCTCAGATCCAGGTATAACCTCCTGGCTCCTGTCTGTCCTGCTCTGGCTGCAGTACCTCATTCAGAGGTCCTACAGCAGCACCGCTGTCTCAGCCAGACTACCTATTTCTGTTGAAAGGGGAAGTAGCCAGCCAGAAAAGTCCGGAGACAGCAGGGAGAAACTTCACAGGGGTTGATTAAAGCCCCCTTGTTTCTCCTCAGCTCACCTGCCTCCCAACAGGTACTTTTAGACAGGAGCCAACCACACAGACAAGGGCCGCATGATCGCCTGTCTGCACTGGCACCCAGGGGAGATAACCAGGTGCCTGAGACCACAGGAGGGAATGGCCCCAATTCTCCCCACTCAGAGGAAGACTGAGGAAGGCTGATTCTGTGATTTTTCCAAGAAGCTGCTCCAGGACCAGAGAACGGGAACATCTGTGCCCCGGGCTGTGTTCTGGATGCGGCTCAGGCCATACTCTGGGGGCGTCAGCTGGAGTCACCCTGTGCAGAGGAGGCTCTGGCCGGCTGAGGAGGGGGCCTCTGGCCGCTGCCCTGGGAGACAAGAAGCCCAGGCCAGACAGGGAGCAAGGGAAGGGCCTGAGGCTTGGGTACTGGGAGGTCTTCTCCATCAATTGTGTGTTTTGAAGGCCTGGGGGAGGCCGTGGTCACCAAGCACGGGTCCACAGCTCCCCCTCCCCAGACCTCTGGACCCAAGTCCCCTCCCTTCTCTCTGCCTTTGGAGACAGGCCTGTGTGGGCATCTCTAAGCTCCTCCCCCAGCCTGTCTCCTTTGGAGTCAGAGCAGATGTGACTGTGAATCCAGTCGCAGACCCCAGATCTGCCTCTCTTCACTCTGGGCTTCTGTTTCATCTTCCCCTGCTTATGGTCAGCCCTCTATATGCCCAGCAGGAAGGAATTTGCTTTTCCTAAATGAAACACAAGCTCCTTAAATAAGGCAAGAGCATTGTGGCTGCTGAGCTGGACTCTGAAGAAGTGGAAAGTCAAGAATGTGCGGAAACAAGGAAGTCTGGGAGACCTCAGACTGTGGGGGTGCCTGGAAGCAGTTTGTGTTTTTGACAAGAATCACTGGAGAGTTGGACCCCTGGAAAGTGATTAAGGAAACTCATGTTATGAAAGAGAAGCATGTTCCCCACCAAGCAGAGGTCATGGGGAAGGAGGGTGTGTTTAGTCAGGAAGGATGTGACCAATAAACAGGACCCAGCAGCCAAGAGAAAACAAGCAGAGAGGGTGGAGAAGGTGGACAGAGGGGAGGGAGCCAGCTCCATCCCCATGTCTGAGTCTCCAGGACTGGCAAGTCCAGGGGCCCCAGGAAGAGCGGGGCTGAGAGGGACCAGGGGTCTCTGGCACCCCTCCCCCATCTAGCAGATGAGGAAACTGACTCAGCAGCAGTGAGTGCCCTCCTTGAGGGGACGGGGCAGGTTTGTGCAGGACTAGGATGGATGGGGCAGAATCCCAGCCTGGAGGATGCTGCTGCCACACTTATCAGCGTGGGGCCGTGAACGGACAGCTGGCCTGGGGACAGGACACCTGGTCCTGACTCTGACTCTGCCACACACACGGTGACTCTGGACAAGTCCTGCCCCTCCCTGGGGTCCAGCTGCTCCTCCTCTATGAAGAGAAGACTAAGTGTATCTCACTCAGTCATGTCTGACACTTTGCGACCCCATGAACTGCAGCCCACCAGGCTCCTCTGTCCGTGGGATTTCCCAGGCAAGAATAGTGGAGTGGGTTGACAACCCGTCTCCAGGGGATCTTGCCAACCCAGAGATCAAACCCAGGTCGACCTGCATTGCAGGAGGATTCTTTACCATCTGAGCCACCAGGGAATACCCTAAGACTAGAGGGTTGGACTAAATATAGGATCATTACACTTTCTTTTGAGGGCCACAGTGAGGGAACTGGAGCAGCCTTGGAATTGTGACAAATGTCCCTTAACCTCTCAACAGGAGGAACTGACCAGCTGCCCCCATGAACCACGAGGCTTGGGCAGCGAGCCCCTCAGGTGAACCACCCTGGACAATTCTTTTACTGAAGCACAGAGACATTTCCATCCTCCTGGGAAGTGAGGTCCCAGGGTTGTGTTCAATTTGATTTAGAAAAATATAAGAATCTGAGGTTCCTGCACTGAGACTTGTGGAGGTCAATGCGTACTTGCTTTTCTGTATAAAAAATTAGCCAATAGTCAGACAACGCAAGAAAATTGGAAATTTTATTGGAACCAACCTGAAAAGTTTAACTGGGGAGACAGTCTCTCAAGAAGCTCCGGAGCTGTTTTGAGGACATCAGGGCTGGAGGACAATGTTTATGTGATTTGGGGAAGGACATGAAACCAGCCCACGCCTTGGTAGAAGGTTGTTTCACTCAAGAAGAACAGATATCATGGTTCATGCTTTTAGAGCTTCCTAAGCATGGACAGATGCAGGAAACTGGGTTCATAGAAAAGTCTCCTGAAAATATCCAAGTATGTGAGGGCAGGTTCTGCCAGTTTTCTCAGAATACAAAGTACAATCCTGACGTTTTTCACGACTTCTTTCCAGAGTGGATTGCAGGTCAGTGAATTGCAGCAGCCAGTGACTTGATTTTGGAAGACCTCAGTGGTGGGCAACATTCTTTATCACACAATCTATTTGTTTCCATCTTAATTCCAATCAAGGTTTAGGAGGAATTTTCCCAGGTCAGGGGAGGATTCCATTGATGGGCCACTGGGTGTGCAATTTTTCCTCTAGTTCTGGTAACAGTAGCCAAACTCCTCTGGAACAATTGTCTCACTTGTCTGTCAGGCTCTCAGAAATGGTTCCCTCCTGTTGCTTCTTCCCATATTTCGAGTCATGGATCTTATAAAACTGTATGTAAGGTCACCTGGTCATCACCATGTTTATCAGAGGCTCAATGACACATTTGTTAATGTGAGAAACAACACTCTTGTAAAGTGCTAGACTACGAGTAATATGGCGAGTGACATTAATAAGGTCATAGGGAGGCAGTGTCATGTAAAGTCACAAGGCCCGGGTTAGAAGAACAAAAATGGGTCTTTATATTGGGTCAGGTATTTCTGCCCTTCGGAAGGTCTGGTTAACACGTACTGCAGATGCACACTGCACACTTCAGGGCAGGGAGGAGGTCAAAACAGGCAGAGACGAATTTTGTTTAAATTTTCCTTGTCTTGCCTTGCCTTAAAATATGAATTTTATTTCATTGCTTCTTAGGATTTGCCTGCCATAGGAACCATGTCCTGGAGCCCTCCCCATCCACCCCACCCGCCCCCGGGGGGAAGTACTAATGCTTCATCCCAGTACAGGAGTGAGGCGCAGCAGTGGGTTGCTTTCCCCTGTCCCCCTTACTGCCCCCACCACAGCTCTGATGCCTGACTCCTCCAGTCCTGGTGACTCCAGGCTCTGGGGTTTGTGGCTGAGAACAGGAGACTAAGCACAATATTGGTGGCTTCCTGTCCACCAGTTATTATAAAGGCTGCTGGTCCAAATGCACCTGTGAGCACAGACATGCAGGCACATACACAGGCAAACACGTGCTGGCTGTGCATGCAGGGACACACCTTTAAATACAGTCATCCGGGGTCTGGTCCTTTAAGAGCTAAGGGGACAGAAAGTCTAGTGTTGGGGACACAACTGCTAGTTGTCTTGGGCTGGGCCATGCCCCCAGGGCCCGGGGAAGGTGCAAGTGGGGAGACATTGGGAAGGGCTCCCGGAGATGGGGGCTTTCATCAGAATAAACATCTGCTTCATCCTTCCCAGCTCTGAGAAAATTTGGGGCAATTAGCATATGTCAAGTTTGTGGGTTTTTTTTTTTTTTTATCTTTGTATTGAGGTTAAAAAAGAGCATTACATTTGTAGGAGAAAGGGCAAGGCTTCATCTATGATTGATAGCAGGGTTGATGGTATCCAGAAATTCCAGACAATTAAAAAAATCCATGTATTTTACATCTATTTAGATCATATTATGTGTGGGTCCTGGAGAAGCAGGAAGCAGCATCAGAAAACAGCTGACACATAGAAACACATGTCTGTGCAGCACAAACTCAAGCAATACAGTTTCCTCAACTGTGGCATCAGCAACCCACCCATCCAACACCACTCATCAACAAAACTTTGAAAAGAAACTTTGCATGCAAAAATATAGTCACCCAGTAATTTTTGTCCTTAAGACAATAAAAATTAAAGAAAAATAAAACACCCAGGCTAACATCACCTTTAATGCTGCCAGTGGCAATGCCCTTCTCCCTGCAGAGGCAGGACCTGCTGTTTTGATCACTGAGGCAGGAGGGCCACATTGCTGCCCCTCACCAACACTGCAGACAGCTGTCTTCAAGACTCTGGGGTTCTTCACAGTCCATTGTTTATTCCCCAGAGAGTGGTTCAGATGGAAAACACAGGCTGAGGCCACCCCAGATCAATAGCATTAATGTAGTGCCCTTGTTGGAAGAACCTTTATTATAGAGTAACAGGAAAGCTGCCCATGGCATTTCCTCCCACTTACCAAATGTTAACAAATCAGTTCTAACTGCAAAAGAGTGGAGGAATTGAGAGACCCATTCAGGGGGTACACAGTTCTTTAGACTAGAAAACATAGATGGGTTAGGACGTATGAAAATTTAAAACTCATTTTTCTTCTTGGTTACAGAGTCATACTCTAGTTTTGCCAATTGGCCAAGATGCGTCCCAGTGGACTTCTAGAAGGGATAGATATGGCCCCCTCGTTTCACTTTGCTTGCTCCCCCAGGACATATTTCAAATAAACAAATTCTTCTTCAAGAAGAGGCACACACAGGGTCATAAACAAGCCATATCCCACTCCTGTGGTGTCCAAACTGACCACAAAGTTCCAAAGGGCAAATGTTTTGCCCAAACAGGAGGGGATGGGGGGCTCCCGGGGCGCACACCCTCTACTCACTCAGTCAAGAGCTCAGCTGCTCCTTCAGAGGCCAGTTTGCTTCTCTCAACAGAAAGTGAAAGCAGGCTGTGAGCAAGGAGTGGGGAGGGACAGAGGAAATTCTGGAAACTAACAAATTCAGCAGCTGCTGGCTTAACCCTGTAGATACTCCCCAGCCTTCCAGCTGCACTCCTCTCCTCGTCACAGAAGGAGTTGGAAGGGCTGGAGCACCAGGGACCTGACTCCTGCCTGGATGCCCAACACTGTCCCCCAGCTCAGGCTCAGGCTGCTCTTCACTGAAGAAGCCAATACAGAGAGACAAGCACTGGATAGAAGAAAGGTAGCTTTACATTAAGGAAGCCAGCCACAAGGGGAGAAGGCGGATCACTGTGCAAGAGAACCAACTCCCAGCACTGCAAGGCTCAGCCCCCATTTATACAAGGAGGGGGGCAGGAAACGGATGTGAGCTACACCCTGAGGGTATTGGAGACTTGACATTAACCACCGGGAGCCTTGCTGGGGACTGAGAACGTGAGTACGGTCCTTACTTTGTTAAGATAAGTGCATCTGTTCTAAAGATCAGTGGTTGTATACTTCTGAAAAATCAAGGACAGAGGGAGAGCTGAACCGGCCCAGTGAAAGAGGAAACAGAACATCCAACTCCGGAGCCGTGTTTAACTCTTCACAAGACTTTGGGTGGAAAGCAAGCAAGATTACACACAACACCGCAGCCCGTGACCTGCCTGACCATCAGGAGCACTATGAGCTCGTCCTCAGGCTGGAGCCTCTTCCTCTGCTCATCCACATGCCTGACCCTCTCCCTCCGCGTGGGGCAGCTGCTCTCCACCCTCCTGCCCATCTTGCTGACCAGTCAGGACACTCTGAAGGTGGGTGTAATCAACTGGTGCCTGTTCATCTGGTGCATCTGCTTAAGCCTCACCTTACTCGGCTTCATACTGGAGTTGTGCAGTCTCTTCGGACTGCCATTATGTAACATCCAGTCCCTCCACCGCTTGTCTGATAAGCTCCAGTACCACCTCCGCTTGTCTTGGGATGGCGTTCTCCACGCCTTTTGCTCTTACTTCGCCGTCGTCTGCCTCTCAGCTGCCGTCATCTTCGGCCCTACCTACATCCAGGTCTTTCCTCCAGGCCCCGCCCGGAATCGCGCCATCACCGCCACCGCCTTCTCCTGCGTGGCTGCTCTGCTTTATGCCATCGAAGTGGCCTGGGTCTGTCGACGACCCGGTGGAATGTACTGCTTTTGGCCAACCTTCCCAGGTGTGCTCAGGAGGCTGGAGAACTATGTGGCCAACATCATCTTCGCCTTCGTCTGCAACACTGACCTGTACCTGCACCAGCCAGCCCTGGAGTGGTGTGTGGCCGTGTACGCCATCTGCTTCACCCTGGGGGTCGTGAACTTCCTTATGAATGGGTGTGACTGTGACAACGACAAAAAGCTTCCCCTCCGCTTCCCCTGGTTGCTGCGGGTGCAGACTGTGCTCTCTGTCCTCCTCTATGTCACGGCACTGATTCTCTGGCCCCTCTACCAGTTCCACGAGAAGTGGGGGGGGCAGCCCCAGCGGTCCAGCGATATGAGCTGCGGTGATCATCTCAACGTCTTTGTCTGCATCTGGGACCAACGACTGGCTGTAGCCATCCTGACAGGCATCAACCTGCTGGTTTATGTGGCTGACACGGTGTATTTAGTCCAAGAAGCTTTTGTAGGTGGCTCAGAGGGTAGAGAATCTGCCTGAAATGTGGCAGACTAGAGTTTGCTCCCTTAGTCATCAAGGTCCCTGTGAGAAGGAAATGGCAACCCACTCCAGCTTTTTGCCTAGGAAATCCAACGGACAAAGGAGTCTAGCAGGCTCCAGTCCATGGGCTCGCAAACAGTCAGGCACAACTAAGCGACTAACACCTTCACTTTAACACAAGGCTGGCCCGGGGACACTTAATTCTCTTCACTGCAGTTTCTCCACCAATTTCTGACATCCCCTAACACCCGCTTCCTGGCTTCCTCTCTCCTCTCACATCGTTCCCCATCATCTCATGCTCTTTTCTCTTTCCTTCCCCTCCCAGCCCTGCCAGTGCCCCTGGGCTTGTCGGTCCTGGAGATTCAGACGTGGAAATGGCAGCTGGCTCCCTCCCCTCTGTCCACCTTCTCTGCTTGTTTCCTTTTGGCTGCTGGGTCCTGTTTATTAGTCACACCCTCCTGATTATGAAACAGACTGGGACCTGAGATCGTTTGCTGCAAAGCTTGTACATGGACACGTGTCTCCTCCAGCAACAAAATGCAAAGAAATTTGTGCTTGTGCACTTGGGGCCAACTCCAGACAAAGATACAAAGAGACCAAAAAAGAAAAAAGAAAAACCCAAGGGCCACTTGTGAAGAGCCTGCAAAAAGAAGCACTTGGGAGAAAAGCAGGGTTTTGAGCATGCCCCCTGCACACACCACCACCCAAGGGGTGGGCAAACCACCTCTGCCACCTCTCCATCCTGACCCCTGGACACACCCCTACCCTCACCGCATATCAGGAGCAAGCTTCCCCCACCTTCTCTGCCTCATGGAACGAGCAAAGGAATCTGTTACTTGTTCTCACTTCCCCTTGTTTCTACAGGAGCCCCAATAAAGTCTTGCCTGAATTTCTTGTCTGGCCTCTAGTCAGTCTCCATTGATTGAAGGGGCCAAGAATCCTGGTTGGTATATATTTTGTGGCACCCAATGTGGGGCGTATGTCCCCTTCTGGGGAGAAGATCTGGCACCTTGTAGACCACTGAAAGCAGCTTCCCTGTGGGTGGCAAGTGGCCATCTGACCCTCCTGTTTCAATATCACTGAATTTGGTAAGTTTGTCTCTGGCCCTGGGGGCCTTCAGTTCCCTCATTCAGGCAACTGTCTCCCCGTCCCCTTTCCCTTTCCCTCTTTTGAGATCTCTCTACTTTTCTCTCTGCTGGCTCCCATCTCTGTCCTGTGGATATCAGGCAGCTACAGCTGCCTCAGCTCCTCTCAGTCATAAGACCTGCTCCCTCCGGCCAGCAACCACTCACCTTGACAGGTGATTAAGAGAAAGTGGGAGAGGCTCACCACACACCATGCAGACAGTGCTCCATGGGCTCTGCCTGACCGGAGACTGCTCAGAGAGAGAGAGAGATTAGCCCCTCACGCATGTCGTGGCTGGAAGTCTGATCATCTCACTCTTCTCCCCTTTATTTTCCTGCTGAGGCAGGAGAGAGGTAGGCATTTATGACTGGTCTCCAGTTTTCTTAAGGACGAGAACAAGTTGAACTTCAGGCTGGACACTTACAACCGGCCTCCTGTTTGCATTTCCTGAGACAGGCGTTAGGTGGGCTCCAGGCTGGCATTTACCATCAGCCTCCTGTTTGCTTTCCGAAATGGGAGTAACAACAGAAACAGAGTAAGCAGCTTTGTCTCCGGTGGACACCTGAAGGTAATAGTCACAGCAGGACCAGAGAGGGGCTAAACCTTGTTCGAGTAAAGGATCAAGAGATTTTCCCCCTCTTTGGAGCTAGAGAGACACTACACACGTGCAGAAAGGTTCCTTGGGGGCCAAAAGTCAGGGGACGGTGCCAGGCCATAAAGAGCCTTGCTTCTCCCAGAAGCCTTTTTATCAAGACCCCTCTTGGTTGAGAATTGTGTGCACACCTAGGGGCAAGGTTCTGAGACAAATCAGCCAGCGGTCAAAGCAGGATGTCTGGCCAGAGGGAAGACAAAGACCTGCCCTACAGAACTGATTGAACTGCCTCTTTCCTGTGCTCCTCTTCTCTAGGGGGCACGCCGACACCCTTTCTCTCCGAGCGTTCATCTCTGCCTTGCTTCTGTCTTAGTTAAACTAACAGTTTCTCAGTGTCCTCTTCCACTTCTTGCTCTTCTGTGTCTCCGATAATAAACTTTGTACCTGCATTTAAGATTTTTGCTTCTATGAGAAGTGCATTTTTCACTCCGGGCAAGAGCCAGGGGAAAATAGCTTTTAGCCTCTAGCCCTTGCTGGTCTGGAGGCTAGGATTCCTGGCTTTCATCCAGGCTGTGTGTGTGTGTGTGTTCAGTTGCTGACATGTCCAACTCTTTGTGGCCCCATGGATTGTAGCCGCCAGGCTCCTCTGTCCATGAGATTTTCCAGGCAAGAATACTGGAGTGGGTTGCCATTTTCTACTTCAGGGGAATTTCCAGGTGATCGAACAGTGTCGCTTTCATCTCCTGCATTGGCAGGTGGATTCTTAACCACTGGGAAGCCAGGCTACTCAGGTTCAATTCCTGGGCAGGGAATTAAGATCTCACTTCACACCACTTCTCACTGCTGCCTCACTGAGATCAGAATTGTGTGACAGGCTGACTGTGAAGTTCCTGAGGATAATCCAGCTGGACAGCTTAGGAGTTTAAGAAGAGGCTAGTGAATCATGAGGCTTCCCAGGTGACGCTAGTGCTAAAGAACCTGCCTGCCAATGCAGGTAGACGTAAGAGACGCAGGTTCAATCCCTGGGTAGGAAAGATGCCCTGGAGGAGGGCATGGCAATCCACTGCAGTATCCTTGCCTGGAGAATCCGATGGACAGAGGAGCCTGGTGGGCTACCGTCCGTAGGGTTGCACAGAGTCAGACACGACTTAACTGACTTAGCACGCACGCATGCAGTGTCATCTCCTAAAGGAATAATTGAAGTTACCGACATGAGTACAATTTCCCAGAAAGACTAGGCAGAGTGAGAAGCAGAGATGGTTGAGAAGGGAGAACTGAGAAAACACTGGTATTTAAGCAGCAGGCAGAAGAGGAATCTGCCAAGAAGTAGGCAGGATCAAGAGGAAAAGATCAAGAGGCTCCTGTCATTCAAATAATAATAGAGAAGAGAGTGTCAGGAGGATGTGGTCAACGTGGTTACATGCTGCGGAGGTTAGCAGAGTTCATGTGGGATCAGCACTGAAAAGTGTTCATTGGATGTGAGTATTTGAAAATCTTTGAGAGCCTCAGGACAGAAGCCAGTGCATTTGAGACTGAGAATGAGAAGGAAAGACTGTAAATACAGGTTTCTCCTGGGGCAGCTAGTGTCTGTGAGGGGAAGGAGAGATAGGGTCATAGTGGACATGAGGGAACGGTCAAGGGAACTTACATGATAAGCTTGCAGAAGGACATTTACTATAGGTTAACTTCAACCCAATGGAACATCCAAATACTGATCCAAGGTCCAAAGGGGAAAATATTTTTTAAAGCCCAAAACATGACAAAACATGAATCATAGGGACAGTGGATGAAATCTGCTAGTAAATAAAGAATATGTTATTGAATAGTGTGAACATTCAACTCTTCTCAAGGCAAAACAGGAGATGAGAAAGAAGACGGTAAAAGTTATTACTGTGGCGAGACCCATGGCTACCACCTCAGAGTCACCCTTCTTGTTTCCTTCATAAACCCAGTTCTGAGCAGAGCACACTGATATTCCCAGATATTGTCACTGCTGTATGTATGTCCTCACAGTTCTTCCAGTTCTTGTTTTATCCACATTGTTCAATATATTAATAGCAGCCAGTAGATATGTTTGGCTACTTCACTTTAATTAATTAAAATTAAGCAGAATTAAAAATTCAGCCCCTCAGTCCTACCAGCCACATTTCAGTACCTATTCCCACATGTTGTTAGCAGTTTCTATACGGGACTGGAGGAGGAAATGGCAACCCACTCCAGTGTTCTTGCCTGAAAAATTCCATGGACAGAGACCTGGAGGGATACAGTCCAAAGGGTCGCAAAGAGTCAGACACAACTGAGCGACTGAAGATGCACTGTGCTGGACAGGGCAGGTGTTGGACTCTTCCATCATTGTGGAACGTTCTCCTGGGCTGCCCTGCTGCATACATTTCGAGGCTATGTTGTCAGATTCATATATGTTTGTGTTTGTCATATCTTCTCCATCTATCTTCATTTTGTCAATATTCATAAAATATTTCCTTATCCCATATGATGTTTGTGATCTTCAATTCTATTTGTCAAAATTTAAATTTGTAACCCAGGCTTTAGTTGATTTCAGATAGGATCAGATCAGTCGCTAGGTCATGTCCAACTCTTTGCGACCCCATGAATCCCAGCATGCCAGGCCTCCCTGTCCATCACCAACTCCCGGAGTTCACTTAGACTCACGTCCATCAAGTCAGTGATGTCATCCAGCCATCTCATCCTCTGTCACCCCCTTCTCCTCCTGCCCCCAATCCCTCCCAGCATCAGAGTCTTTTCCAATGAGTCAACTCTTCGCATGAGGTGGCCAAAGTACTGGAATTTCAGCTTTAGCATCATTCCTTCCAAAGAGATCCCAGGGCTGATCTCCTTCAGAATGGACTGGTTGGATCTTCTTGCAGTCCAAGGGACTCTCAAGAGTCTTCTCCAACACCACAGTTCAAAAGCATCAATTCTTTGGCGCTCAGCCTTCTTCACAGTCCAACTCTCACATCCATACATGACC
Organism: Bos javanicus; assembly: GCF_032452875.1. Taxonomy (NCBI): domain Eukaryota; kingdom Metazoa; phylum Chordata; class Mammalia; order Artiodactyla; family Bovidae; genus Bos; species Bos javanicus. The sequence continues at coordinate 19,194,662 of NC_083888.1, read as the reverse complement.
ACAGGAAAAACCATAGCCTTGACTAGACGGACCTTTGTTGGCAAAGTAATGTCTCTGCTTTTGAACATGCTATCTAGGTTGGTCATAACTTTCCTTCCAAGGAGTAAGCATCTTTTAATTTCATGGCTGCAGTCACCATCTGCAGTGAGTTTGGAGCCCAGAAAAATAAAGTCTGACACTGTTTCCACTGTTTCCCCATCTATTTCCCATGAAGCGATGGGAACGGATGCCATGATCTTCGTTTTCTGAATGTTGAGCTTTAAGCCAACTTTTTCACTCTCCACTTTCACTTTCATCAAGAGGCTTTTTAGTTCCTCCTCACTTTCTGCCATAAGGGTGGTGTCATCTGCATATCTGAGGTTATTGATATTTCTCCCGGCAATCTTGATTCCAGCTTGTGTTTCTTCCAGCCCAGAGTTTCTCATGATGTACTCTGCATATAAGTTAAATAAACAGGGTGACAATATACAGCCTTGACGAACTCCTTTTCCTATTTGGAACCAGCCTGTTGTTGCATGTTCAGTTCTATCTATTGCTTCCTGACCTGCATACAAATTTCTCAAGAGGCAGATCAGGTGGTCTGGGATTCCCCTCTCTTTCAGAATTTTCCAGTTTACTGTGATCCACACAGTCAAAGTCTTTGGCATAGTCAATAAAGCAGAAATAGATGCTTTTCTGGAACTCTCTTGCTTTTTCCATGATCCAGCGGATGTTGGCAATTTGATCTCTGGTTCCTCTGCCTTTTCGAAAACCAGCTTGAACATCAGGAAGTTCATGCTTCACATATTGCTGAAGCCTGGCTTGGAGAATTTTGAGCATTACTTTACTAGCGTGTGAGATGAGTGCAATTGTGCGGTAGTTTGAGCATTCTTTGGCATTGCCTTTCTTTGGGTTTAGAATGAAAACTGACCTTTTCCAGTCCTGTGGCCACTGCTGAGTTTTCCAAATTTGCTGGCATATTGAGTGCAGCACTTTCACAGCATCATCTTTCAGGATTTGAAATAGCTCAACTGGAATTCCATCACCTCCACTAGCTTTGTTCGTAGTGATGCTTTCTAAGGCCCACTTGACTTCACATTCCAGGATGTCTGGCTCTAGGTCAGTGATCACACCATCGTGATTATCTGGGTCATGAAGATCTTTTTGTAGAGTTCTTCTGTGTATTCTTGCCATCTCTTCTTAATATCTTCTGCTTCTCTTAGGTCCATACCATTTCTGTCCTTTATCGAGCCCATCTTTGCATGAAATGTTCCTTTGGTATCTCTGATTTTCTTGAAGAGATCTCTAGTCTTTCCCATTCTGCTGTTTTCCTCTATTTCTTTGCATTGATCACTGAAGAAGGCTTTCTTATCTCTTCTTGCTATTCTTTCGAACTCTGCATTCAGATGTTTCTATCTTTCCTTTTCTCCTTTGCCTTTCGCTTCTCTTCTTTTCACAGCTATTTGTAAGGCCTCCCCAGACAGCCATTTTGCTTTTTTGCATTTCTTTTCCATGGGGATGGTCTTGATCCCTGTCTCCTGTACAATGTCACGAACCTCATTCCATAGTTCATCGGGCACTCTATCAGATCTAGGCCCTTAAATCTATTTCTCACTTCCACTGTATAATCATAAGGGATTTGATTTAGGTCATACCTGAATGGTCTAGTGGTTTTCCCTACTTTCTTCAATTTAAGTCTGAATTTGGCAATAAGGAGTTCATGGTCTGAGCCACAGTCAGCTCCTGGTCTTGTTTTTGCTGACTGTATAGAGCTTCTCCATCTTTGGCTGCAAAGAATATAATCAATCTGATTTTGGTGTTGACCATCTGGTGATGTCCATGTATAGAGTCTTCTCTTGTATTGTTGGAAGAGGGTGTTTGTTATGACCAGTGCATTTTCTTGGCAAAACTCTATTAGTCTTTGCCCTGCTTCATTCCGTATTCCAAGGCCAAATTTGCCTGTTACTCCAGGTGTTTCTTGACTTCCTACTTTTGCATTCCAGTCCCCTATAATGAAAAGGACATCTTTTTTGGGTGTTAGTTCTAAAAGGTCTTGTAGGTCTTCATAGAACCGTTCACCTTCAGCTTCTTCAGCGTTACTGATTGGGGCATGGACTTGGATTACTGTGATATTGAATGGTTTGCCTTGGAAACGAACAGAGATCATTCTGTCATTTTTGAGATTGCATCCAAGTACTGCATTTCGGACTCTTTTGTTGACCATGATGGCCACTCCATTTCTTCTGAGGGATTCCTGCCCGCAGTAGTAGATATAATGGTCATCTGAGTTAAATTCACCCATTCCAGTCCATTTCAGTTCGCTGATTCCTAGAATGTCGACATTCACTCTTGCCATCTCTTGTTTGACCATTTCCAATTTGCCTTGATCCATGGACCTGACATTCCAGGTTAGTTGATTTACATTTACCCAAAGAATCTTCTCTACATTGCTTTATTCCCTGCCACACCTGAAATTTTCATAATCTACACAAATGTTCCAGGTTTCTGGCCAATTGAAGGGATAAGGGAATCACAGAAACTGAGGGGTTTATTCACACAAAATGGAGCCTATCAACTTTGCTGAACAAGTCCACTAAGAAATTCATGCTTGATTCAAGTCAGTTTCACTTTCAGATTTATACAGTAATTTCTTTCCTGTTTTTGTTAATTACTGAATGTCCCCGTCCACTGGTGAATAGTGAGAAAATATACTGTTTCCTTAAATCCCATAAGTCCCTCTTGTAGGCTGAAAAAAAAAAAATTCTCCAGAGAGATTTCCATGTCAAATTCCTGTACCTTGTGAAAGTTACTTTATTTGGGGGAAAGAACATTGCAGATCTGATTAAGATAAAAATCTTGAGCTAAGAAGCTAATCCTGGATTTCTGGGTGAGCCCTGAATGCGATAGTAAGTGTCCTTATCAAAGAGATGTAGGACTCTCCCTGGTGGTCCAGTGGTTAAGGCTCTATGTGTCCACTTCAGGAGGCATGGGTTCAATCCCTGATTGGCAAGCTAAGATCTGGCATGCCTCAAGGTGTGGCCAATAAAGAAGGAGGTCATAGCCCAACACACACGGAGGAGACGGTGGTGTGAAAACGGAGGCAGAGATAGGAGTGATGTTGCCAGAAGCCCTGGAACACTATGGAAGACCAGCAGCTACCAGCAGCTGGAAGGACAAGGAATAGATTCTTCCTCAGGTTTTCCAGAGGAGTGTGACCCTGCTGATACCTTGAGTTCAGATATCTAGCCTCCTGAACGGTGAAAGAATAACTTTCTGCTATTTTAAGCCATCGAGGTTATGGTAACTTGTTTCAGCAGCCCTAGGAGACTACACTAAGTCCCCTACATATAAATGAATTTTGTTCTGAGAGCACATTTGTAAGTCCAATTTTTTCCTGAGTCCAGCAAAGTTAGCCTAGGTACCCAACTAACACAGTCGGCTATATAGTACTGTACGGTAACAGGTTTATAATACTTGCCACATAATCATACATAAAAACCAAACATAAAAACAAACATTTTAAATCTTACAGTACAGTATCTTGAAAAGTACTGTAAAACTTGAAAAGTTCAGTAAGACGGCTGGTATTAGAGAGGCCGGCATCGACTGAACGGCTGGTATTAGAGAGGCTGGCATCGACTGAACAGTCATGTACCAGCTACATCTTCGCTGCGTTTACGCTTGCTTCTGGACATCCGGGACTTGAAATAAAGATAATGTACTACTGTACCTTGGGTTTCCCTGGGGGCTCAGCAACAAAGAATCCACCTGCCATGCTGGAGACTCAGATTCTATCCCTGGGTCGGGCAAATCCCCTGGAGGAGGAAATGGCAACCCACTTCAGTATTCTTGCCTGGGAAATCCCATGGACAGAGGAGTCTGGCAGGCTACGGTCCCTGGGGTCGCCAGAGTCTGACATGACTTAGCCACTAAACCACCAGCAACTCCACTACTGCACCCTGTGCAGTACTATACGGTAAAGTACACAAAAGCACAGGCCCTTGGAGAGGATGCAAGCACGTGACGCTGTACACCAGACAATGAACGAACTTTTGTAAACGTGCGTTTGTATCTTTGAGTTCACAACATAAAGCTTCATATGTAGGGGGCTTCCTATAGTATATTCCCATAACTCTCCTATCTTCTGCTGAAACCCAGAACTACAGCTGTATTCCTGCAGCGGGGTTTGTAATTTCTCAACTTCTCCCAACTATAATTCAAAATATCTCTGTATCTCCACCTTTTCTAAATCCTCTTCTTTTGACGTGGTCGTAATTGTTCCTCCTTCTGTCCATGATTGACTTCTGTATTTTTATGCTTTGCCCTGTCTCCTACACTCCACAACCCTGGACTTTCAGTTACCCTCTCTGAACAGCATCACTTACTGATGCTGCTTAATAATAACCATAAAATATTTTAGATATTTAGAAGCATATAAATAATATATCACTTGTGTACCTGTCACTTTACAAAGGTGAAGCTCCCTGTGTCTCTCTTTCCAGTCCAATTTACCTATCTGTTGCATTGCACTTTAAGTTCTTCTAAAAATAACACCCAAACAATTTTTTTAAGTAAATAATGTACCAAAGCTTATAATAGAAAACCATTGTTCCCCAGGCCAAATCCCCCCGTCCTTAACAATTGCTACCCAATGTAGGCACTTTCAGCTCACTTAGTTCTCTTTTATGGTTGTCACTGCTATATTTCAATACAGCATGCTTATATTGGTGCTTGTTTCTTTTCTTCTTTGGAATATTTTTTACTGACTCCTTCCTATGAAGTGTAAAGATAAGAGGTAAGGACTTCCCTGGTGGTCCAGGGACTAAGACACCCACACACCCAACACATGGGCCCAGGTTCAATCCCTGGGCAGGAAACTAGATCCCACACGCTGCAACTAAAATTCTCAGGCTGCAATTAAAATCTCCTGGAGATGCAGTAGAGCTCCATGGCTGCCCTGGCATCTTCCACCGAGTTGTGTCCCAGGACGCTGTACCACACACACGGCACAGAGAGGGGACTGGGGACTGAATCCAGGCACCAGGTGACCTGGGCCTTCCCTGCCCACACCCTGACATCCAGGGCTGAAGTGGGTCAGGGGTGAGTCTCCAGGGCCCCTGACACCCTGGACTCAGCAGGTGTCTGGAGCAGGCCAGGCTTCACCCATGAGCCTGGGGCCCAGGCAGGGCCAGGCACAGAATCCAGGTCCTGAGGCCACGTTTGCCCTCCAGGGGCTCCCATCTGCTGCGTGGGGGTGGGACACTGCAGGCTTGGCCTCAGACCCAGAGGGGCTGGAGCAGTTCTCACAGGGACCCCAGGGGCCGGGGAACAGGGACAGAGATGTTTCTAGAGTACTCCTTGCTCAACACGTTGAGAACAGGGCTCTTCAGTGAGTCTAGGAGCTGATATTCTGTCTGGGTCCCTGGTGCCCCAAGCCCTACAGAGGGGCCCAAACTCAGCACCGTCCACCACCTCCTGCACATTCCTGCTCCCCAGACAAGCTGCCCCCCAATCCTCAGGCTGGGCCCCAGGTCTCCCCTCCCCGGCTCCCTTCTTATGTCCTTTTCCAATAAGACACACCCTTCACCCTCCACTCATACCTGGTGTCCTGCCTGCCCTCCATCCTCCATCTCTGCTCCAGACACCTGCCCTCCCTCTGTGGACACACCCCGCAGATGTGCTGATGGTCAGTTCGTGGCCCTACCTCCCTTCAACCAAGAGTTTCTTAAGGACCTGCCTGGCATTGCTCACCTGGGTCCTCAGCTTCTGGTCCAGCCTGGCCCCGAGCAGGTGCTTCACAAACATCCACTGAGCTGGAAGCCCCATGTGTGGCCACAGCTCCCAGTGTCCAGCCCACCTCCCGGGGCCCCTCCATTCTGGTGAGCTCCCCGCACCCAACACATGCCTGCCACTTCTGTGGGGTGGCGGAAAAGGGGGCTGCTGTTGGGCCTGTGGGTTTGAGTTCAAGGTCCTTCTCTCATTTTTTTGAAATGTTTCTCATTGGGTATCTACCACTTTCCTATCTGAAGGGAAATTTCAGAGGCTTTTTTCTAAGTGACTGCTACTCCTGTGGGTACATCTCAACAATGGCTTTCTACTGAGGTCCATATAGTTAAAGCTATGGTTTTTCCAGTAGTTATGTATGGCTGTGAGAGTTGGCCCATAAGAAGGTTGAGTGCCAAAGAATCGATGCTTTCAAATTGCAGTGCTGGAGAAGACCCTTGAGAACCCCTTGGACAGAGAAGTGTGACCAGTCAATTCTAAAGAAAATCAACCCTGAATATTCATTGGAAGGACTGATGTTGAGGCTGAAGCTCCAACATGTTGGCCACCTGATGTGAAGAACTGACTCACTGGAAAAGACTCTGAAAGATTGACGGCAGGAGGAGGAGGAGACAGAGGTTGAGATGGTTGGATGGCATCACTGACTCAATGAACATGAGTTAGAGCAAGCTCTGGGAGTGGAGAAGGACAGGGAGGCCTGGTGTGCTGCAGTTCATGGGGTTGGGAAGAGTTGGATATAACTGAGCGACTGAACAACAACAACTCAAAGGCATCTGCCATCTGCCTCTGGGGAGGCTGAGTCCTGTGCTGCTGCAGCTGCTGACCTTTGACACTCCCTGGTGAAGGACAGGAAAGCCTGACATGCTGCAGTCCATGGGGTCGCAAAGAGTTGGACACGACTTAGCAACTGAACAATAACAATGACCTGCAATCCCACTCCTGGGCATATATGCAGAGCTGACTCATTGGAAAAGACCCTGATGCTGGGAAAGATTTAAAGCAGGAGGAGAAGGGGACCACAGAGGATGAGATTTGGGTGGCCCCACCAACTAGATGGACATGAGTTGGAGCAAGCTCTGGGAGTTGGTGATGGACAGAGAAGCCTGGCGTGCTGCAGTCCATGGGGTCGCAAAGAGTCAGACACGACTGAATGACTGAACTGAATATTCACTGCAGCACTGTTTACAGTAGCCAAGATATGGACGCAGCCTAAGGTGTCCCTGTCACAGCCCTGAAACCCCTTCAGGCCCCTGTTCTCCTCTCTCAGTTCCAGTCCAGGCCCCTCCTCCGTGGGAAGGTTGGCTCCATGCCTGCATCCCTTCTGGGTCAGAAGACCCCTACTGGGCTGCCTCAGGGCCCCTGGGAACCTGGGATCCCCCCAGTAACCTCCACTCTGCTCCCCGCCCCCACCCCAGTCCCGGGTGCATTCTCAGGGCTGTCGCCTCCCAGGGGTCCTGCAGGGGCCTCCTCTTTCAGCTCCTGCCCTTAAAAGGGGATGATCAACCGTCCATCCCCACCCCGTCCCTGAGATGCCCTGAAAGGCTCCACGTCAGCCTCAGACACAGTGTCCTTGTTCATTTCCAATCCCTTCTTCCCTGGAAGCTGCTGACCAGTCTCCCAGGCCAGGAAAATCCTCACTCAGGTAGGACTTCTCCTAGATCTTTCCAGACTCCCACCTGGATGGCAGCTTTGGAGCCCAACACTATGTTAATCTATTCCGTGCTTCCTCAATGTGGCCCCACCTTGGAGTCAGGCTGGATTGGGGTCTCCCCTCAATGGGGAAGAGTCACATGTGAAGGCAAAAATGGGTGGAGAGGCTTCACAACAGTCCCTACTTCTCATGTCTCCATGGCCTTGCTCTCACCCCAGGGCTCCTCCCTGTGCACCCTTGAAGCTGCCCTCCTCTGGTGGGGGCTGTGTCCCCTCACACAGCAGCTCCTTCTAGGGATGCTGCAGGGAGGACAGGCCAGGACACATGTGTCTTCAGGTGCTGTGGAAGGGGGCCGTGGCCCTGAAGGCATGTCCTGCATCCTAGAGCCCAGAGCTTTGGTCCTGGGCTCCCATCCACGGGCCCTGATGTGTGGGCTGAAGTGCAAAGTGTTCAAAATCACAGCTTTGGCATTTCCATATGGGGTTCCCACTTCCAGTCTTTTGACCTTAGGGAAGGCACTTGATTCACCAAGCCTTAGTTTTCTCATCTGTAAAATGGAGTTAGCAGCACAATCCACAGTCCCTTTTCTGAAACCCTTGAGGTCAGATACTCTTTAGAATTCGGAATTTTTCAGCTTCAGACAGGTGACATGGTACATCTACTCTCTATGACATTAGACCCCTCTAGGGTCTGAAAGCACCTTGTAATCAGACACATTAGTGTTTCTACAACTGAACTGTTGAATAGTCGCAAGTGAAATAACAAAGATCATAACTTGTCTCATGTGTCTTCTGGTCAGATTTTGTTAAAAAAACAATTTTTCAAGTATTTGTTTTCAATTTTCAAATACTGAAGGTTGGGATTTTTAAATATTTCTTTTCAGTTTTGAAATACTGAGGGTTGAGATTTGAAGGTTGGGATTAAAGACAAGGACCATACTACCCTGTGTCTCCATAGAATACGGCACACACAGCCCAGAGAGAGACAAAAGTTCATGTTTGAGGCCAGACCCAGCCCAGCTGGGAGGTTTGGGATAAGACAAGCCTCCTGATGAGGTCAAGGGTGATGGGCGGGGAGAATCATCTTGGAGCGGCTGTGGTCGCGGCAGTGGTTTAGTCACTCAGTTGGACACGAGTCCAACTCCTGAGATCCTATGGACTGCTGCCTGCCAGGCTCCCCTGTCCATGGGATTTCCCAGGAAGGAATACTGGACTGGGTTGCCATTTCATTCTCCTGGGGATCTTTCTGACCCAGAGATCAAACCTGCATCTCCTGTGTCCCCTGCGCTGGCAGGTGGATGCTTTACCACTGAGCCACCCGGCTGTTACCCGAGTGTCTGGGCCACTGGCTGGAACTCCACAGATCCAGAGCCTCAGCCATCACAGGACGGTGAATCTTTTCCAGGCGTCTGACTTTTTCCACCTCCAGAGCTGAACCTTTCTCTGATGAGTCCTCAGTGAAGACCACTGCTGTACTGGTGACTGTGACCTGCCTGACCATCAATCACAACACCATGTCCACACAGTGGACATCCCCGGACCCAGACGTCATGGCCATGATGTACCTCTGCCTCCGCCTGCTGCAGCTGTTCTCCATGTGTGTGGCCATCTCCCTGGTGGCCAGCAGGGCCACTGAGCAGGGAGCTGCAGGAAACTGGTCCATGTCCATCTGGTGCTTCTGTTTCGCCATGACCCTCACGGTATTCATTGTTGAGTGCTATGGGTTCCATTCCCACTTTCCGTTTTTCTGGTTCAACTTCCCGTGGCCTATGCCTGCTACACCACCCTCCTCTGCCTCTCAGCCTCCATCATCTACTCCATCATCTATGTCCACTTTCTGCCTGATGGTCCTTACCAGGACCGGGTCATCGCTGCCTCTGCCTTCTCCTATGTCACATCAGTGCTGTGTGCCATAGATGTGGCCTGCACGTGGGTCGCCTATGGGTTCAAGGAGATCCCCTGCTGTGTGCTCACCGTGCCAGGCCTGCTGAAGGTGCTGGAGACCTTCGTGGCGTATGTCGTCTTTGCCTGCATCATCAACACCTCCCTGTACCTGCACCAGCCAGCCTGAGAGTGGTGTGTGGCCGTGTACTCCATCTGCTTCATCCCAGCAGCCCTGGCCATCCTGCTGAACCTGGACGAATGGGAATACAGGCTGCCCAGACTGTATCCCATTTTCCAGCTAGTGCTCACCCTGCTCTCCATCCTCCTCTATGTCAGTGCCCTGGTCCTCTGGCTGCTTTACCAGTTCAGCGAGGAGCTCGGCGGCAGCCCCAGAGGCCCAATGATGGGAACTGCAGGGACGAGCTCATCCACGACATGTGCGCCCAAGACCAGTGCCTGGCTGTGGCCGTCCTGACAGCCTCCAACCTGCTGGTTTACATGGCCAACCTGGGGTACTGGGCCCGCCAGGTTCTGTAGGGACTGAGGACCAGCCCAGGGATGCCTGATCCTCTGCTCACAAAGGTATCCTCACCGAGCTCTGGTGTTCTCTGATGCCCTCTTCCTGGCTCCTCTCTCCCTCCTCACATCCTTCCCCATGCACCTCACTGTCTTTTCTGTTTCCTTCCCTCCTTCTGCTCTGTCTCTTTCCTGCTTAGTGTGGTTGCCCAAGTCCTGTTTTGCTTCTTTCTCTTGCTTCTTTCATCTTTTCTACATTTTCTGCTTTTTGCCCCTTTTCTGGTCATCCTTGGTTTTCTCATCTCCTGTGTCCTGACCACCTCTCCCCATCTTCCTTCTTCTGATCCACAGTCTTCCTTCTCTGCCCACCGCCCCCTCCCATCTCCTAAGGTGCTGACTCCACAGCACACAGTCCTCTGTGTGATTCGGCCCCCACCTCCCATGGGAGGAGAGTATACAGGGCACCTGCCCTTTAACTTAAACTAAAATCTCTGGAGGTCTATAATTTTCAATGGCAGGAGTCTTGAAGCAGAGACCCTGGTCCCTGGGCCCCACCTGGTGCTCCAGGTGGGTGCTCCAGCCCCACCTGAGATTGGCTCCAGAATTTTTGCAGGCTCACTAAACACCCGCTGCCTAGAGGCCATCTTAGAGGAAGCCAGGGGTAGATACTGTCCATCCCAGCTACTCTCTGGGGAATCAAAGTAGGAGTTGGTGAAGCAACACAAAAACTTTAAGACAGCTGTCTGCAGTGTTGGTGAGGGGCAGCGACGTGGCCCTCCTGCCTCAGTGATCAAAACACAGGTCCTGCCTCTGAGGGGAGAAGAGCATGGCCACTGCAGCCTCAAGGCGTGTTAGCCTGGGACTTTTTTTCTTTTCTTTTTTTCCTATCTTCTGATCAGGAGGGCAAAAATTACTGGGTGACTCTGTTCTTAAAGGGGAAATTTCTCTTTAAGTTCTCTTGGGCAGGTTTCTTTGTAAAGGGTGGGGGTTGCTGCTTCCATTGTCAAAGAAACTGCATGGCTTGAGTGTGAGGGGCACACACATGTGAGTTTCTGTGTGCTGACCGCTTCCTGCTGCAACTTCTTGATTCTCTGGGACTCAGACACAATGTGATCTATAAAATACATATAATTTAAAATTTTTTCTGGAGCTTCTGGTGCTGTCAATTGTAGAGAAAACCCTCTTCCTTTCTCCATTTACAATATCCTTTTTAACCTCAACATAAAAATGAAAGAAAATATAAACCCCCCAAAACAAAATCTGCTCTAATTGCCCAGATTTGCCTAGAGCTCAGAACAGTCCTAGTCAGTTTCCACCCTCACCCAAACTCGGAGTCAGCCCCTCCCACTGACTCCCACCCACCCCGAACCAGAGCCTATGGGTGTGAGCCAGCCTGTGACACAAGATGTTGGGCCCCACCCGAACAGGGACTCGAGAATCCGAGCGCAACAACGGCCGCTGCCCGTCAGGATTGAGGTAAGCAACGAGGAATTCCTAATTATTTGAAGTAAGGGGCAGGGAGTTTTATTGTCGAGAGTAATAAATCATGGGACAAGGCAGTAGCTGCCAGTTATTTGTACATATGTTGAAAACTATGTTAAAAGGCAGGGGAATTCATGTAAATAAGTTACAGCTAGAAAAGTTTTTCCTTTTTGTAGAAGAAGTTTGTCCTTGGTTCCCAGAGGAAGGAACAGTTAGTCTGGAAACTTGGAAAAAAGTAGGAAAACAATTGCAGACATATTATTCCTTACATGGTCCCAATCGTGTCCCTGTGGATGCTTTTTCTTTGTGGACTCTCATAAGAAACTGTCTGGATCCTGAACACGAGGGACATAAGATTCAAACGGCCCTCCAGGATTCCATAGAACCCGAAGTTGCAGAGCCTTCCGCCCCTCTGCCTGAGCCACTTTATGCTGTGCCTGAGGGAACAGCTTGTAAGGCTAGAAGGAATGATGATGTGTTAAGCTCTGATGAACAGGAAGAGTTAAATGAACAAGCGGCTCAGTACCATAGAGAGGATATGCCTTGGGAGATGATGGTTAGCATGCAACCCTCCTCGGGAAAAGGGGAATTAAAGCATTCAGGGCTTTCTGAAGAACAGCTGGAGAATTTAATTCAGAAAATTGTTATAGCAGTAAAAAAGGATGCACAGGGAGATTCCCACTCCAGCCAGCCTGCGCCTCCAGCATATCCTCCCTTGGTTCTTGCTGGACTTGATCCACCTCCGCCTTTCGTAGAACCGCGAGAGCTTATATCTATCCCTGCTTCTTTGCCCGGTGAAAACATAAAAACTAGAAGTGAGAAATTATTATCTCCTCTTCAACAAGCGATTAAGCGAGCTAATGATGAAGGAGAACATATTCCTGGGTTTTCAAGAATCTATCCAGTATTTGAAAATGCTCAACAGCAGAGGTATTATGAACCTCTACCCTTTAAGCAACTAAAAGAGTTAAAAATGGCTTGTGCACAATACGGCCTGACTGCGCCGTTGACTCAGGCTATTATAGAGGCTTTAGGAAATCAAATCTGCCACCTAATGACTGGAAACAGGTTGCTCGGGCTTGTTTATCTGGAGGAGATTATTTACTATGGAAATCTGAGTTTTCTGAGCAGTGTGGGATCACAGCCAATATCAATCGGCGACAGGGACTGAACACCACTTATGAAATGATGGTGGGAGAGGGGGATTATCGAGGCACTAATAATCAACTTAATTATTTGCCTAGAGCCTACCCTCAGATTAGTGCTGCGGCTCCATGAGCATGGAAAAAGCTTCCAAATTCTGATAAAAAGACCGAAGATTTATCTAAAATTCACCAGGGGCCAGATGAACCATATCAGGATTTTGTTGCCCGCCTGCTTGAGGCAATTAGTAAAATGATAGGGGATGAGCAGGCAGGAATGGTGTTGGCTAAACATCTTGCTTATGAGAATACCAATTCGGCTTGTCAAGCTGCCCTGAGACCTTACAGGAAAAAGGGAGGCTTATCCGATTATGTACGGATTTGTGCCGATATCGGCCCTTCATACGTTCAAGGCATAACTTTGGCCGCGGCATTACAAGGAAAGACAGTCAAAGAAGTACTGTATCAGCAACAAAAGCGGGATAAAACTAGTGGTCAGCCTCGAGTCCTTGGCCCTCTGTGGGAGAGCGCACGTGGGCCCCTGGCCTCGCGCCCGCACAGTCTGGCTAAAACTCAACAGGACTGGCTGTTTCAGTTTAGCGACAACTGGGATATTGCTTTAGCTGGCTTTAGTGGACGGCTTGATAATCATTATCCCTCGGATAAAATTTTGCAATTTGCTCACTATCACCAATTTCTCTTCCCAAAAATCATTGTTTCTCAGCCCCTTGCCGACGCCCTAACTGTATTTACTGATGGCTCTTCTAATAGAATAGCTAGTTTGATTATACAGGGCAATACTGCCACCTGGCGTACTAATTATAAGTCTGCTCAAGAAGTAGAACTATTTGCTGTCTTTCAGGCTCTATTGCAAATTTCTGCTCCATTTAATTTATATTCTGACGGTCAATATATCATAAGAGCCTTAAACACTATTGAGACTGTTCCATTTATTGGTACCCTGAATTCTACTATCCAAATTCTTTTTCGTGATATACAACATTTAATTTCCTCCAGAGTTAATAAATGCTATTTCGGTCATATTTGTGCTCACTCTGGGCTTCCTGGACCATTAGCACGAGGCAATGCTTTGGCTGACAAAGCTACACGTATGATATTTCCTTCCTTGGAACAAATGGCAAAAACTTCCCACAGCTTACACCATCAAAACAGCAATAGCTTAAGACTTCAATTTGGCATTACTCGAGACACTGCCAGACAGATTGTTAAGCAATGTCAAACATGTCCTCAAATTTTTAGCGTCCCCCATTATGGAGTTAATCCCCGAGGATTGTTGCCAAACGACATATGGCAAATGGATATTACCCATATTTCTGAATTTGGTAAACAAAAATTTGTTCATGTTACTATTGACACCTTCTCTGGCTTTTTACATACCTCTCTACAATCCGGAGAAGCTAGCAAACATTGTATAGCTCATTACATTAAATGTTTTGCTGTTATGGGAACCCCTAAGACCATAAAAACAGACAATGGTCCAGGATACACTAGAAAAAAAATTTAACTATTTTGTACACAATTGTCTATCTCAAAAAAACGGGTATCCTTTATAATCCTGAAGGTCAAGGAATCATTTAACGGGCACATCAAACTATCAAACATCAATTGCAAAAACTAAAGAAGGGGGAATTGTATCTCAATACCCCCTCCAACTCTCTAAACCATGCTTTATTTGTTCTAAATTTTTTACAATTGGATATATGTGGCCGTTCAGCAGCACAGCGATTTTGGAACTTTGATGCGCAAACAATAAGACCTAAAGTCTTTTGGAAAGACCCACTTGTGGAAAAATGGTATGGACCAGATCCAGTACTAATTTGGGGACGAGGGCATGTTTGTGTTTTCCCACAGGATGCTGAAGCGCCACGCTGGCTGCCGGAAAGGTTGGTACGCACGGCGGAGACGATCTCTAGTAAACCAGATGAGGAGATTGAAGATTCAAGAGCATGATGAATTACCATCTCGGCAACAACTCCAGGCATTGATGCGAGAGGCACAGAATCGCGTTGTTATGCAGGGTGATCCGATATCACCTTTAAGCTTCCTGATAACCTTATTAATTATCTTAAATGAGATTAATACTGCACATTCTGAAGAATATTCAAATGCTTACTGGGCTTATTTTCCCGACCCTCCCCTTCTCCAACCGGTGGGTTGGGAGGGTCGGTCCATTCCCATATACACTAATGATACTGTGGCTTTGGGTGGTTTTTCAGATAAACGTATTATTCCTAATCAAGTTAATTTCTCTTATCATGGAGTGTTTGATCGTTACCTATTTGTCTGTCTAGATATTTTAATTCAATAGGATGCCTTTTTGTTGGGGAGTCAGGACATGCTGATTATGACAATGGTTGGAGCCTATATATTCCTGGAGTAACGAAAGAATCTGGAATTCCTCAATGTCGTAATGGAACTGGTCCTTTAGATATCCCTTTCTGCGACTTTGGAAGAAGGGGAAGAGTCACTGCTGCACCATGGAAACTGTGTCGAAATGAGACTGCCACGGTTTATAACATATTTGGGACAAATGAGTCATTGTGGGACTGGTCTCCAGATTCGAACAGAAACCCCGGAGCACAAGATAATAGAAAGTTTGCATCCCGTATTTGGAATTTGGGCGGCTCTGAAGTGTTCCAAACAGAAATCTGGAAACTAGCTGCCACCCTTAGATGTGAGGGTTCCTACCTTCAGGTGAGATCAAAAGTGAGACACGGTTATTTATGGAATCTCACCATGAGATACCCTCGAGCATGTGTGCCTCACCCTTATGTTTTATTAGTAGGATCTATAAATATACAACTTGGGTCACGAAATTATAATGTAACTTGTAACAATTGTACTTTGACTAACTGCATCAGGGGAATTACTAATCAAACTAGGGTTCTAGTCTTAAGACAGCCTGCTTTTGTTATGATTCCTGTAAAGATTAATGGGTCTTGGTATGATGAAAAAGGACTTGAGCTTTGGAGAGAAGTAGAGGGTGCTTTAATGCGTTATCGTAGGGGAATAGGGTTAATAATTCTGGGATTTGTAGCTTTGGTAACCCTTATTGCCTCCTCGATTACTGCAGCCCTGTCCCTGGCACAATCAGTGCAAACTGCAACTTTTGTTGATAATCTGGCACAAAAATGTATCCGTTACCCTGGGGACTCAAGAAGATATTGACAAAAAGCTAGAAGACCGATTGAATGCCCTTTATGATGTTGGAAAAATTTTAGGCAAAGAGGTTCAAGGTATAAAGTTGAGATTACGGGTACAATGTCATGCCGATTTTCGATGGATCTGTGTTACCCAAAAAAAAATATAATGGTAGTATAACTGCTTGGGATAAGGTGAAAGCTCATTTAGAAGGTATTTGGCATAATGAAAATATTTCCTTAGATTTACTGCATCTACATCAGGAAATAATGAACATTGAAAATGCACCCAGACCTGATTTGGATGTTGCAAAAAGAGCTGAGTCTTTCGTTAAAGAACTGTTTTCGACATGTACCTACCATCAATAGTACTTGGCACTTGGGAGCAGCCATAGGAGGACTATTGTTAATAATTTTAACTGTTTTATTTCTTGCACCTTGTTAATTAAAAACCTGATTGATGATCTATGGGTGATAAAGGCTTCCATCTATGGAAATTGTCTGCAGTTAAAGGAACATAAGCATGCGCCTATAGAAAAAGAAAGGGGGAGATGCGGGGAGCTGCCCATGAGAACGGGGTCCTTTATCTAAAGGATACAGCTCTGGGAGCTGCCTCAGTCCTTGAGAGTTTGCTTGCAAACATAGCTCTCTGTCCCGCCACCCCAGAGATTAGGCGATTATTTACTGCAGACACCTGGAGTTCTGGACAAACTTCTCACGCACAGGGAAATGTTATCTGGTGTAAGAAATAATAACAGGGTGCTATTCCCATGCTCTCAAGATTTCTTGTGATTTTTGTAAGATGTATAGGTCAACCAAGAAAAAAATCTTAACTGTCTTGTTTTTCTCTTGCTCTCCTGTATAAATATAAGATGCTGAATAAAGTCATGGTCAGACCGCTTCCCTTTGTGGAGATGTGTCTGATCCTCTCGACCCCATCTTTGCTGTAGTATTCTTTCTCAGCCGCGTCGTGCACATTCTCAGGACCTGATTGACTTTGCCAGCTGGCTCCAGCAAGACAGGAGAGGGAATACTATACAGCTGGAAAAATATAAGGATGCTCTCAAATAATGATCATAAATATCTCCAGGATATGCTAAATAAAAGGAGTAAGATACAAATCTATGTGCAGTATGCTATTTCCTATGTAATAAAAAAGGAAAAAATAAAAATAAATACAATTGTATTTGCTTGATTTGTATTAAGAAGCTTGAGAAGGACTCTGGAGAGTTTAGTGGAGCAGTGGTCCTGGAGGGGTAGGGGAGATGAGGTAGAGTGGATAAAGCCGCAGGTAAACCCAGGTCTCTCAGTGTGTGGCTTTTTAAGAATATCTTTATTTTGAAACATGTCAATATATTATATTTTTAAAAAAACAAAGCTGAAGTTTGAAAAAATGTACCAAGTGGAGAAGGGGAAGGATGCTTGGCAGATGGTCTCCATGTTCTCTGCAGCCTTGATGGACAGACTAGGGGAGGAGCTGAGAGATGCCCACACAGGCCTGTCTCCAAAGGCAGAGGGAAGGGAGGCAACTTGGGTCCAGGGATCTGGGGCAGTGAGGGGCGCTGTGGCCTCCAAGCCAAGCCAAGGCCTTGGTGACCAGGGCCTTCCCCAGCCCTTCAGCACACACATTTGATGGAGAAGCCCCCAGTGCCCAAGCCTCAGGCCCTTCCCTTGCTCTCTGCCTGGCCTGGGCTCCCTGTCTCCCGAGGCAGCAGCCAGAGGCTCCCTCCTCAGCTGGCTAGCCAGTCAAACCTGGGATGGGACTTGTGCTGCCGCAGAAGGAGAAGGGACTTGATTTGCCAGTTCCCTACATGACTAGAAATTTGCAAGCATCTTTTCCTCTAATAGTATTCAAGTCTTAGACCTATCACTTAATCCCTGTATGACTTGGCCAAGTTATTCAACCTCCCTGTACCTCAACTTCCTCATCATGAAGTGAGTAGAATAACAGCCCATACTACACACAAGATCACACATGTGGAGCACCTAGAATGGTGCCTGGTGCCCCAAGAGCCCTGATAGATGCCGGCCACTGTGTCACTTGGTCCTGGTGCTGTGCTGGGCTGTGTGACTGGCATCGCTCAGGGAAGGAGGGGAGCTCGAGGAGGAGGATGCTGAGGTCAGACATGAGATGTCTTATTCCAGCATTTGGTGAGAATGGATTCATCCCGCCTTCCTTCCTTCCATCATTCCATCCATCTCCTCACTCACTGGCAGACACCAGGGCCTGCGGCAAGCTCTGGGGATAATGAGATCACAGTGGAGCAGCCCTGACCTCAAGGATCTCACAGGAGAGTGAGGAGAAAGAGAGAGAAATCCAGCCAGCACGACCACAGGCGTGTGGGGACCCAGGCAGGTCAGGGGTCCAGAGGGCCCTCAGGAGCGGCTCTTCCTTTACTAGGACCAGCGGTGACAGTGCTGTTCATGGGTCCCCCTCCCCCAGCCCAATGCCAGGCACCCTGTCTATGGGGTCTCAGTCCCCTTCTCAGCCCTTTGATGGACGAGACCGTCATCTCACAGAGGGAGACACGGAGCCAGGTGGGCTGACTGAAGCCGGGGTCTCTCTAGAGCATCAGCCTGTCCTTCCTCGTGACTGGGCTTTGTCCACTGAGAGCTGGCTGTGCAGGAGGCAGGGGCCAGGGGTAGGGGCGGGGCCACAGCACATGCTGTCCTCTGGGGTCTTGACCCTCACCTCGGGTCCACCTAGGAGGTAAGTCCCCCAACCCAGCTCTTTCCTCCCCTGGGGCATCCAAGCCCCAGAGCCGGAAGCAGGACGTCAGGTTAGAGATTTCCTTTGGGAAAGCTTTTCCTCTGGAAATCCTGGCTCCTCCTCTTTCCAGGAAGCCTGAAGCCCTGGAAGGACTCGGGCTGGTAGTCACGGAGCCTGGGGGTCACCTTCCAGGCCAGGCAGCACCACTGCCCCGGTTGCCCTGAGCCTCAGCTCAGGAGCTGATGAGGGCATCTAGAGGGTCCCTGGAGCCGCCCTCCATCCATGTTAAAGACCCAGCCCCTCACACAGCCTGCCAGAGGGTCCCTCAGGCTGGTTCTACCTACAAGTCAGTAAAATGGTTCAAGGGCTCCACCTAGTGGCCACTCACAGGCAGACAAGCAGCTGCACCCAACAGGTTCCAAAGTTCATTAACAATCAGCAGAGGTCTGGACTCCAAAACGCAGGAGACAAGGTAGGGGAGAATCCAGACAGATCAAACTCCACTTCCCCCTCGCCTTCCCTAGCCAGGCTTTCAGAGGCCAGTGGCACAAACGGGAGGCTGCCATTGTAAAACAGACTGAGTGTAAAGCCCCAGAGTTTGGAGTCAGATGGGCCTGGATTTGAATCCCTTGGGTTTAACCTCACCTGGAGCCCCTCATCCCTGCAGTGGGCTATTGAGGACACATCCAACAGGGCTGTGCCCTCTCTCTGCATGAACAGGCAGCCAAGAGACTTGGAGGGGGTGAAGCTGGACCAGTGACCACAGTCCCCCTGGTGGTACTCAGCCCTTAGGCCAGTGGCTCATCCTTGGCTGTACAGCACAGTCGCCTGATGCGGGAAGCGCCTCAAAGCATGGTCCCTGGATCAGCACAAGACATCAAGGGGGTACTTGTTGGGAATGCAGATTCCTGGGTTTCCCCCGCCCAGCCCTGCTGAATCAGAAACTCTGGGATGGGGCCCAGCAGCCCCCATGTGATGCTCAAGTACCAGGGTGATGAAAAGGTACTTTATGTGACTTGAATGTCTTACACATCAGAATCACCTCTGGAGGTCAAAATACTAACAGGTGCCTACCCCCCCACCCCACGCCCACCCCCCACATCCAGGGATTCTGGTTCAGTGAAGATGAAGAGGAACCCAGTCAGGGATTAAAATAACGACTCTGCAGATGATTCTACTGCATAACGTTGGACCTGGGTGTTATGCTCAGGAAACAGTTCCCCCTTCTGGGTATAAATGCAGCTAGAAAGGCAGGTGGAGGTAATTAATTGTGTTGTCACAAGGACTTCTTCGCAGACTCGCAGATTCAAGACGTTAAGGAAACTGACACTCCTTGACATTGACACCCCTTATGTGATGGGAACACTTGAGCCTCCATCCCAGTTCATGTTGGCTGCCCTCTCAAGTGCTGGGTGGGATCCACCAATGCCCAGTTCAGAGAGAAGAAAGAAAAAGAAGAGGATCCAAGGGAGTAGAGAAAATACAGAGCTATTTTACTGCTAAAAATGCATTTTACAAAAGCAACAAAGTTTTTGTTCTGAAGAGACAAAAGGCCTCTAGTCCTTGGGAAGGGGGCTGGACTCCACCAGGCATGCAGCCCTCACTGCTCTCGAATTCTCCTGGAGATGCGGTAGAGCTCCATGGCTGCCCTGGCGTCTTCCACCGAGTTATGTCCCAGCACGCTGTCCTGCAGACACAGGACAGAGAGGGGCTGGGGGCTGAATCCAGGCACTATGGGACCCGGGCCTTCCCTGCTCACAGCCTGAGTCCAGGGCTGAAGTGGGTCAGGGTGAGTCTCCATAGCCCCTGATACACAGACTCAGATGGTGGCTGGAGCAGGCCTGGCTTCAAGCAGTTCTCACAGGAGCCCAGGGCCCGGGGAACATGGACACAGATGTTTCCAGAGTGCTCCTTGCTCAGCACATTGAGAACAGGGCTGTTCAGCGAGTCCAGGAGCTGACACTCTGTCCTGGATCCCTGGTGCCACAAGCCCTGCAGAGGGGCCCAAACTCACGCCCATCCCCTGCCTCCTGCACATTTCTGCTCCCCAGACAAGCCAAGCTGCCCCCCATCCCTCAGACTGGGGCTCAGGCTCTCCCCTCCCCAGGCCCCCCTCTCCTGCCTCCTCCACTAAGACATATCCTTCACCCTCCACTCAGACTTGGTATCCTGCCTGACCCTGTCCTCCATCCCTGCTCAGGATGCCTGCCCTCCCCGCTCAGATGTGTTGATAGACAGGTCATGGGCCTCCCTCCCTTCAACCAAGAGTTTCTCAAGGACCAGAGGGATCTTCCTCACCCAGGTCCTCAGCCTCTGGTCCAGCCTGGCCCCGAGGAGGTGCTTCTTAAACATCCGCTGAGCCCAAGTGGCCGCAGTTCCTAGTGTCCAGCCAGCCTCCCTGGGCCCTGGTGAGCTCCCAGCATGCCTGCCCCTGCCTGGGGCTCGGAGTTAGGGCCCCGAGAGCAGTATCAGCCGCGGCCTGATGGGCGCTGTGTGTAAATGATGCAGCTCCCTGGGCACACCCGAGGTCTGCGCTATACACCGTTTCCCGAGGTGGGCTGGAGGGTGAAGCCTCAGTTACCCACAGCGAAACTGGCCTGACTGAAAACAAACTAAATCACTTTGATGGGCTGCCTTCCCTTTCCTGGCCCTCGGCCTCACCCTACAGGCTTCCCAGGTCAGCTCTCAGATGGACGCGGTGCCCGCCCTCCTTCTGGGGAAAGCCCATGCCTCTCAGAGCACACAGCCTCTCAGGACTACCTGGGGGAGTTGGGGTGAGCAGAACATCTCTGGGGCTGCATATGTGCTGTGGAGGCACTGGGGGACTTTAGAGTCCTGCAGGGAAGGCCAGCCCCCCACGCCCGCCAGGTAACAGGGTGGCCCTCACCTGGATGCGCCGCCCGAGGAGGCGATGGCTCAGCACCCGCAGGGAGACCCGCCGGCAGTACTGCAGGCCAGCCTCGCGCCACAACCGCCGGTCGGCAGCCGTGTCATAGATGGCGTAGTTGCTCATGTTCTCCTTCAGCGCCTTGAAGTCGTGCTTCAGGTCGTGGCCCACCACCAGCTTGCCCTTCAGCACCTGCAGGATCTGGCCGGGAAGACAAGGGCCCCACACGTCACCCAGGGCCCTTCCAGGTGGGTCTGGGGCAACTCGGTGCCATCAAGGGGGCGGGCCTGGAGCAGCCCCTCCTGGACTTGCTGTGTGAGCATGAGCAAACCACCATCCCTCTCTGGGCTTGGGACATATCCATCAGGGAGAAAAAGAGGCTGGAGCAGGCCCTTCATCACCTTCAACTGTTTAGTTCTGCCCGAAGGCCTATCCCAGCTTCTTTGGTGGTTGCCTTGGGGGTTTCCCTGGTGGTTGAGACGGTAAAGAATCTGCCTGCTAATGTAAGAGACGGGGTTCGATCCCTGGGTTGGGAAGATCCCCTGGAGAAGAGAATGACAACCCACTCTACTGCTCTTGCCTGCAGAATCCCATGGACGGAGGAGCCTGGAAGGCTACAGTCCGTGGGGTCACAGAGAGTGGTAAACAACTGAGCGACTAATAGTTTACTTTGAATAATAGCAATGCCAATGGTCCCATGTGGCAGGCACTCACTGATGTTCATCACATACATTATGTTATTTAACCCTTTCAACAACCCTCCTGTGGCAGGTGGACTAATAACCTCTCAGAGATGCCCACTTCCTAATCCCCAGGACCTATAAACATGTTACATGGCAAAGGGAAATTAAAGCTGCGAATGAACTTCAGGTTGCTAATCAGATGACCTTAAAAGAGGGGGAGTTTCTGAGACTTCTCTGGTAGTACAGTGGTTAAGAATTCAACTGCCAAATGCAGGGGGACATGGGTTTGATCCCTAGTCCAGGTACTAAGAGAAAGCCCACATGCAGCAACAAAGACCCAGAGCAACCAAAAATAAAGGTAGGGAGAGTTTTTGGATGATTCAGAGGGGCCCAGCATAATCAATCCCAAGGTCCTTATATGTGAAGGTCAGAGAGATCTGACTTGAGAACTTGACGGTCTGCCACTGGCTGTGGAAGTGGAGGAAGGGGCCGAGAGTCAGGAACACAAGAAGCTAAGAGCTGGGAAAGACAAGGAAATGAATCCTTCACCAGGCCTCCTCTGGGGTTTCCCTGGTGGCTCACAGGGTAAAGAATCTACCCACAATGCAGGAGACCCGGGTTCGAGCCCTCGGTCAGCAAGATCCCCTGGAGAAGAGAATGGCTACCCACTCCAGTATCCTTGCCAGGAGAATTCCATGGACAGAGGAGCCTGGTGGGCTACAGTCTATGGGATCACAAAGAGTCAGACGTGACTGAGCAACTAACACACATCAGAGGCTCCAGAAATGAATACAGCCCTGTGGACACTTCAGTCTCAGAAGAATGACACCCCCATTGGGTTTCTGAACCACAGAACTGTAAGATGATAAATTTGCATTATTTTAAACCACCAGTCTATGGTTTTGTTATAGCAGCTGTAGAAAACCAGTACAGCTATGAGGGAGGGCTGTATTTAACTGAATTTTGCAGTTGAAAAACACTGAACTATCAAGAAGTGGAGTAATTTACTCAAGGTGATTCTGATAATTTTTAAATATTTGCAGATTCCTTGACACTCCTCTCAGAACAGACAGAGCCTAGGACTTCCTTGGTAGACTAGTGATTAAGAATCTGCCTGCCAATGCAGTGGACATGGGTTCGATCCCTGGTCTGGGAAGATCCCACATGCTGCAGAGCAGCTAAGCCCAGGTGCCCCAGCTGCTGAAGCCTGAGTGTAGAGCCCGTGCTCTGCAACAAGAGAAGCCGCAACAATGAGAAGCCTGGGCACCACAACTGGAGAGCAGCCCCTGCTCATCACAACTAGAGCAAGCCCACTCGGGAGGCAGGAATGAAGAAGATCCAGCTCAGCCAAAAATAAGTCACATTTTTAAAAGAAAAGAAAACATGCCATCTGGTTCCCTTCACCTTGAATATGAGCCAGGCTGTGTGATGTCTCACCTCCCGATGGAGCCAGTGTCCCAGGATCCCTGAGTCTCCCCTCCCTGAAACCACCATGCTGCAGAGACCACCCTGAGTTACGGAGTTGTGCCCAAGGAGCCCCCAGCCACACTCCTGAGAGACACCAGTGCTTGTCACACTTGGGCTTAGGGATCAGCTAGTCAACCTCACCAAAATCTGGATTCGACTGCGGGATTCTGCCTTTCTAACAGGTGGTGTGGATGCTGGAGGTCTGGGGGCCCCCTGAGTGATGAGGGCACATGACCTCTGAGCAGAGGCTGGGGGAGAACCCTACGTGTGAAGAAAAGGGCTCAGGCAGCACGCAGGGGAGGGCTCGAGGCCCAGGGCCAGAGGGTATGGCCGTGCTGGGCGGCTGGGGATCACACACCTTTCCTTGCTGACGTCTTTTATGTTTCTGAACAGTGGGGCCTGTTTTCTTGTCTAGGAGATGACTCGGGTCTAGTTCACACAAGCCCTGAGGGGGCTGTGACATCCCAGAGTCAACCGCAGTAGCCGGTCCCAGGCTAAAAGGGCCAAGTCATTATGGGATGGATTCCCGGGAAATTCATCACTTCCCAAGCCCAGGGTCCCCACAGTGGGTGGGGGGTCGGGCATGGTTACATTCAAGACCACGAGACTCATCATGAGACAAATAAAATAAGATGAAGTGGACAAGAAGTAGAAGGATGAAGAAGCAGGAAAAGGAGGAGATCTGACTCTTCAACAGAGAGATGTCAGCTCTTCAGGACAAAGATTCTGGGACTTGCTGTGTGGTCTCAGGGAGGTCAAGGACCATCTCTGGGTTTCAGTTTTCCTCTTTGTAAAGGGAGAGCCTGGAGAGGTGAGCTCCACAGACTTTTTGAGGCAAGGCAGAGAGGGAAATCCAGGGTGGTGTGGAGGTGCCAGCTGGCAGGGCCTCCGGGCTATGTGACCTGCTGGCTGCCGACCTGCCCTGAATCAGTGTCGTGAGGCAAATGTGTCCAATACACTGGTTTGCGGCTCAAGTTCCTGGGAAGAACTGGAGGGGGTGGGGGAAGGGACAGTCATCCATCCGTTCTCATTGCCTGGCACTGGGTCAGGTACTTTCCTCATCTTATCATGAGGCTTCACAGCAAGAGTGTTCTTAATGTCATTTTATAGTGGAGGGGGCTGAGGATCAGAGAGGGTAAGAGGCTTGCCCAGGTCACACAGCGGGTGTGTTGACTACTGAGATGCCGTGTCCAGACCTGCCTGAACCTGTCACTATTATTACAGTTGTTATTATTACCATCTATTGAGAATCTGGGATTGTATTATCATTATTAATTTCAGAGTTGAAATTAATAATGTCTAGGGAATAGAATAGATATATGAATGGCTAGGGCTTCCTAGCCCCAGGTGGCTCAGTGGTAAAGAATCTGCAAGGAGACCCAAGAGATGCATGTTCCATCCTTGGGTTGGGAAGGCCCCCTGGATGAGGAAATGGCAACCCATGCCACTATTCTTGCTTGGAAAATTCCATAGACAGAGGTGCCTGGAGGGCTATGGTCTATAAGGTCACAAAAAGCCAGACATGACTGAGTGACTGAGTGCACATACACACATACGTATGGCTGAGGCCCTTCACCGTTCACCTGAAACTTTGTTTGTTAATTGTTAATGTCAAAACATTGTTTGTTAACTGCCTATGTGCGTGCTCAGTCGTGTCTGACTCTTTGTGACCCTATGGACTGTAGCCTGCCAGGCACTTCAGTCCATGGGATTCTCCAGGCAAGAGTACTGAAGTGCGTTGCCATGCCCTCTTCCAGGAGATCTTCCCTACCCAGGGATCAAACCCAGGTCTCCTGCATTACAGGCAGATTCTTCACCAACTGAGCCACTGGGGAAGCCCCATTAATTGGCTATACCCCAATACAAAATCTGTGAAAACTTCTGAAAGAGATGGGAATACCAGACCACCTGACTTGCCTCTTGAGAAATCTGTATGCAGGTCAGGAAGCAACAGTTAGAACTGGACATGGAACAAAGGACTGGTTCCAAATAGAAAAAGAAGTACGTCAAGGCTGTATATTGTCACCCTGTTTATTTAACTTATACGCAGAGTACATCATGAGAAACACTGGACTGGATGAAGCACAAGCTGGAATCAAGATTAATGAGAGAAATATCAATAACCTCAGATATGCAGATGACACCACCCTTATGGTAGAAAGTGAAGAGGAACTAAAAAGCCTCTTGATAAAAGTGAAAGAAGAGAGTGAAAAAATTGGCTTAAAGCTCAACATTCAGAAAACTAAGATCATGGCATCCGGTCCCATCACTTCATGGCAAATAGATGGGGAAACAGTGGAAACAATGGCAGACTTTAATTTGGGGGGCTCCAAAGTCACTGCAGATGGTGACTTGCAGCCATGAAATTAAAAGACGCTTACTCCTTGAAAGTTATGACCAACCTAGACAGCATATTCAAAAGCAGAGACATTACTTTGCCAACAAAGGTCTGTCTAGTCAAGGCTATGGTTTTTCCAGCAGTCATGTATGGATGTGAGAGCTGGACTACAGAGAAAGCTGAATGCAGAAGAACTGATGCTTTTGAATTGTGGTGTTGGAGAAGACTCTTGAGAGTCCCTTGGACTGCAAGGAGATCCAACCAGTCCATCCTAAAGGAGATCAATCCTGAGTGTTCATTGGTAGGACTGATGCTGAAGCTGAAACTCCAATACTTTGGCCACTTGATGCGAAGAGCTGACTCATTTGAAAAGACTCTGATGCTGGGAAAGACTGAAGGCAGAAGAAGGGGACAACAGAGGATGAGATGGATGGCATGACTGACTCAATGGGCATGAGTTTGCGTAAACTCCGGGAGTTGGTGATAGACAGGGAGGCCTGGAGTGCTGCAGTTCATGGGGTCGCAAAGAGATGGACACGACTGAGCGACTGAACTGAACAATGCAAAATAAAAACTTAAAAAAAAAAAACAACAGTGTTGTAATAACCCTAAATAAAATATTATATAACCGAAAAAAATTAATGAATAATTTCCACTGCTGAATCCATGACAGCCCTCAGTAAAGATTTCTGATTCCAGAATACGGGCCCTATGAGGCGGGGATTGTCATAGCATCTTACCCACAGGGACAGGGGCTGCCGGGTGGTGTGTACCATGTCACTCATTAGGGGAATGACAGGCCCAGGTGCAGGAATCTGCCCACATCCTCTTTCCACTGTGTTTCCCCTCTAGTCCAAGTATTTCCCAGATGGGCCTGATCAAAAAATCACCGGGGGCCCTTGTTAAAAGACCAGAGGGCGGGGCCCTACTCCAGACCGGCTGAAGCATCGTCACCAGGAAGGGGCATTAGCAAATGTTCCAGGGTATTCCTCCCATCTGCCTAGTTTGGAAATGCCGGCTCTGATGTCTGTCCAGCCCCTCAGAGCCTGCTGCTCCCATCATGCATCTGTCTTTCCATCTGTCCATGTGTTCATGCCTGGGTGCCAGGAGAGGTGATTATAAGGCACTCTGAAGAATGCTGCCCTTGTGGAGGTCCCCTACTGTCATTGTCAGGAGTGGCCCTGGACCCCCTCTTTCGTCCTGTCCCCTGCCAGGCTCTCCGGGTGTCCTGGCCCCTAGCTTGTGTCTGCTTCTCACAAGGCTGCTTAACCCGTGGAAAACCTGGATGACAAAGTTGTCCTCCTTCACCTGGCTGAGCCCCAGAAAGACATGCCAGGTGTCAGGACCCCAACAGGGTCCTTGACCCAGGCAAGGGCTATGTCACTGGTACAGCTGAAACCACTCGCTGCTCACAAGCCACTGTGGCTCCCTTTCTGTTTGCCACCTAAACTACGATGACTCACAAGGTTCAGTTTCTCTATGTGCGAACTAACAGCATCATTCTCATTCTCCAATCCCAGTCTTGGGGTGGATGCTACTCACTATACCAGGTTAACATTAGAAGAGTATTTATTTACAGAAGTATGTTACGGACTTTCCCTGGTGGTGCAGTAGGTAAGAATCTGCCTGCCAATGCAGGGACACAGGTTCAGTCCTTGCTCCAGGAAGATCCTACATGCCATGGAGCATCTAAGCCCACGCGCCACATACTGAGCCCACGTGCCTAGAGCTGCGCTCCACAATGAAAGAAGCCACTGCAGTGAGAAGCCCACACACGCAGTGAAGACGCAGTGCAACCAAAAATAAAACAAATAGAAAACTTAGGGTTTTTTTTAAAGTGAGTTACAAGTTACTGACCATCATCATTAGATTAAAATATGAATTAAAAGAGTGTTGAGGGGCCTCCCTGCTGGTCCAGTGGCTAAGAATCTGCCTTCCAGTGCAGGGGACGTGATTCCATCCCTGGTTGGGCAGCTAAGATTCCACGTGCTGAGGGCCAACCGAGCCTGCGAGCCACAACCAGAGAGACATCCATGCACCACAATGAAGAGTCCATGTGTCTCGACTCAGAGCCAAGGCAGCCAAATAAATAAATATTTTTTTAAAAAAGAGCATTGACCTGTCAGGTGAGAGCTCTGAATCTGGGCACTGAGCTGTAGCCCAGCCTGCTGTGTGTCCTTAGCAAGTCAGTGCCCCTCTGTGGACCTCGGTCTCCTCACAGGTTCCCTCCTGTGCTGACAGCCTGGTTTATGGGGCTCTCTGTAGACCAGGGTTCTCAACCTTGGAACTACGAACATTTGGGGCCCGATACTTCTTTGGTGTGAGTCTGTGTTCTGTGCATTGTAGGATGTCTAGCACCATCTCTAGCCTCAAGCCATTGGATATCAGTGACAGCCTTCCCCGCCTCACTTACAACAATCAGAAATGCCTTCAGATGTTGCTAAAAATGTCCCCTTGGGGGCAGAATCACAGTTCACTGAGAACTACTGCGTTAGATGACAGTCAGACCTACAGGTGTCAGAAGATAACAAGGCAATTACCTCGCATTATAAAAGCAGTGTCAGAACTTCCCTGGTGGTTCAGTAGTTAAGAGTCTCCCTTCCAATGCAGAGGACATGGGTTCGATCCCTGGCCAGGGAACTAAGCTCCCACATGCTGTGAGGCTACCAAGCCCATGTGCCACAATCACTGAACCCAGACACCTCCACTACAGACCCCGAATGCTCTAGAGCCTGTGTGCCCCTACAAAAAAATACCACATGTGACAGCAAAGATCCTGAGTGCAGCAACTATGACCCAACACAGCCAAATCAATAAATATTTAAGATAAATAAATAAAAGCAATATAATACCATTACAAAAAATAAAAAAGAGAACAGGGTGAGGGAAGTCCACTCAAAGCTTCAGTGCCTTGTGGCCACAATGCTCCTGGGTGTAGCAGGTGGGCTAGCAGGCTTAGTGGCTCCTCGGAGCCCGCCTGGCTTCTACGACCTGGTCGATGGCTCACAGCTAGCCTGGTCCACTCGGCATTCCCATGGGAGGAAGAGACAGGTTGGTGAGCCGCCTTTGGAAAATGCCCTGCAAGAAACCTCGACTCACCTGAGAGGTGTCACCTGGTCTTGTGGGTCTGATAAATGGCTAATAGACTTCTGCCCTTTGGTGAGTCCCCCTGTACATCTCGGGTTATATGAGCCTGGCCTTTGGGATTAAAATACTGAGGATGATGAGTGGGGTCAATGTGTCTCGATGTCTTCGTTCATGAAAACAAACGACAGGGGCTTCTCTGGTGACTTGGTGGCGAAGAACCTGCCTACTAGTGCAGGGGAGACAGGTTCGATCCCTAATCCGGGAAGATCTCACAGGCAGCGGAGCAACTAAGCCCGTACCCCGTTCACCACATCTATTGAGACTGTGCTCTGGAGTTCGGGAGCTGCTACTACGGAAGCCGTCTCACCCTAGAGCCCACCCCGTGCGCTGCAACTAAAGAGTAACCCCGCTCGCTGCAACTGGAGAAAAACCCTTGCAACAGTGAATATCCAGCACAGTCAAAAATAAATAAATAAAAATTTAAATATATATATATATATCTTAAAACAAAAAGAAAATGATGGCAGTTGCCTCACCCCTCAGCTTCCCTCTCATGCTGCCCTGACACTGTGTGTACACCAGGCACAGAGAAGACTCTTGAGAGTCCCCTGGATAGCAAGGAGATCAACCCGTCAATTCTAAAGGAAATCAACCCTGAATACTCACTGGAAGGACTGATGCTGAAGCTGAAGCTCCAATACTTTGGCCACCTGATGCAAACAGACAACTCATTGAAAAAGACCCTGATGCTGGAAAAGATTGAAGGTAGAAGGAGAAGAGGGCAACAGAGGATGAGATGGTTGGATGCTATCACCGATTCAGTGGACATGAACTTGGGCAAACTCCTGGAGATAGTGAGGGACAGGGAAGCCTGGTGTCCTGCAGTCCATGGGGTCACAAAGAGTCGAACAGGACTTGATGACTGAAAAACACCACCAGGCTCTTAGCATTCACAGTTAAGTGAATTCACAGGATTCACACACTGATCACAGGATTGGAACATCGCAGAGGAAGTCCTGGGGACAGAATTTGAGTCTCTGCTCCTCCCCTTCCTTGGACAGTCCGCTCGGCCTTGTGCCTTAGTGTGCTCATCTGTAAAATGGAGTGATGAGACTACCTTCCAGGCTGTGGTGGGGAGTAAAGGTAGTGGTGTGCTGAAAGCACTTAGAACACGGCCTGGACATCTTGCTGGATACACCTGTGCTACTTTGTCACATCACCCCTATGTCACAGAGAGGTTTAGCAACAAGCCGGAGGACATGGGGCAATCAGGAGGCAGAGCTGGGACTGGACCCATGTCCAGCCAAGTCTGAAGAGAGTGTGCTTGCTCCCTGCCCCCTGCATGTATTACTGCATCTTGACAGCAAAGGCCAACATGAGGGCAGAGGCAGTTCTGGTCCACGCAGCTGCCAGGACTCCTGTGCATGCTAAGTCACTTCAGTTGTGTCCAACTCTTTGTGACCCCATGGACTGTAGCCCACCAGGCAAGAATACTGGAGTGGGGTGCTGTGCCCTCCTCCAGGGAATCTTCCTCCCTCTTCAGTCCGCCAGGGACTGAACCTGCGTCTCTTAGGTCTCCTGCATTGGCAAGCGGGTTCTTTACCACTAGTGCCACCTGGTAAGCCCCAGGACTCCTGTACTATTATGAAAATCGGTTCAACTCCAGCCCCACAAACATTCTCAGGGCACCTGTTATGTTCAAAGCACAGTCTCCAACCTGGGGTAGATAAAATACCCTGCAGGAGCGCAGAGCTAGGCAGGCCCATGCGTGTGGGTGGGCAAGCTCTAAAGTGTGCGGTCTCTGGGACTCCCTGGCGGTCCAGGGGTTAGGACTCTGCACTGCTACTGCAGGGGGCATGGGTTTGATCCCTGGTCAGGGAATTGAGATTCTGCATGCCAAGTGTGTGGGCTAGAGCAAGGAGGGTGAGTGGGGGGTGAGTGAGTGGATGGAGTGGGGGTGGGAGGGTGAGGAGTGAGGAAGAGCATCACACAGGACACCCCTGGCCTGAGCCTGCCAGGACGGCAGGGGAAGGAATGGGGAATGGGAGGGGCACGGGATGGCGCTGAAGCACTTGGGGGGTGATGGCTGAGCTGAGAGAGATGCCAGAAAAGGTAAGTAGATGGGGTTTGGGGGACTATGGACGTTGGGTTAAGGGGACTCTAGGCAACGGGCAGCCTTTGCAGGTATTTGAACCAGGGGGTGGGGATGAGAGTGGGGACTGTGATCTGAGCCAGGCCTGGGGAAGTTTCTCTGACAGCCGGATGGGAGAGATGAGCAGGGAGCTTACCCTGTGCAGAAAATGAGGACCAGAATCTAAGCCCGCAGTTCTCAGGGGAAGTTGGAGAGAGGACTGGATGTAAAATTTGAGTTTCTGCCCTGCCCTCTCCAGGGGCACATGGAGTGACGGTCAACCCTGAACCAGGCACTGTGCTTAGAGCTACAGACCACATCACCACACCCCGCGTTCACAAGGCCAGGGAGGACGCATTAGCCCTCCTTCACTGATGAGACAACAGAGGCTCAGAAAGCTTCAGTAACTTGCCAAATGTCACACCAACCATCAGTGACAGAGCAGGAAATGTGAACCACAAGGTGGTTCCCGAGAGCTGCCCTGCCTTTGGATTCCCGCCTCCCTCCTTGTACGGCTGTGAGTGTGTGTGTGTGTGAGTGTATGTGCTCAGTTGTGTCCAACTCTTTGCAACCCCATGGACTATAGCCCCCAGCCTCCTCTGTCCTTGGGATTTTCCAGGCAAGAATACTGGAGAGGGTAGCCGTTTCCTTCTCCAGGGGATCTTCCCAACTCAGGGATTGAACCTGTGTCTGTTGCGTCTCCTGCACTGGCGGGTGGATTCCTTACCACTGGAGACACCTGGGAAGCCCTCTTGAATGGCTATTAAGCGCCTACTCTGGGCAGCACCCCATGTCACACACCAGAAGGGCCTGGCATCATCTCCAGCTGAGAAACAAAAGCATTTCAGCACCAAGTGTGGATGAGGACCAAGGTGTCCTAACTCCCAGGCTGGTGCCTGAGGGCGTCCAGGGAATTGCATTTCTCTGTGGCCTCCTCTCCCCTGCTCTGGACTCTTCTGCCCTTTCTTCCACCTTGGGGTAGGGAGGGATGGGGAAGGAGGAGAAGAGATGCCATGCCACCCACCTGACTGCTCAGTGCGGATCTGAGTGTGGGCAGCTCCACGCAGGGTCCCTTGGCCTCCCATCGGCACCTGAACAGCCGCACCTCCCTTCGTGTTGCCCTCCCCTTCTTGTTCTCTGTCCTAACATTTCCTTCTTGCCCAATCTCCAGATGCTGCCGATGACTAAGATCCTTGCGACAGCTCCTCAGTCTCTCTGATTCCTCTCTATTGTCATCTCCTTCCTCACTCCCATCCAGTCTCCCCAGCACCCCAGTTCAGGTTTTATTGACAGTGGTTTTGATCCTGCTATGCTCTTGCTCAAGAACCTTCAGTGGCTCCCTATGGCACACTGAGCTGCAAGCACTGAATCCTCCCACTCCTTTGGCAAACAGTACCAGCCTCGCCAAGCCTTTCTAGAACCCCCTGACGTACTGTGGCCCCTCCTCTGGGCTCTGTAGTATCCTGTTAGCAACTCTAGAACAGTGGTGTCCAATAGAAAGAAACATACCATGAGCCACGTGTGTAATTTTAAATCATCAACAGCCATATTTTAAAAGTTAAAAGAAATAGGTTAAATTACTTTCAATATGTTTTATTTAACCTAACATACCAAAATATCATCAAACATATAATCCATGTTAATTATTGAGGCATTTTATGGTTCTTTTTAAAATTCAGGTCTTTGTAATCCAGTGCGTATTTTATATTTACATCTTAGTTCAGACCAGCCACTTTCCAGGTGCTCACTAGTCACAGGTGGTGCTCTATTGGACACACAGGTCTAGAGGTTTTAAGCCTTCTACATTCTATTTATCTGAACTTGTAAGAGATACTCAGTGATATGGGTTGAATATGTTCCCCCTCAAATCCACTTGTTGAAACCCCAGCCCCGACCATCTCAATGGGGTCACGGCAGATGTTATTTTTACGATGTCATAATGGAGTATGTTGGTTCCGTAACACAGGGGTGCCCAACTACCAGTGCATTGCCTGTTAGGAACCAGACCCCACAGCAGGAGGTGAGAGGAGGTGTGAGCGAAGCCTCCCCTGTATTTACAGCTGCTCTCCATCACTCACATCACCACCTGAGCTCTGCCTCCTCTCGGATCAGTGGTAGCATTAGATTCTCAGAGGAGCTCAAACCCTACTGAGCTTGAATCATCCTGAAACCATCCCCCCAGCCCCATGGAAACATTGTGTTCCATGAAACCAGTCCCGGATGCCAGAAAGGTTGGGGACCACTGCCCTAGCAAATATGACAGGTGTCCTTATAAAAGGGAAATCTGGGTACAGAGCCCTGCATGGAAGGAGAATGCCGTGTGAACACGAAGACGGAGATTGGGGTGACATTTCTCCAGACCAAGGACCATCAAAGATGGCCAGCAGGATAAGAATCTGCCTGCCAACACAGGGGATGTAGGTTTGATCCCTGGTCGGGGAAGATTCCACACGGCACAGAGCAACTAAGCCACAGCTATTGAGCCCGTAACTACCAAGCCAGCATGCTGCAGCTACTGGAGCCTGTGCACCTGGAGCCTGTGCTCCAAGCCAGTGAGAAGCCTGTGCTCCGCAACGAAGACCCAGTGCAGCCCCAAATAAATGAACAGACAGATGGCCAGCAAACCGTCAGCGGCCAAGACAGAGACACAGGTCATGTCTGCCCCCCTCAGGAGCCTTCTGACACCTTGACCGGGGACTTCTAGCCTCTAGAACTGTGAGAACAGACATTTCTCTTGTCTAAACCACTTTGCAGTACTTTGTTTCAGCAGCCCTAGCAAACCAACATTTAGTTCAAGAGACTCAGTTTCCTCATCTGTAATATGGGAACAAGGGAAGAATCGTAACAAGTAGCAGGTTTATTCTGTTCTCTGTGTGGTTTTTTTTTTTTTTTTTTTGGCCATGCCACACAGCATGTGGGATCTTTGTTCCTTGACCAGGGATCAAACCTGCACCCCCTACACTGGAAGTGCAGGGTCTTAACCACCAGACCACCAGGGAAGTCCCTAGTTAATGGGTTTTTAATACTTCCATAGGCGCTCTTTCCAAGCCCTTTCTCAATCCTCACAATAATCCTGTGAGATTGCTACTGTTCTCACTCCCATCAGGGAAACAGGATACAGAGAGTTCAAGGAACCTGCACAAGGTCACTTAGCAGGTAAGGGGCAAAGCCAGGATTCAAACCTGGCCCTCTTGGCCCTGACCTAACAGCTCCAGAGGACGCTCCTGGCAGGCTGCTTTGTGAGGCATGATTGAGCTCCCAGATGGAACTCGGGGAGCATCCGGTGAGTAGCCAGTGCTCAGAAAACAGTGGCTATTGTTCTGGCCTCGTCTCTGGCACAGGGAGCTGCACACATGAGCAGTACGTGGGACTAAAGTGAACCCTGGGCCTTTGTGTTCTTCGTGAACTTCCCCAAATTGAGCTCACCTTCCCAGAAATGACTAAACCCTGGTGCCACTTCTGGCGGGGTTGAGTTTCCTTTTCACCGAGTGATTCAGAGAAACAGAAAGTAAACTGGAGGCGTCGCAAGCTGGAGGACAAGAGGACTGGGAGACTTCGGCACGCCCCACCCACCTGGAAGGATGGATGGCCTGTGGGGGTCTGGGTGTGAGCTCTCCCGGGGGCTCAGGGAGGGGCCCCCTGCCAGTGAGGGCCTCCAAGACCCATCCATCCCCCATTTCCCAGAGGCAGCCGGTGTAGGGGAGAGAATGGGGAATCTAGCCCCCAAATCAGTGTGCAGGGAACATCAGGCAGGACTGTGTCCCCATCATGAGACCAGCAAGGTGGACCAGATGCCGTGAAGGCTGTTCCCAGAGGCAAGCCTAAGGGTGTCTGATGTCTGATCTTTGGGGATGCGATGGCCACACCAATGGGTTTCTCATGCCCTGGTGCAGGGGTGGCGGGGAGTCGGACATGGCTGGAATTACGGGTCACAGATCAGCACCCAGGGGAAGCGCCAGAGGAGCGTGTATGTGTTGGGGTGTGTGTGTGTGTGTGTGTGTATGTGTGGGCCTGGCTGGCATCCGGCCCTTCGCTTACCTCCAGCCTGGCCACGGCAAACGGAGTGGCCCCCTCCATGTTCCGAGCTGTGATTCCGCTGACCGGGGTCCTATAGTCAGTGATGTCACCCTCGGGCCGGATGAACTTGTCGTACAACACGGAGCCGTGGTAGTCCACAAGGCTGCAGCGAGCCAAGCCACTCTCCCGGAAGGGCCCCAGCCCCACCATCTCACAGTCCATGGCCACCACGTCCGCGCTCCTTGCCATGTTCCACCAGGACCCTCAGGTGTGCTGGACAGGGGGCGGCAGGACAGCCATCATTTGAAAGGCCGGCCGAGGTGCCAGGCGTCCTCAGCCACCTCCAGGCAGCCTACACCCTCTGCCCTGCCCTTCGTCACAACCACCACCTGGCACAGAGAGAAGCTGGCTGCTTGCCACCCCAACCGGCCTCTTCACCTGGCGATCCCACGGCCTCTCCCGGTCCTGCCAGGCAGCCTCAGGACCAAGATGCCCCCCTCCCACTACCACCCCTGGCCACCGCCCCGGAGAAATGTCTGGAAGCCCCCATCCTGTCCCCCACTCTCACCTGCCTGCCTCTCTGATGCCCCTTTCTCAGCTACTGCAGTTGCTCTTAGCAGTGACTCATCTCTGACTTCAAGCCGGGAATCTGACCCTGTTTCAGTTTCTGGTTTGTTATCAAGTGAAGTCAGGGGTGGAGGCCGGGCACGTGGGCTGGGCTGCCTCGTCTCCTAGGGCTGCCGGCCTGTCGGGAGCTCAGTAGCTTGAGTCAGGACTGATGAAGCTGGCTGACTCAGGACTGACGAGGCTGACACATCCGTGTCTGGGTGTCCTATCTGTCTTTGCCCCTGCCCCTCCACCTAATCCCTCAAGCCCGCCCCTCCTCAGGTGACGCGGCTGATGTGAATGTTGTAGATTGCAACATCTGTCTCTTGTTTCTCACTCTCTGCTCAGAGAATAAACATCCCTGAGACTGGAGCCCGCAGACAGTCCCACAACTTCCGGAGCCACCACCAAATCTGATGTTCTGTGAGGTCTTTCACGAGGGCAGGGAGAACTGGCTCTTGGGACACTGAGGTTACTCACTGGGACACAAGGGGGGCTGGCCCCAACCGCTGACCCAGCAGAGGCAAGGAGGCAGTGAGGGAGCCCTAGAGACTCCACCAGCTTAGGGGTGTCTCAGAAACGGTCATGTCTGCCTTTGAAGGGCTCTGCCTCCGGCTATGCTGACACTGTTTGAGGACAAGGAGAAGCAGGCTTGGGGGGGAGTCCCCACCAGCCTGGCTGTATTACCTAGGGACTATAAGCCTGGTGTGCTGCAGTCTATGGGGTTGCAAAGATTTGGACACGACTGAGCAACTGAATTGAACTGAACTGATGCTCTGAGAAATGGAGTATCTCCTGCCATATCCGTAGACAAGGATGTCACCATCATCAGCAGGACAGCCCTCCAGTGTGACCTGGTGAACCCTAAGGGCACTCAGGAAGGTAAGAGTACCTGCAATCCAACAGTCATCAGACTGTAGCCACTCTCCGTATGGTGAGCCCAAGGGAGCTAAGGATGTGAAAAGAACACAGGATACTGGCCCGGGATAGCTGAGATGCATATGAAAGGCATGACTCCAGTGAGCCCAGATTCTTGCACCTTCCCATGCATAGAAAAACACTAAATTCCTTAAGTTGGGATATCTGTGCATGCATTCAAGCTATGTCACACTGTTTGCATCCCTATGGACCACAGCCGGCCAGGCTCCTCTGTCCATGGGATTCTCTAGGCAAGACTGGACTGGGTTGCCGTGCCCTTCTCCAGGGGATCTTCCCAACCCAGGGATCGAAGCCACGCCTCTTACGGCTACCTGCATTGGCAGGCGGGTTCTTTACCACTAGCACCACCTGGGAAGCCCTTGGGATATCTGGTTTTCTTTAATTAACAATAATCTTTTGATGTTCAGACTACCCAAAACTTTTGCAAAACTTTTGTTACAAAAGTTAAAAACTTCCCTTTTGGTTTTTTTTTTGCAAAACTTTGTTTCAAAACCTCTGTATAACCTGGTTCCTCCCCTCACCTCCTTGGAGCAGTTCTCCCAGGGTCACTTCAGATGCCGCCTCCCTGGCCTGAAATGAAAGTCCAACTCTTTGCAACCCCATGGACTATACGGTCTATGGAATTCTCTAGACCAGAATACTGGAGTGGGTAGCCTTTCCCTTCTAAAGGGGATCTTCCCAACCCAGGGATTGAACTCAGGTCACCTGCATTGCCAACAGATTCTTTATCAGCTGAGCCACAAGGGAAGCCCAAGAATACTGGAGTGGGTAGAAGTCCTAAAAATCCCAATGAATAAAACATTAACTCTCAACTTTTAGATTGTGAATATTTTTTTAAGTCGACAACTCTCCCAGGCTAGAACTCTGACCCTTTAGAACAATGTCTAGTACATAAGGAGCACTCAGTATCTATTGAATAAGAGAGTTACAACTGGGGCAAAAATAAAATCAGCTTTAATGAGGAAATTGTCTGTAGGTACTGGGGTGAGTTGATCACCCCCCTCTTACTTCCTACCCCAGATCGAGATGGAACAAGATTTGAGCTGTCAAATCTGCCACCAAACTGTCACAAAGATTTGTGGCTTGGAAAGGAATTTCCCCAGGTTCTTAATGTATTCACCAAGAGACATCCAGCTTCATTTAACAGACCTCAAAAAGAAAACCGGATACTGAAATATGTTTGAAGGGTATGGCATTGTTGCTGTGTGTTGTTCTTGGTTCAAATTTGAGTTAGAGGTTTTGGTTCCCATTCTGAATGAGCAACTTTTCCTTGAATTCAGACTGTCTGGGGATTTCTTGTTCCTCAAATGCATAAAGGATTATTACCCTGATTTACGAGAAGATGCAAAATTCTTGCTACTTGAACATACATTGAAAAAGTAACTCCCTAAAGAAGGCTGAGCCCTGAAGAATAGATACTTTCGAATTGTGGTGCTGGAGAAGACTCCTGAGAGTCCCTTGGATAGCAAGGAGATCAAACCAGTTAATCCTGAAAGAAATCAACCCTGAATATTCTTTGGAGGGACTGATGCTAAAGCTCCAATACTTTGGCCATCTGATGCAAAGAGACAACTCATTGGAAAAGATCCTGATGCTGGGAAAGACTCAAGGCAAAATGAGAAGGGGGCGGCA
The DNA here is from genome assembly GCF_032452875.1 of Bos javanicus. NCBI lineage: Eukaryota > Metazoa > Chordata > Mammalia > Artiodactyla > Bovidae > Bos > Bos javanicus. Next base: position 19,156,567 of record NC_083888.1, on the reverse strand, counting down.
GAGGATGAGTTGGTTGGATAGCATCACCAATTCAATGGACATGAACTTGAGCAACCTCTAAGTGATGATGGACAGGGAAGGCTGGTGTGCTGCAGTCCATGGGGTCGCAAAGAGTCGAACACGACTGAGCGACTGAATAACAACCGTGTGCTGAGGTTGGACACAGGAACTGCTAACAGCCTAGGGGAGGAATGCCTGACTCCAGCCAGGCGATGGGCTGCAGGGTTCCTAGTGGTGCTGCTTCCCAGGTTTAACTAGTGTCACTCATCGACCAGACCAAGTCCCCAGGCGCCAGCAGGAAAGTGAGTCACTCCTGGCAAACTTCTCCACCTTAGCTGACCCATACCCTGCCACAGCTGGCCCATTGGTAGGTCACATCCCTCTCCCTACAGGCAACCTGCCCTTTGAAATCCAGCTGTCACAAACCCCTAAAATATGTATGTGAATTCCAAAATTACATACCACAGATGGAACCACCTCAGTCGGATATAGCAATTCCATGTGGTTCAACTTAAAACACACCAAACTGTACTAGCGGAATACATTTTTAAATACACAAACACAAAAAGAATGAATTAAAAATAAACTATATACCAATAAACATGTGAAAAAGATGTTCAACATTAAATCAGGGGAGTGCAAATCAAAACGAGTAACCACCTCACCTGTCAAAATGGTTATTACCAAAAAGATGACAATAACATATATTGGTGAGGATGTGGAGAAATTGGGACACTCGGGTAGCCATTGGGAATGTAAAATGGTGCAGTCACTGTGTAAAACAATGTAAGATCCCTTAAAAAATTAAACGCAGAACTACCACGAGCCAGCAATCCCATTTTTCTGGGTGTATATCCAGAAGAATCGCAAGCAGAGTCCTGGAGAGACACAGTAGCATTATTAACAATAAAAATGCTTGTCCGTGGATGGATGGATGAATAAACGATGGCATGGACATCCAAATGAATGTTACTCAGCCTGAAAATGGAAGGAAATGGTGACACATCCTACAACCTCAGAGATGAACTCTGGGGACATTTTGTTAAGTGAAGTAAGCCAGACACGAAAAGGCAAATACTGTAAGATTTAACTTATCATTTTTCAGTCATGTTCCACTCTTTGCAACCCCACGGACTGCAGCACACCAAGTTTCCCTGTGCTTCACTATCTCCTGGAGTTTGTTCAAACTCGTCCATTGAGTCAGATTTCACTTATATGAGGTACCTAATCAAACACACAAAATCAAAGTGGAATGGGAGTGGCCAGGAGCTGAAAGGAGGAGGGTCTGAGGGGTTATTGTTTAATGAGCATAGAATCTCAGTTTTGTAAGATAATAACAGTTCTGGAGATGAGTTGCATAGTGGGTGTTTAACACTATTAACTCTACACTTAAAAATGGTTAAGATGGTAAATTTTAAGCTGTGTATTTTATATTTAAAACCAAAAAAAAAAAAAAGATAAAAAGTGAGTACATAGCTTCAAAGAGAAACAAGTTTAATAAACTTGTACTCTATACGTGATAGGGCAGTTACATAAAAAAATAAACTACATACATTCTGTGGCTCTAAGATTTTCTGGCCACATTCCAAAGCACCATCTTGAAAGCCACCCACCTCAAAGGCCAAAGCGCCCAGCAAGACTCGGTGCCCTGGGGTCCCACAGCCCTTCAGCAAGCCCCCTCCCACCTCAGCTGGAGGATTCAAAGAAAAGGCCATTTCACCCACTTTTGCAGTTGGGTTTTATTCCAGAACGGTTGTACAAAGCTGATTTTAAACCCAGTACACCTCCACATGTGAACAGCTCCATCCCTCAGCCCAAAGCCCTTAAGCAGCTGCTCAGCTGTGAGTGTGGCATCAGCTAGGCTTTTCAGGAGCCTAGAACAAAGTCTTGGAAGCCGATCAGCAGCTGGTCAGTGACTCAGCCAGCTCCCAGAACAGTCTGCGGCCCTGCGTTTGCTGTTACGTTTTCAGGAGTGTCTCTCACTCCCTGGCCCTGCTGCTTTGCTGACTGATACCAAATCCGTGCAGCACAGGGAGAGTGAGGGCCCACAACCTCTGAGCTGCGCTTGGTGGCCTACGCCCCACCTACTGGAATAGCCACAAGAACAAGTCCTGTCTGGGCAAAAAATGCACAACGTGAGAGATCCAAGTTAAGTTTTATTTGGGTGCAAAATGAGGACTGCAGCCCAGGAGCCAGCATTTCAGAGCTCTGATCTGAGCAGGCGAGGAGTGGAGTCAGGTTATATAGGAGTTTTGAAACAAAGGGCAAGTGGTCCCAAACATCAAAATACGATGCTATAAAACCAGAAATCTCGGATTAAGGAGTTTAGTGCTTTTCTATGTATGGGAAGATGCAAGAGTCTGGGCTCAAGCTGAAATCATTCCTTTGACTTGCACCTCAGCTCTCTGGGGCTGGTATCCTGTGTTTCACATCCTGAGTTTTCTCAGGGCTCTCCTGTAGGGAGTGGCTAGTCTGATGACTGCTAGCTGGCAGGTATTCTTTTCAGCCCTGAGTTTCTTCCGGGTTCATCAGTTCACGTTTAAGGGCTGCAATCTGCAGTTGTTGATGACTGTGACTTCCTTTGTTTACTGATAAGGCTGGAAATATTTCATTTCTGGGGTCAAAGCCCTCAAATGGCCCCAGGGTGTGTTCAGGTGTTACTTGGAAGAACCTAACACTAATCCTTAAAGAAAACACAGCTCACAGAGCCTAACAATCCTGTGAGGTAGGTGGTACCCTTATCCCCATTTTACAGATGAGGGATCAGACTTGAGTGAAGTCACACACTTACCTAGGTCTCAAAGCTATTAAGTGGCGAGCTAAGATGGGGCTCAGAGTTTCTGTGTGACTTGAGCTCTCAGGTACCCCAATAGCACAAAACTGGTCCTTTAGGGAAAAAGGACAGAGGGGTGGGGGATGAATCCTGACAGAGAACATTTTTAGTAATTTAGAGAAAACCCACCCACTCACCCAACCACAAGTGGCTGGGGGCACCCACCCAAGTGTGAGCACAACTACACAGCTGCTAATGCCCAGTCTAACCCTGGCAGACCTGCCCTCTGCACCCCTGGAGACCTGTGGTCTTGCTCTCAATAAATAAAGATCCCAGTGGGCAATTCTGCAGAGGGGTCCCAGAATTTAAACCGCTCTACTGTTTCTCAGACTTCTGCTTGAGGGACTAGTGCTGGGTGGGCAGGAGGAATGCCTGCCTTGGGTCAAGATACATATGCCAGCCTCCACCCAGGGCTTATCTGCCTTCCCTCCTCCCAGAAGAGCACCTGGTGACTCCTCCCCGCAAGCAGGTGAGGACCCAGCTCCCCATGGTCTGAGGTCTCTGCTGTTCCATTGCTGCCAGAGTTCAGTTCAGAAAGGGACAAATGGCCTTGGAGTGGCCTTAACTGTATAGCCTCAGGGCATACTTATTCTCTAGAAAGTGACTCTGGAGGAAGAGGTAGCTGGTGACAACAGGGAAGAAAACTTTGCCCCAGGTCACTGGGTGGAGATAAGGGAACTCTGGAATACTGACACCCCCACCCAGCACCCCCAAGGAGGCTGATCCCTTTAGAGCACAGCATGAGGGTGGGGGTGGCTTGATGCCATCTGTTGGTGCATTCCCTACTTCTGGGTTCTAGCCCACCTGCCATTTTCACGGCGTCTATAAAGTGCCATTTGCAAAACCACAGGAGTTGGGGAGGAAGGGCTGACAACAGCCCTAGAGAGGGGAGGGCTGTGCTGTGGGCAGGTGGTCCCAACTCTTCAGACCCTGGGGGCAGCCAGGCATCCTGCCCCAGGCGCTCTCCTGTCCCCTTTCCCCAGGGGAGCTTCTCCTCCCTCACTCCCTTCCGCCTGGCGCTGCCCCCGGGTCTCCGCTGGTGCCCTGGGCCGGGTCCGCCGGCCAGTACTGGTCCTCCATGTACTGCTCCATGTCTGTGCTGCTGTCGGGCTCTCTGTCCTCAGGCGGCGCCCGGAGGCTGCTGGCCACCTGCTGCTCCCACTGCACCTCCACCAGCCGGTAGAGCTCCATGGCTGTCACGGCGTCTTCTACTGACGAGTGCCCGTGCTGGCCCACCTGCGGACGAGAGCCCACGTGTCACTGCCCGCGGTCCTGGGGGGAAGTTAGGCGACCCAGGCTCTGGGTCAGGGCCCAGGGACATGTACTCTCAGAACACGGGTGCACAGCCTTGTGAGAAGGACATGGGACCCAGTCACAAAGAAAAGCGCTGGAACGCCAGCGGTATCACAAGCCATCTCTTTCGCCTATCTCCTTAAATATAAAAACTAGTTTAAAAATCCCTGATTCTGGGCTTCCCGGGTGGCTCAGTGGTAAAGAATCTGCATGCCAATGCAGGAGACATGGGTTCATTCCCTAGTCCGGGAAGATCTCATAGGCCATGGGCTTCGCTCACACCCTGCAACAAGAGAAATCACTGCATTGAGAAGCCCGAGCACCGCAACCAGAGAGCAGCCTCCACTTGTCGCAACTGGAGAAGGTTCGCAGGCAGCAACAAAGATCTACTCGACGCAGTCATATGGAAAAAATAAATACATTAAACCCAATTCAAAGGCTTGCAGAGCAGATGGAATAATGAATGTGAAACACAGGAGGACCAAGACTGACAGGTACCCCTGACCACTCCTGGTTGGAGGAGATGGAATTCTACACGTGAACGAGAGGACAGAAGCAGGAACTGGGTGGGAGATGGATCTAAAGAGAGCAGCCTGGGAGCAGGTGGCTTCCAGTCACAACCTACTGAAGAGGAGGGTGGAGAGAAAATGCCCAGGGTTCTGTGTACACCTGGGAGTCCCAGGACCAGGCTGGGGAAGTGGCAGGCCCCGCACTGCCTGCCCATGGCCCCTGGCTCCCCACTCCACTCCCCTCCGGCCCCACACACCTGGATCTTCTTGTGCAGCAGCTGCAGGGCCAGGTCCTTAAGAGAGACACGATTCCGGACGTGGAGCCCTGGCTGGCTGAGGAGGCTGGGGACGGAGGTGGTATCCCGGGTCTGGCCCCGAGGGTGGATGTACTTGAGGGCCTGGAAATCGTTGTGCAGGGCGTGGCCCACCACCACCTTGCCCTTCAAGAGCTTGAGGATCTGTGAACAGAGGAGGAGTCAGGAAGGGCCATATCTCAGTGGTCCAGGGACCCCTGTGGGGGAGGCAGCATAGATAGGGGTGACCATGGGCCCCACAGTTAATCAGGCTGCTCAAAGTTTGAATGCAGACCCTTGACTCATTACTCACTATCACCAGGGGCCTGTTTAAGCTTCCCCCACACCTGCAAAATGGGAAAGCTGGCAACCACATTGGTGGGGTGGCTGTGAGCACTAAGGAGCTCTTAGATGGGTAGGTTATCCCAGACAAGCATATTTCCTCCTGGCCCAGCCTCTTCTCAGCCTGGAAGACTTAGCCACCCCCGACCCTCTCCCACCTACTTCTGCCCCCAACTTCCACCAGCCCCTCTCACATCAGGGCTCAGCTTTAAACATCAGGAGTCTGCCCCGGCTGCCACCAGGACCCCTGCTGCTCTCTCCTCTGGGGGATTAACCATGTTGTCTAAGTACCTGTTCAGCTCCGCATGGCCTGTTCAGCTGCCTCTCAATGTAAGCTCATTGTAAAATGCAGGGACATGTGTGCCTAGACTAGTGGTGCCCAGTGACAGCTCAGCTCACAGGAGGGAGTCCGGGGAGACGTGCCAGGTGAAGCCAAAGAACTGTGCCAGGCACTGGAGACACGCAACCAAGGACAGCTCTTTCAGCACTAACGCAGCAGTCCCTGTCTTCTGGATTCTGTCCCTTTGCCCTTCTGCCGTCCAGGACTCCCACCTCTCACCCTCGGAACCTGCTCTCTGGCTCAGCTCAGACCATCTGCACAGGGTGAGGCTCTCTTTCCTGACTTCCAGGGGAAGCCACATCCAGGGCCACGGGCCTGCAAACCCCTGGAGCCCTCTTCCCTGGGCTCGCATCTCCTTATCACCCACTGCCAGCCTCCTACAGCCACCTCTGCTGGCGACACATGATTTATCACTAAACTCAGCTTTCATAGCACATGGATAAGGCACACTTAGACTTCAGTGGTAGGGATAGGCCACCACCCCACACACATACACACAAGCCACACGGTGGGAAGGGACTCAGCACACCCCATTCATACTGGCTCAGAGTGTGAGCCGATCCAACGTGGGCCTGCTTTTGGCAGGCCAAGAGACGTCCCTAGGAGCTGGGGGTCACCACCCGTCTGCCTTCCTGCTGCCTCTATTCCTAATCAGCTCACCTGAAATATCCTTTTAAAAGAAATGCTTACACTGTATCTGCTGTGAAAAAGGAAGACACAAGATGACTTGTATCAGTATTCCCTAAATGTACCTCATCCCAAGAACAAATCAGAAATGTTAAGTATAGCTTTGCTACAATGCTTGGTTTAAAAATGCAGAATGGTCCAACCTGGTTGATGGGACTTGAGAGTAATGCAAATTTTGCCCTTGATAAACACTGAGTGAATGCAGAAACCATACTCAGTTTAGCAGAGCCACAGGGAAATCACAAAGTGCCCACACCTCAGAAGTCTACCAGCCAGCTTAGCTCACCTGCATGCTTCCCACACCTGGCTTCCCACTTCCTAACTTCAGGTAACACCCTTAACCACTCCACCACAGCACAAGCCACCATCCTCTCGACAGCTACTTCCCTGAGTGCTCCAGGTCTTATCAAGGCAAGTTCAGTTCAGTCGCTAAGTCGTGTCTGGGTCTTTTCAAGGCAAGTTCAGTTCAGTTCAGTCGCCAAGTCAGGTCCGACTCTTGGCGACCCCAGGGACTGCAGCACATTAGGATCCCCTGTCCTTCACTATCTTCCGGAGTTTGCTCACAAAGCACCATATGTAAATTTACACTTTCCTTAACCACTGAACCTGTGCAAAACTGTGCTTCCACTGTTATTAGGCTTCTATCTTTTTATCTGGGGGGTCATTGATAAAGCTTAAGTGTTGTGTCTCTAACCCCATTTTCCCCATCAGCTCTAGGGTATTTATCATGCAGGTTTGTACAGCACGATGGTTTTTAGAAACACACATCAATTCCCTCCCAAGACCTAGAGACTTGCAGGATCAGAATCTCTACGGAGAGGATCTGGGACAAGAATCCAAAATTGTTAATAAGGATTTAGGTATATTTCCTATGCTCAAGGATGTTTGGGAGTTCCTGGCACGTTAGTGTGGTCCCAACCACAAATTAATTTTCCTCAAAGCAATGAGTCCGTTGGACAGCAAGGAGATCAAACCAGTCAATCCTAAATCAACCCTGAATATTCACTGGAAGGACTGATGCTGAAGCTGAAGCTCCAATACTTTGGCCACCTGATGGGAAGAGCTGACTCACTGGAAAAAATCCTGCTGCTGGGAAAGACGGAAGGCAGGAGAAGGGGACGACAGAGGATGAGATGGCTGGATGGCATCACCGACTCAATGGACATGAGTTTGAGCAAACTCCAGGAGGTGGTGAAGGACAGGGAAGTCTGGCATGCTGCAGTCCATGGGGCCACAAAGAGTGGGAATATGACTTAATGACTGAACAACAACAAAGCAATTAAAAACTAACATAAAAAAATACCAAAATATTAACACCTGAAGGTGACAATGCTATGGACCTTACACATTTTATGCAGACACGTAGTACTTTTATAACAGAAGAAGAAAATGTGGAGTATAAGCTGTTTCCCATCTTGTGGGAAAGGCACAGCCTTTCCACACACACCACCACGTGGGACGGCCAGCAATCGCTCCATGCAGGTAAGGCAGGATTTCTACTCACCCTTTCCTATGGAGAGGAAACCCATTGTTTGAAGAAGCTTAGTAAGGTTCCCAAGGTCTCTCTGCTTCCAGTGGCTACACGTTAACTCAGACCTGGGCTAAGCCCCCCGCCCTGCCCTCACCTCTTTCTGGGCCACTTGGAAGGGGATGGCTTTGCGCATGTGCTGCCGGGTGATGCCGCTCCAGCGCGTGCGGTAGTCCACGATGGGCATCTCAGGCCGGATGTACTTGTCGTAGAGGACCTCGCCGTGGTAGCTCACCACGGAGCAGCGGGCCAGCTCACTCACCCGCCCCCGGGGTCCTGTGCCCACCATCTCGCAGTCGATGGCCACGCATTTGCTGGGCAAGGGGCCGGCAGAGTCCCTGGGGGCTGGCTTTCTGCTGCACCCAGCACCTCCAGGTTCAGCCCGCGGATGCTGCCTGGCACTGCTGGCGGCTTCTGTGCCTGGCGGGGCCCCGGGCAACGTAGGCAGAGGGGAGGGTCCTGGCTCCCGGAGTGGGCTCAGCAGTCCCTGCTCCTGCAGCAAGGCCTTCCGGGCCATGAAGCGCTGGTGCTGTCGGCTCTTCCTCTTGTGCTTCCTCCGAAGCACATCCTTGGCATTCGGGCTGGCCAGGGAAGGGCTCGGGCACTGCACTGACTCAGAAGCTTCCTGGGGTACCATCCCCATCTGTGCACCGCTCAGGGCCAGGGAGACCTGGGAGGTGATCTGCCAACAGGGCAGCAGTCTGGGAGAGAAACAGGGCAGAGGGGCGGGGTGAGGAGCAAGCCCGGCCAGCCCTGCCCCCCACACCCCTTCCCTCCAGCCAGTGTGCAACTGCTGTACAGCGTGCAAGATACCAGACAAAGCCAAGGACCTGTTTTAATGATAACTGCACTCACAGAGTCAATATCACCTGCAAAATCACTGTCTTAAGTACTTTACATGGAATCACTCAATCTTTCCCACAACTCAAAAAGGTATTATTATCCCCGTATTGTAGGTGCAAAAAGTGAGGCATCAAGGCTTAGTAATTCATCCAATTAATAAACAAAGGCTGATGTGAACCCAGAACCCAGGCCTTCAAATTCTACACCATAGCCTACCTCCAACATTGTTAGCTTAAACTAAAAATTATGAAAAACTTTTAGAGAGGTTTAAGAGAAAATAAACAAAATGAGAAAATAAAGATTACAGAGGTGTTACATATATACGAAATCCCATTTTGGATAAACAAATAAAAGCTTTATGCAATGTAAAGGTAGAACCTTTTCTACCCACAGTAGAACTTAGAGAAACTATTTCACAGGAAGCCCACAACAGTTGTATTTTTGGTATGTGTTAACCAAAATGACATATGACTTTCTAATTCACTCGTCATAACACTGTCTACAAACATTTAACATAGTTGGACTCGTAGTTTAATCATGGAGGTCTAGAGGCATAGGTGTGCTGGTAAACCAGCTCAAATCTAAAACGGAGAAACAGAAAAAAGCCCTGAGGTACAATGCTGCGGACTTCCGTGGGACCTCCTCCAAGCTCTCCCTGCCTGAACACTGGGCTGACAGGAGATGCTGTCACACACCATGGTCACAGGAAATAGCTGTTTGTTCACGTGGGTTTACAAACCCCATGCAGTAAGACCGGCATCTTCCCAATCGTCAAGGATGTAGCTTGGGAAGCCTCATCTCATTTGCTGTGCTAAGTCAGCTGGTAGATTTTGAATAGATCAGAAAACCAGCGCTTTGAAGCAGTCAGAGCAGGGACTAACTCAGCTCAGAATAAGTACCTAACCAATTCAGGTTCTTTGCATGTAAACCCACCCTTCCCTTGTGAAGAGGAAATGGTAAAATCCATGTGTATTTTTTTTAATTATTATTATTTTAAAAGTTACTGGAGTATAACTGATTTACAGTGTTATTAATTTCAGCTGTATAACAAAGTGATCAGTTATACACACACACACACACACACACACACACACATTCCTTTTCATGTGCTTTTCCATTAAGATTTATCACAGGATACTGAATATAGTTTCCTGTGCTATACAGGGGGCTTCCCCAGTGGGTCAGTGATTAAAAAAAAAAAATCCACCTGCAATGCAGGAGGCGAGGGTTCTATCCCTTGGTCGTGAATATCCCCTGGAGGAGGGCATGGGAACCCACTCCAGTATTATTGCCAGGAAAATCCCATGGACAGAGGAACCTGGAGTGCTGTAGTCCATGGGGTCACAAAGAGTTGGACATGACTGAGCATCTGAGCAGCAGCAGCAGCGCTATACTTGTTTATCCATCCTATATGTAATAATTTGCATTTGCTAATCCCAAACTCCCAATCCTTCCCTCCCCCACCCCATTATTTCAGTCTCTTGGTTCATTAATCCGTCTTTCATCTAGACTATATGCTTTGATGTAGCCTTTAAAATCTTTACAGGTGACCAATTTTAGTTGCAACTATATTCATGAAAATGCTATTTCCTAGTACATCTGATTAAAATTGAGCTGCTCATTCTTAACTCCTGAATCAACTATTCTTCATAGTATCAAAGGGATTTTCTGTGGAGTCAGCAGTGTCATATCCTAGGCTTTCCACTGGTTAGTATATATTTGTATTGTGGCCAAATCCCCATTACGCTACATATTTACATTTATTATATGTATATATTATAAACTCCCTGCATACTCCCACACACACACATAAATATATGAAAGGACCCACAACTGTCATCAGGCCAGGTATTTAAAAAGACACGCTAAGTTAGAGAAGGCCTGGCAGTGGAGGAGACACTTTGAAGGGTTTCAGAAAGGTCCACCAGTCAGCCCAGGAAGGGAAGGGCACGCAGACAGAAAAAAACATGGACACGAAGTCCAAGAGGCAAGACAGATTCATGGTGGGAAAGCAAGGATTTGGGTGCAGCAACTGGAAAGAAAGGAGGTAGGAGCGAGGAGACCGGGAAAGTAAGAGAGAACTGTCCCTGGAGAAAAGTCAAAGTTGGGGCTTCATCCAAAGGTGGGTGGGAACCATCAATCTCCAGAGTTTTAGGGAGAGGGGGACAGGATCACAACTGCCTTAAAGGAAGAGACCTGGAGAAAGAACATAGGAATCTGCGCAAGGGCAGCAGAGATTAAGAGAAATGGGAGGAGAGATGAACTACCTACCATTCAGTGATGCCTGGACCAGAGGGGAGTTTCCGTGACCCATCCTCCCTCTGCTTCCTGACCCCTTCCCCCAAGAACTCTTCTCCTTTTTAAACGGGCTCTCAACTATAATCAACTTCTTCATATTCACAAGTCACCTACTGAGGCTGACAGATACAGAACCTCAACTTGCCTTGGCCCAGTAATGGGGAGAATGAGGTCTAAGAAGACAGAGACCCGCTAATAACTGCCTTCTGTAGGGGAGGAGGGACCTTGTCCTTCTCTGAGATGACTAAGGACCCTGCAATGTCAGGAGCCGAGGCCCAGACTAGGGTCGATGGCCTCCCTAAACCTGTTGACAAAGTTTCAAAGAAGCCAGAAATTGGTGGCATGGTGGTAAAGAATTCACCTGCCAATGCAGGAGACGCAGGATCCCTGGGTCGGGAAGATCTCCTGGAGAAGGAAACGGCAACCCACTCCGTATTCTTGCCTGGGAAATCCCATGGACAGAGGAGCCTGGAGGTCCGTGGGGTCGCAGAGTAGCATGGAGGAGGGGGAAAAAAAAGTCTCAGGGGCTCTTTGTTTCAAGAAATGAAAGCAGTCCTCTTCTACATGTCCTGACTTAGCTGACACATCAGAACCAACAATTAATCATCAAGGGCACATAGTCCTCTTCTTGGGCTCTGTGAAGCCAGGGAGAAGCTTCGCTCAAACAACAAATGTTTCAGTGAAGCAAACAAATCTCTCTCCCACCCAGAACCAACATCTGAATCAGCAGCCACCAGGCCTTTGGGCAAAGGAACTGCAAAGTCAGAATCGCCAGTGGTCTCAGGGCCACCAACTTGCTGGCCATCAGGAAGATGGGCAGTTCTAGACCCTGCTCTGGCACTAAAGAGCTGGATGAACAGGACCAACAGGACCGCTCCCACCTAGGTCCACTGTCTCCTAACTCAGGGGTCCCCAACCTCTGGGCCACAGACCGGTACCTCCTGTCAGATCAGCAACACCATTAGATTAGAAAGAACCATAAGGCACTTGAATCATCCAGAAACCATCCGCCCTGCCTTCCCAGTCCATGGGAAAAATCTGTCTTCCAAACCTGTCCCTGGTGCCAAAAAAAAGTTGGGGATGGCTGACCTAACATAAAACTAGGGTTTATTAAACCCAGCGTCAACTAGGTTGCTGCTGCTGCTGCTAAGTCGCTTCAGTCGTGTCCGACTCTGCGCGACCCCAAGACGGCAGCCCACCAGGCTCCCCCGTCCCTGGGATTCTCCAGGCAAGAACACTGGAGTGGGTTGCCATTTCCTTCTCCAATGCGTGAAAGTGAAGCCACTCAGTCATGTCCTACTCTTAGCGACCCCATGGACTGCAGCCCACCAGGCTCCCCCATCCCTGGGATTCTCCAGGCCACCCACCTCCAAAAAGCAGCTCATTATCAGAAACAATCAAGACGTCTGTTTAAAAAGTCGGATTTCCAGGCCTACCCCCACACCTTAACTGCCATTTGGGGAAAAGGGCCCTCGAATCTGTATTTCAGACTGCGCGGCCCCGCCCCCCGCAACAGGACACTAATAATCGCCGGAATTTGAGAAAAGCCGGCTCGATGAGATCCCCTGTGCCGCTGAAAAGTTAAAATGAGACAAGAAAGTCCGAGGAGAGCCTGCTCAGTCTCCCCCGGCCGCCGGCGTTCCCGGGGAGTGACTTGCGGGCGGCCGGGCCTCACCAGGGAGGGACTGAGGCATTGGTCACTCAGGGGTCGCGGCTGCCCGGCCAACGCCCACCAGGCCCGGGCCCACTGCCCAGCGCCGCCCACTCAGACCCGAGACCCTAGAGCAGGGCGCGATGCGGGCCAAGAGGCGCCCCGGGCCGGGCCTGCACTCCCGCGGCCCCGGGAGCGGAGCCGGCCCGGCCAGGAGTCCCCGGCCACAAGTTGGGGGCGGACACCTCTCGCGGGGCCCCTCCGCGGCCTGGACATGTCGCGCCAGCCAGCCCCACCCCGAGATCCCCGGTAGGGTCCCCGAGCTCACCTGAAAGCCCCGCGAGTCTCCTCACGCCAGCACGTGGCGTCCAGGGAGCCGGCAGCCGCTACACGCCCGGGCAAGCCCCGCCGCGGCCGCCCGCCTATTGGCTAGCTGGACGGCAGCTCCCGCCTAAGGCCTCTTCTGATTGGTCGGAAGCCTAGCTCGCTGCCGGTTGGCAATGGGAGCATAAGGGGCGGGGACTCCCAGAGGGGCGTGGTTTGTGCCCAGGCGGGCCCCGCCCGCGGAACTTTTTAAAGCCGACTGGAGGGGACTGTGGCCTTTTTTCTCGCCAGGGTCCGCTCCCACCTAGGTCCCCAGGCTCCAATTCATCCCCTTCCCTGGGTGAGGATATGGACTCTTATGAGTTCCGTGCCACTAAAGGCAGAATGACTTACTGTGTACACACCCACATTTGAAGAAGGTGGCCCTTACCTCCTCCGGTGCTGAGGAGACCGGGTGAAATAATAATATACCTGATAAGCACTAAAGAAAGATTTTTTTTAATTAGGATTGCTTCTTCGGCGCTACTTTTTTCACTGATCCTTTTGCAGTACTTTATTCATAAGTAATAAGTTCCTACCATGGGCTCCGCAATGGGATACATAGAATAAGCTCAGTTGGTGGAGATTCTAGTTGCTCACAGTTCGGCACAGTAACAGAGGTTAACAGCTAACTTACTGCAACGTGAATAATAAAAACAATAATAAAGAGCTTGCATTTATTATTGAGCATTAACAACATGCCAGGCAATACACCCATTTAGTCTAATGAACTCTTTGAGATACTATTTCTGTTTCACAATTAAGGAGATTGACATTTAAAGAAATTAAGGAAAAACAGCTCGAATCCAAACCAAGACCCTTACCTAAGAAGTCAGATTCCTTCTAGCTCCATTTTGCAAGCATCAGTGCCATCGCAAGGTAACCAGAGGCTCAGGGGTACCTGGGCCTATTTCTGATCAGAATACAGATTTAAGGGAAGCAGGACAAAGGATAAGGCCGCTAGAGAGATAAGCATTCCTACTCAGATTCCTGACAGTTTGGGGGAGCTGAAAGAGTTTCAGCCAGAGCTGGTTCACCAGCAGATTTACATTTGAGGGAGCTCACTCTGGCTGCAGTATGAGAGGAATGGACCATGCCTGGAGAAAGAGGGGTGGGAGCAGGGTGACTGTGGACTCTAAGGCAGGATAAGATCCTGATGGCCAGAGTGGTGCATGTGTGTGTGCCTGCTCAGTTGTGTTTGACTCTTTGCAACCCCATAGACTGTAACCCACCAGCTCCTCTGTCTACGGGGTTTCCCAGGCAAGAATACTGGAGTGGGTTGCCATTTCCTTCTCCAGAGATCTTCGCGACACAGGGATCAAACCTGCATCTCTGTGTCTCCTGCCTTGGCAGGCAGATTCTTTACCACTGCACCATGTGAGAAGACCAGCCAGAGTGCTAGGTAAGGAGGATGAAGAGCTTGGGACAGATTCCTGAGCTCCCTAGGAGGCAACATTGAGAGGACAGACAGAGAAGGGAAGGAATGCAGAGCAGCTGTTTTCAGACAAGGTGACTTTGTCAGAGGCAACTCTGGGGACAGGAAGGGTTTTAATAGAGTCAGTTACCAGATCCTTGACTCCCATGGGACTAGACCTGAGAATGGAACTGGAGTCTTTAGAGTACAGCTTCCCTCTCCCCTTGTATAACCAGCTGTCTCCCACTTTACAAAGGAAAGTCACAGACACACACCCAGTCTAAACTTTGCTCTGCAACATTACCCTAGGAAATAAAGGAGTCTCCCAATTCTGAGTATGAATTGGGTTTCCCAGGTGGCTCAGCAGTAAGGAATCATCTGCCAAGCAGAAGACATGGGTTCTATCCCTGGGTCAGGAAGATCCCCTGGAGAAAGAAATGGCAACCCACTTCAGTATTCTTGCTGGGAAATCTTATAGACAGAGGAACCTGGTAGGCTACATGGGGTCACAAGAGAGCTGGACACGACTTAGCGACTGAACAGCAACAATAACAGTGGGTTATTATCCAGGACTGGCAAGAAACCCTTCTACAAGTCTATTGGTTTCTGATTCTTTGCTTTCGCTATGATCCAAGGAGGATTTAATCATGTTTTCAGCTAATAGGTCATTAAAAATATTGTTGTGAGGCTGGATAATGATCAGGAATCAAAAGAATTGAGAGACATTGCTAGGAAAACTTCCTTCCACTTCTGTCTTTTATCTGAACAATGTTTATTAGTGCTTATATCCATAAAAACAAACTGGAAGGCCCAACTCTTTCTCATTCTCGCAAAAAGTATATTCATCCCTGGATTTATAAACTTAATGGAAAAAATAACTGGTTCAATCCATCTCCTAAAGGGACACATTTCCAATGGCATTTCTGGTGAAAATTTACTTTTTATGTTTAAAGATTATTTTTGGACAATGAAATGCTGTGTTTTATCATTTGCTGACTTGCAATACAAATAATGCAACAATATCTCAATCTGGAAGGAAAAAATATAACACTTAGACCCCTATGGGTCACAAGACAGAAAAAAGAATCACGCTTGGAAACTTTATGGGTCACAAGACATTTTTCTAGTGTTAACAAGTTCAAATGGATGTACATAATTTTGCGGCATTAAAATGAGATCAGGTTCTCCAGAAATTATTACCAAACATGAAAATAGATGATGCTAGGATAAAACGCCATAGCAGAAGGTGAATGGAAATATAAATTGAAGAAGAACAAAGAATGTTGCATATAAATTAAAAAAACAAATCCAGATTAAGTAAGGAGAAACTATTTGAAAGGATTAGTAGGGTGGATGATTGGGAGGAGAGATTTACTGCAATCGAGAAAATGCTCTGCTAATTCTTAAGAGTTAGGCAAAAAGAGTTTCCTTTTATAGGGAGGAGAAAACAGGGCCAGAAAGAATACATTGTGGAAGCAAGAGTGACCAGATCCTTTTATATCAGTAGATATTAGATTTGGAGATTATTTTATCCTGCTGCTGCTGCTGCTGCTAAGTCGCTTCAGTTGTGTCTGACTCTGTGCAACCCCATAGACGGCAGTCCACCAGGCTCCCCTGTTCCTGGGATTCTCAAGGTAAGAACTGGAGTGGGTTGCCATTTCCTTCTCCAATGCATGAAAGTGAAAAGTGAAAGTGAAGTCGCTCAGTCGTGTCTGACTCTTAGTGACCCCATGGACTGCAGCCTACAAGGCTCTTCTGTCCATGGGATTTTCCAGGCAAGAGTACTGGAGTGGGGTGCCATTGTCTTCTCTGTTTCACCCTGAGGCCAGCTTATTCTCTGGAGGGGTCCAGAGGGATAATAAACTGGCTCTGGGTGGGCCAAAGTTCAAGGGACCTGAGGGAAGAAAAGAAGCTTAACCAATGTTTGGTTATAAGCATTTTATTCCAATTGATCCATAGGTCCAACAGTTTAGTTAATCACCAAAGAGGCAAAGAATAGGAATTTGGAGCGGCGGTGCCAGGACTCAATCCAGGAGTCTTACCGCAGTCATATGGGGCACCGTATTTCTTTGCAGTAACTATTTTCTGGAACACAAAAGGATAGGGGAAATTTCTTCACCATTGATGTTTTCTAGGTGCACAGGGCTCAGATAAAATTTAACATTGTCAATAAGAGTTTTTTCCATGTATTTAAAAAAATGGTTAATGTTGGTATCAAACTACTATGATATATATAGCAGTTTGAAACAAATCTTTAAAAATTTTTAAAGACTTTTTTTTTACATAGATCATTTGAAAATTCTTATTAAATTTGTTACAATATTGCTTATGTTGTTTATGTTCTGGTTTTTTGGCCACTAGGCATGTGGGATTTTAGCTCCCCAGCCAGGGATCAGACCCAAACCTCCTGCACGGGAAGACTAGGTCTTAACCACTGGACCTCCAGGGAAGTCCCCGCTGTTCAGTCTCTCAGTCACATCCGACTCTTTGGGACCCCGCGGAAGCATGCCAGGCTTCCCTGTCTTCCACAATCCCTTGGAGTTTGCTCAAACTCATATCCACTGAGTTGGTGATGCTGTCCACCCATCTCATCCTCTACCTCCCGCTTCTCCTTTTGCGTTCCATCTTTCCCAGCGTCAGGGTCTTTTCCCATGAGTCAGCTCTTCACATCAGGTGGCCAAAGTATTGG
Organism: Bos javanicus; assembly: GCF_032452875.1. Lineage (NCBI taxonomy): Eukaryota > Metazoa > Chordata > Mammalia > Artiodactyla > Bovidae > Bos > Bos javanicus. The sequence continues at coordinate 19,139,484 of NC_083888.1, read as the reverse complement.
AGCTTCAGTTTCAGCATCACTCCTTCCAATGAATACAGACACGTTAAAAAAAAAAAAAAAAGATGTCAATATTTCCAATACATCTTTTGTAACTATCATGGGTTATGACAAAACATTATCCAGCAAAAAAGTTGGAAGTCCACAAGTATACAATATGGATGGCCCAATACTGGCATATCTTGTCTGTGAACTCCAAACTTTAGGGCTCTCACCCTCCCATTCTTTAAATGAAACTACCTCCTCCTTCCACAAAGAGTGGGGCTCCTCTCTAACAGACCCCTTTGAGCTGGGCTTGATGAGGGAAAGCCCATGATCCAAGTCCTGCCCTTTCTCCCTCTACCTTGTCAATCAAGCAGCACTTGAGATGTGTGACTTGTGTTTTCCCTTACAAACCATCAAGCCACACTCTCGAAGCACCATTCTGACTTCCTTACGTGCCTATTTTTAAGACTTTTTTTTCTTTTTTTTATGTGGACCATCTTTAGAGACTTTATTGAATTTGTTACAATACTGCTTCCATTTTATGGTTTGGTTTTTTGGCTGCAAGACATTGGGGATCTCAGTTCCCCGACCAGGGATTGAACCCACACCCGCCTGCGTTGGAAGGCAAAGTCTTAATCACTGAATCACCAGGGAAATCCCTCATGCCTGTTTTGAGGACAATCTGGGACCCTATAGGGATTCCCATGTAGCTGGACCCAGTGCAGACAGGAGGGTGGGTGTCCATCCAGCCATGGTTTGCAGCAGTGGTTCTCTAAGGGTGGTCCTCAACCAGCAGCCTAGGCTTCGCCTGGAAACAGGTTGGACCCACTGACTTAGAAATTCAGGGGTGGGTGGGGCCCAGGCGGTCTGTGTTTTAACAACCTGATTGACAGCTTCCTGATGCATCCTCAAGTTTAAAATCTGATGTGTTAGAGGGTATGAAGCTGGCACAACTCTGGGAGCCGATGTAAGTATCTTACTCATTCTATTCAAGCACACTCCTGCTCTACTAGCATTCTTGATCCAACAGTGACTTTGGATCTCTCTGTGGCACCTTTAGATCTTCCCCTGATTTCAGAGGCACGCAGCAGTAAGCGGCAGCAAGTGGTAGCTGGAAGCAAGGTCTTTAGTTTTCCAGACTGGGAGTCCTAACCACTGGACCACAGGAGCAAGCAGTTAGGGCTAGGTCCCTAGTCTTGCTTGTCTACTCAAGAATGAATTCAGGCAAGGAGACAGAAGGTAAAGGGCAAAGTAAAAAGTTTATTGAAAAGAAAAGTACGTGTGGAAAGACACCTGGGTGACCTCGGAGAGACAGCCGCACCTTTGAAGTTTGAATCTTTTATAAGTAAGGGGACAGTTTTCTAGGTCTTTGTCTTCCCTCAGGCCAATCATCTTGCTTTGTACCACCCCCTCCACTCTGGTTAATTTGTCTCAGGACCCTCCCCTGGGGTGCACACGCACACCTTACTAAGATGGATCTCAAAGTGAGGGCTTCTGGGAGGAGCAAGACTCATTATGGCCTGGAGTTATCCTGTCTTTTGACTCCAAGGAACCTTTCTGCTCATGTGTAGTATTTCCTTTATCCTTTACACAGAGTTTTCGCTTCTCCTTGTCCTCGCCATGATTATCCCCTGAGGTGTTTACAAGAGACAAGGACTGGCTATTTACCCTGTTTCTGTTGTTACTTCCATTTCCAAGAGCAAACAGGGAGCTGATTGTAAATTCCTCTACTGGAGCCCACCTATCTCAGGAAATGCAAAGAGGAGGCTGGCTGATTCAGAATTTCCCAACCTGAAGCCCATCTATCTCCTACCTCACCCCCAACTCCTGAGACTTTCCAGTATTTTTAGAACCGTGTCAAGTCTCACGTGACAGATTTTTCATTTATATATCTATCTTTGGCAGCGCTGCGTCTCTGCTGCTGTGATGGCTTTCCTCTACTTGCAGCAAGCGGGGGCTACTCTCCAGTTGAGGTGTGCAGGCCTCTTGCTGCAGTGGCTTCCCTCGTGGGAAGCACAGGCTCTAAGGTGTTCAGGCTTCAGCAGTTGCGGCTCACGGCTCTAAAGCACAGGCTCAGTAGTGGTGGTACAGGGGCTTAGTTGTTCCATGGCATGTGGGATCTTTCAGAATCGGAGATCGAACCTCTGTCTCCTGCGTTCGCAGGCAGATTCTTTACCACTGAGCCCCCAGGGAAGCCCCACATGACTGATTTTTAATAGAAAACTGGCAAGGTTTGATCCAGGGGAATTTTATTCTCCACCGTAAGTTTTTCCATTCTAGGCTACATTTTCTTCACTTAGAAAATTCATCTGTAATTATTCTTCAGTTTTGGCTGAACATTGGAATTGCCTGCGGAGTTTTAAAAAATGTTGGCACTTGGGTGACACCCCCAAGATTCCGATGTGACTAGCCCGCAATGTGAACTGAACTTTGGAGATTTTTTTTATTATTATTATTTTTTTTAATTTTATTTTTAAACTTTACATAATTGTATTAGTTTTGCCAAAAGGTCACCAAGTGGTTCTAGTTTGCCCCCAAGACTGAGAATGGGCGCTAAAGCGCAAATACGTGAAGGACCCAGCAGAGGGCGCTGCCTCCCTGCTCATCCTTGGAAACGTGCGCGCTCATCGGGCTGCTAGCTACAAAAAACCCGGGTGATGCAGTTAAGATAAGGGACCCCAGATACCTGATCCTTGGATTAAGAACCATTTTGTGTTCTGAGACTCCTAGAAAGTTACCTTGAGAAGTAATAAGCTGTCTGTTTTTCTGAGTAACTTAGAGGTAAGTCAAACAACCCAAGTCTTGGTTTCTGCATTTTTAAAACGGGAAAGTGGGGGAAGGGAAAGGGAGGTGGGAAACTTGGTCTATAGTCGTTCTTTAGATATATATTGAGCCTCCTGAAGTGGGCAAAATACTGATCTGGGGGGAAGGATAAACATTTAAATGGGATCCCTGGGTTGGGAAGATCCCCTGGAGAAGGAAATGGCAACCCACTCCAGCATTCTTGCCTGGGAAATCCCATGGACAGAGGAGCCTGGTGGGTTACAGTCCATGGTGTCACAAAGAGTCAGATGCGACTTACACTTTCAACACATGGTGGATCTCATTCGTTCCTAGTTCAAGGAAGGGGACCTGTGGGTACCCTCAGATACCAGAAGAGAAAAACTATGAAACAAGAGGCCAAGAGACTACTGTTGAGTATTTACATGTGCCATTATATATTATGACACCTCTCTTGATTATCATAACCTAACAAGGTGGACATGATCAGTTCCATTTTATAATTAAGACATCTGAGGCTCAGAGATGTTAAGTCACACATCTCTTTGATGCCTCAAAGTCACACAGCTACTAAGTGATGCATCCAGGATTGGAACTGGGGTGTGTCTGAATTGGAAGCCAGGCACCCCTACCCACCCCCTAGGAAGTGCCTCGCTCCCTCTACTTTGCACCTTGCCCCTAGCAACAGCAGCACTCCTGTCCATCTCTCAAATCAGGAAAGCACCCACGACCCACCCTGCCAGATGTTTGTTTCACAGAGGCAGGATCTCTCTCCCATCTGTCTCCACAGCAGCCCTGGATACTGAAGACTGCCTGGGAGAGATTTGATCCCCCTCCTCTCCCGGTTCTCCACTTCTGTCCCCTTCTACCCAGTCCAGCCCCCTTTCCTCCAGTGAAGGGCACGCACCTGCTGAGTGACAACAATTTGCAGCCTTCCCAAGTGTGAATGAGATTTCTAATAGGACTGGCTGCCCACCTGCTTCAGGCAGGATTGGAATAAAGAGAATTTAAGAGGCAGGAAATGGGCACTAGGAGAGCCAGTTCAAAGGAGCTGAGACAGCGACCTCTGGATGGACGTGAAGGGCTAATTGGTTCAGAGAGGTCCAGTGCCTGGCCAAAGGTCACACAGCTGGCATGTGGCAGAGGCAAACGTGAGCTCAGCAGCGGTTGCAATTTTAGGGTTCCTTAAAGGAGTACAGCTCCCAACCCAATTTAAATTGGCAAGATGTGTTAGTATTCTTAAAAAAAAAAAAAAAAGACTTTCCAAGAGTCTTTTTGCCTCCCAAGGCTGCTGACCAACACTTCCCTTTTCTGACCCAAGGATCCCAGGAATGCCTCCTCCAGGGTGGAGAGGAGGCAGGGAATATACTTAGAAAGGACTTTGTTGTATTGTTCAGTCGCTAGGTCTCGTGTCCGACTCTTTGCAACCCCATGGATGCAGCATGCCAGGCCCCTCTGTCCTTCACTACTCCCCAGAGTTAGCTCAAATTCATGTCCACTGAGTCAGTGCTGCTATCTAACCATCTCATCCTCTGCCACCCCCTCTCCTTTTACCTTCAATCATACAAAGGACTGAGGAGGACATTTGAGTTTGCTGGCTGAAAAATTTGTCCTCATGGAGAGAATCATCACTGGAATTTGGCGACCATCCTAGGGCAAGGCAACACCTCCCCCCAGCGTCCCCCCACAGAGACATAGACAAAGGCTGGGAAATGGTTTTGATGACCACTGCTTCTGCCACAGTGGGGGACTGCTGTCCAGGCTCAGTTGGAGTCGTGAGCCTCCTCACCTCAGTTTTCCCCTGGTGATGCGTCTGGACTCAGCAGCACAGAGGCAGATTCCGGGGTTGAGAAGAAGGTCTGTCCACACAAGTCCGCCTCTCCCATCGGGTAGGCAAGGCGAGGTCCAAGCGGGCCAGAGCCAGGCATGTCCTCCACCGCCAACGCAACAGCATCGCAGGCACCAAGGTCATGAGCAGGTGCCCCCTTGTGGAGGATGGAGACCCTGGCCACCCCTCGCCCCACAATACAGTCAGTTCTTGTTTCTGGAAGAGTCTGCCTGAAGCGTGCCGCCCAGAGCGGGTGCTCAGAGTAGTTTGGGAGATGTTTGCTAGGAGACAGAGAAGGCGCAAAAAGAACACAACGGAAGGACCACCGCAAAGGGTGTGCTCGGCCCCGCCCCTGCCCCGGCTGCGGTGGCCGGCACCATGCGGCAGACTGGGACTTGTTGTTGAGCGCAGGAGACAACAACAAAATCACTAGTCTTCCAGACGGGGCTGGCTGCTCCACGGCGGCAGCGCACACGTGATCCATCCCGCCAGGCGTTCGGTGACGTTGGACCCACCCCACCTCAGCCAGCCTGACCCTGCAGCCGCACCAGCTTGTGTCCAAACCCGTCCCCTCCCCCACTCCAGAATTCTCCGGAGCCTCTATTCAGTTGTGGGGAGTAGGGATTGTTTCCCTATTTTCTTTTTCTTTGGAGGGTTCCATGTTCTGTAATGAGTATACTTCCTTAATAATGATAGGGGGGTGTAATTTTTAAAGGGTAGCAGCAGGCGGCTCATCTCTCAGCCTTGCTTGGGTAATCACAAAGCTCTGTGCTATTATGGAAAAGGGAAAAACAAAGAGCTCCAGGTTATGGTGACCTGTCTCTATCAGGAACCCCCATCTATACCCAAGTCTACAGTCAAGGCCTCGGGTGACAATGCCCTCTGTACTCAGAGAGCCACAGCTCTGAATGAAGTGGGAGTAGGGGTGCTGGGCCTCACAGACTAGAAAGGGGAGGGAAAAGGGGAAGCGGTGCAGGGACGGGGTAGAAGGGGTTCTAGTCCTGCCCCCCTACCTCCACCCCGCCCCACCCCCCACCCCAGCTGGGCTCTGTGCTTCATTTCCTCAGGCCTGGACCCTGATGGAGGGGAGGGAAAGGGCCCCCGCCCCGCCCTTCGCTGGCCAGGCAGGCCACTAATTGTCCTGGCAGGGGATATCCGCTTCTTAATTAGCCAAAGCCACAATATCCTGGCGGCTCCAAGACCACGGCCCTAATTGTATTTCTGCAGCAGCTGAAGGATAATTACCCTTCCCTTTTGTGCTGCTTTTAATTCTTTCTCTTCTTAATTACAGGCTCTTCCTCTGTAGCCCATCCCTCCATCTCTGGGCTGGTTCTCTCCACCCGCCTGGAGTGGGGAAGGGCTGGCCCAGAGCAACTGAAGAGGAGGGGATGTGGAGGAGACCAGCAGCACCCAGCTGGGAGGCTCAGCCCCTTCCAGCAGTCAGCCTGATAGAGGGGAGAGGGGTGTCCCTCTCCAGGAGGCTAAGACTGCCCCCTCCTCCACTCCCTAGCAAGGTGCTAACTCTGCAACTCCAAGGTGCAGGGCCTTGAGGGCTCCCCATCCCAGCTAAGTCATCAAGGAAGAAAGAGGGATTTATTGCCGATAACTTCTTGTAAAAGAAAATAACTGTGTGTGTGTGTTTTAGTTGCTCAGTCGTGTCCGACTCTTTGCGACCCCATGGACTGTAGCCTGCCAGGCTCCTCTGTCCATGGTATTCTCCAGGCGAGAATACTGGAGTGGGTTGCCATTTCCTTCTCTAGGGGATCTTCCAGGTCTCCTGCATTGCAGGCAGATTCTTTACCTTCTGAGTTACCAGGATGGTTAAGACTCCAAGCTTTCACTGCAGAAGGTGCAGTTTCAGTTCCCTGGTGGAGCAAACAAGATCCTGCATGCTGAGTGCTGCAGCCAAAAAGTTTAAAAACAAAAAACCTAAGTCTCTTTGGCACTGTTGAGAGAGGACTAGTTCATCATCCTTGGTGTGCAGTTTCAGAGACAAGAGTGCTAATATCAGAGGGCAAGGCTAACCAAGGTGAAGGGTCACTGGAGGGGCCAGAGCCCTAGGTATTCCCAGGAAAAACTGGCCTTTCCCAGCAAGCTCTCAGGTAAACTTCAGATAGTAATAGATAAGCTAAAAGGTATTACATAGAGAGTTTGGAGAGACTCCTGGACACTGCCATGTCCTGCTATGCAGGACTGTCCAGTCCAGCCCATGTGAGCAAATCCTGCCTCTAAAGCCACCAAGGGACTGTCCTGCTATCAGCTCACCATGCAAGCAGGGACTATTTTGCTGATGATTATTTTCCAAAGCCTCGCAAGAGCCTGGCTCATATTAGATGAAACTGATCAGCAGTGAGGCAGAGTTCAGAGATAAGAGTATAATCATGAGGTGTGAACACAACAAATCCACTGTCATTGGCTTTTTCCTTGCAGGACCAGTGGAGATGGCCTTGAACCTGACAGTAGCCCCAGTTTTCTAAAATTTTTAAACTCTGGGCTCTGTCTGGGTTGGGGGGAAGATGCAAGAAGTGAAAGAGGCTGCTGAAGCTTCAGAGAAATGTACTTTGAAAAACTGACCTGCCCTTGAGCCCATCAACTCCCTCTCCCCACTTTTAGTTTCTTTCCTCTGAATTTAGCACCATCCCCTTAGCAACGCTTGTTTCCATGGTTTCCTCCTTGACAAAGATCCCCAAACCCCTCCTCTCTTTTTCCTTCTGACAGTAAGGGGTGATAGGGATCCTCAGGGTGGCCATTCCATGTAACCATGGAAACAATTAACTGAGCCTTCATTTATCTTTTTGTGAAGAGAGCTAGGGAATATGGGAAGAGAGGGGCGGGGGAGGGTGCAGACTACAGCTGCCATTGTCATAAACACGAAGTTGAGGGACTTGTCCTGACACTAGCCTGTAAGATTCAGTTCAAATACTTGCTGAGTCCCTACTTTAAGTGTGACTAAGCTCCAGGGAATCAAAGGTATACATGACATAGCCTCTATTATTGAAAGGCTTAGAGTTAGGTCATTGCCCCAGTCAGACTCTGGCATAGATGGGGTCGCTAAAGGAGGTGGCTCTTGATAGCACCATCATGGTCGAGATTCTGTCCACTCCCAGGATCCCCTCCAGCCAAGAACAAGAAAAGACTGACCAATGGGGTCTGTACTTACATTAAGGTTTCTTAGGCTGTTGTCAGATGATTTCTGTCTTGGAAGAGAAGGAACTTTGACGTGCCCTTGGTGGCTCAGACGGTAAAGCGTCTGTCTACCATGCGGGAGACCTGGGTTCGAGCCCTGGATAGGGAAGATCCCCTGGAGAAGGAAATGGCAATCCACTCCAGTACTTTGCCTGGAAAATCCCATGGACAGAGGAGCCTGGTAGGCTACAGTCTGTGGGGTCACAAAGAGTTGGACACAACTGAGCGACTTCACTTCTTTTTCCTTTTTGAGAAGTGGAGACTAATGTGAGCATCCCTAAGCAAGACTGTTTGGAAGAGGGAGAAAGAAAAAAAAAAGACCTGCCCAACTCCAGCACCATGAGAGATTTGGGTAATCTCCAGTCCCAGGGATCTCTACCACCTACCTGTCACAGCCTTCCTGGAAAGTTATATCTTCTCTTACACCAAATTAGAGGGTCATTGTCTGCATCTATCCACCTTTTCGTCACTGAAAATGTAGGCCAGAAGACAGCTGTGAAGAATTAAAATAGAAAAACAAACAAATACAACTACCAGGGACATCAAAGTTGGACAGAATGAATCCAAACGCTGAGATATGCGTTCATCATAAGGAACAAAGCTCTTTCCTCTTCTAGCTTCCCAACCTCAACTCAGTTTTCACCAAATCCCTTAGGGTGAGGAAAAATTCTATACTTCTAAGGGAAATCACAAAGATCCCTGGACCATTGGTGTGCTGACACCCATAATCTGCATGGACTTGGAAGAATGATGATCGTAATATATTTTAAAATGAAAAAAATTCACAGAATAATGTGTAATTCAGGACTTCCTCATGGTCCAGTGGTTAAGAATCTGCCTGTCCAATGCAGGGAACAGGGGTTTGACCCCCAGTCCAGAAAGATTCCACATGCTGCGGAGCAACTAAGCCCGAGCACCGCCACTACTAAGCCTGAGCTCTAGAGTCCATGCTCCACAAGAGAAGCCAACGTAATGAGTAGCCTGCACATCGCAACTACAGAGTAGCCTCTGCTCATCACAACTAGAGAAAGTCCAGGCAGCACTGAAAACCAAGCTCAACCAAAAATAAAATAAAAATTTTTTAAAAAAAGAATAATATGTAATTCAGATGTGTTCGAGTAAGCTACAAGTAACTAGGTAACAAAATTCATCTTTGCAAGTCAAATGAATCTGAATTGGCCAAAGCAAATAGCACATCCTGGATCTCAGAACTCTGAGTTCCATCCTTTACCGCTACTGGATGGTACTAAAGCAGATTCAATCATTCTGGGTACCCTGCTCACTTAGCTAGTCAGAAAAGGATAAATGGCATCCTCTGATTGGTTGACAAGGCAACATACACCAACCAATGAAAGAATGCTTCTTCCCTTCTGGCCAGTAAGATCTCAGTTCTCTTCTTGAAAGCAAAGTAGACCCTTTGTCCATAAAGAAAATGAGCAGAAAGAGAATAATAATAAAAAAAAAACAACACTGTTGCTATGGGACTTTATTGATGTGATCAATGATAGCTGCCCCAGAGAATTCATAAAGGAAGGCACTTCCTTGGGAAGAAAAGTACAAAAAGCAGACCAGCTGTCTGGTCTGAACTAAAAAGAAGTTTCTATAGTAACGTGTGAGGGGAAAGCATTTTAATGTAAATATCCCCAAAATTATATCTAGCCAGCCTATGGAGGTTAATTTTGGCATTCAACTTAGTCTGGAATTATAATGATCTTTTAAAAAAAATTTTACATTAGCAATGAGTGAAAGAAAAGGTGAAAAGTAAGGATATGTGTGTCTGTAATGCAGAGCAACAAAGATAAAAATGATAGTTAATACCTGGAAGAGAGATTTCCTCTATTCCTCTGTTGTCAAGTGATAGCTCAGTTTAAAACAAGGTTTTATTGTAGAAAAAGAAAGTTCATAGCTCTTAAGAAGTATTCTGAGTAAAGTAGTGCGTAGAGCTCAGGTTGTTCTGTTAACTTACTGGCAATTTCCCCTTCAGTTATCCTGAGAATGTTACATCTGCCTTTGAGAAATTATGGGTAAAGTGATTTTCTACCCAGATACTGTGAATGAATGCAGGCAGACTAGTCTGATAGGTGAAAAGCAGAATCAGTGTTTGTCAATCCAGGGAAATGAAAAAGCTCAGAAGATTTGAAGCTTTAAGTGCTTCATTTCCTAATTATGAAGGCAGAGCTAAGAGAAAGAAAATAGAATTTTGAGGAATCTGATGCTGGTGATGCAAATGGCTTTTGCAAGGGAGTCCCATTTTTCACCACTTGTGCTTTCTGTGTGGTCTGTGGGAAGAGGTGAAAAGAGAGGGGTAATCAAGAATTCACCCTCTCCAGCATGAGGGGTGTTTAGGAAGGAAGGAATCACTGCCAAACCAAGGAAAAAGCCTCTCTCTACTGGAGACACTGTTGGACAGTTTCCTCTCTCCCTCCAGTTCATGAAGAACAAATGTGTCTTTCTCATGTAAAGGGAAAAAAGCAAAGCGCACAGGGCTGGGGTGGCAGGGGATGAGCCCTTCTGTCTAAAGGATCATAGGAGAAAATAAAAGCCCCAGTAAACCCCAGAGAAAGGACAGGGTAGGATATGATTACCTTTCTGAAGGAGGTGGGAGAAAGGAAAGGAAGGACTGAGGTGGCAGAAAGGTAGCTGCTTTGCCAGGCACCTTGATTAAAAAAAATAATAATTTGCCTTCCAGGATTTACTCTTACCCCCAGGAATTTTGAGGAAGCGGTTGTTGACTCACATCCAGACCAGCGAAGGCAGGAGCACCAAAGCAGATATTTTCAAGAATAAAGGTGCTTACAGATAAATTAATAGCCAAAGACCCTCCACTCAGTGTAACCAGGGAAACAAGAGGCTGGGCTGGTTGCCTGGCAACCACACTCTAGTTGGGGGGGGGCGGGGTCCTGTCCCCCTCTCTTCCTCCACCACCCCTGTTAGCCCTTTTGTGATAACATCTTCCGTTTGGTGGCTATTTTCCTTCTTGGCAAAATAGTCATTCACCTCCTAACACAAAGGGCACTCTGTGCTCCTTTGGCTAAACGGACCTCAACGTGCAATTTGGACAGATTTCATCTTCACTAAGTTGTTGCAGCCCTGACAAATGTGGTTTTTACCTTGACCTCCATAGCTCGATATCTCCTCCCACCATTCCACGCTTTTCTCTTCATTTACCAGCATTAAGGCCTATGGAGACTTCGGGGAGAGTGAGAGAGAAGGGGGTTTCGCAGTAGAGAAAATGTGACTTGGAACCACTGTCCCACTTGTGCCTAAGCTCACCACTTACAGGTGCGCATCTTTCCTCTTCGACAACCTGCCTGTACTTGGCACCAAGTTATTCCAAATGCTTTTAGAGGAGGGACGATAGAATGCCCTCCCAGAATTTGATACTTAAACTCCTGAAAATAGAGAAGATGAAACCCTTCCCCTCCTTTTCTTGGTGAACCCTGTCTCGCCTCCCAGCCTCCCTCGCGAGGGATCTGGGGAACTGGGCTAAGAAGCAGAGTACCGGCGGGAACCCACCCTTGGGCGAAGACCGGCAGGGCGCTGTCCACCCTCTGGTGCTGAAGCTGAAGTCTAGGACTCGCTGCGGAGGGGCTCTGGGGACCATCAGCCGACCCGTTTTAACTCTGAGGTAGGGACGTAAAGCGCAGGCGCTCCGTCTGCCGCCAGGGTAAAAGGCTAGACTAGGACTTGTCTGCACTGGATGCGCTTTTTGCAGTAGACCCGACTCCCTGCCCGGCTCAATCCCCCGCGCCTCTCCTTTTCCTTCCCCGGGTTAGCGGGATGATTTGCCACAATAACAGTGCGGCAGTTTGCAGTGGGATAATTACCCGGTGGCCTCCCAGCACTTACACCTTTTCTCTTTCGGCATTAGGCTCTCGGCGTCTGCACGAAAGGTCCCGGGGGCTCCTGGCTGTCAGATCTCGTGGCGGGCGGAGGCCGGCAAGGCGGGGAGGAGAGCCCTGGAACACCTCACCCTGCCGCTTTTCTGCGTGCAACAGGTCGGCTTGAATTCGGAATCTGAAAAGCGAGGAGCGCGGGAGACCGGGCGGCGGCCACGGTGAGCTTGGGGAGGTTGTGGCCGGAGACCGCGCACTCCGGGGTCGGGGGGTGCTGCGCATCTCGGATGGGGCGCTGAACCCAGCCAAACAGACGGAAGACCGGGTTTCAGCGTCGCCCGGCGGAGTGGGTACGAGAACTAAACGCCCCCATTGCTCCGAGAGGGTCGAGCACCCTCTTTGGAGCGCTGGGGTGTCAGGTTTAGGAGCCGCTTCCTGCTTTCCAGGCGCCCTTACCGTCTTCCCCGCCCCGCTTCCTGAATTTGGGGGCAGCTGCAGCACTTTTGGCAGATGCCAAGGTCGGTTGTCCCCTTTTGGCCCCCCAAGGCAGCCCCAGGCTCATCCTGGGGAACCTCAGTTCCGCTCTGCAGTTCCTCCAACCCCACACCCTTGGCCCTGAGGCAGAGAACTGGACCGGGGATCCTGGTGGGGATTTTACCTGGCTTGGGTCGCCACGGCCTGGAAGAAAGGTCACTGCTCTCCACTCCTCTCTGGAAGAAATCCCCTCACCACCCCGCCGCCGGCTCCTCGCTTCTCCCCTAAAAGCTGAAGATGTGGGGGCAGGGGTGCGGGTAGGAGCGGGGAGGATTCGGGAGGGAGATGGAGCTTAAGGAAAAAACCTGTGAAGCATCCTTGAACACTTGCCTCTCTCCGGTAATCGGTGCTGTCCGGAGCAGTGGCCGCTCCGCCCGGGCGAGAGGCGGATCCAGAGTCCCGGCAGGGTGCCCTCGGCGCCGACACCGCCGCTGCAGCTGCGGGGGTCGGGGGAGAACGGCTGCTTTAAAGGCGAGACCGACCCACAGGTAGCCAGTCAGCGCCGAGGACGCCCATGACGTCATCCAGAAGGCGAGAGGAGAAGGGAAGTTGGGGGTGTGGTCACCGCACTTCACAGCAAAAGTCCGCTGTGGCCATGGCAACAGCTCGCGGAGGTCGCGGGCCAGCAGCTCTCTCCTTTTCTCTCTCCTGTAGAGCGACTGGGCTCCGGGATTCCAAGCCCCTGTATGGCTGAATGCTAGAGGAGGGTTCCAAGCCAACTTTTCCCCAACAGGACAGGCACTAGAGCTAGACTAGAGTCCACCTCTGTGTCCTGGCCCCGGGTGAGGGCAGGAGAAGGGCTGCCTAACCCCCAGGATACGCTGGAAGGAGGATAACGCAGAAACTTGCATTTCCACAAGGGCATCTCCTATAGCTTCACTTCCCCTAAATCGCCCGTGCCTGAGCAGATCAGACCCGGGTCACCTGACCGCACACAGAGACTACTTCTCCCTGAATTCAAAGATGCAAACGCTTACTCTTCGTATCCACTCTTCGAGGATGCGCTGTGCCCGAGCCAGTACACCCAGGCAGCGCCCGCACGGAACCATCTGCCCCAATCCCCGCCTGTGTACGTGGGTAAACCGAGGCTCCGAGCTTACCTTATTGGTCCGGAAAACAGCCAAACCCACGAGAAAATAGCCACGGATCTAGGGTTCGCAAACTGGTGGCCAGGGGTCTAAATGGGGGCACAGAAGTGTTTGCTGGGCTCTCCGAATTTTAAAAAATGTGAAGTACTTGTCTTCGGGATTGAAAAGGTTCACACAGAAATCTGGGATTTCTGTCTCTTGAACAGGGGAGCTGGCATGGTGCATGCCATGAAAAAACACTGACCCTGTAGTAAGGGCTGAAATCCAGTCCAGCCTAGGCCCATCTCTCCTTTTTTATCTTTATTAAAAAAAAAAAAAACATAATTAATTAAATAATTTTGGCTGTGCTGGGTCTTCACTGCTGCACACAGGCTACTCTGCAGGTACGGTGCACCGGCTTAGTTTGCCGGAGGCGTGTGGAATACTCCCAGACCAGGGATCGACTCCGTGTCCCCTGCACTGGCAAGCATCCCCTACCACTGGACCAGAAGTTCCCACCTCTTCTTTTTGTCAGTGTCACCAATGTTATCTTCTTTTTTTTTTTTTTTTAACAGTAGAGAGGAAAGTGAAATATTTTTGTCTCCATCTCACCTGCTCACTTTTAAAAAAACTGATTTAGTTATTATCACTTATTATCATGAATGATTCTGTACAATTCGGTCAGTAACCATTTAGTTATCTATCACTGCCTAATAAATTATCCTCAAATTTAGCAGCTTAAAATTACAATCAATTGTTCTATGTTTCTGAGGCTCAAGGATTGGGGAGAGCCTAAGCTGGGTGGTTCTTACTTTTACCTGGTTGTAGTAAAAATGTCTCAGCTGCTCACTGAATGTTACCTGTCAAGCCCTGCAGTCATTGAGTTTTCTGCCCCCCTCCTCCCCAACCCCCACCCCAGTGTCTGACAGGAACTGGTAATGGCTTCACTCAAGCTGAAATTTTTGCTTCACTATCTGCCCTGCAGGTCCAACCTTTGGCTGACACTTGGACATCTGTCAAAGAACACAGAGCAGGATATTTCCTGCTAGTAAAGCAGTCTTTTCTCCCCACCTTCCATTTTCACATTTCAATTATGCAGCTTTTGGAAACATTTAAAAAACATTTTTCATTGATCACCTAGAGATTTGTTTACATAAGACATTCTTTGCATTTCCGTATCGCAGGAATAACATCTCATTAATAAAAATACAGAAAAATAGAAGAAGAAAATTTATCACTTATCCCCTAAGCAATGTTTTACTTTTCTGAAAAAAAAATTGTGAATACAACCAACCAACTAACCTGCAGACAAATTAACAAAACCCACCACCATCAACAATAGAGCCATATAGTTGTGTCTCACATATTGGCTCTCACACAGCCACACTTACTGGGACAACCATAATGCGCATTTTGAATATATGCAACAACTGGGAGGGCAATTATCTTTTCTCTCCCTTAGCAGTAGAATCCCCCCTAAGGAGAAAGAAGTTTTTATTTATATGTACTTACTATCCAGGCAATTCTAGTTGAAAGCAAAGGTAACTTTGTACTAGGTCAACTCCCAGTCTTGCCCAATATGGATTACTTCTAGCTTATTCAGGAAAATGAGGGCTGGAATAGATTCTGCATCACTGTTTTGGTGGGAAACTGTTAGGTTAGTACATGGAGTCCTCCAGCATCTCATCATTTGGCCTGATTTTGTTCCTTCACCCAGCATATTTTTCTTAGAGCCATTCTCTTTGTGAATTTTAGAACTCTAGGCTGTCGAAGTATTGAGAGTAACAATATTAATGTTCCATTGTCTTTCTAAACCACTTGAGAGTTCACCAACCATTTCATATGGTGTATCTCTGCTGATTCTAGAAACTTCTTGTTTTTTTAATTAAATTTATTAATTTTTAATTGAAGGATAATTGCTTTACAATATCATGTTGGTCTCTGCCATACATCAACACAAATCAGTCATAGGTATACATATGTCCTCTCCCTCTTGAACCCTCTTCCCACCTCCGACCCCTTCCTATCCCTCTGCGTGGTTACAGACACCTGGTTTGAGTTCCTGAGTCATACAGTAAATGCCTGTTGGCTATCTATTTTACATATGGTAGTGTAGATGTAGAAACCACTTGTTTTATGGATGAAGAAACAGAGGTCAAACCACTTAATTCACCCTGAGTTATCAGTACTCTTTTTGCTGGACAGACCTAATTGTCTCCCTTATATGAATCATCAAAATTATTTATTCAGCAGCTGAGAGGATTAAACAGACAATGTACAAAAGTGGAAAAACAATGAATATACCAACAGTTGGGAATTTTTTTCCTGCTTTATCTAAAGTAGAAATGTGAATTATAACTATAGGATACCATTTTTCACATATGATGTTAACAAAAAATAAAGATGTCTACTTCCCAATGCTGGAGACAGTATGGTAAAATGAGCACTAATAACTTTTGGAGATTTTAAGTCGGTTGAATTCATGGGAAGGTAATCTAGCAAGTTGTATCAAGATCCATAAACATATTGACTCCCTTTGGGTCAGGAATTTTTCTGTGAATCTATTCTAATAAAATAATCTTAACTACAAGAAAATCTAAATGCATAAAATTGTCCATTATAGCATTATGTAATTTTTTTTAAATGGAAGGAACATAGATATCCAACAATGGGAGACTGGCAATTGTCTACTGAATGGATAGAATGTTTTACCAATTCTAAAAACCTATGCTAATGTTGAAACATAAGCAAAGAAAACGCTCATGATATAATTTTAAGGAGGGAAGTAAGTAGAATGTAAATTGCCTTTACAGTTGTGATTAAACTCATGGCTTCCTGAATTCAGAAAATATAAGACAGAGTACATCAAAGTGTGGTAAAATTTCTGCTAAAGTGAAGAGATTGTAGGTGGCTTTAAAATTTGTTTTCTTTTATCACTTTTTCCAAATTACCTGAAGTGTGACTATGTCATTTGTATAATTAGAATGTAATATGATACAAATATAGGAATAGATGACATTTCTTTGGGATCTATTACTTGTCTAGCACTGTTCCAGGTGGGCCTAGTTGGGACAAGTGTGGAGACTGGGTCTCAGACTCTGTAGGTTACTTCAGAGTTTGCCCAGGGTATTCAGTGACCACAGGAGGGTTTGACCTTATCATTCAAGTGCTGATACTGGACATTTGGTTGTTAGTAGACTCAGATGCGTCATCAGCCCAGCTGATTGGCCTCATCCTCCTTCCCAGTAAGCTTGGTTCTGCTCCTAGTGTCTACTTCTTGACTATGCATTCTTCTGAACCGGAAGTAATAATGATGATGATAATTACATTTTCCTTACATTTTTAATAGTACTTCACATTTTTTAGTGCTCTCACATTATGTAAAATATACTTTACATAAATTTGTAACAGCTATTAATAAAAAACAAACTTAAATATTGCAATATTTAATTATCACAATAACCCTCTTAGATTAGTTATTCTGTTCTCTAGTTTTGTTGAACCTGTGTTTAAGAAACTTGCCAGGAACCACACAGCTGATTAGTGATGGCTCCATCCACAATTTGACTTTTAGACATTCCCTCTTCATAGGAAATAAACATCTTCGTGATGGATAAAAATTCTTCTTTAGAGGACATTTTAACTGGAGGACAGATTGGAAGCTTAACTGACTTGAGTTCCATCATTTCTAGCCAAATAAAGATAACCTTGGGTACTGATAGTTTCCTCAATGTCCTTATCCGTTTATTCCTTGGAATTTGCAAACCTTAGTGTGTATGTGTGTGTGTGTGTGTGTGTGTGTGTTTATCTGTGTCTGTGTTGGTCGCTCAGTCGTGTCCAACTCTTTTCAACTCCATGGATTGTAACCTGCCAGTCTTCTCTGTTCGTAGAATTCTCCAGGCAAGAATACTGGAGTGGGTAGCCATTCCCTACTCCAGGGGATCTTCTTGACCCAGGGATCAAACCCAGGTCTCCTGCCTGCAGGCAGATTCTTTACCATCTGAGCCACCATGCAAGCCTTAGCCCAAAAGTCAAAATATTATGGGAGGACTTCCCTGGTGGCCCAAGTGTTAAGACTCAGCACTTCCTCTGCTAGGTGGGGTGGGGCGGGGGGTGGGGGGCAGGTTCAATCCCTGGTCCAGAAGTGCCACATGCCGTGGTGGAAAAAAAGAAAGAGATTATGAAAAGGTCAGGCATTCTGAAGGTGTTACTGAGTTTCTAGGTGGGTTAACATTTCAGAATGAAGCTTTTCTATCCTGTAAGCTAATGAAATTAGATTACAGCATCTGAGAGGCTCACCTGCTGTTGGTAACTAAGAAGGCCCCTGTCCCATGACAGCAACCACACATCTCAAATGTGGAATCAGAGAACAAGTGCAGCGAACACAGTTATCTCACCTGTACACACACGGTGGGCGTCACAGTGAACTAAGGCTCTCTCAGTGTTCATCCCAAATGAGTAGCAAGTATTTCTCAACCCTTCCCAGATCCCAAAAGAGTGAAAATTTACTTTCAAGGATTAACCCAACACTTAGTGGGATGGCATCATATCTAAAGATGAGAGACTATTATTCTATAAAGAGAAAATAAATATAACATTGGCAATGAACACTGGTCCTTTGAAAGGCAGTTCTAAAATGTAGACTATACTTACCTGTGGGACATTCAAATCTAATAATGGAGAATTATAAATATATAAATAAATATATGTTATAATTTGATGGTTCAGCTAATCTGGGCAATTCTAAAAGTACCACAGATACACTGTAAAGAATGGAAAATTAATCATTTTCCCCAAGTGTGGGAAACTGTGCAAGACCAGGAGATTTTTTTTTTTGAAAAGGAGGTGATTATATACTTAAATGCCCATGTTTATGGCAGCATTACTCATAAAAGCCAAGAGGCAGAAGCAACCCAAAGTATTAGCTGCTCAGTCATGTCCAACTCTTTGAGACCCCATGGACTATAGCCTCTGCCCATGGGATTCTCCAGGCAAGAATACTGGAGTGGGTAGCCATTCCCTCCTACAGGGGAATCTTCCTGACCCAGGGGTCGAACACAGGTCTCCCATATTGCAGGTAGATTCTTTACCATCTGAGCTACCAGGGGAGCAACCTAAGTATCCTTCAATACGTGAATGAATAAAAAATGTAGCATATACATCAATGGAATATTAGTCAGCCTTAAATGAAGACAATTCTGACACACGCTGTAACATGGATAAACCTTGAGGACATTATGCCAAGTGTAATAAGCCAGTCATCACATTCAAAGATAGTAGGACAATCGGTAAGCTTTAAAAAATTAAAGTATAAAATTAGGTGTAAAAATATACCTAGTTTTTAAGGTCTTAAAAAGAAGGAATAGAAACCATGCTGAAAGAGTGGGCAATCATTTTCGAAATGAAGAAATATATTAAAGAGAAACCGAATTTGAATAAATGAAACTTCTTTAATGGATAGGTTAAGCAGCAGATTAGTTTGTACTGGAGAGAGAGAACTAGTGAGCTGAATGATAGTGAAAGAAATTATTTTTAATTTAGCTGAGAAATAAATTGATACAAAATAAGAAAGAAATATTAAGGGGTAAGAATGAATAAATGAGAAAGCCTAAAATATTTCTATTAGCTATTCCAGGAGAAGAAAATAGAGAAAGAGAATCAATATTAGAAGGGACAATAGCTAAGACTTCTCCAAAATTTATTTAAAAAACAACAACAAAAAAAAAACATGACTCTTCAAGTTAAAGAATCCACAAGTCTTGAGAATAATAAATAAAAAATAAATTCACACCCAGACACTTAATTGTGAGCCTACAGAACATCAAACACAAAAAGAAAATCATAAGGGTAATTGAAGATGAAAGACACATTAATAATAAACAACAATGTGTGCATTGTTAGTATTTTTAACTAGCTCTTATCATTAAGGTCAAAATGACATTTTCAAAGTGCTGGAGGAAAAGAAATGTCATCTAGAATTCAATACGCAACTAAACAATTATTCAAGAGTAAATTTGAGATAAAGAATATTTTAAAGAACCTGAAACTATAGAGCTTAACAGCCTTTCTTCATTACAAGAGCCACAAAAGGATGGGCTCTTTTGTTGTTTAACTTTTGGCTGTGCTAGGTCCTTGTTTCTGTGTGTGGGCTTTTTCTAGTTGCAGCAAGCAGGGGCTACTCTCTAGCTGGGGTGCATGGACTTCTCATTGCAGTGGCTTTTCTCGCTATGGTCCGTGGGCTATAGAACACTGGCTCGGTAGCTATGGGGCCTGGGTTCAGTTGCCCTGAGGCATGTGGTGTCTTCTCAGACCATGGATCGAACCTGTGTCCCCTGCATTGGCAGAAGCATTCTCTACCACTGAACCACCAGGGAAGTCGAAGGATGGGCTTTGATAATGAAAATACTGAGGGTCAAAAGAAGGAATGAGATGAAAGTTGTAATAAGGACAATAGAAATTAGAAAGTATGAGGACCTCCCTGGTTAAGACTTCCATTGGTTAAGACTCTGAGCTTCCATTTCATGGTGTACAGGTTTGATCCCTGCTCAGGAAACTAAGATCCTACATGCCTCATGGCAGCCAAAAAGAAAAAGAAATTAGAAAATGTGTTCATAAATCCAACATAACATATAAAATATAAAAATAATAATTTCTAATTTCAAATGGGTGGGACCAAAATATGAGAATAACTCAAGAAATTATGAAAAATGAGATTCATACAGACTACATGAAAAACAGGAGGGTGGTTATAGAGTTTAAGAGCTCAAATTTCTTGTTTTATTTCAGTATATCTTATTTATTAACTTTCTATTGTGCTAAATCAGGTATGTTAAGAAAACACCTTAAATTACAGAAATGATAAGTTTAACTTCCAAACTAGTAGAGGGAAAAGAAAGAATGAAGAAAATTAGATTGATCAGTGGAAAGTTAGAAAGAAAAAGAAAAGAAGAAGAAAAAATACAAGATGAATCAAAAACAATAAGATGGTAGAAGTAATTTTAATATTTCTAATCTCAATAAATGTATGTATTATATCTTCCTATTAAGAGAAGAAACTTTCAGACAGCTTCTAAAAATTCCACCTATAATCAAATTATGAGACATTCATAATCACATGGATATAGAAACTTTGAACATCAAGAGTTAAGAAAAAGTATATTTGGACAATACTAACCAAAACAAGCTTGGTGTAATGACTAGCACAGAATTTAAAGCAAAAAGCATTAAATGAGGCATGACAATGATTTTAATGATTATTAATTGGCCAGGAAGATATAACTGAATTGGTGAATCTTTAACAAAAATCCAGCATGCTCTGTCCTAAAACACATAAACCATCAGCTTCAGATGGTTTTATACCAAATTCTATCATAACTTGGAGGAACAGGATATCTCTGTATTACAGAACCACTCTTACCAGAAAAGGAAGGAAGGAAAGGAAATAGGAAGTAAGGAAGGAAACAAAGAAGGAGAAAGAAAAAAAGGAAGAAAGAGAACCAAAGGAAGGAAGGAAAGACAGAAAGAAACAACAACAACAAACCACAGGATATATGGGGAATAAAGGTAGAGCCCCTTCTAATCTATAAACATAAGTGCAGAGGATCCTAAATAAATTTTTAGTAAGCCAAATTCATGTAATAACTCTTATTCAAGGAGAGTAATAATTTTTATTAATTCATTTTTAATAGAGTAAAGGAAAAACTCTTATGAGCAACTGAATGTATCTAGAAACATCTGATAAAATTAAATATTGATTTAAGATAAAGCATTTTAGCCAATCTGGAATGAAAGGAAATTGCTACTCCTTAATAAAGGGTATCACCCCACTCCAGTACTCTTGCCTAGAAAATCCCATGGATGGAGAAGCCTGGTGGGCTGTAGTCCATCAGGTCGCTGAGAGTCGGACGGGACTGTGCGACTTCACTTTCACTTTTCACTTTTCACTTTCACACATTGGAGAAGGAAATGGCAACCCACTCCAGTGTTCTTGCCTTGAGAATCCCAGGGACGGGGAGCCTGGTGGGCTGCCGTCTATAGGGTTGCACAGAGTCGGACACGACTGAAGTGACTTAGCAGCAGCAGCAGTCATAACTAACATCACATTTAATATTGAAATTAAAGATGCATTCTCTTTGAAGTCAGGAATGTGACTACTTGTAATCAATATGGTACTAGACTGAACCATGAAGATGCCAAATTATCCTCATTTCAGAATACAGGATCATCTTTGTAGTAAATGTAAGAGAGTCTTCAGACAAATGCTATGAACTAATAAGACTATTTGATAAAATATCAATATCAAAAATCAATAGCATAATTGAGAAAAATCAATGAAACTGAAAGTGGTTATTTTAAAAGATCACGCTGGTGCTGCTGCTAAGTCGCTTCAGTCGTGTCCGACTCTGTGTGACCCCATAGACGGCAGCCCACCAGGCTCGCCTGTCCCTGGGATTCTCCAGGCAAGAACACTGGAGTGGGTTGCCATTTCATTCTCCAATTCATGAAGGTGAAAAGTGAAAGTGAAGTCGTTCAGTCGTGTCCGACTCTGAGCGACCCCATGGACTGCAGCCTACCCGGCTCCTCCGTCCTTGGGATTTTCCAGGCAAGAGTACTAGAGTGGGGTGCCATTGCCTTCTCTGTTAAAAGATCATAGAAATTAACAATTCTCTCAGTAGGTTACAAAGAAAAAGAGAAGACTCAAATGACTAAAATCAGGAGTGAAAGAGGAAACATTAGTACTAATCTTACAGAAATAGAAAACATTATAAGAGAATTCTATGAACAATTGCATGCCAAAAAATTAGATAACAAATGAAATGGAAAATTCCTAACAATACACAAATGTTTAAAATTGACTCAAGAAGAAATAGAAAATCTGAATAGACCCCAACAAGTGAAGAGATCAAATCAGTAATCAAAAAACTTCTCACAAAGATAAGCCCAGAACCAGGTAGCTTCATTGTTGAGTTCTGCTGTTTCAAGAAGAATTAGCACCAATCCTTTGCAAATTCTTCCAAAAAATAGAAGAGGGAACACTTTCAAAGTCATTCTCTGAAGCAAATATTACCCTCCTATCAAAACAGACACAGACATTGTAAGAAAAAGAAAACTACATATTAACAGTCCTTGTGAGTATAGATGCAAAAAGCCTCAACAAAATATTGGAAAATCAAAATCAGAAGCATTTTAAAAGAATTATACACCATGATCAAGAGGGATTGATTCCAGAAATGCAAGATTGATTTAAAATCTAGAAATCAGTCAATGTAACTATCACCCATCACATTGGGTACAGTATTTCTTTTTGTTGTGATGAAAATATTCCAGAATTACTAATCTTGTGAATATTCTAAAAACCACTGAATTGTATACCCTAGAAGGGTGAATTTTACATCATGTGAAATATTTCTCAATTTTAAAAAATACGTATTTATTTATTTATTTTTGGCTACGCTGGGTCTTCATTGCTTTGTGTGGGCTTTCTCTAGATGCGGTGAGCTGGGTCTACTCTTTTTGCAGTGCTTGGGCTTCTCACTGCAGTGGTTTCTCTTGCTGTGGAGCACCGGCTCTAGGCACACAGCTTCAGTAGTTGTAGCCCGTGGCCTCAGTGGTTGCGGCTCCCCAGCTCTACAGCACAGGCTGCGTAGTTGTGGTGCACAGGCTTAGTTGCGCTGTAGTCTGTGAGACCTTCCCAGATCAGGGATCAAACCCCTGTCTCCTCCGTTGGCAGGCAGATTCCTATCCACAGCACCACCACGGAAGATCCTATTTCTCAATTTTAAAAAATCAATAGCATTCTTGCATAACACCTTATTTTAAAAGATAATTTAATAAATGAACTTATTCAGAATAACAAGAAAAATTCTTAGATACCTAGGGATAAATCTAATCATGATGTGTTACTCATTGAGGATATTCTAAAATGTTATTGAAAGTCTTAAAAGAAGACCTTATAAATGGAGAGACATAGCATATTTGTGGATTATGACAGTATTCTTTCCCTGGAGAATCCCATGGACAGAGGAGCCTGGCGGGCTACAGTCCATGGAGTTGCAAAGAGTCAGACATGACTGAGTGACTAAGCACAGCACAGCACAGGAGAATGGATAAATAAACTGTAGTCTATTAATGCAATTAAATACTATAGTTCAGGGGGAGAATACATAGATCAATTAACTTGCAGCTCTGCATTAATTAACTTGGGCATCTAGAAAACCTGTTCAGTGAGAAAATCAAGTTACAAAAAGATTAAAAAACTATAACATGAATAATAAAAAGACTGTACACATAATCTTAATATATGTTTTATGAGTTTACAGAGTAGTAAATGCTTAATAACAAGGACAGAAGGATGGACAGATAGATAGCAACCTTAAGATAGCAATCACCTCTAGCAAGGAAGAGAGAAAATGGGGTGGTTATAAACTGTTATCTGTATCCTTTTATCTACTTTTTTAAAGGAATCTGAAGGAAATATGTTAACAGTTGGGAGATAGACAATGTGCCTTTTACATTTTCTATATTTTACATTCCTTTGAAATACTTAATAATTTATTTTTACAAGTAGACACAATCCTTGCACAAGGTTGCTTCATGGTAGAAATTGATATTTGACCTTGGAGAGCCCTTTAACCTCTGTGTTACAGCTTCTCTTTACTCAAATAGGACTGGCGACCCTTCCTTTTCTCTCTAATAGCATTTTACTGAGCATCAAATACACTTACACACAAGAGAGCACTTTGAAAACTATAAATTCTGCTTAATGCTGATACTATTGTTATCACATAAAATGAAATGGCAAAAATATAATGAGCTAAGAACAGCTTAATCTAAGATTTACAACTAGAGCACACACTAATTTTAAATTAGGTTATAGACAAAGAGACAGCACTCAATTTCCCCCTTCATGTGTCCCCAGGGTGTTCTAAGCAGTGCAGATAAAGGCGTTTTGCCTAAGGAGGTGGGTGAGAAGGTCCTGGGTTTAACGGTGGGCATAAATCACAACTTTGGCAGTCTTCTGTGTTATCCATCAGGGGAGCCTTTTAGTGGAAAATGCCAGAGGCTGCAACAGAAAGAAGCAGGTAGAAGTGATCAGTTAGTTTGTCTAGGAGGCAGACTGTTTCAGAGAGGATACTAGTGAGTTCCCGGCATCCCTGAGGCAGGAAAGCTCTGGAGACTTGCCTCTGGGCCTCTGTCTTCTCTTGCCCTTGGGAAGGAAATTGATGAGTTAATTAATATGCACAGGAGATGCACCACGGCTGACTGACTACTGCTGATCCTCACTGTTATTACTAAAATGAGCTCAGCCCTTCAGCAGGATTGGGAGAAACCAGTTTCCTGGGGAAATCTCAGATCATTGCTGTCCTCTCATCAGGTGGGAAATCTCATTAAGTGCTCCAAGGACCTTGGTTTTATAGGTTTGCGCTCCACAGCCCCTAGCAGCCTTGGCTAGGATTTCATGCTAAAATAACATTTCCTTTTGGTAAAAAATGTTTTGTTGCTCCAGGCTCTGCGGCTCAATGACCTTTCTGAGCTTTAGACTCCAGGGGACCCAGAGGTGAACTGGAGGTTTGCAATTTATGTCAAACACACACACGTGCACACACATACACACACACACACCCCCTCTTAGTTGGCCTGTAAAGACAAGTGGGGACTTCTGTGACTATCCAGACAGGAGAGATCCTGTGTTCTCATTGCATCATATCAGGGGGACCACAGTGGTATCATCTTATGGCTGGTGATGTTAGCCTTTTATGACTGCACGGGGTCTTCACTGCAGTGCATGGGCTTTCACTGCGGAGAGCAGGGGCTATTCTTGGTTGTGGCGGGCAGATTCCAGAGGGTGGGCTTCTAGTGCCCGGGCTTAACTGTGGGTGGGAGGGGCTTAACTTGTAGTGCACGGGCAGATCCCAGAGGGTGGGAGGGTAGTTGTAGTGCACGGGCTTAATGGTCCTGCAGCATGTGGGATCTTCCCAGACCGGGGATAGAACCCGTGTCCCCTGCATTGGCAGTTGTATTCTTAACCACTGGACCACCAGGGAAGTCCAGGAGGTCTTCACATACAAAGAAATGATCACTTTGTCTGTGATATAAGTTGCGAATTTTTTCCCCCAGTTTATCATTTGCTTTTGCCTATTGAGGTCTTTGTCATGTATAACTTTAAAAAATTCTGTGGTGGCTGAATGTATTAGTCTTTGGGGGTATCTGCGGTTTATGTCATATTTAGAAAGGCCTTTCCTGTGCTAAGATTATTTTTTTAATTATCCATAGTTTGTCTAGTTTTGTTTACATTTAAATCTTCAAACCAATTTGTTGTCTTTCATTCCTATATAAATCGTAATTCGATTTTTTTTTTCTTACCCTAAAGAATTATTTGAAGTGAAGTGAAAGTCGCTCAGTCGTGTTCGACCGTTTTCAACCCCATGGACTGTAGGTCTCCAGACTCCTCTGTCCATGGGGATTCTCCAGGCAAGAATACTGGAGTGGGTTGCCATGACCTCCTCCAGGGGATCTTCCTGACCCAGGGATCGAACCTGGGTCTCCTGAATGGCAGATGGATTCTTTACCGCTGAGCCACCAGGAAAGAATTATTTAGGGGGATATTTAATTTGTCTAGGTAGATAATATTTTGGTTATCCCTTTAAAATTATTAATCTTGAATATTATTTCATTGTGTTCAGAGGTTTTGTACTCTGTATGATTTTTGAATTTTAGAATTTGTCCAGTTTTCCTTTGTAGCCTAAGACAGAGTCAATTTTTTGAGACTGCTCTCTATATGCTGTGTATGTATACATCGTTTTATTAAATTTTGTGTGTCTTTGCGTGCATATATGCATGTATGTATAAATGCAATATACATTTATATATTATCAAATTTAATTATGCTAAGTGAAAGCGTAAGTCTCTCAGTCGTGTCTGACTCTGTGATCCCATAGACTAGCCCACCAGGCTCCTCTGTCTATGGAATTCTCCAGGCAAGAACACTGGAGTGCGTTGCCATTCCCTTCTCCAGGGGATTTTCCCAACACGGGATTGAAACCATGTCTCCTGCATTGCAGGTAAATTCTTTACCGTCTGAGCTATTCCCTAAGTAATTGTGTTATCAAGTCTCTTATTTTTACGTAGTATCCAATAAACACAGTCAAAACCTTCTACCTTGTGGGTTTATTGATTTTACTTTATTTTTCTATCCATTTTTTGGTCTATATATTTCAGTCATGCTCTCAAGTGCATAAAGAATATGATTTTTATTTACTTTTGTAGCTAAACTGGTAAAGAATCTACCTGCAATGCAGGAGGCCCTAGTTCTATTCCTGGGTGGGGAAGATCCACTGGAGAAGGGATAGGCTACCCACTCCAGTATTCTGCCCTGGAGAATTCCATGGACAGAGGAGCCTGGCAGACTAAAGTCCTTGGGGTCACAAAGAGTCGGACATGACCGAGCAACTTTCAGTTTCACATACACAAGTTAGTACACAAATACATCCTCATTGTTAAAATGCAAACAATATAGAAATGTAAGTGAAAGATCGCTACTCAGTATTCTATACATTAAAACAACAATGAGATACCATTTTCCCAATAATAGATTGGCAAAACTTTTAAAGACTGTTAACATTCTCTGATGGCAAGCATGTAGAATATACACATAGTCTCGTATTGCTGGTGAGCGTGTGACTAGGAGAGTCCTTACAGCATTGCCTGGCAGGTGTTAAATGTACAGTGAATGTGACCTCTTATGACAAGTGAAATTACCGAGTGTCATACTACCAAGCTGCCCACCTAAAGAGCTTTCCCCACTCTACATCAAGCCCACTTTGCCAAGTCCTCCTCTGGCTTCAGTGAGGGAAATCCAGTATAAATCATTGTTTCCTCTCCTACCATCAGACTTGTGCAAAGGTTCCAGGTTGCTGGAGATGCTAAGGCATTGGGATGACTCCCCAGCTCACCTGGGTTTCCCTGAAGCCAAGGATCACTGGCCGCCCACACGGTTACTTCTCACCACCAGGTCCTGTGCTACACATGGCTTAAGGAATCCTTTGGTGAGGTTGGGAGCCCAGGTGCCTCAACCCACCTGAAATTGAATCCGAGCAGGACCCTGCGGGACTCTCCCAGGGACAGACTCTACCCCCTACCTTGCCCCTTCCAAGACTCCTCCCATTATCCCTTGTTCTGTGGCTTAATATTTTCCTAGAGGGGAAAGGCCTTTGCCTATAGGCTGTTTCTGCATTCTGTCCTGTTCTGATTAAGGAATTTCAAGTCCTGCTCAGCTACTAGAATTAAGGAGACAGAAAAGAAAATTAAAGTGTAAACAGATAAAGTGTGATATTTCATAAATAATCCTGCCACAATATCCTTCATGGTGATTCCATCTTAAAGCCTAATACTCCCTTCTTCTTTCCCAGCTCGCTTTGCGTATGTACCCCTAACACACACACACACACACACACACTCCATTTAAAAAGACAGCTGGAGCAACGTGAGTCAATGCCAGCCAGGCCTTTCTTGCACCTCTCAGTGGAGCAGAGGCTCACGTTCAATAGCTGCTAACTAGGCTCTCTGGCCATGCCGCTCTCTTGGTCTTTTCTGTAGGATCATCAAGGTTGCCTGGCAACCACAAGCCCATTGGCCTATCACATGGTTTCCTTAAAGAAAATGGCAAAGCACTCGCTCCTGACGCAGTCCCAGCAAGGCCTAATTAGTGTGAACCAGCAATCAATCATAGAAGGGTGGGGGGGAGCACTGTAAAAGGGTGTAAAGAGCACAGAGGAGGGTCTGTGATGGGCGCCTGGGAGCTGGTGTGAAAATAGCCGTCATTTCTTAATTTTACCTCTTGCTGTCTCCATGATGCAACCAGGACGGGGCATAGCAAGGTGGATGGTAGCAAGACTCGTGTCTGAGCTACTCTTGAAGGAATCTTTAATGTGGAGAAGATTCCTTTAGAGAATTGGAGACGTGGTTGTCTTTAAATATTTGGAATCTGAGAGTATAAAAAAGGGGTTAGTCTGGTCCTGGGTGTACCATGAGGGAGAAGCAAATGTGGGCCCATTATGAGGTAGTGTTTTTTAACTTTATATTTTATATTGTAATATAGCCAATTAACAATGTTGTGATAGTTTCAGGTGGACTGCAGAGGGACTCAGCCACACATATACATGTGTCCATTCTCCCTCAAAGTCCCCTGAGGCCAGGTTGCCACATAACACTGAGCAGAGTTCCTTGTGCTATATAGTAGGACCTAGTTGGTTATAAATTTTAAATATAGCAGTGTGTACGTGAAGGAGTGGTTTTGAAAACTACATGTTTCCTAGAGGAAGGGGCTAATCTTGAGGAGGTGGTAAATTCTCTGCAGCACAGGCGTGCTTGCTGGGGAAGGATGTGCTCAGATGGACACTGATGCCCATGATATGTGCACGTACATCCACAACACCTCATCTTGGACAGGTCAGAATTCATGAGTGGCTCAGCGTGTAGGCACTGAGTCTGTCTCATCCATATCCTGGGTCCTAAGAACCAGACACCCTCTGGTCTCCATTGGCAAGTGCTGGGTATGCTGTTGACCTCCTCCTCATTCACCATGGAAATCCCAGCCCAGGGTCTCCTGAATGCACAGATGGGGTGGGGACCAAGGCTGGTGTGACCAGGGCTGCTGCTGGGAACACTGAGCGCAGCAGTGGGGTTTGGGTGATCTCATGGATTGGACAGTAAAAAGATTGACCCACTCTTGCTGGAGTAGGTGGCAGTATGAACAGGGGACAGCTCAAAGGTTATAAGAAGGACTTCTGAAGTTGGAGTCAGGACCAGAAAATCATGGAGTGCATGAGAGAAGGTGGAGAGAGAGAGAAGTTGCTGCCACGCAACATCAAAATTCGTTTCAGATGCTGGGTGTGTCAAACTGAGATAAGAACATGTAAGCAGGAGAAGCAGGCTCCTGAGGGGCAAGCTACTACACCCTGACCAGCACTGCTATTTCCTGCACATCTGCCACGTGCCAGCGTCTTTCCATTGAACTGTCCTTGATCAGTTACAACTGGTAAGGCAGTCAGTAATATCCCCTCTTTACAGGTGTGGAAACTGAGGCACGGAGGGGCCAAGTGACTTGCCCAGAGTGACTTACAAAGAGAGGAGTCAAGATGCAAATACAGATACGCCTCCTCCAAATGTCATCTTTGCTACTGATCAACCCCCACCCCACTTCCCCCAACCCCCCCACAGCCCCCCACCCCCCTCCCCGCCCCCACCCCTGCATCAGCAAGCAGAGATCCAAGCATTAAGGCTCCAGTTGTGCACACACAGCCTGGGCTCCTTGGTTGTGGGATGGGGGTATGTGTTAAACCTAAGAGCTTAGCAACATTCAGTTGTGCGTTCCTTTTTTTAAATATATTTTTTTCTTTTACATTCTAAAGTAGAAGGATAACACAGAGACAGTACATGTATAAAGGACATTTAGGCATACAGCTGGATGATGTTTTTACAAATGCGTTCGTCTGTATAATCATCACCAAGGCAGGACACAGACTATGCATTTGTAAAACATCAAATCATCCAGGGACTTTTCTGGTGGCTCAGTGAATAATAATCTGACTGCTCAGCAGGGGATGTAGGTTCAATCCCTGGGACGGGAAGATCCCCTAGAGAAGGAAACAACAACCCAGTCCAGTATTCTTGCCTGGGAAATCCCACGGACAGAGGAGTGTAGCAGGCTACAGTCCATGGGGTCGCAAAAGAGTCAGACATGACTGAGTGACTAAATAACAACAAGGCAAGATACAGGATATTTCCAGCAGCTCCACTTGTGTTTTTCTTAACACAAATCGGAACTCTATTGGAACAGCTAAGCATATACATCAGTGGGTCATATGCTACTAGACAGAGCTTAGCAAGGTTTGCTAACACAGGCACTGTTTTCTCCCCAAATGCTATGGTTTCCAGAGCCCAGGAGAGGTGGGAATGAGGCTATTGGTCAGTAGATAAGATCCTCAAGCCCAGCATCTGAGATGATTGATTGTCTCTGGGCTGCAGTTCCCATTTTGTCTGATAATGGAGAGAGGGCAGTCTTGTTTAAACTCTCCCTGTTCCAGCCCCTTTTATCCAATCACGCTGCCCTGTTATCTCACTGAGACTAGACTTAACCTGTGTTTAAACTCCCAGGAGCCTCAGGGAGGGCTCATTATTGCTAAAAATCCATCTCTTAATGAAATTAAAGCAGTGTTCCTGAAGTGTTACCTGAGAACCCAGAGCTCTGCCTTATAGCTCTGGGGACTTTGGGGGTTTTCATTTTCCCCTGGCAGTTGTTCAGGACCCCTGCAGCCCACTGGCCTCGAGAAAGTGAGCAAGGAGGCCTGGGTGACCCTGTCTGGAGGATGCAAGTGCCAGATGGCAGGGCAGGTGCTCCAGCTGACTTAACCACTTATCAGATGCCCTGAGGGGTCCAGCCCCCAGCGGACAGTAATGTTTTCAGAAGGTGGCAGGAGAAGGTGTCCCCACTCCACCATCTCCTCCTCCCATCTCTTCAACCTGCCCCAGTTGGTCAGAAGGCCATCCACTAGTCCTTAGCTGCTGGCTGTCACTCGGTCCCCATTGTACCAGATCCCTGACAAAGGCTGCTGGCTAGGTTCCTAGAAGGACATTGGGTGCCTCCGAAACACCATTTATAGACTGCCAGGGGGATGGGCTATAAAACTCCCTCCCTGGCTGCCCATAGGGGAGATTCCAGTTGGAGTAGAGGGTGATTGGTCTTACTGCGGTCACACTGGGGGGCTCGGACATCTGCAGAGGTCATCCTCTATCTTCTCTGCCCTCCTGAGCTGAGCCAGGACTTCTAGTCTTTAGTTTTCATGAATGGGGTGGAAGGAAGAAGAGTGTAACTCTGGGTGGCCTCTGGATGGGGTGGCCAACCTCACATCCAGCTACTGTGGTTATTGGCCGTGTGTGTGTGTGTGTGTGTTTTCAGTGGCTCGGTCTTTTTTGACTGTTTGTGACCCCGTGGACTATAGTCCACCAGGCTCTTCTGTCCATGCGATTCCCCAGGCAAGAATACTGGAGTGGGTAGCCCTTCCCTAGGGGATCTTCCCCACCCAGAAATTGAACCTACGTCTCCTGGATTGGCAGGCAGGGTTTTTGTTTTTGTTTTTTACCAGTGTACCACCTGGGAAACTGTGGGTTTTGGTTACAGATGGCAAATATTAATTTCCAGTTCCAAATGCCCAACCCAGCGTCTTGGGATAGAACCCAGCTTCTTTATGAATATACCTAAAGTGGTCCTTTTCTTATATTCAACCTCTGGGGACCAGGGAGGGTGAATGTCCCCACAGCCACAATCTTTCCCAGAACCTCTGCTCCTGTAAATGACAGAAAGGAGCCTCCAGGTCAGTGTGGCTCCTTGCACACTTATGTTTTCCTCTCCCCTTCTCTAACTCCTGCGGCGATGAACAGAAGGAAACAGACTCATAATGATGAGGAGAACAAGAAGAGGGACCCACAATAGATTAAGTGATTAACAAGTTTCTGGAAGGCCGAAAGTAATAGGTAATACTGAGCCCAAACAGCTGAATACTCTCATAGGACACAGTTGTCACTTCCCCCAGAAAACTGCCAAATTCAGAGTCTGATAAGAGAGTGGTCGGTGAGGTTAAAGAAAAAGAGAGTGAAATCATTCAGTCGTGTCTGACTCTTTGCGGACCCATGGACTGTAGCCTACCAGGCTCCTCCATCCATGGAATTTTCCAAGCAAGAGTGCTGGAGTGGGTTGCCATTTCCTTCTCCAGGGGATCTTCCTGACCCAGCAATTGAACCCAGGTCTCCCGAATTGCAGGCAGACACTTTACCTTCTGAGCCACCAGGCAAGTTACTTAGCATCATTGTGGTTACTTAGCATCTGTTCCAGGAGGAGGTGGAGCACTTGTCTGGGCACAAACCCCTTTGTCTCCTGTTGCATTGGATGATGCTTAGAACAGTTGCTCTCAAACTCTACTGCATTTTAAAATGCCTCCAATGCTCTGAAATATCCCCAAGCCCAGGCTGCATAGCAGATCAGTTAAATCAGAATGCTTGCGAATGGGCACCTTCCTGGCAGTCCCGTGGTTGAGACTCGGCTCTGTGTTTTCCCAGCACGGGGCGCAGGTTTGATCCCTGATAGTTTATTTTCTTGGGCTCCAAAATCACAGCAGATGGTGACTACAGCCATGAAATTAAAAGACACTTGCTCCTTGGAAGAAAAGCTATGACCAACCTAGACAGCATATTCAAGAGCAGAGACATTACTTTACCAACCAAGGTCCATCTAGTCAAAGCTATGGTTTTTCCAGTAGTCATGTATGGATGTGAGAGTTGGACCATAAAGAAGGCTGAGGACTGAGGAATTGATGCTTTTGAACTGTGGTGTTGGAGAAGACTCTTGAGAGTCCCTTGGACTGCAAGGAGTTCCAGTTAGTCCATCCTAAAGGAAATCAACCCTGAATATTCTTTGGAAGGACTGATGCTGAAGCTGAAGTTCCAATACTTTGGCCATCTGATGCAAACTGACTCACTGGAAAAGACCCTGATGCTGGGAAAGACGGAAGGCAGGAGGAGAAGGATCAACAGAGGATAAGATGGTTGGATGACATCACCGACTTGATAGACATGAGTTTGAGTAAACTATGGGAGTTGGTGATGGACAGGGAGGCCTGGCGTGCTGCAGTCCACGGGGTTGCTAAGAGTTGGACACAACAGAGCGATTGAACTGAACTGAGGGAAATATGATCCTACATGCATGCAGCGTGGCCAAAAACAAAGCAAAGCAAAAGAGAATACTTGGCGGGGGGGCGGTACCCAGAGTTCAGCATTTCTAAAGCTCCCTGGTTGTGTTTATCAGGCAGCCATGATTGAGAACTATTGGTCCAGGGGACACTCTTCTTTCAGGGGATTGAGAAAAGAGTGATTCATCTTGCTCCCTGGCTGCTGATCCATAAGAGGGGGTCCCTGGACACACCTCCTGGCCTGAGCCCTCATCACCTGGAAGGATGACCCAGACTCTCCCATCACTCTGGTCCTGGTTCCCACCCTCTTTGTCTGTCTCACTGCCCTTTGAGTGATCTTTCTAAGGATCAACGCTATTCCTGTCACCCGCTTTCCGTTCTTCCTACAGAACAAGTCCAGGCAGTGGAGACGCTTCAAAGATCCCTGTGCTTTTCCTTCCATTCTTCCACCAGCCCTGTGCTCTAATCAGACTGAGGAGCAAGCTCATCTTGTTCTTGTGTTGCTTCCCCCACCCTCAGTGCCTAGCCAGGCACCATGCAGAGAGATGCTCGCATAAAGAGCTTGTCAAGCTGAATTTTTTTTTTAATTATTAAATATAGTTGATTTACAATGTTGTGTTAGTTTCAGGTGTATGGCAAAGTGATTTGGTTATATATATATATATATATATATATATATATATACCTTTTCCGATTCTTTTGGAGAAGAAAATGGCACCCCACTCCAATATTCATGCCTTAAAATCCCATGGACGGAGGAGTCTGTAGGCTACAGTCCATGGGGTTGCAAAGAGTCGGACACGACTGAGCGACTTCACTTCACTTCACTTTTCAGATTCTTTACCATTAGTTATTAAAAGATATGCAGTAGAGTTCCCTGTACTGTACGGTAGGACCTTGCTGGTTATTTTATACTTAGTAATGTGTATGTATTAATCCTGAAAGTGAAAGCGTCAGTTGCTTGGTCATGTCTGACTCTTTGCGACCCTGTGGTTTCCCTGTCCTTCACTATCTCCCGGAGTTTGCTCAAACTCATGTCCACTGAGTCGGTGATGCCATCCCACCATCTCATCCTCTGTCTCCCCCTTCTCCTCCTGCCCTCAATCTTTCCCAACATCAGGGGCTTTTCCAGTGAAATACCTTCTATTGTTCTTAAGTGAGGAATTCTACTGTTCTTAAGTGAACAATACAAAGAAATAGAGGGAAACAGTAGAATTCCTTCGCTTAAGGGCAGTAATGAATATTCTTTCCAATCAACACAGACTCATCCGAGACCTTTTAATCGCTGCCTGATCTTCCACCCTTCTTTTTTATAACCAGCATCCTCTTGGTAGCTGTTCCCAGTCTTACCTATAAAATTTTTAGTAGTGAAAACACAAAGTGTAAAATGTGAAAATGAAAAACATTAGAAGGTATGTCTTGTCTTGTGCTTTCTCACCTACTGTCCCCTCCGCTGCCTGCTCCCTGGACAGCCATGCTCCAGACCTGGTTAGAGATCACTTCCTCTTTCCCAGCTAAGGAACAGCAGGACTGGCTGTCACTTGTGTGTATCCTCATGGCCTGGTGCCGCCCTAAACCAGCACCTTCCCCGGTCCACTTTCTGTTTTCCTGTGTGAGTTACTTATCCGGATCCTCTGTGGGTGAAACAGAGGAAAAGAGAGGGAGGGGGTGCCGGCCCCTCCCCCACAGATTGCCCCTGACTCCTCCCAGCTCCTCTAGTGGCCCGTGGTCTATTAAGCTGATCGGAGCCCTGGCTTAGGCACCTTTGTTAGCCTTCTGCCCTCGCAGCCCCACAGTTCATGGGCTCCAGGCCCCCATACAGGGGATGGTGGCTACGGAGAGGCTCGTGTCTTGTGGGTGGCCAGGCCACCTCTCTCCTCCTCCTGTTCCAGGTGCCCCCATTACAAGGCAGCCCAGTGTGGGGCCAGGAAGGACTGTTTGTTCAATCGTCACAACAGAGTGGCGATTACTGGGTGCTGGAGGGAGGACCAGCTGTTTCATCTCCAAAGCTAGTCCTGGTTCCCCGACCTGAAAGCCTCCCTAGGTTTGATCGAATCTCTGTGTCTCACAATTGCCTCTAATTTCATTGCCTTCATGGGAAGAAGAGTGCTTTTCCTTGCAGCTAAGACTTTTTTTATGTTCCCATTTTTTTTTTTTTTTACTGTTTTTATGCCTCCTAGGGGGAGGTGGGAACCCAGACTCTTCATTTCCAGCAAGTAACATGAGAAATCCTCTTCTGGGATCTCTTCCTGTAACCCCCCCACCCCCACTCACACCCCAGCCATCCTCCCCTGTCCTGCTCCTGAGAAGGTGGAACAGGCTAGCCCGCAGGGACCCCTGGTTTAAGGCACACGCTCCACAGGGCTCTGCTCTGTGGTCGAAGCAGCCACATGCACGGTAAAGGGGAGGGGCTGATGTATTTCCCATTTTTTCTTCCTCTCCGGAGAACTTCTTCAAACCTCCCATCTCAGGAACACCCAGAAGGACTTCAACTTTGGCTTAACTCATCCATCCATTCATTCACTCATTCAACACCTACTCATTAAGACTCTAATATGTGCAAGGCACTAGACAGTCAAAAACTTCTTATTTAACACAGACTCTGCTCTTGGCTTCCCTGGTGGCTCAGATGGTAAAGAATCTGCCTGCAATGCAGGAGACGCAAGAGACCTGGGTTTGATCTCTGGGTTGGGAAGATTGCCTGGAGGAGGAAATGGCAACCCACTTTAGTATTTTCACGGACAGAGGAGCCTGGTGGGGACTATAGTCTACAGGCTCACAGAGTCAGACTCAACTGGGCACACACGCCTCCTTCCAACTAGACAGCAGGCTTGTCTGAAGCAGGAAGCATGGCT
Organism: Bos javanicus; assembly: GCF_032452875.1. Lineage (NCBI taxonomy): Eukaryota > Metazoa > Chordata > Mammalia > Artiodactyla > Bovidae > Bos > Bos javanicus. The sequence continues at coordinate 19,103,673 of NC_083888.1, read as the reverse complement.
TATTCATCCTGGTCCTGCCACACTCCTCACAGCACCTGGTACAGAGCCAGTGTTCTAGAAAGATTAGCTGAACAAGAAGAGACTGGTGAAGTCACTTGTCTAAAGTCACACTTTGAGTGTAGGGTAAAAATGAGATGTGAACCATGGGTTGCTGCTACCAGAAGGCACCTTTGTGTGAATTAGGACCAGGCTCCCTTTCTAAGGGGTTTGTCTTCAAATAAGGCAAGACCTCTGGGTCAGAGAGAAAAAGACACTCCTTTCCTAGCAGATGCAGCCCTATGCTGGGGTCCTTGGGTCCCAGGGTCTCAGGGCTTGGCTGAGCCAGAAGAGCTAGATTTTAGCCCCTTCTTGCTCCCCATGGTTTCCAGACCAGCCAGAGTGAGGGACGGCCTGTTTAAACCCATATCAGCCACATTCCAAAACCTGTATTTTTCTTTTCTGCCACTCAAACAAGAGCAATTCTCCCCAAACATGTTGAAGTCAAGAGAAAGCTCTGTGTGTGTGTGTGTGTGTGTGTGTGTGTGTGTGTGTGTGTAAGAGACACACAGAGAGATTTTTGGTAAGAAATGAGTAAAATAGTAAAAGCTCAAACAGCTGCTGCCTTGTTCCTCTTGACCCCAATTTGGAAAGTTATTATCCCCCTATCCCACCTCGAAACCGAACAGAACAAAACTCATCCAGTTGTCTGAGCACTGAGTCTTAAGTGCAAGAGGCAGTGGGAAAATGTCTGAGAAAGACTGAAGGTTGCAGACTCACTAAAGGTTAAGAAAACAAAAAAAAAGCTTCCTGGGGCAGGAAGCATTTAGCCAAGAACATGGGGGAAGGTACATCTTCACATAGTTGATAAGACTTTGGGTTTGAAATCTGAAAGCTGAGGAACTGCAGGCAGAAACTGAACATTTCTTGCAAATATCAATAAAGTAAGATAAAATAAAGGTCTTACAATAAAGGAAGACTTACAAAGAAGTGAACCTCATAAGGAAAGAATAGGGTGAGGTTTCCACAAGAGGGCTGAGTGAGACTTAGTCTCGGTTTCTGTGTGTAAAGCGGGGATAATACCTAACACACAAGGTTACCCAGGGGAGTGGATGGGATGACCTAAGCGAAATGAGTGACATGTGGTCTGGTGTACAGTAAATATGTACTAAATGACAATTTCAATTGTTTCTTGGCCCCGCCATGTGGCATGTGGGATCTTTGTTCCCAGACCACGGATGGAACCTCTACCACCCTCCCCCGCCCCCCGCAGTGAAAGCACAAAGTCTTAACCACTAGACCACCAGGGAAGTTCCACAGTTTCAATTATTTTGATTAAAGATTGATGATGACAATGATGATGATGATGGTGGTGATGGGGTGGTGGTGGTGATGTAACTCTCAGGATAAGAAATGTCTGCCACTTAAAACAGAAGTGAAGAGAGCTCACCAGCCTCCGCTAGAAAGGGAGAAAGAACAAGAGCCTCTTGTCCTGCTTTTTGTTCCCTTCTCCTCTCATGGCTAATGCAGAATGCAAGCAGAGCTGCTAAAAGCCTTGGCAGAAGGGCCACAGGAGGACGGAGTGAAAGGAGAGAGGCTCTCCAGCCCTTTAGCACCCCCATCACTCCAGCATCCCAGCCCCCGGGGACCCTGTGTGTATGGAGACTCCAGAGAAGGACAAAGGAGGCAGGGGCCTGGGGTGCAGTGGGGGCGCAGGACTTCCTGTTCTTCCTGGGGTGAGAGGACAGTGCGGGGGGGAGTGGAGGGGAATCAGAAGTTGGAACGTCTGGGAGAGGCAATTCTGAAGACCTGTGGAAACAGAGAGTGGCGTCCACTGTGCTTGGAGACTGCGGCACCGAGGCGCAGCCCTGCAAAACAGGAGACGCAAAGCAGAAACGTCCCGTCCTCCCATGGCATGTGCGCGCTGTCCTGTCTGATGCTGTGACCCCATGAACTCTAGCCCGCCAGGCTCCTCTGAGCTGGCTTCAAATGTCGCCCAGTCTAAATATTCTGTTCCTTTCTGAGCAAAAGCATTCAACTACTTAGGCCCAATACCTTGGCATATTTTTGCCTTTTCTCTTCCTTTCACACCGCTATCCGATCCATTGGCAAGTCCTATTGACTCCAACTCCATATATATTCCACTTCTCACCACCTCCAGCTCTCTGACATCAGTCCAGGTTACCATCATCATCTCTTGTCCAGACTGTCACAGTAGACTCCTGGCTGGTCTCTTAATAGCCCTCCTTTCCCTGTGGCAGCCAGAGTCAAATTTCTAAAACATAAGTCTAGTTATGCTAGACCTCTGCTCAAATCCTTTTGTGCTCTTGATTTCATTCAGAATTGAAGACAAAGTCCTTGCAAAGACCTACAAAGTAGGCATGGTCCTGCCTCCAGTTGCTTCTTTAACCACAAACTCTGATAGCAACAGCAGCTAGAAAAGGCACTTCCTAGAAAAGGCAGGGAGAAAAGACAACCTTAGGCCTCCTCTGCCACTGGCAGATTTTCCAGGAAGCGCAGTGTAATGCCCTCCCCACGTAAGACTCTGCAGTAAACAGACAAATAGCAAGAAAAGTCATGGAAGGTCAGGGTATTTTCAAGGCATCACTGTGAGTAAAGTTAAAAATTAAAGACAAGTCTCACACAGGGAAAAAATGCTTACAGTCCTAACAAAGGATTGATATTCAGAATATAAAGATAGTTTCTATATATCAATAAGAAATAATATCCCAGTAGGAAAATGGGCAAAGGATATGTAAAGGCAACTCATAGTAAAACTGTAAATGGCCAATATACACCTGAAAAAATAGTCAACCTCATCATAATCACGAAAATTCAAGTTAGAACAACGAAATACCTGGCATAAATAAGAAAGATTGACAATATGAGCAAGGGTGTGAAGAAATAAGAGTGCAAATTAGTACAACCTTTTTATAATGAGCATTCTCTATCTCAAAACTTTTTAAAGGCTTCCCTGGTGGCTCAGTTGTAAAGAATCCGCCTGCCAGTGCAGCAGTCATGGGTTCAATTCCTGATCCAGGAAGGTCCCACATGCCACAGAGCAACTAAGGCTGGTGCCATAACTACTGAAGCTGAGCTCCAGAGCCCAGGTTCTGCAACAAGAGAAGCAACTGAAATGAGAAGCCCATGCACTGCAGTTAGACAGCAGCCCCTGCTCGCCACAACTAGAGAAAAGCCCGCATAGCAACGAAGACCCAGCACAGCCAAAAAATAAATAAATAGTTATTTGAAATAGAAAAAAAAAACTTTTTAAATGCCTGACTTCCCTGGTGGTCCAGTGGTTAAGATTCCACTGCAGAGGGCATGGGTTGGATTCCTGGTGGGGGACCTTCCTCATCTGTAAAAACCAATAAACATTCCTTACTCACTGAGATGCTGTAAGCCCTGTGGACAGAGCCATTCTTTCATGGACTGAATCTTCCTTGAGTGCCAGCAAGATGCCAAATGCTATAGAAGGTGAGGATAGATGAGAATACAGAACTAAACCCCTGCTCTCATGGAATTTACATTCTAGTGGGATCAAAGAAAACAGAACAAAGAAAGAAAACAAAACAAAAAACCAAAAAGGGTACTATCAGATAGAGATGAGTGCTATTAAGAAATAACACGATGGAGGTGAAATGAGAATGGTCAGACAAGCCTTCTGAGGAGGTGGCATTTGCTCTGAGATCTGAATTGTCTGGAAGAGGCTGACACCAGGAAGTTCAGGGGCAGACTCTCCAGAAATAGGACAAAGCAGAGGCTTCTAGGGAGACAATGTTCTTTAGTCCCTCAGTGGTGTCCGACTCTCTTGCAAAGCCAGGGACTGTAGCCCGCCAGGCTCCTTTGTCCATGGGATTTTCCAGGCAAGAATACTGGAGTGGGTTGCCATTTCCTTCTCCAAAGAGACAATCAGATAACCTAAATGAAAGTCAAGTAAAGGTTACAGGATTAATTTAGCGCAAGACATTTTTACTATACATCTGCTGTGTGCTAATAAATATCTTAGGCATAGAGATCGGTACAGCCCCAGTCTTTATAGCACTCATTATTGAGGAGGAAACAACAGAAAACTGATAGTTTCTCAGCTGATGAAATGGTGCATATAATCAAGAGGTGACAATTAATTTTTAATTCATATTTTTGCAAATGTGCCCAGAGGGTGCAGAGACATTGCCATAGGAGATCAGTCAGTTGCTCAGTTTAGGGTTGTTGTTGTTCAGTCGCCCAGTCGCGTCGGACTCTTCACGACCCCATAGACTGCAGCACACCAGGCCCCCCTGTCCCTCACCATCTCCTGGAATTTGCCCAAGTTCATGTCCATTGAATCAACCATCTCATCCTCCGTCGCGCCTTTCTCCTCCTGCCCTCAATCTGTCCCAGCATCACGGTCTTTTCCAATGAGTCGGCTGTCCGCATCAGGTGTCCAAAGTATTGGAGTTTCAGCTGCAGCATCAGTCCTTCCAATGTTTAGGGTGCCTGGTTCCATTTTTCCTTCGCAGCCACTGTAACTGTTTTGGCTTTGACCCTCCCCCTTCCGGGCACCAGGGTGCGCTGTAACGTCCCTTAGTGTCAGCTGGACTGTGCCGCGCTCTCCCCTCTTCCGTTGTCGTTGTGCCGCAGTTCCGGTAGCTCGCGGAAGCAAGAGCCCGAGGCTGCAGGTGCCGGGTCCCAAGGCATGGCGGGGGCGGGGCCGGGGCTGGCGTGCGCCCAGCAGGCCGGGGTGTCCCTTGCCCCGGCCCTTTGATCCCGGACCGGACAGGTGAGGACTTCTCCTTCCTTGTTCCAGCCTCTCAGCCCGTCAGGCTCTCCCCGAGGCCTCCTCGATTTACCGCTATGGGGCTGCCCCCTCCCTGCATAATGCCTAGGTCCTGCGGCCCCCGCCTCGCTTAGAATGCTCTGCCCTTTGAGGCCCCGCCCCGGGCTTTTCTTTCCAGGGGCGCCCCCTTGGGCATGTGTGCCCGTCCCTAGGTGGCCCCTTCCCGTTTAGGAAGCCGTCAGAAAGAATAGAGGGTTACATGCACCTGCCGGCATAGGGAAACTGACCGGGTTATCTAGCTTAGTACCGCACCATGAGTTAGTGGCCACTTCAGCTAGGCTTTCTTCTTTCGTTCAGTTGATAAAGTACGGATGCATGTTATGGGCCAGCTCCAGTGCTAGGCTCTGAAAAAACTAAGATGACCAAAGTAGGCATGGTTACTTCCTTTCTGGAGAGTTAATGGGGGAGTCGAACAGTAAACACTTAGCTGTGCAAACGAAAGTACAGATTCACATTATGGCAATGACTAGTAAGGACGCAAACGGAGAAGGCAATGGCACCCCACTCCAGTACTCTTGCCTGAAAAATCCCATGGACGGAGGAGCCTGTTAGGCTGCAGTCCATGGGGTCGCTAGGAGTCGAACACGACTGAGCGACTTCACTTTCACTTTTCACTTTCATGCATTGGAGAAGGAAATGGCAACCCATTCCAGTGTTCTTGCCTGGAGAATCCCAGGGACGGGGGAGCCTGGTGGGCTGCTGTCTATGGGGTTGCGCAGAGTCGGACACGACTGAAGTGACTTAGCAGCAGCAGCAGTAAGGATGCAAACAGGAAAAGCAATGGTAAAGCGAAAAAGATCTCTTTCAGCCAGGATGGTCAGAGAAGACCTCCTGAAGGAGATGACACTCAAGCTGCAACTTGAAAAATGTGGCAAGGGCCAGAGGAAATACCTGCTAGGTAGAGGAACAGACCCTGTGGATATTTGATTTGGTAAAGAACGTTCAGAAAAGGAGGCTTACAATGGGTCAAATCCATGTTGGGCTTACAGGATATAATGTTTGTGTACTGGCCAGGAGTTCACCATCAAGAGCCAGTTCCATTTGTTGTTTAGTTGCTTAGTCTTGTCTGACTCTTATGACCCTATGAACTGTAGCCCACCCAACTCCTCTGTCCATGGGATTTCCTGGGCAAGAATACTGGAGTGGGTAGCCATTTCTTTCCCCAGGGGAACCTTCCCAACCCAGGGATTGAACTGGCATCTCCTGCACCACAGGTGGATTCTTTACCACTGAGCCACCTGGGAAGCTATCTAGTGCCACAGACAGAAGTAAAATGCAGAGATGAAGTTGCAAGTGTGGTGAGTGTTAATGAAGGTGACATATGACTGGTATACCTGATGGAAAGGTGAAGGAAGACTTCCCTGAGGAAGTGATGATTAGGCTGATGTCTGAAATAGGAGTTAAGTTGGCAAATTGAAGAGAAGAGCTTTTTTTAGACTGAGATGAAGAGCATGTGCTAAGGTTCAGAGACAGGAGGTGGGCCGCCCGTTAAAGAAATGATTAAACGGGCAAAGAGAAGGCATGTAAGGATTTTGATCCTTTGTGTTAAGAGCAGTGGGAAGATACTGGGTTGGCCAAAAAGTTTCTTTCTTTCCCCTCTGGAGCTTCCCTGGTGGCTCAGACAACAAAGAATCCACCTGCAATGTGGGAGACCTGAGTTCAGTCCCTGGGTTGGGAAGATTCCCCTGGAGGAGGGCATGGCAACCCACTCCAGTATTCTTGGCTGGGAAATCCCATGGACAGAGGAGCCTGGTGGCCTACAGTCCATGCGGTTGCAAAGAGTCGGACACGACTGAACGACCGAGCACAGCATAGCACACAGATTAAGACAAGACGTAACAGAAAAACCTGAATGAACTTTTTTTTTGCCAATCCAATACTTGTTTTAATCCACAGGGGAAAGGGTGTGATCAGAAATGAATATTGAAAAGATTGCTCTGGTTGTTAAGCAGATTGGAAGTGGACAGGAATTTAGGGAGACCACTTATGGAGTGGTTGCAATGATGTAGACATGAAGTTATGAACATTTTGGGTAAGGGTGCTGGCTGGTCATGATAGAAGGAAGGTAGACATTAGAGGACAGTTGAGGTAAAAGCTTCAGAGTTCGGGGACTGAATGATCAGATATGGCGGCTGAGGGAAAGAGGTCCCAAGGGAGACTCTTAGGTTTCCAGTTCCTTTGGCAGCAGGCGAGTGGCTGTGCCATTAACTAGAGTAAGGGAAGGGTAGAGGGTCCACTTTTGGAAAAAATATCATAAGTCATTCTAACATTTTTAGTAGCTCCTACTGTGACTGGAAGGGACTTTCATTATGTACTTTTTCTATATTGTCTGAGTTTTTATAAGCGTGTAGTTTATAATTGGAATAACAAGACAGGTTGAAAAAGACCAAATTCCACCATCTCTCTAAAAACTGTCATTGTGTGATATAAAATACGGAGCAGGTAGAGAGCATACTGAGAGAAGGGTTAGGAAATTAAGTGAGGATTTTCTGTATAGCTTGGAGCTGCTTGGAGCTGAAGCTAGCAGGCCTTCACCCCACCCCTCTTCCCCCATCACAGTACTGATGGCTTTTCCCTTAAAAAAGACAAGGCAGAGAATTTAAGGTGGGACTATTCAAAATGTATACACTTTTTTTTTTTTTTTTTAGAGAATTAAGCATCTAGTTTGCTTAACATGATCTGTGATTGTAAGTCAAACAACTAGTGTGCTTTATCTGATTCGGTTATTTGTGGTTAGTCTGCTGTGCATGCTCAGGCACTTCAGTGGTGTCTGACTCTTTGCAACCCTATGGACTGTAGCCCACCAGGCTCTTCTGTCTTTGGGATTCTCTAGGCAAGAATACTGCAGTGGGTTGCCATGCCCTCCTCCAGGGGATCTTCCTGACCCAGGGATTGAACCCAAGTCTCCCGTGTCTCCTGTACTGCAGATAGATTCTTTACCTTTGAGCCACCAGGGAAGCCAGTTAGTCTGCTGCTGCTGCTGCTAAGTCACTTCAGTCGTGTCCGACTCTGTGCGACCCCATAGAAGGCAGCCCACCAGGCTCCCCCGTCCCTGGGATTCTCCAGGCAAGAACACTGGAGTGGGTTGCCATTTCCTTCTCCAATGCATGGAAGTGAAAAGTGAAAGTGAAGTCGCTCAGTCGTGTCCGACTCTTAGCTGCCCCATGGACTGCAGCCTACCAGCCTCCTCCGTCCATGGGATTTTCCAGGCAAGAGTCCTGGAGTGGGTGCCATCGCCTTCTCCTAAGTTAGTCTGCTGGACGGTGTCAAATGCCTATTCCTTCTTCCATTTGTGGGCCATACTTGGCTCTCATCCCCTGCTCGTCTCCCTGTCTGATTCCAGCCCCTATCTTGGGTTCGAAGGATGCAAATGGCAATGATGTCCTGGACAGAGAGTGAGTGAGGTAGTTTTGTACATTACTTGGTATTTAAAACTGCTTAAACCTTACTAGTATTTTTTTTGGACTATATCAAAATGTGCACATGAACTATGTCACTGTGAACAGGAGTAGCTGTGTGAAACTCAATATTGTTTATTTTTGCTCAGAAGTGGAGGATATTGCTTACTGAATCATGCCAAAATCCTTTTAGAAAACTCATGAGAGATATTTTTTTAAAATTCAGTGCTGGGGATTTCTGTGCTTCTTCCAAGCAGCTATTAAGTTTTTATCTTATTGGCAGTGTAGAGTCTATAACTGTGTTTTCCTGTGCCTTGTCTGCTGAGAAACTCAGAGCCAACTTGGCAGTTCTGCAGTTTCTCATGGTATGCATTTTTGTGTACTTCAGACTTCATTTCATTGTCCTTCGTTGTCCCTTCACAGTGATTGTTTTCTAATTAAGAAAAATTCTGAGGAAGCACAAGTATTACTTTAAAAAAATATGTAATTTTAAAAGAGTAACAGTACAATGAATGCTAATTCAAGAAAAAAAAACAAAACACCACACTTCAGAATACTGCCAGGGTGTCCCTAAGTCCCATCCCATTTCTTAAACTTCCTCAGAGGTAACCACTTTTGAATCTTATGTTTGTAATTCCTTTACTGTTTCTAATTATATGCCATATGTATTTGTGTTCTTAAACTAGAAATTGTGTGAAGCTTATATAAAGGAAATCGCACTGTATGTATTCTGTAACTTGCTTTTTTCATTCAACGCCGTGTCTGAGATTCGTCTCTGTTGTTATATATGACTGTAGTGCATTAATTCATTGCTTGCATGTGGGGATTGCCGGGCAGTCCAGTAGTTAGAACTCGGTGCTTTCACTGCTGGGGCCTGTGTTCAATCCCTGGTCAGGGAGCTAAGATCCCACAAGTCTCATGGTGCAGCCAAAAATAAATAAAACAAAAAGTTTCCCCTGCATGGATGTGCCTGGATGAATTTAGCTAGTCTACTGTATTTTTTTTTTTTTTTAGCTAGTCTACTATTGATGGACATTTGGAGTATTGTCAAGATTTTGTTGTTGCCAATAGTCCCGCTACGGACATCCTTGTATATGTCTCCTGTTATATACATGCAGACATTTCTCTAGGTCAGGATTTTAAGCTCATGGGCTGTGTGGTCTTTGGTCTTAACAAATCAGCTACACCGTTGTAAAGCAAAAGCAGCCATAGGCGACATGTGAATAAGTGGGTATGACTGTGCTTCAGTAAAAATTTATAAAAATAAACAGGGAGGCTAGATTTGGCCTGAGAGCAGTTGTTTGCAGTCTTTTGCTCTAGTCTAAATCAGTAGGAAATATATTAATGAATTGTGACTAGTAGTTTGAGAAACTTGATTTGTTTAGTCATACAAGTATACACATTTTTAACTGGACTAACTCAGCTGGTAAAGAATCCACTTGCAGTGCAGGAGACCCTGGTTCAATTTCCTGGATTGGGAAGATCCCCTGGAGAAGGGATGGGCTACCCACTCCTGTATTCTTGGGCTTCCCTGGTGGCTCAGTGGTAAAGAATCTGCCTGGCAATACAGGAGACATGGGTTCAATCCCTGGGTCAGGAAAATCCCCTGGAGGTGGGCATGGCAGCCCACTCCAACATTCTTGCCTGTAGAATACCCATGGACAAAGGAGCCTATCGGGCTGCAGTCCATGGGGTCACAAAGGGTCGGATACGACTGAGCAACTAAGCACAGCACAGATAGTATATATACTTACACCAGGTATTTCTAATTTCAGGAGACAGAATGTAAACAAATTCCCACTGTCTGTATGTTTTTCTTTCTAAGATACAGATTGGATCAGTCACTCCTGCTTAAAACCTGTAATAACTTGCATGACATGGCACACAAAGTATTTTCTAATCTGGCTCCAATCTGCTTTTTTTAGGTTTCTCTTATCACTGTGTTTCCTGTGTTCTAACCACTTGGAATTGTGTTTCCCAAGTGTACCACACTACACTCTTTTTAAGTGTATTTTTTAAGCTACTTTCTTTCTGAAATGTTCCTCCTTTATTTTACCTAATGTGTTGTTTATCCTGGATGACCTTTGTCAAATGTTGTTCCATTCATTCATTTCTATTTGTGAGCACTTGCTGTGCTTCAGGCGCTGTCCTAGGTGCTGGAGATTCAGCAAGGAATTAGACAAGGCCCCTGCTTGCTGTCCAGTGTGGAGAGACAGATACTAAAACAGCAAACAAATGGTTTCAGAAAGTGATAAGGGCTGAAGAAAATAAAATAAGGTAAACAGCAGATTGATGTGGATGGGAAAAGGCATGACTTTAGGTAAGGTCGTCAGGGAAAAACTGAAGAGTTGCTATTTAGCTGAGATTTGAATGATCAAACAGTTGGTTCAGCACTTTAAAAATGTTGCTTTGCTTCTTTCTGGCCTCCATAGTTTCTCATGAGACATCCACAGGTATATGCATTGTTGTTCCCTTGTGGGTAGTGTATCATTTATGTGGTTGCTTTCAAGATTTTTACTTCATGCTTTAGTTTTTCACAGTTTGACTATATGTCTGGGCATGGATTTCTTTGGGTTTATCATGTTTGCTGTTCTCTGAATTTCTAATCTTGGGTTTGTGTGTGTGTGTGTGTGTGTTAGTTGCTCAGTCGTGTTGACTCTTTGCGACCTCATGGTTTGGGGCCAGCCAGACTCCTCCGTCCATGGGATTTTCCAGGCAAGAATACTGGAGTGGATTGCCATTCTCTTCTCCAAAGGATCTTTCCAAGCCAGGTATCAAACCCGGGTCTCCTGAACTGCAGGCAGACTCTTTACTGTCTGAGCCACTAGGGAAGACTTGGGTTTATGTGTGGGAGGGTTTATTTCTCAGGTGTTAATTCTCTTCATTTGGTATATTTTTCTATCTTATGTCAGTGTCACACTTTTTTGAAATCAGTAAGTCTGAGTCTTCTAACTTTGTTCTTTTACAAAATTGTGTTTTAGGGTCCCTTGAGGTTACATGTACATTTTAGGATGAATTTTTCTATTTTTGCCAGAAATGATTTTAGAATTTTGATAAGAATTGCATTAAGTCTGTAGATTCTTTGGGTAGTATGGACATCTTAACAGCCCAGTCAGTAAATATATTTTTTATATGAATTACACACTGAATGTGTTTACACTGAGAAAATTTGATGTATTTGAAGGTTTGTTCTTTTGAATATTCCCAACAGCTGAGCGTGCTTCGAAGGTCTTCCTAGAGAATTCGGTCCTTCCCTCAAAAATTGAGTTTTGATAAGACTCAAAGCTATCTGGACCACTTACTAACTGTAGCTTGGGAAGGAGAAATGCCAATCACCGTCATCTTGGGAGCTCCTTCACCCAGGGTATATGGAGGAAATGTATTTGACTTGTGTATACACAGTTGATCCTCGAACAACTCAGATTTTAACTGTGCAGGTCCGCTTACACATGGATTTATTTTTTAAAGCCATTCATAATTTTTATTTTATTTTTGGTGGAGGATGATTGTTTTACAATGTTGTGTTGGTTTCTGCCATACAACAGCGGGAATCAGCCATAACTATGTATATATTCCCTTCCTCTTGAGCCTCTCTCCCACCCCCACCCCCACCCCACCCCTCTAGGTCATCACAGAGCGCCAGGCAGGACTCCCCGTGTTGGACAGCAGCCTCCCGCTAGCTGTCTGTTTTACACGTGGCAGTGTATATACGACAGTGCTACTTTCTTAATTCGCCCCACCCTCTCCTTCCCCCGTACATGTGCATTTTTTCCAACAGTAAATACTGCACTACTGCACATCGCTTGAATCCATGGATGTTGAAGATCTGTGGAATCACGTATATTGAGCCAACTATACTCAAATTTTCAGCTGCAGAGGGTTGGTGCTCCTCACCCCCACCTTGTGCAAAGGTCATCTGTATTTATGTTTTGGTAAATTTTTGTTTTCTTGACTTCTCTTTTTTACTTTCCCATGCAGAGATGTGATAATGGATCATCATGTTTCCACCATCAAACCTCGAAGAATCCAAAACCAAAATGTCATTCACCGCCTGGAGCGCCGGCGGATCAGCTCGGGCAAGGCAGGCACCCACTGGCACCAGGTCCGGGTCTTCCACCAGAACGTCTTCCCCAACTTCACGGTCGTCAATGTGGAGAAGCCGCCTTGCTTCTTGCGAAAGTTCTCCCCCGACGGACGCTACTTCATCGCTTTCTCTTCCGACCAGACGTCTCTGGAAATCTACGAGTACCAGGGCTGCCAGGCCGCCGAGGACCTCCTGCAGGGCTACGAGGGGGAGATTCTGGCCAACGGCAACGACCAGCGGTCCGTCAACATCCGCGGCCGGCTCTTCGAGCGCTTCTTTGTCCTGCTGCACATCACCAGCGTCGCGGCCAACGGCGAGCACCTGAACCGAGAGTGCAGCCTCTTCACGGACGACTGCCGCTGCGTCATCGTGGGCTCCGCCGCCTACCTGCCGGACGAGCCGCACCCCCCCTTCTACGAGGTGTATCGCAACAGCGAGTCCGTGACCCCCAACCCCCGGTCCCCCCTGGAGGATTACTCCCTCCACATCGTTGACCTCCACACCGGCCGCCTGTGTGACACGCGCACCTTCAAGTGCGACAAGGTGGTCCTGTCGCACAACCAGGGGCTGTACCTGTATAAGAACATCCTGGCCATCCTGTCGGTGCAGCAGCAGACCATCCACGTCTTCCAGGTGACCCCCGAGGGCACCTTCATCGACGTGAGGACCATCGGCCGCTTCTGCTACGAGGACGACCTGCTCACCGTGTCGGCCATGTTCCCCGAGGTGCAGCGGGACAGCCAGACAGGCATGGCCAACCCGTTCAGGGACCCCTTCATCAACTCCCTGAAGCACCGGCTGCTGGTGTACCTATGGCGCCGGGCAGAGCAGGACGGAAGCGCCATGGCCAAGAGGCGCTTTTTTCAGTATTTTGACCAGCTGCGGCAGCTGCGCATGTGGAAGATGCAGCTTCTGGATGAAAACCACCTGTTTATCAAGTACACCAGTGAGGACGTGGTGACCCTGCGAGTCACAGATCCGTCGCAGGTAGGAGCTGCCGTCCTGCCCTTCCTCCTTCCCGTCTCCTTGGGAAGGCTTCTCTCTTTGCCTGTGGCCAGCCTCTCAGAAATAACACATTTTATGTGGATCTTGAATTTTTGCTACGCTAGGGCTCAGCCGAACTTAAAACAGCTCCACTTTTCTCTAGCCACGTGTATTTATTTGGACAAATGGAAGCAAAATCTCAAGCCATTGACATACAGATAGTCAACCCTGTGAATATTATCCTATTTCTTTTTTTTTTTTAATATTTATTTTTTAAAATTTTACTTTTTGGGGGGCTGCACTGGGTCTTTGCTGCAGCAAGCGGGGCCATCTTTCTTGCCCTGCAGCATGTGGGATCTTCATTCCCTGACCAAGGATCAAATCTATGTCCCTTGGATTGGAAGGCAGATTCTTAACCACTGGACCACCAGGGAGGTTCCCAACCCTAATTCTTCTGCAGAGCATTTTCAGTACCCTGGAGATGGAAGCCCAGATGCTCTAAGGTTAAGATTTGACTCCCTATGGATAGTGCCTTGGTTTTGTGGAAGACTGTACTTATTGGTCTGTTTTAGTTCTGGCAATGAGAATGAACCCACCATACAAAAAAAGAAAATCTTCTAAAAAGTTTAGTCTTTTTTCTTACTTAAATGATGTCAGTATACTTTCTCACAATATCTTTAGATTGTAACTAGTCTTTTTTCTTACTTAAATGATGTCAGTATACTTCCTCACAAAATCTTTAGATTATAACCTATGGGACAGTGCATTTAACAGAGTTAAGCTCTATGACTTTACTCTGACCTTGCCCACACGCTGGAACATAGATTGTGGAGCAGTGATAAGATGGGAAGGAAGCCAAAGTTTTTGATCTGCCGGTGAATCACCAGGACTGCAGGTTCTGAGGGGTTTTTAGTTTGGGTGAAAGATGTTGATGGGGAAGATGTATTTCACAAACAGGAATAAGGTATTGTGTTATGAGTACAGAAACCATGAAGACGTTTGGGTTGAAACACCATGCCAAACCTCAGAGTGATGTGGACATTTCCCTTTGAGGAGCTGTCTACTTTATTATTGACCAAGTGAGAGACCTAACTTCTTTACAGTTCAATTCAGTTACTCAGTCATGTCTGACTCTTTGCAACCCCATGGACTGCAGCACGCCAGGCTTCCCTGTCCATCACTAACTCCTGGAGCTTGCTGAAACTCATGTCCATCAAGTCGGTGATGCCATCCAACTGTCTCATCCTCTGTCAACACTTTCTCCTCCTGCCTTCAATCTTTCCCAGCATCAGGGTCTTTTCTAATGAGTCAGTTTTTCACATCAGGTGGCCAGAGTATTGAAACTTCAGCATCAGTCCTTTCATTGAATACTCAGGACTGATTTCCTTTAGGATTGACTGGTTCGATCTCCTTGCAATCCAAGGGACTCTCAGGAGCCTTCTCCAACACCACAGTTCAAAAGCATCAATTTTTCAGTAATCAGTTTTCTTTATGGTCCAACTCTCAGAACCATACATGACTACTGGAAAAACCATAGCTTTGACTAGATAGACCTTTGTCGGTGAAGTCATGTCTCTGTTTTTTAATATGCTGTCTAAGTTTGTCATAGCTTTTCTTCCAAAGATCAAGTATCTTTTAATTTCATGGCTATAGTCACCATTTGCAGTGATTTTGGAGCCCAATAAAATAAAGTCTCTCACTGTTTCCATTGTTTCCCCATCTGTTTGCCATGAAGTGATGGGACCAGATGCCATGATCTTCGTTTTCTGAAGTTTGAGTTTTAAGCCAGCTTTTTCACTGTCCTCTTTCACTTTCAAGAGGCTCTTTAGTTCCTCTTTGCTTTCTGCCTTAAGGGTGATGTCATCTACGTATCTGAGGTTATTGATTTTTCTCCCTGCAATCTTGATTCGAACTTGTGCTTCATCCAGTCTGGCATTTCATATGTTGTACTCTGCGTGTAAGAGCAAGGTGGCAATATACAGAGTTTATGTATTCCTTTCCCAGTTTGGAACCAACACCCCACCGCCCATCATTCTCCTGTTTCCACATTGTCTCCTTATATACGAGTTTGGAAATGTACAACAGAGCAAGCCAGTAAACTGCAGTCAGCTGAGTCTGGTTTCTCTCATTGACTTGTAGCTGATTCTGCCCCTAAGAGAAACTGTACAGAAAATTGTCTCCTGAGACCTTACCAACCATCCATGGAAAAATGGTTTCTAATATTTTTCTTCTGAATCATACCTTGTGTATTCTTAAAAAAAAAAAAAGGAGCAGAGGTGACTAAAATGGTTGTTATTTAGTCACTAAGTCATGTTCCACTCTTTGCAACCCTATGGACTGTAGCCTGCCAGGCTCCTTTGTCCATGGGATTTCCCAGGCAAGAATACTGGAGTGGGTTGTTATTTTCTTCTCCAGGGAATCTTCCTGGCCCAGTGATCCAACCTGTGTATCCTGCATTGGAAAGAAGATTCTTTCCAGTGACACCAGGGAAGCCCATTGAGATCTGAGTAATACATTTGTGAGAGATTTTTTTTTTTCTGAATTTTTTTACTTTCTTATTAACGATGAAGTCACCATTGAGCCAGTCACCATTGTGAGTGAGCGTCCAGTTCATCTCAGGCGTCATGAGAGGGTGTTGGTAGAGCCCTTGACTTCTGTACCCTTCTGTCCTGTATCTCCCAGTCTGCCCTGGTGGGAATGTTAGTAAATGTTTGTGTAATTCTGTATTCACGCAGTCACGATGGGTCCTGGTGAAGCCCTCCTGTGATCAAAGTGTCGTCCAGGTTTATAGAAAGGACATGAGTCCATCTTGTATTTAGGTTTGAGCTATAATTAGCTTTTTGTTTTGGAGGGAGTATGTTGTCTGTGACTGCCGCATTCGAGATTATCCTTTTCTCCTTCACTAAAACATGACCTCCTTATGTTCGGTAGCTACAGTAAGTCATAGCCAGCAACATTGCTAGGGCTCTGTGCTTTGCTTACAGAATTTGTAACTTTAAACCCAAACTCTCCCCTCGTTGTCCTCCAGCCTCCTTCCCCAGTTTAATTTGATAGGTTCCAATAAGGTTAATGAGTAAAAAGTGTACCTCAACACAAAGCCTTGCTAATATTATGGGTATTATTCTCAGATTACCCTCCAGCCTCTTTAATTTACAGCCAAATTTAATTTCCAGGTGACCGCAAAAGTCATGTAATATAAGCTCTGGGAAGGACTAATTACTGGTGAAACAGGTGGGCCAGATGTCTCCAAAAATTGGTAATGAAGATTCAGGTTTAATCCTAGGAGGCGGAATACTAATCCTAGCATTCTGGAAACTTCTAGAGTCCT
This sequence comes from Bos javanicus, assembly GCF_032452875.1. NCBI lineage: Eukaryota > Metazoa > Chordata > Mammalia > Artiodactyla > Bovidae > Bos > Bos javanicus. Next base: position 19,087,084 of record NC_083888.1, on the reverse strand, counting down.
GGTGGTAGCCCCACACTGCCACATTCACTGTGACAAAAACTTGGGGTACCTCGCGCTTCAGTGTTAAGCTGAGCAGAGCACTGGAGGTTCAGAGAAGAGGACCAGGCACCTGGGGACCCATTCAGAGAAAGCAGTAACTCTGCCACCCATAGCATTTGAATGCTTTTCATGTTTCCCCCTCTGATCTGAATTGCTACGAATGTCCAACATGTGTTACAAACGCTCTTGGCTAAAAGAACATTTATGAAGAAGGAAATGGAAAACACTTCTTTGATTTTTTCATTTGTTCAGCCCAGTCCCCCGCTTGGTTACAACTTGCCCAGGTGGACATGGTGTGCTTAAGATGTCTCTCTGCATGTTAGAAATATTAAGAGAGAAAGGAAATGCCCCCAAATTGAACTTTCTGCTATACACATACAAGAGAAAATAATTTGCCAACAGGCAGCTCCTGACTGCAAATCACTTTCTCAGCAGGAAGGAAAATTAAATCTGGCATTTTAGAAAAGTGTTTTTAATCTCAGAGTGGGTTGGGGCATAAGTAGGGAATAAGCACTTGAAAGGAAACATACTAAATTTGCACACAGGTTGAAATGAAAGATTGAAAGCCCTTTTATACATATATGCTGAGCAACTCAGTAACTCCAGCAGCACAGGTACAGTGGGAGATCAGTCAGCTCTGAGGCCCTTGATGGCTCAAGCCCACTGAGGCTTCCTCCTCTTCCAGAACCTCTGGGCATCACGCTGCTGTAGTGCCGGAGTGGAGTTGTTTGCTGGTTTTACTTGGGGAGTTTGCGTTTTCAGCCAAATGATAAATATGCTAGGTGAGGTCTTATGCTCAGCTGTCCCTTGGGTCTCTCTCTTCTTCCGCAGGCATCTTTCTTTGTGGTGTACAACATGGTAACAACAGAGGTGATCGCCGTGTTTGAGAACACGTCAGATGAGCTTTTGGAGCTCTTTGAGAACTTCTGTGATCTCTTCCGCAATGCTACCCTGCATAGTGAAGTCCAGTTTCCCTGCTCAGCTTCCAGCAACAATTTTGCACGGCAGATCCAGCGCCGGTAAGCTGCTCCACTGGACTTAACAAGCTTAATTTTTCTGTAGAAAATGTGTTGGTGTGGAGCCAGTAGTTGCTTACTTCGGGAAACCTTCCTATGTTCTTTCTGCCCACCTGGCCTTGGGTCGGTCTACCTGTTGTAACCTCCTGTGTCATCCTAAATGTCTGTCTCTTAGCACCCGAGGGATTACTTGTGTGTTGTCTGTGATTCCTCCTAGACTGTCTGTTACCTGCAGAGAGAGAGAGACTGTCTTTGTTTAGTTTATTGCTGTATCTGCAGTGGTGCACTGTCAAGCACTTAAAATAATTTTTGAATGAATCAGTGCAGTTCGGTTCAGTTGCTCAGTTGTGTCTGACTCTTTGCAACCCCATGGACTGCAGCAGCCCTGTCCATCACCAACTTTGAATGAATAAGGAAATAATTTTATAACTTTTGGTTAAACATGTGCATTGAACACATGCATTTATCTCTGCTGTATCCCAAAACCCTACTTAAAGTGACAATAAAGGATGAAGAGATGTAAACCTACAAGAGGAAAGAGAATGGGGAGGCGATATCAACCGAGTTTTAGAAGCTGAAGAGCCAATGGATGAGTGATAACTAACTTGACATACCTCAGAGAACAAAAAAGACTACAGAGCTTACCCATCAAGAAGTAAGTTGTCTTGCACTAGAGAACTCTGGAAAAAGTCAAGAAACTGGAGGTCCTATATACCTCTGAAGGATTGGATGACATTCTTTTTTATTTTTGCTGTGCTTTGAAGCTTGTGGCATCTTAGTTCCCTGACCAGGGATCAAACCTGTGTCCCCTGCGGTGGAAGCATAGAGCTTTAACCACTGGACTTCCAGGGAGTCCCCTAGATGACGTTCTTAAAGGAAACAGTCAGATACTCTAGTTCCTTTCCTTAAGCCTCCAACTGCCGTATGACTGTCTCTTCCCCAACTCAGCAAAAGGCTAGAGTTTTATTCTCTGGAGAAATCGAACCATGCAGGCTCTGGTTTCAAGTTCATGAAACATGGCTGAGAATAGAGATGAGACTTATCATGCTTAAACCAAGAATTAAGTGAAAATTGATATACTGGTAGGGTAGACTCCTATTCCTCTTATCAGATATGGCTGATTAATTAACTCTAATTAATTATTAGAGTTAATTCCCTAGGGAGACTGACCAACCTGAAGAAGAGACCCTTGGAGGCCCTTCTCAGAACACCTAAGTCACCCTCAGTTGAAACCCACCTGCTAAGAACCAGAGCTTCTCATAATTATCTGAGTATATTATTGTGAAATGACTAGTTATTTTGGACCAAGGGCCTGCCTGCAACACTACTTAAGTCAGTCAGTGTTTCATCAACATTCCACATACCTTAGCCAATTATAGAAAATAGCTGCTTCAGGTTCCAGTACAGATCAGATCAGAGTGAGTGGATGAATCAGAATAAGCATTACTGCTGCAGGGGAAATGGGCAAAGCAGATATCTAATTCACTGGCATCGTATTCCTATAGGATAGTACGTGGTTAAAAATAAGTGGATATTGATTTTCAGACAAGTAAACATGCCCTTTTATTTTTTCTGGTTCACACATATTTTCAGCCTGACTGGCATCTCTCTTCAGTATAGAAGGAATTTTTGGAAGCAAAATATGGATCAGGTTTTGCTTTTTTCATTTTGAAATGAACTTTGTCTCTTAAAATTAACTTTTAAATTAAGTAGATTATTATCAACTAGTAACAAAAGCTGGGTACAGTTAAAGTATCAAAGAGATCACCAGAAGGCCCAAGCTCCATGAGGGCCGGGGTTTTTATCTGTTATGTATACACTGCCATATCCACAGCACCTCGGCCAGTGTCTTCCATGTGGGAGGAGCTCGTTAGGCATTTGTTGAATGAATAACATCATCAGGAATTAGAGGAGGCTACGTTTTCTGAAAATTTATTTCATAGTGTACCCATAATTAAGTGAAATTGTAGGAAGAGAAAATAAACATTCTAGCTTCATGATCTTCAAAATTTTGCTTCTTACCAGCAAATGGTTCTGAAAACTGTAGATCTCACACATTAATGTTTAAGTTGCTCTTTAAATTTCTTACTGTTAAATTTAAATAATGGCAGAGGATGCAGTTTTCAGCATGTTAAACATTGACATTTAAAAATAAAAGTATTACAAGATATAATTGGCATATAACATTGTATAAGTTTAAGGTATTAAGACTTTTAAATATAGCCAAGGGACTCTATAATACCATAGTACTATAATACTATAATACCATAGTAATTTAGTATTCATATTTGACATAAAAAGTTCAGGGTAAGTTTTTCCTGTACTGTTTGAACTTTTATATTTCTTCTTATTTTCAAATTTATCCCTCTTCCCCACAAAATTGTGTCCTAATAACATGTTATCAATCATCTTATCATACTTTGCTGCATTGAAAATACAACGTACATATAAATCAAAATTGTTTTTGTTTCTTGTGAAGGCATGGTTCTAATGGGACAATTTTACAGTCTTCAAAGAGCTTCTGGTAAAAATGAGTGAAATGGATTTTTATTGTTACTATTATAGGTTAGAATGAATGGTTAAGAAAAAATGCACATCAGAGATCAGGAGTCACTTAAAGAAAGCCTTTATTTTGAAAGAGACCAAGATAAAACAGTATAAAAAATGAACATGGTATTAATTGAAATAATTTAAGCTATAAAAACAGGAACATTCCTAGAATAGTGATGCTAAGTGAGATACTTTAGAAATCTAAACTCTGTTAGATATAGTTTAGAAACTCTCCGAGAAAGTAGGAAAAAAAAGATAAGAGTAAGAAAATGGGAAAGAATGATTAAAAAAAAAATTTAGAGCATTTCCCCAGGAGATCCAATATGTGGGTACTTCCAGAAGGAGCAATAGAAAAAATGAAAGGGAGGAAACGATGTCAACCATTTCCTAATATTAATAGATACACATTTTCATGGGAGTTGCCTGGTGACCTAGTGGCCTGGCTTCAGTCCTTGGTTGGGGAACTGAGATCCTACAAGCCACATGACATGGCCAAAGGAAAAAGAAGAATACACACACACACACACACACACACATACACACACACACTTCTAGATTGGCAAGCACCGTCCCATCATGGTGTGTTGGAGCTGGCTCATTCTGGCTTGTGAAAGCAAACCGTTAAACTTTCAGGAGCTTCTAAAATCAAGTTGTTAAACACAGCCATTATTAAAAATTAATTATTTCCTAATTATTAATTCACAGTTATTTTACTATTGTACTCTTGAGGTTATTTGTAACTATTTCACCTGTTTGGTGAAAACACCGTATAACGATGTGCTACTGCTCATCTCGTGACAGCTCGGCATTCAATGATGCCACTTTGGTGCCTTGAAATTGACCACACCAGAAGAATTTACACCACAGATATTGGCAAGCACTGCAAACCATGGCTTTTTTCCCTTCAGGGAAATAATTATTAAACCTATCATCACATCGCAACTCCATCAAGTACCCAGTACAGTCAATAAAGAAAAGACCATACTGAGACATATCATCATGAAATTTTAGAACAATGGAGATAAAGAGAAAATTGTAAAAACTTTCAGAAAGAACACATACATTTCACGTATAAAAAATTAAGCCATTAATGGTATCAGTGTAATAATAATACTGAAAACTTGAAGCCATTACAATCATGTCCTCAGAATTCTGCAAAAAAAAGATTTTAAAACTAGAATTCTACATCGAAATAATAGGGTTTAACAAAGACATTTTCATACACGTAAGTTCTCAAAAAACTACCTCCCGTGTTCTTTTTCTAAGGAAGCCTCTGAAAGATATTATCCCCCAATAAACCACGAAAGAATGATACAGGAAGTAGAGTCAAACAGTGGAGAGAAGCACAGAGAATTCCGAGGATAATGTCAAAGGGAGGCTCCAGGATGACAGGCTGCGGGTTGGACCAGGTGGAAGCAGGAAGGGGGAGGTTCCCATCACGGGTGTACCCAAGGAAAGGTTACAATATCTAGAATATCTGTTGGGTTTGAATGTATTAAGACGAGATTGTCTGTGCTGTCCCGGCAGGGTTCTCAGCATAGGCCTCACTGAGAAGGTGATGTTTGAGTAAAGCTTTTGAAGGAGGTTAGGGAGCAAGCCATGTGGCCGTCAGGGGAAGAATAGAGCAAGCAAAGGGAATAGTAAATGGAAAGGTCCAGAGGTGGTCTCAGACATCTGAGGAACACCAGGGGACTCGGGGTGGCTGGGCTGGAGGAAGCAGGAGGCAGAGTAGGTAGAGGTGTGTGGTGAGAGACAGGACCAGACACGTGTGGCCATTCCGAGGCTTTGGCTTTAACTGTAGATGAGATTGTGTAGTGTTTGAAGTATCTGAGCAGAGGAGTGACGTGGTCTCACGGACATTTTTTTTGGCCTCACCCTGTGGCATGTGGGATCTTAGTTCCCTACCCAGGGACTGAGCCTGTGCCCACTGCAGCGAGAGCTTGGAGTCTTAACCACTGGACCACCAGGGTGGTCCCTCCCACTCATGTTTTAACAGGGTCACTCTGGCTGCTGTTTTAAGAATAGATCATAGGGGGATAGGCTGGAAGTTAGTAAACCATTGCAGTGATCCAATAATAAAAGCACTACATTCTGTTTCCTGATGGGAGCTTTAAAAAGTTTTCTTTTCATGGCTTCTGTCAGTTACGAAGAAGGCAGTGCCATCCAGGAGGGTGAGCATGGAGGGTGGGGAGGAGGAAGTAGCCATCGAGGGGAGAGGGTGACTTGCCGGACTGTGGGAATGCAGCATGAGTGCCTTGCAGCATTGTGGCAACATTTCTATCCATGAGTTCATGGGTATAAAGTCTGTGATTTCAACGATTGTGAAATGTAAGCTGGCTTAGGAAGGGAAAGAGTTCATGATGAAGGCATAGGATGGAGAGAAGTTGGTAGAATCAGTGGCATTTTGGTCCCATTTCAGTTGAAGGATGTTGAAGCTGGGATGAGCAGAGTTATCTGGAAAATTAGGAGAGAAGATAACTGGAGTCTTTGTGCTGCTCCCTGAGATTATGGAGGTGCAGTCATTGGTAATAGTGAGATTGAGGGTATGATGTGGGAATGCATTGCTGACGCAGAAAGGAGGTCCAGGAACTAGGAAGCCATGGTGTGGGAAGGATCACCTCTGAGAATTTTGAAATCGTGAATTGAGAGAAGGGTGGTTGGACAGAGGGACAGTGCACCAGGAGTTAATCAGCTGAAGACATCAGAGGGGTGACAGCTTCATCTTTTAGTTGTTGGGCATCTGAGAGTAGAGGTGGTGGGCGCTGTGGGCAATGGGAACGGCTTCAGCCTATGGATGGTCATGGAGGCTTTGATTTGTGGTCATCACAGCCACGGGCCAGCCCCGTCATTTGAAATCACCTTTTGAAGCCAGTGAGCCAGGCAGGGTGGAGAACTAGATCTTGGCTGACAAAGGGCTGAAAACCAAGGAACCCAGGATCTTTGATACCAGCTCAAATGAAAAGGAAAGAAATAAGTTTTGTGTAGCCCAGGGTTTAATTTTAGGATTTATTCCAAGGCTGTGAAAAATTACTGTTAAGAGAAGTAATGGAAAAGCAGTGTTGACGCTCGGCTTCCTTCTAGGGGAACTGAGAAGTGTTGATGTCCATCTAGCCCTGCAGGTTGACAGTGAAAACAAAAATCAAACCCATCTCATCAACCTCTCTAGTCTCATCAAAATTAGGAACATTCGAGTTTTTTTATACCATTAGTTTCAAGGGTGAGATGTTATATCGCATTTCCCCTGGACTAAAAAATTATTTATTTTCCCTTTGATTATTAAACCGTATGATGTACTTCAGTGTAGAGATTATAAAAAATAAAACTGATAAAAACAGCTATGACCATTTTGATGTATTTCCACTGTTTTTTTTTAAAGACGTTAATTTGTGTGTGTGTTTTCAATCATACTGTATATACAGAACATAGCTTACTGGTTTTTGTTTTTTTTTTGGCCGTGCTGTGTGGCTTGCAAGATCTCAGTTCCTCAAACAGGGATTGAACCTGGGCCACAGGCAGTGAAAGTCTGGAATCCTAACCCCGATTCCACCAGGGAGCTCCCTGTACCCTACTTCTTTTACTTACCATTATGATAAACATTTCTTCTGTTACCACATTATCTTTGAAAATAATAGTTTTCCATTAGGTTTTTAATATTCCTGTCATTTTTTTTTCATTGTCATGACCACTGGTATATTGAATGTGCACAGGGATTTTTCTTTCCTAGGGCAGATTTCCAGAAGAATTGAAATACTTGGTCAAAGGGTATTAAGTTTAGTATTCATTATAATTGTGAGAAATAACTGCTCCATTGTTATTATTAACATAATTAAAGATAAGTGAGATAGATGACTCTGTGTTCCTATTATGTGCTTCTGGATTCTGGTGTTTCTGCAGAAGTATAGGTAGCTAGTTCCCAGCTTTATTTTTATTTTTTGGAAGCACAGAGTCTTAACCCCTGCACTGCCAGGGAATCCCCTCCCCAACTTTATTTAAAACAAAGGATCAGTAATTTTTCAAAAGATTTGATGCAAGTTGGCTTATAACTGATCTCAAGAAGAGTCAGACACTACTTCTGTCCAGGATCCTTTGCATCTCCTTGTTAATGCAGTCGAAGGCTCTAATTTGGGGGAAATATATAAATTTCAACAGAAATAATTGTCAGAGGTTAGTTATACTCATTTTTAACTTTCGTAGGATCTTTGCTAACTTTTCTTAAGTAACTTCATGTTTCCAGTTTTTCATTCTGTTTTCTGCTTTTTTGAGAGTATTTATACGTATGCAGAGGGGCTTCCCTGGGGGCTCAGATGGTAAAGAATCTGCCTGTAATGCAGGAGACCTGGGTTCGATCCCTGGGTTGGGAAGATCCCCTGCAGAAGGAAGTGGCAACCTATTCCAGTATTCTTGCCTGGAGAATCCCATGGACAGAGGAGCCTGGTGGGCTACAGTTCGTGGGGTCACAGACGGTCAGACAAAACTGATCAACTTTCACTTCTTCACCTTGGAGATATATAGACTTGGGAGGTGTGAGAGTTCAGTATCTAGATTGTGTTTTCAGGATATGTTGTTTTTAAACATGTTTGTCAATTTAAAACCAAGGAACTTGTGCGCCACTGACACAGCCTTCCTCCTCGGTGCTTTATTTCAGGTTTAAAGACACTATCGTCAACGCCAAGTACGGAGGACACACGGAGGCCGTTCGCCGGCTGCTGGGCCAGCTCCCCATCAGCGCCCAGTCCTACAGCGGCAGCCCTTACCTTGACCTGTCTCTCTTTAGCTACGACGACAAGTGGGTGTCAGTCATGGAGCGACCCAAGACTTGCGGAGACCACCCTATCAGGTGCTTCAGCTGCGGCTGCCTGTGGGTGCGGGCGGCCACTTTCTCTTCCTTCTCCTGAGCATCACTTCACTGTGACTCTGTCTACTTGTACTAACAGGTTCAAGTCACAGGGCAGGCTGTTTCTTTAATGTGGGTGTTTTGGCTTCCTTGGTGGCTCAGCTGCTAAAGAACCTGCCTACTCTGTGGAGACTTGGGTTCGATTCCTGGGTTGGGAAGATCCCCTAGAGAAGGGAAAGGCTACCCACTCCAGTATTCTGGCCTGGAGAATTCTATGGACTGTATAGTCCATGGGGTCGCAAGGAGTTGGACACAACTGAGCCACTTTCACTTTGATCATTTAGGGATTAGTATCAAAAATTAATTAGTTCTGCTCTTTGCCTCTCCTCAAAACATCCAATTCAGTAAGTATTGTTCTCTTTTTAAGGTAGCCAAGGAAGAGAACCATACTTCTCAATTTAATGACCTAGTACCATTTCACAAGAAACGTAAAAATAATTGAGACTTACATTTTACCCAGCTCAAATTATTTTATCCCCTCCTGTTACCTAATGGAAAAGAGAGACAGTTTGGGGGAACAAGTAAGTTTTGGAGAAACCCACGCTTCCTCGGTTGGAAGAATGTTGGAACGCAGGTTGCCGTGTTACTCTTAGAACCTTGCAGTTCCTTCGTCACGGGTGTCCAGCTCACAGACCCTCCTGTCCCTCCGTGCTGGGAGCCTGGGTTGTTCTGTTTTTGCTTTCACAGATGCTAGAGAGAGGAGCTGGCACCACTTCCACTGTGGGGTTATTTCAAGGGACGTGTGAGCTGGGTTCTGGAAGGTCTTCACATAGAGACAGTGGTAGTTAGTATTTCATAATCCAGCTTCGTTGTGTATTAAGTAGGCTTGTGTAACATATTCTGTGCGATTAATTACTGTTTGTAATATTTCCTTTGGGAAATTGTAATCGAGTTCTGAAAATGTTTTTATTGCGGAGATTTTTAAACATATAAAAGTGGAAGACTGTAATGAAGCTCTGTACCCATCACCCCACCTCAGTGTTGTTTCATCTCCTTCTCCCACCACTGCTCCCCTCCCACCTGCCAGTCTGGAGTCTCACAGCCCAGGCATCATAGCATTTCACTTGTAAATATTTCAGTATGAATTTTTAAAAGATAAGGACTAAACAAAAATTAAACCTTTATTAAGATCACCGATAGCAAGTGAGTTTTCACGTTTTCCTATTGTTTTGTATATATTCTTTTTACGGTTTGTTCCAGTCAAGACCTAAAGAAGGTCCAAATGTGTTTTTTTGGTTGTTGTCCTCTAAGTCTTTTTTATTTTATGGGTTCTGCTTCCCTGTTACTTTCTTTGTAGTGAAGTTGTTGAAAAAACCAGGTTGTTCGTCTGGTGGTATTCCCCACATTCTGGATTTTTGCTCATTGCATCCCAGGCAGTTCTCATTCCCCCGTTTCCTGTAAACTGGTAGTTAGATTTAGGAGCTCCAACAACTAGCTTTACATTATAAGCCCTTTGTGTGCTGGGGACCTTGTGGGTGAGGGGAAGGTTTTCACACATAAAAGCAGATAATTGGGCTCATTTGACATTGTCACGTAGCCCGAGATAACATTTCTCTCCCTTTTGACTGCCCTGCCTTTCTGATTTGAAAAAATTAACCTAAGTAACAAATCTGGAAATGCCATTGACCCTGACTTCTTGTAATTCTTATTTATTTTTTAATTTAAAATGAGAAATGTAAGGATATTAAAGTCATTTGAAGAGGTAATGCCATTACTCTAACACCTTTATTGTATTAAATATATTCCATTCTAGTCTCTGCCAGGGTGTGTGTTTACATTTATGCAGTCATAGTTACGGTTGGCATAGTACCTTGTAGCCTGCTTTTATTTAATAAACATTTTCCATATTCCTTAAAGTTACAGTCCTGACGACAGCATATTATTCCATAAAATAGATGTAGCATAATTTATTTTGCTGTTCCCCTGTTACTGAGCATTTATTCTCTACCTGCATTTTTACATTGGAGCTAATGCTATGTGCGTGCTAACTTGCCTCAGTCACGTCCAGCTCTTTGCAACCGTGTGGACGATAGCCCACTAGGCTCCTCTGTCTGTGGGATTCTCCAGGCAAGAATACTGGAGTAGGTTGCTATGCCCTCTTCCAGGGGATCTTCCCAACTCAGGGATCCAAACAGGTCTCTTATGTCTTCTGCATTGGCAGGCAGATTCTTTACCGCTGAGCCACTGGAGAAGCCCAAAATGCAATAGTAGCCATCTTTATTTACGTCACTTTTTACTTTACTTAAAATAAATTCTGAGGATATAAGCTCTTGGATTATTGGATATTACGAATATCTTTGTATCTCCTGTATATTTGCTTTCCAAGAGGGACATGCATTGTAGAGCTCTTTATTTCAGAGCTCCTTTTTTCTTGAGCTTCCTCCAATTCAGCCCCAACCCTGCCAATCATCTCTGGTTCCCAAGTTCACAGGGCACTTGCTTTGCATATGGGCAAAAGGCATTTAAGTCCTGGGATGGATGGAAGCGTCTTTGTTCTTACCGTGTTAGATGAAAAAGTAGAAACTAGTTAGTATTTTGTTTTTGTGTGTGCAAAAGAAGAACCTTCCAAAAGAATTTCTTCTTAACAGTGAAAAAACTCAGGACTTCCCTGGTGGTCCAGAGGTTAAGACTGCACCGCAGTTACTGAGCCCACTCACCACGAGTGCCTAAGCCCGAGCTCTAGAGCCCATGCTCCTCAACAAGAGAAGCTACCGCAATGAGAAACCCTCACACTGCAGCTAGAGAATAGCCCCTGCCCGCCTCAACCAGAGAAAGCCTTTGCACAGCAACAAAGACCCAGCCCAGCCAAAATTACATAAAATAAATTTTAAAAAGAGGAAAGAAGAACTCAAGATACGCGCCTAAATCTGCACTGTCCTCTAGTAACCACCAGTCTCCCATGGCTGGTGAGCACTAACATGAGATGTGTTCAAGTGTCAAATGCATGTCAGATTTCAAAGACTTAGTACAAAAAATGAAATATCTCTTTAGTATCTTTTATAGCATTGGTTGACATGATAATACTTTAGATGCCGACGTTAGGTTAACTAAAATATTATTAAAATTATTTTCACTTTTTCCTTCTTACCTTGTTTGACGTGGCTGCCTGAACATTTAAGCATGCCTGCTTGGCTTGCATTATCATTTCCAGCCCTGGCCTAGGCAGGTAGGTAGCTGGGCAGATAGCTGCTGGAAAAGGGGAAACCGTAATCAAGGCCATCACTAAGGGTCATCTTGGGAAAGACAAATGACCCAGTGATTCAGGCCAGCATAGTAAAGTTCATAATCTCTGTGCTCATAAAATGAGCTGATCAGACATAGGCAATTTTGACTGAGGGCTGACGTTAGAGGAGATTTCGTCAGTGAGGTTAATTCATGCTACTGCTGCTAAGTCATTTCAGTCGTGTCCGACTCTGTGCGACCCCATAGACGGCAGCCCACCAGGCTCCCCCATCCCTGGGATTCTCCAGGCAAGAGCACTGGAGTGAGTTGCCATTTCCTTCTCCAATGCATGAAAGTGAAAAGTGAAAGTGAAGGCGCTCAGTCATGTCCGACTCTTAGCGACCCCATGGACTGCAGCCTACCAGGCTCCTCCATCCATGGGATTTTCCAGGCAAGCGTACTGGAGTGGCGTGCCATTGCCTTCTCCCGGTTAATTCATGAGTCCCCTGCTATTCAGGTTTTAAGGTGGTGGTGAATGTCTGTCTCATGCTCTCCTCCTCTCCTTGTTCTGTTTAGGTTCTACGCCCGGGACTCTGGTCTGCTCAAGTTTGAGATTCAGGCGGGCTTACTGGGCCGCCCCATCAACCACACGGTGCGACGCCTCGTTGCCTTCACCTTCCACCCTTTTGAGCCTTTTGCCATCTCTGTGCAGAGGACTAATGCTGAGTATGTCGTCAACTTCCACATGCGACACTGCTGCACGTAGGTGCCTCGCGGAGCCGGCTGCTCTGGTCTTCCGAGCCTCTGGCCCGCCCACCCTGCCGCCCCATCACGTCTCAGTGGGCTGTGAAGCAGAAGCTCCTGATGCCCAGCCTTGGAGTCCCAGGCTGTACCGCCCGTGTGGAGAGCCAGAGACAGGAGGAAAGAGGTGTGAGGGTGGCTCAGCCTTGAACACAATACAACTACTGATCAATCGACTTAAAAGTCCTCTTGCCTTTTCCCTGTGGGAATGCCCAGCATTAAGTCCATTTAATTTTTTGTCTTATTTTGCATTTTTTTGCTATGAAGATGACAGCATTACACCTCTGCCCCATTCGTGTCACTTCTTTGGCATTACAGTATGCAGCCTGCAGGAAACTCTTGTTTACTCATGAGAACTCTGTACATCCTTTCAATTAGCCAACAGCAGGGCTGTCTTTTTAAGGAAAAAAAAAATAAAGCCTTGGTATTTTCTTAAATATATCCCGCTTGAGGACTGCCTTCTGTTCCGATCTCACCAAATGCTTTTCAAATACATAGGTTCCAGCAAGGCCTGTGAAAGGGACTAGAGGCCGCAGACCCAGCAGCGCCTGCTGGTAGGACTAAGTGGGGGTGGGCCGGCATGGAGGCCGGCTCTCTTCCGGGCTTGTGTCCTTCCCTGGGGTGTTTGCCCGGTAATTGTTACAGCTGGAGGAACGGAGCCTAATTGCCTGTCCCTGTGTGGAAGCATGCTCCCATCTGTGCCATCTGTGTTGTGCAGGTGGAGAGCAGGCCGTCCTCTCCGGCCGCAGCAGAGACAAGCTCTGTGCAGCACGTACTGTCGTTTGGAGGGGTGGGAGCTGACAGGCCCCAGGCGTCCCTAAGGAGACCAGCCGGGCTGTTCCTGGATGGCTGAGCCATCACCACACTCCTCCAAACACCTGCCAGGCGCCAGGCAGCATCCCTCTCACATTCTCAGCTGGTCTCCCCACCAGAGATTGTCAGGACGTGTATGTTCATCCTTATAAATGTGTCCACCATTTATGAAGTGAGTTTGTTGTGCAGCCTCTGACTTTGAAGCTCGCTCTGGAGTGTTGGGTTTCAGAGAAGGCAGGGAAAGGAGCCGTGGATGCAGACAGCTGGATCCTCCATCCCTCTCCCATCTAGGGACGAGCTTCCCTTGGGAGTGTAAGAAATGTGATATGAGATGCTGCTGCTGCTAAGTCGCTTCAGTCGTGTCCGACTCTGTGCGACCCCAGAGATGGCAGCCCACCAGGCTCCCCCGTCCCTGGGATTCTCCAGGCAAGAACACTGGAGTGGGTTGCCATTTCCTTCTCCAATGCAGGAAAGTGAAAAGTGAAAGTGAAGTCGCTCAGTTGTGTCCGACTCCTATCGACCCCATGGACTGCAGCCTACCAGGCTCCTCCGTCCATGGGATTTTCCAGGCAAGAGTACTGGAGTGGGTTACCATTGCCTTCTCTGGATATGAGATGCTGAGCCCCACCAAAACCAGTTCAACTAATTTCATCATCTTCAGTCTTGAACAGCTAAATTCATTCTCGTTCAGCGTTCAACATAAGATTTGAGCACCTACTATGTGTCAGGTAAATGCTGTGCTGAGATGTTGAGGATGAGGGGAGGAGTAGGCAAAATGCTAAAAAACCCCCGAGGTGTGTATCGGACCCGTAGAGGAGATTGGAGGAGAAGCAGAGAAGGACAGCCGCGCTGGGGAAGGGATGCTGAAACTGGGTAGGTGGGAGTGTGTCATGTGGGCCAGGACAGAGGAAGCCTTGAGTCCTCACCTCTTTTTCTCTATATATTCTTTAGTTGATTTCATCCATTTTATGGTTTTAAATTCTAGGGATAAGCTAATGATTCTCGAAACTGTAACTCCAGCCCTGACTCCTTCCTTGAGTGCCAAATTCACATATCCCTTGGTTTACGTGGCCTCTTCATGTGCAGATCTAACAGGCATTTCAGAATCCGTGCATCCTAAACAATATTTTCCATTCCCACTCCCACCCCCAACCTGTTTTTCCTACAAGGCTCCCAAATGACTTCAGTATCTAGCCATTTACTTGCAAAACCTAAGGAGTTACTCTCAATTTCTTTTTTTTCCCCCACCCCCCACGCATCTGACTTCACTCCAGGGAAGTGCCCTGAGCAGTCTCAGCCAATTATGGTGGTCTCATACGAACTGCTAGTTACTAGAACTAAGCTAAGACCAGTTGGCATAGGGGTTAGTGTAGGAATGTCATGTGATGTAGTTCAGGTCAATAATACCCTGAGATAAAGGTGTCTAGTGCCTTTGAGGAAACATTTCTCTCTAGAATATGCTAATGAGGGGGAATTCCCTGGTGGTCCAGTTGTTAAGAATCTGACTGCCAATGCTGGAAACATGGATTTGATCCCTGGCTGGAGAAGAGTGCACATACCACGGAGCAACTGAGTCCGTGCACTGCAGCTACTGAACTCTCAAGCCCGAGAACCACAACTGCTGCAGCCTGTGAGCCACAGCGCCCGTGCTCCATAGCGAGAGAAGCCTCCGCAATGGGGAACCTGAGCACTGCAACAAAGGGTACCCCCACTCCCTGCAGCTAGAGAAGGCCTGTGCACAGCAGTGAAGACCCAGTGCAGCCAAGAATAAATAGATAATCTAAAAAAAGAATATGTTAGTGAGGAAACATGTAGCCCACACTCCTGCCATCCAACACCCTATGATCATGTTTCACTGAGAATCAGCCTTAGGATGAAGCTGGCCTTCTGGGTGGTAAAATGAAGAAAGAACCTGAATCATAGATGACAGAGGTGGCTGATTAGATCAGCCAACCCTGAAACCCACCCTACATCTGAATTTCCAGTTCCGTGAGACAGTAATTTCCTTACTGTCTAAGCTGCTTGAATTGGATTTGCTGTTTCTTGCAGTTGAAAGCAAATTAATAGATGCAAAGAGAAAGGCAAGTTGCCCATGGCAAGAGTCAGAAAGTTCCTTGTGTCTGGGGACCTTCTTAGATCCCGTTCCAGTGTCCATGAGGCCCCATTATGATTCCCATTCTTAGATCCCTGTTCTTGAATTTCTGTCAGATTTCTGGCCCTCCTGTAGGCCTCTTCAGCCACACCTGAGCTGAGCTGGCTGTTTCTCGTCCCTAAAATGACTTAACTAAAATGGGCGATAAAGCACTCAGCACATTGAATACTTGACCCATAATTAATTCTCAAATCCTGTGTATTTGTTTACATTAACTTTGTTTCTAAAGGATTTAAAGCTGTGTTAAGTAAACTCTAGTGTCTTCTCTCTGCAAATGTTCACCCAGTAAACCTCAAGAATCTATGGAGAAAAAAGCTCTTTGAAACCAAAATGTTTAAGAAATGCAGAGACTTCAGATTTAAATTCTTCTCTGAACCTCTTTCCTCTCGTTCCTACTCGGCAGGGAGCTGGCATGTCAACAGTCAGTTTGAGGCTGCTGTGGACCCTTGAGAGAAAGCTTCCATGTAAATTCAGCAGAACCTCTTTCATTTAGAGTTCTTACAGAGAAGCACATAAATCAGTGAAAAGCCTAAATTAGATAATTTTTAAAAGAACCGTAGCTTCATTATTTTCAAGTACACAGAGTAACTCCATCTCAGCTATGAAGTGTTCCTTTGCAGAAGCCCTTTGGGATGTTCCTTAATGAGTAGATCATAATTATTGGTAATCAGCATAACGGTTCTCCTCAGTGCATGCTTCCAAAGCATTTGAGTGTATTAAGTGGTTTTGATGTTCTGTGGGGTAATTTTGTTTACAACATTAAACAACATTGCTCAGTGTATACCTTTATAGCTATAATCCTCTGTTTTTTTTTTTTTTTAAATTCTGAAGGCTGTCTCCATTGTACAACATTTGATTACCAGAGGCAGAAATAATGTAGGAAGCAGAGAGATGCATAGGAAGACTCAGATCCTTTGCAGATGGAGCCCTGATAGAATTATGAGAACAGCTCAGGTTTGCAAATGAGGTCTGTGCTGCTAGTTATGTGACCCTGGGGTTGATAATGAGAACCTGATGGAGTCTTAGTTTCTCCTCTGTAAAATGGGGATAATTTCTCATTTTCAGGGTCAGTGTGAGCACTGAATGAGCATTAACCAAATGCTTCTTCATTCCTTGGTGACCAAGCAACATAAGCTTGCCTCCTCCAGGCCCAGCTCCTGATCACCCCCAGGAGACTGGTAGCATTACCTCTGTCCCCACTCGCCCATGTCTGAGAGGATCAGAACATCCCTAACCCTCTTTGCAGCCAGACATGTTGGCTAGAAGGGAACTTTGTTTGCTGAGAGTTTGTTACCATTGATTGTTAGCATTTAGTAAGAGCTTATTATCATGGACCTGGTGGTTCAGACAGTAAAGAATGTGCCTGCAACGTGGGAGACCTGGGTATGATCCTGGATTGGGAAGATCCCCTGGAGAAGGGACTGGCAACCCACTCCAGTATTCCTGCCTGGAGATTTCCATGGACAGAAGAGCCTGGCGGACTATAATCCATGGGACTGCAAGAAGTCAGACATGACTGAGTGACTCACAACGTCTATCATGGACCAGAAGCTCTGTTAAGCACCTCACCCAGGAAGGGATTTGTGTACTACTGCATCCATTCTGGGATGCAGTTTTCAAAATCGGACCCTATCTAAAGTTGGCATCTTCGAGTGTCAGCCAGGTGACAGTTGTGACGTCACTACTGTCACCTCCTCTGAGTGATCACATTGAGCATAGTCATTGTGTCATCATTTCTACCAAGTAATATGCATTACTGACATGTGACATGTGTTAAAGTTCTGTGCTGTTTAACGTGTCTTCCAAAAGACTGACCTATAATATTTGGTTTTCTCTTTCTGATTTACTTTACTCTGTATAACAGACTCTAGGTCCATCTACATCTCTGCAATGACCCAATTTCATTCCTTTGTCCTTTGTTTGACTGAGTAGTATTCCATCACATACATGTGCCACATCTTTATTACCCGTTCATCTGTCGTTGGACATTTAGGTTGTTTGCATGTCCTGGCTAACGCATATATGTGGAATCTAGAAAATAACCTATTTCCAGGGCAGGAATAGAGACACATATGTAGAGAACAGACATGTAGACACAGAGCAGGAAGGGGAGGGTGGGATGAAATGGGAGATTAGGGTTGACATATATACACTGTCATATGTAAAATATACAGCTTGTGGGAACAAGCTACATAGAACAGGGGGCTCAGCTCTGTGCTCTGTGGGGACCTAGAGGGGTAGATGGGAAGTGTGGATGTATGTATACAGATAGCTGGTTCGCTGTGTTGTACAGCAGGAACTAACACAACATTGTAAAGCAGTTACACTCCAATTTAAAAGAAAAAAGGCGTTGTACCATGATTTGGTATTACAGTGAAAGGTTATTTTGTACTCAGAATGGTACAGCAGCAGTTTGAAAATGAAAGTGTTGGTCACTCAGTTGTGTCTGACTCTCTGTGACTGTAGCCCGCCAGGCTCCTCTGTCCATGGGATTTCCCAGGCAAGAATACTGGAGTGGGTAGCTATTTCCCTCTCCAGGGGATCTTCCCCACCCAAGGATCAGACCCACATCTCCTGCATTGCAGGTAGATTCTTTACCATTTGAGCTACCACGGAAGCCCATAGAAGCAGAGCAGTGGGATTCATTTTGGTATTAATGAAGCAAAGGTTTGCCATTTTAGGAATGAACATGAGGTAGTATTTTTTGCAAAACAGCAATCAGATGCATCTTGAAAGTGATGTGAAAGTGTTAGTCATTCAATCGTGTCTGACTCTTTGTGACCCCATGGACTGTAGCTTGCCAGGCTCCTCTGTCCACGGAATTCTCTAGGCAAGAATACTGGAGGGGGTTGCCATTCCCTTTTCCAGAGGATCTTCCCGACCCTGGTCTCCTGCATTCCAGTCAGATTCTTTCCTGAGTCACCACGGAAGCCCCCAGTGCACCTTAGAATTAAAGAAAGAAAGATACACACTAGTAATTGAAATTTTACTGACATGCTGAGAATGGTGCAAAAGGCTTGCCTATCAAACACAAAACAGGGCAAATGAATGATGGGAAAACCATCCCATCCTTTGGATTAAATGGACGAAGTTCCTAATGCAGTGAGAGGCCTGGTGTGACCAATTCATGCCAAACTGTCCATGGAATTCTTCAGGCAAGAATACTGGAGTGTATTGCCATTCCCTTCTCCAGGGGACATTCCCGACTTAGGGATTGAATTCGCATCTCTTGCGTCTCATGTACTGGCAGGCAAGTTCTTTACCAGCTGAGCCACCAGGGAAGCTTATATCCTTCATTGTTTTTTAAATTATTTTTTCTTGGAGTATAGTTGCTTTGCAATACTGTGTTAGTTTCTGCTGCACAGCAGAGTGAATCAGCCAGATGTCCGTTATACATATACACCCTCTTTTTGGACTTCCTTCTCATTCAGGTCACCACAGTGCATTAAGTAGAGATCCCTGTGCTACACAGTAGGTTCTCATTAGTTATCTATTTTATACGTGGTATCAATATTCATATAGTCCGGTGGTGAAGACTCTGCCTTCCAATGCAGGGGGTGGGGTTCAGTTGCTGGTGGGGAAACTAAGATCCTACATGGGGTCTATATGTCTACTAAAAAAAAAAAGGAATGGAAATATTCTGAACAGTTGAAAAAAGTAAAAGGTAATTTTCAGGCTTCTCCCTAATAGTTTTTGTTGGGGGTTATAAGGATTGAAATATATCCTTATGGAGGAATGTGTTGCTCAGAATAAATTGCCTCTGGACTGTTTTCCCAAGACAATATTTTTTTTTAAACTTTAGATGCCATTCTGTTTATATATTTTTTTAAATAAAGTTTACCTGAAAAGTGATTCTCAACTTAGCATCAGTTAAGGTTAAGATTGAAGCGGTGGGCATATTCAAATCTTGAGGGAGATTCTGTTGAAAAAACAAGTCGGTAACCATTTTTATTGAAAAAATGAAAAATGTATAAGTTTTCACATTACAAACTGGAGACATTGGAAAAAATCTTATCTGCTGAGGTTAAGCAAGAAGACACAGGGATTCATAACTGGGACACATCCTTTAAAACATCCTAGAGGAACAGAAGATTTTCTGGTTATCAAATAGGGAGATGTGTTTAGTGAGTCTGGAAAGCATTGTGTTAGAAAGAAGTTGGATTTCACACACACACAAAAAGGTAGAATGGAAAAAGCTGGAGAAGGAACGTTTCTTTCTTTCTTTTTTTCAATCTTTTGGCCTCACCATGGGTCATGTAGGATCTTAGTTTCCCCATCAGCGACTGAACCCCACCCCCTGCATTGGAAGGCAGAGTCTTCATCACCAGACCACCAGTGAAGCCCTTGAGAAGGAACATTTCTATGAGCTCCTGAAGAGAAGATTCAGGGAGGGGCAGGCAGCAAGTGCCAAGGTCAGAGAAAGGTAAGGGATACAAAATGAACCTGTAATTGCTGAGGTGCCGTTGTCTTCTAGATTTCTATTTATAATTTTGCAGTGAGTAAGCCCCTTTTAAGAAGGGAAAAAAAAATCCTCGATAATACATGCAAATGGAAACTTGGGAAAAATTACCAAAATAAGATCAACCCATTTGTCAAAGGATTGATTTCCTTAGTTTAAAAACATTTAAAATATTGACTATAGTTCTCTGTGCTACACAGTAAACCTTTGTTACTTGTTGCATATGTTTTTTTTTTAAATTGGAAATCTAGCATTCTTTTCATTCTAAGTCAAACAAAAAGATGAACTATCCCAAAGAAAAAATGGGCCCAGGGTATTATTAGCAGGGTGTTCACAGAAAAAATAAATGCATGGTCAAAAACTATATGAAAAATGTGTATAATATTTATTTTTCACTAATCAGATTAGAAAAGGTTAAAAATATTTGATGACCCAGTATTGTCAAGAAGGTAGAGTGCTCTCACCCACTGTTAGTGGGACAGAAAGTTGATTCAGATTTCTTGAAAGACAAAGAGCAGCGTCTTAATAAATGTGCATATCTTTTAGCTCAGTTAGATGGTACATTATTAAGCCAAAACATATGTATATGTGCGTGAGATATATGCATGAGGCTTTTCATTGCAACTTTTTTATTATGAAAAAGTGGAAACTGCTGAATGTACGTCAAGAGAGACAGACTAAATAGATCATGAAATATCCATAAAATGGGATCCGATACTGCTGTTAAAAGTAATGAAACAGATCCATACATATTGATTTGGAAAGCTCTCTGAGACATATTAATTGAACAAGTGTGTTTAGTGTGATGCTCTTTTCTGTAAAAAAGAAAAACGAATCTGAAATGAAATTGAAATCAACATAGACATAAATACATACATATTCTTAGACTCATAAAACATTTCTGAAGGCCCACAGAAGACACGATTATGGTGGTTCCCTCTGGGCCTGGGGCTGAGGGAAGGTGGACATTCACTTTTTAGCTTATCCTCTTTATCTTTGCGATTCTTTTACTGTGAACATGTATTTCTTAAAATTTTTAAATGAGTTTATTCCTAATTTGTAACTGTGGTAAACAAACATGTGACATGAAATTTACCATCTTTACTGCGTGTACAGCATTTCTGAGTGCACAGCTCAGTAGTGTTAAGTACACTCACACTGTTGGGCAGCCAATCTCTACAACAGTTTCATTTTGCAAATCTGAAACTACAACTTTTTCAGCTTGCGAAACTCAAACTTCTAACCCATTAAACAAGAATTCCCCCATTTCCCTGTCACGCCACCCCTGGTAACCACTCTTCTACCTTCTGTCTCTATGAATTTGACCACTTTAATTACCTCAGATAAGTAGAATTATACAGTATTTGTCTTTTTGTGTCTGGCTTTTTTCACTTAGCACAATGTCCTCTAAGTTCATCCATGTGAGAGCATCGGTTTTAAAGGCTGAATAATAATCCATTATATGTATATACCCGGGCTTTCCTGGTGGCTCAGATGCCCTAAAGAATTTTCCTGGAATGCAGGAGACCTGGGTTGGATCCCTGGATTGGGAAGATCCCCTGGAGGAGGGCACGGGAACCAACTCCAATATTCTTTCCTGAAGAATTCCATGAATGGAGGAGCCTGGGGGGCTACAGTCCATAGGGTTGCAAAGACTGATAGACTAACACGTTTTCACTTTCAAATGTATATACAATTGAATACATTTTGTTTAATCTATTCATTCGTTGTTGCTGGACACAGGTTACTTTTACCTCTTTGCTATTGTGAATGATGTGTCTATGAACATATATCTCTTTGAGATCCCGCTTTCAGTTCTTTTGGATAAATACCCAAAAGTGGGATTTAAAGAGCTTTTTAAAAAGTGTTTAATGTGAATTTGCTTGTAGCAACAGAAGTAGCCACTCTGTGGGCTTAGTTGAGCTGAGTAGTCTGAGGTCATGATTTTCTTTACTTTACCAGCCTCCTGGAGGTTGAGCAATTTCATTCCTGCCCCCTGAGCCTTTCCTTTGCCCAGACAGAGAGGCCTTAACATGCTTGTGAACTTGCTGCTCCCTGCCTGCTCCTACCTGCATTGATTCGGCACATTTCTATAGCTCCCTGAAGGAAGAGACGTGCAGCAGCATTTAATTAGAGGCTGAGAACATGCTTTCCCAAGGACACGACTTATTCCTCAGCCAGCTGTTGCCAGTGGCTCCCTAGCAACGGGGGGCACTCTCGCCTGATTGCTTCTCCCCAGGCCAGGTGGGTGGCCTGCCCACCTGCTGTCACAGCCTGGGGTGGGAGGGGGTGGGGGTGGCTAATTCTCCAGGGGAAGTGGGTGATCTGAACCTATTATTCCTGTAAAGCCAGAAAGGGGGCTAAAACCTCTGACCTACCTGTTTCACCCCTCTCCCTCAAGTTCATGATTAGAGCAGAGAGAAGGTCACCAGTTATAACACAGATGGAGCAATGTGATCCAGGAAAGTCTGCAGGGCTTGTGAAGTGCAGCTGGGAGACTCTGGGGCAAGAGAGGGGGAACTTGCCCCACAGTAGGCAGAGCCTGACTTTTGGGATGGTTGTGGGTGTGTGTGTGAGGGGGTCTCTGGGGGCGCCTATCCTGGGCACAGAGAGAAAAGAAAGCCTCATTCCAGGTGGCCCCAACTGCTTTGGGTTTCCTGGGCTTTTGGAAAGGGGTTGGGGGTGAGAAGATGTCAGCAGAAGCCACCCTCCAGGGTGTGAGCAATGGCTACCCAGGAACAGACTCTAGGCCTGATTCCACCCAAATGCTTGCACAGAGTTTGCAAACTGGACACTGCAAACCCCATGTGGGGTTTTTAAA
The DNA here is from genome assembly GCF_032452875.1 of Bos javanicus. Taxonomy (NCBI): domain Eukaryota; kingdom Metazoa; phylum Chordata; class Mammalia; order Artiodactyla; family Bovidae; genus Bos; species Bos javanicus. The sequence continues at coordinate 19,064,377 of NC_083888.1, read as the reverse complement.
AATAATTATTTAGCAGGGCCAGGTCTTTCGTTGCGGCATGTGGGATCTAGTTCCTTGACTAGGGATTGATCCCAGGCCCTCAGCATGGAGCATAGTCTTAGCCACTGGACCACCAGGGAAGCCCCATAGTGGTGTTTTTACAGATTTGAAGGTTTATAAAATATTCTGCCTTTTCACATTGCCATTAGGCAGCCTGAGTCCCATGGCTGGGGTCCTCTTAGACCGGGCGTGTGTGTCTCCAGCTTGCATAACCCACTTCACTCATGTATTGGCCCATTTGCCCTGTGACCTCTGCACCTTTCTGTATCCATGGTGTGAACAAGGTTGCTTCTGCAGTGGTCCACTTGTATTTACTGCTTAATTCTTTTTTTTTACTCAGCTCTTTACACAAACATTTCTTGAGCTTCTTCTGAGCATCACAGCCTGAGCTAGGCACTGGGCTAATAGGATGGGAAGGCATGGTCCTTGCAGACCTGAGTTTATGGACTGGATCGGGAGACAGAGAAGGAAGCAGGCTGGGGTGAGGGAGGTCACTGAGAGCAGGCAGGAGATGGATGCGCAGGAAACAGGGGAGCAGAGACTTGGGCACCTGACCCAGGCTGGTGGTGTCCAGGAAGGTTTCTGGCAAAGCTGAGACCTCAGCTGAATTCTGAAGGATGAGAAGGGTTAGCCTGATGAGAAAAGGGGAGAGGAGAAGTCCACCAGAGGCACTGACCATCCCAGAGGGAGGGAGGCCAGGGAGTGGCTGAGACTTTGTTCTGTAGAATTCTCATTCCGTACCTTCTCAGTCTCTGACCCTAGAGTGTGGGCTCTCAGAGCCTGATTCTTCACATAGAGATGCACGTGAGTTCAGTTGTCTCTGACTCTTTGCAACCCCATGGACTGTAGCCCGCCAGACTCCTCTGCCCACAGGATTCTCCAGGCAAGAATATTGGAGTGGCTTGCCATTTCCTTTCCCAGGGGATCTTCCCGACTCAGGAACTGAACCCACATCTCTTGCATTTCCTGCATTGGCCTGCGGATTCACCACCAGCTGAGCAACTGGAGAAGCCCCATAAAAAGGCATAACAGTACTGACTTTCGAGGGCCATTGTGAGGATGGAATTAGAGCCTGCACATCTGGGCCCCACCTGCATTATAGCGGGTGCCCAGTACCTGGGGCAGAAAACGCTTGTCAAATGCCAGGCTGGGCAGCCCCTGCCTCCCTCCCAGAGAGCACACGCCCTCTCCCTGGGTCCGGGTGGGTACAAGTGAGTGTTTGAAGGGTTAACCTGGCATTTTCAAGTCATTCTACCCATGGCGAGCCAGGACTAGCTTTTCCCATATCTAGAGAGGCCATGGGAGATGGCGACTCATGTTTCTGCCTTCCCTTCCAGCTGCTGCTTGTAGTTGAAGTGAAAATAGGAAGCCACCCCCGCCGGGTTCGCCCACCGCGAAGGCAAAGGCCAGCTTGTCTCAGCCTGCGGACACCTTCTGGGTGTGGGTTTTATATTGTGCAAGCCACAGCACAACAGGACGCCCGCTGAGGGGTGGTTGTGGAGGAAGGCTGGAGAAGAGTGCGTCCTCAACATGGCCTTCTCTAGAAACAGAACAGAGCGAGCGGGCTCGGGCCACCGGTGCTGCAAGGAGCACAGGGCGGAAGGCAGTCGGGCATCGCTGCGTTCCCGTGTTGACCTCATGAGAGGCCATGAGATTCAGACATGCCCAACAGTTTCAAGTTCAAGGCCTCCATTCACCTTTATATTGACTTCAGTGGGCTCTCCCCTATGGTTCTGCTTTTCAGACCATGGAGTGCCTTCGTCATCTTGACTTCCCCTGGCATTTGAGCCTCTTTCTGGGTTTGTAGATTCTACATTTTATGAGTCCCAGTAGGGGGCCAGGGCTTCCCTGGTTGCTCAGCAGTAAAGAATCTGCCTGCCAATGCAGGAGACGTAGGAGATGCAGGTTCCATCCCTGGGTCGGGAAGATCCCCTGGAGAAGGAAATGACAACCCTTTCCAGTATTCTTGCCTGGGAAATCCCATGGACAGAGGAGCCTGGCAGGCTACATTTCATGGGATTGCAAAGAGCTGAACATGACAGAGCACGAGACAAAACAATAGGGAGCAAAGACTAGCTTACTCTATGGGGCCTCATAGCTGAGGCTCTGCCAGTCAGCCTACCGGGGCAGACTTCCTGGCCTGCTGGGCAGGAAGGATACAGAGGGAGCCCCCTTCCTAGGGCCGTAGCCCCCAAATATTGATATTTTAGTCTAAAACTTTGTTTTCTAGATCCAGTTCCCATCAGGAAGCAGCGTCAGCTATTGAGATGCTGCTGTTGGAGTGATGGGGCTCAGGCAACATGATTCCCAGGTTATGGACCAGGAAACCAGCTATAGAACAAGAGCAAGGGAGTCACTGATGGGGCCAGCATCAGCCTGCAGCCTTTCCACTAAATTCTTTTTTAATAACTTTAAAAAATTATTTTTTAATTTATCTTTGGCTGTGCTGCGTGTAGTTTTTCTCTAGTTGCCGCGGGTGGGAGCTAATCTGTAGATGTGCTGCGAAAGCTTCTCCTGGCGGTGGCTGCTCTTGTTGCAGAGCACGGGCTCTAGAGTGCTGGCTCACGGAGCACCGCGCTAGTTGCCCAGAGGCAAGTGGGATCTTCCCAGACCAGGGATCTAACCCATGTGTCCCCTGCATTGATTGACAGGTGGACTCCCAACCGCTTGACCACCAGGAAAGTCTCTCCACTGAATTCTTAAGGTCCTCATAGACTTCAAGACACTTTCCAAAGAGAGTTTTAAAATGACTTCTTTGGCTCTCCTTAAGAGAGTGCAGACAGCTGGAGTTGAAGGCTCTGCTGGAGTTAAAGGGGAGGTCAGCTGCCAGGGGTGCTTTTTAGAGGTCAGAGGGAATGCAAGGGTCTAAAGAGAGTGAGCATTTCTTGGGCACGTGAGCCAGGCACTGGGTCACACATTCTTTATGCATGTTAACTAATTGACTCAGTTCTCTGAAGTGCCTTGTCTCCATCTTAGAGATAAGGATTCAGGCACAGAGAGATGAAGTAACTTGCCAAAGGTCACAGAGCTGGAGTCAGAATTCAAATGGAGTTCAGTATCAGCAGCTCAGGCCTGCTCCACGCTGTGTGTAATCAGGGGCCTGGGGAAAGGGCATGAGATCTCTGAGGGCAGATGGCACGTCTGGGACTCACTGCCGGCAGCCAGCCCTCTGGGAAGGGTGGAAAATCCCCATATGAGCCGCAGAGCCAAGGCAGGGGGACAGGGGAGGGATGCTGTGAGGGATAAGGGCCATCTTAAGGACACCTGAGCCTCTCTGGCCAGGAAGGGTGGGTGACAGATGGGCAGCCATGGAGCCCGGCTCTGACCAGCTGTTGTTTGCAGAGTGCGTGGTGACAGCTGGATTAGGTGTACCCTGCAACCTCAGTGACCACGGGGGGAGGGGGGAGGAGATGCACACTGTGCCCTTCTGGCTGGTCCCTCCAGCACCTCCAAACCTGGGGAGCTTAGTGCTTGCTAATCTCTGTCCCCATGGCAGCAGGAGGTGAGAGGGCCATCACTAAGGCCGTGGAATCTTCCACTTCTTGATGGCCAGGGAGCTTTTCCAAATGATCAGAGAAACTCCTCTCTCCTAGAAAGTAAGATGCCCAACTAAGACGATGGGCCCAGGGTCATCTGTAACTGTGATGAACGGTCTCTCTCCTGTCCTACTCAGTCCCCCTTTGGTCCACATGCTTTGTATCTGCTTTGATTTGGGGCTGCAGACTTCATTGGTTTTGTCTGCCCTCCTGTCTGTTTCCTGCCTCATTTCACAAAGGATTTGAAGCAGCTCTCAAAAATATATTGAAAATAATGTTGTTGTTCAGTTGCTAAGTTGTGTCCAACTCTTTGCGACCCCGTGGACTGTAGCCTACCAGGCTTCTCCGTCCATGGGATTCTCCAGGCAAGAATACTGGAGTGGGTTACCACTTCCTTCTCCAGGGTATCTTCCTGACCCAGGAATCAAACCTGGGTCTCCCACATTGGAGGCAGACGCTTTAACCTCTGAGCCACAGGGAAGCCCTTGTGTCCAACTCTTTGAGACCTCATGGACTGCAGCACACCAGGCTTCCCTGTCCTTTACTATTTCCCGGAGCTTGCTCAAACTCGCGTCCATTGAGTCAGTGATGCTATCCAACCATCTCATCCTCTGTTGTCCCCTTCTCCTCCTGCCCTCAATCTTGCCTAACATCAGGCTCTTTTCCAATGAGTTGGCTGTTTGCATTAAGTGGCCAAAGTATTGGAGCTTCAGCTTCAGCATCAGTCCTTCCAATGAATATTCAGGGTTGATTTCCTTTAGGATGGACTAGTTTGATCTCCTTGCAGTCCAAGGGACTCTCAAGAGTCTTCTCTAGCACCACAGTTTGAAAGCATCAATTCTTCGGTGCTCAGCCTTCTTTATGGGCCAACTCTCACTTCCATACACGGCTGGTGGAGAATAGAATAGTGAAATATGTATTTGAGTAACTTGGGGCCAGAGGACTGTATGGGTAAGCCATCAAGGTGTGTATGGAATGCCAGGATCCCTTAGCGACCCCATTTCTCAATACTGCTTCTGGAATCACTCTAGTCTTTATTTTTTTTTTTTTTAGACCGGCCCTTCTTCTTCTCGCCGCCCTTCTTTGCGGGAGCCATCCTGCAGGGCCAGGGATGGAAAGGACTAGTCTTTAATACTTTAATGCTTAGAATGACATTTGGGGCATATTTTCTTTTTCATGTAACAAAGGAATTTGATTAATTCAATAAATATTAAGTACCTTTTTAAAAACAAGAAGCAGCAAAGTATTTCCACTATTTGCATTTCTAAATTCTTTTGTCATGTTTTGGGGCCATCAGTATGGTGGTCTTTCAGAATCAGATATGCTGGCTAGTGTTTTAAATTCTAGTGAACACTTCAGAATTCACTACTACGTATCATTTTAAGTGTGCATCTTGGTAAGCCAGAGTCTTTTCCTTATTGTCTTGGAATGTTTCTCCAGAAATGTTCTAGAAAACCATTTAAAAAATCACATTTTTCTAACGCTCGCCAACTTTCTCATAGTATCTGGATTATGGCTGCGTTTGTAACCGGGTATTGGCTCCCCAGCAGCATGGGCCAGTCTGGGAAGTCCTGGGTGACTGAGGTTGGAGGCGAGGCCCCCACTGCAGTCACTGGTTTAGGCCCCTTGATTCAGTGGGATTTACAGACATTTATTGATCCCAGGTGGTGCTAGTGGTAAAGAACCTGCCTGCCAATGCAGGAGATGTAGAAGATGCAGGTTTGATCCCTGGGTCGGAAAGATCCCCTGGAGGAGGGCACGGCAGCCCACTCTAGTTTTCTGGCCTGGAGAATCCCATGGACAGAGGGGCCAGGTGGGCTTACAGTCCATGGGGTTGCACAGAGTTGTACACGACTGAAGCGACTTAGCATGCACGTGTTGAGCACTTTCTTAGGCTCTGTGAATCCACCAGTCCCTGCGTTCTTGGTGTTCCGTCCTAGCAGACAAAACAGAACACAAATGAGAAAACTAATACAGTGACGTCATCTGGTTTATGTTTTGGCAACATCCCTTTGGCTGCTGGGTAGAAAATGGGTTGTGCTCATGGCCGGGGCTGGTGGGAAACAGGGAGCCCACTTGAGAGGCCAGGGCAACAGGCCAGGCAAGACAAGGGTGCGGCAGCAGATGTGGTGATAAGCGATCAGACTGGGACAATTGCAGGGTTCTGCGTAGAGGTAAGACAAAGGAATCAAGGATGCGTCCAGAGTTTTCTGGCCTGAACTGGGAAATGGTTCCATTAGCTATCTTATGTTAGACTGGGAGAGGGAAAGGGTTTTTGGGGAGGGGATGAGAATCAAGAGTTTTATTTTGGCCAGACTGGGTCGAGATACCTATGAGACAGTCAGTAAAAAGCTCCACAAACTTCTAGTGATCTGTCAGCACTTCTCTGAATCTGGGCTGGGTGTGCAGGAGCAGAGGGATGGTCCGCAAGGAACAGGCTGCCCAGTGCCACACTGCCTGTGATTAGGGCCACCCTGGACTCCCCTGGAATCCTCCTGCCCAAGGCAGCTTGCCCTAGACTTCTGCATTCATTCATTCGTGGGTCACATTCAACACATATTTATTGAGTGCCGTGATGGTTATTTTCCATTTGTCCCTCAAAAGTGCATGTTTTTGTGTAATCTAAATGGACAACATGTTCTTTTCTGGCATTCCATTTAGTGTTCTACTTTTGGAAAAAAAAAAAAAAAGACATGAAAGCCAGCGGAGTGAGTGGCTCTGTTTATAAGATAGTTAATAAGGCCGACGAAGCTGGGCTCCTATAATCCAGGGCTGGTGGAAGGACATGTGACCTTAGAACCCTTTTATCTTATATGTCTGCTCCTTGGACCCCATTCCATCCCCCGAATGCTGTCATGCCTCTGATCAGAGCCCTGTTCAGAATCCTTAGGGGTGCACCAGATTCCTTTGCCTGGCCTTACCAGCCTGGCCTCAGCCCCTTTTCAGGCCTTCCACTTGGCATTCCCAGCCAACCCTGCCCCCGACTCTGCTCATCCTGACCCACGTGTGGATCAGGAGGGCTGTTTACAGAACACGCCGCCCAGCCTGACCTTGATGTTTTCCAGCCTTCCAGTCATGATTCCACTGCTCCACACCTGCACGTGATGCTTGGCAGTTGCAGCCCCCTGCGCTGTCCTCCCCTGGTCTGCCGCCAGAATGAGGGCCTTGCTCTGCTGTGCTCCTAACGAGCTCATCCACTGAGGGACTGAAACCCCCATCCAGCCAGGAAGCACTTGCTTGCTTGTGTCTGAGGAGCGGGATGAATCCTTTAGTCACAAGACATGGAAGGTGGGAAGCTAGGTCCCCAGGGCCCATGGGGCTCTGTGCAAGGTAGGAGCTGGCCCACCGTGATCCTGGGGGTCCCCAGTGTGTCTCATTCCTCAGGACGCCCACCATGCGCCTAGGCCAGCCTGCACTTAGGCAGGATGGTAAAGGGGCTTCTTCATGCTCCCTTGGAACTTCCGCTAAAGGCCCCCAACGGGGGACCGGAGATGTTCAGTATCCTCCCAGGCTATAGCTGTGCTCTTTGCAGGGGGTGGGGGTGACTCCAAAAGCGCTAGCTGGGACTTGTCAGAAATGCAGACTCTCAGGTCTCAACTGAGATCCACATCAGAACCCACATTTTAACAGGGTCCCCAAGGATTTTGCATGCTCAGTAGAGGATGAGAAGGGGAAGGACTATCATACCCACACAGGACTTAATAAAGGAGAGCAAAATGAATCCAATGCCCACCACCCCAAAGGAGATTCAGGATTCGAAAAGGGTGTTCTACGCCAGTCAGGTTCACAGTTGCAGGAAACGGAAACCACTTTGGTGGTTTTAAGTAGAAGAAGATTTGTTACTGGAAATTCAGTGTTTACACTGATGGAAGGAACCGGAACCCACCTGCAGAATCTCTACAGAGTTGCTGCCTAGCCTCACCTGGAAGGCAGGGCTGCAGGAATGACTGAGGCTGTGGGCAACCTCAGTCCACTGCTTCTCCTTGACCTGAGGATGGGGACATTGCCACGGCCACTGCCACAGCAGCCTCTCAACACTGACAAAAAAAAATCCAGCATCTCCCCAACCAAAGCAGCACGGAACCCCCTGCCCAAGGCAGCTTGCCTGTGCCTTTCTTCTTCCTTCCAAACCTAGCGCAATCACAACTAATTTGCGGAACTGCTTGTGTAGCCAGGGCTCCTTTCCCCTGCTTTGAGGTTAACTGATGGAAGAAGAGCTTGCAGAACTTGCGGCACTTATCAGAAGGAGACAGTGGTGTCTCATGCCTTGGCTGGTAGCATACTGGGGTGGAAAAAACCAGAGCGTGTTCCGTGCCATCTCTAAAGCAGGGTTCAAGAGTGTTCTCGGGAGCAAAACACTGAGGGTATCTCAAGAAGCATGGGCGGGGCGTATTCATGAAGATGGAGGGTGGTGCCTGCTTCTGGCCAGGAGTATTCTGGAGGGGGGAAGCCAGCAGAGCAGGGCAAAGGGATAGGGTAAGCTGGGTAAGCCACACTGCTGGCCTTTGGTGGGTCGAGGATAAGTGAGGTGTCCCTAGGATCCCTGTGGCTCAGTGGGGACTGTGGAGGGAGCTGGGCTTGAGTCAGCATTGCTGGTACCCCACTCACCTAATGGGGTTCACAGGTCCCTGTAGGAGCACCCTGGGTGGGATGGGCCACAGGGTCAGGAGCTGAGACGGGTGGGGAGGGGTCAGCCAGAGAGCATGTGCTTCTCACTAAAGCGGTCGTGTTTGGATTCTCCAGAGAGCAGACCCGGAGACACTCCTGGGTGGGGGATATTTATTAGGGAGTGGTCCAGGAGTGACCCAAGGGAAGGGAGGGAAGGGGGCATGGTGGGCAGAGAGAAAGCTGGCTATGCTGCAGCCTAAACCGAACCCCAGGGGCCCATCAGAGCTGGCCAGGCCCTAATGCCTGGGCCTCTACCAGCCACTGGATGGACATGCCACTGGAAGGGTGACTGCTCTCTGTGGCTATCTCTGGGGCTGACAGCAGCTAGGCAACAGACCCTTCCTTTGTGGGGTGTCTGAGCAGCATCTCCATGTCCACCACAGAAAGGCCCAGGGTAGAGCACTCTGCATGAGGCGGGGGTGGGGACTGGCCCCAGAGAAGCCACCACGGGCCCAGGCGAGAGCCAGCCTGTCATGACGGAGGTGCAGTGATGGCCAGTGTCGGCCAAGAGAGCCCCATGGAGGCAGAAGGAGCTTTGCACTTCCGCCTCGTTCCATCCTCCCTTATCCTGACCCTGGAGAAGTGAAGACAGACTCTACAGAGGGGCGAGGGGAGAAGCTTTGAAAGGCCCGGAGATCAGAGTTTTCTAAGAGATTTGACTGGACTTTTAGATCCCTGGAAGACCAGGATAAGTCAAAATGGGACCTCTTCTTTTTTAAAATTTTTTTGGCTGCGCTGGGTCTTCATCGCTGCTCGTGGGTTTTCTCTAATTGTGTTGAGAGAGGGCTACTCATGAATTTCCATGTGCAGGCTTCTCACTGCGGTGGCTTCTCTTGTTTCAGAGCACAGACTCCAGGTGCAGGGGCTTCAGTAGTTGTGGAGCATGGGCTTAATTGCTCCTCAGCACGTGGGATCTTCCTGGACCAGAGGTCAAACCTGTGTCCCCTGAATTGGTAGGCGGATTCCTAACTACTGGACCACCAAGGATGTCCCCAAGTGGGATTTATTCTTACAATTAAAAGAAGGCCATGGAATTTTCCTGAGATGAGGGTTTAGGTCTGTATAGAAAAGGAGATCCGACATAGGTAAGGCGAGGCAGTGACGGGAGAAAAATAAAGTTGTATCCTGAGAGTCCAAGTTCAGCCTGTTTCCTGAATTGGCCCTGGCCGAGGGGCTGCACAGAGCTGGCGGTGTCCTTGGTGGAGCACGGCAGGGGAGTGGGCCTGCACTCTTTGCTTCTCGCATCCAAGAGGCTCTGGAGCCCTTGTGGTGACCCAGTTTTCTGCCTCGACTAAGCAACACGCGCTCTGATTATAGGGGTGTGAAGGTCCTAAATGACTGTGAAGAACTTTTCAATCAGACAGAAAATAGGTGAGAAATGCATTTCCAAGAATGCTCCAATTATCCCAGTCTCAATAGGACAAAAACTTGTGCTTTGCCTGCTCCCAGGGACGTATCTCACGGTCCCCATGTTTTTCTCCCAGAGGCTGTGTGTGCTCTGCTCTCAAGGCTGAGGGCTGGAGAGGATCCTTGGAAGCACAGATTTTATTTTCTCGGGCTCCAAAATCACTGTGGACAGTGACTGCAGCCACAAAATTAAAGGACACTTGCTTCTTGGAAGGACAACTATGACAAAACTAGACAGCATATCACTTTCTGACAAAGTCCTGTATAGTCAAAGCTATGGTTTTTTCCAGTAGCCATGTACGGATGTAAGAGTTGGACCATAAAGAAGGCTGAGTGCTGAAGAATTGATGCTTTTCAACTGTGGTGCTGGAGGAGACTCTTGAGAGTCCCTTGGACAGCAAGGAGGTCAAACTAGTAAATCCTAAAGGAAATCAGTCCTGAATATTCATTGGAGGAACTGATGCTGAAGCTGAAGCTCCAATACTTTGGCCACTTGATGTGAAGAGCCAAATCACTGGAAAATACCCTGATGCTGGGAAGGGTTGAGGGCAGGAGGAGAAGGGGATGACAGAGGATGAGATGGTTGGATGGCATCACTGACTCGATGGACATGAATTTGAAGAAGCTCTGGGAGATGGTGAAGGACAGAGGAGCTGGCATGCTGCAGTCCACGGGGTCACAAAAAGTCGGACACAGTTGAGCAACTGAACAGCAACAACTTGCGACGGCTGAGGCTCTTCTTCCCTTCAGAGGCCCAGCTGCCTGGCCTGGGGAGGCAGCCCTGTCAGTATCGCAGAGGCAGGGCCCACCGGCTCAGGGCATCTGTCCGCATGCCTGCCTGACCCTCCTGTTAGACACTCACTCAGTATGGCAGCTCTGGTGCTTCTCAGCCCACTTCAACCCAGAGAGCAAGTTTGCCTCGTAAACCTCTCTTGAACGCGTCCTGCCCTGCAGTCCTGCCTCTCTGCTCTCAGTCCTACTCTCACTTCCAGTCTCATCTCCAGGGGAGAACCTGTTCTGGGCTTCTACCAGCTTCTGTTGGCTGCAGGCAGTCCTTGGCTGACAGCTGTCTGGCTCCAGTCTCGGTCGCGTGGTCACATGACCTCGTCCTCCTGTGTAGTCCTGTCTCCCGTGGCCTCTGTTTCTTAAGGGTTCATGTGATCCCACAGGGTCCACCCTGATCATCCAGGATAATATCCCCATTTTTTATTTTTTTTAAAGATCCTTTAACTTAATCACATCTGCAAAGACCTGGTTTTCGAATAAGATGACATGTTCAGATTCCAGGGTTAGGATCTGCTGTCTCTGGGGGCCGTTATTCAACCTGTTGCAGCGCCCCTCCCCGCAACTCCCCTCACATTATGCTGTGACCTGTTGGCAGTTTACTGCACAGACTGTCATTTCTGCCCTCTACCGTTTGTCCATGCGTGCACCCTCTCTGCAGAAAAGGTCACCCGTCGCCCCTAATTCCCCGAACTTGTCTCCTGATGGTCACTCTCTTATTTATTTGGCTGCACTGGGTCTTAGTTACAGCAGGCGAGATCTTTAGTTGCAGCATGTGGGATCTAGTTCCCCAACCAGAGGTCAGACCTGGGCCCCCTGCACTGGGAGCTTGGAGTCCTAGCCACAGGACCACCAAGGAAGTTCCCTAATGCTTACTCTTGTTTTGAGCTCAGGTTCACCTCCTGTAGGAAGTGTCTGTGACACCTCTTCTCATCACCACTACCATCACACACACACACACACACTCCCCTGTCTGTGGTAGGACCAGGGAGATTACAATGGACTTTTTCTGAATTTCTCTCTCCTGCTAGCCTCAAAGCTGTTGAGGGGCGGCCACTAGGCTCTAGACTTATTTTATCTGAGCATGGAAACATTTTCAAGGAAGGAGGGATGAAGAAAGACTCCTGGAAAATAGACTTCAGAATCATTTGGCTTTTAAATTTAATTTTTGGCTGCACATTTGTAACAATCTGGCTTAATCTACATTTGAGTGGATTTAAGGGAGGAGGAGGTTGAGTGGTTGGCTCCTACAGAACATTTTCTGATTAAAATCACAGGGAAGAGAGCTTTGGGAATAGTAATGATAATCCTGGCAGCGAGATGGGCTTGCATCTGCATCCGCCACTGTTCTCTGCCAGGACCCCATAGACTGGGGCCCGAGGGAGCAGTGTGGAAAGAGCTCAAGGGCCAAACGTGTACACAGCTGTCTGGGCGGATGCACCTAACTGCCACATGCAGGTGGAATAACTGAGGGTCAGACTGATGCTGAGCCAGGGTTCCAGCCAGGGCTGGCTGTCTCCAAAGCCCCAGCCCTCTCCACTGCAAGCAGGCTGGCAGGACCGGGCGGCTGGGAGCCCTGGGGGGAAATGCAAGGCCAGAAGAGCCAAGGGCGTTTCCGGGGCAGCCAGTAGGTCTGTGTCGCAGCCCTGCAGCTTCCCTCTACCCAGTGTGGGCTAGTACATCTGATCCGAGGCTGTCCTCCCCGCCATGGAGGAGCCGTGGCTCCCAGGTGCCATGTCCCATCCATCAACTGCCTCTTGGTCCTCAGAGGGAAACTGAGGTCCATCTTGGGGAGGGGATGTGGCTGACAGCCTGCTGAGTCAGTATTCCAGCTGGGTTGAGACAAGTGTCCTGCCAGCCAGGGCCCCCCATGACACCACACTGCCCCTCAGTTGACATTTGCTTTGGGTCCAAGGGGATTACACAAATCCGAGGTGGTTAAGCTGCCTCAGGGCGCTATGGAAACGGGGTGCTGAGCTCTGTCTGCCCCCACCTTCCAGCCAAGCAGTAATGACACTGCTGTTCTGACTTTTTTGGCCAGACTTGTTAGGCTGAATTGCAGGGCATGTGCACAATTTAATTTGAACTTGGGCAGGCAGAGGGGAGAAGCCAGATTGATTACCAGAACAAATTGCAGAGCCAGGTCGGAAGACCTCCCCCAAATACTGGGCCAGCTGCAGGGTGGGGGGTGTTACAGGTCTGAGTGTGTCAAAACGTCTATTAAAAAATGTGATCTGCACACTTCAGGTAATTGACATAGCGCCTGACTCTGCAATTTCTACATGTTTCTTATAAATCAGCTATTTCTATTTTATTTTAGTCAGTTCATTATTTATAATCTGAATAAGCAACAACATGGACGGCTGACCCTTGAAGAACACAGGTTTGATCTTTGAGGGTTCACTTATACGTGGAGTTTTTGTTTTTCCACTAAATCCTTTCAGTACTACGATGTCCAAGGTTGAATCCGTGGATATGGAACAGTGGATCCAGAGGGTCATTGTGATGTTTTGTGTGGATCTCCAAGTGCGTGGAAGGTGGGTGCCCCTAGGCCTGGTGTTCAAGGTCAGCTGTACATGGCACCTTCTTCTGAAGGTGGAAAAGGTAAAAAGTCTTCCTGTTTCCCAGTCACATCATTTCTCTCCCTGGAGAGAATGTTACCATTTGGAGTATGTCTTTCCAGATAACTCAATGCATATGCATTTATGTATACAAATCCTGCCCTTTTCTACAACAATGCATGACTGTCCTCCACATACTCTCCTGCCCGTCCCACCCACAACCTCTGCTTTTTCACTTAGCAGATACATCTTGGCTTGTTTCAGGGCTAACATGCTGTTATACGGATGGACTGTAATTTCTTTAGCCTCTGTTGATGGGCATTTAGGTTCCAGTCTCCTTCCATTACTCAGTGCGTCAGTGAGCATGCATCTCTGCCTACGCGCACCCACATGGAAGCCCGTCTCAGCCGCACCGTCCACTATGGTAGCCAACGGCCTCAAGTATTTATTGGGTTGGCCAAAAAGTATGTTCTGCTCTTTCTATGGCATGTCACGGAAAAAACCCCAAACGAACTTTTTGGCCAACCCAATACATTCCAATTAATTTGAATGGAATAAAACTGAACTCTCAGCTCCTCGCACATGGTCATGCTGGCCACACTGAAAGTGACGGCGTGTCCTGGAGGTGCTGGGGGTGCTGTGCTGGCCCTGTGGTCCCAGGGCACGTCCATGAGCCGGGACTATACTGCTCCACTGAGGGAAATACCTCAGTGGAACTGTGAATTCCAGGCACAGAGGAGCACTGACATATGTACACTACCACGTGTAAAACATAGCTCGTTGGAAGCTGCTGTGGAACACAGCGGGCTAAGCTCCATGCTCTGTGATGACCTGGAAGGGCAGGATGGAGGTGGGGCTCGAGAAGGAGGGGATATATGTACACATGGGGCTGATTCATGATGTTGTACAGCAGAAATGAACACAACATTGCAAAGCAATTATATTAAAATACCAAAACCAGAAAAGCAATGGGTCTATCCAGAGTAGGAAAAGGAAAGAACAAAGGAAGCCAGGGGAAGGCGTACACGCATTTTTTACAAATGGACACATCAGAGTCAGGCTGCAGGCAGAGGTGATTGGAAAGTGGTTTCTCCTAAAGTGCCTGGTTATATTCTGCGAGCATCCAGGTACCTGAGTTTTGTTGTTATTCAGTCACTCAGTCGTGTCTGACTCTCTGCGACCCCATGGACTGCAGCATGCCAGACTTCCCTGACCTTCATCATTTCCTGGAATTGCTCAAACTCGTGTCCATCCAGCCATTTCATCCTCTGTTGCTCCCTTCTCCTCCTGCCCTCAATCATTCCCAGCATCAGGGTCTTTTCCAATGAGTTGGCTCTTCCCATCAGGTGGCCAAAGTATTGGAGCTTCAGCTTCAGCAGCATCAGTCCTTCCAGTGAATATTCAGGACTGATTTCCTCTAGGATTGACTGGTTTGATCACTTGAGTGTTAAACAGGCTTATTTTGATGGTGACGGTACAGCTCAGTGTCAGTGACTGACCTTGACTGAAAGGAGAGAAAACACTGCATCTATGCTGAAAGAAACTACATTTGCCTTTTCGCCTGCAGAGGAGAGGAGAAGTGAGGGGAGAGGGGAGGAGAGGCTTTCTTCATGTAGCCAGTCCCAGGCCACCAGCTTTGAGCTGCAGACAAATTCATAGCAATAACCGGAGGCCCTGCTGCCAGGAAACAAGGAAGTGTGTCACACGTGCTGATGCCAACACTGCTTGTGCAAACACTCAGGACCCAGGGCCGGGCTCTGTCTTCTTTGCCCAGGGGAAGTGCAAGCACATGGCCACCTGTGTCTCAGGCCTGGCAGGCTGGCTTCAGAGAAGGGCTTGTGCCAGCGGGGACAAGGCAGCCCGGCATTTTGGGTGAACAATAAAGCCTTAAGTGGTCAGTGAAGATGCCTTAGTTCCCCCTGAGGAGGAGCCACTCTCTGAGGCCAAGACCCCATGATTAAGAGGTGATAGTCTAAGAGGGGCTTCCCAGGTGATGCTAGTGGTAAAGAACCCACTTACCAATGTAGGAGACATAAGAGATGTGGGTTTGACCCCTGGGTCAGGAAGATCCCCTGGAAGAGGGCATGGGAACCCACTCCACTATTCTTGCCTGGAGAATCCCCATGGACAGAGGAGCCTGGCGGGCTACAGTCTACGGGGTCGCACAGAATTGGACATGACTGAACTCATGCACAGTCTGCTGCTGCTGCTAAGTCGCTTCAGTAGTGTCTGACTCTGTGCAACCCCATAGACGTCAGCCCACCAGGCTCCCCGTCCCTGGGATTCTCCAGGCAAGAACACTGGAGTGGGTTGCCATTTCCTTCTCCAATGCATGAAAGTGAAAAAGTGAAAGTGAAGTCACTCAGTAGTGTACGACTCTTAGCGACCCCATGGACTGCAGCCTACCAGGCTCCTCCATCCATGGGATTTTCCAGGCAAGAGTACTGGAGTGGGGTGCCATTGCCTTCTCTGATGCATAGTCTAAGAAAGCACACATTCACTGGCTTCTTAGAGCCTGGACCCAGCAGGGCCCTGGGGCTCCCAGCAGTAAAGCTGTGTCATCTTCCAGGGCACCCTGACAGCAGCGCCACCCCAGCTGGCTCCTAGGCCTCCGCTGTTTCTGGTCTAAGACCAGTGATCCTTTAAGGTCCCCAGCGTGCTACTTGTAGGCACTCTTAGTATCGTCCTTTTCAAAGCCCTCTTGGGAATAACACTTCCTAAAACTACAGCGTTAAGGAGGATTTCACTTCTGGAATGATGGAGACCACCTGTGCTTCCTCTTCACATGCCCCTCCCGAGCGGTTCCACACCTGCTCCCTCGGAGGCATGCCCTCCAAGGATGGACCAGAAACTGCCGTGTGTTCTGGTTCTTGTTGGATTCAGCCCTTGGGGATGTTGGGTGGTCAGAGGCTGGAGCAGTCAGGGTGTTTCTTCACTCTGCCTCTGAGGGGCCGAAGTTTTGGCAGAGGCTGCGTTCCTGTGACTGGAGCTTTGGCCAGGCTCGGGGGACGGGTCCTTCTCCTGCCCCTGCTGGTCCTCAAGGGCTCCAACGTGCTTATCCTGACCCTGTTGGCACTTCTGTAAAGTGAAATTGTTAGTTGCTCAGTTGTGCCTGACTCTTCACGAACCCGTAGACTGCAGCCCACCAGCTCCTCTGTTCATGGAATTCTCCAGGCAAGAATACTGCAGTGGATTGTCCTTTTCTTCTCCAGGATATCTTCCTGACCCAGGGGTTGAACCCAGGTCCATCTGAGCCACCAGTAAGCCCCTCTTTTGAACCATCTGCCTCTTGCTCTGATTAACTGCTCCAGGCCCTCATGAGCCCTGTGTTTTTTAAGCATCGTGTTTACATGCAGTTTTATGGTGAAAAGTGTTAACTCCCTACGGCAGTGGCTTTACCACCAGAAACCTTCAGTTGGGTTCCTTAGTCATTGGTCACAAGTTATCCTTCATAGGTCCTTCTCAGGATGGAGAAGGCAGCAGGGAGACACTTTCCTTCTAAATTCACATCTAGATCATGGTCTTTCTCCCTTCTCTAGCCTGTACAGCACAGCAGCTTTCCTATTTGAGGGCGTTTGTGGACTTACTACACGGAGCTCAGGCAAATCGCAGCACTTGGCTGGCTGGGCCCACGTGAAACCTGTCAGAGGTCAGCAGGCCCTTCCTGTAGACTCACCTCTGAGGGTCATACACCTTTTCATCTCCTGTGATGCTTTCATCCTTGGTCCTCTGTCTGAGGAAGGAGGGGTCTCTCCGGCTGGGCCCCTGGAGCCCCCATCTGTGGCTTCTGTGTAGCATCCAGTGACCCCAGAGCCCAGGCTGAGCAGGCAGTGCTACCTGGTAGGGCCGGCTGAGCTTACCTGGGTGGGGACTCCCTTTCCTGCACTTCTGTCTGGGCTCTGTGCTTGCCCATCCCACCATCCACACTAATTCCTGTTTTATACCACTCTCCCTTCCCTCCTTCAGGGCCACACAATCTTGGGTGTTCGGACTGCTGACGCCCATGGAATGCGGAAGGATGCCTTGATTGTGGGGAATCTCTGATGGTTCACGCTGGTTTTTTTTTTTTTTTTTACACGTAAGGGTTGACATCTTTATTTTTAAAATTTGTATTGGAGTACAGTTGCTTTATAATACTGTGTTGGTTTCTGCTGTTCAGAAAAGTGAATTGCCTATATATATTCCCTCTTTTATTGGATCTCCTTCCCATTTAGGTAACCACAGACCATTTAGCAGAGGTGATGGTTCACGCTTAAATCCCGATCCCAGGGCAATTCTCTTGTATTGTTAGGGCTAACTTTAGACGTTTCCATTAACAGTGAAACCTACCATCAGAATACTCCAGAGGTAGGGGGCAAAAACCTCTCAATTTGGGGTCAAATTACAAGTTAATAAGCAAAGTTGCTAAAGAGCTCTGAAACCTTGGTTTAGGGGCTAAAGAGGAAATACTTGAAGCCAAGGGGGACGGTGTCTGGTGCTCAGTTGCCCATATTTACATCTGACTCCTTCTACTGAGGGTCTCACCTCAATTCACAGTCTTGTTTTTAGGAACTGCAGGGAGATTTAGGTCTGCAATGCTGGAAGCAAAAAAATTAACCAAAAACTCACAAATTACTATAGATGGTGGAAATAATTTTATTTTTTCAGAAGAGAAACAGCATTTACTGCTGGGAGTCTGGGTCAAGCTGCCCTTTAACTCCCCTTGTGTCCAAGAGAGGCACGGCCTCACTTCTAGCCACGCCGCTCTCCAGTCAGAGGAACAAGCAGAGGCCACCGAGTCAGGAGGTGAAGCTCTCCCTTACTGTCTCAGGGTCTCAGTGAGCCCTGCCTGGAGAGGCTGGACAGTGCATTTTCCACGAGGCCCAGCTGGAGGCAGATGGTGTCAGGTGTAGGCTTCCTGGCCCTCACAGCCTTCGCGCCTTCCTGGGGCGGCAGCCGTTGTGTGGGATGGGGGTGTTGTCTGTGATTGAGATCACTTCCAGGCCCCCCATGGTCAGGCCCTTGATGGCAGACTGGAAGGGGCAGGAGGAACAGGCTGATGGCACGGACCAGAGACGATGCCCTGGTGTCCAGACAGGGCTCGGACAGGGATGAGGGGTTGCGCCGGCAATCCAATCCCCTCCTCCCAACCCCTCCCCCAGGCCCTCAGTGCTGCCCACATCGGGTCCCACCTGCCACGCCCCACCCTGCCCTTTACAACTTAAAGACAAAGACTACTGTAAACCTCGACACGTCTTAAGCATTGCTTTTGTAGTTCCCTCTGCCTGGAATGAGTCCCTCACCCCCAAACTCATAAACACACCTGGCTAGTCCCTCGTCATTCTTGAGAAATCAGTAGAAATGTCACCTCTATGGGGACACTTTGGTGATCACACCCAAGGGGCTCCCAGCACCCGGGGTACAAGCTTCCCCGCTGCACCCACGAGTCTGTCCCGAGGCACTCATTTGTGACAGGCCCCAGGGAACCCCTTCCTGTCCCCAGCAGGCACTCAGTAAGCGTCTGGGAAACTGAAACTACGTGATCAGGGCTGGCCTGGAGAGGTTCAGTGGATCAGAAGCAACGGAGACAAACTTCAAGCCATCAGGGAAGTCCAGTCCCTCCTCTGCCCCTACCCCTACTTCTCTCACTAACTGAAGGACGAAGCGCACAGGCTGGACTGTGAAGAAGCGAGGTCACTTACCAAGCGCCCGGGCCCCAGGCCTTTGACCACAACTCGGATGTGGGTCACGCCTTTCCCTGTAGCTTTCTGGCGAGGAGCAGCAAGTGGTTAGTGCTCCTGGGAAAGAACTGCAACAACCCCAGCCCTTGCTACCACCCACTGGAGTGACAGGGTTATGAGCTCCAGGGGACAGGCACCCACACAGGCAAACAGGAGAGGACAGGGAAGGAAGCCGAGGGCTGACGGCTACGGTGCAGGACAGACTAGTGCAGTCAGCTGGGGGCCCTTTCCGCCCGGGACGGCACTGCCACCTAGTGGATACTTCAAAATATTGCTCAGATTGTTCTCTGGATAAATGCAGAATTTCAGACCATAACAATCCCTGGACTCCTGGCTGAGCCTCAGTACTCTCTTAGAGCGTATTTTTTGATCATTTTAAATCTTTCATTACAGTTGAAAGCTTTCTTTCTTGATTATAAAGGCGGTTTATTACAGAAAGTCTGGAAAACTCACAGAAGTCACTCAACCCACCATGCGGAAGCCACCGTTAGTTAACACTGACATTATTTTCTAAGTGTATATAACGTGTTCATTTAGTGGCCGTTGGTGGCATTTTGATGGTCACTAATACAGTGCTGTCAGTATTTCGGGGCATGGAGCTTCATTTGAGGGTCAGGGTCTCCTTCAGGGGACACGCTGGGTTTGGCAGTGTGAACCTTTGTGGAGCCTGTGTCGCAGCAGCCAGTGTACAGACTCTGGGCCCAGACCTGGGCGGTTAGTTCAGGGAACCTGACCGGCTGCACGGCTCTGAGCAAGCGACACACTCTGAATCCCAACTGACTCTTAAAAACGTGGGTAATACTGAGGGTCTTAGAGGATTCAAGATAATGAACATAAAGTATCTGGTGTGTAGTAGATATGCTCTGCCCTGCTCAGTTGTGTCCGACTCTGTGCTACCACACAGACTGTAGCCCGCCAGGCTCCTCTGTCCATGGGATTTCCCAGGCAAGAATACTGGAGTGGGTAGCCATGCCCTTCTCCAGGGGATCTTCCCCACCGAGGGACTGAACTCGTATCTCCTGAGTCTCCTGCATTTGCAGGTGGATTTTTTTACTGCTGAGCCATAAGGGAAGCTTGCATAGTAGATACTCCATAAATACACACTAACAGCAGCACACTGCCAATTTGCTTCTAGAAAGATCTGCAGCAGTTCATGCTCAGTCCAGTACTGCAGAAGCGTCCTCACCACACCACACCTTCTCCAGGTGGACTCTCACCACAACCCCACCCCACCCAGCCCTCTGGTCTTTAAATCCAGGAGGCCTTGTGAGACTTCAGCACCTGGCCCCTGCTCCTTCTAGCTACCCTCACGTTAGGGGACCCGACACGAGTTGGCAAACTCGTGCTTCTGAAGGGCTAGTGCAAGGACAATCCTCCTCCCGGTGATCAGCCGTGCAGAAAGCGGAGCCCAGCACAGAGGGAGCCGGAAAGAACACACACGCACGCACACACACACACACACACAGACACCTACCGCCGCGGCAGCTATGCCTGCTGTCTGTGCTGCGATGCCCGTGCCCTTCTTGGCATTCCGAAACCCCTCTGTGCCACAGGAGGCGCGGGCAAGGGGCTGGTGAGCGGCCGAGACCACGTGGATCTGTGTGCTGGGGACGGAGGGGAGGTGTACAGAATATGATGTCTGTTCAGGGGAGTGAGAGAGCACCAACCTATGCCCAGACAAGCCCCAGTGAGGCAAGGAAAACACCATTTAGCTGCTTCCACCCTGAGGTTATCAGATTTTGAACTCTGGTAGGAGGCGTCAGAAAAGGTCAGAATCAACCCCTAAACCTCTGAAAACTGACAAGTCGCAAACTCTACAAGAAGCTATTATACATGGAAAGTCTGTGTCCCCCCACCTAGATTCATGCTGAAATTCGAACCCCTAATGTGATGGCTCTGGGAGGTGGGGCCTTTGGGAGGCGATGAGGTCATAAGGGTGGAGCCCTTGCGAATATCAATGGCCTGTCAGAGGGACCCCAGAGGCCTCAGCAGTCTCTTCCACCATGTGAGGACATGAGGAGAAGCTAGCCACCTGCAGCATGGAAGAGCTCTTGCTAGAACCTGACCCTGCTGTCATGCTGATCTCTGACCTGCGGCCTCCAGACTGTGGAAATAAACGTCTGCTGTTTCAGCCACCCAGTCTGGTACTTTGTTGTAGCAGCCTCAGCTGCTACACCAAGGCTATGATCTGAGGGCGCTGAGTGTCATCCACAGGAGGGGTGGCGTATTTTCCCCCTCACATCTTCCCTGCAGACAATGTTTAAAGTAGATTCAAAATCTTTTTTGGCATTCTCCAGCCCCCCACCTCCCCAATAAACTGAATTTTCACATCGCGTAATTTTTAATGACTTTTCGTCACGTAATTTTTAATGACTTTTCATTGTTAAAGTTTCAAATATACTCAAAAGCGGATACAATAAAGTCTGAACTCCCCTGGGCTCACCATTCAGCTTCAACAATTAGTAACTAATATCCAATCTGGTTTCATCTATAAACTTTGTTTCTTCTACTCTCCTCTACTCTCTACTAAGGGATTATTCTGAAGCAAATCTTAGACCCATCATTTCATCTGTATTTCAGTATATATCTCTAAAACATAAGTAGTCTTCAACAAGTTAAATTAAAACTAAGAATAACTTCCATAAATCCCTAGATTTGCTTTCCACTCCCCCCTTAATCACCACCCGGTCTCATGGGCTGAAAAGCCCTCGAGAACTCACAAGCAGGGGAAGTGGAGGGTGGTTATAAGGTGACCTGTTGGAACGAGCCCTGGGCTGGGGCCAGCTGCTGCGGGCCTGGCTACGGCTGCCATTTCCCTCCCACGGCTTCTTGGGTCTTCTACACCAAACAGAAGCACAAGAGGATTGCTTGTCCCTGAGATAACCTCAACAGAGTTCTACAGAGTAGGCCTCTTTAAAAAAGCAAAGACACAAAGAGAGCTAGCCTATACCGTTATCAGCCTGAGAAGAGAGGGACACCCAGGGGCTCTGACTCTGGGCTTGTAAGATGACAGCTGAAACGTGTCCTACGGCACCTTGCCTGGCACCTCACCTCTAGCCCTGACCATCCACCGTCTTTTGTACTGTTCTCTAAGTTGCTTCGCAGGCCACTGCTGACCAAATACCAACCCCATCTCTAAGTGCGGGCTGGTCTGTGAGGATGTCACTGATGTCAGCAAGCTTTCCGCTGCCAACACACAGTTGGGAACTTCCCCGGCACCATCTGAAAGCCACACAGAATGCGAATC
The DNA here is from genome assembly GCF_032452875.1 of Bos javanicus. Taxonomy (NCBI): domain Eukaryota; kingdom Metazoa; phylum Chordata; class Mammalia; order Artiodactyla; family Bovidae; genus Bos; species Bos javanicus. Next base: position 19,042,416 of record NC_083888.1, on the reverse strand, counting down.
CTCCAACCTCGCTCAGCCCCACAAAGGCAGAGACCTGGTTCACAGTGGACCAAGGGCAAGTACTTTAAGTTGACCCTTATTTGGAGGTTTCCCTTTGCTTAGTTTGTTAGTAAACCCTATATTCTGAAATAATCTCCCTCATTTATTAATCATCCATCCCCAGTACCAACACTTAACAACTACACTTTCACAGGAAGACCTTTTGGCCCTAAAATATACTCTAGCTCTGGAGCAGAACCAGAAAATACAATTCCCAAGGATAGCAAAGGAATCTTTAACAATATGATACGGGCACCCAGTTCACAGTTCCATTTATTCTGAATCAACTTTATAAAAAGAGAGGAGATTTCCCCAAACAAGAAGGAATACTTGGTGGGGTGCTGTGCACCGGGGCCCATGTGACTTGCTCGCCCCCCTGCAGGGGAAAGAAGCCTCCCCCCCAGCCCTGCCCAGGAGTCCCTTCCCCACTTACTTGTTGTAGGATGCTTTAATATGTGCGATTGGGATCTCCTCGAATTTCTTTCCTGCCCACCTCAGAGAGCTTTCCTGTCCTGGAATTGGAGGGTAAATGCTGCAATTAGAAGAAAAATTTTAGGTAAAGTTGTTCTGATATTTGTTTTTCAATTAAAAAAAACAAAAAAACCCAAAAAACAACCACGTAGTTGAAAAAAAGCCAACAGCATAAACAAACTGGTAACAAAAGACAGCAGCCCTCTGCCCCGACCCGCTGCTGAGGTTGCTGCCCCCAACACTTCTGGTGCTGCCAGAACACGGTATATGTGAACACGGTCCTCCAGTGGCTGTTTCCCCGAGTTGCTGACTCTGGACACAGCTAATGACTTTCTGCTGGAAAGAGAACTTAATCCATAATCCCCATCCTCCCTTATCTCTTCTAGTATAATCAGATCACTCTTTTCTGTCCTCTATATACTATTCTTTCTGCAATTAAATAAAACATGCGCTTCCCTGTAACTCAGTGGTGAAGAATCTGCCTGCCAATGCAGGAGACACAGGTTTGATCTCTGATCTGGGAGGATCCCACATGTCTCGGGGCAACTAAACCCATGCGCCACAACTATTGAGCCTGTGCTCTAGAGCCCAGGAGCCGCAACTACAGAAGCCTGAACACCCTCGAGCCCGTGCTCCACAACAAGAGAAACCACTGCAACAAGCAGCCTACACACGACACCTAGAGAGTAGCTCCCACTGGCTGCAACGAGAGAAAAGCCTATGTAGCAACAAAGACCCAGTATAGTCAAAAATAAGTAATAAAATAAATAAATAAAATTATTTAAAAAATTAAGTCAAACCTCTATTTCTTGCTGTATCAACCACAGATACCTCGACTATCTTTGTTAAAAACAAAGACAAAATAAACTTACAGTAATACTTATAAAGATCATTGTTGTTTAAAAAAAAAAATCCAATATCCCCTAGAGTGGAGGCCTGCACATTTTTTCTGTAAAGGGCCAGAGAGTAAATATTTTAGGCTTTGCTGGCCATGATGCTTCTGTTGCAACTACACAACTTTGCCACTGAGGTGCAGAAACAGCCCAGACAACAGTGAGTTAATAGGTGTGACTATGTTCCAATAAAGTTCTATTTATAAAAATCACTCAACTGGCCACAGGTGGGTGGGTAGAGGCCAACTTGCCAGCCCCTACCAAGATCAGTGGATATCAGGCTGGCTGAATGGCAGGACCATGTGACTCTGATGCTTCCACTCTGCCCTAGATTTCTGGATGGGACCTAAGAATCCATTTCTGAAGTAGCCCAGGTGAGTCAGATGTGAACTCAGGGGTTCACCACACTGGTCCAGACACTGCTGAGTTGAAGACCCCCCTGCCCGCCACCCGCCAGTCTGCTCTGTCCTCTGGCTATCTCTTGCTCAGGACTCTTCATTTTCAGGTCGAGAAACAGTACTGATAGGGGAACAGGGAAGCCAGGCCTTGGGCTAAGGGGCTTTACCTTGGTTCAGAGTTTTGCTCACCACCTGTGTTTTTAAATTCCAGACTCAAGCAAACCTGCTGCTGCACCCTGCCTGCGTGCACAGATCAGATCCGTGTTTGTACCTGCTCAGCCACCTGAACTACGGTGGGCTCTGATCCAGAGAATACTATTATCTGATCACCATCCTGTCTACTGGCTTTCCTGGAGATATTTAACAAAACAAAACTGTAACACTGTTGGGTATTCAGGAATTACAAGTGTATTCCTTCCTGCTCTGCCTGATCTTAGAGATGATTTAGCATCTCGGCAGGTTGCCAGCTTATCGGCTACACGCTGAGACTGACTGTGAAGGAGGCTCTGTTGTTATTTAGTCAGTCGCTCAGTCGTGTCGGACTCTTTGCGACCCCACGGACTATAGCCTGCCAGGCTCCTCTGTCCTTGAGATTTCCTTGGACAGAGTATGAGGCTCTGAGATGACATTAATGTTTAAAACCTTATAAGTTCCCCATTAATAATTTCTTCTATGGACTTGCAGGTCAAACACTTAAGCCTTCTGAAGTCTGAACATGCCAGCATTGTGCCTTTAATAGGGCAAGATTTTCCAACTAGAAAGGATCCGGAGCTTGAATCATTTAACTGAGGGTGCAGACAAGATCAAGCTTTTAAGCTTCCCACGTCCAGTGAACAAGTGGTTCACCCCAAGGCAGCCCAGGAAAGGGAAAGACAAAGCTTTCTGGTGCTGCTCTGCTGGCTCTTCACACCCATCCTCAAAGCACGTCTGCACACACAGCATGTCTTTCAAACGGCTGACGAGGACTGAAAATAGGAGGCACAGGTGGCCAGAGGAAAATACACAGGAGTGCCTACCGTCCTCTCTCCATGTCATGGTTTCTTGACCTCGGTGCCACTGATATTTTGGGCAGGGGGATTCTTTGGCAGGGGGGCTGTCCTGAGCACTGTGGGTGCTTAACAGCAGCCTGGCCTCTACCTAACTAGGTACTGACCCTTAAGCTGTGACAATCAAAAATGTCTTCAGACGTTGCTACAAGTCTCCTTGGAGACACAGTGGCCCCAGGCTGGGAACTGCTGGTTTACTTTAATGACTTCCAGCATCAAGTGGGCCCTCAGTACAGCTGGCAATCACACAGCGCATCCCCTGCTTAATTGCCCATTCACTGTCCTGGATGGCTAGTTTGTACTTTCTTTTGTCCCCTCAGACCTTCAACTCCTTCCTGCTTCCTTGCTGCCAGCTGATGACCTTCACAAAGAAATAGAAGCAATCAGGTTTTCCTTCAGCTCCCACTGCTGAACAGCTGTGCCCCCAGTCTCTGCCTTGTCTCCCGTGATGACATTCCACCTGCGTGTCTGCCCCTCAAGGACAGCACTCCGGCAACGTTCCTGCTCCATCATCTGCATTCTTCCCCCTCTCCACCGCATCATTCCCATCGGCAAAACATGCAGTCATTTCCCCAGTCTAAAACCAAACAGAAGCCTCTGGATGCCAAAGCCTCCTTGAGCTCCTGCCCGTTTCTCTATCCCCCTTAAAGGACTGACCATACCTGCTGCTTCTTCCTGTCTTCTATTCTCCCTGAACCCACACCATTCAAACCTTAGCCCTTCATACTCCACCAAACGTGCCCTAGTCAAGGTCACCACAAATTCACAGTATTAAGCCCTACGAGCAGTTCTGTTATCAGTCTATGGACTAGTCAATCATATTAGTAGCATGTGATAAAGCTAATCTACTTTTGAATCACAGGAAAAAAAAAAGTCTCTCCAGGTTTTTTTTAGTACCTCTCTGGAGGGTCCTTCTTTCTCTTCTGCTGATTCCCCAAATCTCTAAAAGCCAGAGGCTCCAGGGTTCAGTCCTTAGACCTCTCCTTCACTTTACCTTCCCTTTCTCTCTTGATGATCTTGTATCTTATGATTTTAGACATCATCTAGGGAATTCCTTGGTACTCTCATTGCCAGGGGCCCTGAGTTCAATCCCTAATTGGGGAACTAAAATCTCAAAAGCCGTGTGAGGGAAAAAGAAATCATCTATGGATTGTTTTCCAAATGTGTATGTCTACCTCAGATCTGTGCCCTGAATTCCATTTCTAATTGCTAATATTGTATCCCCACTTGGATGTTAATTAAACATCTCAAATCTACAATTCAAGCTCCTGCAGTCTTCCCCATCTTCACGACAACTCTATCTTTCTAGTTGTTTAGGCCAAAAATTTTAGAATGTCCCTTCAGTTCTCTCCTTTGCTCATACCTTACATTAACAAATTCTGTTGGTTCCACCTTCTAAGTGCATCTGTCTGACCATTTATACTATCTCTACAGCTGCCACTCTGGTCCCTGCCAGCATCGCTTCTCACTGAGATATCTCATTAGTCTTCTGATTGCTTAGGAGACTTCTCCCATCTTCCATCCTTGCTCTCCTACAGTTTAATATCAACGCAGTGGCCAAAAGAATCCTTTAAAATGTAAGCATGAGCATGTCAACCCTCCACTTAGAATTCTCCAGTGACTTCCCTTTTCTCTCAGAATAAGGTGAGGTTGTCTCCTCACAATGGCCCACAGGGGACAACAGGATGTAGCCCTGCATGCCTGACGCACCCCTCACCCTCTTCTTCTCACCATTCATTTTTACTTCTCACTCCACTGCGGCCTTCTTGCAGTGGAGTGAGACTTGCTCAGACACTAGACACACTCTTATAATCTGTCATACTTCTTTTTCTTATTTTCTATTTACTGTCCCCTATCCCCTCAAATTTAAGTTTCACCAGAGCGGGGATTTTTGTGTGTTTGGTCACTGATGTGTCCCCAACACCCTGAACAGTGTCTGACATTGTTGAGTGACCACAACAGAATCTTCGCTTCAATTCCTTTGGCAGCTCCCCACTGCCCACAGTGGGGAGTGGATAAAAGCCCCACTGTATCTTGTAGTTTTAAACATCATCTGTGTGATGAGTCTTCCAAATGTCTATGTCTGACTCACATCTATCCCTTGAACTTCATCTCTAATAGCCAATATTGTATCTCCACTTGGATGTTAATCAAATATCTCAAACTTAAACATACAAATCCAAGCTCCTACAGATTAATGACAACTCTATCTTTCCAGTTGTTTAAGTGAAGTCGCTCAGTCGTGTCCGACTCTTTGTGACCCCATGGATGGCAGCCTACCAGGCTCCTCTGTCCATAGGATTTTCCAGGCAAGAGCACTGGAGTGGGTTGCCATTTCCTTCTCCAGGGGATATTCCTGACCCAGGGATCGAACCTGGGTCTTCCGCGTTGCAGGCAGACACTTAACCATCTGAGCTACCAGGGAATACCTTCCAGTTGTTTAGGCCAATGGTTTTAGACTGCTTGTTATCTACAGATAAGGCTCTTAGCATTCTGATTCCTTCTCACCCTGCTGGCCTCATCTACCATCTCACTCACACGCACACACACACACACACACACACACACACACACACTTGACTACACAACATTCATACCACGTGCCTTACACAGACTGTTAACTTTGCATAAAATGACCTTTCATCTTTTCCAGCTGAGCTCCCATTCAATTCAGCTCTTAGCATCACATTATTTTCCTGGCACTCTTGTCTGATTTCCTCAGAAGTTAGACACTCATTCTTTCATACTTCAAAGCAACCAGCTCTTACCTCCAGTAAACTACTGATCAGTTAACGGTGAAGACGTGTGCATGTTTGTCTTTCCTGGTTGACTGTGAACTACTTGTGCGAAGGAATGATTGCATTTGTACCCTCAGAACCAAGCAGGTTCTTAGTAAATGTCTGCTAAATGCATGTGAAGTACAACTAGCACACAGAGGCAGTGTCCCTGGCAGGAAGCAAGATGCCAGTTGCTGGCTGAAGCTGAGTACAAAAACCACCCTGGACCTTAGACCAACTCTAAAAAACGCATAACGACCTTTACCTTACTACCCCTTCCGCCCATTTTGTATCGGAGACTCTGATCCCATGAGGGAAACAAAAGTGGTGATATTTATTATACACCTTCGACATCCACTCATTCATCAAAAGTTCACTGATCCTTACAACCTTTTCCAGTATTCTTTCCACTTTAAGAGGAAAAAGCTGAGGCTCTAAGGTTAATCTGCATAAGGTTCCACAGTGACAAAGAGCTGGGAATTCACTGGTGTTCTGACCCTGGAAGGTGGTGCTACTCGCCAGAGGGCTGGACCTAAGTGGCCCTTACCTGAAGCTGCTGCGGCTCGGAGCTGGAGCCGGAGTCTCCGCCTTCTCAACCTCCTCCTTGGCCGCTGCGTCTTGCATCTGTTGGGCGCTCATGTGGATGGTGGGGGCCGGCACTCCGGCCACGACCCTGCGGAGAAAGAAAGCTCAGGGAGGTCCAGACCTAAGCGAGTCCTAACTGGACTCTAGGAGTCCAAGTGGCTGATGGGACACGGGCAGGAGCGCATTGACTGTACGCTCGGAATGAGTAACCATCTTACCTGGTCGTCGGCGGCCAAGCCCATGACCGCAAGAGCCAGGACCCAGCGTTTCTTACAACCTGCATGACTTAAGTTGACTTCAGTCAGCTCCCATCCGCGGCGACCGCGGGACTTAGTTCTTCCCGTCATGCTGCTCCCGCGCTGCCTTGTGGGAACATAGGATTGGCCCAGGACCGCGCCGGGAACCGCGGAGCGTTGTGGGAAGTTTGAAAGATGGCGGCGCCCACAAGGCGCACTGTGTTAGGGCTGGCAAGGTGCTGGCGGCGGTTCGAGAGCCCCTGGAGTCTGGGTTCTCGTAGCTTGACCCTTGCGGCTGCACCGTCGAATAGCGCATCTCCATGGCGCCTGTTGGGTGCGCTGTGCCTGCAGCGGCCACCGCTGGTCTCGAAGCAGTTGACCCCGATGCAGGAAGAGATGGCAGCCCTGCTACAGCAGGTGGGTTGAGGTGCGGGTTGTGGCTTCTAGGTGCATTTGGGGACGCAGTAGAGGTACGCTGGCTTGGGTTTAATCCTGACCCCACCACTGATTAGCTTGTGTGACTTTGGGCAAGTCACTTCGCTTCTCTGAGCTTCGGTATGCTTTCCTGCAAAATGGTACGTACCTTCTGGGTTCCTGCGGTACATTGTACGCGTTCAGTAAGAGGCACGTCGTTTTCATTGATCTTCTCTGTCGTTACCTTCGGCAGCTCTCTGGAGAGGCTCTTCTTTTTTTCCGACACACAGGGGTGCGATGGTGAACTAGACGGATTCAGTCCCCATCATAGGTGGTTGACAGTTTGGAGAGGAAAATGGCTTTGTCATGTGATGAGCGTAAAGAAAAGGCAAAGGGCACATCCGTAAGATGTCTGTGATAGAGTCTGTTTATGTGAGGGGCAAGTGAAGAAACATGGACAAAAACGGTGTATTGGCAACGAAGGTCCTAAATCCCCACAGGTAGTGATTAAAGATACTATGTCTACCTAGAACCTGAGGCGTTTTTGTCTTAGCTACTGAGAGATACAAGCTTCCTTTCTGTGCCTTTTATTTGGCTTGTTAACTTACTCTGCAAACGTTTAAACATCACTTTTTAAACTTTGTGCAGACACTGTGCTAGGTGGTAGGGATGTGGTGGTGAATAAGACAGACATAACCCTGGTTCTCAGAGGGATTCAGTTTGGTGGAGGGGGCTGTCAATCAATAACCAAATAACCACATGGTTATGGAATTGCAGTCTCTGGTGAGTGTAATAAAGGAAAACACAGGGTACTGTAATAGTGTTTAACAGGGATGTTAATTTGATTTTAATGGAAGGTGTTAAGGAATATCTTTTAAAATAAGTGATATTTAAATTGAGATCTGAAGGATGAGTAGGAATCTCCCAGGAGAGCATGAGGGAAAACATTCTAGAAGAAGGAATAGCATCTGTAAAATGCCTGAGGCAGGATAGTCCATGGAGAGTGAGATTCTGGGCAAAGACTGGCATGACTGGAGGATGGTGAGTGGGCAGGCACTGCCAGTCCTAGTCCTCTCTTGGTTGTGGCAGTCTTGATGTTTGAACGCATTTTAATATTTCAGGAAATGCAGCTCAAGTCCACAGGGCAGTTTTCCTCTGTTTTCTTTGTGGTGTTCTGATCATGTGTCTGGTTATGTTGGGGGTAAACTTCTGAATCTGTCAAGTGCACTGTAACTGTGTTTTATTGTTTTTCTTTTCTTTTAATTTTCCCAGTTTGGGGTAGATTTTTGCTCTTTTAATTTTCCCAGATGGAGATAGAGAGAAGCCTGTATTCAGACCATGAACTTCGTGCCTTGGATGAAGCTGAGCAACTGGAAAAGAAAAAAAGTGACCTTTATGAAGAAGAAGACGAGAAGAATATATTGCTGGTGCAGGACTTGGAAGACATGTGGGAGCAGAAATTCCTGCAGTTCAAACCTGGAGCTCGAATAACAGGTTTGTGGTCTCTTCAGGCCAGTTAGTGGTAGGAGAGTGGATATTCTGATTTGCAAATAAAGAATAATTGCTTATTCTCTGCTTTGTGTTTTAAATAATAATTTCAAGTGATAAAACTTTTTAACATGGGAGAACAATTCTTTTCACAGTTCTTCACATCCATCCTAATATAATATTTTAAAAGTCTGTGTTATTTTTGAGTAGGATGTATGGTTATTGAGGGAACTCTCCAGGTGGCTCGGTGGTAAAGAATCTGCTTGCCAGTGCAGGAGCTGCAGGAGAGGTGGGTTTGATCCCTGGGTTCGGAAGATCCCCTGGAGAAGAAAATGGCAACCCACTTCAGTATTCCTGCCTGGAAAACTCCATGGACAGAAGAGCCTGGTGGCCTACAGTCCTTGGGGTGGCCTAGAGTCAGACAGGACTGAGTGACTGAGTACACATGGGTGTTGGGACAGCTGTGTCTCAGTTAAGCCTCAGGAATGTTATCTGGATTTAACTCCTAGTTTGGAACTGAGAGTAGGGGAAGTTAAGCCTTTCCCACTCGTTTCCTGTGTTTTATCTGAAATCCCTCCCAAAGCAGGGGGTTAAGTTCTCTTATTCTTGTTTCACAGTGAAAACTGAAGTAGAGCCTGGTTAAGTCAGTAATAGTGTCAAAACCAAAGAATTAGTAGTGTCTGGGAATTGCTTCTTTTCCAAAGGCTCAAAGTATTTTGTGTTCTGCTCTTCAGAGGAGGAGTGCAGCTTTGGGTTTCTTCTTGTTAAATTTTAGTTTCCTCAAGATTATGGGACTCTATCCTGAGAGAGGTCAGAGTTAGAGAGATGTGGTCAGGGTTCTAATTTGATTATAAGTTCTTTGAGGGCAAAGATTGTGGCCCTGCCTTAAAGGAGGATCCTAAAGCCCTAATCTTCTTGGTTCTGGCAGAACATGCTCCTCCTGTCTCCTGTGACCCTCCCCATCTCTTCTATACAGACGCTGACGTAAAGAATGACCGAAGCTCACTGCACCGGAAGCTTGACAGGAACCTTATTCTACTGGTCAAAGACAAGCTTGGAGACCAAGATGTTTGGATGCTGCCCCAGGCCGAGTGGCAACCCGGGGAGACCCTCCGCCAAACAGCTGAACGAACCCTGGCCACACTCTCAGGTGAGCCCTCTGCCTCACTGCTAAATCCCGCAAGACACACTCCAGACTCAGCCTCAGGATTTGCAGGCTGACTGTGGGCCTGGCTTTTAATAGTAGGCTAGTGGAAACTTGGGCTTCCCAGGTGGCTTTGCGATAAAGACTCTGCCTGTAATTCAGGAGACCTGGGCTTCGATTACTGGGTTGGGAAGATCCCTTGGAGAAGGGAATGGCAACCCACTCCAGTATTCTTGCCTGAAGAATCCCATGGACAGAGGAGCCTACCTGAAGGATGGAGAGTTTCAGCCTCTGCTCACTAAAGCTGTCTTCCCAAGAAAGTACAAAACATTCACCTTTCAGTTTCCAGTTTTGCATTCTTTAAAATTTTTCAATCTATAAAAATAGGTGATTGTAGTACTTTTTCTGGCTTAAGTGGCCCCGATCTTCTTTGGGGCCCAGTATCATAAAATATTTTGTCATCATAGCTATGAGAGATCCTGTTGCTTTAATAGGTTCTACTCGCCTTCCCTTCAGTGGCATTTCTGCCCCTCCACTCGGAGCACCAGTGAAGCTATTTGTTCCAGCGGGGTCTGGTGATCAACACTTACAGTAAAATGTGCTTCAGTTTTTATGGCACTCAAAGTGTCATTTCTCATTGTTCGTGATTTCCTGTCACAAAATTGATTAGGATTAGTTATATGGTTTTCTCCTTTCCTACATTTTTGATTCTTATAATTTATGGATTCTTGAGGAAGTGGATTTTGTGTGTGTGTGCCTCCACATAGTATGAATCTTTTCCTGATCTGTTTTACACAGTCACTCCTTTCCCCTCGCCCCTATTAAGGCAGCGTTTTTGTGCTAAGGATTTAGAGGACGTGGAATTTCTTTAATTCTGTCACATCTAGAGCATGGTCTGTCGTACTCAGTTCTCTCCTCATCTCATAGTTCAGATCCTGAACAAGTGTTGCAGAACCTGATTTTAGGGGACCCACTGCCTTCTCAAATTGACTTTGAATTTTGGGTGTCTCACTGAAAAATGAGATTTTTCATTCCTTGGCCATCTGGTATCATTTTGAGGAAGATCCCTTGGTTGGTAATTATCTTTTACTCCATATTGCTCAGCATTTGACAATATGGGTTGTCCCTAACAGACCTGTGATTTAGATTCTGTCCCAGGGCCCAGCACAGAGACAGCCAACCAAGAAACGCCCAGACTTTCTCTGAAAGAGGTTCATTTGCTTAACGTAAAGCATCAGCGTGGGGGACAGTTCACACATCTAGGGGCCTGCAGAAACACGCTTCGGGGACAGAGGTTGAAGGTGCTATCCCTGTGCTGTTCCTTGCCCCGTGGAGGTTTTAAAATGTAGTCCATTCAGAACTGATGCCCCTGCCAGCCTCAGCCTGCTTCTCTTTTTGTCCCTGTGGCCTTGCTTGTTGGCAGCACCACTTGACGCATTCACCCAACTAGACACCTCAGAGTTATCTGTGACCTCATTCCGGCATCCGCTAAGTTCCTGAGTTCTACCTGGTCTGTTCTAAATAGTCCCGTCTTTGTGCCTGCAGCTCTTCAGGGAGTCGTTTCACTTCCCACTAGATCAGGGTTTCTGAGCCTTGCCTTGGCACTCTGGAAATTTGGGGCAGGATCATTCTTTGTGGGGGCTTCTGTGGTTCTGTCTAGGTTATTTACTGCAACATCTCTGGCCTCTATCTGCTTGATTGTAGTAACATCACTTTGGTTGTCCCTAGTGTAACAACCAAAAATGACTGAATACTGCTGGAAATTACCTGGGGTGTGGATCTCTGGTTGAGAGCCGCCACCCTGGAGTACTGAGGCAGACACCACACAAGCCCCGTTCTTGCTTCTGTGTTGTCGTTTTCAGTGCCGCCAGAACAAGCCTTCTTAAACACAAATCCCTTGTCACTTCTCTGCTCGAAATCTTAAAAGGTTTCCCATAAAAGCAGAATTCTGAGCACGGCCTACGCATACTTTTTGCTCTGGTCCCAAGCTCATCAGTCTTCCGTCTTGCTGCTCATTCATGTATGTTCTAAGTTCAAACCTAGCAAGGCTTTTGAATAATGTGGTATTTCTTGTGTCCCGGCTTTGGGGCCTGCCTGTCCAAGACAAAGCTTTGGTTCTACCTTGTCTGACTGCTCGGTTTTAAAAACTCAGCTCGTCCCTTCTGCCTTCCGTGGTGAAAGCTTCTGGGTAGAGAGCTCGACTCCTCCCTCTAGGCTGCTGTAACACTCACAGAGTGCCCTTACTCAGGTTATACAGCAGACACTCTCTCTGTGCCTACTTGTTGCTGGTCACTGTCCAGGCAGTGGTGTCACAGTGATCTACAGGACGCTACCTGGGCCTCCTGGGGGCTTATGTCCTAGGGAAGAAGATGCTCTTCATTCCATTGCTGTTTAATTGTTGATTAACAGACGATTTCTTCTCAGCTAGCATTCTGAAAATACGGATAGGATTTTGTCCTTTCCATCATCCTGGTTCTCAGCAGAGTACCCGGCACAGAGCAGGCACTTGCTGAATGTTTGCTGTTGTTCGTTTGCTAAGTCATGTCTGACTCTTTGCAACTCCATGGACTGCAGTACACCAGGCTTCCCTGTCCTTCACCATCTCCCGGAGTTTGTTCAAACTCATGTCCACTGAGTTGGTGATACCATCCAACCATCTCCCATCCAAATGCTTCCGAGATCAGACGAGATTGGGCGCGTTAGGGTGGTATGGCCGTAGGCCCATCCAACCATCTCATCCTCTGTGGCCTCCTTTTCCTCTTGCCCTCAGTCTTTGCCAGCATCAGGATTTTTTCCAGTGAGTCGGCTCTTTGCATCAGGTGACCAAAGTATTGGAGCTTCAGCTTCAGCATCAGTCCTTCCAAAGGATATTCAGGGTTGATTTCCTTTAGGATTGACTGATTTGATCTCCTTGCAGTCCAAGGGACTCTCAAGAGTCTTCTCCAACACCACAGTTCAAAAGCATCAGTTCTTCGGCGCTTAGCCTTCTTTCTGGTCCAGCTCTCACATCCATCCGTGACTACTGGAAAAACCATGGCTTTGACTAGACGGATCTTTGTTGGCAAAGTGATGTCTCTGCTTTTTTATATGCTGTCGAGGTTTGTCATAGCTTTTCTTCCAATGCTGAGTGTTTAATGAGTAAATGATATGGTAGTGTAAGCACACAACTACTGTTCTGGCTCTGCCACCAGCGTGAGTACTGCTAATGAGACATAAGCAGCCTCTGTGTGCCCCCTTGATCCTGTCTCGCCAGCAGCCTGTATGGCCGCAGGAGAGGGAGTGAGATGGTGGAATGAAATGGGAAAACAGGAGGGGCCTTTGCTACACTCCAGGCTTCCTCAGCCATCACGCAAAAGTTGGTGGCTGGGTTTCTTCCCAGGATCGTTGAGCTCAGATCCTCAGCTTTCTTCTGCTCACTCACAGTGCTCAGTTTCGCCTGCTGGGCACCACATGGAAAGGGGCTCCCCTCCTCTTGGTACCACACTTTCCTCCCTTGAACATTCCTGTTGCCATAACGAAGAGTGAAAAGATATAGTGGTTTCTTATAGGTGCATAGAAAATGAAATAGGTTGATTTATTTCAAATTCATTAAAATCATAAATAATATGAAATAATTAAAATGACAAAGGAAAGCTCGGGCAGCTTATAAGTACAAAAAAGTCAGAGTCTGTTCCTTTCCCTCTGTTTGGCATACTTCCCGGGTATTTCTGCAAGATGGTATTCCTAGAAGTGAAATTCATGGTCAAGGATGGACACATCTAAGATTTTGCTAAGGTACCACCAAAGTGCCCTGCAGAACATACTTTAAAAATTTTTCCCTGTCCAGTCAGTAAAAAAAAAGATCTTTAGATTAGCGGTCTCCTTTCTTTTTTGTTAGGTAATGTGTTTATTTGGGTTAGTGGCTACTGGTTAGAGTGGCCATCTCTGCGTATTTTTCACGTGGCTATTGGTTCTTCTTTTTTCGTGAACCGCTTATTTAGATTCTTTGCTCATGTTTATAATGAACCATCTTTTTCCCCCTTTCTGATTTAATTTAATCCATTTCCCCAGGTCATAGAAAAGTAATATGTATCCATTGACTTAAGTGGAAAATTCAGTAACGTGTAAAGAATCACGCCAGTGTAATTCCACCACCCATAGATCCCCACTGCTGACATTTTATATCGTAGGTGAGCCCATATCATACGTGGATTCCTCATCTAATGCTGATAGTGTTGTTACTGTTTTTAATATTGACAAAAGCCATTCATTGTATATGGTGAAAACGTATCACAGTGTCTGATAAATGTAAAACTGTAAGAGTAATAGGTAATTTTCCCGTCTTAGAGGCAACCGCCATGAATAGTTTTTTTGTGTATCCTTTTAGCAATTGCAAGCACATACTTATTTCATCTGTTCCTTTTTTCCATGAAATGGGCTTAACATGTACTTAAACATGTACATATATGTATATACACATGGTTACGTACTTTCCTTTTCTTATACACAGCTTTTAAGCATATCTCTGTATCAGCAAGTGAAGACATATCTTACACTTTTAACACCAGTGTAATGTTTCATATTTGTATGTCCTGCAGTTTGTTTAACCAGTCTGTCACTTTTATTAAAAAAAAGCTTCAGTGAACATCTGTGTACACTCCTTTGCTCACATGGGCAAATATATTGAGGAGGGTGAAATTCTAGAAGCAGAATTGTTAGATCAAAGGGTTTGTATTATTAAAATTGATATCTCTTGCCAAGTAGAGCAGTTATACTAATTATATACCGCGTACATTTGAGAGAACCCAGTTTTCCTTTATCCTTGACGAGCAGTGTACTGCTCAAAGTTTTTGAACTTAAATAGTAATGGTATGTCTTTGTTGTTTTAGTTTGTATTTATTGAGTTATTAATGAGTTGAGCGTCTTTATGAGTTTATAGTTCATTGATAATTTATCTTCATGGGAACTTGTTCACATGCTTGGTTCGTTTTTCTCTCAGAGTTGTTGGCTTTCTCCTCACTGATTTCTAAGTACTATTTAACACTTTATCTTAAGATGCTCCTTTGTTCAGTGTGTCGAAAATATTTTTCCTAGTTTGTCATTATGTCTGTGACTTTTTTATGCTTCATTTTTCTATGCAGAAGGATTTTAACTTTTATGTAAATAAATATGCCTATTCTTTTTTGCATTTTGTGTCTTGGTTAGGACTTCCCCTCTCAAAAATGATACAGAAAGTATCCCACATTTTTTTTTAATAGTACTCTTATGGTTTCTTTTTTCTTTAGTGAAGAATTTTAAAATACAGAAAAACTCAGAAAATATTAAACATCCATGAAACCATCACTCAAAAATGAACAAACCTTTTGTGAAAATTTTAACTTTGTGTTAGATCTTTGATCTGTAGGGTGTCAGTTTGGATATGAGGAGTGAGGTTGTGATCCAGTTTTATTTCTTCGCTAGCCCATTCTCCTGGTTCCATTTAGTAATTGATCCATTATTTCCTTGTCCTTTGAAATGCTGTGTTGGTCTTGTTAACCCATTGTTATAGATTGCAGAGATCCTCCATCTGTTTTTGCCTTTTAACTTTGGTTTTCACCTTGCAGCAGTCAAATTGGGACCTTTCCATACTTTCCATGTGATATTCCCTTTAAAAGGGCTGATGAACTTTGCTTTACAGATACAAGTGTCTCGGTCCTTCGTCAACAGCTGGTGACCGGGCTGAGTCTAGAAGCTCAGTGCTCTGACTCCCAGGTAGGGCTGTTTAGGTTGCCTTGTGGACTTCAGTCTGAGAGCAGTAGCTTGGCATGAGGAATGCACCCAGAGAATCTGGAACCCACGGGCCAGGAGCTTTTGGCTTGAAAGGAGATGAGGGTCTTCAGGACCGACCCTAGTCCTCATCCTCGGGACGGCGTTCCCCTCAGGCCAGAAGCAGCTCTCACAGAGACCCCCCCAATGCTTTCGGGCACCAGGGTAAACAGGTGGGTGTGTCCTCATCTTCTACTTCTGTTCCCCGCTCCCCTCCTCCTCAGAAAACAACCTGGAAGCCAAGTTCCTGGGAAATGCGCCCTGCGGCCACTACAAGTTCAAGTTCCCCCAGGCAGTGCGGGCGGAGGGCAGCCTCGGGGCCAAGATCTTCTTCTTCAAAGCCCTGCTGCTAACCGGAGACTTTTCCCCGGCCGTGGAGAAGGGCCGTCACGTGTGGGCCAGCAAGGAGGAACTGGGTGACTATTTGAAGCCAAAATACCTGGCCCAGGTTAGGAGGTTTCTCTTGCACCTCTGACGAACCTCTGATGGATGAGCTGCCTGTGGACAGTGCTCGGACAGGTCTGCGGTCGGGCCTCAAGGACGTGGTGCGGTGTTCTCATCTCTACGGGAATATCAAGCAGCAAACTAAGTTCTGAGAAATAAATGGGTTTACCATTGTGTGGGTCTCAGTTGATTTATCCCTTGAGGACTGTTGTCTTCTCCTTGTGAAGAGAGAGCCATCTCTTAGGGTGTTTTATCCTTTTTCTCCCGAGCTCGTGATTAAGTAGTATTGCATTGCTTCGTAGTGAATCAGCTGGCTTCGTGCGCCCAGGAAGAAAGAGCAGAAGGAAGTGAATCAACTTTCTAAAAACCTTGAGCTTCTGTGAAAGCCTCTAGGTCCAAGAAAAAAAAAACACCACCTCGTGCTTTGTAGTTTCTTAGTCATTTTCTGTTTTGTATTTGTCTTCCTACTTGATATGAAAATGTATCAATTTAGCCGAGGAAACGATTCCTTCCTTGTTTTCGGTTTGCTTTGCTTCCTTCCCCCTCCCCTCCCTTCCTTCCTCTTTTCATTTTTTTTTTTAAAGGCATTTTCTATTTAAGCAATAGAATTGCTGCTTATGTATTTTGAAACAGTCATGTGAAGTGAGCAGGGTCAGCCTGTTACCTGCCATCTTGGGGGTGGGAGTTCTGGTCAGGTGTGACTGGCTGAGAGTTGCTGCAGGTCACTGATGGTGCAGGAGGAGACTGCCTATCCCCTGCCTCTTGGCTGGGGCTCTGGACCCCTCGCCATGTTGCCTGGGTCCCCACTGGGCCTGGTGCCTGGCACATGGAGGGCACTCAGTGAACATTTGCTAAATGAGAGGAGGGGAGGGAGGGTCTCAAGCGTGCTTGTTTCTGCCCAGAATAGTGGTCCCAGGAACAAGACTGCAGTCTTGGATCCTATTAGACTTCCTGGTTTCCTCTCAGAAGGCATTCTGGGTTAAACAGACTGGCCTCTAGCAGTCTGCACACAAGAGGGATCCTGGGAGCCTCTGGTTTATACCCAGTGGGTCAGAAGCACACGTGAGCACTTGGAAGTCCAAGTGCTCAGGTGCAGTTGACACCTAAGAGGGAGAGAAGGGGTCTGGTAGGATGGAAGCCCTTAGCCTGTGGGATCCACCGCTTTCTTCAGGTAGATAGGGTCAGAATTGAGTTGAATTGTTGGACATCTAGCTGGTGTCTGAGAATTGCTTGGTGTGGGGAAAAAAATCCCACGCTTTTGAGGTGATCCCGCAATCTTAATGGCCATTCATAAGATGGGCTGTTTTGTTACAGAGTTGTTTCTTTAAAGGGAAACAGCATCTGTAAAATTGGTAAGGGGAGAAACTGTGTCATGTCAACCTGAAATTATAGGTCGGTTCCTGTGAGGTTTTCCCCAGTATTTTGAAGTGATCAGGGTCAGGGTGGAATACCTTAAGACAAAAGCTAAGAATTTTATAGAAGTGCCTTCCTTTATCACAAGGAGTGTCTAGTAGCTTCAAGACATACCACGAGCTTTCCTACTCTGTGAGACTATCTGGGGGAAACAAGGTGGGAAGGAAGACCCTCCCCCTCCACCCCCAACCCTGCTTTGTTTTATGCAGTTGATGACGAAGGCCCCATCCTGGGTCACATTTTTGATTTTGATGGAACTAGTTTCTGCTGGGACCCTCCCCACCCCCTCTCCCCCCATCCCAAAGAAGCTACTGTATGTCTCGGGAAGAAGAAAGAAATGTCAGGATTTGAGGCTGCAGGGGCCCAATGCACATGGCAGTGGGGCTTTAATGGTGTTAGCGTGGTATGGGACTCGATTCTGCTTTGTTAGCACCCTGGCTACAAAATTCTATAGATTTTGTGTGGTCTTCCCCAACCTCCTTAGCTCACGAGTCCTGCTATTTTGGGAGTGTGATTTTGCAGAATGCAAATGTTTTTGACACTATATTATTGGTAGAAATGACCAGATATGCTGAGTGCCAGCCTGCATCTTCCATTGCCTGCCAGACATAACCGAGAAACTTTCTAGCATGTTCTTGCGGGGGAGATGACCAGGGAACAAAGAAAAATACATGTTCTCTGTATTTTGGAAATCAGTGAGAGGAGGAAAGAATACTGTGTGTGATGTGGGTGTTAGGAGTTGCAAGTTGAGGTGTGGTTGTGTGCTCTGAGTAGAGAAATGCCACTGGGTGTGGGGGTGTGTGTGTGTGTGTGTGTGTGTGTGTGTGTGTGTAACATGTAAAACAGACCACCTCACTAGAAGACCTCTCTAGAAGTTTAGCCCCACCTGGTCATCTTCTTCCCCAATGATTTCCAGTTACTTGTTTCTCCCCCTTTGCGGGGGCTACAGAAAAAATACCACCACTTTTGTCAACTTGTGTTCCTGGTGATGTAGCCGCAAGAGTCACCTCCTGCTGGGCCGCTTCTGCACCTTGAACGTGTAGGTACACATCACACTTCGCAGGGCCGTGGTCTGGCTCCCAGCCTAACTGGTCTTCCAGATCCTAGGGCAGAACCTGCTTCAAGGCCATACTCAGGACATATTTACGTGAATCAGCTTTTTCCCTCATGAGCACTGAACTTGGAGGTCAGAAAACCCAGGTTTGAATTTGTTGTATGACCTTAGGCGAATTGCAAGTACTGTCACTGTTTAACAACAGTGGAATGACCCCTGAGTGCCGGCAACCAGACGAGCTGGCACCTGCAACTCGCAGGGCAGGCAACTGTTACTCCCAGTTGACAGATGAGAGGATAGGCTCCAGAGAGGTTAGTCAACTTGCTTAGGGTTACTCACTAGTCATTTGAACCCAGATCTGTGTACAAAACTAGTTCTTAACCTGTCTTAATTTTTGTCATCTGTTAAAATGAAGATGATACTATTTCTCAGGTAATGTGTTAATTTATGTGAAAGCACTTAGCACCATGCATGGCTTGTTATAAACACTCAGTAAATGGTTCCTGTCTTCCGACATAGTTAGGTGCCTGAAATCTCCAGAGTTCAACTGTGTGGTCTTTAGCTTTTACAACTCCCGTCCTCACCTTTTCCAAGTTATACGTGTGACAGCCAAGCATTTCTTACCTATTTGGAGAGGGACATGGGTGTTTGGACATTGATGGATTCCATCAGCCCATCTCAAGAGTGGATGAATGGCAGGTCAGTCCCACATACGCATGCATCTGGACAGGCCTGGTTCCCACCCTGGACCAGGAAATCCAGAGCCACTGTTAGGCCCATTCCTATGGGGCGCTAAAACCAGAATGGACGGGCTGACCCTTTCCATCACCCCAGCAGGGGGAAGAGGAGCACAGCAGAAGGGCCAGCAACCCAGTTATTAAGAACTCACAGGAATTTCCCTGGTGGTCCAGTGACTGAGGCTCTGCTCCCGATGCAGGGGGCCCCAGGTTCGATTCCTGGTCAGGGAACTAGATCCCACATGCCACAGGATCACATGTGCTGCAACTAAGACCCAGTGCAACCAAGTAAATCAGAAAAAAAGAACTTATAGATCATCAAGCTGCAAGCACTCGCAGCATGTAAAAGCCTGTTTGCCTGAAATCTTGAGGCAGCCTCAGTCCCCTAGTGTCTTCTGCTTTATTTCCCAGAAGCCTGGATTGTAACCAGTCATTCCAGGCCAGCAGTCACCACCCACCTGCCTTGGAATGTCAGTGCATAAGACTACAGGACATGAAGGAGGAAACTGGTCTTGTCCTTGATTGCAGAAGTATCCAGAATAGGTGCCTCTGTGAAGGGTCCAGACAGTGAGACACTGCTGCAGCTGAGAGGCTGGCCCTGGGAGGTCCCCTGTGAGTCGGGAGGGGATGGCCAAGGAGGACATCACTAGCCCAGAGCAAGGAACAGGTGCGTGTGTACTCACACACGCACACACACCCCTGCCCCAAAGCACACACACACACACCCCTGCCCCAAACCACATGTTCACACACACCCCCTGCCCCAAACCATCCTCGATGGGCCAGAGGAGCCAGCAACATGTTCTGTTTAGAGGATTTGGCATCACAGACGCACCATTGATCACTGAAAAAATCAGATGTCTGGGTCTCATATAGCTGCTAAGTGGCTAATGAAGGGACAGAGATAGGGGACAGGACCACCCCCCCACCAGGCTCTGTTTTGGTCCAGGAGGGAGAAAATGGTTCTAATAGTGTTAGAAGAGGACGTTTTGAGGACGACAGGACTGGTAAAGTTGAGAACACCCTGGGGCTGGGGGTTTGGGAAGATGTGTTGGGAAGCCTTGGGGTAGCAGGGCTGAGAGGAGGAGAGGGAACACCCCGGAATAAGCTGGCTGGAGGCAGAGGGGTGAGGCAGGGCTTCAGCAGGGTGGGGTGGGCTCTCAAGCGCATGGGCTCCACAAGGTGGCAGGATTCGCCTGACAACCGCTTTGTTCCCCACAGCCTGACCAGTTCTGGCCTTGGAGAGGCCCCGGCGCCCTGTCCCCTGGGGTGAGACATGCACTGGCCAGGGCAGATGGGGTGTGTTCACATACTCTGCCTCGCCTGATCTCACAGCATCCCTGCCTGGCAGCTTCTCTTGTGTTTTGATCAGCAGACAAGCCCGGGAAGGTGAAGGAAGTCTGTGAGGGTCTCCGTGCCAGTGTGTGGTGGAGCCGTTGAACCCAGAACTTTGAGATTCTAAAGCCCACTGCTGCCCGTGTTACCTGGATGATTACCTCTGGGTCAGAATTCCCACACCTGTCCCCAAGGGGCAACCTACTGCAGGCCCCCAGGCCCCTGGAAAGGCCAGAGCTTTGGGAGAAGTTTGGGAGAACGTGAAGAGGATTTGGAGGGGAGAACAATGAGACTGAAGAGATTGAAGTTACTGAGCTTGGAGAAGAGAAGGACGAGAGTCACGGTCCTCGAGTGCGTGTGTTAATTATGCAGGGGAAGTCAACCAGTCTCCTTTGAGTTAGAAGCAATAAGCTCGGAATGCAGCGAGGGAGTCTTTGGGAAATTACAACATGGGAAGAGTTCCTTGACATTTAGGATTACTAAACATTCAAATGAATTCCTGAGACATTCCAGTCCTCATTCAACAAATATGTGTGGAGGAGGTGGCTTGACTGCCAAGCACTGGGGATAAAATGGTGATCAAAAGCCTCCTGGCCATTGTGTCCTCTTGATGGTTTAGGGCTGAGGTTGGGGGCAGGGGACAGACCCATCAACCAGCAAAGGGTGTCGTGTCACAGAAGGACATGCATGTGCTGGGCACTCACTCAGCCTGGTCAGGGGCTCAGAGAATGCCTTTGGGCTGACAGACTTGGCTAAGCTGAGGCCAGAAGGATAAGAAGGAGTGAGCTGGGGAGGGAAGAGCGGAAGGGAGCTCCTGCCTTCTGAGGCCTGAAAGAAATTCTGTGGGGCTGCATGTGGAAATTATTTTAGTGTTTGACCTCCTTAACTGTCCCAGACAGTTTGAGTTGTTTTGTCTGAAGGCAGGAAAATGAGTTCCATGATCTCTTACTACAGTGAAGCTGCATCTGACCTGGGGGTTGAATTCCAAAGTCAGTGCCTAGGGAATTCCCTGGTGGTCCAGTGGTTAGGACTCTGTGCTTTCATGGCCTTGGTCCCCAGTTTAATCTCTGGTCGGGGAACTAAGATCCCACAAGCCGTATGGGGTGGCCAACAAAACAACAAAAGAAAGCCAAGTGCACAAGTCACAATCATACACAATTAAAGTTACTGTTGAACTGTCCCTTAGAAAGGTATCACATATATGACTGACATGGTCTGTCGGGGGAATCCAGCATGGCCAGTGTTTCCCCAGTGATGGAACCCATCATGATTTATCTGGTTGAGCACAAGATGAACCAGTTGGCTTGTGTTTAGGTCTCTATTGTATAAATCGCTAGGGTTCCCATTTCTGTCACTGAGGAGCAATTGACTACAGGTCTGTTCCCCCCACCAGGAAAGGCCTGAATTGGGGCAGTTTGGGAGAGGATGAGGAAATTCAGAGTCACACTCAGTGTTATGAGATGCTCACACATAAATAGGCCTTCAGGACCCAAGATGGAGTTGCCTCACCCATCTAAGGCTCGCTGCGGGGCGGGAGCCCTGGGAGCAGTAAGCTCATCAATCGTGGGTGGAAATGCCTGTGCTATTGACAGATTATTGGTCCCCTCTTTAAAAGGTTCAGTATAGGGGACTTCCCTGGTGATCCAGCAGTTAAGACTCCATGCTTCCACTGCAGGGGGCACAGGTTCCATCCCTGGTTGGGGAACTAAGATTCCACATGCTGCATGGTGTAGCCAAAAGGTTTAAAAAAAAAGCCCCAGTATAATAGTTTGAATTCATAAAAGTCAGATGTACATATGATGTGATTGTATGGTATTCATTTGGTTCCTAGTTCCTTTTTGAAGCTCCCAGTACACTCCCATCTGCAGCAGCTCATTATCACGCAGTGATGCTTATACCCAAATAACCAACATACCCAGAGGAGGCTTGACCTCAAAGGTGACACATTAGCATTTAAAAACATTTTTTTATTTTTAATTGAGGGATAATTGCTTTACAGTATTGTGTTAGTTTCTGCCATATATCAACAAGCATTTTTTCTTTTTTTAAGGTGAGAGATTTGCATTTTGGAAAAGTTCCAAGTAAAGCCAGAGATGAGACTGATTAAGTGATTAGAGTTGGATAATTCTAACCTCAACCAATAAGAATAAGTGATGATGATAGTAAGGAGTGTAGACTTTACATGTGGCACACAAACTGACTGAAGGCAGGTCCCAAAACTTCATTGCACTTTGGCTGCATCAATAAAACACAAATTTAACATTTTCCTTTTTTAAAAAAATAAAGACATTTTTTTAAGACGGCTACTTTGAAGCAGGTGACACTCATTTGGATGGAAACATAGTAAAAAAGTTTGTTTCTTGTAGTCGCCTCTTACATACAGCCTTCTCTGAACATCATCATTTTTACTCATTTTGAATGAAGAGTTTCAGTTACACATCTGTCCCCAGCAAAGACACATGGCCCCATCTTCTCCCATGTCCATTATGTCCATAGGGAACATCTCTGCTTTTCCACTCTCCCAGCCCCGCTCCTCAGCAGTCTCACACACACCTTGCATGTCTCACACCTCTGAACATTCACATCACCCAGCTCTGAGCATGCACAGCACATACCCACCTCCTTGAACATTCACAGCACACACACACACACACACACACACACACACACACCCTGAGAGCTTTAAATATTCTTGTCACATATACACATACCCTTGAATGTTCACATCACACACAAACCCTTGGATGCTTGTTCCTATCACCCATTTATTCAGCCCCCTGAAATCCATCTGATACATACATATCCTTGAACAGTCACACTGAAACACACACATGCACATTCCACACACACACACATGCCTTTGAAACTGATAGCAGAATACACATGCGCATTCTTGCATATTCACATCACACACAGACCCTTGAAGATTCACCTCACGTGCTGTTCACTGTTTAGGTCATTTACCTATTTCTCTCAGATTTATTCCCTTCCCTTCCCCTGCTCTGCTCTGCAGTGTGTGTGTGTGGGTGTGTGTGTGTGTGTTGAGGGGGGATGCTGATCCCTGAAGATTAAATTTTCCAAGCTTTCTTGCCACTGGATTCCAGCTGGGTTTGGCCAATAAGAGTTGACCTGTGACAGGTGGGAGGGTGAAGGGAGAAGCTAGGCTTTTCCCCTCCTTTGTTTGGGTCGCTCTCCCAGCATCCCTCTGTGGTCCCCTCCCCTGCTAGCAGCCTTCTTCATGATTCCAGGTCCTAAGGATGGCAAGGGTCCTGACAGCACCACCTCCTTCCTCTGTCCCTCCAGCTCTAGGGGTGGTGGCAGCTTCTACTCTTGCTAACCTCTGCGTCATTTCATCATCCCCCGTTTTAGTTTTCCAGTCTTTCTGACACTTCTGTAACTAGCTCTTGGTATTAAATTCCTTCTTTGAGCTACCTGGTATGGGTGACTTTTCCCTAACTGGACCCTGGCCACTGCTCCACCCTTTAAAACAGTCTCATCCCTGACCGACACTTGCCTCCAGCCGTGCTCGTGTCTGTGTTGGATGGTGTCCTGGTACAGAGTAGGGCTTCAGTATTTGTTGAATGCATGGGTGCAGTGCCCCCTTCCTATTCCAGGACTTTACTGGGGCGGAGCTTGTTCGACCCCTGAACTAGGTGGCTCGGGGCACCCTCCGCCCTCTCTAGATAGACTGTGTTGACCACATTTAGCACAGCCTCATAGAGATCCAGGCCATCTCAGCCAGAGCCCATTTGGAGAGTGGAGGGTAAGTGACCTTCAGCTGAGTCGTGGAAGCTGTCATGAAGCTTTATGATTTTTGCATCACTGGGCCAGATGTGGTATCAGAAGCAAGGGGACTCTCGATGCCTGAGATAAACGGAGTGGAATGGGAGTGTCTGTCTCTCATGTTTTGAGTGCACCTGTGGTCTGAGAAATGCCCTCGAATGTAAATTCCTAGTTCTGAAACTGACTTGGGCAAGCTGTTATTTGTCTCAGGATTCCTGCTTATAGAATCACGAGGGACCATGACCCATCACTTACTTCCGTTTATAAAATGTCTAAGGAACGGTTTAGTCTTGGACATTAATACATACCCACTTATATTTTGTCATCTGCAACCTAGGGAAGTTGTCTTCACAAGGCTGGAGGCTGCCAGGGGTTGGTGATCGGTGGTCGGGGTGGGTCTCAGGCAGTACTTATGTTGTCCACAGGGAGGCGCCACACACAAATTCATACACAGCCCCGGACGCTGCTCCAGCCCAAGCGGCCACGATGCCCCTGGGAGTCAGAAAGCCCATGTTGTTCCTCCCCAGAGCCTCCCGGCATGCCAGTTCCTCTGAGTAGCCCTCCGCCTATAACAAATTGAGTTGAAGCATCGAAGATCACTGCGAATATGCAGTGACAGGGTGAGGCGGAGTCATTAACACATTAGAATGAGCTCGTAGGATTAAACAGAATCACGAAGAGGGTGTGGGTACCCGGGACAGGTATAATTTGAAAGGAAAGACAGAACCAAGAAAAAATAAAGTAATAACAACATCCAAGCATTTTCACACATACGTGATTCAATTTAATACAGTTTTACTTTGAACTGACTGACATGCTGTATTTCCTTGTCGTCCAGCTTCCTACATTTATGTGATCCTTACAGCATGCCCCAGGACAGCAGGGCTGTGGAGCTGGCCCCCATTGATGGACACAGGGAACCGGGAGCCAGGGAAGTGGAGTGGTGAGGCCCTTGTCATATACCTACCCAGTCACAGAGCTGGAATGTCAATCGGGGTCCTCGTGAGCCAGTAAGGATACCCCTGGGTACTGGAAACAGTTAATGGGGTGATTACCTGCCTCAGGGTGGTTGTGATGGTTCTGTCCGTGAGACATGAAGGCAGTGCTGCCCAGAGTCACACGTGGCAGACAGGAAGCCAGCGAGCTCCTCAAATCACCCATGCTTCGGTTTCTCTCTTTGTGCGTGTGCGTGCTGAGTTGCTTCAGTCGAATCTGACTCTTTGCAGCCCTGCCAGGCTCCTCTGTCCATGTGATTCTCCAGGCAAGAATACTGGAGTGGGTTGCCATGCCCTCCTCCAGGGGATCTTCCTACTCAGGGATCGAGCCTGCATCTCTTCTGTCTCCTGCAGTGCCACCGGGAAAGTGCCTCTCTTTACATTCAGATAACAAGACCCAGAGGGAGAGCCTCTCATCTCAGGCCTCATATAGAGCCAGAGGCACAGGCAGGAGACCCAGGGAGTCCAGACTTCCAGCCCCAGGCTGTTTCCCAGACGCCACGTGGGGTCTTCCTGGCTCCAGTGTGAGATATGTTTCTTCTAGAAGCCTAGGGAACTCCCCTCCTGCTCTCAAATGCCAGGCTCTGAAGAGCCGCCACAGCACTGGTGACAGCCTCTCCTCTGGCAGGGCTCCCTGGCCCTTATATCCCCCACCCAGGATTGCTCAGTATCTGGGGCCTGTGGAGGTGGGAGAACTGGACTCTGCACAGCTTCCCTGGGATTCCAGGGTAAGGCATGCGAAGGGACACGGGCTCATCCACGTTAATGGGCTATGTGGAAATAAAAGTATAGTCATCTCCCCTGCCATCTGGTCTTGGCACTGCTGGCCAGGACCTCCCTGAGGTCTTTTCAGGCCCTGCGCGGGCCTGGGCCAGGGCTGGATGTGCTTGTCGGGCCTGGGGCCAGTCCAGGATTTTCCAAGGGTCCTCGTAGGGTTTCTACCCCATGTGCCAGAGAGAGGAAGGCAGGGCCAGCAGCTGCAGCTCAAGGAGGGATGCAGGAACCCATTCATTACCGTTACTACCACAGATGGACGGCCCACCTGCTCATGTAATGAAAACTCAACCTTGCATTTTCAAAGGCCTCATTGGGCACATTTCTGGGTCTGGGGGTTTGAGAGGAGGAGGATTTTTCTCAAGATTAGATGCAAAGATCTCCCATCCTCCATGAGAATGGAGATAGCTTGAGAGATAGAATGTGTTTCTGAAGCCTAGCCTGCCCTGCCTTCAAGGAATAGGAAGTCAGGTTTTCTGTAGCTGGTAATTTGGGTTCTGCTTTCTATGGCTTCCCCTATGGCTCAGATGGTAAAGAGTCTGCCCACAATGCGGGAGACCTGGGTTCAATCCCTAGGTCGGGAAGATCCACTTGGAAAAGGGACTGGCTACCCACTCCAGTATTCTTGCCTGAGGAATCCCCATGGACAGAGGAACCTGGAGGGCTATACAGTCTATGGAGTCACACAGAGTCAGACACGGCTGAGCAACTAACACTTTCATGGGCCCGGAGTCCACCGAAGCTTTTGAGGGAGGAAGAGAGGCAGGGCTGTGTCATGGAGGGGAGAGGCAGCTGGGCTCTGGCTCCAGATAGCCAAGTCTGAACTTAGCTCTGCCCCGCTGATGTCTGTGCGGTCTGGGGCAAGTCATTCGACCCCTCTGTGCCTCATCTGCAGAATGGGGTTACACAGAGGACATAGCTTGTGGGGTAGCTGTGAGTATCAAATGAGTGTGTATGTTTACTATAATACATTTATTATAATAAAACAGAAGGGTCCCTGAGTCCAGAGGCCATCCCGAGTGTGAGGTTGCGGCTGATGCTTAGTCTGTGCCAGTGGTGTGCTGGTGGGCAGGTCCTTGGAGGTGGCGGGCAGTGGGGCAGGAATGTTGCTTTGTAGAGCTTGCCACTTTCTGTGGTGTAAATAAGGCTTCCCAGGCGGCTCAGGCGGTAACGAATCTGCCTGCAATGCAGGGGACTGGGGTTTGACCCCTGGGTCAGGAAAATCCCCTGGAGGAGGAAATGACAACCCACTTCAGTATTCTTGCCTGGAGACTCCCATGGACAGAGGAGCCTGGTGGCTACAGTCCATGGGGTCGCAAAGAGTTGGACAGGACTGACTTAACACTCACTTTTTTCACTTCATGGTGTGAATCCTCCTACCCGGCTGGTTTTGAGCCACCACCGTGGTACCACTAAATAAAGGATTGGGAAGGTGTGCTCATCGTTGACTCTTAGGCGTTGGTGCAGACTGGTTCTGGCACAGCTCTGGTCCAGGACTAATGGTGTGATCAGGCTGCTTAATAAATATTAAAACTTTCCGTACTGGTTGGTAAATAGCCACTGGCTCACGAGTCCTCCTACCACTCTAGCAACCCTGGCCTTCCCCTTACGATCCTCCCAGAGCTCCCACCGGTCCATTAACTAAAGCAGTTATGGGAACCCTTTCCTGTGATTTGGCCAGTGTCAGTTCTGATTGCTCAAGGATGTGCCAGACCGGTAGGTAAATTATTTGGCATCACAGGTCTATAGCCTGGGGGTGTCGGGCCAGTAAGCTGAGTCACCCTGGCTTGTGGATGTGATGCCTGGCCCACCACCCTCAGGTACCTTGTGCAGCCCCATCCCCACAGTGCTCCCCAGCACAGCTATAGGACAAAGGCAGAGCCCTGCATCTATCTGGAGGTTGAACTGGGGCAACAGTATATACCTCTGTTAAAGATGGTTTGCTTCAATGATTAAAAAATGTAATCAATACGACCTGCTTCACCAGCTCGGAATGCAGATGCTATCACATTTCTTTTATGTCTTCAGTTAAGTGCTTGAGCAGTCTGTTTTATTCAGGGGCTATCTTTTGAGAATTCCTGCCCCAGTGAATCACTGGCTCAGGATGAAGGAAGAAGGCTTACTTCTAAGTTCCAGGCAGAAAAACAACTGGAGTCTGACTAGTCTGCTCACAGGCTGTCTTGGTGAGTGGCTGCTGTGGTGCCCTCCCTCAGGACTCCCAGCCTGACCTGTGTGCTGAGGTAGTTGGATCTTGGGGTAGTAGGGACCCAGACAGGTGGCAGAAATGAGTGTGCTGGGTTGTGGGTGACAATAGAGAGTGGTGGGGACTGTGGTGAAGTGGGGCGTGCATTCCTCCAGCCAGTTGTGGCCAAATTAGGACCTTGTGTTGCCAGATTTTCTCATGTTTTCAAAAGAAACGGGATACATGTGGGGTTTTATTTTTGAGGGCTTAATGTGCATGCAATAAAGTATACAAATTTTTTAGCATATATATACATTTTACATACATAACCACTGTCCATATGAAGATAGAGAATATTTCCATCTCTTAAAAGTTCCATTGTGCTTCTTTCTAAGTCAGTACCTACCCCTCCTTCACCAAAGGTAACCATGACCTCTATATCTGTAAGTTAGCTATGTTTAATCTTGAACTTCCTATGATTGACATCTTACAGCATGTATTCTTTTGAGTCTGGCTTCTTTTGGTCAATATAGGACCCTTGAGATTTTCCATCTGGCATGTTATCAGTGAAAGTGAAAGTTGCTCAGTCGTGTCTGACTCTTTGTGACCCCATGGACTATACAGTCTGTGGAATTCTCCAGGCCAGAATACTGGAGTGGATAGCTTTACCCTTCTCCAGGGGATCTTCCCAACTCAGGGATCGAACCCAGGTCCCCCGCATTGCAGGCAGATTCTTTACCAGCTGAGCCACCAGGGAAGCCCACATGTTTTCAGTAGTCCATTCCTTTTTTATTGCTGAGTACTACCAAATGCCACACTTTGTTTACCCATGTTCCTGTTGAGGGATATTTGGACTGCTTTTACTTCTTGACTACTGTGAATACAACTGCCATGTGCCTTCAAGTGTAAGTTTTTTTTTTTCCTGGACACAGGCACTCATTTCTCTTGGGTTTATTGCATGTGTGTGTGTGTGTGTGTGTGTGTGTGTGTGTGTGTGTATAATAGATACACACAGCTTGGAGTAGTATTGCTGCTGCCGCCGCTGCTAAGTCACTTCAGTCGTGTCCGACTCTGTGTGACCCCATAGATGGCAGCCCACCAGGCTCCCCCATCCCTGGGATTCTCCAGGCAAGAACACTGGAGTGGGTTGCCATTTCCTTCTCCAATGCATGAAAGTGAAAAATGAAAGTGAAGTCGCTCAGTCGTGTCTGACCCTCAGCGACCCCATGGACTCCAGCCTTCCCGGCTCCTCCATCCTTGGGATTTTCCAGGCAAGAGTACTGGAGTGGGGTGCCATTGCCTTCTCCGGTAGTATTGCCAGGCCATAGTATAAATCTGACACTTAATTAGCGATGGACAATTTTCAGGACTTCTCTGGTGATCCAGCGGTTAAGAATCCGCCTTCCAATGCAGGGGACATGATTTGGTCTCTGATCAGGGAACTAAGATCCCATGTGCTGCAGAGCAACTAAGCCCATGCACCACAACTAGAGAGAAGCCCGCACACCGCAGTGAAGGATCCTGCGTATCACAACAAAGGTGTCATGTACAACCAAGACCCAACACAGCCAACTAAATAAATACATTTTTAAAGAAGAGAAATGGACAATTTTCCATAGAGGTTCTGTCAGTTTACATTTTCACCAGCAGTGTGCGGGTGTTCCAGCGACTCTGCATCCTCAACAGCACTTTTGGCCATCCTAGTGGGAGTGTAGTGGTGCCTCGCTGTGGTTTCCATGTGTATATCCCAGTGACTACTGATATACAGCACCTTTATGTGCATCTGTTGGCCATTCAGTATTTTCTGTTCTGGTGTTCCTTTTTAATTCCTTGACCTGTTTTAAAATTGGAGTGCCTTATTTTATTGGGCTTCCCTGGTGGCTCAGATGGTAAAGACTCTGCCTGCAATGTGGGAGACCCGGGTTCGATCCCTGGGTCAGGAAGGTTCCCTGGAGAAGGAAATATATACTCTGTGTCCTTTATACATCTTGAACACAAGTCCTTGGTCAGATGTGTGCTATGACTGTTTTCTCCCAGTCTGTGGCTTGCCTTTTCACTTTCTTGGTGGTGCTGCTACTTTTTCCTTAAATGTTTGGTAGAATCCATCAGTGAAGCCATCTGGGTCTGAAGTTTATATAAGATTTTAAACTACAGATTAAATGAACAAAATGAAATAGGATTTGCTCTTCTCACGTCAGTTTCAGTGGTGATTTTCAAGGGATGTTTTTCATTTCCTCTGAGTTGTCTAATCTATTAACATAAAGTGGCTCATAATATCCCATATTATCTTTTCAACATCTATAGGATCTATAATAATTTTCTTTTTTATTCCTAATATGAGTATTATGTTTAATCTTCTTTTCCTTGATTATTTTTATTAGACATTAGCCAATTTAATTAATCTTTAAATAACAGAAGTTTTTACTTTTTGAGATTTCTGTTATTTTTGTCTTTTAAAATTTTTTTGTTTATTTGTTTATTTTTGGCTGCAGTGGGTCTTCGTGGCTGTTCACAGGCTTACTCCAGTTGTGGCAAGCAGGGGCTACTCTCTAATTGTGCGTGGGCTTCTCGTCGCAGTGGCTTTCCTTGTTGCGGAGCATCGGCTCTAGGGCTAAGTAGTTGCAGCGCACGGGCTTAGCTGCCCTTTTGTATGTGGGATCTTCCTGGATCAGGGATCGAACCCATGTCCCCTGCATTGGCAGGTGGATTCTTAACCGCTGGACTATCAGAGAAGTCGTCCTTTCTTTTGATTGTTTGCTCCTATATTTTATTTTCTTTCTTCTATTTTGGGTTAATTTTGTTCCTTTTTTAGCCTCTTGAGGTAAAATCTTTGGCCACTGTATACATTTATTCTTTTTTAATAGGTACCTTTTAAAGCAATAAATTTCCCTCTAAGCATTATTTGGCTACATCCCACAGATTTTAGCATGCTGTTTGTTCAGTTCAAAAATATTTCTCATTTCCTTGGGATTTCTTCTTTGATGCCTGGAGTTTTGTTGTTATTATTTGTTTTGTCTTTTAAGAGTGTTACTTAATTTGTACATATTTAGAGACTTTCAGGTTTTGTTTCGTTGATGATTTCTATTTTGATTCATTGTGATCAGAGAGCATATTCTGTATGACTTTAACCATGAGATTTATCAAGGTTTGCTCTGTCTCTCAGACTGTGGATTATTTTGGTGACTGTTTGGTGCAGATTGTAGTCGTTGAATATTGTTTTCTGGGAATATTAATTCGATCCAGCTAATTGATAGTGCTGTTCAAATCTTCTATATACTTCTTGATTTCTTGACTAGGTGTTCTATTAGTTGAAAATATTCGTCTATGATTGTGAATTTGTTTGTTTCTCTCCTTAAGTTGTGTTGGTTTTTGCTTCGTGTGTTTTGAAGCTCTATTATTAGGTGTATATGCGATGTATATGCATTTACAATTGTTGGATTTTCCTGATGAATTGACTCTTTTATTATTATAACGTGTTCCCTTTATTTCTAGTAATATTCCTGTCTGGAAGAATATTTGTCTGATGTGAATATAGCTATACAAACTTTCTTCTGATTAACATTTCTATGGTATATCTTTTTTCATCCTTTGCTTTCAAATTATGTCTTTAAAGTGTGCCTCTTACAAATAGCATAATTTGAGATTGATTCTTTATCCAGACAATCATTTTGTAAAAAAGTTGAAGTGTCTGGTATGTATACATTTAGTGTAATTAAGGACATAGCTGGCTTTAAGTTTGCCCTTTTACTCCGTGTCCAATTTCTATCTCTTTTTTATATGTTTCTTATTTTCAGTCTTCTTTTGATTAATTAATCAAGCATTTTAAATTATTCCTTTTTATTCTTCTGTTGGCTTTTAAATTGTACTTCCTTATATTATTTTAAATGTCTCTTCTAGACATTATAATATGTATTCTTAACTTTTTCACATTTAATAAATTTTGTAATTAGTGTTAGTGTTATTCCATTTAATAATGTAAGAACCTTAGAAAGTATGATTCCTTTACTTCCTTTCCCACCATTTGTGTTATTTTTAATGTATTTTACCTATACCAATATGTAATATACTAATATACCCTTTCCACCTACAGTATAGCACAGGGAACTCTGCTCAGTGTTATATGGCAGCCTGGATGGGAAGGGAGTTTGGGGGAGAATGGATAGATGTATGTGTATGGTTGAGTCCCGGCACAAGCTCCTGGAGTTGGTGATGGGCTGGGAAGCCTGGCGTGCTGCAGTCCGTGGGGTTGCAAAGAGTCGGCCATGACTGGGCGACTGGACTGAACTGAGTCGCTTTGCTGTGCACCTGGAACTATCACAATATTGTTCATCAACCATAGGTGGCGCTAGTGGTAAAGAACCTGCCTGCCAATGCAGGAGACAAGAAGCACAGGTTCCATCCCTGGGTGGGGAAGATCCCCTGGAGGAGGCCATGGCAACCCACTCCAGTATTCTTGCCTGGACAATCCCGTAGACAGAGGAGCCTGGTGGGCCACAGTCCATAGGATCGCAAAGAGTCAGACACGACTGAAGCGACTTAACACGCATGCATGGATACTCCACTATAAAATAAAAAGTTAAAAAAATATTTACCCTTTCCCTTTTACTCTTCCTTCCTTCCTGAAGATCTAGACCTCCATTTGTACCTCAGTCAGAGAGCTTCATGTCGTATTTCTTTTGGTGCACTCTGCTATTGGTGAATATTCTCTTCTTTTGTTTTGCTGAAAATGTCTTTATTTTGCTTTCATTTTTGAATAATATTTTCACAGCATATAGAATTATAGATTTTTTTCCTTGCAGCAGCTAAACTATGTCATTCTATTGTTTTCTATAAGCCATATTGAGATATTTTCTGTAAATCATATGGTTATTACTCTAAATTTAATGTCCCTCCCTTTTCTGGCTGCTTTATAATTTCCTATTCATCTTTGGTTATCGGTGATTTGACTATTACATCAACAGATGTGCTGTTCTTTGTATTTATCCAACTTGACATTCACTAAACCCAAATCTGTAGATTGATGTGTTCCATAAACTTTTGAAAATTTTGGTCATTTTCCCTTCAGATATTTGTTTTACCTCAGTTCTCTCTTTCCTCTTCTTGGACTCCAGTTGCATTTATATACACTGTTTGATTTGTTTTTCCCACAGCATTCTGATGTGCGTATTTTTTCCTTCTTTTTTTTTTTTTCTCTTTGTGTTTCAATTTTGTTATTTTCTTGTTGATCTTTTTTTTAAAATTTACTGGTCTTTTCTTCTTCTTTGTTCAGTTCATTATTGAGTTACTTCTTTATTTCAGATTTTTTTTAGTTCTGAAATTACCATTTGATTCTTCTTCAGAGTTTCTGTCTCTGATGAAATTCTCCATTGTTTTACTCATCATGTTTGTACTTTCTACTAATTTCTTAAAACATTTACAATTGTCATTTCAAAGTTCTTGTCTGTTAATTCATTATCTAGGTCATCTGTAGGTGTGCTCCTTTGGACCATTTTTTTCTTGATTAGAGTTGTCATCCTTCTTTGCATTTATTGTATTTTGGGGTCAAAAGCTAGATGTTTTATAGAAAAGAACAGTAGAAAGTGAAGAAGGTAACATTTATCCCTGGAAAGATGATGTCCTTTCTTCTCTCAGCAGTAAAATAGTGGTTTTTATCATTGGTTTCAAATACCTTAAAGATAGGATCAGGGCTCTTCTCTGGGCCCTAAATAGTAAATGACCTTAATCTCTCTCTCTGATTCCCTTTCCTGCTTTCACATTTTCCTTCTGTGGGAGACTTCTTGCTTTCTTTCCAGCCCAAGTCCACATGCTGCGGCACAGTTGATAAACATCCTGCGGGGGAGGATTGGCAGGTAGTGACTGCCATCTCTACCTGAGGGCTCAATCAGAAAAATCCAATTCATTATCCCAGCCCTTCTGGTCATTAAGTGTTAATCTGGTTTCCTCTTAGTTCAGCAAAGTACCCCTGTCTATTATAAATTTGCTTCTCTGCCTGCCCGTGTTTCCAAGAATAAAAACAGCCGCTGGTCTCTATTCATTTATGAAAGGCTTGTCTCTGTCTAGAATTTAGTTCATTTAGATCTCTCTGCATCCTTAACTCTTTGTTGGGTTTCCGATATATAATTTTACGGTTTATTTGATGTTTTCCCATTGTTATGGTGATAGTGACTGTCTTCTATGACCTTCTCTATTGATTGGAAGCCCAGATGATTGTTCTTTTAGTGTGAAATCATCTCATTTTCAAGGTAGCAAAAAATTCCAATATTTAAAAAATGTTCTGCAGGATGAAGGAAATACTTTTGTGGGCCAACTGCTTTTTAGCCCATAAGGCTGTAGGTTTGTATCCCCTAATCTTAAATAATTCACCATCACTGATGAGATAACTGAATTATTGTAATATCTTAGTTGTCTGAGAAATGCTTTGAGATTTTTGTTAAATCTGTCTGTACTTAGGGAGTCTTTCATTCTTACATTCTTCACATATCTCTCAAGTGTTACAACAGGGGAAAATGTGAAGAATCTGATTGATAAGGCCATTGGTGCCCATGGTCAATAGTCCTTCAACCACTTAAATCCTTGGATCACAGCACATTCTGCTTTGAGTTCAAATAGGATGAGATCTTTTGGTGGGGGCGGGGGGCAAGGAAAGAACTGTAGTTGCTAGGGTTGTGTGTTCGCATATGTGTGTATGCAGGGTTGGGGGTGGGGAGCACTTGGGAAAAATAGTTAGCTGCATAGGGCCAATTGGTAGTCCAGATTGTCAAGTCCAGTGTAGTGTATAATTTTAAAGACCTGGGCAGAATGCAAGGCTGCTCTTTTTTCCGAGTCCAGTGAGAGCCTGAAGCATGAATCAAGAAGTCTGTCAGAAGGATCCAAAAGATAGAGAACAGCCTGAGGGGCAGGGGCCGGGAAATGAGCCATATCCAGTGTAAGTAACACACTTCATTTCAGCAGATCTCATGTGATATTAATAAAATCATATATATATATATTATCTATCTCATTGTGAAAAGTTAATCTTACTCTTCTCAGATATAACCCTTAATGAGCTCTATGATAGAATTCTTGACAGAGCCTATCATTCTCCATTATTTGAAGTTCTGCCAAAAGTTTTCCCCTGGGGTCTTAGAGGTGATCATTGAAAAATCAGGAACCCGTTTTTTTGAATATGGAGGGCAGCAGCAGGAGTGAGAGGTGAATAGTGTCTGAGATCACTGTGATGCTCATATTCATTACGTATTTCCTATCTTGGGCCCCAGTCATCTTGATATAGCTCAAATTGCTATAACAAAATACCAAAAACCGGGTATTAAACAACAGATACATATTTCTCATAGTTCTGGAGCCTAGGAAATACAAGCTCAAGGTACTGGCAGATTCAGTTCTTGGTGAGGGCTTTCATCCTGGCTTGCAGACGGCTACCTTCTCACTGGGTCCTCATAAGGTGGACAGAGGAAGTTCTGGTGTCATTTTTTTTATTTTTAAAACTTTTATATTTTGGATTGGAGCATAGCTTTAACCGTAAGATATGCAGATTTGATCCCTGGGTTGGGAACATCCCCTGGTGAAGGGCATGGCAACCCGCTCTAGTATTCTTACGGGGAGAATCCCATGGACAGAGGAGCCTGGCAGGCTAAAGTCCATGGGTCGCACAAGAGTGAAGTGATTTAGCACATAGCTGATTAACAGTGTTGTGATAGTTTCAGGTGGGCAGCAAAGGGATTCAGCCATACATAAGTTATACATGTATCAATTCTCCCCAAACTCCCTATTTTTTAAAAAATAAGGGCACTAAGCCTATCATGGGGGCTCCATTCTTAATAGCGCATCTAAACCTAATTACTTTCCAGAAGCCCCTTCTCTTAACAGCATCACATTGGGAGTTAGGGATCCAACACATGAATTTTGGGAGACACAAACATTGAATCCATGGTACTTATTGACGATGGATATCACACTATCTCTTTGTCTAGTCTGTTCTGCAACATTTTCTTTCCTTCAATTTGTAGTCTTTCCTGCATGTCTTCACTGTGATTGTTTCACTTCAGCATTACAGTTTATTTCATTGCTTCTCTAAAGTTGTCCAAGCAGTTTCTTTGTGGTTTCTCAGAGTTCTTGTATTTGATTAGCCATCTTTGCTCCTCTTGAAAATTTAAAACCTTTAATTAGTTGTAATAAATAAATGTACAAACATGCACATTTTTGATTAAGCAGAGAAATGCTCAAAAGAATGCAATTTTGTGAATATTTTTATATATTACATTAAGAGAAAGATGACGTGTTTAGCACAGCATTTTTTAGAAATTCAAAGGTTAATTTAGAAAATTAAATAAATACATGGAAAATGCATATCATTCTTATAAATACTTTTATATACAGTTCCAAATAGATGACACGCATGTAATATCAATATGTAGAAATTCTAAATTCAGTTTAGAAATACCAGGTAAACGAATGTTCAGAAGCATATCAGTTTTTTCAAAGGCAGTCACCAGATGGATAGGCATGTTTTTCAGTGGCCGTAGTCATTGTTTAAAAATATGCACGATCAGTAGAATCTTGGGGAGATAAGCCTTTGGATTTTATATGTCAATAAATTATTAGGTTCATAACTCAGCCCTGCTTCGCTCCAGCCTCAGTAGAGGCCTGAAGAGTAGCAGGAGGTGGGGGCACTGACAGAGAATCCATCAGGTTGCCCAGTACCACAGTTCTCAGCTCAGCATTCATTCCTGCCCCCAGGGCTTAGTCCCGAGGACATATGGTCTGACAGCAAGACCATCTCCAGGTATGTAGGGTTGAAGACTCTGATGACCAGCTTACTGGGTGGGCAGTGGCTGATTGTGTCTGAATCTAGCTGGGCTGGGCCAGCAGGGATCCAAACCGTGGTGCTGATGTCCTCTCCTTGTTCCCCTGGGTGACCGTACAGTGGAGAAGAAAGAGCCCGTTCCTTAGGCTGAGAAGTCCTGTTGTGAGACTCTGCTCCCATACTTAGCAGCTGGACAAGTCACTTACTAGTCAGTAACCTATTTAGCTTCCCTAATCTTCAGTTTTCTTACCTATAAAGTAAGACTAATGATGCCTTTCTTACAGGACTTTAGGGAGGATGAAATTAGATAATGGATACAAGAATGCTTGCTAAATGGTATAATGTGCTGCATACAGTGCTAATTAGGTCTGCTGCAGATATTCATTTCAATTCAAGAAGCAGGTATTAAGCACTGCTGTTTACCAGTATTAGGTCTTATATTAGGCACTTCAAGGAGGGAGAATGATGAATAAGAATCAGCCCTTGGTAGGAAGATAAGATACACTGAAAGTAGCTATGATGGAGTTATTATTATTATTTTTTAATGCAGATTTACGTCTGCAATGGAAATGCACTTTTTAAAAGCCACATACGCAGTTTAGGGTAGGCAGTTTGGGATAAGTTATAGTGGACATGTGTTATTTTTCTGTCAAGTATCCTTTCCCTATTTTCTGGTAATAGTATCGCCTGTCCCGATTTTAATCTGGAAGCCCGCCTCTCTGTGTCTCTCAGCCCATGTGGTTTGAGTAGACTCTATCCCTGCCAGGGGTAGAGTGTAAGGCTCAGTCTTAGACAGCCAGTGCATTTCCTCTCCCTGCTGACAATGATTGTTTTAGGAACTAGCATCTCTAGACCTTAGAGATGAAGAATCAGGTTTCCCTGATACTCTCTGAGTGATGGGATCCAGCCATGCCTGAAGCCAGCCTACCTCTCAGCTTTTCAGCTACAGTATCACTGAATTCTCTTTTGGCTTAAAATAATTTACACGGGGTTTTGTGCCTCCTGACTCACAGCAGGATGCCTTGAAGAATCCTCCAGTAGGCTCATTGCAGAGAAGACCACACAAGGTAAGTATTTTACTTCATGGTTGCCCTTACTGCTATGGCTCTTCCATATACATACCCTCACCAATTGAAGACCATGAAGAAATATAAGGACCCAGATATTTCTTTCTCCAGTTTTCCTGAGGTAAAATTGACTCAGAATATTGTATACAATGTGATGATCTGTTATATTAATATGTGTATATTGCAAAATGAGTACCTCAGTAAGGTTAGTTGACACACCCATCACCTCAGATAGTTACCATTTTGTTGTCGTTGCTGTGGTGAGAACATTTAAAATCTCTTCTTTCAACTTTCCTGTGTACAATGCAGCGTTGTTAACTCTAGTCACCATGCTGTATGGTAGAGCCCGAACCTGCTCATCTTATACCTGCAAGGTTGTCCAATGTCTCTCGATTTCCTCTCCCTGCCAGCCTCCTGCAACCACCAACCTACTCTCTGTTTCTAGGAGTTCAGCTTATTTATTTATTTATTTTTAAAATTGAAAAACTTAAAATTTGTGGCACATGGGATCTTAGTTCCCCAACCAGGTATTAAACCCATGCCCCCAGTGAAAGCGAGGAGCATTAACCACTGGACCACCAGGGAAGCCAAGCTCAACATTTTTAGATTTCACATAAAATTGGGATTGTGCAGTATTTGTCTTTCTCTGTCTGACTTACTTCACTTAGCATAAGGCCCTCAAAGTCCATGCAAGATTTTCCTCCAAGGCGTCCATGGAGGCCCTTGACATCCATCCATGTCAAGATTTTCTTTTCTCTCTCTCTCTCTTTTTCTTTAAATGGCTGAGTAAACCTTTCAACAGGATGCTGGTCTGCTGTTCATGCAGGTGTACCTGCCCTGTGACAATGACTCGGCCCCTTCTCCCAGGGAGTGTAAACTCTTTCTGGGTGTCATTTTCTGCCCTCTCCGTGCCCTCTTTCAACCAGTTCTGGGCCCTGGCCTCATGCAGGGAATCTTTTCTGACTAAGTGGGGGAAAGTATGAATCATCTTCTCTTTTACATCCCACCCTACTAACCCAGCCTGAGATGTTCATCAGCCAGAGAAGCTGGAAGGGCAGACAGTGTAAGTTATGTAGGTGCAGCAAGCACGCGTGTGTGCCTGTGCTCTCAGTCGTGAACTCTGTGACCCCTGTGGACTGCCCACCAGGCTCCTCTGCCCATGGAATTCTCCAGGCGAGAATACTGGAGTGGGTTGCCATTTCCTCCTCCAGGGGATCTTCCCGACTCAGAGATCGAACTTGTATCTCCTGCATTGGCAGGCAGATTCTTTACCACTGAGCCACCTGGGAAGCCAAGGTACAGAGAGAGAAAGTGACTTATCCACCTTCATTTAGTGAGCTAGTTTCAGTGTCAGGACGAGCAATCAAGTCTCTGCATTTCAAGTGTGGCCCCCGTTCTGCCACTGTGTGACTGTTTTTTTTTTTTTAAACATTCTGTATATTTCCATGGGACACCCTAGATACTTTTAGACCAGTGTGGTCTGTCTTGATATTTACACTCCTAGGGAGCAGGGATGATGCTGTTCAGTTGAGTCATAAAGCTCCTCTGGTTTGGTACCCTGCTCACACAAGAGTATGACAAGAGTTTCTGACGGCAGGCTGAGGATGGAGAGGTTGGGTGGGCTATGGGCTCAGGTGGACCAAATGCCAGGCTAGTCAGCGAGGAGACACAGGATGGACCAGTGTGTCGTGTGGGTGGGTCAACCCCACAGGGACTCAGCTGAGTTCCTCACCTACCATAGGGACTTCCTTCTTTGGACTCATCGTTCCCCCCTGGGAAATGGGACCGATGCTTTGCTCTCATATCCTTGTCAGAGAATAAACTTGAGGGCAAGCTCTCCTGGTGAAGAGTGACCTTTTGGAGGGCCAGTCTCCAGAGAATATGTGACAGCATGTGCACCTAAGCCTGCACAATCTACTTATCTACAGCACCCCCAGTCGCTGGAAGGGGCTTTCTGTTCCGTGGCATCCTTCTCCCACCTTGACCTCTGCTGATTAGACCAGGGGTGGGTGGATGGCCCAGTCTGATCTGTTTTCCTCTCCCAAGAATTTGGAATCACGACTCCAAGGAAATGGGTTGATGAGCTGTGGGTGCTGAATGGGGAGGGCCTGTGGAGTCACAGATGAATCAGCCACACACGGAAGCCCATGGAAAGCCTACATTGTGGGTGAGCCTGAACCTAAATCCTTAGACAAAGCTCATCCATGGAAAGGACTGAGTGCATGGTCAGGCCACTCAGAAACGGGGCAGAGAAGGGGGAGAGATGCCCTGGGTGATTTTGAGCTTCCCTGAGAGTTACTTTCACTTCCTGCTCAGTATTTCCTTGGCTTTCCCTGGCAGCCCCTCTATCACTTCCTCTGCCAGTTGGGCTCATCAGAGGCATTTCTGTTCCCTGTGGCCAAGTGACCCCTGATAAGGACAGTGTCTCACCCATGCCACATCCCCAGCTCTTTGTGGCAAACCCTGAATGTTTGCTGAATGCAAATGTGGGCAACTGAGGGCTGTGGGACTGCAACAGAGGAGCGTTCAGCCACCCAGTGGGCTCAAGCTTCTTAACCGGACAGGGGCTCTGGGGAGGGTGAGCCGCTGAATGTTTCTGGGATGTTCCTAAGGGAGGCTTGTTTCCAGGACAGAAGACAAATAGCTGTGGCATCCCCCAAACAGGTGGGGCTTGGGTGTCACACTCTCCGGTGTTCTTACCAACACTTTTAGAGCCCTTGGGCCTCCTCTGTGCCTGAGACCTGGGGTTCTCAAGTTGCTCCCTGTTCCCCTTGGGACCCCTAATCTGTCTTGCCTCAGTTGTTTGAGTATATCTATTAATTGCAATCTCATTCTCTCTCCTCCTCCTCCTTCTGTTTTTTTTTTTTTTTTCCTGATATTGAAAATCTGCATACCTACCCATTAAGGAGTCTGTAATCCAAGGTGACAGATATTCTCTCCTTCAGCCCCGTGTCCCCAGGGCCCAGCCTAGCTCCTGACCTCCAGTCACTTCTCCCCAGGGCTGGTACCTATGTCTAGCAACCTGTTCTATGCCTGGCACATGGTAGGTGCCAGGAGACTTTGTGGTGTTGAATTGGAAGGGGGGAACACACCTGATATAATCAGATGCTCTACAAGGGGGCCTTAGGATTGTAGGGCTTCAAGTCCTTGAGGGAGTGGAGAAGAAGGGGACGGAGGTCTGGGAGATAGGCAGGGCTATGGTAGGAGGTGGACAGAAGCAAAGACACGTTATGGGCAACTGAACTAGTCAGGATCGTCCGACTGCTGCAGCAGAGAAGCTCAAGATGCAATGTCTGAACACAATAGAAGTTTAGTTTTTGCTCAGATAACAGTGTGTGTGTATTTGACAGGTGGCCTCCCAAGCGGTAGTTCAGGCATTGGTTCTCCTTCCATTTTGCAGCTCTACCATCCCCAGGACCTCAGAATACTCTGCTGGGTGGGACACTCGACATCCAGCTTACAGAGATAGACAGACAGAGGCAGGGAGACAGACAGAGAGAGACAGAGACAGAGGGAGACAGAGAGAGAAACTTGTATGGGGGCCCCTTGTGGGTCAGCCCCAGAAGTGTTATCTTTCATTTCCGATCACATTCCATTGGCGAGGTTCGCAGCTATGGAGACAACTGCCACTGAAAAGTTGGTTTATTGCTCACAGTTCCTGAGAGGAGGGTCATGTCGGGCTGTGTAGGACCACACGAGGATGCAGCAGGATCAGTCAGGAAGCAGAGGGAGAGCAAGGGGAACACAGAAAAACCTTCACTAGTATTTTCAGTGGGGAGGAATGGGCGTGGCAGGGTAAGCAGGTTTAGGATTGACCAGATTGAATAATTTTGGGGGGCTTAGGGTGTAGGGGCTGCCTCTAGTTGTCTGATGCCTGGCCCTGGAGTGATTGGGTAGAGGGATGGTGTCCCGTAGGATGAGATCCCGAGACAGAAAGGTCTGGGGCTTGGGTTTGGACTGGTTAGTCTGCTTGTGAGAGGTGTGCTCTTGGGAGAGTGTGCTGTCCTGGGAAATCTGTTTACTCCAGGAGGACACTTTCCCCAGGGTCAACAAAGACATCAGAATAAAAGGGCCTGCTTAATTCAGTGACTGGGGTTCCCACGTGGCTCAGTGGTAAAGAATCTGCCTGCAAATGCAGGAGATGCAGGAGATGCAGGAGACTAGAGTTCGATCCCATGGACAAAGGAGCCTGGTGGGCTATAGCCCATGGAGGTTGCGAAGAGTCACACATGACTGAACAACTGAACACGCATGCACAATTCAGTGACCACACTTAATTGTAAGAAAGGCAGGGAAGTATCAGCTAGCTGTGTGCCCAGGAAAAAGAGACCAGTTTTGGTGAGCACATCTAGTGTCTCCGTCTGCACTTAATTAAGCCAAAAGAGCTTCATGTTTGGAGTTAGAAGACGGGGATTGAACTCCTGACCCTGTGGCATGAAACTGTGTGAGCTTGGATGAGTCACTTTCTGACAACATCAGTTCCATTAGCTCTCAAAAGGAGAAAATAATTAGAGCTACATCTCATGGCAGTTGTTATACAAGATGCTTTGGGCACACTCCAGAGCGCTGTTCAAATGCTAACTGTTTTCTGTGGTCTTTCCAAGTTTTCCGGGGGCCCATGGTGGCTCTTGGAGACAGCCCTCTGCTGTCATTTAAGTGCAGGTCTGAACCCAACCCCCGCCATCATGCTTGGAATGGGACCAGAGAAGCAGCTGGGATGACCTGTTTCCCCAGAGCCACGTGCAGAGGGTCTTTACAAGGATGCTCAGGATTAGCAGATGTGGCCGGGGGATTTCATGCCATATCCAGCTGGGAACACATGCGGCTCTGGGAAAGATGGTGATTAGTGACTCTGCCAAAGCTTTTTAAAAATGATTCTTTTTCCCATTTTAAATCAGAACATGCTCATTAAAGAAACAGGGTTAAATATAGAA
This sequence comes from Bos javanicus, assembly GCF_032452875.1. NCBI lineage: Eukaryota > Metazoa > Chordata > Mammalia > Artiodactyla > Bovidae > Bos > Bos javanicus. Next base: position 18,999,620 of record NC_083888.1, on the reverse strand, counting down.
AAATACAAAGAACAAGGCACTCCTCGTACCACCACACAATCACTAGTAACATTTTGTTTCTGCTTTTTTTTTTCCTTTTGGTGTTTTCCCTCTGTGAAATGGCTTTCAAGTCATTTATTCTTAATCAAAAATTCAATCTGATTCATAGTACATACAAAATGCAAAAGTTACAGAAGGTTATGCAGTGAAAGAGAAGTCTCCCCCCACCCTCCCAGTTCCCTTCCTGGAAGGCGGCCTCGGTTACCAGCCCCTTGAGTTTCCTTCCAAAGTTAATCAATGCACATATAAGTATATGCATGCATATTCTTTTATTTTTAAACGTATATTCTTGCATGGTATATACCCTCTTACTAAGTTGCTTTTCCCCATAATAATGCATCTTAGAGAATGCTCCACGTCAGTTCATAGGAGCTGCCTCATTCATTTTAAAGGCTGTATAATATTCAGTTGTATGGATTGTATCATAATTTATTTAACCAGTCTGATGTTGAAGGATATTTAGTTTGTTTCCAGTCTTTTGAATTTTTCACAATGCCTCAATGAATATTCGTATACATATGTCATTTCATACATGGGCAAGCATACCCGTAGGATGATCTTCTGGAATTGCAATTGCTAGATGAAAGACTACACATTTTAAATATTATGGTTTATTGCCTCTATAAAGGTCACATGCATTGCAAGTGCATAGAAAGAGAATGTCAGTTTCTTCACATGCATGCCAACAATCTGTTAGTAAGCTTTGTCAAGTTGGCCAACCTGATAGGTAAAAATGATATCTTATCAAATCGTTTTGTATGTTTAAAATCCACTTTGCTCCAGTTACTATTAACTATTTTATCTTGTCCATGTTTTCCTATTGGACTGCTGATCTTATTGATTTATAGAAGCTCTTTATATATTAAGGGAATTAAACTTTTATCTGGGATATATGTTGCAAATCTTTCTCTCAGTTTGTTATTCTTCTCATGACTCTTTTTCATAAAGAAAACTTATTTTTTGTTGGTGTACTCAGTCTTTTCTATCATAGTATCTGGGTTTGTATCACACTTTAAAAATGTCTTTCCCACTCCAAGAATAAATTTTACTTTATACACTTTAACCTTTTTTTTTCCATCAGTAATTTATTTTGGTGTACGGAGTATGACTGAGATTAAACTTCCTTTTTTCCTGGTAGAGATGCAGATTATCCCAACATTGTTTATTGAATACTGCATCCTTTGTTTTACTGACTTGAAATGTCGTACTGACCATGTTTGATATTTTCCCTTGTATTTGGGTATGTTCTGGGATCTGAAATCTGTTTCATCGATAGGTTATCTAAAGGTAAGATGTAGACTGAAGGAGGAGTGGTCAGGGAAGATCTATGTGAAAAGGTGATGCTTCAGCTCAGGCTGGCAAGGCCTTTCAGATGGAGAGAATTGCAGCATGTGCGAAAGCGAAGACTTGGTTGCATTAGAGGAACTGACAGTGAAGCCTGGTGCGCTGGCCCCTAAGTCAGGGAGCAAGTGATACAAGATGAGGCTGGAGAGATGGGGAGGGGCTTGATTAGTCCCCGTGGGCCATGTTGAAAGGTTTGCATTTATTCCACACAATCAGGAGCAGTTGAAGGGCGTTAAGCAGAGGAGAGACACAGTCCATTTTACATAGTTTTTCGGGGGGGGCTGTGCTGGGTCTTCGTTGCTGCATGGACTTTCTCCAGTTGCAGTGAGCAGGGGCTACTCTCTAGTTGTGGTGCTAGGACTTCTTGCACTGGCTTCTCTTATTGTGGACCACGGACTCCAGGGTGCGAGGGCTTCAGTAGTTGCAGCACGTGGGCTCAGTAGTCGCAGCTTCCAGGTTCTAGAGTGTGGGCTCAGGAGTTGAGACTCACAGGCTCAGTTGCCTCACAGCACGTGAATCTTGCCAGACCAGGGCTGGAACCCATGTGCCTTACGCTGGCAGGTGAATGCCTTACCACTGAGCCAGCAGGGAAGCCCCTACATAGGTATTTCTAAATTTCTCTTTTAAAATGTTTAAGATGCTTGTTGGATGAACGAAGCTCCTAGATGTAAACTTCATTCTGCAGGGCCCGTCACTCTTCAGTCTTGGGGTTTCCAGCAGCCACCAGGCCCTCCCACCCCTCTCTGCCTGACTGTGCTGAAAGCAGTGAGACTGGCATATTAACAAGTAATTAGCTTTTAATTAGAAAAGCATGGCTTTGCCTTCATGAAGGGACAAATACCTTTAAAAATCAAATCACTTTAATTGAATGAATCTTTTAGCAGATAGTTCTGAAAATTCTAGTCCTTTCATTAGGAGCCCCATCGAGCAAAGGCATTTGAAAATGCTCAGTTAATACAGCAGTCACTGGAGCATTGTGTTGAATATATGTAGTTGTTTGATCATGAAGGGCAGCCCAACTCTTGACCAGAATAGCGCTCTTCCCTGATGCTCAGGGCCTCCCTTGTGGATTCTCTTGAGTGTTGCTACTCAAAAAAACAAACAAACAACCCCCCCCCACCCCCCGCCACAAAAAATCCCAAACCAGCAACATCAGCATCCCCTGGGAGCTTGCTGAAAATGCAGGATCTCAGGCCCCAACTCAAACCTCTTGAAACACAATCTCTGGGGTTGAGGACAAGAAATCTGTGTTTTACAAAGCTCTCCAGGAAGTTTCTAGGCACACTCAACTTTATATTCAGAACTCAGAAGGTAACTAAGAAGCTTTGTCCCATCAGCCTGTGGAGAGAGGATCCCCATCAAGCCACCCTCTCACAGACCTTGCAATCATTCATTTGCTCTACAAACAATTATGGAGCAACTAGAAAATGTCAGGCACTTCCTAGGGAATGGCGGGTACAAGAGAGTTCTTGTCCTTTGGGAATTTTATCTAAGAGGTTTTTTTTGTTGTTGTTTTGGTTTTTTTAATGACGTGGAGTCATTTTAAAGGGAAGTCCGGGATTCCATGGCATCCCCAATGGGCATATCTGAGGTGAGCTTTCCATTCTTGGGGGTATTTTCCTATGCTTTGGGGGAGCCACCTCTTTCCTACCCTCAATCTTTTATGTTTCAGAAAAAGCTAGGCCCTGCTCCAGATTTCCAGGGTGGTTGAGAGTCACAGCCCAGGTCACAGAGATTGCTCATATCATGCTTAGTGATGGACAGCATTAACCACAACTAGCCCTGCTCCTTTTTGCTCCGTGCCTGCCTCCTGGGCTGCTGACACCTCCTCCTGTTGTCTCCCTGAGGCCTGTGGATGGTCACGGTTGCCCTCTATGTGCAGCACCATCTCTGGTGAAGGACCAAACCCCCAACTAGAGCCAGTGAGAGGCAATGAGATTTGGGGGGATTTCTGAGAAAGAGGCTCCCCCCATCCATTGTGAAGTTGAGCTGCTGCAGGCTTGCTTCCCCAGTAGCTCAGTGGTAAAGAATCCACCTGTCAATGCAGGAGATGGAAGAGACACAGGTTCTATCCCTGGGTTGGGCATGGCAACCACTCCAGTATTCTTGCCTGGAAAATTCCATGGACAGAGGAGCCTGGTGGAGTCCACTGGGTCACAAAGAGTCAGACACAACTGAAGCGACTTAGCACACTTGCACGAGCATGCACACCAGAGCTGCTGCAGTCCCTGGTGACCCTGAGGGGAGAGACTGTCTGAGAACCAAGACAACTCACGAAGGAGAAGAGAGTCAGGCTAGAACACAGTCACCCTGGTGACACTGTTTAAGCCCTTGTGCCAAGCCAGGCCTGAAGCTAGCTCACCCCCTGGAATTCTCAGACATGTGAGGTAACAAATTTCCTTTTTGCTTAAGCCAGTTTGAGTAGGGTTTCTTATCCTTGCCACCATAGGAGTACAGATTTTCTATATCAGAACAAAATTATAATACTGTAAATCAGTATTTATCTTATATGATGCTGAAATACTAGCATTGCTACTGGTATTTTAAAATTAAGTATTTAAAATTCATTTTTAAATAATCAGTGAAACTAAAACCTTAATAACGTCAAATATAAAATATGTGTAGACATATTACAAAACATCAACTAAAAGTGCTAATTAAAGTATTAACATTATACAAACATTACTAAGCTCGTCTCATGCTCAGTAATGGACACATTACCCACAGCACCCTGCTCCTTCCACTCCGTGCCTGCCTCCTGTTCTGCTGACAGCTCCTCCTGTTGTCCCCTTGAGGCCTGTGCATGGTCACGGTTGCCCTCTGTGTGCAGCACCATCTCTTTTGTTTTCTCTAAACCCTGCTCACCCCTTTGTAAACTGCCCTTTTATTAAACTCTTCTCAATTATCCACTTTGAGTATACCACGTGTTTCCTAATACATGTCTTGACTCCAAACCAAAAACTCTCACTGGGGCTTCCCTAGTGGCTCAGTGGTTAAGAATCCCTTGGCGAGTGCAGGAGACACGGGTTTGAGCCCTGATCCGGGAAGATCCCACGTGCCATGGAGCAACTAAGCCCGCGGGCCACAACTGTTGAGCCTGAGCTCCAGAGCCCGGCAGCCACAACTAATGAGTCCCCGCACCCTAGAGCCCGGGCTCCACAGCAAGAGGAGCACCGCAAAGAGCCCGCACACCATAATTGTGAGTAGCTCCTGTTCTCCGAGCAGCAACGAAGACCCAGCACAGCCAAAAATAAATAAATTACAAAAAATGCTCACTGAAGTGTGCTACCTGATGCGGCTTGAGGGGGAGGTGATCAAGGCAGACTTTCTGGGGGAGAAACTTTGTGCACTGCTTTGGAGGGACGAATAGGAGTTAGGCAGGAAAATGGTGATACAGCTCATCCCTCCAGACTGATCCCTGGGCTCGCCTCCTCCAGGAAGCCTTCCCTGATCCAGAGGAGTTGGGGGATGGCAAGGAAGATACGCCTATCAGAGACAGCAATACGTTAGGCAGTACATACCAGAGGGCTGAGAGCTGCATGTGTGTCGTAAGGTGTGAACATAGGTCATAAGGAGGAGGGGAGGTGAACAGAAGGCTAGAGGGGTAGGCAGAGTCCAGGGCCCCTCTTTGACAGACATATGATGTGTTCTGTAGTATCTGGCCAGATAAAGGATGATAATGAGTCACCCATGGGGTGAGGACCATGTCTTTTGCTTGGATGTTTGAATTGGTGCTCATCCTTTTTTTTTTTTTTAAATAAACTATTTATTTATTTATTTATTTTTGACTGTGTTGGAACTTCATTGCTGTGCTGGTTTTTCTCTAGTTGCAGTGAGTTGGGGCTACTCTCTAGCTGTGGCGCTTGGGTTTGTCCGTGTGGTAGCTTCTCTTGTTGTGGAGCACAGGCTCTAGGGCATGCAGGCTTCAATAGTTGTGGTACATGGGCTCAGTACTTGTGACTCCTGGGCCCTAGAGGACAGGCTCAATAGTGTGGCGCCCGGGCTTAGTTGCCCCAGGGCATGTGGGGTCTTCCCAGATTAGAGATTGAACCTATGTCTCCTGAACTGGCAGGCAGATTCTTCACCCCTGAGCCAGCAGGGAAGCCTGGTGCTCATCCTTGGTGGGAGTGGAGCAGTTTGTGGTTGGTCCATGGGTTTCCCAGAAGCCCAGGAAGACCCTGGAGGGATCCTTAGTTAGTCCAGAAGACTTCTCTTTCTAGAAGGAAAAGGGAGGGGATCCTCTCAGCTCTGACCAAAGGATTTGGCCAGTGAGCTCAGGAGATGTTTCTTGATGAAACGATTATGCCACTAACTGTACATGGAGGGAACAAACAGCTGAGGCTGGGGATGGAGAGGAACCTAGGTTCTAAAACTCTTATCAGCAAATCATGCCAAAAACAGAGAAAGTCATCTCCAAAGACCCTGGTTAATTAATGGCCTTGAAGGATGGCTTCTGGCTGTGTGCTTAGACACGGAGGTGAGCTTGGGAGCCGAGGGCTTCCCAGGACAGCTGATGACTTTCTGCCCCCAGCTGTGCAAGGAGATTGGGCGAGGACTCCATGAATGGGGGGTGGGTCCTGACACAGGGCACTTTCTCCCATGATACTCTACACCTGGGACAGAAGGGATATGAATACTCAGTTATGCTCATCTGAAACACAGGTAGACTCAGGGATACCAAAGTTTATTTCTCTGACATGTGATGGAGACAATGGGGGCAGGAGAGGAGAGGGAAAGGAGATAGCCATTTAATCCAGTGCTTACCCATGTGAAAAACATCAACTAGGCTCTCAAAAAATAAACCTCACAAACGTCAAGAGGCAAGCATTATTTATGTCTGTCTTATAGATGATAAAATTTAGAAGGAAGAGGTTAAGAAAATTTCCCAAAGTCACACAACTAGTAAATGGTGAAGCTGGGATTTGAACCCAGGACCACCTGACTCGAAAAGCCATACTGAGCTCTTTTACTGAGGGTGTACTTGTACCAAAAATCGATATTGATGTTGTCTTTGATTTAAGAGCTAGACTGTGTGTGTTGATCCTGAGACTGACTGGGGGATGTTGGGCAAGGTCTTGAAACTTTCTGTTCTTCTTCTTTTTTTTTTAAATACAGACTTAAATTTTTCTTTTTTAAAAAAATTTTTGGCTGCACTGGGTCTTTGTTGCTGCGTGCGGGCTTTCTCTAGTTTTGGAGAGCTGGGGCTACTCTCTAGCTGTGTGTAGGGGCTTCTCATTGTAGTGGCTTCTCGTTGCAGAGCAGGTTCTAGGGCACACAGACTTCAGTAGTTGTGATGCATGGGCTTAGTTCCTCTGTGGCATGAGGGATCGTCCCAGACCAGGGATTGAACCCATGTTCCCTGCGTTGGCAGGTGAATTCTTAACCACTGGACCACCAGCGAAGTCCCTGTTCTTCCAGTTTTGCAGCTACAGCTAACGATGGGTCATTGTGTGGGGGCCTTCTTGCTCGGTCAGCTGTAGAAGACCATTTATTTAGAGGCTGTATTGCAGACGGTCTCCAGAAAGACTTCTAAGGAATGGCAAGCTTTCCTTTGTCTTCTCTGTCTGCCACCTCATTCCCTGGATGGGGACAGAATTTCTCCTGGGTCATGTCCAGTATTGATTATTTCCTTGTGCAGGTCTTTGATTTGTTAATTTAGGAAAGACTGAGGAGCGAACCAACATTTTTGATCACTGTCATTCCCTCATCTCTGCCTTCCCCATCCAGCCTCACTCTGTAAGCATAGGCCTGAGTGACTTCCAGGGCTTCAGCCGAGGGTTTGCCGACCCCTCTGTGGTTTGGGGCTTGCCCTGTGCCATGAAGAAGTGATGTGCTAGGTGCTTTTACAAATATCTCAGAGACATCCTGCCTCAAAGGCTTATGAGGCAGATCTTTTCTGGATCTAATTTAAAGATCTGGAAAATTGAGGCTTAGAGAGGACAAATGACTCTTTAAGTGACCACTCATAAGGGTTGGAAGAGAGCTTCAGACGGCCAGAGTTTGCTTCTAAAGGCCAGAATCTACTTCTAAAACCACACTGTCTTTCAAAGTGTGTCTTTTAAAGCGTACTTGTGTGGGTGCAAGCATGAGAACATGAATGAGTGAGTGTGAGTGAGTGTGTGTGAGAAAGTGTGTGTGTGTATGCAAAACTTTCCCAGACACAGGTGGACAGAACAGAAGCCCTGAGTGGAGTGGCTCCTGACCTAGAGCTGCTTGATGGAAAAGGACGAGGATTCTGGTTATAATACAAAGAAATTCAGGATGGCTGGCTTCACGTTCCTTCTCATTAGAGCTGGTCCAGGCTGCCGTGTCAGGGACGAGCAGAGAGAACCCGAGCCAGGGCAGGGTGGCCAAGCATCTGGGGTTTATGGAGAACCCTCTGTCCTGAAGGGGGGTGGGGAAGGTGGCGCTGAGCTTCCTCCCCAGCTCCAAGACATTCCCACGACTGCCAGGAGGTTACCAGGGTGACCGGAGAGCCACAGGACCCTGGGCTTTCTCCTGGCGGGTGTGGGTGGGTACACGGGTGGGATGGTGGTCCAACACCAGGCCTCTCCAGTGTGTGTGCGTTCGGCAGTTGACAGGAGCCCTTTGGCTGGGCCTCATACTCACAAAGGGCTCAGATATGGGCTCTTTATATTATCCCCAAATGAGGTTATACACGCAGTCCGAGATCTGCTGACAAGATGGAGAGGAGAAGGCATCCATCATGCGCTCTGAGCACATCCCATTACTGAGGCCCACAGCCTGCAGTGCCCTGGGAATTAATAGTTCATAAATCCAATCATTATTTGGTGGAGGACAAAATTATATTGCATTTAAAACACACCATGATAATTTGTTACATGTAAACACTTAGAACAGCTGCAGACATGGGGACTTGGTTGTAATTTCTCATTCTTTAATATCCTAGGAGCCCCCGAAACTGCAAGTGGTCTAGATCTCTCGTGACTTGTGAGGACCCCTGAGTGTGGGTGTTTATGTCATTGAGATGGAAGATGCTTATTTGTGTGAGGGTGGGTGACAGAATATGTTCATGAGCCTGTGAAGGGGTGTGCGTGTGTGTCTGTGTGTGCATATGAGCATGTGGGTCAGTGTGCTTGTGAGAGAGTGTGTTTGTATGCTGCTGGGGGCCTGGAGTCGGACCACTGTGGTCTATGGGGACTGGTAGAGGAAGGAAGCTGTCAGGGCCCTGCAATCCTAAGACGTCAGGGGCATAACTTGATTTGATGACTTGGCCTGAGTAACCCTCTCAAAATAGAAAAATCAAGGACCCAGCATGGAGGCAGCCTGTCTGGGTTTGGGCTGCTAATGAGGACTAACAAGGGTTGATGGAGCCCGGGGGCGATGGGCTGAGATGGCCCCAAGCTGCCTGGCACCCTGGGCCCTGCAGCCATCCAGGGCTGCCCAGGCCGGCCTAATGCTATAACCCGCGGAGATCCTCTCTGATAAGGGCTGAGGGAAAGGGAGAGAGCAGCGTCGCAAGCCACAGCAGAAGGACAGACCCGACAGGAAGCTGCCTCTGTGGTCTGGCCAAGCTGAGATCCCTAAATGGAACTTTCTGGAGGGTCCCTCAAGTACCTGTGAGGGGTTCTTACCTATCCTTTGAAAATATGTTACACAAATACATGTTGCTTTTAGGAGATTTGGAGATATAGGTTATCATAAAGAAAAAAGAGGGGCTTCCCTGGTGGCTCAGTGGTAAAGAATCTGCCTGCCAATGCAGGAGATGTGGGTTTGATCCCTGGGTCGGGAAGATCTCCTGGAGAAGGAAATGGCAACCCACTCCAGTATTCTTGCCTGGGAAATCCCACGGTCAGCGGAATCTGATGGGCTACAGTCCATGGGGTTGCAAAGAGTCGGATATGACTGAGCACAGAGCACTAGTAATATGAAAAATGCATATCTTGATGCATTAGACTACATTCAGCACGGGAGGAAGCTCATGTCTAGAAGGGGAATTGGGGGAATTTCAGCAGCCTTGTGCTTCCATCTCACTCCTGGGCTCAGTGAGTAGAGTTGGCCAGTCAGAGCTGCACTATTTAAGTTTTTCTCTCTCTCCCTCACCCTGGGCTCTGTATAGAGTTGAATTCAGAGAAGTTAAATGCATGTATGATGTGACTCCACTGTATACCTCTTCGGTCTTTGCCTATGCATATGAATACATCTACATGACTGACTGGTTGGTAAAAGCAGGATCATACTTTATATGCTCTTTTCAGCTATTAGATCCTGGAAATCCTTCCATGTAACATCCATATCATCCTTTTTCATGACCTCCTCTTATGCCACTGGAGGAGATAATACCATAATTTGTGTAATTATGTAATCAATCCCTTATTGCAGGGCATTTACGTTCAAACTTTTGTTATCCTAATAATTGCTGCAATAAATTTCCTCCTGCAGGAATCTTTGCTTTCCGATCTAATTAGTTTCCTAGAAGAGATGTTCTCAATGAGGAATTCTGTGTCCAACCTACTTACCAGTTTAAGTCTTTGGCCCCAGCTCACCTGCTATTTTCACTCTTATTCAGGGAAAAGGAAGAGCTCAGAAACATTTCTCAGTATACCAGAAAGAGGTGGATTGGTCCTCTGTCTGTGGTGAAGGGTGTGCGACAGTGGTTCCCATCTAAACTCCTCTATTAGTCTCACCATCTTCCATCGACCTCAGGTGCCCTATCATTTGCAAATGGGATGAGTTAGGCTCAGGTTATTCCTGGTTTCCTTGGAGCAAGAGAGATGATCCATTACATTTATGGAGAAGTCCTTTATGGATTTCGAGGCAATTTTATGAATTTTATCTTGTTGAAGCTTCACCAGGCAGGTTCTATTCATTCTTCATTTGGCAAAGGTGGGGATGAAGGTCCAGAAAAGTTAAGGGAGATTTCCAGGTGTGCAGATAATCAGAATTGGGAACCAGGCTTTCTGAATTTTAGTTCATCAAACCAAAGTGCTTCTGGGATCCCAAGGTGGAAATAGCCAGGGTCTTAGTTCGCAGGTTGTACTGGTCACTGTCCCTCTCGTAGGCGAAAGGATAAGCCAGACTTCCTGGCCAGGAAGCTGTTGTTTCTGCTGGCCCAACATCCGTTCTCTTTTCCTTTAGTAACATACTGAATTTGATTTGAGAACCAAATCAAATTTTAGGTTTGTCATTGCTAACTTAAAGTATATGCTACATTAAAAAAATTTTATTCATTTGTTTGGCTGCACTGGGTCTTAGTTGTAGGCTCGTTAGATGCAGGATGGTTAGTGGCAGCGTGCGGACTCTAAGTTGCGGCCTGTGGGATCTAGTTTACTGACCAGGGATTGAGCCCAGGCCCCTTGTGTTGGGAGTGTAGAGTCTTAGTCACTGCACCACCAGGGAAGTCCTATGTATGTGCTCCACTTAATCTGGCAATCCTCAACTCCACCAGGTGTTACTTCTCCACTGGTGTTATCACTTCAATAGTTTGTTCTTCTGTTCTTTAAGGCCAGGTGCTTTTTGGTGAAATATATGGGGAGAAATACATGAGAGAAACACATCCTGCTCTTCAGACTTCATCTTGTTTTCACGGTTCATGGTATGCGTATCACCTCAGTCTGGCACATTCTGTCCCCTAGGTAGCAGCTGATGCAGTGACGAACATGTGACCCAAATGGGATCAGTAAGATTCAATCTAAGGACTTATTTTTTTTGGAAGTGAAACTCTCTTCCTACTTGATTTGGAGCTGGTAGGAGCCACTGTGGGAGGGAGAACCTGCTTCAGAAATCTCATCTGAGGAGACCCAGGGCAGAGGAAAGCAGAGCCAGGAGATGGAGATGGAGACAGCAAGCTCTTGATGACATTTTAAAAATACTGAAGTAGAGTTAGTTTACAGTGTCGTATTAGTTTCAGGTGTACAGTAAGGGAATTCATATATATATATATATGTATATATTCTTTTCCATTATGGTTTATTGCAGGATATTCAGTGTATATCCTGTGCTATACAATAGAACCTTGTTTATCTATTCTATATATAATGTAGGACAAAGGAGTCTGGTGTGCTGCAGTCCATGGGGTCACAAAGAGTTGGGCACAACTTAGTCACTGAGCAGCAACCGCAGTGACAACAGCAACAACATATGTAGTAATTTGCATCTGCTAATCTCCAACTAAACGCATCCCCCACCACCCTCAGCAACCACACATCTGCTCTCTATGTCTGTGAGTCTGTTTCTGTTTCATAGAGAAGTTCATTTGTATCATAGTTTAGACTCCACATGTAAGTGATATCGTATGGTAATTTTGTCCTCCTTTGTCTGTCTTCCTTTGTTTAATGTGATAGTTTCTAGGTCCATCTGCTGCTGCTGCTAAGTCACTTCAGTCGTGTCCAACTCTGTGCGACCCCATAGACGGCAGCCCACGAGGCTTCCCCATCCCTGGGATTCTCCAGGCAAGAACACTGGAGTGGGTTGCCATTTCCTTCTCCAATGCATGAAAGTGAAAAGTGAAAGCAAAGTCGCTCAGTCATATCTGACTCTTAGCGACCCCATGGACTGCAGCCTACCAGGCTCGTCCGTCCATGGGATTTTCCAGGCAAGAGCACTGGAGTGGGGTGCCATTGCCTTCTCCATCTATGCACCCACAAATGGCATTATTTTATTCTTTTTTATGGCCAAGTAGTATTCCATTGTATATAAGTACCACAGCTTTATCCATTTAATAACATTGTTTTACCCTCTGGAAATCCTGCACATGTTGTGACCTTTTGCTTAACCGCTACAGAAGCAACAAATGGGACCTCCACTGCTCCAGAGCTTCCACCATAACCCCTGCAGAACCGCTCAGACCTCACACTCGCTCGTACCCTCACTACTGTCCCATCTGCTTTCCCGGTCTCATGCTGAGTCATTTGCTTGAAGGAAGCTAGTCTCATGTCTCTACCTTATTTATTTGTTTTTTAACATGTCTCATTTTATTTGGTATTGTACCCATGATTTTTAAAAAATTGGTGATACAATTAGTAATATGTATTTTCTGCAAATAACTTTAGAGGATCCATATCTTTCTGAGACCATTAATAATCCAGGAATTTTTCATTGTTGTTACATGGACTGTAGTGTAAATTAACTCACATCCTGAGTAAAGTCACAAAAGTATCAGCTGTGAACTTGCTTTTTATAAACACTAGAAAGTCATAACTTCTCTGGTCTCAGATCTTTCCTGTTACACACAAGAGGAGTTGACCAAATCTCTAAGGCACCTTCTTAACTAGATATATTTTCTAATATACTCCTGAAAAAGTGTTTTTACTAATCAACTTCCTTAATATACAAAAGTAGATCTCATAAAACGAGTGAAAGCTGCAAAGTGAAGAAGAGTATGATCAAGTCTATACCTGAGTTAAAAGGAAGCCAGGAAAATGTAGTTTTGGGATTGTATGTTGAAAAGGCAGTCCTTCCATCATGGACGTGTTCAACAGTTACAGATGTTATTATGATCTACCCCTTGGTTGCCTCACATTCCTATGTACCCTGTTTTCATCCTTACATTTCCAATCATAACAATAGCAGTAACCTGTGCTCACTTGCTGCTGCTGCTGCTAAGTCACTTCAGTCGTGTCTGACTCTGTGCGACCCCATAGACGGCAGCCCACTAGGCTCCCCCGTCCCTGGGATTCTCCAGGCAAGAACACTGGAGTGGGTTGCCCTTTCCTTCTCCAATGCATGAAAGTGAAAAGTGAAAGTGAAGTCGCTCAGTCGTGTCCAACTCTAGCGACCCCATGGACTGCAGCCTACCAGGTTCCTCCGTCCATGGGATTTTCCAGGCAAGAGTACTGGAGTGGGGTGCCATTGCCTTAATACAACTATTGCTAGGACAATCAAAATGTACTTCCTCAAAGGGAAGACCCAGAGTTCCATTAGTTGCTGCACCTAGATACAAGTTCAGGTTTTCTGGGTGATGACCATGTCTCCTCTGGTATAGTCATAATATCATATTGATATTCTGTAACCTCTGGACCAAACTGTAAACTCACACAGACTACGTAAACATTAGAAAAAAAGGGGATGGGAGGAAAAAGAAACTTTATTACATACTCAGTATGTACATGACACAGCAGGCAAAAGAAGCAAATGTGGCTAGCTGCCACAGAACTTATTGACGCAGCTGGCCTCGAGGCTGTGATGGTGTTTGTCATGTCCTTCCCCCCGTGCCCATTTATGTTCCCTTTGTCCTCAGCAAAAGAGTTGGCTGGCGGCTGTGGCTCTTTATCTGGTGGGGTGACCCAATCTTCATTCTTGGGGAATCTGAATACCTACAGGCTCTGTCCATATGGGGTTAGAACTGTTAACTTTTTATCACTGAATATGGTAATTTTAGACATGCCCCAGGGAGTCCCTGGGTTTACAGAAATAGTCCTTTCTGCCCTCATGTGTGACAGCAGTCTACTTTGATAATCTGGATCAGTCATCTTGTCCAACAGGGCATGATAAGTCTCATATGTCCATGTGAAAGTCTCTGGTTCCAATTCATTGGGCCTATTATTGTGTCCCCTGGTTAAAAAAAAAAAAGTATGCTTCTCATTGGTTCAAAGACCTTTAAATCACTGGAGCCCAAAATCACAGAAGTCAAAAATTTAGCAAGTGGTTCATTAGGTACCATGATGTGAGGAGCAACCCCCACCTCTTGTTTCTAGAGGTGAAACAGTGGTCGTTAACTTAAAGAATAGACGGCATTGTTTATTTACTCTATTTTTGACTGTGCTGGGTCTTCGTTGCTGTGCGCAGGCCTTCCTAGTTGTGGCGAGCAGGGGGCTACTCTTCGTTTCGGTGCACGAGCTTCTCATTGTGATGACTTCTGTTATTGTGGAGCACGGGTTCTCTGCACACGGGCTTCAGTAGTGCAGCACTTGGGCTCAGTAGTTGTGGCTTGCTGGCTGGAGGGTGCGTGGGCTTCAGTAGTTGTGGCATGTAGGCTCAGTAGTTGTGGTGCTTGGGCTTAGTTAGTTGCTCCCTGGCATGTAGAATCTTCCCAGACCAGGAGTCAAACCCATGTCCCCTGCACTGGCAGATGGATTCTTATCCACTGTACCACCGGGGAAGCCCCAGAATGGACTCCATTTTGTAGGGCTACACTTCGTGAGCTTATTCCATAGCCTGCTTACTGTGAACTTCCTCCTCAGTGGAAACCACCCAGTGTTCCCACTCTGTCCATTCTGAGAGGTCCATCCACGTGCCCCTTCTCCAATACTCCTTGTCACCAATTCTCCAATCTAGTTTTCTCCAAGCCTGATCACACCGTTAACCTCGGCCTATGAAACCTAGAAGATCCATGACCAGGTTAGCTCTCTTTCCTATAAAGTGGAACATGAGATATACTCTTAAAAGTCTGCCCCGCTGGGAGACATTTCTTTTCCTTCGTGTTCTATAGAACTATCTCTGTGTGGGGTTATAGTCCATTTTCATCTAAAGCCTGCATATTGTGCAGAACTACCTGAAAATCAGGCTCTAGTTTTTACCTTTTTAGTCAGCTGGTCATATGGAACACCTCTTAAGATTCTATGCATAGGAAGGTATGTGAATATGGAGGGAGTAGACACCCTGGAAATATAATTCATGCAATTTTCCTGTATCTGTTGGATTAGCTAAGTTTATACATTATTGCCATTTCCATCTGATCATGAAGTGTTTTTGGATACATTCTAATGCTGGCCAGCCACCCCTAGTGAGAGACAGGTAACTTAATTGTGAAGCCACCATTTTTCCCATTGTTTGAAGTTTTTGTCTCTGCCAGGACCAATAACAAACCATGGACTGTTGAGGTGACATCACCAAGATGGCGGCGGGGTAGTTCCTGACTTCGCTCTCCCTTGAAAGAAGAACAACTAACAAGTATTCATGGACGAGACACCAACGAGAGACTCTGAGAACCATGTGGTGAGGTCTCCCCTGAGTCTATGGTTCCTTCAGTGGGAAAAGAGAGCCCAAGGGGCTCCCCCAGTATTGTGGGTCTCGGGAGCCCCCACTCTGGTCTGACCCTTTGGAGATTACAGGGGAATCTGCAGGGCTTCATCAGTGGATTTCTGGTTGTGATGGAGAATGGGGTAGGGTTTGTAACAACCGGCATTTGGATCTAGGTGGACTGAGTTCCTCCCTGCAGAGCACAAGCAGCAGCCCAACCATCGCTTTGCTTATCTGCAAAACCAAGTCAGTGGTGCGGTCCGGCCAGGAGAACAAGAGCCCGGCCCTGCCAGAACAGAACAGCTAGAAGCTGTGTAGCCCATACCACGAGCTGTTAAGGGAACATCCACCCACTTGAAGGCCAAGGCTTTGTTTCAAAGCCTCAGATGGCTCAGCTGTGGTTCTCATATAGGGGCTGACTGCAGGTTCTACAAGGCTCTCAATGGGCCACAGATCTACCAAGTTATGAAGACCTAGTGGCAGAGCTTTGCACAGCATCCAGGGCCAACCAGAGCCTTCTCTTGCTTGTCTTTCCCACAAAAGCTGGCAGTCTTATGGGCTACGCCATGAACTGGTGAAATAACCATGGTGGGACTCACATCCAGCTCCAGTAACCTTTACTTCCACAGGCTTCTGCCATAGCAGTGGTCCATAGTGATACTGTGTTGCCAGGGACTAGTGTCATCTCAGAGGCAGGGTTGAGTAGTCCCTTCAAGTTCTAGGAATTCCTTTTTATCCCTCTAGGGTACAATTTAATGTGTGTTCTGAAATATAATTTGTGTCTTTTTGGTAAACAGTCAGGCAAAAATGTTATGGCACAAGCTTATAATGTTATTGTGTGTGCATGCTGAATCGCTTCAGTAGTGTCCAACTCTTCAGGAGCCTATGGACTGCAGCCCACCAGGCTCCTCTGTCAATGGAATTCTCCAGGCAAGAATACTGGAGTGGGTTGCCATTTCCTGCTCCAGCGGATCTTCCCTACCCAGGGATCGAACCTGTGTCTCCTACATCTCCTGCATTGTAGGTGGGTTCTTTACCACTAACATTACCTGCGAAGACCTATAATGTTGCTACATAATTCTTTTTTTAAATTTTTATTTTTTTTTCCTTTATTTATTTTTTTTTTTACATAATTCTTTTTTAATAGTACCCAATCTCCTTTTCAATCAGAAACTCTGATCTGAGACTTGGGTGAGAAGCAGTGAATTTCTATAATAGTGGCTCAAGTCAATCTTCTCTGCTTACTAATAAGACTAGCTGTTTATCGTTGTTGTCACATAGAGTAAAACCTCAGGGGTAACTCATTTATTTAAGTCGTAGAGGCCTAATTATCTCCAAAGATCCCTATAGGTAAAGAAAGCTATTTTGTTCCTCTGGTTCTGCTTCCTTGGTGGCTCAGATGGAAAGAGTGTGCCTGCCGTGCAGGAGACCAGAGTTCAATCCCAGGGTTGAGAAGATCCCCTGGAGAAGGGAATGGCTACCCACTCCACTATTCTTGCCTGGAGAATTCCATGGACAGAGGAGCCTGGCAGGCTACAGTCCATGGGGTCACCAAGAGTAGGAGACCACTGACTGACTAACACTTCTCTGGTTCTGCTTCCCATTATGGTAACTGCATCCGCCTCGTCTCTGGGATTTGAGTCCATATAACTAGACCTTTGTCATCCTAAGTTTCCATCACTGTCACTTGAATCAAGGAGCTCGTTATATTGGCAACATTTCCTACTTCTATCCTCTACCTACAGTGGTTAGTATGATTTTTACCTAACGCGATTTTAAAGGATATTGGTGCTCTTCATCATCAATGCATTTCTCAATACTATGATGAAGAGATTGTCTTCTGAATGCTCTTGTGGGTTATTTTAGGGGTGCGAGTTGTGAACACATGATAAATCTGTTCTTATATTATCTCCTCAGCTTTTTGGATTCTTTCCTCTATGTTCTATCAAGTTCTTTTTGGCATCTCAAATTCATGTAGGTTACTGTTGACTTTAGTTTTAGTCCATCAACCAAGCAAATAAATGGAATCCTTCCCAGTAGTGTGAGTCAATATTTTGCATCCAGAGTCCCTTGTAGATATTCACACATTGAAAATTTGACCTGATCTAAAATTATGTCCCTCTCTTCACGTTCCAGGTCCCTGAGACTCCATTCCCACACATATTCTTCATATTTAAAAATTTTTAAATTAACATCCAGTAAAATTGACTCTTTTGGAAGCATATAATTCCATGAGCTTTAACATATATAGAGTCATGTGATTACCACCACAATCAAGTTACAGAATAATTCCTTCACCTTGGGATCTTCTTTGTGCTGCCTCTTCATAATCATATCCTTCCCCTATACAGATGGAAACTGTCCATCTGTTCTCTATCTCTGTGCGTGCATGCTAAGTCACTTCAGTCTCATCCGACTCTATGCAACGCTATGGACTGTGAACCGCCAGGCTTCTCTGTCCATGGGATTCTCCAGACAAGAATACTAGAATGGGTTGCCATGCCCTCTTCCGAGGATCTTCCCTACCCAGGGAATTGAACCTGCATCGCTTGTGGCTCCTGCATTGCAGGCAGATTCTTCACTGCTGAACCACGGGAAAGGCTCCTATATCATAGTACTATCTTTTTGAGAAGGTCATGTAAGTGGAATCATGTAGTCTGTAGCCTTTTGGGACTTGCTTCTTTAATTTATCGTAGTGCATTTGAGACTCATCGACATTATTGTATGTATCAACAGTCTGTTTATTGATGAATTTTCCAGTGTATGGATGTACCACAGTTTGTTCATCCTTCCAGCTTTTGAAGGATATTTTGGTTGTACCTAGATTTTGGCGATTATGATTAGAGCTCCTATAAACATTCATGTATAGATTTTTTTGTGAATGTTTTTGTGTGAATGTAAGTTTTCATTTCTTTAGGGTAAAGCATCTGCCTACAATGCGGGAGACCTGGCTTTGATCCCTGGGTCGAGAAAATCCCCTGGAGGAGGAAATAGCAACCCACTCCAGTAGTTTTGCCTGGAAAATCCCAAAGATGGAGGAGCCTGGTAGGCTGCAGTCTATGGGGTTGCAAAGAGTTGGACACGACTGAGCGGGCACATTTTCACTTTCCCTATAGGGTAAATACCGGAGGAGTAGGAATGCTGAGTCATATAGTGGGTATAGGTTTAACTATAAGAAACTGCCAAACTGTTTTCTAGAGTGGATGTATTGTTTTGCATTTCTGCCAAAAAGGTATAAAAATTTCAGTTCCTCCCCATTCTTGCAAACTCTTGATATTGTCACTTTTCTGTTAGCCATTCTAATAGGTATGCTTTATTGATAACTGTATCCTTATTCCCATCAGATTAGATAGTCATTTAGTCCTGTATTTCCTCAAAGATTTATTGCTGTTTATATTATTTACTATTTTGCTCAGTGTTCAACTGCAAATGACAGAAACCATTTTGCCAAGTGTGAGAAAGAAGAGAATTAAAATAGTATATATGTGTGTCTTAGTTTGTCTGGGCCACTGTAACAGAAGTACCAAAGCCTTTGACTGTGTGGATCACAACAAACTGTGAAAAATTCTTAAAGAGATGGGAATACCAGACCACCTGACCTGCCTCCTAAGAAATCTGTATGCACCTCAGGAAGCAACAGTTAGAACTGGACATGGAACAACAGACTGGTTCCAGGAGCACGTCAGGGCTGTATATTGTCACCCTGCTTATTTAATTTATATGCAGAGTACATCATGAGAAATGCTGGACTGGAAGAAACACAAGCTGGAATCAAGATTGCCGGGAGAAATCTCAATAACCTCAGATATGCAGATGACACCACCCTTATGGCAGAAAGTGAAGAGGAACTAAAAAGCCTCTTCATGAAAGTGAAAGTGGAGAGTGAACAAGTTGGCTTAAAGCTCAACATTCAGAAAACGAAGATCATGGCATCTGGTCCCATCACTTCATGGGAAATAGATGGGGAAACAGTGGAAACGGTGACAGACTATTTTTCTGGGCTCCAAAATCACTGCAGATGGTGATTGCAGCCATAAAAATAAAAGACGCTGACTCCTTGGAAGAAAAGCTATGACCAACCTGGACAGCATATTCAAAAGCAGAGACATTACTTTACCAACAAAGGTCCACCTAGTCAAAGCTATGGTTTTTCCAGTAGTCACGTAGGGATGTGAGAATTGGACTATAAAGAAAGCTGATCGCTGAAGAATTGATGCTTTTGAACTGTGGTGTTGGAGAAGATTCTTGAGAGTCCCTTGGACTGCAAAGAGATCCAACCAGTCCATCCTAAAGGAAATCAGTCCTGAATATTCATTGGAAGGACTGATGCTGAATTTGTAACTCCAATACTTTGGCCACCTGATTCGAGGAACTGACTCACTGGAAAAGACCCTGATGCTGAGAAAGATTGAACGTGGGAGGAGAAGGGGATGACAGAGGATGAGATGGCTGGATGGCATCACCGACTTGATGGACATGAGTTTGAGTAAACTCTGGGTGTTGGTGATGGACAGGGAGGCCTGGTGTGCTGCATTCCATGGGGTCACAAAGAGTCCAACACGACTAGCAACTGAACTGAACTGAACAAAAGTACCACAGACTGGATAGCTTATAAACAACAGAAATTTATTTCTCATGGTTCTGGAGGCTGAAGAGTGCAAGATTAAGGAACCTACAGATTGAGTGTTTGGTTAGACCTGTTTCTGGTTCATAGATGTCTTTCCACATGTCCTCATATAGTAGAAAGAGCAAGGGAGCTCTCTAGGGTGGGTTCTCTTTTATAAGGGCACTAATCCTATTCATGAAGGCGCCTCCTTCATGACCTTATCACTTCCTGGAAACTTGACCTCCTAATACCTTCACAATGAAGGTTAGGTTTCAACATATGAATTTTGGGTGACACAGATGTTTAGTCTATGGTACTGTGGTAGGCAGAATTCTAAGGTGGTTCCCAGATTGTGTCCCCTTGGAGTACTTGTCTTGTCTAATTCCCTTTCTTTGAGTGTGTGAAGAAACTTTGAATATGACAGGATATTACTCAGAGCTTTATGTTATATTATATGGTGGAATGAATTTTGCTGCTATAATTAACATCCCTGATCAGTTGACTTTGAATCAGTCAAAAGTGAGGTTTTTCTGAGAAGGCAATGGCACCCCACTCCAGTACTTTTGCCTAGAAAATCCCATGGATGGAGGAACCTGGTAGGCTGCAATCCATGGGGTTGCTAGTCGGACACGACTGAGCAACTTCACTTTCACTTTCCACTTTCATGCATTGGAGAAGGAAATGGCAACCCACTCCAGTGTTCTTGCCTGGAGAATCCCAGGGACGGGGAAGCCTGGTGGGCTGCCATCTGTGGAGTCGCACAGAGTCAGACACGACTGAAGCAACTTAGAAGCAGCAGCAGCAGCAGCTGACCTAATCAGAATATCTTTTAAAAGCTACAAGAAGAAAAGCATATGCCTTTCTCCTGGCCCTAAAGGAGTAAGCTGCCATATTGTAGAGAGGACCATGTGGGAAGGACCCAAAAGCAGCCTCTAGGAGCTGGTAGTAGTCGCCCGCTGACAGTTAGGAAAAGACATGGCCATGTAACCATGTGACCATGGAGGAGTAAATTTTGCCAGTGACCTGAGAGGGTGTGGAAGTAGATCTTTCCTTAGTTGGGCCTCCTGAAGAGGGCATAGCTGCTGACACCTTGATTTCCATGAGGTCCTGAGCCTCTAGAGGACCAGGCTAAAATGTGCTGGATTTTTGATCCATGGAGATTACAAGATAATTAATGTGTACTGTTTTAAGCTACTAAATTCATGGCAACGTACTATACAGCATTAGAAACTGAATACAGTATACTAACAGCTTTTAGATTTCTAGAAGTTTCAGTCCCCAAACTTGAAAGCTACAAAGCTGAAATTGACACAGCCAGGAGACATGCCCGACGATACAGCGAGACTGTTGTAGCTGCACTCCTGCTGGTACTTTCATCTGATACACAGCATTCATGAAACCAAAATCAAACATCATAAATAAAAGCCGTGCACCATGGCAAGACTCAGATCGCATGTTGTTGTGATGCTTTCTCATCTGTGAAACAGGAATCATAATAGTACTTACCTCAGTAGGTAGTTATAAGGATTAAATGAAATGAAACTTTAAAAATTTATTTATTGATTTATATTTATTTTTGGCTGTGCTGGGTCTTCATTGCTATGCGGGCCTTTCTCTAGTTGCGGTGAGTGAGGGTTATTGTTGCAGTGCCTGAGCTTCTCATTGTAGTGGCTTCTCTTGTTGCAGGACACAGGCTCAGGGACACTTGGGCTTCAGCAGTTGTGGCATGTTGGCTCAATGGTTGCGGTGTCCAGGCTCTAGAACACAGGCTCAGTAGTTGTGGCACACGGGTTTAGTTGCTCCACAGCATGTGGGATCTTCCTGGACCATGGATCGAACCTGTGTCTCCTGCCTTGGTAGGCAGATTCTTTACCACTGAGCCACCAGGGAAGCCTGAAATAAAACTTTTAAAGTATTCAAGTAATACACAGTTCTTAATGTTCTACATGTATTACCTATTATTATTTAGAATTGACTTGCCCAAGACCACAGAACTAGTAAGAAGCTGAGTGGAGACTTAACTTTCTATCTGTCTGCTACCAAATTTCATTATCCTTCTCCACATCCCCTTCTTCACTTTAATGGGAAGAGTGACCAGGAACCCAGTTTATTTATTTATTTATTTGGTTGGGTTGGGTTGGGTCTTTGTTGCCCTTCGTGGGCTCTGTTGTTGTGATGGGAGCTCAGTAGTTGCCCTGTGGTGTGTGGGATCTTAGTTTCCTGATTAGGGATCAAACCTGAGTTATCTGCACTGGAAGGTGGATTCTCAACCACTGGACCACCAGGGAAGTCCCCAGGAACTCAGTTTTAAAGAGGCTTTGCCCATTCCTATTCTTAGGCTCTCTGAAGAGGCAGAGGAAGTTCTGCATAATGGAGCATGAATGTTTTATGAATTGATATTCACTGAGTAAATTAAAGAGTCATTAATATACTCATTAACAAGTGCCTCACTTTGTTTGGAATTCTGAGAATGGTTGGACAATGCACAACCTAATGAGTTCATGTGGACTTCTTTAAATTCCCTAGGTCAGCCTCCTTGCTTTCACAACTTTCTGTCTCTCCTGACTTTTGCCTCTGGTGTCTTACACCATGTTCCAAATATATGTCTCTTTTTCTTCTTTGCTAATTGAAATTCTTTGCCTGTCACTGGGAGGAAAAGATGTGACAGTTTGGAATGTCTGCCTTTACTAGCTATGGAAGATGTTTGTCTGTGTGTGGACATATGCATGTGTATGCATGCTTGGAGAGCAAGGCAAATGGTTTGGTGAGATTGTTTTAGACTCTTAGAATTGATGGAAAGAAGAGTAATTCTAGTAAGAGTGAAGAGTGAAGGGGCTAGTGAAGTTGATCCAATCGAGGGGGTAAAATAATTAATAGTATTAAGAAGGAATGAAATATGATTATTATAAAACTAAATATTTTAAGTCAAAATGTTAATTAAAAAATTAAAAAACTGGACTTCCCTGGACAGTGGATAAGAATCCACCTGCCAATGCAAGGTATGCAGGTTCAGTCTCTAGTCCAGAAAAATTCCACATGCTGCGGAACTATGAAGCCTGTGTGCACCAGCTACTGAAGTCTGCGGCCTAGAGCCCATGAGCAGCAGCTACTGAGCCCATGTGCTGCAACTACTGAGCACACCTAGAGCCTGTGCTCTCCAGCAAGAGAGGCCTCCCTAGTGAGAAGCCCGTGCACTTCCACTAGAGAAAGCCTGTGTAGCGAGAAGACCCAGTGCAACCAAAGAAAAAATTTTTTTCAATTAAAGGTGGCAATGATTTGAGGTGATATTTTCAGGGAAAGCATTGCATAGCCAGTGACTGTGGAGAGGTCCTTGAAGCTACTCAATGTAGTCAAGATCTGAGCAACATGCAGGTCAGTATAAACCCTAAGTACTAGTCTCAGCCTTTGATTGTAAACATCAGAACTTACTCTGGCCGATTCAAACCAAAATGGGTATTACCAGGAAGCCTATTGGAATACTCACTAAATAAATGACAGAACCAGGAGGACTGAGTTTAAGTGATGAAATATATGAGAACTGAGCAGGATGTTGCTCAATTTGTATAATAAAAATATTTCAAAGGATTTATGGCTGCAGATAATGACAGATGACCCTATATCAGACTTCCCCAGTGACAACAATTTTATTTTATTATCTTTTTATAGTTTTATGTATTTTAATAGCAAACTTACAGGAACAGTACAGAAGACAGACAGCATTAAAAACATGCACTTGCATGTAGGATAACTCAGTTAGAAAGGTATAGTGAATGGATGGGATCTATTGATGATAAAATGCTACCAACACCATTCAGTTGCAGTCAATAAGAAATTTACTTGTCCAGAAAAATTTAACAGGTTTATTTATAATTGTTGTAAAGTTGAACTGCTAAAACTTGTTCACTGAAACATTTTGACCTGCATTAATGCTTTATGTCCCCACTTTTATATTAAAAATTCGCACACAAATGAAAATGGAGAAACTGCCAGTACCTGATTTCTGTCCCTATTTTTCCATTTGCAGTCATATACTTAGGTACCTTTTGACCCCATGGGAAAAAATTGCTTAACGTTCAGAACAACCAATGATAGGAAGAAGAGAATTTTTTTTAATTTATTTTTTTTATTGAAGGATAATTGCTTTACAGAATTTTGTTGTTTTCTGTCAAACCTCAAAATGAGTCAGCCATAAGTAAACATATATCCCCTCCCTTTTGAACCTCCCTCCCATCTCCTTCCCATCCCATCCCTCTAGGTTGATATGAAGCCCCTGTTTGAGTTTCTTGAGCCATACAGAAAATTCCAGTTGGCTATCTATTTTACAAATGGTAATGTAAGTTTTCATGTTCCATGCATCTCACTTTCTCCTTTCCTTTCCCCATATCCATAAGTCTATTCTCTATATCTATTTTTCTATTTCTGCCCTGTAAGTAAATTCTTCAGTACCATTTTTCTAGATTCTGTATATATGCATTAGAATACAATATTTATCTTTCTCTTTCTGACTTACTTCACTCTGTATAATAGGTTCTAGGTTCATCCTAGAAGAACCGAGAATTTTTTTTTTTAATTCTTTTTTAAAAAAGAATAAAATGATTCCTAGCATAGTCAATTCTTAAGCACATTCTCCACTTAAGGGGTGTGGTAGCTGGATCTCTTTTGGCATAATTGTTACACGTTTGGCATGGAGGACACACGTTAGTATCTTCAAAACGGCCAACCTGATTATCCTCACTTTCCTCCTGCAAAGCACTAAGAGCTGCACTGGAAGCGCAGATCTGTTCTGAAGTTCTGAGCACTTTTCCACACCAGATGCTAGAAGGGAAGTTGGTGAATGAGAAGCTCAGTGGATTTTTGATTAACAGCTAATTTCGTGGAGTGGCACGGGGCCAGGCCTGTGATGATGAGGTTTCTTCGCCCCTCCAGTAGAGGGCGCACTCTTGTGACGTGCTTTTGTAGCCAGTGTCTGCCTTGGTGCTTTACCGCCAGTTGATTTGCAGGCAGTCAGCTTCGTACAAGCCATGGTACAGAGACCTCCTCACTTACCCCCTTTCTCCTCCGACTGGAGCTTGGTGAGCTAGAGGCTGTGCTGGAGAGCAATGGTGGCACTGCGACGGCTGTGAACACAATTCAACAATTGAAAATTCTTGGTAAAATACAACAACAACAAAAAAAAGTTGTTTGAAGGCACAGTAGAGTGACCTAAAGCAGGCAGAAACTGGAGGGGTCACAACCTAAGAAAGAAGCAAACATCCTAGAAAGACCCACACTCACCTGTCTTTCCCCAAGGGCACTTTCCAGTCTGCTTAATGTATGGTAATAGAGCCCAGAATTAGTCATTCTGAATTACTAATAACTAATTACTAGTACTTCAGAATTACTAATGGAGTAAGGAAACAGAGTTGGAGTTCAGGGCTGCTAGAATGGCTGAAAATAGATGGGGAAAAAGTGGAAAGAGTGACAAATTTTATTTTCTTGGGCTCCAAAATCACTACAAATGGTGACTGCAGCCACAGAATTAAAAGATGCTTGCTCCTTGGAAGAAAAGCTATGACAGACCTAGACAGTGTATTAAAAAGCAGGGACATTACTTTGCTGATAAAGGTCCATATAGTCAAAGCTATGGTTTTTCCGGTAGTATGGTTTTCCAGCAGAAGGAGAATGGAGAGACAAAGGATGGGATGGTGGGATAGCATCACTGACTCAATGGACATGAGTTTGAGCAAACTCCAGGAGATCCATGGGGTCACAAGGTTGGATACGACTTAACTACTGGATGACAACAAGAACAGAATGGCTAAAAGTTAAGGGTGCTATTTAGGAAAAGAGGGAGTCATGAGAGAGAGCTCCCAAATCTGCAAATCTTTCTTCAAATCCTTAGCTTACTGTGAAAACACAGGGCAAGACTCCAAGGAATCCCAGAAGAAAGCATGAGCAATCTTCCTAGGCAGGTATTACAGCCTGTGCTGTGGATACATAATTTAGAGTTCAAGTTCTGCCAAGATAAGAGCTTGACAAATACCTTAGTCTTTTTGTTAAAATATCAGAAGGATCAAACTCTAGGAGTAAGGACCATGTATAAGGACTAAGGACTCCTCCTTAGGCTAAAGGAACTACTGAAAAGACCTACCTTAATAAAGCTTAAAATGAAGTCCCACAAGAAAAGTTATCTGCCAGTAGTTTCACTCCTTGCTAGGACAAAAATCGATACTTTTCTAAGGAAGATAATGGTGTCTAGAGTTCTATAACATATCATCCTCAATGTCCTGTATGTAATAAAAATATTATTAGATATGAGAAGAAACAGGAAAATGGGACCCAGAGCCAAGAGAGAAAACAGTAAATAGAAACAGACTCAGAGATGATCTGGATTTCAGTTTTAGCAACGAGTTAAAATAATTGTGATAAATAGGTTGAGTCTATAGGAAAAGATGATATAATGGATGAGGAGAAGAGGGATTTCAAAAGATATATGAAAACTGTGAAACAGAATCAATGGGAATACTAACACTAAAAAAATAAAATATGTATAATAAAAATTCTATTAGATGAGATTAATGCAGATTTGGCAGAATAGAAAAAAGGGTGAGTGAATTTCAAGACAAGTCAGTAGAAATTATCTGAAGATAAACACACAGAGAGAAAGAATGGAAATAAAATAATAGAGTCTCAATAACCTTTGAAAGAAATATTAAGGAGTTTAGATTACATGTATTTGGAATCCTAGGGAAATAAGAAACAAGAACGTGGGATAGGAAAAATAAAAATTTCCCAGTTGAGAGCTTGTTTGGAGGTTCTAGCAGGGGAGTGCAGCTACTTGTATGCCCTTGACTGAAGACTGGTCCTCCTCTATCGGGGATGGTCGTCCTCTTCGACCGAGCGCGAAGCTTCGGGAAGAACGCACATGGAGCGGTGAGGGAGGAAGGGGACACCCGCCTAGCCAGCCAGATCAGCCGAATCAACCCTGGTGATCAATGGGGTGACAGATGTAGCAACCAGATTGGGAGAATGGCATTAAAACATGTACAATATCATATAAGAAACAAACAAACAAAAATTTCCCAGTTGATCAAAAATCAGCAGTTTATAGAAAAAAAGGAGAGCAAATCCCAAGGAAGATAAATACAAAGAAAATCACACTTGATCAGAATGATGAAAGCAATGGCTAAGAAATATCTTAAAGGGATCCAGATAAGTCTAAAAAGGCAGCATATAGGGGAAAGATGGTATGAATAACAGCTGACTTCTCATAAAAACATTCCAGAAGAGAATGTAATGACATATTTAAAATCAGAAAAAGTTAATCTGTCAAGTGAGAATTCCATATCTAGTGTAAAAATCTTTCAAAAAACGAAGGCAAAACGAAAGAAAAATGAAGGCAAGAATAAAGATAAAATGAAAAAAATGAAGGCAAGAATAAAGATATTTTCACTTCTTATAGTGAAGGCTGAGAATAAAGATATTTTCACTTTTTATAGTGAAGGCTGAGAGACCTGCAGTATAAGAAATGCTAGTGGAAGTTTTTGAAGAAAAGGAGAAATGATATCAGATGGAAATTTCAATCCATAGGAGGGAATGAAGAGTAATAAAATGTGAATATATGGGAAAAGAAAGATAAAACATTACTTAAATGACAATTCTTTAGAGTGAAAATAATAACAGTGTACTGTGTAAAAGGAAAATATTTGATAGCAGTATGAAGAGTGAGAGGTGAAATGGAATTTTACTGTTATAAGATTCTTGTATGTAAAGTAGCATAATATTGATTCAAGGTACATGGTGATAAGTTAAATACGTATATTGTAATCCTAAGAGAACCATCAGAAAATAATGCAAAGATGTATAGCTTAAAAGCCAATAAAGGAAATAGACTGGAATACTACAAAAAAAGAAAGAAAAAGATTAACCCAGGGGACAGTAGGAAAAGAAAGAACAGAGAAACAAAACAAAACAAAAAAAAATAGGAGACATATAGCAAAAGACAGTAAGGTGATAGAATTATATCCATCATATCAATTAAGTTTTAAAATCTACATGGGCTAATATTAAACACTGCAGTTAAAAGATAGAGATCAGCAAAGGGATAAAAAAAATAAGACCCAACTATATGCTTTCTATGAGAAACTCATCAGTCTAAAGACTTGGCAGGATGGAAAGATGTATAATTTGTAAACACTTAGCATAAGAAGACTGAAATGGCTATGTTAATATCAGACAAGTTAAAAAGTGTTACACAGATAGAAGGCTCATCTTACAAGAAGAAAGGAGTCAGTTCATCAGGAAAATATACTAATCCTAAATGTGTATGCATCTAATAACAAGCCGCAAATATATGAAGCAAAATTTGATGGAAATAATGGTAGAAAAAGAAAAATCTATAATTACAGTTGTATGTTTTAATATCATCTCACTGTAATTTATAGTCAGTAAGTAAAATATCAGTAAGTATACAGAAAATTTGAACAACACTATGAACCAACTTGACCTAACTGACAATTATAGAACAATGTACCCAACATCTGTAGAATATACAATCACATGCTTTTCTAATGCATATGGAATGTGCACTGTGTTAGAACATATGTTGTTGTTTAGCTGCTGAGTCGTGTCCAACTCTTTCACGATCCCATGGACTGTAGCCTGCCAGACTCCTCTGTCCTTTGGATTTCCCAGGCAAGCATACTGGAGTTGGTTGCCATTTCCTTTTCCAGGGGATCTTCTGCATCCAGGGATCGAACCTGCATCTGCTGTATTGGTAGGCAGACTCTTTACTACCGAGCCACCTGGGAAGCCCATGGTAGAACATACAGTGGGCTATAAAACTAGTCTTGATGAATTTTAAAAGATTGAAATGATACAGAATATGTTCTCTGATCATAATGAAATTAAATTAAGAGGTCAATAACAATAATATATTTGGAAAGTTCCCAAGTGTTTGGAAATTAAATAATACACTTCTAAATAACCCAAGGTCATGGAAGTAATCATAAGAGAAGTGAGAAAGTACTTTGAACTAAGTGATACTAAAAGCACAGCATGTAAGAATTTGGGACAGAAATAAAGGTTTAAAATCAGTAATCTGGTTTCCATGTTAAGAAGCTAGAAGAAGAGAGAAATTAAGCCTACAGTTAATAGTGAAGAGGAATTAATAAAGATTATTGTTGAAGTCAATAAAGTAAAAAAATATGTCGAAGAAAATGGAGGTGATAGAGAGTCCAGTGGACTTGAAGACAAATGAATAGAAATTCTCTTGTCTGAAGTAGAGCACGAAAATGATTGAACATAAAAGAAAATAGAATGGTGGGACAATATCAGAAGGTCTCATGTCTGTAGAATTGGAATCTCAGAAGAAGAGAGAGAGCATGGGGCAGAAGAGAAAATGTTTGAAGATATAATGGCTGATTAATAAACCTGACGAAATTAAAACAAAAACACCCCATGACCAAGTGCCCAGGCCATACCCCATTCCATAGCGTCAGAATGAGTTAAATTCATCATGTAAACAGACAGAAGGAGAGGAACTGTATGAATAGATGCAGCAGAAGTCAGAGCTGCCAGCCCAGCCAAAGATTGATGTCACCTACACGTGTGGGAAATCATGGTCCCTTGCATGGTTTCCAGATTTCTATCAGTTCTTAAACTCAGAGCTCATTGATCGAAAGGAGCAGTGACCTCCAGGGAGCACAGTGAAGATCCTACTTAATTGGAAATTGCAGCTACCACTTGGCAACTTTTTGGTCCTTAATGTCAGAGAAACCAACAGGAAAAGAAAGGAGTTAGTGGGTGGGGGAATAATTAACTCTGATTACGGTGAGGATCTAGGTTTGCTGCCATGTAATGGGCAGAAGGGCTTATCTGGTGCTTCAGACAATAAAGAGTCTGCCTGCAATGCAGGAGACCTGGGTTTGATCCCTGGGTTGGGAAGATCCCCTGGAGAACAGAATATCCGCCCACTCCAGTATTCTTGCTTGGAGAATTCCATGAACTGAGGAACCTGGCAGGCTATAGTCCATGTGATATTGCAGAGTCAGACATAACTGAGCGACTAACACTTTCACTTTTTTTTTTTCTTTTTTCTGATGGGCACAAGGAAGATAATGTCAGGAACCTAGAAGATTCCCTGGGAGCTTATTTTGGTGCTCCTGTGCCTGACTGCAACACTGGCAACGGTGGCTCTACCAGTCCTAGGCAACTAAGTAAGGACTTCGACTTCTGGAGGATGAAGGTGTAGGTCACCCAGCAGGGAAGGAACACAGACTAGTCAGAATGGATGCTGAATGAGTGTAGTGGTAAATGTCAGTTTTGACATCTCTAGGACCAGCCAGAGTAGCACAGAAGTACCAGGTTTGGCTTACTAAGCTTCTTGAATTCTTTTTGGAGTATTGCAACTTTCCAGTACCTTGAAGAACAGAATTTTCTATCTAACTTCTTGGGGAAGAATTGAAGGTGTATTGTCCTAAGATCATGTGTTCCAAGTGGCTATGAGTAGATATGAAAGGCACAATGGGTAATTGCACGGGACCCAAGTTTTGTGCCACCTTAAGTCCATGTGTCCACATCTTCCCTCAGCCTGGGCCTTGGTCACTTGCCTTGCTCTCCTGTTGAGTAGGCTTAGCGAGAGCTCACCCTATTGTTCCCACAGCAGGAAAACCAGATCTCTAGCATTGCCATCACTCCCACTGCAGATGGAGGCTACTTGAACAAGAAAGACTGATGGCTCTGTTCTGGACCCTCAGAAGCTCTGGCTCCATTAGCAGTTGCCTGGGGAGACCAGGTTACACCTTTCAAACAAGCAAGGGAAGAAATGCTCCATAGAGCCGATTTTGACCAGTGGGAGATGGGGGCTGGGAAGGAATCAACAGATTAATTCTTCTCTATTCCTCCTCACAAGTAAACTATGAAGAAGTGCAGCAGATGGGCCATGAAGATCTGAAGATCTGCAGGACTGAACAGCCCATTGCATTTGTCATGAAACTGGGGCTTGCTTCTTAAATATCCCCTCTATTTGTTGCCCCTCTTTCTCTGCCTCAGTCTCTTTTTCCCTGGTATTGCACTGTGCAGCAAAACATCGGTAGGCCAGCTTCTCCCCCAGGCAGGCCCTATTTTCCAGGGAGCCTGGGTTAAAGATGGTAGTAATAATGTCGTTAATGATGTTGCTGTGGCTGTGACGAGGCTGGTGATGGTGGTTTTGGAAGTGACAGAGAATGATGGTGCTTTGGGTGATGACAATGTGAGTGGTGTTGGTGAGAACTTACAGATGTACTGTGAGGAAGTTGAAACCCTGGGAAGTCAAGGGTTATGGGAGATTGTATAACCGTTCAACTCATGTTTGGTGTCTTTTCTTTCGGACTCTTCTCTGGAGAAGGATTACACATCTCTATCCTTTTGAACCTAAGCATAGCCATGTGACTTGCTTCAGCTAATAAAGAAGCTGTAAATGCCAGTGCGTGACAAGTTCACTTTCCTTCTGTCTCAATGATTAGAGATTTCCAGTAGGCTGTTCCTTTAGCACAGTTCTTGGAGCAGAGTCATAACTGATCTGTGATAGGGAGGCACCATGAGAGAGAGGCAAAAAAAAAAAAAAAAGCAACAGGTGTGTCTAAGGCCGCTTTAGTTGGGGACATAGCATTGCCTGAATGGCCAAGGAGGAGATGATATTTAAGAACAGACCCAGGAGTGAGTAGCAATGAGCGTTACGAGATGCGTTCTTGTGCAGACGTGTGGATGCATGCACACACACAGGTGCACGGGCAAAGTAAAACCATGGATATCGAGGTAAATGAATTAGCACACCGAAAAACTCTCCAGATTAACAAGTTTATTATCCATTGAGCACCCAGGTGATTTCACTGCCAACAAATTAGAAGTAGATTTATTTTTTACAAAATTAATTTAACCCAGCCCTCTTAAGCAGGCTAAGCATTGCTTTCTTCATATTCCAGGGCCTTCACTATGAACATCATGACTATTTGATGCTCCGAGCAAGTGCTTCCTCAGGATTTATTTAGGGGTGTATAATAATTTTATCCCACTGAGATGGCTTCAGACTGCCTTGCTTTTTGAGTTCTTATGTCTGCTTTTTATAGTTTGCTGTCTCTTTCTTTGCTGTCGGGCTGTCAACTGTCACTTCCTGCAGCTGTCAGAAAGCCTGGCTTTGGCAGGGCTCACCACTACCCCGCCCCCCAACACACACACTCACCGATTCCATTCTGATCAGGTATCACTTGGAAGTCAAGACTTGGCTTCTCTAAAACTGTGAAGCAGTGGTCCTTAAAGTAAGGTCACTGGTCCAGCAACATCCGGTTCACCTGGGATTTTGTTAGAAATATGGACCCTTGGGCCCCATCCAAGACCAGATGAATCAGAAACTCTGGGGGTGGGGCCAGTGGTCTGTATTTAACAAGCCGTCCTGGTGATTCAGATGTCGCTTACAGACTCAGTGCTGAAAGAAATGATAAATAGAGTCCAAGTGAGGGCTGAATTGCTCTCCCACATGCTAAGTGTATGCTCGTTACAGCATTAACTGTGGTCTGTGTTCTGTCCAATCAAGAGACTTGTGTCTCTTCCTGGGTCCTGGGTTCAGTGTGATTGGGTTGTTACAGGGTGGAAAGGATATGTGAGCATGTGCTCTGAGGGTGCATACATACACACACACGGAATGAAGGACAGAAAGACAGTAAAGTCTGGGACCCTGAGAGAGCAGTGTCCTGTGGTTCACTTACTTGCACTTAGCTGCCAGAGTTTCCCGCAAGTCCTGCTTTCAGAGCTCTGGCCTGAACCCTGCAGCCTGGGGTCCCAGTGGTCCTTAGATGGTAGGAGTGTCTCCTGACCACCCCCTCCTTCCACTGTGATGGCTGCCTGAGGCCCAGACTGAGCGTCAGGAACACTCTGAGAAGCACCAGCTGGCGGTGACACCGCCAGAGACTCTCCGAGCATGGATCTTGGGGAGGCAGCTGGGATGTGTGTGGGAGCCTCGGAGATGTACGGGTCTGGGTTTGTAAACACGGGCCTGTTAAATTCGGGATGGGCCATGGGCCTGGGAGAGCGCCGTAGCATCTTTTTGGCAAATGCTGAACATTCTGAGTGGTTTTAAAACGTTGCTCATACCTTATATAGTAGGAGGCCTGTTTTAGCACAGCTCATCATCAGGGGGAGGAGGGAGGAGGGGTTGGACACCCACCACCCTCTGTGTGCCAGGGACTCAGCATGAGCCATCTGATTGTGTCTTTGTGCCCTCTGAGAAGGGCTGGGCTTGTCAGCGCTGCTCTATAGGCGAGAACGTTGACTGAGAGCAAACATCTGGGCCCGAGGGGCTGACTTGAGCTGATGTGGAGGATATGTTTTGTGAGCAGCCAAGACTTTGGCTGGTGGCTGACATGATGGTGATGAGGATGATCTGCCCACAGTGGGAGCACGTGGTCACAGTCATGGCCACTGTTGACTGTCACACAGAGTTGGCTCTCCCTTATGACTGGCTGCTCACTTTGCCTAAATCAGAGTTTGCTAGAGAGAGAGCTAGAGGAGAGAGAGAAGGGGGTTGGGAGAGAGAGAAAGAGAGAGATCTGCCAGACAAGAATTCCATGAGTTGCTTTTCACCTTCAAGGCCCCACTGCCCAAATCTGTTTGGAAATTGTCTTAAAACTCTATTCTAGGGCTTCCCTGGTAAAGAATGGTGGCTCAGTGGTAAAGAATCTGCCCGCCCAATGCAGGAGACATGGGTTTGATCCCTGGTCCAGGAAAATCCCACATGCCTTGGAGCAACTAAGCTCATGCACCACAACTACTTAGCTTGTGCTCTAGAGCCCAGGAGCCACAACTGCTGGGGCCCGTGCACCCTAGAGCCCGAGCTCCACAACCAGAGAAGCCAACACAAAGAGAAGCCTGTGCACTGCAACCAGAGTGGCCCCGCTCACCGCAACTAGAGAAAAGCCTGCACAGCAATGAAGACCTGCTGCTGCTGCTGCTGCTGCTAAGTCGCTTCAGTCGTGTCCGACTCTGTGCGACCCCGTAGATGGCAGCTCATCAGGCTCCCCTGCCCCTGGGATTCTCCAGGCAAGAACACTGGAGTGGGTTGCCATTTCCTTCTCCAATGCATGAACTTGAAAAGTGAAAGTGAAGTCAGTTGTGTCTGACTCTTCACGACCCCATGGACTGTAGCCTACCAGGCTCCTCCATCCATGGGAGTTTCCAAGCAAGAGTACTGCAGAGCCAAAAATAAATAAATAATTAAAACAACAACAACAACAAGAACAAAAAAACTGTATTCTACTCTTGGAGATTGTGAAACATGATGCAGACTTGTATCAGGCAGAGTCCAACCAGAGAAAGAAGACCAGTATGGTAGATAGAAAGTAGACAGGGATTTATTGCAAGGAGTTGGTTAATGCCATTGTGGGGGCTGGCCAGACAAGCCTGACATGGGAAGGGCAGGCTGTCAGGGAGGGCAGGCTGAAGCTCTCTGGCCCGGGGCGCAGCTCCAGGCCATAGACAGCATTTCTTCCTTGGGGAGCCTCCCCTCTGCTCTTAAGGCCTGTGGACCGATTGAATCAGGCCAATGCAGATTATCTAGGATTATCTCTCTTACCTAGAGGTAACAGCTTGTGAATTTTAATCACATCAATAAAATACCTACACAGTAGCACTTAAGGTTAGTGCTTGATTGAAGAACTGAGGATTTCTTCTAGACTTACAAAAACTGAGCACACAAACACACACTCTGAGAAGTCCTGTTCTGAGGACACGTTAGTTTTTTTTTTTTTTTTCCCCATTCTTTTGGCCTCATCACGCAGCACATGGGACCTTGAAGTTGCTCAGTCATGTCCAACTATTTGTGATCCTATGGACTGTAGGCTTCTCCATCCATGGGATTTTCCAGGCAAGAGTATTGGAGTGGGTTGCCATTCCCTTCTCCAGGGGATCTTCCTGACCCAGGGATTGAACCTGGTTCTCCCACATTGCAGGCAGATGCTTTTACCGTCTGAGCCACCAGGGAAGTCTTAGTTACCTGACCAGGTATCAAACCTGAGTGCCCTGCAGTAAAAGTGCAGAATCTCAGTCTCTAGACCACCAGGGAAGTCTCAAAATTTTATTTATTTATTTGGTTGCACTATGTGGCATATGGGATTCTAGTTCCCTGACCAGGGATTGAACCCGAACCCTCTGCGTTGGAAGCCTGGAGTCTTAACCACTGGAAGTCTGCGTTATTTTTATTTAGGTGCATTCTGTTATATCCCAAAAGGATCTGAGTGACCAAATCCGTCCTTTTGGGAACAGGTCCGTGGTCCTCGGGAAGTTACTTTAACTTTGGTGAGCCTCAGTTTTCACCTCTGCAGAGTGGGATTGTGACAGGACTGGCCTCCTTAGGGTATTAAGGGGATTGACTGGAGTAGAACAGGCAGGGTGCCTGGAGCTTGGCGGTTATTCCAGGAATGTTAGATCCTTACCCTCCCAGGAGGGAAATTGAGTCTCAAGGTCTGGCTTGCAGAGGCGGCCTAGAGTGGGGGAGCTGGCAGGACCTTGGCTTCCTCAGGTCCATTTTCTGGATGAAGAGACCTGCTGGAGGTCCCAGAGCTCCAGGCCAGGGAGTGTCCTCAGCCATGATGGGAACAGCCCCAGCTTCTGTGGAACAACCAGTCCTTTGTGGGTCTCGATTCTGCCCAGTCTGGGGAGAGGTGCTGAGGGCACGCAGGGCTCGAAGTCCCCCAGCCCCTCTCAGAGCCTCTTCCTCAGGCTGCTCGAGTCAACTCATCCGTTCCGCTGGCCATGGTACAGAAGCTGGAGCGCCATGGCAGATGTATGGATGATGCACCCCTGCGCCGCCCAGGCCAGGCCGTGCCAGGAGGGTTATTAATGGCCCTTCATCGAGCACTTCAGGTCTGCAAACTTAGTCCATTGCCTAGTTTGCAGTCAGGTGTGGGCAGGCATGCCTCACCAGCAAAACCCTTCTCTTCACTCAGTGGTCCGCGCGGGCTCCCCTGGGATCAGAACCCACAGCCCTTCTTCCTTCTGGGTCCTGTCACTCAGCCACTGAGCTGTGTCCCCAGAAGGAGGGACACATCTACTTGGTAGCCTCGGCTGTGGTCAGGGTGACGAGCACTCCCTCAGGTCTCCAGGGGAAGCCAAGAATACGAGCCTTGGGTCAGAAGCTCCCGGTTCTGGGCATTGCCACGTACCAGATGGATTGACATGAGGGACAGCTGCTGTACCTCTCAGAACCTCAGTTTCCTCCCCTGTGAAATTGGAACAGTGATAGCCACCCCACAGGATGGTTGTGAGTATTCATTGAGTCCTGGGTCAGAGGGGCCTGGTAGGGGCTTTCTCCCCGCCCACAACCCCGGGTCAGCACAGGGCCACACGTTGGGTGAGCCCATCCTCATTGCCCAGGAGCCTCAGTCACAGCAGGGCATGGCCCCAAGCTTGTAAGCTGGGACACAGTCACCCCACGGCAGTGTCAAGGGACTCCTGCCCCAAACTTTTGAAGGACATCATCTTCCCAACCAGGGAGAGCTTGAGTAGGGACTCCATAACCCCCTCAGCCTCAGACCTTGGAGGAAGAACATTTTCTAGGCTGTCAGTCATTCATCAGTAGAGGAGTGGACACTGATGGAATGGCCCTGCAGCAGCATCTCCGGAGGCCTCATTAATACAGATTCTGTGGCCCTATCTCAGACCCCAGGGTGGAACAGCTCACTATCAGTGATGAGGGACAGGCCCTCCAATGCCCTGGTACCCAGGAGGTCTTTCTGCTCCACTTTCAGTTCTGGGTGTTCCCTTCCAGCACTTTATTTTTTTTTTTTTTTTATTCTTCCAATTTTATTTTATTTTTAAACTTTACATAATTGTATTAGTTTTGCCAAATATCAAAATGAATCCGCCACAGGTATACATGTGTTCCCCATCCCGAACCCTCCTCCCTCCTCCCTCCCCATACCATCCCTCTGGGCCGTCCCAGTGCACCAGCCCCAAGCATCCAGCATCATGCATCGAACCTGGACTGGCAACTCGTTTCCTACATGATATTTTACATGTTTCATTGCCATTCTCCCACATCTTCCCACCCTCTCCCTCTCCCACAGAGTCCATAAGACTGTTCTATACATCAGTGTCTCTTTTGCTGTCTCGTACACCGGGTTATTGTTACCATCTTTCTAAATTCCATATATATGCGTTAGTATACTGTATTTATGTTTTTCCTTCTGGCTTACTTCACTCTGTATAATAGGCTCCAGTTTCATCCACCTCATTAGAACTGATTCAAATGTATTCTTTTTAATGGCTGAGTAATACTCCATTGTGTATATGTACCATAGCTTTCTTATCCATTCATCTGCTGATGGACATCTAGGTTGCTTCCACGTCTTGGCTATTATAAACAGTGCTGCGATGAACATTGGAGTACACGTGTCTCTTTCCCTTCTGGTTTCCTCAGTGTGTATGCCCAGCAGTGGGATCCCTTCCAGCACTTTAGATTTAAGAGGTTGGCCTGGAAGATCCCTGAGGTCCCTCCATCTGTCACTGTGCTCTCAGGAGGGAGTTCCAGAGAGGGAGCAATGTCTCATCCCTGCCATGGGGGTGACTGAGTTCTTGGGGCTGCAGACATGCTGACCCACTGATCCCGGGGGGCAGGATGGAGCCCCAGAGTGGCTGTTCCTAGGACCACAGCTAGCCCTGCATTTCAGGATGTGTCTGGTGGGCTTGACCCAAGAGGATTTTCTAGCTGTCTCCCTGCTAAATTCCTAAACTGCTCCACCTCTCCAAAACACACTTGAAAAAACTATCCTGAGCTGCAGAGCAGTCCACAAGGCTGTTGTTTAGTCGCTCAGCCGTGTCCAGCTCTTTGGGATCCCATGGAATGGACTATAGCCCACCAGGCTCCTCTGTCCATGGGATCTCCTAGGCAAGAATACTGGAGTGGGTCTCCACTTCCTTCTCCAGGGGATCTTCCTGACCCAGGGCTCGAACCTGCATCTCCTGGCAGGCAGATTCTTTACCACTGAGCCACCTGGGAAGCCCAGCAGCCCATGATGCACCCGAGTTATATGTGAGGTGGACTTGTTGGAGATCCTTTTTCTTCCCCAAGCATGACAGACCCCACCTGCCTCTCCTGAAGCATTTCTCTATTCAACAAACATTGGCTAAGAATGCACTGTGGGGACATAAAAGTCACAGTCTCTGAGCCTCAGGAAGCTATAGGCTGGAGGGGAAGAAGACAGACTCCGAATCCAGGAAGACTTTTGCAGTGCCACAGGCTGACTGACGGACAGACATGTGCCCAGGGCTCCGGATGGCCTCCCTGGAGATCTAGCTGGAGAGGTCGGTAGGGCCACTTCTGACTTCTCTGCAAACAGCTGGGCTTAACTTTGAAGTCAGTGTGACTCCTCACTCCCCTTCCCCACCCCAGCTGACCCTGGCTGGTAGAGACCCTCCAACCCCTGCTCATCCCAGGTTCTGATTTGGGGTGTGGAGCCTTGGATCTGCTTTGGACCCTGAGCTGCGCTGCTGGCCGCCCCTCTTCTCAAGCCCTGAACAAGCAGCTGCTGGAAAGACACTCTCCTCTGGTGAAGATGGGAGTTTACCTGCTCCCTCTGGACCTAACACAGCCTGGCCTCAGAGGGGCCCCTGGGGAAATGAGCACAGAGGAGCCTGGCAGTTTAAAAGCCCTGTAATTGCACTGCCGGTTTCTAGCACCACTCTGGGCTTCCCAAGTTAAAGAATGTTTTCAAGAGCCCCAGAAACAGTCAGCTGCCAGGAGGCTGCAGGGATGTGGGCTGGGGCAGCAGAGAGAGGAAAGCCTTTCAAGAAGGATCCCTGAGATCCCTCCATCCCTGTGAGCCCCGGGGGCTGAGAAGGAAGGCTCCCCGGATACAGGGAGAGAAGGTTCTAGGGGTGGGGAGCAGGGGGTGGAGGAGGGGCATGGAGAGAAGAAGCATTTAACAGTCAGCACAGAGAGTGAGAAAGAAATTTCTAGAACAGCATGCTGGGATTGCTGGGCAATACTGAGGGTGCTTTGTCGTTTGCGGTCTTTTAAAAAATTACTCATTTATTTTTTTCTGTGCTAGATCTCCACTGCTGCGCAGGCTTTTCTCTAGTTTCGGAGAGCGGAGGGTACTCTAGCTGTGGTGCTGGGACTTCTCGTTGCGCGGTGACGTCTCTTGCCGTGGAGCACAGGCTCTAGGGCACACAGGCGTCAGTGGCTGTGGCATGTAGGCTCAGTAGTTGTGGCTCCAGGGTTCTAAAGCGCAGGCTCAATAGTTGTGGCACTCAGGCTTAGTTGATTTGCGGCATGTAGCATCTTACTGGATCAGGGCTTGAACCCGTGTCTTTTGCATTGGCGGGCAGATTCTTTACCACTGAGCCACCAGGACAATCCAGTTTGTGGCCTTGAATTTAATGCCTCTTTGTAATGGCAACCCACTCCGGTACTCTTGCCTGGAATATCCCATGGACGGAGGTGCCTGGTAGGCTATAGTCCCTTGGGTCGTGAAGAGTCAGATGCGACTTGAGCAACTTCACTTTCACTTTTCACTTTCATGCACTGGAGAAGGAAATGGCAACCCACTCCAGTGTTCTTGCCTGGAGAATCCCAGGGACGAAGGAGCCTGGTGGACTGCCATCTATGGGGTTGCACAGAGTCTAACACGACTGATGCGACTTAGCAGCAGCAGCAGCAGCAGTGGTTTGCTCGACACACTTGTTGAGCAACAAGTGTTGCTTGTCACTTGTTGAGTGACAAGATGGCTGGCAGAGGACTAGGCAGTAAGAAGAATAAAAGACACATTCCTGCCCCTCAGGCAGTTAGTTTCACCTCTGTGGGAGAATTAAGTCATGGTTACAAACAACTATAAAATAGACCAATATGAGGCTGTGCAGTGGGGAAGGGCTCAGAAAGGTGTGAGAGGCTCTGGAAAGACCTTGATGGGCAAGAAAGACTTTGGGGACAGACAGGCATGGACTTGAACCCCAGTTTTCCCATCCCTGAGCTGGATACTCTCTAAGCCAAGTCACAAAAGCTCTCTGAAATCAGATTTTCCAAATTATAAAATGGGGATCATCCTACTGATCTAATAAGTCTGGAATGGTGATTAACTAAGGAAATCTCAATAGATCTTGCGCAGAGTAGGAATTTAATGATTACCTGCCATGGCCATTCATTAGTCAGAGCAGGGTTGGCAAATTATTAACATGAAGTATGGACCAATCCTGTCCACTGTCTTTTTGTACAGGCCTTGGTATAAAAATGATTGGCATGTTTTAAATGGTTGGGGGAGAAATTCAAGAGGAATAATATTTCATGACATGTGAAAATGACATAAAATTCAAATCTCAGTGTTCATAAATAAAGTTATATTGGAACACAGCCATGACTATTTGTTTACGTATTGTCTCTGCTGCTTTGACTCCACAACTGCAGAGTTGAGAAGCTGGTTGTGACAGAGACCATATGGCCTAGAAAGGCTGAAATATATACTATGTAGACCTTTATAGAAAAAGGTTGCCAACTTCTGACTTAGAGAAAGGAAGGAGAGATTGAACTGGGTACTCAGAAAGATGGCTTCTGTTCTTGTCTAGTTGCTAAGTAGAGTCTGACTTTTTGTGACCCCATGGACCGCAGCACACCAGGCTGCACTCCAGGCTGCTCTGTCCTTTGCTATCTTCTGGAGTTTATGCAAATTCATGTCCGTTGAATCAATGATGCCATCCAACCATCTCATCCTCTGCCACCCCTTCTCCTTCAATCTTTCCCAGCATCAGGGTCTTTTCCAATGAATTGGCTCTTGGCATCACGTGGCCAAACTATTGGAGCTTCAGCTTCACAGTCCTTCCAATCAGTCCTTCTGATGAATATTCAGAGTCGATTTCCTTTAGGATTGACTGGTTTGATCTCCTTGTAGTCTAAGGGACTCTCAAGAATCTTCTCTAGCACCACGGTTCTCCTGTAAATCAATTTCTCTTTTTCTCGAAGGAGGGACAGGCAGGAGGCTGGACTCCATAGGAGTCCTTTCTAAGAAAGGGCTGTGTGTTTTGGGGGTGGAGGAGGGTGTTCCTGGGCATGGGTTCCTAAGCTAGTCTCCTGGAAAGCCAGAGGTCGCTCTTTTCAAGACCTAAAAGGAAAATAGAATGAGCCAAAGGAACATTAAATGAAAAAGGCACGAGCTATGTGGATTTGGATCTGCAGGGATGAGGGCAGCAGGCCCTTGGGTGTGAAGCAACCTTCCATTTTTCTCTTGCTAACAATTATGATGACTGTTCCCACCTTTCTCCACTGTCCTCAAGGCTCTGAGGCCATCCATGTGCTCACTCGGCAGAGGACCCCAACCCCAAGGTCAAGGAGACCAGGCTACCTGCTGTGAAGTCCCTCTGAATTCCCAGGAGACCAGGCTACCTGCTGTGAAGTCCCTCTGAATTCCCAGGGTTTCTTCCTGCTGCCCCAAGGAAGAAGTTTCCCTACCTCTGTTCAGGCTAAGCCTTCCACCCATGCTTTGATCTCATCCCCATGGCTCCCCTGGGCTCTTGCTCTGTTAATTGTATATCTTTCTTTCGTTCTTTCTTGTGTCCACTGGCACTTTTCCCTTCCTCTTCTTGTTGGGAAGGTGACTAATATTTAATGAGTTCCTATTATGTGCCAGCAGTCTTCTAGGTGATTGTGTATGCTGTTTCATTTGATTCTGACAAAAGCCCTAAGGTAGTGTATTAGTCAGGACTTACAGTTGCCAGTGAAAGAAGCACAGCTCCAACTGGCTTAGTGGAAATTTATTGGCTCATGTCATGGGAAGTTCAAGGGCAAACTTCAGACACAATTAGATTCAGGTCCTTAAGTAATGTCCTAAGGAATTTATGAATTTCTTAGTTCTGTTTTCTTCTGTGTAGGTTTCATTCTCAGACAGACACACCTCATGTGGTTGCAAAGGCGGCCACCAGCAGCTCTAGACTTATTCTATCTTTGTAGCAATTTCAAACAAAGAGAGCTTCAGCAAAAATCCCAGGGTTGACTCTCATTGGCTTAGCCTGGTCACATGGCTTTTCCTGAACCAATCACTGTGGCCAAGTGTTTGCTTGCTCTCACTGGTCAACCCAGGTGTGTCTTCCCACTTGTGCTGGTGGGGGCATCACCCACCTAAACCATATGGACTAGGAGTAAAAAAGATGTGATTTCCCCAAAGGAAAATCATGGTGTTGACACTGGAAAATGAGAGAATGGTTGCTGGGTAGATGAAAATGACACTTGTCCATTAGAGACATGAGACCCTCTCGGTATAGTTGAAGAAACTGAGCCTAAAAGAGGTTAAATGTCTGGTACCAAGTTGTACAACTGAAACTCAGTAGATGAGCAATTTCACCCAAGTTGAGCTCACTCTATTCTGCTTTGATTCCTTGGAATTGCTGTGAGAATTCAAGAAACTTCAGCTTGCTCAGGGAGTAGAAGGGAACAGGAGAGGAAATGATAAGAAAGAAAATATGGTTTTGTGGAGTAACCAATGTCAAAAAGAGCCAGTGACTGGGTAAACCTCCAGTGGACCCACATAGCTGGGCAGAGGTGATGGAAATCAAGGAGTCTCTCCAGGAGACACCTCCACTGGAGACCCCTGGCTTCTGTGTCTTCTGAATAGCACTACTTGTCTGTTTGTTCAAAGCCTTTTCCAATCAACCTTATGTTTGGCAAATACTGTTGTGTTTTACCCAACACAGCTGAGCTCAGAGGGCATTACTGTGAACACATACAAGCCCTGTCGTTTCACAGAGTGACATCAGAGAGGAGAGGAGTCCTCTGACCCACGGAATTAATCCCCACATTGGGATGAGCTGGACAGATACCACCCAACCAGATATTTAGGGTCTGTATCCACCTGGAACTTAGCACAGGAGAGGGACCCTTTGAACAAGACCATGAATGATAGAAGAATTTGCCTGGGGGAAGCGGTTTTCTGCTGGTCTAGAGTGGGACTGCTTTCTAGAAAATTTGGGCCCAGTTCTATTTATGTATCGGAGAAGGCAATGGCAACCCACTTCAGTACTCTTGCCTGGAAAATCCCATGGACGGAGGAGCCTGATAGGCTGCAGTCCATGGGGTTGCTAAGATTCGGACATGACTGAGTGACTTCACTTTCTTTCTTTTTTTTTTTTTTTTTAATTTTATTTTATTTTTAAACTTTACATAATTGTATTAGTTTTGCCAAATATCAAAATGAATCCGCCACAGGTATACATGTGTTCCCCATCCTGAACCCTCCTCCCTCCTCCCTCCCCATACCATCTCTCTGGGTCGTCCCAGTGCACTAGCCCCAAGCATCCAGTATCGTGTATCGAACCTGGACTGGCAACTCGTTTCTTACATGATATTTTACATGTTTCAATGTCATTCTCCCAAATCTTCCCACCCTCTCCCTCTCCCACAGAGTCCATTAGACTGTTCTATACATCAGTGTCTCTTTTGCTGTCTCGTACACTGGGTTATTGTTACCATCTTTCTAAATTCCATATATATGCGTTAGTATACTGTATTTATGTTTTTCCTTCTGGCTTACTTCACTCTGTATAATAGGCTCCAGTTTCATCTTTCACTTTTCACTTTCATGCATTGGAGAAGGGAATGGCAACCCACTCCAGTGTTCTTGCCTG
This sequence comes from Bos javanicus, assembly GCF_032452875.1. Taxonomy (NCBI): domain Eukaryota; kingdom Metazoa; phylum Chordata; class Mammalia; order Artiodactyla; family Bovidae; genus Bos; species Bos javanicus. The sequence goes on along the minus strand of NC_083888.1, from coordinate 18,956,095 downwards.
GAGAATTACAGGGACAGGGGAGCCTGGTGGGCTGCCATCTCTGGGGTTGCCCAGAGTTGGACATGACTGAAGTGACTTAGCAGCAGCAACGATTTCATGTATACATATGGAAAGAGGAGAAAGACACACACACATTCTTTTCTTTCTGGATCACTGTATCTATGACCTCCAGACTGTGATGAGGAAATAAAGACCCTGATCAAGACTCTTAAGTAGGGTATGCTGGGAGTTAGGGAGTCCTGGGGGATGCAGGGCACCAGGAGGGACCCTGTGGGAGGGAGGATGAGAGGGTTGACCCAGGAAGGAAAGAATTGGGACCATGTGTGTGTCACCGTATCCTGGTTCTGCTACTGCCTCTTCCAAGAGGCAGAGACAGTGAGAGAACCCAGCCTTGGACCCCCAAAAAGACACCATTGAATTGGAGGACAGCTGCAGAATGGACATTTGAGAGCCTTGCCTCCCACCCATAGCCCCATCCTTAGTGCTGCCCACCCCTCCCTGTGTTTCAGTCTGAACTGCTGGAGGATGAGGTGAAGCGAGGGGAACATTTTCTGTTGCTGCTTGGAGGCTTTCTCTAGTTGTGGAGAGCTGGGCTACTCTTGGTTCTGGGGTTCAAGCTTCTCAGAGCAGTGGCTTCTCTTGTTGTGGAGCGTGGGTTCTAGGCATGCAGGCTTCAGTAGTTGTGGCTCTTGGGCTCTAGAGCATGGGCTCAGAAGCTGTGGGGCACGGGCTTAGTTGCCTCAAGGCATGTGGGATCTTCCCGGACCAGGGATCGAGCCAGTGTCCTCTGCATTGCAAGGCATACTCTCCACCACTGGACCACCAGGGAAGCCTTGGAACACTTCTAAGCATAGACTGTCTTGGGCTTGGAACCCATGGGAACCTCAGAAGTAAATTCATCCCTCACTTAGTGGAAAATGCCCTCTATTGGGCATCATAAGATGCTTCATGATCAGGAAAGTTCCTCCTTCTACCACACCCAATCTGCCTCCCAGGAACTCCCAAAGAATGGTCTCAGCTGGGGCCAATTGGCATCAAGCTGGACAAACCTGTGCCTCTTCCCAAGTTAGAGCTGGCCCCAGAGGTGTCAGCAAGGTCACATGGTCCAAGCAGCCCCACTCCCCATGTGCATGCACGGGCTTGGCATGTGTTGGGGTGGCAGCGTGTATGGTTGTACATTCAGGCAACCCAACTGGTGAGTAAATGAGGGGCTATATTTATCTCTGCCTTCCGGGCCCTGGAGCTCCTACTCTGCACCAGAGAAAGAAAAACAAGCATGTGGGGGGAGATGCCTCACATTATTGTGACAAGTAATTAGGGGATGTGAGATGTTCAGAAATTACTTTATTAGACAAATGCTGCTTAGAAACCCCACGCAACAAACATTCCTGGGGAGCTGCCTCTGGTCCTAGGACTCCGCTGCTCAAGGAATCCCAGCTCTCCTGTCCTTCCACGTGGCGGGCTGTGTGCTGGGAAAGATCTGAATTTGGAATCCCTGCTCCGCGCCTTCTAAGTGCATGATCTTACGCACATCAACTCATCCAGCTCAGCTGCAGTGTCCATAATGCTCTTGGCTCTCTGCTTCATGAGGTGTCTCCAGCAGAGCCTACCTCCACCAGGGCTGGAGGGACAAAGACAGTGGTGATAGCAGATCCCAGGCATCAGGACCAGCCTTCGGGGCTGGGACAGTTGAAGAGGTGTTTCTGATGGGAAGAGAATTTTAACTGAACATCTGCTATTGCTAGGGACTGGAACAGGCCTAAGGGACATTGTTGAGCAAGATTCTTCCTCAATTCACTCATCATCCACAGAGAAGACAAGAAATTCTAGGACAAGTGCTGTTTGAGATAAAAATCATAGTAGACTAGATTTGGGGTCAGCCAGCTTTTCTGCTAAGTCAAGGGCCAGAGAGGAAATGTTTCAGACTTTGTGGGCCATGCAGTCTCTTGCATCACTCTACTGTGCCCTTGTCATGCAAAAGCAGCCTCAGACAATACGTGCACAAACGTGCGTGCCTGGATTCTGATGAAACTATTTATGGACACTGAAATTTGAATTTCACATCATTTTCACATGTCCTGACATATTCCTCTTCTTTTGATTTTTTTTTAAAGCACTTATAATTGGAAAACCATTTTCAGCTCATGGTCCATAAAAAGGCAGATGGTTGGCTGGATTTGGGTCACAGTGATCACTCATCTAGAGCCAGACATCATGGAATGTGAAGTCAAGTGGGCCTTAGAAAGCATCACTACGAACAAAGCTAGCGGAGGTGATGGAATTCCAATGGAGCTATTTCCAATCCTGAAAGATGATGCTGGGAAAGTGCTGCATTCAGTATGCCAGCAAATGTGGAAAACTCAGCAGTGGCCACAGGACTGGAAAAGGTCAGTTTTCATTCCAATCCCAAAGAAAGGCAATGTCAAAGAATGCTCAAACTACCGCACAACTGCACTCATCTCACACGCTAGTAAAGTAATGCTCAAAATTCTCCAAGCCAGGCTTCAGCAATACGTGAACGGTGAACTTCCAGATGTTCAAGCTGGTTTTAGAAAAGACAGAGGAACCAGAGATATATTGCCAACATCTGCTGGATCATGGAAAAAGCAAGAGAGTTCCAGAAAAACATCTATTTCTGCTTTATTGACTATGCCAAAGCCTTTGACTGTGTGGATCACAATAAACTGTGGAAAATTCTGAAAGAGATGGGAATACCAGACCACCTGACCTGCCTCTTGAGAAACCTATATGCAGGTCAGGAAGCAACAGCTAGAACTGGACATGGAACAACAGACTGGTTCCAAATAGGAAAAGGAGTATGTCAAGGCTGTATATTGTCACCCTGCTTATTTAACTTATATGCAGAGTACATAATGAGAAACGCTGGACTGGAAGAAGCACAAGCTGGAATCAAGATTACCGGGAGAAATATCAATAACCTCAGATATGCAGATGACACCATCCTTATGGCAGAAAGTGAAGAGGAACTAAAAAGCCTCTTGAAAGTGAAAGAGGAGAGTGAAAAGTTGACTTAAAGTTCAGCATTCAGAAAAAGAAGATCATGGCATCTGGTCCCATCACTTCATGGGAAATAGATGGGAAAACAGTGGAAACAGTGTCAGACTTTATTTTTCTGGGCTCCAAAATCACTGCAGATGGTGACTGCAGCCATGAAATTAAAAGATGCTTACTCCTTGGATGGAAAGTTATGGCCAACCTAGATAGTATATTGAAAAGCAGAGATATTACTTTGCTAACAAAGGTCTGACTAGTCAAGGCTATGGTTTTTCCAGTAGTCATGTATGGATGTGAGAGTTGGACTGTGAAGAAAGCTGAGCACTGAAGAATTGATGCTTTTAAACTATAGTGTTGGAGAAGACTCTTGAGAGTCCCTTGGACTGCAAGGAGATCCAACCAGTCCATCCTAAAGGAGATCAGTCCTGGGTGTTCATTGGAAGGACTGATGCTGAAGCTGAAATTCAAATACTTTGGCCACCTCATGCAAAGAGTTGACTCGTTGGAAAAGACCCTGATTCTGGGAGGGATTGGGGGCAGGAGGAGAAGGGGACGACAGAGGATGAGATGGCTGGATGGCATCACCGACTCGATGGACACGAGTTTGAGTGAACTCCAGGAGTTGGTGATGGACAGGGAGGCCTGGCGTGCTGCGATTCATGGGGTTGCAGAGTCGGACATGACTGAGCGACTGAACTGAACTGAACTTGCAGACCCCTGGTATAGAGTAAAAGCAATGGACCACGAGGGGTCCATCACCGACTCAGTGGACATGAATTTGAACAAACTCCGGGAGATAGTGAAAGGCAGGGAAGCCTGGTGTGCTGCAGTCCATGGGTTGCAGAGAGTCAGACACAACGACTGAACAACAACAACAGTGAGGGGTACCAGGCAAGGCTTTGCTGGGTCTGAGTCTCTCATGATATGATGGTTTCCTGGCACCATGTGCTGGGGAGGGGAAGAGTGAGCCTTCCATGCAGAGGCAAGTGCAGTTACCTGGGTGAAAAGGAGCAGGGGATCAGGGTGTCTTCCTGACAGTGAGGGGTTTGGAGTGACTAGACTATAGCTGCGAGGTGGGGGAGGGGGTGGTGAGCGGGTAAGACTGGAGAGAAGGGTGGGGTGTGACTAGGAAGTGCTTATAAGCCCTGAAAAGGAGTTGAGCTGATCCTGAGGGCCATGAAGCTCTAGTGGAGATTTCTTGACTTTGTAGGAAGCCCCTCCAACCCCAAGTCATGACAGCAGGGCCAGGAAGAGGTTGTCTTAATAGATTGGGAGGAGTGATGATGAGAGCCTGAACAGAGTCAGTGTGAGCAGAGACAGGAACAAGAAGCCAGACTGAAGATTCCTGAGAAGAATCCATAGGTGGGACCAACCCAGGTATGGGGGCAGGGAGGAGAGGAGGTCGTCTCTGAGGTTGCATTCCTGCTGGGGTGCCATTCCTCAGCCAGCATCCCATCATATGCCCTCACTGTGATGGCCAGTGGGTATCTAAGTGTTTGTCGCTCAGCTGTGGGACTCTGTGACCCATGAACTATAGCCCACCAGGCTCCTATGTCTGTGAGATTTCCCAGGCAAGAATACTGGAATGGGTTGCCATTTCTGTCTCCAGGGGATCTTCCTGACCCAGGGATCGAGCCTGAGTCTCCTGTGGTTCCTGCATTGGCAGACGGATTCTTCACCACTGAGCCATCTGGGAAACCCCCGTGGGTATCTAATGGTGCCTCAAAGCCGGGGCAACGAGGGGCCTCCTGCTCTGCTCCAGGCTGTGCATCATGAACTTTATAGACATCCATTTCCACCACTTTCCTACAAAGGTAGTTTATGGTCTCACTTTGCAGATGAAAACACCAAGGCCTGGAAAGGTTAAGCAGTTTGGCCCTAGGCTGCACAGCTGGTAGGTGACAGAGGGGAGCTTGGATATTGGGTTCATCACTCTTTATGCTGATCTCTTTCAACCTGGACACCCTGCCGAGGCCAGTTTGGGAGCAGGATAAACTCAGAGCCCAAAAGACACTTTTATGGGCACCTGGTCACATCAGAGGCTGTGGGAGAGAGCACAGCAGAGTAGGGGTTTGGGGCAGGGGTCAGGGTGACAGAAACAGGGCTAGTAGCACCTCTGCTGGGAGTCTGTATTTAACTCCCCAGCTCGAAGTCAAGGGTGTGGTTGAGAGAGGTCTCTGGCAAGCTGCTGAGCCTTCCCTTTGTGAAGCCTGGCAGCGTAGGGGGTTGGTAGGAGGGGGTTGGGGGGGTGTCTGTCATTGTGGGTGGGGATCCTGAAGGGGCTGTAGGGGTGTTTCCGGTCACCCTGTATACAAAGCTGTCTTCCCAGAAAAGTCATCTTCCCAACCTCTGCCAGGGCACCATTCCCGAACCCCGAATTTTCTTCCATCCCTCTACTGCTCTAAAGTGCCTGGCTTCTGGTGGGTTACTGCTATCTGTAGGACTCCTCTGGCTCCCCAGCCTGGCAGGGGAGGCCTGGCCACCACAGGGCTCTAGTGGTAAAAGAGGAAAGAAGGGCTTCAAAGACAAGCCAAGGGTGTTGAATCGCATAGCAGAAGACCCTGGGTAGAGGAAGAGGCCAAAGGAGGAGGCAGAGATCACTGGGAGGCATTAACCATGGGATCCTGAAGCGGGGGTAGCTGAGTGTGTTGGGGAAACATCCAGATTACAGGCCAGAGTCATCACGGGGCTCCCCTTGTCACCCTGCTTCCCACAGGACTATCATGAAATATGCAGTGGAAACACCTATTTTGGGAGGTGGTGAGGCCATGGTTATGGGGTGGGGCTGGGAGGGCTTTGTATCTCAGGGAGAGGGCCTCGTAGGGAATAAAACTACCTGGATAAACCTTAAAACATCTAAATCTCCATGTGATATCAGTGGCCACAGGAAGCTCCACAGCCTGGAGGAGGCGGGTTATACTTATGCCTAACCCTTATACTAATTGTAAGGCTGTGACCTTGAGTAGCTATTGAACATTCACAAGGTGCTTTCAGCTGCACCATGTCATCCTTCTGAGAACTGGATTATTTCCTGCCATATCAGTAAACAAGGTTGTCACAGTCATCAGCGATTACAGCCCTCCAATGTGAGACGGTGAGCCCTAAGGGCACAGGAAGGAGAATACCTGCTATCTGGCAGCCATCAGACAGCTGTGAGCCCCAGGGGAGCTTAGATGTGAAAAACAGAAGACACTGGCCCGGGATAGCTGAGATGCTTATGAAGGGGATGATTCCATTGAGCCCAGACTCTTACCTCTTTCCATACATAGAAAAGCATTAATTCATTAACTTGGGTTATCCAGTTTTCTTTAATTAACAGTAACCTTCTGATGTTCAGACTACCTGCCGCCCTTTGTTGGAAAGCTTTTATATAACCTGGCTCCTCCTCTCACCTCCTTGGAGAAGTTCTCTTGAGATGCTATCTCCCTGGCTTGAAGTCCTAAAATTCCCACCAAATAAAACACAACTCTCAACTTTCAGATTGTGGCTATTTTTCAAGTTGACACCATCTTCATGACAATCCAGATCAATGGGTGTTGTAATCCCCATTTTACAGATGAAGATGCTGAGGCTCAAAGTTAAACATGACTTGCCAGGGTCTTCCTCATGGCTGCAGTGCTGATCTTCAAGCTCATGAGGAAGCCCCCTTGAGCTCTGTCCTACCAGGAGGGCACAGTGTTTGCTATGTGTTAACCAGGAGCATGTGAATTAGCTTTTCAGAAGCTTCTCACACAGCTAGTAAGTGATGGCAAGCTTGGGAGTCAAATCTACTTTTATGCTCCTGATCACACCCTTGTGTTGTTACCTAGCTGCAGGTGTGTGCACCTGTGGCCTCGATGAAATTATATGCTCCTTGAGGCTAGATACTTTGTTTCTTGTTTTGTGTAAGCTCTGCTTTGTGCCAGACACTAGTACATTGTACACACCTAGCCAACCTTTTGTCTTCCTTGGTGGCTCAGTGGTAAAGAACCTGCCTGCCAATGCAGGAAACGTGGGTTTAGTCTCTGGGTGGGGAAGATCCCCTGGGGGAGGAAATGGCAACCCACTCCAGTATTCTTGCCTAGGGAATCCAATGGACAGAGGTGCCTGGCGGTCTGAAGTCCATGGGGTCTCAAAAGAGTCAGACACAACTGAATGACTAAATAACAACAGCCAACCTTTGGCTGAGTATGTCTTCTCTCCTACCCCAAAGGCAACAGGTTTGCTGCCAAGTCATTCTGCTTTGGAAGGAGAGGTGGAATGCTGTCAGTTTCTCTGGGATCCCCTTCCCTTTGGGAGTTTCTCTGGGGAGTTTCCAGAGCGGACCTTGGGAACAGAGATTCCATTCTTGCCACTTGGGGCATTTGTATCCTGATTACATTCATTCCCATGATGCATCTTCTCATGGACCATTCCGATCTTTGCCTGGTGGGAAGGCAGTGGGGAGGAGATGGCCTGTCTCCATCACTTAGGGCTGCAGATTCTCAGATGCTGGTTTCTCATCCTTGGCCCCGTCTCACTGTTCAGCGCGGGACACTTAAGCTCTCAGGCCCACTTTGGAGCTCAGGAAGAGCCAATCCTCCTTCCCCATTCATCTCTGCTTCATCTCTCTTTCATCTAATGGTTTGCCACCTTGGCAGGAAGGGTGCTGCTGGGAGCTGGGGAGGCCCCCTCCTGCAAGTTCTCTCTCCTAGCAGGGGGCACTGTGTTTGCTAATAGGTGTTAAATGGGAGCATCAAATTTTAATCAGTGCCTTAATGGAGTCCGGGGACCTGGGGGAGTTCTCGAGTCCTGCATTATGCTGCTCGCTGGAGCCAAGTTGGATGCAGTGAGTAGGAAGGTGGGGTGGGCAGCTGCCATCACAGCCAGAGCTCCTGGAAGATGAGGTGGTGCCGGCCACTTTCTTCCATGGTGGCCCAGCTTAAGTGGCCATGTCACTACTGTGGATGCTCTTGGTGACACATCTATCACTGACTTCCTCTTGGTGAGAAGCAGGTCTAGTAGCAGATATGGAAATGGGAAAACCTTGGCATTGGAAGACCCTGGTTCATATCCTAACATTTTCAAGTTGAGTGAATGACTGTGGACAAGTCTGTTGATGTGGTTGTTGCTGTCGCTGTTTTGTTGCTCAGTTGTGTCTGACTCTTTGCGACCCCATGGATGGTAGCCCACCAGGCTCCTCTGTCCATGGGATTTCCCAGGAAAGAATACTGGAGTGGGTTGTCATTTCCTCCTCCAGGGGATCTTCCTGACCCAGGGATAGAATCCGTGTTTCCTGCATTGGCAGGTGATTCTTTACTGCTGAACCACCAGGGAAGCCCTTCTTAGTGTGGTAGCCAGCTTATTTTAATCAGGACCCCCAGTGAATCAGGCCTTTTGTGATGGGATGTTGCCATACTCCCATTTAGAGGCTAAGTTTCTTCATTTCCATCACACTGAGTTGTTCTATGACTTACTTTGACATAGACTATGGTGTCAGTGTCATAAGGAAGATCTGGAGTCTTGGCCTTAAGAGACCTTGTTGCTTTTACTTTCTACCCTCTTGGAGAGACCACTAGGAAAGGAAGCCTCTCCAACCTAGTGGAGGCTGAGAACCCACATGCAGAAGAACCAGGTGCTCCCATCCATGGTAAGTAAGTAAGTAAGTAAGTGAAGTCGCTCAGTCGTGTCTGACTCTGCGACCCCGTGGACTGTAGCCTACCAGGCTTCTCCATCCATGTGATTCTCCAGGCAAGAATACTAGAGTGGGTTGCCATTTCCTGCTCCAAGGGATCTTCCCAACCTGGGGACTGAACCCAGGTCTCCCACATTGGAGGCAGACACTTTAACCTCTGAGCCACCAGGGAAGATCCATGGTAGTAGTAGTGTTAGTCCCTCAGTCATGTCCGACTCTTTTGTGACCCCATGGACTGTAGCTGACCAGGCTCCTCCATCCATGGGATTCTCCAGGCAAGAATCCTGGAGTGGATTGCCATTTCCTGCTCCAGGGGATCTTCCTGACCCCAGGGATCAAGCCGGGGTATCCCACATTGCAGGCAGATTCTTTACTGTCTGAGCCACCAGGGAAGCCCATCATAGCCAGCACCAACTGCCAGATGTGTAAGTGAGGCGACTTTCCAGGTCCAGGTGAGCTGTCAGCTGACTGCAGCTGTATGAGAGAGCCCAAGACCGGAAGAAAGACCAACCGAATTATAAACCCAGATTGTGAGAAATAAAATGATCATTGTTTCAGGGAAATTCCGTGGACATGGGAACCTGGCTGGCTACAGTTGATGGGGTCACAAAGAGTCGGACATGACTGAACAACTAAAACTTTCACTTTCTTTTTCATTTTTTTATTGATTAATAGATGAATGCTGGGCTCCTCTGAGCCTTCTATTCTCAGATGTAGCCTAGGACCTCCAATGAGCACTTGCCCCTGGGAGGGCTCAATGAAAGTTGCTCGAGACATAGGAAGTCCGCAGGGGGAGAGAAGCGATGTCAATGAGCCTGGGGAGAGGGAGGCTGGCGAGGAAAGGCCTTGATGGCCACAGCAAGGAGAGGTGACAGCGGTGATGGGACCAGGGGATGATGGTTAAGACGTTTCTGAGACAAAACACTGGGACTTGGTGAATGACTGTACGAGAAAAGAGGATGAGTCAGATGCCGTGGAGGTTGACAACCCGGGGAAAGGAGTAAACAGTGCGGCGGAGGAGGCCGGGAGGAGGGCAAGCCTGAGGTGGAGATGAACAGGTACCTGGAGGAGACAGGGGACGCTGTTGGTCACGTGGGTCTGAGCTCAAGAGAAAGGCCGAGGTGTGGGACTCCTCGGAGTGCAAGGAGCCATAGAAGCCTGCTGGGTGACTGTCTCAGTCTCCTCCTGCTGCTACAACAAAACACCACAGACTAGGTGGCTTGTCAGAAACAGAAGTTTATATCTCTGACTTAAAAAAACAAACTAGTTAATTTATTTTTGGCTGTGCTGGATCTTCGTTGCCATGCAGGCTCTTCTCTAGTGTCAAGTGTGGGCTACTGTCTGGCTCTGTGTGGGCTTCTCATTGCGGTGGCTTCTCATTTCCAAGCATGGGCTGTGGGGTCTAAGGGCTTCAGTAGTTGTGGCTCCCAGGCTCTACAGGACAGGCTCAATAGCTGTGGCTCGCAGGCTTAGTTGCTTGTACGGCATATGGGGTCTTCCTGAACTAGGGAATCGATCCTGTATCTTCGGCATTGCCAGGCTAATTCTTTACCATTGAGCCATCAGGGAAACCCTTGCTGACTTCTTAATTAACATCAGACTCCTTCTAAACACACCACAGGTATTATCTGCCCCAACCTTGTAATGATGCTACTGTCCCCATTTTACAGACACTGAATCAGAGGCATAGGTTACTTCTTGCACAGAGTGCTTCTAGTAAGTCCCAGAAGTCTAGTTTAGAGGCCACAGTATTAACCAGTGCCTCCTAAGCCACCCATGGGCACGATGCACATAGTAGGCACCTACGAAATACATGTGCAGTGAATTAAATCAATCAGATTGCTATTTCCAAGAAAGCCAAAGATCATAAATTCTTAGGAACATGAATCCCTTTAAATGCCACTTTTAGAATCTCAGTTACCAGGAAGAAAATGAAATAAGGGGGTGCGTGAGCCTTCAGGAGGAATTTTGCTCCTCCTTTTCTGCAGCTTGTGTGACTTGCTGCCCACTCATCTTGCCCCTGCCTGAAAGCCCTTCCTCCCGTCTTGCCCTCTTGGGGGAAGAGACGAGATGGAGCACCACCACCCAGCGTGGCAGACAAGAGTGGGGGTACAGCGACAATTGGTGTTCTAGCTGCTGCTGGAGCCTGTGAGGCGAAGGCCAGACAAGCTTGAGCTGCCTGCAATTTTTGTCAGAGTTCCCTTTCCGTCTGTGAATGCAAATCCTGAATTACAAGCCATCCGGATGACAAGCTGACATTTTAGCTCCAAACATTCTCCTATAATTAGTAGAATCTAATGCAATACAGGGAATGGCTCCATTTTACACACACATTATCGTAATGCCTTTAAATAAGATAATTGATTATGCCTCTGCATAAGAAAGTGAAATATTCAGTGTAATTAAAACCAGCATTCCGATCCTGGCTCCCTGACGGGTGACCCACGTGTCACTTTATAAACCCTTAAAGTACCGCTCACACCCACATTCAAAGTTTGTGGGAGAAAAAATTTTGGAGAATTTTTTTTGTTAATGGTTTCCAGCTTTGGGTCTGGAAGTCTGAGAGGGGGTGGCTACTGACTTTGGGGGTATTTCTGTATTCTTCCTCAGTTCCATGACATTATCACAAACTCTGCCTCCTCTTTCCACACTAGATTTTTCTTCTGTAGATGAGGAAATTGAGGCACAGGGAAATGACAGCCGTTACGTGACAGCCAGGCTTGGAACTCAAGTTGTCTGTCTCACAGCCGTTGCGATTAGATTTTAATTCAAGTCCTTTTGCTTAAAGTGAGAAAACGGTGGTTTTGTTGACAGAATATAGTGTTGGAATCGGGAAATCTGGATTCTACTTTTCTTGGCAATCAGCTAACTTCTGTGAGCTTCTGTTTCCCCTATTCATTGATTGGCTGGGGAGAAAATTAGATCAGAGAGGTAAAGTGATAAATCTTAACATTGGGTTGGCCATAAAATTTCTTTGAACTTTTCTGTAAGGTGTCATGGAAAAGCCTGAATAAAAATTTTGGCCAACTTTATAATAGTGATACAGTAGGTAGACTCCTGGGTTGTCCAGGGTAGAGGTGGGGAGATTATATATTTGAGTAAAGAAAAGTCAGGTATGGCTGTGCAGTGACCTCAGTGACCTGGGGGTCTAGGGAGTGCTCAGTACTGCCCCATTACTCTTTTATAGTTTTATTTATTTTTTGGCTGTGCTCGTTTTCGTTGCTGCACAGGCTTTTCTCTAGTTGCAGAGAGCAGGGGCTACTCTCTGGTTGCGGTGCTTGGGCTTCTCACCGTGGGGACTTCTCTTGCTGTGGAACGAAGTCTGTAGCACTCGAGGTTCAGTAGTTGAGGCTCATGGGCTCAGTAGTTGTTGGTCTCAGGCTCTAGAGCTCAATAGTTGTGGTATATGGCCTTAGTTGCTCCGTGGCATGTGATATCTTCCCAGACCAGGGATTGAACCTGTGTCTCCTGCATTAGCAGGTGGATTCTTTACCACTGAGCCACCAGGGAATCCCCTGCCTCATTACTCTTGACCTAACTTGCAGCTCCTGGACGTTTTAGTGATGGAGAAGAGATGGGATACTGGTAGGCAAGCTAGGTGAAAATTGTGTGGGCAGCTCTTTGCCTTGTTGGTATTTGGAGATGATGTAGATATCTCAAGTGGCATTAACCTACATTAGAGTCCTGCCTTAGTCCCACTCTGTCATTGTTTCCCAAAGACTTAGTCTGTGACATGCTTTTGTGGGGCAGCTGGTTGGTGTTGGGTGAAAGCCATCGGATAGAAAACCGAACTTCTCCAATTGCCTATTCAGGGGCAAACTAATTACTTTGTGTTTATTCTCATGAACCTCATAGCCTCATCCCAATAGCATTACTAACAATAGTCTAGCTCCCTATGGAGATGTCAAGACTTTTACATTTGGGCAAGAAAAGCTTTTCCCAGTGTTGTCCTATTCATGTTCACCTTTGTATTAGTTTCCTACTGTTCCTGTAACAAATGACTACACATCTAATGGCTTAAAATAACACAAATTTATCATCTTGTAGTTCTAGAGTCAGAAGTCTGAAATTGATCTTACTGGGTAAAATCAAATCTTGCTGGGCAATCACGTTCCTTCTGGAGTTTCTAGGGGAGAATCTGTTTCCTTGCCTTTTCCTGCCTCTAGGATCTTCCTGCATTCATTGGCTCATGGTCTCCTCCTCCACCTTCAGAGCCAGCAATGTACTGGGTTGGCCAAAAAGTCAGTTTGGGTCTGTTTATTTATTTACTTAATATATGGCTGCGCTGGCTCTTCATTGCTATTCACCAGCTTTCTCTAGTTGCAGCGAGTGGGGGTACTCTGTAGTTGTGGTGCACTGGCTTCTCACGGCCATGGCTCATGGCTTCTCTTGTTGCAGAGCATGGGCTCTAGGGTGCACGGGCTTCCATAGTTGCAGCACATGGGCTCCATATTCACAGCTCCTGGGCTCTAGAGCATAGGCTCAGCAGTTGCGGCATGTGGCTTAGTTGCTCTGTGGCATGTGGGACCTTCCCAGACCAGGGATTGAACCTGTGTGTCCTGTGTTGGCAGGCGGACTCCTCACCACTGAAGGAGAAGCCCGTTAATTTGGATTTTTCCATACGATGTTATGAAAAGACCTGAATTAGCTTTTTGGCGAATCCACTATGTTGAGCCTTTCTTACTGTGCCTAGTTTCTGATTCTGGTTCTTCTGCCCATCTCTTCCTCACTTAGTCACTCTTGTGACTACACTGAGCTGATCAGGATAATCTAGGAATATCTCCCCATCTTGAGATCCTTAACTCAGTTTCATCTGCAAAGTCCATTTTGCCATATAAAGTAACAGATTTCAGGGACTAGGATTTGGGCATCTTTTTTTGGGGGGGGGTGTTGTTATTCCATCCTACCACTGTACTCTAGCCCCAAGGATAATTGTATTAGTTATCTATTGTTTCTTAACAAATTACCTCCAGATTTCATGGTTTTAATGACTATTTACTGGTTCATCATTTCTTCTGGTAAGAAACCCAGTACCCCAGGCTGGGTGTCTCTCACAAGGCTATATTCAATGTTGACTGGGGCTGTAAGTCACTTCAAGCCTTGATGCAGGAGAATTCACTTCCAAGTTCACTCTCACAGCTGTTGGCCATCCTCAGATTGTTGTGGGCTGTTGGCTAGACACATCAATTCCATCCCACCTAGACCTCTCCATAGGGCAGCTCACAGTATGGTGGGTGAATCCCTTCAGAGTGAGTGAGTGTGAGAACAGGAGGGTGCCCAAGATGGAAGCCACAGTCTTTTTATAACCTAGTGTTGGAAGTGACATTCCATCATTTCTGCCATATTCTATTTGTTAGATATGAGTCAATAAATCCAATCTACACTCAAAGAGAGTGGATTACACAAGATCAGACAGTAATCGGGAAATGGGGATCAAATTTGGGGCCATCTTGAAGGCTGCATCCCCCAGCAGTCACATACACCGCTTCCCTTACACAGGGCTGATCCCTAATGATCAGAGATGAGGCCTCCAAGAGTCAAGCAGGAGAAATCAGACTGTAAAAACCTTATCCTAATGCATAGGAGAGTGAGATATTGGGGTGGGGGTGTGTGGGTTGGTGTGTGGTTGTAAAACTTTCTTCCATCTAAGTCCATGGTTCTCTAACTTAGGAAGTATATTAGAATTATCTGGAAAGCAAGATAAAATATCTAAGGCTGGGCTCTAAACCTATAGGTTCTTATAGGTAGTTCTTATGGACTGAGGTAGAAATCACACATGTACATTTTTTTTTTTTTTTAGAACTCTCAAAGTAATTCTGATTTGTATCAAAGTTTGAGAAATTTTGATCAAAAGATTTTGCTTATATCTAAAAGAAGGGATTTGGAGATACCATGAAACTCTTTGAAATCTGAACGTTCCAAATGATGATGATAATGATGATGATGACAAAATAAGAATTACTCTTCATGTGAGTACTTAATACTTGGCAAGCACTGTCTCCTGAGTCTCCGTTCCCTCATCTACAAAGTGAAGAGAACATCAGTCAACAGGGAGACAGTGAAACCTAAATGATTTAAGTCTGTATGCCCTTGGGTTTATATCAGCAGCTTCCTGTCTTCGCCATCTCTGTGCTCTTTTTGGGGATCCAAGATACTACAAAGCAGGAGACCACACCCATCCCACCACCCTAGCACACTGGGACTGCATGACAAGGGCAAGTGAACTCAAGCACTTACAAAAGTCATTGTGTAATGACCACAGGTCTAATGGGCTGCCCAGGAGGCCATTGTGCAGGCTTGGGCTCGTGCAAGGTTGGCTCTGTGGTGTTCCCAGGTCTTCCATTAAGAGGCCTGGACCACAAACCTAAGCCAAGAGCAGTCGCCAGGCTATTTTTACCTCCAGGTGACAGAGCTGAATCTATTCCTCTTCTTTTGCAGCAGATGCATGGCTGTATCTTGGAGGCCCCAGTCCACTTCTTATCACTGATGAGTGAACTCCACTGACAGTTATTCCCAGTCTTTCCAGACCTCTTAGGCTTCTTCAGCATTCCGTGGTAGTCGGGGCTGGGGTTAAAGGGAATGTGATTCTTTGTGGGCAGGTCTTTTGACCTCCCCTGCTGAGTCATCCCTTGTTTCAAGTACAGATATGCCTGTACTAGTCTCTTCTCATACCTCCTAAACAGAAAAGTGGCAAGAGCTGACGGATGACCTAAGCCATCCTCTTTGGTCTTCCATGAGTCGGAAAACCAAGGCAGAGCATAGGACTTTATCTGCTTACAGATGGTGTGAGCTCTGGCTGTATTTAGAAAGTTCCAAGCCTCCTAGAAGATTCAACCCAGTGAGGATACTCATGGACCGAGTGTTCTGTGTGTTCTCTTCTGCCGGAACCCAAGCTCCTGGGGACAGATAACAAGGATGAAAGTTACGTAGTTCCAGTTTCAAAGGGTCTAATTTCAAGACTCAAGCTAGTTTCGCAATATCAAACTTAGCTTCAGAAAGAGTGTCCTCTCAGTGCTTGTTTTACCACTTTCTTGCTGTAAAGGCACATTAGTTCACTTCACCTGTTTCAGTTCTGACTTTCTTACCTGTGACATGGGTCTATCAGTCAGCATGGGCTCATGCTGCAGGAACAAACAGCCCTCAAAACTCAGTTGCTTAATATAGCAAAGATTTATTTCTTACTCACTGTTCGTGTCCATCATTGGTCTACTGAGGGCTCTGCTGTTTTTCTTCTAGGACAGAGCTGGACAAAAACAGTTACCATCAGAAGCATTGTTAATTTCTATGGTGTTGGGACAGGGAGAGTAGGAACAAATGTTGGTGCATCCACCTGGAAGTAACACGCATTACTCTGCTCATGTTTCGTTAGTCAGAGCAAGTCACATAGTCATCTGTAACTCCAAGGGTGCAGGGAAGCATGGTCCTGCCACGTGCTCAGAAAGGGGGAGATCTGGAAAGTTTTGGTGAGCAGCCACTATGGCTCTCACAATGAGTATTGTTATGTCAACTTCCCTCCAGGTTACTGAAAGCATTAAAGGAGAATATAGATGAAAAAGCACTTTGCAACTAATAGACACGAGTAAAATGTTGTTCAGGTCTCATTTGATGTCAGCCATCATGTGACACACACTATCCTGGATGATCTGTAACAGCAGCACACCCCCGGACAGGATTCTGAAAGGGAGGGGCTTGCTTTCAGAGCCTTGACTGTAACCATCAGGCAGGGCCAATGAGCCCAGGTGTGGAATGAGAACTCTTCCTCAGCTGGAGGTTCCTGGATGCCGTCCACAGTATTTCCTGGGAAGGGCTCACTCTGGTGACAGCTGAACAGTGATCCCCAGAAGCAGAGACAACCTGGGCTGTCCTGATGTCGGCCTCTGAATCCTCCTCACTAAGGAGTGGGTCAGGTTTCTTAGCTCAGTGGATTTGAGAACGGTTGTGGTCTGCTGTGGATTTTGGTTCAAGTGCCCATCTGTATACTGGGATCTGCTCTGTGCTGAGATGTCTGCTTCTTGCTTTGAGGTCCTTGGAGTGGGAAGTCTTTGTTATCTGGGGAGGTCCTGTAATATGGCAGTTCCCTGTCCCCATCAGTGGCTTTTCTGGCAGGAAGAAAAAGCCCTTTGAGATCAGCAATGTGCTGGTGACTGTGCTCCAAGCTATCTGACCACTGAAATTTTCGATGTTAAGCACTCTACCCCACCCGCCCCCCCCCCCCACCCCACCACCTTGTTTTTTGGCTGGGAAGAATCTTTACTTGAAATTTAAACTAAAAAGAAATCCCTACGTCCTTAACATTCTGTGTGGGCCAATAGATACGCCCCTGGCAACAGTAGCTCAGAACTTAGTCATTCCTGTGCTCAATATACACTTGCAAATGCATTTTCTTATTATAATTCCACAGGATTATTCTACTGATGATTTTATTACTGGTAATGAATTATTAATTTATTAGCAATAAGTACCAATAATATTATTCTACCAATAGTCCTGTGAAATGGCTGACATTCTCATCCCCGATTTACAGATGAGGAGACTGAGGCTCGTGGAGCTTATCCACCTTATTGAAGGTCCCACAGGTAACAAGTGGCCTGCATTTAAATACAGGTGCTCAGACTCCACCCTGGAGAAGAAAATGGCAACTCACTCCAGTATTCTTGCCTGGAAGAATGGACAGAGGAGCCTGGTGGGCTCTAGTTCATAGTGTCTCAGAGTCAGACATGACTGAACATACACACAGGCCTCGGACTCCAAGCCCCATTGTCCCTTTCACTCTACGCTCTCCTTCCTCATGCTACTTGTCTTTTTTTGTTGTTGTTTGTTTGTTTGTTTTGGATGATAGGAGATCCTGACTAGCCATCAGAATTTTAGAGCTAAAGGGGATTTTCGAGATGATCTGCCCCAACTCCCTTATTTTATGGAGGAGGAAGCCCGAAGCTCACAGATGGCTGCCTGATGGCTCACATTGAGCTGCATTTCACTCCTTCGCTTTTTCTGCTATATCCTAACCACTATGATAGTTTTTTTTTTTCTTTATTTCTGTCCATTCCCTGCCTCTCTTCTATAGCATCTCATCCACATTTTGTAACACCACCTCCTAGAAGCCTCCCCTGATTATCTTTATTCCCCCAGGTTTGGTGCTTACTCAATGCAATGTAAGAGCCCCTGTAGCCTTCCAGATTATAGGATATACCCATTGAGTTGTGATAGTTTACTGATGGATAATTATGGACCCCCCTTATCCCACTGGGGACAGAAAATATGCTTGTTCTGCTTGACTCTCTCTACTTGGGGGCTTCCTGGTGGCTCAGTGGTAAAGAATCTTCCTGCCAATGCAGGAGATGTGGGTTTGATCCCTGATTTGGGAAGATCCCCTAGAGCAGGAAATGACAACCCACTCCGGTGTTTTTGCCTGGAAAATGCCATGGCCAGAGGAGCCTGGTGGGCTACCGTCCACAGGGTCACAAAGAGCCAGACACAACTGAGTGACCAAACAAGAACAGCAACTATACTTGGGGCTGATCCTTAGCTGGTACTCAGAAAATGTTCATAGATGGAAGGGAGAAGAAAGAAAAGGCAGGCAGAGAGGAAAGAAGGAATGGAGGGAGGAGGGGAAGGCCAGCTGACCCCGTGTGACTTTCCACAAAGGCCCTCTCTTGCAGGGTGGGTGGGGGGCAGTGCCTCCTGAGGGGCTCTTCCGGTTGGGGTCTCCCAGGGGTCAGGGAGCAGGAAGACCTCTCTGCTGCATCATGGGGACCTGCCCGCTGCCTCTGCACTGCTGTTCTTGTTCTTACCAGCAGCCCTTGAGAAGGGAGCTGAGTTGAGTGAGGAGGAGAGCAAGAGAGATTGAGGGGGAGAGCAGAGAGGAGGTGCACTGCTCCAAGACAGGAGAAGAGCACTTAAGAAATGTCACTTAGGATCCCTGAAAGAATAAGCTGGAAAAACAACCACACACTCTCTGCCGGGTGACGCAAGTCAAAGAGAAACGCGATGCAATTAGTCACTGGTTCTGAGTAGGAGGTGGGAGGGGGCAGGGAGGCAGAACGGGAGGACGGTGAAGGGAGGGGGGCCGGTGGCAGCCTCCCTCACAAGCTCTGCATCATCTGCTGCACGCAGCCCCCGTCGCCCTGGAGGAGATGTTATTTCTTCCCTTCCAGCCCTCTGTGCTGGCCAGAGCCCCTCCTCGCTTCTCCTCTTTCTCTCCCAGGAGGTGGCATCCTCCCTCTGTGTCCACACAGCTGAGGTCGAGAAGCAGGGAACCCAGAGTCTGTGAGGGAGGGGCTTGGGAGACCAGGGGTCACGGGGAGGGTGAAGGGGGGAAGTCTTTGGCCTTGGGCCCACCCTGTGGACCTCAGCTCCCCACTTTCCCGCCCGCTTTGGTCCAGAGTGAAATGTTTCTCCTTTTCAGGACTGCAAAGAGGGCAATTTGCTCACTCCATTACCTACCAAACAGTTGTTAAACGCCACGTGCCGGACCATGCTCTCATGGAGCTCATGGTTTAAGTCAAAGAGATGGACAAGGAAGTAGGCAAGCAGGAGGATGCTGTGTGACGGGAAACGTGCTGGTGGTTTTCCATTTTACCCACATGGGGCTGAAGGAAGGACCCAAATGAAGCAAAGACCCTTGTTTTCCTGGGTAAGGGAGGAGTCAGTGGTGATTAAAAGTTCTGGGTGTATTACATGAACCTCACACTGAAAGGATTTTGAGTTTCCTGGCAAGAGAGGTAGATTTTGGAAAGAAGCATCCTGAGGGTACTTTTAGGGGCTGGAGTCTCCTGTCTGTTAACTACTGCTGTTCACAGCAGCATCAGCATCCCCTGGGAACTTATTCAAGATCCATGGGCTCCACTCAAACCTGCTGAATCAAACTCTCAGGGCGCAGGGTCCAGGAAACTGTGTTTTAATAAAAATTCAGGTGATTTCATTGTGCATGGAAATTCGAGGTACCCTGTCTAAAAGACTAGCTGAAATTGACTCAAATCCTCACTAGCCTGTCTTTGGGAAGATGAGGCCAATGTAGCCGCCTGCCTTGGGTTTTGTAAATTTCAAAAGCTTTCCTAGCCAACTGTGTCTCTGATGTGGTGGGGGGTGGGGGGGTTGATAATTCTTGTTTTCTGTTTAGTGCCATGGACCTTTATCTTCCCCTGGGTTACAACTCTGATAAGGGACACAAACTTCTTTTTTAAAGAATTTCTTTAAATTGAAGTATGGTTGATTTAAATTGTTGTGTTAGTTTCAGGTGTGTAGCAAAGTGAGTCAGTTATACATATATGTATATCTGCTTTTTTACAGATTCTTCTCCCATATAGGCTATTACAGAGGATTGAGTTGGGTTCCCTGTGCTATATACAGCTGGCCCTTTTATATATAGCTATTTTATACATAGCAATGTGTATATGTCAGTCCCGATCTCCCAATTCATCCCTCTCCCCATTTACCCCCGATAGCCATGTTTGTTTTCTACATCTGTAACTCTGTTTTGTAGATAAGTTCATTTGTACCCATTTTTTTTTTTTTAGATTCCACATGTAAGTGATATCATATGATATTGCCTTTCTCTGTCTGACGTACTTCACTCATTATGACAATCTCTAGGTCCATCTGTGTTGCTGCCAATAGCATTATTTCATCTTTTTAATGACTGAGTAGTATTCCATTGTGTGTGTGTGTGTGTGTGTGTGTGTGTGTGTGTGTGTACACACACACACCACATATTCTTTATCCATTCCTCTACTGATGGACATTTGGGTTGCTTCCATGTCCTGGCTAACACACATTTTTCTTGATCCACCTTTTTTGCATGTTCACATGCCCCAAATATAGTGCATATGAGGTAGTTATGCATCATAGATTTTTCCTTGTGATTTGAAGGTACATTGAGGAGAAGAATATCACAGAACTGCAGCCAGATAATTTAAGGTTGAATATTTCGCTTCTCTGTCCCTCAGCCATTTCTTAACACCTCAAACCTCTAGTGACATTCCTAGGCCTTCTCTCCCGCTCCTTTCCCTCTTCTCCACATCTAAGTTTCTATGCATTTAATTTGCCTAAGAGCTTAACTCTCTCCTTGTTTCCTTCCACCCCAGTTTTCCAAGATCCCACATTGCAACCACCTAAGAAACTGATGATATTTTTACAAAGATAGTTCCTTGCCTAAGAGACTCTGTGGTGCCATATGGTAAAATGGTAATTTTCATCACCCTACATTAGCAATCAAGCTTCTTTTTTTAAAAAATAATTTTATTTATTTGTTTGTTTTTGGCTCTGCTGGGTCTTCGTTGCTGTGCACACTTTCTCTAGTTGTGGCGGGTGGAGGCTGCTCTCTAGTTACGGTGTTTGGGCTTCTCATTGCAGTGGCTTCTCTTGTTGCAGAGCACAGGCTCTAGGGTGCGTGGGCTTCAGTGGTTGTGGCTCCCAGGCTTAGTTGCTCCAAAACATGTGGGATCTTTCCAGATCAGGGATCACACCTGTGTCTCCTGCATTGGCAGGCAGATTCTTCACCACTGAGCCACCAGCGAAGCCCCAAGTTTCTTATTTAGTCCCAAGAGCGCTCCCATAACCATGGCCTTGATGACTTCCTTCTCCTTTAGGCTGAAGGGTTGTGGTCTGTTCTTCCCACTCCAGCATGCTCTCAATCTGGGATGCTCTCCCATGGCCATACTACTGATTTGCTTGTCAAGTGGATGCTTTACCCGTTAAACAAATTTCCTAACAGTTTTTCCTTCTCTAACTTGTCCTATTTTATTGCTGTTTTTTCCCCAAAGACCTTTCTTCATTCAGCACACTCTTTTTCCCTTCTTCTTTTCAATCCCTCAGTCTTCCTTCCCTGCCCAGCTCTGACCACTCCCTTCTTGCTGGAAGGAATAATTTCTCTGACCAGGCCTTGAGCACTGCCTCAGTGCTATCTTCTTATTCCCCACCAGCTTGTACCCTTTTTATCTGTTTCCCAAACAGTTGATTCAGTTGATGTTATTTAAGCTTTCAGGGTAATAAATGAAGGTAAACCATGGCACCTCCTCATACCCACCCCAGAATAAGCTTGTGATTAGACTCTGAATGGAAGGAGAGTGGGTGCTTCACCAGAGAGGAGACCCCACCCTCCACGAATACACAGAAGCTCATTAACCTTCTGGGCATGAATGGATGTCAAAAACTGTTTTGGTCCTCACCCTCTTGACCTGTCCATCACGGGCAGAACTGTCAACCTCACTCTTTCCTTCCATTCTTTCTTCAGTCTGGTCCTGATGTTGGGTCCTTCTGAAGATTTTCTCCTTCTATTTTGAGCATTCCTTTGAGTGTTCTTGTCTTGTAAGATGAGCACCTCTGTCTTGCCAGGAGTACTACCTAGAGCCAAATATTGGGAATCAGGAATCAGGCAAACATACCCCTCCCAGTTCCAGTGGAGTTTTTCTGAGTCTTGTGCGTGTGATGGGATAGGAGTCATTTGGAAAGGGCTCCCTGCAAGGTGACCCCCCAACAAAAAGAGGTTGTGTGGGTTGTGCCACTGGATGTGGACTCTAGAGGAAATGGCGAGGCATCACCGGAGAGTACTTCCCTTGCACAAAGACACCACACACACAGAGTTCCCAAAAGGGGGAGGTCGGGACTCAGAACCCCTACAGACTCCTACAGCTCAGTAGCAAAAAGTCAGACAACTCAATTAAAAATGCACAAAAACTTGAAGAGACTTTTCTCCAAAGAAGACATACACGTGGCCAATGGATATAGGAAAAGATGCTTAACATTACTAATCCTGTGGCTCAGCATTGCAGTGAATTATTACCTCATATCACTTAAGATGGCTATTATCAGAAAACAAAAAAGATAACAAGTTTTGACTAGGACAAGGAGAAATGGAACTCCTGTACATTGTTGATGGTGCAGCTGCTATGAAAAACTGTATGGGAGTTCCTCAAAAAATAGAAAATAGAATTACCATATGATCCAGCAATCCCACTTCTGGGTCTACATCCAAAAGAATTGAAATCAAGATCTCAAAAGAGATTATCCGCGCTCCCATCTTTATTATTTACAGCCGAGATGTGAAAACAACCTGAATGTCCACTGATGGACGAATGGATAAAGGAAATGTGGAATATACATAGAATAGAATACTGTTCAGCCTTAGAAAAGAAGGAGAGCCTACCATTTGCAGCAACATGGCTGAACCTGGAGGACATTATGCTGAGTGAAATAAGCCAGGGATCTAAAATAGTTAAACTCATAGAAACAGAGAGGAGCACAGTGGTTGCTGAGGTTTGCGGGGAGGGGAAAATAGGAGTTGCTGTTTAATGGATGTGAAGTTTTAGTTATATAAGATGAGTAAGTTCTAGAAATCTGTTGTATACAACATCATGCCTATGGTTAACAATACCTAATGTGCATTTAAAATTTTGTTAAGGGTGGGGACTTCCCTGGTAGTCCAGTGGTTAAGATTCCACATTTCCAATGCCAGGGGTGTGGGTTCAATCCTGGCTCTGAGAACTAAGATCCTACATGCCCCTGCTAAGTCACTTCAGTTGTGTCCGACTCTGTGTGACCCCATAGATGGCAGCCCACCAGGCTCCCCTGTCCCTGGGATTCTCTAGGCAAGAACACTGGAGTGGGTTGCCATTTCCTTCTCCAATGCATGAAAGTGAAAAGTGAAAGGGAAGTCGCTGAGTCGTGTCTGACTCTTCACGACCCCATGGACTGCAGCCCACCAGGCTCCTCCATCCATGGGATTTTCCAGGCAAGAGTACTGGAGTAGGGTGCCACTACATGCCCCCAGATGCAGCCAAAAAATAAAGAAAAAAAATTTGTCGAATGGATCTTACATTAAGTGTTTTTACTGATAATAATATTCTTTTAAGAGTCATCAATGGCAGAACACAATAGTAACAGTCCAGTGAGAACAGCTCTGACCCTTATTTCTCCTCCCTCCCTAGCCCTCTGGCCCTTTCCTAGAGGCACTAGAAGCGGCTGAGTGAAGGCGGCAGAGAACAGACAAGAAGGATGGAGGGGCGCGTGATGTCTTACTTCCCCATTACAGTCTCCGGGCAGGAGGAATGGAGCCCTGTGTGAGGCAGGTGCCCTGGGAGGTACCCTGGGGTGGCATCAGAGAGTTCTGGGGGAGTCCGCGTTCCAGGTGGGCTTGTCAGCCGCCATCACAGGAAAGGTATTGTGCAGAGCAGAGACAAGGCCTGTGGGTCCTCAGCCCTGGCCCACACCACCGGCTGGCCATGTCATCGCCTGAACCTGTTTCCCACCCAGGGCAGGATCCTAGTACCTGCCCTGTCCACCTCCCAGGAGTGTCTGAGAAGTCCTCTGTGGCATCACAAACTTGGCTCAGCACCTCAGGTGGACCTTGTCCCATTTGGCTACCCAGCATCCAGGCACACTTTTTACTTAGGAGAATCCCTGCTTTGAGAAAATCTTGGTGGGAGGCAGAAATGCCACCTCCTACCATGGGAGGCAAAAGAGGCCAGCCACTTCCTCTCCTGGAATCCACCCCCCCCCCACCTCTCCCTCTCCCCTCTCCCTCTCCCCTCTCCCTCACACACTCACACACACACACTCACACACTCACCCATCCTAGTCTGGGCCCTTGGAGGCCGCTCCCTGGACCCGCGAATGTGAAGGGAGTGGTGCACAGACAGAGGCGCAGCAGAGACGAGTCACTGGGACAGAGACGACTGAGGGGAGTTGAGGAGCCTCACCCATAAGGTGTTGGTGCCAGGATGGTGAAAGCCCCACGAGCAGGGTCCCAGTCAGCCTTTTCCTCTGATGTGAACTTGGAGGAGCTGGTGGCTGCTGGGTCTCTACTGACTTCTCCCACATACTCTGGGGAACTCATTAGTTCTTCTGACCTCTTTCCAACACTCTCCTTTCCTCTATCAGGTATAGAGGTGGCTTTTATTGTCTGCAACGAAGGGCCTGGTGGGTACAGCTCCCATCAGCTGCATTTCAGGGACATTTATAGTGACTGCTGCCACCCCTGAATTCCTCCCAGGGAGTTCCCAGAATCCTCCGGGCCTGTGGTCCAAGACCCAGCTCACCCTCGTGCTTCTCCTTCCTGGATTTCTGAGGCTCCACTGGAAGTGTCTGGTGTCTTGTCTCTGCACAGGATATTCCTATGGTACCTGTCTTCTTTAGAACCTTCTTTTTGCACTGTGAAAAAAGTGCAGAGGCCTCCAGCTTGCAAGCTCTGAGGACAAGCTTTGGTTTCAATAGGCTCGGCCTGAAATCACAGCTCTGCTTGGAGTCAGAGCCCTGCCACCTACTAACTCATCATGGATGAACTTGTTAACCTCTCTGGGCCTCGGTTTCCTCTTCTGCACAGTAAGGATAATAGCAGCACCTTCTCATAGGGACACAGAAAGAATGAAATGAGACCCACCTCCTTACACTCTAAACGGATGAGACTAGAGCTGTTATTATTACTGACTTTATTGTTCTGCTCATACTAGAATGTGGCTTCCTTTCCTTGCTCTGCTTTGAATCTAATTTACAGTCACCCGTGTGTGTGTGTGTGTGTGTGTGTGTGTGCACACACGCGCGCGTGCGTGCACGCTTAGTTGCTCAGTCATGTCCGACTGTTTGTGACCGCATGGAGTGTAGCCCACCAGGCTCCTCTGTCCATGGGATTTCACAGGCAAAAATACTGGAGTGGGTTGCCATTTCCTTCTCCAGGGGATCTTCCCGATACAGGAATCGAACCCGCGTCTCCTGTGTCTCATGCATTGCAGGCAAATTCTTTACCTGCTGAGCCATTGCGGAAAGGTTCCCCTGTAAACCCAGCCTTTTTTCCATCTTGGGGACATGGGAGGAGAGGTCTGAGGTTGAGTTCTTTGAATGCTTGGGCTTTGCAGTAAGAAAAGGGACCTGGAAGTAGGAAGCAAGGGATTCAGGGATTGAGCCAAAGTTTTTAAATTCCCAGTCACAGATCTGTTGCTGTTACTACTGAGTTCGTCATGGCTACAGCTAGGAGATGCTGTGTGTAATGCGTACCGCTGGCCTCCTCACCCTATCAGCTTTCCCAGGCCTGTCCCAGGACACTGCTGAGGCCCAGCTGGCATCGTGATATCGGGCCTGGGCAGGGGAAGTCTCTGTGCACCAGACTCTCAGGACATGAGGGACTTCAGGGCCACCTTTTCTGATTCCCTTTGCTTTATGGATAAGAAGACCCAGATTCAGAGAAGGAAAGAGCCTCAGGGAACCCAGTCTCCTGACTGGAGAGGGGACCATCTCTGCTCCCTGCACTGCCTCTTGGAGCATCACTGAGCTCATGTGTGTGTGTGTGTGTGTGTGTGTGTGTGTGTGTGTGATCTTACTCCCCTCCTCCTCCTCCTCTGCTGACCTCCCCCTCCCCGTGCAGCCCCCTGGTTTATCTCACCACAAGACTCTCGGATGAGCTGCAACATCGAAGACGGATATGTTCTCTGGAACAGCTTCAGCTGACTGCTAGCTTGGGGTTTAATAACTTATTTATCACAGGTCTCCTTCATAAATAGATTTCTTTCCTGAGCTCACAATCATGGTCACATGCTTTTGAGAGGCTGCGGAACAGACAAATTCACAAATGAAGCCCAACCCAAAGCAGGGGCTCGATAGAGCGGGAGGGCAAAGGGAGGGGGAAAATGAGTACTTTTTTGAGTGGCTATGAGGCACACAAAATGAGCTCTTGCTGAATTTTCTCAGGCTCCTTCCTACAAGCTATTTCCCTACTTTACAGGGAGGGAACAGGTCCAGAGAGGCCACGGAAGCCACAGAGCCAGAAATCAAAACCAGTCTGTCTGCCTCCAAGGTTCATGAGAACCTTTGACTGCAATTTATTCAAGTTTCTGGAGACGAATTCGACATGTTTGGGAAAAATTCATTCTAAGAAGAAAGAATTTCTCACCTTTCTGTCCTTTTCTGTCCTCCCACCTAAACCCATTCATTTTGAGACTAGTGTCCACTTGCCATTTCCTCTTTCTCCTTCTCTCCCTCATTCCCTTGTCTTCTTTTTCACTCTTATGGGTGTCTAAGGTCATCAGATATCCTGAGCTGAGCCCCACACTGAATCCAGTGGCTCTGGGTAGAAGGCTGGTGACTGTGGGCAAGGGGCTGAGGCTGGCAGGTTGGTGTAGTCAGGCTGGGGACAGGCTGGAGTCATGGCTGAGGCTGTGTCCTAGCTGCTTCTGGCTGCAGGACTGGCTTCCTGGAGAGATACAAGTGGGCATCACACTGGTGGCCTGGTGCTTCTGACACTCTTTTGGCCTAGGGACCACTGGCCACAAGGATGTACCAATAGGCTCATAGATGGAGGGCTGCCCGCCAGGCAGAGTGCCACACATCAGGACATCCTGTGCTGTTCTCAGGATGAAGTTACGTTGTCCAGGTGGTGGGCAGGTGGGATGGGAAGTCTGCAACTGATTTGGCTCCCCGAAATTTCACCAGTGAAAGAGAGAGGTCACTCTATAGTATAGGTGTAAAGAATATTAACTAGGGTATTGATTCATCTACTCAACAAGTAATTACTGAGGACCTGGTCCATGCTAGGTCCTTTTTTAGATACTAGAGACTGATGAACATTGCAGATAAGTTCAGGATCTCAAGAAATTTCACTTCCAGTGGAAGAGAGAAATGATAAGCCCCTCTTCTGAGTGCGGAAAAGATGGAGAAAAAGGGTATGACTGTTAAGATCTAAGACCTCTATTTCTCTTCTCACTGCCTCTTTAACCTGTTCCCTACCTGAGTGTTAATTTTTGCCAACTGCAGATTGCTGCCAGCATCAAAGACGCCGGATGTGGATGATCAAAGATTCATGATTTAAGCAGCACAGACAGCTTCTCTCTTGTATCTCACAAGTCGATGATACCACTCTTTGCTTTGGGCAAACGCTCATGCAGCTCTGTGTCTTCAAGGAGCATCTATAACACCATGCCCTGAGTGGATAGAATGATCTGTGGACAATTTTTAAGGAGTAACTTTTAGGTCACGGCATTTAATGGCAGGCCTTTTTATCTTTTCATAGTTTTTTCTTTTTTAATTGAGGATCACCTACAATTCATAGAGCACTGTGATGTGCGTGAGACCATCCAGGCTATCACTGAGGGCCGTGAGGAACCTTAACTCTCTTACTCAAGAGAATTTGTATTCTTCTTGTTGATACACCTGGTCTGTTACCTTCAATCACCGCCTGTATGGCTAAGAGGAGATGAGGGCCAGAACTTACTTCAAACTCTGGGTCTGTCATTTCCTAGCTGTGTGATCTTGGGCAAGTTACTTCATCTTTCTGAGCTTCAGTGACCCCTTGGGAAAGAGTGTAGTTGAATGGAAAGAGCAGAGCCTTTAAGGTTTGAATCCTGGCTCTGTCTCTTACTTGCCGTGTAACTTTATGCAAGAAACTTACCTGTGGGAACTTGGTTTCTACATCTGAAAAATGGAAATGAAAATGCCTACTTCACAGGGATGTTTTAAAGATCAGAGAAAAAAACACATTTCAAGCACAAAGTCTGTATATATATTAGTTGGTAAATATGTGATTTTCTTTTAACCTTTCATTTTATATGAAATAAAACCTTTTGGGGATGACTTCATCCTCGTCTTATAACTGGCACTACCGTTTACCCACATGCTCAGGCCAAAAACCTAGAGGTCATCTCATCTCAGATTCATTTATTTTATATCACCCCTCCTGCTCCCCTTTCCTGAGCATGCAATTCAGTAGCAAGGTTTTTGGCTTGACTTCTGAATGTATCTTGAATCTTTTTCTCCCACAGTATCTATTTCTATGGCAATAGTCATAACCACTGTCGTCTCTCCCTTAGCGATTTTAAATCATGGTCTTCAAGCTCTTTTGCACTCCTCTCATCAAGAGGTGGGGGTTAATGTTCCCTCCCCTTGAACCTCCATGGACTTGGGACCACTTTGACCCATAACATATGGTGGAAATGATACTATATGGCTTCTCAAGATAGGTCATCAAAGACTTCTCTTTGGTTCTCTTGAAACACTCCCTTTAAATACTCCCTTTTATAATGAGCTGTCCTGCTGTGAGGAAGTCCAGGAGAGCACAGGTAGGGGGTTCCAGTTGACAGTTGCAGCTAAACCAAGCTTTTGCAGTTCCCAGCCATTTTGCCATTTAACACCTCCCAGCTGAGAATTCCGGAGAAGGCAATGGCACCCCACTCCAGTACTCTTGCCTGGAAAATCCCATGGATGGAGGAACCTGGTGGGCTGCAGTCCATGGGGTCACTAAGAGTCGGACATGACTGAGCGACTTCACTTTCACGCATTGGAGAAGGAAATGGCAACCCACTCCAGTATTCTTGCCTGGAGAATCCCAGGGACGGGGAAGCCTGGTGGGCTGCCGTCTATGGGGTCACACAGAGTCGGACACGACTGAAGCAACTTAGCAGCAGCAGCAGCAGCAGCAACTGAGAATTCAGACCCCACAGAGCAGGGGGAAGCCATCATCCCTGTGCCCTTTCTGAATTCTTGATTCACAGAAGCCATGAGCATAATAGAATGGCTATTGTTTTGGTGCTACTAAATCTGGTTTGTTATGCAGTGACCGGTAATCAGAACACTACCCTTGTCTGCTGCAGTGCCCTCCTATCTTCTTCCCCTGCTTCTACTAACATCCATTTCTCCACAGAGCAACCACAGAAATCTTTTGGAAATATAAATGAGATAACGTGTGTGTGTTAAATCAATTCAGTTATGTCTGACTCTTTGTGACTCTATGGACTGTAGCCTGCCAGGCTTCTCTGTCCATGGGATTCTCCAGGCAAGAATAAGAGGGAGGGGACATATGTATACCTGTGGCTGACTCACACTGATGTATGGCAGAAACCAACACAATATTGTAAAGCAATTATCATTCAATTAATATATATATATATATATATAAATTTATATACATATAAAGAATATTGGAGAAGGAAATGGCAGCCCACTCCAGTATTCTTGCCTGGAGAATCCCATGGACGGGGAAGACTGGTGGGCTGCCGTCTATGGGGTCGCACAGAGTCAGACACGACTGAAGCGACTTAGCAGCAGCAGCAAAGAATACTGGAGTGGGTTGCTATGGCCTCCTCCAGGAGATCTTCCCAACCCAGGGATCAAACTTGCATCTCTTACATCTCCTGCATTGACAGGCAGTTTCTTTACCACTAGCTCTACCTGGGAAGCAAGTGAGGAAGATAATACCACTGTGCATATACACTCTTTCCAAACTTCCTACCTGCCTAGGCCTGTTAAGCCCCACGTGACCTGGCCCCTGTTCTTAGGTGCTTGCTGTAGGTGTGGGATACTATCATCTTCTACATGGAAGTCAGAGGCTGGCCAAAGGCATTTGACATGGGACACAGAAAGCACCTCCTGCAGCTCAGTCTCAGGTTCCCACTTAAAGGGCCAAGGCAGGATTTCCTAGACCTGTATAGGTGTTGGAACCCTGATCCATGACCTCAGACCCTCTGTGGGTGGTCATGACCTTTCCTGTACCTTTTTAGCTCTGACTGCTGTCTTAGTTACTGGCAGTTATTACGTCTTAGTTATTACGTCTCTCCCTCCCTCCTTCCCTCTTTCTTTCTTTCTGTGCAGCCATATTTTAAAAATAATATCAATTGTTTCTATTTGTCTGTAGCCAGAGGGGAGAACTCCATCAACTTAACAGACCATATTGCAAGAAGCCTGAAAACTCTTATTATCTGTACACAATGCGATCATCTACTTAAGAAACGAGCTGAAAAGTTGTTAGAAGTTAGCACATTTGGCAAGGTGGCTAGATATAAGATCTACATATCCAATTGACTTTTTGGTGAAAATGGTAGATTAAGCACAGTCATTTAAATTCGCTTTGTTCTGAAATGCCACTAAAATTCTAGATAAAGTTTTTTTCCCCCATAAATCCACAAAAATGGGGAGGGTGAAAGTGGAGACATCATTTGGGGAGCTAGAAAGCAGATGGGTGAATGGTAACTTATGTAGCTGATATAAGAAAGAATACTCCTAAGCTAGCAGAATCCTGAACTAGGAGAATCCTCAGAATCAACCAGATGTACACTGCAGAGTGTGAAGGCTCAGAGACTGCTTGCATTAGAAACTTTTGAAGCTGGAGGTGGAGGCGGGGAAAAAGATTGGTGGAAAGCTGTATAAAAAGCAGTTAGGAATGGGAGTTTTTAATTAATGAGTACAGTGCTTCTGTTTGGGGTGATGAAAATTTTTAGAAGTATGAGTGGTGATAGTTACAACAACAACTTGGTAAATGTACTTAATGCCCTCTCATAACATGGCCATGAACTTCCTCAAAGCCTACAGGAGACTGACTCACTCCAGTCTAAGACAGAGTCTTTTTTTTTTCTTTTACTGTTTTTTTTTTTTTAATTATTTTTTAATTGGTGGAAAACTGCTTTACCAATTTTATGTTGGTTTCTTCCATACAACAATACGAATCAATCATAAGTATATCCCCTCCCTCCCTCCCTTCTCCCAGCCCAACCCTCTAGGTCATCATAGAGCACCAGGCTGGGTCCCTGTGTTATTTAGCAACTTCTCACTAGCTATCCTTTTTACACATGACAGAGTATATATGCCACTGCTGCTCTCTCAGTGCATCCCACCCTCACCTTCCCTTGCTGTGACCACAAGTCTGTTCTCTGCTGGGTACATCAGCACCATTTTCCTAGATTCCATACATATGTGTTAACATATGATAATTGCTTTTCTGTCTCTGACTTACTTTACTCTGTATAAGAGGCTCTAGGTTCACCCACCTCACTACAACTGACTCAAATTTGTTCCTTTTTATGGCCAAGTAATATTCCATTGGGACATAGATGGGGAAACAGTGGAAATAGTGTCAGACTTTATTTTTGGGGGGTCCAAAATCACTGCAGATGGTGATTGCAGCCATGAAATTAAAAGACGCTTACTCCTTGGAAGGAAAGTTATGACCAACCTAGATAGCATATTCAAAAGCAGAGACATTACTTTGCCAACAAAGGTCCATCTAATCAAGGCTATGGTTTTTCCTGTGGTCATGTATGGATGTGAGAGTTGGACTCTGAAGAAGGCTGAGCACTGAAGAATTGATGCTTTTGAACTGTAGTGTTGGAGAAGACTCTTGAGAGTCCCTTGGACTGCAAGGAGATCCAACCAGTCCATCCTAAAGGAGATCAGTCCTGGGTGTTCTTTGGAAGGATTGATGCTAAAGCTGAAACTCCAATACTTTGGCCACCTCATGTGAAGAGTTGACTAATTGGAAAAGACTGTGATGCTGGGAGGGATTGGGGGGCAGGAGGAGAAGGGGACAACAGAGGATGAGGTGGCTGAATGGCATCACGGACTCGATGGACGTGAGTTTGAGTGAACTCCAGGAGTTGGTGATGGACAGGGAGGCCTGGCGTGCTGCAATGCACGGGGTCGCAAAGAGTCGGACACGACTGAGCGACTCAACTGAACTGAACTGAATATTCCATTATATAAATGTGCCACAACTTCTTCATCCATTAATATGTCGGTGGACATCTAGGTTGCTTCTGTGTCCTGGCTATTGTAAATATTGCTGTAATGAATATTGGGGTACATGTGTAAGACACAGTCTTTTTAAAATATTTTTTATTGGAGGATAGTTGATTTACAGTGTTGTATTTCTACTCTATAGGAAAGTGAATCAGTTATATATATACATACATCCACTCTTCTTTAGGCTCTTTTCCCATATAGGTCATTACAGAGTATTGAGTATAGTTCCCTGTGCTATACAGCAGGTCCTTATTAGTTATCTATTTTGTGTATAGTATTGTGTATATGTCAATCCCAATCTCCCAATATATCCCTCTCCTTCCCTTTCCCCACAGTAACCATGTTTGTTTTCTACATCTGTGACTCTATTTCTGTTTTGTAAGTTTATTCATCTCATTTTTTTTTAGATTCCACATATAAGCAATATCATATGGTATTTGTCTTTGTCTGACTTACTTTACTTAGTATGATAATCTAAGGTCAATCAATATATTACCCATTCTGCAAATGGTATTATTTCATTATTTTTATGGCTGAATAATATTCTGGGTTTTTTTTTGTGTGTGTATATATATATGCATACATACATACACACACACACATACATATCACATCTTTATCCATTCATCTGTCCATGGACATTTAGGTTGCTTCCATGGAAGACAGAATCTTATATAATATAATCACATGAGTGACTATTGCATCACCTTTGCCATATTCTGTTGGCTAGAAGCAGAGTACAGCTTCTGTTCAAACTCAGAATATACAAGGGTGTAACTCATGGAGGATCATCTTAGAATTCTGTCTACCTGAACTGAAGACCAAAAGAAGCTCTAATAAGCTTCCAGAGAGAAATAAATAGGTTCATTTGAATAATCAGGAAGTAGAATAATTCACCTTTCTCAACAGCAGTGTTGGAAGCTATGGAGTAGTGCTATCAAGATTCTAAAGGGAAAGAATTTCATACCTATCTTTCTATACCCAGCCAAGCTATCCATTGAGCATGAAAGTAGAATACACACATTATTGGGAATAATGTCTCAAATATTCATCTCCCACACACTCATTTTCAGGAAACTATGCTTTATAAATCTAAGGAGTAACTAACAAATAAGACAACTGATCCAAAAGACAAGAAATAAGAAAAAACTCCAGCATAATAGTGAACATTTTCCAAAGAGGAATCTGACCAGATTAGAGAAGGTCAGAAGGCTTGAGGAGGGGGAATTCATCAGGATGAAATTTATAGGGCAGTTGAGATGAGTGAATGTAATGGAAAAAGATTTAGATGACCGGCAGGGAGTTTTGAGTTGACTTAGTGATAACATAAAAACTTAATCAAACAGAATAACAATTATTAACTTCAGGGATATAAAAATTATTCAGGAAAGGAAATGGACTACATGGCTTAGCTCTGAATAACTGAGAATTAAGTTCATTACAATGTAAATACTGCACGTTAATCTAACCAGAGTGATGGTGTAATTACATAGTTCTGGAAGGGTGGTCTTATGGATTTGAGTCCTAGCCCCAGTACTTGTGACTGTGATCTTATTTGGAAATAAGGTCTTTGTAGATGATCAAGTTAAGGTGAGGTCATTAAGGTGGGCTCTACTCCAGTATGACTGGTGTCCTTATCAAAGGAGGAAATTTGGACATAGAGACAGAGACACAGCAAGAACATCATGTGAAGACTGCGGCTAAGCTGCCACAAGCCAAGGCAGGCCAAAGGTTGCTGAAAACCCACCAGAAACAAGGAGAGAGGCTTGGAGCAGATTCTTCCACACAACTCTTGGAAGAAAAAAACCCTACAGACACTCGGATTTTGGATTTCTAGCCTGCAGTATGGGAGAAGGCAATGGCACCCCACCCCAGTACTCTTGCCTGGAAAATCCCATGGACGGAGGAGCCTGGTGTGCTGCAGTCCATGGGGTCTCTAGGAGTCGGACACGACTGAACGACTTCACTTTCAATTTTCACTTTCATGCATTGGAGAAGGAAATGGCAACCCACTCCAGTGTTCTTGCCTGGAGAATCCCAGGGACGGGGGAGCCTGTGGGCTGCCGTCTATGGGGTCGCACAGAGTCGGACATGACTGACGTGACTTAGCAGCAGCAGCAGCAGCCTCCAGTGAGACAATGCATTCTTGTTGTTTAAGATATCCAGGGGACTTCTCTGGTGGCCCTGGGGTGGTTAAAGCTCTGTGCTTTCACTGCTGAGGGCATGAGTTTGATTCCTGGTCTGGGAACTAAGACCCCACATGCCAAGCCATGTGGTGAGGTCAAAACAAAATCAACAAATACATAAATCTTTAAAAAAAGATATCCAGTTTGTGGTACTTTGTTACAACAGCTCTATTAAGCTAATAGGTATGGAAAGTATGTGGGTATTGATGGTGGGGGAGTGGAAGGGAAGGGAGAGGAAAGACTAGCACTTCATCTTTAGTGGGACGTTAACAGATCGTTCCTACAAAAAAACGAATCAAGAAATAGCAGTTTAAGCATGGTATTTAGAGATAGCAAGATACAATTCAAAATAATCACCCAAAAGAATTAAAATTTGTTGCATTGGGGATGGCTTAAGTAAGTAGGGAGGAAGAGGGCTGGAACTTGACGTTTATCTTTGCACCAGGCGATGCTGTAGGTCATCACAGAGCACGGAGCTGAGCTCCCTGTGTCATACAGCAGCTTCCTGCTAGCTGTCTGTTTTGTACATGGTATTGTATATATGTCAGTGCTAGTCTCTCAATTTGTTCCACCCTCTCCATCCTCCATGTCCACAAGTCTGTTCCCTATGTCTCCTGCCCTGCAAATAGGTCCATGAGTACCATTTTTCCGGATTCCATATGTATATACATTAATATGTGATATTTGTTTTTCTCTTTCTGTATCAGCAGTTATTAACCAGAAAGTCCAATAGAGAAAAATTCCATTCACAAGGGCAGTAAAGCCTATATAATGGTGCCCAAGAATAATTCCGAATAGGACATGTGCTGGATCCTTCTGGAGAAAACTCTAAAATTTTAATGCAGGACAAAAGTAAATAGAAACTGGACCTTGCCTCAAGCAGTGCATGCAATGGATGCGAAGGCAGGTGAACATTATTATAGCACTATGTACAAGGGGCTATGGAGAAGGCAATGGCACCCCACTCCAGTACTCTTGCATGGACAATCCCATGGACGGAGGAGCCTGGTAGGCTGCAGTCCATGGGGTTGCTAGAGTCGGACACCACTGAGCGACTTCACTTTCACTTTTCACTTTCATGCATTGGAGAGGGAAATGGCAACCCACTCCAGTGTTCTTGCCTGGAGAATCCCAGGAACGGGGAATCCTGGTGGGCTACCATCTATGGGGTCGCACAGAGTCGGACACGACTGAAGCGACTTAGCAGCAGCAGCAGCACAAGGGGCTATTTGGTTAGGCAAGAAGAATCATCGAACTCTGCCTGGGGAAGTCAGAGAAAGTTCTACAGGTGATGTGGACTCTGAGTGAAAGCTTGAAGTACAGAGAAGATGGGCAGACATTCCAGGTAGATAGCGGAGCCTTAACCAGTTTGCTGTGTGTTTGGGGAATAGTAAAGTGCTTGACTTGAAGGAGAAAAGTGGGCATGAGAGTGATGGGAGATGAAACCAGACAGTGAGACAGAAATTGGATCATTAAAAAGCCATGTACACAAATCTTTGAAGGTTTTCAAGTAGCAGAATGAGAAGGTGATGTGTGTCTCATGGAATAAGCATGTGGGTAACTTCTCAATACAAGATGTTGCTGTGGATAGAGAGCCTGTGATACTGGCTTGAATTCTTCAGGCAGGATCTCAACTGATACTTCTTGACAGCCACCCTAGACCTCAGTAAGCCATTGATCCAGGGGCTGAATTATTAGGTGCTGTTATACCTGGCTGAGGAGGTGAGCTCCATGTCCATTGCAGACACCTCCAAGGAAAGAGGCCCTGCCAGGCACAGGTGTGTTCAGCAGACCACTTGACCACTCAGAACTCATGCCTTCTGCAGCTCCACCTGCTCATGGTCAGAAGGGTGCAGAAATGCTCTGCCGAGATACTGCAGTACCAGTGTAGGCATGGGAGATGTGGATTCTTCCTCCAAAGAGCTCCGGAAGGACCTGTGATCAGTCACAATATAAAGAAGAGAGATTATAAAAGAAAAAATGGTGCCTCTTGACTCGAGGATCAAGGGCTTTTTTTTTTTTTTTTTTTTTAAAGTAGTTAACTTTTGACTCTGCTGGGTCTTTGTTGCTAAGCACAGGCTTTCTCTAGTTGCGGCGAGCAGGGGCTACTCTTTAGTTATGGTATGCAGGTTTCTCGTTGCAGTGGTGTTTCTTGTTGCAGATCACAGGTTCCCGGCATGTGGGCTTCCGTGGTTGTGGCACACGGGCTTAGTTACTCTGCTGCATGTGGAATCTTCCCAGACCAGGGATCGACCCCATGTCCCCTGCATTGGCAGGCATATTCCTAACCACTGGGTCTCTAGGGAAGTCCTGTGAGGGCTCTTATATCAATGTTGGCAGACGGTCCTGGGTGCTCTGTGGCTGAGTGTGGCTCAGCAATGTCACACTGAGAAGGCGGAGCACTGGGGAAGAAGGTGGCACATAGACCCTCTTCTGTGACTGAAGCTTCTTACCTGGGCTGGCTTACCCAGCCCTGGTCAGCAGACCTCAGCCTGTTTCTCTCGTATTCTCCTCCCAACTGGCCACCTCCAGTCTTCAGTCATGCTGACCTTCCTGGGGTCTTCCAAGTATCCTGGCTTGGTCCAGCCTCAGAATCTTTATCCTTGCTAATCCCACTTTCTGGAATGTTCGTTTCCTGGGTCTTCACACATCTAGCTCCTACTCATTCTCCCGGGAGCAACTTCTCATGTAGCCTAAAGAGCAAGTACTCTGGAGCTATCCTGACTGGGTTCCAATTCCAGTTCTGCCACCTTGAACAAGGTAAGGACTCTGTGTGCCTGAGTGGATGAATTGTTGTGGGGATTAAGTGAGTTGATGTAGATATAAAGTCTTAAGATACTGCCTATGGCATGATACATTCCTGGAGAAGGAAGTGGCAGCCTGCTCCAGTGTTCTTGCCTGAGAAATCCCATGGACAGAGGAGTCTGGTGGGCTACAGTGCATGGAGCTGCAAAAGTTGAACATGACTTAGTAACTAAACCACCACCACCACCATGGTAAATTTGTGTAAGAATTAGCTATGATTATTGGTTCATAATTATAAACCTTTTATTAGAATAGTCCTCTACTATCCTCATTCTCTCCTCTTACCTACTATCTGAGAATATATTATTGATTTGTTTTCTTGTTTATTGCTTCTCTCTCCACCACTAGAATACAAGGACTGTGAGGACAAAGTTCTTGTTCACTGCTGAATTCCAAGTACCTAAGTAGTATCAGGCATATAGTAGATGCTCAAGAAACAGATATTGAGTGAAATATTATAATCAATGAATTTCTCTGAGTCAATAATTATTTCTTGGGAATTCTAAGTGGGTAAAGAATTCATGTGAAGCATAACATGACTTTTCCATAAAAATTAATTTCCTACTTTGCGCCCTTGCTTAGATCCTCTAATAATATCAGCATTACCACTTAATGTCCCAAGGACAGTGGACATTAAGATGATAAATGATAAATTTATCAGCTAATGCAATCTAGACACATTATTTTCTAATAATTCATGGTATATATCTTAGTAACTGAGCTTTTGCCCAAAGGGCCATTTTCAGCCCTGACAAAATTGCAATGTGTCTTTTCTTCCCAAAGAAGAAGGAGATATGACTTCTTCTAAACAGCAGAACCCAGAGGGAGCTGAGGTAGGGCTACAGATGAAGAGAAGCACAGCAGAGCCATGGAAACTGGGGGACAAAACTGGTAACAGATAACTTTCAGGGCTTGTTGGATGAGGCAGCCCTTTCTTCTTTTATTTTTGATAGAGAATAAATTTACAGACTCCCTTGTAGCTAGGTATATTCTATGACCAGTCCTAGCCAATGGGATATAAGTAGAAGAGATGAGTGCAGGTACTAGGAAGCTTCCTTAAGAGGACTTTTCTTCCTTTTCTTTTTCCTGCTGTCTGAGAGTTGATGGCTGGAGCTGAAGCAACCATGTTGGCTCATGAGGTAAACAGAGGCTGTGGCTGGTAGGGCTCTAAGTGAGAAGGAGCTTGACTTCCTGAAGATTTGGTGGAGTAGAGCTGCCATTCTCCCTAGAATATTCAGCTTTCAATTTTTATTTGAGAGAGAAATAAACTTTCATCTTTTACAGCCATTTTTATTTTGGATTTGCTACTTCTCATAGCCAAACCTAATCTTAGAAAGCACAGAAGCATAATGGATAAATGCTGAACTAAAATTTGACCTGTTACATAAAAACTAGGGGTTGTCTGCAAACAGAAGCCCGTGACACAGGAAATGCACACCAGTCTGGGTTGAGGTCAGTGTAGGAGGAACAGCAGAGGTTCAGCAGATCCTTGCTGCACAAAGTAGAAAAGATCCAGACCGGGTTAACAGTTCTCTCAGCTCAATCCAGTTAAACACTTCCTTGGTTCTATAGTGATAAGAAATTAAAAATTAACACCACAGCCTTGCTAGATAGCACACAGCGCTTCCTCTATTTGAGAGCAGGTTACATTCTTCATAAGTCTATTTGTTTGAATCCAGAGGGACCAAGGCCCTGGGAGCATAACTTAATCAGAGTATGTGTCCTTGGAAACATTAAAACCAGCAGATGCTGCTTCTTCACACTGATAAGTATTTCATGGGCAATTTTTTTTCCAAGCAGCTCAGTGCACTAAGGAAATGTGTGGAGCGGGTAACTCCCTCCATCTCCTGAGTCCCTCAGCCGCCATGGCACTGCACTTTCCATCTCCCCACTCACTCTAACACGGCTGTGCAGACTTGAAGGGCCTGGGACCTCTGATCCTCCCCTGGTTATCAGCTCCCCACATCACCTGCCCCCTTCCTCTGCCCTGGGTTTCCATCACTGCCCCCTATTTTGTTTCTTTCATAGCACTGATTGCATTTACATGTTCATGGTTTTTGTCACCTATATCTATCCCTATGTCCCACTGACTAGGTTTTCGAGAGTAAGGACTGCATCTTTTTTAGTCACCATCATGTTCCCAGTAGTCAGCAAGTATGTTTGGCTCATGTTAGACATTAGTAAAACCGGTGATGAACACACAGCTCAATGGCAGCACTTTGACCACTCTGCCATTAGGTCCTTGAGCAAAGTCTCAGCTTTGTCCTGCATTAATACCTGGCTCATGGGCAGCCCACCAAGGTGCTCATCTTGTAGCTTCTTGCTCTCAAGTTCTTGCCTTGTTTTTTTCCCTCCCCTCTTGCTGATTATCAGGGATGGCGTAGCATGGCAGGTTGCATGCTAAGCACTTTCTCTTTCTGGACTGTGCATCTTTTTTTTTTTTTTAATTGAATGCTCTAGAAATAAAGTCTCTGGTTTATTTATTTAGTTATTATTTTTTGGCCACACCATGTGGCATGTGGGATCTTAGTTCCCTGACCAGGGATTGAACCTGTGCCCCCTGCAGAGAGTCTCAACCACTGGACCACCAGGGAAATCCCTATGAATCCTTTTGGAATGAATCACAGCACATGAAAACAGCAATCATTATATTTTCTCAGCACTTTCAGTCTTTTATGATTTCTTCTTTCAGTTCCATCACAATCACACACCTTTTATTTCAGACACTGTAAAACTTTTGCTGCTCTTGTAGATGCTAGGCACAGTGGGATTAACCATGCTAGCAAACGGCTGCAAAACTAAGAGGTAAAATTGCTGCTGCTGCTGCTAAGTCACTTCAGTCGTGTCGGACTCTGTACGACCCCATGGACAGCAGCCCACCAGGCTCCGCCGTCCCTGGGATTCTCCAGGCAAGAACACTGGAGTGGGTTGCCATTTCCTTCTCCAATGGATGAAAGTGAAAAGTGAAAGGGAAGTCGCTCAGTCGTGCCTGACTCTTAGCGACCCCATGGACTGCAGCCTACCAGGCTCCTCCATCCATGGGATTTGTTAGGCAAGAGTACTGGAGTGGGGTGCTATTGCCTTCTCCAGAATTGCTACTTATCAACAAAGGACTCTATGGTCCAAACTGAAAGGAAGTTGCACTACATTCTACCACAACCTGTTGCAGGAGGCCAAGTTCATGCACTCTTGTTTCGTAGCTTTTGTTTGTATATAGGAAAGTTTATGGGCTTCCCTTGTGGCTCAACTGGTAAAGAATCTTCCCACAATGCAGGAGACCTGGGTTTGATCCCTGGGTTGGGAAGATCCCCTGGAGAAGGGAAAGGCTACCCACTTCAGTATTCTGGCCTGGAGAACTCCATGGCCTGTATAGTCCATGGGGTCGCAAAGAGCCGGACATGACTGAGTGACTTTCACTTTCACTTTCACTTTCAGGAAAGTTTATAACTTGGAAATTCATAAGTAGGGAGGTTTTTTTAAATAAAATCTGTAGGTTGTTAGATTTAATTATACTTAAGTTAAACCCAGAGTGTAATCTCCTTAGATAGTGTGTGAGTTCAAACATTCTCATTTATTTGTGTTGAATCCTGAAGTCTGGAGATAAAGAATTCTACTGAGTATTGTTATAGTTCAGTTTGTCCCAAATTGTGTTCTGTGGGGTGTTAATGGGTATTCCTTCATAATATTTTAATAAAATATATTTGGGACTCATTTAGCATGCCTCATTCACAATGTGCATTATAATTTATTTATTTTATTATTACTATTGTTTTTTGATATTTCTTTTTATTTATTTATTTGGCTGCAATGGGTCTTACTTGTGGTATGTGGGATCTAGTTCCCTGACCAGGCATTGAACCCAGGCTCCCTGAATTGGGAGCTCAGAGTCTTAGCCACTAGGGGATCAATAGAGAAGTCCCTACAGTGTGCATTCTCATTTAAAAGACTCTCCTTAACCAGTGTGTTATCACATAGAAGTCTTTTTTTCTTTAGGGAAAAAAAAAAAAAAAACCTAGTGTTTTTCAAACTTGGTTGATTGTAGAATGCTTTCCTTATGTAACATCCCACGTTCCAACATTACTAAGGACATGCAGAGATCGACCTATGTATGTATGCATGCATGTATGTATGTATGTATGTATGTATATATCCATCTATATCTAGTATGTTTCTTGGAGTCAAGATTCTGGAGCAGAGGGGCCAAAACCATAATCATAGCCTTCTTGACAGAATACTGCCTTTGCAAAGTTTATTTCAGACCTGGGGTGCATCTCTTTAAAACAACCCAGCCACAGAAGACAATACCTGTTTGGCATTCAGGAAAGGGTTCTCACGCTGTCTAGCTCAGAACTGCTCAGCAGGTAATGCAGTGTCTCAGCAATCGTTGCATTTTGTTGAAGAGAAACACAAGACAATTCCAGCAGCTCCAGGAAGGCTTAAAGCACATGCTTTGTTTTTTGAGTAGGCTCATCTTGGCTTGCACATGTCTTAGTATGAGTAAGGCGAATATTATTCACAGTGTGGGTGTGGCAGCCCAGGAGGACAATGATAGAAGTTCCAATTTCACATTTTCCTCTATTTGGTCATACATCCTATACATCAAAATGATAAAGAATGTCCCACTGTCCCTCTAAGAGATCGAGATGGGAAGACTCCACGGTTGAGGCATCATTTAAATAATAGTCCTCACACCAGAATTTATATATGTGTGGTTTCTCTGTGTGTTTCTCTCTGTGTGTGTCTTTCTATATGTGTGTGGTGTGTGTGTGGGTGAGTTATGAAACATTTCATAATTTTCTTGGTGTTAGGAATTTAAAATTGAAGGACCCAAACTCAGAAAACTGTGGGAGTGATGATATTATTGTACATTTGCACTTTCACTCTTGATGTCTGGTTGTCAATGAGCTTGGGCAAGTTCAGAGTGTGTGACTATCAGCTTCTAGCTACTTCGTGAGAATAGTAAAGAATCAACCAACTGTGGGTACTGGCCACTTAATTATATTTCATTATTCCTAATACTTTTAGAGTCTCCCTTAAATCCATATAAGTGATAGGCGTTTGTCTGGCAATGTTACTGTCACCAAGTGGTCACAGATGACTAACTTGATGAGTTGTTTGACTTGATGATCCATGTCTTCAACTTTCTAAACACATTTTTAAAAAACTTTTTATTTCACTTTGGAGTATAGCTGATTAACAGTGTTGTGATAGTTTCAGGTGGAAGCAAAGGGACTCAGCCATACATATACATGTATCCATTCTCCTCCAATCAAGCCAGTCAATCCTAAAGGAAATCAGTCTTGAATATTCATTGGATGGACTGATGCTGATGCTGAAACTCCAATACTTTGGCCACCTGATGTGAAGAACTACTCATTGGAAAAGACCCTGATGCTGGGAAGGATTGAAGGCAGGAGGAGAAGGGGATGACAGAGGATATGATGGTTGGATGGCATCACTGACTCAATAGACCTGAGTTTGAACAAATTCTGGGAGTTGGTGATGGACAGGGAAGCCTGGCATGTTGCAGTCCATGGGGTCGCAAAGAGTCGGACATGACTGAGCAACTGAACTGAACTGATTCTCCTCTAAGCTCCCCTCCCATCCAGGCTGCCACACAACATTGAGCAGAGTTCCCTGTGCTAGACAGTGGGTCCTTGTTGGTTATCCATTTTAAATATACCAGTGTGTACATGTCCATCCCAAACTCCCTAACTATCCCTTTCCCACATCCCTCTCCACTGACAATCGTGAGTTGGTTCTGGAAGTCTGCTTCTGCCAGGTGTCACAGTGCTAAAGACTCCACCTGCCAATGCAGGAGACACAGGAGATAAGGGTTCAATCCCTATGTTGGGAAGATCCCCTGGAGAGGGAAATGGCAACCTACTCCAGTATTCTTGTCTGGAGAATCCCATGGAAGAGGAGCCTGGTGGGCTCCAGTCCATGGGGTTGCAAAGAGTTAAGACATAACTGAGCATGCACACATTGAACTTATTTGTATCACTTCTTTTTAGGTTCTTCATATAAGGGATGTCATATGATATTTAAACACATTGTTTAAAGTTAAATTTCTGATTTGCAAATGAACTGGTGCCACAGATGAATCCAGAGGAATGACCCTTGCATGCATTTAATTCCACAGAGAATACTTTTGGAAATCCATTGATAACTTCTGGTCTGTGGGCTGTTCCATTGGCATAAATATCTTAGACATGGATTCCCAGGGATGTGATCCAGTTTCTTGGCAAGAGGCGTTTG
The DNA here is from genome assembly GCF_032452875.1 of Bos javanicus. Taxonomy (NCBI): domain Eukaryota; kingdom Metazoa; phylum Chordata; class Mammalia; order Artiodactyla; family Bovidae; genus Bos; species Bos javanicus. The sequence continues at coordinate 18,912,688 of NC_083888.1, read as the reverse complement.
TGCTGCTATTATAATTATCTTCATCAGTGTCATTACCAACCCCTACATTGTAAAACCATACTCATGGAGACTCTTGGTGACAACTGATAGCAAACCCATTCAAGCTGGCTTAGCAAAATCAGCCTTTATTGGCTCACGAAACTTGAAAGTCCAGAAGTAGAGGTGGATTCAGTCATTCTACTTAAATAACACCGATCCTTCAGTCTTCATCTCTTACACTGCTTTAATTTTTCTCCATAGCACTTGTTATTACCTGACATGGTGTTCTGTGTCTGTGAAAAGTGAAAGTGCTAGTTGCTCAGTCCTGTCTGACTCTTTGAGATTCCATGGACTGAGGAACCCCATGGACTGTTGCCCTCTAGGCTCTTCAGCCCATGGAATTGATTCTCCAGGCAAGAATACTGGAATGGGTATTTCCTTCTCTGGGGTATCTTCCCAGGGGTTGAACTCAGGTCTCCTGCATTGCAGGTGGAATCTTTACCATCTGAAGCCCATTCTATGTCTCACTTCAGTTGCTCAGTTCTGTCTGACTCTTGGAGACTCCATGGACTGCAACATGCCAGGCCTCCCTGTCCATCACTAAATCCTGGAGTTTGCTCAAACTCATGTCCGTTGAGTTGTGATGCCATCCAACCATCTTATCCTCTGTTGTCCCCTTCTCCTGCCTTCAATCTTTCTCAGCATGAGGGTCTTTTCTAATGAATCAGTTCTTCGCATCAGGTGACCAAAGTATTGGAGCTTCAGCATCAGTCCATTCAATGAATATTCAGGACTGATTTCCTTTAGGATTGACTGGTTTGATCTCCTTGCAGTCCAAGGGACTCTAAGAGTCTTCTCCAATACTACATTTCATAAGTGTAAATTCTTCAGTGCAATTCCGTATCTACTTGGTATTTATTGCTTGGAGTCCCCACTGGAATGCGTGCTCCAGAAACGTAGGGTCTTTGTTCTGTTCATCCCAAATGCTGAGTATCCAGAAATGGACATGTTCTATAGGAGGAATGTGATAACAGGTTGTATGAAAGAATGAATTCATGCAGATATTCACATGATGTCACTGGAAATTTGTCTTTAAACATCGCTTGTTGTGCTTCTCTTTGTGTTGCTCTCATTCTTTGAAATGCTTCTTCCTTGTGGGGGCCAGATGGCTCCCAACAGAAAGAGAACTTCTTTTTCTCAATAGAACCAGCAAAAGGCTCACTGGCCAGATTGGGTCATATGTCCATCCCTCAGCCAGTGAGCATGTCCAGGGGGATGTGGTTGGTCCGAGTGAAACACAAAGTCTGAGGGCAGGAGGCTATAAGCTAGGCAAAATTAACAAGAAACTTGGCTAAAATAGTAAGAGTTTATCAGTTGCTCTTGGGGGCACTTTATCAACTGATACTCACAAAACCTTGCAAGGAGAGTACAACATTATTCTCCCCATTTACAGATGAGGAAATTGAGGCCTAGGGAGGGCGTACTTCTTTGAGCAATTAGGAAGCAGTAGAGCCCTGTCTTGACCTCAAGTCTTCTAGGGCTTCACCGATAATTCTTTGTCCTGCAACAGACCTGACTGGATAGCTTTCAGTGTGGAAGAAAATAGCTGTGCCCCAGCTCTCTCATTCTGAGATCAGCAGTAGAACATTTATAGAGTTTTCCAGCTCATGGTGTCATTTTGTCTAGAAAACACCGAACTGGCGATTTCAAAGCTGAAGACCCAGGCTGGAAAAGAGGAAAGTCACTTGTTAAGCTGGTGTGGCGATAAGCAGAGAGACTGAACTTAAACCCAGGTTTAAACGAAAAAATCCACTTCAAGTTGTTTCCAGTAAAGCCAGTACTTCTCAAGAGCTTGACCTGGCTGGGTCACACTCTTGGGGTTCTGGTTTAATTGCTCTGCGGTGTGGCTGAAGTGTCTGGATTTTCAATTTCCCTGAGGGGATTCTGATGGACAGTGGGCTTGAGAAAAAAGTGGAAGTGTTAGTCGTCTCTGACTCATTCTGATCCCATGGACTGTAGCCCACCAGGCTTCTCTGTCCATGGGATTCTCCAATTAGAGTGGGTTACCATTCCCTTCTGCAGGGGATCTTCCTGATCCAGAGATCGAATCTGGGTCTCCTGCATTGCAGGTAGATTCTTTACTGTCTGAGCCATTAGGGAAGCCCCACTACCACTCCATGTGCTGAAATGCAAGGCTGTTGCTTGTTTTGGGAAAGCACAGAGGGAGTCAGGGTAGAAACAATTTGGAGAGCACTTGAGAAGATTATTGGAGAAAAGAAGAGAGCTGATATCTTTCTGGAAGCTGCCTGGGCTGATGGAGGAAGCTGATATTGGCTTCTTTTTATTTATTTATGGCTGCACTGGATCTTCACTGCTGTTCAGGCTTTTCTCTACTTGCGGTGAGTGGGCGCTAGTCTCCAGTTGCTGTGTGAGGGCTTCTGACTGTGGGGGTTCTTTTGTTGTAGAGCATGGGTTTGAGGGCGTGTGGGCTTCAGTAGTTGCAGCGAATGGGCTCTAGATTGCTGGCTCAGTAGTTGTGGCACAGACTTAGTTGCTCTGAGGCACGTGGGATCTTCTTGGACCAGGAATTGAACCCGTGTCATCTGCATTGGCAGGTGGACTCCAAATTACTGGACCACCAGAGAAGCCCGATTTTGGCTTCCTGATGCAGCCTGTCTTCAGGACTGGGGACAGGGTTACTGCTAGTCCATGGGTATTTTTGTGCAAATTAGAAAATCATTCCCTTTAGCAGCCTCAGCCCTGCAGTCACCCAGGTCCGCAAGAGGATGGTTGCCTTGGAAATTTTCAAGGAAAACACTCTGCGTGAAGGATACAGCCATGCACCAGGCACAAGGCCCAGTGAACAGAACAAGGACGGAGTCTCACCTCCGCTTGTCCTCTAGAATGCCTGCCTTGTGCAGTGAACAACCTGCCCAGAAACTAAGGCATCTCTGGATGGGAAAGTCCAGCCTGAAATTCCATGCAGCAACAAGCTGATGTCTAAAAACAACAAGCTGTTTTTTGGCTTGCCTTGGGCTTCCCAGGTGGCTCAGTGATAAAGAATCTGCCTGCCAAGCAAGAGACTTGAGTTTGATCCCTGGGTGGGGAAGATCCCCTGAAGAAGGAAATGGCAACCCACTCCAGTATTCTTGCTTGGGAAATCCCATGGACAGAGGAGCCCACTGGGCTATAGTCCATGGGGTCACAAAAGAGTTAGACATGACTGAGTGACCACAGCTGCAAAGAAACTGTTAAATTCATCCGTTGGTGGACAGGGAGAAATACACATGAGGTCTTGATATTCTAGTCCTTGAACCGATAAGGAGAAATTGGTTGGTAAAAAAAAATGACTAGAGTTCCTGGAAAGCTCCCGTGGTAACTCGCAGTGGATGAAGCATCATCAGACATATTCCCTAAACATTAGGAAGGTGGACCTGAGTAGAACTAAGGAAACGATGGCCAATTCATAGCACAAGACTTGGAAAAGAAGATGGCTCAAGGGAATTGAAAGATTGTCAAAAGCATGACACTTAAATATTTTTTTCATGTTACAAGAGCAATCCAAACTAATTGCAGAAAATGTCGAAAATAGAAATGAGCCAAAAGAAGACATGCCATTTGAAATGTTACTACTCAGAAATAACCACTAGCAGTTTTTTGTTTATCCTATCAGTCTCTTTTCTATGCTTATAGATACATTCATACATACTGCAAAACAGGATCATTATGTATAGACTGCCTTGTAAGCTGCTTTGTAACTTAACAATATTCCACATTTTCCATGTCATTAACTGTTCTCCTACCTTGTTATTTTATGGTTGCATGGTAACTCTCTTAATGATTGTGTCGTAATTTAATACATTTCTATTTTGAAATTTACATTGTTTCCTAGTTTTTACATTTTAAATAGTGTTGGGTGAACATTCTTTGAGTTACACCTAATCCCATATATTCCTGAATAAATGCTTAATGGGGAAATCAGGGTCAAATACATCTTGTCAAATAGCTCAGCAGGACTTTCTGCTCCTACCAGTGATGGATGAGAAGGTGGGTCTCCTAGAAGTCCCTCCAATGCAACTCAGAACAATATCTCTGCTTTAGCAGTTCGTTAGCTTGAAATGAGATGGTTGTTGTTGCTGTTGTTCCGTCACTTAGTTGTGTCCAACTCTATGTGACCCCATGGACTGCAGCACACCAGGCTCCTCTGTCCTCTGCTATCTCCCAGAGTTTGCTCAAATTCATGTCTGTTGAGTCAGTGATGCTATCTAACCATCTTTTCCTCTGCCACTCGCTTCTCCTCCTGCCCTCAATCTTTCCCAGCATCAGGGTCTTTTCCAGTAGTCAGCTCTTCACAGCAGGTGGCCAAGGACTGGAGCTTCAGCTTCAGCATCATTCCTTCCAATGAATATTCAGGGTTGATTTCCTTTAGGATTGACTGGTTTGATCTCCTTGCTGTACCAGGGACTCTCAAGAGTCTTCTCCAGCACCAAATTTGAAAGCATCAGGTGAGATGGAGTAGGATGCCTTTCCTGGGATAGATGGACAAAAATTGAGACCTTGAAAATGCTGGACAGTCCTGAAGAGCTGGTTCCAGGGGCGTGTTCTCACACTGCAAGGTTTCAGATTGAGGTTTGTCTCTTCTGCACCAAACTTACTGGTCAGAGGAAGCAATTAAGCCTGCATCCCATTTCCTCCCATTGTCACAAGACCAGGGGCAGAGTTAGTTCTAGGCAAAGTCTTCCTAGGTATCCTCACGGCCTGGGGCCTGGGTACCCAGCACTGCCCCCAAGCACAGTGGGAGGGGCAGAGTGCGGACAGGATGCGTTCTCTAAAAGGAATAAGAAGACCCGAGAGGGACAGAATCAGCTCCCTTTCTGAGAGCCCTGGGAGGCATTCTACACATTGCCATATGAGGAGGACGCAGGCTTCTTTTCTTAGAAACTTCTTAATATTTGGTAATAAAGCTTAATTTTTCATCATAAAAGTAATGCACATCCTCTAAAGAAAATGTGGAAAGCCTGGGGTATAAAGTGAAGGAGAAATCGTGCATAGGCCCACTACCCAAGAACGAACGTTGGGACATGTCTCTAGTCTTCTGTGCATGTGAATGTGTGTGTGAGTGCAGTTGTTCTTTTGATATAGTCATATTCTTCCATCCTGCTCTTTCCACTTTAACTTCATACCCATTTTTCATGTTATTACATGGTCTTGATAATACTTTTTGATTATGTAGTTCTCAGTTATGTGGGTGGGCCACCATTCATTGTTCAGTGTTAATATTTAGACTTTTTTTTTTTTTTTTTTTTTGTGCTGCACCTTGGAGCATGTGGGAACTTAGTTCCCTGAGGAGGGATCAAACCCCGGCCCCTGCAGTGGAAGCTCGGAGCGTTTACCACAATATTTAGACTATTATTTCCATTGCAGATAAGGAAACTGAGCCCCATAGGATATGAGATTCACTCAACACCTTAAGATTGGTAAGTGGTACAGCCAACATTTCATCTATTCAGCTGTTATTTAATTATTTGTTCATTCATTCAACAAACATGTATAGAGTACCCGCTGTCGTATCACCTACGTCCTCCACCCCTGCGTGGATCTAGGCCCTTCGCTCTGAGGCTGGGTCATTCCTCTCACCCTAGGGCATGTGTATCTTCCTGATCCTTGACTTTTGTCTCAGACACGTGACTGGCTTTGGCTGACTGGATATTAGGAGACCTGGTGCAAGAGGGACCTAGAAATGCCTTGAGTGGCTGATTTTGCCCTCCTGAGCATCTGAGGAAAACCTGGCCGGCTAGCTCACTGCTTCTGGGAGGCAGATGAGTGAGTGACAGGTGGGGCAGAGTTGCTCTAGCCTGCTCCCTGAATCATGAGTGACACAGGCTTGTTCTTGGAAGTCTCCGAAGGCCTTTGAGATCTTGGCGGCCGTCAATGAGTTCTTTTTTTTTTTTTATGTATAATTAATGTATTTATTTTTGGCTGCGCTGGGTCTCCGTTGCTGTGCGGGCTTTTCTCTAGATGCGGTGAACGGGGTCTACTCTCGAGTTGTGGTGTGCAGACATCTCACCGCGGTGGCTTCTCTTGTTCCGGAAATCCGGTTCTAGCGTGTGCAGGCTTCAGTTGTTGCGGCTTGTGGACTCAGTAGTTGCGGCTCCTTGGGGTCTAGAGCGCAGGCTCAGTTGCTCTGCGGAACGTGGGATTTTCCCGATCAGGGAGAGAACCTGGGTCTCCTGTATTGGCAGGCAGATTCTTCACCACTGAGGCACCAGGGAAGCTGCATATAGCACTCCTTCACGAAGCCCCCAGACCTCTCAGAAACTTCCACCTGTTCTGGTTTCCCTGGGTCCTCTCCTCAGGGTCCCTCTGCCTGACCGCCCCCCCGCCCCCCCACCCCGCCACGACATCATTCCTGTGTCACAGACTCAGTCCCGTAGCTCCCATCATGATGTGGGACAGAAAGGACGGAAGCAGCCCTGGCCCTACTTCCTGTCACCCAAGTCTGCTCGTTTTAGAGACAAGCCCAGTGTGATCCAGCTCTCAGACTCAGATCTGCTGTTTCTTTTTTATACCCAAGGCCCCGAGCCCTTCTGTTCTACTTGGGATAAACTAATTCATCCAACACGTTTTATTGAACCACTACTATATGCCAGTCCGTTCGTTGAAAGCAAACTCTCCCTTTATTTTCCAAAGAAAATACTTGTTTGTTTTCATGTAAAACACCCAGTGCAATGCCTGCCGTGTAGCTGGTGATCCACTGATGGCAAACATATCGCTATTCTAGAAAAACACCGTAACAGATATATGTGTGCATAAGTCTCGGTTTCCATTTTTAAAAAAATTCCTTGTATTTTTAATTGCCAAAGCAGTGCATGCCTGTTTGAACAAATTAAAATATCAAATTACATTTAAATTTTAAATTAATTGACAGGAGCTTGTTTTTTGTATCTCCCAGGGAACTGTCTGGTGGGTAAAATGAGGCTCGGCTATGGCTCAGTCTTGTGTTATGTGTTTGGCACCAGGCCTGGCACAAAATAAACTCCCAATAAACGGTAACTGCTGTTTGGTTTAATTCATTTTTATTGGAGTATAATTGGGCTTCCCTGGTGGCTTAGACGGTAAAGAATCTGCCTGCAATGCATGAGACCCAAGTTCCATCCCTGGGTTGGGAAGATCCATTAGAGAAGGGAATGGCTACCCACTCCAGTATTCTTGCTGGCGAGTACGGTCCATGGGGTCACAGAGTCTGAGCGACTAACACTTAGATAGTGTTAGTTGATTTATAGTGAATGTTGTGTTAGTTTCAGGTGTACAGCAAAGTGAATCAGTTATACATACACATATCTTTTAAAGATTTTTTTGATGTGGACTATTTTTAAAGTCTTTATTGAATTTGTTACAATATCACATCTGTTTTATGATTTGGATTTTTGGAGGCAGATGGGATCTTAGTGCCCTGACAGGGGTCCGACCCACACCCCTTGCATAGGAAGGTGAAGTCTTAACCTTTGGACCACCAGGGAAGACCCCTACCCACTCTGTTTTAGATTCTTTCCCCATATAAACCATTACAGAGTATTGAGTAGAGCTCCCTGTGCTATACGGTAGATTCTTAATTACCTATTGTATATAATTTATATCTGTAAATTATACTGTGCTGTGTATATGTCAGTATAGTGGTGTGTATGTGTCAGTAACTGCTGACTATTCAATATAACTGTAACCGTTCAATATTGCTGTCAACATCATCAATAAGCATAGACCCAGATGCTCAATCTTTGCTTTCCTCTGTCAAGGTGATGCTGGCCAGGCCCTGCATATTCCTGGCCCCGCCCTTTGTACCGCCTTTGTGAGTGCACACATGGGTGTGGCCCACCTGCCAGCCTTCTCCCAGAAACACCAGGTCCTGGTTGGCAGGAAGCATCCCTTCAGGCTCTCTCAGCTCCCATGGCTTTGTGGCCCGCCTTGCTCACTGTTCCCAGAGATGGGGATTCCTCCCTCAGCCTTCTCCTCCTCCTCCTCCGTCCTCCCGTGAATGCAATCAGGGGCCAGGTCCTTGCAGTTCCCGGTCCTCCTCTCCCTTGAGGAGTCTCGAGGGACTGTCCTCTCCTTCTCACTGTGGCTGCCACTGTCTGAGGTCAGGTTGGCAGAAACTCCTGCCAGGAACACAGAGATGGCCTCCCCTTCCTCTAGTCTCTACCTGCATCACCTGATTAATTAATTAGAGTCTGAGGAATTAGAATGTATAGCTCCGTTCCCATCTCTTGGTGCTGAAAGCCCTTCTACTTCTCCCTGTGGCTTTACTGAGTCACACCCTCAGTGCTTTAGGGCTCATGAATCTCTAACCCTCCTCATGAGCCATGTACACAGCCAACTGTACAGTTCCTTGAATGCACAGTGTACTCTCCTCCTTTTAGGGCCTGCTCATTGGAGAAGGAAATGGCAACCCACTCCAGTGTTCTTGCCTGGAGAATCCCAGGGACAGCGGAGCCTGGTGGGCTGCCATCTATGGGGTCGCACAGAGTTGGACACGACTGAAGCGACTTAGCAGCAGCAGCAGCATGCTCTCCTTTGTCAGGAGCATGACGCCTTCTGTCCCCACCTTCCGTCACATTTGTCCATCCTCTGCATTTTTGAGAGCTGCTCAAATGCCCCTTCTTTGTGAACCTTTTCCGATTTCCTCGACTAGGACTGATTTTGCTTTGCTCTGAGTACCACGGCACCATCAGCCCTCTGGACCAGGGCTTCTCCACCCTGTTGAGATTGGGGCTGAATAACTCCTGCTCTGGTGGCTTTCCTGTAGATTGTATTGATACAATGTTTAGCAGCACCCCTGGCTTTTATCCACTAGATGCCAGTTCCTCCTCCCAATCCAGTTGTGACATTGGCCCAAATGTTTCCAGACAAAGTCCACTGGAGGTGATGGGAGTGGGTGGAGTGAATCGTCACCAAGCCTAGGTGAGAACCACTGCTCTAGAGCAATATTTATGCAACAAATCCCCTGCCACACTCACTTGTGTCTTGCCTGGGACGATGCTACTTAGTTATGTCAGGCCCTTTCCAGTCTCTGAGCATCTGCACATCCTGTTCCTTCTCCCAGGAATGCCCTTCCCCTCGCTTCTTAATCAAGGAGTTCCTCCTTAGCCTTCAAACCCTGGATGACAGATTGCCTTTTCTTGTAGCCCCTCCAACCTGCTTCCTTATTCCCCAGGCAGAATGGATGACTCTGGTCCCTGTGTTCTCACAGTACTTTGCACAGACCTTGATCATAGCCCTCACCAGAGCATGTGGTGTGCTGTAGAAAAAGATACCAAAGTAGAATGTGAGCTGTGACATGCGGGGACCTCCGTGTGCCGAGGCAAGCCTCCCCAGCTGTGCCAGGCACAAGGCGATGTGCCAGAGTTGTCATGGGTAGCCAGGAAGTGTCTGAGCTCAAGCCCCCAAGTTAGGCATTTACAGTTGTATGATTTGGGGTGATTTATTAAGCTTCTCCGGAGGTTTATTTTCCCTTTCCGGAAAACCACCTTCATAATAACATCTGTCTCACAGGGGTTGTTCCAAGGATTTAGCAAATTAATACCTGTAAGATGCTCACCTGGAGCCAGGCATATAGCAAGTGCTCAGTAAAGCTTCCAGGCTTCCCTGGTGGCTCAGCGGTTTTAAAAAAAATTTGCCTACCAATGCAGGAGACACAACTTCGATCCGTTGGTTGGTTGGAAAGATCCCTTGGAGAAGGAAATGACAACCCACTCTTGTGTTCTTGTCTGGAGAATCCCATGGACAGTGGATCCTGGCAGGCTACAGTCCACGGGGTTGAAAAAGAGTCAGATAAAACTTAGCGGCTAAACAACAACAGCAACAGTAAACCTTAGTCATGAACGAAGAATGAATGAGTGAGTGAGTGCTGAGCTGGGCTGTGCAGGGGTGCTGATCCCATGGGCTGGTGCACCCTAGGTAGCACAGTAGCCAGGGTGCTGCCCCTCACCCCCCACCTGAGGCTCTGCCCCTCCCAACCCCAGGTGCCCCCAGCATGGGCAGCCGGGGCTATGAGCCCAGCCTGCTGAGGGGAGAGGGCTGTGGGCTCGCTTCACGGTAAGGTAGCCAGCCTGGGCGGAACAAGGACAGACATTAAAAACCTATTTTCTCACTGGGCATAAGTAATTGGCAAAAAAGCTCTAAATCCATAGCTGTCAGGTGAAGTCATTTCCGAGAGAAAAAGGATAGAGGGAGCGAGCTGGAGGGGGAGCTGGGGTGGCAGCCAGAAGGAGGGAGTGAAACGCAGAGCGAGGTGCCGGAGATACCAGGACAGAAAACCTTCTCCTTCCCTCTCCCAGATCAGACCCTTCTCTCATTATCAACCTCTCCTTTTTTTTTTTTTTTCTTTTTTTTTCTGGAAAAAGAGATTTCCAAGGTGATAAAAGTAAGGAAAGCCAACTCTGGAATTATTTAATGAGCCAGAATGAATTGCGTTTGGAATCATTTAAATGGGATCTGGGAGCATTTAACTGCAGCTTGGGATCTTAACTAGAGTGGGGAAGGATCTTTGTGCTAATTGCTGGCAGTGATATTCCTACAGGGAGGGAGAGATAGCAGAGAGCGATTAGCAGACAAGAGCTCATTTCAGAGTCTGAGCTGCTCAGGCAGGGAGAGTGAGCACCTCAGCAGGGCTGCCTGGGGAGCCTAAGTCCCCCCCGCAGGCCGTGGGCGTGGCCTGGAGCCCTGGATGGAGAGAGATAGGGAAGTGGGGAGGAGGGGGAATAGATAGGGCGACAAGGATAGGGCTTCCAGCAGTGGAGGATCCAGCATCTTTCTGAGGGATGGCCAAGTGGACAGGCATCTCCAGAAGGGGGTAAAGTGAAGCTTTTAGCCTCCCATTGGTCCCCTGCCCCACCTTCCAGAAAATCGGCTTTGGGAAGTGAAAGTGTTACTCACTCAGGCGTGTCTGACTCTTGGCAAATATCCTGCCAGGCTTCTCAGTCCATGGGGTTCTCAGGGCAAGAATAATGGAGTGGGTCACCATGCCCTTCTCCAGGAGATCTTCCTGGAGACTCAAGTTCGAACGCAGGGATCGAACTCAGGTGTCCTGAATTGCAGGCAGATTCTTTACCATCTTAGCCACCAGGAAAAAGCTGAGAAAGCAGCGTTTTGCCAACTTCCACATGAGGGGACAGAGGCAGTTGCATTTCGGTTCTGTTTCTTTCTGTTTTATCCCACATACCTCACTTAGAGGTCTCTCTGCTGGTTGCACTTTTAATCTACAGTTTTGTTTGTTTTGAACTGTGGGATTCTGCTGTTAGCTTTGAGATTGACAAATAACTCTGGGAAGGCATTATTATTTGCCGCATCCTCCATGGGGTCGAGAAGGGTTGGACATGACTGAGTGAGTGTGGTGTTGGACAAGACTCTTGAGTGTCCGTTGGATTGCAGGGAGATCAAACCTGTCAATCCGAAAGGAAATCGGTCCTGAATATTCATTGGAAGGACTGATACTGAAGCTGAAGCTCCAATACTTTGGCCACGTGATGCGAAGAACAGACTCATTGGAAAAGACCCTGATGCTGGGAAAGGTTGAAGGCAGGAGGAGAAGGGGACGACAGAGGATGAGATGGTTGGATGGTATCACTGACTCGATGGATGGACTCGACAGACATGAGCAAGCTCTGGGAGTTGCTGATCGACAGGGAAGCCTGGTGTGCTGCAGTCCATTGGGGTTGCAAAGAGTCAGACTTGACTGAGCAACTGAACTGAACTGAGCAAGTAACACTTTCACAGATAAGAAAGGGCTTCCCAGGTAGCACTAGTGGTAAAGAACCCAATGCAGGAGACATAAGAGATGCAGGTTCAATTGGGTTCAATCCCTGGGTCAGGAAGATTCCCTGGAGGAGGGCATGGCAACCAGTATTCTTGCCTGGAGAATCCCATGGACAGAGAAACCTGGTGGGCTATGGTCCATAGGGTTGCAAAGAGTTGGACAAAAGTGAAGCAACTTAGCAAACACGCACAGATAATAAATGGAGAAGGAAATGGCAACCCACTCCAGTGTTCTTGCCTGGAGAATCCCAGGGACAGCGGCGCCTGGTGGGCTGCCGTCTATGGGGTCGCACAGAGTCGGACACGACTGGAGTGATTTAGCAGCAGCAGCAGCAGACACGCACAGATAAGAAACTGAGGCTTCTGACTGTGACTTCGTTGAGGACACACAGTTGATGAGTGCCACAGGGTGTGTCCTGAACCTTCATCAACTTGTAGTCATGGTTACAGCACGCAGGCACATGTTGAACGCCATCGTCCCTGTCTGCCAAGACGAGTCTACGAGTCTCTGGAATCACTAATAATTATGACAGATCGAAAATGCTGACTTCCATATGAAAGTCAGAGGAGAGAGGGCTCCCTTCTGAATGGGTGACCAGCAGAGACATCACCTTGGAGTGTGGGTAGAATCTGGACATGTGGAGACCTGGAGGAGAGAGACTGTTGTAGGGGTATAACTTGAACACAGACAGGAAGGGGGGGTGGAAAGCCTGGGGCATGTATGGGAGATATCAGACGTTTCTCTCTGTCTGCAGAGGAGGGTGGAGCTAGGGGAAGAATTGGTGTCAGATAAGGGAGGGTTTTGCATGCCAGACTAATGAGTTTGAACCTCATTTTGCAGGCAGTGAGGAGCTCTGGGTGGGTTTTGAGCCAGGGAGCAGTCGTGAGATTCATCTGGCAGTAGTATGGGGGAAAGGCTCAGTGTGGAGTGAGGCATGACCAGTGGGACCAGTTAGAGATCATCGTGGTAGCGTATAGAGGAGGCAGTGAGAGTCTGAACTAGGACAGTGGTGTGGGCTGGAGAGCAGAGGACCCCTGCCCAATTCATGGCCGCGCCCTCAGCGCACACTGGCTGGCCTAGGTATGTGCCACGGTCCTCCGCCACACTTGGACCTCAGCCTGGGTTGGAAAATACAGACCACGGATGCCATGTACGTACCGTGTTGGGGCACAAGGCTGTGTAGCCCAGAGGTCGTCTGGGCATCTGGATGGGTCCTTGCTTTTGACAAGTGATGACCAAAGCCAACCCAGACTAGGCCACTCACCCTGTCTATAACTCCACAATCCCTTCCTCTCCGAGGTCTGCAGTTCATCATCCTGACAGTCCAGAAAGCCTATGCTAGAGCTTCCTCCACTCTGAGCACGCGGATTTTCTAATTCTGAGTTATTGGCACAGGGAAGCTGCATCCGGGGTGTGGTTTCCACTTATCCCTGGAATGGGGCAAACAGGACAGACCTGTGCGGAGTGGGTTTGCATTTAAGTGTGGAACCGGGGGCTTGGACTGACTATCTTCCCACCCCAATTCTTAAGTTCCCTTCACTGTGATGCATGTTCCTTTTATTCTGTCCTCTGTGCCATCTCCTCCAGGAATCCTTCCCTGGTTCTCCACAGCCACCTGTGCCTCTCTTCCTGGGAGAGTTGCTTTCAATAGACTTGTGCCTGCTTTGAGGGCAGAGCCCGTGTCTTGTGCATATTCCCTGTAAGGCCAGCAGAGGCAAGATGGAGAGGAGTCTGTCATTCACTGGAGCGGGTATTCAGTCACTCAGTCGCCTACGTCTCTGTGACTCCATGGACCGAAGACAGCTTCCCTGACCTTCACTATCTCTCAGAGCTTGTTCAAACTCAGGCCCACTGAGTTGACGATGCCATCCAACCATCTCATCCTCTGTCACCCCCTTCTTCTCCTGCCCTCAATCTTTCCCACCATCAGGACCTTTTCCAGTGAGTTGGCTTTTCGTTTATCATGTGGCCAGAGTATTGGTGCTTCAGCTTCAGCATCAGTCCTTCCAGGGAATATTGAGGGTTGATTTCCTTTAGGATTGACTGTTTTCATACTTTGTTGTTATTTTGCTATTCTTCATAATGCTAATAACAATTAATGTAGTCAGATGCTCTGACCACGTGGTGAGCATCTCAGTACATTATTTCTAATTCTCAAACAAACCTGCAAGAGAGGGATCATTGCTGTGAGTTTCAAACCAAGGAAGTGTGAGAGAGGCCAAGTCACTTGACCTCATTCCTACAGTTAGGACAGGAAGGTATCAGGATTTGCTCGCAGGCTGGCCAGCTCCAGAGCATGCTCTCTGTCTCTCTTTGGTGGAATGGAGTTATTGTGATCAGGCTTCAAACACCATCTCATGGTTCATAGCATAATAGCAGCAAACCATAGTGAGAGGGCTGAGCTTGGCCTATTGTTCATCTGAAGGTTCACCTAAGGGTTTAGCCCATGAGGAGAGGTTTGCTTGTTGTTCTGAATTCTCTGTTCATGCAACTTGCCTCAGCTCTAGGTCACTAGGGAGATCTACAGTTTCCAACTCCTGGCAAAGAGATCTCTGAGGAAATGCTATTGCTCTGGGGTCTTCCAGCCTATAGGTGGCGCTGTTGGACCCTGGGAAGTCCCATGCTGTGGAGGATGGAAGGAACAATGCCAGGCTGTTCCAGCTCAGCTGGGCCAGTGGCGGGGCGGGGGCGGGGGGGGGGGGGGGTGGAAAGCACACCCTGGAAGCCTAAATGACCGGCAAGATGAGCCGAGTTAAATACATGATAATACACCCACATAATGGAATGCCATGGAGCCATTAAAAATTATGACATGGATTTATGTTGATTGATCTAGAAGGATACCTCACAGTATATTTTGCTGAAGGAAAGCATGCCTCGGGACATTTGATATATATATAGCATGATCCCCAAGATACAAGACTGAGAAAGAGAAAGATGGATAGTAAGCAGGATGGATGTTCACCAAAATTATTAACAGTGCATGTAGATCTTTTTAGATGGTGAGATTTCAAATGATTTTTACTTTAGTTGTTTCTACTTTAACTTTATCTGTGATATGTGGATTTTTAAAATGATAAACATATATTATCTTTGCAGTTGGGAGAAATAAAGCCATTTTTTCATTTGAAAATGTATAGATTCAACCAGAGTGAAGGTGTCACCCACTCTTTCCAAATCTAGTTCTGTTCAGAGTGTAGCTACCTCTGATGTCTCATCTCTGTGTTAGTGATTAGTTATTTCTTAGCAGAAGAATGGAGATATGTGTCACCAGTCTTGCACACAGAAGCTGAGGAGGGCACTCCTGGGCCAGTTCCAGGATCCAGTGGGAACTGAGGGCCAGGGTGGTTCCCAGCACTCCCTGCCCCTCCTTCTCCAGTTTCCACCTCCACCCTCCTCCCCCCATCCTCACCCTCCTCCGGGTGTCTCCAGCAGCTTTCATCTCCACAGATTCTATTCAGCAGCGAGTCCCTGAACTTTTCTAATTGAGATCAGAGATAAATATAGTGGGGAAGGAAGGAGGGAGAGGGAGGAGGCCTAGTTTTAATTTGCAGCATTTCCCATTAATAACAACTTCTAATTAAAAAGTCTCTATCTCCCAGCCGAAGTCCAAGCGTAAAGTCTCCCCAGGTCTGTCTGGCTGGAACCTTTGTGCCAATGAGTTCGGAGTGCAGATTTCTGCACCAGCTGAGCCCTCTCTATCAGAAGCCATAATTAAGCTGGGAAAGAAAAAAGAATAGAAAGGGGGAAAAAAAAGAGGGATGTCATCTAAGACCAAAGGGATCCTCCCTTGATGTAGTCCTAGAAGGAGGCCATCTGTCTTCCTCGGACAGTGGTGCCTGCTGGGTCGGTCCTCCTAGGGAAGGTGGCCAGGCCAGATGATGGAGGAGGCAGAGGTTGAGTAGGATGGGTGGGGATGTTATATTTTTTGGAGGTGGAGAAGCTAAATATCACAGGAGGTTGGAATCAGTGAGCTCAAAGAGAGAGCTCTCTGCCTCCATTCAGGGTGCATCTGCCCTATCTTCCCTTTCTCTTCTCCCCTCATTTCCTCTACAGAGGCTCTATTCTTCTGTGGTTTGTGAACATGTGTGTGTGTGTGTGTGTGTGTGTGTGTGTGTGTGTGTAGAGTGTGCTGGTACTGCTGCTTGAGGAGTGATGGCTGTTAATAGGCTAAGATAGTAGGGCATGCCATTTAGTATTGATCTAAACACAGGCCCCAGTTTATTTCTTTCGCCCAGAAACATTTTTATGCCTTTGCAACTTGCTGAACTGAAGTAGGTACTCAATAAACAACTGTGAATAAGTGAAGGGCTGAATGAACAAAAAGATCTTCTCCGAGCTTCAGTCTCATAGCCTCCTGGTTATTCAGCGCCTCTGCTTGGATCTTCAGTAGGCATCTCAGACATCCAGCCCCTGCAGGCACACAGTTCTGGTATTGCCCTTAAAAAATGCACATAAATCAATGGGAGCCATTAAGAGGAAAGTGATCAGGGTGAGAAGACTCAAGACCATGCCATATGGTGATCTGGGTGCCAAAGAATTGATGCTTTTGGGTTGTGGTGCTGGAGAAGACTCTTGAGCGTCCCTTGGACAGCAAGGAGATCAAACCAGTCAGTCCTAAAGGAAATCAGTCCTAAATATTCATTCCAAGGACTGCTGCTGAAGCTGAAGCTCCAATACTTTGGCCACCTGATGCTAAGAGCCAACTCATTGGAGAAGACCCTGATGCTGGGAAAGATTGAGGGCAAGAGAAGGAGGTGACAGAGGATGAGATGGTTAGATGGCATCACCAATTCAGTGGACATAAAATTGAGAGAACTTTGGAAGATAGTGAAGGACAGGAAAGCCTGACATGCTGCAGCCCATGGGGTAGTAAAGAGTCGAACGTGACTTAGTGACTGAACAACAACAAGAGCTAGTTGGTTCAGGACTTCCCTGGTGGCCCAGTGGTTAAGACACTGTGCTTCCAGTGCAGGGAAGTGGAAGCACTTCCCTGATCACTTCCTTGATCACTGGTTGGGATGATCCCGTATACCACATGCATGGCCAAAAATAAGAAAAATTTAAAAGTACGTACTTAAGATCTGGTTGGCTCATCACAGCGCTGAAGAAATTATGGTCTACAGCAGGGATTGCCAAATGTTTTTGTATAGGGCCAGATAATAAATATTTTAGATGTTTCAAGCCATATGGCTTCTGTTTCAGCTGCTTCAGCTTTGCTGTTGTAGTGTGAAAGCATCCATAGATGATAAAGAAATGAATAGGTGTGACTGTGTTTCAGTAAAGCTTTATTTATGAAAACAAGTGGAGGGCCAGATTTGTAGGTTGCTGATCCCTGGTCTATAGGATTGTGTCTTACTTAACATGGCTGAAGAAATGTCCAAAAGAGAACTGGTGTGTTCTGAGGGTCCTCAGGCGAAAGAAGTGGGGCTGAAGGATGGAAGTATAGGTCTGTAGATTTTGTTCCCTTTAAGGAAGATGTTTAAACAGCCAGAACTTTTGGTTCTGCATTGGGCAGAAGGCTATGAGTCCTCGTATATGGATTTGTTGAGACAAAATTTAGGGTAATTTGGCTGAAGTGTTGCAGAGTGTGTTCAAATATTGGGTAAATGGTTGATTCAATCCTTGGGGACTTTCAAAATCCCTGGTTATTGGGATATTCTAAGGTATATGCATATTGACATTCAGGGAAACAAAGTCACAGATTTGGTGCCTCTCTAATGTATGAACCATTGCAATTTGCAGATTGAAGACAGTTTTATTTTTCAGTTATATCACCAAACAGAATTTGTGCCTGTATCCATGGGCAAAACCCCACAAGAATGCATTGTCAACTTCATTTAGGATATAATCCATCTCAGCTCCCATCTGGGTCTCTCATGAAGACCCAGACACTAATCATAAACTGTAGTCACTGTCCTACTAATACAGTAGCATGAGGAATGTATGAAAATTTGTTTTCTGTTTAGATGCAAGGAAAGCAAACATTTGGCATAGGGGCCTCCACTCCTCTCACCTCCATGTATTTGAAAATACTGCCAATTGATCTTGACTCTCTTCCTAAACCTTGGCCTCAAATAGGTAAGGCCCTAGAATTTTTATAATAAAAGAGACATAGGACCAGCTGCCTAGTTGGAATAGGAATGAGGGTGTGGAATCAAAGCTGAAGTATGTTCCAGAATGGAGGCAGGAATGACTGAGAGTCCCCAGTACCCGCTCCCTGAGGACCCTTCTTGGTTCCCCACTGCCCCGCTTCCCCAGAATTCTTCCCAACACATTGCTCCAAGAAGCTAGCATCAATTTATTGGAGGCAGGTTGTTGTCACTTCTGGTTTAGAAAGTTCAAGTCCATCAATTGGCATTTTCTATAACCTCCTAGAAGTTGGCCAGTGGACAGTAAGTTGATACCCTAAGATTCTCCACTGAGCATCCTGTACAGAAGGAATCAGGAAGATGGAATGTCTCAACATCTTTGACATCATGACTCCTTGATAAGATACTGGAAATGACTTACAGCTTTTGGGTGCAGGAGTATCCTGGGTCAATACCTTGAGCCAGGTTCTGGCAAATGTGAAGAAAGTTGGTGACACCCACTCACCCAACCTTTTTCCATGTGCTCACACCACCTGTGTTTGTGCCCACCTGAGTTGTAGGGCGGAAGGATGAGAGGCGGGAGGGTGGGCTCCTGGTGAGACTTGGAGAGCAGTGGTCCTAGTGCTGTGTCCACACCACAAGCTGAGTATGGGCTGAAGGCGGGAAGCCAAGGGTGAGAGCAGAGGTAGTTGAGCGCATGTTGGTAGAGATGGAATGAGCCCAGTGAGACCATGTTTCAGGATGGCAGCCCTGAGGTTAGAGCACCTGCAGGCTGAAGTGGAGATAGTCAGGGTCCTGCCATAGGAAGTGGTACCCAACATCAAACCCCAAAGGCCAGGGTGACGATGAGAATGGTGTAATAAGCAGCAAGACTCACCTCTGGAAGGGTTGACCACATGTTGGAATTAGATGTGACGGGTGGATGAAGGATGATGGTTCTGACCTAAGGCAGAAATGGTGAGGTGCTTGTGTTTGCATCTCACTCAGAATAAAATCGGTTTGATCCCTGCATTGGGGAAGATCTGCTGAAGGAGGGCATGGCAACCCACAGACAGAGGAACCTGGCAGGCTACGGTCCATAGGGTTGCAAAGAGTCGGACATGACTGAAGCGACTTAGCACACACACACAGCACGCAGAATAAAATATAAAGGCATCACCATAGTCCAGGGCTCTTAACCTTGACATTACTGATACGTTGGAGCAGATAATTTTTTTGTTGCTTTGGGCGGCTGTCCTGCGTGTTAGAGGATGTTTAGCAGCATCCTCTGGTGGCACTCCCCCCATTACCTACCTCCCACATTGTCACAGCTACAAAAGCAAATTGCCCCAGATGAGAACACTGCATAGCCTGCCAGATTATGGTACCCAGTGTATATTCTAGGGTGGAGAAGAGACCTGCCAGTCTAGACTGGGAAGTGGGGGATCTGGAAGAAATGAAAGAGGCTCATGGGTCTGGAAATTGACTAATTTGAAATCTCAGGACAGCCTCCCTTAGATTAAATTGGGTTCCATTTTCCTGACTTCCATTTTCCTAAGTTTTCCCTGGAGGCTCAGATGGTAAACAATCTGCCTGCAATGCGGGAGACCTGGGTTCGATCTCTGGGTGGGGAAGATCTTTTGGAAAAGGGAATGGCAACCCACTCCAGTATTCTTGCCTAGAGAATTCCATAGACAGAGGAACCTTGCGGGCTACAGTCCATGGGGTCGAAGAGTCGGACACGACTGACTGACTAACACTTTCACTTTTCCTGACTTAGAGTTTTCGTTTCCTATGCTCCCACTGTACCTCACAACTATTCCCAATAAAGCTCTTAATTTCTTGTATGGTAGACATTTGCATGCTTTTACAGCCATAAGACTTAAAATCCCTCTAGGGCAAGACTACCCTCCCTTATGGAGAAGGCAATGACAATGCACTCCAGTACTCTCACCTGGAAAATCCCATGGATGAAGGAGATTGGTAGGCTTCAGTCCATGGGGTCGCTAAGAGTCAGACATGACTGAGCGACCTCACTTTCACTTTTCCTTTCATGGATTGGAGAAGGAAATGGCAACCCACTCCAGTGTTCTTGCCTGGAGAATCCCAGGGACGGGGGAGCCTGGTGGGCTGCCGTCTATGGGGTTGCACAGAGTTGGACACGACTGAAGCCACTTAGCAGCAGCAGCAGCAGCCTTCCTTATCTTTGTGTTTCAAGGATCTAGTGTGGTTCTTGGCATGTAGAAGTTGCTCACTGCATGTTTTCCAAATGCATGCATGAATGAATGAATTAGTGATTTGGGGATTGTGCCCTGGCCCTCCAGCATCACACATGGACCAGAGGTGTGGACCTTGAGTCATCGACACAGAGAAGATATCAGAACTGGAGAATGACGAGTCTTTCCCCTCTTCTGGAAAAAACATAAGTCAGCCTAGGAATGAGGTCCCTGAGTCACTGAGGGGAAATGAGCCCAGTGTGGGGACAAGTGGCTGAGCTCAGGTTTGGGACCAGGCCAGGGAGGCCAAGTCGGCACACCTGATATCTCGAGAGCGGCCAGGCCCTGAGTCCCACTCGCATCCGCACGGTCCCCTGCAGCTGTGCTGACCACCTCGGCCTTGCTTCCCCACCCCGCCGCTGCTCTTGGGGCCCAGCAGCTGGGAGCACGCCCACCAGTTAATGGACCTCTTGAAGGGGGGCCGGGCCAGGAGCCATCAGCACAGCTCCCTACCCAACAGGCTGCTGGAGCAGTGATTTCAATTAAAGGACCATTACCATGAAATCCTATCCAGCCCCAGGTCCCATCGGCCAGCGGGAGGCCTCTCTTCTCCCTGTCCCAGGCCCTGCTCTGTGGTTACTGGGCAGCCCTCTCACTGGGGCCCACTGCCTTCGCTAAAACACAGCAGCTGCTGCTAATAAACAAACATATTGATCATACAGATATGGGATGTCAGGGACTTAATTCATGAATGAAGTGAGCTTTAAGAGTGTCCGGTGGGAGCTGGCTCTGTTTAAAGGGCCAGCAGCTGCCTGAGTCCTCTTGAAGTGGGATCCGAGACAGGGCAGAGAGGGAGCCTCTCCCTAACCTGGATCCTGTGGTGCCCAAGAGGTGTGCAATGGAATCTTCCGGTCCTTGGATACACCTCACCTGGACCCTTTGCCTTTGTCCTCCAGGACCCTCTTTGCAACATGGAGACCATCAGGCGAGGCTGCAGTGCTCTGAGGGTACAAGGGCTGAGCCAAGGCAGAGAGGGAGGAGAAGAGGGCCTGCCCAGGCTCCCCTGGCTCAGGCTCTTGGGCTCCCTGCCCTGATGATGGTGATAAAGGCCTCAGACCTGACAATTGGTCTCCTTGAGCACCTGCTGTCTCACTGGAATGTATAATATAAGAGCCCCAGGAACCCTGATGAGGGGTCCACTTTGGGATATTGAAGTTCCTAGACACTCCTTAGTGAGATCGTTAAGTGAGGGGCTGGGGACCTAGGTTAAGAAAATGTTGTCTTTGGCCCACAGTAAAGTGATGGAGAGGGTTTCCCAGGTGGTTCAATGGTAGAGAATCTGCTTGCCAATGCAAGAGTTTGTGGGTTCAATTCCTGGGTTGGGAAGATCCCCTGGAGGAGGGAGTGGCAACCCACTCCAGTATTCTTGCTTGGAGAATGCTATGGACAGAGGAGCCTGGCACGCTACAGTCCATGGGGTCGCCAAGAAGCAGACATGACTCAGTGACTAAAACAACAAAAAGTGGTGGAGAAGTGAGCAGGCAGGCGATTTGAATGCAGTGTGGTAGGAGGAAGGGAGGACCAGCATCTGTGTGGCTGTGGGAGCCGAGAGGCACTTTGCCAGGGAAGCTACCTAAAGCCAATGGCTCCGAAGTCCAGACAGAATGGTTTCAGAGCAGCTGTTAGCATGGGATACGTGGTGGGCGCAGTGGGGCAGGGATGTGCCCCGCAGAACAAAGGGATGATGATCTAAAGCAAACCAAGAACACTGGGAAGCTCATGCGGTGAGGTTCTGCTGGAGGACAGAGGACCAGAGTGGCTGGAGTGGAGAGGTGAGGGAGGTCGAGGCTGGAGACTGGCAAGAGTCTAGATGTGGAGCCGTGTCTAGTGCACTAGAAACGATGCTGCGGTGAGGAAGCTCCTGAGTGGTTTGAGGCAGAGGGACAATGAGACAGCATTTGAGGATTAGGATGATCACGGAAGCCGTGTGGTGCAGAAAGACCTGGAGATGGGGAGGTCTTTGGGGGCGAGTGTATAAGGTCAAGGAGAGAGAGTGCAGGCTTGGAAACTGGCTGCTGCACCAGAGGGCGAGGAAGAAGGGCTTTCAGGATGCAACAGTCAAGCCATTAGCCCACCAGCAATGAGTCTCATTAATTGAATTTGAGACCAGTTTTGTAAAAGGCCTGAGCTGCTCTTTACTTGGGTTCAGAAATCTTTCTTTAGAGAGGGCTTAGGTCCCCATACCATCAAACATGGTGAAAGCTGTTTGCAGAGGAAAACTTATAGCCCTACATGCCTTCATCATTAATGAAGAAAGTCCCCTCCCCACAAAGGGGTGGCATTAGGTAATCATCTCAAGAAATTAGGAAAGGAGCAATTGAATAAACTCAAAGAAAGTGAGCACAAAGATAAAAGCAGAGATTAACGAAATCCAAACCAAAGTATATTAGAGAGGATAAATAAAACCCAAACTTTGTTCCCTGGAAAGTCTAGCAAAATAGATGAATCTGGTTTTAGAGCTTGATTAAGGGGAGGGAGAGATATTAATGAGAGAGAAAACAGAGATGATATAAATTAATTGCCTCAGCAAGCATGCTGGGAGGAAATTAGAAATACAGAACTTGAGGTCCAAGAAGCTCCTGCGTTGTTCCTAGTAATGGACGTGGCAGCCGCTGTCCATGCTTATCCCCCCATTCCCCGAAGCCTGAGGAGACCAGTGATATTTTATTAACGTGATTCTCCTTACTGTCAGATAAAACAGTAGTGACTCACACTTATTGAGCTTTTTTTTCCCCTCTTTAAGCCAGACACTATGTTAACTACTTTGTGTGGATTTTATTTTAATCCTTCCAGTAGCTGAACCAGGTGGATCAGTGCCACGTTGGATACCCATTTTACAGATGAGAAAATCAAATTTAACACTCCAGTGTAATTTGCCCTAAGCTCCTACATCTCTCTAGAGGCAGAGGCAGCGTTAGTTGCAGGAGCCTGACTCCTGTTACCCTGTTGAACTTACTCCTCTCCCCTGCATGAAGTGCTCAGTCACTTCAGTCGTGTCCGACTCTGGGATCCCATGGACTATAGCCTGCCAGGCTTCTCCATCCATGGGATTCTCCAGGCAGGGATACTGGAGTGGGTTACCATGCCCTCTTCCAGGGGATCTTCCCAACCCAGGAACTGAACCCACATCTCTTATGCCGGGTGGGTGGGTTCGGAACTATTAAGGGGGAAGGAGCAGCATCTGGGTGCCCAGCCAGCAATGCTCTGGGCCCTGGGCTTCTGCAATGGTTTTGTCTCTTAGATGTTCAACTTTGGGAAGTCAATCAAACTTTCTGGAGTTCAATTTACTCTTCTTTAAGGGAGCTGGACTGGGCCCCTATAATTTAAAAGGTATTTTATGTCTTTAAAAATGCTTCCTGTTCAGCCCTCATCACTAATTCAGACAAGCCTCAGCATTCAGTATCAGGTAGTAAGTTATGGATATTTCAGAACTGGGCATCTTACTCACCTTCCATCTGGGACGCCCCAGCTGCCCTCTAAAAGACCGGGACAAAAATGACCGCAGTAGGTGGTGCTTGGAGCGGCAGTGCTGCCTAGACCTGGCAGCTCAAGCTCCTGTCCCAACACCCAGCCCACTCTGGTCCTCCTCTGGCTGTGCCCCTCCCCAAGGGCCGAGAGGGACACACTTAGCAGAACCCGCAGTCTCTTTGCCTCACTGCCTGGACGCCCAGAGTGCACTTCCGGGGCCTGTGTAGACCTGTGACCCTGGGCTGCTTCCTCAGGATGAACTCACTAGTACATGCACCGCCACCCCCCACCTCCCCACAACACACACACACTCCAGGGGGTGGGCAGGGGCACACGAAGGGCTGTGAACAGAGCCTGACTTCTCTGGTCTTGGACTCCACAGGCAGGAGGACACCAGACCCCTTGTGGTGTGAGAATGAATGGCAGTGGAAAGAGAAGGGGAGCCCAGGGAAGGGGCCCCCACCTGAAGTCTTATTCTGCCATACAGTGCCCCAGAAGAAGCTTGTTAATAAAAGGAAATTTTAGTTGCCTGGTAAGAGTTAAGGCTCCACAAAAGACATATTTATGATTTTCTTATTTATTTCCTTTTTGGCTGTGCTGCTTCTTCACTGCTGTGCAGACTTGTCTGTAGCTGCGGTGAGTGGGGGCTGCTCTCTAGTTGCGGTGCGCAGGCTTCTCACCGCAGCCGCTTCTCTTATTGCAGAGCCCCGGCTCTAGACTGAGCGAGCTTCAGCAGCTGTGGCACGTGGGCTCAGTAGTTGTGGCCTCTGGGCTCTAGAGCACAGGATCAAGAGGTGTGAGGCATGGGCTTAGGTGCTCCAAGACGTGTGGGATCTTCCTGGATCAGGGATCGAACTCGTATCTCCTGCATTGGCAGTCAGATCCTTTGCCACTGAGCCACCAGGGAAGCCCCACAAAAGACATATTTAGATGTGAATGGAACGCAAAATGAGAAGTCACAGAACAAGTCCACTTGACTCTTAGGGGGCTGGGTAAGTTAACAGTCTTAGAGAAAGAGAACCCCTCAGAAGGGAGTCAGGCTGCCACAGACAGAAAACCAGAGCTTGGGAGGCACACCCGGGAAAACCAGAGCAACAGCCATCCATCTCAGCTTTCTGATCTCACAACCACTCGTGTCTCTGGGCCCTGACTTGAGGCTGACCAGAGCAGTTCTCCAATGAGAACCTGGCCCTCCACAGGGATATGCCCGACTTGTGGACACAGAGGGGGAAAGGAGAGGGTGGGATGAATGGAGAGAGTAGCATGGAAACATACATACTACCATATGTAAAATACGTAGCCAGTGGGAATTTGCTGTCTGACTCTGGGAGCTCAAACTGGGGCTCTGTGACAACCTAGAGGGATGGGATGGGGAGTGGGACGTAGGAAGGAGGTTCAGGAAGGAGGGGGCATATGTTGCCCTATGGCTGATTCATGCTGATGTATGGCAGAAACCAACATGGTATTGTAAAGCAATTATCATTCAGTTTAAAAAAAAGGAGCGAGAGAGACAAAAAGATGGGGTTCATTCATTTCTCCATACGGTCATCGTCAAGTATTCATGGCGACCCCCCAGGTGTGAGGCACAGTGCCAGGGCCACTGGTGGGCAGAATCAGACCCACTCCTGCCCCGCATGGAAATACAGCCTTATGGTAGAGCAGTAGAAGAATCGTGCGGATGATGTAGAATGATGCTCGTGAGAAGCCCAGGGAGGGAAAGGGCCATGATGCCCCAAGGCTGCACAGCACAGGCCCTGGCCCAGCCTGTGGATCGGGGCTTCCCCTAGGAAGTGGCGTTCAGAGGTGGGACAGTTATGTGTGCAGTCCTGGAGTGGGCAGCGGCCAGTCCGGCTAAAGGTGAGATATGGAGGAGAGAGAAATACCTGGATGGAAAGCCAGGTCATAGGGGAAGAGACAGCATTGGGAGAGCCTTCTAGATTCTAGTTCACTGTGATTGCTGGTGGGGCCATTTCCTAAAGCGGCAAAGTTCAGGGATGGGAGTTTGGGAGAGGTCATGAGTTTGGTTTTGGATCTGTTGATTCTGAATTACTTAAAAAATAATTTATTTTAAAATAATTTCAAACCTGAAGAAGAGTTGGAAGAATAGCACAGAGAACTCCCATCTCCCCTGCTCCCCTATATTTAATATTAGTTTAAATATTAAACTAATTTAATATAGTTAAATTTAATTGTATCTGTTCCATCACCTGTAAATACTCTGCAAAGACACTCTTCATCCCCATCCTAGAAGCCCCTAGTCAGGAGATAAACCATAGCGTGGAGCTGACTCATTAGAAGAGACACTGATGCTGGAAAAGATTGAAGGTAGGAGGAGAAGGGGATGACAGAGGATGAGATGGTTGGATGGCATCACCGACTCAGTGGACATGAGTTTGAACAACCTCCGGGAGATAGTGAAGGACAGAGAGCCTGGTGTGCTGCAGTCTATGGGTCACAAAGAGTTGGACATGACTCAGCAACAACCCCATTCAAATGTCACCAGCCATCTCAAGTAGGTCTTTTCCTTCCTGGCCCAACATCCCATCCAGGATGCATGTAGCACTTGGATGCCATGTCGTATCGGTCCTCTCCAGTCTGGAGCATTCTCTCAGTGTTTCCTTGACATTCCCGGGCAGTTGGAAGAGTACAGGTCTGTCTTTCTGTAGGATGAACCTCAGCCTGATGTAGTGTGAGGCTTCCTTGTGACAGGCTCAGTTCCTTTGTGTCAGGTTTATTGAGGTTTAATTTATATAGTAACACTCATCCTCTTTAGTACATGGTTCTGTGGGCTTTAACAAACACATAGCACTGGGTACCCACCACCACAATAAATAAATAGAACATCTCTACCCGGGGCTGCTTCATGGGCATGTGACCTGTGTAGTTACATAAGGCTCAGAAGGGCCGTGTGCTTGGCTTAATGCTATCCTGTCAAGTCTTGAAGTACTTAACAATTTTTTTTCATCAAGGGGCCCTGCATTTTCATTTTGCACTGGGCCTTGTCAATTATGTTTTTATTCCTCTTGAATAAGTTGTTGTTCAGTCACTAAGTCATGTCTGACTCTTTGCAACCCCATGGACTGCAGTGCACCAGGCTTCCCTGTCCTTCACTATCTCCTGGAGTTTGCTCAAACTCATGTCCATTGAGTCAGTGATGCCATCCAAACATCTCATCCTCTGCTGCCCCTTTCTCCTTTTGCTGTCAATCTTTTCTAACCTCAGGGTCTTTTTCAATTAGTTGGCTCTTTGCATCAGGTAGCCAAAGTATTGGAGCTTTAGCTTCAGCGTCAGTTCTTCCAATGAATATTCAGGGTCAGTTTCCTTTAGGATTAACTGCTTGGGTCTCCTTGCAGTACAAGGGACTCTCAAGAGTCTTCTCCAGCACCACAATTTGAAAGCATCAGTTCTCCGGCTCTCAGCCTTCTTTATGGTCCAACTCTCACGTCCATACACAGCTACTGGAAAAACCATAGCTTTGACTACACAGACCTTTGTTGGCAAAGTGATCGTGATAATCAATAGAGTGAGATTGCTGGGTCAAATGTAAGTGTCTGTTTAACTATGTGAAAAAATGCCAAACTGTTTTCCAAAGTGGCCTCACCATTTTGCCTTCCCACTAGCAATGGGTGAGAGGTCCAGCCCCTC
The DNA here is from genome assembly GCF_032452875.1 of Bos javanicus. Lineage (NCBI taxonomy): Eukaryota > Metazoa > Chordata > Mammalia > Artiodactyla > Bovidae > Bos > Bos javanicus. The sequence goes on along the minus strand of NC_083888.1, from coordinate 18,885,440 downwards.
CACATTCTTGCCAACACTGGGTGTTTTCCACATTTTAAAATTTTAGGTGCATAGTGATTTTATTTTGAATTTCCCTTATAACTGATGTTGTTGGACATCTTTTCATGTGCTTGTTTGCCATCTGTATATCTTTGTCTGTTCAAATTTTCTATCCATTTACAAACTGGATTTGCTTTTTACTATTAACCTTTGAAGGGGTCTGAATGTATATTCTGGACACAAGTCCTTTATCACATATGTGTTTCATATATACTTTGTCCTCATGCACTTTTGAAAAACTCAGGTGGTATGTAGAGCTAATGATCAGAGGAAGGTTGTAGGCTGGTCACGTAAAAATATGATTTAATTGGTGTGTAAATAGAAATTGAAGACATGGGCATGGGTACAATTGCCAAAAAAGAAAGCGAAGAACTGAAAGAAGAGATAGGTCAAGATTGAGGGTTTAGAGATAACAAAATTAAACATCCAGATGCAATGGAATGAACGGGAATAGAAGATTGAAAGAGAGCTGTCAGAACTGTAGAGAAACCCAGGAAAGAATGAAGTCAGGGAAGAAGAAAAGGGTATGTTTCAAGAAGAAAGGAATGGTCAAGAGTGTTGGATGCAGTTGAAAGATCAAATAAGATGAGGGCTGAAGGTTAGCTTCAGTAGATTCAGCAACCTGGAAGTCACTGATGACCTTAGCAAAGCTTTGTATGTGGAGTGGTGGAGCAAGGCTGGCATTCACACCATACCTAATGACACGGGGCCGTGCTGGTTGTTAGAATTTTGTGATGATTAGGTACCGATTGGTGAATGGCTACCACCCCAGCCCACTGGCTCTGTCCCTGGCTCCCCCATGGGCCTCCCCATAGTCCAGTAGCAAAGTCAACTTTCCAGCCAGCAGGGGATCTCTGGAACCCTGCTAGAACTCTGTGGGGAGTTGGTTGGTTTCCAGGCTATATCTGTATCCAAATATCCTGATGGTCACCGCTGGCTAGAAGCTGTATTTGAAGTGGATTGAGAAGTGAGTGGGAAGTGAAAAAAAAACTGAGATAATAACCATGAACAATTCTTTAGAGAACTTTGCTTCTGAAGAGGAGGAGAGAGACAGGCAGAAACTGGAGGAAGATGGTGACTCTGGGGGTGTGCGATTGTTTTCTTTGTCCTTTTCAGATGAGAGAGATTTGAGCATATTTAAATGCCAATGAGAAGGATGTTAATCAAGAGAGAGGGCTTTATTCAGACAGATCCAGGCACTTGAGTCTGCGTGGCCTTTGTGTTTATGTGTTTTTCAATATAAATTAATACATGAGAACTCAGTTGATATATTCTTCTAAAGAACTCAGTTGTCCTAAGTGACAGATCAGCTCTTAATGCTTGAGTACCAGATTCTGGGGTTTGGTAAATTCAATGGTGTAAAAACTACCTGGGAAAGCCATTCCTCCAGTTAACCCTTCCTGGCCCCGTCCCAACCTCCCTGTTAGAGGTCTGTTGCATCTTCATAACATCACCCACTCAAACCCAGGGCAAGGAACGGCACCACCGCATTTCTGAGGCAAACCCCAACTGCTCCTGCTGACCCTGGTGGTAGCTGAGTGTGTAGGTCACTGAATATTGATTAGATATTGAACTCTGCCTCTGAGGAGCTTATCTTTTTAAAAAAATTTTCATTTAATTAGATTTTTAAAAATACTATTTCAGTTTTTTGGTGGTTGTTGTATATGTTTATTTATCTGGCTATGTCGGTTCTTAGTTTCAGCACTCGGGATCTACAACGAGTCATGTGGGGTCTTCATTGTGGTGCATGGCTTAATTAGTTGCTAGTTGTGGCGTGCAGGCTTAATTAGTTGCTCCGTGGCATGTGGGATCTTAGTTTCCCGACTAGGGATCAAACCCGTATCCTCTGCACTGCAAGGTGGATTCTTAACCACTCAACCATAAGGGAAGTCCCAAGGAGCTTACCCTGTGGAAGAAAAGACAGAACTAAACCAACTTGAGCCAATGCAACTGTTAGTCCCTCAGTCATGTCTGACTCTTTGCAGCCCCATGGATTGTAGCCTGCCAGGCTCCTCTGTCCGTGGGATTTCCCAGGCAGGAATACTGGAGTGAGTTGCCATTTCCTTCTCCAAGGGATCTTCCCAATCCAGAGATCAAACCCAGGTCTCCTGCATTGCAGGCCAGCTCCTTACCATCTGAGCCACCAGGGAGACTAAGCCAATACAACAAAGACTGCAGTGAGCCTTCATCAATACCAACCTGCGAGGGAGCTCAGAGCAGAGAGAGACAGGCTTGCCAGGGAAGAAGATTCCCATCTGTGATGTAATTGGGTGTCCTCCTCCCGAACCCTCTGTCTCATCCCCCTGGGACTCTGTGCACCATTGTGCATGTTTCAGGCCCAAGACATTGGTATCTGGGGTAGCTCCCTGGCCTTGTCCTGCCATCTGCGCAGCTGCACATGGGTCAGGATTGAGCTGGACACAGTGTGCCGCCTCTGGGACTTAGGACATCATCACATCCCTTCTTTCAGACTCCATTCAGACCCTCCAAATAGGGCTGTCCGTCTTCACCCACGTCTTCCCCCGTAATCTCTCTGCCATATGCAGTCCTACCCCCACCTCAGTGACTGACAGTGAGTAATTCTTCCAGGGCTGCCTTATCAAATCCTCCCAGGAAGTTTTCCCACCACCTCTTTCACTAGAAAGAGAGGAAATCACAAGCTGGAGTCCACTGGAGCCTTTTTAAAAATACAGCTTATGTGTTTCTTTTATTTTTGGTTGCGCTGGGTCTCAGTTGCTACACGCAGGCTTTTTCTAGTTGCGGTGCGCGGGCTTTTCATCGCGGTGGCTTCTCTTGTTGCCGTCTAGAGCACGGGCTCTAGAGCTCGGGCTTCAGTAATTGTGGTGCACGGGTTTAGTTGCCCTGCCCCACGTGGAATCTTCCCAGATCACAGATCAAACCCACATCCCCTGCCTTGGCAGGCGGATTCTTACCCACTGCGCCACCAGGGAAGTCCCCAGTGGAGCCTTTTGACACAGAAAATATATGCTTCGTCCCAAGGGGAGGCGATAGTGGCGATAGTGGTGGTGAATCTGCCTGCCAATGCAGGAGATATAAGAGGTGCAGATTTGATCCCTGGGTTAGGAAGATCCCCTGGAGGAGGCCATGGCGACCCACTCTGGTGTTCTTGCCAGCAAATCCCATGGACAGAGGAGCCTGGCGGGCTATGGTCATGGGGTTGCAGAGTCAGACATGACTCAAGTGACTTAGCATTCACACACAAGGCAAAGACCAAGTTCCCTTTCTTGACTGAATTTGCTGTAGACTTGCATGTGGCTCTTTGCTCACAGCGACTTACAAATTCCTGAGGTGTATTCCCCTCTCTGGATAGAATTACCTTCACTTTTCCTGTCTAGCAAGGGGAGGAGCTGTACCGCACAGTGCAGAAGGCTTCTTCCGGCTCTGCTGACTTATGGAGCCTTTGTCCTTTGTGGCGGGTATCCACCCTGAGCCAAGGACACCCAGGCACTGCCATACTCATTGTCCACCTGCAACAGCCACCCACACCGGATCTGTGCAGGGAGGCCACCCCAGTCTTGTGGTGCTTCAATGGCAAGTTTACAAAGTACGGATAATGACAAATAATGCCTCTTCATCATTTTTAACCTTTCAGAAGAATGTCTGTATGCATAAGCCAGAGGCTTTTATTTTAAAATCAATTGTGCTCATTGTGTTCTTTGGAAAAATAAATGAGACGCTAGGAAGAAAGAAGTGGGATCCGGGGTTTATTAACACAAAGAGGTTGGAGTGAAGTGTGGTTACATGGGCCTGACTAGCCCAGACTGCTATTGTCCTGGAGGACAGGGTTAGCAGCCGAAAAACCCCAAGTGGTTGCTATGGGAGAAAAGAGCTTCTCACGCTACAAAAATGTACCAGACATATGTGGGCAAGACAGCTGTCTTCCATTAGCCACAGGCGCCCCAAGAGCCTCCATCCCCTTCCTAAGGAACATGGGACTCTTATCCCACGGAAGGACTTTTAAGTCTCAAAGGTCAGACGTCCAATCCGAGTTTAGCCATTTATTAGCTCTGTGACCTTGAGGGGGTCACTTGATATCTCTTCTGGAGAATGGAGGGAGCGATATCCACTGCGTGAAGTTCTGAGAATCATGGACACCCTAAGCCAATGTAGCCAAAGGCTGTGAAAACCGCATGTAGACATGCCCTCAGGGAAGCAGGTGGATTGCTGGGATTGGGCTGGTAACCTGAGAGAACCAAGGCAAGATCTGTGGGTGGGAGAAGGGCTCTCATTTTGGCTCCGACCTCAGCTGGATCTGCTGCTGCCTTGGGAAACCATGGCATTCTGGTGACCGCACTCGGAAGACTGGGAACGCCACCATGCCCGGCTCCGAGGTGTGTGTGCTCGGTTCTCTGTAGAGAACACACAACATACGCGCACACTGTCTGCCCTCACACCCATCTCACCACTCAGGACTGCACACTGCTTTTCCCAACTCACCTCCACTTGTGTTTTACAAGTTTTCTTTTTCTCTTTTGCTCCTTTCTTTTCTTTTTTTAATTAGAAAAGATTATTTACTTACTTTATTTGACTGTGTCAGGTCCTAGTTCTGGTGCCTGACATCTTCAAGTCACGTGGGCATGTCGTATGGCTCGTGGGCTTGTGGGATCTTAGTTCCTTGACTAGGGATCAAACCTGAGTTCCCTGCATTGCACGGTGGATTCTTAACCACTGGACCACCAGGCAAGTCCAAGCAACTGCCACATCTTAAATGGAAAAGGAAGGGAACTCTATCACTTTTACAGGGGAAACCATGAAGAGGTTGGTTGGTATTTAGACTCTGTATTAAGGGTTGGTTCATTTTTACTAGTTACGTCACAATACATAAGATAGCATCCCTCTAATGCATGGCACAGAGCAGATTCTCCAAGAGACCAGCAAGCTTTTCATTCTCCTTCTTTTTCCTTTTTTCCTGACTTCCCAATGGTACCAGTGGTAAAGAACCCACCTGCCAATACAGGAGACATAAGGAACATGGATTCGATCCCTGGGTGGGGAAGATCCCCTAGAGAAGGACATGGCAACCCACTCCAGTATTCTTGCCTGGAGAATCCCATTGACAGAGGAGCCTGGCAGGCTACAGTCCTTAGGGTCACACAAAGTCAGACACACCTGAAGTGACTTAGCACGAATAGATGTTGATATGAGGAGGGGTTGTTATTTGCCAACAGAGGCCTCAGTGATGGCAGAGATCTTACTGTGGAGGCCACATCCTCAGTTTTGTCCCAGTGATCTGCATTTATCTGTTCTGCTGTTTTCTAGGGTTCTCTTTTTATGACATATGTCCTAACAGGACCAAAGACAGAGGGCTGGAGTGAGGGAGAAGGATGCAAACAGTGACTGTTTCTTCTGACTCATCAGAGATTATTCACGAGGTTTGATCCATTGGGCTCGGGGTTAGTCGCTCAGTAGTGTCCAACTCTTTGCAACCCCATAGACTGTAGCCCACCAGGCTCCTCTGTCCATGGAATTCTCCAGGTGAGAATACTGGGGTGAGTTGCCGTTTCCTCCTCCAGGAGATCTTCCCAACCCAGGAATCAAACTCAGAACTCAGAACTGGGGCAGGACTGAAGGTTCTGATTGCTCTGGGGACCAAGGTCGTCTTCTGAGACTCTCTTCAGCAGCACGGGCGCCTTCTCGGTGCTCCGTCATTGTGCCCCGTGTGGATGACACCCCCCAGAATGGTGCAGCACAGAAGCCCTGATGGTCATCATTCCCGAAACTCCAATTGCAATAGGCATCATTCTCTAAGCCTGCCATTTCCGCTGCTGTGTGGTTAAGCTATATGCCTGGAATGACTTTGAGTCAGCTCTAGAGGTGGATGGATGAACCTAGAACCTGTTATACAGAGTGAAGTAAGTCAGAAAGAGAAAAACAAATATCGTATATTAACACATATATATGGGCTTTCCTGGTGGCTCAGATAGTAAAGAATCTGGCTGCAATGCTGGAGACCCAGGTTTGATCCCTAGATTGGGAAGATCCCCTGGGGAAGGGATTAGCTACTCACTCCAGTCTTCTTAGCTGGAGAATCCTGTGAACAGACGAGCCTGGAGGGCTACAGTCCATGGGGTTGCAAAGAGTTGGACACAGCTGAGCAACCAACACTTGAACTATGGAATCTAGAAAAACGGTACTGATGAACCCCTATTGCAGGGCAGCAGTGGAAAGGCAGGCGTAGAGAAGAGACTTGTGGGCACAGCAGGGGAAGGGGAAGGGGCCACAAATTGAGAGAGTAGCTGTGAAACATATACATCACCATATGCAAAGTAGATAGCTAATGACAAGTTGCTGTATAACACAGGGAGCTCAACCTAGTGCTCTGTGATGACCTAGGGGGGTGGGATGGGGTGGGGAGTTGGAAGGAGGTTCAAGAGGGAGGGGACATCTGTATACCTTCTTGTGGTGAGTCAGGGAATGGTAGGAAATATGTTAGAGAGTCAGGCTAGACCCCTCTTTTTGATAGACCTGGAGTGAGTTCTAGAACCAGACATTGGGGCACAAGGTCATTCCCAGTGTTCTGGGCAGAGAGTGTACAGCATTACCCTCTTGAAAGCATTTAGAGAGTTACCTTGACCCCATGCCCACCTGGAAGATGACATTCAAGTCCTAGACCACCTCTAAAAGCCCTTCTCACAGTGCAGCAGGGATCTAATAGGCTGTGTGGCTGGCTCTTCTTGGCTCAGGGACTGGCTGAGATGAGCCTGCAGTTGGCAGGGTTCAGAACCCACACAGGACATGGAGGAAGTCTGAAAAGGCTTAGCTGGGGTGTGGTCTGAGACCATTGACTAAATTCTGACCTTTGCTTTTTGAATTTTTCATGCTGTCCCTGCCCTCCATCAAGCTGGCTATGAAAAAGTTGTCTATGTCATACTTTGTCCGCTCAGGCTCAAATTACGCTTCTAGGAAGCATCCTCGTCTAGAACAGGATCTCTCCCTGCAAAGCGAGGACCCTTAAAATCCCACCTGCCAGATGGAGAACATCTTTTGAGATCACAGGACATTAGAACTGAGGATGCGTGCATGTGTGCTAAGTCTCTTTAGTTGTGTCCGACTCTGTGCAACCCTATGGACTGTAGCCCACCAGGCTTCTCTGTCTATGGGGTTCTCCAGACAAGAGTATTGCAGTGGGTTGCCATGCCCTCCTCCAGGGGATCTCCCTGAGGGAGGGCTCAAACCTGCATCTCTTACGTCTCCAGAATTAGCAGGCGGGTTCTTTACCATTAACACTACCTGGGAAGCCCAGAACTGAGGGTGGTGGTGGTGGTGTCGTCACTAAGTCGTGTCCGACTCTTGACCCCATGGACTGGGAACCTACCAGGCTCCTCTGTCCATGGGATTCTCCAGGCAAGAATACTGGAGTGGGTTGCCATTTCCTTCTCCAGAGAACTGAGGATGCTAAGGCCCAAATAGGAATAGGTGATTTTCTAAGGCTACCAGCTGGTTAGGGGAGATGTCTGCCTTGGGTCAAGCCTGCTGGATGGCCAGTTTAGTGTAACCTGTTATTGTTGTTCAGTCACTGAGTTGTGTCCAACTTTTTGTGACCCCATGGGCTGTAGCCCACCAGGCTCCTCTGTCCATGGAATTTCCCAAGCAAGAATACTGGAGTGGGTCGCCATCTCCTTCTCCAGTGTGTCTCCCCCACCCAGGGATTGAAACCACGTCTCCTGCATCCGCAGGCAGATTCTTGACTGCTGAGCCACCTGAGAAGCTGCTTAGTGTAACCTGCTGCTGCTGCTGCTAAGTTGCTTCAGTCGTGTCCAACTCTGTGCAACCCCAGAAACGGCAGCCCATCAGGCTCCCCCATCCCTGGGATTATCCAGGCAAGAACACTGGAGTGGGTTGCCATTTCCTTCTCCAATGCATGAAAGTGAAAAGTGAAAGTGAAGTCGCTCCGTCGTGTCCAACTCCTATCTACCCCATGGATTGCAGCCTACCAGGCTCCTCTGTCCATGGAATTTGCCAGTCAAGAGTACCGGAGTGGGCTGCCATCGCCTTCTCCATAGTGTAACCTATGTGACACTAAATAATACACGGATGCGTTTCATGGGCTCCCAGAACAGCTGAAAAAATGGACATGTGGAAGTATGTTCATGGAAGCTGGGGCCGAGGGCAGACATTTATCGAAGTATCCTACTGCTTTGGGATTTTTATTATTTTCCAAGACTTGGGCTCAAGTCACTGAGAGAAAGACGATATCAGAGCTTGAGAGTTCTCAGACATCCACATAAGAGGTCCTCAGATTTTGATGGGTGCATCTCTTTTAGAATTAATTTTTAGAAGCTGACAGTGGGTCCAATTTGCTCTGGCATGGATGAATCAGTCATCTCTGGTATTTTCTGAAAATCAGACACTGCTCCTTATTGTTCCATTAAGAGCCGTGCTGGTCTTGCCATTAATTCTGGCAACGATTCTCGTTTTGAGGAACCACACGATAGGTAGCTGATTTTCCTCCGTTGAAGTGGTTTACAGACAAAACTAATTCAAGAAGTGCTGTCATTCTTTGTGCTTTGTAGGTCACTCAAACGAGAATTTAAGGACCAATGAAGCAATCCATATTTGTCAGGGGAAGAGCAGCCCCTGGTGTTAAGAAGTCCTCAGGGGGATAAGCTGAACTCCGAGTGACTGGAATAACTGACTCCCGTGTGCTCTGCATACGGATGGCCCGCATCTGCCTGTGTGGAATGTAGATACACCTCCACGCAGTCCTGTGTCTTATGACTGTAGCATCACCCACAAACTCACACCTATACCTGCAAAGACACCCGGAACTGGGACACAGTGTGGTAGACAGCCAAGTGCAGGGACCTTAGAGCTAAGCAAACCTGGGCTCTAGTTCCAGCCCACCAGCTGATTGTCTAGAGCTAATCTCTTTCCTCCTCCGGGTCTCAGTTTCTCTGTCTGAAAAATGGGGATATTATACCAGCCTTTTCTGGTTTTAGTAAAGATTAAACGAGATCCCTTAACGACAAAAAAAGTGCATAACTTACAGCAGGGCCAATTTCTTTTCTTTTTTTCCTTTGCCCTCACAGTCTTCCAGCTACTTGGGGAAATTTGGTTCTCCCCAACCCCCTGACCCAAAGTCCCTGGAAAGTGCACATGTCAGAAACTTTACAGCCATGTGGTAAAGACCCAGTATGGCCACCAGAGAAGATGCAGGGAACAAGAGGCTCTTCTTGGCTTATCTTGGCTCTTCTCGGCTCTTCCCTCAAGCAGACACATATGCTTCTCGGCAAAAAGCAATCACATCCCTCTTATCCCCAAAGGGAATCTGACTTCTGAGACCTTTTTAGGCATTGGGTATCAGGGTAATAATAGTAATAGCTTCCATCTCTTGTGTTTTTACTATATGCCAAGCATCGCATTAAGTACCGTACGAGCTTGCTTTCCACAGGCCTATCTGTGGGGCAGGAGCAGGCGGCCTCAGTACAGGGAGACCCAGGCCTGACGAAGGGAAGTTCTTTCTTTATTCGGAGTTATGCAGCTAAGAAGAACTGGAATCAGGATATGAGCCCCAGACAAAGGCTCCCCTCTAAATCAAGGGTCCCAGTAAGGCATGCGTACATCCACTTTTCACTGGTGTCATCTGCATTGTGTTACATTTGTTGTCAGTATTGCCTTGGCATTGAGGATGTGTGTTTTAAAATGTCAGACTAGCATCACTCACACAGGTATTAGGCAACGTTTGTCCCCCTCTCTCCCACTTGTTAAAATGTATGTTTAGAAATTGTAGATAAGTGCTACTCAATGTGTGGTCTCAACTCATGGGGGGTGGTCTTATTAGAAATGCAGATCCTCTGTTCCACCTCAGTCCTGCTGAATGAGACTGGGGTTGACCCAGAGATCTGTGTTTTAACCAGTCTCCAGGCGATCTGGAAGTGTGAGTTGCGCTGGCATGGAGAGCTCTTTGAGCCACCAGGTATATAGCCATGCGGGAAAGTGGAGAATTTAAATCCATCTTTCCCACATTGGCCGTCTCAACTCTTTGGATCTTCCTGCCTTGTGTTGAAGACCTTGCAGTGTTCTTGTTTTGTTAGAACCCAGGCCAGACCTGTTATTTTGCTGAGAGCTGATGAATGAAGAGGGAACCATCCATTTCTTCTCTGACCAAGTCACTCCTCATACCCCGTTTCATCCGGTGACAATGGCAGCAAGCATGGCCACGCTCTGAAAGATTTAAATACTCAATTAATCAATGAAATATTCCATTAGTGGGATAATCAGTTGCCATTGGCCTGATCCATAGTTACATCTCAGCTGGGCCTAACAAATTGATTCGTGATGAAGTTCTAATTGACTGAACAGTCTGATAAAGGGCCACTTGGAGTTTATTGAAATACTGGTGAGCAGTCCCCCGGGGCCAGGGCCTTTCTTAGGAGAAGGCGGCGGGCAGGGAGGGTGGCGTGGGGAGAGGGGCAGAGGAGCATAATTTATGCCCAGTTCTCACTACATCTTCTCTCCAATGCAGTGTTTATGAGTCCCGGGTGCGGGGTGTGTGCTCACAGCTGAAGTACAGGGATAAGACAGCCTTTCCGAGCCCATCGCTGCTCCAGGCGGCAGGTGGTCAGAATGGGATTTGCCCAGACATCCTTGGGGCAGTGGTTTTCAAACTCGAGTGAGCTTAACAATGACTCCAAGAACTTCTTAGACTGTAGAGTCCAGGTCCTTGTCTCAGACATTCAGACTCTCTGGATCTGGGGCAAGGACCTAGGACTCTGCATTTTGGTCAGTTTCCCATTGATCCCGATACTGGTGGTCTCCAGACCTCCCTTTGAGAAATTCTGCCTTACGAGTTGGTGGCTTAGAAGCAGGCTGTGTCTCCGGGGCTCTGCTTCGCCGGGGGGATTCAGGTTTCTTGGACTTTGTGTGTGGGACAGATGTGCATGTGTACTGTCGAAGGCTCCCTACCTCTTCATTGCCTGGCACCCTTTTCATTATGTTTTTTCCCCCCACTTATTTTGAGTGATTTTTCCTTCCACATAATCTACATTTACTGCTAATGGATTTGCCTTCACATTTGATTGCTCAAAGACACAAGTACGTAATTAAAACAGTATAGTATCACCTTTATCTGTTTGATTCACTAATTCACTGGCTTATTCTCAGACATCTTTTAACGATTTTGTGACAGGCACTGAGGATAACTTTTTTTAAAAACATGAAATCAGCCAAATATATGGTTCCCAGTTGCAGGAGCTCATACTCCTTCAGGGAGACAGGCAGGAAAGTGAAATGTACATCTGAGGTAAGCACAGCGCCCCGCTATAGGACTGCAGGTGATTTCGTAGGTTTTGTTGCAGGAAAAAAAAAATATATGATATCCATTATTATTATTATTTTTTTTTTTTGAAATTTGGAAATAATTCTCAGATCTCTGTATCTGTCTTTGAGAATTCTCTCAGCCCGGAAAGTCTCTGGCAAAATGAAGCCCTGTCAACTAAAGATACGCTTGGGTGGTCTATGAGTGTCCGTGAGGATGGCTTTTCTCTGCTCTTCCGGAGGTGGGGTGGGGCCGGGGGACCACAGACACTGGTTGGTCTGAGGGGGCTAGATTTAGATATAAATGACCCGAAGTTCTGTGTATATAAAAAGGAGCTTGGGTTTGTCCTTATCATGAAGGGAGAATCACCGCAGAATTTCATGCCGGGGAGGGCCACGATCAGATTTCAGATTTCCATTTCCAAATCAGATTTCTTATTTTCCATTTCTTCCTTGCCTTCTCTTCCCCTGCTCCTCTTTCTCGCCCCCTTCTTCCTTCTCTCTTTATACACTGTTTTGTATATATGCAGCTTGAATTTGTGTTTAGATAGAAATATTCAGTGTTCTCCCTGTGAAAATACATTGTTGTTTTGGATGATGTGGGACAGGGTTTGGAGCCTGAGAATGACTTCCTGTGGCCTGGGGCTATCGAGTGTTTTCATTCCTGTAGACACAGCCCTGCCCCAAAGTGCCATAGGAACTTTTTGGTAGATGGAACCGTTAGTGTGGTTCACCATTCCGGCTCTGTCTCCTCTGTCATGATGTGCTGCTTCTGACAGAAACCGCCAACTAGGTCAGAGAAAGCTCCTGGCCATGCCATCTCCCATCTTCTGTTTATTAAGTGACTCCAGTATAAGAGGCACTGCAGGCGATGCGACTGTCGTATGGATGTGATCTTGGCCTTCAGAGGTCCATCGCCTGGGAGAGAGGCCCCTTGGTGGGTGTGGATTTCACTGGTGGGCACTGGGGATGACTTACAGGAGAACATGAAGGGCTAGATCACACAGTGGGAAAGATAATCATATACATGTGATTATTGTATGTAAAATCATACATACAATCTGTATGATTATTTTAAGGTGAAAGTCTCAGCGTGGCATCCGTGCACTTTTAATACTTGCTAATCTCCCTTTTAGAAGAAAAAATAGCAAGTCTCAGGCTCAAAGCTTAAGAGGGATTGTAGATTCCAGCTGGTCTTTGATAAAATTGTGAAGTTCTAATTGTATTTTTCTTATGTTTTTGGCAAATGTGATGGCTGATTTTATGTGTCAGCTTGACTGGGCCACAGCAGGGGCCCCAGACATTTGGTCAAACATTATTCTGAGCATTTCTAGATGAGATTAGCATTTGAAACAAGAGACTCCAGAAGGCAGACTGCCCTCCCTTCTGTGGGTGGGCCCCATCCAATCAGCTGAAGGCATGAACAGAACAAAAGAGCTGACCCTCCCTCAAGGAAGAGGGGATTCCCTCCTGCCTTGTGACTACATGGACTGTACCCTCCAGGCTCCTGTGTTTATGGGGATTCTCCAGACAAGAATACTGGAGTGGGTGGCCATGCCCTCCTCCAGGGAGCTTCCTGACCCAGGGATCGAATCCACATCTCCAGTGGTTCCTGCACTGCAGGTGAATTCTTTACCACTGAGCCACCAGGGAAGCCCAAGAAGCTACATAAAGTGTCCTTATTCAATACATTTATTTAAATTAAAAAGAAGTCCATTTAAGGAAAGATATTAAGTAAATGATAATGGAGGTTACACACTGGTTTGGCAAAAATGGTGAAAAGGGTTTGTTTGGGAAATGCAGAGATTAGGGCAGGGATGCAGAGAGCCACAGACCCGAGCAGGAATGAGGAAGGTACAAGAGGAGAGGCTGAAGTCCTGACCACTTGCCCTGCTCCCTGCCTACCCCCATCTGGGAATAGGGAGGGAAGCACAGATGGCAGGGAGAGAGGCTGGGCTCTGTGTCTGGAACACTGGACAAGTGAGGGGCTGGAGTTAGGCTCACTGACTGCCATCATGGGCAGCGTCAAACCTCAGCAGCTTACCCAGTCAGAGGTCCTTGCTTGTTCATTCACATCAGCTCCTGTAAAGACCACTTGGGGAGGAGGAGATGATTCTGTTCTGAGCCCTGGTTCAGGGGTCAGACTTTGCTCAACAGGGGGTCCATGGAGCAGCACCATCCTAGGGCTTTATGCACTGATGAACATGTTCTGTATCCGCAGTTTGATGATGGAGGACTTGATATGTGGTCACTGCCACTGAAAAATGGAATTTTAAATTTTCTTTCATTTTAAGTAATTTAAATTTGAATACCTACATGTGGCTAGCTGCTACCATATTGGACAGTGCAGTCTGGAGCCCCATACTCATTTGTAATCATTCAGGGAGAGGGAGAGAGGGAGAGATTGAGGAAGAAGTTTTATGGGCTGGGCTGGGCTTGGAAAAGTTCATCACTTTCTCCCACATTTCTCTGGTCAGAATGTAGTCATTTGGCTGTGTCATTGTCCCCAGAATGAAGTCTAGGTATATGCCAGGAGGAAAGGGGAATGGGTTTGGTAAGAATCTAGCCTGTCTGCCACTAGAGATTTGGCAGAAAAGGTGATGTACCTGGAAATAAGCAGTCTGGGGTAGGCATTGGGCAGTGACTTAATCAGGGGGCATCAGGGAGGTTGGGTCACTGATGGCAGAGTTCTTGTCCTGTGACTGAGGTTCAGGGTTGGGACTCTAGTCTCCAGGTACAAGGAAGCCAAACCGTGGAGGATGTGGGGAACAGAGACTATCGATACATCTGAGACACGGAAGAGGGTAGGTCAAGGCAACGAACTGACCAGAACAGAGGCAAGGATCAGAGTAGGCCCTCAGCAAGCTGTCCAGCTCTGAGTCCTGCCCGAGGAGGGCTGCCATAGGCTCCTTATAATCCCTCCCCTTGTTTTCCCCTTAGAGGTGGGGAAGGGCTGAGAGGGCAGGAGGGATCCAGAGGTTCTAGCAAGGGAAGAGGCATGGTGGGGAGTCAGGCTGGGTATCTCAGATGGAATCAAGGATGGGAGAATATGCAACTTATTTAACAAGCATATGGAAGGCATACTATGGGGCAGGCAGAGAACAGGAGATTTCAGTGCACTAGTTTCAATGGTGAAACTTTTTTTTTTTTTGAAACAAAGCATTTTTTTTTAAATTTTATTTTATTTTTAAACTATACAAATTGTATTAGTTTTGCCAAATATCAAAATGAATCCACCACAGGTATACATGTGTTCCCCATCCTGAACCCTCCTCCCTCCCCCTCCCCATACCATCCCTCTGGGTCGTCCCAGTGCACCAGCCCCAAGCATCCAGTATCGATGCACTGAGAAACCAAACTTTTATACTCTCAGCTGTTTTCCAACTAAGAAATGTACAAACCAGACGTCTGCACCTCATCTCCCAACCTCATCCCCTGGTCCACCTTCAACCATAGGGTGAGATTCAGTGACGGGATGGCAATTAGGATAAACTGGGACTCAGGAATTTTAAGCATAGACATGGCTGAGCCAAATCAGTTGCACTGCAAAGGCTGCGTCAGATTGATCAAGAGAAAATGTCTCACTTTTTCCAGGTACTAAGTGTGGGCAGTTTTGTGGGGGAAGTGACACCTGAGCTGGGCTTTGTGGATAAAGTGGAATTTGACAGGTAGAGATGGAGGCGGGGAACATCCCAAGTTGTCGTCTGAATGAGCAAACTCACAGGATAGAGGAGGGTGGGTGTGTGCACAGGAGGTGGAGAATAGACCAGTTGGCCAGAGGGTGGGCGTGCTGAGAAAGATCCAGCTGGAAAGATTTGCTGGGGCCAGGTTCAGAAAGGTCTTGCATGCCTGGCTAAAGGCATCACCTTTATTCTGGGGGCCATGGAGAGCCACTGGAGGGTTTAGAGCAAGACATTGGCATAACCAACCCGGGCTGGACCAGTGGGGAGCGAGGAATGGTGGGGATGTGATTGGAGGCTGTTGCAGTGGTCTGGAGAGAAGCCTGGACAAGTGTGCTGGCCCAGGCAATGGACAGGGCTGTGCGTGTGTGTAGCTGGTAGTCGGGATGTGGGGGAAATGGGCAGGGGGATTAGTCATTCAAGGCCCTAATGTAGGATTTGCTTCATGTCCATTCTGTGCTTGCTCGGCCATGCCTGGCTCTTGGGTATGTGAACGGATCAAGAGAGTGGAGGCTTGTCACACACCACCATCCTTTTTCTATACGAAAAACTCAAGGAATGTGCTGCTTGCTTAGAGGGAAAAGGTGAATCCTGTTATTTCTTGTAAAGGAGCCACCTCAACCTGAGAGCGAGAGGCTGCTTCTGGGATGAGAAGCCCATGATTCTGTGTCTTGGGGGGATTAAAAGGTGCCGCTCAGCGTGGGTTCCCATGGGAGCTACCCCCAGGCGTAGGGAGATGAGAGGCAGGTAGATGGAGAGGCTGGGAGGGAAACGAAGCAGCAGCACTGAGCCAGGTGAAAGCACAGAGGTGAGCAGGTAAACCCTCCTGGCTGCCTCGGTGCTTGAAAGGGCAGCAGAGGCCTGATAGAACTGGGGGTTTCGCACATCACAGGACTGTGGCCTTTCCAGGGGGCGCTAATGGTAAAGAACCTACCTGCCAATGCAGGAGACGTGGGTTTGATCCATGGGTCAGGAAGATCCCCTGGAGGAGGGCATGGTGACCAACTCCAGTATTTTTGCCTGGGAAATCCCACGGACAGAGGATCCTGGCGGGCTACAGTACATGGGGTTGCAAAGAGTCGGACACGACCAAGCAGCCAAGCACGCACAGGACTGCTTGTGCAGGAGGCTGGGCTTTGGAAAGGAGGCATTTGGTGATTAAATTTGAATCTGTGGCAGCAACCTGATTCTTTTTACCAAGGCCAGCTGGGGAGAGTGATTTTCTTTGCCACCAAAGACTTGCAGTGTGGAAACCAACGTCCCTCCAGCAGGAATAATAGCCGTTCATATAGGACCGAGAAAGCAACAATTTCCTCATTGTATGTGTTTCTGTAGCGGCTGGGAGAAGCCCACATTCCCACCCTAGATAAGTGCCCAATTAGAGAGATTTCAAAGAGGGGACAGTCTTCAAGGTACTTGGTTTTCGGGGCTTTATTGATTCAGTTTTTCTTTTTAGTTTTCATTGTGGTTTTAATCCCAAATGGAGCTGGCAGCGTGTTATCCAGGCAGTTTATCTCCTGCTCATTACAGCACAGGGTGAGGCTGGCAGAGCCCCTCTTCCTCTCCAGTGTGAATTGGTTATAAATGCATGGGTTGGGCTGGAGCCACCCAAGCACCTACTGTATTTGCAGAGAAATCCTGACCCAGTGATCAGCAATGCGCATCATGTTACCTCCAGCTTCTGCAACACTCTCTCCACCTCTGAACCCACAAGGGTGAGCCCAGACCTCAGGGCAAGGTCCCATAAACATCGGAGTGCCCCTGGCTAGACTTTCGTCAACCTTCCACTCCCATCTTTCAAGTATCAGCCCATCAGAAATGTGTGAGTCATTGTCATCCACAAATGTGTCTCTGGAACCTGAGCTCTGCTCTGTGACTGAGAAACTTGCTTAGCTTCCCAAAACTTCAGTTTCCCCATCTGTCAAATGGGCATCTCTATTTTTTTTTTCTTTTAAGTTTTATTCAATTTTAATTAAACAGCCAAATACGCTGGAGGGTATTGTATTGAACACAGGGGTTAGTGGTGGACTCCAGAGGAGAAATCACTCCAGGGTGAGACTGGTTGGCCTTGCCCACAGTTGGCTCTAACAGCTGTCTTCTCCCCCCACAATGCACGCACACACACACACACACACACACACACCCTGACAGACATACACACACTCACAGTGAGCCTTTTCCGGGGGGAGGAACTCTCCTTGGATCTATTCCCACCCATCCTACTCTTGAAGGAGTGGGGGAAGCAGAGGGCATCATCACAGACCCAGTGGAGAGGGTAACTGCTGCTGCTAAGTCACTTCAGTCGTGTCCAACTCTGTGTGACCCCATAGACGGCAGCCCACCAGGCTCCCCCATCCCTGGGATTCTCCAGGCAAGAACACTGGAATGGGTTGCCATTTCCTTCTCCAATGCATGAAAGTGAAAAGTGAAAGTGAAGTCGCTCAGTCGAGTCTGACTCTAGCGTCCCCATGGACTGCAGCCTACCAGGCTCCTCCATCCATGGGATTTTCCAGGCAAGAGTACTGGAGTGGGGTGCCATTGCTTTCTCCATGGGCATCTCTAACAAAAGTCCAGTTCCTGGGGGTGGCGGCTGTGAAAACAAAATTGGTCCCAGGGTGGGGCTGGGGAGCAGGCAATGACCTTGAGGGTTGGGGTTTGGCAAGGCTGGAACCTACCGCTGAGTGACCTTGATGGAGCCGGGTGCACACAGCATGGGATGGCTCTTGCCTGTGGCACCTATGAACTGTGGGACTTGGAACACGTGATCTTAGCTGCAGGAACTTAATGTTCTTCTTCTCGGTAATGGGAGTAATAATAGTACCTGAGGCGTAGGGAGGTGAGAGGACTGACTGAAGTCATCGATGGGCAGAAACAGGAAGGGTGAACACAGGGCACTTAGCATGTGTGAGGTACTTTCCCATCACTCCCCCATGTCGTGGCCAGCTGGCTGGGCAGACATCCAATGTGTATGACGCACCTTGGCACACCTGGCACTGTGCCAGGCAACTGGGACCAACCGGGAATACGAGATGTGGTCCCTGCCCTCCCAGGTTGCAGTCCAGGTGGGGAAACAGGATGACAGGCCACAGGCCAGGAAGCGTGTTTCAGTGGGGAGCATGGGCGCTATGAGGATGCAGAAGCGGAGCTCACTGTATCCGAGATGCACTCAGCCCAGAGGAGGAGTTAGGAGGCTGGCGGCATTCCGGGAGCAGCTGGCGTCTTTCTGTAGCGCCTGGGGTCCTGAGCAGGGGCAGCTGGCCAGTGAGGGTGAAATGGGGCTGCCCTTTGAGTGGGATCTGGACTGGGAGGCGGGAGCACCTGAAATGCCAAAATCTGATTCCAAGAGTGTATGTTGGGAGCCTCCGTTTTCTTATCCCAGGGGGTCTTGTGAGCAAATGCTAGTTTCCCAAGCCCTGAGGGTCCCAGGGAAGAGCAGGTGCAAGGGACCCCCCCCCCCAGTCCCCTCCCCACCCCATGGCTTGTGGGCTGCCCTCTCCTATTAGCCTTGAGTAGGCATTTTGTAGCAGGCATCTCTTCCTGTTCAATTTCCCTCCCAGACCTGCAGACCTGCATTCCTGAGCAGCTGAGCATATGGATGGAATTCACAGGAGGCAGAGGGAGCGAGGAGGGGTGTCCAGCCCCAAGCGTGTCACAGATGCCCTCGGAGAGTGGGGAGGATTAGAGCAAATCATTAATTGTCATTAATTAGCTGGGGCTTGACAGCCCCGGATTTATTTTTACACCAAAGCCCAGACGTGCCTTGCACATGTCCCTGGGTTCTGGGCTCCAGGAGAGAAGGGAAAGCTGGTTGCACTGGTCACCTGCCAGGCTTTCTCTGGGATTGGACAGCCCGCTTTCAGCTTGGCTCCCTGGTCTGGCAGAAACCATGACTTCCAAGGGTCCCCTGCCTTCCTTCCCTCCTTGGCTGTCCCTCCTCCCCAGAGAGGTTTCCTGCCAAAGAGAACCCTGATTTCCATTGCTTGTGGACTGTGCCAAGACCCTAGGGAGGGATGGAGGAGCTGGTCAGAGAGAAGATGGATAATGTCACAGGGAATGGTATTCAAAGGGTTAAACTGTCACCAAGAAATGCATTATTTCAGAAAGAAAATACTGTACAACAAGACTCCTAGAGATGCTACTGTCTCTATGGGCAAGTGTAACTCTGGGTTGCCTTTCCTTTCAAACAGGTGCTGAGAACCCAGGTTTGACTCCAAATTTGACCTGGTAGCCCTTATGAGGGTTCCCAGGTGGCACTAGTGGTAAAGAATCTGCCTGCCAATGCAGGAGACATCAGAGTCGAGGGTTCAGTCCCTGGGTTGGGAAGATCCCCTGGCAGAGGGCACGGCAACCCACTCCAGTATTCTTGCGTGGAGAATCCTATGGACAGAGGAGCCTGGCAGGCTACAGACCTTAGAATCACAGAATCAGACATGACTGAAGTGACTGAGCACACACCAGCCTTCCCTGTCCTTCACTATCTCCCCGAGTTTGCTCAGAATCATGTCCATTGACTTGATGATGCCATCCAACAACCTCATCCTCAGTCACCCTCTCCTCCTCCTGCATCAATCTTTCCCAGTATCAGGGTCTTTCCAATGACTTCGCTCTTCACATCAGGTGGCCAAAGTACTGGAGCTTCATCTTCAGCATCAGTTCTTCCTGATGAATATTCAGAGTTGATTTCCTTTAGGATGGACTGGATGGATCTCCTTGCTGTCCAAGGGACTCTCAAAAGTCTTCTCCAGCATCACAGTTTGAAAGCATCAGTTCTTTGGGACTCAGCCTTCTTTATGGTCCAGCTCTCACATCCATACATGACTACTGAAAAAACCATAGCTTTGACTATACAAACCTTTGTAGGCAAAGTGATGTCTTTGCTTTTTAATAGGCTGTAAGAGACCCCAGATGGGCTCTATAAAGGACAGAAATGGTATGGACCTAACAGAAGCAGAAGATATTAAGAAGAGATGGCAAGAATACACAGAAGAACTGTGCAAAACAGATCTTCACGACCCAGATAATCACGATGGTGTGATCACTCACCTAGAGCCAGACATCCTGGAATGTGAAGTGAAGTAGGCCTTAGAAAGCATCACTACGAACAAAGCTAGTGGAGGTGATGGAATTCCAGTTGAGCTATTCCAAATCCTGAAAGATGATGCTGTGAAAGTGCTGCACTCAATATGCCAGCAAATGTGGAAAACTCAGCAGTGGCCACAGGACTGGAAAAGGTCAGTTTTCATTCCAATCCCAAAGAAAGGCAATGCCAAAGAATGCTCAAACTACCACACAATTGCACTCATCTCACACGCTAGTAAAGTAATGCTCAAAATTCTCCAAGCCAGGCTTCAGCAATATGTGAACCGTGAACTTCCTGATGTTCAAGCTGGTTTTAGAAAAGGCAGAGGAACCAGAGATCAAATTGCCAACATCCGCTGGATCATGGAAAAAGCAAGAGTTCCAGAAAAGCATCTATTTCTGCTTTATTGAGTATGCCAAAGCCTTTGACTGTGTGGATCACAATAAACTGTGGAAAATTCTGAAAGAGATGGGAATACCAGACCACCTGACCTGCCTCTTGAGAAACCTGTATGCAGGTTAGGAAGCAACAGTTAGAACTGGACATGGAACAACAGATTGGTTCTAAATAGGAAAAGGAGTACATCAAGGCTGTATATTGTCACCCTGTTTATTTAACTTCTATGCAGAGTACATCATGAGAAACGCTGGACTGGAAGAAACACAAGCTGGAATCAAGATTGCCAGGAGAAATATCAATAACCTCAGATATGCAGATGACACCAACCTTATGGCAGAAAGTGAAGAGGAACTCAAAAGCCTCTTGATGAAAGTGAAAGAGGAGAGTGAAAAAGTTGGCTTAAAGCTCAATATTCAGAAAACGAAGATCATGGCATCTGGTCCCATCACTTTATGGGAAATAGATGGGGAAACAGTGGAAACAGTGTCAGACTTTATTTTGGGGGGCTCCAAAATCACTGCAGATGGTGACTGCAGCCATGAAATTAAAAGACGCTTACTCCTTGGAAGGAAAGTTATGACCAACCTAGATAGCATATTCAAAAGCAGAGACATTACTTTGCCAACAAAGGTTCGTCTAGTCAAGGCTATGGTTTTTCCTGTGTATGGGTGTTTATGTATGGATGTGAGAGTTGGACTGTGAAGAAGGCTGAGCGCTGAAGAATTGATGGTTTTGAACTGTGGTGTTGGAGAAGACTCTTGAGAGTCCCTTGGACTGCAAGGAGATCCAACCAGTCCATTCTGAAGGAGATCAGCCCTGGGATTTCTTTGGAAGGAATGATGCTAAAGCTGAAACTCCAGTACTTTGGCCACCTCATGCGAAGAGTTGACTCATTGGAAAAGACTCTGATGCTGGGAGGGATTGGGGGCAGGAGGAGAAGGGGACGACAGAGGATGAGATGGCTGGATGGCATCACTGACTCGATGGACATGAGTCTGAGTGAACTCCGGGAGTTGGTGATGGACAGGGAGGTCTGGCGTGCTGCCATTCATGGGGTCGCAAAGAGTCGGACACGACTGAGCGACTGATCTGATCTGAAGAGACCTCAGGGATGTTCAGGCCATGAAATAAAGGTTTTGTGAGGACACAAGAAGGTGGCCTTCTGCACACCAAGGAGAGAGAACTCAGGAGCAACCAAACCTGCGGACACTTCCATTTCGGACTTTGAACCTCTAGAACTGTGAGAGATGAATTTCTGTTACTACAGCACCCAGCCTGGTACTTTGTTATGAAAGCCCCAGCAACACCTCGATGGGCACGACGTTCATCCTAGCCGACATCACCGTCTTACCTGGCTCAGCGCCCATGGAGAAGTTTCCCATTGACCTGCAACCTCATGACCCCGTTGACCCTCCCACCCCCTTTCAACCTATGTTCTTGCAGCTCTCATTATTCAAAGGTGATTCTTTGGAACAAACATCACTTTCTCTGCCTGCATTTGTGTGGATTGCTTTTCCGGATTCTGGAGGAGTTATTGTGACCCATTTGAAGCTAGCCTTGATGAAACCAAGAACTACACATATCTGCAAGTCTCCAGGATGTGGTTTATAGTAGGCAGAGTCAGGAGACCATTGTGAAGGTCACTTAAAACACTTACAAAACGAATTCACTTCAGGTCTCATTTTTCTTACCTTGAAGCAGAGGCAAGATTAGATTGGGGATGGCAAAGTTCAGGGATGATCAGTTCTAATCAATTCTGAGTGGCTGCATGGTACTAGTAGGAAAGAATCCTATAACCATTCAGCCATGTGTGCACAGAGAGAAAGGTAGTCCATATGCCAGGGCTGCCAACTCATGAGTTTTAAGATCTCCTCTAGCCCCAAGTTTCTTTTTTTAATTTAAATATGTTTTTATTCTATAACACTGTATCAAACCACAACACTCCGTAAGCCAATAGCATTATTTTGATGTGTATAAATATATAATGGTGTTTTGTCATTTGTCTTAATAGAACCAAGGGCAGTGTCAAAGATTTCTGGCACTGACTGTAACACCATGATAGAATTTCCTATTAGCCCCCAGTTTAGCCCCAAGTTTCTAAGCCCCCTGTTAATCAGAGATTCACGCAGACCTAGGCTACAAACATTCTCTGATATTGTGCCTGCAGTCATATCCCCATCCTGCTCCTCGGACCACCCAGGTCCTTGCACAACTCCTACTGTTTCTCTTTCGTTGGCTGTCTTCCCCTGCTGGCACCTTCACCAGGTCCCAGGGCTGCCCACTGCAAACGTCCCTCTGCTAATTAAGGCAGGGGTCCCCAGCCTCTGGGACATAATGCCTGATGATCTGAGGTGGAGCTGCTGTAACCAATAAAGTGCACAGTAAGTGGAATGAGAAAACCTTCCTCCACCCCCCATCTTCTATGAAACTGGCCCCTGGTGCCAAAAAGGTTGGGGACCTCTGAATTAAGGTATTTCTACTGAGCCCTATTGTTTAGCAACTCACATCACTCTTTAACCCACAGCCCCCGATTCCCACTGGAATCCAACTCTGATTTCATTAAGATTTGCTCCATTGCCGATGGCCATCAGCTGAAGATCAGCGTTTGGTCAGGCACACCCTTTGAAGTTCATCTTCACCACAAATCCAGCTGGGGAATGTGGGAGCTGGATTTTTTTCTCTCCTTCTTCTTCTTCTTCTTTTTTTTTTTTTTTAAAGAAAAGAGTGATGTGCTCATGTGTATGTGTGGTTTTTTTTCCCCCCAAAGAAAGCATTTCAAATGCTCGTTAGGCAAAAATATCTATTTTACATACACCGTAATTGTTCTACCTAAGATGAAATATGTTATTTTTCTGAAGTAAAGCTACAGGCAGTTTATTAGCAGAGCTAATTAACCCACAATCAGCAACTGGCTCACCTCTAATCACAGCCTGCTTGCATTCTTCGCAGGCAGTGTGGTGGTGCCACAGCACTTATATTTATAAATACGTGCAATGCAATATGAACTATATTTATGTGGACAGCATCCATTTTTTCAGCCTCAAAATCTGACCTACCTAAAACAGATGGCAGGAGGACTGGACTACAGGTCTGAGCCTGGAGGCTGAGACCCCTCATCTTGATAGCCAGAGTCCCCCCCGCCTTTTTTTTTTTTAAGCCTTTCAGCCTGTTAGGTGTCTTTTCCTCCTACCAGGGATTCCCAGGTGAAGGACCGTATGCTGTTAGTGGCTATCTCCTTGTGGGAGGGTGTCAACCTTTCCCATCCCTCTTTCATTTTCTACCGCAGGAAATGAATGGGGGTTTCCCAGCCAGGTTGGGGTTGTTGGGGGAAGGTGGACAGGTCAGCTGGAGCTTGAGCAAAGATCAGGCTTGAAGAATTCCTCCAAGCATCCAAGGAGCACCACAGGCCTGGCAGAAGTGTTCCATTGGTGGCATATGGACATATTGGTGGAGGTTAGAGTTTGACGGTATGTAGTCCAGAGATAAAGGCAAAGGAGAAAAGGAAAGCTATACCCATTTGAATGTCGAGTTCCAAAGAATAGCAAGGAGAGATAAGAAAGCCTTCCTCCATGATCAGTGCAAAGAAATAGAGGAAAATAATAGAATGGGAAAGACTAGAGATCTCTTCAAGAAAATTAGAGATACCAAGGGAACATTTCATGCAAAGATGGGCTCAATAAAGGACAGAAATGGTATGGACTAACAGAAGTGGAAGATATTAAGAAGAGGTGGCAAGAATACACAGAAGAACTATACCAAAAAGATCTTCATGACCCAGATAATCACAATGGTATGATCACTCACCTAGAGCCAGACATCCTGGAATGTGAAGTGAAGTGGGCCTTAGAAAGCGTCACTATGAACAAAGCTAGTGGAGGTGATGGAATTCCAGTTGAGCTATTTCAAATCCTAAAAGATGATGCTGTGAAAGTGTTGTACTCAATATGCCAGCAAATGTGGAAAACTCAGCAGTAGCCACAGGACTGGAAAAGGTCAGTTTTCATTCCAATCCCAAAGAAAGGCAATGCCAAAGAATGTTCAAACTACCGCACAATTGCACTCATCTCACACACTGGCAAAGTAATGCTCAAAGTTCTCCAAGCCAGACTTCAACAGTACGTGAAGCGTGAACTTCCAGATGTTCAAGCTGGATTTAGAAAAGGCAGAGGGACCAGAGATCAAATTGCCAACATCTGCTGGATCATCAAAAAAGCAAGAGAGTTCCAGAAAAACATCTACTTTTGCATTACTGACTATGCCAAAGCCTTTGACTGTGTGGATCACAACAATTTTTTCTATGGAAAATTCTTCAAGAGATGGGAATACCAGACCACCTGACCTGCCTCCTGAGAAATCTATATGCAGGTCAAGAAGCAACAGTTAGAACTGGACATGGAACAACAGACTGGTTCCAAATTGGGAAAGGAGTCCTTCAAGGCTGTATGTTGTCACCGTGCTTTTTAACTTATATGCAGAGTACATCATGTGAAATGCCGGGCTGGATGAAGCACAAGCTGGAATCAAGATTGCCGGGAGAAACATCATTAATCTCAGATACGCAGATGACACCACCCTTATGGCAGAAAGTGAAGAAGAACTAAGGAACCTCTTGATGAAAGTGAAAGAGGAGAGTGCAAAAGTTGGCTTGAAGCTCAACATTCAGAAAACTAAGATCATGGCATCTGGTCCCATCACTTCATGGCAAATAGATGGGGAAACGGTGGAAGCAGTTACTGACTTTATTTTTTTTAAGCTCCAAAATCACTGCGGATGGTGACTGTGGCATGAAATTAAAAGATGCTTGCTCCTTGGAAGAAAAGCTATGACCAACCTAGACAGCATATTAAAAAGCAGAGACATTACTTTGCCAACAAAGGTCCATCTAGTCAAAGCTATGGTTTTTCCAGTGGTCATGTATGGATGTGAGAGTTGGACTATATAGAAAGCTGAGGGCCGAATAATTGATGCTGTTGAACTGTGGTGTTGGAGAAGACTCTTGAGAGTCCCTTGGACTGCACGGAGATCCAACCAGTCCATTCTAAAGGAAATCAGCCCTGAATATTCATTGGAAGGACTGATGCTGAAGCTGAAATTCCAATAGTTCGGCTACCTGATGTAAAGAATTGATTCATTGGAAAAGACACTGATGCTTAGAAAGATTGAAGGCAGGAGGAGAAGGAAATGACAGAGGATGAGATGGCTGAATGGCCTCACCGAAGCAATGGGCATGAGTTTGAGTAGGCTCCAGAAACTGGTGATGGACCTGGAAGTCTGGCATGCTGCAGTCCTTGGCGTGCAAAGAGTTGGACACGACTGAGCGACTGGACTGAGCTGAAAGTTTGATGGTGTGTCTGCCAGAGATGCAGGCATGCTCGTGCCATGACTTGATGATCTTTTTTCTTTTTTTTTGACTCTTCTTTTTAAATTGAAATGTAGTTGATTTATAACATTACATTAGTTTCAGGTGTACAACAAAGTGATTTTTTTTTTTTTTGGTAAGCCATAGCTTATTTTATTTATTTATTTATTTTATTTAGTTTTTAATTGGAGGAAAATTGCTTTACAATGTTGTGTTGGTTTCTGCTCCACGACAATGTGAATCAGCCATAATTATACATGTATCCCCTCCCTCTTGAGCCTCCCTCCCTGCACCCTATCCCACTGCTCTAGGTCATCAAAGAGCACCGAGCTGAGCTCTCTGTGCTGTTCAGCATCTTCCCACCATTGACAGTGAATACAAGTCAATGCTACTTTCTCCATTCGTCCCACCCTCTCCCGCCCCCAGCATGTCCACAGCTCTGTTCTCTACATCTGCATCTCCATTCCTTCCCTGCCAGTAGGTTTTTCAGTATTATTTTGACTATCCTTTATTTCAAGATAATGAATGGGAATGAAGAACTAAAGGGAGAGAAGAACCACTTTACTGATGCTGGACTGATGCTGAGCTGTATGGTGAAGAATGCCTTAAAGCCCCAATGCACATCTTCTGTGTCTACTACCTGTGACCATCTGAATGGAGGGAAAAATAAAAAGAGGGACAGCCGGGTCCCAAGAGGGGCCCCTGCATAGACTGGAAGCAAGAGACAGCTGAGTGTGGATTCACAACATCTAAAACTGGGGACCCAATGCACAGGGCCCAGTTGATGCTCTGTGTCTGGACCAGTCAGATACAGAGCTCTTTCTGGGGTGAGGGTGGGGTGGCAGTGAGGAAAGCGGGAAGGGAAATGCTGTGGGAATCTGATCCCTCCATACATTATGATTTATTTAAAGAAAAAAGGGAATGAAGGGAGAAAGGAAAGAAGGAAGGGGAGGAGAGGGAGAGAAAAGACAGAAGAACATGATATTCAGAATCTACGATGTGTCAGGCCAAATATGCCAAACATTTGTACGTTCACTATTTTACTTACCTTCTCAGTCTTTGAGTAGAGCATACTACCTTTGTTTCTACGGACATGGAGTTAAGATAGAAGAATCTTTTTAAAATGTGTTTATTTATTTGGCTGTGCCAGGTCTTAGCTGCGGAACATGCAGCACATCTTTTAGTTGCTGCATGCAGGATCTAGTTCCCTGACCAGGGATCGAACCCAGGTCCCATATGTTAGGAACTCAGAGTCTTAGCCACTGGACCACCAGGGAATTCTCAAGATAGAAGAATCTTAAAAAAGAAAAATCAACATTTGGACCTGGGTCCACCCACACCTCTTTCTACTTCTCATTTTTCAAGTGTCCACTTAGGTGAAACAGATCTGTGTGTTGGATAATAAAACCACAAGTTGCTTAGCATAGTTTTAATCCAGAGTCTTGTTTTTCACATCAGTGGGGCAAAACTTAGGGCTTTCCAGGTGGCTCAGTGGTAAAGAATTCGCCTGCCAATGCAGGAGATGTAGGTTTGATTCCTGGGTCAGGAAGATCCCTTGGAGGAGAGCATGGCAACCCACTCCAGTATTCTTGCCTGGTGAATCCCCATGAACAGAGAAGCCTGGCGGACAGGCTATGGTCCATGGGGTCACAAAGAGTCGGATAGTACTGAGCACACACGCACCACGCTGGGGCAAAACTTACCTGTCAGTTCAAGCTGGGGAGTGTCAAGGTCTCACAGAATTTCTAGTTATATCAAATATGGCTCTTTAATGATTGGGTGATTTCATCTAAGTTAAAGGGAAATCTCAGGTATTGCATTAATTTTTCTAATACACAAATATGGATGTAATCGGTCACTTTGGTTTTAACTTCCTGGCTAAGTCAAGAGGTGTCCTTAGGGACAGGGAATCAGAATCAGATCAGTCGCTCAGTCGTCTCCGACTCTTTGTGACCCCATGAATCGCAGCACGCCAGGCCTCCCTGTCCATCACCAACTCCCGGAGTTCACTCAGACTCACGTCCGTCCAGTCAGTGATGCCATCCAGCCATCTCATCCTCTGTCACCCCCTTCTCCTCCTGCCCCCAATCCCTCCCAGCATCAGAGTCTTTTCCAATGAGTCAACTCTTTGCATGAGGTGGCCAAAGTACTGGAGTTTCAGCTTTAGCATCATTCCTTCCAAAGAAATCCCACAGCTGATCTCCTTTATTTTTTTATTTTATTTTATTTTATTTTATTTTGATCTCCTTTAGAATGGACTGGTTGGATCTCCTTGCAGTCCAAGGGACTCTCAAGAGTCTTCTCCAACACCACAGTTCAAACGCATCAATTCTTCAGTGCTCAGCCTTCTTCACAGTCGAACTCTCACATCCAAACAAAATCACAGGAAAAACCATAGCCTTGACTAGACGAACCTTTGTTGGCAAAGTAATGTCTCTGCTTTTGAATATGCTATCTAGGTTGGTCATAACTTTCCTTCCAAGGAGTAAGCATCTTTTAATTTCATGGCTGCAGTCACCATCTGCAGTGATTTTGGAGCCCAGAAAAATAAAGTCTGACACTGTTTCCACTGTTTCCCCATCTATTTCCCATGAAGTGATGGGACCGGATGCCATGATCTTCATTTTCTGAATGTTGAGCTTTAAGCCAACTTTTTCACTCTCCACTTTCACTTTCATCAAGAGGCTTTTGAGTTCCTCTTCACTTTCTGCCATAAGGGTGGTATCATCTGCATATCTGAGGTTATTGATATTTCTCCTGGCAATCTTGATTCCAGCTTGTGTTTCTTCCAGTCCAGCGTTTCTCATGATGTACTCTGCATAGAAGTTAAATAAACAGGGTGACAATATACAGCCTTGACGTACTCCTTTTCCTATTTGGAACCAGTCTGTTGTTCCATGTCCAGTTCTAACTGTTGCTTCCTGCCCTGCATACAAATTTCTCAAGAGGCAGGTCAGGTGGTCTGGTATTCCCATCTCTTTCAGAATTTTCCACAGTTTATTGTGATCCACACAGTCAAAGGCTTTGGCATACTCAATAAAGCAGAAATAGATGCTTTTCTGGAACTCTTGCTTTTTCCATGATCCAGCGGATGTTGGCAATTTGATCTGTGGTTCCTCTGCCTTTTCTAAAACCAGCTTGAACATCAGGAAGTTCACGGTTCACATATTGCTGAAGCCTGGCTTGGAGAATTTTGAGCATTACTTTACTAGCATGTGAAATGAGTGCAATTGTGTGGTAGTTTGAGCATTCTTTGGCATTGCCTTTCTTTGGGATTGGAATGAAAACTGACCTTTTCCAGTCCTGTGGCCACTGCTGAGTTTTCCACATTTGCTGGCATATTGAGTGCAGCACTTTCACAGCATCATCTTTCAGGATTTGGAATAGCTCAACTGGAATTCCATCACCTCCACTAGCTTTGTTCATAGTGATGCTTTCTAAGGCCCACTTGACTTCACATTCCAGGATGTCTGGCTCTAGGTGAGTGATCACACCATCGTGATTATCTGGGTCGTGAAGATCTTTTTTGTACAGTTCTTCTGTGTATTCTTGCCATCTCTTCTTAATATCTTCCACTTCTGTTAGGTCCATACCATTTCTGTCCTTTATCGAGCCCATCTTTGCATGAAATGTTCCTTTGGTATCTCTGATTTTCTTGAAGAGATCTCTAGTCTTTCCCGTTCTGTTGTTTTCCTCTATTTCTTTGCATTGATCCCTGAAGAAGGCTTTCTTATCTCTCCTTGCTATTCTTTGGAATTCTGCATTCAGATGCTTATATCTTTCCTTTTCTCCTTTGCTTTTCACTTGTCTTCTTTTCACAGCTATTTGTAAGGCCTCCCCAGACAGCCATTTTGCTTTTTTGCATTTCTTTTCCATGGGGATGGTCTTGATCCCTGTCTCCTGTACAATGTCATGAACCTCATTCCATAGTTCATCAGGCACTCTATCTATCAGATCTAGGCCCTTAAATCTATTTCTCACTTCGACTGTATAATCATAAGGGATTTGATTTAGGTCATACCTGAATGGTCTAGTGGTTTTCCCTACTTTCTTCAATTTAAGTCTGAATTTGGCAATAAGGAGTTCATGGTCTGAGCCACAGTCAGCTCCTGGTCTTGTTTTTGCTGACTGTATAGAGCTTCTCCATCTTTGGCTGCAAAGAATATAATCAATCTGATTTCGGTGTTGACCATCTGGTGATGTCCATGTATAGAGTCTTCTCCTGTGTTGTTGGAAGAGGGTGTTTGTTATGACCAGTGCATTTTCTTTTCTTTTTTTTTTTTTTTGCTATATTGTGTTTGCTTATAATATATATATTCACTTATCCACTCCTCTATCTATCCTTCCTTCTATCTTATTTTTTAAATTCATTCAGAGTATGTTGCAGACATCAGTACACTTCTTCCTAAATACTGTGATGTGATTTTATTTTTTTTAATTTAATTTATTAAAACTAAAACAAACAAAAAACCAGTTCATTAATTTATCTCCGCTGCTGCCCTCCTCCTGTCTCTGGCAGCCATTAATCTGTTCTCTTTATTTATTAGCATAGATTTTTAAATTAAAAGAATTTTTTTTTTAGATTCTACATATGAGAGAGTTCACAATGTTTGTCTTTGTTTGACTGATTTCCCTTCACGTAATGCCCTTAAAGTTTATCCATGTTGTCACAAATGACAAGATTTCATTCTTTTTTAATGGCATAATAATGTTCCATTGTATATATGTACCATATCTCCTTTATTTATTCATGCACTAATGAACTCTTAGATTCTTTCCATATCTTGGAAAATCATAGCCAAGACCTATGTCATTGTAAATAATGCTACAATGAACATGGAGATGCATGTATCTTTTTAGATTAGTGTTTTTCTTTTCTTTGGGTAAATACCCGTAAGTGGGATTGCCAGATTATATGGCAATTCTAAATTTTTGAGGAACCTCCATACTCTTTTCCATAGTGATGTATCAGTTTACATTCCTACCAACAGTGCCCAAGGATTCCCTTTTCTCCACATCCTGCCAACGCTTGTTACTATTTTTCCTTTTGATAATAGCCATTCTTATAGATGTGAGGTTGACCAGTGCATTTTCTTGGCAAAACTCTATTATTCTTTGCCCTGCTTCATTCCGTATTCCAAGGCCAAATTTGCCTGTTACTCCAGGTGTTTCTTGACTTTCTACTTTTGCATTCCAGTCCCCGATAATGAAAAGGACATCTTTTTTGGGTGTTAGTTCTAAAAGGTCTTGTAGGTCTTCATAGAACCGTTCAACTTCAGCTTCTTCAGTGTTACTGATTGGGGCATAGACTTGGATTACTGTGATATTGAATGGTTATCACAGGGACAGGGAATAGGGCATGGGGATTTCCCTAGGCTTGTGCAGTAGGGAGAAACTTTGGTGGAAAGGAATGGGAACATTCCGTAGAAGGTTTGTGCCAGTGTTTCTTGTTGCCCCTTCGTGGACCAGGATTGGCTGCAGTAATAACTCACATAGAATCCAGAATAACTGCAGCAAGAAGCAATGACTCAGAATGGATGATCTGGAAAAGTTTCCCAAGTGGGATCCGGTGTCCTCTGGAGTTTACCCATGAGTGTGTCTGTGGGGACACCTGGTTTGCTCTTTTTTCCATGAGAGTCTTAGGAACAAAAGCTCAGTTCTTTTGAAGGCCACATCAATTCACTCAGGTAAGGTTTTATTCTCTGAGACAGGGGCAAGTCATCACAAAGTCGCCCTGATGACACCTTCTTTAAATCAGCATCCTCCAGACTTGTGAGGTTGGTTGGAAATGGGAGGAGAGAGAAAACAAATCAATAGGTAGCCAAGTTGTTCTTTGGGTCCAGGGACTCCCTTCCTGTATTTGGAGAGGGGGGTGGTTTTCTGGATGGAATCAGCATTGGATTCCTTGTTGCTTATCAGAAAAGGATTTTATTAATAAGGGGGAGGTTTACCAGATGTAGGAAGAGCCAGCTGCTCATTTCCAGAAGTATTTATTCAAATCTGCTGTAATTTTAAGGTGCTGGACCTATACTTAGAAATACAGATTCCCTTCTCTGAACTTCACCTTCCCCAGGTGTGAAATATAGCAGCTGAATTGGCCATCTTAGTAAGAACTGAAGCCCCACAGTTAGTAGGAATGTCCACAAAAGATCTCAAAAGCTGTGCTGCACAGTTGAACCTTAAAAACGAGCTCAGTGAAATCAACCAGTCACAAAAGGACAAATACCAAATGATTCCACTCATGTGAGGCACCTAAAATAGTCAGATTCATAGAGAACGAAAGTAGAATGGTGGCTGTCAGGGATTGGGGAGTTACTGTTTAATGGGCAAAGATACTCAGTTTGGGAAGATGAATGGTGCCAGTGGTTGTACCACAGTGCGAATGTACTTCGAGACACTGAACCATAAACTTGAAAGTGGAAAACCCAATAAATTTTATGCTGTATACATTTTATCACACACACACAAAAGCTGAGCTGCCTAGGCAGCTGGTCAAGAAACCCAGTTTGAAGAACTGAGACATGTTAGTAGTTCAATGAATAGGTCAACCCTTGTCCTAGACAAGGCTAATCATGGCCTAAAGGCCACTTAAAATTTTAAAATAGTGGTGAAATCTTTTTCCCCTAAAAAGCAAAACTTTCTTATAGTCCCACTACATTAAACAAGCAACAGAGGGATTGTAGCTTAGTGGG
Source organism: Bos javanicus (assembly GCF_032452875.1). Lineage (NCBI taxonomy): Eukaryota > Metazoa > Chordata > Mammalia > Artiodactyla > Bovidae > Bos > Bos javanicus. The sequence goes on along the minus strand of NC_083888.1, from coordinate 18,852,914 downwards.
GTGATGGGCCGTGGAAAAGTCACAGTTGCTCAGAGCAGGATGCGATCAGCATTTTGTGCTCCAGGCAAGTGGGCCAGAGATCAGAGGCCACCGCTGCCCTGTGATGCTGGGCCCCAAACATTCAGAGAATCCCACGTAGTAAGGGGCATACGAGAGGCTTGTGTCTACAACCCTTGGTGTGCAACGTGGGCGTCCATCAAGTGTGTTTCTCTGGCAGCAAGGAGGCAAGACCAAGGTGCAGTGAACCCTCCCTTTGGCCTCCTGTAGGACCGCCTTGTGGAATCAGCCCCACTGGGAAACCTTTCATCTGGCCAGTGGCCTTTCTGCTTCCATAATAGGTACCATCAGCATCAGCCAGAGATGACATCCTGCGTGGTCCTCTTTAATGGACTATCTGGATGAACGAAGACCCTTTGGGTCACCAGTGACAGAAGCTAAATCCAAAGTGGTTTAACTGCCCCTGCCCCCTGCAAAGATGTATTGGTTTATATAACTGAAATGTCAGGTACAACTGGCTCCAGGGGTTCAAATAATGTCATGAACTCACTCTATCTTTCTCTCTCATACTCTGATTTCTTTTGCATTTGTTGATTTCTCTCTCAGTCAGGCCCTCTCCACATGGTGGACCCTTGGTAACAATAGGCTAATGTCATGCCTTTGACAAGTTTGTTTACTCTCAGGCCCCTCCATGAGCTACTGTCATGGCCCGGGGATGGTGTGATCTGATTGGCCAGGCCTGGACCACTTGCCTGCCTCTGAAGCCAGAGGGTGGAGCCAGCATCACTCGCTCCCGCTAAACCCTCCCCAGTTATGGGCTGAGTCGGGGTTGGGTGGGGGAAACAGCTGGTCCCTGAAGGAGAAGAGGGCACTATTACCAGAGCAGGTGGTGGACTCGGCCCAGGCGGTGACAACACACACACCTTCACAGCGCCACTCATGACGTGTGGTGGTGGGCACGAACGCTACCCTGGGCGTGGGGTTTCTCCCGCCTTGTCCTTCCACAGGCAGTGTCTCCCCAGTTTCTGTGCCTCATTTTGGCTCTTCTTGACTCCTGCTCTCTTTCCAGTTCTGGGGCCAGTGACCCCGTTTCAGGTCATCTGAACTGGCCCAAAGACCTCCCTCCAGACAGACCTTCTGGTGCCGTCCCCTGCAGTCAGATGCTGCCCCAGCCCACAGAAGCTGAACTCTGAGAGGCGTCCAGGACAGGGCCCCAGGGACAGCGCCCTAGTTTGGGGGAACTCGCCTTTGGGGAGAGTTCAGGCTCACTTCCTTTGCCCTGCCAAGACTCGAGCCTTAAACTTTTGTCCCCCTTCCGAGTTATTTTCTTCCTTCGTCAGGTCCCTGTTGTGCTGTGCGGCGTTGGTTGTTGGGGGGTGTCGGTTTGTTATTTTCACTCTGCTCTGTGCACTGACACTTCACAGAGGTGTGGGCACATTCTAAAATGATGATCTCCCTGTGGTCAGGACAGCCTGGCCCTCCGCAGGGGTGGAGTGGCTCTGGTCTGGGGGAGAGGCTGGGGCTTCACTTGGGCCCTAGTGTGGGAAGGGCTGATGGGAAAGCATTTCCTTTGGGGATGCAGAGAGCCTGGGCTGGAAGGGAGGGGAGGGGGAAAGGAGTGAAACAGGTCCGGGTGCTGGGTCTTAGAGAGATTGGTCTTCGGGGGGAGGCCATCCAGTCTCCATCCCCTGCCCCACTCTCCCTAAGGTGAGCTCAAGGTCATCGAGGGCACCAGGCCCTGAAGAAACCTGGTATCTCATCTAACCAGCTGCTTGGAATGGTGAGGCTGATTTACCAGGGAGAATCTAGGTGGGGAGAGTCTTGGGAGCAGAAGCTGGAATCCCAGGTTATGACTGCTCACACATGAGCCCCACCTCACTAGTCTCAAGGTTCGTTCTATGATGCAAATGTGGTCCAGTGTCCTTGCTGGTGGCATTTGCTCTACCAGATCCAATATTTGTTGCAAGCAGTTTCCTGCCCCTACGGGGGTCTCTCCTTATGTCCTTACCGGAGGTATTTCCATGGTTACCGTCAAAGGGTCTTTCTCCATGGTGGGCCATATGCCCGCCATTCCTGGACAGAGGAGGTCTTGGGGCTCTTTGAAGATAACCCCCATTTGCCAGCTTCTCACAAGGCCTCTCTTCTGTGTCTGGTTCTGGCCATGGCAATTCAGTCCATTTGTAACTCAGTGGTATCTTGTGTGTGCTGTGCTAAGTCTGAGTCCCTTTAGTCGTGTCCAGTTCTGATGCCCTATGGACTGTAGCCACCAGGCTCCTCTGTCCATGGGATTCTCCAGGCAAGAATACTGTAGTGGGCTGTCATGCCCTCCTCCAGGGGATCTTCCTGACCCAGGGATCGAACCCGTGTCTCTTCTGTCTCCTGCATTGGCAGGTGGGTTCTTTGCCACTAGCACCACCTGGGAAGCCCTTGTTTAACATGGTGCAGATACCCAGTTTACGATGAGGCTTCTTGGATTATAAAGAAAGATGGTAAAGGGTCAGGATGAGAATGGACATGAGCTCTAAAGTGAAATGGAAAAGGATGTAAGTTCTGGCTCCACCCCAAGTGGAGTGGCATAGTCTTGAGTGGCACCTGCTACAGCCTCAGCTTCTTCATCAGCACATTGTAAAGACAGAATTGTCTTCTTTTGAGGGCTGTTGTGAGGATTAAATGAAGCAAACATTCATTCCTTCAGTAAGTATTTACCAAGTGCTGAGTACATGTCAGACACTGTTTTAGCTCTTTGCTACACTGAAAAAATAACATTTCCCACGGCTGTAATGCATGTAATGCACATGAACGGACTTACAGGGCAGCAGATCCTCCATGAAAGAAGGAGGGGCACGGTGATCCCACCACACAGCAGGTCATTGCTTTTGGAAGGGTTTACATTCCAATGAAATCTGTTCGAGGTCCTGATACCTTCCCACCCAGAGACTGGAAGCACAGGCTTGCCACTAGGTGTGGGACAGAGTCTGCATGCATGCGTGCACGCGTGATCAGTTGCTCAGTCATGTCTTTGCGACCCCATGGACTGTAGCCCACCAGGCTCCTCTGTCCATGGGATTCTCTAGGCAAGAATACTTGAGTGGGTTGCCATGCTCTCCTCCAGGGGATCTTCCTGATTCAGGGATCAAACCCGTGTCTCCTGCATCTCCTGCTTTACAGGCAGATTCTTTACCTCTGAGCCTCCAGGGAAGCCCCGCACAGAGTCTGCAGCACCCCTAATTTCAGCGTGCAGACAGCCCTGGCCAACCAGAGGGCAGCTTCCTCCGACCTCCCTGAGGTGGTGGGGAGAGGGAAGTGGATGGGAGGGGCCTCCAAATTCCGAGAGAAGAAGAACCCAGTTGACTAAGAGTGAAGATTCCTTTTGGGTTTGAAGCAATTGAGCAGCACCTGGGAGGAGGGGCTGCTACAGATGGACGCTAACGCCCTGCTTCTGGCTCACACTTGCTCCTTCCCCAGATCATCCTCACCTCTAAGGCCTTACTTCGGAGGGAGACTCTCTGGACCTGCCCTCCCCCCTTCCCACTAGGAAGGGAGCAGAGATGCTAAGGGGTGACAGAGAAATGGAGACTGTGAGTTGCCAGTGGGGCAGACTGGCAAGGAGGACACTGCCCTCCTGGGACAGGATTTTCCTGTTCTTTTCATGTGACTCCGAATGGTCAAAGCTATAGTTTTTCCAATATTCATGTATGGATATGAGAGATGGACCATAAAGAAGGATAAGCACTGAAGAACTGATGCTTTCGAACTGTGATGCCAGAGAAGACTCTTGAGAGTCCCCTGGACAGCAAGGAGATCAAACCAGTCAATCCTAAAGGAAATAAGCCCTGAATATTAACTGGAAGGACTGATTCTGAAGTTGAAGCGCCAATACTTTGGCCACCTGCTGTGAAGAGCTGACTCATTGGAAAAGACCCTGATGCTGGGAAAGATTGAAGGGAGGAGGAGAAGGGGATGACAGAGGATGAGATGGTTGGATGGCGTCACCGACTCAATGGACATGAGTTTGAGCAAACTCAGAGAGATAGTGAAGGACAGGAAAGCCTGGTGTGCTGCAGTCCATGGGGTTGCAAAGAGTCTGGCAGGACTGAGCGACTGAACATCAACATACAAAAAAGGAGGCAAGGGGGCAGTGCCCTGGCCCAGGAGCACTGGGCTTCTCCCTCAGAGAGCAGGCCTCTCCCTCACCCTGTGTTATCTCCTGCCATGGTCAGAAATTCAATTTGCAAAGATTTTCCCTGATCTGGGCTCTGGCTTCTTTGCTTGGTGTCTCTGGCTGTTGCTGAAACTGGCCCCTCCCTTCCCTGTCTCCTTTCAGATTTCTTGGGTGAAATTTAAACCTCTCACCCCAATGCAGCTCAAAGCAGTAGGACCAGTGAGCATTTTCTTCAGCAAACTGTCTTCCTCATCTGATGAGCAGTGACTCTTGAACCCTCAGGTCTGGAGCATATGTGGGTGTGCCCGCGTGAGCCTATGTGATGATGTATATCAAGGGGAGAAAGAATTGAAGGAAAGAGCACAGCCCTCCTGACAGGGGTGAACGTGATGTTTCCAGACTCAGCCCCTTTTCCTCCAGGACTGGCCAGGGCAGGATGGAGCAGCAGGCTCTGCTGTGGTCATCTGCATGGGCTACCCTTTCCCCCTGGAGGTTGATGGAGGCAGACAGAGGAAGTTGCCATCCTCAGAAGACGAGGAACAGGTATTTCTAGTGAAAACCCAGGCTTGTCATGTAAAATTCCTCTCAATGTCTCTCTTATCCCGTAGAGGTTGTTGATGGGGTATTTCTAACGTCCGTGCTGTTGGTGTCTTTTTGGGCCCCGTGGTCCTGAGCATCTTACCTAGACGTGCAGGATTCCACGTGCAGCTCGTTGCATTAGGTTCCCAATAGGACCCTTTCCTCTTCTCTTCTGTGCTCCAGTCCTCCAGTCTCCCAGGGTTTCCAGAACCTGCCATGTTCTTGCTCACCTGTGCCTTGGCTGAGTCCACCCTCCCACCTCCTCCATCCTTCCTACACGTCTCATTCCTCTCCTCATTCAAGATGCTGGTAGCGTTGAGCCCTCTCCATGACATCTCTGTGGACCACTGTCCCCATCAAGTCTCTGATAGTAATTCGCCTCGAGCCTGCAACCTTCAGCTGTCAGATGGGGCAGCATGCACTGTGGTGCCTTACCACTTACTCATGGTGTGATGTAGACCCAGTTTTGTTTTCTGTTGTCAAGTTGTCTGAGCCTCAGCTTTCTCATCTGGAAAATGGAAATCAAAGCACCCACCTTATAGAATTATTATAAGAAATCCATGGAATACTATACATGAAGGTCGTAGAATGGAGACTGGCATATAGTTACTAGAGGATATGTATCCTTTCTCCAAAGAGAGTGTAAAGGTCTCGAGAGAAGCCACTGGATCCTATTGCATCTTAGTGTTGCTACAGCCTAGCACAAAACTTACTATAGAGTAAGAGCTGTGGACTGAGTGTATGTGCATGCATGCTCAGATGTGTCCAACTCTTTGCAACCCCGGGGACTTGTAGCTCACCAGGCTCTTCTGTTCATAGGATTTTTCAGGGAAGAATACTAGAGTGGATTGCCATTTCCTCCTCCAGGAGATCTTACCGACCCAGGGTTCGAACCCAGGTCTCCTGTGTCTCCTGCACTGGCAGGTGGGTTCTTTACTCGTTGAGCCACCCAGGAAGTCCCCTGATGGTTTGTATCCACCTCAAGTTGTTCATTGAAATCCTAATCCCCAATGTGATGGAATTAGGAGGTGAGGTTTTGGGGAGGAGATTAGGTTATGAGGATGGAGCCCTCATGAATGGCATTAGTGCCCTTTTAAAAGAGACCATGGAGAGCTCCCCCACCCCTTGTACCATGTGAGGACACAGTGAGGAAACAGCCATTCACAGCCTCCAGAATGCTAAGAAACAGATGTTTGTTGTCTAAGCCACCCAGTCTATGGCTATTTGTCACAGCGGTGATACCTCAAAGTTATGACCATCAAATATATCTCCAGGGGCTTTCCTGGTTGCCCAGTGGTTAAGAGTCTGCCTGCCAATGCAGGGGGCAGGGATTTTATCCTTGCTTCAGGAATATTCCACATGCCACAGGGCAACTAAGCCCTCAAGCTGGAACTACTGAAGCCCTCACACCCTAGGGCCCATGTTCTGCAATGAGAGAAGCCATCACAATGTGAAACCCATGCACCACAGCTAGAGAGTAGCCCCTGCTTCCTGCAAATAGAAAAAAGCCCACGTGCAGCAACAAAGACCCAGCACCACCGTAAGGAAGTAAATAAATAAATCTTTTAAAATGTCTGCAGACATTTCCGGATGTCCCCTCAAGGGCGAGATCACCTCTAGTTGAGAATTACTGCTCTGGAGCTTCGTTTTCACTTATTTTTTATGTAACAAATGCAGTCCCCTCTGCTTAGCACTGATTTCCCTTGTTCACCTGCCAATCTCCTAAATCACCTCTGGAAACCCAGGCCAGACATGAGTTCCTGGGAGAAGATCTCTGAGCCTCACTCTGATCCCCACAGAGGCCCTTTTCTGTGCTCCTGAATCCTGTATCATGTATCCCACTGTGCCAACCCACATTGTCCCCCATAGCAGCTGCCTATTTTTGCATCCCTTTCTTATCCATTGCAATTTGACCTCTTCAAAGCAAAGTCTATGATTTTTTCCCCACCTTTTTATCTTCAGCACATAATACAGGGTCTGGAATACAGCAGGTGGTTAGTGTGTTGAATGAATGAATGGAAGAATTGGTGAATGACTGGGTGAATTGATGGACAGGTGAATGGGTGAGTTGATAGATAAACTTGTAGGTAAGTAGATGGGAGAGTAGTTGCATGGAAAGGTGCACTAGTAGATGGAAGGATGGATAGGATTTATGAATAATTAATAAATAGATGATTGAATAGGTGTGTGCTTCGATGCTTGGATGGAGGATAGCTAGATGAATGGGTGAATGGAGAAATGACCAGGTAGATAAATGGGTAGGTGATTAGATAGATGGGTAAGTGGATGAATAGTCGGATGAATGAATAGGTGGAGGTTGGGTTGATGGGTATGTGAGTTAATGGATGTCTAGGTGGTGGATGAACGGAAGGATGGATAAAATTTATGACTGAGTCAATGAACTGATAAATGGATAGGTGTGTGGTTTGATGAATGAATGGGAGGATAGATGGATGAATGAGTGAATGGATAGATAAAGGAGGAGATAAATAGGTTTAGTGGGTAGATGGATATGTGTTGTGGGTGAATGGATGTGTAGGTGGGTGAATAGGTAAACGTTTGAATGAATTAACCCAGTTAAGAAATAAAAGGAGTCAATGAATGGGTGGATGAATGCGTGGAAGGAGAATGTGAATGAGTCAATGTGAAGAAGCGCACACATCCTTCTGTACTTGTCTCCTCATTTGAACAGCCTGGAGGGAGAAGCTGAATCAGCAGGAAGGAGGGCCTCCTGAGGATCGGGAATTGTGAAGGGACCCAGAATTCCAACCTTACATTTATAGACAGTCTTTCCATGTAGAGTCTCCTTTTGAGTTTTCTCTCTTTACAATCTCTTGTACAGTGGGTTAAGACAGACTCTTTTTTAAAAAAATTTATTTATTTTTAATTGAGGGATAATTGCTTTACAGTGTTGTATTGGTTTCTTCCATACATTGGCATGAATCAGCAATCATCATATGTATGTCCCCTCCCTCTTTTACTGCCCTCCAACCCCCCACCCCTCTAGGCGGTCACAGAGACCCGGAGTGAGCTCCCCGAGTCACACGGCAAATTCCCGCTGGCTGTCTGTTTTACATATGGAAGTTTATAAGTGTCCATGCCACTTTCTCCATTCGTCCCACCCTCTCCTTCCCCACCCCCATGTCCATAAGACTGTTCTCCATGTCTGCATCTCCACTGAAGACAGGCTCTTTTAAGAAGCATTCTTTTGTCCCATTTTAGAGACAGAAATTGGATCATAGAGCGAGTCAAAGCCATTGGGTGTGGATTCCAGATTTTCAACTCCCAGGCTGCTACTCCCTGGAAAATGATGCCCTGACCTCTGCCTCTGGGGATCAAGACAGCCTGGCCAGGGACTAGGAAAGTCTGTTAGGTATAGTAGAGAAAGGCCTGGAATAGTGGCTAGGAACAGTTTCTAAAGTCAGAGAGCCTGGGTGTGAATCTTGGCCCCAGTAATATCTTGCTGTGTGATCTTGTGTAAGATGAAGAGCACCTCTAAGCCTCGGATTCCTTGTTTGTAAAACAGGAGCAGTGCGAGTTCTCAGCGCAGTGAGGGTGAACCAAGATAATCGGTGTGAAACACAGCACAATGCCTGGCACGTGACACACTCTCAATAAATGTTAGTTCTCCTTTTTTGACGTATTTTGATCGTAAACATCTTGGTCACGATCATGGTCATTATCACCTCCTTGTATAAAGGGTCTATATTTCAATGTTGAATGATAGAACTGAATGGGGATATGAGAGGTCATCCAGTCTAGCTTTCCCCATAATGTGGACCCCAAGGCTTAGAGGTGAAATGACCCATCTAGACCCAAGGACGTGAGTTTGAGCAAGCTCTGGGAGATGGTGATGGACAGGGAAGCCTGGTGTGCTGCAGTCCATGGGGTCGCAGAGAGTCGGACACGACTGAATGACTAAACAACAAGACCCGTGGACTGGTGAGTGACAGAGCTGGGGTGCTTGAGACTCTGCAGTCTCTTTCAGCTGTACCCCCATTGCTTTCCTGGGAGCCCCAGCTGTGTTCTCCTGGGGAGGACTAACTACTTCTCTTAAGGTGAGTGCTTCCCCAGGAGCAGAGTCCTGAGCTCAAGGAAGTTCTCCCTTCCTTCCTGTGGGGTTTCCATGGAGCTGCAGGGTGAGGTCTCATCCTGCCTCCCCCTGCCCTGGAACACACCTCTGGTCTCCTGAGTCACTCAGCACTCAGTTGTTCTTTCTTTCTGAGTTTCCCAGGTGGTGCTAGTGGTAACGAACCTGCCTGCCAGTTCAGGGGACATAAGAGACGATGGTTCGATGGCTGGGTTGGGAAGATGCCCTGGAGAAGGGCATGGCAGCCCACTCCAGTATTCTTGCCTGGAGAATCCCGTGGACAGAGGAGCCTGGTGGGCTACAGTCCATAGGGTGGCAAAGAGTCGGACACAACTGAGGTGACTTAGACTGCACATGCATGCAAATCGCTAGGGGAACAGGTGACCTACTGAACCCATCAGAGTCTCAATTTCCTCATCTGCGAAATGGTCTCATTTTGTGAAATCCTCTCACAGGGATATTTCCCAGGGTCGCCTCAAGGATAGAGACCCTAGAACAGTGCCTGGTACATGGAAGCGGCTCAACAAATGTTAGTTCCCTTTGTTTTTCGAAGAAGCTGGGGCCTAGGAGCCACGAGATGCCCAGCTGACCATCTCATTCTGGATTCAAAGGGGAGGAAAGCTTCAAGGTGCAAGGCCGGGCCCGCAAAGGCAGAGAGAAGTGAGGAGATAGATTCTGGAAAAGTCAAGGGCAAAGAACACTGCCCAGTGCCAGGAGCCAGAGCTGGAGTCTCATGCTGTGCTGGACTCTCTGATGATGGTCTGCATGCCCAGCCAGGCTCCAGTCTGGAAGCGAAGGTGTTAATCTGCCTGAATCAGCCACACAGGACTCAGATACTTATGCCAGGCTCCAGGCTCCCGGGAACAGGCGAGGAGGAGGCTTCCTAAATTAGAATCAGAGTGCAGAACTGGGGTCACACCTTGGAGCAAGGGTCAAGGGTGGGGGGAGCTCCCTCACTCTGCATGCGGATGGCTCAGATGGAGCGGAGCGGAGCGGAGCGGCCACCCTGGCCTCTGTTTACAGAAAGCAGACTGGAGGCCTGTGACCCGAGGCCATACATGACTTGCTGCCTGGGGGACCTCACCCACCCTCCCCGCACCCCACCCCCCCAGGCCCCAGGGGCATGGAGTAGACCCCATTTAGCTCCTGGGAGATCCAGAGAGGAGTAGGGTGAAGGAGGGAGCCGGGGAGAGGCTGGGCTGGGTGGACAGGCAATTAGGCTGCCTGAGCTGCCAGTGGCTGGGCTGCACGTCCTCCCCTCTGGGCGGAGAGGGCCCGTCATTAGCTGCTGGGCTGTAGCCCATCTCCAGCATCTTGGCGCGGCCTCTGGAGGTAGGAAGGATGGGCAGCCTCAGGTGGCACGGTTGCTGATGAATAAAAACATAAGATGAGGGCGGCACTCACTCCAGACATCCAGCGCTCCTCCTGTGCTTTCCCCTGAAAGCTCTGTTCCTGCCTAGGGCAGGGAAGAGGCTTGTGGCTGGAATCCTCATCACCAGCCCAGATCGGTTCCCTTTCCCAGCCCTTTGGCCAGAACCTGAGGCACAGGGCAGGGCTCTGGCCCCTGGGGAGTGGGGCTGGAGTCT